>NC_141175.1:42985000-45385000 GCF_055505025.1 Bos grunniens
TTAGTCATCGTTCTAAATTAAGTCCCAAAGAGCCTTTTTCTTCAAGGTACATAATTTCAGAGTAAGCAATGTCTATGTTCTCATTTATTAAAAATCCATTAAGACAAAGGGTCCTAACCTAAAGTCCATGGACCTCCTGCATAAGACTTCAGCTGGGGGTGTTATATTAACAATAATTGTATTATGTACATACTTGGATTTTTCCCTCCTGGGGATAGTGTCCCTAACTTTTCACCAGATTCTCAAAGGAGTATGTGATTCTATAAAAGTTTGAGAACAATTTATCTCAATGTTCACAGGGCTAGATAGAAAAACCAGGGTTGGAAAGACACTGAACATCACAAAGTCTAAATTCTAATGGACACTGAGGGTCAATAGTCCTCCAGACATAATTTCATGTGTCACAAATGGAGGCAGCTAGCTAGGGGTCTCCCTCCATCAGAAAGTTCTTCTTGTTGTCCAGTCACTCAGTCATGTCCAACTCTTTGTGACCCCATGGAATGCAGCACACCAGGCTTCCCTGTCCTTCACCATCTCCTGGAGTTTGCTCAAACTCCTATCCATTGAGTCGATGATGCCATCCAACCATCTCATCCTCTGTCAGATGGCATCATCAATGTATAAACGTATCACATAATATGGAAATCAGTTTAATTCCCTTTAATTCCCATGCCTGGTTTGTCTAGTTCTGGGGCCCCCAGAAGACAGCCATTTTCAATATGTGAAGCAAGTCAGTGATTCTTCCCATTTTTTCTCTCTTCAACAGCTTGAACATTCCCCTTCCTTCCACCACTTCTCAAGAATTTGAAAGAAGGTTTTTCAAGTGATAATAAGCTAAACATCATCAAGTGGTATTTTTTATTGATAAGGAAACTGTACTGGTATCTGGTAATAAAATAGAAGCAACAGCCTCCTTAACTACAGGCTCCTCCAGGCCAGGGATGGGGTCAGAATCTTCTCCATCTTGTTCTTTCCTGTTCTCAGCACAGTGTATCGCGCACGCTCAGGTCTCAGTACTTAGAGAACACAAACATACAGTCCAGCACTTCAGAACTAAACTGAGTCATTTCACTAGTGTCTGTTCCACTGACTCTCCAACAGACAAACTACAGCTTTCCAGCTTATCCTTTCTCCTGAATAAAGCCATCCAGTGGTAGCTTTTTAACCTTCTTCTTCCCTTCATGAATGCTTTTTCCATTTACACCTTAATTTTGGATATCCTTCAGGGAGGTTCTTGTATCACTCTCCATGTTTTCCTTAGATAGTTCCTTTCATGACTGTGATGTGAGGTGTCATCCCTACGCTATGAACTCTGTGTCTCTGGATCTCTTCTTTGGGCTTTAGACTTGTATGCCCAGTTCCCTGTGAAATGATCTCCATACAAAGGACTTAACAAGTCCAAAGTTAAACTCTTCATCTCCCCACCAAACCTCTGACTCAGTCTTCTTTATTCTTGACCCTGCTGTTGCTGCTGCTGCTGCTAAGTAGCTTCAGTCATGTCCGACTCTGTGCGACCCCAGAGACGGCAGCCCACCAGGCTCCTCAGTCCATGGGAGTTTCCAGGCAAGAGTACTGGAGTGGGGGTGCCATTGCCTTCTCCAATGCATGATAGTAAAAAGTTAAAGTGAAGTTGCTCAGTCATGTCTGACTCTTAGTTACCCCATGTACTGTACCCCTCCAGGCTCCTCCGTCCATGGGAGTTTCCAGGCAAGAGTACCGGAGTGGGGTGCCATTGCCTTCTCCGATTCTTGACCCTAGTGGATGTTTATATAACCCCATCCATCTGTGCTATAAAACCATCCATGAGAACCACGCATGACACCCTTCTCTCTCTAGTTCTCTCTCACCAACTTCTTCACAGATCAGATCAGATCAGTCGCTCAGTCGTGTCTAACTCTTTGCAACCCCATGAATCGCAGCACGCCAGGCCTCCCTGTCCATCACCAACTCCTGGAGTTCACTCAGACTCACGTCCATCGAGTCAGTGATGCCATCCAGCCATCTCATCCTCTGTCATCCCCTTCTCCTCCTGCCCCCAATCCCTCCCAGCATCAGAGTCTTTTCCAATGAGTCAACTCTTCTCATGAGGTGGCCAAAGTACTGGAGTTTCAGCTTCAGCATCATTCCTTCCAAAGAAATCCCAGGGCTGATCTCCTTCAGAATGGACTGGTTGGATCTCCTTGCAGTCCAAGGGACTCTCAAGAGTCTTCTCCAACACCACAGTTCAAAAGCATCAATTCTTTGGTGCTCAGCCTTCTTCACAGTCCAACTCTCACATCCATACATGACCACTGGAGAAACCATAGCCTTGACTAGATGAACCTTTGTTGGCAAAGTAATGTCTCTGCTTTTGAATATGCTGTCTAGGTTGGTCATAACTTTCCTTCCAAGGAGTAAGCGTCTTTTAATTTCATGGCTGCAGTCACCATCTGCAGTGATTTTGGAGCCCAGAAAAATAAAGTCTGACACTGTTTTCACTGTTTCCCCATCTATTTCCCATGAAGTGATGGGACCAGATGCCATGATCTTCGTTTTCTGAATGTTGAGCTTTAAGCCAACTTTTTCACTCTCCACTTTCACTGTCATCAAGAGGATTTTTAGTTGCTCTTCACTTTCTGCCATAAGGGTGGTGTCATCTGCATATGTGCATAACTTCTTCACATCAGTTATCAAGTCTTATCCATTTCTCTCATATTTCACCTTAGTGATTACTGTTCTTGTTAAGGCCTTCCCAGCATTAAAGAATTCAAGTCAAATTACTCCCTAGTTTTAAAAGAGTTCAATTTTATGATAGGAACCAGTGCCCATTTTGTTCCCTATTGCATCCTTCATACCAAGCACAGTGCCTGATACTGGCTGGCACTCAGGAAATGTTTATTAATGAATAACCAGTCCCCTACTGCCTATAGAATACATTTTGGGGTCCTTAGCCTCATATACAAAATCCTTCATAGTCTACCCCGTGGGGATCATTCTTCTCCTTGATCCTTGTGCTCCAGCCTGTGATTTCTTTTTTTTTTTCTTTCAATATTTATTTTATTTATTTATTTGGCTGCACCAGGTCTTAGTTGCATCATGGGGGATCTTTTTTTTTTTTTTTTTTTTTCCAGTTGCAGCATGTGGGATCTAGTTCCCTGATCAGGGATTGAATGCAGGCCCCTGCATTGGGAGCGTGGAGTCTTAGCCACTGGACCACCAGAGAAGTCCCCTTCAGCAAGTGATTTCTGACAGATACATTCATCTTGTCCTTCTGGGCCCATCCTCATCCTTCTCCGTTGCCTGGAATGCCCTACTTTGCTGTACCTGGCCCCTGATTACCTCCTACTTACTAAGTCACAACTGAGATATTACCTTCCCCAGAAAGCCTTCCCTGATACACACACACACACACATACTTCCCCCAGGATGAATGAGGCTCCCCTCACTGAGCACTTAGAACCCCTCACACACATGTCTATTATTTCACTCTTGTATAGTTCCATGATGATCTGTTGAGTCTGTCTACAATTCTACACCATAAATGTTCTGAAGTCCTGGATTATATCTTCATTCTAATGCCCTCTATCCCAGGAGAATGTCTGTACCACATTAGACACAAATATGTTTTTCAATGAATAAACAAATCACTTAAGTGATGTACAGAGGATCTCTGTTGTCACCTAATACTGTGATCTCCAACATCAGACATTATAAAGCATTGAAAAAAGACTTGCACAATTTAAAGACAGCACCCTTCTATTCACACAAACCACTATAAAAATATAATACTCAGTTGCAAGATAACACAGGCAAAAGAAAGTAAACTTGCAGCCAGACGTATCCTAGACCACTTACACTGTCTGAAGACAAGTCACAACCTCCCTAACTCTTAATGTCCTAATCCATAAATGAGGATTAAAAAAATACTTCTCTGCAGACACAGCAAGCATCAATTTCCAAGCATGCAGCAAGTACCCAATAGGTGGCACCTACAATAGCTTTTAATGTGACAATAATAAAGTAACAACACTAATGAAGCAATGTAGGTTGACCCAGTCAATCCTAAAATATCTACATACAGGTGTACTCAGTTTATAGACCTTCTGGAAAGAACGGTTAACCTGAGCTGGCTTCATGTACAGCTCAGTATGCCTTGGGCTATCTCCCAGCTGGTGTGTGCTCAGGGAATGCAAACTGATCTTATTTTCACCTTCAAATAACATGATTTTACAGGTGGTTTGCTCCTCCCCACCCCATCAAGTTTCATTTGATACCTAATATTTATAAATCACTTTACAGTCTACAAAGCACTTTGACTTTTTTTGCACTTGGTTTTTCATCACATCAGTATGATGCCAGAATCATTTTTTTTTCCAGACCAAAACAGTGAGGTTTTTTTTTCTTCAAAACCTCTACACTACCAGTCCCACTGGGGGGAAAAAAGTGGATAAATGAGAGCCTCATGATCTTGTCTCTGAAGAGGTCAGCTAGCAGCTAGGTAGAAATTGATGAAATGATCACAGTATTCAAAATTTGAAGTTCAGTCCACACCTATCAACAGGCTGCTTTCTCTTTGGGGAAGTACATTTACTTTTTCAAACCACCATGGTCTCTTTAGTAAGTGATCTCTAGTGACCTGAAAGAGCTGGCTTGCTTCCCAAACTGAACAACTCAGTCCCTCCAGACCAGGGGAGTCCCAGTCCACATGGGGGATGCACCAATGTGTGTATACACACACTCGCTCTCCCTCATCTGTACATATGTGTACACACATACCTGCACCAGTCCATGAGGCAGAGCCAACGGGCTCACCGAATACCACCATCCCACACTGCTGGCCTATCCATATCTGATGTGTCCCCCTTCACTAGACTTCCCTGGTAGCTCAGACAGTAAAGAATCTGCCCACAATGTGGGAGACCTGGGTTTGATCCCTGGGTTGGGAAGATTCCCCTGGAGAAGGAAATGGAAACCCACTCCAGTACTCTTGCCTGGAGAATCCCCATGGAAAGAAGAGTCTGGCGGGCTACAGTCCATGGGGTTGCAAAGAGTTAGACTCAGCTGAGTGGCTAAGCACACACACCACTAGACTTCTCACCTCTGTCTAAACAGTGTCTCTTAGTATCTTTAAAGGCACACAACTTCAGCAGATATGATTCTTCATGCGTCTCTCAGTCAATGGTGCCATCTGAGGAAGAGGCACCAGAAAGACCCATATGCAGAGTGATAAGGACAAACTGTGAAGGTAGCCCATGAAAAGGACATGTGTTACCTGCATGGACGTGCAGCTGAGAAGCTGGGGATCTCAGACTTTTAATTTATGAGTATCTAAAGTCTGCTATGCTGAGACCCCTCTTTGAAGATCTTGGTGGATCCCACTGGCAAATGTGCTCAGTAACCTAAACAAACCAGATAAGGTCTCTAACACACTCGGCCACCAGATCACACCTTCAGTTTATTAGAACCCGAGGGAAAGCCTGTGCCTCTCAAAACCTACCACACGGCTGCAAATTCAGTTAATTCCAAGAAAATGTAAAATTATTTATATGGATTTCCAAAAAAATCCCTGGAAATCATTAAGCAAAATTCATTTAAGCATGACAGGTTGGAGCAGGATGTTTTAAGACAGTAAAACTGCCCCCTTCCCTTTCAAGCTTTCAGATGTTTTTAAACACCAGAAGCTCACAGATTAAGACCGCAGCCTGAACATATGCTGTGGACCAGGGCCACATTAAGATGAGCTCAGGGAATGGTCCAGAGGCAGAACCTTTTCTAAGTCCACCTTCTGTTCTGCGGAAGGGTGATCAATCTGGGGGGTGACTGTCGTGCTGGTCGGAGTCTGGGGCAGTCACTGGTGGTGGCCCCCATGCACCTCCTCGGGGGAGGCGGACTTTCTTTTAAAGGTTATCTTCCTCACACACTTCTCCTCCTTTTTCTCATTTCCTTCCCTGTCCCCACACCCACAGCCTGCCAGTGGCCAAGTCTGCAGGCCGCCAGGGTTCTTGTTGGGCCCTCTTTTAATGCTGCGATAAAATGTGCTTATTACTCCCACTTAATAGAGGCCTGAGGGTAATTTTGGTGACTCAGGGCAGATGGTAAATTAGTGGTGAGACAATGGGATTCAGCAGCTCCTCTCAGGGTCTGTGGCTCACCCCAAGACACCACACTTCCTCTTCTCACAGGGCAGCCCCACCGTATTTGCCATTGTGGACTTTTCATCTAAAAATGCATCTTGACAACCAGCCAATTATCCCTTAGTTATGGTCTTCATGACACTGGTGTTGGCCGGTATCCTGACTCACAGAATAAGTGTGTCTAACTGAGCATCGAATAGAGTTCTAAAATCTTTACAACATAGTAACTCTGATGTATTGCTTTAAATACATATACATATATATGCATATGCATTTATACACACACACACACATCTGATTGTGTGATAGCAGGAGTGGGGCGTTTGTAAAGGCAGAGATGGCATCTGTTAAATTGAGCTCTATATTTCCCAGTTCTCACGTCCCACAAATAAAACCTACAAAAATGATAATTTTTCAAACATTGAATCCTCTATCTCTGTGTAATGAGGCATGTAGAGAGGAGGAGAAGAATTTTTGTGCTTTTTTGCCTTTGGTGAAAATTCTCCAAGGAGTAATTTCATCTTTAAATGAAAAGTTTTGTATCAGGTGATTGTCTGAGCTCTAGGAATCACTGAAGCCTCAGGTTCAGTTGTGAGGAGACACACAAGTGCACATTCTTGTAGACACAGCCCCATACACCCATCACATGCTCAAGGAGTAAGGCAATAGAATGTGGAAAGAACTAATTTTAGTGTTTTTAATTACACTGTCATAGAATCGAAAGCAGCTAGGCAGTCAAGTACATCTTTTAAGTCTCCTAGTCCTTCAATATTTTGCCTGCTCTCCTGCAAATCCCCATGCCTTCTTCTCCCAATAGTCAAGGCAGAGATGAGCCTAGAAAACAGGCTCAGCACAATGGGTCACTCCCGAATACTCCTCAAAATCTTACTTTCCCACAGTCTGATATCTTTCAGGTCACAACTCTTATACGCTCGGGTCATTACTAATCTGTAGAGTTGAATTAATTCATCCAGGAAATGATACATGAATTGACAATGCAAAGGAAAATGACTACGAATATAAAACACCACCCAAAATATCCCAAATGCTTTCCTGCTGATATCCACATGGCACTGATACATTTTGCACAATTTTTCAACATTGAGAATCAATGCCAGCACTATCCCCCAGCAACTCCACTGTGGTCTGAGAAAATATAGATTTCTACCTGGGGTAGGGACATTCGGACCATTTACAAGGAAACAGAGTAATTACAACCAAAGGGAAACAGCTAGCAAGAGGTAAAAACAGTTTTACCCAAATCTCAAAAGTGGAAAGCAGATGAGTAACCTAGAAATGATTCAAGCACACTTAATGTTCAAATTCTATTAAGCAGTTTGTTGTGGAGAACAAAGGAGAATATAGAGCCTCATTACACTAAGAATCTTAGTGTGTGTGTGTGTGTGTGTGTGTGTGCGTGTAGTAGCTCTGTCATGTCTACTGTAACATGTTATCATCTATAGATGATAACTTTACAACTCCATGGGCTGTAGCCTGCCAGGCTCTTCTGTCCTTGAAATTCCCCAGGCAAGAATACTGGAGTGGGTGGGATCTTCCCGACCCAGGGATTGAACCTGGTCTGCCATATGGCAGGCAAATTCCTTACCATCTGAGCCACTAGGGAAGCCCTTAGTAAAAGTATGTAGTAAAAGAAGAATCTTAGTCAAAGCATATAATCTGTGTTTTGTAACTTTTCTTTTTCCTATGCTATGTATTATGGCGGGCATACTACTAATAAAAATAAACTCCTATTTTAATGCTTGACTTTATAAGCGTCTACACCTGAAATTGTACCTGTGAACTATAATTCAGAGTTGTGTTTTTTTAAAAAACCCTCCAATCCAGCTGCCACCACTATTTCCAAATTTCCAATATTTCCAAATATTTGTAACTAAATAATTCAAATCTTACTCTTTATCTATCTGCTCAGATTTTTCTGCTGAAAGTTAGATGAGTTTCTATCATTGCTATTTAGGAGTGGCAGAAGAATCCGTAAATTATATGCCAGCATACCTGGTGTTATAAAGTCCCTTTCATAAGATTGCTTGCTTTCCAATGTTTCATTTTACATTTGTAACTCAGTAGTCAGTCCACCTCATTCTACAAACACATTAAGATAAAATAAACTCAAAAGTGTCTTATATATAACAACCTCAAACCACAAATTTTCTAGGCAACTCTAGCAAAAAGAACATCCAGATAAGGCCAAAAACATTGTATCCCGAGTACAAGTAGATACTGAGATCTTGTAAGCAACTGGACCTCAGCCAGGAAGCATGTGCATCAGAAATGTGGGGGAAAAGTACAAGATATGCACATAACTGTTATTTGAAGTTGAACTTGAAAACAAAACTGTAGTGATTCATTGTCTTATCTCAGCCACATATCTGAGTGGCCAGTCTTCTTTCCCATTATGATGAAATCAGAATAATAGCCACCCTTCCTAATAGGAATTAAGACAGTATTTCGCTTAAACTCTATAATTATATGATGGCCTACAAAATAAACAGCTACCCAATCTTCTCTTCTCAAATCAGATTCATGTTGTCGAAGGTTGGGCCAAATACGAGTAAGAAGATAAAATATTATGGAAGGCACTGCTTAGGGTTTACTGTTTTAAATGTTTTACATACAATGCTATTTAATTCTTACAGAAGCTCAATATAGTGGGTTCTTTATCGCCATGTTACAGGTGATAAAACTGAGGCTCCTGGAGGTGAAATGACTTGCCCCCTCACAGACAGCCTGCACTGTGTATATACTCTATTGAGACACTGCCAACCGGAAAGATTGTGTAACTCAAAATTACCAACAACACTTTTCATCACTGGGGTGGATTCCCAGGTGGTTCAATGGTAAAGATTCTACCTGCCGATGCAGGAGACACGGGTTTGATGCCTGGGTCAGGAAGACTCCCTGGAGAAGGGAATGGCAACCCACTCCAGTATTCCTGCCTGGGAAACCCCATAAATAGAGGAGCCTGGTGGGCTACAGTTTCACGCAGTTGCAAAGAGTCGGACTCGACTGAGCGACTGAGCACGCATAGATCCTTCATCACTCTCAAGTGTTTCTGAAATATTCTCTCTTCTACTTCTAATCTCTCAAACCAGAAACTTTTTTTCTCACATCACAGTTTTGATGCGAGAAGGAAATAAGAATTCAGCCAATATGCAGTCTTGTTTTATTCTACTACCTTATAGCATTATGCTTTGGATAAAAGAATCATGGAAATTGACATTTGCCACTGATTTCCACTAACAATTAGCAACAGGGTATTTTCTAATTTTCCTGTTTTGTTTTGTTTTTTTTAAGAAGCCCTGCCAGTTTTAATATTTTCAATCAAATCTTATTTTCCAAGTATCATCATTCCTTAGGGATATATGAATTTTCAAGCCCTCTCACAGTGTGAAATTTGGAGGTAGGGAGTAGATTATTCCCTTTTCTTCATTATTTATCTCAGTAAAATCATTAGAGCAGCCTTTCTCAAAGCATCTTGAAATTTAATTTGCATTTCTGGTTCCTAGTTTGGCCAAGTTCTCTGTAGTTCAAGGCGTTTAACAGAGAGATCAACGAAAGCAACTGAATTCCAGAAGCAGGAGACTGAGCTGTATCATCGGTTCACTTTTTAAGGAAATCCAATTAATCAGAATACCATTCTTCCCCGATACCCAGGGCTATTATTCTTGAGGCTATTCATATTATTTTAATAGTTATAGAGTATTTGGAGTATTAGAAGTATACTACAACTGAAGAAAAGCCCCATAATTGATTTGTTAATGTTTTATTCTTCTCTTTTTTTCTACTGGCATGTTCTTTACATGCACTCAATAAATATTAAACACTCAAACAACTCTCTCTCTTAGGTGGCAAGCAAACCTCTAGAATGTCGAAACAGTAGAGTGAGGAACAATGCACCTAATTGAAATGGCAGGGTAATTTGGAAAATAAAATTGAGTTGCTGCAAATCCCAAATTCCAGAATAAAAATGTTTATACTCACTCAAATGCAGATTGTTACTGGCTTTGAATAATTATTAGAATAAAAAATACTTGAACACTAACAATATACTTGATATGCACAGAACAAACACAGTCTACATGTCTCTATTATTTTGTCCAAGGAAGTGCAGGGCACAATGAGCCTGACATTTTCCTTGATGGTTTTGTTTTGAACACAGTTTATAAAGTGCCTGAATATGGTGAAACAATAGGCCAAGCCACCAAATGTACAACCAGTGTTAAAAATGTCATGGCCATGATTCTTCAGAAAATTCTAAACCCATTAAGTAAGGAACAGGAAGCAAGCTAATAGAAATGAAATGGTTAAATGATTCTGCTACTCAGTATCTTATTTTCCTCCCCAAACATATTAATTTAGAACACAGATCAATTCAAATTGTAAAATTCCAGATTCTCTGGAATTTTCTGGTGGAAGCTGGAGCCAAGGAAATGATGACAATTAAAATGAAAGTGGAAAAATGCATTTATTTGCACCTGGAATTATGCAATGCTAACACATAATGCCTCTAAAAGACATGATATTTATCTGTACAATGAGGGTTAATCTTTTCTACTCAGGGCTATGCCAATCTTGGCAGAGATGCCAGCCATATCTTAAAAAGATAAATTCCATATGCTTTGTAGAGTTATAGCATATTTCCCATAAATAATGTATACAACAGACTGTAAATAAATAATACATTTATCCGAACTGTTCAAGAGTGAAGGGCAGGGTGGTTACTCATGAGACGGACTCTCTTATGAATGAACAATTTCAAATAAAAGTAATGTCCAATGGTGAGTTATCACAAAGTTCTTACACTAAAATATTCTTAAGTGGAGAGCAGGGAAGGGGTATTCAAATAACCCCAGATCAGGTGGGAACTTTCAAATAAATGTTCCAACTAAATGCAAAATGCCCAATTTAATTTTATTGCTTAAATTTCTATTGTGATTGTTGCATCGTAGCTAATAGCATTTTACCTATTTTCTGCAATTCTTAATTCTCTCTGTACACTACTGGTTTTTGTTTTTGTTTTGTTTTGTTTTTTTGATCAATGAAATAACTAGATTTAAAATGTCAAGTATGAGTTTTTGTCCCATGAAACACATAGAATCTTTTCATTGTATGAATAATTTTAACTACAGTCCATAGAAAGGAAGGTTACTACGGAACAAAAATTTAAAAAGAACCCATGTGCAGTAGTTAGTCTGCTAGGGCTTTACATAGTAAAATTGTTAGTCTCCATCTCTGAAGTATCTCCCTTTTGAAGCCCTGGAGACACATAAACTATTTCGACTTCTTGTAAATAGTGGAAGTAGGCTTTTAGATCTTCAGACATTGTACACCATTTAGTATGAAATTAAGTTTTCAGATCACTAAGGAATAGTCTCTGAATTACAGAAAAAACTATAGGTCACAGTTAATTATAGCTTGTCTATCAAATTAAGTTAACATTTGAGAACACATCCAAATAGTTATGGAGCCATTAAGAGGAGGGTTATTGTCAAAGAAATTCTTATTCATTCAACTTCTTATATTTTCAAAAGAAGAGAGATAAGCCTTTTTACAAGTTGGGATGGGATAAGGAAACTCTGGGTTTACATCAAATTGCTCTCTTCATTGTCCTTTTGACGACTATGTCGGTTTCATTACAAACTTCATTTTCCAGAGTTTCATAATAGTCATAAACACACTTGACTTTAAAGAGTTTCTATGGGACATAATGTGAATGCAAATGCAGAATAAAATGCAAATCATGGAGGTCTGGGACCAAATATGGACTATCAGTTAAGAATCCAGTTACTGAAAACAAACATTAAGGCCTTAAGAGGAAGAACACAAAGAGGCTGATATGAATCTTTATATCAAGTATTCACAGCCCTGGGGAAAGCAAACAAGAATAACAGTTTTCAGTTTTTCACCTAATTATAAAGCACAGGGGTTTGGGAATGTTTGATGACTTTGGTTTCTATTCATTCCTATTTTAAAGTGAGTAACATTTTTCCTCTTCTCAGGAAAACAAACCCACGTGTGGGTAAGAACCCGTGAAGTACTCAAATAGGGAAACGAGACCCAGCACACTAGTTCAAGTTCAAATCTCAGGCATAGGAGGCTTGCCAATCAGCGGGGAGAAAATGATAAGAAAAAGAAAGAGCTATAGCTCTGTCTTGCTAAATAACAATCAACAACCCAGACACTTACAACTAATGAATAATGAACATGTGATCATGTCGTGTTGTAAAGTGTAAGGAAAAATCTAGAGAAATGGGAATTCATCATAACAATTAATTCTAAGCCAGCATATGTTGTCAGGGAATAACTTCTAATATCACTCAAAATGCTAATTATTTACTTACTACTATTTTCTAAATGACTTGGAATCATGTATGTTTAAATCCATTGTAAAATTTAAGACTTGATATTGTGTCAAAATGAAGAAAAAAAAGAAGACTATAAAATGTTGCTTAAACTTGTTAAACTCATAAAAAGTTGCAGTCATTTTATAAGTATTACTTAGTAAACTTAGAAACAGCATTTCCTTTCTATGGAAAAACACCATTTAAGTTTTTCTTAAAGAAACATAACACTTCATTCAAAGTTCTTTACCTCATCTTTATAAATCCTTTTAATTATAAATGGAGTCATAAAGACTATCAAGGGTAAAAATATATTTTTGAGGATTATAAATAATATAAAATTTATTTTCACAACTTATTTATCCTGCATTAGTTTATACTGTATACAGTGGTGCATCAAAAAGCCAGAACATGGTTATTGCACATCTTAAAGAGAGTTAATGACTTAGTTCTGGTTATAGTTTGTATTTAACTGTATATACTCATGATACCAATAAACAACAGGTGTATAATTCAATAAATGTAGAAATAAGCATTTTTTTCAGTAAAGAATAAACTCTTTATGGTATGTTTTATTCAGTTTTAGAACTTCTGAACCAAGAAGCCCAGAAATATAAAATCATTTAAAAATATTTGCACTCTTATATTTCCCTTTAACAAGAACATATTTCCTAGATTAAGAAATGCTATTTGGAAAAAGAGTGTTCAGAGACAGTATAGCAAAGTGTTACCAATTGCTTTAATTCTGCACACATGAATGCATTAAATTGATTGAAATTGGATTCTAGTGACAAATATTTAAATGAATGTATTCTCACTTATTTCACATAGTATCTTTTATACCATTTATTAAAATGTCAGATTGAAAAGTGTGGGAAATCTAGCAGTTTCCCGTAAAGGTATAGCTCTACTTTCTGGAGAAGCTGTTTAAGACTTCAATGAGCTTTCCCAAATTCCCATAATCCTGAAACCATGGCATATTAAATTAAGGATACAGTGAAGGAGACTTTTTATCTTTTCCACTACACACACACACACACACACACTCATCTGCTTGAATTTTTCAAAACTGATCTCATACATGTTAGGTTTATCCACAAATGGGAAAGATTTAGTAAAATATCCAAAACTTTCCTGGATCCCCCAAGTCAAATTCTGAAATAATTATTTAAATTCAAATTGGGAACCTGTATTTTATGTTTTAGACCCTAACCTTTTAACAGGTACCATATCCTGAGGTTTCCTGCCTAGTAAGGACACCAAGCCCTACGTGACTAAAGCAGTATTGTTTCACTAAGGATTTTGAAAACTTTTAGGCCTAACATCTGCACAAGTGGCAGAAACACTATGTCAAATGTATTCTATTTTTATTTCTTTATTTGTAAAAGAAGACTTTCCCATAGTTTTGATGTCATTTAAAAATATTAAATTAATTTTTTGCGCTCAGGAGAAATGGCAAAAAGTGTCTGTTTCGATTATAACAGAAACTCAAGTGCTACTTTGATACAAATACAACAGATATCATAATCCAAAAAAGGCCATGGAAAATGCTACAGTTGCAAACATTTAAGACTGTGTAACAAAAATGACTGAGAATGGTATCAATTTACTATCCTTCAACTATTTCCATGACAGTGGAGTCAAATAATGTTGAATTATAGACCTTTTTACAGGAAGTCTTATTTCGTGTTGGTTTTTTGATCATTCCCCTGCTAGTCCATATAGGAATTTGGCTGTACGCCGACTTTTCTTTAAAAGTTTCTGTATACATACTCAGGTTGTGTTTGATGATTAAATGATCATTTATTAAAACTTAAGCATTTCATGTTGGTTTGACATATTTACGTTTCATGAGAAAATATTGCTATTGCAATGGCAAGCACAGCAATACCAATGTGAAAATACTTCACTTGAATTCATTTGACAGCATTTTCATTTATATGTGTTTTAATACAACTTGTTATGTATTCTTCAGTTTCTCCAACTCCACCTGCGAGGGAAGGTAAGCTAGTTTTATAACATAGGCCCCTTGGTAATACTGTAGTCTATCTGCTTGGCCTTAAAAAAAACCTATATTTCTACTATGGGACCACAAATAGTCTTTGTTTTTAAGAGTACGGAGTTTTACTGCATAATTTTCCGTCCGTCACCCGGCAACAGCTGTGTTTTAAATCTTTCGGACTATGACAAACATTTTAACATTTAAACATACGAGTGTTTGAAAACATAATGATTTAAAATTTGTTTATTTTCAAAGTTGGGCCATTATAGCATGATATTTCAGTTACTTTTTCAAAAGCAAGGCCCTTATTTTAAGGCCTTTTCTCCTTCTTCTTTCTTCTACTAAACTTCCCCATGTTTTCTACTAAAAATCTCTAAGTTAGGACTGATAGCAAGAGTCCCCACAACTATTCTATATATTTCCAAATCATGAACCATGGAGTCACTCTGGTGGGAGAAAAACTGCTATTTGAGTGACCTGTTGCCACAGAGCTAGTTAAATCACTGAACAACAGTTACTGTTATGGGGCTTTACTTTGTACAAAGTAGCATTAGTACCATTGCTTTCTACTAACCATAGAGCTTACACTGGGGACTTCTACTGAGAAAGAGAGAGAGAAACTAGGAAAGGGGAATAACTTTTACAGCATTAACATTTAGACTTTGAGACATTTAAAAATGTAATCGATCTCAACCTATCTGCACTGACTCTGTACCACTCTTTTTTTTTCCTTTCAAATGTTTTTGGCGTGCCCCTAATAAGAATCAATACATCCCTACTCTGACAGTCACACATAAATACACCCAAGGAGCCAATCAGAAAACAATAAAAACACACCTGGTAAACAAGTATCTTTGAAATCAAAGGATACTAAGCAACAAAGGGCCTAAAATGAACATCCCAATTAGCCACTGTAGTGACAAGCAGTCAACACCTTATTATTTAATCATTAAAGAGAATCTTGCCATAATTTCCCTCTGACATATTTCAAGAGGAATTAAGAGTATCCCACATGACTCACAACAACAATCAAAAGTAAAGTCAGATTATTCTAAGACTCCATGGCCTTCAAGGCTTGTGGACTCAGAGGTTCCAGGATTAAGACATTAAGTGAGACCCTAAAAGTACTTACAACTTAAATAAGTTGTGTCCATGTGTTAAGCATTTAGAAACAAACTAATTGACATTTTCCTATCCCTCCATGTTTGTGTTCAGTTTTTCTTAATGGATGAAAACAAAATTGCTTGCATTCCCAATATTAGTAAACATCCCTTGGCCTCATCTATTTTTTTTTTTTTCTAAAGCAGTGGATCCAATAACATGAAGAACATTAGGCCTCCCCATCCCTTAGCAACACCTCCTCAAGAGAAAGCTTAAATCTCCCTTGGAGGTGTCCCCGTCCCACTTTGCAGGGAAGGGGTGTTTTCCGTCAAGTTCAAGTTCAGTTTTAAGACGGTCATCTCAAACGATGCTTTAGAAACAACGTTCTGGACTCTTCAAATAAAACACTGCCACCTGGGTTCCCCGGCCCCACTGGGAAACCAAAGCGCACTGGCCCAGGGCTGCCCCTGATCCCAGAGGCCCGGAAGCCTGCCGCTCTCCGGCCTGGGCCCTGCAGCCCCAGCGGCGGTCCCCACCCCCCACCCCCGCCTCCCCGCGTCCCCGGGGAGCTCAGCAGTGCTTGGCATTTAACCTGCCTGGCGAGCTTGGCTTTCTGGTTCCATCTCTGGGAGCCACATTACTTCTCCCCAGATGTCAGAGGCAAATCTAGATTAACATGCAACAGGGCGCCCTGCGCAGCCCGCCAGCCCTCGAACAGGAGCTGTTAAATGCAGATTCAGCCGAGGACCCCCCGGAGAACTGCTGTTGAATAAAAATTGTAATCCAAAGGGACCTTTTCTTTGCCTCCCCCTGCTTGTGGAAGAACCCGGGTTGGCGCCTGAGCACAGACTCAGCTAGTCCTGCTCGCTGCGAGGGGGCCTGGCCACCTCGGTTGGTGGCCTTCGGCGCCCCAGGGACTCTTGCTTCTCTCTCCTCTCCCTCTTGCTACTGTCCTTGGAGTGGAAAATGCTTAGATTCAAGGAGTGGCGAGAAACAAACAACCCTAGGAAGGAAGGCTTTATTCGACAGCTCGTTCCTGGAGGGCGGCCTAAAGTCCAGCGTCTGGCAGCCAGATTCTTCCCCGCCTAACCCCTCTTGGCGACCCCAATTCCACCCTGGGTCCCCCAAACTCGCGCTCCACCTCCCCGCGCCCTCCGTCCTTCTCCATCGCCAACCAGGCTCAACCCTGGCCTCGACGCCTCGCACGGTGGCCCCCTCTCTGAGCCCGCTCCCGGGGTCTCAGCCCGGACCTCGCCCCCTGCCAAGGCCGGAAAAGCCGGGTGCCCCTCCCTGCCCCCAGGCCCCGGGCGTCGGGAGCGACTGTGCCGAGCGAGGAGCGAGGCCGTCAGGAGAGGGCGCCCTGGAGGCCTGCGCCCGAGGTAGAGGGCTCTCGGACCTGGGACGTCGGGGTCTGGGAGTGGGAGTCGGGAGAGGGCGTTGAGGGTGGGGTGAGAGCGGGATTACGGCTTCTGGGGGCATCTTAATCTGATGAGAA
The DNA here is from genome assembly GCF_055505025.1 of Bos grunniens. Taxonomy (NCBI): domain Eukaryota; kingdom Metazoa; phylum Chordata; class Mammalia; order Artiodactyla; family Bovidae; genus Bos; species Bos grunniens. Next base: position 43,002,071 of record NC_141175.1, read on the forward strand.
AAACAAAACAAAGCACCAAACTAAGGACGCCTCAAGGCCAAGTAGATTTCCTCCGATTGAGCCCTCCGGGAAACCGGCTGGTATCCAAGTAGTGGATTTCAAGTCCCCGCGCGGGTGGCAGCCTTCGCGCCCTCCGAGGAGAAAAGTAAAATAAAATAAACCCCACTGCCCACAGGCCCTAGAGACAGAGGGGCTAATGAGCAAACAACGCCCCGCGCTCGCACCACACCTGAAGCATCCAGGCCCTCAGCACACCCGCCACTGGGGCTCAAACTGGCTGGGCCGCATTCGCAGACAGGTGTCGAGGCAGTTTTTTCCGGGCCCGGCCCCTGGGGACCGGCGAGCCGGCTCCAATTTGGAGTACTGGCGCCCATGAGGCGGCCCTAGTACCTCTTCCCTCCGTCCCCACCTCCCAGGACAGGGGACTCCACCCCGCGACTGAGACACAGTCCCGCGTGCGCCCCGCGCTCTGCGCGCCCGTCTCCAAAGGGAGCCCAGGCACTCTTGCTCCTGGCTTCTTGGAAACGGACAATTCCAAAGCACAAACTTGGGGTTTGCTGCCCTGGGCCCAAGTGAGACCTCGGTGAGCCCGAGAGGGTCCCGCGAGCGCGCCCACGCGCACAGGCCCACCGAGCCACGAGCTTAGCCAGAGCTGCGAAGCCCCCAGTCTTAAGCGGCCGGGAGGGAGGCACGCTGCTCATTTTATAGTTGGGGGAGGAGAATGAAGTACCAGCTTTTACCCCTGACCACTGCCCACCACCAATCCGCATGTCTCAAATAAAGGTAACTAACAAAAGTTTACCTAAGGAGTAGAGGGAGAACTCAATTTTGTTTTACCAATTTTGTACCCCCTAAAACACCGCTAACTCTGGTCCTTTATCTTTGATTTTAATAAAATAATGATTCGTTGAGGAAAATGGGGTATAAATCTTCATTTTGGAGGCAATTAAAGTGTTGATTTCATTCATGCCCCTAAGCGATTCTTGTAATTTGCTCAAATAGCTTTATGTACCCAGCACTCCGGAGCTTTTAGAATCCCATTTTCTAGTTAGGCTTGTTGGATTACAATTTTTATTCAACAGCAGCTACCCGAGGGTTCCTCAGCGGAATCTGCATTTAACAGCTCCGGGGAGAGGGCTGGCAGCCTGAACCAGGCGGGAGGCCGAGCGGCCGGCGGGGTGGGAACCGGGGGCCGCTTGCTGGTTTCCCACCTCGGCGGGGCCGCGCTAGGATCGCGCAGGCTGCCTGTTCCCGGCACTCGTCTACACTGCCGAAAGTTTGTAACTCGCCAATTAGAAAAGACCCGGCGCGTTGACGCTTTTAAAGCTCAGCTTTGCCTACCCTCCACTTCTTTTGGGAAAAAGGAGGAATTCCGCCTCTGCCGAGGGGGTCACCCAGAGAAATCCAGGTTGGGGATTGAAGGGAGTGATACGGAGAGAAGGAAACTTGAATATGACACCAAGACGAGTAGTCGAGCACTTCGGCAAGGACTCTGCAAGACAGTCGCTGGCCAACCGTGATCATGGCAGAGCTTGCAAAGAAAACTCTGTATGACTGGCTGTCCTTTGGCTTAACAAAGGCAGGCTGCTCTCTCTCACAAGACAGGACTCACGTGCCAAGTCAGAAAGAGAAACAACTCAGGGCCTTCACTTATAGCTGGACAGGCGCAGGAGGCCCGCCACCCAGATCTCTAGACGCCCTGCCATAATTCGCAACCGAAAGCTGTCCTGAACCCTGTTTCATCTCATCCACTCCTCACGTTTTCACTTTCAGTGCATTTTCTCAACTCCTTTGGGCCGACACAGAGACAGGAGTGAGGGAGAGAGGGACTAGGAACAAACATTGGTGTTGGGGTGAGAGAAATCTGCCCCCACCCCCAGCAACTCCAAATAAAAGTCGTCCCCACTTAGCAACGCAGCGGAAGAAGGGCCTGGAGGGAGGACGAGAGAGAGGAGGGGGCGAAGCCAGCGGAGGCCGGCAGCGAGAGCAGGGCGGCGCGAAGTCCCCCACCCGCCACACCGCCACACCGCCACACCGAGGGAGTCGCGAGGAGCCCCTGACGCAGATGCTTCCAAAAGCTGCCAACCCAGAGGGCCCAGAGCACGTACCGGCTGGAGGATGAGGAGAAAGGAGGAGGAGAAACGTCCATATTTATCTGTTTTTCTAACCTCGGCCTGGTCTTATTTTTTCTATTAAGTACAATAAAATGGGCGAGCTTGCAGCGAGCACTGCACAAAGCAATGTTCAGTGAGGTCTAGAAGCGTTCGGCCGAGGAAAACTGACAAGACAGGCTAATGAACCGTATAGACAGGGAGAAAATAGCATGCATTTGCTAGATTTCAAACCCTCCCTGTCTCTCTCAGACCACCTATCTTGGGTTTATTCCTAATAAAATAAGAAATAAGCAGTCCTTACACTTTTCTTTGAGAGAGAAGGGGGAAAAAATGCTCCAGAACAAAGCCCTACCACCAGAGGCGGTCACTGGCAGTTAACACTCCCATTATTGTAGAGGGTAAATAAAATAAAGACAAAAATTAAAAGCGACAAGAAACAGGTCAAGTTTGCAGGCAAAGCTTTTACAAGCTCATCTCTCCAGGTCGAATCCCAGAGCCAGCCTTAATGAAGCAATAATAGCCACATTATTCAAAAATTTTCATTTCGATGGAAATGTATCTAAAAGGGACTTAATCATATGCAAATAATAAAAGGAGGTGGTAGTGATCCAGCAAGCAATATGCATACAGATTTTTTTTTCCCAGGGATGTTGAAATTGAAAAGTGCATACCTGGTCAGTTAGATTTGCTGATCTTGTTATATCTTCACTGTCTGATTTTGATCCTCCTTCTCTATCGTCTATCACCAAATCGATAGGCATTTTCCCTTTCAAACAGCTAATATACCGGTGGCAGAAATTGTCACATAATTCGTGTACCTACATTATGACAGAAATAAAAAAATGGAAATATAATCAGGAGTTCATAAATGACATTGACAAGTGCAATCCACCCCCCTTGTGAGATCCAAACTTCTAAATAGGGGAAACACAGGGCAATTGTCCTCCAGAGACCCCCAGACGCATCCAGAATTAGGAATAACTTTCTTTTCTAGCAAAATAGAGATATCCCAGAAAATTGACAGTGACAAGATGCTTCACAGGCTACAACATATTCAACACCCGTGTTAAATTCATCTGCTCCTGGGGCCATGGCCATTAAAGAGGTGACCTACGTGGGTGACATTTAAGGTAAACTATTTAATTTTGTCCAGTTATTTTTATCATAAATCCTTTTCCAACATGTCTAAGCAAAAACTTAAATATACATATATATGTATGTATATAAAGGACCAGTACTGCGTTGGTATACGATATATGCCTGACAACCCAAGTCCCTTTAACATTGGTAATTAGGGTTTCTATCTATAAGAAGCATATATTAGGATGCTTCCTTAAAAAAAAAAAAAAAAGACTCCTGATATGGTGTGTGGGGGGGAACCCTTACAGCCACAAAAAGGTATCAAACTGATTAATTTTTTAAGGGAAAAGAATGCTTCAAAACATTTAGGGATAGGTGGAGCGGTGTCTTACAGGACACAGGCATCACTGACATGCAGAAATTCACAAGAAACCCCAGTGTGCTTACAATTTAATGTTACTTTGAATTACAATGCATTAAGTTTTTACTGCTGAGATTTATAGAACAGCTAGCAAAATCATGTTATCCCACACGCTTTCTTGAGTGTGAAGGTGGGATATGTGCAGGATTCCCAGATTCAAGAAACTGACACAACTATCAACTCTGCTTTGTCTCCGCAGAACCTTTAAAGTGCCTCCCCCACCGCCTCCTCCACACTCCTTGCCCACTCCTCCTCCCACTCCGCCTCTCCCCCTGTATCTGACCTGCCGCTGCTCTCAGACTGTCTTCCAGAAACTCACTGAAACTAAACAAAACTTTCCCCCCACTCAGAGGTAGCAAAGAAGACTAGGAGGAAGAAGAGAAGGTACAACCTGTGAAGCAAATTCAGGATAGCTTTCTACACATCCAAGGGGATGCAGAGCCCTGCAACTACTTACACAAAGCCAGCAAGGTATTAAGAATGAATACAAGGCTAGGGCGTTTGTGATCCCAGTTTTAGTGTCTAAAATTGTAATTAAACTGCAAAGAGAAATGGACGCAAAGATTGGCCTTGACACTAATTACCAGAAAGAAAGACGTTTATGCAAATATCTTCGAAGCCTGAACTTCAGCCATTCTGAACCCTCCCTTTCTGTGTGTTTGGGCGTGAGAGGGAAGCAAAAGGAGAAAAAAAGCTAGAGAAATTACCTTCTCTAATTCCAACAGATGAAACCTTAATACTTGTATGGCTTGAATCATCTGCAAAGACACAAAAAGAATGAGCGCCCCATTCGTAGTTTGCAGAAAATTGGCTGTCACAACTCTAACATCCCCAGCCCTCCCCTCCCCCCAGTAAATAGAGTTATTTTGATTTATGGCCATAACACTAAAACTTAACAGCAGCGACTGGGTACCATCTAGAGGTTTATATTTCTTAAGGAGAAAAAAACAGCTAAAACAACAACCAAGCATCTAAGTGGGGGTCATAAACACTCTTCTTGCCCATGGCTCCCCTCTTTCTCAGCCCCACTGCCCCTCCACCACCCCCAAAGGGCCGCACCCCTCCACTAGGTATTTCCTTGGAAGGCGTGCACGGAAAATATTCCCAATAGTTTCCAAACTGTGGCTCTTCACACTGCAAACTTTCTGCCGCCTTCTGCACACCTTTCCGATAAACTGGTGGTTTGGGAGGTCTGGCCTGGTTGCTTGCCCTCATGACGCGACTTTGAGGGCTGGGAAGTCCGCAAAGTTTAAGCACACACGCTGACAGGCCCGGAGATAAATCCCCGGGCTGATTAGAGCCGCGCTGCCCGGCTGTCATAAAAAACAAAAGCTCGCGTTTCCCCGCGCCGGTTCACCCGGCCCCTCTCGAGGTGAATTTATTTCCCCGGGACCCCGTCCCGGCCCACTTGCCGGTGGATGGAAACCCTGGCAGCCCACTTGCAAGCTACGGGAGGACGGGTCTAGAAACCTCAGGGCTCTCAAAGCAAAGCTTGGGGAGAAGGCGGGGGTGGGGGAGGGATGATGTGGGGAGGGGAGTAAGGGGTCCGCTCTTACCAAGTTATCCAGTTCTGGATTAGAAGAAAAGAGAGGTTTTTCTGCGCGAATCTAAATACAAGTGAGAAGGAGAGGGGAGAGGGAGGGGAAAGGGGGGGGGGGGAGAAAGAAACATTTGAAATCTGGTAGCCTTCCTAGTTTCTTGCCTCATTACACTGTCGGGGGCAGGATGTAACCTCCGGGACAGACTCGGTGACACCGAGTTCGTCCCGTGCAGAAACCCTTCAATGTGAGTCAAATAATCCGAAAACAAGCCCAGAGCACAGGGTTACTTCTCCCAGCAGTATGCTGCTAAGAGATCCCTGCCCAGCTAGCCAATTCCAAGGAAGGTCCTGCGCGGGGGGTGGGGTTTGGGGTCGCATTTTACAGAGAGAGCTTTCTGCGTCGGGTTAGGGAGCGGGAGTGGGTCAGAAGTGGGGTGATTTTCAGGCATCCGCAAACAGACACTGATTTAGGAGGAAAAGCTCAGGAAGATGTAACAGGCCTGGCTTAGGGCAGACTGTTCAGCTGGTTACTTTTGCAAATGTGCTGGGGCGGGGGTGGAGGGAGGTTCTTTCTTTCTTTTTTTTTTTTTTCCTTTTTACTTTTGAAACATTGATTTTGCTGACCTGTTTGGCGAACACGGCTATATCTTCATTGAATGACTCTGACGAGCAGACGTCCCCGCCCGCCACCCCCGGCTCGCGGGGGGTACAAGTAGCTAATTCACATTTCTCAAAAATCAGTGCTAAGAGAGGGAAGAGGGGGTGTCTGCAAGAAAATACAACAGTCACAAACAACACAATGGTTAGTCCCACGGCAGTGAAACAAGGAGCCCAAGAAAAACAGCCGGAGGAGCTCAAGACGGAGACCTCCCTCTCCCTGATTTTGACATCTACTTGTTCCCCTCCCCTCATCCCTACCCCCCAGGTGACTGCTCACCTCCCCTTCCTCCTTGGGCCCCCCAAAGTCGGAGGCCCTCAGCCATGGACCGTATCTGAGGACCGGTTCAGCCTATCTGGCCTGAGAAATTAGTAACATTTGCTAAGAATAAAACCCAAGCGGTTCCAGCAGCCATTTTGAATTAAGTTTCCCACCCCGACCAGCCCTCGGCCCTCCGATGCACACCCAGGACCTGGAAGAGGAGAAAGGCGCCGGGCGCAGGAGGTGGGAAATCTCGTTCAAGTGGGTTCCTCCGAGGCCGCCCCAGGAAGCTCAAACTCTGGGGATCTTGGAGGCAGGCGCTCAGCTAACTTGGGGCAAGGACCTCTCTGGCTGTGGGACCGACCGACTGTCAGAGGGCTGGACCACGGATCCTGACCCCACGGCCCTCAGAGGGCTGGAGGGCTCCTCCTCGGCTCCCTGCACACTTCCCTCCCTTCGCCGACGGTCCCCACCGCCCCCCCCACCCCCACCCCCCAAGAAAGTTCCTTCAAATGTGCCTGCGGTCAGGCCTTTCATTTTGTCCCTGCGTAATGGCAAAGCAGCTAGTATTGCGAGGGGCCTAGATGTTGCTTATCTCAGCCCATGAAAAACAAAACAAAACAAAAAAAAGCCTCTTCTAATGCCCAAAGAGGTGTCTCGAGTCTTTTATTAGCTCTCACAGCTCGGCTGGGAATTTAACAGTTTGGGGTCCTTTTCAAAGCTTCCCCAAATGTTCTGTCCGGGAGCCTAAACCATCTGCAGTTAACGCTGCGGAGAGGACGCTGGGATTTAAACAAGCCCATTGCACAAGGGACCAGAAGATAAAGCAGAAAGGGTTTTTAGTCGGGGAGGGTCAGTGTTACCTGATTTTTTGTTTTTCAAAAGTAGAAATAAATAAAAATAAAAGTGGCTGCGAAGTAAAAAGCGGTCCCCCAATACATCAGCACACAGTAGGCACAAGTGACTTTCAGAGGGTTTTGGTCTAACCCCAGGGCCCAGGAGAACACGGTGTGAACCGCAGCAGAACACTACACCGGCCGAGAGCACCCCGCATCTACTTCTAAATCCTGCAAGTTTCGCCCTTAAACACAAAGTCCTAAAACGGCCAGAAGTTTCTTAAGGTCTGTAACAATTCAGAGTGAGCTCCTCTCCTCGACTACAGTGGTCAAACTCCATAAATGCAAAGCCTGTTCCCCCTTGCCTGACCTGCAACTGTCCTCCCTTGATTTTATTGTGCGGTGGCAAGGCCAGCATACGGTGGTTGAGTAAACTTAGCAAGTCAGAACAATCAGTGGCTTAAAAGATTTTCCTTTAAACTAAAAGTTTCGTTTCAACACAAAGGCGCCTACGTTTAGAAATCCCCAACACTTTCCCCGAGAAGTCGAGCAAGTGAGGACTCCAACCCGCTGAACTACGGAGCCGGAGTCTGCGGGGGGTGGTGGGAGGCCGAGGGACCTTTGGCAACTTCCGCACGGCGACCCCTCCGCGGGCTTGGCCTCGGAGGAGCTGGACGCTGGACCCGCGCGGAGCCTGAGCGGAGACGGGGGGCGGGGGGCGTCTGGGCTGGCCGCCTCCCCCAAATCTCCATGCAAAGAGAATGAAAAGTCACCAAATAATGTACCTCCAAATCCAGCGAGCTCTGACTTTCCTCCTATCGAGGGCAAAGGGAAATGGGGAAAGAAAGCCTCGCCTCAAAACTGCTGAACCTGCTGCCCCGTCGTACCTACCCATAAATGGCATCTTTATCTCTCTTTAAAGCGTCATTGACCGAGGAACCCATGCTGGGAGCCATGGCGTTGGTGTGGGCTGTGTGCGGATACTGATGCGAGTGCAGAGGAGGCCCGTGGTTCAGGTGGTGGACGGGCTGCATGGACCTGGCCGCATGCGGGTCCCCATACATCGTGGAGGGAATGCCTACTCCATCCATGCCCCCGTAATGGGGCAGATCGTCGTACTGCATGACAAACAGGAGAGAAACAAGGTTCAGAAGGCCAGGCAGGCACATAGGGGAGACAGCAGGGCACGGAGCTTATACAATGTCAGTCCAGCTGGATCCTTCAACCCCGAATTCGGGGGCCTTGCCTCTCTGTAGTTGAGATTTCTCATTAAAAAAAAAAGTTTTTTAAAGTAAAAACTCTAGGATTCTCGGTGAGACTCAGCTAGATGGAATGGTTTTGCCCTAACTTGTGTCCCTATCAACTAGTCAGAAATTCAGGATCCTTTGGCAAGGAAGGAAGGAAGAAAGAAGGAAGAAAGGGAGGCATTCTCCCGGAGGGCGGAAGGTAAATCGTGCATGTCTCTAGAGGAGGAAATTCAAAATCACAATAATAAAACGTGCCAGGACAGGGCAACAAACCTGCCTAGTTTCACAGCCCCTTCCCATCAGGGGGAATTAAAAAAAAAAAGTTACGATGAGAACAGCTAAGCCAAGCACGTGAATTCAGACAGGCTTCTCATTTTATTTCCCTGCCAGCGTGGGGTTAGGCAGTCCTGCAAGACACTGCATTTCCTTTGCTCTCCAAGACAAACTCTGCAAAATCATACAAAACTAACTGCCCCCTTTGTAAGTGAAACTCAGAGAAGGGTAACTTCTCTTGGACATTAGGGCTGAATTTAGAATTAGCCAATATTCCCCCCAAGTTAAAAGAAAATCTATAGTTGGAGCAGTTATTCTATATTTTTTCTACTGCTATGAACTTTCCCCCTAAACTAGAAGGCAATGAGGTAGATGTTAGTCATCAGGTTTAAAGCAAATTTAAAAGTAAATGCACATTCATACCACCACCCCCCCCCATCTTCCTTCTCCAGAAAAACTACTTTCATATTGTCATTATTTTTGTGTGCAAAATTTAGCTATTGAGGTTTTTCTCATTGCTTCATTTCAGGCCAGTTCTTTTCCCAAGATTTGGAGGCACTGAGAGTGAAATGATTTTCAAAGAGGAATTACCACTTTCATCTCCTTAAAGACAGAGGTGTGAAAAGAGTTTGGAAGAACGCTGACATTTGCCTGAACCAAAGGAGTAAAGAAAAAATGTGTCAGCCTAGTAACTTTCTTTTGCAAACAGCGCTTTGAGGGCCAGGGCACAATTTATGCAAGGAAGGCTTTTTGTAGATCCCCTTTCTTTAAAGAAACTACGTCTGTTGGGTTGTCATTGTCTCACTTTACTCTCACTACATTTCCATTCAAATGGGAATATTGGGGAAATTAGTATTGCATTTTTAAAGTGAATAGTTGTGTGCTTAGTATCCAATTAGTGTAGGGCTTTGCTAAGAAAAACTTACAAAATACTACCTTGTATAAAAAGTCATGTACATAAAAATTACTTTTAAAAGATGAATGCTTTCCGACCCCCCCAAATCTGTTGTACTATGACAGTTATTTGCTTAAAAATGCTACACCCTTCCAGTGATATTAAAGATGAGCATAATCAATAACATATCAGAAGTTTCTCACTGCTTATTTTAGTTTAAAAATAGCTTTAAACTTCTGCTCCTTGAATGTTCAGGCTATATAACATCAAGTATCCAGCGCTTTTTGTTTTTTAAACAGATGATTGTCCGAGCTTGTATTTTTATTTATATAGCTGCTGGTTAGGAACCTATAGGAAACTTGATTACTTGAATTAACAATTACATGTAACATGCATAAGTCTACAAATGCATTGAATAAATCCTCTTGCTTTAGGCCACGGCTTTAGGAGCCTCATTCAAAAAAAGACAGAGAAAAAAGGAAACTTTTTAGCAGTGTCTTTCAGCCACGTTTCAATTTAATCTCACATTTGAGTTCCACAATTGTTTTTTAATACGTACCCTTTGCGCCATCGGCCTCCCTGGCTCCCTTCCTACTTCAACTTCTAATATATCCTCTTTAAGGCCAGTGTGAAAAGAAACAAATACGTAAACTCCCCCGGAAAAAAAAAAAAAAAAGCACGACGAAAAATCCCTTAACGTCTCCAGCAACGTGAGCTACTGGTCCCAGATCTTCGGTCTACGGGACCTGAAGCAAAGCGCCCGAGTCACTGAGCATAAAAGCGCTCCGTTTCCAAGACAGCAGCAGGGGCAAGGGAAAAAAAAAAAAAAAGGCAGATCTTCTCTCCCCAAAAAATCAGTTTAAAAAAAAAAAAGAGCGCCCCTCAGACCCAACTACCAAATCTCATGGCTTTCTGCCACTCCGGCTGTCAATCACAGGCGAGGTTGTCAACGTGGTGAATGAATGATCATCCGCTCTGTCTTCTTCTGGTCAGAACACCTCAAATGTTAATATTCAAATGCACAAAGCCCTAGCGTTCGCTTCCCTTGAATCAGTCCTAATTCCTAATCAGTTTCTCTCTTCTCTCGCTCGCTCTCTCTTTCTCTTTCTCTCTCTCTCTCTCTCCGTCTTTGCAACTGCTGCACTGGAGGGAGATTAGAGGAGGAGGTTTAAAAAAAATGTCTGTCTGAGTTTGTCTTAAAGGAGCCACGATCGATGCTGCCCGCTTGCAGTCCCCGTGCGTGTGTAAAGTGTGTGTTGCACAGGCGGAGAGGTGGATTCCGACCAGAATGCTAGAACCCGGAAGTAGTGGTGGCCATAACAGGTCGCGTCTTACACAATGCATTGGGCTGCAGCAAGTAGACTCCTCGGCAGGGGTGGGTGCGCGAAGCGAGCTCTGGCCGCACTGGAGAGGCAGAGAGGCGCTCCATTAAATCGCACGCCCAGGCACAAACACCCACACACCCAGGGCACACGCTCACAAGCACAGGCAGAAGCCCCCGGCCGCCGGTTTTATTTTCCGTATTCTTTTCTCTCCCTCCCCCTCCAGACTCTCTCCCCAAAGCTGACTCTCTTGAAATAAATCGGGAATAAACGCGGGACAAACCGCAGCGGGAGTTCTTTTGCACAGGGCTCCGCGGATAGACTTCCTGACTTTCCTCGAAATTATTGGGGTCTGGCTGTGTTTTTCGGGTCTGAGGGGGGCTGATGCAGAAATTAGTGGATTCTTAGAACCAATACTCCAGGTAGAAAAGTCAAACCGAGAGCGAAGAGGAAGAGGAGCAGGAGCAAGGCTGCGAAAGGGTCTGCTAAGGAGTCCTGAGAACGCGGGGTGGGGATGGCTGGGGCTTTCTGCAGATCTAGCTTAAGAGTTTTTTTGCTGTCAGAGGTGGACACTCGCCCCGAGAAAGCAAATGCTTGTCTTTTCTCATTCTGGGGGTCTGAACCTCCCCATCTCCTAGTCTCGGAGGCCCCCAGCCCCAGCCCTAGCGTCCTGCGCGAAGTGAGAGAGGAAGGGAGGGAACAATGAGCCGAGAGCCGGGAATGTGCCCCCAGCGCCTGTTTACAAACACGAAGCTATTTATGATCGCCGGAAAGCGAAACCCGACTCGGGCTCGGAGCAGCCCAGACCTCGCGGGTGGAGCCCGGACCAGGAGCCGCGGGGACTGAAGCTCTTTCTCCGACAGGCTCCCGAAGAGACGGCCGTGCGCCCAGGGCGCGGCGCGGCGCGGCGAGGTCGGCGCGCTCGGCTAGGGCTACAGCCGCGCCGCCTTTGTCTTCGAGGCGCCGAGGGGCTCCGGCCTCCGCCGTGCTCTTTCCGCGGCGACGCCCCGCGCTCTTCTCCCCGGACCTTCTTACCCTTAGTCCGCTTTTCAATCCCCAGTCCGGCGCAGGGAAAAAACTCCCAGTGCCAAAGAAAAAGAAATTCACTTCTGGGGTTGAAATTTCAGACAAAAAGCTGCCCCTACCCACAACTCGGAGGCCCCAGCCAGCCACTAGTGTGAACTTTCTCTTTTTAAATACCTATTCTCCAGTTTACTCAAGAAAATTCCTTTTCTTTATTCTCCCACTCTAAGCCTTTTATTATAATATTTAGTGGTGCCATTTTCGTTTTTATTTTTCTGCCCGCCCGGCTCTGATCTGCCGAGATGGCTCAGTCGTAGCCGCTCGACCAGCGGGCTGGAAACCTCACATCCCGGAGAGCAGGGCTCGCAGCTCGCTCGGCTCGGAGCAGGATTTTTTTTTTCCTCCCTCGACAGAAACCTCGCAGAAAACTCCCCCTGCGGTCGACTGGAAAATGAACTCACCCAAATCTCGGTAGGCAGCCGGGAGGAGGGCTCGACCAATCAGAAGGCGCCCCTGCCAAGGCTGCCGCGCATTGGCTGCGGGGAAAATCAATTATCAAATAATCGATCAGCAGGGAGCTTCGATCTGCCGGGAATGCAAACTGCCAGTCCCGATTCCCGCCCTGATGGTGGCCAAAAGGCTGACTCTCCCAAAGCAGCCGGCCCCTTGCTTGATTCGCCCCTACCTTCTTCCCACACGGCCAGCTACGGACCAACCCTTACCCCGAAGCGGGGGAGGTGTAGGTAGGGAGAAGAGTTTTGAGAAAGATTAGGGGCTCGCATCCTCAGAGATTGGAAAAGATCAGGAGTTCTAACATGTATCGAAGCCAACTCTTAATGCGCAAACTAAAAGAGAATTCGCATCAGTCCAAGAGACAAAACTCAAGTTTCTGTTTAAGTGGGCTTTGGAGGAGCAGGGGACCCAGGGCGAACATCAGAACATAGATCTGGAATCAGGTTGCACTGAGCGCACGTACCTCCCTAAGCGACGAGTATTGCTTCTTTTACTACTTCTCACGAGTCAACGCCCGGTTCCCCTCAAGAGTAGAGTTTTCATAAAGTCGAGCATCTCAGCTTTCCCAGCCTCGCGCACATCATCCCCTCCCCAACTCCGAACTCGCCCCAAGTGTGTCCGAAGGACAGACACTTTCACCCAAAGCCTGCGAATGCGTTTTGCCTTGAAAGCGGTCTCTTTTAACTCCTCATCCTAGAATCCCTCATCCTTTGCATATCTCTCTTCCTTTTTCTTCCTCACTACCTCACTCCCCAACTTTTAAGATCTTTTACTTTTCTCCATCGCAAACAACTGTAGAGTTTTCTGGTGCAAACTCCTCGATACATCACGCGTAAGGTTAAGGCAGGGCCGCGTGTCAGAGCGGAGAGGATCCAGGTGAATTACCAGCGCCTTTATGCCACTGCCTGACACCACCACCCCACCCCGCACCTCCTCACTCCCCCACTCCCCAGCCCTTCCCCAACATGAACTTGGAAACAGAATTTCAGGCCAAAATAGAAACTCCCGGTCTCGAGGAAGGCTATTACTCTGTTTAATTCTCCGGAGGCTGCGCTGACTGGGCCAGGAAAGGCAATCCTTTTCCGATTACAGAGAGGACCAAACTGGGCCGGCCGTCTTCCTGGAACCCCAGCCGTTCTCGGCCAACACCTGGGCGCCTTCCGACGGCTGCTGGCTGGGCTCTAAACTCTTTTTCTCCAGCAGGCCCGCTGGGCATAAGCGCGAGTGGCGGCAGTGGGGAACTAAGTAGAGGGTGGGGGCGTCAAGCCAAACACTGACATGGGCACAGCTACATTTATGATCCTAAAATGAATTGCGAAGGGAATTGTGTAACCGAGAAAAATTTACTGCGAAATGCATTTTGATGACCATAGTCTTTAACAGCCCTAGGGGTTTTCGGGCAAAGACTAAGGCTTGGAGTTACCTCACGTCTGCGGCCACGTTTTCAAATGTGAAGAGGCCAGTTTTGATACACACAGTTCTTTGACAATAGAATGTATTTTGTGTTGATGCTTTCTGGTAAGTTTCCTCTTTTGTTTTCTAGCTGGGATGGAAAAAGAAGATTCAGGTAAGTCTCTCCTTTTCCAGCACAACCCCAAACTTAAAGCAGTAGAAAGACTATCGTGCTCTTCAAGCATGATCTTCAACTTTAAATTACCTAGAAACAGATTTTCCTTAAAAAAGACGTACTTTGAGTTGGTGGACTTAAGCTAAACTCATTAGCTTTGAAAAGTGTCTTCTTTCTTCCCTCCCTTCCTTTCCAAGTATAACTGTGAAGCTGATGGTCCTAGGCCTTTATAAGATTAATTCTGAACAATCAAGAGGCTAAAACACTTTTACAATGTAATTATAGTAGTACAAATTGTTTGCCCAAACCTCATTCTGGATAAGGATTTTACAATTAGCAAACAGTTATTACAGTTGGGGCTTGCTGAGAGAAACTGCACAGACTATGTCTGGGGTTGCAATATAGTATAGCCATAAAAAAAAAAAAAAAAAAAAAAAACTTTAGCAGAGCAGCAATTAATCATCTGTTAAAAGGAAAAGGTAAAAGGATAGTTCTAGGTATCTTAGAAAACCAATGCTGATATTTATACCTGTTCTCTGACAGTACCTATCTTTAGCTTATGGCAGATACTTACTTTTTAAGGCAAAAGTACTTTTATTTTGCAAAAACTTGGCCTGGCGAAGAGTTCTGGCATTTGCCCCTCTACCTGGGCCTTCCATGCCCATCTTACCCTTCTCATCCCAGAGCATCTTCCCAAAGATAGAGAATGAGGACTCTAAAGGGGCAGTCTGGGGCCTAGGTCTCTATTGCTTAGACCCTCTGGCAAGGAGACTGTTGGTACAGTCCTCCCTGAGAACTTCCCTCTAGTTTTCTATTATCCTATAAGGAATTCTGCCCATGGATAGATCTATATCCTGAGTTAGGCTTTTGTCCCTGAAGTTCACACTGATGAGTCAGCTCCAAAACCCTCAGAAATTAAAAAGGCACCTCTTAAGGTAAAATGTGTGTGTATTTGCCAGCCCAGAATAAACAAAAGCCTGTTAATCAATCGAGTTTGGCAGCTGTGTTCACAGAATGATAAGGGTTTATCATCTGCCACCTAACTTTAAGTTGCCTGTTAAAATGTTGTGATTACTCTTTAGGTTGTCCTGTGGACTGGAGGCTTAGGATTTGCTCTTCAAGAACATTTACCCTCTGAATCTCACCTCACATTAGTATTTGCATTTCAAAAAACAGAAATAAGAGGAGAGAAAGACAGTTTAAAGGAAATAGATTTAGAATCTAGTAGAGATAGTAGAGGAATGTTGGAGATAAGAGCCTGGATGAGAAAGGTACCAAGAAGTCAAAGCTAATGAATGGCTGTGAGAAAAGTGAAATAAATTATTTAGAGGTCTATAAAAGGGAGAAACCTGGTTAGGTGATATGAAAGGGGGTTAACCGACAGGATTAAGGAAGACGTTAATCAAGTGCCCCAAAGCAATCCTGGCTATAAGAACCCGGAGGTTTGTTTACTGCATTTTGCTTCAGAAAACAAAGAATGTCTGGGTCCAGTTCAGAAGTCAATGAAAGGTCAGCTGAGGCTCTGGGGCCATCACAGGGAGAATACCTAACTCACTATATTCTGACTGGATAATGCAAAAGTGAAGAAAAAAATTTTGGAGGTGGGGGGGGGTGTTTTCCTTACCACTTTTCTATTTCAAATCATTAAAACGCTTTGGTCTCTAGAGGGGGGAAAATTACACTGGTTAACATAATTACTAGCTCTGACATTTTCAGAAGTTATAGAGGTCTTTTATTAATTAAATGGAGGGCTTAATAAAATATTCCTAATAAAATTTATGGTTGTCTTAAAACTTTCTAAACAGTGCTATAAATTCTTAATAAAATTAACTGGGAAATGAGTTATTAGCCCACACTTTACCCTCTCCCCGCACTTCTACATAAGGAGCGTCCGCAGAATGAAAAGAGAAATAGAAGCCTTTTAGTAAAATATAAATATTCACTACAGTCACACATTGCTCTAGGAGGAGGAAAGTTTTAACTAAGCTATTTCTAATGGCTTCATCATCCAATAGTCTCCAAAAGCTATTCAAAAAATTTCTAGAAAATTTCTTCCCCTTTTCTACTACAGATTATATATGCATGTATACATTAGCCCAGGTGAAATACAATACTTGATTTTCTGGTCTAAGTTGTGTGTTAAGTATAACAAAAAGTATAGATGCACCCTGCAAAATTCCAATATAGAATTTTGAAGGTTCAGGTTGTAAATATTTTCATCTATTAAAAGATAATTATAAGTGAAATGCCTTGTATTTTATCTCAGTTTCATTTCTTTAAAAGTAACTTTTAAACAATAAACTTCTCAGTAACATTTCCCTCCAAACTTCTCATTTATAACGGTTGGTACATTATCTAAAGCAGCATTTTGGTGAGGAGATATACAAATCTTTTTTTCATATTGCTACATTTCAGAACTTTGCAAAGTTATCTGAAGTTTGAGGATTTTTCTCTGCTTCACGGATACAGCACTGGCTGGCTGGCTGGCAGACTGACTAGTTGAAATGAACAGTACACTCAAACATATTCCAAACCAAACCAAACAGCTTTGGAGGATTGTTCAGCATTTGAAGGCTTGATCTTTTGTGCCGTCTACTGGACAATGGAAAAACTACAGTCTCTATGATTTAAGAAAATTTTTTTTCTTGTCCAGTACTTGGGGGAGGGGATAATTTGATTCTGGTGAGTAACAGGAGATGACCATAGGACCCAACTGAGACTCACAGGACAGGTTTTATGGTCTAATCATGTGTTCAAATCCAAGTTTAGGACATTGTTGACTAAGGCACAAAACTAAAACCTACATTTAATACAGCTGTGTATGTATGTGGGTGCACTGAGTCAGCTTGGGAAGAAAAAGAAAGATGATGGGACAAGCCAGGCATCTCTGAAAAATATATGTATATAGTTGCTTGGCTCTAAGTGTGAATTTGCTTGACAGTCAAAGTTAAATGTATCTATTGCCTAGGTAATCCAGGGTGTACAAATTAATTTTTGAAATCCAGAACATGACATTGTTCAGTAATCAAGAAAAGTACTTTTAGGAGGGGAGGAATGAAATAGGTAATTAGAAAAATTGTAGCGCAGTTCCTTGTTGGCATTATTGTATAAAAATGTGAAACTTCAGTGTTTTCACTTGGAGACCACATGTGGGAAAAAGTGTGGGTAAAATTCACAGTCAGATGCTTTTGTGTAACAGAGACTGATGTTCTCTTAAACATTAAAAAATATTGTATACATTTTGGTTGTGATTCTAAAACTATTTGTGGAGTTCTAGTATTATGGAAGCTTTGTACAAAAAAAAAAAAAAAAAACCCTCATGAAGCTAACTTTAACCTCTGATATTGACACAGCTTCTGAGTAATGACAGTTATAGAGAACTGATAAAGTCCAGCACCAATAAAATATGGAGAAGTCAAGCTGATTTTGGTGGAAGAAGCATAGACTTGGGTACCAGGCTCTTGAAACTGTTCATCTGCTTTTCTGAAGTTAAACTTCTTTATTGCATTAAAAAAGAAAAAGCTTAGTAATACATGACTGGTTATTAGGGTGCCCTTTAATAAAAATCCAATAGTGAAAAGGAGGCAGATTTAGGACATTTTATTGATGCATAAATATGTTTCAATGATCTACTTCAAATATACATTTTGATGTGGCACTATGTCAGAATGACTTGAAAATATTATGTTAAATATAGATATGCCAGAGAACTTGGGCTGACATTGACTATTTAAAGCAGTGAGACTGCTTGCATTCCAGAGTAAAAGAACAGGATGGTTTCAGTTGGTCTACAGAGATGGTGGTGATTGGGGGTGAGGATGGGAGATGTCGGTGGTGATGGCTGTGGTGGGTGTCGTTTCATCTTTAGTATAATCAATTGAATTGTGAAAGTTTATTTTATAAGATTCCATTTGGTTCCAATAGTTCAGATTAAAGCAACAACAAGGACCCTACTAACAATAGCTGGAAAACGTAGACAGTTCTTACAGGAACCAATCACAGGTATTCATGCGTTTGATAAATTCTAAACTAGGAGTGGAAGTATTGAGTGCTGGGGACCGACTCCAGTCGCTAAACGCGAACATTTACCTTTGAAGCAACAGGAGGAGCCAGACTGGTCATGGCTAGATTCCATGCTGGAGTGCGTAAAGGCACGTATTTTGTGAAAACCTTCAGGCAAAAATCGTACTGATTATTCAAAAATAAATATTTTAACATTTCATTGAGTTATCCAATGAGTAAGAAAACTATCGAAGGCGTCCTAAAGTTCAGAAAGAATTCTGGTAGTGTAAAAAACACAGAGAAGCAAAGAACTAGAAGAAACTGAAGGATGGCCCCTGAGTAGTTATTCACTTGTTAATTTTCGAAAACGTACATTTCCGTGCCCTTATTTTAAAAATGGCAAAAATAAATATCATCTTTCCTTGTCTTTAAAAAATAAAATAACTTAAGACTCTGGCTATGCTTGCTAAAAAATCATTATTCCTTTTCCAGGCGATGTATGCAAGAAAGGGCCAATCTGAAAACATAACTTATGAGAAAAGTCGACGTATAAGCCGCAAAGAAACCGGTTCACAGCCGAGCCCACAGCCCTGAGAGGTTCCCCCTCTTCCGAGAGCTTATCCAGGATAACTTCATTTACTGGCAGATCGGCGGCCACTTCCGGGACTCTTTACCGAGTGGGTCCTTCCACCGCTGAGCCTTCTGCAGGGCTGTCGGGTCGCCTGTGCGTGGCGGGGAGCCAGATCCCTCGGCGCCCGCAGCGTAGCCGGGTCCCCGCGAGCCGAGCCACCCGGAACCCTGGGCCTGCCTGCATCCCCGGGAGCGCAGACTCCTCAGGGCGGGTGGGGAGCCCGGGAGGATACACTGCCCGCTCTGGGGGCCCCCAGTGTGCTCACATTGGGCTGGGTACGGGGCGGCGGTGCTCGGGGCTTGTTCCCCGGGGACCCCGAACCATCTGGAAAGAGCTACAGGTGAAAAGATCCCCTCTCCTGCCAGTGCACCCTCTTCCCCCATTCTAGACTGCGATCGGGTCTCGTTGGGGTTCGTCCCAGCCTGTGCGGGGCGGGTGGTGGTGGGGGCGGGGGGGTGGGGTCAGGTGTCCG
Organism: Bos grunniens; assembly: GCF_055505025.1. Classification (NCBI taxonomy): domain Eukaryota; kingdom Metazoa; phylum Chordata; class Mammalia; order Artiodactyla; family Bovidae; genus Bos; species Bos grunniens. Next base: position 43,020,926 of record NC_141175.1, read on the forward strand.
CCGCCTGGGTAGCGGTCCTGGAACCGGAGCGCAAGGATCTGCGGACCCGGGCGCGGCGACTCCGGGGACCGGGCTCTGCCTGCAGGTTCTTGGGACTGATCACCCGAGGGCGCCTCTCTCCCCACCTGGATTCGGAGACTCGGGCTCACCCCGCCGCCCCTCGCCAATTAGCCTAACTCTGGAAGCTTCTTGCCTTGGTTCCTGGACGGTTCCTCCCAGAGGCGCCGTGAGCCCTGGGGTGCCACCGGTCTCCTGCTTCTTCCTCTGAGGCCGAAGCAGTTTGGTGTGGGGGAGCCCTCCGGGACCCCGGAGCCTTCGGGGACCCGCCCCTCCCCACCTCCGGGGCCCCCTGCACCCCTGGCGGCCCTCTCGGAGGCGGGCTGGAACAAACGCGCGTTTGTGGGCAAGGTTATTATTTCAGGTGCGCTAATGGGATTAGCGGCCGCTGGAGAACCGCGTGGGGATGGATGCGGTTCCTTCTCCCGGTTACAGCCGCTACTGCCGGGTGGAAGGGGGGAATCACCACGGGCGCGCCTGCCTCTCTCTGCCGCACCGCCAGCTCCTCGCGCGACGCTCACACCTCGGAGGGAGGCGGCTGACCCCGGCCCGGGGAGCGAGGGGAGGAGGATGCTGCGAGGAAGAGGGAGGTGGAAGGAAAGTGGGGAGAAACAGTGACGGCGACAGAAACACAAAGAGGGAAAGAGAGACTGCGGCAGAAACAGAGAAACAAAATCTAGGAAAGCGTCTGAGATGGAAGCGAATCCAGTCCTGTCGGCCCCCAAGACACAGTAAAACAGCCTCCCACACTGGCCTCGCCGAGGATAGAGAAATGCGCTCTTATTCCCCGTGCTTTCTGCTTCCAAGGGAGCCTTATCATAGACTTTTACATAATTGCATATTGACTTACCTAAATAGTTCCGCAAAGCTATTTATGCTTCCACTTGTTCAATCGCAAACAATTCCCTTGGGGAAAAGAAAATATATATATATATATATATATATATGTGTGTGTGTGTGTGTGTGGTCTCGGAGTAAGCATTAAGGTGAGAGGCAAACGGTAGGACCCTCTTACAAAATGTCCCCTAGGCCATCTCAGAAGTGACCATTCTGTCATGGGAAGTGCGAACCACCATCCCAAATAGGGTGAAAGGGATCATCGGTCTGCATTGGGCCTATTTTTTCACTGTCCCTTCCTCACCAAAAAGAATCAGACTGTTCGGACTAAGTCAAGACATTTAGTTTCATTTGCCCATTTCACAGATGAGCAAGCTAAGATCAGAAGAGGTTTGGTTACCTATCTGATTTCTTCTCTCTCTTTTCTGCGTGTTTCAGTGTTCTCTTTATATATGTGTATATATTTCCCAACACTTAAAATCACAGCTATAGAAGAAGACTTTTTGTCTTTTCTTTCCTAAGATCACTGGAGGCTTCCTGTATCTCCTGTGAAGTTGATGGTGAAATGTGAGTGAGCTTAGGGGCTGGGGGCTGGCTCTTTCCTCCTCCCCTGCCCCAACCCTGAGTCCATCACTAGCCACTTTCAGAGAGCAGCAGCCTGGGATCTTGCTACCCTGTGGAGGTTCCCTCCGGGGAACTGAGAGAAAAAAACAAGGAGAGCTTGTATATGGTAGTGATGATACTGGGTCTCATAGGCTCAGCTTTTCTCCAGCCAGCCCCCAACCCCCAAGCAAACAAACAACCAAACAACTCCTGCCCTTTGCTTTGACTTCCTGTGACTGAGTGACCCTAATCAGAAAATTGAAGCAGGTCACCCAGGGCAGGAGTGGGGACATTCAAGGCCTTATTTACCCCAGGATTAAAAGCAACATCCCATCTAACTCACTCTGTCCTCAGCAACTTGCCTTTAAAGGATGTAAGAAGGAGATTCTTGAAGTCTAAACAGACATCCTAACTCATGGAGATGTTTAGGTTACAAGTTTACAAAAACAGCACTTTAGCCCTGCTTTCCTGAACCCCACTACAACCAAGACCCAAGCAACCAAACCCTTTACAAAGACACCCTGTATCATTTATGGGCAGAATATACTATTGAGTAGTCACTTTTAATTCTTGAATATTTTTATTTTTAGCTTCAAATTTGACTCCTAAAACTAATCAATTATTTATCACGCTCTTCTCCCCATTCTTTGATTATGTTTAGCCTTTCATTAAAAAATTTTTGTAACCTTGAATTTTGCCTTGATTTGGGTGTTTGGTACAAAAATCCTGCTTGTGGGCTTGTTATCTGCAGCCATCTGCATTTATTTTGTGAAAACGCCATGAACTTTACTGTGTTGTTGTTGTTGTTAATTTACTGACTCTTAAGAAAAAAATAGCCTAACACTCTCTGAAGTTAGACCTTAGTTCTGTCCTGGCCTAACTTTTGTGATAAGCGTTTTCTTAGGTGCTTGTTGATTCACATATCTTTTAGTTAAAAATCTTTTAAGGAATCCAGACCTTTGTGATATACTGCACTATAAGCTATTTTATTCTCAACTAATTAGTGATTGTAGGCTGAAACAAAGAATGACTTTGGAAATTGGTTTTATTAGAAAGATCTCTTTGCACTTACACATATTCCCAGCCAGGATTCTGGGCAGTGACTGTGGGGTTGAGTGACAGAGCTGAGACTTAGGATGCACATGTGTGCTTAGTCGCGTCCAATTCTTTGCAACCCCATGAACTGTAGCCCACCAGGCTTCTCTGTCCATGGAATTTTCCAGGCAAGAATACTGGAGTGGGTTGCCATTTCCTTCCCCAGGTGATCTTCCTGACCCAGGGACTGAACCCACATCTCCTGTGTCTCCTGCATTGGCAGGTGGATTCTTTACCACTGTGCCACATGGAAACTTATGACACTTGGGTTCAAACTGTAACTTAGGGTACCTTGCTTTCCATTGCAAGGGGTTCCATCCTGAGTCAGGGAGCTAAGACCCCATACGCCTTGTGGCCAAAAAAAAAAGACATAAACACAAGCAACATTGTAACAATTTCAATAAAGACTTTAAGAATGATCTACATCAAAACATCTTTTAAAAAATCAAAACAAACTGTAACTCAGTCACTAATGGACTGGTTGCATTTGAAGAAGTTGATCATCTGCAAAATGATTCTATAAAAATGACAATAATTTCTCATAAAAATCAAAACACTGAAATCTGAAATTCTGAGCATTGTATTATTTTGTTCTCTAAGTCTACTTTTGATTCTTATATTTAATGATTCTGTGTTATAAAATTAGACACAGAGAAAATTTGTAACTTCATAATGATCAAAAAGTTTAGCATTAAGACATCACAATATTGCCTATTTCACAGTAAATTTTTTAAAGTTGATATCGTGACATTGAATTGGAGGAAGTTATCCTAAAGCAATGATTCCATGCCTTGACTTCAGCCATTTACGTACAACCATAGGGGTTGTGACCTGCATCAATGCATTCTGAATTAGTGTTTGCTTGTTCTTAAAAAAAAAATTGTCTCACCTAAAATAAAACACATAAATATATTTTAAAATGAAACTTTTGTATCATAGGATTCTTTTGTATTTTTCCTATTTTTTTTTTTTGTACAATAATAAATTTAAAACAATTTGCCTGGGTACATGTTTCTAAATCATCTTTACTGCACTTTGGGAAGCAATGACCAAAGGTCATCTTAAATATATTCAATGTGCTATGTTCTAAACAGGGTTTTCTTAGTATATCAGCATGACCAAGTACTGTTTAATAACTGTCACATACAATACTGAACACAAAGAAGAGGCAGTTGGCAGAGAAAGAAGTGAACACTAATGATTTGGAAAAAAAATAAACACATTTCAGGAAGAAATCACTAATGTTTTATAATTCAGCTCTGGTATTTCAAGTGGGATTATATCTTATAAGCCTGTAATTGCAAACTTGCTGATATTGGTGAACTATGTGAAGCCTCCACTTTATATGAAAGCATTTTAAATATAATCACTTCAATTTTAGATGTTTGTAAGACCCAAATTTTAGATAATAATGTGAAATTTTTGAAAAATATACTAGCTTCTAGAAAGATGACAATAAATTCTTATAAAAATCTTCAAAACACTGAAATCTGAAATCCTGTGCTTTATATTCCAGGGAAGGAAAACATAAATACCTCTACTTTGGACTTACTGTTTTTCAATTTATTCATTCTCTACTCCCCCCTCTTTTGAGATCCTCCCTATAGGCAGATCAAGTGTCAGAAGAATTCCTTAATACTTTCAGGCATTGTAACCTCCAGATATTACTCTCAAAGTTTGAAAATGACAAGTTAGGTCTTTGTTGAAAGCTATACCTGAAAGAACTAAGGTAAACAGAAAGATGTCAAAAGCATTGGGTTATTTCTTGTTGCCATTTGATTTTGTCTGGATATTCTTTAATGTGGTTTAGAGGTTAAAACACTTCATTCTTTCTCCATTGGCCAGGCAACTTCTGGAGACACTGTCCCTAGTTCCCCGATTTTACTTTTCTGCGCAGCCCTGTAAAGTGAATCTGTGTGTTGGGTGGGGGCAGTGTGTGTGTTCAGTCGTGTCTGACTCTTTGTAATTCCAAGGACTCTAGCCTGCCAGGCTCCTCCTTCCATGGAATTTTCCAAGCTAGAATACTGGAGTGGGTTGCCATTTCCTACTCCAGGCAAATTTGTAGGGCAAGTGGTAATTTGCTCATAGATCTCGTTTCTTTATGCCTAATAGTGGTCGCATATCTTAGCAAATCAAGTGCCATTCGCTGGAAGCCTTTATTCTGCTTTGTTTTTTTCTAAACATGGAATTAAGTTGAAATAATAATTTATTGAAACAACATAAACACCTGACCGTCTTAACAACCAAGGAAAATCAAAACCAAAAAGCTTTTGCTTAGCACAACCGAATGCTTAAGAACTTAAAAACCACAAAGTTGGAAATGGATAGTTATGGCTCTTTTAAAAACTGTCATTTTACCGTGATTCTAAATCAGTAGCCCAGCACAATGAGGAGTGTGGTTGAGCTTCAGATGCTCTGGAAAACCCTGCTTTGAAGGTCAAACAGCCATATTTAAGTCTCCAGTGATACTGCGCTGCCAACAATATTTGGTGACATGGGACCAACCACGCCCTGACCGGATAAGAACCAAATGCTCACAGCCAGTTAGTTCCTAACTTGTTCCTTCTTTACCTGGCAGCTACCAATTTTTCTTTCTCTTTGAGCATTTAACTCTCTTTAGTTTTGTGTTTTTGCATTTCTTCTTCTTTTTTTTAATCTTTTATTTTATATTGGAGTACAGCCTATTTTAACAATGCTGTGATAGTTTCAGGGGGTATTTTTGCCTTTCTAAGGTTGAAGCCAGCACCCCCGTTTTATCCTAAGCTAATTTAGACTGAAAAGTATTACTTATTTTCAGATACTCTTAAATTCAATGTTTAGGGCTTATTTGTTTGAGACAGTCAACCAATGAGGCTTTCTCAATGCTTGTAGCCTTTTATCCCAGGAGGGAATAGTTTGAACTTGTTTCAAAATTCTCTTCTTTTTCTTTGCTTTTTACTTCCCTATGAGTCTGTAATTCAGTTCTGCTGACACAGTCGGTTAACCCCATACTGAGGAGCTGATTAAAAACACTTTCTAAAAATGTCTACTCCTATTGCTGTTATTAATCAGCATATTTTTATTTCTTTTGCCTATCGCTTTTTTTTTTATCAAAATCTTTCCACCCCAAAAATTCTAAATGGGCACAGTTTAAAAGCTACAAACCCTAGTCTTTTTAGGACGGGCTAGTTCTCACTGCATAGTCTCTAATGTACCTGCTACTTGAGAATGATTCCGGAGAACAGTAAGTGGTCGTGGAGATTCTGTCACACGTTGTTTGAGCCGGAACAAATATTAGCACTAATCAGGGCTGTTCTCATCCGTGTGTTTAGGGGACCTTTCAATTGGGCAACAGATTCCTCTCTTGAGGAGTACTTTCCTGAAAAATCTGAGTAATTGTCATGGATATTCTAAGCTGCTCAGGTCTGTTTTATACACTCAGTTAACTGAGTTACTTTATATACTCAATAGATACCAAGGCCACCCTCACTGTCCTACCCTTGTTCTTTTGGAAACTTTCAAGAAGACTTGAGGTCCAAAAACAGGTTCCGTGTTTATCTGCTTTTCTCGGTGTCACTGACATTTTTGAGGATAGTGATAAAAAGGCAAGTCTGTTGCCAATTTCATAAATCGGTCTTTTCTCTCTGCTCTGCTGTCAGGTTGCCCTTCTCACTAATGTCACCATATGTCACCGCTTGTCCCAGTCAATATGAGGTTGACTGAGAAGTGTTTGAATAACTTTTTGGTCCTGTTGCCTGTAATTGGCGAAGCTTTGCTGACTTTTTTGGTTTTATACTGTTCTGTTCACAACAATGTGATTTGGGTGACGTTAATTATCTGCCCTAATCAGGTCTTTGATGTTCAGGAATAAAATTAAGAGTTTAATTTTTGTCCCTAATTTAAAAAAACATTTGACAATTTGCAAAGCATACCCTGTCTCCATGCCTAAAACCTTTCTTTATTGCCCCAAACCCTGAGAGGACCTGTTATTATCATGTCTGTTTCACAGATAAAGTTTAAAGTCTCACAACTGTTTAGGAGCAAAGGCTATGTACTGAGTTATGGTATCAGTGGAAAAAAATCTCTGTAGCTGCATCCTTTTATTAAGCTAAATATTTGGTAGGGAGAGCATGAGAAAAAAAATTAGAAAACTTTCCTTCTGGTTGAATTTTTTAGTTCTTTTCTCTTTCTCTCCTATTATCTACTATAAATTAGAAATATTTAAACTTTTGGAACCCATCTCCAGAAAGTTTCACTATATCTAGTATCCAAACATTTTGAATTAATGAAATACACTCAGTGTAAAATGTTTGCTCCTCCGATTTCAAAGGTTTTATTTTTATTTATTTATTTTTTTGGAGCATAATTACTTTCAAAGTTATTTTTTTGTTGCACAGGAATATATAGTTTTGAACGATCACCCTTAAAATTCTATATAGAACAAAAGATTATTATGTAGATTTATCATAACCTTTCATTCTATAAATATAATATTAGTTTTGTTCTTATATTTGGTATGCTTTTTCACATTTAAAAAGTATACCATAGACATAAATCCATTTATGACATATTATGGCATAGTTTTCAAGGAGATAGCAATTCAAACTTCCCATTTAAAAAGAGAGAAGAAAACTGCTTTCAGGAAATATTAGTTAATCGGCAGGAGTCCTTTTCAGAGCACAGTTACCATGGGATTGAGAAGTATTTGCTAATTATAACAGTGCACTAATTATCTGCTTTTACATCTCATCTTTCTGTCTTTCTGTCTAAATTCACTTCTAATTACATGGTACCCTTTTTGCATATGACATATCTAAAAGTGTTGCTTTTATCAGATATGAATTCTTTTACTTGGAAATATTAAAGACATAGTTTCACTTCCAAAATATTTTCTCCTAGACTATAGTGAAATCTTTTGATTATGGGAAGAATAATCTGTCATGCTGTGGGGAGGGAGGGACCAAGGTTTAGATATTAGACATTTTGTGTCTTCCAAAAGAGAATTTCAAAGCTGATCAGCCTTGTCATGGTTTCTATTTTTTAAATATGGTTAAGCTGAAACTCAAGTACTTTGCCCACCTCATGCAAAGAATTGACTCATTGGAAAAGACTCTGATGCTGGAAGGGATTGGAGGCAGGAGGAAAAGGGGACGACAGAGGATGAGATGGCTGGATGGCATCACTGACTCGATGGACGTGAGTTTGAGTGAACTCCGGGAGTTGGTGATGGACAGGGAGGCCTGGCGTGCTGTGATTCATGGGGTCGCAAAGAGTCGGACACGACTGAGCGACTGAACTGACTGAAGCAGATATAGTCACATTACCCACTCATCATCACCGTCATTGTCATCATATTTTTTATTACTTTTCAGAATTTCAAATGTTGTAATTGATGGAAAGATATTTAAAACATAGTGTAATAAAGGAAATATCACTGGGTCATCAGAACTTATTTTCATGGGATTAATTGGTGGTCTGAATTGCAGAGGTACGCTCAAAACAAAAGCAACAATAACAACAAATGTGATTTCAGTTCCTGTGTTCTGATTCCTCTGGGGCTTGTCGAGCATATAGAAACAGGGATTCACTTTCTGCATAAGGAGAGTCTCACTCATCTCCCCCACAACAGGAATTTCACGGGGGCTGGGGAGTGGGGTGGGGAACTTATAAATTGAGAATCTCCATCTCTAGAGATCTACAGCCTTCTGCCCTAACACAGACTCCTGTGACAGCTGTTAGTCTGACTCATTTGTGGGTATACACTTTCTCTAACCCCACCCCTGATCATCCTTTATTGATTATGAACTTTAATGCACACATATTCATTTCAATGTTTATTTTTTTAAAGAAAGCCTAAAGAATAATTTATAAGCTTTTAAAGAAACATCTGATGGAGTATTGCAGCTTCTTGCAAATACAAACAAAATCTGCTGTGCAGTATATTAAAGCACATACAGATATGTGGATCAAGCAGTTTTAGAGCTCAGGCTCCAGGTAGAGTTGAAGGAGGTGGAGGGCTGTTCAGAGTACAAGGCATAGCATTTACTGAAGGCTTCCTCTATGCCAGGCACTGGGATAGGTGTTTCTGCACACAGTCTTTCATTCTGGTAACATCCAAGGCTACTGACAACCAGTTGTTACAGCAGTCAAATCAGAACTTGGGAGTCTGATACACCTTTTATGTTGAGTTACACTGAGCTGAAAACTTGCATCTTTTGCTATCAGTTTCACTTTTATCCTTGGCCACAAAATCATTTTCATACATTCAACTTGAGATGCTCAATCGCCGAGCAAGCTCAGGAAGCAGTAAGGGCCCTGGGAGCCATGTGTGGGCATTCCTTGCAATGAGAGACATTTCTGCAATGGAAGAAGCTCTCTTCATTGTTTGAACAGAGACCTTTTTCCCATCCTTCCCACCCCCTTGGGCCTAAGGCTCCTCATCTGGAAATCAGGATGCCTTGACTCTATTTTTGATATTCCTCCCAGCCCCAGTGATTTGTGAATTTTGCGTTTGATTCTGCTGATGCCACATGTTTACAGCTGAAAGGGGGAGGGCAAAATAATTATAAACAGAACTTGACTAGTCAAAATTCAGGGGCTCAAGAGAAATGATTTAAGTATTTTCCGACTCTGACAATCAGAAATACATTCCTTCATGGAAATTATAAGATACATTGAAAATAAAAGCCCCGTCTTTTGTTTCTTCCTTTTACCATTTAAGTTATAACATGTTATGGAAGTGAAATCTTCCCAAAGGCTGGAACAGTAGTCCTAGAATCAAGCCACTGCAGACTGGGATTATTCCTTGACTATCTGCTGTGTGCTTTGGCAAAGGAAGCCATCCCTCTCTGGGCTCTGTAAAATAATATTAATTCTGTCTCCTTCAAAATGGTGTTCTGATGTTTAATCAATGTTCATAAATCCCTTTAAGATCTTCCCATGATAATATGACATAAAGTACAAAGTATTATTCTTGGAATGGGGTAATTCTATCCAATTACATCTCCTCTGAGCTATCACCTGCGTAGGAAACATTGTTATTACTTTGCAAATTACTCTGTACTTAGGCTTTCTCATATTCCCTAATCATGAGCAAAAGTCCCATTAGAAGTCTTAGAATATTCAATATTTGCAACATTGACTTTGATGGGACATTACAGTGACGAACAAGCTAGACTAGTGCTATGCTAAGGGCAGGTCAGAAGGATCTAAATCTCTCTGAGGATGCGGCTTATGCAATGCCGTTTGCCATTCTTACAGCAGCTGTGTAATTAATAAGTGGACATAGTGTCATAATGGGATCATAGCAGACTTTGAGTTTGAAGCTAGGCGTCCAGTTGGTCTATGAGATTTGCCCCAGTTTCTAGAGACTGGAGTCTTTTTCTCAGTTGGTGCTATTTGTCTTTTTAAATGCAGCCAGTCCTTCAGAATCAGTTGCCAAACATGAAAGTGATACTCAGTGTTTCCTAGCAGGCGCTAGAAGTTACTGCCGTGTTTTAAATGGACCAGTCTATATACTCTGCTTCATTCATTAATTAATGTATTTATCTGATAAATTATTTATTGATAACTTCTGTTCCAGGATCTGGATTAAGGAAGACAAACAGGGGATCCTGAGGAAGTAGTGATCAGTACTAGTTACCTTCATGGGCAGTTCATGTACTGTTTTAGCTGCTGGTTTTACTTTGCAAGTTGTTCTATGGAGCCGTATTGTCATATAGAATGAAAATGACTCCTCCCCACCCCCACCTAAACCCATAGCCGAGGTCAATTCATGGGACATTCTGTGAAATTTTATCAAGGATAAAATAAGCCTTTACGATAATTAACATAAAAAATGAGACAAAAAAGGTTTGCATTTTAGTGTATGCAACTGCTTAGGTATTTGGGTAATAATTACCTCCTTTTCTTCTTTTTTCCAGTCCCTTCTAATTATGTCACAGTTGCAGTGACTCTTAAAGATTGCATACACACTCTAGGATATTAAAAATTAAATTATTATCAAAACGGTACTGAAAAAGAAATATTGATATTGATAAAGAAGAAGGAAAAAGTGCCCATAAACCCACCATCCAAACGTAACTAAAAGTAATTTTTTTCTTCAGATGTATATTTTTATAGAAATTATATGCTTTTGCTTTCCGTTGTAGTATCTCTTTCAAATTATGACATAAACTTAGTGTCCATTTTTAATGTCTACTTAATATTACAAAGTCTAAGTGTACCATACTATAGTTAAGTGCTACCTATTTTTTGGATATTTACTTTTTTTCTAGTTTTTTTTCTCCACTATTATAAATCAAGCTACAGGGCATTGTGTTTGTATGTGTGTATGCCTGCATATGTGTGCATGTAGACTTCTCTACATTTTTTTAGATAGGTATCTGGAAATTAGAATTCTAGGTCTTTAGAATATATTTAAATTTTTATGGCTTTAAAGATTTTTTTTTTTTTTGCTGTTATTGGATACAATGGTTTAAATATTCCTTTTACCAAAATTTCTAGGTAAAAATGAATCCCTAGATTTAAAATTGCATTTCTTACTACCTGCAGCTCTTGTCTTTCCTTTTTGAATTGTCTATTCACTTTTGCAGTGAATTGCTCTGTTTGGGATATTGTAGCTTTAAAACGTTAGAATCTTCTTTCTTATATGAAGGAACGTATGAAACTAACATGTATGATGTTTCTGAATAAATATTCATGAAATTTAAAATGGTCATAAAAATAAAAAGACAAAACTGAGTCATGATTATGTATGTTTGTACCTAAGGGAAAAATCAGTAGAAATTCATAAATATATTAATGTGGTTATAAGATGGTGAATGATATTTACTTTATTTTTCTAGTTTTCAGGGTTTCTATAGTGAATGTGCACTATTTTTTTTTAATTAAAAAAAGCAGTGATTTGTAGATATGTCTTTCTTTTCTCGAATCATTTTTTTTTTTTAACTTGGACGTTTTTAAGATGTGAGTTTCATTGAAACTGATGGATATATGCAAATTTGGAAGCTATAGGCAAGTGAAAAATTAGTTTCTGGAAGATCCTTTCCTTTGTGGAACCAAAAATTTCTTAAAAGATGATTGAGACGAGAAGACCAGATCAGTTTCTCTGAGTGGGTAAAGGATATTCAGATTGGGTTTTCCTGTGGCCCAACTATGGGGAATAAACACTTCTCAGAGCTGCTGGTGTGACTTCCCAGGCTGTTCTGAGATTTTGCGTATAAGGTTTTTGTGTCATCTTCTGCCTGCATTTTCACAGTGACAAATTCTCATGGGTGAAACAAGTACACAATTTATAACTAAATGTCTGCTTTTTGAAAGTTTGCCTTTAATTTAAAATATCCTTTTTTGTACAAGTGAACACATTTCTGTATTTGGTCAATTTTAATAATGAAATCTATTGTTTGCAAAAGAATAACAAGTAGACAAGCTTTTAAATCTTTCTTGTTAGTAGAATTTCAGTCAAAGCCTGATCTCCTGACCTCTCTACTCTCAGCTGGTACAAGCCTTACCGTACTCTGATTGCAGGTTAATGTTCTAGAGAAATTAAAACAACCACTTGGAGACTGAACTAGAAGTCTCAGTAAAGATTGATTTCCAAGAGTGTTCCAGGGGCATATAATTTGGAAATTTTTCCAAATTTCCAGGGTGGACAAGAAACGGTGCAAATACTTTCATGGAAATAATAAATTCATTATTTCTCAATAGTGTAAGCTCTTGATCATCAACATTTTAGTAGCTAGTTCTCCATGAGAGTATATTTTTAAAATTAGGGTTCTTGGATCAGGCAAAGGGAAAGAGCACTTTCTGTTCCTAGGGTTTACAAACCCTACAAACCTGAGTAAAGCAGGGTGTGTTGGGGTTTAGGGGAATTAACACTCTTGTTCATCTCCAAACCCCTCAGTTAGGAATCAATGGAAAGATTCACAAAGGAGCATGATGGAGAAATGTCAGCTTTGGGGGAAAATTACAATTGGAAAACAAGGCTTAGATCTAGGCCGACTAATACACATCTTGTCTATTTCATTAAACAGGTTTACCCAAAAAAGTCTTCCCAAACCATAGCTGCATAAGTATGTGAGACTTGAGCATAGGCTGCCTGAAATTGAAAGAAAACTCAGCACTCAGTAGAAGCTGAGCATCTAAGCTTGGTTCTTGTTTTTCTCTCCAGATTCACTGATTAGGAACACTGATCTTTTTGAGAAACATGAAATGGGACATCGAGGAAGACTTTGGAAAACTTTCTTCCGTACTTTGATTTAATGAGCATGGAAATTCCCCTTCCTATGGAAATGAATAGGAATAATCATTCCCTCCTCACAAATAAATGCAGTGAAAGAATGATTGAAAAATAAAGATTGTGTGAATTCGAGGCGTGAATGGTAGCCCTCTTGTGCTAAGTAACTTCGGTCATGTCCAACTCTTTGCAACCCTGTGGACCGTAACCCACCAGGCTTCTCCATCCACAGGATTCTCTAGGGAAGAATGCTGGAATGGGTTGCCATTTCCTTCACCAGGGCATCTTCCCAACCCAGGCATCGAATTCAGGTCTCCTGCATTGCAGGCAGTTTCTTTACTTTCTGAGCCACCAGGGAAGCCCTCTTGGAGGGCAAGTGTAAACTGGTATCCTTAAGACATCCAGAAATTGGCAGGGGACTAGCAAGATGAAAGTTCTGTTCTACTTCCAGAACTTGAAAACAAACAATAGCAAATAAATCTCTGCAGCATTCCTTAAATAAGCTTGATAAAGTGTGTGAAGACAGAGGTATTGGGAGTCCTGTATCTCATTCTTCTGGACCCAGTACTCTAGGGAACACGAGAAAGGGCACTTTCCTCAGTAACTCACTTTTACACCCTTCATTTGCAGGGAAGGTGACTGGGTTGGTGTGTGGTTTCCTCAAGGGGAGGGAAAACCAAAGAGGCCCTTCTAGAGCATAACCAAAGTGGAAAGAACCACCAGGACTGGCCGCTGTACCTTTCTCTGTTGATAGGACGATGGGAAAGTAGTCTGAAGTGGGATCACTGAGAGGTAGTAAATAAGAAATAAGATGAAAGCCTCTCAGGGCATTAATGGCCTAGAGAGGAGCAGCATCAAAGTCCCTTTAGGTTTCTTAAGATCTCCTATGGAGATCTATTGTGGAATAATATTGCCATTGCCAGTGCCCTAAGATTTTGCTCATTTCAACATCCTTCCTCCAGTACCCCCTCACACTCTAGTCCCTCATAGCTCAGTTGGTAAAGAATCCTCCTGCAATGCAGGAGACCCCAGTTCGATTCCTGGGTTGGGAAAGATCCCCTGGAGAAGGGATAGGCTACCCACTCCAGTATTCTTGGACTTCCCTTGTGGCTCAGCTGGTAAAGAATCTGCCTGCAATGTGGGAGACCTGAGTTTGATCCCTGGGTTTGGGAAGATCCCCTGGAGAAGTGAAAGGCTACCCAATCCAGTATTCTGGCCTGGAGAATTCCATGGACTGTATAGTTCATGGGGTCCCAAAGAGTTGGACACGACTGAGCAACTTTCACTAGACTCCAGGGATGGGAAAGAAATGGAGGCTCCTCTTTTGGTGGGGAGGGTTGAGGCTGGAAAAGAAATTTTAGTATTTCTTTTTGAAGAAGTAGATGTCTTCTGTTACTTGAACTGGTGCGGGGAGGCGGGATGTGGTGGTGGTGGTGGTGGTTGTGGGAATCTAAAATTCCCCAAAGGAAGAAGATAAACTTCTAAATAGGAAAGTACATTCCAGCGAGGAGATTTAAAACATCATTACAAAAAAAGAAAACAGAACCTACCTGCTAGTCATAGTTCAGCCTCTGGTCTACCTCCCTTAGATGATAGAAATAGAGTCTAGACAGAAACCCTTAACACACAGACTTCAAACCAAAGAATCTACACACAGAGTCCAGTTGAGGAGGCAGAGGGAGTCACTGTGAATCCATACATGCCATATCCTGACCAAAAGAAAGTCTGTATAGAGCTGTAAGCATCAGATGATAGTAATCTGGGGAGGGGGGAAGTTAGCATTGGTTAAAAATATTGCAAGAAAGAAAGGAAGAAGGGAAGAGACATGATGGCAAAATGATACTAAAGTCAAGTATGGAGAAAGACACACTCCAAGAAATAAAATTCTGCTTTTGTTTGCAAGTGCTGCTATGAACTGTCAAACAAAGTAAAGGGAACAGTAACTTTTTAAAACAAGCCATCAAAGTGTGTCAATAGTATTATGAGTTGGAAAAGAAAATTGAAGAGTAAATAAAATAAATGGTAGCCAATTTAAAACCAGCCTTGAAATTCTACTGGAAAGAAAAAAAAAGAAGACTTAAATGGGAAGGCATTATCTGTTTCATGATAGGAAAGCTTAAGATGTTTATCGTCATTAAATTATTCTATAAATTAGATGAAATGTTCATTAGAATACCATTTAAATTTAGAGGAATAAGTAAGTGTGAATACTCAAGTTATAAAATAAAATTAAAATGGGCAATGGATTTACAAAAATATAATACACTCAAGTAATAACTGGGATGTGATTAATGTGTCATCTCTAATCACTGGGGAATATCTAGTTCAGTTAATGAATGGCACATGGCCTAACCATGTTTTAAAAAAAGAGAGAGGAAGAAAAGTAGAATTTCTGCATTACTCTCACTCCTGAAATAAATTCCACGTTTTAAAAAATATACTTGCAAAACAAAACACAAATTTCTAGACCATAATTATGATGTATAAATACAGCATGAACAATCTGGAAGCTAGAAAGGAAAAGATTGCTTTTGATACCTTCCCTTTATTTGAAATTACATGCTTTTTTATTAGTTGATCAATGTTTGCTTCTCCAACGTATTATTAAAGTCTATGCAGGCTCAATGTCTGTTTTGGTCACCTTTGTGTCCTTAGCACATAGTAAATATGCAATAAACATTTGTTAAATATTTAGATACTTAACAGTCCCATTTAGATAAAAGTCAAATACCTGCACTCTATGAAGCATCACAACCAAAATGAAAACACAACAAAATGGGAAGTGATGCTTTACAGAACAGAAAAAAGCTAATGTTATTAAGCAATTTATCTTGCAAATTAGAGAGAATACCTGTAATTTAGTGGAAAAGTGGACAGAGGGAGGAATAAGTGGTTTAGGAGAAAAATTTCAAATAATAAACATCATAAAAGAAGTATTCAATTTCACTCACAATTAAAGAAACACAAATTAAAACAATAAGTTGTCTCACATATTAGTTGGACAAGGATGAAAAAAAATTACTAAGACCCAGTTGTTGGTGAGAGGCAGAGGAAACAGGAATTTTCATGTATTCGGAGGAAGAGAATGCATTGGGAGACCATTTCTAGGCCAGTGTAGCATTATCTATCAAAATGTACATGTTCACATTCTTGAACTCAGCATTTCAAAATCACTGCAGATACACTTGTGTGAGTATGTTTTGTAAGTGAACAAAGATATATGTGAATGAATTTTCATTTTAGCCTTACTTGTAGTAGAGAAAAACTGTAAAAAGTAGAAAAGTATATTGAGATGATTCTTTAAATAAATTATAGTGTATCCATAAGATGCAATGTTATCAACCATGGAATGAATTAACCAGATCTAGATGTGGTAAGATGAAAGAGAATCACTACATATTCTCAAATGAAAAAAGCAGGTTGCATCAGTATCATATCATTTAAGCAAATTTACACTTGGGTATTTATAGAAAATGTCTAGAAAGCTTCTTCTATGTAGTTCTGTACTTCTGGGTGTCTCTCTTAAAACAAATTTAAAAAATTATTACTTTTATAAGAAAGTATTTAAAATGGCTTAACATCCACATATATAAAATATTATGTCTCTAAAATTATAAATAGTATTAATCTTTCCTTATTTAATTTTTGGTAAGGGTGGTTAGCATTTGCTCTAATTTAATTTTTGGACTATAACTTGCACTGTGCTTAATTCATGTCAACTTATTTCTTAATTGGTATCTTCTGGTTTATATTGTATATTCCTTATTTATATAGAATATATAGAGCTACTTTGTTAGCTACATTTTCATATTTTAAGAATCATTTTCCAAAAAGCATCAGTCTCTTTTTTATACAGAAAAAAACTGGAGGATTAATCACTCCCTAAGTCAGTAACAAAGGTGATTAAAAGAGCTGAGTAGCTTCAGTCTGATTTTAAGATATTTTAACTTCCACATAAATAATAAAGTTTATGAAATCACTGAACAAACATTTGAAGTCTGTGTGATGCCGTTTTAAATTTGAAGTTTTCAACATGGTAAGTCAGTAAAACCAAATGTAAATTTCTTACACTTAAAAAAAAGGAATTAAAATCACTTTAAACAGGAAAAAGGATATTGGATATCATGTTTAAGTCCATCCACCTTTTCAAATCTTTATCTCCTAGTAATGTGGACATCATATACTTTTCTGTGAAGTTTCTTATATTCTTCTGAGGAATTACATTTCCCCACTGTGCTAGGTATTCTTTGCTCAGCAAGGGAAAAATTAAAAAAAAAAAAGGAGATTAAGGCAATGCAAATTACAGGTTAATTCCATTTCTAATCTTTATTTTTACTACATTTATTTTTTTAATCAACGACCTCTTTATATAACCGGAAACCTAAGAACGCAATTTCTATTACTAAAGTTCTAAAAGTTTCCAAAAAAAAATCCCAGCATTATTAGCCATCTAAAAGCTATATTTTGGAGTTTTTTTTTACTTATTCAGTATCTGTATTTCTTTGAACTGAAAGTTTTATTCAAACAAGAATGATTTCATAGAAGTTTAAATATCTATGGGCTGGAAAAATTCTGCAGTGACAGTCCAGCATATACCAAGTTCTTTCTACTGATTTGAGGGTTTTCTGGAAGTGAGCGATTTGGTTTGCTCTCCACATCACTCACAGCGCCCTTATAGAAAGCACTACTTTGCATATCTGTGAGCTGTAATTTAACCTGGGTTCCCTCTGACCCAGGGCAGCCAGAAACTATTGAAATCTTTTGTTCAGACGCAGGATTTAGAATAGCAAAGAAAGGCACAGGAAGCAAGACAGAAGGCTCCTTCCCACTAGGAGGAGCAAAGAAAGCACCTTGAAAATGTCAAATTCTGGGTACTCAAACCAGATAGGAAAGAAACAGGGAGACATGAGGTCACTGAATTTGAAAGCTAGAACAGCCTCTTTGAGGGTATTTAGTGCAGGTGACCTTCTTACTTATGGATAAGGAAACTGAATCCCTCCCCTCTCAACTGACTTGCCCAAGGGACCATGTATTTCGATAGTAGCTGAACCAGAAATACTGATTTTTTTTTCCCCAAAAAAGTCAGCTCTCCTCTTTGAGATAAACAAGAAACAGTAAGTTGAAAGAAGTGGAGTTCTTTGCTAAACAATTATGGAGGATGAAGAAACAGAATTCGGAAGGGACTCAGGTGTTTTGTCTCTTTTGGTTTAAATTACCCGTCTTTGAAGGCCAAGGCACCAATAAAATAGAAATTGAATGTATAGCAAAACAGAAGCCTAGAAAGGGGTAAGGATGATGGGGAAAGTGGGTTCCTGCCATCTTTTCTCTCATTCTCTGGATTTTGGGTATACTATTTTGCAGCTGTCAGCTTTCCCTTGCCTCACTCCAACATTGGAAGGGAGGGTGCTTCTGCCACGGGCAGATCTAAAATTGTATGAGCAGACAGTTTCCAATCCAATTTATGGCTTCCTGATCTATTAAAAATACAATATGGAGATGTCTTCAGTTCAGTTGAGTTCAGTCGCTCAGTCATGTCCGACTCTTTGCAACCCCATGAATCGCAGCACGCCAGGCCTCCCTGTCCATCACCAACTCCTGGAGTTCACTCAGACTCACATCCATCGAGTCGGTGATGCTATCCAGCCATCTCATCCTCTGTCGTCCCCTTCTCCTCCTGCCCCTAATCCCTCCCAGCATCAGAGTCTTTTCCAATGAGTCAACTCTTCGCATGAGGTGGCCAAAGTACTGGAGTTTCAGCTTTAGCATCATTCCTTCCAAAGAACACCCAGGACTGATCTCCTTTAGAATGAACTGGTTGGATTTCCTTGCAGTCCAAGGGACTCTCAAGAGTCTTCTCCAATACCACAGTTTAAAAGCATCAATTCTTCGGCGCTCAGCCTTCTTCACAGTCCAACTCTCACATCCATACATGACCACTGGAAAAACCATAGCCTTGACTAGACGGACCTTTGTTGGCAAAGTAATGTCTCTGCTTTTGAATATGCTATCTAGGTTGGTCATAACTTTCCTTCCAAGGAGTAAGCATCTTTTAATTTCATGGCTGCAATCACCATCTGCTGTGATATTGGAGCCCAGAAAAATAAAGCCATATATTAATATTGCACAAATTGTCTTACTCAGGATAGGATGAAGCTTTGAAGTCATACTCTCTGAGTTGTTCTTCCCTCATCAACTTGTTGACTTTGCTCGAGCCACTGAAACTCTGTGCCTGTTTCCCCATCCATCAGATGGAGAGGCTCATGGTTGGAGCCACCACATAGGCTTGTAAGGACACAATAATGCAGTACATATAACTCCATAAATAACCTGATAAATTTTAAGTTGTTAATTATCATTCAGTGTAGGAGACCCAGGTTTGGGTCGGAAAGTTCCCCTGGAGAAGGGAATGGCAACCCATTCCAGTATTCTTGTCTGGAGAATTCCATGGACAGAGAAGCTTGGCAGTGGGCTACAGTCCATAGGGTTGCAAAGAATTGGACAGGTCTGAGCAACTAACACATATAATTATCATTCAGTTTACTTTAATTCCAGGAGCCCACAACAAACAAAAATAATTGATTTATGTAATCTATCGTAGTTGTGTTAAAAGAGCAAGATGAAGGTATGAAATGCCATCTAAAAGGTGCTACTGGGCTCCCTGTAGCAGAAGCAGTGAGACCCTTTGCTGAGCCTTCCTTCTCTGATTCTACTTCATTTACTATCATTGAAAACTGGTGAGTAAGGAGGTGGGTTGACTTACACAGCCACACAGCTCTGATCTTGGACTTCCTTGTTCCTCTTCATTTGCCTTCATCTGACAAATGGCCATATCAAAGAATGCCCACTCTATGTACATCACAAAAGGGCAAAAATTAGATAATATATGTGAACGTGTTACCAAGTATACAGCAATTTCTAGACATAAAGGTTAAGATGACCATTATCCCATGAGATATTTCACTGATTGTTGGTTTTGAGTACCCAGTGGGAACAAAAGACCTTGAAAACAGGAGCATATGATAGAAAAACCTTTCCTGAGGCTACTTTTTAATATAGTTTGGGGAAGAAAAAAGGTGAGAGAAAGATGGCTTCCTCAAATGTCTGATTCATTTACATACACCTGTTTTTCCTTGATAGTCAAACTTGTAAAAAGACAGCTTTACTGAGAAATAATGAACACACAGTAGACAACATATATTTCAAATGCACAATTTGATAATTTTTAAAATATATGTAAATCCATAAAACCATGGTCACAGTCAAGAGAGTAGATACATCCATCACCCTTAGGAGTTTTTTCTTACCTCTTTGTAAATCCCTTTCTGGTCCCAGGGAACAAATGATCTACTTTCTGCTGCCATATATTAGTTTGCAGTTTCTTAAACTTTATATAAATGGAATCATATATTATATGTTCCTTTTCTGTCTGGGTTATTGGTATAATTATTTCATCCCCATGTTGTGGTATCTTTATTTGTCTTTATGGATGAGCAGTATGTCTATATAACATTGTACAGATGTTGCCTATTGGTGACAATATAAGTTAATTTTGAGTTAATTTTTATATAGGCAATTGCCTATTGATGGAGATTTAGGTTATTTCCAGTTTGGAGTTATTATAAATAAAACTGCTATAAGCCTTTGTGTAAAAATCTTTGATAGGCTAATGTTTTCATTTCCCTTGGGTAAATACCAAGGATTGGAATAGCTGAATCATACGGTATGTGTCTACTAAACTTTTTAAGAAATAGCCAAAAAATTTTCCTAATAGACTGTCCCATTTTACATTTCCACCAGGAGTATGAATGCTCAGGTCTCCACATCCTAACCAACACTTAGTATTGTCAGCCTTGTTGGTTTCAGTTACTCTACTACACATACAGTGTTATCTCACTGTGTTTTTTATTTGCATTTCCCCAATGGCACCCCACTCCAGTACTCTTGCCTGGAAAATCCCATGGATGGAGGAGCCTGGTGGGCTGCAGTCCATGGGGTCGCTAGGAGTCGAACACGACTGAGCAACTTCACTTTGACTTTTCACTTTCATGCATTGGAGGAGGAAATGGCAACCCACTCCAGTGTTCTTGCCTGGAGAATCCCATGGACAGAGGAGCCTGGTGGGCTGCTGTCTATGGGGTCGCACAGAGTCGGACACGACTGAAGCGACTTAGCAGCAGCAGCAATGACTAAAGATGACTTCCTTGGTGGCTCAGACGGTAAAGCGTCTGTCTACAATGCGGGAGACGTGGGTTCAATCCCTGGGTTGGGAAGATCCCCTGGAGAAGGAAATGGCAATCCACTCCAGGACTATTGCCTGGAAAATCCCATGGACAGAGGAGCCTGGTAGACTACAGTCCATGGGGTCACTAGGAGTTGGACACGACTGAGCGACTTCACTTTCACTTTAATGACTAAAGATATTGTACATCTTTTCATGTACTTATTGGCTATTTGTATAACTTTATTGGAGAAATGTCTATTCAAATCCTTTCTCAATTTAAATTGGCTTAATTGTTTTTATCATCGAGGTTTAAGTTTTCTTTATGCATTCTAGATATAAATTCTTTACCAGATTCGCAGATATTTTCTTCCACCCTATTACTGCCTTTTCACCTTCTTGCACATCTTTTTTAAAAAAATTTTGATGAAATCCAACTAATCTACTTTTTCTTTGCTTTTTGTGCTTTCGGTGTCACATCTAAAAAACCACTGCCTAATCCAAGGTCATAAAGCTGTTTCTTTTAAGAGTTTTATAGTTTTAGGTTTAAATTTAGATTTATGATCCATTTTGAGTTAATTTTTTATATGGTATGAAGTATGGGTTAAAGTTCTTTTTTGTTTATAAAATCAATTGTTTCAACAACATTTGCTAACAGAATGATTTTCTGCACTGATTTGCCTTTGCACATTTAAAAAAAATCAGTTGTTCATGTTATTTGTGAGTCTATTTCTGAACTCTCTATTCTGTTTCATTGATCCATTTGTCTCCCTTTACATGACTGCCATATTGTTTTGATTTCAGTAAATTTATAAGAAATCTTAAAATCAAGTAGAGTTAGTGCTCTGTTTTTCAAAATTGTTTTGGCTATTCTAGGTATTTTACATTTCTGTAGTAATTTTAGAACCAGATTTATAGTTTTTATGAAAAAGTCTGCTGAGATTTTGATAAGAATTTGTGTTGAATATGTAGATCAATTTGGTGAAAATTAATATCAAGAATATTTGATCTTTCACTATGAAATACAGTATATCTGTTAATTTATGTAGGTTCTTCTCTTAATAATATTTTAAAGTTTTCAGTGATGTGTATGTGTGAAGTGTGAAAGTTGCTCAGTCATGTCCGACTCTTTGCGACCCAATGGACTATACACAGTCTGTGGAATTCTCCAGGCCAGAATACTGGAGTGGGTAGTGGTTCCCTTTTCCAGGGGATCTTCCCAACCCAGGGATTGAACCCAGGTCTCCTGCATTGCAGGCAGATTCTTTACCAGCTGACCCACCATGGATCCCTTTTCAGTAATAATTCTTCTATATTTTTTGTTTGATTTATCCCTGAGTATTTCATATTTTTTGTCTTTAAAAAATTTGACATATTATATATAAAGGTATAGATCCCTGGGTCAGGAAAAGGGCATGGCAACCTACTGCAGTATTCTTGCCTGGAGAATTCCATGGACAGTGGAGCCTGGCGGGCTACAGTCCATGGGGTCACAAAGAGTGACACGACTGAGTGAATCATGTATCTACATGAAGTTAAACATGTGTCCTAGTGATATTTTCAGCTCTAATCCACTACCACATAGACCATATGGGGTTCCTCCCTTGATCATCTGTAAACTCCCACTCCATCAGTGATGAGATTTAAGTTTTCCACTTACTCAATTGTTCAATTCCAATATGTTTGAATAGGTAGCAGTACCAGAATTTTTAACCTGTACCTCTGTTGGAAATACCTTTGTCACCTAAGCACAGTGTTTATGTATAGTTTCTTTTACCTTTTGCTTTACACACTATACTCTTTTTCAAAGTTACTTAGGTTAACACTTGCCCCATCTCCTTCTTTGAACTTTTTTCACTTGTATGCTACATTTGTATTATAGCTGGATTCTTTATCATAGACTATATGCCATCCTAGGATGCAGGACTTCTCAAATAATTTAAAAAAATTTAATATATTGTTTTTCTATTTGTAACTATGAGTCCTCACAAATGCATAATATGATGTATCCATCCTTACAGTATCATACAAAACCATCTCACCACCCTGGGGAAAAAAAACCCATGATTCATCTATTCAACCCTCTCTCTTTGGAAACCATTGATCTATTCATTTTCTATTTAATTTTATCTTAGGATATCATATAGTTGGAATTGTAGAGTATAAAACTTCTTCAGAATGACTTGTTTCACTTAGCAATAAGCGTTTAAAACTCCTTCATCTATTTTTGTGGCTTAATAACTCACTTTTAAAAATTACTTAATAAAATTCCATTTTGTGGATGTATCAAAGTTTGTTCATCCATTTACAAATGAAAGACATCTTAGTTGCTTCCAGTTTTGGATAATTATGAATAAACATGCTATAAATATGTCAAGTTTTGTGTGGACATATGTTTTCAAATACTTACATAAATACCTAGGAGGAGAGTTGTTCGATCATATGGCAAGTGTATGTTAAACTTTATAAGAAGCTGCCAAACCATCTTCCAAAGTGACTGTACCGTGTGCATTCCCACCAGCAACGAATGGGGCTCATACTGCTCTCTGTATCTTTGTCAGTATTTGGTATTGTCAGATTTTTGGATTTTAGTCATTCTAAAAGTTGGCTTAAAGCTCAACATTCAGAAAACGAAGATCATGGCATATGGTCCCATCACTTGATGGGAAATAGATGGGGAAACAGTGGAAACAGTGTCAAACTTTATTTTGGGGGGCTCCAAAATCACTGCAGATGATGACTGCAGCCATGAAATTAAAAGACGCTTACTCCTTGGAAGGAAAGTTATGACCAACCTAGACAGCATATTAAAAAGCAGAGACATTACTTTGCCAACAAAGGTTCGTCTAGTCAAGGCTATGGTTTTTCCAGTGGTCATGTATGGATGTGAGAGTTGGACTGTGAAGAAAGCTGAGCACCGAAGAATTGATGCTTTTGAACTGGGGTGTTGGAGAAGACTCTTGAGAGTCCCTTGGACTGCAAGGAGATCCAACCAGTCCATCCTAAAGGAGATCAGTCCTGGGTGTTCTTTGGAGGGAATGATGCTAAAGCTGAAACTCCAGTACTTTGGCCACCTCATGCGAAGAGTTGACTCATTGGAAAAGACTCTGATGCTGGGAGGGATTGGGGGCAGGAGGAGAAGGGGACGACAGAGGATGAGATGGCTGGATGGCATCACCAACTCGATGGATGTGAGTCTGACTGAACTCCAGGAGTTGGTGATGGACAGGGAGGCCTGGTGTGCTGTAATTCATGGGGTCACAAAGAGTCGGACATGACTGAGAGACTGAACAGAACTGAACTGAACTGATGTATAGTAGTATCATGTTGTTGCTTTAATTTGCAATTCCCTACTGGCAAACGATGTTCAACGTCTTTTCATATGCCTTTTTGCTACTTGTATATCTTTGTTGGTATGTTGTCTGTCAGAACTGGGGTGTATTTTTTCTTATTGTTGAGTTTTTAAAGTTCTTTCTATATTTTGAATATAAGAAAGACCTCTGTCAGATATCTATTTTTCCCAGGCTATGGCTTGTCTTTTTAGTCTCTTAACAGTGTCTTTTGCCAGACTTTTTCTTTTGCAGAAATTTTTTATTTTAATGAAGTCCAATTTAACACTTTTTTTCATGCATATGGGAAAATAGTTTTGGTGTTGTGTTGGCATCATGGTAAATCAGGCCTCATAGAATGAATTGAGATACATTCCCTCATTCTCAATTCTCTGAAATAGTTTGGACAGAGTTGGAATGATTTCTCCTTAAATGCTTAGTAAAATTCACAAGTGAAGCCATTTGGGACTGTTGTTTTTTGTTCATTTTCATGTTTGTTTTTTATTGGGAAGGCCTTAACTACAATTTTAATTTTTTAATAGGTAGGGATATACAGGTTCTCTGTGCCTTTCTGAGTAAACTTTGGTAACTGTATCCTGAAAGAAATGTGTCCATTTAATCAAGTTGTTGAATTTGGTTGCATGGAGGTATTCAAAGCCCCTTATTCCCATGTAGAGTAGCATCCTTCTCATTCTTTTCCTCCCAGGACTCTGTCGAACGGGAGAGGCTGCGGGCTCGCTCTATTCCCTCACCTCAAAGACTCTGCCCTACTCTCTCTGGGTTTCTCCTTCCTGCACCACAGCTTGGAAACCTCAACACAAGCACAGGGCTCACGTCATTTTTTCCTCTCTCTTGAGGATCACTGTCCTTTATTCCTTGATACACATTGCCTTGAAATCTATCGTTTGCTTGCTTGCTTGTTTCTTTCTTTCCTTTTTTCTCTTTTGCTCTATTCTCGGTTTCCAGAAGTAGGAGGATACATCCAGTCCCTGTTACTACCATGTTGGCCAGAAGCAGACGTGTCGCTTGGTTTTAAAAGCTTTAAAAAATAGTCTCCATTTTAACATTAGGCACTTATATTTCCTGGAATAAACCAAGCTTTTTCAACTGTCTCTTCAATAGTTTTCACAAGCTAGTGTTTTGCAGAATCACCCAGAGAGCTCAATAGAAAGGAATATTCCTTGTGCCACTCCAAGAAATTCTGATTGTGGAGTTGTGGGCTGCAACTTCAGGGATATCTCCCTGAGGGCTCTGAGAGTGCTGGTCTGAGAAACACACTTTTGGAAACACTGCAACTATTTTATATAGTATTTTTTCCTAACTGGAATTCCTGTGTTATTTTTAAATTCAAGCTAACCTTCTTCTGGAAAACCTTCCTGATTTCCTCCAGGCTGAGTTGGTTACTTCCCTCCTTTGTGTTCATATGTCACTTTGAAAAAAACATATCTTTATTTCTACACTTGCTACAGTCCATTATAATTATTTGTGCTTTTATCCTCATCACTAGATCATGAATTTCATAAGTTTTAAAACAGTGCCTGGCATATCTGTGAGGCTAGGTATATTTATTTGAAGGGGGGGGCTGCTGTATACATAAATGGGGCTGCCCAGGAGGCGCAAATGGTAAAGAACCTGCCTACCAGTGTGAGAGATGTAAGTAACGTGGGTTCAGTCAATAGGTCGGGAAGGTCCCCTGCAGGAAGGATTCTTGCCTGGAGAATCCCATGGATAGAGGAGCCTGGCGGGCTACAGTCCATAGGGTCACAAAGACTCAGACATGACTGAAGTGACTTAGCATGCACACTTGAATAAATGATTGGACAAGAAGGATACAGGCTTCAAGTCTGAAACCCGAGATCCATCTCTTCCTTGTGTTTACAGTTAACTGATCACAGTATACCAGAACAGCCTTGGGCATTTGTCCAAATGCAGATTCTCTTTTTTGTTTGTTTTGTTTTGTTTGTTTCTTTGTTCATTGTTTATTTGGCTGTGCTAGGTCTTCACTGTGGTGCACAGGCTTCTCGTTGCGGCGGCTTCCCTTGTTGAGGAGCACGGGTTCCAGAGTGTGGGGACTGAGTAGCTGCAGTGTGCAGGCTTAGTTGCTCTGCAGCATGTGGGATCTTAGTCCCCTGACCAGGGATCAAATCTGCATCCCCCTGCATTGAGAGGCAAATTCTTAAGCCCTGGATCACCAGGGAACCCGCTCCCCCCAGATTCCCCATTTTGAATGTGGTGCTATTCAGTGGGGCTCTAGAGCTCAACAAGTGTTGAGACTTTCTTCTGATGCTCTAAAGCAACCATTCCAAAATCTAGCTGATAATCACAATGAGACAGGGGCTTTCAACAATTCATATTCTGGGGTCCCACCTCTCAAGATTCTGATCAACTCAGGGTGGGGTAGAAACCAGCAATCCATAATTTTAAGACCCCAGGTAATTCTTAGAATTAATCAGCCAGGTTTGAGAACTACTAGTTTATAGCTATTCTCTTCCAGAGGACACAGGTCAAAATTATCTCAGAAAAATGTTAAAGTTACATGTCTAATTTCTAGCCTGAGCATCTGATCCAGAAGTTTTGAGATGACTATTGTGAGAACGACTCTTGCTAGTCAATCCTGATTCAGAAATTTTAATTTGGTGAATGTTATAAAGTTTTGGTTCCTCTCCCCTCATTCAGTATTAATTTTATGCAAACCATTTGATTCTAGGCTTGGTTGCCCCCTCCCGACTTCTGGGTAAGGTTATACTGGCAGGACTGAAGGACCTCACAGCTTTGTTCTGTCTTTCTTATTATGTGATGGTTTTCGCTGTCTGCCCTTTATGTTTCAGTGGCCTGTGTGTAGGAGCTGCTTAATAAATATTTAGAATTAAACCACCATGATTTGGTTCTGGGCTTCCCAGGTAGCGCTAGTAGTAAAGAACCCACCCACTAATGAAGGAGACATAAGAAATTCAGGTTCTAATCTTGGGTCGGGAAGATCCCCTGGAGGAAGGCATGGCAACCCACTCCAGTATTCTTGCCTGGAAAATCCCATGGACAGAGGAGCCTGGAGGGGTACAGTCCATTGAACTGTAAAAAGTCAGTCACAGCTGAAGCGACTGAGCATGCAGCAGCATGATTTGGTCCTGATGAGGAAAGGAACTGGCCTTGCAAAAAATACCGTTGTCCCTTTTCCCGGATCCCACCATGAGTTTTCCCTTTATCCTCATCAAGATTAAGTGGGCTCTTCCAGTTTCAACTCTCACCTTCTTCAAAGGGCTTGAGGGCACTGCAGCAGAGCAGGGGAAGAGGACGTCTGGTCTTGACAATGGGAGGAGAGACGGCAAGAAGTTGTTGAGAGCTGAGGCGCGTGTGACATTCACGACAGCTCCATCCACCCCAATATTGCACGTGTGTTAGGCCTACCTGGCGCTAACACAAGTCTGGCGTCACAGGATCCCTAAGCTATCAAAGCATGGAGGTAAAATACAATGGGAAGTGGTGTGCTTCCCTCCTTCTCTGTTGCTGGGACACTCCTTTGCCTCTGCTTCCCGGGGCACCTCCACGAGGCAGTGTCACCTGTCTGTTTCACTCTAATGTCCAGCCCATCAGCCCATCAGCCCGCTCTTCAGCAGAGTTAACCACCCTCACTATGCACAGATGGGCGGGACAGTTTCACAGCTATAATGACAGCCAGCTAACTGTGACTTTGTGAGAGGCCATCATTTTGAGGAGTTTGCCTATCACTTTGAGAAGAAGAGGAAGTACCTTCTGCTACAGGCATGAGGAGTCTGTCTACGAGTCACTGTCTCAGCTGAGAGGGTAAAAGCTGTGGACTGATGCCTGGGCCAGATTCCACCACCCCTCCTTCCCCGCCAATAGTAACATTTTTGATAAGCAAAATGTATGTACTCAGCCTGGGCAATTGTTAATCCTTTTGCTGTCTAATCAGAACTGGGATGCTTGAGACCAGCTAGTTGCTTGTCCTGACCTTCTGTAAGCTAGCAGGTTCTGAGCCGTTCACGTGTCATGTAAACCATTCACCGTCTGAGATTTTTAAAAGACCTGGAAGGTGCCAAAATACCACTGAAGTCACTGTTTAGATTGGGTCATTCACAAATGAGTTTTCTGTGTGATTTTTATCTATAAGAGAGCTCTGGTTCAAAAGGCCTTAAACATAACACTTTGCAATAAAAAACATTACTTTCTACCAATACGGAGATACAGAATAGAGTCACATTAACCAGCTCCTTCCTCCATGAGTCTTCTGTGATGCTGTCTTACTGGAGAATGGCAGTTATCAAGAGGATACTTTTGTCAATGTTAGTGGATTGGATTCTCAGCTTCAAATTAGTGAAGGGCTTTTTTTTTTTCTTTTTTCATTTAAATGTCCTTGCTTCTTGAAACACTAATAGCAGGAAAAGGACACTAAGTGATTGCGTATGGAAAATGAGAATGCTTACTAATTTCAGCATGAAAGATCGGTGGTGTTCTAATAATTACGCTTGTGGATATGGTCTCTCGCTTTTCACTTTGAGATTAGGTTACATTTCTTTACACTTCAGAACTTTGTGTCAGATCACACGCCTACCTTGTACTGAATTGTTAGTGTCCGTATCACTGGAGAAAATAGTCTCTTAGAAAGCGCAAAGGCAGACCATGCAAACAAGCAGAAGTTTTGTTCCTTTGAAAAAATACGAATCACACTATGAAGCAGTCTTCTTATAAAACACCAGGTCAGATTTCCTACTTGAGAAACTTCAGATTGGCTATTTCATTGGAAAATCACAAGGCTAGAATATCTTTGTTTATCGGCTTTTTGCCTTTCAGAAATGACAGCTTCCCATGCTTCAGTCTTGAATGCCTTTGAATGGCTGGTGATACTGGAAAACTTTATTGGCAATCTACATGTTTGTGTAACTTTGACTTGGCGTGTACCTTTCATGTGGAAATATTTACGTTTCTGATAAGCCACTTTAATTTAAGGATGTCATACAATTTGTGGTCTCATGGTACAGACCCAGATGACTAAATTTGCAATTGAAGCTACAAATTTTGTTTTCAGAAATTATGACTTCTGTTTTTTTTTAAACAAACACAATGGCAAACCAAGTTTTATTTTAATACTTCTTCGTTCCTATAAAACGACAAAGTGACAGCATATCCTGAATATATGTGTTTGCCTGGCTCTAAATGCCTATTGACTACCTGATTCATCAGCCCTCCCTGACAAATGCCGATAGCCCTACAGTGTGACAGACAGGATTAAATATCACCTCTCCAAGGACTGATCAGAAATGTAATCACTGCATGATATTCATATTTTTCTTTACCTGTAAATTTGTTGAATATAAATACTTAATCGTGATATGTGCAATGGTAATTTGGGGGATTTAATATGGCATTTTCCATCAATAAAATGTTTTATCACCATCAGACAGTTAACCTCCTAACACCATTGTGAGCTAATTAGTTCAGTTGGATTCATGTCCTATATTGCTCACAAGGAATTTTCCTATTATGTCTGGTGTACAGTTAGAAAAGGTATAGAAATAATGCTCAGTGAGTGAATGCACACATTTAATACAAAGGCAATACTTAACTCTGCAGTCCCCCTGTGACCTTTGTAATCGAATAATATGTTAAACTGAAAAGTCTATTCTATAATCGAATAATATGTTAAACTGAAAAGTATATTCTATTTGGAGCAGAAAGCCGTATTTATTTTGAAGGCTCACTATTTCCTGCTCAGCACTTAATTAGCTGTGTGATTTTAAGTGAATCACTTGAGCCTTTTCATCCTCAGCTTCTCCATCTGTAGAATGGTGATAGAAACCTACCTTACCTACTTGCTAGAGTTGTAAAGAGATCAATTAAAAACACACAGGAAGCTACTTTACTATTGAATTCTAATCATTACTATGAAAAGCTAGCTGAAAGGAAAGAGGTGTTATTCTTTTCCCATGATTGCTTTGGCATCCTCTAGCTCAGTGTTTTCTAATCTTCAGCTAGTCACAAATCACTTACACAATTATTGCCATATCTTTGCCTCCCTGTACTATTATTTGCACAAATTTCTTGAAATTTTCTTTAAAAAGTAAATATGTGTACTTTGAAGGGGAATTTGGTATCATTATTATAAATGGGATTGCAATACCACAGCTATGAAGAGAAAGTAATAGTAAAACTAAAGAAAATAAAAACCAAGCACTAAAATTTGTTCTGGTAACATCCACTTTCGGAGAAGGCAATGGCACCCCATCCAGTACTTTTGCCTGGAAAATCCCATGGACGGAGGAGCCTGGTGGGCTGGTGTCTATGGGGTCGCACAGAATCGGACATGACTGAAGTGACCTAGCAGCAGCATCAACATCCACTTTTCCGTGCACTGTACTTTGACCCGCACTGACTCAGGTGAGGATGATAGAACTTGTTGAGGCTTTGATCACTGTACTAGGGATTCAGGTGGGCCAGGGAACCAGCCCTGAACCTCAGGCTTAGCCTTGCCCACCTTGGTCAACTTGGCGCAGATTGTGTGGCTCTAGGGGTGATGAATTGGGAGCTGCTGGATTGTGACACCAGGGGAGCTGGAAGCCAGAGGTCGATGGCCAATTAGGCTCCTCACTTTCCTTATACATGAGGGATATTTTTGTGGAGTCGGCTCAATTGGAATGTGTGACTAACTGCCAGAGAGGGTCACAGGAGTAAAGTAAGAGACGCCGTTAATGCTTAGCCAATAAATAGAGCATTTTATTGGGTCCTTGTCTGTGAGGCGTACATCCTACATTCTGTTTTCAAAAACAGGGGCAGATTTGCTGTGCTCTTTGTTGTAAAAAGTGAAAGGTTTGCCCGACTTCTAAGTGGATCTTTGAAAAGAAAAAGGATGCAGGTATAGCGTTATGCTACTCAGCCACTGTGCATCTGTTCCTATCAGGAGTAAACAGAAGATGTCAAGTTTCCACTGAAGTTTCTATTTAGAACATTCTGGAGGGGTGCGGGTATGGGGGTAAGACTTTTCTTCTACTTCTGGGTAAGTTTCTTGTCCTCTTCCTCCTGGCATTTTTTTGGAGTGTGCAAAGAATATGAATTTATTAATCTAATTGAACATACTTGAAAAAGAAAATCTGCTATCAAATCATAAGAAAATTTCTAATCTGTACCTATCTAGGTATATACCATAAATGTATTTTTAATCTGTAAGCTTTTACATCATTATCTACCTTCAAAGGACTTGGAAAATTTCGAAGTTACTTGAATCTTTACAGCACAGTTCTTTCAAAGAGTTAAAATACTTTCATATATTATTTCATTGTTTCTACAGTTCAGCTGAGGTAGGAAAAAAGGATGCTGTAATTCTTGCTAAAAATAGATACCATGACTCCATTTTAAGAACAGATAAAACTAAGGTCCAGAGATCTAACAGTTTATTTCCCATAGTTAGTGTGGTTTAGAACATGAGGTTTGATTTACTAGAAGTTAAACTTTTATTTCAAAATTATCCTTCTCTCTGTAGGGTTCTCAGAAAGCATTGGAAAGCTCTCCATATTCCTTCCACCCCTCCTGTTGTTGAGATTTCAATAGGTTTTAGTTTGTCCAGGCAAAGATTTTAATAAATGTCTATACCATATAACTTTGTACTCATTGTAGGCACTTCCTAGAAATAACCCAAACAAAAATAGAGTTCAGTATCAATGCTAACAATATCAGATATTTCTAACTTTGAGGCATGTGATATTTTGCAATTTGCCATCCTAAAGGTCTTGTGATGTTTCTCCCAAATGCAAAGAGACATCTTCAGGTTGTGCCGGCTCGTCTGGGCAAGTGATAGGACCTGCATGTCGCTCTAACAGTAAATAGCATCCTCCTGCCAATGTCCCACACAGGATATGTATATTGCAAAGATCACTGATTCTTTTCCACTTTTTAAATTAACTCTTAAAAATGGAGCTCACTCCAATAATCGTGCTCATGACTAGTTCGATGCTGTTGCATGTTATAAAGGAACTAAAAGTCTTGAAGCCATTTTTAAAGAAAAATAATAATAGGCTTTGAGTTCTGTTTCACTGTGCACAGACTACAGCCCCTTGAGCATCCATGATTAGTGCACATTAAAAATTCATCGATGAAAGTTTGAAATTCCTTAAAATCATTTGAAATGCCAACAGGCAATTCTCCATTTCATTGCCATCGATTATAAGAATTCTAAAAATTATTTCCTTGACATCTGCCTGCCTAAAATTGCATCCATTGGACTCAAGAAACACAAATTAATTATTCTTGTTTCCAGGCTGGAGCTGCAAATGCTTTGAAAAGAAATTGGCCCAAAGTACTAGGCACATTACTAATTCAGAAGTGGAATAAAAACCAGTCTCCACATTATGAAAACAAATCCATAAGTACAGAGAACATCAATTTCAGGCTTTTCTTTCCTAGTTATATTTAGCTCCTTTTCTCTTTTGCTGTTATCACATGCAAGCATATCCTGGCTTGACTGAAATCTATTTTGCTCTCCTAACAAACTTACAGAACATTTGTCCACAAGACATAATTTTTCTTGTATTCAGACACGTCTCTGAGGCCACATAAAACTACAAGACAATGTAAATGATATATTTTGATTGGAAGGTCTGACGATTGTTATTCATGATTGATCTAAGAAATATACTGGCGCTGAAATCACATATAACAATTCATGAAGCAATGTTTAGGTAAAAGTGAATAAAGTAAAAATAATGATAAAAATTGCAAATCCTTACTGGTAATGTAGTTCAAGCTTAATAAAAACTGCAAACAAACAATGAAGGCAATGATTAAGCTAAAAGTGTGGAGTTTTAAACCATGTTTTGAGAACATAGATTTCACAGACTTGTTCTTCTTTCATGAAAGAGGAAATGATTCCCAATTTATCATCAAAATTTTGTAAGCATATGATTAATTTCATTGTTTAAATTCAGCTTTATTGCTTCACAAAAATTCTCATAAATAATCTTGTATAATCATTTCCTTTTAAAGTCATATACTAATTAATTTCAATTAAATATATGTAAAAGAAGATAGATTTTGAAAAATGCGTCTCCCTTGCCATTTGTTAATATATTGAAAAAGTGTAAACCTTGAAACATTTAGCATAGAAAATATTCATTTTTGGTAATTTCTCAAGGGGGCAATTTATTAAATGAAAGGCTTTTAACATTAGCTAAAAGCAGCCCTGTAAATCATGGGTGTCATCAAACCGCTTCATCACTTCATTAATTTAAAAGATTATTATATGCGTAACTGACATAATTTTGAACAATGTTACATGGTTAATTTATTAACGTAGAAAAGCAGAAATGACACACTCACTTGATTTATTTTTGTAATTGTATAATTTTAGAACTTTTGCCTATGACTTTCACTAACAGAAGAAATGATTCAGTGTCTCCCTGTTAATTTTATCGAGGTTTCTTCCCTGCTAATGCTTTGCCAGTGGTAATGTCTTCTGGTCACTTAATTTTAAAATACATTTCTCAGAGTGCAAGACAAAGCCATTAAAAAAAAAGAAAGCCTACCCCCCTTTTTTTTCAATTCTAGTGGTCAAATAGAGGATATAGACCTTTCCAAAATGATAATTCTAAGATTCCAGTTTTTAAAAATGTGCTTTGAGCTTTTTTGGAGAATGTCATATTAGTAAAGTAGTATTGCTTTAACTGCATACATCTATAAATTACTTCTGCTTTACATTTTATAATAATCTCTTTTCTAAATGTCTATGTATTTGTGAAAGTCACCTCAGAGACTGTGCATTGTAATGAGCTGATTAAATGGTTTTTAACAATTCTTCTTCTTTTGTCTTTGGTAAGCCTTCCCTGAGTGTTTTGTGGCTCAGGCTAAGGGAACAGGAGTTAAATTTTGTCTAGGTTTATTTTTGATCATGCCCAAGAACAAGAGGTTTCCCCTGTTTGATTCCAAATGTTTTTGTACCATTTTTTGTCTTTTGGCTTTTGTTGTTATGAAATAACAACTGAAATAATTTACATAAAATTGTATTAGTTGCAAAAATAAAAATACTTTTTAAATATAAGCTTCATTTGCTTATACTCTTGCTTAAGCTTAAGTCTTAGTTACAATGCAGCAAGAATGCACGTCTCAGAAAATCTTCTGCCTACTCTTAAATTCCTATAGATTTTATTAAGCTACATAATAGAGAGCAGGGCTGAGGTCATAAAACTTGTATTTCAACTATAGAGCACTGAATTTCCCAAGTGAAATACAGTCATCAACTTAATTCATAGATGAAGATATAATCAAATTAGTAACCATAGGGAGTATTCTCTTTTTACTATAAGTTCATACACAAAACTGCAGCAGAGGGGGAAACTGTGAGAAAAGTCGGCACAATTTCTACATTCTGTTTATTTATGCATATAGAATAAATTCTTCCTAAAGCTCTTTTATTTGGCAAATTTCTAAAAGTATAGTGAAATCTCATTTCTCTGTTATAAAATCTCAGTTTGCTACTATATGCTAAAAAGGCTTATGTATCATCTAGTTTTAGGTAGAAATTTCTAAGGGGATGTAATTGAAATAAAAGTTCTAGATAGTATTTAAAGCAGTCTAATTTAGCTACTTACCCCAGCGTTTTGTCTATTGATGTCGAAGCTGAAGTGTACTTTACAGTATCTTTCTTAGATTGAAATTGCTAATTATCCAAAGAGGCAGTCTCCGTGGATGGTAATAATTTATTCAATGATTCATTGTAAGCATGAGAGTCGGCACAGGACTAGCATCTTCTACTGTGCAGGTTCTCAAGCTCTCCCGAAGAAATACCTATTAATATTAACAAATTGGCATGACCAGGGTGAGACTTCTAATTTGAAAAGATTTTTTTACATTTATTTTTCTAATTCATTTTGATGCTTCTTGGTATGTATGAAGGTAAAACAATTTTTTAAAATATCACCATCAAACATCTTGGGGGAAAAATGTATTTGGCATTGGAATCTCTCAACTTACTGGTTAATTTCTTTATGGCAAATGGGGTGAGGAAGAAGAATACTTTTTAAATATATTTGGCATGCTGCTACTACTAAGTGACTTCAGTCGTGTCCGACTCTGTCCAACCCCAAAGACGGCAGCCCACCAGGCTCCCCCATCCCTGGGATTCTCCAGGCAGGAACACTGGAGTGGGTTGCCATTTCCTTCTCCAATGCATGAAAGTGGAAAGTGAAAATTGAAAGTGAAGTCGCTCAGTCGTGTCTGACCCTCAGCGACCCCACGGACTGCAGCCCACCAGGCTCCTCCGTCCATGGGATTTTCCAGGCAAGAGTACTGGAGTGGGGTGCCATTGCCTTTTCCAAAGGTTAAATACATTGTTTTCAAACATTGGTGGTCCTCAACAGTTCAGTTGTGAAAGAAGGGCTACCCTTGCTTTCATTATAATCAATATTGATCAATTTGACCCTCCCTTCCTCCCTTGATTTTTCCCTCTTGCTATATACTAGGAATAGATCCCAAGTGAATCATCTAAACTTGACTTAGAAAAATTTCTAAGCTCCACTCCAATAGCTTAGTGAAAGAACAGTGAACCACACACATTGAAATCGGGAGGCCAGCATAGCAAGCAGGAGTTAGAGGAGGTGACGGTGAAAAATGTATTCCTGTTCAAGATTTACTGAACTCATCAGCATGATGTTGCTCTAAGGAAAACACTGGAAAATACATGGTGTCTGCCTTGAGGGGTTAAGATCTAAATTAGCCAGATGAGACCAGCAGGACAGAAAGTCACCATATGAAAGCAGAGGTCTTTAGGGTGAAAAAATGTGGAGGTCAATACAATTTTAAACTTCAACAAACTTAGAGTGAAATTTGCCTGAGAGGGAATAAAACAAATGTCTTCTTTGTCCTCACATGAATTTTCTTCAAGATGACGTCCCAGAAAACACCTTTGTGGTTTTTTCAAATCTGCCTTCTGTTCCACTCCTAAGGTGAATGTGAGAAAATAAAAATTCTCTGTTACTATACGAGGCCAAGAATCTATTTCCTCACAATGCCTCTCTGAAGGCATGAACCTTGAGCTCAGTATTGAGGTGACTGCTCTTTGTGAAGAGTGTAGCAGAACAACTGAGTTGCAGGTCTTTGCTCAGGAAAGTTCGGCAATTATGCCAAATTAGAGCTAATCGTTTTAGAATGTGGAGTAGTGTTTATTAATGTCTGAAAGGAGGTCCTAAATTTCCATCCCCCCACCCTAAACTCCCGTTTTGACTTTAACTGTCATTTTAAAAGATGAAAGGGCTGGCTTCATTAAGCAAAGGAGCCTTGAATTTCATTTCTTAATTTAAAACACACACATGCCACATCTATTTCTAGTTGAAAAGCCTGGTTATCTTTCTAAGTTTTCACCTCATTTGTTCAATATAGTTTATTGAATGATGACCCAGGAACATCATTCTCTAGTGGAGAGCAATTTTTCCTTTTTTCTCATTGTTCACTTGCACTATTGGCTACTGTCTAATTTTTCACTCTTCTTGGGCTTATAAACTAATATTCAATGTTTTTGAATTTCAGTATCCATTTTAAAGGTTGAATTCCTTTTCATGAGGAGTATACTGTCAACTCTGGAAGAGGAGTAAGAAGCATGCATACAGAAGCCACCAAACTGAAAAAAGAGACTCCTGGCCTTCCTGGCTTTCTTGTTTGCAGTTTTTCAAATGTGCAAGAATGTTAGATGTCTGCTATGTCAAGGTTAATGTGGATCCTAGGAAGCAGTTTCTTATGACATCCCTGCCCAATCTGGAAAATGACACAAACAAAAGCTAAACAGTCAGGCAACATTCAGATAACTGATGAAAGCAAGAAAGGAGCTGCTGTTGCTTGGTCCCTCATCAGTTTAACTGGATGAACACACACAGCCCTGGTTTAGAGGAGGTGAGACTACATCAGGCTGAGAGATCTGGGATGTGCTGAGCGAGTGGGATTGCAGATGGGTGTCAAGTGTAGCTGCAGGGTGCTGGGAAAAGAGACCCAGAAGGGCCACAGTTTTAAGGAAACAAGGTTCTTAACTTATTGCACTTAACTGACACCACAAAGGCTCTAGCACATACATTTAGCAACAGTTGGAGCTCACAAGGATCTAGTGTATAGCACAGGGAACTATATTCAATATCTTGTAATAACCTATAATGGAAAAGAATCTATAAAAGAATATAGGTATAAATGAATCTCTCTGCTGAACAATCATGAATCAACCATACTTCAATAAAAAATGACATAAAAGAATATATATGTGTATATATATGTAAAATGGAATCAGTTTGCTGTACATTGTAAATCAACTATACTATTTTTTTTTTTTTGGCTATATGACTTGTGGGGATCCTTAGGTCCCCCACCAGGGATTAAATCCTGGGTCACTGCAGTGAAAGCCTGGAGTCCTAACCGCTGGGCAGCCAGGGAACTCCCCTTTCAAGTATACTTCAATAAAAAATAATAATAAGAGTTAGAGCTTTCCATTGCTCCTTAAGGATCCTGGACACATGTTCCCCCTGGTTGGATCTGCCCCACGCTTTGATAGAAAGGAATGCTGGATGCTCCACCTACTTCTCCACAACTTCCGGTGGGAAGAACATGATCGTCTTCTAAGAAACTTTTCCCATGTTTGTGGTGCGTGAGCACAGTTTTGTCCAGGCCTTGTAGCACCAATTTATGCTCTCACAAAGAATTTATGAGAGGGTTCATTTTTCTCACTTTCTTGACAAATAGCCAGTGGTATGATCATTCTTTTCTAAATTTTAGCATTCTGATGCAAAAAAAAAAGAGCTTACTTTAAATTTAGATTATATTTCTCTTAGGTTACATATATTTTTACATGTTAATTGGTAAGTTAGATTTCTTCTTCCATGAATTGCCAATTCATGGCCTATTTTATAAAGCTTTTCTATGTGATTCTTTATCTTATTGTTTTTAAAACTTCATTCCTGTAAATTTATTTTAGATGCCCCTTCAAGAAAACTTTTGGTCTCAGGGAGTCTGATTATCTGGGTAAGAAGGTACTTTCCAAGAATAGCTTTACTTTAGCATCTTTTGGGATGCAGTGAAAAATCACTGGCCCTGGGGACCGAGAGCCAGGTTTTCCTCCTCTGACTGTTTTCAACTAACGATGTGACCTGGAGGATGCCGCCTGACTCTTTTCTTCTCTAGTTTTATTAAGGTGCTGCTGCTGCTATTTAGTCGCTAAGTCATGTCTGACTCTTTGCAACCCCATGGACTGTAGCGTGCCAGGCTCCTCTGTCCTTGGGATTTCCCAGGCAAGAATACTGGGTTGGGTTGCCATTTCCTTCTCCATTTATTAAGGTATAATTGACAAATAATATTGTGTATATTGAAGTATACGATGTGATGATTTGATATATGTGTGCATTGTGAAATATTTACCACAATTAAGTTAATTAACACATCTTTCACTTCACATACTTATCTCTTTTGGAGGGTTGAGAATGCTTGCAATCTACAATCTTCACAAAATTTCAAGAATATGCTACAATATTACTAACTATAATTACCATTCTGTAGATTAAATTCTCAGAATTTATTCATCTTATAACTGAAAGTTTGTATCTTTTGGCCAACATCTACCTATTTCCCATATTCTCCAGCCTCTGGCAACCACGTGCTAATTTCTGCTTCTTTGAGTCTAATTTATTTTTAGATTCCACACAAAAGTGATGTCATACACTATTTGTCTATCTGTGTTTGGCTTATTTCACTTAGAATAATGCCCTTCGGGTCCACCCATGTTGTCACAAATGGCAGGATTACCTTCTTCTTTATGACTGAGTAATATTCCACTGTATACGATATGACATCTTTATCCATTCATCTGTTGACAGATTATTCTCACAACTTAGCTGTTATGAATAATTTTGTAATAAATATAGGAATGCAGATGTCTCTCTGAGATATTGATTTTATTTCCTTTGGATATATATCCAGAGCTAAAATTGTTGGATCATATGGTAATTCTATTTTTAATTTTTAAGGAACCATGATACGTTTTCCATAATGGCTGTACCAGTTTATATTCCCACCAGCAGTGTGCAAAGTTTCCTTTTTCCTCCATATTTTCACCAAGATATATCCCTCTTACATTAAAGTTTCCCTATTAATAAAACAAGGGATAACACAAGATGCCGTATATATGAGTATATATATATGAATAAGTTCCAGATTCATAGTGTATAAATCATTTACTCACTTATCCTACATATACTCACTGGATGCTGAATATTTGGGAAGCACTATGCTAGGGGTGGCACATACAATAGAAAATGAGTGTGACCCATGCTTTCATGGAGTTTATAGTTTCTATAGAGCAGAGAGGCTGTTTTTGATCACACAGGTGATTCTGTAACTAATGTGCTATGAAGGGCTCTTGAAAGAAGGCAATATGATTCTATGAAAGCTTTGTAACAGAAAAGACCGGGCCTAAACTGAGAGGACAATGAAGATCTGGGAATGTTTCCATGAGCAAGAAACTTCAAGGATAAATAGCAGTTAACCACTGACAGGGTTGTGGAGAGCGGAATGGCCCAGGGAGAGAACAGCCGTGTGTAAAGGCTCTGAAAGCAAAGAAATTGTGTAGACCAGTAGTTCCCAAAGTGGGCTGTGTAAAATAATCCAGTGAGGTAGGTGTAGGGAGAAAGTATAAGACCCTATAAATATTTTTAGTAAAAATTAAAAAAATGTTAATTTTGATAGTATTTAACATATGGGCTGACAAATGCAGCCTCATTCATCCATTACCGTAGTTTCATGTGGTAAGTGAGCATTCTAAGAAGGAATGGAAATTCCCAAAGCCTCTGGATGATCCACAGCATCCTTGCTTATTCACTCAGCACGTAGAGACATGTTATAGTTTATACCTATGTCATCCTAACTGGCAATTATAGCTAATAATATCAGTTTAAATTAATTCTCACTAATGGACAAGTAGCTTTAGAAGATTCCAGCAAGAAAATAATCAACTGAAGATAATACTTTACAAATAGTGCATGCACAAATGCCCAGCAAGCGTATGGCAGAATTGGCCTTCTCTTGCTCCTCAAACAAACTCCTCATTAGTCTAACTATAAGGAAAAAGTAATGATGCAGGCAGTCAGATCTGATCAGAAGTCAGAAAAAAATCATCAGAAAGACTACTTGAAATTGGTATTTGCATCCACTCTGAACCTTCCCTTAACCTAATGATGCTTTTAACACCAAGGGAGAAGGCATTGCCTTTTGAAAGAAGCTTGGTTCAATAAAGAAAACATGGAAAATGGATGCTTAGAAATAGTTTCAACTTCATGTGATTTTTATTCTTGAAAATATCATGTATACCTCCTACAAAATTTCTTGTACCTCTACTGTTTAAAGACTTGAAAACTAAAACTATCTATTTTCAAATCCTCCAGATAAAGAGTTTCAGTGAATTTTGAATGAGTGCGTTAACCATATTAACATGCCACACCTCCTGATTCACTTTTGACAGGGATGAAGGAAATTCACTTTTGGAATTTCAACAGAAACCCTTTAATAATTGGAGGGTGTGGTTGAAGGCCAAGTACAAACACAAAGCTTTGGAAAGTGTAACTACTGATGTGCTCCTTCTATTCAGATCTATAGATCTTTGCAAGGAAACTGTTTCAGTTTTCGACAGACAATAAAATTAAGTATTTTAAAACAAAACTGAGATTTTGAACAATAATAAGAAATCTTCAATAACAACCTGTACATATTGATATTCAGGTGAGAGTGGAAAGATGTTTTACATTACTAATAAATAAAATAGTATGACTTTGTTTAAGTTGTAAAAGATCATTCTTTTCTAATTTCTATTTAATGTTTCATAATGTGTGAGTCTTAATTTACAAATGATCAAGTATGCTTTTAGTGACGGTGCACGCTTATTTTTTCAACTGATTTTAATTGTTAAAAATGATTGAAGGCTACCAACACTGGTCTCAGTGTTAGGAGCTCCTGGAGGAGAGACACCACCATGGGTTCACTGGTTCCAGAACAGAAAGTTGATCTATTCAGAAAGCATGGAGCAGCTGAATCAATTGTTCAATGATCTGGTCATGCTGTGGTGCTGTTTATAGCTACATATAGATTCCTAATTCGTAATTCACTCCACATAGGACAATGAACCAACTGTCTGATGATAGGTGATGATAATAATTTACTAATATTTGTCATTTCAGCTCTCAGGCAAGGTTCACACTCCACCAAGCAAATGGACCATTGATCAAACATTGGTTTGTTCAGGTGACAACTATATTATAGGGTCTGTTTATCTCACTGGCACTTAGGAAATTCAGTCCCTAAATGGATCCAGATGATCTAGCTGTTTTTTCCTCTCTCTGTCTCTCCTCTGTGTGTGTGTGTGTGTGTGTGTGTGTGTGTGTGTAGTGTATCTGTGTGTGTGTGTGTGTGTGCATGCGTTGGGAGACATATCAGGAAAGTTAAGATGCGAAGACAGCAGAAAAAAATGAGAGCATTAAGGAGTAAACACAGTGTTATTACTTTGTGTGTGTGTGTGTGTGTGTGTGTATTTTTCTCACTCCCATTCACTCCTGGTCCTTCCTTTCTGTATAGTATTTCCCACTATTTTCTTAAATGATACATTCCAGGGGGCTGAAAGTCATACTTTCTATATGTACATGTCACATTGGGGGATTAATCAATGTTAAACATGGTCATGGGTCACCTCACCTTGTTTTAATGTGGAGTCTTGAACTGACAGAGAAAAGTTGTCTTCCTAATCCAGGCCCATTTCTAGGAGGTTTAGCATCAGTCACAGGGCAGCTGGAATGAGGCATAAATCACTCTATTTCCCACGTTTAGCAGTTTCTTCTTGGTTCCCTCCTTAGCCCTTCAGTTACTCATATTGATGACTTACTTTGGAGATTTTTGTATCATCTTTCTTGGAGACCTGTACTTTATAAATGACAATATTTCATCAAAATGATCATGTGTTTTTTAGCTTTCAGACTGAATTGTATCCCATTCCAAGGGATGGTTTAGGGAGATGTGAGGTCATTTTTTATCACTATTTTTAAGAAAATAAGGTAAAGCAAAAAAAAAAAATCAGTCTTCCGGAAAATAAACACTTTGATTCACAGCTAGTTTATGGTTGTTCTAAGTTGCTTCTTTCTCCTCCTATCTCGTTGTCCCCACGTCACAGAGTATGTGTATGCATGCTTAGTCGTGTCCAACTCTTTGCAACCCCATGGACTGTAGCCTGCCAGGCTCCTCTGTCCATGAAATTTCCCAGGCAAGGATACTAGAGTGGGTAGACATTTCTTTCTCCAGGGGATCTTTCTAACCCATTGATTGAACCCGCATCTCTTACATTGCAGGCAGATTCTTTACCTCTTGAGCCTACCACAGAAGTCCACTCAAATAATTTTGCTGTTCTTTAAAAGGGATATTGTAAAGATGAGATTAGAGCTGTATGAGAAGATCAGAAAAATAACAGCCTACAATCATCTAACATCTTAGAAGCAAAGTTAAAGTTGGAACAAGCCAAATGAGTTGTTAAATTATAAATAACCATTTTGCCAAATAAAGACCTCATTAAAAGGCCATAGAACAAACATTAAGAGGCCAGGGTGATATAAAAAAGGTAAAATTTCTGGGTTGCTAATGAATAAATATAGGTAAATGCAACTTTAATGTACATAGGTAATTTCTCTGCAATCCTCCTTCTGCCCCTACCCCTTAAAAATGTTTGTAAATCTGTTAATAGTCTATCCTGTTGCATGCATAATAAAATAAAGCAGAGAAATAGATAATACTAAACAGTGATTCAACTCAACTCTAATAATAATAACAATAATAGCTAAATTTGGGGGGCATCAATTAAATGCTAGGAACTGTGCTAAGAACTCTGTTTCCATTATCTTATAGAGACCAAGGAGCAGAGTTAAGTAACGTTACCAGTTGATGCAGCTGGTCAGTGGTATACCAGACATTATATTCAGGCTTTTTGACCTCAGAGTTCATGTGTTTAATTACTGTGCCATTTTACCTCACCCACATTTATTTCCTGATGACTTAATATCAAATGAGCCACAGTAACCCCTCTGTAATAGTTTTCCTCCTACAAGTACTTGGCATCCATCAATGTTTATAACTTTTCCCTCTTGTCTTGCCCACACTTCATAATTACCTGCTTTCCAAGCATAGTTTTTCTACTGGTATCCTTGTGGTTCATGTTCCTATTTCGTCAGCTCTTAGCACAGTGCCTTGTCCAGAGCAGGCACTAAATTAGAAGTTTGTTGAATGAATGAGCAAATGTCTAGTTATTTCCAAGCAAAGCCATCTCTCTTATGTGTCAAAGGGAACCATTTGCTTTGACCACTACATTTTTAACTCCATTTCTCCTTTTTGATACATTTTCCGCTTATGAAAACATTTGAAACCCTCTAATCCATTGTAAAAATGAGTTCTTGCATCTAGCACTTTACACATACACACACATCTTAATTTTATTTTTTGCAAAAATAGTGTTGGCAGTTTGCAATGGGTTTTTGAAGTCATTCCTGGCTTCATGCTCCAAGTGCTATAGGCTGATGATGTAAAGTTCTCTCATCCTTTCCCGGGAGGGAGGCACCCTTACAGCACAGATGTTTTTCCAATTTTTCTTCAGTTTACTAAAACTCATTTATACCAATGATCTGACTCCATGAATATATAGTAGGCATTCAGGAAACCATCAGAAACTGTCAGAATTCCTGGCAGTTTTGAGTGAGTGACTGACTGATTGAGCAGCCCTAGGTATTTCTGAGACTCAGTATGAAAAGAAAAATCCGTGGATTTATGTCACCTACTGGAGTTCCCAGTGACTAGCTCTTGGGCATTGTTTAAAACCTCTTTCAGGATAAGTGATATTTGTA
This sequence comes from Bos grunniens, assembly GCF_055505025.1. Classification (NCBI taxonomy): domain Eukaryota; kingdom Metazoa; phylum Chordata; class Mammalia; order Artiodactyla; family Bovidae; genus Bos; species Bos grunniens. The sequence continues at coordinate 43,065,176 of NC_141175.1, forward strand.
AATTGATTTGTACAAACACATACATGTTTCTAATTTCATTTGCATAGTGAGTTAGATTTTTTTTTTTTTACTGAAGACTCTTCATTTCTTGAGAATCCTGAAGATCAATATCATCCAGAGTTGGAAGGCAAAAGCAGTGGAGAGGAGTAATCAGATATAGACAAATAGCAACTGATAACATTTATATGTGGAATCTTAAAAATGATATAAATGAACTTATTTACAAAACAGAAATAGACTCACAGATACAGAAAACTTACAGTTACTGGAAGGGATAGCAGGGGGAGGAGGGGAGAGATATATTAGGAGTTTGAGATTAATATAGACACTCTGCTGCTGCTAAATCGCTTCAGTCGTGTCCCACCCTGTGCGACCCCATAGACGGCAGCCCACCAGGCTCCCCCATCCCTGGGATTCTCCAGGCAAGAACACTGGAGTGGGTTGCCATTTCCTTCTCCAATGCATGAAAGTGAAAAGTGAAAGTGAAGTCGTTCAGTCCTGTCCAACTCTTAGCGACCCCATGGATTGCAGCCTACCAGGCTCCTCTGTCCATGGGATTTTCCAGGCAAGAGTACTGGAGTGGGGTGCCATTGCCTTCTCCATGACACACTACTATGTATAAAATAAGCAACAAGGACCTATCGCATAGCACAGGGAATTATATTCAGTATCTTATAATAACCTATAATGGAAGAGAATCTGAAAAAGAAAATGTATATTTATATATTTGTGTGTAACTGAATCACTCTGCTGTGTACCTGAAACTGACACAACATTGTAAGTTAACTATATTTCAATAAGAAGAAGGTTAAAAAGTACGCATGTATGATTTTCTACTACAAATGGTGCATATTGTACTCACACCTCTGTATCTTGCCTTTTCCATTTCACAAAGTATCTTGGAAACTATTTCATACTACAATACCATAGTGGACATTTGATGGCTGCTTACTGGGTGTCCATTCTCCCCTCCTTTCCTGTAATACTCAGATTTTCATTTACTTGTCTGTGCTTCCCACAAAACTTCCAGGAAGCACTGAATCCTGGACTGACTGGCCAAAGCTAATCATTACTTTGCATTCTCATGACAGATATCAGCTTGTATAATCCAAGTGAACTTCCAGACCCTTACTTGGAATGCTGGGGCATAAGCACTCTCTTTACCTTGGAATGGAAAAAGAAACCCTAATTGTGGTTGATAAGTCCCCCACCACCTGGAAAGAACCAGGCTTGGCCTGCAGCTATTATCCTTGACAGAACAGCAGAGAGATGGGAAGAAACTGAGTCCTTGAGGATTTCTCATTTATAAGACCTAATAAATCTCCTTTATTATTTAAATCAAGTTTGCAGTTGATTTTCTGTTACTTGCAACATAAAGACTATCATGATTCAGGTTGATATAAATCTACTTCCTTTTTTTTTAATGGGCTTAGTATGATTGCATCACAATATACTTAATGAACATTCAGGTTATTACAGTGGGCTAGTAATGATCATAATACAACAACCAACGTGATGTGTATCTTCACACACATGTTCTTGTCTATCAGTAGGATAAATTTTTAGAAACTGAATTGGAGATTTGGCCATTTGTGTATTTTTAATTCAGTAGGCTATTTTTGGAAATATAAAGAGCTAGTAAAGAAGTTGCCTTAAGGACAGGGAATGGGGTTGAATGGATAGTCTTCATGTATTCTTTTTAAATGACTTTTGTAAAATAGATAGCCAATGGGAATTTGCTGTATGTCTCAGGAAACTCAAACAGGGGCTCTGTATCAACCTAGAGGGGTGGGTTGGGGAGGGAGATGGGAGGGAGGTTCAAAAGGGAGGGGGTATATTATACCTATGGCTGATTCATGTTGAGGTTTGACAGAAAACAACAAAATTCTATAAAGCAATTTACATTCAATTAAAATAAATAAATAAAAAACAAGTGAAATATTGACTTTTTTCCCAGAAAAAGGGGAAAATACCCTTAGAAATGTTATTCTACATATCTTTAAAGGCATCTTAGAACTAGTGAAAAAGTTAAAGTGTTAGCTGCTCAGTCTTGTCCCACTCTTTGTGACCGCATGGACTATAGCCCACCAGGCCCCTCTGCCGGTGGAATTTTCCAGGCAACATAACTGGAGTGGGTAGCCATTCCCTTCTCCAGGAGATCTTCCCGACCCAGCGATCAAACCCAGATCTCCAGGATTGCAGGCAGATTCTTTACCATTTGAGCCACCAGGGGAGCCCAACTCCTCCATTTTATAAATTAGGAAACTGAGTTCCTGGGAAGCCCAGGGGTTGCCCACACAGCAGTTAAGAAACGCAGAGAAAATTGAGAATCTAGGTTTTCGGACTTTTCATTGGTGTTCTTCCATCAAATAGGGAGCCTGGAAGCAGATTCCATATGAAGATGATGGAAGCTGCGCCTGTGTACAGAGGTAACTTGTCTAGTCCAAGTTTATTAGTACTCAGGCTGGAGTTGCAACTGCCATTTGTTGCACAATGAACCAAGCATCTGAATAAATCCTGAAACAATGAATTTTTGTCATGTTTCCTGCAGGGAGGGGTGAGTTCTATTTCGGGGGCAGGAAACTGAGGAATTGAGATTAGTTCCCGACCACAGGGTGCACGAGAACCAAGCTCTCAGCCAGGAGGGTCCCAAGCTGGATCTGAATTTGACATTTTCCAAGGGTCTCTCACTGAGAGGAGCTGTGCAGAACACTGGGCTTTGTGATGTAAATGTAGAGCGAGGGGCCCTGGCCCAGCACTTCTTTTTATTGCACTGAATGGCAGAGGGCTCCTTGGATATGTTCTTGGCAAAGGTCTACCCAGCCGGCCCTGCTACAGGAAAACACAATGACAAGAATGAAACAGTCAAAGCAGCTATGCAAAGACTTGGATAAACTAAAATACAGAAACTCATGCCTGGGAGTTGGAGGGGTTTCCAAAGTTTACTTTAGTTAAACAAAAGGTCACAGGTGTGTTTATTTATTGGACAAATTAGAAAAATCTCTTAATATCTCTGGTCTCCAGTTCCCTCATTTCAAATTTTCCTCACTTCAGTGACACACGCTAGCTCTTGGTGTGGCTCTGACCCTCAGACTTCCTTAATTGTGGAAATTCACTTGTTTCTCTCCTTGACCCCAAAGAAAAGATGATTTTTAAAGTAGAAACTGTTATTTAGCATGAAAACTTTATTTTACAAATGAGAAAAGCTGACTCCAGTGATTTAATAGAATGTAGTAAGTCTACGCACAGCCTGGTCTAATAACTAGACTTTCTGAGGCCCTGTCTCATAAAATCTCTAACTTTTAAAAATATGCCTAAGAATAGAAGCATCTAGCCATTTTACCATTTCTAAAACACAAAATACTATTATTTCTGTTTTAGTAAGAATCTTTATTTTTAGATATTCATGCGGAAACTTATGACATTGTATGATTATATTTATTTCAAAATGCTTCATTAAAAAGCAAAATGTAAACAATTGTTAAATCTAGAAGATGGGAAAAAAGTGGTCCTGAAAAGTTTTCACAACTTTTCTTTATATTTGAAGACTTATTGTGAAAAGGGAGGAGAAATCATGCTAACACATTAAGCATGTCCTGGAATTTAAAAGCTCTATTTTTCTAAAGCAATACAAGTTCATTGAGGAAAATCTAGGAAGCACTGGTCTGCAAAGGAAAAACAAGGTCACTTAACCTGCTCCCAGCCCCATTCAGAGAGAACCATCATCAACATTTTGAGAGTATACCTTTGCAGTCCGTGTTCTGCGTATAAATTTACATATACATTTATTTATACATGTGGGTCATACATTACAGTCCGTTTTATTTCTTTATTTTTAAGGTATTTGTTTATTTGCCTGTGTTGGTTGTAGTTGTACCTATGGGATCTCTGTTGCTTCATGTGGGATCTTCTGTTTCTGTACATAGACTCTCTAGTTGCGGCACTTAGGCTCAGTAGTTGTAGCGCACGGGCTTAGTTTCTCTGTGGTGTGTGGGATCCTAGTTCCCTGACCAAGGATCAAACCTGCATCCCTTGCATTGCAAAGTAGATTCTTAACCACTGGACCACCAGAAAAGTCCCTACAGACCATTTTCTAATCACTTTAGCTTAACATATAGGAAATATTTTTTCTTGTTATTGAATTATTTCCTATATCTTTTCAGGGATGCAGATTGATTTGCCATCATTTATTTAACCAGTCTCCTATTTTAGGCCTTTCTGAGGTTTTCCTCAATATGTAATAATTAGTAGCAAATCTCTGATGAGCATTTCTGAGTCCAAGCTGCACACATCGGTGATTATTTACTCAGTAGTATTACAGGGTGTTTCTTACATGCCAGGCACTGTAGTCAAGAAGGCTTTACTTGCATTATCTCATTTGGTCTCTTAACTGATGAGGTATATATTTGTACTACCCTAATTTTATAGATAAAAGTTGTAGGCTTAGAGGTAAGTATATAGACTTAAACTTGTTTCTAGTAGTTGCCAAGGCTTGCGTTCTAGACGCCGAGCTCCGCTGCTTACATGTCCTGGGAGTGGAATTGCTATGATCCTCAGAGATTTCGGATATGTATCATCATATGGCCTTACAGAAAGGTTGCAGCACACATCTTGCCATGCTACTGATTTAAAAAGAAAAAGTTTTTTTAAGAAAAAGACTTTTAAGACTACAGGTAGAGCTGTCTCCCTTTCACCTGCTCGTTCATCTCTCAGATTTAAAAACCAGCTAAGTGGTGTTCACTGGCTCAAATGTACATGTCAGTGGCCCTGGTTTCAAGAGAAACTGATAATGCTCTTGAAGTCAGATCATACTAGGGACTGCTGCTGCTGCTGCTGCTGCTGCTAAGTCACTTCAGTCGTGTCTGACTCTGTGCGACCCCATAGACGGCAGCCCACCAGGCTCCCCCGTTCCTGGGATTCTCCAGGCAAGAACCAAGACTGATTAAAATGTGTGTTTTTCTCTTTTTCCTAGGAACACAGCTACACCGTATTTTCTAGGCTTTCTTACAGAGGATGTGGCCATCTGACTGAATTATAGCCAATGGAATGCAAGTTGACATGACCAGTAGAAACCTTCTGTATGCACTCCTCTATCTCTTTCTCCCTTCTAAATGATGCTACAGGGAGAGGCTCTGGGGAGACCATGGAAACCATGTCTTGAAGATAGCACAGCCTTTTCCAGTCGAGGTCCCTGACTGAAATCATGGCACAGAACAGTGGACTGTTACACGAGCAAGGAATAAAGTTATTCTGTGTTTAACCATTGAAATTTTGAGGCCTTTTGTTACAGCAGCTAATATTATCCTAACCAATACAAAAGTTTTTGCTTTATATATTTTGAAGACCACCGACACCTCTGCTCAATTCTTGGCCATTTGTCAAGGAAATCTGAAGCCCTTTCCCTGATATAGTTTTAAATCAATTTGTGTAAGTCTAACATTTGTTCTGAGAGATGCTGTTTTCTTGAGGAGGAAGAAAATAACAGACTAGTTTATTTCTATTTTTTCCAAAACATATATTGCTTTTTTTTTTTTTGCACTCCAGGGTCAGAAAGGTAAGTTAATCATTCTCATGAGTTCTTTGCACACTACCAGCATTGGTCTCTGAGTGAGGACTCTCACACTTGCTACAATTATTTTTCCTTCATTCCTGATACTCCTCTGTTTTTTTTCCTCCAGTAGACTGGCATTCTAAGATGTTTGATATATTCACATGGATTTGTATGTATTCTTATTGCATTGGTTTGTGGTGTTTCTGTAATTTACTTATATGAAATTGTGGCCTTCTGTACCATTTTCTCACTATCAAAAACAGTTTTCATAATTTATCCATATTGTGTATTTATCTCTAATTTATTAATTCTATCTGTTGCATAGAATACCTCCTCATCTTCTCCTAGAGATGTACTTCTAGATTGCCTTAAACTCACCACTACTACAAATAATAGAGTGGGGAATGACAGGTGCTCCCACAAGGCTCTGTGTGAGTATTTATCTGGCTGTTATGTGGGATTGCTCGATAATGGGACATGAGTCCTTTCAGGTTACTTCCCAGAATGGCTCATCAGTTTACAGTCTCTGAGAGTTCTCATGGCCTTATGTCATCCTCACTGATTGGCATTATTCTTCTTCCATACATTTTTCTATTCTGGTAAGTGCAGAATAAAATTTCATCTTTGTTTCAACTCATAATTCACATATCTCTGATTAATAACAAGTGTATGCATCTCTTAAGTAATGACTTAGCCATTCAAATCTCCCTTCTGCGAATGATCTGTGATTAGAAAGCAAAACAGCAGAATCCATTTGGGAAATCTGTAGGAAATAATATATCTTAACTATTTTTGATGTCCAACTTAAATTTCTGTTTAGATAATGTGCAGGCTGTTTACAACTTGGTAGATTTATTTATTCATCCCAGAAATATGTGTAGGGCACTATAGCATGTGCTAGGGATATAGAGGGAGAAGGCAATGGCACCCCACTCCAGTACTCTTGCCTGGAAAATCCCATGGATGGAGGAGCCTGGTAGGCTGCAGTCCATGAGGTCGCTAAGAGTTGGGCACGACTGAACGACTTCACTTTCACTTTTCACTTTCATGCATTGGAGAAGGAAATGGCAACCCACTCCAGTATTCTTGCCTGGAGAATCCCAGGGACAGAGGAGCTAGTGGGCCGCCGTCTATGGGGTCGCACAGAGTCGGACACAACTGAAGTGACTTAGCAGCAGCAGCAGCAGCAGGGATATAGAGGGGCATATGAGACACATGGCAATGGGCCTCTTGATTTCCGTGAAATCATGGAAGAAACAGATCAGTGTTTTCTTGTTTTACTTTCTGGAGGAGTAGATACCAAGGTGTGAGCTGCCTGTAAACCGTGATAAGTGATGAGACTCCTTATCCATCTTTTCTTTTCTCAGTTGAATTTGCAGTGTCCCTGACAAATTTGAACTCTAGATTGCTGGTACTGGTCAATGAGCTCCACTGTCGTTTAGTTGCTAAGTTGTGTCTGACTCTGTGACCCCATAGACTGCAGCCCGCCAGGCCCCTCTGTCCATGGGCTTTTCCGAGCAAGCATACTGGAGTGGGTTGCCATTTCTTTCTCCAAGGAATGCCACTAACAGCCAACAAAAGGAAAAACGTAGTGCTTCCAACGCTTATTAATTCAAAAGCTCAGTGAGGCATCTTTTCTTAAAAAGAAAAGCCTGAAGTACCAAAATGTTTTGTCAGTATATATATCCCCCCTTAGGAAAAAAGATTTGTAGTCAAATCCACCACCACCCTTCCCCCCCAAAATTATAGTTGAGAGAATGAGGCTCAGAGTGAAGTAAAAAATCCCCAGTGGACAGCCTGCTGGAGATCTTCCCAATACGCCACCCTGGTTCCATTTTTCAATGTTGTTTTCATTTGAAACTAGATTCATGCAGCTTGCCTGTGCAAAATGAGAAAAAAAAAGGGGGGCGGTTCTGGAAAGGAAGAGAAGGATTAAATAAAAAGTTCTGCTAGGATGTAGCCATCATGATCTAATGCACCATGGGCAGCCCAGCTTCAGGGAATACTGACTTTCAAGGGCTGGTGCTCCCAGGGACAGCTGGCACTCAGCTGGTCATTGTGTTGGCCTCATGTTGCCTCTGTGGCTCCCATAAACTCCACTGATGCTATGTAGGTTTTTTTTTTAACTTGCGGCACAGGAAATTTTTCCTCAATGTGTGTAAGAGCTGTTTGATTCCCCAAAGAAAAAGATTTGGCAAGTCAGTTAAGAGGAAAGTAGAAGCACTGAACACATGAGCACATTTTAACAATGTCCAAGTGTAACTTTTATTGCCAACAGTAGACATGCACTGGAATTTGAAACACAGCCCAAATGCTAAATGCAGTTGTTTTTATCTGTGAGGAGAATGTTTGTGGTTTCATTCTGAGATGAGTCACTTTGTTCTGATTTATCCAGTTAGTAAATGTATCTGATTTGTTTTCATTAGGGAGTTCAAAGTTAGTTTTGGGGGTTTTGTTTCTGTTACAGTGAAGAGAACTATCAGGTCTGGTAAGGATAAGAGGAACAGAAGTTTTATCAAAATGCTCAATAAAGATAAAGCCAAGATGTCACCTGCCATGTACAATGAAGAGGGTTTGGAGCCTTGGCATTAAGAGGGAAACTTGGGGTTTCAGAAGCTCAGACTTGTGCTGTCAGTATCTGACAGCATCTTTACAAGGCCATCCTGTGCTGCCAAATCAGAAAACTAAGCCTTTTGTGCCTTGTGATCTCAATTTTGTTAAATCTACTAAGTGATTTCATGATGGCATCTAGGTGACATTTATACATTTACTAAAAAAACCTTGAAGTTTCTCTCAGTCTACTCTGCAGGGCTAGATGACTTGGTCCAATTAATCAGTTAACTCAGCAGTCTGTTAAGAAGTCTTTCGGAGTGTCTACCACCTGTGGGTGCTTTGTGGGTCAGTTGATGCTGTGACTTTGCTAGCATGCAGACACTGTGACCAAAGAATTCAGCCACAATTATATTAATTGTTGTCAGCTGGAGTAATATGCCTTTGGTACCAAATAAATTACGGCCAATTGAATGGATTTATTTCTCTATTAACTTGTTTTTCTTTTTATTCCTTAACCTGGAGCAATACCACATGATATTGTAGAATTTTAAACATATATATTTGCAACACCAAAACCACCTATTAATTTTACCAATTTCATCGTATGAATAATTTCATCATGTAATAAATAGATTATATCATATATATATATATTTATCATGTAATAAATATTCTCACCAAAGGAGAAACAAGTGCCGAGCTACCCGTAAAATGTGTCAACATATTTTGAAAACATAAAGTGATCAAGGGCCATTCAGAGTTTTCATTTATATCTGCTGCATTGGAGGAATGTGAAAGCCAAGCTAACTTTAACTGTTAAGACTGTAAACAATGTACCCAAGTAGGAAAAAAAAGGCAAGCAAAACTCCTTGGGAACATTTTTTTCCCATTGTTTTTCCCCTCCATGGTTGTTTTTCAAGTCCCACTTTGTCTTAAATTTAGTGGAGTGGACCTTCATTGTAGTGGCATTTTGTCCCCCCAAAATTTATCAGACTTACTCCCTGGCCTCCATCACTTGGCAGGATAGAAAAGTTCACTTGAGTACCTCCGAGCATACCTAATGTTGAGAAAGGTAAGCTTGGGTAGCAAACGTGAGAGTCCTCTACGCGCCCTGTGGCTTTACTCAACCATGTTTCCCCTTTTATCATTTGTTGGAAAAACCCTTTACTATCTCTTCTTAGTTCCTTGTCCTTTGTTAGCTACAAAGGGCAGATTTTCTTTTGTAAATCCTTAGTAATTAAATGAGCACTTCAGTGGCTGTCGCCCTCAATGGCCTGTTTCCTAGGCTTTTGCCTTTGACAGTCATATTTTGCAGAGGCCCCTGAGATGACTCGGCATCTTCCCCTACTTAACACTAAACCAATTGAAGCCCGTGCTCACTGCATGAAGGAGGAAAAGATTCATTAAGGGCACTTCATTAAGGAGCTGAAATGGGCCGCTCTAAATGCGCCTGAACCGATGGCAATCCAGAGGAGCTGTCTATTAGGAGAGCCACAAAGACAGTTTCGGAAACTGAACTCCAGCTTCAGTGCGGCGGATTAGGGAGAGTGATGGGATTAGTGTTTAATGACTTGGGGCAGGAGACAAAGGGAATTTCGACAAAGAGGCTTAGATATGGAAGAATTAACACTCTCTGTTCCAACCAGGCCTCCGAAGACTTCCAGCATTCTTTTCAGACTCAAAAGCCAAGGGACGGAAAGGAAAAAAAAAAAAAAGATGAGCAAAGCTTTAATACTTTCCTAACTTTTTTTTTTTAATGACAACAAAAATACAGAGGAAATAAAAGAACCCTCTTCACTCTCTTGCACTTGAAACCTCTTTTAAAAATAAGCATCTACAATTGTATAATTAGCCCCAAGGTGAGTCTGCCCAAGGTCTCAAACATGTGCCAGGATGCCTCTCTTGCTGGGGCAAGTCCCAAACCAATGCAGACACGGAAGCAAAACCCAGGGTAGCAGACGCCCAGTTAAGTGGCTTTAAAAGTGCTTCCCTCTCCCTGGCTGTTTATGTTACAGGTGCAACCAAAGGGGCAGAGAGAAACGGCTTCATTGTAAAACCTCCTCCTGGCCCCATTTGGCTCAGACTCAAACGATTCCAGTGTCTATGGCCTGAGAAGTGCTTCATGAAATGAGGTGATTATCCTGCCTACGTGAGGGGATAACTTTGGAAATGCGCTTAAAGGGTGCAAGTGCTCTTGAAAAAGAATCAAGTCAACTTGGAGCAGGGCTGGCAATGTTGAAGCTTATCTATAGCATTTCCCCGGGCTTGGACAAGAGCACAAAGTCATTATCTAAACACGAAGCCAAATTTAAGTGGCTGACCCAGGAGTGGAGTCATATTCCCGAGGTTGTTAAGTAAATAGACTCTGAGCACCAAATGCCTTCCAGCAGTAAGGGTGTGATTATGCCCCGCTGCTGAGAATGGCAAAATGCAGGTGCAAATGTTACTGTAGGCAAAGGTACAATCCAAATAGTGCCGTAAATGATCTCGTGCTGTAAACCAATTCAACGTGTCCTTCTTTTTAACCCAACCAAATCACTTGCAGAAAAGCTGGGTATTCATTTCATGTATTAGCCTGTATGAAATGGTCCCGAAGCGGCTCTAGACACCAAGGTATTATTTAACCCGTGTGGTTTAGTGGGACAATGGCCGCCCCCCGCCGTAATCCATTCAGAGGTAATACCAGCAGTCAGTGTGAAATTAAATACATTACAGGGAAAGAGCTTAATGCGTTTTATAGGCAGTTGTTCATCCACATCAAACTTTAGTTTTTAAAATCTGAACATTTGATCCCATGACAGAAGTGGTGCCTCAAGTCAGAGACTGCCACACTGCGCTACCAGGAGGTAGAACAGACTTCAGGGATGCTATTATTGCCTGAAAAGAACCAATTCTAATCATCTTAGTTCTCGAGTGTTACCCCGATGCCAAAGGCCCAGGTAGCATTTGAGCCACTTGCTACAGGGCTGGGACCTGCATTTATTGCCCCTTAACTTTTCTGCTGAGGTTTTTGCTTGAGGGATCGATGTTTTCCTAGTGCAGTGAAACTCCCATTTCTCATGGCTAAATTGAAATGGGGTATATGGGCTTCCCTCACCTCACTCCCAGTCCCTCTTGACCCCAGCATGGTCTAGCAGTCTGTTCTTTGTTAAATTGAAAATGTGTAGAAATTTTTATAGAGATCCTCAGCTATATAAATAGCTTTGAAAATTGTTGTAACTTTAAAAACGGGTCAAAAAGGAAATTGAACAGCTAGTGAGTTTCATACCATCCAGTCAGCTTTTTGAAGGGTTACATTGGTCTTTCTAGTAAATGGTTGCTTTTATTGTTAGGGTTTCTACCATTTTTTTTTTTCCCCCTCTGAGTGGCTTTTAATAGAAAAGAGAGCTTTGGTGGAATTTTCTGATAGAATGTCAAATACATCACTAATGGCTCCTGGCACTGCCTTCGAACGTCAAGAGTGGTTCTGGTCTTGGGAGTGTGACCTGCATGCCACTGCAAAATTGAGCATCCGATTCATGGAGAATGTTACTTCTGATGGTGGATGGTGACCCCACTGTGGTCCCCAGGCAAGTTCCTGAATTTTTGCAGCTCACAGGTGGATCTTGTGTCCTCATAGATGATGGCCTTGTATTTTTGGAAACTTCAGACCAGACTCTGTTTGGGTACAAAAGCTTATCAAAGGGCTCTTTCATGGTATTTTCTTTAGAAGTAGACAAAGGGTTTAGAGCTCTTTAAAATATGGTAAAACCCAGAAGTGCTTTTTCTCTAGTATTGTATTGAAAGTCTGAGAGCTTAAAAACAGTGATTCTGGATTGGGGAGCCAAAATAATTACTGCTAGTGATCCAGGAGTCTACTTAGTGTTTAAGCATTCTCTAGGGTCTGAATAAATAACATGTCTCACACATAGATTGTTATTTTAAAAAGAATATCGGTAGATGCTATTATGATTAATAGCATCAAAACTATTTTAAAAGCTTTGAGATTATAGCCATTTTTATCATTACATGTTTGATCAAACCATGCTAAAAGTTCAATTCATATCACATAGGAGTCTAAAGCAATTGGGGGGGAGCAGTTTGATATGAAATTCTCCCAATTGCCAGTAATAAAATTCCAACTCAGACTGACTAAAGCCAAAGGAAAAGTTATTGGCTTAGGTAACTCAGAGATAAGCTGAACTCTGTATGCCTTTGTTTGGCTTCATCCTCAGGTGTGGTTTGTCCAAAGGGTGATGAGAGGGTCCTTGTCACATGATCACATGGTCCTGAAGACTTGTGAACTCAAGGGAGACTTTATCCCAACACCCGTATTAAACTCCAGCTATGATTAAACAAACTGTGATTGTCCAGCACTACCTCATGGACTCCTCTCTGGACTAATCACAAGAGGTAAGGTGGAGACGATCAACTGATTGGTCAGCATGAATTATGTGCTGACCCTTGAAAGGGAAGGAGAGATGAAGTCCCTTGATTCATAGCTCTACTAGAGTTACATGAGGGAGAGGCCAATTTCCATACAAAAGGAGCTGAGGCACAGACAAGCAGTGCTAACCCTCTGTCAGAGCAGCTCTCATATTTACACTTATACTTACAAGGATTGGGAATTACTGTCCTAGAATAATTATCATCATCAACTGATCCTTTAACCAGGATCCTCTACCAGGTATCAGAAGTCAGCTAAGCCCTGATGAAACCAAGGGAAATACCCCTGGAGGCACTGTTTGCATCCAGCCTCAATTGTGATTTGTGCGTCTCTGCATATTTGAGTGGGAGGAGAGGAAACAGGAGCTGCCAAAACAAAAATCAAAATCCCTTAAAATTCAAATCTCAATTCTCTTCTATAAATTTAAAACACAACAGCATACACTCATGCAGCACTTCCCTGTGGTACAGTGGATGGGGGTCTACCTGCCAGTGCAGGGTCACGGGCTTAATCCCTGGTTCAGGAAGACTCCACATGCCATTCAGCTAAGCCTATGCTTGAGAGCCACACTTACCGAGCCCATTGCTGCAGCTACTGAAGCCTGTGTGTCTAGAGCCTGTGTTTCACCACAAAAGAAGCCACTGCCGTGAGAAGCCTGAGCACTGAGACAAAAAGTAGCCCCTACCCACTGCAACTAGAGAAAGAGCAAGCAAAGCAGCAAAGACTCGGCACAGCCTGAAATAAATAAGTAATTAATTAGAAACGCCTTTATTAAAATAAATGAACACATGCCTTTATATACACACATCTCCATCACCACCACCACCAAACAAGCTATAAGGGTTTATTTATAAAGAGACCAAGAGCATTTCTTTCTGAGCCTCTTCATTTGTCTTCAACTGTTGTGTTCTTTCAGTCTGGGTCCCTTGGCTAAGAAAGGTCATATCTGAGGACCAGAGCTCTGAATAACATGACTCTCCTTATTGCTGCATCTCTGTGTTAAGTCCTGTCGTGCTCTTTTTCCTGGGTAATTAATTTCTCTCCAGGAATCAGTAAAGAAAAGAAAGTGCCCGTTTCTTTTCCTTATTTCTGTCTTCCAATCTTTTCCCTTACCCTTCTGGCATTACCCTTCATTTCCTCAATTTTCCCTATACTTTTACCATTCACCTTTCTCAGCTACAGGCATTATGAACAACTGGTATGATATGAAGGGCAGATGGCCTGACTTTTACAATAATAATAGTGGTGAAGGTGATGATGAAGATGAACATTAATTGAACCTTTGTTGAGCTCTATATTATCTTATTAATCTCTGTATTATCTTATTTAATCCTTATACCATTCTTATAGAGTAGTGGAACCATGTGAGTTTTATTTGGAGAGTTGTCCAGCCTTTGAACTCATTTTCTGTGTTTGAGAAATTACTGATAATATGAATTTAGATGGAATTTCTCAGTACAGAAGCTAAAAAAGTTCAGATACTTGTTGTACCAGACTTCCTTGCAGCTGGGGGATGGGCATATGACCTACACTCAGCCAAAGAGTGGTATCTGCCTCAGACTTTAAAATGGTAGTTAGGGACACAAAAGGCAAGAAAGTTGAGAATTTGTTTCTCAGATAAAGGTGGCATAGGTGGCTTCAGCATGCAGCTCCCAGGGGCTGCAGTGTTCACTGTGGCAGCCAGTGTCCAAGACTAATAGTTCAGTTTAGTTCAGTTCAGTTCAGTCGCTCAGTCATGTCCGACTCTTTGCGACCCCATGAATCGCAGCATGCCAGGCCTCCCTGTCCATCACCAACTCCCGGAGTTCACTCAGACTCACGTCCATCGAGTCACTGATGCCATCCAGCCATCTCATCCTCTGTCGTCCCCTTTTCCTCTTGCCCCCAATCCCTCCCAGCATCAGAGTCTTTTCCAATGAGTCAACTCTTAGCATGAGGTGGCCAAAGTACTGGAGTTTCAGCTTTAGCATCGTTCCTTCCAAAGAAATCCCAGGGCTGATGTCCTTCAGAATGGACTGGTTGGATTTCCTTGCAGTCCTAGGGACTCTCAAGAGTCTTCTCCAATACAACTAGTCGTGGATAAATTCCACTGTTTCGTGTCAGCAGCTGCAGTGACAAAGTCTCCACCAACTAGCTTTGGAGTGTGATTTTGGCTGTGGTTTGGCTGTTGCCTAGACCCCCTTCTTTCTGCCATTTCTGAGTCCGGTTCTCCAGTCTTTGATGTTGTTAGAAACATAAAATATAATATGGGTGCTGTTCCTGAAGTTGAGCCACAAAGAAGCCTTCCCCTTGAGCTCCCTCCTATTCTTGCAGTAAATTCCTGCCTGTCTATATCAACCTTTGTTTGTTTATATCACTCAAAACAAAGAACTCTGATGGATACAGGCATGTTATTTTTAATTTCATCTTAAAAATGGTTAGAAGACCTGAATGGACATTTTGCCAAAAAAGACATACAGATGGCTAACACACACATGAAATACACTCAACGTTGCTCATTATTAAAGAAATGGAAATTGAAACTACAATGAGGTATTACCTCATTTTTGTCAGAATGGCTGTCACCAAAAAGTCTACAAATAACAAATGTTGGAGGGGATGTGGAGAAAAGGAGACCCTCTTACACTGTTGGTGGGCATGTAAATTGATACAGCCACTATGGAGAACAGTGTGGCTGCTGCTGCTGCTGCTAAGTCTCCTCAGTCGTGTCCGACTCTGTGCGACCCCATAGACGGCAGCCCGCCAGGCTCAGCCATCCCTGGGATTCTCCAGGCAAGAACACTGGAGTGGGTTGCCATTTCCTTCTCCAATGCATGAAAGTGAAGTCGCTCAGTCATGTCTGACTCTTAGCGACCCCATGGACTGCAGCCCACCAGGCTCCTCCGTCCATGGGATTTTCCAGGCAAGAGTACTGGAGTGGGGTGCCATTGCCTTCTCCAGAACAGTGTGGAGGGTCCCCCAAAAACTAAAAATAGGACTATCACATGATCCAGCAATTCCACTACTGTATATATATCTGGAAAAAAATGAAAGCTCTAATTCAAAAAAATTCATGTGCCCTGGTGTTCATAGTAGCACTATTTACAACAGCCAAGACATGGAAGCAAACTGAAGTGCCCATCAACAGATGATTGGATTAAGAAGGTGTGGAGACACACACACATTACTCAGCCTTAAAAAGGAATGAAATTCTTCCGTTTGCAGCAATATGAATGGACCTGGACGTTATCATACTAAGTGACATAAATCAGAGAAAGACAAATATGATATCACTCATATGTGGAATCTAAAAAAAATAATACAAATGAATGCATAGGCAAAACAGAAACAGAAAATAAATGTGTGGTTACCAAAGGAAAGTGGAGCCAGTGAAGAGCAGAGTAGGTGTATAGAGTTAACAGACATAAACTATGTGTAAAATAGATAAGGAAAAAGGATACAGTAAAGGCAATTGTAGCCATTATCTTTGCAATAACCTATAATGGAGTATAATCTGCAAAAATACCAAACCACTACACTGTAGACCTGAAACTAATATAATATTAGAAATCAACTGTACTTCAATAAAAAAGAAAATGGAAATTCTTCAAAAAAAAGAAAAAGATTTGGTAACCCAGGATTAAAGAAACAAATACACTATGCAAGCTCAAGCAAATAGTGTTAGAGCCAGGCTGACTTGAGAGCCCATATTCACGTCCCTTCATACAAGCAGGGAAGACAAGACCAGCAAGTGAGACTGGTCTGATTATAACTTGGGAAGAGGTAGATGTCCTTGATTAAAGTCTCAGTTTGGCAAAGTCTTTCCCAAAGTCACAATTATTTGGGTAACCTTTCTGTGTCTAGAAAATGAAGCTTGGTCTAGATCGGTGGCTTCTAACTTTTGGGGATGGGCTCATATCCCTCCATATTGCCAGCACCCAGCGCAAGAGCTGATTCATAGGAAATGCTCAAGAAATAGTTGTTAAATGAATCTTAACCACCTCATGCATCTGACCAGGTTTGAACTTTCAATAAAGCATAGTACAGCCCCAGTAGTTTCCAAAGTTCAATTTCTCTCACCTCCAAACAGTAAGGCACTTAATGCAAACCTCCCTTCAGCATTTCAGTCTTAGGTTTGAGACTCTTTTTCAGAAGCTCATGGGGAGATACACTAATGTATCCCAAAACCATGGATGACTCTTGATTAGTTTTAACTCAAGTTTAAGAAATGTGATTACTTTTCCCCATAGTTTTTTGTTGTCGTTGTTGTTTGTTTGTGTGTTTATATCTCAAGGGCATGGAGAATAATCAAGTAGTAAAGTAGTAAAATAATCAAGTAGTAAATAACCCAAGTAGTGAAGACATCTCTTTCTTCCTCAAACTGCTTCTGCTCAAAATAGTATCAAAAGGGCTTAGTGTTTCCTTTCTGTTTGCTGCCAATGGTGCTAAAAGATCAAGACAACAGTCTCCTTCCGTCTTGGGTGCAGAGAACTTGGGTGCAGAGAACGCATTCCAGAGGCTGCTGTAGAAGGGAGAGACCCCTCCCCCGCTCCCATGTCTTTCTCCTTTTCATTCCCTCTCCTGGTCTTTTCCCCTTCTCTTTTTGCTGCCCCCACCCTCCTTTTCTCTCAAACCCTACCCAGGGTTTATAGTAGCTGTCAGAGGAGCTGGGCATGCCCATTAGCTGCAGGCAAATCTTGTTTGCCAGCAGGAAGCTGTAGGAATTCTCCCCTAGTGGTGTTTTCACTCTTTATGTGAGCTTAATCCAGGGGATTAACAAATGGATCAGCTGGAGACCTCCTCTTACCATGACAGAATGGGCAAGTTCAAGCAGGAATAGTCCTTGAAATCTCTGCTTCTGCTGGGAGCTAAGAGCACAACACTTAGCAGTCTCTGGGCAGGGTGTGTCCCCAGAGGAGGCCCCGGTTGGTCGCAGAGGAAATAGCTTTGCCAACACAGAGCCTCTCGCTGCTGGCTTCCTATGCATCTTCCTTCTCCACTCGCTGCAGCCACTGTCTTTCAGCCCTAACACCACCCCTCCTTACCCCTATCTGGGCTCTAACACTCCCTTATCTCCTGCCACTTACAGGCTTTCCTGATGGTTCAGTTGGTAAAGAATCTGCCTGCAATGCAAGAAATCACATTAAATGCAGGAGGCCTGGGTACAGTCCCTGGGTTGGGAAGATCCCCTGGTGGAGGACATGGCAACCCACTCCAGTATTCTTGCCTGGAGAATCCCGTGGACAGAGGAGCCTGGCGGGCTACAGTCCATGGAGTTACAAAGAGTTGGACTGACTTAACAACTATACCACCGCCACCTGCCACTTACAAGCTTCATGATTTTTCCTGCTTCTTCCCTGTCCTTTCCAGACCCTGCCCAGAATCCGTCCTCTTCCTGCTGTGTTCCGTGTTCTATGGTGTCTTAAGATGGGTTTCCCAGAAGCAGAGTGTGGTGGGGATTCCTGCTTAAGTGACTTTAGTGGGAAAGTGCTCTTAGGAGATGGAGTATGAAGCAAGAAAGAACAGAAGGCAAGAACAAAGGGAGCATAGGGTCCCAGCTGGAGACTATCTTCAGAGTGACCCTATTCGCAGTGCTGAGGATGAATCACGCCCCCTCCACCCCCTCCACAATAGGATTTTTATTTTTGGCTATGCTGGGTCTTTTTTGTGATACACAAGTTTAGTTGCAGAATGTGGGATCTTGGTTTCCCAACCAGGGATCGAACCCTAGGCTCCCTGCATTGGGAGCAGGGAGTCTTATCCATTGGATGGCCAGGGAAGTCCTACCGATCTTGAGGTAAGGGGCCTGGTATTTGGCACCACTATGCCAGTCATGTATTAGTTGCTGGCATGGGAAGATGAATACTTCCCCAGGGAGATGACTCCTGTTCATCCATGTGCCAAGTTGCTCAGTCATGTCCAACTCTTTATGACCCCATGGACTGTAGTCTGCCAGGCTCCTCTGTCCATGGGGATTCTCCAGGCAAGAATACTAGAGTGGGTTGCCATGCCCTCCCGCAGGGGATTGTTCCAACTCAAGGATCGAATCTTCATCTCTTACATTCCCTGCATTGGCAGGCAGGTTCTTTACCACTAGGGCCACCTGGGAAGGCCAGTTCATCCAGAAGAGGGAAGCTGAGGGATGGATATACATCCCAGCGAAGTAGATCTGGATGGACACTGCAGCATCCACTGTATATGGATTTCAGAAGAGGGCTTCTATGGCTTTAGATCAGTCCTGGCTCTTATCAGAGCATAAAGTAAGCAGAGCATAGGGTGATGAGAAAGAAAGAAAAAGAAGAGCAGCACTGCCCAGGGGTGATACCAAATATGTGGTCCATTTCTAGTATGTATCTATAAATGCATACTACTGGTCATTATGTTTTATGTAGTATGGCTCTCCCCCACCACCAAGTCCATTTTCTGTTACTTTATACACACGTAACAAAATCCCAGTCTTCCATCCTGTATAACTTGAAAACAGTTCTCCCTCAAATAATTCTAGGCTTTTCCTAAGAGTGCTATATTCTCCCAGCTGTTGCATGTCATCATTCCATCAGAGCCACTGTGCCAGCCTTGTTCCCCATTCATACTTGCTCCACTAATAATTATTTCCTCTTATTGCTTCAAAAGCAAAAACATCTCCCACATTTCATTCCTCAAGAACTGAAGATGCCTTAAAAGAATTGCAAAACAAGAAAGGAAAATTAACCTGGATGGCTATCAGACTCCTGAATAACCTGGGTATTAGACCCCAAGCCCATTGTTGGCTCTTTAACATTCAAGTCTCCATGATGCCACTTGACATATTGTGGCAATATTTTCAGGTTATCCCAAAAGATGATGCACATGCCAGATGCCTAAGATGCCTGATATTAACTGCAGGAACTGAGATGTCTACAGTCTACATATTTTTCTTTATAAAAGGATTTTACAAAGTTTTGCAAGGAGGGACTATGATGAGGGTTTAGCTATGCATGCTGTTTTTTAAATAAAGAAGCCATTATATATTTACTTGTTATAAAGATGATCAGATCAGATCAGATCAGTTGCTCAGTCGTATCTGACTCTTTGCAACCCCATGAATCGCAGCACGCCAGGCCTCCCTGTCCCTCACCAACTCCCGGAGTTCACTCAGACTCACGTCCATCGAGTCAGTGATGCCATCCAGCCATCTCATCCTCTGTCATCCCCTTCTCCTCTTGCCCCCAATCCCTCCCAGCATCAGAGTCTTTTCCAATGAGTCAACTCTTCTCATGAGGTGGCCAAAGTACTGGAGTTTCAGCTTCAGCATCATTCCTTCCAAAGAAATCCCAGGGCTGATCTCCTTCAGAATGGACTGGTTGGATCTCCTTGCAGTCCAAGGGACTCTCAAGAGTCTTCTCCAACACCACACTTCAAAAGTATCAATTCTTCGGTGCTCAGCCTTCTTCACAGTCCAATTCTCACATCCATACATGACCACAGGAAAAACCATAGCCTTGACTAGACAAACCTTTGTTGGCAAAGTAATATCTCTGCTTTTGAATATGCTATCTAGGTTGGTCATAACTTTCCTTCCAAGGAGTAAGCGTCTTTTAATTTCATGGCTGCAGTCACCATCTGCAGTGATTTTGGAGCCCAGAAAAATAAAGTCTGACACTGTTTCCACTGTTTCCCCATCTATTTCCATGAAGTGATGGGACCGGATGCCATGATCTTCGTTTTCTGAATGTTGAGCTTTAAGCCAACTTTTTCACTCTCCTCTTTCACTTTCATCAAGAGGCTTTTGTGTTCCTCTTCACTGTCTGCCATAAGGGTGGTGTCATCTGCATATCTGAGGTTACTGATATTTCTCCCAGCAATCTTGATTCCAGCTTGTGCTTCTTCCAGCCTGGCGTTTCTCATGATGTACTCTGCATATAAGTTAAATAAACAGGGTGACAATATACAGCCTTGATATACTCCTTTTCCTATTTGGAACCAGTCTGTTGTTCCATGTCCAGTTCTAACTGTTACTTCCTGACCTGCATACAGGTTTCTCAAGAGGCAGGTCAGGTGGTCTGGTATTCCCATCTCTTGAAGAATTTTCCACAGTTGATTGTGATCCACACAGTCAAAGGCTTTGGCATAGTCAATAAAGCAGAAATAGATGTTTTTCTGGAACTCTCTTGTTTTTTCCATGATCCAGAGGATGTTGGCAATTTGATCTCTGGTTCCTCTGCCTTTTCTAAATTCAGCTTGAACATCAGGAAGTTCACGGTTCACATATTGCTGAAGCCTGGGTTGGAGGATTTTGAGCATTACTTTACTAGCACGTGAGATGAGTGCAATTGTGTGGTAGTTTGAGCTTCTTTGGCATTGCCTTTCTTTGGGGTTGGAATGAAAACTGACCTTTTCCAGTCCTGTGGCCACTGCTGAGTTTTCCAAATTTGCTGGCATATTGAGTGCAGCATTTTCACAGCATCATCTTTCAGGATTTGGAATAGCTCAACTGGAATTCTATCACCTCCACTAGCTTTGTTTGCAGTGATGCTTTCTAAGGCCCACTTGACTTCACATTCCAGTATGTCCGGCTCTAGGTGAGTGATCACACCATAGTGATTATCTTGGTCATGAAGCTCTTTTTTGTACAGTTCTTCTGTGTATTCTTGCCATCTCTTCTTAATATCTTCTGCTTCTGTTAGGTCCATACAATTTCTGTCGTTTATGGAATCCATCTTTGCATGAAATGTTCCTTTGGTATCTCTGATTTTCTTGAAGAGATCTCTAGCCTTTCCCATTCTGTTGTTTTCCTCTATTTCTTTGCATTGATTACTGAAGAAGACTTTCTTATCTCTTCTTGCCTAGATCTGATAGATAGAGTGCCTGATGAACTATGGAATGAGGTTCATGACATTGTACAGGAGACAGGGATCAAGACCATCCCCATAGAAAAGAAATGCAAAAAAGCAAAATGGCTGTCTGGGGAGGCCTTACAAATAGCTGTGAAAAGAAGAGAAGTGAAAAGCAAAGGAGAAAAGGAAAGATAAAGATGATCAGATTTCCCCAAATGTCCTCCAAACAGTATGGTCAGCTTGTTCAGGGAGACTTACCTTATAATATTGCCAAGAGGGTGACTTAAAGCTAAGATGGACTTGTTTAGCTTGTTTCTTCACTTCTGGAAACCTCTCCCCACATCGACCATAGGCCCATGCCTCTGTCTACATTTCGAGTCCTGCTTTTCTCCATAGTTACTTTTTGGGAAAACCTTCCTATTCCATCTTTCTTAGTCTTGACTCTGTCCATTCTTCAAATACTCACACCATCCATGGAATATTCTTCTATTGTTTTTGAACACTTACTGTTCCCTTGGGGTTTCTGTAACACACGATTTAGTTTTTCAGCACATTATGGCTAGTATAGATCAGGCTTGTTTCAAGTGTATGGTTTTTCTCCCCAGTTAGACTCTTAAATGCAGAGATTGCATCTTACCCTGGGCAGCTATCGATACTCTGAGACTTCAGTTCAGTTCAGTTCAGTTGCTCAGCCGTGTCCGACTCTTTGAGACCCCATGAGTCACAGCACGCCAGGCCTCCCTGTCCATCACCAACTCCCGGAGTTCACTCAAACTCATGTCCATCAAGTCATCCAGCCATCTAATCCTCTGTTATCCCCTTCTCTTCTTGCCCCCAATCCCTCCCAGCATCAGAGTCTTTTCCAATGAGTCAACTCTTCTCATGAGGTGGCCAAAGTACTGGAGTTTCAGCTTTAGCATCAGTCCTTCCAATGAACACCCAGGCCTGATCTCCTTCAGAATGGACTGGTTGGATCTCCTTGCAGTCCAAGGGACTCTCAAGAGTCTTCTCCAACACCACACTTCAAAAGCATCAATTCTTCAGTGCTCAGCTTTCTTCACAGTCCAACTCTCACATCCATACATGACCACATGAAAAACCATAGCCTTGACTAGACGAACCTTTGTTGGCAAAGTAATGTCTCTGCTTTTGAATAAGCTATCTAGGTTGGTCATAACTTTCCTTCCAAGGAGTAAGTGTCTTTTAATTTCATGGCTGCAATCACCATCTGCAGTGATTTTGGAGCCCAGAAAAATAAAGTCTGACACTGTTTCCACTGTTTCCCCATCTATTTCCATGAAGTGATGGGACCGGATGCCATGATCTTCGTTTTCTGAATGTTGAGCTTTAAGCCAACTTTTTCACTCTCCTCTTTCACTTTCATCAAGAGGCTTTTTAGTTCCTCTTCACTTTCTGCCATAAGGGTGGTGTCATCTGCATATCTGAGGTTATTGATATTTCTCCCAGCAATCTTGATTCCAGCTTGTGCTTCTTCCAGCCTGGCGTTTCTCATGATGTACTCTGCATAGAAGTTAAATAAACAGGGTGACAATATACAGCCTTGACATACTCCTTTTCCTATTTGGAACCAGTCTGTTGTTCCGTGTCCAGTTCTAACTGTTGCTTCCTGACCTGAATATAGGTTTCTCAAGAGGCAGGCCAGGTGGTCTGGTCTTCCCATCTCTTTCAGAATTTTCCACAGTTTATTGTGATCCACACAGTCAAAGGCTTTGGCATAGTCAACAAAGCAGAAATAGGTGTTTTTCTGGACCTCTCTTGCTTTTCCGAGGATCCAGCAGATGTTGGCAATTTGATCTCTGGTTCGTCTGCCTTGAGCTTAGTTTATAACTACATAGGAAAAAGTGATGAATTAAATTGTCTTTAGGACAACTCAATACTGAAAATTTCTCTGCTTGAGATAGATCAGATGATATGCAACTACTTTGGTTTAGACATGTCTTCTGACCCTCAGATCGGGTTCCAAATGCATCCTGGATCCTTGTGGTCCCCTGGACAGTCTTCAGTAAAAGGAACAATCAGAAATCTTGCCTTCCTCACAGCTGAGAACATGGAAATGAGAATGCTGGCACCTGTGTGTGAGTGCATCTTGAGATCTAGCAGTATCCCCCTTGTTGGCTCAAGTTTATATCTGAAACTGCATCATTAGAAAGGAGTTTTTTTTTAATATCTCTGTTTCATAACTTCAGGTCTTCATATCCCTAGATGGTAAATGAGGCTGTTCATCAGGTGGTATGGGAAACTATAGAGTAAGTACTGTGAAACACTTAAGGAGGGCGTCAATTTAACTCCACATTTTAAGAGAAAAAGCAATTTCAAGGTAACCCAAACACTACGGGGTAGAGTACAAGCTTGTATTTGGCCTAAAGATTGCACAAGAAATATCAATGAAACCTGGCATTTACTTGTTGCTCTGGGGTACGTGCTTCTTTCACAAAGACCCAAACATCTCTCTTTTTGTTAAGAAGCCCTGACAGTGCGGCAACGCGTATCTTTGTTTGATGGGTCTATGAGGTATTTACCACTCTCAAGTACCTGAGAATTTCGTCTTGAGCTAGAACAGTTTAGGTTTATTTATCCTTAGAAAAAACAAGGTCCCAAATCTGGGGAATTTGTGCTGGCACTGTGCAGATGATTTTTGTCTTTACCAGAACATTCTGTTATGGAGGAGGTGGGGCAATTTAGCATTAAAACATCCGGTTCTATTCATTACATAGTGAGCTTTTAAAAGAGTAGCTGGGTATGGCTGGAGAAGACTTAAAATTCCCTTCAAGTTATGTTTTGATTACTAGAAAACGCAGAGTATCTAATCATTTGCACCAGCATAGTTGGTTTTGTTCTTGTAAATTCCTGACCGAAAGCAATTATTTCCCAAGTTTTAGAGACAAATGAACCATAGAAGAGCAGCTGTAGAACTTATTGTAAGAAAACATGATAATTACCAAGTTTGACATGTGCTATGACAACAGTCTTTCTCATCAATAGCTTCACTCCAAAAACAGTCATTGAAAACATGTTGGGCAGCCAGTTCTCAATTCTACATGCCAGAGGGAGGGCGTGGCAGTGCAGAAAATCCAACACAACAGATAATCCCCGAATAATCTCTTATTTGGCCTCAGGAGGGATCATATTTTTAATTTTTTGAATTTTTGGGCAGCAGATTCACATCCTTTAATTAGATCTTATGCAAGATATTATCAATATTAGCATCACTTTCTGGACAGATACTCACGGCTGTCAGGAAAGGCCACCCTGGGCAGCAAGAGAAACTCATTTGGGGATTAAAAATTAGCAGGAGACAATTCTGACATAGATAATCTTCAGGTGGATAATTAAGTGTTGACTGGCACATAGAGAGATGCATTTACATCAGAGGACTATGCGTGATGCTGCTGTGTAATTGGGTTGGCAGAGGGAAAGTCTTCACTTCTTACAGCAAAGAGTTGCTCAGTGATTGTAAAACAAAACTACAGGGAAAACCAGCTGCCTGAAGACTAAGGTTTCAAATCACAAACTGAAGCAGTGATGAGGATAGCTCAACCCAAGGGAGTTTCAGGGGCATGAGGTTGGATGGGGGTAGTTGGGTGGTGGTTTAATAGTTTCAAAGAATATTAAATATTAATCTAACCAAGGATCTTTTCTGAGGTCTCTCCCTTATCTAAAGCCCTCTGGTTTTCTTTTTTAAATCTCTAACTAAGATTTCGGAGAAGGCAATGGCGACCCACTCCAGTACTCTTGCCTGGAAAATCCCATGGATGGAGGAGCCTGGTGGGTTGCAGTCCATGGGATCGCTGTCCGACACGACTGAGCAACTTCACTTTCACTTTCCACTTTCATGCATTGGAGAAGGAAATGGCAACCCACTCCAGTGTTCTTGCCTGGAGAATCCCAGGGACGGGGGAGCCTGGTAGGCTGCTGCCTATGGGGTCTCAAAGAGTCAGACACGACTGAAGTGACTCAGCAGCAGCAGCAGCAGCAGCTAAGATTTTACAGAAAGCTTGTATGGCATTTCCAAGTGACACTAGGGCAACTTAGTGAGGGAGAAATAGTCTATGGAGGAATCTTGACTTCCCTACTTCTATTCTGCTGTTCAATGGGGACATTGTTATCAATCTTGCAGGAGAGGTCTAAGGATTAGAGAAAATGTATGTAAACACTTGGTACTGCTACAGAAGGAGCAGCAAATATGTAATAGATATGTCTTACTCTTCCTAATAATTTGAATTGAGAATTAAGAATATCTTATTCTTTTTTTTTTCCAAAGGCTTCTCTGACCTAGACTGAACCACGTGTCCCTTGCTGACTCCCAAAGAATCACATGGCTTAATTTTTTTAATATTTATTTTTATTTATTTGGCTGTGCCAGGTCTTAAGTTGCAGCACACAGGATCTTTGATCTTGGTTGTGGCGTGTGGGGTCATTGGTTGTGGCATGTAGGATCTAGTTCCCTGACCAAGGATGGATCCTGAGCCCACAGTTTTGGGAACATGGACTCCCAGCCACTGGATCATCAGGGAAGTTCCAAGAATATCTTATTTTTATTAATGACGATGGTATCCCTATGCTAATATCACCTTCTACTAGTGTGCGAGAAGAATAAAATACATAATCTAAAGGACAAGCTCTTTGAGTACATATAGTCCTGGTGGTGGTGGTTTAGTTGTTAATTCATGTCTGACTCTTGAGACCCTATGGACTGTAGCCCACCAGGCATCTCTGTCCGTGGGATTCTACAGGCAAGAATACTCGAGTGGGTTGCCATTTCTTTCTCCAGAGGATCTTCCTGACCCAGGGATTGAGCTCACATCTCCTATGTCTCTAGCATCGCAGGCAGATTTCTGCTGAGCCACACTCTTACAGAGTTAGTTTTTAGCAAGTAGGCCTGGCAGCAAAATTACAATTTTGGGCTATTTTGGTGGAGCAAGTTCAGGTGTTGAGTCATTAGATGGAGCATTACAGAACGTCCTCTGCATACTTCTTCAAGAAAATAATACATGCCCACCCATCCAGAGTCAACTGAGGGTAGTTGTGACTTCTGAGTACTCCTTCTTACCCATTGTTTGCTGTCCTGGGTACTGCTATGAAGGCATCCATTGGAACTTAAGTCTGCTTGCATATGGGAAATGCACTGAACACAGCATGTTCAAATCACTTATTCATAATTCATTCATACAGAGTTGCGAAAAATAGTTTCTGCCATGTGATATATCCCCATAAATATTTGTTGAGTGAATGTAGGAAGTGCAGGAAGCTAATCAATAGATGTGTGACTATAGAATCTTAACACTGAAAGGAATCTTGCTGCTGCTGCTAAGTCGCTTCAGTCGTGTCCAACTCTGTGCGATCCCATAGACGGCAGCCCACCAGGCTCCTCCGTCCATGGGATTCTCCAGGCAAGAACACTGGAGTGGGTTGCCATTTCCTCCTCCAATGCATGAAAGTGAAAAGTCAAAGTGAAGTCGCTCAGTCATGTCCGACTCTTAGTGACTCCATGGACTGCAGCCTACCAGGCTCCTCCGTCCATGGGATTTTCCAGGCAAGAGTACTGGAGTGGTGTGCCATTAGAAATCATCTATTTCTGGTAAAAAAATAAACAGTTGTTTTAGTCCATTCAGGCTGCGATAACAAATATCACTGACAGCGTGGCTTATAAACAATAGAGATTTATTTCTTACAGTTCTAGAAGCTGCAAGTCCAAGGTCAGTGTGCTGGCCTGGTCAAGTAAGGGGTCCCTTCCGCGTCACAGACTTATTGTATCCTCATATGGCAGAGGGGCTAGCTAGCTCCCTGAGCCTTTTAAAAAAGTATTTATTTGGCTGCACCTGGTCTTAGCTGCAGCCCATAGGATCTTTAGTTGCAGAATGTGAACTCGGTTGCCTCATATGGGATCTAGTTCCCTGATCAGGGATAGAACACAGGCCCCCTGCATTAGGAGTGTGGGGTCTTAGCCCCTGGACCTTCAGCGAGGCCTTTAAAAAAAAAAAAATCATCTATTCATCTCATTCAAGAGGTGACCTAATCACCTTCTAGAGGCCCCAGTTCCTAATACCTTGGGCATCTTGGGCATTAGGTTTTCAATATATGAATTTGGGAGAGATAGACATTCAGACCACAACAACAACTTAACTATTTCTAATAGAAGATGTGCTAAATCAATTATGCAAACTGTGAAATAGACCTCTATTATAACTGATTAAAAGGAGATGTGCCTTTATGTATTGTCAGGCCAAGGTGTGCCCCAAACTTTATTAAAAAAATAAAATAAAAATACACTGTATACTTTCATTTGCATTTTTAAAGTACAATATAAATGTCTGAATAAGCCCAGAAATGTTCAAAATGATAAAAGAAATTTGAACAGTGTTTATCACTAGGGGATAGGTTGGGGAGTGGATGAAACAAGAGAAATGAGGAGAAACTGTACTATTTTATTTCATGAAATACTGTACCACTGATTTTAAAAAACAAGCATTTATTACTTTCACAACAATTAAACAGAAACGAAGAAATTCCATGTGGTTCAGCATTCTTTTCTTTTAAAATTTAAAAAAACTTTTAATTTCAGCCTTGTTGTATAATTGAAAAAATTAGATGATATGTACAGTGTACATTGCAGTGATTTGATAAATGTCCTCATTGCGAAAGGATTAACCCCATCTAGTTAATTAACAAATCCATCACCTCACATATTTGTCTTTCTTTGGTAAGAACCTTTATGTTTTACTCTCTTAGCAATTTTTATTTATATAATACAGTGTCATCAACTATAGTCATCATATAGTTTTACATTAGTAAACATCCTCAGACCTCACTCATCTTAGAGCTGAAAGTTTGTATCTTGTGCCAACCTCTATTTCCCTCACCCCTTTCAACCATTTTTCTACCCTCTGTTTCTGAGTTTGACTTTTTAAAAAGATTATACATGTAAATGGTGTCATGCAGTATTTATCCATCAATGAATGAAGGAATGAAGAGAATGTGGTGTAAATATGCAGTGAAATATTACTCAGCCCAGAGAAAGAAGGAAACCCTATCATTTGCAAAAGCATGGATGAACCTGGAGGGCGTTATGCTAAATGAAGTAAGCCAGGGTACAACAATTACTGTATGATATCACTTTATATATGGAGATATCTTGTTTCTTTCATAGAAGAAAAAACAAAAACTCAGAGAAATTCCCAAGGTATAAGCTTGTGGAAAAGACCCTGATGCCAGGAAAGACTGAAGGAAAGAAGAGGGTAGCAGAGGATGAGATGATTAAAAAGCATCACTAATTCCATGGACATGAATTTGAGCAAACTCCGGGAGATAGTGAAGGACAAGAAAGCCTAGCATGCTGCAGTCCATGGGGTCACAATAAGTTGGACACAATTTAGCTACTGAACAATAAATGATAACAACAAAACTTGTGTAAATGAAAGACAATTCCACAATCATTGAGTCTCCCCTCCTCATAGTACAGATGAGGAGACTGGGACACAAAGAAGGGAGCTGAATTATGGCTTCAAAAGCTAAAGGCTGGAGAGAAAAGAAAGTGGACACACTGGGGATGAAAAAATATATAGTTACTTGGCAATGCTGTAAAATCTATTAGAACTGACTTAGTCTCATTTTGGATGATGTAGGTGTTGACTTCAGACAATCTAGTGAGCAGAATTTATTTTCCTATCTATTATTAATTAAATGTTGGGAAGGGTATGCATGACACCTCCTAAAAGGCTTGCAGGTGGTGGTGTCCAAGTTACAATCCTTAAACCTCAAAGAGTATAAAAATTAACATTCTAGCTTAATGATAAAAATAATGTAGATTCAGGATATCAAAACAGGAACAGCTTACTAAAAGAAAACTGTGAAAGTCAAAGGCTGACAAATATGTATCTATTTATATACACATATTTATACAAATTTATAAAATGCATGTACAATAAACCACATTTAAAAGCTACAGCATATTAAACAGGAAAAGGCTAGACTTCAAAGACATTTGCTCTTTGAATAAGTTCACCAATGCTCTTTCAATAATTTACTTCATCTCAAGTTACATTTTGTGTATGTCCTAGTGGAAGAAAATATTGCCTCTGAAATTTTAACAGTAGCATAGAGAAATCAAAATTTATTTATACACTTTTGGATAATTGGTCATATTAATGCAAGAACACAGGGGTCATATTTTGATGCAGCGAGATTGTGTATTTTATTACACACCGCAAACCAGTCTAAGACATATCGCTTGGGGTTGGCTGAGTTGGTGCTGGTCTCATTGGCCGTGTCTATGCTTCTGTCTGTGTTACACATGGAGAAGTGGAAAACTGAGACCATTCCTTGAATAGCTCAAGCTTCAAATGAACATTTGTGCAATATTCTGGATATTTTGATTGTAATAGAGTAATTCCCAATTTGCCCCAGAGCTTCGCCTAACTCTGTCCATGCAGAACATAAAATAAACCAAGTTAGCAAAAGAGCTGTTATCAGAAGAAAGGATGCTGAGAAGCTAATGCATCTATGTAGTGATTCAGCCAGAGATGCCGAGACAGTACCTATATTAAATCACGTGTCAGGGTCACATTTGAGCAGACTAGCTGTGTCCACCTTCCTCTGGCTTTCCACAAAGTATCCCGAAGGAGATGTTGGCATTTTCATGTGCCAGGAAAATAGAAGCTGGAGTCAAGAAAACCACCGCATCTGGAACGGGAGGAAAAATTTCACTGGAAAGAACTTGACAAACTCTGAAAACAAAGTTCTAGACTTGACTAATTTATTTTGGCTGCAAAGCCGAGCTCAATGCAAAGCTCAAAGAGGATTTGTCCGAGGCTCCTTTCAAAGAAGGAAAAAGCCAACCCGCGCTAAAATTAATGCACCGACTGCATAAACAGTCAAGATAGTTATCTGATACTGAGGGAATCGAGCCACACTAGGCCTTTTTTGTTATTTATGGGATTATTATTGGAGGAAACAGAAGCAATTAGATATCCCCTTGCTTTCAGAGCAGGGGAAGGAAAAAAGGTGTCAAACATAGTTTTTCAATTTGGTCTCTTGATCATTTGGTTCTCGCTACATCTTAAAATCCAAATATACATACACCCCCAGTGCCTCACGCACTGGGCTCTCAGCTGTTCCCTTGACAATTTCTCCTTTTTAGCCTTTGAAAACTCCATGGGCTTTGCATTTTTGCGTGATGCATGGAAAGGCTTTAAAATACTTTAAAAATAGAAGTTGTACCTTGAAAATCAGAGTACATTTATTATTGTACGTGAGTACACATACATATGTGTAGCTATACACATTAGAAAACAGGATAACAATCACTTGTAGAAAACATTTGCCATCTTTTGTCTGCTCAGCTTTTGAAGCCACCCCCCCGCCCCCCATTTTGGGAGGATTCCTCAACAAGTGAGCCTTTTCAGGAGTCAAGTGAGGGTGTGGTATGTACCCTTCTGCTTTGAATCTGGACAGAATGTGACAGAGGCAGAGAACAGAGCTGATCCCAGTGGTAGCAGTGTCACGTCTGTCCTCCAGCAACTTCAGTGATGGGACGTGGCATCTGTCCGGTGTTGACAAGGGCCCGCGGTGCC
This sequence comes from Bos grunniens, assembly GCF_055505025.1. Lineage (NCBI taxonomy): Eukaryota > Metazoa > Chordata > Mammalia > Artiodactyla > Bovidae > Bos > Bos grunniens. The sequence continues at coordinate 43,096,091 of NC_141175.1, forward strand.
CATTGGGACCGCCAGGTAAGATGGCAGAAGCGGCAGAGTTTCTCATTCTGTGGACTCCGTGGGCCGACTTGACTGTGGTCCTGGCTGCAGAGAGTTTCCTTCCCCATGTCTGTCTGTCTTCCAGGCCTGCCCTTTGGATTCTCCAGTGCTCCCTCAGGCTCCCCAGTATCCATCTATTCCTCTTCTGCTTGATCTTGGCAGGGAAGGTTTGTGTTGCTTGCAAGTTAGAACCTGGATGGGGGCTCCTATAATAGCTTTACCAGAGACACCCCTCCACCCCCCAAATATCTTAACAGATAATGCTGTTTCTTCTGGACATATTTTGCCACGTGAGGGCAGAGTTCTTGGTTGCTGGTTGGGAAAGCAACATGAGAGACTTACCTTGCTTTAGACGTGCAGATGGGGTGGAAGGGAGTGTGTATTTCCCACTTTCCTCGGAGATCCAAAGGCATATTTGCATTTTTCCTTAGTTTTCAGCCAACATGACTGGGGATAAAAATTCCAGAGTGAGCAGTGGGACAACAGAAGCATGTGATATTTTTCTCTAACCATAATGGTAAGAGTTCTGACCTCATTTCTGAGTGCCTACTATTTCCTGGGTCCTTTATTGAGTGCCTTACAGAATTTAGTGCATTTGTTTCTCATAAATTTCCTAGGAAGTAGCTACTGGTTTATTAAATCATCATAGTATCCCATGAGGCAGGCATTTTTATTGCTCCCACTTTACAGGTGAGCAAACTGAGATTTACAAATATTAAGTAGCTTGTCTAAGTTTGTAAGCAGGAAGGGGTTGCTTCAGAATTTGTGTCCAGTTTGGTCAACTCCAGAGATTTCTCTCCAAACCATATCAACAAATCTGCCCACAGGCGGAGTTGCTGGAACCCTTGGGTCTTTTGAATGCTGGCTTTCCCTCCTTTCCAAGACTGGCTACTTAGAACAGGAATGTTTACTGTCATCCTGCTCTGTGTGCAGCACTGTTTTAATGCTGATGGATAATGAAGAAATAGAAAGCATACTCTTGTAATTCAAGACTCAGTAATAAAAGTCACATGCCTTCAGAGAGTGCGTTGTGGTTTACACCACATTTTAATAGGGATCATCTCAATAGCATGAAATGACTAGAGAATAATAACAAAGGATAGTGCCAAAATATGCAAAATAACTTGGTGTTTAGACATTAAACTGAAGAGGAAAGAGGTAAGATAATGAAAAGTGAAAGTGAAAGTTGCTCAGTCGTGTACGACTCTTTGCGACCCCATGAACTCATCCATGGAATTTTCCAGGTCAGAATATTGGGGTGGGTACCCTTTCCCTTCTCCAAGGGATCTTCCCAACCCAGGGATCAAACCCAGGTCTCCCACATTACAGGCAGATTCTTTACTAGCTGAGCCACAAGGGAAGTCCAAGAACACTGGAGTGGGTAGCATATCCCTTCTCCAGAGGATCTTCCCGGCCCAGGAATTGAACCTGGGTCTCCCTCATTGCAGGTGGATTCTTTATCAACTGAGCTACCAGGGAAGCCCCTAAGATAATGAAGGTGAGGTTCAAAGGAAAATGGTTTTTCTAGGAATTTCTGAAAGTTAATTCTAGTGGTCTAGTGCTTGATGGCGAATAGGTGAAGGGAATTTCACTACTGAATTCTCTATACATATATCTGTCAGCTGTCTATATTGAGTTTGGTGGGATATCTTTTTAAATCTTGACATGATTGATGGACTTGACATTCATTGGTTCCTGTTAAAATTGAATGTTTTACAAGGATTGGTTCAACAGTGAAAGTGAAAGTCATTCAGTCATGTCCAACTCTTGCCTCTTTGCAATCCCATGGACTGTAGCCCACCAGGGTCCTCCATCCATAGAATTTTCCAGGCAAGTATACTGGAGTGCATAGCCACTCCCTTCTGCAGTGAATCTTCCCAACCCAGGGCTTAAGCCCGAGTCTCCTGCAACGCAGGCAGATTCTTTACCATATGAACCACAAGAGAAGTTCAACAAGAGGCTTAATAAAAACTCCATTAGAGCCACGATGTACCATCACCACTTACATCTATGAAACAGCCCTGACACCAGGTCTTATACCTGGCTGATGATGAGCCCATTATGGACACAACCATTCTGTCCTTGTTCTCAGTGAGCCTTAAGTTTGGGGGGGGGGAAGAGATACATGTGAAAGAATGAGGTGGGGGAGGTACTCAGGCAGTTCTAACTTGGAGGTAGGCTTCACGGAGGCAAGTGTGATAAGTGATGCTTCCTGGTGCTTTAAGTAACAAAACCCCATTGGAAAGACACATGTTCTAGCAAATTTGTGGGTTTCAGGTCAGTTATGACAAAGCTTCCTTAGATATGTTGTAAACAGACTATCAGTCGGGTTGGAAATCTTTGCCAGAGACCTTAAAGCACCCATAATTTTGAAGAACTACAATCCAAGTGAAATTGCTTTGCGTCAGAATAAAGGAATTTCTTGCTAAAACAAAGAATAGCCAAATGCTTGCTCTGTTTTCTTTTTCCTCTAAATTGCTTTCTTTCCCTCCAAATAATGAAACTTGAATAACTGAGAGTCATAAGGTAACTGTAAGTGCCACCGTTCTCCCCACCCTCTCCTTTTTCTTAATGAGTTTGCATTTTCTTTGTAACTCTATTTGAAAGTCACATTCTTTTTTTTTTTTGAGATGAAAGGAGACCAGTGGGGCAGAAAGCACATCTGGGGAGGTGGTGGCAGGAACTGGCAACCTCTGGATAGCAATCACTATACTCCTCACTTTTCCTGCCAGCGGTTTCCTCCCCGGTGAGAATGCAGACGAGAAGCATAAAGCTATTTGGAGGATCTGGGCAGGTGCCAAATCTGAGCATCTAGCTTTAATTGGCCACAAACTAAGACATTCTCAAGGGAAAATTTGAAGATAGCGATTTTGTCAATAATTCCCTATTGTCATGTAAATTAAACACAAGGACATTGACTGGGTAGCCTTGGATGGGTCTGTGTAAATGAAGTGTTGTGCTGAGGCCAGCTCCTGCTGATGACTTTGCAGGGCAAAAACAAATCTCTCCCACGTATAGTTCCTGTGCATTGCTGCAGCCCTTCCTGCCCCATCCATAGTGAACCAGGAGGCGCTGCGCATTAGAAAGGAAATTGTCACAGGAAAGAGAATCTGTCTGGCCTTCCACATTGAACGCAATGGCTATTTTGTCTTAATGGTTGTTATATGTCCTCTGGCTTTCTCTGCAATGGTTTGAGGTCAGGAATGGTGTGGCCACCAGAGTGTTCTTCCCTGGGCTCCCCTGCTAAAGCAGGCAGCGTTTAGTTCACAGGCAGATGAAGTTTTCACAAACTGCAACATCCAAACAGGGCTTCCCCTGAGCTGCCTATGGCTCCAGTTCCAGAGTGGAGAAGGTGGGAGGTATAGCATCCAGATCTGAGATGTTTGGCCAGACGTGAAAAGGAGCTGGTATTCTCCTATCCTCTGGGGGCCTGCTGGTGCACTCAGCGAGTTGGACATAAGAGCTGGGTTCTGAAACGTGACTGTCCACATCTACCCCAGAGCCTGAATGCCACCGTGGCATCTGATCCTTTGGGCTCTGCCCATCTTCAAGGATCAGTTCCCATCACCCCACCACACTATAAGAATCTTCTCTGTAATTACACACCACTTATTGTCCGGATCACTCAGATCACAAATGCCTTGCATGGCAATATATTCTTATTTGTCTCTCCAGTGTCTCAGGACCTGCAAAATTGATGTATTAATAGTTCTCTGAGAGACAGCAGGATCCAGCAAAGTGGTTATCAATGCCCCATCATTTGTGACTTGACTTTTCAACTATTGCCCAAACTATCAAACACGTGATATTTTTATTTATATTAGCTTTCTTTATCATATATTTTGTTGTTGCTATTTTGAATGTTCTTTTTAAAAATTAAGGAATAACATAGTAAAATGAATTGATTTTAAGTGTACTGCTCAGCAAATTTTCACATGTGTACATATGACACATATATATGACCAAACCAAGATATGGAGCACTTTAAGTTGTTGTTGTTGTTGTTTTTAGGAAACATGCTATCTCTACCACTGTATCTTCAAAATCGTGTTTTGATGTGCTAGTCAAACTTTTTCTAATACCCATTAAAAGAACTAACTGTAAATTATGAATGCTTCTGTTTCATCTAAAGGCATCTTGTGTAGTACTAGGTATTGTTACATCATTCACTTATTCATCCGTTTGAAATTTTATTGAGTACTTACTATGTGAAGGCATTGTTCTAGGCACAAGGTGGGGAGAAGATATAGCAACAAGTAAAACCTGACCAAAGTTCCTGTTCTAAGTACTTTCTAACAGGGAAAGAGACAATGAACATAATGCATGTGTGTGTGTGTGTGTGTGTCTGTATGCATTCAGTCATATCTGACTCTTTGCGACCACATGGACTGTAGCCAACCAGGCTCCTCTGTCCGTGGAATTTTCCAGGCAAGAATACTGGAGCGGATGGCCATTTGCTCCTCCAGGACATCTTCCTGACCCAGGGATTGAACTAGTATCTCTTGCACCTCCTGCATTGGCAGGCCGGTTCTTTGCCACTGCACCACATGGGGAGCCCATGAACATAATAAAGAAGTACAAGTATGCAATATGTCAGATGAAAGCAAGGCTTCAGAACAGAATAAAGCAGAAGAGCAGAGGGAGTGCTTGGTTTGACTGGGGGGATTGGTTTTGAAATTTTAAATAAGGTGGTCAATCAAGGCCTAGTATTTGAACATAGATTTGAAGGTGGTAAGGGAAAAGCAATTATGGGAGATGAGGTTTCTAGTCAGAGGAAGCAGCAAATGTGTAGACCTTGAGGCAGCAGGAAGCTTGAGAAGCAGGAAGAAGCCTAGTGCTACACTCTTGAAAGTGGGGGGCATTGGAGTGGATAGGCAGGGCTGCAGGTATTCGACACACACAGGTTCTTACTTTATCTTTATCACCCTTTAAATGTCTGGGCAAGTTAGTTAATCTCTCAATAATACATAACCTGAAATTGGAGGAAGAAAAATTCTATCTTATAATTGTGTTCTAGATTAAAGAGAATATATGTAAAGCAATGAGTGTAATACCTGCTACACGTTAGGGGCTTGGAAAATTACAGTTGTTATTGTACATAGCAGGTACTTTAGAAATTATAATGTTGATATGGAGATTGGAAGTGTTTTGATCTTCAAAATTAACATCAGTTCAGTTCAGTTCAGTCGCTCAGTCGTATCTAACTCTTTGTGACCCCATGAACCGCAGCATACCAGGCCTCCCTGTCCATCACCAACTCCCAGAGTTCACTCAGACTCATGTCCATCCAGTTGGTGATGCCATCCAGCCATCTCATCCTCTGTCGTCCCCTTCTCCTCCTGTCCCCAATCCCTCCAAGCATCAGGGTCTTTTCCAATGAGTCAACTTTTTGCATGAGGTGGCCAAAGTATTGGAGTTTCAGCTTCAGCATCAGTCCCTCCAATGAACACCCAGGCCTGATCTCCTTTAGGATGGACTGATTGGATCTCCTTGCAGTCCAAGGGACGCTCAAGAGTCTTCTTCAACACCACAGTTCAAAAGCATCAATTCTTCAGTGCTCAGCTTTCTTCACAGTCCAACTCTCACATCCATACATGACCACTGGAGAAACCATAGCCTTGACTAGACGGACTTTTGTTGGCAAAGTAATGTCTCTGCTTTTGAATATGCTATCTAGGTTGGTCATAACTTTCCTTCCAAGGAGTAAGTGTCTTTTAATTTCATGGCTGCAATCACCATCTGCAGTAATTTTGGAGCCCCCCAAAATAAAGTCTGACACTGTTTCTACTGTTTCCCCATCTATTTCCCATGAAGTGACGGGACCAGATGCCATGATCTTCGTTTTCTGAATGTTGAGCTTTAAGCCAACTTTTTCACTCTCCTCTTTCACTTTCATCAAGAGGCTTTTTAGTTCCTCTTCACTTTCTGCCATAAGGGTGGTGTCATCTGCATATCTGAGGTTATTGATATTTATCCTGGCAATCTTGATTCCAGCTTGTGCTTCTTCCAGCCCAGCGTTTCTCATGATGTACTCTGCATAGAAGTTAAATAAGCAGGGTGACAATATACAGCCTTGATGTACTCCTTTTCCTATTTGGAACCAGTCTGTTGTTCCATGTCCGGTTCTAACTGTTGCTTCCTGACCTGCGTATAGGTTTCTCAAGAGGCAGATCAGGTGGTCTGGTCTTCCCATCTCTTTCAGAATTTTCCACAGTTTATTGTGATCCACACAGTTAACGGCTTTGGCATAATCAATAAAGCAGAAATAGATGTTTTTCTGGAACTCTCTTGCTTTTTCCATGATCCAGTGGACGTTGGCAATTTGATCTCTGGTTCTCTGCCTTTTCTAAAACCAGCTTGAACATCTGGAAGTTCATGGTTCACGTACTTCCGAAGCCTGGGTTGGAAAATTTTGAGCATTACTTTACCAGTATGTGAGATGAGTGCAATTGTTAGGTAGTTTGAGCATTCTTTGGCATTGCCTTTCTTTGGGATTGGAATGAAAACTGACCTTTTCCAGTCCTGTGGCCACTGCTGAGTTTTCCAAATGTGCTGGCATATTGTGTGCAGCACTTTCACAGCATCATCTTCCAGGATTTGAAATAGCTCAACTGGAATTCCATCACCTCCACTAGCTTTGTTCGTAGTGATGTTTCCTAAGGCCCACTTAACTTCACATTTCAGGATGTCTGGCTCTAGGTGAGTGATCACACCATCGTGATTATCTGGGTCATGAAGCTCTTTTTTGTACAGTTCTTCTGTGTATTCTTGCCACCTCTTCTTAATATCTTCTGCTTGTGTTAGGTCCATAACATTTCTGTTCTTTATCGAGCCCATCTCTGCATGACAAGTTCCCTTGGTATCTCTGATTTTCTTGAAGAGATCTCTAGTCTTTCCCATTCTGTTGTTTTCCTCTATTTCTTTGCATTGATTGCTGAGGAAGGCTTTTTTATCTCTCCTTGCTATTCTTTGGAACTTTGCATTCAGATGCTTATATCTTTCCTTTTCTCCTATGCTTTTCAATTCTCTTCTTTTCACAGCTATTTGTAAGGCCTCCTCAAACAGCCATTTTGCTTTTTGCATTTCTTTTCCATGGGGATGGTCTTGATCCCTGTCTCCTGTACAATGTCACGAAACTCCATCCATAGTTTATCAGGCACTCTATCAGATCTAGTCCCTTAAATCTATTTCTCACTTCCACTGTATAATCATAAGAGATTTGATTTAGGTCACACCTGAATGGTCTAGTGGTTTTCCCCACTTTCTTCAATTTAAGTGTGAATTTGGCAATAAGGAGTTCATGATCTGAGCCACAGTCAGCTCCAGGTCTTGTTTTTATTGACTGTATAGAGCTTCTCCATCTTTGGCTGCAAAGAATATAATCAATCTGATTTCAGTGTTGACCATCTGGTCATGTCCATGTATAGAGTCTTCTCTTGTGTTGTTGAAAGAGGATGTTTGCTATGACCAGTGCTTTCTCTTGGCAAAACTCTATTAGCCTTTGCCCTGCTTCATTCCGTATTCCAAGGCCAAATTTGCCTGTTATTCCACATGTTTCTTGACTTCCTACTTTTGCATTCCAGTCCCCTATAATGAAAAGGACACCTTTTTTAGGTGTTAGCTCTAAAAGGTCTTGTAGGTCTCCATAGAACCATTCAACTTCAGCTTCTTCAGCATTACTCGCTGGGGCATAGGCTTGGATTATCGTGATATTGAATGGTTTGCCTTGGAAACGAACAGAGATCATTCTGTCATTTTTGAGATTGCATGCAAGTACTGCATTTCAGACTCTTGTTGACCATGATGGCTACTCCATTTCTTCTAAAGGATTCCTGCCCACAGTAGTAGATATCATGGTCATCATGGTCACCCATTCCAGTCCATTTTAGTTCACTGATTCCTAGAATGTTGATGTTCACTCTTGCCATCTCCTGTTTGACCACTTATAATTTGCCTTGATTCATGGACCTGACATTCCAGGTTCCTATCCAATATTGCTCTTTACAGCATCGGACCTTGCTCCTTCACCAGTCACATCCACAACTGGGTATTGTTCTTGCTTTGGCTCTATCCCTTCATTCTTTCTGGAGTTATTTCTCCACTAATATCCAGTAGCATATTGGGCCCCTACTGACCTGGGGAGATCCTCTTTCAGTATCCTATCATTTTGCCTTTCCATACTGTTCATGGGATTCTCAAGGTAAGAATACTGAAGTGGTTTGCCATTCCCTTTTCCGGTGAACCACATTCTGTCAGACCTCTCCACCATGACCCGCCCATCTTGGGTGGCCCCACGGGCATGGCTTAGTTTCACTGAGTTAGACAAGGCTGTGGTCCATGTGATCAGATTGGCTAGTTTTCTGTGATTATGGTTTCGGTGCATCTGCCCTCTGATGCCGTCTCGCAACACCTACTGCCTTACTTGGGTTTCTCTTACCTTGGACAAGGGGTATCTCCTCAAAAGTAGCATAGTGTTTACTAATATTCCAGTAATTAATGAATAATATGTGTCTTGCAAAGTGCTGGGCAACATTAATTTCAAGTGAAATATGACTTGATTTCTGGCCTTTGGGAAAGTCTCATGTGGTTGGGGAGATAAGAAGGGTAGATATTAAGACTGTAGACAAATGATCTAGGTTTCCTTTTAAGTAAATAGAAGGATTTAATTTCTCCACCCTTTGGAAGTTGGGTGTTCACGTGACTTACTTTTTCCCATGAAATAAGCATACTATTGATATATGTTAATTTCTGGGAAAAGCTTTCAATATAAGAGCATAATTTGCCCAAAGCAAGTATTGAGATGGAGTCTTTGTTATTCGGGGTCACTGGATGATTACAGTGAGCTAAGCATCCCTACTGACCCAACAGAAAATGCAGAGTGAGCAAGAAAAATCTGTTGTGTCAAACCGCTGATGTGGGGCTCATTTGTTACTGTCATTTGGGGTGCCCTGTCCTGACCGATACCACCTGTAGAACAATCATAGAACGTAATCCAGGGTTTATATCTCCTCTTTATCAGAGTGATAACAATATAATAATGAAATCAGGATCACATTCTAGGATGAGAAAGATGTGAAGAGAGAGATATATATTATTACTGGGTTGAAAAAAAGAGTTAAAAAACACCAAATATATCATGGCTTTATAAAAAATGTCTAAACTATAAATTGACCTGAAAACACCTCTAGTATACTAAAATACCTCTTTCCCAGTTCCTGAATTTGACTAACATTTTCTTTCATGGATTTTGTAATTTAGTAATTGTGTTTCATTTGCAGTCCAAAAAGGTGCACAGTAGTTTAAGACTAAAGGCACCGATAAAGAAGACTAAAAAATATTACCAGGATAGAAACATACAGTGTACTACTAAAGGAAAAAAGTTTTGAGGTGAATATTATGAATCCTTTTAAAACCTTGTACTAGCCAAATACAGGATCTAAGTGTCACAGTTTCCCCAAATAAATAGGAATACAAGGAATGACCCATAAACCACTGGTTCCTGGCTATGCGTTTCTGAGAACTCACTTGCCCCTCAGCTACTGAGCTTTTCTTTGTTAATAATTTTGATTCCTTCTACAGTCATTTTATTATTTTTTTTTAATTTTATTTTATTTTTAAACTTTACATAATTGTATTAGTTTTGCCAAATATCAAAATGAATTTAAATGCCCTTTTTTCCCTGATTCATCCTATCATCACAGGTTTTGGATAAAGCCTGTAGTGTTAGCATTAACTAGGGGTTTAATGATGACCCTTTTGAGAACTTTCATCTTGTGGTATTCATACCAAATTGGGACGTGAGATTTTGTTTTTTCATGTACCTCTGTTCTTTTAGGGCCTTCCCAGGGGCTCAGTGGTAAAGAATCCACCTGCCAATGCAGGAGACCTGTGTTCGATCCCTGGGTCAGGAAGATCCCCTGGAGAAGTAAATGGCAACACACTTGAGTATACTTGCCTGGGAAATCCCATTGACAGAGGAGCTTGGTAGGCTACAGTCCATGAGGTCGCAGAGAGTTGGACCCTATTGAGTGACTGAGCACGTGTGCGCACACAGACACACACACACACACACACACACTATTTTTTAAACCTGAATAAAATTGCTCAAATCTGTGCTTCACTGAATACAACACAGAGCTCCAAAAGGGGGGAAAATGCCACTTGGAAAAGAAAACAAATACTAAGGAATTTATTTTCAACTTTCCAAAACATGGAAAGCTAAACATGATTTTTTTAAGTATAAAGTTTTTATAGAATATACTCTAAATCTAGAATGCTAAAAGTAGTCTAAATATGGTACCAAGTTGATCTTAGAGTCCACATGTTTCAATTTATTCTCCTTTAATCCTCAATGATATTTCTATTTTTGGTTGGATTTAGTCAGTAAGAGCTGATGTTGTCCTTTCCTCAGATAATCTTTTTCTCTTCTTATTTCTTTTCATTGAATTGTCAGGTGAGAATTTGCCCTTACAAACATTAATTTCTTTTTTTTGCTCCTATTCACTGACAGCCTCTTTGCATTCTGTTATCTTTCCTCTTTTCATACCGCTCCCATCTGCTATCCCTTTTATCTGAAGAAACTCCATACCCAAAAGTTGTTGATTTCAAGGATGAGATCTGGACATACTGTTGTTCAGTCACCAAATCATGTCCAACTCTTCATGACCCCATGGACTGCAGGACACCAGGCTTGCCTGTCACTCATCATCTCCTGTAGTTTGCCCAAGTTCAAGTTCATTGAATTAGTGATGCCATCGAACCATCCCATCCTCTAAGACTGTTGATATTCACTCTTGGAGAAGATATCAGTGATGAGTTCCTCAAAGTAGCAAGGTCACTGAAAAGAGAATGGGTCAACTAGGCTGGTGAATCGGCTCTGCAAAGTGTGGATTTTGATGTCCATCTTGGCTCTGCATAGACACAACACTGCCCGGGAGCAGCTTGGCTGCCTTTCCTCTCAGTCCACATGGAGGTTGCCTTGACTTTCTCCCTGCAAAGGGTCGCTGCTAATGCAGCCTGTGCTCTTCCCAGACAACTTTGATTCTGTCTTCCTATTGGCTCCAATTTTATCCCTGGTGGTTCAGATCTCTCCTCCATGCCCCTTGCTTCTCAGATCCAACTGGCCACTGTCTGGCTTAGACCCCAGCTCAGATTTGGGAAATGTAGCCCCTGACTCTTGTGTCAATCTTTCTAAGCCTCTTCCTGGTGTTGGGAACATGCCTTACTTAGGTCTCTAGGAAAACCACACTTGGGGATGGATGAGGGAAGCCATTTGATTCACACTGAAGCACAAATGGGATTTTGAGACTCAAGGAAATGTGGGTAGCACCAGTGCAGGAGGCAGGGCATAGAGGAGGCAGGGCATAGAGGAGGCAGTGAGCAGCCTGAGGTTTCTGGGTCATGGTGGTGGGCTTCAGATTCGCCTGGCTCTGGTCTTGTTCACCCTGACCATCAACTTCTGCCCTTCTTCTTTCTCTCTGGAAAGTTAAGGAGTTTTCTAGTGAAGTTCCTTTGTTCACAGGAATTATTTCCAAGTGGCCGGAGAGGAGAAGAAAAAGGAATAAACAAACAAACAAATTTCCCCATCTCCTGAATTTTCCCACCAAGCATGTAAAAAGATAAACTGAAATGTGAATGAAATCTTCTTGTTCAGAAAATCATGACTGCATCTATCATCTTTAATTTTAATATTTAACTTCCTTTGTATATATTTTATACTTTTTTAATAGCAAAATAGTTGCTAAACCTGGGACTAGCCCAGCTATGAAATTACGAAACACTATAAAAAGACAGTGTAAAGTGCTCTTCTGGTGGCCCTTTTAGTCATGTATAGGGCCAAGGTTAACTAAAGTTGGAGAAAATGGAAATGTTGACATTTCTTTAAACAATAAAAACTACAAGTGATTGCCAAAGTGCCACAGGCTGACATTTACAGAGATCGTTCACCGATTATATAGATGAAATATCATAAGTAATTAGCTCATGGCAATTACCTGCCCCTTGTTATTTTGCTTTTAGAATATTTTTAAAGCTGAGGTTACTAAAATTTCAAATAATCCTGGGCTGTGCTGTCATGGGTCTTTATCCAAATGAATAGTGGTCTCTTGTAAACAGTCCTATGATCTGATTTCCATTGGGACAGGAGTTGTAAAAGGCCAAGGATTTTCGATGGATTTACACATATACTGTTTCAGTTAAGTTACCAAGGTTGACTTAACAGCCCTTTTCCTTGGAGTCTTAAATACATTTGCCACCCAGTCTTTTTCTACCATATTTGAGGGGCTGGGTGACGAGATTAAAAGGGGCTCGAGGTGAGGTGGGGGTGGATTCTGAGTCCGTGAAATTTCTAACTTGAATTCCTTCTGCCATTGGTGGTCTCAGTTAACTAGCTTGGTGGCATTTGTGGCTGGAAAGCTGACCCTTAAAGACATGTCAATGTAGGGGCATGTGCTAGAGCATTTTTATTTTGGAAAGCCACCCCGTTCTGCTGATACCATTTTGCAAGGAAGAGATGCTTGGAAAGAAGGCTGGCAACTGGAATTTAGTTGTCTATGAAGGCATTGAAACAGGGCACCCAAGATCCTCCAGTTTGGTCTCTCCCCACTTTCTGAACACAAAAAGAGATGGGGTGGCTTTCTTCAGATTTGCTCAGCTCCAGGCTGAAATCTTTACAAACAAATATTAATGATGCTCCATTACTGGCTACATTTTCAATGAAGTTTAAATAGTCTGAGTTATGATGATTAGCGAGAAATGCATGGATAATAAAGGTAAATGAGATTCATATTTAATCCCCAACTCTAAATGACTGGTTTGATTGTCTCATTCACTTGGCAAACAATATTGCTTCTAAATGTTATTTCAGCCACAGATATAATTTCTTTAACACAGCAGAAAGGAGGAGATTAAAATACGAGAGAGGCAGCACTTACCTTAGACTGATTAATAGGCTCTGGCTGGTCCCCTGCTGCCATGCTTAAAAGCATCAAGACATTCTGTGCTATCCCAGCCTATATATATTGATACTTACTAGGTTCCAGGAAAACCTCTTTGATTAGTCACACTAAACTGCCCCTTAAGTGGTGTGCATGCCATGAAACTACACTCTCCTTAATCAAGTCATAAATTTGGGGACTCTCAGACACAGCACCCTTTTCTGTAAGGAGGTAGCAGGGGTAAGTTCACTGGGAGTTCTCTCACCCTTAACCTGCCTCCTGCGTAGCCCATCAGCTATATAGACCAAATCGTAGGCCGACTGGAATGGAAAAAAAAAATCTATGGCATTTCATCCGTATGACCTGATGAGGCCAATGATTCAGACTAAATAAGCCACCTTTGTATTGATAGCAGAAAGGGAGGTGAAAGGTTTGGGGGAGGGGCTTCGACATTTGTCATAAGTTTTACCTAAGTTTTGCTGATGTCACAAGACAGAGGGGCCATTATTTATAGTTTAGAGCCAGACAGCATGACGATGGTTTTCTAGAAATACAAATTGGTATGAATGCTCTGAAATCTGATTCCTACCTTAAGGGAACTTCTAAATAATCCTATTCTTATTTCCTGAGGCGTACTTCTCTAAGGACTCTAGGAAGAAAATGCTTTTCCAGTTAACTTGTAATCCTCAAAGTAAAACGAGTGAGTTGGCTTTTTCAGTCTCCCCACTCCCTCTCTTGTCTCTCTCCATGAAACATTCCAATCCAGAGTATCTTTTCTCCCATTTGGCATCTCTGAGAACAAAACATCACTCTGAGTAATCGTGACGTGCAAAGAGAGCTTTGAACTTGCTATGAGTATGGGAAACCGGGAGAACCATAAAGTATTCTTCAACCCCATGGTGGAAAAGGACAGCATTCTTTAAAACTCTGCATGAAATTCAATCTAATTTTTCTTTTCTCAGATTACAGGATCCTTGGTGAAAAATATTACATTTTTAAGCAAAAGTGCAGAGTTAATCTATCATAGTGCACCTCCAGGGGAGATTTATTACAGATCACTTTCTAAAAATGGTGTGCTCACTCTGCATATGTGGGCCATATTCACCTTACTATATTCCAGTCGAAAAACAACCAGTGTATGCGATGCCTGAGAAGTAAGAGTAAGCAAGCCTACAGAATATGACACTTATGCTAATCTGTGCCCTGCTGTGGAAAAACATACACAAGGATTCCATTACCACGTTCATTAGGCTGCAACACACTCCATCCTGAATAGGGATTATGAACCACAATAGACCGAAAGCAGTTGATTGAGCCCACTTAAGCCAAATCACTCTGACACTGACCAAATACATAGGCACTGGGAAGAGCACCAGCTCAGACTTTGTGGAGGATGTTGCTAGTTGAAAGGTTGTCCTTCCTGGAGACTGTCACATCAGTCAGCTCCTGGCATATGCCATTAGCTCAAATTGTGAAAGCTGGAAGTTATGTGGTATTTATGATTGGAATCTGGAAGAACTATTTGAGACATACAACCCAGCTCTGTCTGTGCACCTGTCATGTCGTGCCTCTGACCCTCCCCACCCACACTTCTCTCCTGATTATATTCAGAGCATGAGTTGTGTGGTGATAAAATCGTGGAGCTAGAAAAGAAATTAGAGTCAGATGGAAAGGCCAGTTCAGCACGCAGCTTGCCCATGTCTCCTCTCTCTGGTTTTCTGGGCTACTGGATGCAGTTGCTGCCTATCAGCCCAATCTTTCTGCAGTGGCAGAAATATTTGCCACTAGTGAGCTAAAAATATTTTAAAATATTGTCAGAAATAATCAAGAAAGGAAGGCAAGTTACTGCTCAGGAGGTGTTATGGAATCTGGCTATGTAAGCAGAGGAAAAAGATTTAAATCACAACCATTAAGAAGATAATAATAAAAACCTTCTGTGTGAAACAGGCTTTCAGCTTGGGGTTGAAACTCCTGTCTAGGTTTTTCTTCTTCACTTTGGGAGTTTAACAAGAGCTTGTTAAGAGAAGCCTGTACCCAACACCTTGATTTATATCACTGATGTGTTTCTGAAAAGCTGCAGATAAATTAAATTTTGTTTTTGTAAACGGAATCTCACGTGTGCTTGGTGGCTCAGTTGTATTCGACTCTTTGCAATCCCATGGACTGTAGCCCACCAGGTTCCTCTGTCCATGGGATTTTCCAGGCAAGAATACTGGAGCGGGTTGCCATTTCCTTCTTCAGGGGATCTTCCTGACCCAGGGATCAAAACTGGCTCCTGTGTCTCCTGCATTGCAGGCAGATTATTTTACCTGCTGAGCCATCAGGGAGAGATAAAGCTGCAGATAAATCAAATTCTGTTTTTGTAAACTGAATCTCATAGATGTTCTAGGAAGCTTCTTTCAGCCCACTTAACTCTGCCCTGAGTCCTTACTTGTACGTAAAGTGAAGGGCATAATCTTATGCTTGAAAATACAAATACTAACTGCTGAGTTTCTTATCCAACTGCTATGTTCCCAGTTTACCTTACTGGGTTTCCCACAAGTGGAACTGCTGATCTGAAATGATCACGGCCTTTTTCCTTCCTCTTGAGAAAGCAGAAATGTGGGAAGGGTGATGAGCCTTGTTTTTCTTCATGTATTTAGCGTTGCATCATGTGATTTGGAAAGGCATAACTAACCCCTTGAGTTTTCTAAACACAAGCCCCATCAATACAAGCTTGTGATGCCCATAAAAGCAGGGGAGGAAATACAGATTGGCCTGCCTACTTCTACAGCAGAGCCAGGGCATCACTGAGAAGCTGTGGCTGCCGCTCTTCTCCGGCCGCCGCTCCCATCTCAGAAGTCAGTCTCATGCTTGGTCCTGCCAGCAGCTCTCTGACAGAACCAGACACATGTGGACAGTGGAAAAGAAGAACTGCAGGAGAAATTCTGGCATCTTCCTCTTCCATGTGATACAGCTCCTCAGCCCCACCTTTCTAGAGCATCCTCCTCATGGAGTCCTGCCCTGTATCTTTCTGCTCCCTGAGATACCAGGACTCATCAAACAGGTTGGAGGAGGCTGTTTTCTTGCCAGGGGAACGTGGCCCTTTGTACTGCGATTGTAATACAATCTTTCCTCTCTGGGGCTGTGAATGCTACAGTGCAAAAGCGTGTTTGAAAACCTCTTTTATCATTCATTGTCTCCAGACTGAAATCATTTTTGACAACCTCTGCAGAAAACAAGCAGCTTTCTGGCTACTGGCGAGTCGATTAAAGGGAGGAAACACATGTTCACTGTCAGACGAAGCCCCTGGAGAAAGCACTGACAACCTTTTAACCCGTTTTCCCAGGGAAAGGGCCCAAATGCTTCTCTGGAGCAAAATCACCACATTCTCTTAAGCATCTTTTCATTTCAGGTATCTTTTTATTTCTCCCTAAGATGAGACACCTAAAAATAATCATCCCCAGCACCTGCATTTTTATTGTGGATATGAACAGATCTATTTTATACCCTGTCCGGAAAGACAGGGAAAAAAGTATCATTAATGAAGGTCTTTTATGAACTAACCCATCTCTTTTTTTTTCCCACTGTCTGACCAGAGCTTAAACACGAGCACACTGACAAGTTCACCCACCTTATATAATGACTCCGTGAAACCAGCCAAGAAGCCACAGGAGTGAAATTTTCTGAACGGTAGGAAGGCCTGACTAGCCAACCTTGTTGACAAACTGAGAATAAGATTGGGCCATGGAAACATTTGTGCATTTCGAGACCCTGCTCCAGAGATGCCCATTCGTTCCTTATACATATGTCGTCAAGCAGAGTTATTTCCAGGGGACAGAATAAGAATGGGAGATGGAAAGTTCCATATACAGTTAAACATGAGTGCTAGGAATGGGGGCTTGCTTTCTTAAAAAAAACAATAAAAAGGAAATAGCTGTTTCAAATGCCAGTTCTATAATCATCACAATTACAAAAGTCTCCAGCACTCGGTTCCTTAACCTATAACCTTAGTATTTTTTAACCTCAGTATCACTGGCCTGGGTGGTTTGGTCTATTACAAGAAAATGATCCCCCTCACCTGCACCCACCTCAAAATTACATATTTGCTTTTACAGCCAAAAGGCAGGGTGAGAGGTGGGGGTGGCGGGCCCCAGCTTTAAAGTCGCTGCCTGGAGGAGGAGACCACAAGGGGAATGCCAGGAGCACAGAGGGGGTCTCAGATGAAAGACAGAGGAGCAGCTTCACTCACGTGAAACTGACATGTGGGCCACATCTCTGCTTTATTCTACCAGAGCTGTTTGGGATTTTTTGGTGGTTTTGTCATTAATTGCTTTTAAACTGGTTTATATTTATTCAATTATTTTAAAAGTTAAGGTGAAATAGGAATATTATAAAATTAGCATTTAAGAGTGAACTATGTAGACATTTAGTAAAATTCCCAATGTTGGCTAACTTTCCCTTCTATCTAATTCCAAACGTTTTCATCACCCCAAGATAAAACTTTGTACCCATTACATAGTTAATCCCTGTTTCTCCCACCCCTCAGCCCTCAGCAATCAGCGAATAATTTTCTGTTTCTATGAATTTATCTACTCTGGATATTTCCTATAAATAGAATAATATAATATGTAACCATTTGTGTCTGACTTCTTTCACTTATGATATTTTTGAGGTTCATTCATATTGTAGATTTCATAAGTTACATAAGCTTCATCTTTTCATAGCTGAATTAATATTCCACTTAGGGTATATACTATAATTTGTTTATCTCGTCATCTGTCAATGAACATTTAGTTTGGCTATTGTGAATAGTGTTGCTGTGAACTTAATGTACAAGTATTTGAGGGTAAGTTGAAAATAGGCATTTTCAATTCTTTGCGGGATATACCTCAGAGCAGAATTGCTAGGTCACATGGTAATTCTGTCTCACTTTTTGAGGCACTGCCAAACCATTTCTGTGGTGGCTAAATCATTTTATATTCCCACCAACAACGCACAATTTCCTAGATGGCATGAAGTGGTATCTTGCTGTGGTTTTGATTTATATTTTCCTGATGACGGATGGTCAGCATCTTTTCATGCACCTATTGGCTCCTTGTATACTTCCTTTGGAGAAGTCTCTTCAAGTGCTTTACCCATTTACGAACAGTTTGTCTTTCTTTGTTGAGTTATAAGAGTTACTTATATATTTTGGATACTAGGACCATTATCAGATATGTGATTAGTACATACTTTGTTCTATATTGCAGGTGTTCTTTTCATTTTCTTGATAATGTCCTTTAATGCACAAAATCTTTAATTTTGAGACAGTCCAATTTAAATATTTTAATTCCTGCTTTGGAGGTGTCATACATAGAAATCCATTGCCATATTCAAGTTTATGAAAATTTACCCCTCTCGTTTATTCTGAGAGCTTGATCATTTTAGCTCTTCCATTGAGATCTTGTATCCATTTTGAGTTAAATTCTGTATATGGTGTGAGGTAAGGGTCCAGCTTTATAGTATTGTGTGTGGATATCTAGTTGTCCCAGTACTCTTTGCTGAAAATTCTATTGTTTCCCCATTGAATAGTCTTGGTACTCTTGTTAAAAAGCAATGAGCCATAGATGTGCAGAGTCTCAATTCTATTCCATTGGTCTATACGTCTATCGTTATGCCAGTATCACACTTTTTTGATCACATCACTGTAGCTTTGTAATAAGTTTTGAAATTCAAAAGTGGGAGTCCTCCAGCTTTCTATTAACTTTGTTGAGCTTATCATAATGAGCCTATAATTCAGGCACAGATATTTCAATCCTTCTCTGCTTCCCTGAAAAGTCTTCAGACCAAAAATCGAATATATCTCCAAACACGCTATCTTTAACATATAGTTAAAAAAAAATCTGACTCTTTAATTTTACAGCCAACCTGTACTTCATTAGAGATTCTTTTCGTGTTATTATTCTAAAGTGATAGTTGACAAGAAGTGACTTCAAGAGTAGTTGGCTTTCTGTTATTTGCAAATTTATGCCCCAGGTTTTTTCTAACACTGTGATTGAATTACTTTCCTGAGTGTATTCAAAGACATATAACTGGTGTTGGTCAGTAGGAACCTGCAAAAATACCGATGTCTGCTTGGAGAATGAACTATGTTGTAATGTTTTTCCTGCATCGCTACCTTCTGCTCACCCTTCTATCAGACAATTTGAGTTTATCCCAGTTTCTGTACTGAGCTTAGTGAAAAGTTCCTGGCTATATATATCACACCAAGTTCTATAAATATGTAATGTGCATATGCCTCTGTGTTCTGGGTCTCTACTTGACTTTGCATGGACAGAAGGGGGTCTTGGCTTTATTTCTGTTAAGTCATTTGTATCTCCAGAATTTACATACTTACTTCCCTTGTGGCTCAGATGGTAAGGCGTCTGTCTACAATGTGGGAGACCAGGGTTCGAGCCCTGGGTTGGGAAGATCCCCTGGAGAAGGAAATGGCAATCCACTCCAGTACTATTGCCTGGAAAATCCCATGGACAGAGGAGCCTGGTAGGCTACAGTCTATGGGGTCACAAAGAGTCAGACATGACTGAGCGACTTCACTTTTACTTTCCCACCTAGAAAGGTACTGGGAGTAAAATTTAAATCTCTCATATGTTGATGATGACTGAAATTATTCATACAGGGTAAAGCCTCTTCCATAGTGAAAACTCAGCTTTAAAATAAAAGCTTTTAAATACCACCTGAGAGAAGTAGCATGTTGCTTTCAGGAAAAAATAGAACAACTTTGACCACTATATGGAATATTCTAAGCAGAAGTAACATTACGTCATCCAATCCCTGGTTTCACCTGAGGAAATGGGGCTCAGAAAATGAGTATTCTGTGCCCTGCACAACTGTGTTATATGGTGAAGAGACAACAGTTTTGATTAGAGATAGATGAAAGAGAAAGATGTCAGTTCAGAGGAAGCACCCAAGAATTCAAACCCCTGCAGTGAAATGGCTGATTTAAATCTTAGCAGAGGCTGGCCTGGCAAACGTTGTGTGCAATAAAAAGGAGACTGCCTGCTGAGACCAAATGGCCAGTACACTGGAGAATTCAAATCTAATTTCCAAACTCGGTGATGCTAAGTGAGGACTGGGTGGCTGGTTCTTCTTTGATTCTTTTCAAAAACCCCACCTAGTAGATGAAGTTTGATAAAATGGCAGATGTTGGAAGGGAGACCAAAGTGATGGGGAAGGCCTTCCTGAGGGCTTTTGGTGAACTTATATATATATTTTTTTCTCTCTGGCTTTTTGAAAAATGAAATGACTTTTTATCATAAATACCAATGGCTATTGGCTAAGTACTTACTATGTGCTTAAAATTGCATTTGCTTCCTTACAATTACTGTAAAAACTGTGACAATATACTAATTCCCATTCTACAGATGAGGCAAGTAAGGTACAGAGGTGAAGACAGCTGATCAAGAAAGCACAGCTGATAAGTGATAAACCGTTTTGGGGGACTAATGAGTAATACATGCTCATTGTAGAAAAGTTGGAAAATGGAGAAAAAGTATAAAAATGGAAATAAAAGTCAGCCATAATATGAATCAGTGATTTATAAATAACCCAAATAATCTCTTTTGGCCAAGATGTGCTTGCACTGAGTTCCAGAATGTTTAAGCCGTAGATAAGATCTGTGTGCAGCAGTCTCATGATCATGTCTGGGAGTCTGTGCTGTTTTGTTTCTTCTTTGCCATCCTCAATTTTTCCTTTTCTGTCTGCCTTTCCTATCCTTCACTCCCAGTTGTTCTCTTTACGGCACCTCTTTAACCAGGAAGCTGAAAGGAGGTTCCCAGTGGGTGGCAGGAAAGACATCATACTTCCCCCTCCCTCAATGCTGTACTCCAGGGCACTTCACAAATTCCTTCCCACCCTTATTCCCTGGCTCTGATTGGCCTGTGGATAAATGACATGTAGGCTGAACACGATGACGTTACAAAGCTGGACATCCATGTTTACAAGCAACAGATGGTGGAAGTAAACACAGCCCAACTGTTTTTCATCCATAGCACATAGTATTGATTCTTCTCTAATTAAAACAGTCCTTGTTGTCATGCCCTTGTTTCTCATCTTTTATATTTTAAATAGGAACCAGCTTGCCTGGTGAGGACTCAGTCATCGTCTTTCTCTCATCCCTGTCCCTTCCTTCCAGTTGAATGCCAACCTTACTCTGGGGTCTTTGGGGAAGATCTCCACTCTTGTCAATCTCCATTAAATCTTCAGGATTCAGGCTTCCTCACCCAAGCATAGATGACCCATGGGCCCTGGCATCAAACCCCATCACGGTCACTGTAACTGGAAGCTTTAGGGATCTGTTTCTGCAATTCCTCATTGTTGACTGTCATTTGAGTTAACAGCTGGACTTGTGATCTGGGAGATTTCTTCATCAGTCAGAATGCCACGGGCTCTGCCCTGTCACCCCCCCAACCTTGCTGTCCCCCGGTGGCCCAAAGAGAGCCAGCAGCAATTGGGGAGGGCAGACTTTCTGTTTCAGGCTGGAAGCAGGAGTGGAACAGTTGGTCTCCAGCTCCTGTGTGGAATAGATAGTCTTGGGTGGAGACCCAGGAAAGGCATCTGCCCGCAGATCTTTATAGGAGACTGGAAATGATGGACAAAAATATCGAAAAGAAGCGAATTTCCTGTTTGATGCCTAAGCAAATAGGAAGAGTCCCTGAGGAATGGGTTATCTGCCTGTTGAGGCTTCCTGGTGGTTTGGCAGGCTGGAGAGCATGTTAGGAACAGAGTCACCACATCCTTGCCACTAACTGGCTTTGTGGCCTTAAACCAACACTGAACACTTCTGGCTTTCAGTTTTCTCTTCTACGAGAGGAAGAGATACTACCTATGAGCAGTTTAAGTGTACCATGGAGTCCTTGGAGGCTGGAGGAAAGGAAGGGAGGAGAGAGCTTTGGATGCCATAATCCTATAATCTGCAGCAATTTTATATATAATTTCTAGGCCTTGGGGAGATAGATACTGGTGAATAAGAGAGATTAAATCCATACCTTTAAGGAGTTTAGGTTAACATCTTAGTGAGATGTAAAGAAACAAACAGATGTATAATGTAATGTCAAGAAGCAGCAAGTGAAATACAGAGAGAACTGTTTTGGAGATGGACTGCTCCTAAAAGATGGATGTTTGGCTCCATCTCTGGGGCATGTCTCTGGGGCATGTGGAGCTTCCCAGGTGGCTCAGTGGTAAAGAATCTGCCTGTAAATGCAAGAGACATGGGTTCAATCCCTGGGTTGGGAAGATCTCCTGGAGAAGGAAATGACAACCTATTCTAGTTTTCTTGCCTGGAGAATCCCATGGACAGAGGAGCCTGGCAGGCTGTAGTCCATGGGGTTACAAAAGAGTCAGACACAGCTGGTGACTAAACAACAACTGGGGCACGTAGAGCTCAGAGTGAATTGTATGATGTGTTCCCCTATTTCCACACCATCCACTCAGCACAGGTTATTGTAAATCAAAGAGAGACTTGAGACCAAAATGGCAGCATATAAAGATTACATAGGATGAACACACACGATTACAAGAGTGGAACTGATCCATCTACTTTCCTTGGGGACCAGAGCAAGCAGAGATCAGTGATTTCAGACTGAAAGTACAGTTTCTCGAGTCAGCATATAGCTCTCCTTTTTGCTAATGACTATCTTTCTGAGCCACTGCCTTGTATGGGGTCCCCAGTGCTTGGAAACTGAGGTAACTGCCAATATTCCATGACTGTTTATCATTGGAGCTAGATGAACAAATTTTAATAGCTCAGGTCAAGTCCCTAAATTTGAGTAGAAATGATTATGTGTATTATTATTGGGAGGCAAAGTAGGCTGAAGATTTGAAGTGTCTTTAATTCATCTCTTTCGATTTTCATTTTAGAGCTAAAGACATTGAGGAGCACAGAGTTTGGAGGAGCTAAGCCTAGATCACACATTCACTTGGCCCTGTTAGAGCTGAGTGACTCCAGGCCTGGGCTGCCAAGACTGTGGACACCACTCGGCTGTGGGCCTGGCTATTGGCTTACAGATCAGTTACGCAAATAGTTAGAATCAAAGTGTTTTCCTAAGTGACTGGTCTGCTAAATTATCCAACAAGAATCAGTAGCTATTCACCCAGGCTTGCATCTCTAATATGCTCCTAATTTAATTCTCTTCTAGTTAGTCTTATCCGGGCTATCTGTTCCTTTCTAGGGTAGAATCTAAATTATACATGAGTCCCAGTTCACGAGTAGAACGGGAATCTGAGGCATCGAAGAATAACATGGCACTCACCTGATACAATTGGACTATAAAGATTTTCCATTTAAATGATGCAGAAAGTGAAAAAAAAAAAAAAAAAGCCTCTGGTTGAATTCGACACAGCAGGCGGCCATGGTTTCCACCTCTTCAGTTTATGGAGTTGAACCCTTTAAATATGCAAAGCAAGCCCTATTGAGATAATCTGCTATTTGGAAGGCTCCCAAATTTCTAACTGAAAGGAAAAAAAAAAAAGGATATGGATCTGCAGGAGGAAACGAAGGCCTTCTGTAAGGGATTACATGGACTACTGAGTTTAAATTCAGAAAACAATCCCTTGTATGGAGATGATGCTTTACGGTTTAGAAAACACTTTCACATGGTCTCTCCAGTCCTCAGAATAGCCCAAGGATGTTTCTGGGGGTCTTTGATGGCATGTAGAAGTGCCAGAAACATTGATCAGAGATACCAGAGGCACACAGCAGAGATTGAAGCCTAGAATTACAAGACTTTCACTTTTGGAAAAGCGACCTCAGATATTGTTTAGGTAAATGACCCCCAAGCCCATCAGCAGCAGTAATTGTTTAACATCTCTGAGAACTGTGGATATCGAGTCCATGCATGAGCGTCTTAGAGATGAGTGTCTTGTTCAGAAGGCCGCAGAGCAGTTCATTCCATTCAAAAGAGTAGGTCAGGTTGTTAGATTGGAAAAAAAAAGAAAGAGATCAACTCTGTCTCTTTGTGGTTTTTACTCACTGGTACTGACTAATGTATTGGGTGTCATACAGAGTAATACTAGCTAGGTAATACTAAGTACCATGTAGGAAGGAACACGTATCTATATAATACTTCAATCCCAATGAACCCTTTCAAGATGAGTATTATCTTCTATTTTTCCCTTTTTTATTTAAGCATGTGCTCAGTCATGTCTGACTCTTTGTGATCTATGGACTATAGCCTTCCAGGCTCCTCTGTTTATGGGAGTTTTCTCAGAAAGAATGCTGGAGTGGGTTGCCATTTCCTTCTCCAGGGGATCTTCCCAACCCAGGGGTCAAACCTGCGTCTTCTGCGTCTCCTGCTTTGCAGGTGGATTCTTCACTGCTGAGCTATGGAGGAAGCCATTTATTGAAGTATATTTGATTTACAGTATTGTGTTAGTTTATGATGTACAGCGAAGTGTTCTCTCTCTCCCTACACACACACACACACACACACACTTACTTTTCATATATATGTATATATTCACTTTTACCAGTATGGTTTATTACAGAATATTGAATACAATTTCCTGTGCTATACAGGAAATCCTTGTTATTTATCTGTTTTATACATAGTAGTTTGTATCTGGGCTTCCCTGGTGGCTCAGGGGTAAAGGATCTGCCTGCAATGCAGGAGACCTGGGTTTGATCCTTGGGTGGGGAAGATACGCTGGAGGAGGGCATGGCAATCCAGTCTAGTACTTTTGCCTAGAGAATCCCATGGACAGAGGAGCCTTGCAGGCTGCAGTCCATACGCAGGGTTTCACAGACTCAGACATGACTGAAGTGAATAAGCAGCAGTTTTTATCTGTTAATCCAAAACTTCTAATTAATCCATCAGTTACCCCCTTTCCCATTGGGCAACCGTTTGTTTTCTATGTCTGTGAGTCTGTTTCTTTTATGCGAATAGGATCATTTATATCATATTTTAGATTCCATATGTAGATGATATGATATTTGTCTTTTTCTTTCTGATTTGCTTCCCTTAGTATGATAATCTCTAGGTTCATCCATGTTGCTGCAAATGGCATGATTTCATTCTCTCCATGACTGAGTAGTTTTCCATCATACACATGTACTGTATCTTTATCCATTCGTCTGTTGATGGACATTTAGTTTGCTTCCATGTCTTGGCTAAGAAACAGATGACCAGAGAGATTAAATTAAGTGTGAAAAGATGCATAATTAGTGGCAAAGCTAGCATTTGAACCCAGATCTCTCTTGTTGTACCAGAACACATTGCCCAAGGGAAGTCTAATCTTTTGTACCGTGTTGCTTTCCAATATCTAAAGTTGATTTAGGAAATCCTGTCAACATCTCTATCTCATGTTGGATAGAGTATCCTTTTATTTGGGGTCGTTTTCTGGGTGGGGAATCAGGAAAATGCACCAAGCTATAAAATACACACCTTACTTCAGGTTCCTGTATTCCAACTTAAAAATGCATGACTATCCCTCCAGTCATTCTCCAATGTGAGAATTCTGCTCACTCATTGCTCTCACAGTTATGGTACTCTGAAGCTGTCTTTGTCAATGTCCCTCATTTTACGTGTTGCCCAGGACTAAGCACACTGCCCTGGGATACCAGTAAAGCTCACTGGATGGCACAGATTCCAAATCAGCAGCACTCGTGCTCTGTGCTGCACACTCTGCTCACTGAATCTCAATGACATGAGCGGGGGCACCAGTAATTCCTGGTTTCATGTAAGAGTATGCCTTTTGATTCCAGCTCCAGGGCTTTTTTGTCTCATGAGATGAAGTTCACCCCTGGGGCATAAAGATGCTTCTCAAGTCACATCCAAAGCCATGTAGACAATTTCTTTGAACACAGTAGAAGTTTGTTTTGCTTTATGCTATTCCCTGAGACTGCAGGAGACAGATGCCAGGAGTAAGCAAGCCCCTATGGAATCTCTGCCCAGCAAGAACATCCACTAGGCGTGGGAGTGTATTTCATTTAGTCTTGCTACCTTGGTTCCTCCAAGAAAGACCTTGTTGACTCTCTGTTTCTTTTTCACATAGTAACTTAAAAAAAAAAATCCTAAAGGAAATCAATCCTGAATATTCATTGGAAGGACTGATGTTGAAGTTGAAACTCTAATACTTTGGCTACCTGATGCGAAGAGCTGACTCATTTGAAAAGACCCTGATGCTGGGAAAGAGTGAAGGTGGGAGGAGAAGGGGACGACAGAGGATGAGCTGGTTGGATGGCATCACTGACTCAATGGACATGAGTTTGAGTAAACTCTGGGAGCTGGTGATGGACAGGGAGCCCTGGCATGCAGCAGTCCATGGGGTCACAAAGAGTCAGACACAACTGAGCGACTGAACTGAACTGAACTGAACCTTAAAAAGAAAGTAGCATGACCAGTCCATATAGATTATTTGTTTTCTGCTTTCCATTAAATGAACCCAAATTTTTGCCATAAATTCTACATGATGGGCTGCTACCTCTAATGGCCAGACTTTCTTGAATTGGCAGGTGTCTCGCCTTTAGAAGAGACCATGCTGAGATGGTTTTGCTCATCTGTGTGCTTCTAACCTGGATGGAGAAGAGGATAGGAGGACAGCAAGGAGATGGAGACCATATTAAATAGACAGATAAAACAATGCTGTTAGAACTCATTCAGGAACTCAGTTGATGCCTATGTCACTCCCTCATCCTTGAAACTTTCTTTGATTGGTTTCCGATACAACACTTTCTTGATTTTCTCTCTACATTTCTCCTTTTCTGTTGTTAGTTTGTTCTGTTATCCCCACCTTTACTGTTGGGTGCCCCAGGGTTTATTCCTTGATCCTTTCCTTTAAACTCATTCCCTTAGAGATTTCTTCTAGTTTCATAGTTTTAAACACTATGTATGTGCGGATGACTCCCCCATAATTATAACTTCAACCTGGACCTCTCTCTCAAACTCCAGGCACATGCACCCAGCTTCCTACTTAATGTTTCCACTGGGATGTCCAACAGACGTCTCTGTTCAAAACTAAACTCCTGATCTTCCCTTCATCTCCACTGATCTCTCAGTTTCTCAGGTCATAAAATCTTCAAGTCATCACTGACTTTTCTCCAAGCCAACATGAAATGTGGGAGCAGATCCTGTCTAGAATCTGATAGGATTTGTATCCAGAATCTGATCCCTCCCCACTGTTTTGCTCTATGTCACCATCATTTCTCATTTGGAATCTTTCAATACACTCCAGCCAATTTTCCTGTTCCTACATGAGTCTCCCTGGTCTACTCTTAACACAGCGCAAGCATGGTCTTCTTGAAACATTAAATCAGGTCATGTCACTTTCTGCTTAAAACTAGTAAAAAGCAGAGTCTTCCCATTGATTTATGTGATCTGGCCCCAGATTTTACTGGCTTCCTCTTTTTCTCATTCATTCTCCTCCAGGCATTGTTGCCTCCTAACTAACTCTCTCAGCCCCTTTAAGTATAAGTTGAAAGTCATCTTGTTACTGAAGCCATCCCCTCCCCCAACAAGTGCGCACACATCCTAAGTGCCTGGTCTTCTCACTCAACTCTACTCTCTGTTGCTTCCAATATGTCTAGTGCTTGCTTATCTATGATGCCTACTGCTTGTTGTCTGCCTTTCTCCACTAGAGTGTAAACTCCACAAGGGTTGAGATCTTCATCTGATTAATTCATTTGTATATCATTATCTTGGCAATGAGAACAGAGCCTTATTGAGAGCCTTGGAGAACAGAACAGGTCCAGAGGAGACAATTAATAACTACCAATTGAGTAAAGCAATTAACTAATAAGTGAATAAATATTACATGAGCAAAAAGCAAGAGGGTCCAATTTTGCTGTTTCTATATATGAAATTAATATGAATAATGGCAGTGACATATCTGGGTGAAAAACAGATGTATTCCTATTACAGTGCTTTTATGATGTGTGGCATAACCATCCCATGCTTCTCCAACTGGGGTTCAAGTATCTCCAGGTGAATATGGCAGTGTGCTTTGGATATCAAAAACCTAGTAGAAGAATAGCACATCACCCTTTTGTTTCTCATTTTCTCAAGTTTTGGGTCAAAATATTTCTTTCTTATAAGTACAAACATAAGAAAATAGACTACAAATGTTGCATGAATCCTAAAGATGAAAGCCAAGATTTCATAGAAATAGCTCTGTTCTAGATTCTACCATATGTTTGCTTTCCTCTGCCCTAAATGGTAATTTATGGAAAATGCTGAATAATATTTTAATATTAAGCCCAAATCTCAGCAGAGAAGTTTTCCCTATGTTAAAGGCATTTACTAAGTTCACCAAATACTTTGCAAAGCATCTTATTCTCAATCCTATGGATCACAAAGTCTCCTATCATCACCATTAGCTTAATATCCTCTTGGGAGCATTTCTACTGTAGGAAACCAAGGCTATACTAAGAGCTGAAAACCATCCAGCAACTCAGTGAAGGAGAAAACAAGCTACTCTGCAGCCATTGACCAAATGTTAAGCATTTTGAGTCTGATACAGAATTCATGTCTGATTCGTTAACATTTTCTGGTCTGAAAAAAGCAATGTCTTTTTTTGTTTTTCATTGTTTAGTCGTTTATTTTTATGTGATTTTAAAGGTTATACTCCATTTGCAGTTATTTTGAAAATATTGGCTATATTCCCCGTGTTGTGCAATATATCCCTGTAGCTATCTTACTTCCAGGAGTTTGTGCCTCCTGCTCCCCCATCTCTATATTGTCCTCCCCTCCCTACTGGTAACCACTAGTTTGTTCTCTGTATCTGTGATTCTGCTTCAAACTAGTTATATTCACTAGCTTGTTGTATGTTTTAGATTCCACACACAAGTGATACCATACATTATTTATCTCTCTAACTTATTTTACTTAGCGTAATGCCCTCCGGTCCTTCCATGCTGGTTGCAAGTAGCAAAATCCCATGCTTTTTATGACTGCATGTTATTCCTTTGTATATCTTCTTTAACCATTCATCTGTTGATGGACACTTGGATTGCTTTCGTGTCCTAGCAGTTGTAAACAAGGCTACTTGAACATTTGGGTGCGTGTATCTTTTCGAATTAGTGTCTTTGGCATTTTTGGACATTTGCCCAGGAGTGGGATTGCTGGATCACATGGTAGTTTTGTTTTTAGTTTTTTGAGGAACCTCCAGAGTTTCCCAGAGTGGCTGCACCAATTTACTTTGGTAGTTCTATTTTTGGCAAGACTTTTAAAATCTTTGCCATGTAAATAATCCACACAAATTGTGAATTCAAGCAAAGGATTTTGAAGATGATGAAGTTGGCTGCAGGTGTTGGTCCAGTGAACGGGTCATTTTCACATGTTGCTAGTTGATGTTCCTACAGTTTCCTTTTGTTTCAAAACAATCACCCCATGACCATCATTTTATCATCACTCTGGGTTTCTGTTCACAGATTTGGGCAAGACACAGCAGGAAGAGTTTGAATGAGGCTGAAGTCTGGAATCATCTGGACATTCCCGTTCGTACATCTAATGGTCAACACTGTCAGTTACGACCTCATCTGGGCTGTGGCCTTGCCATTGCAGGTTCTTGGGTGGGCTCACTGCTGTAGAGACGGCATTTTCTTTTGAACTCTCCAGTTTTGGTATAACAAGCACACTTTCAGTGAGCAAATCTCAAGTGTACACATAAATGCATGAGGTTTTACAAAGTGAACACAGTGATGTAACTAGACATAACTAGTGATGTAACTGAGCTCAAGATCAAGATACAGAACATTACCGGCAAACACAGAAGCTCTCTTTGTGCATTCATTTCAGTCATTACCCTCAAAGGTAGTCACTCTAAGGAAGTCTAACCCCATAATTTAATTTTGTCTTTTTTTAACTTTATATAAAATAGATTTAGGTGCATGAATGTTTTAGTGTCTGGCTTCTTTAGCTTAGGGCCTTCCCTGGTGGCTCAGACAGTTAAGAATTTGCCTGCAATGCAGGAGACCTGGGTTCAATCTATTGCTATGACATGTGGAAGAAAAGCATTCTTTTTCATAAATGTTTAATATTCCATTATATTAATATATCATAATATCTTTGCTGGTTTGTTTGTTTTTTTTTCATTTTAAAACACTGAGGTCTACGTTGATTGTTTTCAGCGATGCTTATAGCTTTCAGAGTAAATAGTTTACATACACCCTTTGTTAAATTTATTCCTAAATAATTCCATATGTTTGGCAAAATTCAAATGGCTATGGCATTGTACTTTAAATTTCATTTTCTGAATATCTGCTGTCAATGAAACAAATACAATTGATTTTCACATACTGAGCTTGTTTCCTGTAGCATTACTGAATTCTCTTCTTAGTTCTAGAAGATTTTTGAAATTTCTTTTTACTTTCTTCATAAAAAATCTAATCTATGAAGAAGATAGTTTTATTTTTTCTTAATTTTAGTCTTTTTATTTACTATGTTAAACATTTATTTCTCTATTTGCAGGGGTGAGAACAGACTTTCTCGTTTCTTTTATGGAAAACAAATTTAATGTTTACCACTAATTATGATTCTATCTGTAGGTTTTTAGATATGTGTATATATGCCGTGATTTTAGTCTTTTGAATGTTGGGTTTAAGCCAACTTTTTCACTCTCTTCTTTCACTTTCATCAAGAGTCTCTTTAGTTCCTTGTCACTTTCTTCCATAAGGATGTTATCATCTGCATATCTGAGGTTATTGATATTTCTCCCGGCAATCTTGATTCCAGCTTGTGTACCATCCAGCCTGGCATTTCGCATGATGTACTCTGCATATAAGTTAAATAACCAGGGTGACAATATAGAGCCTTGATGTACTCCTTCCCTAAACTGGAACCAGTCCACTGTTTCATGCCCAGTTCTAACTGTTGTTTCTTGACCTATATACAGATTTCTTAGGAGGCAGGTAAGGTGGTCTGGTATTCCCATCTCTTGAAGATTTTCCACAGATTGCTGTGATCCAAAGGCCTTAGTGTAGTCAATGAAGCAGAAGTTTTTCTGGAATGGATGTTGGCAATTTGAACTCTGGTTCCTCTGCCTTTTCTAAATCCAGCTTGAACATCTGGATGTTCTCAGTTCACATACTGTTGAAGCCTCGCTTGGAGAATATTGAGCATTACTTTGCTAGCCTGTGAGATGACTGCAATTGTGCAGTAGTATGAACATTCTTTGGCATTGCCTTTCTTTGGGATTGGAATGAAAACTGACCTTTTCTGGTCCTGTGGCCACTGCTGAGTTTTCCAAATTTGCTGGCATATTGAATGCAGTACTTTCACAGCATCACCTTCTAGGCTTTGAAAGAGCTCAGCTGGAATTTCATCACCTCCACTAGCTTTGCTCATAGTGATGCTTCCGAAGGCCCACTTGACTTTGCACTCCAGGATGTCTAACTCTAAGTGAGTGATCACACCATTGTGATCATCTGGGTCGTGAAGATCTATTTTGTACAGTTCTTCTGTGTATTCTTGCTACCTCTTCTTAACATCTTCTGCTGCTGTTAGGTCCATGCCATTTCTGTCCTTTGTTGTGCCCATCTTTGCATGAAATGTTCCCTTGATGTCTCTAATTTTCTTGGAGATCTGTAGCCTTTCCTGTTCTATTGTTTTCATCTATTTCTTTGCATTGATCACTGAGGAAGACTATTCTTGCTATTCTTTGGAACTCTGTATTCAGATGGGTATATCTTTCCTTTTCTCCTTTGCCTTTTGCTTCTCTTCTTTTCTCAGCTATTTGTAAGGGCTCCTCAGACAACCATCTTGCATTTTTGCATTTCTTTTCCTTGGGGATGGTTTTCATCACAGCCTCCTGTACAATGTTTCGAACCTCCATCCATGGTTCTTCAGGAACTCTATCAGATCTAATCCCTTGAATCTATTTGTCACTTCCACTGTATAATCGTAAGGGATTTGATTTAGGTCATACGTGAGTGGTCTAGTGGTTTTCCCTACTTTCTTCAATTTAAGTCTAAATTTTGCAGTAAGGGGAATTGTTTCCCTGGAATCTTTTTTTCTCGTGGTGTTCCTATAGTCCTTTGGTATCAGGTTTATTCTGGGTTCATAAAATAAATTTGGAAATTGTTTTCTACTCCATTTTTTGGGAAAAGTTTAGGGAGCTTGATATTATTTCTTTTTTAAAATGTCTTATTTATATGTTTGATAAAGTAATTAACCCATCTGGCCCTACTGTTTTCTTTGTAGAAAGGTCTTTAATTTCAAATGAAATTTCTTCAATGGAAATGGGACAAATCAAGGCTATTTTTGAGCCAGTTTTCATAAACTGTATTTTTAAGGAATTTAGCCATGTCATCTGAGTTGGCTGTATTCATTGGCAAACATTTTTCATAAGATTTCTTAATTATTTCTTTAATGTCTGTAAGATCTGTGGCAATGTTACTTTCTTTCAGACTTGAAATTGTTAATTTTTCTTTTTTTATTTTATTCTACTTATGACTAATTATCAACATTGTTGATGCTTTAAGAAGCTAAATTTTGACTTTGATTTTTGCCATTATTTGTCTGTTTCTAATGTCATTAATTTCTCTCCTTATCCATTTTATATTATCTATTTTAAATACTTTTTGGTTTAATGTGCTCTTCCTACATGGGAAGCTTATTGATATGAAATTTATTTTTCTTTTCTAGTATAAGCATTTAAAACTATGCATTTCCCTTAATATGTCCCCAGACATTAATATGTTCTATTTTCATTATTATTCAGGTTGAAATATGTTATAATTTTTGTGGTTTCTTCTTTGGTCTATGGTTTATTTAGAAGTAAGGTTAATACTTTTAAAATATGTAGTAAGATTTTAGATTTTTTTATCTACATCAAATTTAATTACATTGTAATCACAATGCATTTCTTGTGCATTAATTTTTTGAAATATATTGAAAACATTTTTAGCTCAGCATATGACATGTATCGCTGATGGCACCATTCACACTTGAAAAGAATGTGGATTCTACAATTATTGCCTGTAGTGTCCCATCAATATCCATCAGGTCAAATTGAGTTGTACATATCTTCTATATCCTTAAAGATTATTTTTCTACCTTTTCTATCAAATATTGAGAGAAGAGTGTTAAAATCTCCAACTACAATTGTGGGTTTATCTATTTGTCAATATCTGTCAATTTCTGATTTTCACAATTTGAAGTTCCATAAAAGGAGCATACTTGTCTAAGGCTTCCTGATGAATTAACCCACTTATCATTATTAAATATACTTCTTTATATTTTATAGTATTTGTTTTTCTGAAATCTACTTTGTCTGATATGATACAGTCATTCCAGCTTTTTTATGATGAGTATTTGCATAATAGATAAGTCTTATTCTTCTACTTAAAATTTGGCTGGATGGCATCACTGACTCGATGGACGTGAGTCTCAGTGAACTCCGGGAGTTGGTGATGGACAGGGAGGCCTGGCGTGCTGCGATTCATGGGGTCGCAAAGAATCGGACACGACTGAGCGACTGATCTGATCTGATCTGATTTAAAGTACATTTCTTTCAGATGGCATAAGGTCAAGATTTGCATTTTTATCCAGCCTAAAAATGTAAACAGTTTGACCCTTGAACAACATAGGCATTAAGGGTGCCAAACTCAGTCAAAAATCTGTATTATTTTTCACCTCCCAAAACTCAGCCTACTGTTGACCAGATCAGTCTTACTGATAATATAAACAGTCTCCTAGCACATATTTTGTGTGAGTATTATATACTGTAAGCTTGCACTTATGCTAGAGAAAAAATGTTATTAAGAAATCATAAGGAAGAGAAAACACATTTACAATACTATACTGTATTTATCAACACTGTAAATTTGCATCATCTGTTTATAAGATGAATCATTTTCAGTACCTACATCAATATTGTCTTATATGAAAAAAACCCACTATGGATGTTATACGTATTATTAACACTAGACATCAAAAATAAAAAGAAAACGTGAAAAACGAACTCATGTTTTTTTATAGGTGTAACGACTCATGCATTGATAATAAAGAAGCAACAGTATGATTGCTTTATGGTAGCCAGTGTAATCAATGTGATTGCCTCATGGTAGCCTAGCCTAACACTAATGAATGGTTATAAAATTTTTATAGCATATAGTATTACAGTATTATTCATAATACAGCATCAGAAATATTGTTACATTTTGTAAAACCATTTGCCTGTGACGATAGGCTAATATGCAGTTTCTCCAATTATCAGAGAGAGGTCTACTGCCTGGTAGTGTAATTCTTTGGGAGAAAAGTTATAAATCAGTAAGGTAACTAACACATTATCAATTTTATATTAAATATAACTCACCTTATGCTTATGTAGGGGTAGGTTATCCATTTCAATACAAGCCTTGCACACAAGGTTCTACACAATGATGATCTACCTAATGATGTTGATGACTGACACAAAGGCATCTCGTGCAGTTTTTGCCACATAATTATTAGAGTTTTGAGTTTCCCTGGTGGCTCAGTTGTAAAGAATCCACCTGCCAATGCGAAAGACATGGGTTCAATCCCTGGTCTGGGAAGATCCCCTGGAGAAGGAAATGGCAGCCCACACCAGTATTCTTGCCTGGAAAACCCCATAGACAGAGGAGCCTGGTGGGCTATCTTTCATGGGACACAGCTGAGCAACTGAACAACATATTAGATTTTCACACTAAGACACACACATACACAACAGATGAGTTTATTAACCCTATGGCAGGGTGATTAGTTAAAATTCATTAAGTAGCAGGGGATCATCATAAAGATCTTTCTTCTTACTGTCTTCACATTGAGTAAGCTGGGGAAGAGGAGTAAGAGGAGGGACTGGTCTTGCAGTCTTGGGGTCCTGGAGAGATGGAATAAGTGGAGAAGTGGAAGTGGGGGCAAAAGAGGCAGGCACACTGGATGTTAATTTATAGAAATACATTGTAATTTCTGTCTGAATCTTTCACTTTTTCAGTTCTCTAAAAATTTCTCTATATAGTACCAACACGTCTGCTACCATTTGCTTTAGTTTTGGTGCCCGAATCATAGAAGGGTCCATGTTGTAAAAGAAGTCAAAGCAGTCTTAAATAAGACTTGTTCTGTCAAATTATCTAATATCGATTTGTTTTCTCATACTGCTTCTTCTACATCTTGTTCCTCAATGTCTGGCCCTGGTTTCGAAGCATTCATCTCCATCAAGTCAGGTTCTATTAATTCCTCTGGTGTGGTATCTGTTAGCTCTTAGATTTCTCCAAGATCCGTATCTTGAAAACCTTCAACACTACCCCCCACTTTTTTTTTTTGGCCATATCCACAGTATCTTTGATGGTCTCCCTGATTGGTTCTGTCGGAAGTCCTATGATATCATGTACAACATCTGGACATGATTTTTTCTAACAATAACTTATAGCTTCAGCCTTGATGGCTTACATGGCTTTTTATACAAAAACCAATGATAGTATCATCAATAGTATACTCTGTCCAGACTTTCATGATATTCTCTCTGTCTGGGTTCCTTTCCATAGCACTGACAATCCTTTCCATAGAGTACTGTGTGTAATGAGCCTTAAAGGTCCTTATGACCCTGTAATCTAGAGGCTGAACTAGAAACTATTTGGGGAAAGCAAATAGACTGCTTTGATGCCTTTGGTGTTAAACTCATGGGGTTCTGGATGGCCAGGGTTATTGTTCAGTATCAAAAGAAATTTAAAAGGCAATCACTCACTGGCAAGGTACTTCCTGACTTGGGGGACAAAGTATCAATGAAATCAATTCAGAAAGAGGTTTCTGACTGTCCAAGCCTTCTTGTTGTACAACCAAAAAACTGGCAGCTGGTGGTTTTTTTTCTCCTTCAACACTAAGGAGTTAGCAGCTTTATAGATAAGGGCAGTCCTGATCACAGTTGTGTGTGCATGCTGAGTCATGTCCAACTCTTTGCGACCCCATGGACTGCCAGGCTCCTCTGTCCATGGGATCTTGGAATGGGTTGAATATTGGGATGATTGGCAAGAATCAGGCAAGAATATTGGAATGGGTTGCTATCTCCTTCTCCAGGGGATCTTCCTGACCCAGGGACCAAACTCACATCTCCTGCATTGGTAAGTGGATTCTTACCACTGAGCCACCTGGGAAAAACCTGAGCACATTTGCAATCAAAAACCTTGATTGCATTTGCACAAAACCATAGATTTAGTCTCTCTCTTCCTTCCTTAAATGTTGGTGCTCTCTTTTCTTCCTTACTAAAAATATCTTCTGTGACTTTTTTCCCCCCAGGATAGGGCACTTTTATCTGCATTATAAACCTGTTCAGGTTATCCCTTCTCCTCAGTGATTCTCTTACTGGCATCTGGGAGCTTGTCTGCTGTTTTCTTGGTGGGCAGAAGCTACTTCTCCTGTTATCTTGACACTTTTTAAGTCAAACTTCTTTCTAAAATTATCAAAGCATCCTTAGCCAGCATTAAATTCTCCAGTTTTCAATCCTTCACTTCCTTTTGCTTTAAGTTGTCATATGACTTCACTTTTTCTTGAATCATATTAGAGTTTCTCTTGGTATACCTTGTTCATGGCAATCCTGTACCCACATAAAAGTTGCATTTTCACTACTAGATAAAAAGGTATTTTGCAAAAAGTTTAAGGTTTTTGAACCTGCTAGCATAGCTGCAGTGACAGCTTCATGAATTTAGTTTTCATTTTTCACAGTGGTCCTTAGGCTGGATTCATTTATCATAAAATAGCAGGAAACTGCAGCCATAGACTTCAATCTAGCATGGTGTATACCAAGCAATGCAACTTTTTCTTGTAATGTCATGACTTTTCTCTGTTTCTTGGGGGAACTTCCAACATCACTAGCAGCACCTAGTATGTGTTCTATGGTGTTATTCAAAGTTTATGGTATTGCACTAAACATGATAAAAAATACATGAGGACTGTGAGAAATCATCTTTTACTGTGATAGGCAATTTACCAGGAGACAAAATGCTCTTGCAGAGATGATTGGAATCACACATGTTTTAAGTATTAAGATTCTCAAAATACTTGAGGTCACCACAACAGCAACAGGAGGTGTCTATGGAATTAATGCAGTAGTACCATAGGTACTACAGTTAATTTTATGCAGTTACTATTTAATGCCACATCTTTATGTTTGTTTACATTTTTCTCAATAATGAATGGCTCTTTGTTTGGTCTGTTCTGCTTCTGTTAGGTCCTTGCCACTTTTGTCCTTTATTGTGCCTATCTTTGCATGAAACAATCCCTTGGTAACTCCAGTTTTCTTGAAGAGATCTCTAGTCTTTCCTATTCTATTGCTTTCCTCTATTTCTTTGCATTGGTCACTTAAGAAGGCTTTCTTATTTCTCCTTGAACATGGGACAATGGACTGGTTCAAAATTGGGAAAGGAGTACATCAAGGCTGTATATTGTCACCCTACTAATTTAACTTATATGCAGAGTACATCATGAGATATGCAAGGAAAGGTGAATCACAAGCTGGAATCAAGATTGCCTGGAGAAATATCAACAATCCCAGATATGCAGATGATACTACTTTAATGGCAGAAAGTGAAGAGGAACTAAAGAGTCTCTTGATAAAGGTGAAAGAGGAGAGTGAAAAAGCTGGCTTAAAACTCAACATTCAAAAAACTAAGATCATGGCATTCAGTCCTATAACTTCATGGCAAATAGATGGGGAAAATGTTGAAACTGTCAGA
Source organism: Bos grunniens (assembly GCF_055505025.1). Classification (NCBI taxonomy): domain Eukaryota; kingdom Metazoa; phylum Chordata; class Mammalia; order Artiodactyla; family Bovidae; genus Bos; species Bos grunniens. The sequence continues at coordinate 43,133,708 of NC_141175.1, forward strand.
TTTCATTTTCTTGGACTCCAAAATCAATGTGATATAACTGTAGCCTCAAAATTAAAAGATGCTTGCTCCTTGGAGGTAAAGCTATGACAAATCTAGACAGTGTTTTAAAAAGCAGAGCCATCATTTTTCCAACAAAGATCCGTCTAGTCAAAGATATGGTTTTTCCAATAGTCATGTATGGATGTGAGAGTTGGACCATAAAGAAGGCTGAACACTAGAGATTTGATGCTTTCAAACTATGGTGTTGGAAAAGACTTTTGAGAGTCCCTTGGACAGCAAGGAGATCAAACCAATCAATCCTAAAGGAAATCAACCCTGAATACTCATTGGAAGGGCTGATGCTGATGCTGAAGTTCCAATACTTTGGCCACTTGGTTCAAAGAGCTGACTCATTGGAAAAGACCCTGATGCTAGGAAAATTTGAGGGCAAGAGGACAAGGAGGCAACAGAAGTTGAGATGGTTGGATGGTATCACTGACTTCGTGGACATGAGTTTGAGGAAACTCAGGGAGACGGTGACGGACAGAAAAGCCTGGCATGTTCATGGGGTCTCAAGAGTCAGACACAACTTAGCGACTGAACGACAACAACAGCATGGTCTATGTGTGTGCATACATTTTGATAAATTTTAACTTTTTATAGTAGATTTATGTATATTTGGTGGTATTAAATGATAAATTACAATACTATCTATGTATATTTTACACATTTATGACATACTTAGCTTTTTCTTTTTTTGATATTTCTAGGCTATTCAGTTTGTCAAGCTTTTTTCAAACTGTCACAAATTTCCAAAATATTTTTCAATATATTTACTGAACAAAATCAACATATAAATCTACCTACTCAGCTCAAACCCATGTTGTTCAAGGGTCAACTGTACTTATTAATAGTGATATATATTTTATCTACATGTATTATAATTGTTCATATGTTGAGTCTACCATCTTGCTGTTTTTACCTATTACCTCTCTCTGTTCCTTACTCCTTTGTCCCTCCTTTTCTGTCTTCTTTTGGCTATATATATATTTTTTTTCATTTTTAAATAATGATTTCTCTAGATATTAAATGTGCACTCCTAAGTTATCATCTACCTTGGATTAATATTATACTACTTCAAGTATAATATAAACTTGATATCAGTATACATCTATTTAACTCCCTCCCATTTTTTAGGCTAATGTTTTATTATATTTTGCTTTCACACACATTATAAGTCCCATAAAATATTACTATTCTTATTATTTATGCTTTAATAATCATCTTTCAAAGAATTTCAGAAGAGACAATATGTTTTTATTTACCCACAATTTTGCTATCTCTGTTCTTCATCCTGTCCTATAGACTTGTTTCTTCACTAAGTAATTCATTCAGTCCAGGAATTTTCTTTAACATTTGTTTTCGGTAGTATGGATTTTCTGGTGACAAAGTCTCTCAGATTTTTTTTTATATGACAATGACTTTATTCTACTTCTGTTTCTGAAAAATATTTTCACTGGATGTATAATTCTAATTTCATTTGTTTTTGTTTTTAGTACTTTGAAGATGCCTTCTGACTTGCATTATTTCTGGTAAAAAGTCAGCCATTTTTCTTACCATTGTTTTTCAGTATGTAATGCATATTTTTCCCCTCTGGCTGATTTTGCAACTTTTCTGTTTATCTTTGGTTTTCAGCAATTTGAAATGATGTGCCCAGATATGATTTTTACTTGTTTTTATGCATCCTGCGTGGGGTTCATTGGAATTCTTGAATCTGGAAGGTGTTTTCTCCTTATTAAACTTGGAAAACTTTTAACAATTGTTTCTTCAAAAATATTTTTCTTTCTTATTCTTTCTCCCTTCTTTTTCTGGGTCTTCTAATATTATATGTTAGACTTCTTAATATCATCTCAAAAGTTATTGATGTCTGTCCTTAATTTCTTTTCTTAATACCTTATCCTGCTCTCTTTTAGTTTGAATAAGCTCTAAAGACCTGCTTTTACACTTCCTTTACCTATATTCTACAAGGTCCACTCTGCTATGAGCTTATCCAATAGACACTTTACTCTAGAAATTGTATATTTCAGCCGAAACATTTACACTTGTTTCTTTTTTACATTTTCTATTGCTTTCCTGAAGTACTTCATCTCTTTACTCATTATATCTACATTTTTCTTAAATTTCTTAATTTTTAAAATATGTGTTTTAAAAGTTCTTGTCTACTAACTTCAATAATTTTGTCATCTCTGGTTTTACTTTTATTGACAATTGTTTTCTTTTAATTATGGTTACATTTTCCTGCATTTTGCAAGCTTATACTTAAAAAAATTTGTATTTCGGACATTCATTGTGAACATGTGCTTAGTCGCTCAGTTACATCTGATTCTTTGTGACCCTGTGGACTGTAGCCTGCCAGGCTCCTCTGTCCATGGGGATTCTCCAAGCAAGAATACTGGAGTAGGTTGCCATGCCCTCCTCCAGAGGATCTTCCCAACTCAGGGATTGATCCCAGGTCTCCCACTTTGCAGGCAGATTCTTTACCAACTCAGCCACCAGGGAAGCAAAAGAATACTGGAGTGGGTAGCCTATCCCTTCTCTAGCAGATCTTCCTGACCCAGGAATTGAAACAACTGCATTTCAGGCAGATTGTTTACCAGTTGAGCCACAAGAGAAGCCCAAGAATACTGAAGTGGATAGCCTATCCCTTCTCCAGCAGTTCTTCCTGACCCAGAAATTGAACTGGAGCCCGGGGTCTTCCGCATTGCAGGTGGATTATTTACCAATTGAGCTATCATGGAAGCCCAATCCATGAAAGTCTCTTTGATTATGGGAAAATGGTTCTTCCATTCACTTGTCCTCAGAGTGGTCCATTCAAAAAACAATCTTCCAACAATTAAAATATGTGTGTGCTAAGTCACTTCAGTTGTGTCTGACTGTTTGCAACCCTATCAACAGCAGCCCACTGTGCTCCTCTGTCCATGGAATTCTCCACGCAAGACAATGGAGTGAGTTGCCATGCTGTCCACTAGGGGATCTTCCTGACCCAGGGATTGAACCCATGTCTTTTTTGTCTCCTGAATTGGCAGGCAGATTCTTTACTGCTCTACCACCTAGGAAGCCCACTGAGGTGTGGAAATAGAGACTATTGTAACCAGAAAGAACACTGATATGAATCCCCTGGATCTAGAGCTGTGATTGTTTGTTTTAATAATAATATGCTAAAGATAGTGTGTTTGGAGATGTATTCAAGTTTCAGGTCTAAAGACTATGCAGGGAAGCAGAGGAGTAAAAGATCTGGGCCTGAATTATAGGCTTATTATAATAAGTTCATGGAGTCACTAAGAGTCGGACACGACTGAGTGACTTCACTTTCACTCTTCACTTTCATGCATTGGAGAAGGAAATGGAAACCCACTCCAGCGTTCTTGCCTGGAGAATCCCAGGGACGGGGGAGCCTGGTGGGCTGCTGTCTTTGGGGTCGCACAGAGTTTGACACAACTGAAGCGACTTAGCAGCAGCAGCAGCAGCATAATAAGTTCAACAAGAAGGCTAACGGAAAGTTGGAGAGAATTGAAACAGACTCACAGATACAAAGAACAAACTAATGTTTGCCAGAGGGGAGGGTATGGGAGGAGGGGCAAAATAGGTGAAAGACATTAAGAGGTACAAACTACTATAAAGAAAGCTGAGTGCTAAAGAATTGATGCTTTCTAACTGTGGTGTTGGAGAAGACTCTTGAGAGTCCATTGGACTGCAAGGAGATCAAACCAGTCAATCCTAAAGGAAATCAACGCTGAATATTCATTGGAAGGACTGATGCTGAAGCTGAAGCTCCAATACTTTGGCTACCTGATGCAAAGAGCCAACTCATTAGAAAAGACCCTGATGTTGGGAAAGATTAAGGCAGGAGGAGAAGGGGATGACAAAAGACGAGATGGTTGGACGGCATAGACTCAATGGACATGAATTTGAGAAAGTTCCAGGATATAGTGAAGGACAAGGAAACCTGGCAGGCTGCAGTCCTTGGAGTCACAAAGAGTCGGATGTGACTGGGTGACCGAACAATAACAACAACAAGCTACTACGTATAAAATAAGCAAGAAGAATGTAATGTACTTCACAGGGCATATACTCAATGAGTATACTTAATACACTCTCCTGAGCGCCTGGGTAAGTTCCTGTGCAAAACTGATGGAGAGGAGCCCACGATGGAGTGTGAATTACCCTGGTAATTTTCAAGGTGATTCTATGTTCTCACAATAGCCCCCACTCAGCCTTTATCAATTCCTTAAAAATACTGTACTGGCTCAACTTTATTACCCAGTGTGTGACTGCCCTGTTTCCCTGCTGTGTTCTGCATAGGTTAGTCCATGCCTGTATCTTCCTTTCTCTTTGGAAGCCTCCGTCTTTCATCAGTTCTATGTCCTGCAACCTCAGCTCTCTCATAGACTCAAAAAGGTTATGATTTTGTAAATTATTCATCTTCCTTGTCATTGTAGTAGGAGCAACGACCTTTCCTGTTTCTTACATCCTAAGCAATAGCTGGAAGCCCTTAGTTTATGAACTTTTAATAGAATCAGTATCAGTTTCAGTTCAGTCACTCAGCTGTGTCTGACTCTTTGCAACTCCATGAAGCGAAGCATGCCAGGCCTCCCTGTCCATCACCAACTCCCGAAGTTTACCCAAACTCAAATCCATTGAGTCGATGATGCCATCCAACCATCTCATCCTCTGTCATCCCCTTCTCCCCCTGCCTTCAGTTCCTCCCAACATTAGGGTCTTTTCAACTGAATCAGCTCTTCGCATCAGGTGGCCAAAATATTAGAGTTTCAGCTTCAATATCAGTCCTTTCAATGAAAACCCAGGACTGATTTCCTTTAGGATGGACTAGTTGGATCTCCTTGCAGTCCAAAGGACTCTTAGGAGTCTTCTCCAACACCACACTTCAAAAGCATCAATTCTTCGGTGCTCAGCTTTCTTTATACTCCAAATCTCACATCCATACATGACCACTGGAAAAACCATAGCCTTGACTAGATGGACCTTTGTTGGCAAAGTAATGTCTCTGCTTTTGAATATGCTGTCTAGGTTGGTCATAACTTTCCTTTCAAGGAGTAAGCATCTTTTAATTTCATGAGTGCAGTCACCATCTGCAGTGATTTTGGAGCCCAGAAAAATAAAGTCTGATACTGTTTCCACTGTTTCCCCATCTATTTGCCAGCAAGTGATGGGACTGAGTGCCATGATCTCAGTTTCCTGAATGTTGAGCTTTAAGCCAACTTTTTCACTCTCCTCTTTCACTTTCATCAAGAGGCTCTTTAGTTCTTCTTCACTTTCTGCCATAAGGGTGGTGCATTTTCATATCTGAGGTTATTGATATTTCTCCTGGCAATCTTGATTCCAGCTTGTGCTTCTTCCAGCCCGGCGTTTCTCATGATGTACTCTGCATATAAGTTAAATAAACAGGGTGACAATATACTGCCTTGAAGGACTCCGTTTCCTATTTGGAACCAGTCTGTTGTTCCATGTCCAGTTCTAACTATTGGTTCCTGACCTGCATACTCAAGAGGCAGATCAGGTGGTCTGGTATTCCCATCTCTTTCAGAATTTTTCACAGTTTATTGTGATCCATACAGTCAAAGGCTTTGGCATAGTCAATGAAGCAGAAATAGATGTTTTTCTGGAACTCTTTGCTTTTTTGATAATCCAGCGGATGTTGGCAATTTGATTTCTGGTTCCTCTGCCTTTTCTAAAACCAGCTTGAACATCTGGAAGCTCATGGTTCACATATTGCTGAAGCCTGGGTTGGAGAATTTTGAGCATTACTTTACTAGTGTGTGAGATTAGTACAATTGTGCAGTAGTTTGAGCATTCTTTGGCATTGCCTTTCTCTGGGATTGGAATGAAAACTGACCTTTTCCAGTCCTGTGGCCACTGCTGAGTTTTCCAAATTTGCTGGCATATTGAGTGCAGCACTTTCACAGCATCATCTTTCAGGATTTGAAATAGCTCCACTGGAATTCCATCACCTCCACTAGCTTTGTTCGTAGTGATGCTTCCTAAGGCCCACTTAACTTCCTATTCCAGAATGTCTGGCTCTAGGTGAGTGATCACACCATCATGATTATCTGGGTTGTGAAGATCATTTTTGTATAGTTCTTCTGTGTATTCTTACCACCTCTTCTTAATATCTTCTGCTTCTGTTAGGTCCATACCATTTCTGTCCTTTATTGCCCATCTTTGCATGAAATGCTCCCTTGGTATCTCTAATGTTCTTGAAGAGATCTCTAGTCTTTCCCATTCTGTTGTTTTCCTCTATTTCTTTGGATTGATCGCTGAAGAAGGCTTTCTTATCTCTCCTTCCTATTCTTTGGAACTCTGCATTCAAGTGGAATTTAATAGAATATTTGCATACTATTCTTCTAATGAATAATAGTAATGAATTTTAAAGCAAAACCAACATTTTGAAAGTAAATGTTTGCTCCATGCTGAAATTAGTTACTGAAATTCACTCTAACTGGAACTCTAGTAAGATTTCTTAGATATAGATTGACTGTCATTTGTTAACTGTAAGTGTCACTTGTGTTAAGTGTTAACCATAAATACTGTTTCTCTGGTGTGGGAAGGAATTAATCAGAACACTGATTAAAATAAAGTCCAGCCATCTTAGCCTGGCTTTTGAAATTCCCCTTAACCAGACACTAACTATGTTTTATATCATCCAAGTTTGCTACAGAAATATTCAGGAACATACAGGATGCCCTCCTTAAACATCTCCATCCCTCATTTTTTCTAACTCTGATTGCCATTTATTCAGTGACGTTCCATATCAGCACTGCCTTTCTTTTCCTTTTTTTATCTCTCAAGGCTCAGATGGACTTCGTGCATGCAGTCTTTGCCAATCAACAAATTCTCGTTGGGCACTACTTTGTCTGAACTCTGTTCTAATTGACAGACATACAATGGTAACTGTGCCATACCTGCCCTTAGGGAGTGCACAGTCTTTAGTAAAGTTCTTTCCTGAACAAGTGATTTTTCTGTGGTAGTGGTGGTGCTGATGATGGAAATGATAATGAGGAGGATGACAAAGGTGATGACGATGATCGCTAACCTTTATTGAGTACTTACTTTGTGCCAAGAACTTTTCTTAATCTTTTGTATCTATAAGTTTTTTTAATCATCACAACCACTCTAGGAGATAGTTATTACTTTTATCCCGATTTTACAATGGAAAAATGGAGCATAGAGACTTAATAAATGAGTAAATACATGAATGATTTTTGCTTCCTAAAATATTCAGCCACATTAAATAAGGGACTGATATTTTGGGTGCTGTTTGAATATAACTGTTTCCTTCTCCTGATAATACCCTCTTGATCACACTATAGAGAGACTATGCATTTGTTTAAACATTTGGTATTCTGCTGTTCTTTTGATAAATGTATACTCTTTCATGAAGTTCCCTTTAAACTTTGCGAACTCTGAGTAAGAAAAAGGACAAAGAGATGGTGATGGAAAAGACTTACAGCCTCTTCTCCCAACTACTATGTCACTTCACTTAAAATTCTCTGTGGGGCTTCCCTGGAATTCAGTGGTTGGGAGTTCACCTTCCAGTGTAGGAGGTATGGGTTCGATCCCTGCTCAGGGAGCTGGGACCCCGCATGCCTCAGGGCCAAACAACAAAATATGGAACACAAGCGGTTTGTGGTAAATTCAATAAAGACTTTAAAAATGGTCCACATAAAAAGAATCTTTAAAAAAACCTTAAAAAAGATTCTCTGTGGTAGCCACAGTTTAGAGTCTGCTGTGGCTACAGACCTGGTGAGGCCTGCTCTAGAAAATGGGCAGGATGCCCATTAGCAGCGTTAGGTTAGGTCTAAACATCGAAGAAACAATGTAGGAATGGCCAAGAGAGGAAGGGAACAATCTGGATACATAATCATTTTTTCACAAATATTTATTAAATGGTTATTATGTGGCTGGTCTTATGAAGAGAGCCCGACATATAGTGGCAAACACATCGATATGGCCTCTGCCTTCAATGTCCTTGCAGCATAAGAGAATATTCCAATATTAGGTCCTTGCATCAATGAGAAAAAAGCCTATAGTTACATTAGGCCCCCAATTCCTCATGTGTCAGTGGCAATCACTATTTCAAGCTGCAGTTCTTTCAGCCAACCAGGCTGACCAAAAGCAGAAGTGTCTCAGGGGACTCAAACTACAGCAGTGGAACTAGTTTTCAGTCCTAAATCTGGAGTCCAAAGAGGGCCTGGGGACAACTTTAGCCCTCCTGTCTCTTCTTCCTCTGTGATGGGCTTGCCCATTTCCCATGGTCTGTACTCCAGCGATTCTGTTGAGACTAGAGTCTGCCCTGAACCCCATCTCACTTGACTCCCCGAGGGATGATTCTTCATTATTGTCCCCAGCATATGCCAAAGACAGTTCTAGTTCTTATAGGCTTCTTCCCTTAAGAGCTGGAACCTACTTCTGGAAACTCCAGCTGCTGGCTGGGGTCTTATTCCAAGCAGATGGACCACCCAAAACCATGACATTGTCGGCTTCCTGACTTCAGGCATCACTGCTGTCTGGACGCTGCTGCCTCTGTGCCATGTCTTCTAGCTCCAAATCCCCCCAAATGTTAGCAAGTGGCTGGTAGGAGACAGTTTACTACACTGCTTTGTGCTGGTGGCCATTCGCCTATGAAACCAACTTTTCAGATCGGGTCAGACTTCCAACAGCAGCCCTGTCTTTCACCACTTTTTCCTCAGTTCCAACAGCCGGTTGCTAAGTCCCAGCATGCCTCTCCTCAAAGCCCTCCAGAGATGTGACGAGCTTTTTTTCCTGGTTGTTAATCCTGGTTTTTATTGTCTTGTGACCTCATACTCCAGTGTCTGGCACTTGATCCATTTACCTCTTCCCATTTTCGCACAGCAACATAAAGATCTTTCTTCCATAGGATCACTCAATTCTTGTTGCATGTCTTCTGACAGGATGCTTTCTAACAAGGTCCAATAACGAAAGCTGGAGTCAGCATGTGTCAGGAGATCTGTTTTCTTGCTCTGCTACTGTCTGGCTGTGTGGCCTTGGGCAATTCAGTTCCCTTTGCCATGACTCAATTTCCCAGATGGTAAAATGAAAAGAGTTGGCCATAAGGTTTCTGATACCTTGCAGCTCCCAAGTTTGTTGACATGAAGTTGACAGAGAATAGCTTTTTCAAGCAACTCTCAACTTGTTTTTTTAGCTTCAAATACCCATCAGAAAACAATATCCAATCAGCTAACACTTCTCACCTTTCTCCAGCTTTGGATGACGTCTATTCCTATATCCCTTAATTTTGACTTCCTTGTCCATATACTTTATACATTAAAGTCTTGAATTGATAGACTATTTATATTTTCCAGATCCTTTCATGATTATTATCCCATTGGATCTTCAAATGGCCCTATTTATTAAGAAGGACAAGGTTTTCCAACTTCTCTTTATCTTTTCGTCTTCTCTCCCTTCCCCTCCACTCCTCTCTTTCCTCTCCTTTCCCCTACCTCCACTCTCCCTCTTAAGAATCAGGCTATGATGCGTTTGCCCAAGGCAGCACAACTAGTCAGTGGCAGTTCCTGAACTAGATTTCAGGTCTCCTGACACCTAATTTAATAAATCTTTGACCTTTCCATGCCCCTCTCTCCTCCTCACTCAGCTTTTTATTTTTTTGCACCAATCTATTGAATTCCTCCAGGATTGCTAATGTTCCACCTTCTTCTGTGAACCAGGAGAGTTTGAGTACTCAAAGAATGGATGGAATTAATTCTCCCCTTCTTTAAGTAGAAGGTTTCCAGCAGCCAGCAGGAATCACTTTTGCATGGCACCCATCTCTCTGAGCATGGACTACCAACAAACATGTGATTCTTCAGTCAGCTTTTCTGATGTTTCATCACATTTAACCAGCAAACTAATGAAGCCCAAACTCTAAGAAGAGAAGTTGAAGATGCAAATCTGATGAAGAGAAGTCAAAGAGGAATTTTAGGCAACAGTGACTTAGTTTCACTGGTTGGGCCATAAGCTACCAAGGTTGCATAATTTAGAATTTTCCCAAGAGCTGAAAGAACTGCGTGTGTTCCCTACTCTTCGGTATCAGGAAGGAGGGATTAAGTGAATGTTTTCAGTTTCACAGGAAAAGGTAATAAAAATACAAGTATATTTTGGGTCAGGTTCAATTTCTGCTTGGTTCTTCCAAATCTCTCTGAAGAAAATAGATTGTAGCACAACAGAAACTTTGACACGCAAGCAGGTAAGATTCTTCCCCACAACCCAGGTAGTTATCGTTCCCCAATACAAACCTAATTATGTACAATGATGAATATAGCAAGCTTAATAAAATGGGGGGAAAGTTAAAGATAGTGGGTCAGATCTGTCAGTCATAGTAAGACCATCATTAGTTACTATTTTAACGGTTCATTTGATTAAATGCTAAGCTATTGTCTTGTAATTATGTGTATTCAAGGGAAAAATCCTCAAGTTCAATTAGGACTGTATCTTTTACTGCACTATGTTTAATGAAGTCGCAACATCATTATAATAAGCAAGGAATAATGAAAATCTTCTTTTGAAATTGCAATAGAAGTATTTGCAGAGAAGTAGCTGGCATGCGTAATATGATGAGTTCCCTTAAATGGCTCAACTATTGATCAAAAAAGCAAATTATATAAGTGGATAGTGCGAGGCAGAAACATGTGGACACAGCTGGAGTGTCATGTGTCATGGTTCCAGTCATTGCCAGCTGGCGGTCACACAAAGGCAGGCCAAGCCAAACAATTACTGTTATTCATAAGAGCAAATGTACATTCCATACACACAGCGCAGGCTTTATGAAATAACTGAGCATTCAGATGCATCCAGACAGCCGAGCTGTTTTTTTTTTTTTTTTTTTTTTTATCACATGTCCCTGGGTGCCAGGCCAAAATGGCAAACTGACTCTGCTTTTCAGAAACCCTTATCTTTACCCAATTAACCAAATCACTGTGACATTTGAGAGTTCTTCATGCACGTTGCTGAGTGCGTCAAACCAGCAGTCTTACCAGGCAGCAGATGCACAGCTTCTGGAAGCAATCTGCTTTCATTCTTTTTTTTTTTCCTTTGAGCTGTAAATACCCTGTCAGACCACTGCCCATTACAAACCAGAGCTTGGAATCCATCTGTAAGATCTTAACATACATCTGAAATCTAGTGGTCCTGCTTGTCCTCAACTCCGTGTGTCTATGTGATGGATGGCTTCCAAGATGTTGCCTTGGGAAGGTCAAGGATGGCCAAGCAGCAAGCAGTAGGGATTCGTACTCTTGCTTAGGGGAAAAAATAAATTAAATGGAGAACATTCTAAAAGATATTCTAGTAATGTACTGAAATGAGAACCCCTGCATTGCTTAAAATAAAGGTACAAAAGGAAGGAGAAGTCATATGGAGCTGCTTTTTTTTTTTCAAAATTTTCATCTATTTTCTTAAAATGTTGCCATAACTCCCTGCCTATTCTTTCTTTCAAAGACAAAGTCACAGGCACATGTGAAAATGTGCCATCATATTATTGTTTACAGTCGCGTCAGAATAAACAGAGTCCTGGAGAGAAAGGGTCACTGCAGTAGGTGAATGTTTATATCTCATCCCTCCAAAGAAGAGATGGGGTGCTCGGTCTATACTGGCACAGTCCATTAGAAATAGAACGTGAGCCATATTGGTGACAGAATTATCTAGTAGCCACTCAATAAAGAAACAAGTGAAATTAATTTCAACAAAATATTTTATTTAATTCAATGTATCCAAGATATCATCATTTCAATGTATAATCATTAAAGTATTAATGAGATATTTTACATTTTTTGATACTAAGTCTCAAAGCCTGATGTATATTTTACACTTATGACACATCACAATTTGGACTAGTCACATTTCCAGAGCTTCTTGGCCACTGGTGGCCGATAGCTTCCATTTTGGATGTGCAGCATCCAAAAAGGCTTTTGGGGGGGTGGGGATTTTGAGTCTGTCCGAGCAGTCTTTGCCCAAGGACCAAGGGGTAATGTCTAATACACTGACTGAAGAGTCAGATACTCTGCTACTGGTCCTAGGTTTACTGTCAAACCTCCTCCTGCTTAGAAACTTCATCCGTAAAATGGAGAGGATACCATCTGCCTTATGACCTCTTCTAAGTTTTTTAAGGCTTCCCTGATGGCTCAGTTGGTAAAGAATCTGCCTGCAAGGCAGGAGACCCAGGTTCAATCCTTGGGTTGGGAAAATCCCGTGGAGGAGGAAATGGCAGCCTACTCCAGTATTCTTGCCTGTGAAATCCCATGGACAGAGGAGTCTGGTGGCCTACAACCCATGGGGTCACAAAGAGTCAGACACAACTTAATGACTAAACCACCACCACAAGACTTCAAGTTAAATAAAAGATTATTTTAAGAAATAGAAGTAAACACTAAATCCTATAGATTCTAGATTCAATCTACAAATACGTTGATCACCTGATATGAACAGCTGGCTCATTGGATAAGTCCCTGATGCTGGGAAAGATTGAAGGCAGAAGGAGAAGAGGTGTCAAACGATGAGATGGCTGGATGGCATCACCAATGCAACTGACATGGACTTGGGTACACTTCCGGAGATAGTGAGGGACAGAGAGGCCTGGTGGGCTGCAGTCCATAGAGTGGCTAAGAGTTGGACATGACTGGGTGACTGAACAACAGCAACAACAAACACTAGATTAAGAAAATACCTAAAAATTTATCAACAATAGATGAAAGTTCTAAAAAGCAAGGAAGATCATTCTATTTCTTAATTCTCTGTCTTGTTATTCCTTTCACAGGATAGGTTTGAAGTCAGATAGGATTTGAAAGACTAAAGGCCCCCTCATCACCAGTAAAGGTCTGTGGAGGATTTTTTAAATATCCAAGATTTTTAAAGTCACCATGATAAGGTCTGAAGGAGATGGGAATACCAGACCACCTGACCTGCCTCTTGAGAAACCTGTATGCAGGTCAGGAAGCAACAGTTAGAAATGCCCATGGAACAACAGACTGGTTCCAAATAGGAAAAGGAGTCCGTCAAGGCTGTATATTGTCACCCTGCTTATTTAACTTATATGCAGAGTACATCATGAGAAACACTGGGCTGGAAGAAGCACAAGCTGGAATCAAGATTACCAGGAGAAATATCAATAACCTCAGATATGAAAATGCACCACCCTTATGGCAGAAAGTGAAGAAGAACTAAAGAGCCTCTTGATGAAAGTGAAAGAGGAGAGTGAAAAAGTTGGCTTAAAGCTCAATATTCAGAAATCGAAGATCATGGCATCCGGTCCCGTCACTTCATGGCAAATAGATGGGGAAACAGTGGAAACAGTGGCAGACTTTATTTTGGGGGCTCCAAAATCACTGCAGATGGTGATTGCAGCCATAAAATTAAAAGACGCTTGCTCCTTGAAAGGAAAGTTATGACCAACCTAGACAGCATATTCAAAAGCAGAGACATTACTTTGCCAACAAAGGTCCATCTAATAAAGGTTATGGTTTTTCCAGTAGTCATGTATGGATGTGAGAGTTGGAGTATAAAGAAAACTGAGTACTGAAGAATTGATGCTTTTGAACTGTGGTGTTGGAGAAGACTCCTGAGAGTCCCTTGGACTACAAGAAGATCCAACCAGTCCATCCTAAAGGATATCAGTCCTGGGTGTTCATTGAAAGGACTGATGCTGAAGCTGAAACTCCAATACTTTGGCCACCTGATGGAAAGAGCTGACTCATTTGAAAAGACCCTGATGCTGGGAAAGATTGAGGGCAGGAGGAGAAGAGGACGACAGAGGATGAGATGGTTGGATGGCATCACCGACTCAATGGACATGAGCTTGGGTAGACTCCAGGAGTTGGTGATGAACAGGGAGGCCTGGTGTGCTGTAGTTCGTGGGGTCGCAAAGAGTCGGACACGACTGAACTGAACTAATAAGGTCACATTCTTTTGTATAGGGGCATTCTTTCAATGGCTAATCCCCATAGAGACAAGCATTCCAGTTTTCCACTGAAACCTGGCAGCACATTGTACAAGAGATGCCAGGCTTATCAGGTATGTCTTTACCATTGTCCTTCATTGGTGAGATGATCTGAACATTTAAAGTCCTGCCACCCTTTCTCTCAGCATGGCTGTCTCACAACCCACTGTCCCTCACCTCACACCTCCCCTGCTGTGTGGTTGTGCCAGGACCAGGGAACTGTTTGGCTTTGGATTCTCCATGTTAAAGTACATTGGCCAATGGGAATGCCAGCAGCTCTAGCCCATAAGGCACCAAATCAAAGGCCATCAACCTTTAACATCGTAGTTACAATGCATGCATGTGTGCTTAGACACCCAGTTGTGTCTGACTCTTTGCAAATCCATGGACTGTATCTGCCAAGCTCCTCTGTCCATGAGATTTTCCCGGCAAGAACACTGAAGTGGGTAGCCACTCTCTTCTCCAGGGGATCATCCCAACCCAGGGATCAAACCTGCCTCCTGCATTGCAGAGGATTGCTTTGAGCCACCAGGGAAGCCCCATAGTTATGATATTTAGCAATTAATATTTGCCAAGGCTAACACTACTGATAACAATGACTACCATCTTTGTATCTCTAGATACTAACATTTAAATTCAAAATCATAATCATGAGGTCAATGTTTCTACACAGTGCCTTAAATTCTAGAACAATTTTCTGATTGGTTACATTTACTCCTAAGTATTTTATCTTTTTAAAATGCTATTTAAATGGGACTGCTTCCTTAATTTCTCTTTCTGATAGTTTATTGCTAGTGTAAGAAACACAGCTGATTCTTGTGTATTGATTTTGTGTCCTGCAACTTCACTGAACTCATTTATTAGTTTTAATAGCTATTGGATGGAGTCTTTAGGATTATCTACATACAGTATTATGTCATCTGCAAACAGAGACAGTTTTACTTCTTCCTTTCCACTTCGAATGCCTTTTATTTCTTCTTCTTCTGTAATTGTCTGGCTAAGACTTCCAGTACTATGAATACCAGTGACAAGAGTAGGCATTCTTTGTCTTGTTCCTGATCTTAAAAGGAAAGCTTTTAGCTTTTCACTGTTGAGTATGATGTTAGCTGTGGGCTTTTCATATGTAAAGCTGTGGGCCTTTATTATTAATATATTGAATTATGTTCCTTCTATATCCAGTTTGTTGAAAGTTTTTATCATAAAACTATATTGAATTTTGTTTAATGCTTTCCTGCATCTATAGAGATGATCATATGATTTTATCCTCCATTTTGTTAATGTGTGCACATTGATTGATTGATGGATATTGAAGCATATTTGCATCCTGGGAATAAATTCCACTTGATCATGGCGTAGGAATCTTTTGTGTATTGTTGAACTCAGTTTGCTAATATTTTGTTGAGAATTTTTGCATCTCTGTTCATCAGGGAAATTGGTGTGTGATTTTCTTTTCTTCTAGTGTCTTTGTCTAACTTTGGTATCAGGGTAATGGTGGCCTCATAAAATGACTCTGAAAGTGTTCTATATTCTATTTTTTGGAATGATTGATGTTAATTCTTCTTTAAGTGTTTGGTAGAATTCACCATTGATGCCATGTGGTCCCAAACTTCTCTTTATTGGGAGCTTTTTGATTACAGAGTCGATCTCCTAACTAGTAATTGGCTTGTTCAGATTTTATATTTCTTTATGACTCAGTATTGGTAGACTGTTTATTTTAGGGGTCTATCCATTTCTTCTGGGGTGTGCAAATTGTTGACAAATAATTGTTCACAGTAACCTCTTAGGATTCTTTGTACTTGTGTGGGATCAGTTGTAATATCTCCTCTTTCATTTCTAATTTTATTTACTTGTTTCTCTCTTTTTCTCCTCATAAGTTTAGCTAAAGTTTTGTATATATTTTTATCTTAAGTTTTAGTTTCATTGATGGTTTATATTGTCTTTTTAGACTCTATTTTATTTATTTCCACTCTAATCTTTGTTAATTTCTTCCTTTGACTAACTTTGGAAAGTGAAAGTTGCTCAGTAGTGTCTGACTCTTTGCAACACCATGGACCATACAGTCCATGGAATTCTCCAAGCCAGAATACTGGAGTGGGTAGCCTTTCCCTTCTCCAGGGGATCTTCCCAACCCAAGAATTGAACCCAGGTCTCCTGCATTGCTGGAGGATTCTTTACCAGCTGAGCCATAAGGGAAGCCCAAGAATACTAATGTGGGTAGCCTATCCTTTCTCCAGCAGATCTTCCTGACCCAGGAATCAAACCGGGGTCTCCTGCATTGCAGGTGGATTCTTTACCAGCTGAGCTATCAGGGGGCTTAGTTTTTCTTCTTTTTCTAATTTTGAAATGTAAAGTCAGGTTATCTATTTGAGTTCTTTCTTTTTTCTTAATGTAGACATTTATTCCTATAAAATTCCCTATTAGAACTGGTTTTGCTGCATCCCATACTTTTTAGTATGTTGTGTTTCAATTTTCATTTGTCTAAAGACATTTTTAAATGTTTCCTTTGATTTATTCTTTGCCCCATTGGTTATTCAGGAGCATGTTGTTTGATCCCTACACATTTTTGTATTTTCTAGCTTTCTCCTTGTAATTGATTTCTAGTTTCATACCACTATGGTCAGAAAGGATGCTTGATATGATTTCAATCTTCTTAAATTTATTAAAACATGCTTTGTGACCTATGTTATGGTATCCGGGAGAATGTTCCATGTATGTTTGAGAAGAATGTGCATCCTGCTGCTATTGGATAGAGGTTCTATATGTATCTGTTAGGTCCATCTGGTCTCACAAGTAGTTGAAGTCCAATATTTCCTTAATGATTTTCTGTCTGGATAGTCTGTTCATTATTGAAAATGGAATATTAAAGCCCCCTAATATTATTGTATTGATGTCTATTCCTCCCTTGTTAATATTTGCTTTATAAATTTTTGTACTTCTGTGTTGATTGCGTAAGTGTTTACTAATGTTATAGCCTCTTGATGAATTCATCCCTTATCATCATATAACATCTTCCTTGTCTCTTGTTAGAGTCTTTGGAATAAAGTCTATTTTGTCTGATGTAAGTATAGGTACCTCTGCTTTCTTTGGGTTTCCATTTGCACGGAATGTCTTTTCCCATTCCTCACTTTCAGTGTATGTGCTCTCTTAAAGCTGAAGCAAGTCTCTTGTAAGTCCCATATAGTTAAGTCTTGCTTCTCTGTCCAACCACAATATGCCTTTTGATTGAAGAATTTAATTCATTTACATTTAAAATAGTTATTGATAGGTATGAACTTGACTACTGCCATTTTGTTAACTGTTTTATGATTGGTCAGTATTTCCTGAATGAGTGAATGGATGAATAAATGACTTAAATAGTTTTTAAATGGAACTGTTTTTTACCATTTAGTTTCCCAAATCATTAGTACAAAGTTTTCATTAAATGGAATGGTTTTTTATTGCCCAACAAGAGATTACAATATAATACATTCATCTTTGAAAAATCGTGCCTTAGTTTTTCACAAGGCTTTAAACCTAAAGGCAGACCAACAGAAATTGCCAGTGGTAGCTCTGCTGTAAGAGTATGACATATTAAGCTAGGTGTGTATGTGGCCTAAGACAGGGATCCCCAAGCCCTAGGCCATGGACTGGTATAGCAGTCCATGGCCTATTGGGACTGGGCTGCACAGCAGGAAGTGAATGGCAGGCAAGTGAGCGAAGCTTCATCTATATTTATAGCTGCCTCCCATTGCTTGCATTACTGCCTGAGCTCTGCCTCCCATCAGATCAGCAGCGGCATTCAATTCTCACAGGTACACAAACCCTGCTGTGAATTGTGCATATGAGGGATCTAGGTTGTATACTCCTTATGAGAATCTAATGCCCGATGATCTGAGGTGGAGCTGACGTGGTGATGTTAGTGCTAGAGAGTGGCTGCAAATACAGATTATCATTAGCAGAGAGGTTTGACTGCACAGAGA
This sequence comes from Bos grunniens, assembly GCF_055505025.1. Lineage (NCBI taxonomy): Eukaryota > Metazoa > Chordata > Mammalia > Artiodactyla > Bovidae > Bos > Bos grunniens. The sequence continues at coordinate 43,151,669 of NC_141175.1, forward strand.
CCATAAAAAATCAGTTGCTTGCAGATTCATATCAAACCCCCTAGATGAGATCTTCCAGTTGCAGAAAAGTAAGCTCAGGGCTCCCACTGATTCTGCATTATGGTGAGTTATATGCTTTTACTATATATCACAACATAATAATAATAGAAATAAAGTGCACAATAAGTGTTCAGTGCTGTTCAGTTCAGTCCCTCAGTTGTGTCCGACTCTTTGAGACTCTATGGCAAAACCCAGGCCTCCCTATCCATCACCAACTCCCAGAGTTTACTCAAACTCATGTCCATTGAGTTGATGATGCCATCCAACCATCTCATCCTCTGTCATCCCACTTTCAATCTTTCCCAGCATCATACTCTGTTGGAAGTGTCTTTTCAAATGAGTCAGCTCTTTGCATCAGATGGCCAAAGTATTGGAGTTTCAGCTTCAGCATCACTCCTTCCAATGAACATTCAGGACTGATTTCCTTTAGGATGGACTGATTGGATCTCCTTGTAGTCCAAGGAACTCTCAAGAGTCTTCTCCAACACCACACCACAGTTCAAAAGCATCAATTCTTCAGCACTTAGTTTTCTTTATAGTCCAACTCTCACATCCATACATGACCACTGGAAAAAACATAGCCTTGACTAGACAGACCTTTATTGGCAAAGTAATATCTATGTTTTTTAATATGCTGTCTAGGTTAGTCAAAACTTTTCTTCCAAGGAGTAAGCATCTTTTAATTTCATGACTGCAGTCACCATCTGCCGTGATTTTGGAGCTCCCAAAATAAAGTCAGCCACTGTTTCCACTGTTTCTCCATTTATTTGCCATGAAGTGATGGGACTGGATGCCATGATTTTAGTTTTCTGAATGTTGAGCTTTAAGCCAACTTTTTCACTCTCTTCTTTCAGTTTCATCAAGAGGCTCTTTAGTTCTTCTTCACTTTCTGCCATAAGGGTGGTGTCATCTGCATATCTGAGGTTATTGATATTTCTCCTGGCAATCTTGATTCCAGCTTGTGCTTCTTCCAGCCTAGTGTTTCTCATAATGTACTCTGCATGTAAGTTAAATAAGCACGGTGACAATATACAACCTTTATACACTCCTTTTCCTATTTGGAACCAGTCTGTTGTTCCATGTCCAGTTCAATAAGTGTAATGTGCTTGAATCATCCTCAATCTAATCTCTGCCCTTGTCTGTCAAAAAATTGTCTTCCACAAAATTGATCCCTGGTGCCAAAAAATGTTGAAGACTGCTGGCCTAAAACATGGAACACTCATGACTGCTTTGATGATTCATACATTCATTCATCCATTCAACAAATCTTATTTGAGTACATAGTAGGAGTTGAAGTCTCCTGTATGTACTGGAGAGATACTGATGATCAAAACCCCTAACTAACGTTCCCTGTCCCCATTGGGCTTACCATCTAGTCGTTCATTTCCTTTAGAATCTTGGGCACAAGATGTGATGAAATTTCTTAGTATCTTTCAGTCAGAAGATGAAGATGGAGCTTCTGTTGTCTTTCACATTAAGAAAATTAAATCCCTTGTTTGACTCTTCCTTCCCCATCCCCACTATCCCCTGATTTGAGAAGTTTACTAATAGCACTCATCCATGGAAGCAGTCCAGTAGCTTGTTTAAGTTCACTGGAAATGAGTCTCCCCTCCTCTGCCTTTTCCAGTAAGGAACAGCCAAGGACACTGAGGGGGAGGCTCACACTTAAACTCCAGTGAAAGGACCCCAAACCCACATCAGACACCCTGGCTTCCAGGCCTGTACACATATCATGCACCATCTCCGGGTAAAATCTAAACTGCTTTAGTCACTTCTCAGGATGCCTGGGGCTCAGTCAGTAACTTGAGTTAAGTGAGGACAGCCCACCTGCAAATGTTCCTTCTCTTCTTTTCATGTTTTTTTTCCGTGGCTCCTGACACTTCTTGGCCACCCATCATTTTCCATTTAGTTGTGGGCAGTCTTCTTATCTTCAAAGTGCTTCCCTTTGCCTTGCAGAGGGAAGTCTACCCCTAAATAAAGTTCTTGGTTTTCTGTGTGTGCTGAGAGCCCCTGCCAGCAGCCCAGCTGCTTTCGGACCCTTGCCACCCGGCCTCTGCCAGCATTTCCGAGTTTCCACTACAGGAATAGATTCCTTGGAAGGAGACTTGCTTCTTTTGGGCCATGAGGCCTCTTTTCTGAGAGCGGAGACAGAGTGAGAAAGCCCAGGGGAGAGCCGGCGCGGAGGTTCCATGAAAAAGGTTCTTCAGGGCTGGCTTGAACGGTGGTGTTGTGTGACAGAAGAATCCCTCAGTCTTTCTGATTTTGGCCAAGGCTCCCTGCTTCTTCATGAGATGTTGATGAATTTGTGCCTGGTTCCTCTCTGATGATTACCTCTGTGTTTACACTGTGCTGCCTCGGAGTCAGTGCTGTATCTTGAATGCTCATTCAAGGAGAGTAACTCAAGGGCTGACAGCTGGTGAGGTCATTCCACGTCTCGCCAAGGCCCGTGTGCCATTACAATGAAGTAATAATGTATTTATAACACACCTAACCGCTGATGGCTTCGATTGCTGTGGCTTTCCCCCTGCATTTGCACAGATGTTTTTTGAAAACTCAAGAATTGGCCTCCAGAAACAACCTTCTTGCAAACAAACTCTGTCTGTTGACTCTGGCGGGTGCTTATAACGAGAGTTGTTAGCACGCGGGATTTATGTTTCAAATATCATTTTAATTTCTCAGGCAGCATTTTTACCACATGATGTTAATTCACTGGTGCACTTGAATCCCACAGCCTCTGTCTCCCTCACTCTGCATTCTCTCTCTCGCTTTCCTTTTTAATGAAAATATGGACTTGGTTTCTAAGGAAATATTCTCAGTGGCTGATTCATAGAAACACAGTGCATTCATTTTCCATGGAATTTACTCTGAAATGTCATAGTCTTTTAATTCGATAAATGATGTACATTTATGGTTCATTAAGCCCCTCTCTTTATCCCCTAGTAGCATCTTTTTTGTCACACAAGGGCTCTGCAATTAGTCCCAACAGGAGCAGTTGATCTTCCTGAGAGATATAAGCTTCTTTTAACATTTATTAGGAAACAATGGGAAAGCATTTAAAAATGCTGGTACACACACCAGGTTGACATCAAGGATGGATTCCTGTGAGAACTGTGAAGTCAGCCTTGCATATCTTTTTTTTTTTAATATATATTTTATTTTTGGCTGCATTTGGTCTTAGTTGCGGCACGTGAGCTCTTCATTGGGGCATGCGGGCTTCTCTCCAGTTGCGACACTTGGGCTCCCGAGCACGCAGGCTCGGGAAATGCTTTGAGATATGCAGAATCTTAGTTCCCTGACCAAGAATTGAACCCATGTCCCCAGAACTGGAAAGCTGACTCCTCACCACTGGACCACCAGAGGAGTCCCTGTAAACCTTAATATTTCCTGATAGCGGTAGGTTTGAGGTAACATCTTTATTGACTTCACAATTAGCACACCAGATATTTAAAAAAATTAAAACTGTCAGAGATTTTTGTCCTGATCCTCTCACATTGCCCCTTTCTTCTCTTTCCTTTCCTGCAATCCCCAAACATTTTATGTCTGCTTCTTAGTCCTCTGGCTGAATCAGCTCTGGAAAGATGGCATTATCTTACATAAAGGCATCCCCTTGGCTCACAAGGCTCCTCCCAGCACCTTGGTGCAAGAGTAAAGATTTCTTAATTCACATGCACCCTTTCTGGTTTTTCATGAGCCCTGAAACAGGTGACATCAACTCTGAGACTTGAAACAAGAGGGTAAAACCTCCCTTTTGTCTGCACTGCTTATGCTCTGTGTCTTCTGGTACAGATTAGCTTTTGACACATGGGTGCTGGCTCAGACAGTAAAGAATCTGCCTGCAATGCAGGAGTCTCGGATTTGATCCCTGGGTCAGAAAGATCTCCTGGAGTAGGGAATGGCAACCCACTCCAGTATTCTTGCCTGGAAAATTCTACAAACAGAACATGAGGTCTCAAAGTCAGACACGACTGAGCAACTAACATTTTCACTTTCTGCTCCATTGATGCTTCTTAAGCTGCTGCTGCTGCTGCTGCTGCCAAGTTGCTTCAGTCGTGTCTGACTCTATGCGACCCCATAGATGATGCTTCTTAAGAGACAACTCCAAAGTCTCTGCTTGGTCCTGACCCTTGACCTCTTTGAAATTCCAGACTCTCTGGAGCACAGCCTCCTGGAGCCTTCTCAGCTGCTGATTCCTGCTGCACTCCCCTCCCTAGTTCCTTCTCTACCTTGCCTGCCCGCTTTCTTTCTTCCGTTGTTACCTGCCTTCTGGCTCTGGTCTATACAACCTCTGGGGCAATCTTTTCCAACATCCCCGCTTCTTGGTTTCAGTCATATTTCTGTTTCTAGCTCTGACCCTCCCTTCTCACTAATGATTTAACACACTCATCTCTGATTATTAGAAAGGGGTGAATTTCCCACCTGCTGCCAAACTTGTTTTCTTCCTGTAGTGAGTTCTAGCTCACCCAGCATCCCAGTCCTTCACTCAGGAACCCCAGATAGAAATCTCAGTGTCATCTTTCCCACCGCCTCCTCCTCTGCTGCAGCCTCCCCTGCATTCTCATCTACTCCTTCTCTGTATCTTATCGGTGGTTGTTTAGTTGCTAAGTCGTGTCTGACTCTTGCAACCCCATGGTCTGTATAGCCCACCTGGCACCCCTGTCCATGGGATTTTCCGGGCAGGAATACTGGAGTGGGTTGCTGTTTCCTATTGGCTCTTCCTTTTTTTTTTAACCATCATGAGACACATCAGAATCACCTCAGTGCTTCTAAAACAAACTTGCTGGGCCCTGCCCTGGAGACCGTGATTCAGTGCCTCTAGGGTGGGGCCAGGCATCTGTGTTTTGATGAAGTTCTGAGGGATTTGGACACACAACCAGGTGGAGAAACACAGCTGGAGAGACTGGCTCTTTCTGTTTCCACAGAGCCTGCCCTGGGTCAGGCGAGCAGCTCATCACTCTCCACTGGGGCTTGCTCCTGCCTCCCTGGCTTCCTTCCAGCAGTTGGATACATTGCTGTAGCCAGAGGAGCTTTCTAATGGGCATCCTGTCATGTTATTCCCTTGTTTAAAGATGTGGTTTGCTATTTTCCATGGGCAATTTCACACCTCTTATCAAGATTGGTCCCCTCTTTCTTCATTCTTTTTCTCCCTATCTGGACGCTTTCCTGATACCTTTCCTACCATGAGGAAGGTGCGCTGTGGATCATTCTTCCAGCTTCTGGATTAAAGCTGGAGTCATTTTTCCAAGTCCAGCTCCAAAACCAGCTCTCTCGCCTGCTGGGGAAGCCCCTCTGGGTCAGAGGCCCTGCCTCCTGTGGGCCCTCATGTTGCAGAGCCCCAGGTCTGCTGCTCCTCCACCCAACTCCCATCCTCAAAAAGAGAGGGGCTCCTTCAAGGCAGGGCCCCTGCCCTCCACACTCCCCTCTGCACACACCCAGACAAAAGCACATTAGTTTTCAGAAAGACTTATATGGACAGATGTTTCCAGGTAAGGAATGCGGCAGAGTTTCCAACACAAAATCTTAGAAATAATGAACTTTTTTCTCCTTCATTAGCATTTCTCTTAAAAAAATTTTTTTTATTCTATATTGGAGCATAGTTGATTAACATGCTGTGCTTGTTTCAGGTGTACAGCAAAGTGATTCAGTTATACATATACAGGTATCTATTTTTTTCCCAAACTATTTTCCCATTTATGTTATTACAGAATATTGAGCAGTGTTTCCTGTGCTATAGAGTAGGTCATTGTTGATTATCCATTTTAAATACAGCAGTGTATACAAGCCTTCCCAGGGTGTGCTGCTCACTAGAGTCACACTGCTGTAGCAGCAGCGGGAACAAGGGCTCAGAGAGAACAGGGTTAAACCCCCAGCCTTGCCCCTTCCCTCTGTGTGATCTGGGACTAGATATTTAATATCTTTGTGCCTTCACCCCTTTGTCTGTAAAATGACATTAATGATATGTACTTTGCAGAGTTGAAATGAGAATAAAATGGAATGGCCTATAAGAAAATGCCTGGCCCAGCTCTGTAAGAACCTGGATGAGTGGGAAAGGGTGGGAGGTGAAAGGGAGGTTCAGGAGAGAGAGGGTGTGTGCACACCTGTGGCTAATTCATGCTGATGTATGGTAAAAATGAAATCAATACTGTAAAACATATGTCCTTCAATTAAAAATAAATTAATTTTTTAAAAAAGGAAACACTTGGCCCATAAGAAATACACAACAATGTCATTTTCTCTTTTTTCTCCAGGGACCAGGGTGAAGTTTAGTCAGTCCAGTAGGACACCAAAGACAGTCCTCAGCTCCCAGAAGCCACCTGCTGCTTTGAGCTTTCTGGAGCCTGCTCACCCCTCCCTTCTACCCACAGGGTTTCCTGTGTATGGTGGTAAAGCCAATCGTGGAAGGCACAATCTGGAATCAGACTGTTTGAGCTACTGCCTGACCCCAGCGAAATTACTTAATCTGTGTAAACGTCAGTTTTCTGTAAAAGGGGATAATATTGTTACCTAACTCACCATGTTGTCATAGGAATCAATGACATAGAAACACAGGTCATTAGCTCAGTGCCTGACACAGAGGGCTGGCTGTGTGGTAGTCACTATCACCAGGAAAGGGAGGCAAGGGTGCTGTCCAGCCCTGGCTATGCTGGTAATATTTGGGGGCAAAACCGAGAAAAATCTATCCCTCTCTCACTGGCATTTCTTTTCAGGTGGTCTCCCACTACATTGGGGTTTCCATCTCACCACCTGACAGAAGGGTGACATAAATGCTTCTCATCTTCAGTAAATTTTCTTTGTTCTATGCAATTTAATGAAATTAATTATAGGATTTAATGTAATTATACTTCTGTAATTAATGTAACAATCCGACTCATTTTAAATTGTCCCCCTCTTTCATTTTTGCATGGAGTATGCAGCTCCTCACCCAAGTCACTGCCTCAGGCTCAACTTGCAGAGTGGAGCACTGGCTCCCTGCCCCTCTCTGGAGTTTTGGGAAACAGGAGGGGGAGAGCCCTCAAGGTGTTATTGGGTCTACTCCCTTCTTGGATAACTCAAACTTGAGGCTGCACTGTAGTCTGTGTTTCTGATCGTATGCCTTTCTTGGTGTTCCTACCTGTGGAGAAAAGCATAAAGCCAAGTTCTTGTGATTCTCCTGGTGAAGCTTAATCACTAGGCTTACTGCATTGTAAGCCACAGGGATCCTCTCCTCCCCATGCAGACAAAGGCCATGTCACTGGGGTCTTTCTCTGTGGGATTTGGAATCCTAAAAAATGTTTTTCAACTTAAGACAGCCTAGTAATGAAAGATTATCCCATATTGTTAAAGTAAATGACATAGGAAAAAGGTAGGCCAAGATTCATAGGATCACAACACACCATATTACATGCTGAACAACCTCCCTGTACCAGGAAACTTCATCTGGTTTGCTTTAAAGTCAAGGTTAGTTTGTCCTTCAGAATGGGGTGAATTTGAAATGTTTGTTTTTTGATCTTTGTTTTTCCTAATTCTCATTTCTCTAAAGAAATAATCAAGCTTTGATTCTCTGCTTGGTAAGGTCCAAAGCTTGTATAAGACCACTCCTTGTGGAAGGAGAATATTCTCTCTTTCAGAAATTGCACAGACTGAGGTCTAGAAACACCGAGAATGGTTCATGAGCTCTATCACAGTGAAAGTAAATCAATTAATATTTATTGTGTTTCTGGCACTGTAATTAAGTAGTCTGCTATAAACAGAACTCCACTGTCAAGGTAAGCGCTTCAGTCACAGACACCCGACGATTAGCACTTACTCTCATGTTTGTGTCTGTGACTGAACTCACATTGATCTGATTTATGATGGGCCTGTCTTCAAGCTCCCAAGTTCTAGGTCTGTACCACATACTCCTGATCTACCTTGGCCCAGTGGTTGCCCAAGGCACACACAGAGCATCCAACTGTGCAAGCAGATTTCATGTCTGTGCTCAGTCACACCTATTAACATTCCATTGGCCAAGTAAGCAATATTGCTAAGCCCAAAGTTAAGTGAGTGGAACTCCACCCATCATGAAGTCAGGGCAATTCAGAGTGGGGAATGGGGCTGGAGGAGTTGGGAGGGAGCGATTATTTGCTGAACCATAATATTAACTCCCACATTCATCCATTTACTTTGTGTGCAGGGCAACGAGTTCAAACTTATCTACTTCTATTGTTTTAGTTAAATTGCATATGAACATAGAGGTAATGTACTCCTATGAATAATCTTCACTGTGACTCTTTAGTTTTTGTGGCATTAGCATAGAAGTTGGAGCGTGTGTGTGTGCATGCTAAGTCGCTTCAGCCATGCCCAACTCTTTGCAACTCTATGGACTGTAAACCTGCCAGCCTCCTCTGTCCATGGGATTCTCTGGGCAAGAATACTGGAGTGGGTTGCTGTGCCCTCCTCCAGGGGATCTTCATAACCCAGGGATCAAATCCATGTCTCTTTCATCTCCTGCATTGACAGGTGGGTTCTTCACCACTAGTGCTGCCTGGGAAGTCCAAAAATTGGAGACAGAAGACCAAATCCTATCTCTGTGACTTCTGAGAGGGTGGATCTGTGGACAAATGAGCCAACCGCCCTAAACTTTAAAGCCCTCATTAGAAAATGCAGACCATCCTTCAACCTGATTTCCAATATTACCATGAGGATAAAGTGAAGTATCTTGAGAAGTATAACATGCTGCTGAAGTTATTGTTGATTTTTTTTTTTTTTAGTTAGAAGAATGCAAACCCCTTAATAAAAGAGCCCTCACGCTCTTTACATAGGGGAACGGGAGATGGTCTTGGGATAGAAACTTGGATTAGAACCTTGACTCTATGAATTGCTTGGCCTTTACGAACCTCAATTTCCTTCTTTGTAAAACATGGATCAAGAACATCAGCTCTGTTTACTTCTAGTTTTTTTGAGACATCAGATGAAGCAGTGGATGGAAAACACTTCATAAAGTGTCAAATGTCACGCCACATGCAGTGGGGACTTAAAATTTTGTTTACTTCTGCCATGTTTGTTTGTTATCTGAATGAAGGGGAGTTGTAGAAAATTACAGGCTTGAAATGGTTATTCTTTTATATGCAAACAAGGGCTTGGAAGAAGTGGTTTTTAAGATCAAAGTTTAAGGAAAACTGCATCTTATAAACCTGAAGGCAGAGAGAGAAATTCTGTGGAGGAGGGATAGCCTTTACAGCAAAGTTGAAGGCTGAGATTCTTCAAAAAGGTAAGCAGAGGGGTTACGGAAGTGCCAAGAGGGCTGTTTTGTGGTGATCTTACTGTGTGGCACCTAGGGTGTGTTCCAATTGGTTGTTTCTGTAGATTTTTATAACCTCTGAGTTTAAACCAAGGAACCAAATTAAAGGGAGGGAGGTGAGGCTGGAGATTTAGAGCTGGTGGAAAGATAGGTCTGGATTTTGTATCTCACCTGTGCTGTTCACAGGTGAAGCAGTATGACCTTGGGACAATTACTTAGCTTATCTGAATCAGGGTTTTCTCATCTGTACAATGGGATGAATATCAGTACTTAACTAACAGGAAGTATTGAGCACCTGATGAGCATATAATAAGGCCACCCAGCCCCAGGGACCTCAGGGCCATACCTGGCAGGCCTGAGAGAAGGCAGAAATAGAAGATGAATTAGTTTCTCAGAGTAAAATGATTAATTGGTGGGGCCTCAGTGTAGATCATCATATACAATGATCCACGATCTTTAGGAATTTCCTCTACGTTCTCAGTTTAGCCCCTGAACAGCCTTTAAATATCAAAATGGTCAGCCTGTATTCCAGATCAATTGCTAAATAAGAATTGTTGGGATTTTAGTCCAGGTATTGGTATTTTCTAAACCCCACTCCCACCCCCAGATGGTTCCCATGTGCGAATGGGTGGAGGACTGCTGCTCTGGTGACATACGCATCTTCCTCCTGCAGGACAAATTAACATGGTGTCAGGGGCACAGGGCTTTGGAAGTGGATACACCTGGGTTTGAATCCTGGCTCTTCTGCTGACTAGCTGTGGACCTCAAACTTCAATTTTTTGATCTGTAAATGTATACCACAGTCCTTATTTAATGAAGGCTGGTGTCAATACGAAATGAAATAAACAATGTGACCATATGGTAAGTGTTCAAAAAATGGCAGCTGTTGTTATTAAAAGAGGCCTTCTCTGAGCAACCATTCCTTTTAATTTGCTTGCCCTCGATCTCACTCTACATATTACCTGATTTTATTTCCAATGTAGCATATTAGAGACTCTGAAGTCATTTTTATTTATTTGTCATAGGATAGGTATGATGATCATAGGGATATTTTCTGTCCTGCTTGCCTCTATGTTCCCAGTACCTAAAACTGTGCCTGGTAACAAGTGTAGTTGTTGTTGCTGTTCAGTCGCTAAGCTGTGTCTGACTCTTAGCTACCCTGTGGACTGCAGCATGCAGACCCATCTGTCTTCCACTATCTCCTGGATGTTCACTGAGTCGGTGATGCTATTTAACCATCTCATCCTCTACCACTCCCCTTTCTCCTTTTGCCTTCATCAGGGTCTTTTCCAGTGAGTTGTTTCTTTGCATCAGGTGGCCAAAGTATTGGAGCTTCAGCTTCGGCATCAGTCCTTCCAATGAAGATTCTGGGTCTTCAGTAAAGACTTGTTTGAATGAATGAAAACATTAATGTTACCCGCCTTTGGAAAGTCTGATTAAAATAGTCTTTTTTCCAATTCAAGTGAGAGTTTTTAACTGTTGCTGCTAAGTTGCTTCAGTCGTGTCCGACTCTGTGCAACCCCATAGTCCCAGCAGCCCACCAGGCTCCCCCATCCCTGGGATTCTCTAGGCAAGAACACTGGAGTGGGTTGCCATTTCCTTCTCCAATGCATGAAAGTGAAAAGTTGAGTCCCCCTTAAAAGAGATTGGGCTTCCCTGGTGGCTCAGATGTTAAAGAATCTGCCTGCAAGGGTTTGATCTCTGGGTCAGGAAGATCCCCTGAAGAAGGGAATTGCAACCCACTTCAGTATTCTTGCCTAGGAAATTCCATGGACAGATGAGCCTGGCATGCTACAGTCCATGGAATTGCAAAGAGCTGGACATGACTGAATGACTAACACTTTTTTTTTTTTACTTTTTTCTAAAGGAGATACTGAAAAAAAAAAAAAATTAGAAACTCAGTGTTATGGGCTTAGTGTAGTTCTGGAGAGAGTTCTGGGAGAAGGCTGCTCCTAACATCCCTTTCTCTGCCCTGGAGGCTGGAGGGAGCTCACCTGGTTTTCTTTTTGTCCCAGATTGATTGCAGACAGGAAGATTCAGAAGAAGCTCCCCTGCCCCCAAAATGAACTCCATCCCAGATCACTGGGGCAGAGGGGGACGGTGGGGTGGGGTAGGGGGTGGACTGTGAGAAGCCACATTGTTCTCTCTCCCATCCTTCTCAGAGAGATCTTCCACCTGCCCTCTCGGGAGTCCACCTGTGTCTGTCAAACATTCACTCACGTTTTGTTAACCCTTGAGCTTTTCAGAGCCAACAAGCCTCTTAAAGAGGAAGAAATGCTTCCAGGCAGTCTATGTGAATACTTCAAAATTTACAAGTTTGCGCTCATTGGCACACTCAGGTGGCTTGCTTATACTTTAGATTTAAGCCAAAGAGAAGGAGGTGGCGGGGGTATACATCAAAGATGTTGAATAATCACAATTTGAAGGTATAAGTCAAGGATGTAGAATAATCACAATTTGAAGGTGGCTTCCATCAGTTTTCAGACCAGAACTCCACACGGTAGATGCTACATTTGGCCATGACTGAAACTCTAAGAGAGCCCTTTCTTTCTTGAATCAAAGATTATAAACCTGGGAAGGACTTTAAAATTTGTCTTATAAAGTATGACCCCTTCAGTTTTACAAATGTGGAAACTGAGGCTCATAAGAGTTTAAACCTCATGTGTAAACTGCCCTATCTGGTTGCTTTGGATCTGAGACTGAGCCACCAGGCTTCTCTGGTAGCTTGGATGGTAAAGAATCTGCTTACAATACCAGAAACCTGGGTTCTATTCCTAGGTCAGGAAGACCCTTGGAGAAGGGAATGGCAACCCACTCCAGTATTCTCGCCTGGAGAATCCCATGGACAGAGGAGCCTGGTGGGCTACAGTCCATGGGGTCACACAGAGTCGGACACGACTGAGCAATTAATACTTTCACTTTCAAGACTGGAATCTCAGTCTTTCAACACTGGGTTCACTCATGTGTCTATGACCCTATGTCTACCCTCTTCATCTACTGAAAAAGAGCAGAGAGAGACAAGAGAGTTTGACATCTTGACTGGAACAGAGTAGAAGTTTTGGATCTTCTGAAAACTGAAGCTGAAAAGTGGAGAGATAGGACAAGGGTTTGAGGAAAACAAATGGCCCAGGTGAATAGGTATCTGAGCCTTGAAGTTACTTTCTGGTAAACCTGGGCAGCAGAGAGTGATTTCCCCGCTGTAACAAACCGTTCAGGCTGTGTGGGAAAACACAGTTTATTGTTGTTATTTGTTTCCCTGTTGCCTGGAGCCATCCTTGGGTATGAAGAATTTGTACTTGTCGGAAACTCAATGGAACGTTGAATATTTCATTTGAGTGATGCTCTAGGAAGGTTGGGACCTAGCCCAGGGTGTGATAAAGATACCATGAGCTAATCCAGGCTCTTTGTCTAAGTTTTCTTTACCTCACACTTATATTTGCTGGTCTCTCAGGTCAATCATTTTTTTCTGAGAAAATGAGCTGTGCTCTCTGTTACCCCGTGTTATTCAGTATGAGGCAGCTGATTAGTTCAGTGCATTTACAAAGCCCTCTACTGTCATTTTTGTAAGCTCTCTTTACCAAGCCACCATGGAGAGCATTGAAACACAGACTCAGAGATAGTGGAAACCACACAACCTCACAGCAATTTGTCATCCTAATCAACACCCAATTCAAAGCGATTAAATCTATATTTTATGAGCTCTATTGATTCGCGCTGTTTTGGAGTCTATCATAAAGGTGAATTTTATTGGTAAATTGTTGTCATTATTCCTGGAGTGAGACCATCTTATGATTCTTCTGATCCTTGGAAAATACAACCAACCAAAATTGACTCAAGAAGAACAGTAAAACAGAACAGAGCAATAAATAAGGAATAAGTTCAAAATGCTATCAAAGAATTGCTTCTGAGAGAGATTTTAGCTCGGATTATTATTCCAAGGGAATTTTTCAAAGTTTTAATGAAAATTCCCATTATGTATAAGCCATCTAAAGCAAAGAAAGAAAACCAGTGGGTTGATTTTTCAAGGCTAATATCTTACTACCAAAACCTGACAAAAATGGCATTAAAAAAAAAAAGCCACAAATCAATCTCACTCATGATTAATGAGAAGCAATAATTCTAACTAAAACACTAGTAAATTGAATCTAGTAATGTATGAAAGAATGATCATCCTGAACAAGTAGAGCTTATTAAATGGTTTCCCTGGTAGCTCAGTTGGTAAAGAATCCACCTGCAATTCAGGAGACCCCAGTTTGATTCCTGGGTTGGGAAGATCTGCTGGAGAAGGGATAGGCTACCCATTCTAGTATTCTTGGGCTTCCCTTGTGGCTCAGCTGGTAAAGAATCCACCTGCAATGCAGAAGACCTGGATTCAATCCCTGGGTTGGGAAGATCTCCAGGAGAAGGGAAAGGCTGCCCACTCTAATATTCTGGCCTGGAGAATTCCATAGACTGTATAGTCCTTGGGGTTGCAAAGAGCTGGACACAACTGAGCAACTTTCACTTTCATAGACAATGTACTAGTATAATAAGTCAAAGAAGAAAAATATGACAATCCATACAGATTTTGAAAAGCTAAAATTAAATATTCATTAATAATTATTCAGAATCATAGATTCCTAAGAATAGAGGGAATTTTTCTTAATTTAATGCAGAAAATCTAACTCAAATAAAAAGACAATGCCATTAGTAAGGGTAAAATGAGGCATTCTTATTAGTTCAGTAACAAGGGAGGGTCTGCGAAGAACAAATAAGCAAGTTCAAATATACATTAAATAAAATTGCATTTATAATAGAAAAATACTTAGAAAATATATAGCATAAAGATTATATTTGCAATAATAATAATAAGATACAAGCTATCTAGGAATATATTTGCAGGATAATTTGGCATTTCAAGAGAGAGAAAAAAGACCTACCTAACTTCATTGACTGTCATAAAAGAACTGTGACTAAAAGGAGTGATACTAGTATGTCCATGTATTTACTGATTCAATATTATAAAATTTTAATTTCCTTAAATTAACAGATATGTTTCAAGTAATTACAAAAAAGAGTCCATGTTGTAGTTCTCATTTTACTTTGGAAACAGACTTTGAGAAAATGAATCTAAAGTTCATCTGGAATGACAGTGGATAAAAATCCTCCTGGAAATTTTGAAAAACAGAAAGTAATGAAGGGGAACATTTGTGTTGCACAGTATTAAAGTACTTTATTTTTATAGTAATAAAGTGATTTTATACCAGTGTAAAAATTGACAAACAGTTGTCCGGAAGGAAATAAAGGGTCCAAAAATTATATTAAGAAAAGGTAGCATTTCAAATCAGTAGAGAAAGGAATTCTTTTCACAAAAGAGTTTTCAACGAGTTGATTATTTGAAAAAATATTACAAAATAAATGATAATTTGATTAAAAATTGAGTATAAATATAATATCCTATGACACCTAGAGAAAGGTAAATATCTGAGTATGAGAGAGAAAATAACTTTTGTATGTTAGATCATATTAGAAAAGACTGTGTTGGCTATAAAAATTTAACAGCTTCTGTATGTAAAACAAAATGTCAAAATTAACTTTTTTTCTGAATGCCATCCTAAGTCCACAATAGCCTTAAAAACCCAACTCAGAACCAGCTCAGTGTTTTGTCCTGTGAATTTTGAAAACAGCCTTTTTTCTGTGAATTTTGTCAAAAATAATCAATTGTTTAATACCACAATTTCCTGGGACAGCAGTAACACTAAGAGAAAACAATTTTAAACACTTAATGACAAAAAAAAAAACTTAAAGACAAAACAAACTTAGACATGAAAACTGGAGGATAAGATGTCAGTTGAGGATTTTGAAAAATTCCAGCATATTACTGGGAATCTAGATTGTCACCTGCATGAGAAAGGCTGCACACATACCCAGGAAAGATCTGAAAATGTCTTAATATTTCACTTCTGGCTGACCTTGAGCCTGCACAAGCAGGAAGTGAAGACTAAGGCAGAATTGTCAACAGCCCAAGTATTGAAGATGTGCCTCAATGTGTCCGGCATAGCTCCTTGACAATGGCTGGAGGACTTACTATTTTAAGGCATTTGAAGAATCCTTGTCCAAACATTAACTGACCTATGCTGACCAAGCTGAGATTCAATGGATACACATAACAAAGAATACAAACTTTATGGAATTCATTCATGGAAATCACTAAAAAAATAGCGGTGACAATGAACATTGCTGTAAACATAGCATAAAGCAAAAAGTATTCAAAAAGTAATTAACCAGAAGTTACAGCAACATTAGACAAGAAATAAACTCCTGATTAGTGTAAGTGTACTGAGATAGCATAATCCAAATGGCAAGTTATCCCTAAAAGATTTATATTCTACTTCAATGCAGAAACACAAGAGAAAGAGACCGCTGGAACATTTTAAATGATAAAAGTGTCATCTTTGGTTTTAGAGACCAAATAGGAAGAAATTGCTCTTGGATGGAGAGCTCTGTACCAGTAGTATAACAGTTCTAATACTTAGATGTGATCCCTTTCCTGTGAACCCACTTGGACTTGAAAAACCTCCTTGAACTGAAAAGGATTGGGCAAAGTAGAAGAGGGAGAAGAGGAACTCTAATCCTAACTTCTTCAGAGGCCCAGGACCTCTGATAGCTATGCTTTGTTAATAGCCTGGTTAGGAGAGAAGGAGAGTTAATAACAGCTAATCTGGTGTGAACTATACCTATGATTGTATATTTGTAGTTGCAGCATGTTAGCTAATGATTTGTTAGTAATTTAATCAAGTTCATTCTATATTGTAGCTTGGACTTTTCTAAATTATTTACTTTATCCCCATGAAATTACCCCTCATCTGGCTTTTTTCCACCATAGTAAACTGAGTGATGTTTTTCAACTTTTTTTCCCCTTCCCAATAGCTAAATATTGTTATTTCTCTTTTGTAGACTCTTTAAGTAAGCTCATCCAAATTCATTGCTTTGAATACCAGTCTGTATCTTGATGATTCTCAAAGTATATGACCAGCCTCATCCTCCTGTGTTTGCTCTGAAGCAGTCACATTTGATTACCTATATATGTAACTCTCCTAAAACGACATGTATTAATTCGTATCCTACCAGATCCTCTTCCCCATTTCAGTAAATGGCATCACAAGTCACCTAGTTTCTCAGATCAAAGATCTAAGAGTAATCCTATTTATCTCTTTTCTCACATCCACATCAGTAAATCCTATTGACTGCCTCCAAAGTGAGTCTTTTCTCCCCATCTGCACTGCTGCAACTCTAATTTATCTGCCACCATCTCTTATCCTGATCTCTATAAAATCAACTGGGACTTCCCCAGTGGCTCTGCTAGTGAAGAACCCACCTACCAATGCAGGATATGCAATTTCTGGGTTGGGAAGATCCCCTGGAGTAGTAAATGGAAACCTGCTCCAGTATTCTTGCCTGGAAAATTTCATGGACAGAGGACCCTGGCTGGCTACAGTCCATGGGGTCAGACACAAAGAGTCAGACACGACTGAGTGCTTGCACACACACATGTGCACCAGTTCTTTTGAAAATTTTAGAGGCATCTGCTAAATTTGAATAATTCATACCCCATCTGACCCAATAGTTTAGCTCCTATATACATACAGCAGAAATGCAAACATATATCCACCAAAAGACATAAACTAGAATGTCATTATTCAAAACAGCCCCAAATTGGAAATGTAGATAAAGATCTGTTTATCTACAGCAAAATGGATAAATTAACTTATGGTAAAATCCATAAAATTATATCCTACATCGCAATGAAAATGAATATAATTCACAACCATGTACAATAATGTAGATAAATCCCATAAACACATTTCAGTTCAGTTCAGTTCAGTTGCTCAGTTGTGTCTGACTCTTTGTGACCCCATGAATCACAGTACGCCAGGTCTCCCTGTCCATCACCAACTCCCAGAGCTCACTCAAACTCATATCCATCGAGTCGGTGATGCCATCCAGCCATCTTATCCTCTGTCGTCCCCTTCTCCTCCTGCCCAAAGCCACAGAAAATTGATGATAATGAGAATGTACAATATGATTACATATATACACAGTACAAAAATATGGAAAACCAAGTTATACTTTTAAAAGTAAGAATATCCTTGGAAAGTGTAAGTGGTGTGAATGGTGACTGTAAGTGAGAACAAATTCTGTGGTACTGATGATGCAATGTTTCTTGATTCGGATGCTAGTTACATTGGCATGTTCCATTTATGAAAATTTATCAACTTGAATACTTGTGTGCATTTTATGGATGTAAATTATATTTTAATTAAAATTTAAACAGGCTTTTCCTAAAAAATAATTCACAAACATAAATATAAGACATAAAGCTGTAAGAGTCTTAGAAGAAAACATAGGTGTATATCTTCATGACCTTAAACAATAGTTTTTAAAATATGTCACCAGAAGCAAAAGAATGCAAGAGAAAAGTACAAATAAATTAGATTTAATAAAAACTTTAAAATTTTATGCTTTAAAAACACAATTATAAATTGAGAAGATAATCCACAGACTGGGAGGAAAATGTGTGCAAATCATATATCTGATCAGAGACTTACATCAAGAATGTATAAAGGATTTATACAACAGTAAAAACACACAACCCAATTTAAAAATGGGCAAAAGATTTAAATAAATCTTTCTCAAAGAATGTATACAAATAGGCAATAAACACATGAAAGATATTCACCATTATTCATTAGGGAAATGCAAACCAAAACACCATGAGATACAACTTCTCACCATGGATGTTTCTAGAGTAAAAAATATAATATTATATAAAGATGAACAATAAAAAGTGTTGATGAGGATTTGAATAAATTAAAACACTGCTGGGGAGAATGCATAGTGGTGCAGTCACTTTGGAAACACATTTGGCAGCTCATCAAGAATTTAAACATAGTTACTATGTGACCCAGCAATTCCTCTCCTGAGTATACATGCAAAATAATTGAAAACATATGCCCACACAAAATCCTGTGCAAAACTGTTCATAGTAGCATTATTCATAATAACCCAAAATGCAAACAACCCAAAAGTCCATCCAATGATGAATGAATTTAAAAAAATGTGGTATGTCCATACAATGATATATCATTTGATCATAAAAAGAAATGAAATACTTAAAGATGTAACAGCCTGGATGAGCCTTGAACACGTTATGTTAAGTGAAAGAAGCCAGGCAAAAGAATAAATATTGTATGATTCCATTTGTATGAAATAGGTAAATCTATAGAAATAGAAAGTAGTTTAATGGTTGCCAGAAGAAAGAGAGAATAGGGTACAGGGAGTAACTCAGTGGGAACAGGGTTTATTTCTGGAGGTGATGAAAATGTTCTGAAATTACACAATGGTGATAGTTCTCAAACTCTGTATTTATTTTGTATATGAACTTTATCTCAACAAAGATGTGACTTTAGAAATAGCCCATGTGACAAATTGCTTTGAGGGAATAAATCAGCAATTAAAGAAAGACAGATAATAACCAGCGTTGAAAAAGAGGCGGTGAAATCGTTGTTCTTACAGTTTGCTTTTTGGAGTCATGAAGAGTATTTTTCCACATGTATCAATAACAATAAAAATATTATGTCCTCTCACACAGTATTTGTATATGGTAGTCTATGTAAATGATCAAATGGTGAGGCCCCCTCACGCCACATTTTGTCCAAGTGTGTTCACTGAGAAACTGAAAATAATATGTATGATTTTTTAAGCAAAAATTGGCAACATAATTTTGTGTATGTTCTTAACGTAGAAACTCTATGTGATCTTTAAAATCAAATTGTTGAAGAATATCAAATGACTTGGTATAGTGCTTGTGATATAAAACTATTAAGTGACAAGAAAGCAGCATGCAGAAGTTTCTGATTCTTACGTGTAAGAGAGATACAGAGATATGAGATATAGAAAGAGAGAGAGAAAGGAAAGTGAAAGCAACGCAAAGTATTTAAAGTAGACTTTTAATCACCCCAGAGGTGATTAATGCATCTGTTAATATGGGCTTCCCTGATAGCTCAGTTGGTAAAGAATCCACCTGCAATGCAAGAGACCCTGGTTCGATTTCTGGGTTGGGAAGATCCCCTGGAGAAGGGATAGGCTACCCACTCCAGTATACTTGGGCTTCCCTTGTGGCTCAGCTGGTAAAGGATCCACCTGCAATGCAGGAGACCTGGATTTGATCCCTGGGTTGGGAAGATCCCCTGGAGAAGGGGAAGGCTACCCACTCCAGTATTCTGGCCTAGAGAGTTCCACAGACTGTATAGTCCATGGGGTTGTAAAGAGTCAGACACGACTGAGCAAATTTCTCTTCACTTAATGTGTTAAATGGGCAAAATAAAGAAAGTACTCTAGGCATAGCCTAGACAGCACAATAAAGAAGAACTGTTAGGGGCTGTGTTTTATACTCAATATTCTGCTTACAGTGCCTTTTATTGGATTTCTTTCCCCAACTTCATTTAATTTAGTTCAATTAAACAAATATTCACTAAGAACCTATTAAATGGAAGACCTTGCTCTGGGTACAATAGCAAACATAAAGATGAATATGTAGGTCAGTAAGAGAAGCGTTGACCACTGGGTCCAAGCAGAGTAAGAAGACAGATAAGAGAATAAGAAAGGGGATAAAGAAAACTTAAGGATGAAGATGAGATAGAAGTGCAGGTGCAATTGAGAGAGAAAGAGAAAAAAAGGAAAGAAGGCTGTTGCTTCATTCCTTTGGGACATTTCTGAGGGTTGATGAGACTGTCATGATAGCCTGCCCACTTCCAAAATAGAGAAATAACTGATAGAGCAGAGGGGATGGAAGTGCTCTTTAGAACATTGCACTAGGATGCTGAAGTCGTGGGGATGAAAACAGATGAACTAGGAAAGAAGGCTGCACACTTGCTGTTGAAATCTAAGCCCCTGGTGTGGAGTAGGTATTTAATAAATACCTGTTTAAAGAATGAATGAACTGCAAGTGTAGGAAAGGATATGTAATATTGGGCAAAAATTAAAAAAACGATCACACAGACTTTCAAGAGGGAGGTTTGCTGAGGGACAGTGAGAGTCCAATGGGCTGGGAGCTGCTGCTGCTGCTGCTAAGTCGCTTCAGTCGTGTCTGACTCTGTGCGACCCCATAGACGGCAGCCCACCAGGCTCCCCCGTCCCTGGAATTCTCCAGGCAAGAACACTGGAGTGGGTTGCCATTTTAGTGCATCATAATTCCTGGGTGCCTGAAGAAAGAGGAGAAACAGCTTTTCCCTCCAAAGAGGCTTTTCCAGGGACAGTCAGGGGTTGATTAACGTGAGGAAGTTGGAAAGAACCTTAGAGGAAAAAGTAAAGATGGAAAGCTGTCATGTGGATTCCAGGAAGGACCTTATTCCAGGGTGATCTAGAGTGAAGATGGAGCTGAATAATTGTGTGGGGCGGGGATAGGATGGGCAGAGATGAAGGGAAGGAACTGGGGAAACTAGCATAAAAGATACAGAAAGTTGGAAGCTAAGTCTGAAAGTAGTTCACTTCAGTTCAGTTCAGTCGCTCAGTCATGTCTGACTCTTTGCGACCCCATGAATCGCAGCATGCCAGGCTTCCCTGTCCATCACCAACTCCCGGAGTTCACCCAAACTCATGTCCATCGAGTTGGTGATGCTATCCAGCCATCTCATCCTCTGTCGTCCCCTTCTCCTCTTGCCCCCAATCCCTCCCAGCATCAGAGTCTTTTCCAATGAGTCAACTCTTTGCATGAGGTGGCCAAAGTATTGGAGTTTCAAGGAAATCCCAGGGCTGATCTCCTTTGGAATGGACTGTTGGATCTCCTTGCAGTCCAGGGGACTCTCAAGAGTCTTCTCCAACACCACAGTTCAAACTCATCAATTCTTCGGCGCTCAGCTTTCTTCACAGTCCAACCTTCACATCCATACATGACCACTGAAAGTAGAAAGAGTGTCAAATAAGCAGAACTAAAATCAGTTCTCACATCTCTTCATCTACCTCCCGAGTGTTTGATTGAATAAGGCCTTGTAGCATCTCCGCTGGGAATGGAATGGGATGACCAAACATAATGCCTTTTTTTCCTAAGAAGTTGGGCTTGTGCTTCACAGCAATAACTGATATAAACATATGGTTTATCTCTTGACCTCTTTTACTCATGCTGCCAACCCCCTAACACCCTCTGCTTTGGCAACCACCAATCTGGTGTCTCTAATCTGAGTCCTGCTTTGGTTTTTAGATTTCACATATAAGTGATATCCTATGTATTTGTCTTTCTCTGTCTAACTTATTTCACTTAGCATAATACCCTCAAGGTCCATCCTTGTTGTCAATGGCAAGATTTTAATCCTTTTTTATGTCTAAATAGAATTGCACTGTGTGTGTATGTGTGTGTGTGCATGTGTTTGTGTATCCCACTGTCTTTATCCATTTATCCATTGATGGACACAAGTTGTTTCCACATGGTGACTATAGTCAATAATCTTGTATTGCTTATTTGAAAGTTGCTAAGAAAGTAAATCTTAAAAATTCTCATAATGAGAAGAAAGTTTTTGTAACTTTGTATGGTGACATATGGTAATTAGACTTATAGTGGTCATCATTTTGTAGTGTATACAAATATTGAATCAGACTATGTTGCATATCTGAAGCTAATACAATGCTAAATGTTAATTATAGCTTAATTTTTAAAAGCATAGCTTATATTTGCAAAGCATTTACTCAATGTTGGACATTGTTCTTTTGTTTTTCAGAAACTGTTCTAACATGTAACATATATTAATGTATTTAATCCTATCAGTAACTCTACTAAGGTAGATACTATTAACAGCCTCATTTTATAGATAAGATTACACAGATATGTTAAGCAACTTGCCAAAGATTCTACAGCTTGCAAATGGAGGAGTTGAGAATCTAACTCAGCCACTCTTGATGCGAGAATCTATGCTCTTATTTATCTGCTGTTCAGTATCTCTAAGATTATACAGAAGTGATTATTATCCCGTGACAGTCTTATATATCAGCAAATCAGTGAGCTCTAAAGATATTACTAAGTAGTTGCAGTGATATTCTTGAGGCCACTCTGTGGCTTATTTATTCATCATAGAAAATTTTGAACTGATTTACCTAGTAAATATTTTTCCCACTGTTAGTTTAGAATCAGAAAATTAGAGGGTAATGGATGAAGGTTGGAGGCAAGCACTATTGCTATAGCAAAAAATGACAATTAAAGGCAAAAATAGAAGACATGAAAAATGAAGAAGTAAAAATACAAACACTTGAAAAAGTGATTATTCTGGATAAATCACATGAAAAGAAAAGTGATGCTAAAGCTGAAACTCCAGTACTTTGGCCACCTCATGTGAAGAGTTGACTCATTGGAAAAGACTCTGATGCTGGGAGGGATTGGGGGCAGGAGGAGAAGGGGATGACAGAGGATGAGATGGCTGGATGGCATCACCAACTCGATGGACGTGAGTCTGAGTGAACTCCAGGAGTTGGTGATGGACAGGGAGGCCTGGCGTGCTGCGATTCATGGGGTCGCAAAGAGTCGGACACGACTGAGCGACTGATCTGATCTGATCTGATGATGGGTTGGAAGGAGACAAAGAACATAGCTTGGCATTCTCTAAGAAATCAATAAGCATCTATGGTTGGGTGTGTACTGAAAGAGGCCCAACAAAAGAGCTTGGAACAGGATGAATCAGAACAAGGAGGCAAAAGCAATTCTTAAAAATGGATATGTCTAACCCCCAACTCTGGTTGATGTGCTTTCTATAATGTTAAGCTCTTCTGTGGACTCAAACCTTCAGTGAAGTCTAATAAATATAAAATACACGAGAGACTGTGTGATTATGTTTTTAGGGGAATTAAAAAAGCTGAGACTAGTCTGGATGACTTGGAGAACATTCAAGGGATGATAAACCCAATGAGATAAAAAATTCAGGGGAAGCAGAAGGTTGGCACCAAGACTATGTGAACATGAGAATTTGTAGACTCTGTAATTTCACAGAAATCTTAGCTAGGACATTTGTTTTCCATAGAACGTGGGATACACGGCTTAAGTTAATTTTCCAGAGATCTGAAAGGACAAGGAGATCTTGGTTCCATCTGACTTGTCCTCCTTGGTCTTTATTAGATTAGTTTTGACTGTTATCATCAGTGCTGGTGAGCAGAAGGGCCACGAGTGATGTGCGCGGTCACCTGGTCAGTCACTTCAGTTGTGCCTGCCTCTTTGCAACCCTAGGGACTGTAGGCTGCCAGGCTCCTCTGTCCATGGGATTCTCTAGACAAGAATACTGGAGTGTGTTGCCATTTCCTCCTCTAGGGGGATCGAACGAGTGTCTGAGCCACCGGGTAAGTCCTGCCATGAGTGGTAGGGAGGGTATATAAGATTAAGTAGGAGTATTAATCATAGGCCACGTTCTGTAAGATCTTGTTGTCTATGACAAACGGTATGAGATTGGTACTCAGACACTCAGTCATGTCTGACTCTTTGTGATGGCATGGTAACCCACCAGATCCCTCTCTGTAAGGGATTCTCCTGGCAAGAATATTGGTGTGGGTTGTCATTTCCTTCTCCAAGGGATCTTCCTGACTCAGGGATCCAACCTGTGTCTCTTATGTCTCCTGCATTGGCAGGCGGATTCTTTACCACTACTGATTCCTGAGAAACCCAGGAGATTTGTTTTTTCCCTAAGTACAAGGGGAAGCTATTGGAGGCTTTTTGGCAGAGGAGAGACATGATTTGTGTTATTTTTAAGAGGATCACTCAAGCTACCTTGTGGATGTGTTCAGAGGTGGAATCAGGAAGACTAGTTAGGAAGCTATTAACGTCAACCAAATGAGAGAAGGTGGGGGGACTTGGAGTAAGGTGCTAGAAGAGAGGGTGGTCTGGGATTCAGGATATATTTTGGATTTAGACTCAATAGGATCCACTGATGGACTAGAATGGTAATAAAGAGAAAGAGAGATGACACCTAGATTTTTGACTTCAGCAAATGGGTGCATAGAGGCTGCATTTGCTATGAACAGAAAACCAGGAGAAGAGACTTGGTTAAGAGAAGTGTATTTTATTCACTGTAAGATGGAAGGCTACTTTTCAAATCTAAGTGTGAGCCAAGGACTTGGGAGTGGAATGGAGACCAAAAGAACAATCAAAGAATGGATTAGAGAAACTTCATCAAAAGAAGGAATGGAAAAGACTAGAAGGTTAGGAATCTGAGGACCAGGCAGGGGAGAGGAGGGAGTCACACTCAACTAATCACGATGACTACATGAGCCACTCTTTTGCCTGAATAAGGATGTTGGCTTAGAGATGTGAAAGGATTTATCTAAGGTCATCTAGCCAGGGGCAGACTTGACATTGGAACCCATATGTCCTGACTCCTGTGGTTAGACAGTGGGAGTTGATATCTACTGAAGACCCATTGGTGTTGGTGTTGGGTACTGGACTTCACAGATTTTCTTTTTCTGTAATTTTTTCATTTTTATTGGAGTATAGTTGCTCTACAATGTTGTGTTATTTTCTGCCATATAGCAAAGTGAATCAGCTTTTTTGGATTTCCTCTTTTTTGGATTTCCTCCGTATTTGGGTCACCAGAGAGTACTGAGTACTTTCTTGTGTTATACAACAGGTTCTCATTAATTACCTATATTGAATCAATAGTGTACATGTGTGAATCCCAATCTCCCAGTTCATTCCACACAGTCCCCTTTCTCCCTTGGTATCTATTCATTTGTTCTCTATGTCTGTGTCTCTATTTCTGCTTTGTAAATAAGGTCATCTATATCATTTTTTCAGATTTCACATACACATGTTAATATATGATATTTGTTTTACTCTTTCTAACTTAACTTCACTCTGTATGACAGTCTCACAGGGTTTTTTAATTCAATACTTGTTAACAACCTTAGGTCCTTAGAGTGTTATCATCTATCTCACTTTTTAGGTAAGGAAATGAGTCTTAGAGAGATAGGTAACTTGTTCCTTATGCAAACCCATGTATTAAGGGAAATTTCCATAAGAATAGTCAAATAATTTCAGGCCTTAAAGATGTCCAGCTCCCTCACATTGCAGATCAGGAATCTAGTCCCTGGGAAGGTAAAGTAACTTGCCTATATTCCTCAATGGCAGAGCTAGGATTTGAACCTAGCATAACTCTTTGCTCAATGCTTAAAATCATAGGATTTCTAAATACAATTTTTTCCAGATATTTGCTTATATTGTCATTTTGGAGAGAATTGAACATATTATTAAAATAAATATAGACTTCATTTTCTAATTTCCACCGGTTTACTGTATAGGAGGAGGAGACTTCAATAGTTTTTATAATATCAGAGTGCTTACTCCCTAATACTCTGTCCCAGTCTCTGTGTTGAAAAATTGATTTTGTGATGATTCTTTATTAATCAGGTCAATAAATTAAACTTACAGGTCTATTATTCTAGGTCATTCTTGTTCCTCTACAAAGAGCTTTAGCCATTGCCCCTTTCCATATATTACTCAGAAGCTTCTGTTCGCCTATTCAGAATCTAACATCTGCAGCTCTTGGTTGAGCACTGGTGACCTCCCTTCCACAACCCCGTTCATTATCATTGCCTTTGTTGTTTTCAAAGACTATGTGCTATGATAACTGCTTCCTTTTAGTCTATGGAAGGAGATGCTGCTTCTGATTTCTGACTGACAAAAGAGGATATTTGAGAATTCTAAAATATCCTGATTGAATTCTTAACCTTGGGCTACATTCCTAGTTTGGGGAACTATATAAATATGCCAGAAAATCATATTCTTCCAATAATTTCCAAATTTACTCCAGAGTTATCTGGGATAAAAATAAAGTTTCCAGACCACTCACATCCAAGATGAAATATTATTATTTAGAACATGTGTTTGGTTCTTTAAAGAAATATATTGGGGGTGATTTGAGTACAAATCCTGCTACTGTAGTTTCCTATTTAAACTAAGCATATTAGCTCCTCTTTTCAAACATACCACTCAATTTCAGCCCTGCTCTGATCATAAGAAATGGGGGAAAAGAGGTATCTACTTTTTAAAATACGTGCCAATCATACCCTTGGCCACTCGACAGGCTGTTTCCAAATACTGTTACTCTACCTTTGAGCTGCTATCAGCACCAGTGATTAATTAATGGATTATTTACTAAACTTAGTTTCCTTTCTTCTCTCCTTCTGCAAAAGATGTAGGAGACAATTCAAGAACAGCCAGACATGTGTATGCTATTTGAAATCCATGATTAAAAAGCTTAAAAATTCAAACCAGCGTAAAAAACTGTTTTATTTTAATACTCTGGAAGGTTTCAGTGAACTCCATTATTTTCACTCACTATTTGCTTGAATAATTTAGGCAAGAAAGCTAAATTATACATAAAGTGTACAGTTAGAAGAAAAAGTTCATGCACAGCCCTAGGCTATAGCCTCCCCTAATGATGTCTGAAGTCAGTGAAAAGAACTCGTTAGACTGAGAGTAATTTCTCAGGGTTTAATTTTTTTTTCTTAAAGCAATAATGCTCTTATAAAAATCTGACAAATAATACACTAAAAGAAAAGCCACAAAAGAGAATTCCCAGTTAAGGCCTTAGCCCCTATACATTTTCGCTTGGTTTCATGTAAAAGTTGGCTTTCCACATGCCACAATCGATACTTGTTAGCAGCCTTGAGTGATTTGATCCAACAAAGAAAATACATGTCTTGATTCAATAGTGTTGCTATTTGGCCTCATCAGAATTCTGAAGTTACAGAGTTAAAAGGAGATGCTTCAGGCTGAGAGATAAACTTGAAATCTTCTATAAAAAGGGGATCAGCACCCACTCACTGTACCATCATTTGAGAAAGTAGTTGCCACTTGCTCAGTTATTGTACTTGAGGAGCAATCCGTATCATTAAACATTTACAGATTCACTAAAATGTTCACATCTCCTTTAAGTGTAACAATAGAGAATCTGATGGCTGTAAGATGACAGGAATATCAAAATGATACTGTAGTCACCTTTGATTTCTGAGCTGCCTTTGTTCTTTCGTTAAAGTTACACAGTTGTAGAATTTGAAGGATCCAATTCAACCATTTCATTTTACAGATGAGGAACCTGAGACCCAGAGAGTGGAAGTGATGAGCGCAAGGCTATGCACCTAAGGCATTTGTTCATTCATCCCCAAATGTTAATTCACCTGGAGACAGAGAAAGGAATTCCAAGCAGAGAGACTGGCCATATGTAAAAGTACAAAGATGGGAAACAGCATGATGTGTTGGGGAACAAGAGGTGCCCATGATTGTCTGGACACCTTTTCCCCCACACCCCACTACATCCTGACTGTATAAGCTGGCAGGAAAAGGCACAGAGAGTCTGGAACCCGACTCCCTGAGGTCACCCTGACTGTGCCTTGTAGTAGCTGTAAGACCATAGGAAAGTCACTTTACTCTCTCTGATTTATTTTCTCCAACAGTAATATGCTGATGGTAATAGTAGAACCTACTTCTTAGGGTTGTTTTGAATGGATAGTAAAGCATATAAAACATTTACAGGCAATATCTAGTACTTAAGGGTTCTATAAATATTAGTTATGATCATTAATATTAATAGCATACAAATTCCTCCATATGATTGTTGCCTCCTTGTCATAGCTGACCAGATAAGGGGTGGTAGGCAGTTGATCCAGGTGAAGCATCAGTCAAATAGCCAATGTTTTATTACTCATGTGACTTGCTTTTGAAGAGATAAATTAGGCCATCCAAGTAGGGCTACCAGGGAATTATGAAGTTGGCAACCAAAGACCTGGGCTAGTTAGCCAAGAGGCTGAGAGAAAAAATGGGTGAGAAAACTCAGGGCCAGGGCAAGTGTTATAATCCCAACTGAAAAATGAAGTTACAAAGTTTTGAGGAAGCCAATTGGTTGGAGAGCAGGGTGGGGATGTGCGCAAACACACATGTGCCCAAATACACACACACACACACACACACACACACACACATAAACACACACACACATAAACACTTTACATGTCTAACCCAATGCCACCAGTAAACAATGCTTATAAGACCCTCATTTCTTAGAGGTAAGTGGAGTGAATCTCAGGTCCTCGTAATCAGAAAATACTACCAAATACTTACAGATAGCTCCTCCAAGAAGACACCCATTACTGGAATATAAATAGAGGCCAGTGAAAGGCCAGTAAAATGAGTTTAAACTATCTCTTGAAAGCTTCTAGAAGCTTTTGAAGGATTAAAGAGGGTGAGTCATATATGATCAGATTTGTCATCAGCTCTGTAAGGTCATACATTCAACAATGCATATGGTAAATTCAAGGGACAAAAGAAGACTAGAGAGGGGAGGCTGGTTAAAAGGCTTTGGGTATAATCCAGAGGGAGGTGGGAGTGGGGTTCAGGACGGGGAACACATGTACACCCATGGCTAATTCATGTCAATGTATGGCAAAAACCACTTCAATATTGTAAAGTAATTAGTCTCCAATTAAAATAAATAAATTAATCCCAAAAAAGGCTTTGGCTATAATCCAGGTCAGAACCGATCAGGACCTGACCTAAGGGAATAGTGGTAGACAAGGAAAGAAAATACAGATAAGGAGGGTATAAAGAACCTGATGACTTGTTGTGGGGCACAGAGAAGCTCCTGGAGTACAGGAAACATTTCTCACTTGAACGTATGGATAGATAACACTTGGAAACATAGTCGGGGGAGTAGAAATTGAGAGCTATGCCTTTGCTTATGCTGAGATTGAAGGCTCTGTGAAAATCCAAGTGAAGATGTTTCATTGCATTTGGATGTATAGTTATGGAGCTCAGCAAAGAATCTGGGATGACAGATTTAGGAGTTTACAGGATAATAATGATTATTGAAACTAGTGGTTTGGCTATGTCTTTCAAGGTAAATGTAGATGATGAGAAGAGATACATAGGCTGGGAACACCAATATGTAAGGCGTGAGTGAGCAGAGAGGCCTGTGCAAGGATCCAAGAAAGAATGGATGAAGATATGGGAGAAGCCCAGGAGAAAGTGAGAGAGGGAGACTTAGGAACCAAGAGGGGAGGAAATTTCAAGGTGAAGAAAGTGATCACTGATGTCGAGTGCAGAAAAAAGTTCTTGTAAGCTAAGGGCACAAAATGATGCATTGAATGTAACAGCATGGACGTTTTCTGAGATCAAAGCTAAAGGAGTGAGGGAGCAAGAGAAAATTAAAGATGACAATGGATGGAGGGATGAAAGAGAGGGAAACTAAAGGAAGAAAGCAAGTATACTCCAACAGTAAAAGAGAGGTGAAAAGAATGTGGGATCAAATCAGGTTTGTTTGTTTAGTACAGGATAGACTTGACATATTGATGAACTGAGTCAGAAACAAGAAGTTACTGATAGAGGATAAAAGAAGCCTGATAGAACAAGGTGTCTCCTGAAAAGGTACCAGACCTCAAGATCAAGGGCACAAGTGGAGGGATTAGTATTGGACTGAGTGAAGGGCAATGCTTCCATGGAAACAGGAGGGAAGGAAGAAAGAAAAGTTGGAGACCAATGAAGTTAAGTTTGTAGGGCTTGTGTGTGTGTGTGTGTGGTCACACCATGAGAGGTTTGGGATGTTAGTTCCCCACAGGGATTGAACTCATGCCCTCTGCAGCAGAAGCACAGAGACTTAACCACTGGACCACCATGGAAGACCCCAGTTTGTAGTTTTTAATTCAGCAAATTGAAGGAACTTTGTAATTGAGGGAGGGAAAACAGGGGGAAAAATTATGATACGAGGAGTTTGAAGAGAAGAGGGAAGGTTAGAACAAACCACCCATTACAAGCATCAGGAGAGGGGCTGAACGGGAACTCATAGAACCGTAGAGCTATTCTAGAGCCCAGATGAGTTTGAAGACCACTGATGTATGAGACACTAGTCTATGCTTTGATCTGATTTCTCCAGCAGTAGTTCATGTCCCTGACATAGGACAAGAGAAATCAAAATACAGTGCTGGAAAGATGTCATGGTAAATCAAGAAGACAAGGAATCCAGAGTGATGGTAAAGGATAGATGGGGTGATTTAGGCTTCCAAGGGACAGAAATGACTCAGGAGGGAGGTGTCAGGTTGGGAGGAAAGAGAGAAAGGTTTGAATTAGAAGCTTTGGGTGGTTAAAAACAGGGAATCATGATAAGCATGCTAGCAAACAGGACAGGACTTTGTTATCAGCGTGTAGACACCAGAGTTGACGACTTCCGAAATAAAACAGTTAATTGTTGCCCAAACCAAGGCCAAAGGCAGGTCCATTAATTTAGCCATAGATTTTCTTTTCCTGGAAAGAATCTGACTTCTCTGAAGAGTCCTAGAGCCATGATGAGAAGGCCAAACTTGTTATAGCCTGGCAAGAACATTTGCCAAGGTAATTTATCCTCTTTTGTCACTGGAGTTCCAACTGAGGCTGGAAAAGATTGAGAAAGTTTAATCACACTGTTCTTCAGAGTCCATTGCAAGACATTAATAACTTGCTGTGATATTAGCAGTTTTACATCTTACACTGGCATCATTTTGTCACATTAGTTTAATATTGCCATCATGTAGCTTAGTATTAATGTGGTACAAAAGTAAAATTACATGTGCACTTTTCATATTGTTATATTGAAATCTAGTACGTATATGACACTAATACTATTCAAATTCCATAAAATATACAGTTCTTAATACAAAGGCATTTTAATGTTATGTTAGAATAAGAATGCAGATCATTACACTTTCAGAACTGTGCAGCAGAGGAGGAAGAACTAAAGGGCTTAACACTTATGGGCCCCGGGGGGAAAACAATCCAAGGATTGTTCCCATGGAGCACAACCCCAGCCTTGCCTTCCCTGGCAGCCAGGGAAGTGCTCAAGGTCCATTTGCATTAGAACAAGAGTCAGGAAACTTTTTCTTAGAAGGGGTCAGCAACTAAGTATTTTTAGCTTCATGAACAGTATATATGATGCCAGCTACCAGGGTTTGCCACAGTGGTGCAAAAGCAACCCTCAGCAAGCGGTAAATGAATCATTTGAGAAATTTTTCTTTATAGACAATGAAATGTGAATTTCATATACTGCTCATGTGTCATGATAATATTCTTCTGATTTTCTTTTCAATTGTTTCAAAATACAAAACCACTCTTAGCTTGGGGGTCATATAAACACAGAAGGAGGATTACATGTGACCCTCCAGCCACAGTCAGCTGATCTCTGTGTTGTTGTTCAGAGGCTAAGTTGTGTCCAATTCTTTGTGATCCCATGGACTGCAGCAGGCCAGGCTTTGCTGTCCTTCATGTCCACCGAGTAGGTGAAGCCATTCAACTATCTCATCCTCTGTCGCCCCCTTTTCCTCTTGCCCTCAATCTTTCCCAGCATCAGGGTCTTTTCCAATGAGTCAGCTCTTCGCATCAGGTGACCAAAGTATTGGAGCTTCAGCTTCAGCATCAGTCCTTCCAGTGAGTATAAAGGGTTGATTTCCTTTAGGAAAGACTGGTTGGATCTCCTTGTGGTCCAAGGGACTCTCAAAAGTCTTCTCCAGCACAATTCCAAAACATCAATTCTTCAGTGCTCAGCCTTCTTTATGTCCAACTCTGACATCCATACATGACCCCTGGAAAAACCACAGCTTTGACTATATGGACTTCTGTTGGCAGAGTGATGTCTCTGCTTTTTAGTACACTGTCTAGGTTTATCATAGCTTTTCCTCCAATAAACAAGTGTCTTTTAATTTCATGGCTGACCCCTGTGTTAGAAGATGATGGGACATCAATCCAGGGTTCCCTGGTAAGCCTGCCTGGAACCAGTCTTTATTGAAGATCTTATATATGCAAGTGCAAACATTCCTAGATGATGTTGAAAGGGGGCAGACATATGTTTTTCTTTGCATGTTTTCCATTTCCTCTCTTCTCACTCCAGAGAGCTGGTACTGATGCTCATAATAGCATGTGCCTGGCCAGAGCACTAAGGGAGGCGTGCCATGACCTTGTTTGTCAAAAATGAAAGGATCTGATTCTTCAGTTTAGACCAAGCCTTCAGATACCCTTCCCTTTCTATTTAGCAGTAAAATATTTTCCAAGCAGAAGGCCAAAATTATGCTACTAAACGCAATACATTGTTTTCAAGCTAATATATATGTATAGGATATATAAGCTGCTTAGCATCTGTCTGTTTCTTTTGCCTTTCTTTTTTATGTTTTCTCTCACCATTTAAATTGCTGTTTAAAATTTAGGTGCTGTCTTTTAAATAATAAAAAAAATCAAGTAATGCATATACATATAAAAATTTTTTAATTTTATTTAGTTTCGTTAGATGTCATGTCAGGTAACATGTTTCAAATCAAATCTGAGGACATGGGAATCCATTTTGAAGTAACATTATAAAACTTATTTGTGTTCTATGGGAGAACTAAACTGCTTTCCTTCCCTTCTAATTCTTTGACTTTGATCCAATAAAGTATGACAGAGATAAACCTAATAGATTTTTGAATGACGAAAAGGACCTAAAAACAGATCAGACACATTTCAGAAGGAAACATGGATTTAGACTGTCTAGAGCATTTCATCAATGGAGGGAAAAAAAGAGAGACCAGGGTTGATGGATGCTGAATGGCAAGGGACCATATAGAGAAGATGAGGAGATGAGGAGATTAGGGAGGGAGGAGAAAGTCATGGGGTTCAGCTTATCCTCCTGCATCTCTTTTTCTTCATTTTCTTTCTCTAGTCCAGTCATCACAGACCTGGCCCTGTGCTCATATCATGATGAGGTGAGGAGGTAGGAGGGATGCCTGGAGCACCGTGGTAGGACAGGGGCTAAGCAACTGGGAGAGCCAACTATAGGAGCAACATGATTACAGACTGATGCTCTACCTCCAGAGATGGATGTCTTTATTGCTTAGACGTCAACCCAGAGATGAGGATTTATTATCATCTCACAACCCCTGGACATACAGTAGGGAGAAAGAATAAGATCTCCATCCAGAGAATGGAGTTAAGTATTGGTTTCTGATTGCTTCAGAGGACAGTGGATGAAATGCTGCTAACATTCTGTATATCCGCAGGATGCTGAATCCTTGTCTAATCTGGGGAGAAGATCTGGTATTGGGTTTCAATAAATGTAAAGTAGACTTGGCAGTGTATCTTGTTGCCCCAGGCTGTCCTGGAGAGATGAGCATGGGGACCATTCTCTATGGAACCGGTTGAGTCTGGTCCAGATTCTTGTTGAAGGTGGCCAAGCTTAAAAGAAGAGGTTCCCCCATTACAAAGAATCCACTTATCCTTTGAAAACATACATGTAAAAGAATAGGCTGAACATAAGATAGTGTCTGCCTGAGACAATCTCAGATATTAACATTCTGACTAGTTATTAATGATGCCCCTTCCTTTTAACTGGGCTTTCATGGTGGTTTGGATGGTAAAGAATCTGCCTGCAATGCAGGACACCCAGGTTCGATCCCTGAGTCAAGAAGATCCTCTGGAGGAGGGCACAGCAACCCACTCTAGTATTCTTGCCAGAAGAATTCCATGGACAGAGGAAGTGGACTATAGTCCATAGTATCACAAAGAGTCAGCCATGACTGAAGCAACTTAGCACGCATGCATGATTGGGAAATGGTGGTGGCTGAAGTTGGGGGACACAGGTAGGCATAATGGAATACATTTCTTGTATTTTCCACCTTTGAATGTGGTTAGGAAATTTTATAAGTCGTTGAAAAAATAAAATGCATATTTCCTGGGTCTCACCCCAGATCTACTGAATCAGGATCTCTGGGTAAGAGGATCAGATACAGATGTTGGATTGAGGTGGCATGGGAAACAGGCAGGAAGCAGGGGCCTGATTTCAAAAGCCAAAGCAGTGGAGGGTTGAATCTCAGCGGTGGCACTGGGGAGGGAAGGGTGGGTGTGAGATGTATCTTGTAGTTTTCTAGATGAGACCTAGTTTCTGATTAGAGGGAGAAAGTGAAGTCAAGGGTGACTCTTAAGAGACTGAATGGTGTCATTACTGAAACGGACAACAGAGAAGGAGCAGATATGAACAATGAAACCTAAGGATTGATATAGAGTATTCCAAGTATTAAAACTATTTGAGTGTCTTCTGTTAATACCATTTCAGTATTTTTGCCACATTTCTTATTCCTTAAAATCACTTAAAGACTTGAGTTCTATGCAAATAATCTAGTTTCTCTGCTCCATCCTTCAGGAACATGTCTTTAATTGGGATTTCCAGCAGGGCTGCAGTTGAATTAATCTTATCTGATTAACTATTTTCAAAAGCACATACCCTCCACCTTCCTGTGTCCAGGGGCCTTTTCTGTTTTTCTTCTCTGCCTTTCTCTGCTGTCCTACGGGTCCTGTCTTTAGAACATAGGAAGCAGCTTGGGGATTTTTGGTACACAAAGTACAGTGTCCTCGATTCCCTTTAATCCTCCGGAAAGTGTGGAGATATATGTAAACACACCCAGAAGCTCTGAGACCCCAAGATCAGCCACATCAGTGCTCTTGGCATTTTTGTCTTTTTTCCAGTCATTTCCTATTTTCAGTTGTAAGAACCTGAGGCTGAGACATGACATCTTTTAGGAAATCCAGTTAAACCCCACGCTTTCAAATAACTAGGTTTCGATTTGCCCAAGGGACGTGGGGAAGTGGCCTGCAAGCTACTTCTTTAGGAACCTCTCTGGAGGCCTGGTCTTTCCTGTAATCTCCACGGGCTCTTTGCAAAAAGTCATATTTCTTCCAAGTCTTTCTTTTCATCCCTGCCTGAACCTGCCTTCATCTTCCTAATGGCTAATTAAAAAATTACAACCAAGAGCATTAAATAGTAAACCCCTTCCCTGCTGTTCTCTGTTTAATTTCTGAGGCCCCAAGCAACATGTCTTGAAAAGAATGCCAAAGAGCCACCTTTCTGTTTGCAAACTGCATGGTAAATAGCATTCTTGTGGGAGACAAGACTTTATTCTAATGGGTAATCCTTTGATGCAGGGTCTGCTTGGCTATTATTCACAACTTATTCCAGAAAGATTAAGTTTAGGGAGTCATACTCTCTCCAGTATTATGACTTTTCACTTGTGCATGTTAAAGAATCTGTGTCTGTGTGCATGTGCTTCCTCTTCCCTTGGTGCCTGATGTTTCCATGATACACCGAAGCAATGAGGAGTTTTAAAACTCACAATTATTTTTTTCACTGAAGTTAGAAATCTGAGCTTGATGAAAACGCATCCCAATTCATGATGTGCACACTTAAGCTGCTGCTTGATTCCATTTGCAAAGAGAGATCTTGGGAGGCAGTGTCTAAATAATAATCAACGTAGTGCTCTACCCCCCTTTGTTTATTCAGTATCTCAGCACTTTATTATGTATTTTAATAGGACAAGAGTTTAAAAGCCAGAATTAGACATAGTAGACTCCGTCTACTTTAGATTGCCCTTCATCAATTGTTTTTTCTTGTGATTATACACTTTTGGTTTATCATTCCTTTGATAACAATTTCTGCATGAAAATTGACTTTATATTTCATTTTTCCCGTCTGTTATCTTCACAGCATTCATACGCAAACACCCTTTGTGCTGTGCTGGTAATATAACTGATCAGGCGAAGCTGTGCCATAAGAAATCAAAACCATAATAATGTCTTTGGATTTTGCATTTTAAATACTGCGTTCATTGTTGCACTGAGGTTTCTGATCCCTTTCCAGACATTACGGAGATTACCTTTGGTAATGCCTATTTCATTGTACTTTGATATAAAATAATGTGTGTCATAAATCATCTGAGTGACTGTCATTAAACAGAAAAGCACCTACTTAGGATATGTAACAATTTGCTTTTCTAATTTGAAGAAGATTGAGGCATTTTAATTATAGAAGGTCTTTGTATATGAGACTGGAATTCAATATAAAATTGTACTCTTTATGGGATTGTAGATTAGGAATAATAAAATCCTTATTCATTAATTTTACATTATTTTTGCAAGCACTAAATCAAAACATTCTTGGGAGGGTTTCCTAAATAAAACCCTTCACTTTTGTTACCATTAATCTGAGAAAAAGTTGTATTTACTTATTCAAGAAAAAGGCGCAAGAGAATCCATTTTTATCATAGGTTAATCTGCAATTGTACATTTAAGAAATTTTAAAGTTAAAAACATTGTATAAAAAAATTAAGAAAAAACAAAGTAGCCTAAAGTCTGAGGGATGGGTGAGGAGGGTATTTAAAATTATTGGTTGCTTCAGAGTTTCAAGATGGTTTCTGTTTGGAAGAGGATAGAGGTTTGGTGCCTTCTCAGTGAAGAACAATTTATAATTATTGGAGCTCCTCTTTAAAGGTGATCAGAGTTCTGCACACAGACAGTATAGGGAGATTTAAAATTATGAGAGCTCTTCACATTGTTTAAAATATTGATTTTTTATAAAATGGATTTCCACGTTTTATTACTTCAGTGACTAGGTAATTACAACAGCCTAGAAACTGAGGTACCTCAACATAAAACTAGTATTTTCTCTTTGGTTCCTTCCTATTTCTTTCCTTTTGTCTTTATTTTTTTCACCCACTTAATATATTTTCTAGTTTCCCTTGCTGCTAGGATAAACACATCATTCTTTGTTCTTGCTCATAAATCACCCTGTGAGTGAGGAGCCAGGAAGTTATTAGGGGTGAGGGGAAGGTCAGGTTGAAAATTCAGATTGATCTAACCTATTCTGGCAAAAGAGCAGTTTGCCTACCTCGAACCCAAAGCTAAGCCCTGAGGCCAGGCTGCCCCGAAGTGACATTTAGTTCTGCTTTGTGAGGGAAGAGGCTTTTGCAGCTTTGATAGTAAGTGTTACAGAGTCACAAGAACTATCAGGTTGTCATTAGTATTTGGTTATAATTACATTTGCTAGATGCATCAGACACTTCTTCTCTGCTGTGTGTCTTCTCTCTCTCTTCCCCTCTTTGTCTTTCATTTATACGGAGAGCTAGGAAGGACATTCTGAAGATTCACTGTTGAAGGGTGATCAAGTTGTCGGGGGGGGGCTTTTGTTTAGGAATTCCAGAAGTTTCCCTTCTTGTGTTAGAAATCAATCCTGTGTATGCACACACACACACTCACACAGATACTAACAGGGGATGCTATGGAAGAGAATTAGTTCAAGGACCCTAGTTGAGGTTATAAACATGTTTTCCCCAGTCTTTCCTTCCCCAGCTCGGCCGTCTTCCCTGTTGGCTGAGTTCTTTGGTAAAAGGCAGAAACAGTGTTCCGTGTGTTTTGCAAAATGCTGTATCAAAGTGAATTGAACATAGTCCTAAATGTTTGTCAGCTTGAACTCACACCTACCACACGCAAAGGTTTTTTGGCCTTTTCTGCAATCATAACTTGAGCCTAAATCGAAAGGAACAGAGAGAGCGATCGAGCAAAGCTGTCCAGATGTTGCTCAGTCTTTGTGATTGTAAATTTCAAAATACCAGCTTTCCATCCAGATTTTAGTGCATGGGAGCTATATGAAAATTCCAAGACATACTGGCTTATTGAAATGTCCGGACATTTCTATATGAATTTTGGAACAGATGTACTGAGGTAGGCAATAAAACTGTGATAATAAGGAACATTTCCACATCAACTCTCTAAACTACAAATCTCTGATGAGGAACAAAACTCAGCAGCAGAGGGTGATGATTGGCGATTTCATTATTTCTTTAAAGTCAGTGTCAGTTACTTGAATTCTTTCCTGACTATAGTTTTGATCAAGACTTCTGAGGGTTTGAGGCTGATATATGAATTTAAGTTTTACTTTTTTTGATCAATGAAAATAATATAGGACTTTGAGTTTATCTTTATAAAAGTTTGTTATCATTTTATCATTACACATAAAACCCAAGAGGCCCAAGTGAGGTGCTTACAGACTTTTTGGATTTTGAAGTTTCAGTATGAGTCTCAGTGTCTATGCTGGGAATAATCACACTCCAAAAGGTAAGGGCTTGGTTTGAGCATGTCTCTGGCGTGACCATTGACTTTATGGTTCACACCTCAGGATGAGGAAGGAAGTGTGGCATCTTGGTTGACTCTACTTGCTCCTTTCTCATTCTTAGCCTCTTCCCAGCTCATTGACTCCTCATCTGAGGATGAACAGGACCTTCCAGGATGCAGGCTAAGAAATATGGCCCCCGGGATTGATACTAAACCATTTGTATCCCTTTTAGGGATTTGCAAAGCAGTGCAATGAGAGTTTTGGAACAAATGGGGCTCCACTGAATTCCTGACCATTTCTCCTAACAAGACTGGCTGTTGATCAAGTAGCTCTTAAAGGAAGGAAAAGAGAAACTGTTAAACAAAAACAAAAATTAAACATGAATTATTTGATAGTATGTGAAAGTCACTCAGTCGTGTCCGACTCTTTGCGACCCCATGGACCATACAGTCCATGAAATTCTCCAGGTCAGAATACTGGCGTGGGTAGCCTTTCCCCTCTCCAGGGGATCTTCTCAACCCAGGGATCTCCTGCATTGCAGGTGGACTTTTTTACCAACCGAGCTATCAGGGAAGCCCATTTGATAGTATATGGACTTTCAAAAGTTCTTTCTCAGTCTTCCCTCTATTAAACCTGTGGTAATTGGATATTAGATTTTTTAAGAAATGATTTATTTCAGTCTCTGATGTTACCAGAAAGACTACAGGAGACTCTGGAAGCATAGGAAGCATCCTATGGAAAAAGGAAGGAAATGGAGGCAGGTTCATAAAATACACAAGCTCTTACCATGTAAGAATCACCTGAAGGAAAGGGCCATGGGGCACCTGATCAACAAGCACAGCATGGAACATGTTTAAAACATAGTTATGAAGGCACTGTCCTCCTCAAACTCTCTCTCTCTCTCTTTTTTTTTTTTGTCACATTTGGGAAATATTAAAACTATTAAAGTCTCATTTACTCTTCTCTGGAATTTTGAAAATTATTTTTCCTGGCATTACTCAGTTTTCCCAAAGTAGATTTTGTTTGTTATTTTCTTTTACTATAACATGACCCTCACTGGTCACTTCATATATTTTTCTGCTACTTGCTTTGAGAGTGTCCAGCAGTTCTAGGAAAGCAAAACAAACAAAACATACAAACTGCAGGAAGAGACAGTAGAAATAAAAGGAGAGAATGTTGGTGACCTCTATTTACTAAGAAAATCGCTCCATTTTCTCTGAGCGGAGTCTCAGAAGCTGTAAGAGTCCCAGACCACTTCCTCTTTTTGTTGTTTTTTGTTTGTTTCTTCCTTTGTTTTTCTTTGGCCACCCTTCATCTATTAAAACGCAAGAGTGGTCCAAACAGGGATGAAAAGCTGTGGTGTACTTTAAATATTTACATTTAACAAATTAATGATTGTGAAACACAGAAATCCCATGACCATATGTTTAAATTCACTTGAAGGCAAGATCAAAATTCGAAGTGTTAAGGCTTTCATGAATGGGAGGCGTGGGACATGTGACTCTTTCTGAACCTCCTTCCCAGTGCCCAGCTCCAAGCAGGAAGGGTACCTGGCCTTGACTATGTGACCTACATCTCATGATCCAGGTATCTCACTGAGGGACAGGCCAATAGTGGAGCTCAAAACATGTGTTTCCTTCCTTCTGTCGTTTTGAAATTTTGTTTATATCTGAACCTTGAAGGTCCTTGCAAACCCTGGTCAGTGTGCCAGTGGGCTAGTGAGGAAAGGGGGTCATTTGCACCCACGGTGGTGTGAGCTGCATGCTCATGAGGAAAAGAAAATACTGGTATAGTCATTCTGAGCTGCCTGGGGAGCCACAGGCTTCATTATGCCATTCTGCTTTCTTCTCTTGTCTTGAAGTGAGAGTTCTAGCTGGGAATCCACAGCAACATCAATGCACTCGAATCAGCTTTATCCTTTTTTAAATTAAATTTTTATTATGGAAAATTTGAAACATACACAAAAGTAAAGAGAGAATACTATAAGGAACCCCTATGTACCCATCACCAATCTTCAGTGATGATCAGTGATGCACTTTAAAATACACATCTGTGGAAATGGCTGCAGGGAGATGGAGGTGGGGACTTTTGCACCATGACGGTCTTTGGTGTACACCTGTGCATTCCTACAGCTAAAGCTCATACACCTGCATCCATGGAAGGCTTCATAATTGCTTTTGAATTTGGAGAACTGTATCACTGCCATAGAAAGGGAAATTTTAAGTGAACAAGGTTAGAATGACCTGCTCCTAAATTGATGCTGTCCTCGTTCTTAATTTAAGACATGCAGGTAGTTAAAGATGTTTATCAACAACTAGGGGCAAAAAGGGAAAAACCATTGGCTGAAAAGTGAACTGTATTTTCTTCTTAGCTGCTTGCTTTGAGATAAGCCAGATTTTGTGTGTGTGTGGTGGGGGGAGGTGTGTATGTGTGTAGAAATGGAAAGAAAAACCAAGATGGAGACATAGAAATACCTCAAGAAAAGCGAAATTACAGCCATTATAATCCTTAAACTAGGCTCTTGCAGAGCACACCTGGTTTTTGGAAAAGGAGGCTTTTCTGATTCTCAGTGATAATGTCAAATCCAGGGCACCATAACAGGGCCATTGACGCATCCCATCATGTAAAGAGAAGTTATACAGCTCTCTACCAAGGTTTTCCTCTGATATTATCATCTCGTGATGATATGGTTTCTAGTTAAAAACCAGTGCCAAAGATGAAACAGAACGGACTTGGCACCAAGAATGCTTGTTTGCATGCTGTTAATAAGTTCCAAGTCTTCCTAAATAGAAGGACAGAGTTGTAGGCAGCTTTGATGGCCACTGGGAATTGTGATACCCTCTTCAAGGCTCACTATCTGTAGCTTAAGGCTCTAGCATTGGGGACATTATTTAAACACCACGTGCTTTAGCTTACTCACCTGTGATAGTCTAAAAAAAATCCTTGCCTTCTAGAAAATTGGATGC
This sequence comes from Bos grunniens, assembly GCF_055505025.1. Taxonomy (NCBI): domain Eukaryota; kingdom Metazoa; phylum Chordata; class Mammalia; order Artiodactyla; family Bovidae; genus Bos; species Bos grunniens. Next base: position 43,192,867 of record NC_141175.1, read on the forward strand.
CAAGAATGTTGAAAGGAAAAGTGATAGGTGGCTGTGATTGTTAAGTGCTTTAGAATCCTTAAAAAAAAAAAGAAAAGAAAAAACAAGATACCATCCCTAATCTTCATGGTGGCCCATCCCACTGAAGGCTCCAGAGGCTGGGCTGTCTTCAATGGACATGTGACCTGTGCAGACACAAGGGCTCCACACTTGCTTAATGAATTGTCCTTGCTATCTTGAAATTCTTAATTTTTGAACAGGGCCCCTGCATATTCATTTTTCACCGAGTCTCACAATCCTATAGTCAGTCCTGTCTAGAGGGCCTTCTGAGACATACCACTATTCATGTGTCAGCAATGTCATCTCACTAAGAGGGAGTTCACACTGCTATTGCTTTCATGTCTGGGAAATAAAGTGGAATGCTAGATTTTTAATTTTATATAACTAACATGCAGCATTGTGTAAGTCTAAGGTATACAGCATAATGGTTTTATTTATATACATTATGAAATGGTTACCACAATAAGTTTAGTGAACATCTATCTATCATCTCATATAGGACTCCCCTGGTGGCTCAGATAGTAAAGAATCTGCCTGCAATGCAGGGGACCCAGGTTCAATCCCTGGGTTGGGAAGATCCCCTGGAGAAAAGAATGACATCCCACTCCAAGTCATCTCATATAACTACAAAATAAAAGAAAAGGAAAAAAAAAAGTTTCCTTTTTGATGAGACTTATTAGGGTTTACTTTCTTAACAACATTCATATATAAGACATAGCAGTGTTAATTATATTTAACATGTTGTACATTACATCCCTAGTATTTATTTATCTTATAACCAGAAGCTTGTACTTTTGACCATCTTCATTCGGTTTCCCCTGCCCCTAGTCTCCACCTCTGGAGATCAGAAATCTGATCTCTTTTTTTGAGTTTGAGTTTTTTAAAAGTGTAGTTGACCTACAACAGTATGTTAGCTCCTGGTGCACAGCATAGTGATTTGATATTTCTGCATATTTCAAAATGATCACTAGATAAATATAGTTAGCATCTGTTACCACACATAGTTATTACTAATATTGATTATATTCCCTGTTTTATACATATCATGCCTGTGACTCTTTTATAACAGGAAGTTTGTACCTCTTAAATATCCCTCCCTCATTTCACACATCTCCCCACCTCTCTGTCCTCTGGCAATCACCACTTTATTCTCTGTATCTATAACTCTATTTCTCTTTTGTTATGTTATGTTTGTTTTTTAGATTCCATATATAAGTAAAATCATATAGTATTTGTCTTTCTCTTTCTGACTTCTTTTACTTAAGCATAATACCCTATAGGTTCATCCCCATTGTGGAAACTGGCAAGATTTCATTCTTTTTTTTAATGACTGAGTAATAATGACAGAATGATCTCTGTTTGTTTCCAAGGCAAACCATTCAATATCACAGTAATCCAAGTCTATGCCCTAACCAGTAACACTGAAGAAGCTGAAGTTGAATGGTTCTAGGAAGACCTACAAGACCTTTTAGAACTAACACCCAGAAAAGATGTCCTTTTCATTATAGGGGACTGGAATGCAAAAGTAGGAAGTCAAGAAACACCTGGAGTAACAGGCAAATTTGGCCTTGGAATACGGAATGAAGCAGGGCAAAGACTAATAGAGTTTTGCCAAGAGAATGCACTGGTCATAGCAAACACCCTTTTCCAACAACACAAGAGAAGACTCTACACATGGACATCACCAGATGGTCAACACTGAAATCAGATTGATTATATTCTTTGCAGCCAAAGATGGAGAAGCTCTATACATTCCACAAAAACAAGACCGGGAGCTGACTGTGGCTCATTTCATGAACTCCTTATTACCAAATTCAGACTTAAATTGAAGAAAGTAAGGAAAACCACTAGACCATTCAGGTATGACCTAAATCAAATTCCTTATGATTATACAGTGGAAGTGAGAAATAGATTTAAGGGCTTAGATCTGATAGATAGAGTGCCTGATGAACTATGGACTGAGGTTTGTGACATTGTACAGGAGACAGGGATCAAGACCATCCCCATGGAAAAGAAATGCAAAAAAGCAAAATGGCTGTCTGGGGAGCCTTACAAATAGATGTGAAAAGAAGAGAAGGGAAAAGCAAAGGAGAAAAGGAAAGATATAAGCATCTGAATGCAGAGTTCCAAAGAATAGCAAGAAGAGATAAGAAAGCCTTCCTCAGCAATCAATGCAAAGAAATAGAGGGAAAACAACAGAATGGAAAAGACTAGAGATCTCTTCAAGAAAATTAGAGGTACCAAGGGAACATTTCATGCAAAGATGGGCTGGATAAAGGACAGAAATGGTATGGACCTAACAGAAGCAGAAGATATTAAGAAGAGGTGGCAAGAATACAAAGAGGAACTGTACAAAAAAGATCTTAATGACCCAGATAATCATGATGGTGTGATCACTGACCTAGAGCCACACATCCTGGAATGTGAAGTCAAGTGGGCCTTAGAAAGCATCACTATGAACAAAGCTAGTGGAGGTGATGGAATTCCAGTGGAGCTATTTCAAATCCTGAAAGATGATTCTGTGAAAGTGTTGCACTCAATATGCCAGCAAATTTGGAGAAATCAGCAGTGGCCACAGGACTGGAAAAGGTCAGTTTTCATTCCAATCCCAAAGAAAGGCAATGCCAAAGAATGCTCAAACTACCGCACAATTGTACTCATCTCACATGCTAGTAAAATAATGCTCAAAATTCTCCAAGCCAGGCTTCAGCAATATGTCAACTGTGAACTTCCAGATGTTCAAGCTGGTTTTAGAAAAGGCAGAGGAACCAGAGATCAAATTGCCAACATCCGCTGGATCATGGAAACAGCAAGAGAGTTCCAGAAAAGCATCTATTTCTGCTTTATTGACTATGCCAAAGCCTTTGACTGTGTGGATCACAATCAACCGTGGAAAATTCTGAAAGAGATGGGAATACCAGACCACCTGACCTGCCTCTTGAGAAACCTGAATGCAGGTCAGGAAGCAACAGTTAGAACTGGACATGGAACAACAGACTGGTTACAAATAGGAAAAGGAGTACATCAAGGCTTATATTGTCACCCTGCTTATTTAACTTCTATGCAGAGTACATCATGAGAAATGCTGGACTGGAAGAAACACAAGCTGGAATCAAGATTGCCAGGAGAAATATCAATAACCTCAGATATGCAGATGACACCACCCTAATGGCAGAAAATGAAGAGGAACTCAAAAGCCTCTTGATGAAAGTGGAAGTGGAGAGTGAAAAAGTTGGCTTAAAGCTCAACATTCAGAAAACGAAGATTATGGCATCCGGTCCCATCACTTCATGGGAAATAGATGGGGAAAGAGTGGAAACAGTGTCAGACTTTATTTTTTTGGGCTCCAAAATAATTGCAGATGGTGACTGCAGCCATGAAATTAAAGGATGCTTACTCCTTGGAAGGAAAGTTATGACCAACCTAGATAGCATACTGAAAAGCAGAGACATTACTTTGCCAACAAAGGTCCATCTAGTCAAGGCTATGGTTTTTCCAGTGGTCATGTATGGATGCGAGAGTTGGACTGTGAAGAAAGTTGAGTGCCGGAGAATTGATGCTTTTGAACTGTGGTGTTGGAGAAGACTCTTGAGAGTCCCTTGGACTGCAAGGAGATACAACCAGTCCATTCTAAAGGAGATTGGTCCTGGGTATTCATTGAAAGGACTGATGCTAAAGCTGAGACTCCAATACTTCAGCCACCTCATGGGAAGAGTTGACTCATTGGAAAAGACTCTGATGCTGGGAGGGATTGGGGGCAGGAGGAGAAGGGGATGACAGAGGATGAGATGGCTGGATGGCATCACTGACTCGATGGACGTGAGTCTGAGTGAACTCCGGGAGTTGGTGATGGACAGGGAGGCCTGGCGTGCTGTGATTCACGGGGTTGCAAAGAGTTGGACATGACTGAGCTACTGAACCAAACTGAATATTCCATTGTATATGGATACCACGTCTTCTTTATCTGTGAATGCTAGTTTTTAGGAGACTTGTTACTCCCAAATTGTGTATCAAGAAAGCTATTCTGAGAAGAAAACTTAGGGTTAAGAGGACCTTAGAGAATCTTGTTAAGAAATATCTTCTTTGAAAAATTCAAGCAGATTACCTGTAGATATTCACTTCTTGGTACCACAGTGATATTTCCAGGGCTCACCTATTTCCTTCTGTTGCATTATTTCTCTGTGTCAAGTATTATTCAAATTCAACAATTTTTACAGTCTTTGAAAACCCTCCATCCTATAACATGAGTTAATTAGAGTTTAAACACACCTTGCTCTCAATGAGAATGAATATTTCTTATTTTGTGATTCATCTGAAACTTGAATTTTCATTCCTGTGATTTTCAAGTGAAAAGCATTATTTGTCTCTATTCATGTTTGCCTGCTAAACATTTATAGGCCATTGGGTGGTAACTAAACATTTTAGATTACATGGAAGTTAAGAAATCATATGGTTTTAATTACTTTTGAAAATGACTGAGGATGGAATACTACTTATCTTTAAGAAAATTTTAAACAAAATCTTTGTTTTGTTGTTTAGTCACCAGTTGTGTCTGACTCTTTTGTGACCCCCATGGACTACAGCCTGCCATGCTCCTCTGTCCACAGGATTCTCCAGGCAAGAATACTGGAGTGGGTTGCCATTTCCTTCTCCAGGGGATCTTCCCAATCCAGGGATTGAATCTGTGTTTCTTGCATTGGCAGGTGGATTCTTTACCATTAAGCCACCTGGGAAACTCCAACAAAACTTGTATATTTCAGTATTCTAAGTAAAAGAGATCATACCCTCAGGAGAACAGCTGCTGAGGAGCCTGGGGATGTGTTAGTAAGAAAATGCAGCATACCTGGTGGGCAGTGGGAGGCTTTCCTGGTGAGTAGGGCAGAACCACCTCTTTATGAAGGATGTTATTACATGTATTTAACACTCAAGACTGATAACTCTATGTCACATTTCCCCAGGCTCCAAAATGCCTAGATTTGTGAATTGTCAGAAGGTTTTGATTTATTTCTTATGTAGGAAGAAGCACCTCCAATATCATAAAAAGTGAGTGAAGTGAAAGTCATTCAGTTGTGTCCAACTCTTTGCGACCCCAAGGACTGTAGCTCACCAGGTTCCTCTGACCTTGGAATTTCCAATCAAGAATACGGAAGTGGGTAGCCATTCTTTTCTCCAGGGGATCTTCCCAACCCAGGGATCAAGCCCAGGTCTCCTGCATTGCAGGCATATTCTTTACTGTCTGAGCCACCAGGGAAGCCCAAGAATACTAGAGTGGGTAGCCTATCCCTATCTCCAGGGGATCTTCCCTACCCAGGAATCAAACTGGGGTCTCCTGCATTGAAAGTGAAGTCATGGAGTCGCTCAGTCGTGTCCAGGCTTCTCTGTCCATAGGATTTTCCAGGCAAGAGTACTGGAGTGGGTTGCCATTTCCTTCTCCAGGGGATCTTCCTGACCCAGGGATTGAACCCAGGTCTCCTGCATTGCAGGCAGATGCTTTACCCTCTGAGCCACCAGGGAAGCAGATTCTTTACCAGCTGAGCCACCAGGGAAGCCCAGCCTCTCTTTAAATGTTTCCTACCTGAAGAATAGACAGAGCTAGGTTTCCCTCAGCCCCCAATAGCAGATCACTTGGCATATGTTATAGCTGGAAGAGGTAAAAGATGATCCTCCCTTTTTGTTCCTGATCCAGTTTAGCACCAGTTGAAAGATACATAAACTGGACAGATGGAAATGATCATATCAGCTTTGCGAATGAGGTTTAGGCCCTCAGGCAATTGGGCTTGCTGACATTGTACCTCTTTTAGTGTCACACTCACTGGGTTATGGGCAGGGGAACCTAGGAAGTCGGCATCTTCTGGACCACAGTTGACAAGATAATTCCTCAAGGGAAACGAAGCAAATGCTGGCCATCCTGCTTAGTTCCTTCTCCCTAAATTACCAATATGAGACAAGGATAAAGAAGTGCTAAGAAAGCAGTTCTACTTGTGTAAATGTCTTCCTATGAAGACTTGGGGAATAAGAAATGTGTTCCCCAACAGTAAATTGAAAAAAAAAATCCTATTGAGTTTAATGTATGATGATAACGAAAAGTAATATGTCACAAATTCACATTTCAATAATTGAGAAAATGTTTCACATGCAAAAAAGTAAACCCCTTGGGACTTCTCTGATGGTCCAGTGGTTGAGACTTTGCCTTCCAATGCAGGGTGTGCAGTTTCAATCCCTGGTTATGGAGCTAAGATCCCACATGGCTCATGCAGCTAAAACACCAAACATAAACAACAGAAGAAATATTGTAAAAATTCAATAAAAGACTTAAAAAAAAATCAACCCCCTTAAGGAACATTGACTAGCTCAAAAAAAATTCTTCAGTCATTTCCTCCCTTCCAAGTACTAACCAAACCTGACCCTGCTTAGCTTCTGAGATCAGATGAGGAGTGCATTCAGGGTAATATGGTAGTAGACCACTCCAGTGATTCTTTAATGGAACTATTCATTTGGCTGAGGAGATAAGAAGCTTGAGGTAGATGGGCTTTGCCAGGGCCAGTTGGAGATACTGGCCTTTTATGATGGCCTGGCATGGGACCCCATTCAGGCTAACCTGAAACCCAGCAGTGCCAGAAGTAGATTCACTTCTGGTTTGAGTTAAGCTGGGTCTGAGAGATTCCCTTCCTGTACACAGCACATTTGTAAAAATTAAAAAGTGAACTGGCCTTATTTCAGGGGTAAAACTTTACAACAGTGGCCCCTTGTGCCCATCTGCCTCCTCAGGGAGTGCCGAAGAATTTGGTGCTGATTGCTGAGATCAGTACATATTACTTGCAAGATGGAGGAGTAGAAGTATGTGTGTTCATCTTCTCCTGTGAGAACTCCAAAATTACAACTCACTGGTGAAAAACCATCGACAGGAGAATGTTGGATCCCACCAAAAAAAGATACCCCAGGTCCAAGGGCAAGGAGAAGCCCAAGAAAGATGGTAGGAGGAGCAAAATTTAGAATCAAACCCCATACCCACCAGAGATGCTTGGAGGGCTCAAACAAAACCTTGTGTGCACCAGGAGACCCTACAAAGACTGAGCTAGACCTGCCTTTGAGTGTTTGAGTATCTCCTGTGGAGGTATGGGTCAGCAGTGGCCTGCCAAATTGGCAGGGGCTCTGGGTGCAGTAGATTTGGGTATGGCATAAGCTCTTTTGGAGGAAGTCACAATTAACCCCACCATAGAGCCACCAGAACTTACACAAGACTGGGGAAACAGACTCTTGGAGGGTACAAAGAAAGCCATGTGTGCATCTGGACCAAGGAGAAAGGAGCTGTGATTGCACAAGAGACTGACCCAGACTTGCCCGTGAGTGTCTAGGCATCTCTGGAGAGGCATGGGTCAGTGGTGGCCTGCTGCAGGGTTGGGGGCACTGAGTGCAGCAGTGCACGCATGGGATCTTTTGAAGGAGGTCATCATTATACCTGCCCATCAACAGAAAATTGGATTAAAGAGCACAGCCCAGCCCAACAGAACAAGACCCAGTTTCTCCCTCAGTCAGTCTCTCCCACCAGGAAACTTCCATAAGCTTCTTATCCTTTTCCATTAGACGGCAGAGAGAATAAAAATCACAATCACAGAAAACTAATCAGACTGATCACATGGACCACAGCCTTATCTAACTCAATGAAACTATGAGCCATGCCATGTAAAGCCACCCAAGACAGATGGGTCATGGTGGAAAGTTCTGACAAAACATAGTCCACTGGAGAAGGAAATGGCAAACCACTCAACTATTCTTGCCTTGAGAGTCCCATGGACAGTATGAAAAGGCAAAAAGATAGACATTGAAAGATAAACTCCCCAGGTCGGGAGGTGCCCAATATACTACTGGAGAACAATGGAGAAATAATCCTAGAGAGAATGAAGAGACAGAGCCAAAGCAAAAACAACACCCAGTTTCAAATGTGACTGGTGATGGTAGTAAAGTTTGATGCTGTAAAGAACAATATTGCATAGGAACCTGGAATGTTAGGTCCATGAATCAAGGTAAATTGGAATTGATAAAACAGGAGATGGCAAGAGTGAACATCGATATTTTAGGAATCAGTGAACTAAAATGGATTGGAATGGGTGAATTTAACTCAGATGACCATTATATCTACTACTGTGGGCAAGAATCCCTTAGAAGAAATGGAGTAGCCCTCATAGTCAACAAAAGAGTCCAAAATGCAGTACTTGGATGCAATCTCAAAAACAACAGAATGATCTCTGTTCATTTCCAAGGCAAACCACTCAATATCACAGTAATCCAAGTCTATGCCCCAACCAGTACTGCTGAAGAAGCTGAAGTTGAATGTTTCTATGAAGACCTACAAGACCTTACAGAACTAACACCCAAAAAATATGTCCTTTTCATTATAGGGTACTGGAATGCAAAGTAGGAAGTCAAGAGATACTTGGAGTAACAGGCAAATTTGGCCTTGGAGTACAAAATGAAGCAGGGCAAAGGCTAACAGAGTTTTGCCAAGAAAATGCACTGGTCATTACAAACACCATTTTCCAACAACACAAGAGAAGACTCTACCCATGGACATCACCAGACAGTCAATACCGAAATCAGATAGATTATATTCTTAGCAGCTGAAGATAGAGAAGCTCTATACAGTCAGCAAAAGCAAGAAAGTCTGGGAGCTGACTGTGGCTCAGATCATGAACTCCTTATTGTCAAGTTCAGACTTAAACTGAAGAAAATAGAGAAAACCACTAGACCATTCAGGTATGATCAAAATCAAAACCCTTACAATTATCCAGTGGAAGTGACAAATAGATTCAAGGGATTAGATTTGTGTGACAGAATGCCTGAAGAACTATGGACAGAGGTTCGTGACATTGTACAGCAGGCAGTGATCGAGACCATCCCCAAGAAAAAGAAATGCAAAATGGCAAAATGATTGTCTGAGGAGGCCTTACAAATAGCTGAGAAAAGAAGAGAAGCAAAAGGCAAAGGAGAAAAGGAAAGATATACCCATTTGAATGCAGAGTTCCAAAGAATAGCAAGGAGAGATAAGAAAGCCTTCCTCATTGACCAATGCAAACAAATAGAGGAAAACAATAGAATGGAAAAGACTAGAGATCTCTTCAAGAAAATTAGAGATACCAAGGGAACATTTCATACAAAGATGGGCATGATAAAGGACAGAAATGGTATGGACCTAACAGAAGCAGAAGATACTAAGAAGAGGAGGCAAGAAGACACAGAAGAACTGTACAAAAAAGATCGTCATGACCCAGATAATCACAATGGTGTGATCACTCACCCAGAGCCAGACATCCTGGAATGTGAAGTCAAATGGGCCTTAGGAAGCATCACTACGAACAAAGCTAGTAGTGGTGATGGAATTTCAGCTGAGCTATTTCAAATCCTGAAAGATGATGCTGTGAAAGTGCTGCACTCAATATGCCAGCAAATTTGGAAAACTCAGCAGTGGCCACAGGACTGGAAAAGGTCAGTTTTCATTCCAATCCCAAAGAAATACAATGCCAAAGAATGCTCAAACTACTGCACAACTGCACTCATCTTACACACTAGCAAAATAATACTCAAAATTCTCCAAGCCAGGCTTCAACATTATGTGAACCATGCGCTTCCAGATGTCCAAGCTGGATTTAGAAAAGGCAGAGGAACCAGAGATCAAATTGCCAACATTCGTTGGATCATTGAAAAAGCAAGAGAGTTCCAGAAAAACAACTTCTGCTTTATTGACTATGCCAAAGCCTTTGACTGTGTGGACCACAACAATCTGTGGAAAATTCTTCAAGAGATGGGAATACCAGACCACCTTACCTGCCTCCTGAGAAATCTGTATTCATGTCAAGAAGCAACAGTTAGAACTGGACGTGGAACAACAGACTGGTGCCAAATAGGAAAAGGCGTCTGTCAAGGCTGTATATTGTTGCCCTGCTTATATCACTTAAATTCAGAGTACATCATGTGAAATGCTGGGCTGGATGAAGCACAAGCTGGAATCAATATTGCTGGGAGAAATATCAATAACCTCAGATATGCAGATGAAACCACTCTTATGGCAGAAAGCAAAGAAGAACTAAAGAGCCTCTTGATGAAAGTGTAAGAGGAGAGTGAAAAGTTGGCTTAAAACTCAACATTCAGAAAACTAAGATCATGGCATCCAGTCCCATCACTTCATGGCAAATAGATGGGGAAACAGTGGAAACAGTGGCAGACTTTATTTTTTTGGACTCCAAAATCACAGCAGATGGTGACTGCAGCTATGAAATTAAAAGAATCTTGCTCCTTGGAAGAAAAGCTATGACCGACCTAGGCAGAATATTAAAAAGCAAAGACATTACTTTGCCAACAAAGGTCCGTCTAGTCAAAGCTCTGGTTTTTCCAGTAGTTATGTATGGATGTGAGATTGGACTATAAAGAAAGCTGAGCACTGAAGAATTGATGCTTTTGAACCATGGTGTTGGAGAAGACTCTTGAGAGTCCCTTGGACTGCAAAATGTTCCTACCAGTCCATCCTAAAGGATATCAGTCATGCATATTCATTGGAAGGACTGATACTGAAGCTGAAACTCCAATACTTTGATCACCTGATGCAAAGAACTGACTCATTGGAAAAGACCCTGATGCTGGGAAAGATTGAAGGTTGAAGGAGAAGGGGACAACAGAGGAAGAGATGGTTGGATAGCATCACCGACTCGATGGACATGAGTTTGATTAAGCTCCAGGAGTTGGTGATGGACAGGTAAGCCTGGCACACTGAAGTCATTGGGGTCACAAAGAATCAGACATGACTGAGCAACTGAACTGAACTGAAAGCTTTACAGAGTTATGAGGCAAAGAGGAAGATAATGCAGTCAGGGAGTAACAGAATTGCCTTTATAAAATAGAGTTTTTAGGTCATTTAGGATGCAAAAAGTATAATGCATGAGGGCAGGGCGGTTCCCTTGACTAGTTTCTTCCTGCAATTTGACAGTGCTGGGATGGAAGGGTACCTGGCTCTCTGGCTGTTAGGTTCTCTCTGTGGGAGCATGCTCTCTTTGGAGGGGAGTGTTTTGCCCATTTGGAGAGGGCAACAACCTCTCTTTTGGGTGATTCGTTATAATGACGATGATTGTTGTTAGATTATTATAGTCGCCCACTGGCAGGATTATAGTTAAAATTTGGCAGTGTTTTCATTATAAATGACTATTTTTACAGCTCAGCTATGAAAGTTTACTTAGGTCTGAAATTTGATATACAAGCTCTCCATCCAGGAGTGCTTTCCTTTCAAATAGAATCTTAAAAAATGGTTAATAAAATTGGTCTGTCTAATTTTCCTGAGTTATATGAGTATTTTGGAGGAACAGAAATGTATCATTTGTATAGGCTCTGTAACACTTTTTCTCAGTTAGCCTTGAGTTTAAACAAGATGCTATAAAATTTAAGTTATTCAAACTGAGCTTGGATGGATTGAGAAAAAAAATGATACACAGGGCTAGACTAGAGAAAAGGAAATACACAGATAGTCTTTATATTCAAAATTAAAAACTCTGTGGCCCAGAAGTGGAAGCTCTTCTGGAACAATTATCACTGTGCATTTTTATTATGCATTTTATACCTCTAAGTACATAATCACCTGCTCATGTCTATCTGATAAATAATGAGATTTTTATTTCACATTTGCATTGTTAATTACACTATATTACAGAAGTAAGATATCAGGCATCTGTTATTAATAGAATATAATTTTTTTTAAATAGCAAGGGCACTTTAAATAGACAAAGAGAAAGCACCCTTTATTGGAGGCCACCCAGATCTGTTGATAATGTTTTATTTGGACTTTAGGGTAGTTGGAGCAGGAATGAAGGAAAAATACCACATGAACTGAAGCTATCAAGATAAAATATAATGTGACTTACAGTCTGGAAAGGGTTTATGTCCTTACCCTTGAGGAAGGAATCATGGGTTTTGTAAATGCAAAAAAATATAGTTAATGTCAAGAAGGCGAGAAATCTAACCCATGAGTTTCCTCTAAGTGTTTGACAATGTCTTGCAATGAAATAAGGGTCCAATTGGAAAAGTCAGTTGTAGGGATCTCAGGATAACTATCTTCACTACAGAAAGATGGTTCTTCTGAGTGGGGCTTGCTTTCTTCCCTGACTTTCATACCTAGGGTCTTGTTGAGAGGAGGTGTGGTGAAAAAAGCAACAGACTAAAAATCTAGGAGCCTGGAAATTCTCCATCTGCTCATTTCAATATGAGGAATACTGACATTACCCTTCCAATCCCAGTGGGCTGTATGGGGCATTCAAGTGCAATGAATACCCTGTGAGAAGCAGATAAATGATAAATAAATTGCAAGTGATCAAGAAATGACTTCCCTTTGGGAAAGGCTCTGGACAAGTCAGTGGTGGATGCCTAATCTTTTTGGCAATAGATTTTATAGCCTTATCAGTCACCCCAATTGGAATACAGAACCATATATTACCATAAAGAAACTCCCTCAAGTTATTCCCTAATATCATATTGTACCCTCCATCCAACTCCAACTTGATTATTCTCCAGGAATATAATTTGGTCATTTTGAGAGTACCATATAAATGGAATCATACAGCATGTAATCTTTTGAGATTGGTTTTCCACTCACCATAAAGCCCTTGATATTCACCAAGTTTTTGCATATCAGTTCAGTTCAGTCACTCAGTCGTGTCTGACTCTCTGACCCCATGAACCGCAGCACACCAGGCCTCTCTGTCCATCACCAACTCCTGGAGTCCACCCAAACCCGTGTCCATTGAGTTGGTGATGCCATCCAACCATCTCATCCTCTGTCATCCCCTTCTCCTCTTGCCCTCAATCTTTCCCAGCATCAGGATCTTTTCAAATGAATCAGCTCTTTGCATCAGGTGGCCAAAGTATTGGAGCTTCAGCTTCAACATCAGTCCTTCCAATGAACACCTAGGACTGATCTCCTTTAGGATGGACTGGTTGGATCTCCTTGCAGTCCAAGGGACTCTCAAGAGTCTTCTCCAACACCATAGTTCAAAAGCATCAATTCTTCGGTGCTCAGCTTTCTTTATAGTCCAACTCTCACATGCATACATGACCACTGGAAAAACCATAGCCTTGACTAGACGGACTTTTTTTGACGAAGTAATGTCTCTGCTTTTTAATATGCTGTCTAGGTTGGTCATAACTTTTCGTCCAAGGAGTAAGTTAATTTACTTTTAATTTCATGGTTGCAATCACCATCTGCAGTGATTTTGGAGCCCCCCAAAATAAAGTCAGCCACTGTTTCCACTGTTTCCCCATCTATTTGCCATGAAGTGATAGGACCAGATGCCATGATCTTAGTTTTCTGAATGTTGAGCTTTAAGCCAACATTTTCAGTCTCCTCTTTCACTTTCATCAAGAGGCTCTTTAGTTCTTCTTCACTTTCTACCACAAAGGTGGTGTCATCTGCATATCTGAGGTTATTGATATTTCTCCTGGCAATCTTGATTCCAGTGTGTGCTTCATCTAGCCCAGCATTTCTCATGATGTACTCTGCATATAAGTTAAAAAAGCAGGGTGACAATATACAGCCTTGACGGATGCCCTTTCCTATTTGGAACCAGTCTGTTGTTCCATGTCCAGTTCTAACTGTTACTTCCTGACCTGCATACAGGTTTCTCAAGAGGCAGGTCAGGTGGTCTGGTATTCCCATCTCTTTCAGAATTTTCCACAGTTTATTGTGATCCACACAGTCAAAGGCTTTGGCATAGTCAATAAAGCAGAAATAGGTGTTTTTCTGGAACTCTCTTGCTTTTTCGATGATCCAGCAGATGTTGGCAATTTGATCTCTGGTTCCTCTGCCTTTTCTAAAACCAGCTTGAACATCTGGAAGTTCATGGTTCACGTATTACTGAAGCCTGACTTGGAGAATTTTGAGCATTATTTTACTAGCGTGTGAGATGAGTGCAATTGTGCAGTAGTTTGAGCATTCTTTGGCATTGCCTTTCTTTGGGATTGGGATAAAAACTGACCTTTTCCAGTCCTGTGGCCACTGCTGAGTTTTCCACATTTGCTGGCATATTGAGTGCAGCACTTTCACAGTATCATCTTTCAGGATTTGAAATAACTCCACTGGAATTCCATCACCTCCACTAGCTTTGTTCATAGTGATGCTTTCTAAGGCCCACTTGACTTCACATTCCAGTATGTCTGGCTCTAGGTGAGTGATCACACCATCGTGATTATCTTGGTCATGAAGATCTTTTTTGTACAGTTCTTCTCTGTATTCTTGCCACCTCTTCTTAATATCTTCTGCTTCTGTCAGGTCCCTACCATTTCTGTCCTTTATTGTGCCCATCTTTGCATGAAATGTTCCCTTGGTATCTCTAATTTTCTTGAAGAGATCTCTAGTCTTTCCCATTGTATTTTTTCCTCTATTTCTTTGCATATATCAGTAGTTTATTCCTTTATATTGCTGAGGAACTTTCTATTGTACATATGTATTCTTTTTTACCTGTTAAGTCATCAGAGGACCATTGGGTTGTTTTTAGTTTGGGGCTGTTACAAATAAAATTGCTACGAATATTCATCTACAGGTTTTATGCATTACATATAAGGAACATAATAATGATTGAAAAATCTTGTAAGACTAAAATCATTATATTTTATCTAAAAAATGTTACTGCCTATGTAAAAAATAAATAAATAAATACAAGTTTTCATTTCCTAAGGAGAAATAGGCAAAAGTGTGATTGCTGGGTTATATAACTGTGTTTAACTGTATTAAGAAACTGCCAGACAGTCTTTCAGAATAGCTTAGCCATCTTACATCCTGCTAGCATGTATGAAAGATCGAATTGTTCTGCATCCATCCATAACAGCATTTGGTATTAACAGTTTTTTTTTTTTTTTTACTTTAGCCATTTTAATAGATATGTAGTGTTATAATATATATCCTTGTATGTTTAATCTGCATTCCTCTGTTGGTTAATAACATAAGGTAATTCTCCATGTATTATTTGCCACCCATATATCCCCTTTGGTGAAGTGTCTGTTCAAGTCATTTGCCCATTTCCTAGTAGGAAATGGGCTTTTGAAGAAGTTTTGCTCTGTGCTATGACTGTACTCTCCCTATGGTACTTTCACAAGAGGCTGTACTAATAAATTAAATGTCTTTCCATCTATTGTGAATGCTGGCCATGCTGTGATGGGCCACAAGGCAGCACTCAAGAAAAACCAGCCTGTCATTTTCTTCTAATACATCTTTCCTTGGTTCCATTCTCCATGTCTATATGTTTGGAATGTTTCTTTTTGGTTTTCACCAGGGACAGGAAAATCTCATTAATCAGAACGATGAAGGAAAGAGGAAGAATAGAGCTAGGATGCCTCAGAAATCAAGAAAGTCTGATGAATAAATATTAAAATTAAATTAAATAGCTGATTTAGGAGAGACTAATGCCATTTCAAAAAAAGATTGAGAATTGACTGTATTAAAAGAAACTTTCATTCAACTTTTGTGTGTGTTCGAAATATTAGTTGACTGAAAGTTTTACTTTCCAGGTCTGGACTATTTTCTGAAATTAAGTTACTTCTGAAAATTCCTATGAAAGTGCATTTAAAATTTTTTTTGTGGAATAAATAGTAAAAGGTAAATTAATCTAAGTAAAATAAAATTTGTGATAGTTTTACTTTGAAAAAGCTAATCAAAGCACAGAATTATTTTAAAGAAGAAGAAATTGCGTGACTGAAGAAGTAGAAGGAATATTGAAAGACTCTTAATATGAGGAATATTTATTTTGACAGAATTTTATATTGGAATTCCTTTACTTTAAAGCTACCTCCTCGGGTATGGGGATTTGGCTTTGTGTCCTGCATGTTGGAGAACCTGCTTTGGCCCAGTACAGGTCCTTCTCTCCTTCAAGGAGCGAATTCTGAGCACTCAGTGCAATGCTTACCTGGAGCTTGCACTATACCATCCCCCTTCAGGTACATCTCGGATCCCAGATCTCCGGAATTCCCTGCCCAGAGGGACAGAGTCTGTTTCCAGGGTCTGCGTGAGCCTCTTCCTCAGCCCCTCTTTCATCTTCCTGGGGCTAAGCAAGCTTCCAGCACACTCATTGGTAAGCCCCAGGGGTGCCAGTGGTAGCTGTCTTGCAAGTGTGGCTGTAGAGTGCATTTGTGCTGCAGGCTGGGGTTTCCTGTTCACGCAGGTGAAGCTTTCCCTAGGGGCAGGCATCAGGTCAGACTGGAAAGCAGGAGATAGGGAGCATTTGTCCTCTAGTCCCGGACCTCTAAACACAGGGCCAGGCCTGCTTGTGTGAATGACCCTGCAAGTTTTCAGAAGAAATACATTTCAAGTTCCAACTCCAAATTCACCTTAACACCACTGAAATACTCCACTTTTAAAAAATTTGTGGGGTGTGTTTTATATCCTAACAGAGAGACTCTTTCTGACAACTCCTATAATACTTAGCCTGTGCTGTGGAATTTAGAACTTAATTCTATTCTGTCATTTACAGTGAGCTGTTGTTTTATTTGAGTTTTATTTTACCTCCAACTAAACTGTGAGTCCCTAGAGATAGAAAATAAGACTTAAGTCTCTGTGGTAGTTACCTACTATGTCTAACAGAATTTTGAATATAAGGTAAATAATAAGTACTTGTTGCTTGATGGATAAACCTATAATGCCTTATACATATGTTAAACAAGACTTGGGCTCACAGTTTTAAATTTTGAGATGGCTGAGGAAAGAAGCAGTTTTTCAGGTATGAAAGAGGACAATATGAAATTAGTGAAGGGAGAACAAAGGAAAAGAGGTCATTTGAGTGTCTGGTTTTGCTTGGGGATTGAACCTGCAAAAAAAGGACTTGTGCAGACTACTTCCTTTCCCCGAGCCCCACCATCCCCTCAGGGTCTTTAAAATCAATAGGCAGACCTAGGGAGGATCTGGTGGATAGTGCCAATTTCAACTGTAAAAACAGCAGTAAGCAAGGGATTTGAAGAGCTCTGTTGTTTCACAGCAAACAACTTATTTGTGGCCAGTTCAACAGTAAATAAACAGAATGGTTTTGTGTGTGATTAAGAGGATTACATGTTAGAGAATCTGCTTTTGCTCAGAAAGCACAATCAACAGCAACTCCCTCTGCCTTTCTGTTCTGATATTCTCCCATAAAAAGACCAACAAAGTTCAGTTTATTGATCTCAAAATCAGTTTCTCCTTTCTAAGGTTGAGAACCCGGACTTGCTGACAGCTAAAGGCTTTCATTTGCCTTCTAATGTAGCCTGGTTTGGTTTGGCTGTCTTTACCCTAGACTCTATTCCTTGCCCACTGCCTGTGCATCCAGGTTTACAATGAGAAGAGGGCTATACTTTCCGTAAAGCAGAGAGTCTCAGAGTGTGGTCCAGAAACCCTGGGGAGCCTGAAGACTCTCAGGAGGCCTGCAGCATCTGTACAATTTCTATAATAATACTAGTTTGTTACTTGCTTTCTTAGCTCATTCTCTCACAAACATACAGAGGTCACATAATATGAGGACATCATCACTCTGATAGATAATGGGCTGTATGCTTGTGTATTCTGGGGTCTTAAAGTTTTTTTTTACTGTTAATTTTTTTTTTTTTTTTTTGGCATGCCGCATGTGGGATCTTAGTTCCTCAACCAGAGATCGAACCTGTGCCCCTTGCATTGGGAGCGCAGAGTCTTAACCACTGGATGTTTGGGGAAGCCCCAAGATTTTTTAGTCTTAATTTTTAACAGAGCAAATACCTAAAGATAGAACCTACATAAGCAAAATGTCTTTGGGGTCTTTAATTTTTACAAGAGAAAAAAGAATCCTGAGAGTAAAAAATTTGAGAAGCAGTGCCTTGAAGACAAAAATAGATACCTATATTTCTAGTTAATCCTTGAGTAGAAGGGAACCAAAGTTTAGTGAAAAGTCACAGAGATGATTAAACATTAGAAAGTTAGATTTATAAGAAGAGATGGAAGGAATTGAAATTGATCAGCTCAGCTCAGAGAAGCTCGAGAGATGCCTCAGTAATGATCTTCAGGTATGTGAAGGGTTGATGTACATACAGAACAAGAAGAAATTGGTTTGAACTGCAGTGTGTGAGATTTGAACTACAGATAAAGAGGGATTCTCTGACAGGGGCTGTTAAACAGCAGAGTGAGTGACTGATGGGCTTGTGGAATCTCCTGCTCTGGAGGTCTTTAAAAACCGGATAGATTTCCATCTGTCTGGGATGATTTAAATACAGCACTGCAAGAAAGCCAGGGGGATGGAACAGATGATGTCTTAGGCTCCCCTTCCAGCCTCTTGGTTCTATAATTAACTTGATGAAAGGAGCTGTGACGATTTGCAGTAAAGGGTTTAGACAGGAATGTGCCTGCTGATCTTGGGACAGATCATGGGTAGGAAGCCAGAGGTTTGCTTCACGGCTGGTGGAGATCCTATATCATCCAGCGAAATGACTGATGGCTGCAGAAGTCCAGTTCAGGTCAGATTTTAGATTGGGCCCTGGATCCCTACTCCAGGGGACCTTCCTGATCGAGGGATTGAACCCGCATCTCTTACATCTCCTGCATTGGCAGGTGGATTCTTTAATACTGCATCATCTGGGAATTCCATGGACAGGAGTGCCTGTCAGGTTACAGTCCACAGAGTTGCAAAGAGTCAGACACAACTGAGTGACTGAGCACACATACACACATTGGATCCCTGCCAAACCCTTCTCATTATTTAGGCAGTGAGAAAAGAAATTTGGTAGGTTGCTTTTAGTCAGCTCAGGTGGGACCTGGAAAATTTCAAATATTAAATGTAGGTATTGATGCTGTGAAAGTGCTGCACTCAATATGCCAGCAAATTTGGAAAACTCAGCAGTGGCCACAGGACTGGAAAAGGTCAGTTTTCATTCCAATCCCAAAGAAAGGCAATGCCAAAGAATGCTCAAACTACTGCACAATTGTGCTCATCTCACATGCTAGTAAAGTAATGCTCAAAATTCTCCAAGCCAGGTTTCAGCAATATGTGAACCATGAACTTCCTGATGTTCAAGCTGGTTTTAGAAAAGGCAGAGGAACCAGAGATCAAATTGCCAACATCTGCTGGATCGTGGAAAAAGCAAGAGAGTTCCAGGAAAACATCTATTTCTGCTTTATTGACTATGCCAAAGCCTGAATATCAATTACCTGATATGCAGATGATGCCACCCTTATGGCAGAAAGTGAAGAGGAACTAAAAAGGCTCTTGAGCAAAGTGAAAGTGGAGAGTGAAAAAGTTGGCTTAAAGCTCAACATTCAGAAAACGAAGATCATGACATCCGGTCCCACCATTTCATGGGAAATAGATGGGGAAACAGTGGAAACAGTGTCAGACTTTATTTTTCTGGGCTCCAAAATCACTGCAGATGGTGACTGCAGCCATGAAATTAAAAGACGCTTACTCCTTGGAAGGAAAGTTATGACCAACCTAGATAGCATATTGAAAAGCAGAGACATTACTTTGCCAACAAAGGTTCATCTAGTCAAGGCTATGGTTTTTCCTGTGGTCATGTATGGATGTGAGAGTTGGACTGTGAAGAAGGCTGAGCACCAAAGAATTGATACTTTTGAACTGTGGTGTTGGAGAAGACTCTTGAGAGTCCCTTGGACTGCAAGGAGATCCAACCAGTCCATTCTGAAGGAGATCCAACCAGTCCATTCTGAAGGAGATCAGCCCTGAGATTTCTTTGGAAGGAATGATGCTTAAGCTGAAACTCCAGTACTTTGGCCACCTCATGTGAAGACTTGACTCATTTGAAAAGACTCTGATGCTGGGAGGGATTGGGGGCAGGAGGAAAAGGGGACGACAGAGGATGAGATGGCTGGATGGCATCAGTGACTCGATGGACGTGAGTCTCAGTGAACTCTGGGAGTTGGTGATGGACAGGGAGGCCTGGCATGCTGCGATTCATGGGGTCGCAAAGAGTCGGACACGACTGAGCGATTGATCTGATCTGATCTGATCTGATTTGAGCATGGAATGCTCATGATTCCAAAGAAAAAAAGGAAGCAGTCCTTAATTCTCTAGAAGGATAGTGTTAGAAAATCTGAATGGAAAGTATAAGGATACTGTTCTTCACAGACACACTGTTAGTTTTACTGTGTGTCAGTGCTTTATATTTTTCTTTCAGAATTAGTGGAACTTCATTGCTTTCAGCTTTTAAAGATTTTGCATTTTATTTTTTATTTTTTTAATTAATTTATTTTAATTTGAGGATAATTACTTTACAATATAGGGTTGATTTTTGCCATACATCAACATGAGTCAGCCATAGGTGTACATATGTCTCCCTAATCCTGAAACCCCTCTTACCTCTCTCCCTACCCTAACCCTCTGGGTTGTCCCAGAGCACTGTCTTTGGATGCCCTGCTTCATGCATCGAACTTGTACTGGTCATCTATTTTACATATGGTAATGTGTATGTTTCAATGTTATTCTCGCTTTCTCACACTGAGTCTAAACGTCTGTTCTTTATGTCTAGTGATTATAGAGTTTGAAGTTTCCCTGTACTGAGACAGAGATCTAGAGAATCAGCCACATTCCAAGGTAGTTTGTTTCCTTTTCTTATCGCTCGAATTTCCGTGAACAATGTGCTTGAGTCAAAACAAGAGGAAGGAAAGAATGCAAATTTGCTGCAGTTATTGTTGGATCTTGACATGAAGGACAACACAGTAGAAATCAGTAGAACCATCTGTGAATAATGAGCTGGATTAGAGAATATAAATAAGATTTTATCTAAATGTAGACCCAATCACCATGGTCTATGTTGACACTTAAAAAAAATATCTGGATCACACATTATCTTGGCTTGGGTTGATTGACAGAAAGCAGAGAAAGAGGATGGGGCTGGGAAGACCCCCTTGGGTACTTTTAGAGACTGCAGGGTTGTTTGATCAGATATCGTTTTCAGGAAAACAGCCCTGGCAGATAGCAGATAACCCCATTGTGGGAAACGATTACCAGGCTCTCTCTATCTCCAAAAGATTCTAAGAGGCTATTGACCTCTCCTTTGACAAAGCCTTCTAGTGTTGAATGAGATGGGAAGACCAGGTCTGGGGCAACATGGTAAATATGCATTCTGTCCAGAGAAGAGGGAAAAATGGGAGAAAATCATAGAAGCTAAAAGACAATAAGTCTCTTTGATTGTTAAGACCCATATCATGCAAATAATTAAAAGAAGGTATCTTCCAACCTAATTCCAATTTTGAGTCTCACATTTATGCCCCTTGATGTTAAACGAGGGAGAAAAGGGGAGAGAGGGAGGGAAAGGTTAGAAAGAAGTAGGAGAGGAATTTTTGTGTTTGGGAAAGCATAGAATGAACTTAGGAAAAGTCTTATTCTAAAAGATATCCAGTAAAATACCACAGATGGGATGTTTAAACGCACTTGATAATGTCCTTGTTTCTTCTAACCACCTTTGCAGCTAAGCTGGCTCAACTAAAGAAGGTAAGGACCACTGCAAAAAGCTTATCACCTTTGTGGATTAAGAAAGGAAATTTTTCTTCTCAAACCCAGGAAACTTGTGACTAGGAAGATATGAACTAGAGTTCATGGCTAGAAAAGGGAAACATTGCTTTTCTTCTTTTTTGTTTTTATTTTTTTAAAGTCTCATTCTGAGGCAGTCCAAGACAACCTCGCTAAGGGCTCTGAGTATGTCTTTGGTGTGTCACAGTTTGGAGTTTTGACCTTCCCTTCATTTATCCAAATTGTTCTTCAAGCAGTTACCTCTGCCAGCTGTGATAGCCACTCGGCTTCCCACCATTGTCTTCCAGCCAAAGTTATACTCATTTTCTAAGACTCGGTTGTCAATCTACTGTGCCCTCCACTTCAACCCCAGAGGACTCCCCACACTGACATAATCCTATCCTAAGACTTACTACTATTCACCTTGCACTAGTTATTAATGTGCATGTCCATGCTTATCACCTAACTATGTGCTCCCAGAGTAGAAGCCAAATTACAGATCTGAGTCTTACACCTAGTAGTTGCTCAGTTAATGTTTACTTCTGAGTCTAATCTGACTGAACACATCTTTTCCAAAATAAAAGATCCAGATGCTACTAATGGTTTTATTTCTGGAAGCATATTTATTAGAACTTTCAGTAAAACAACATAGCTTATACATGCAAAAACAGAAGTAATGGGGAAGTCTATTTCTACATGCACATTTATTCAATTTATTATGATTCAATACGATAGTGACTGAAAGAATGCATGTGCATGCATACATATGTGCATATATATATTTATATATGAATGCAGGCAATTCATTTCTACACTTTAGTTTTTCGGCCGTAAATCACGTAAAATCAAAAAGAACTAGAATTGAATAAAACATTTAAAATGTCAGATTAAAATCCTTAGTGAATAATATCCTTATATTCTTATGGAAAACAAAATGAGGATGAGCAGAGAAACAAGTAAAATTATCTTTGTATCTTCCTAGTAGAACTTTCTTATTTTTATAAAAATGGTATGCTTTGTAAGGCTGATATATTTTCTAAAATTTCTTACTAATAGTCATCTACTGAAAAGATATGTAAAGATGACATCTGAAAGGTAATATAGTCACTGTTTTTATTTTTCCTCTGTCCTTTACGTGGGGAAGGTTACAAATTATTTTCAAGGGAAGAACATGACATTTCTACAGATGCTTCCTTTCTAGCACAAATTACAAAGCAAATAACTTTTTTCCCCCATAGAAAATGGTCTCTGTAGTCATACAAAGCATACTTTAAACTGATAAGAGACATGAAAGATGTGAATAATCATTGTTGGAGGAGATACAATTGTGTTTAAATTTCTGCATTTATTCTCTCCCTTTCTGTTTTCCTCCACCAAATTTCTTTTTTCAAATCAGGTTTCAAACTTGAATTAATTTTTGCTCGGTGTGAATTTAGATGTGTGAGAGTGTGTGCTAATATATTTTACACCACATTTTTTAAAGCTTCCTTTGAGAGATTTGTTTTTTTGAAATTCACTATACTTGATTACATAGTATTTTTTTTTCTTGTTAGAGGCAGAAATCAACCATTCCAACTCCTACACTTTAAAATATGGAATCAGAAATTGGGTCCGACTCCAGGAGATAGTGAAGGACAAGGAAGCCTGGCGTGCTGCAGTCCATGGGGTCACAAAGAGTCAGATACAATTGAGCAACTGAACAGCAACAGCAACAACGGCCTGGCAGTAACAGAACTTGGGATAAATCTTGAGGTTATTTCCTATATTCCACTTAAAAAAATTGACATTGATTTGCTTATTTTTCAGCAAAATGATGTCTCTTGTGGAAAATTTTACTGGTCACAATATTTGTGAAACTGCAAAATCTGTGATTTAATGAACATAGGCTCTAGAAAGATTGGCTTAAAAGCATTTCTCTTTGACCCTTTACTTCTCTAGGAGGTTTTGGGGAGAAGCACTTTCAACCTTGATGTAAGCAGGATTCTTAGTGTAGCATCGACTCCAAGTTTGGTTAGACCACAATGAAGTGTGTTGAAAGCCATTAGCAATTAAGAGCATGGCTCTGGGCTGATTTGCTTTATGGTATATTTCATGCTGCTCATGCACAGTAGGTAATACACATGGATTCAGCATAAATTTAATTTTGCACATTAAGTAAAGTGCAATAGATAAATTATGCCTGAAGAGGAGCCACCAGCTGCTGTAGCCACTTCAACTAATGTACCCTGGAGGTGCCTGAGCACATCAGTTGTGTCGAACCATTAATGCATCCTGGAATCTGTATGGATACATTTGCTGCATGGAGTCAGGAGTTGCCTCCTGGCTTTCAGGGAGGGGCCAGGGAAGGGAACTGGTCCAGCTTCCTGGGGCTGAATTGCCCCTTGCCCCTGCTCTGGGCTCTTGAGCATGCTTTGCCATAGTTGGCCTCATTCAAGGGCTCAGTGGAAGGATCCGAGACAGGATTTTCTCATGACCTGGGGAAGTGAGAAGGATCAGCAGGGACCCCAAACATCCCCTCCCCTGGCTTAGTTGAAGGACCCAGAGTGGGCATTCCTCTGAGGATCCAGAAATCAGAAAGGATGCATTACTGCAAAGATGGTTGAATTAGAGCTGCTGGGGGAACACTTACTTTCGAATTTCTTGGCATCCTTGGACCTCATTTCTCAACCTTAATGTTCACTTTATGGTCATTTTTTGGGGTATTTAATATATCTACATCCCATACAGGGAATTGAAGCAGAACACTCTCAGAGCTTTAAGGAAGAAAACAGATCTCCAGTCCGTGGCAGGGTTCATTCCTGTGGCCGCGAGTGGTGATGACATGCCTTAAGTTATTTGAGATGAGTAAGCAGTTACAATTCTGTTGGAAATATGGCTCTGAAGGTTTTCAGCCAAACGCTGATAATGGAAGTTTCATCCTCTCGGCCACCCCCTTCTGGGCCCCCTTGACTGCACCTGTTCCAGGCTTGTGCTCTTTCCCACGAGGTGGGGAGGAATGCCTTGTCAGCGCCTGTCATCGTGTTCTTGTGCCCATCGAAAGCACCCTGCTAGGACTGGCTTTCTCTTCTTTTCAAAAAAAAAAAAAATTAAATTAATTTTTATTGGAGTATAATTGTTTTACAAGATTGTGTTAGTTTCTACTGTGCAGCTAAGTGAATCAGCTATACTTATACACATACCCTCTCTTTTCTGGATTTCCTTCCCATTTAGGTGACCACAGAGCACTGAGAAGAGTTCCCTGTGCTATACAGTAGGTTGTCGTTAGTTATCTATTTTATACCTGGTTGTGTATATGTCAGTCCCATTCTCCAAATTCATCTCACCTCAACTACTCCCTCCCCAGTATCCATATGTTCATTCTTTATGTCTGTGTCTCAATGTCTGCTTTGGAAATAAGTTCATGCTTTTCTAGATTCCATGTGTGCGTGTGTGCTAAGCTGTATCCAACTCTTTGCAACACCATGGATTGTAACCTGCCAGGCTCCTTTGTCCACGGGACTTTCCAGGCAATAATACTGAAGCAGGTTTCTATTTCCTTCTCCAGGAAGAGAAGGGATCCCGACCAGGGATCAAACCCGCATTTCTTGTGTCTCCTGCATTGACAAGCAGATTCTTTACCTCTGTGCCACCTGGGAAGCCCCATATAGATTCCATACATAAGTGATATTATACTATATATATATTTTCTTTCTGACTTACTTCACTCTGTAAGTCTTCAGGTTGTCTCTTCACAGCCAACAGCTGTACCCTCCCTGGGTCCACTCTCCAAACCCCACTATCCAGCACCCAGCCCCTCTGTGTACCCCTCTTCAGGCAGGGGTACACAGGTCGGTGGTATAGATCATGTGTGCAGTTCTTATTCTGTCCTGCCTTTCACAGACTTGTTGCTGCATTTCCCTCCAATCCATTAAAGGTCCCTTTCTGTCCTAGCTGATTTCCTGTTATGAGTGGGCTTTTCTGAGTTTGTGAACTTTTTACCTTTAGTTCCCCACCAGAGGTCCTGGTCTCTTTCCGTTTTCTTTTTTATTTTTTCCTTTCTGTCATCCTACCAGGCTGTGTGGGGATTTTTCTTCTCCTTTTAGGTGTCCAGGGTCTTCTGCTAGTGTTCAGCAGGTGCTCTGTGAGAACTATTCCATTTGCAGATGTATTCTTGGTATACTTGTGAGGAGAGGCAAATTCCACATCCTTCGATTCTGTCATTTTGACTCCTCCAGGACTTGCTTTCTCTTCACAGTCCTTTCCCCATATCCTTTCCTGGGTTGAATGAACTCTATTAGCTCCTGCTGCATCTTTGAAAAGGAAACCCAGACCCATGGAGCCCTCTGAAAAGGGCAGACCAGACCATCAAAGAGTAGTGACAGGAACAACTTACCTCAAATCTGACTCCAGGCTAAGTCCTGCATTATCTGAGTTCTCACAGAAATCCTCTTATCAGTTTCATTTTGCAGAGGAACAGCCTGAGGTTTTGAAACTCAAGTTACTTGCCCAAGGGCAGATGCTATGGGCAAAAAGCAGAGCCGATGTTCAAACCCAGAGACCTAGATTTAGGAGCTGTGTACTTTAGTAATTTAGGCACTTTAGTACACTGTCTTTAAGTGGTGATTTTCTTTTTTTCCTGCAAAATAGCATAGATTTTCTTGAAAATTTGATTTTATAGACAAGGTAAGTCACTTTGCGTTTAAATGGAAACTGTCTCTTGAAAAGATACTGAAGATATTCTTCATGTAGGATATCTATTCCTGATGAATGATTTCATGTTCCTGAGGAGGAGCCTGAGACAGAGTGGACAGAGACTCCTATTACCCAATATTTACGTGACTGATTTATAGAGATCAACCTTACTTTTGAGGTTTCCACTGTTCCTTCTAGAAGAAGAACATAGCTTAGAAGAGTAATGGATTGCTGGACCTTCTTTGCAGTCCTTCCTTGGGTCCAGTTGGAGGAGAGGGACCTAGGAGAGATCCTCCTGTTGCCCACCAGGGTGCTTTGACTCTTTAGTCAGTAGAAATTGATGAGACCAGATAAGAAATTCAGGCAAGGCTTTAACGGAACTCACGTGGGCTTCCCTTGTGGCTCAGACAGTAAAGAATCTGCCTGCAATGCAGGAGACCCGGTTCGATCCCTGGGTTGGGAAGATCCCGGGAGAAGGGAATGGCAACCCACTCCAGTATTTTTGGCTGGGAAATCTGATGAACAGAGGAACCTGGTCGGCTACAGTCCATGGGATCGCAAAGACTCAGACACGACTGAGTGACTAACACTATATGCTACAGCAAGAGGGAGCAAAAACAAGAAACAGATTCCCTTACTCACTCCCTGAGTGGGGTGAGCTGGTTTCTTGAAAGGAGTGAGGGTAGGGGTGGATCAGTGGGTCAGGCCGGGGGTGGCTTAGGTGGTCTGCCCACCTGCCTTGGTGGCCCTGTGTGCAGGGATCATGTGTGGTACTCTGCTTTTGCTCTGGGTGCTTCAGAAGCAGCAGTTGGTTTTTGGCCTTTTTGTATCTTATTGTTCATAATTGCCCTCAGTGTATATGACTGAAGTTATTTTTATAGTTTCTTTTTATTCTATTACTTGAGGAGATACAAATAATATTCTATTATTTGTCCAGGAGCAAGTGCAAGCACTCTGGTAGAGGGTCCCAGGTGGTCCCAGCCATTCTCACTTCTAGTGTTGCATGGGAGCTTACTTGTACCAGCTTCCAGAACCCTGTGTGCATTCTCTTCCCAATTCCACCAGCAGTGACATCCCATTAATAGCTTGAAGTTGCCTGCGGTAGGAATCTTTATACCACAGAAATTTGTAAGCACTACAAATTGGGGCTTTTTGTTTTTCTTTTTTAGATAGTAAGTTGTGAGACATTTACCAGGACACTGCTGGGCACATACGCTGGGCACTTGGGGGACCTTCAGGACTCTTCTGGGTACTCGGTAGTTCTTATTCTATTAGCTCTCCAGTCCAGAGCTCATAAAAGGAGAAGTAATTTTCATCAGCAGCACAAATTCTTTATAACAAATAAATAAAGCATTATTCATGCATTGAGTTTTACCAGTGTTGAATTTAGGCATTATTTACTAGGACAAACAGAAGGTGTTATAATACTGCTAACAATGTTTACATCTAACCTTGAAAGTGGGGTATGGTAGTAGAATACTCCAAACATTTGTCTAAATACACCCATATCCTACACAGGAAAGAGAAACATTAAGAATTTAATGAAGAAAAAGGACATATATCCTTTAGTAGAGATTCTTGTTGTGGACACAGATACTCTTCACTAGTGACTATTTCTACTTTGGATCCAGTTTGCACCGAGTAGGATCACAATGACATTAAAATGGGTAATAGATTTTCAGGATTCCACTTAACTTTACCCCAAATTACCTAATGGGGTACAGACACATTCTACTCACCTGCATTTGAGTTGTCTGCCCTACTTCATTCAGTGTTCTATAGTTGTAGGCAAGAGATGCTCATTTAAGCAGAAAAGAAATTTACTGGATGATCTTTATTTTTTTTTTAATTTACTTATTTTTAACATTTTAAGAGTATAGTTGACTTACAGTGTTGTGTTAGTTTCAGGTGTATAGCAGAGTGAATCAGTTATACATATAACATAATCACTTTATTAATTTATTTTTTTAGATTCTTTCCCCAAATAGGCCATTAGAGTATTGAAGAGAGTTCCCTGTGCTATACAGTAGGTTCTTATTGTTAACTATTTTATATATAGCCATGTGTATATGGGGCTTCCTTGGTAGCTCAGCTGGTAAAGAATCTGCTCACAATGCAGGAGACCCCAGTTTGATCCCTGGGTTGGGAAGATCCCCTGGAGAAGGGGTAGGCTGCCCCCTCGAGTATTCTTGGATTTCCCTGGTGGCTCAGATAGTAAAGAATTCGCCTGCAATGCGGGAGACCTGGGTTTGATCCCTGGGTTGGGAAAATCCCCTGGAGAAGGGAAGGTCTACCCACTTCTGTATTCTTGCCTGGAGAATCCCCATGAAAAGAGGAGCCTGGTGGGTTACAGTCCATGAGGTCTCAAAGAGTCAGACGTGACTGAGTGACTTTCACTTCCCTTCAGTGTGTGTATGTCAATCTCAATCTCCCAGTTTATCCCTCCCCCTCCTTTTTCCTTGGTAACCATAAGTGGATGGTCTTTAAATGGCTCACAGGACTGATGGGGACGTAGAAGAAGCAGGTTATGAGAAGAATTGGAATAAGGCATTACCATGAACACCCACTCCGAACTCTTGCCTGGAAAATCCCATGGACGGAGGAAGGCTGCCGTCCATGGGGTCACGAAGAGTCGGACACGACTGAGCAACTTCACTCTCACTTTTCACTTTCCTGCATTGGGGAAGGAAATGGCAACCCACTCCAGTGTTCTTGCCTGGAGAATCCCAGGGACGGGGGAGCCTCATGGGCTGACGTCTATGGGGTCACACAGAGTCGGACACGACTGAAGTGACTTAGCAGCAGCATGAACCAATCCCTTTCTTGGCAGCACACACCCACTTGGAAGGACTCAGTCACAGACATTTCCCTCTCGTGTTGTTGCCAAGCTGCTTAAGATCCAATGTTGCTGGAAACCAGGAGAGCCAGGGACACAGCACCTGCATACTAATAGGGAATAGGTAATTCCCCAGGAAAAAATCAGGATATGCTATCAAAGTACTGAAAAACAGATGCAGTGTGATTTACCTGGGCCTCCAAAGTGATCACACAACAGTCAACGGAGAAGACTAGAAACCATGGTCTATCTCTCAAATGAATAATTTATAAAAGATTTTAAACTTCCATGATAATGTTTCGAGAACCTGCTATTCATGAGTCATATAATCATGAGCAGGTTTTTGTTTATACCTTGAAATTTGAGTCTAAAGTCAAATTTGTGCTTCATTTATAGAATTCCAGTAGCTTATATCCAATCCATTCCTGAGTCCATTACGTCTTTACTCTAGTGTTTGCTTTTTTGCTTTATGCTGCTTCTAATTTATGTTCTGTAGCTATATTTTATATACGCTCCTGAGCTGCCTAGAATCCTTTTTACAACAAGGCAATATATAAATAAATAGATAGATGCAGTCATTTCCCAGGATTCTTTTCTAATTTTAATATCCAATTGTTCTCATTCAGAAAATTGTATATTCGGGTGAACAGAAGGTATTCTCTTAAATTCAAATATAGTATGAGAGTCACCTTGTCTTGACTGATACTTACTCAAAACACAGAGCTGCTTTTTAAATCGCTTACTTAAACTCACGTGCAGAGGAAAGCAATACCATGGAAATAAGAGGAATGGTAATTATTTCCCTGGAGAACAATAATTTTGCAATAAATTTCAAAAACAGCACGATTTAGCAAATTAAGCTTAGAGCCAAGGATATTAAATAGAGTTAACTCTGTAGAAATAAATTCTGATACTACAGGCTTCAAACATTACTTTAAATGTGTTCATTTAAAAAAAAAAAAAAAAAAAAGCTAGTGAGGGGCCCTTAAGGTTTTGGTGTGGGATGTTGGATTTTGGTTTTAAAGGCTGGGGAGTGAAACCTTTTTCACACCAGGCAAGATATAATGAATAAATGTGTATATATGCACTTTCTTTTGCTATTACTAGAGTGCTGAGTAAGCAGTTTTGATAGCAACATCCCCTTCAAAGGAAACTTGTACTTTGCAGTCATGCTTCTGTGCTTTGGCAACTCCACATGGAAACAGTATTTCTTTGATCCTATATTTAGTGCTGATATTGTTTATGTTTAAATGTTAAAAATAACTCTTTAAAGCCACATGCCCCATGGTTCATAATAAAAGCACATTCTCACCTTTTGGAAGAGTTTACAAGAAATCTTGGGCCACCTTCTATAGCCTTGTAGTAAACTATAGTGTCTGCGACGGCTTGAGTTGAGTGATAATTTGTTATGAGAAAACCTTCCCTTTTAACTTTCTCTCCAGTGTTTGTGCTCTAGCCCATTGAATTACTACTTGGACCAGTCTTTTCTTCTTTGGACCAGTCTTTGCTTAAGAGAATCAAAGCATCAATCTTAAAAGAAAGAAAGAAAGACATATAGCGATAACACACATTTCCTATCTATCATCTATCTATCTATCATCTGTCCATCTATCCGGCCATCTATCTAATAGATACTGTCTTTTTCTCTGCTTTCATCTGGAGGAACAGTTCATAAATGGAAAGACAAAAGTTGAGCCTCTGTTGCTTGAGTTAGAAGCATTCCTCCAAAGTACTGATGCTGATCTATTGTTGGACTACACTGCATTCTCTCATTAATATTAACCATTTCCTCGAAGGGGTCTTTCTCTTTGAGTCACTCTGTTTTAGGAAGCTGTTATTTTTATAGTGGTTGCTAAGTCACCATCAAAGAATTCTAAGATCCGTGAAGCATGAACATATAAGAAATCGACATTATCTGTTCTTTTGCAGATAGTGTGAAGTACTTTTTAAAAGATGTGAAGAAATGTGATTGGATACATCTAAGATGAAATAAATCCTACCCTAGAAATTAAATGCACTTTGCTGAAGAATTAACCACACTGTTATCAATGTTGCTCTGCTACAGTACATACAGGTCATTACTACTGAAGTGTGTAAGGGTGTGTGTGTGTGTGTGTGTGTGTCTCGATAAAAATAACACATGCTCTAGTTATTCCTAAGATATTCTTGTAGAAGAAAACTGAGACTATAAGTGGCCGCCTCAATCCAATCAAGAATTTAAGTCTCTTCTCAATCTATTTACTGGTTGATAGGCTAGCTGACTGCTAGGTGGGGATGGAAAAGCCTTTTACTCTTTAGTTTCTGTTTGTGTGTGTGTCTGTGTGTGCATGTGTGTGTGTGAAGTCTAAAAGGTGACTGTGTAGCTTAGTAATCAGGGATGAACTATGCATAACGGTGTCTGATCGAATGCTTTCTTTGATTGCTACTGATGAATCAAATCTCTTTAGTCTAACCTTGGCTTCCAAACCCCAAATTACTCTGAACTGGCTTCTACAACGCCACGTGTGGCAAATCTGTGATCTTGCCAAACCACCTGAAAAGAATTATTTTCCTTGCACACATACACAAAATAATTGTCAGTTCTTTAAAGTTCAGATTGTAGAGGTTTTGAATAATTAAAGCCTTTTCTGCACCTCCGTAGCACTCCCAAAGGTTAAATACATTTCTGCTCTTGCATCTACAGGATAATTATGGGAAAGTGAATGAGCGTCTTCTCTGAAAAGACATGGAAACCAAGTAGTTATTTGTGCCTGCAAATCCTTTTGAGTAAAGAACCAGCGAGATAATAAATTGTTTTGCTAAAAACAGGAAGTTTGGCAAAGATGCAAAAGTACAGCTAAACTTTGGCCAGGCAACCCAAAACATTGTGTTCTTCTTTGAAACTATTTCCAGCAAGGGAAAAAAAAAATGTGGAGTGCCTTGAATACATAGTTTAAGAAACAGTGAAGGCATCTGGCAACGTGAACTTCTTGCCAAGCTTGTGGTTGTGCTGTGCTTGCTGATGGGAAGATGTGCCAGTTTTCAATGACTTATGTCATGCACAGCTGGAAACCCACGCATAAATAAGACCTCGAGTGTTGTGAAGTCCAAAAAGATTCGAGAAAATATCCTCGCTTTTCACTCCCTTCATCCAAACTGTAGAAACATTAAATGAAAGGAATTACTTGGAGTTTAGATCGGAAAAGGCCAACTACAGATTTCTCAGGGAAACCTGTTTCATGGCAGGAGTGTTCAATCAGTTAAGACATTCTGGAAGTTGTTAGTTTGTTTTTCTTTTTTCCCTCCCCCTCCCCTTTCTCAGATTCTTCATACTCATGCTTGCCAACTTTATTAATATGATTGTGATTATGTGGCATCTGTTTTGGACAGACCTGATAGGATTGTAATTTCCACTTCAGTCCATCAGGCTGGAAAGACTTCAAAATGTGGGCCAGAAAAAATAAAGAAATTAACCCAAGACGTCTGGAAAGGAGAGTATTGTGCTCCTGTCAGATGGAGCGGCAGGGAACCCTCGGACATCTTGATTGGAGGAGAATGTGCTGCAGAAACCGTGCTCCCTGGGCTGGCGGGGCCCTGTCCAGCTGGCAACAGCCAGGAGGCTCTTTTTGTTCTCTGTCTACACTGAGTGATTTGGCTGGTGGTTTTGATTTTAGGATTTAAGGAGAGGAACTCTGAATTTAGTTTTTACCACTTATTTAGAACTAGAGGCAATGGTCCATCTTCCTGAGTTTCCTTTTTGAGCAGGAGGCAGAGGGTCCCGTAAGGTTGGGCAAAGAGAGTGAACACCTCAGGCTCCCACCTGGGGGCACCTGGGCTCAGGGAGCAGGAGTGGGCATTGAGGAAAATAGCCCCTTTCTTTTTTCTTCTGAAATGGGCCTTCTCTGGTGTCTCTTCTCTCTCTGTCTACTCTGTGAGGGTTGGTTTTTATCTCTGAGGTGTCTCTTGATTTTTAGTGATTGAAAATTGTTTTCTCTTGGGGGTAAACTGAAGTGGCCAACAATCTATTGTAGCCCTTGGAGCAGGGATATGGGCCTCAAGCTCTGGCTCTGCAGCTGGTGCCCAAGATGACCTTTTCTCTCTAAACTGTGGTTTCTTAATCTGTGGATGAGTCATTATAATGGTACCTACGGCCAGGACCTGTGGAGATGAGGAAATAGGTAAAGGTAAGCAAGGCATGGACTGCCATCCTGGGTTGCATTGATCCACCCACGATCAACAAATGATTGCTGTGGGAATGAACAGAGCCCACTGTGTTATTCATCCACCCAGGAGTCAGCTGGAAACGTTTTGGTTTTCTCAGCAGGAATTTGTTCTTTTTAGGAAAAAATGCTCCAGCCCTTAGATTGTTATATTAAAAAATACATAAATCCATAGACTTTATTTGTTGATTTAATGTTTATTTTAGACTTTGAAGCAGAGAAAAGAAATAAATAAAAATACCCTTTCATTTACTGCTTAGAAATAACCATTATTTGAATGTTTACATAATTCCTTTGTCTTTTTGTCTATGATTCTATTTGGAATTATTAAATTGGGACAATATTATATAAACATTTTACCATGAATGACTTTTAAACATTTCCCACTTCATTAAATATAAGTTTTTAAATGCCTTAAAATGTTATTTTAAAGTGCTTTATAAATATTCCATTATATGGATATTCTTATTGGAGTTAAGGTTTTTGCTTTTTTTTTTAATCATCATGATGTATATCTTTGTCTGCATTTGTATATTTCCTTAGAATAGAATTATTGGATTTAAAAAAAAAGTCTTTTTGAGAATTCTTAATAGATGTCAGTTATTCAAAGAAATATATAAATCTTTGAAATTATGAGGGGTTTGTTTTCCTTAGAAAGATTATAGGAAGAGAGAGATCTTACCCCACCATGAAGAAGGGAATACTTGTCAAATAGACTGGGAGTTGAAGTGATTTCTTGAAGAATTGATGAGCCAGAACCTCTGCCTCCCCTATAAACAAACAAAATAAACACACACACACACACTATATATATATATATATATGCAGTATATATACATGTATATACTCTATTTATACTCTCTATACACTCTCAGTTGGAGAAGGCAATGGCATCGCACTCCAGTACTCTTGCCTGGAAAATCCCATGGACGGAGGAACCTGATGGGCTGCAGTCCATGGGGTCGCGAAGAGTCGGACACGACTGAGCGACTTCACTTTCACTTTTCACTTTCATGCATTGGAGAAGGAAATGGCAATCCACTCCAGTGTTCTTGCCTGGAGAATCCCAGGGACAGGGGAGCCTGGTGGGCTGCCGTCTATGGGGCCAAGTAGAGTCGGACATGACTGAAATGACTTAGCAGCAGCAGCAGCATACACTCTCAGTACAGTTCAGTTGCTCAGTCCTGTCTGACTCTGTGACCCCATGGACTGCAGCACACCAGGCTTCTCTATCCATCACCAACTCCCGAGCTTGCTCAAACTCCTGTCCATCAAGTTGGTGATACCATCCAACCATCTCATCCTCTGTCATCCCATTCTCCTCCTGTCTTCAATTTTTCCCAGCATCAGAGTCTTTTCCATTGACTCCTTTCTTTGCATCAGGTGGCCAAAATATTGGAGCTTCAACTTCAGCATCAGTCCTTCCAATGAATATTAAGGACTGATTTCCTTTAGGATTGACTGGTTTGATCTCCTCTATTTGTACATGTATATGTTTATGTATATACGTATATTGAACAAGGATAGAAAAGAAAACTCTGCTTTCTCCCACCCTACCCACCTGGGATTGCTTCTGATCTCCACTGGGGAGGGAGGGAGGCTGGAAGGTGGGGGAATTGGCCAGAGGCAGAAGTAGTGATTGCATGCACAAGGATCACTACCTGGGAGAGCGGGCAGAGGAGACAGCCTTTCTCCCCACTTCTGCATGGACCTGGCTCCACGCTGGTCCCTTGAGGACTGACTGCTTAGGCAGCTTCAGCAGGCAGCACCCTGTCTAGACCTGATTTTTCCAGGTTAGCACTGGCCACAGTGAAAATTGTGAAGCTTGCTCTGGGGGCTTTGCCAGAGGAGTTCCCCAAAAGAAGGGTGCCTGATCCATAGCAAGCACACAGAGAAGATGCCCACGGTGATACTCCTGACAGAGAGGTTTGTGAATACTCACGAGGTGCCTGCCTCTGGGGAAAAGGGGGTCCCAGAAACAAAATCTGTTAGTGTGACTGCAGCGACAGGACTTTCCGTTTGAGTATCAAGGGCATTTTTTTTTTTTTTTTTGCCTTTTTTTTTTGTGTGTGTAACTGCTCTTGTGACTCTATTTGTGCTCATAGCCTAGTCAAGCCTGGGGTGGCTGGCTTTCTTATATGGAGTGCTCCACTCAATGAGATGAAAAAAAAAAAAGCTGAAAAAAAGAATGGAAATTGTGATGAAAAGGAACAAATGAAGCTGTACAAATCTCAAGTTTTAAGAAATGGGAGCCTGGAGCTGAGAAGGATACTCAGAGCTGCTGAGTATGCGGGCAGGAAGGAACAGCAGAGGTCCTCTTCTATTTCAATGTCTTCAGTTTTCCAAGGGGCATCAGCGGGGCCATGAGGACTTGTCCCTTCCTCCAGGTCACTCGTGTGGGTGGTCTGAGTCAAAGCAGGGGTCTGCAGGCTCTTCCCTCAGAGGCCCTCCCACAGCCTCCTCTGCCTCTCTGGTCAATGCCTTGGAGCACAGGGGGTGCTATTAATGAGGGGTGCTCATCAGCTGTTCCCTATCATGGTCCCTTTGGGGTCCTGATGAGAATATTGGATGGCATCATCGACTCAATGGACATGAATTTGAGCAAATTCAGGGAGATAGTGAAGGACAGGGAAGCCTGGCACACTGCAGCCCATGGGGACTCAGAGAGGCAGACACAACTGGGTGGCTAAAGAACAGCAACAGAATGTCATAGGCTAGCTTCAGTAACAGAAGTTTCTTTCCCAGAGTTCTGGGGGACAGAAGTCCGAGATCAGGTGCTAGCACAGCCTTGCCCTGGTGAGAGCCCTCTTCCAGGCTGTGGACTGCCCCATTCTCATTGGGTCCCCACAGGGCAGAATGAGAGAGAGACGATGCAAGCATTCTCTCCAGTCTTCTTTTAAGGGCACTAATCCCATTCACGAGGGTTCCTTCTCATGACCTTGTTTAATTCTAATCACCTCCCAAAGGCCCCACCTCACATTGCGGGGTGGGGTTTCAACATATGGATTTGTGGAGTGTGCAGGCGTTCAGTCTGTAGCATTCCCCATAGAAAGCACACAGGAACGGGCTCCAGCATCAGGTCAGTGTTTCTGATTTCTACTGTCTTGATACTGCACTTCAAACTATTGAAATCAACATCTCCGTGGGTGAGACTCTGACCAGTCGCCTTGGGATGGCAGGATCCGGCCCCTGTGTGAGGAGTAACCCATCAATGTCACCACAGGTCCCAGGTTCTGCTGTCACCTGGCATCAGGAGCTGTGTCACCTGCCAAACTGGCCTGTTAGTTACATGGTGATCAAAGTCAGGGGATGGACTGATTGATTTCTGACGTCTCTCCCAGCTTTGGTGGCTTAGACAGTAAAGCGTCTGCCCACAATGCGGGAGACCCGGGTTTGATTCCTGGTCAGGAAGATCCCCTGGAGAAGGAAATGGCAACCCACTCCAGCGCTCTTGCCTGGAAAATCCCATAGACGGAGGAGCCTGATAGGCTATGGTCCATGGGGTCGCAAAGAGTCGGACACGACTGAGCGACTTCACTTTACTTCCCAGCTTTAGAACCAGAAAGTCTAAGTAAAAAGAAACAGACATTGTATTAGAATAGCCTTATTTAAGTACCCTTTTCCCTATCTTGTGATCTTTCTTGGCCCTACAGTTCTTACCACAAAGATTCCCATGAGCTCTTCATCTTTCTTGAATGAAAGAGAAACTGCATCAGGTTGCCTTGAAATCTCTGGTGGGGCTCACAGCAGCCTAATGTTTGCGATCTGGTGTTTGCAGTGATGACTGAGACAAAGTCCTGACTCAGGCCATGTGCTCCCTGCCCCTCCAGACCCTGCACGCTCCCCACAACCTCCCAAGACCTGTTGTGGAAACACCAGCGTCATGCTGATGAAGTCACGCCCCAGGGGTTTTGGTCTTGGAGCAACGTTACGGCTGAAAGAACACAGTCCATGCAATCAGAGGTAATTTCAAAATAAATCTAGTCCTCTACTTGCACTTCTCAGATGCCCTGTGTGGATGGTAAGAGGGCCCCCTGCACTCCTCCCTTCTCTCTTGAACACTGTTCCCTTGCCTCAGGCCTGCTGCTGCCTGCAAGGCTTTCCAGACTCTTCCCCAAGGTCCTCCAGCCTCTGCCTCACCCACTTCTGGGGTCCCTTCCTCCTGCTCCTTTGGAACCCAATCTCTCTCTGGAGAGCTTCCCAG
This sequence comes from Bos grunniens, assembly GCF_055505025.1. Taxonomy (NCBI): domain Eukaryota; kingdom Metazoa; phylum Chordata; class Mammalia; order Artiodactyla; family Bovidae; genus Bos; species Bos grunniens. The sequence goes on from NC_141175.1 coordinate 43,230,298, forward strand.
GTGGTGCCCAGTGGTAAAGAACCTGCCTGCCAATGCAGGAGACATAAGAGACATGGGTTTTATCCCTGGGTTGACAGGATCACCTGGAGCTGGGCATGGCTACCCACTCCAGTGTTCTTGCCTTGAGAATCCCATGGACAGAGGAGCCTGGCTGGCTACAATTGACAGGGTTGCAAAGAGTCAGACAAAACTGAAGTGACTTAGCAAGCATGCACTCGCTCTATTTGGAAGCCCAAGAGTGTCCCCCCAGAAGGCAGGAGGCAGAACTGACCCAGAGGCTGAAGGAGGCAGATAGTAAAGCTCAGAATCACCCTGAGCAGCAAAGGGAGGAAAAAGACAGGGAGCTCAGGCGCTGATGCTTGTTATTGGTTGTTCACACAAAAGTAGCGGGCGAGGCTGTTGGAGCTGAAAGTTGCTGGGAGTCGGGGGCGCCTACTACGAGGGGGTTGAAGAGGGAGGCAGGAAGTGCTGGCCTTGGCTGCCTGGAAGCTGAGAGCTGGCTTGGGTGACTTCTTGAGGCTCTTCCCTGCTGGGAACTCTTCATCCTCTGGCTTTTCATGCACGGAAAGGCTATTTGGCAGCAGCTCACCTTGGGCTCTGTAAGTCGTGTACTGCTGTCTTCAAACACAGCTGGCTGTAAGAGCCAGGTTTCATTAGGCTCACTGACTATGGGACTTCGTGAAGATTTTAGAAACAGAGGCTGAGTGAATTTGGTTTAGTGTTTCCTTGGAGTTTTCCTGAGCAGAGGGCAGAGGAGGGGGGAAGTGTTATTTATTGCTCACATTTTCTTTTTCTTTTACTGTTGCACTTGGGGTCAAGGCTAAGGGGTTCCAGAGAAAGCTCTATTGACGTGATGCAATTTTATGGGCAGAATGTTTCATTCTTCTCCTCTGTGCATGCAGAGAGTATCCGGTAGCATGAGGCAGGGCCAGAAGATAGCTTGGAGCCCTCTCTGGAGTAACGCAGCACAGAGGGAGCTGTGTGGAGAGTCATCAACCACGCTGCATCTAGAGGGAAAGGAACTACCAGACGAGGGGTAGGATAGCACATTCTGATATGAAAAAGGGGGAACTGAGCCACCGCTGCAGATTTCATCCCTCCCATGTGTTTGGAGCACTTTCACATTGCCCAGGACTTTGCCACCCGCCCTGCCCCACTGATAGCAACCTCAGTGCCAGGGTAGGAATCCCAATGCTTGGAAAGCAAGGGGGCCCAAAGCCAGTGACCACAGGGACGTGGGGGGAGCAGGAAACATTTATCCTACAAAAGCCTGTTCTCTACTTGGCAAGTCTTTCAGTGAAATGGGAGAAAAGATGGGTTGTGGAGCCAGAATTACTAGGGCTTACATGATGCATTAACTTTGTGAGTTCAAGCCTCTTAACTTTTTGCCTCTGTACCAAAAGTATATTAATACTTGTCCCCACTTTATCCAGCCAGTTGAGGATTAAATGAGATAACATTTGTAGCAGACCTGGCACAGTGCCTGGCTTGCAGTAGATGCATAATAAATGCCATTTCTCTCCTTCCTCAGACACACATACGCACACCTGGAATAATACTTCAAGTGAGTTTTTTTTCAAAGGATCAATTACTTTTGTTCTAAAGCACCAGCTCCTAGCAGGCAGGGATAATGAGTGTATTTGAGTTCTTTCCAGAATATGGGTGAACGTGTAAACTCCAAGTCAATGTGTGAACTGGTGCTGGGTGTCTTCGTGGTGGAGAACTAAGGATATGGAAGGCTTGTTCCTGCCCTCCCTGAGTGTACAGTGAAGCTGGGAATATAAGGTACATACACTGTCAACATTTTGAGATAAAGATTAGAAAAAAAAAATGTGCCCTGTTCCTGATGTGTTTGGTTATCCAGGCTCCCAAACACACGATCCGTCACCCCCAGGCATCTAGTTCCCACAGTCCGTTTGTGTGGGGACAAGTTCAGCTTCTTTTTCCCCAGGTGGTTCAGTGGCTGCTGGAAACACCACCTCTGTACCCTTCTTCCTAAACTCCCCACACCACCATTGCTGCCGGCTCTGTTCCGGCTCCCCATCTGCTCTCAGATTTGAAGCAGCTGATTCCTGAGGAAGCTGGGGCTGAGGGATCTACTCTGCCTGGGTGCCCGCTCTTCCAATGAGAGCTGCCATTTCTCCTCTGCTCCAAGTGGAAGATTCAACATGAGCGCCCGTTCCACCCACCCTTAGACAACAGTGATTACCGGCTTCCACTTTGAAGTCAGAATGCATGGGTTCAAATTCTACTTCCATCATCTCCTAACTATGGCTTTGTGCAAATTAACAATCAAGCCTCAATTTCCATGTGTGGAAAACTGGGGCTTATAAGTTAGTACTCTTTTCTTTTTGAAGACTAAATGAGATGACTTAAATGTAGCATAGCACATAGCAGGTTATCAGGAAGTGTTTGCTATTATTTATCTAAAGAGGACAGTTTTGGGGTGTGAAATGTGTGCTATATTCATCTTTCTTTGTCATATTTCTCCAAAGCCTGGGCCCATGGTCCTCTCTCACCTGATCTTCCTCCCAGACTCTCTGTGTCCCAGGATGGGACATAAAACCTTCAATTTAGCTCCTCATTTGGGAAAGCTGCTTTCCTCTTTCTGGGATCACTTCCTTTCAAACCAAGGCTTTGCCACATTTTTTAAATCCCTGTGCTAGTATAAGACTGTTAATCTTGGCATCTAGTAAAATACTCAAAGAACTCAGCATCAGTTCTTCCAAATAGCCTGGGGTCTTTCACACAGCTAGGAAACTAGAAGTCTGCTTGACACCTTTGAAGTCCAAGAAAGGATGTTGAGATCAATCACCATAGAGATGCTTTTAAAAACCAACAACGGAAGCCATTTTCATAAGAACAGTGCAAATAATAAATGTTCTTTTGTGTAGAGAAAGAGCTTTGACTCTGTGTAGGGTGGGTACCAGTGTAACAATCTAGGCTTTGAATTTCATCATCCATGACTTCAGAGGAGTCACGGTTGGTTGGAATTTTCCAACTATAAAGTGGAGATGCCTGGGATGGTCATACTGATTAGTGAAAGAAAAAGTGAAAGTTGCTCAGTCATGTCCGACTCTTTGCGACCCTATGGACTATACAGTCCATGGAATCTCTAGGCCAGAATACTGGAGTGGGTAGCCTATCCCTTCTCCAGTGGATCTTCCCAACTCAGGAATCAAACTCAGGTCTCCTGCATTGCAGGCGGATTCTTTAGCTCGAACGGTAAAGAGTCTGCCTACAATGTGGGAGACCCGGGTTCGATCCCTGGGTCAGGAAGATTCCCTGGAGAAGGAAGTGACAACCCACTCCAGTATTCATGCCTGGAAAATCCCATGGACTGAGGAGCCTGGTGGGCTACAGTCCATGGGGTTTCAAAGAGTCAGACACGACTGAGTGACTTCACGTCTTTATTGACTGAGCTATCAGGCAAGCCTCAGAGGAATCTTCAAACATGAGCTGCCACGCAGCTTTTAGTACTGAACTCTAGATGAGGAAGAATAGGAGATGGGGGTTGGAAGAGTTTGGTAATTTCATGGGGGCTATAAGTGTCAGTTAGAGAAAGGGAAGAGAGCCCTGGACAAAGAGGACAAAGTGGAGAAGATGAAATGGAAAGCAGAGGAGTAAGAGGACAGAAGGGAGGGGAAAGAAACATTAGAAAATTAAGATGCCTTTTTAAGGTAGTGAAGAAGGGTACACACAGACTGCATAAGAAAGCATGCCCTGGTCTCTGAGATTATGCAACTTCAATCAACAGCAAAGCACAATGAGCATCTTGAAAGCATCTTGTCCCAAATGTTTGATTCTTAGCAGTAGAATTTAAAGCTACACAAGAGCACTAGGTGAGATGTTGTGGGACTTGGAAATGACATCACAGACATCCAATTTAGGCCCATGCTCTCTGGACCCTCAAACTTTAATTTGATGAAAAAGAGTTTCCCTGATACTCCACTATGATCTCATCCTTGACCTACCATGGCACTTTTTGGAATGACTTCCATAGGTTTCTTTCTGCCATATTGTAAGACAAGACTGATTGGCTTAAGGAAAGTGATTTAAAAATATATCATTGATTTAGAAAAATCTTTTAAGGTCTATGACATTTCATGGCTCAGCAAGGTCAATTTTTGCTCCAGTGTCTCCAAAGAAGAACTCTTCTCTCTAAAGGTTTGATTGATTTATTTTAAATAGAAATATCATTCCTTCTTGTACCCTGTAAGCCATCTTGGTTTTAAATTTAGTTCTTGAAGGTCTCCAAACTCACTGGACTCATAAGAAAAATCATCAATCTCTCTTCTATAATTCCCTTTGATGGCCTAAATCTTTCAGGTGCTCCCAAAGTCCTGTTAAGAAGGAGGGTGGCATTGCCCCAAGAAGCAAGTGGGCACTGCTTGGGCCCTTTTGAGCAATCTCTACCTTTTGTACTTTTCCAGGCAAGAGAGAAGATAAGAGGCTACCTTACGTAGTATCTGGCCTCTAGGATGATTCTAAACCTAATATATAAATATTGAATACAAACAACTGAGACCTTTATTGACCACTCGTTTAAGGGATAGCAGATTAGTAAACCAAGGATGAGGAGGCTAAGTGATGGATTTGATATTCAGAGTTTGATTTCCTTCAAAGGTCCCAGGCCTTTGCCTGTCCAGTCCTCTGTAGTCCCTCTACACTCCCTTATTCTTCTCTGAGATGCCCACAACTAGGGCATCTTGAAAAAGGGAAGTCCTCCCAGACTTTGTACAGCACTGCATGGGAGACCACAGCTTCATCCACTACAGTCATGACCTTCTTGTGAATTCGATTTATGTGACCCATAACCAGAGTTCTTTCTGCCCTGAAGAGGGAAACCAACACTACCTATTTCTCATGTGATTTTGGATGTGTCCTTGAACCCTGGGGACTTAGCGTTTGCTTGTTTCTGAGAGTTGAGGTGATTGACAGGATTTGATGACATCATGTATGATAGGGCTTTAGAAATTGTAAAATGCTAAGGGAAGGCCTGACCCTAAACTGAATGGCCGCTGAGGCAAAAGCACTACTAGAGGCCATATTCTACGTGTCTACATGTCTGAAAGTCATAGAAACTGGTAAGTAAAAAGTTCTATCTTTCTGCTTTCATATAAATTAGAGAAGCATGGTTTACACTGATAATTTTAGGATTCCTTGGACTTCTTTACCCCTTCCCACATTCCCTCCCTCTTTCTTTCCACCCCACTGTTACCCTACAACAAAAGACTTTGTGTCAGCCTCTTAGTTCACCGGTTCAAAGCCCTTAACTTCCCCTCCAAGCAGCTGCTTCTTGGCTAACTCCATGGCTTAGAGGTGTGCTAAGGCTCAGAAGAAGGAATTCACAGCAGTTCTGTGTATCATGCCTGTGATGAGCCATGGGGCCTCTTCTTTTCTTTATTTATGTCCCTTCCCCTTCCCTCTCTACAGCCCACCCCTCCTCTTCTCCCATCTCCCCTGCTTCCCTTCCCTTTGATCATGATCTAAATTTGTCAAAATACAAGGGCCATTGCTCTGAGTCCCAAGAAGTCAATTTATTGAAATCATTATAGCATTTTCCTAGCACAGATAATCATATACCAAAAATATTTAATGGCTGAAGAATGAATGTTGTCTTTGTGATTTTATTTTTTCATACTTCTGGAATTCCCCAAACAAGTTTATATTCTCTGACCTTTCTTTCTTTTCCTAGTTTTTGTTTCAATTTTAAACAAGCTGTTGTTGAGTAATACAACTGAGACCTCTTATAGTCTCAATGCAAAATACTAACCACTGATGTGTGAGTAATAGTACTATTGCTATCAGTTATTATGTTGAGTTAATAAAGTGCCCTGAGAATACACACAAGGTTTGGGGGATGCAATTTTAAATACACCTGGAGACTACTTATTCCCTTATCAAATATTTAAGTGGCTTCCTCTGCACAGCATGATGGTTTAAGATCCAAAAGGTACAGGAAGATATTAATATAAGAAAGTATTGATCTGATAAAGTGAATCTTTGACTATTACACAGGAAATTAACACCACAGTGAGCAAAAGTTGGAAGGCTGGTTTTAAACTAGAGGTCATAACTTTGAATATGAAAAAAGATCATTTGGAATTGATATTTTTAGATGCTTTGACTTAGTAATATCAGTCCCTTGCCTACTTACATTGGAGAAGGCAGTGGCACCCCACTCCAGTACTCTTGTCTAGAAAATCCCATGGATGGAGGAGCCTGGTGGGCTGCAATCCATGGGGTCGCTAAGAGTTGGACACAACTGAGCAACTTCACTTTCACTTCTCACTTTCATGCATTGGAGAAGGAAATGGCAACCCACTCATGTTCTTGCCTGGGGAATCCCAGGGACGGGGGAGCCTGGTGGGTTACTGTCTATGGGGTCCCACAGAGTCGGACATGACTGAAGCAACTTAGCAGCAGCAGCAGGAGCAGCAGCCTACTTACATGGTATCTGGATGCTTACTATAAAAATAAGGCCTAACTTGGAATAGCAGAGGCCATGGCATGACTCACAAAGTCTCCCTTTGGAAGCCTTGTGGCAAATTCACAACCCTGGTTTTGAGTGGGTGAGCATGGAGAATTGTGGGTCTAAGGAGGAGCATCAAGGACACATCCACCCAGGACTAGAGGAAACCCTGTATGAGAGCCACTGGATACCAAGCAGATGACTTTTAAAGGAAAAAGTTGCAGTATCTCTCAGCAAATATTGTCATCCAGCCTTGTAAGAGTCAGTCAAGGCTGAAATGAAACCAGAAATGGCTTGGTGGGTTACCACCCAGGCTCCCCACCAACTGACTGATATTAAAAATTCCATCAATAGGACTCAAGGTTTTAATATCTGTTAATTCCATTTATCTTTTCTGGTCAAAAGTCTTGAAACCAAGATGGACATTTTGATGCCACTACTTTGTTACAGCTGTATTGTCAACAAGAACCTCTCAAGACACCAGTAAGAATAGCCAACTCTTGTAGAATAACTATTTTATTTGGCCCTATGCTGTTCAGATCAGATCAGATCAGATCAGTTGCTCAGTCGTGTCCGACTCTTTGCGACCCCATGAATCACAGCACGCCAGGCCTCCCTGTCCATCACCAACTCCCAGAGTTCACTCAGACTGACGTCCATCGAGTCAGTGATGCCATCCAGCCATCTCATCCTCTGTCGTCCCCTTCTCCTCCTGTCCCCAATCCCTCCCAGCATCAGAGTCTCTTCCAATGAATCAACTCTTCGCATGAGGTGGCCAAAGTACTGGAGCTTCAGCTTTAGCATCATTCCTTCCAAAGAACACCCAGGGCTGATCTCCTTCAGAATGGACTGGTTGGATCTCCTTGCAGTCCAAGGGACTCTCAAGAGTCTTCTCCAACACCACAGTTCAAAAGCATCAGTTCTTCGGCGTTCAGCCTTCTTCACAGTCCAACTCTCACATCCATACATGACCACAGGAAAAACCATAGCCTTGACTAGACGAATCTTTGTTGGCAAAGTAATGTCTCTGCTTTTCAATATGCTATCTAGGTTGGACATAACTTTCCTTCCAAAGAGTAAGCGTCTTTTAATTTCATGGCTGCAGTCACCATTTGTAGTGATTTTGGAGCCTAGAAAAATAAAGTCTGACACTGTTTCCACTGTTTCCCCATCTATTTCCCATGAAGTGATGGGACCAGATGCCATGATCTTACTTTTCTGAATGTTGAGCTTTAAGCCAACTTTTTCACTCTCCACTTTCACTTTCATCAAGAGGCTTTTGAGTTCCTCTTCACTTTCTGCCATTAAGGGTGGTGTCATCTGCATATCTGAGGTTATTGATATTTCTCCTGGCAATCTTGATTCCAGCTTGTGTTTCTTCCAGTCCAGTGTTTCTCATGATGTACTCTGCATATAAGTTAAATAAACAGGGTGACAATATACAGCCTTGATGGACTCCTTTTCCTATTTGGAACCAGGCTGTTGTTCCATGTCCAGTTCTAACTGTTGCTTCCTGACCTGCATACAAATTTCTCAAGAGGCAGGTTAGGTGGTCTGGTATTTCCATCTCTTTCAGAATTTTCCACAGTTTATTGTGATCCACACAGTCAAAGGCTTTGGCATAGTCGATAAAGCAGAAATAGATGTTTTCCTGGAACTCTCTTGCTTTTTCCATGATCCAGCGGATGTTGGCAATTTGATCTCTGGTTCCTCTGCCTTTTCTAAAACCAGCTTGAACATCAGGAAGTTCACGGTTCACATATTGCTGAAGCCTGGCTTGGAGAATTTTGAGCATTACTTTACTAGCGTGTGAGATTAAGGGCTTTAACTTCGATGGGGTTTGGAATGTAGATTTGAGCTGATTTCCTGTGGACCCTATGGGATCGGAGACCCAGCTAACATCAGTTCTACACTTGTTAATAAGGAGAAAGAAAGAGTGAAATTTGATTGATTTCTAGGAAGCAATATAATAGAGTTCTAGGGGCCCTGAACTTTTGTTCAGGGACAAATGCTTGCAAGCTGAACTTGAATCCTTTGGAGACTGTGGCAGAGGTCTAGGGGGCTGAGATCCAAGGGAACAAAAGGATCCCCCAAAGTGTCTGCAATCCCAAGAGTGCAAGAGAAGGAAATGATTGTTTCGTCTAAGGATTCAGAATGCTGTTCCTGGTCTGGCAAAAGGAAGTGATGGATGCAGACAGAACAGCAGACATGTCTGTCCTTTACCAAAGCCATGGTTGTTGGTTGCATCATGGGCTGGAAGAGCTCCAGAAGCAGGCTAGTCTCTGCCACTGATTCGCCAGGTCACCCCACCTCCCCCATGACCTGGAGCTTTCGGATTGTATGTCCAGGGAACCTCGTCATATGGGCCTGAAGTTTTCAGTTCTACAAATCTGATCTCTCCCCAAGGCTTACCTTGATGTTGAGTCCAAGTCTAGAGTACAGGGCTATCGATGATGTAAGAGACAAATGCTTGCAAGCTGAACTTGAATCCTTTAGGAGACTGTGGCAGAGGTCTAGGGGGCTGAGTGGATGGTGAGGGGAAAAGTCTCTGGGATGTGTTCCTGCAGACCTGAAAGCATGTGTTGGTTGCTTTTCAAGATCGCCTCTTAATGCAAAATGTGTTTCCTCAAATGCAAAATGTGGGATAACAGTCATGGGTGCTTACAGAGATGCAGACAGTGAACAGACATGTGGACAGAGTTGAGGAAGGAGAGAGTGAGACAAATTGGGAGAGTAGCATTGGAACATAGACCTTACCATATGTAAAATAGTTAGCTAGTGGGAATTTGCTGTATGACACAGGGAGCCCAAACCTGGTGCTCTGTGACAACTTAGAGGGGTGGGATGGGGTGGGAGGTAGAAGGGAGGTTCAAGAGGGAGGGGATATATATATACCTATGGCTGATTCATGTTGATGTATGGCATAAACCAACATGGTATTTTCAAGCAATTATCCTCCAATTAAAGATAAACAGATTAAAAAAATAATCTTAGGTGCTAGAGGGCCAAAAAGAAACTTAGAGGGCCAGTGGTAACAAATAAATTTTCAGACTCTTACTATACATGGTATATTGTAACACTAAATTTCAAAGAATTAAAATTCAATTCATTTAAATAATGTAAGTAAAGTCATTGTGTTGCACTTAAAATACTGAAAATAGTCTTTACACTATCTTTTAAAAATGTACGATTATTATGGTGATACTTATTAAAAATGACCATTTTTGTGCACTTAATGATGTTGACTGACTATCTGCCTTGATTCAGCCTTAGCACAGTGATGCCCAGAGTTTTACTTTCACAGGCTGGCAAAATTAAATATCAATAACAGCAACAACAGAGCCAAAAACAACCGTTGGTAAATATGCTGCTGCTTAGTCACTTCAGTTGTGTGCAACTCTTTGTGACCCTATGAATGTAGCCCTCCAGGCTCCTCTGTCCATGGAATTCTCCAGGTAAGAGTACTGGAGTGGGTTGCCATGCCCTCCCGGAGGGGATCTTCCCAATCCAGGGGTTGAATCCAGGTCCCTTGGATTGCAGGCAGATTCCTTACCACTGAGCAACCAGGGAAGCCCATGGTAAATGTAGTAATAATAAAAGGGGACTGACATCAGATTTGGAACTTGAAAACTTAATTTATTTTCTAATTGCATAAGGAGTAGCTAAACACATTCTTCTCATTAAAAACTGTCTAATAATATGTTGATTTCAGGTGTACAGCAAAGTGATTCAGTTATTATAAATCAACTATACTTCAGCTTTAAAAAGTCAAACAATATAGATAAAGCAAATGTCTCTTGTGACGTCTAGCTAAAGCTCAGCATCTTCCACAAAGGCAACCACTGTTGTCAGCTTGCTATGGACTCTTCTAAATCTTTCTCTGTACATTACATATATAAATAGGTCCACATAAAGTACATATTTTGGATGCTTTATCTAGATAGATGGTGCTCTACAGTACACTTATTTTCTTTCAGCTTTCTTATCTTAACTTTGGTGATTTTTCTATCTCAGTGTAGCACTATTTCTCTTTTATATTGTTGCACCTAATTCTGTAACAGGAATGGACATTCCTTTCCTGTGCCTCTTTTTGCCCCTGTGTACTTCCCGGTGGCTCAGAGGTTAAAGCGTCTGCCTGCAATGTGGGAGACCTAGGTTCGATCCCTGGGTCGGGAAGATCCCCTGGAGAAGGAAATGGCAACCCACTCCAGTATTCTCGCCTGGAGAATCCCATGGACGGAGGAGCCACTACAGTCCATGGGGTCGAAAAGAGTCCGGCACGACTGAGCGACTTCACTTTCACTTTCACTTTTCAGGCATACTAGACTATTTCAGTTTCACATACCCACAAAGATATGTTGGCAGCTTACCATGTTTTTCTAAGTAAAGGTTTCAACAGAAAGCAAATTTTAAAAGACGCAAAATTACAGGTTAAGAAAAATGAAAGTCTCCAAGAAAAGACAAAAGGGACCTTAACATGTTCTCAGTCTAGATCAGGGATGAGCCTAGTGCCAGAGTGTGATCTGGAGGACTTCTGGTTGAGTCTAACCTTAAAAACAAATGAGTCTTTTTTCATCGAGTAACTCTTCCAAAGAAAACAGGGAACGACGACAGCTGAGGATGTCGGGGTATGGTGACTGATTTCCCTTGTCTACGGAGTCACTTGCTGGGCCCACCTCCCATTCCCGTAGGAGACACCCAAGGGGAGAATGAATTATGGACCAGTCTTCATGTGTGACCGGGGAGGGCTTGCTCATGCCAACGAGTTCTGATCTCTTCTTGCTCTCAAGAACTATTGACTTCTAAGTGTGAGGTGTCTTCCTAAATTGTGGTTGGTGTTCCTAGAAGTCTGGCAGATGAACTTAGGAGGCAGCAAACAGATAAACTTTCTTCACAGTCCATGGGGTCACAAAGAGTCAGACATGACTGAGTGACTTTTCACTTTCACTATATATATATATATATATATATATATATATAGCACAAGACACATGGGGTGATTGAAAGAAAAATATTTGAAATTGGATCTGCATGTGTTGACATAAAAATAAATCAACAACATTAAAGTAAGGTAAGTTCTCTGGTAATCTCCTTAGCATTTTTTGAATCCCAGTCTCATCTTTCAAACGGATTCAGTAACACCTACCTGTCTGTAGGGGCTTCCCTGGTGGCTCAGACGGTAAAGCGTCTGCCTGCAATGCGGGGAAACCCCAGTTTGATTCCTGGGTCAGGAAGATCCCCTGGAGAAGGAAATGGCAGTCCACTCCAGCACTCTTGCCTGGAAAATCCCATGGACGGAGGAGCCTGATAAGCTACAGTCCATGGGGTCACAAAGAGTCGGACACGACTGAGCGACTTCACTTTCACCTGTCTGTAGGCCTTAGGAAGTGCCTGGCACATACGGGATGTGAGTAAATGAGACTTGGTTTCCCTTTTTTCACTTTCTTCTCTATCACCCCTAAGATTCCCTTCTCTGGGTCCTAATCTGGAGTCTCATTCTGACAGAGTTTAAAACTTCTGTTCATCAGAGTCTGACTAAGGTGTTACCTGTCAACAATTCCATCTGCTTTCAGACTGTGCACATTCTTGAAACTCTCAAATCTTCTACACATAAAGGAATGGATCTCTTAGTGATAAAACTGTAGTCCCAGAGATGAAATTCTCAAGGAGGGAGATACTTATAGGCAGGAAAAGAATACCATGCAGATTTCCGGGCCTGAATGGGGTACGTATTTGGCAATATATTTGCCATATTCCAGTGAAGAGTTGTCAATTCCTCTGGGCCACGGTGTTTGCTTTCTGACATACCAGGCCAAGATAAAAATCTATAAAAATCTGAAAAGAAATGTTTGTTGTGCAAAAAAGAAAAATGAAACCAGCTATAGCTACTCATCTAGAAATAATCTAAGGGAAGTAAAAGCTCCCGGTTCAGTTTTGAAACTGGGTTTTATTTTCCAGTGGACTGGAATGCACAAAGAATCCTGGCTTGCAGGAATCTCCCACGGGCCTCCCCAGGATCCTTTGTGAAAATGTAAGTTATACTCATTCTCACTCAGAGTGAGAGCGTTGTGTATTGTCTGGAAACAATTAGAGGTATTTTTCCATCTTGATCTGACAACCTCAGACACATAGGCGATTGGGGGGTGGGGTGGGGAATGGCGGTGGTTTGAAGTCCAAGTTCTACTATTAACTATTTCAACAGTTAAAGTATTAAAACTAATTAAGTTGCATGTGCTTGGAGCCTGAAAGGGTGGCCGCTGATGGAACAGGGAGCCTCAGAAAGGTTTAAAAGTCACCAGGAAGAAAAATCCTGGAGCTCTGGAAAATATTTTGTCACTGATAATGATTTTCCAAGAACTTTCAGGAAAATAGTGTGACAATAAAAGGCCATTCAGGGGAACACATGAACTTACATCTGAGGCTGCCTGGGGACCTGAGTGACTGCAGGTGAGCCTGGCATAGCCTGGTTTAAGGTATGACAGCAGAGCAGTGCCCCCTGACCAGGCTGGACAGGGGGATGCCAGAGAAGGAGGCTGCAGAGTGATAGGTCTTTTTGTCTGGATGTGCCAGTCTCCTTGAGACTGTATTTGGATTATTAGAAAGAGAAACCATGCTGGTTTACCTGTTGGTTTGTTTTGAAAGAAGGCTGAAGTAGAAAGAGTTCAGGGAGGGGTCAGGGCAGTTGGAGAAGGGCCTGGGGGACGGGGCCAGTGTGGATAAGAGGTCCATTAGAACCTGGAGCTGCCTCAGCCAGCCAGTTTTGTGAAACACCTTTTAAACCCTATTTTAAAACTGAAGCTAGAGGCAAATGTTCCCACCTTCCCCCTGTTTGTCAGCAAAGTCCAAATTGCCAAGCGCTGTGGAGGACAATTGTGTCAACAGCACAAGGCTTTGCATCTGCCAAATGGTAATCAGCAAAGAGGCCTCACATTTGTGTAGAGATCTCACACTCTGCAGCGTGTTTTCACAGCTCTGGTTTAGTGGATCCTTATGGCAAACTCGAAGGGACGCAGGAGGGTGTCGCCATTTCAAAGATGGGAACCTGGGGGCTGGGAGAGGGGAGGATCTCGTACAGTACTGCAGAGCTAGCGAGTGGTGGGGTGAGCGTTCACACATGGTACTCCAGTTGCACTTGGTCCCCCACCATCCCCACGCCAGGTGTGTCTGCCGGGCTGCCTCCAGCCCAGAGCTGGGGATACGCAGTGAGCTCAGGGAGGCGGGGGCAGGCGGAGGTGGAACAGTATCCTGTTAGCACACAGCCGTCTATTTATTTTCCTACATTTCCTCCCCTTCCCTTTCCTCCTCTGCATGTGCCTGCAGCCTCCAGGTGGAACAGAGCAAGAAGGACATGCCTTCAGCCCTGGGGCAGAAGCAGAATATACAAGTGATGATGTGAGATGCCTGGGATCCTGAGGCTAGTCCTGGGTAAGGCAGCATGTTTCAACTGGGCTTCAGAATTACCTTTCTAAAGTATAAAATTCAATAGAAAATCTCTGCAGATCCATAAGAAGGCATCTCATTGTCTCCACTGACACAGTGACTTAAGACAATCACTTAAGACCTTAAGAATCCTTGAGAATATACCCTCTTCTTTAAAAATACCAGCTTCTTGTTTTCAAGGATAGAATGAATATTTTTCTTGTGCAATAAGAAGCAAAGCAGCAATAAAGAGTCAACCTAGTAATGACATTGATTCTATGCCAAAGAAAGCTAGTCAGTCTTTTCTTAGAAGATGGATTTATATCTAGTCACAGAATCTCTTAAGTTTGACTAGAGGTGAACCTTGAAATTCATAATATTTGTGCCTGTGATTTGGGGTCAGGTTGATAATAGACCCAGGTCTCTGTTATCCACAATTCTGGAACTGGCAACACTGCCCATGTTGGCCCCATGGATATCTGGATGATGGTAAGCAGAGCAGGCTTCTGAGAAGAGAAATGCAGGAGTGCCCAAGACCAGGTTCTGAAGCTGAAGTGAGGGAATTCCCTGGCCGTCCAGTGGTTAGGATTCTGCGCTTTCACTGCAGCAGGCACAGGTTCGATCTCTGGTTGGGGAACTAAGATCCCTCAAGTCGTATGGCATGCCCAAAAGAGAAAAGAAACTATTGAAGCTCAAGTGATTAGCACATTTTTTGTTCCTGATCCTTGATTCTGCACATTTTTATGCTCATTTTATGTAGAACTGAATTAATGTTTCTAACACATTTTCTCATTTCCTTGACAAATTTGGGATTGGCCCACAGAAAAGAAAGCAGAGTTCGGAGATTGACAACAAAACCAGCGTAAAACCCACAAGACACAGGCATGGGAACCACAGATATTCATCATTCCTGAGCCATTTGTCTAGTGGCAAGTAGACAAAGGCTTTGAAGTCAACACCACTCTGCTACCCTTTGTAAAATTTGAACTTCCAAAGGAGTCAGTCAAATTAGATTTGGCACACACTTCTTGGGAAAATAGGAAATGTTTAATATTACTGAAAAATTATTTTTATCTAAATGACAATAAATCTGTCAGACTCTCTTGTTTTTTCATTGTGAAAAATAGATAACATGAAATGTACCAGCATAACCATTCTTAAGTATACAGCTCAGTTGTTGCTGTTGTTCAGTCACTCAGTCATGTCCATGTCTTTGCAACCCCAAGGACTGCAGCATACCAGGCTTCCTTGTCCTTCACCATCTCCTGGAACTTGCTCAAACTCATGTCCATTGAGGTGGTGATGCCATTCAAGTATATTCATATTATTTTGCAACAAGTGTCAGAACGCTTTCCTTTTGCACAAATGAAACTCTTATGACCCACAACTCCTCATCTTCCCCTCTCCCCAGCTTCTGGTAACCACCATTCTACTTTCTATTTCTATGTATTGGACTACTCTCAGTGTCTCACGCAAGCAGAATCACACTATGTTTGTCTTTGGGGACTAATATTTCACTTAGCAGAGTGTCCTCAAGGTTCATCCATGCTATGGCATGGAACAGGATTGCCTTCCTATTTTGTGCGTGGGTGCTCAGTTGTGTCCGACTCTCTTGATACCCCATGGACTGTAGCCTGACAGGCTCCTCTGTCCATAGGATTTTCCAGGCAAAAATATTGGAGTGAGTTGCCATTTCCTTTTTCAGGGGATCTTCCCAACCCAGGGATCGAATCTGAGTCTCCTGAATTGGTAGGCGGATTCTTTACCACTGAGCCATCGTGTATATAAACCACATTTTGTTTATCCATTTATCCCCTGATGGACACTCGGGTTGCTTCCACCTCTTGGCTGTTGTGGATAGTGGTGCTATGAACGTGGGTGTGCAAGTGTCTCTTTGAGACTCTACTTTTGTTGTTTTTTAAAGAGGTAATTCTTCTCCTAGTCAGAAAACATAACTATCAAAAATAACTAAAATGAGCCTCTTTTTATTTGTTTTATTTAACTTTTATTTAATGTATTTACAGAGATCTAAGTTTTCTATAGAATAAATGCTTTTGTGCAGGTGCCCAATAGGTGGGTTGTGGATATCCCAGGACTGCCAATCTTAATCTCCGTCTCTGAACAAGGATCTCATTCTTAGCCATGACTGACTTGTCTTTTTTTTTCCTGTGCAGAAGTTTTAAGCATGACCACTTCATTCTTTCCTTTCCACGTGCCTCCGCTTCCACCCTATGACCTTCTTTTCCCTAAATAGAGAGAAGTCCTGACCTGTCCAGGGCCCACCCCCATCCTTACCTGGAGGGGACCACCCCCCACCTCACCTCATTGGTTATCATTATTATGTCACCCAGATCAATCACTGGGCACTCGCACTGTTGTAACTGTCGCTTTGATCATTCGTTACACTTTGTTAGTCCTCATCAGATCCAGGCCCCTCTAATCGGAAACAGCGGCTTTCCAAAAGCCAGGCAACCGGGTGACCAGGGGCAATTACCACATTGTTTGGTTTTTAAATTAGTCCCTTCTTGGTGCTCTGATCACCATCAGGAGGCTGGTGATTCAGAAAACCAGGGGGTGCCCATTGCTCGTGCCGCCCCAGCTGGCCTGGATTCCCAAGTCCTGCTGGCGGTTCCAAGTTAAGGGTGACCCCAGTGAGCTGAAAAACAGTCCGTGACCCAGAGGCACAGCCCCCTCATGAAAGGGAGTCCTTGCCGGGTATACTCACCCATGGGCGTTTACACAGAAGACAGTCCCCACGGTAATGTACTTCCTCTGTCAGGAGCTAGGGGACCCTACCAGGGGAACCGAGACCCACAGCAGCAGAGCTCAGGGCCCAGCAGAATTCCGTTCTCTTTTTGCCTCCACCCAGGAAGCTGCCTGACTTGGCAGTGAGGTGGATGGAGGCAGGTATCTCTTGGGTTTCCATATAACTGAGTAGGAGCTCCAGCCTCCAACTCAAACGCCTGGGGCTGACCCTACAGAAAGGTGTGAGGAGGGTCATTTGGCAAGAAATTAAAGGTCAACCTATGTATATTTTAGTGCATCATTTTCCTTAATGCCAATTAAGTTTAATTCCCCAAACTTCAGACACTTATGTACTACTTTCATGATTTATTGCCATGCACAAGATTTTAAAAATAAAATCTTTTTATTTTAAATAATTATTTCAAAGGAACTATTTTATACTTTGAATGGAAAGCAAGTATTTCTTGTCTTCCTTTCAGCAATGACCTTTAAAAATGTCATTTATTCCCCCTCCTGCTCTCTCTATGGGACATCAGCCCCACCGGTTAGCCCACAGGTGAATACTCTTCTTCCCCTTGCTGATCCCAGTATAGCGTCTGTCATGATTATGGTGGGACAGCTTGGTGGCCTTTGAATAGTACAGATTGGGTGTGGTGGATTACTATTGTTAGTGGGAAACTGTAGTGTATTCCTGGCAAAGATTTCTCATAGGTAGGTGTAGTAATGCCTTGTCTTGGAGAAATGACTCTGATGGCTCACTGACAGGCTGTGTGGAATAATAGGGGTCTTTGGAGTCAGGGCATTTCCTTAGCTCTCCTTGGCTCATCTTGGACCATATCTTTCTTGTGCCTGATGGACACTCAGCAGAGCTAATGTCCATCCTGCTCATCCTCTCTCTACAGACTGTGCCCACTCTCTCCTGGGACATTCATCAGCTCTCATATTTTATTAGCCGGAAGAGTGGCATTCTTCTATAACAAAGCTTTTACTCCCAAGGTGTCCACTTGAGGACCTTCACAGTGTGTCCCCACCACATCTCTTAGATTTCACATGGTGCAAATGTGGTCAAAATTGGAGAATTCTTAAGCTACTGTTGATGAATCCTTGGGTGGAGGGACTTAAATTCCTTAACAGCAAATTTTATAGGAAGCACATAAGAAGAAATGCATACAGCTCCTGCTTTCCCTCCTCCATCTCAAAATCTTCAGTTATCAGGCGGGACACAGCTCAAGCATGCCCTTTGATTTAAGGTAAAAAGGAGATATTTTGTTTTTCAGTAAGGCAGAATATATCTTAATGTAGTAATTGAATTTAGTTCTATTTAGTCTAGTTTGATGGGGGTAGAGATCTAGAGTGGGGAGGGAAGAATTGACATTGTTTAATACTTAACAGATGGATAGAAAACAAAAAGTTTAGGAGATAAGAAAGTCAGAAGGTTACCAGCTGCTGTTGGGATAGAGTAAAACGGAATTTATTTGAAAGGTTAGGCTTGTGTCTGTTAACACATGTCTCTCTTTCTACTACACTTTAGATTTACAAATTATTCAGAGGGAGAACCATCATGTTGGCTAAATCTTGAGTGGATTGCTGTGTTCAAAAAAGGCATCTTTGTGTTTCATGTGAGCTGTAGCTTATCATGGAAGATGCTTCTGCTCTGAATGGTGGAGAATTTGGAGTAGTAATTTGTTAGCACGTTAACTTCATGAAATAGGTGTTTTTCCCTTCTATTCTCAAATTTGGATGTCTGAATGCAGACATAGAGAATGGACTAATGGACAAGGGTGGGGCCGGGAAGGAGAGGGTGAGAAGAATGGAGAGAGTAGCATGGAAGCATATACACTACCACATGTAAAATAGGTAGCCAATGGAAATTTGCTCTATGATTCAGGGGACTCAAACGGGGGCTCTGTAACCACAGAGGGGTGGGAAAGGGTGGGAGGTGGGAGGGAGGTTACGAGGGAGGGGACATATGTATACCTATAACTAATACATGTTGATGCATGGCAGAAGTCAAACCAATATTGTAATTATCCTTCAATTAAAAATAACTACATTTAAAAAATTGGATGTCTGAAGATCATTAAATAATTATAGGAAGAGGAGTAAACTCCTCAACATATGCATTAATTTTCATGCCATGAGACAAGAAATTCTACTTCTAAGAGAGCTCATTAGGCAAGGGCCACACCCTTATACTCTGGAAAGGTATAAATTCACCACTGAAAGTGGAGGGAATTACTCCATTCAAAGTTTCCTAATAGAAGCCTCTGGGCATCACGTACTCTTGCATTGTGTCTTATCTCTAATATAGAGTCAAGTCAAAATGACCACAGGTGCTGAGAGATGACGCAAGCCTGACAGGAGGGGCTTGGCATCTGAGGCTTCACAGAGTCTGGGACATTGACTTCCTCAGGGATGTTGGTCAAAACTTAACACATGGATTCAGTCTCCAAGTTTCTGGTGGAGACTCAGTTGCTCAACTATTTAGCAGGCGTTCTTTAAAAAGCAGTGAACTAGTTATTGCTTGAAAAGCAGATTGAAGATATACTAGCTACTATTAAGATGAACTTGAGCAAGGCTACTTTTATGCACACCTTCTGTAAAAGCCATTAGATAATTCTTTGGGTCAAGAGGACAATGCATTAGGATAAATAAGTAGGAAATAAGAGAAGTCCTTGAACAGAAAGTGGAACTCTTGACAGGAACTCCACGTGTGGTAGGATGGATTGGTTCTAGGGTTACATGGGATTGCCAAAGGAAAAGAGATTTGTGGCGAAGGCTGTATGATGGGGAAGGATGGGCAGGCTATTGATGAGAAACTGGCTAAATAACTGAAGATCTAGAAACTTAAATATAAAACCAAACATGATATTTCCTTAAAGCATTAGCTTTTTCTGTCTTGGAAGCAAGACATATTCAATGAACAATTATTAATATTTGTTGGGTGTCTGCTATACATTTATTACTATGTTAGGATTTGTGAGAAAAACTAAAGGGTAAGAGATAGAGTTCCAGACCTCAAGGAGTTTGTAACTCATTAGTGGAGTCAAGGGTTAGATAGAGTAGGAGACTCTAAGAAGGAAAACAATCAAGCAGTGTAATGAAGGGCAAATGCTAAGTTTTGTAGGAAAGGTCCACCGGTGAAGGCCAGGGCTCTTATTAATAGAGACTTTGGGATAATTGCCAAAGGCTTAACAGGGAGGTGCTGTTTGATCTAGGTCTTGAAGTGTTTTATTGCTCACAAATTTTAGATGGGAAACCCACTTCAAGCTACTTCCATTTCAGATCAGTGTTGTTATTCTCACTCTTTCTTTGCAGATTCTTCTACTATTTCCCCCTTACATGTTGGTATCTTTCAAGTTTTGTATTTGGCCAAAATGCTTTTCTACTCAGAAAACCAAACACAATATGAGTTGAAAACTTGAATAAGAACAGGAAATGAATAGGTAACACACAAAAATATGAGTCTAGTATAGGGTACAAAAAAGATTATGAGACTTGTGAGAAATGAAGAGCTTATATAATCTTATATAAGCATGCATTCATGTGAAGTCACTTCAGTCAGGTCTGACACTTTGTGACCCCATGGACTGTAGCCTGCCAGGCTCCTCTCTGTCCATGGGATTCTCCAGGCAAGAGTACTAGAGTGGGTTGCAATGCCCTCCTCCAGGGGATTTTCCTGACCCAGGGATTGAACCCACGTCTCTTATGTATCCCGCACTGGCAGGTGGGTTCTTTACCACTAGCACCCCAAGGGTATTCTTAAGGCTTGGAGAATCCCCATGGACAGAGAAGCCTGGTGGGTTATAGTACATGGGGTTGCAAAGAGCCGGACAGGGACTAAACCACAACTATATATGTTGTTTTTGCTCAATAAATTACTTCTATTAGTGGGAATTTGGTTTGCCAGTGGGTGGGCTATGAGCCATCTACTGACTTCTAAACTTTGCTAAACCTGAGCTCTTTTCCTGAGTTTCAGTTTTATTGTTCTGAGTATCTTATGGTCACTCACATGGAAGTCCCTGTGCATGGAATATCTTAAACCAAGGGTTGACCCCTTGGGACCAAACCCAACCCATATTCCCACCCTGTTCCACTGAAACACAGCCACACTCCTTTATGTATTATCTATGGCTGCCTTGGTGCTACAGAGGTAGAGTTGAACAGTAGTGACAGAGAGCCTAAAATATTTACTATCTGACCATTTTTAGAAAAAGTTTCCCAAACTTTACTTTAAACCAACATGCTCCCAAATGAACTCATCCTTTTCTCCCCCAAACCCACCATCCATTTACTCTGGAGTCCCTCTCATTCCTTCGTCTACCTCACTTCCCTCATTTAAGATGCCCAGAGACCTTACATTGCTCATACTTCTCCTCCCTCAACATTTCTCCCACCACAGCCCTGACCCAGCCCTTCCTAGTCTCACCCATCTTAGATCAGGCATTTCTACCTCAACACCTGTTATATTTTTGTAAAAACAAATCTGGTCATGTTACTTCCTACCTAGAATGACACCCATTTCCTCCTGAATGAAACATTTCTTCCCAGTAAGACAATGATGCAATACCCTTGCCCACTCACATCCCTTCCTACGTATTTTATATCCTGTCTTCCATTCTCTCACTTGTTCTCCTAAGTCTATCTTGCTAATGTCTTAATATTTATCATTGATTTGAAGGAATTATCCTCTGCTTCATGCCTCTAAGAGATGTACATACTGTTCTCCTTGTAACTCTTGGTTTCAAACCTAAGAAACTTAATTGTCAAAATTCAACCTGAGCATCACTGCTTTTGTAGCACTGTCCCACCCATGATCTTTCCTCCCTTTGCTCTGCACCCCCGGCCCACCAGAGTTAGGATCCTTTCTTCTGATTCTGTAGTGTATTTTGTATAACTTGTTAGAGCACATCTCAAATTACATTTATTTCTAGTTATATTTTGTTCTCTCCCTCTCTACTTTAGGTGTGAACTCCCTGAGGAATCCTATGTTATATATTTATATCCCTAGTAGCTATAATAAAGCTTGCCAAAGATTAGATGCTCCACGAATGTTCAGTGAATTCCTGAAGCTTATTATAAGTCACCAAGTCTTTAATAAACAAGGTCTAATCCCTTGTTGAAACACAGGACATTTGCTGGAGGACTACCAACTTTGGACATAAATTGTAAATACAGGTTTATGATTGATTAAATGATGGGTTAACTCAGATGCAGGGAGGCTGTGTTGAAATGCAAATCATGCCATGTTGTTTTCACCCTTAAAATCTTTCCATGAAAAAAACCCAAAACAAAAACCTTCCATGGCTTCCCACTAAGAATAAAGCTCAATCTTTGATTTGGCAGTCCAGCCTCTTACCACCTCTCTCTTGATTCACTGCCTTCTGGGAACACTGACCTTTCTTCTCCAGTTCCTCAAATGCATCACCCTTTTCTGCCTTGGGGTTTTGCACGTTCTTTCCATCTTCTGGAAAGACTCCCTTACTCTTCCCCTGACCCAATCCTGTTCACTCTGCCTTTCACAGTCCTGAAGTCACGTCCTCTGAGGGGCTTCTCCGATCTAGTTTCTGTCCATAATGCCTAGTCTTTTCCATTAAAGCATTGCCATTTATAATAGTGTGCCTGTTTCTTGGGCGGTGTGCTTAATATCTGTCACCATTCCATGTAGATGGAAAGCTCAAAAGGCAGAAGTCACACTGGTTTTATTCACTACTGGTATTGCCTGACACAAATGGGGTGCCCCATAAGGGTTTTCTAAATAAACAATAATTGAAAAAGGGTATATTCTGGTAATTTTTGAATAGAGAGGTGATTATATCTATCAGCAGTATGTAGGATAGACTGGAGTGAGGAGTCACAGGAGTAGGGAGAAGCATTAGGAAGCCCTTGTGTCTATGCGAGGCAATGCATTTCTGAACAACTGTGATGAAATACAGATGGGAAGAGGCAAAATTACCACTGTTTTCAGATTCCATTCCACCAGAAAAACTCAGAGAAAAACCTCTAAGAATGAATAAGAAAGGTAAAAAGGTTGGCCACTTTCAAAAATATGTGTACTAAAATCATAGCTTTCTTACACACCAATAACAACTAGTTTTAAAAGATGTAATGGAAGATAGCAAGCAAAATTTTTTTAATTACCAATAAACTAAATAATAAATATGGGAATGACTTATTGTGAAATTACATAGAAAACTTCAATAAATCTTCAAATTACCAAATTCTTTAATGAGAAACCTCAACCTTATTAAAGGTGAATTACACCTATAACTATAAATGTAAGGCAACTATAACAATAACAACAATTCTTTTCAAAGTACTTACGGGAGTTTTATAAAATTTGATAAAGGTGACTTTGAAGTTCATCAGAATGAATAAATGAGAATAGCAAAAACACAAATGACAACAATTTTAAGCTATAATAATTAAAACAGTATAGAATGCAAAAATAGCCAAAGAAACTATTGAACCAAGCGGAAAATCCAAAAATATATCTAACTACTTATAAAAGCTGTTAAGGTGAGAACCAAGATACTTTAAATCATTGAGACAAGAATAAATTATTCAGTAAATGATTTTGATACACTGTAAAAGCAGTAGGAAAATTGAAACCTCTACCCATACCAAAAATCATTTTTAAAAATATTTAAATAATATGGTATATCACATATGCTATATAGTATATGTATTTATTGAGCCATTAAGATATTATGAGAAAACATCCATGTAATCTTTTGGGGGAAAGTATCTTTCATAACAACATTAAAGGCAGAACTTTTACAGGAAAAGACTAATACATTTAAGTACATAAACATTAAAAATTTCTTTGTTAGAAGACAATATTAAGTTTAACATTTTAAATGGTCAAGTTTCTCAAAAATGGATAATAGAAAGAGGCAGCTACTATATACACACAAACAAAAAAAGAAATACAGATGCCTTACAGCATAGGAAAAAGTTTAATTTCCCTAGTCATTAAAGAAATGCAAATGATATCAATAACAAGGTGTAATTTTCACCCAGCTACCTGACAAAATTAACATTAAATGATAAATTACCATCCATTAATATCCATACTACTGGGGGTGAGGTAAATTGCCAAAACTTCCTTAGAACATGTCAAAAGTCTTTTAAAAACATATATAGAAAGCATAAGCTTTTTGAATCATAAATTCTCATTTCTAGAATACTTTTCTCCCCAAATTAAAACTATACTCAGAAAGAGAGATCAGATTTGTGGTTACTCGAAGTGAGGGGTGGGGGAAGGGAGAACTGGATGACAGCAGTCAAAGGGTACAAACTTCCAGTTATAGGATAAGTAAGTCCTAGGGCTTGCCTGGTGGTTCAGACCATAAAGAATCTGCCAGCAATGCAAGAGACCTGGGTTTGATCCCTTGGTTGGGAAGATCCCCTGGAGAAGAGAATGGCTACCCACTGCAGTAGTCTTGCCTGGAGAATCCCATGGACAGAAGACCCTGGTGGGCTCAAAGAGTCTGACACGACTGACTGAGCATGTTATATATGAAAGCTGTTAAGAAAGTAAATCCTAAGAGTCCTCATTGCAAGGAAAACTTTATGTCTTTAATTTTGTATCTGTATGAAATGATGGATGTTCATGAAATTTATTGTGATAATCACTTCATTATGCTGTACACCTTAAACTTGGTGCTATATGTCAATTATATCTCAATAAAACTGGAAAACATTTTAAACGATATCCAAAGACTTCATAAATAAATTATTTTAAACCATTTATATTCACATTATTGGGAGGTGTGGATACAACTAGGATTGTATCAGCGTTAGACGGGGTGGCAACTGGTTCCACCGACTACTGCCTGTCTGTCTGCATTCCCACCATCCCCCTAGCAAAGAAGGCTGTACATACAGACACACTTTCCCGCAGTCATTTTCTTCCACATACTCGTGCATAAATTCTTTCTTCCCCCTTGCAGTCTCAGCTTGTCTCTAACAAGTACACACTAGATTTTCTTCTTTTAATATTCCTTTGCTTTCCTACATCCTCCCAGACTAAACCATCAACTGTCTTTTCAAAAAGCTACACACACAAATATTTGAATGCAAATGTTTATAGAAGCTTTATTCATAAATTCCTCCAAATGGAAACAACCCGCATGTTCACAAATGGGTAAATGAGTACTACAAATACATCGGTGCATGTGTGTCCATAACATGGAACTGTATGTGGGGATATGAAAGAATTGGTATATGGAGCAACATGGATGAATCTGGAAAGTATTATGCTGAATGAAAGAAGTCAGATTCAAAGGGTTGAATACTGTATGATTCCACCTATATGACATTGCAAAAAGGCAAAAATAAGAAACTGCAAAACAAGTTAGTTGGTTCTGGGGCTGGGGAGAGGGGATTGACTACACAGGAACATAAAGAAAATTCGAAGGGTGATTTAAATACTCTATATCTCTATCGGTACATGTATATGTTTTTCAAAATTCAGTAACCTATATATCAAGAAAGGATGCATTTTACTGTATGGCAATTAACCTGAATAAACTGAAAACTTCTGGCAGATTGGTTTTCATTTTCTACAAACACACCCCCGCCCACAATACATACACACATACACACACTCACAGAAAGCAAGAGAAGACACAAGAGAAGGGGAGAAGAAAAGAGACTACTAAGATGGAAAAGGAAGGGAGATTTTTTTGTTCAGATTCTTTGGTAAAGCAATATAATTCCTAGTTGACCATAAGAGAAATATGGTGTTTAACTGCCTAAAATTGTCAGCTACGTGTCAAGAACATATTAGCAGAATAAAAGATCTCTCATAAAATTTGAGAGGGTCCCTAAAATAAGAGTAAATAAAGTATATTCAAAATAAAAATTATATCATTATAAAATAAAACAAAACATCAATGCCTCTTTCCACTTACGACAACCCTGTTCTGAATTCCTTCCAGACCAGAAGGCTTGTGCTTTGCTGTATAGCTGTCTTAGGATAAAGACTGGTATACTCAGACCTCCCCCCTTGCCAGTCATAACCTGAAAGCCAAGGAGTCATCAGTGGGTAACTGTTTCCAGCACCACCGTCTTCAGAGAACCAGCCATTATCCAGTTCAGGTCATGGTCAATGAAATAGAGGGAGTGACTTGTGTTTTTGCCATCTAGAGAGTGTGAGTAAAATTAATACACAGGATTACACTGGAAATCTACATTTGGCATGAGATTTATTTTCCAGCAGAATGGGGAGCCCACTTGCAAAATATTTGGGCCAGGTAGTATGTGTGTGTCCAAAGACAGCGTGGAAAATCCTGGCCTTGAGGCGAATAATGGTAATGTAGCTCACAGAAGGAGGCTGGCTAAATTATGGGAAAAGTGACTTCTGGAAGGCCAAGTCTAACTGTGTAAAATCCATCCCTGCTCAATCCCATCTCCCCCTGCCCCCCACTCCGGGAAACCCCAAGCCTATCTTTTGAACACTCACATTAGTGTTCTGGCTTCTTGCCCGAGAACTTGAAAATGAAAGGATAAAAAGTGAGCTTGATGCTCTCTGCTAGGCATAAGTAAGTCCCCTTTCTTCTTCAACACAGGCCCGGATCTCCACTGGGGATTACAGAGTAAGAATCCAGTATTTTTAGTAGAATGATTTGAAGGCAGCATCATATGAATTTAGTGGGAGCCAAAGGATAGGGGCCTGCTTTGGTCCCTGGGGTCTGTTTCCCAGACTTTGGCCATGCTGTTTTCACATATGGGAAAATCAGGTGGAGTTTTCTTTCCAGTCTTAACATCCTCTGGTTAAACCATATGCTTGCCTTTCTCAGCCACTTCTGTTCAAATATGTTTTCCTAATGAGGCATTATATTCCTATAAAATCAAGCTGTTTTCCTTCCAAAAGAATATTTTGTTTAAAAAAACCCCCAAAACCCTATTAGTGTGTGGACAATAACATTACATTATTTTAAGAAATAGTCTGTGATGATACTGCCAAATACTGGCAATAATAAATCGCCAACTACAGTTGTATCGCCAGCTACAATTTATTTGTGTTCCCCAAACAGATCTTTGGAACACGTTTTCCCACAGAATTGACTACATGTGATAGGTTTCCAGGCTAGCCCTTACAATTGTGCCTAATTAAATGAAAAAAAAAAAAAAAAGTTTGTAATACTGTTGTAATAGTCAAAGAAAAATAAAACCAAAAGCTTTGGAAATTATTAAGATAAAATGCCAGTGCAAGAGAACAAAGTCCAAAAAGATTACAGAAAAAAACCCAATAAGTAAACACATGAAAACGAACAAAAATCATAGTTACAGAGAACAGATCGATGGTTATCAGAGAGAAGGGGGTTGGGCAAAATGGGTGAAGGGGATTAAGAAGTACCAACGTTCAGTTATAAACTAAGTAAGTCCCAGAGATGTGATGTATGGCTGTGGGTGATACAGTGAATAATACTGCATTCACTTTGTAAGGTGACAGACGGTAGCTAAGTTTGCTGTGGGGACCGCTTCACAATGCGTACACATGCTGAATCGCTATGCTGTACACCTGAAACTAAACTATTGATGGTCAATCATCCCTCTGTTAAAACATAACAAAAAACCGAAAAGTCATTTATCTCAAATATGGGTAAGTCAAGAAAAAGTGAGTAAACTGGAGAAAAGCTTTTGCCTTGAGTTTTAGGAAGATTTTGAGGGGGATTTCCAGGCACTTTGAGGGCTTGAAAAATTTACGTTTTTTCTTATTAGATTACATTCCTATCAAGATGAACAGATTTTATTATCCTTGGTGTTGCAGTTTGCTAATATTAGGCTTCATTTGGGGTGTGAAGTTGATAGGAAGAAAAAACTGAAGAGCAGTGCTTTTCCTGAGGCAGGAGGAAACAGTGGATGTTTTGCAGTCTCCTTTCACTATGGGAGAAACAATGTCCCTTTCCACCCTCCCTACACATTTCCCTCTGGTGGCCCATTTTTCATCTATGGAGAGACCTTCACATATATCTCATGACTCCCATTAAGTTGTCCCACATATTAAATAAGTGATATTTGTCCAACACGTACAATCACTTCCCTGAGATTTCCTTCCCAATCCCACTCACCTCCAGAAAACAAAAAGAAGCCCTCCTTTTAGTAAGAGCACCCCCCACCTCTCTAGTCCCCTGCGCCAAGAGTACTAAGGGTTCTTCACCCCGGAGCCCATATGTGACCAGCCCTCACACCCTCTCAGATGCCCCTACCCACTGCTTCTCAGCTTTGTTCCCTCTGTCCCACTCCCAGCATGGCAGCAAGAATTCAGTTATTACGATAACTGCTCTCCCCGCCAGCCAACTTCCTGTTGCAGTCCATTTTCCAGACAGCCAACGAAGCGATCATTGCTCTGTTCAAAATCCTTCAGGGCTGCTCAAAGGGAGATTGCATGCCTCAGAATAAGTGCAGGGGTGGAGGGAGGTGCTTGCAAGAGAGTGCTGGATAAAATGCAAGCTCCTGGGCCCTGCCCTGGGCCCAGCAATCTGAATTTTTGAAGGAAGGGAATCTGATAAGACCTAGAAGTTTGCATTATAAGGAAGTTGAGGTGGATAAAGAAAATGTGGTACGTATATATAATGAAGTACTACTCAGTCATAAAAAGAAATGAAATTGTGCCATTTGTAGAGATGTGGATGGACCTAGAGTTATACAGAGTGAAGTAAGTCAAAAAGAGAAAAACATATATTAATGCATATATACAGAATCTAGAAAAATGGTATAGATAATCTTATTTGTAAAGTAGAAATAGAGACATAGAAGTAGAGAACAAAGTGTGCAGATAACAAGCGGGGAGTGGGGGGTGAGATGAATTGGGAGGCTGGGATATACACTACTAATACTACATATAAAATAGATAACTAATGAGACCCTATTATAGCACCGGGAACTTAGTGCTCTGTGGAGACCTAAAAGAGAAGCAAATCTAAAAATGAGGGGATATATGTATACTTACAGCTGACTGACTTTGTTGCACAGCAGAAACTAACACAACATTGTAAAGCAGCTAGACCCCAACAAAAATTAATAAAAAAACAAGTAAGTTGGGGTAATTTTTCCAGTGCACTTCGGCTTGAAAATCGTGGATTTAGGAGGAGACATCCATTGCTTGGAACAGAGTGAAAGGTCATCTGTGCTCTTCGGTTGGTCCACTTGGAAGCCTCATCTCGTCTCAGGCACTCCTCTGTCTCCTCCACAGAGCGCCATCTCCCAGACTCCTTTGCAAGAATCTCTGCCTGCCTAGAATGCCCCCTCTTGTCCCCATTTCCTTGGTGAGCATGATTCACCTTTCAGTTTCCAGCAGGAGCTGGGAAACTGCAGTAGAAGAAAAGTAATAATTTGTCCCAAGGTTTCTGAGGGTGCTCATGGGTACATTTCTTGGGGTACATTTCAGTAGCCATTTTCTACGTCTCCTTTGGTTACCGTTAAAGGTATCCCCAGAAATCCTCCCCCAATCCTCATTTAAGAATAGAACCAACTATTCCATTAAAAATAGGACATAAAAATAAGCTCATGCTTGCCCCAAATGACACTTATACCAGGCCCATGTCTGAACCACACAGAAACAGGCTTTTTTTTTTTTTTTCATGGCTGTATAAAATGAAAGACTCTCAAAAAGCAAGAATAATCATTATTATTTGTTCTAAAATCCAAATGTATATTTTCCATCCTTTTTATTTACAATATAAAGTGCTTTTCTCAGTAAATCAACAAATATGAGTATTCATGTCACCAAGTGCTGATGATTAAAAATAATTACTTTAATGGTAGCTGGCCCGATGCCAAACACGATCAGGTTTTGCATTTCAAGCATGATCATGGATAATTTACATCTCCTTTTGCACCAGTACCCCACTATTCTTAATGGATTCTATTTTAGTTTTTATGAATTAGTAGAAATTTAGTGCCTAATATTATAGTCCACCATTTGCTTTTAGAATCCACAGAACTATCTTTTTTTTTTTTTTTTAAGTAGGATGGTTCAACATCATATAATTCTTCAAGTTACTTATTTAAAATGTTTAGGTTTCTGCTTTCTGTGAATTCTGAATGGAGGCACAGGAATGGGGTAAAATAGGAGGGGAAAAACAGAACCAGGTCTCATGCCTCCGGTGGCCTCTTCCTTACTCAGGAGAATCTTTGTGGCCATGTTGGCAGGCAGTGTCCTTTACAAAGCACAGGACCCCTCCAAAGGGCCTGTCCCAGCCTGAGGGCCTGGAGTCTTCACCACACAGGAGGTTGCCGCTCAGTGTGAGAAGATGGGGCTGTCTTGCTCCCTTTCTTTTTCTTACTCCTTTGAGCTTTCATAAGTAATGAAAACATGTCACAAGAGGGTTACAAAGAACTGTAGCAAGTTTTTAAATGTTGGTATGCATCTCAGTTTGTGTCCTGTCTGACTGTTTGCTACCTATTGGACTATAGCCCACCAGGCTTCTCTGTCCATGGGATTTCCCAGGCAAGAATACTGGAGTGGGTTGCCATGCCCTTCTCCAGGGGATTTCCTGACCCCGGGATCCAACCTATATCTCCTGCACTGGCAGGCGGATTCTTTACCACTGTACCACCTGAGAAGCCTGTTTTAAATGTTTACACTGAACAAATTAACACTTTCACCAAAAATGTAATGTAACTGTATTATTCAGAAGATGATTATAGGATTTATTAACAAGAACTTTATTAATATGTGGTATCCTAAAGGCAGTGTGGCCCAGTAATAGGAATACAGTTTAAATCTGTATAATGCTTTTCAATCCTATCTATTTATCTCTGTGACACTATATGGACAAATGACAGCATCGAGTCATTTGAATTTAATGTCAAAAGTAAAGATTTGATGTCCCAAGTGAATGCAAGTTCTGTCAAACGGCCCTTTGGTTTCCCCACTAGATAGATTTGTAAATATGTGTCAAGTAAATGCACTTTAAAATGTATTCACTGCTGGTAAGATCAAGGGAGAGAGAGATGCATGCCCCAGAATTTGGTTCAAAAGATAAGCAGATAAGCAGAGAAGACTCAGAAATGTTACCAGGTCAAGAGGAGACTCTACTGGTGCTGGGGAGAGGAAGCAGAAGGGTTAAATGAGCAAAGATTCTCCAGGTATACAAGCCGGGGGCAACCTATCATAAACATTGAGCATAACTTGAGTCATGCTAGCCAATGGCAAGCGAGGAGAGGACAGGGCTTTATTTGCTTATTCTTATATATGTGTTACCTGAACCAGTGCCTTTTGACAGTGGGGAAGTGAACAGTAGGTTGGATAGTGACTTCGTTTGTAATATCTCCTTTGACCATCCTTAGGAAGACTCATGATGATGCTAAAGGAAAAAACATTGGTACCATTTTGCAGGACAACTTGATTCCAATTCAAACTGTTCAGTTCAGTTCAGTCGCTCAGTTGTGTCTGACTCTTTGTGACCCCAGGGACTGCAGCATGCCAGGCTTCCCTGTCCATCACCAACTCCCAGAGCCTACCCAAACTCATGTTCATTGAGTGGGTGATGCCATCCAATGATCTCATCCTCTGTTGTCCCCTTTTCCTCCCATTTTCAATCTTGCCCAGCATCAGGGTCTTTTCAAATGAATCAGTTCTTTGCATCAGGGGGCCAAAGTATTGGAGTTTCAGCTTCAGCATCAGTCCTTCCAATGAATACTCAAGATTGATCTCCTTTAGAATGGACTGGTTGGATCTCCTTGCTGTCCAAGGGACTCTCAAGAGTCTTCTTCAACAAAATAGTTTAAAAGCATCAGCTCTTTGGCACTCAGCTTTCTTTATAGTCCAACTCTCACATCCATACATGACCACTGGAAAAACCATAGCTTTGACTAGACGGACCTTTGGTAGCAAAGTAATGTCTCTGCTTTTTAACATGCAATCTAGGTTGGTCATAATTTTTCTTCCAAGGAGTAATTCAGTTCAGTTCAGTTCAGTTCAGGCGCTCAGTCGTGTCTGACTCTTTGGGACCCCATGAACCGCAGCATGCCAGGCCTCCCTGTCCATCACCAACTCCCGGAGTTCACTCAGACTCATGTCCATCGAGTCAGTGATGCCATCCAGGCATCTCATCCTCTGTCATCCCCTTCTCCTCATGCCTCCAATCCCTCCCAGCAACAGAGTCTTTTCCAATGAGTCAACTCTTCACATGAGGTGGCCAAAGTACTGGAATTTCAGCTTTAGCATCATTCCTTCCAAAGAACACCCAGGACTGATCTCCTTTAGAATGGACTGGTTGGATCCCCTTGCAGTCCAAGGGACTCGCAAGAGTCTTCTCCAACACCACAGTTCAAAAGCATCAATTCTTCAGCACTCAGCTTTCTTTATAGTCCAACTCTCACATCCATACATGACTACTGGAAAAACCATAGCCTTGACTAGATGGACCTTTGTTGGCAAAGTAATGTCTCTGCTTTTGAATATGCTGTCTAGGTTGGTCATAAATTTCCTTCCAAGGAGTAAGCGTCTTTTAATTTCATGGCTGCAATCACCATCTGCAGTAATTTTGGAGCCCCCCAAAATAAATCTGACACTGTTTCTACTGTTTCCCCATCTATTTCCCATGAAGTGATGGGACTGGATGCCATGATCTTCGTTTTCTGAATGTTGAGCTTTAAGCCAACTTTTTCACTCTCCTCTTTCACTTTCATCAAGAGGCTTTTGAGTTCCTCTTCACTTTCTGCCATAAGGGTGGTGTCATCTGCATATCTGAGGTTATTGATATTTCTCCCGGCAATCTTGATTCCAGCTTGTGCTTCTTCCAGTCCAGCGTTTCTCATGATGTACTCTGCATATAAGTTAAAAAAGCAGGGTGACAATATACAGCCTTGATGTATTCCTTTTCCTATTTGGAACCAGTCTGTTGTTCCATGTCCAGTTCTAACTGTTGCTTCCTGACCTGCATTCAGGTTTCTCAAGAGGCAGGTCAGGTGGTCTGGTATTCCCATCTCTTTCAGAATTTTCCACAGTTTATTGTGATCCACATAGTCAAAGGCTTTGGCATAGTCAATAAAGCAGAAGTAGATGTTTTTCTGGAACTCTCTTGATTTTTTGATGATCCAACAGATGTTGGCAATTTGATCTCTGGTTCCTCTTCCTTTTCTAAATCCAGCTTGAACATCTGGAAGTTCATGGTTCACATACTGTTGAAGCCTGGCTTGGAGAATTTTGAACATTACTTTGCTAGTGTGTGAGATGAGGGCAATTGTGCAGTAGTTTGAGCATTCTTTGGCATTGCTTTTCTTTGGGACTGGAATGAAAACTGACCTTTTCCAGTCCTGTGGCCACTGCTGAGTTTTCCAAATTTGCTGGCATATTGAGTGCAGCACTTTCACAGTATCATCTTTCAGGATTTGAAATAGCTCCACTGGAATTCCATCACCACTACTAGCTTTGTTCGTAGTGATGCTTCCTAAGGCCCACTTGACATTTATTTTATAATAGTAGGAAGAAATGACCAAAGATATTCCATCTGCTTTGGGAAGATAAACTAATGCATGCCAGTTTACTAAGTTGGACAGTAGGGAAAGAAGCCTTTTACCACAGTCAAATCAGATCAGATCAGTTCAGTCACTCAGTCGTGTCCGACTCTTTGCGACCCCATGAACCGCAGCACGCCAGGCCTCCCTGTCCATCACCAACTCCCGGAGTTCACTCAGACTCATGTCCATCGAGTCAGTGATGCCATCCAGCCATCTCATCCTCTGTCGTCCCCTTCTCCTCTTGCCCCCAATCCCTCCCAGCATCAGAGTCTTTTCCAATGAGTCAACTCTTCGCATGAGGTGGCCTGGGAAGTACTGGAGTTTCAGCTTTAGCGTCATTCCTTCCAAAGAAATCCCAGGGCTGATCTCCTTCAGTATGGACTGGTTGTATCTCCTTGCAGTCCAAGGGACTCTCAAGAGTCTTCTCCAACACCACAGTTCAAAAGCATCAATTCTCTGGTGCTCAGCCTTCTTCACAGTCCAACTCTCACATCCATACATTACCACTCCTTTTCCTATTTGGAGTAGTAATGGAAAAACCATAGCCTTGACTAGACAGACCTTTGTTGGCAAAGTAATGTCTCTGCTTTTGAATATGCTATCTAGGTTGGTTATAACTTTCCTTCCAAGGAGTAAGCGTCTTTTAATTTCATGGCTGCAGTCACCATCTGTAGTGATTTTGGAGCCCAGTAATTACCCATAAAAGGGCTTCCCAGTTGGCTCAGTGGGTAAAGAATTTGTTGCAATAAGGGAGACACAGGAGACGTGGGTTTGATCCCTGGGTTGGGAAGATCCTCTGGAGAAGGAAATGGCAACCCATTCCAGTATTCTTTCCTGGAGAACCCCATGGACAGAGGAGCCTGGTGGGCTGCAGTCCACAGGGTAGTAAAAAGTCAGACATGACTGAAGCAACTGAGCACACACCCCAAAACAGAAAAAGTTGCCCTGTCTCTGAGGATCAGTGGCTTCTCCCACTTTGTGTGGCCTAGAATGAATCTCTTGGTATGAAACTGGCCTTGGACAGTGACACTCATTGTCCCCCAGGCTAGCCAAGTTGCAGGGCTGGTGGCCTCTCTGCAGTGGACAGTCAAATATGTAGGAAAGAGCCCTTACATTCATGCCAGTCAAGGTGAGATAGGTGTAGAGACCCAAGCCAAAGCCAGCTACCTGTACCTTCTACCAAGGAATCTGTACCATCTATATAAACCTCTCTGTGTATGCTCAATCATGTCCAACTCTGTGCGACCCCATGGACTGTAGCCCTCCTGGCTCCTTTGTCCATGGGATTCTCTAGGCAAGAATACTGGAGTGGGTTGCCACTTCCTTCTTGAGGGGATCTTCCTGACCCAGGGATAAATCCCACATCTTCACCTGAGAAGCCCACAAAAACTTCCCTGGTCTCTAGAAAACCAAGAACACACATACACACACACACACACACACACACACACACAGAAAAGAAAGAGAGATGTGTGTGAGGGGGGGGAGAGAGAGAGGCTACAATTACAGTATTATTTAGTCGAGTTTCCTGTGGATTTTCAAATTACCTCAGATCAAAACAGCAGGATGCATAGCTCACTTGTAAGAATGTTCTAAGAAATATATCTTATGCAAAAATAGCACTTAATTTTTATTTATTTACATTTCATTCAATAAACATTTATTTACCCTCTACAATGCAATGGGCATCATGCTAGGTGTTAGAGATGCAATTGATCCATAAAACAATCTTTACTCTCAAAGAGATGGCAACAGTGGGGAAGTGATTCAGATGTAAAAACAGACTAAAACAGGACAGGGTGGAAGCTGTTACATGCCCAGTTCTGTGCAGGGCAGGAAGGGGAGGGCTAAGGGAGTGAGGGTGGGGCTGGGCAGGGAGGGAGTGATCAGCAGAGGCAATACTCATAACCTTTGTCTGGGAAGACCTCACAGTCCTTTTGAGAGAAGGACTTAATTCATTGATGAGCAAAGAAGCATTAGATAAGTACATCCTGTGCCCCTAAAGTGAAACAGGAATTGTAGTGGTTCAGGCTGTGAGCAGAACGGGCCATGCTGAGAAGAAAGACTCAGCCAAAACCACTGCCTCTCTCTCAGCAGAGAGCCCTGCACTTTTTCTTCATGATGATAACAAGAGTTGAGATAAATTGAGTGGCCTAGCACTTTAAATTTATTATCCCATTTAATCCCTACAATCAAAACTGAAGGTAGCACAATGATTACTGCCATTTTAGGAAAGGCTAGTGAGGTTTGCAGATGTGTTAACAGCTGGAAGTGATGGTGCTGGGATTGGAACAGGAACAATCAGACATTACAACCCACGAGCCCCTTTTCTCTAGTCCCATGTGATTGTAAGCCCACATCCCTGGTGATTTTCCAGCTATTCCCTGTAGTTGTGAAATAGAGTTCCTTGGACTGCAAGGAGATACAACCAGTCCATCCTAAAGGAGATCAGTCCTGGGTGTTCATTGGAAGGACTGATGCTGAAGCTGAAACTCCAATACTTTGGCCACCTCATGCGAAGAGTTGACTCATTGGAAAAGACCCTGATGCTGGGAGGGATTAGGGGCAAGAGGAGAAGGGGATGACAGAGGATGAGATGGCTGGATGGCATCACTGACTCGATGGACGTGAGTTTGAGTGAACTCTGGGAGTTGGTGATGGACAGGGAGGCCTGGCGTGCTGCAATTCATGGGGTTACAGAGTCGGACATGACTGAGTGACTGAACTGAACTGAACCTGGCTCGGTGGCTCAGGGATGAGGACGCAGAGAGTGACCATTCCTCTTGCGCATGCGCGAGGGTGGGTCAGTGGAGCTTGCGGCACGATCTGATGGCGCATGGACAATAATTCTACTCTCCAGCCTCCTCCCTTGCTGTGTGTGTGTGTGTGTGTGTGTGTGTCTGGCACACCACGGGACTTGCTCTTGGAGCCAACACTGCTGCTGACTATACACACCCCTCCCAGTTCACAACTGGGCTCGAAAAGCCCGACCATCTGTGGTCCCCAAGCTCTGCCTCCTCAGAGCACCTTTCCCCAGCTCACCAGGATAAACCTCCACATTCCCTAAAATCTCCCTCTCCTCTGCCTTTTGGTCTGGTTGCATCAAGGTTGGCAGAGTATTTCTGATCCAAAGGTCAGCTTTCAGGTTACCCGGGTAATGATAGGAAAAGGAGTATGTCAAGGCTGTATATTGTCACCCTGCTTATTTAACTTATATCCCGAGTACATCATGAGAAACGCTGGGCTGGAGGAAGCACAAGCTGGAATCAAGATTGCTGGGAGAAATAGCAATAACCTCAGATATGCAGATGACACCACCCTTATGGCAGAAAGTGAAGAAAAACTAAAGAGCGTCTTGATGAAAGTGAAAGGGTGGAGTGAAAAAGTTGGCTTAAAGCTCAACATTCAGAAAAGTAAGATTATGGCATCTGGTCCCATCGCTTCATGGGAAACAGGTGGGGAAACAGTGTCAGACTTTATTTTTTTGGGGCTCCAAAATCACTGCAGATGGTGACTGCAGCCATGAAATTAAAAGATGCTTACTCCTTGGAAGGAAAGTTATGACCAACCTAGACAGCATATTCAAAAGCAGAGACATTACTTTGCCAACAAAGCTCCGTCTAGTCAAAGCTGTTTTTTCCAGTAGTCATGTGTGGATGTGAGTGTTGGACTATAAAGAAAGCTGAGCACCAAAGAATTGATGTTTTTGAACTGTGGTGTTGAACAAGACTCTCGAGAGTCCCTTGGACTGCAAGGAGATCCAACCAGTCCATCCTAAAGGAGATCAGTCGTAGGTGTTCATTGGAAAGACTGATGTTGAAGCTGAAACTCCAATACTTTGGCCACCTGATGTGAAAGCTGACTCATTTGAAAAGACCCTGATGCTGGGAAAGATTGGGGGCAGGAGGAGAAGGGGATGACAGAGGATGAGATGGTTGGATGGCATCACTGACACAATGGACATGGGTTTGGGTGGACTCTGGGAGTTGGTGATGGACAGGGAGGCCTGGTGTGCTGCGGTTCATGGGGTCACAGAGTCGGACAGGACTTATCGACTGAACTGAACTGAAAGAAAGGAAACCACAAACTGATTTGGTAAGCAAGTGTGAATACACAGTGGCAGAGAAGCGAGGGTTGTGAGCACCCTGAAACCTACCATGACTTAGCGTAGGTCAGTGTCAATACCTTGGGCATAAAATGGTTAACTTTTATGATGTGTGAGGCATCCAATTAAAGTGGATGGTTCAACATGCTTAATTGTGGTTCCAGCCAACTTTTGATTGAGAAAAAGACACAGAGATTGGGGTGGCAACCGAACCTCATTCCTCTTTGGTGTAAAAGAAATCCTTGAGATCACTCAGACTTCCTAGGAGTGCGAATTTTGCCAGAAATTCAATGTCCCCTTGGGTACTTTGCAACGGGGAGAAGCTTGTGGTCTGAACAGTCGAGTATAACAAATACATGGTTCATTGGAAGAGAACTGACCATGCTTCATTTTTAATAGTCTAACTTATCAGTAGCTACAATTATTAATCTATTAACTTATTAGTATTACAATTATTAATCTATTTTAAAGTATATTCAGATTCAAAAATGTAGTTACGTTTTGGGCTTGCCCCAAGGGGCACCTTCCAGGGCTGCTGCTGCAGTGCCCCCATCCCCAGAGCAAGCCACCAGTGTCCCACATCTCCACGGGAGACTCTCCAACACCAGCAGGAGTTCATCAGGTAGGACTTTCCTGTCCAGTACAGCCCTGCAATGGCCACCACCACCACAGGCTGAGATATCTGGTCAAGAATCTTCAGTGCTTTTGCATTTACTGTCAACTTATTGTTGTGGTTTCTCACCAGACAGATGGAGTCCATTATGGTGGATCCAGATGCCATGGGAAGCTGTAACCCAGAGGAACAACTCAGCAGAACAGAAGATCTGGACATCATCTCTCATGGTGCACATCAGCCTTCTGCTTGTGGAGCTCCTAGATCAATTCTCTATGATTTGTATGTTTCTAAAAGTGGATTGGGAGCAGAGATGGGAGAGTAAAATGACCTTTTACTGCTGTGTTATGTGAAAATTAATAAAGTGAAACAATTCATATGGCGTTAGCAGGCCAGAAAGAAGAGCTCTCATGCAGTACAACTGGAGTTCCATTACAAGAAGAATTGTCAATTACAGACCCCAAGGAAAAAGTTTTCAACAAGGGAGTCATCAGTGACAGTCCCCAACAGGAAAAGGTACGTTGCATCTCTTAGAAGAACTGACTAGCCCAACAACTCAGTTAATGAGAAAGAGTCATCACCCTGATCCCTCACTTTTCTCCAATGGACTTGCTTTCAAAATAATCTTTCCCAACTCCTTTCTTCTCTCTGTAAAATAATGTTCTTTCTTTGTTGGTCTTGCCCACGGATTTTTCTATAGCTTGCTTCTCCCAAATTACAATTCCTCTGCTATTCCTGAGTAAATTCACTTTTACTTGAAAAAAAAAAAAAGATATAGTTAAATTTTACTGATCAGTAATGTATTTGCCAATTGTTTATTCATTGTTTGATAATATTGTTGTTTTATATAAGCCAGTATGGAGCATGTCTTTCAGCCCATCATTCATATCCAAGCAAGATCAAAACCTTTTCCAGAGGTATTTCTCTTAAACTTCAGTTGATGGCAATAGCTTCCTATAGGTTCAGACACTAGTTCCTGATGCTGGTAGTATAAAAGGAATCCAAAGTCTGTATATCATATTGCTCAGAATCATACTGAATTTAGTGTTGGCTGTTGCCTTGCTTCTCTGACTTTCCCTGAACAGCCCATACTTGGCTACTTCCCCTTACTCTTGTCCCCAGGTATGTCCTGTTTGTGTGACAGTTCCTGACAAGGGTCATTTGCTAACGTTTGGCTCTAGTTGTTAATCTGGTGTCTGGGCCCCTAACCTACCCTGCAGAGAAGTAACTGACTGTTTGAGGGACTCTTGCTATGATTATCTGGGTACCTACCTCCTAGATGAATTGTACTCTTTTCCAATTTCCCTTATGCCCGTCTGAAAATTCCAGTTTTCTGGATATCCACACTGGGTGTGACAGAGATAGAAAATATATCAAGTGATGTGATGTTACTGATTCCCCACTTGCCCATCTCTCATCTTTGCCCTTGGAAAATTTAACTTAATTATACTGATGAATTTACATTACATGTTCCTGTAGTACTCATCATTTTTACAGCTTTCTTTGGGAAGTCTCTTTACCCTGCTTTAATTTTCTTGGTAACATTTACCACTACCTGACACTAAACTTTATATTTATTATCTATTCCTACCATGAGATTAAGTTTCATGAGAGCAGGATTACCACTTTGGTGCTTAGAACAGTGCTGGCATGTAGCTTTCAGGCAATATTTATAAATTTTTTCAGTAAATGTTGAGTGGATAAATTAGCCATATGCAAGGAGAGTTTGTAACACCGAGGAGACAATATTGCTGATTATCAATATAATGTACCTTCTACAGGAATCTTTAGGACTAAGATGTCTAGGATGTTTTGTTATGATATTAGGAGATGGATGAGACATTGTGCCATACTGCTTAAGAGCACAGATTCTAGATTCAGACTGCCTAGACTTGAATCTGGTTTCAACTCTTACCATCTGCTCAAAATTTCTTGCAACTTCCTTAATTTGTGACTCAATTTTGCCTTTTTAGAATGGGGGTTATAACAGTGCCCTTTAAGGGCTGTCAAAGGATTGTGGTGAAGATGAAATAAAATAATGTATCTAAAGGTCTGGCGATAATGACTTGCTCATAGTAAGCACACAATACGTGCCATGTATTATAAGTTGAACGTGATTACAAACAACAGAAAACTCAGTTCAAGTTGACTTAGTTGACAATGATAAAGGGAATTTACTGGTTCATGTAACTGGTTCAAAATTGCTTCAGAGGCAAAATGTGATTCAAGCATGTATTGATAAAGACTGCTCATATTTTTCTGCAATCCACTCATTTCTACCCTTCTCTCTTTGGAGATGTTTTTCTTCATGGCTGGAAGGTATTGCACTAATTTTTGACTTTTACCAAAACATAGTGCACTACTAAAAGACAGAGAGGTTCTCTTTAGATAAGTGTGGAAGGTTGGGCAAGTTCCTGCCTACGAGCAGTGTCTCTGAGAGTCTCCTGACATCTCCTTGGGAAACTGCATTGCATGCCCATCTTGAGCCAATCACTGGGACCTCTGGAATTGGGTATATTGATTGGCACAAGCTAATCATGTGTAACTTCTTGGACTGGAGATGGGGTCAGCTTGTACTGAAACCCAATCAAAATTGGGGCACTATTAATTAAAAAAAGGGAAAACGGATACCCAAAACAGCCAACATATTTTATTGATGAATAAACCATAGAGAACTTCTTCATTCCCATTGGTGCTATAAAACATGCAGAAGGGGAAGAAATTTCATCACCATCACCATAACTTTCACAAAACATTTATTTTGGAGAAATAGTTTACCAATACACTGTAATACACAGTGCTCTTCAAACTCATGGCTTGCTAAAATTTTTTTTCACTCCAATTTCTCCCTAGTCAACAGTCCCTCTACCATAAAGATACATTCTGTTATTTTATATTTTCTGGACTCTTTTGAATGTCTTAGTGCACAATATGAACGAGAAACCTTAATCCCTTATAATTCTGGATTGCATTTTTTTCATTTTTTATTGCAATATATATATATATATAACCATTTTAACCATTTTAAATGTACAATTTAATAGTATTAAGTACATTCACAGTGTTGTACAAAGACGAGCACTATCCATTACTAGAACCTTTTCATCATCCCAAACAATACCTCTGTATCAACTAAACAATAACTCCATCTCCCACCTTGCCCTCAGTCCCTGGTAACCTATATTCTACTTTATGTCTCTACGAATTGTGTCTCTATGAATACCTATTCTAGGTATCTCATAGAAATGGAATCATGTAATATTTGTCCTTTTGTGTATGGCTTAACTCACTTAGCATAATGTTTCTAAGGTTGATCTATATTGTAGCCTGTGCAGAATTTGGATTGTATTCTTAATTGTATAAAAGAAAAGCATCTTTTGCAGTTAATTCTCTTATGTGAAATAAAAAAAATAGTGAATTTAAAGTGGGATGATGATGTTTTATGTGATTTTTTTCCTTATACATCTTATGTGACTGTTGATTTGCAGAGGATAATGAAATATAATCCTCATTTTATCCTAGTGACAAAGGTTCATGGGACAGTGTCAAGTATCTAGTTTTGGAAAATGTTCAGGCCATTTCTTATTCTTGCTCTGTTGTTGTTTTGTTTAAATAATATGCACAAAAGACACTGCTTTCATTGTAACCTTCTGTATGAAACACTATTATTGACATCTGAGGATTAAGTTCTAATTGAAGTAAGATTTCAAATGGTCTATTATCTGTGATCCCTATATAATGATCACAAAGACATCCTAGAGCAGGCAATGAAACAGATAAATATGTTGAAAAGACAGCTAACAGCTCCATTTAGCTCACCCACGCTTGCCAAACTTGACACACACAATTTATCCCAGACTGATGGAAAGGGAGCATAAAATATTGCCAGACTGTAATACTGTATGCTTCTCAGATGGTGTTTCCTTGGGCTGAAAATCAGGTGTCTCATATGCCCAGATATTGTATTCAGATAGCTGTGGATGGGCTTTTTGCCCAAACTTATCGTAGTATTAATGTGTTAGTTTGGAACTTCCTTGAAAGCAAGGTTAATAGTGAGTCTCTCATCCATGTAACATCTTGGATGAAACAAGTGCTCCAGCACAAGGAAAGAATTGAGAATGTCCACAAAACCCAAGCTAACCCTTAGGGGAGAAGTGAGAAGTGACTCCAGCAAATATTCAACAAATAATAATAACTTGAGATTATTCTTGTAAAGGATAGGAAGTAGAAGCTTTGCTGTAAAAGTGACTCTAGTGATTTTTTTTTAAGTCTCTAGATTTTTAAAGATCTTCACTCCATAGTTTTGCCAGAAGAACATGCCAAAGGGAATCTGCTCCAGGAATTTGAATCTCTTCCGAAAAGTGATTCAGTAGCCTGGATTCCAATGGCCTAAACACAAAACCTGGGCAAGCCTTAGACTGTGGTTTCATATAGGGTGGGAACTAGGCCATAGCTGTGGCGTTATCCATTTTTATTAGGAACCACACCCCTCTTGCACGTGTGTCTCACTTTCTGATTCTTGTTCAACCAGCCACTTGCTTCATCTGGGCTAAAGTGAACCCAAAAATATATAGACACACTCTACTAGAAAGAAGCCAGTGAAGGAAACCTCTTGTGGACATGGATTTCATGGGAAGTAACCTGCTGCTTCTCACCATCTGTGTCCCCAGCAAGAGTTGAGAGTATGGATGAGGAGGTCAGAGAACATGGTGCCTCTGTACTCCAGTGTGGGTTTTGGGGAATCAGCCTGGCAGCCAAGGATGTTCTTGTTGCCATCATTTGTCCCCTTGCTTCTACTTCTCTTCTGGTCCAAACATTTCATCTTCCAAGCTCACCTGGATGAGTCAGACTGGAGGTGCAATTTGCCATGTGAAAAACAGATGCAGATGGACTTAGAGTTTGTCATATAGAATGAATTAAGTCAGAAGGAGAAAAACAAATATCATATATTAACACATATATGTGGAACCTAGACAAATAATATAGATGAACCTATTTGCAGGCCAGGAATAGAGACACAGAGGTAGAGCGTGGACATGTGGACAGTTGGGGGAAGGGGAGAGTGGGACAAATTGGGAACCTGCTGTATAATGCAAGGAGCTCAGCTTGGTGTTCTCTGATGACCTAGATGGGTGGGATCGGGGAAGGGGAGGTCCAAGAGGGAGGGGATATTGGTATACATATAGCTGATTCACTTTATTGTAAATCAGAAACACAACATTGTAAAGCAATTATGCACTGATATAAAATAAATAAATAAAATTTAAAAACAACAATGAAAACACCCAGCAATTGCCAAACTTCCTCTTCAAGTAACCAATTTTAACCAGCGATAAGTCTTGGCTTTTGCTTTCCAAAACAGCACATGATGAAAAGGGTAACAGACATAGAGATGTTATTAACAGGCAATATACCATGCTAAAAGGGCATGACCCACAGATGACAAGGAAAAGTGACTATTTGGTATTACTTTCAAAGGGATCTATTTGGTATGAGGACTTGCACCAGGACCAGAATACCCCAGTTCTGCTCAGGGGTGGCAGAATTGGGTGACTTCCCTGGTGGCTCAGACGGTAAAGCATCTGTCTTCAATGCCGCAGGCCTGGGTTTGATCCCTGGGTGGGGAAAATTCCCGGGAGAAGGATCCCATGGACGGAGAAGCCTGGTGTCCATGGGGTCACAAAGAGTCGGACACAACTGAGCGACTTCACTTTAACTTTGAGACATAAGAGAGAAAAAAAAATGTTTTGCTCTCTTTTTTCCATTTGCTTTCCTGGAGGAAGCTCACCCGCCCTCTAAAGCAATCGGTTTCACCACTTTCTCGGAGAAGCACTGCTGCCTCTCCTCCTCTCTTGGCGGACTCACCCTTTCTGGGAATGAGGCTCTGCTCTCTGAGCTCTGCAGTGCTCCAGGATGC
Organism: Bos grunniens; assembly: GCF_055505025.1. Classification (NCBI taxonomy): domain Eukaryota; kingdom Metazoa; phylum Chordata; class Mammalia; order Artiodactyla; family Bovidae; genus Bos; species Bos grunniens. Next base: position 43,274,051 of record NC_141175.1, read on the forward strand.
CCCCAGGAGAGCTCTCCAGGACTGTCCAGTTGGCTGGAAGAGTCCGTAGCATGTAGCCAAGAGCCAGGGCAGAGCGGAAAGAGCAGGCTTCAGCTGAACAGAAGGGAGTGAAGCCAACGTTAGGAAGACAGTGTCTGGATTACAAACCAGAGAGGATGCATCCTTCAGCCTGGAACCACTCTAACCCTTCTCTACCTGGAAAACGACCCCTGAGTTGCCAAAACTCAGCTCAGAATCCTACTTCTCATTTTCCCTTTCCAGACTCTCCTGATCAGAGTTGGTGACACCTTTTCCCATTAGTTACTCTCTCTTTTTCTTGCACTGCTTACTTGTATGCTTTCTCTAGTCAGACTGTGCATCCTGAAGGAAAGTGGTCCTGGCCTATTTTGTTGTATGTTCCCCAAACCTGGAATCACAATACTACTGATGACAATGATGAAAGCTAACACTCAATACAGCACTAACTATATGCCAGCCATTGTTCTAAGCTGTTCAAATACTTTCACCCATTAACTTTGATAACAATCTTATGAGGCAGCTTCTTTTATACCACTCATTTTATAAATGACAAAACCAAAACCTCGAATGATTAAATAGCACTCTAAAGGTAACAGGGACATGCAGCCTCTGAGTGTGGGGACTGCTGGTAGACAGACTCAAGCATTTTGACTCTGTCCTTTCTCTACTGCCAGAGCAAATGGTAGGCATTCGACAATTTTCTCATGAATGAATGAACAGACTGGGGAAGGAACCTGAAACAATGCCACCTACCAATGCTTTAGATGATTTTTTATCAGTCCGTGAAATATAAGAGACCAAATCTTGTTCTCAAATCTTAGTTTAACAAAAAATTAATTTTTGGATTAATACATTTCTTGAATTTTTTAACAAGTGTGTCCCCCATATCTGATTTTGATGTAGATGGCCTTTGGCCCAGGCTTTATGCCTGGAATGAATAAGGTAAATGGAAACACTGTTTTTCTACATGGCTCATCATTCTTAATCATCACAGTCAAAGATGTCAATTAAGTGGTGAGCATATTTTGTAGGGGCTGGTAATGAAGGCTCAGAGCCACACTGGTTGGTCAAACTACTCTGTCACAGCCACAAGGACATGACCCAAGAAAGCCTCCAGGACTGGAGAATCCAGTCCATATGCTTCTATTACAGGAAAGCTGCAACAGATAATAATATTTGGAGGGCAAATGATGTGGTGCACATATGAACACCACTAATGATCAAGGTTTCTAAGCCAAGGTGCCATCGATCTGAGTTCTACCTCTTCACAAATGGCATCTTCATAAAATGAAATGGTGTTCCAAAGCTTCTGCCAAATGAGTAGCATTCTGGTTTTTTAATGTGGATGGTTAGAAAATCATCCAGCTCCCACAGGGCCCAGAAGAAAATTAGCTACATTTGAAAGTATTATACCCAAGCCCACAGACTCACAGCTCTGCTTTTCCAATCTGTTTTCTTCCCAGAGGATGCGCAGGCAGCATGTCAGAGAGGTCAGCATTCTCCACTAAGCTACCTGGAAATAAACCATCCAGGGGTTACCCATCAGGAGCGGTGAGGACTGGTGAGGTATGTGGTCTCTGCATAAGGAAACTTGCAGGTTGATATCCTGAGATGCTGGCAGGTGGGTAGAATTCTGCCATAAATATTTCTTAGAAAACCAAGAATCCAATTTGTTTCTGCTCAAATAAGGCAAAATGTCACTGAGCTCCAGTGTATCAATACCAGGGAAAGCAGGTGAGTGGAATGTGACCTTTTTTATTCTTCTACCACGTGTGTATCACCAGTGCTCTTGGCCCATCCACACATGCTCATATAATCATTCTTTAGTGACCCCATTGTGTTGAAATATTGGTTAAGGTTCTGGTGAGATGATGAAATCTGTGCTGCCTGGGGGGAAACACTAAGGAAACACAAATTTTAAATGTGGATGGTGTGTGTGCACACATTTTTGTGCTGACTGTGTGTTGGAACAACGTGACTTTTGCTATCGGGATGACTGGCAACATGCCAGTAATGTCTGAGATATAATATTGCTAGGGCATTATTGCAAAATGCAGATGTGCATGCAGGAATCTTTGATATGCACATCCACACATCAGCAGAGTTTTTATTCTTTTCACTCCCGAGTCCTCACCAATGAGGCAGGCTGATGGGATATGGTGATAGGGGATCAAAGGAGTTTGGGGGATGGCCATCCTCTGACCTTCGCAAAGTAGACAAACACTCAGAGTTGCACAGAGACATAACAACATACGGTGACATGGAAACTTTTGTAACCAGACACAGATGTAAACAACCCAAACTGTGCCCAACCTTGCCCCCTTGATTAGTGGTGGCTTCATCCTTTTTTTTCCTCCAAATGAATTGATATTCCTCGCTCTTATGAGAATCAGTAGGCTTCCTAAGAAAGATCTTCCTTATCATTGACATTTTGGGACCATAAAGGAAATGGCAACCACTCCAGTGTTCTTGCCTGGGAAATCCCACGGACAGGAGCCTGGTGGGCTACAGTCCATGAGGTCACAAGAGGCAGACATGACTTAGTGACTAAACCACCAGTCTAACCCTCACAGTTAAGATAGCTAAGTGGCCTATTCAAAATTCACATTCAGGTGGATGACTGCCAACCCCGGAAGCTGAGCATTAAGGCTCTAGGTCCTTCTACAGCTGGCTCCTGCCCTGCCCCACCGTCTAAGAACAGAAATATGCAGGATGTCTCCTCCTGGTTATTTAACCTTGACACATTTATTTGGATGATGATTTTTCTAACTTGCATCACCTACCTCCTCTGGTCTGGAAGAAAGTAGTCAGAAAACACATCTTATAATATTTGCTGAATGAATGAATGAGTCATATACCAATCATCTTTACCATTTTTAGTGTATTTTTGTACCAAAGTATTCTTTTTTAATCTAAACTGTGATTTTTTAAAAATATAAACTGTCATTTACATTTCTGTTTTTTACACACACTGCAGTTAGCAAAAGCATCTTCTATGGCACCATCTAAGGAATGATGCTAAAGCTGAAACTCTAGTACTTTGGCCACCTCATGCGAAGAGTTGACTCATTGGAAAAGACTCTGATGCTGGGAGGGATTGGGGGCAGGAGAAGAAGGGGACGACAGAGGATGAGATGGCTGGATGGCATCACTAACTCGATGGACGTGAGTCTGAGTGAACTGCGGGAGTTGGTGATGGACAGAAAGGCCTGGCGTGCTGCGGTTTATGGGGCCGCAAAGAGTCGGACACGACTGAGCGACTGATCTGATCTGATCTGATGGCACCATCACAGTAACTCATCCTTAACAACAGCAAAGTCTACATTCAAAGCCACTCACATCCAGTTTTCCATTCCAAAGGTCTGCTTCTCAGGAGGGCCAATTACAAATGGCAAGTAGATATAAATATTTATTTAGAGACTTAAAATCCATTTTCTCCAAAGGTAGTCTTTCTGATTGGATTATTACTTACGGCTGTGGCTACAATCAATCACAAATGATGTGAAACCTTTTATCTTTCTCATGCTGTACACACACACGTATAAGCACACACACACACATGCACACAGCACAAAACATGCCTATGTGCTTTCTATTCCTTGTTTTGTTTCTCTTCTTCTTAAAACATATGTATTGTTTGAACAACACAAGACTGTCTCCTGCTGCTTTTTCAGATGCCTGTCTAGTGCTCCTGGTTGTTAGGTGCCAGTGCTGGCTACTCTATCATCCAGGGCCTTTCTGGATTTCCCTCACTCGTGGATAGGTGTGCAAAGGCACAGTTTTAAGATGGAAAGCTAATGCAGGCAGTTTTTTTTTTTTTTCCCTCTGAGCTCAGAGAAGCCAATTCTGAATTGAACTGGAAAGTCTTTAGCTGCCTCTTTTGATTGCTATTGGTCCAGGGCATTGGGAGTGCTGTCCCCAAATGAGCACATTAATACTGTGGATAAGACTGTATGGAGAGTGGGCCCCTGGAGAGGAAGACATCTGGTTCCCCCTCCTCCCAGCCAAAGTGCTGCCCTGTGTTAACAGTGTGTGTGTGTGTGTGTGTGTGTGTGTGTGTGCATGTGTAAGTATTGACGCAAAAGGGAAGTATATGTGCTTAGTCGCTCAGTCGTGTCTGACTCTTTGCGACCCCATGGACTTTAGCCTGCCAGACTCCTTTCTTCATGGAATTCTCCAGGCAAGAATATTAGAGTAGGTAGTCGTTCCTTCTCCAGGGGATCTTCCCGATCCAGGGATGGGACCCCAGTCTCCTATATCACAGTTGGATTCTTTACCATATGAGTTACCAGGGAAGCCCATTTGTTAATACTGTTTTGACCAGAATTGCCTGATTGGTGGAAAGTGATTTTGTGGCCTGAAAACTTCCTTTACCAGGATGATACCTTTTATCTAATCTGAGTCAGATGCACCATCTGAGGATGTGCTTGTAAATCCTGCATGAGGCTGATCAGAAAAACCAATAGGAAAACAAAACCTGCAGTCCCTATGGATCCCAAGAAAAATAACCCAAGAGCTAGATTTGAAACATTACAAATATTTTAAGTTAATCGACTTGGTCTCTATAACCATATGTCATGTACTGTATGATTACAAGTGGGTCTGCAACTCTGAAAATCTATGCTCATCTCTGTGGTGATATCACATCAGTTTTCACTTATCTGTCGACAAGCGAGCATTCTCAATATCCCAGTGCAGGTTCTGATATAGAAAGCAGAGTGCAGAACGGGAGAAATATGTGGTCAGGGGCCCAGCAGGTCTGATGTGGTACAGCTCTCGGCATGCAGGGGAGCCAAGGCCTGATGAAATCTGAGAGCTCTTCCTACTCAGCTTCCTTGAAGTGCTTCCTCCGAACCATCTCACAGGATCCGTGAACCAAAAAGAGATGGCCTTGACTCCCACCTACCTCTGCTTTGAAAATGTAAACCTGTCCCAGCTGGCTCAGCTCTGGGGGCCTGCTTCTGGGTTTCCTTACTTTCTTTTGATGCCAAGTGCGATAAAAGAAATGGTAAAAGGACACAGCGTTGTTTGATAGGCTAGCATATTCAGGTCAGGACAAGCAGTTTGTGAAATACTCTGCCCGCCCCTCGGAGGCACCGTCTCCACCCTCAGCAGAGGCCTCAGGACGCTTCAGGTGCACAACTTTAGCTAATTTCACCGCTGGTCTTGACTCCTTTGCCTGGAGAGGACAGATGAGGCAATCGTTGCTCCCGTCATGATGAGCCAGTGCCCTGAGAACATTTCCTAACCCAGCTCCACCCTCCCCAAGAATGAGTTTAACCTACAAAGCTCTGTGAAGAGGCCCCAGGGGAGTCCTGAAAAAGAACTCACATGGAAGGGATTCTGGCCTGTTGATGGAAGAACACAGGGAAGGAACGGATGGATAGAAACATTCATGTTGATATATGGCAAGACCAAAACAATATTGTAAAGTTAAAAAATAAAATAAAAAACATATATATATAAAAAGAAAGAAACACTCCTTTACCTTGATGGATGACAAACAGATGCCTTTTAAAAATAAACATACATTTTTGATGCCTCCTTTCCTATCCCCTGTCCCAGGGACACACATATTTTTTTTTCTGTTTTATACACCACTACCATGACCACCAGTATAATCACATGTCATGTAATCGGGTCCAAATTGGAATTCTGCTGTGTGCATGTGAGAGCTGATGGCCGCAGACGTGTTATTCGACCTCCCATGCCTCAGTTTCCTTAGATGGTAAGAAGAAATACTGACAGCTCCCTCATCTGGGAGGTTGCTGCAATTGGTAAGAATGACATTCCCCCCCTGGAATCCTGCCCAGTGCCTGGAGCTCCGTAAAGATAAACAGCAGTGGGAAGGACTCACTGCCCCAGTGAGTCCTAGACACTACCCTCATGACCTTTCACTTTTCAGATGGCTTCACAGTCATAAAACATCCCTCTGTCTTCACATCAGAAGGGATTTCTGCCTCCTGGGACCTTAATACTCACCATATCCCCTCAAATGCCTGTTTCTCCACCTGACAGCCAGACACTCGGGACATTTTCTTCCATCTCCCTTCCATCTCTCCTGCTTCACTTAAAAGGTAGCTAGATGAACATGGCACAGAGCTGGAAGCACTTTCCTCAGCAGGACAGCTCTCTCTCCAGATCTCTGTGCAGCCGTCTAAACAGAGGCTTCACAGATTGAGCACCACCAAGGAGCGTTCCCAGCAACCACTCAGCTGCTTCCCTCTTTGGGGTTTGGGGTCTGTGTTCCCTGAACAAAGATCCCTGTGACTTCCACAAATTGGAATAACACCTATTTCAAATACATTATTTGATGAAAGCAGATGTCAGCAGATACTGCCTATGTAATTGATATTTGATTTATTCAAGATTTATGCATGCTGTGCCTTAGATTTATTAATGATAATCCCCGGCTCTTGTGTTTAATATAGTGGAACCAAAACATAATTTGCTGGGATCAGTCAGAAATGCATCAAAGTGATTAACTCTACATGCAAACCATTACCCAGTGACATCCCTACTGTGCACAGTGCAAAAGGAGGCAATAATACAGTAATTGGCTTCACTTATGCAAGTGAGATATTTGCTGTGATTGCTAGTAAAATTTGGTCTCTTTTATCTCATTCTGCATCTCTGTATCCCTTGTCATCCTTTGATGCTCCTTTCCCAGGCAGGATTCGGCTGAAACGAGTTGGCATGCACCACATGCTCATATACAACACCCCACCCCAGCAGTTATGTGTGAAGGCAGGCCCAGAATCTGACTAAAACAGACGGGAGGGTAACTGCCTACTCAGGAGGCCCCCTGGGGGTCATCGCCTCTGGTGGGGATGAGGGGCCACCCCCCTCTTCCAGGGGAAGGCCAGCAAATGGAAATCACATCCCGCCATCACTCTCTAGCCACATCTGTTACCTTTATCAACACCCAGACAGGCTGCAAAACCATTGCCATTTTGGAGTGGACATTTGGGACTATGCAAATAATCACTAAGATAACTTTTTTGGGGGGAAATGCCTACTCATTTATGTTTGTTTTCTGTTTTGTTTCAGCTAATTAAAACTTAATTGGATGGACAACCCTTTATTATAAGACTACACCCTTCCCACTACTTTGTTTTAAAATATCTTTTCTTTTTTTAAAATTTATTTATTTTTTAATTTTATTTTATTTAACTTTACAATATTGTATTGGTTTTACCATATATCAAAATGAATCTGCCACAGGTATACATGTGTTCCCCATCCTGAACCCTCCTCCCTCCTCCTTCCCCATACCATCCCTCTGGGTCATCCCAGTGCACCAGCCCCAAGCATCCAGTATCGTGCATCGAAACTGGACTGGCGACTCATTTCATATATGATATTATACATATTTCAATGCCATTCTCCCAAATCATCTCACCCTCTCCATCTCCCACAGAGTCCAAAAGACTGTTCTATACATCAGTGTCTCTTTTGCTGTCTCGTATACAGGGTTATTGTTACCATCTTTCTAAATTCCATATATATGCATTAGTATACTGTATTGGTGTTTTTCTTTCTGGCTTACTTCATTCTGTATAATAGGCTCCAGTTTCATCCACCTCATTAGAACTGATTCAAATGTATTCTTTTTAATGGCTGAGTTATTGATGATAGCAGATGAGAGCAGTTTTGATTTTAACAATTCAAAAGTAAAAATAATATATGCAGGGGTGGGGGCAAAATATTCAAAGCCTATGAAAATGTGTGAAATGAAAAATAGAAATTCCCCTTCTTTGTTCTATCCTCTGTCCTTCTCCCCAAAAGTAGTCATTGTCATAGCTTCTAGAGTAGCTTTCTAGAAAATGCAAGCCTAGTATACCTACTTAAATATGCTCACATAAAAATATAAGCCTAGTATATCTATGTAAATTTGCTCACATAAAAATATAGGCCTCATATACCTATGCTTTTCATTTAATACTGTATCTCAGAGATGTTTTCTGGTTTGTACCTGGAGAGCTACCTGATCATCTTTCATGAGTATCTATGGTCATTTTTAATTGTTTAAAGTGCTGCCTGGCCTGGCAGTGCTGTACAATAAGGCTGATACTTGGAAATCATTGCAATGTTCCTGCTTTGGACTTGGGGCTGCAATTTAGAATGAAGTAGCACCTTGTGAGGATTTACAGCAAGACCAAAACACACCTGCATCCCACATTTCACAGCAAAACTTGTAAATGGCCCTTGATTTCTCTGTTGTCTGGAATGTGCCATCTGTCTTCAGGGCATCTGGTGGAACGGATCAGTACATCAGCCTGGCATCTTGATGGGTGAGGGTGGCTCTGACTCCTGCACCTAATGCCAGGTTTAGATCAGGCTTTTAAGCATATTCAGTAACATGTTGGTAAACGTGGCTTATACTATCTACCTCATGAATCTAACAGAGTTCCCCAATCCCTGGGCCACAGATGGGTACTGGTCCATGATTTGTTAGGAACCAGGCAGGAGGTGAGCAGCAGATGAAACCAAAACCACCCCTCCCCACCAAGTCCATGAAAAAATTGTCTTCCACGAAATTGGTACCCAGTGCCAAAAATGTTGGGGACCACTGATCTAATGTCATTCATAGTTAATTTTAAATGAAGTCCCAGGCTGCTTTCTTTGGCTCCTTCATGGAACAACACTAATTGTTCTGTATCAGTTTTTCTTGATTCCTAAACAGTATTAGAGGTATCATTAGAATACACAGGGACAGCTCACAGGGGCATTCTTTTGCATTTTTAATGCCATCAGGGAATTGCCCTGAGAATCAAATAGGTAACTTTTGACGTTTTCCAGCTCATCTTTTTCCATCCTTCTGAACAATGCCCCAAGTTCTGAAGGGTGTTCTGCATGGGCTGGGCTGGCTAATGCACTTCCCAGGCCTTGGCCGCTAAGTGCACTCTCTGAAGCTCCACCTGGCTCCTGAGCATGGACACAGCTATCCCCTCTCTGGACTGGTTTCCCTTAATTGTTACAGAAGCTATTCCTGCTTCAGCAATCCAAGTGATCTATTTTTCCTGTCCTAAAAGTTAATTGATTCCTGCTTCCGAGTGCCAAGGACAATGAAGAACTATGTCTTCCCTGGGCAGCAGTCAACTAGACGAGGTCCAGCTTGACCCACTTACAAAGGCTGCTGCGGCCCCAGCTCAGCCTGGCCTGAGGACCCTTGGCCTGAAGTCTGAAAGAAATCAGCAAGGGGTTAGAAGCAGCCTGAGGGAGTGATCTCCAATGTGAAACATGGCTGTCAGTCTTCAGAGTGTAAATCTTCAGATTCTCAGGAAACAAGGGGATGGGCAGGCCATTTGAAAGCTGATAACTGTTCTGGTGGGCTGAGTCTTGAGCAAGGCTCTCCTGGGCTTCCCCAGTGGCTCAGTGTCAAAAGAATCCACCTGCAGTGCAGGCTCACAGGAGACTCTGGTTCTATTCCTGGGTCGGGAAGATCCCCTGGAGAAATGAATGGCAACCCACTCCAGTATTCTTCCCTGGAGAATCCCATGGACAGGGGAGCCTGGCAGGCTACAGTCCTTGGGATCACAAATAGTCAGACACGACTGATGTGATTTAGCACACCCCTGGGTGCAACTTCCAACTACACATGCTTCTTCTAACTAAGAGACCTCAGAAATGACGTTGAACCACTCCGGGCCTCCGTTTCTTCTTTTTGGGGAAAAATGCTTACCTCGGGTGTTATGGAGAGAACTAGAAGAATGTGTGTGAGGAAATGTACATTAGGAAAATGACGTGATGATAGTGGAGTGTTTGAAACCAATACCTGATGGACAATAACATCAATAATAGTAATATTTATTACTATTTAACAAGGTCTTAACATTCAGGCCACTAGCAGTTTTCTCAGTGACTTCAGAAACCTAAACAATGCTCCGGTGGACTTCTGAAGTTCACCAGGTCACCACCTGCTCACCATCTACTGCCATGATCTTCAGGTTCACTCCCCTCGGAACTCTTCCTTTGTCCCGTGAGCTACTGATATTGACAATCCCAAAGGGGTTATTCTGCTGGTGTTTATTAAATGCAGGTTCAACACCTAGACCACAGGAGTAAAATGAGGAAACAAATGGAGACTCTGAAGCAGCAAATGTTTAATTAACATCAAAGTACCAGGGGAAAGGCTGGCTGGCTACTTAAATTTCAAAAAACGTTAGCTCCCCTCCTGGAAGTGAGTCCTCTCCTTCCTCAGAGCAGTGTTGACATTCAAGTTATTGAGATGACAAATGATGCTGAGCTTGGGAGATTTAGGCTTATGAAACCTCCTTTATATCTTAGTCCAGTTGCTCAGTCATGTCTGACTCTTTGTGACCCCATGGACTGCGCATGCCAGGCTTCCCTGTCCTTCACTATCTTGTTGATTTTGCTCAGACTCATGTCCATTGAGTTGGTGATGCCATCCAACCATCCCATCCTCTGTCATCCCCTTCTCCTCTGACTTCAATCTTTCCCAGCATCAGGATCTTTTCCAATGAGTTGGCTTTTCACATCAGGTGGCCAAAGTATCGGAGCTTCAGCTTTACTTCTTAGCCACTCTTAAATTTGAGGCAAACTAGTAATTTGGGGATTATTCATGACATTCTATTGGGTTTGCACAATACCAGGATATCACAATGAAAAGATGTTCAAGGTTCTTCTTTATTACCAAGTGACAGATATTTGTAGAAGGTTAGGGTCTGAAGAGAGCTTAGAAATCTTCCAATTATAGTGTCTTGGCTTTCAAACATATTTGGGATGGGTATGGAACATGTTTTATCAAATAAATTCCCATGCAAGTAACCAATCAATGCAATTGATAAAAATGCAGTTACTCTCATAGGGGGAGGAAAAGAAAATTCCCCTCTGGGCAACTCAGGAATGGGAAACACCTTTGAAAACCACATCTGTCTAATTTTATTTTCACTTAATAGAAGTGAACTATAAAGTGAAGCTATCTGAAAGCATGGTTTCCTGAGCACGGCACCAGCCTCACCTGGGAATTTGTTAGTAATTCAGATTCTCAGGTCCATCCCAGACCTACTGGTGGTAAAGTCCAAGCATTTGTGCCTTTACAATTCATTGAGATGATTCCAATGTATGTTCACTCAAGTTTAAGAAATAAGAGCCTTTAAGTGAATACTGCAAGCTCACTGAATGAGATTCACTTTGGTAAGTGGCAAGGCATCTACAAATCTCACCCAGATTCCAGGGTGTGCATGCTATCTTGTAAATGGTTCTCTTCCATTCCATACACTTTGCTGTTGTTCAGTCACTAAGTCATGTCCAACTTTTTGCATCCCCATGGACTGCAGCATGCCAGGCTTCCTTGTCCTTCATCATCTCCCAGAGCTTTCTCAAATTCATGTTCATTGAGTTGGTCATGCTATCCGCCATCTCATCCTTTGTTGCCCCCTTCTCCTCTTGTCCTCAATATTTCCTAACATCAGGCTCTTTTCCAACGAGTCTGTTTTTCTCATCAGATGGCCAAATTATTGGAGATTCAGCTTCAGCATCAGTACTTCCAATGAATATTCAGGGTTGATTTCCTTTAGGATTGACCAATTTCATCTCCATACTGTCCAAGGGACTCTCAAGAGTCTTCTCCAGCATTACAATGTGAAAGCATCAAATCTTCAGTGCTCAGCTATTTTTGTGGTTCAACTCTCACATTCGTACATGACTACTGAAAAAAACCAAGGCTTTGACTATACAGACCTTTGTCGGCAAAGTGATGTCTCTGCTTTTTAGTACATTGTCTAGGTTTGTCATAGCTTTTCTTCCAAGGAGTAAATGTCTTTCAATTTCGTGGCTGCTTCACCGTCTACAGTGATTTTGGAAACCAAGAAAATAAAATCTATCTACTACTATTTCCATTTTCCCCCCATCTATTAGCTATGAAGTGATGGGACTAGATGCCATGATCTTAATTTTCTGACTGCTGAGTTTCAAGCCAACTTTTTCACTCTCCTCTTTTACCCTCATCAAGAGGGTGAAAGTTACTCTTCACTTTCTGCCATTAGAGTGGTATCATCTGCATACATTTTAGGAACATCAAACAGAACTGTGTGTCTATTGTACTTTGGAAACTATTCAGTGATTCTCTTAGACAAATGGCTTACAATCAAGAGATGTTGATCCCCACCACAGATTAATTTAAATGGATTTGACCAATAGCGCAAATTGTTGCGAGGGTTTACACCCAAATACATACTATTCTACAAAGAATGTAATTTGTCAGTTATAAAGACTGGACACACCTTGAATTTAAAGAGTGACTTTTAAGATATGTTTCCCATGCACTAAGATTTAATAATGCCCTCTCCCTACATCTTCCCCCTTCTCATTTTAGGAGTGAAAAAATGAAGAACAGCAATGTTAGTCAAGCTTGCCTAGGCCACATACCTCCATAGTGGTACAATAAATATTTAAATCATGTTCTCCTGATACTTGAGTGAGAGTGAGTGAAATTCACTCAGCTGTGTCCAACTCTTTGTGACCCCATGGACTATAGCCTGCCAGGCTCCACTGTCCATGGAATTCTCCAGGCAAGAATATTGGAGTGGGTAGCCATTCTCTTCTCCAGGGAATCTTCCCAACCCAAGGATCAAACCTGGGTCTCCTGCATTGCAGGCAGATTCTTTACCATCTGAACCACCAGGGAAGCCTTTCTGATACTCAGTTTATTATTTTCTCTGACATTCCAGGAGGTATATTGGACAATTTTCTAAGATGTAGCTATTCAACCAGATCAGTTTCCTCTAAGGATTTTATATTCATCTCTCTTCTGCTGCTCATAATTGATCCTAGTAAACTTCATAAAGGACCTGAAATTGTTGAATCCTAACTTCAATAATTCGGAGAAGGCAATGGCAACCCACTCCAGTGTTCTTGCCTGGAGAATCCCAGGGACGGGGGAGCCTGGTGGGCTGCGGTCTATGGGGTCGCACAGAGTCGGACACGACTGAAGCGACTTAGCAGCAGCAGCAGCAGCAGCAACTTCAGTAATTAATTAAGAAGGTCCCTGCCCCATCCTGGTGATGGCTGAGATGAGAGATGTCATAACTAAAGCAACTATTCCCTTCTGATCCTACTGGTGGGCATCTGTTTCTAGTTGTAACTGACCAAACGTTCCCTTTGCAGGAAACTAATAACATCTTAACATATGGTCTTGAATCTGGGCCACCTAATGACTTTGCATGGAGATTAATTGAAGGTGTTAATGGCATCATTCCCAGCCAGGAATGTCAAAATACTGGCTTGGCCTCCTGTGTACATGTTTTAAGAGGATTTGCTATTGATACTGAACTGGATTAACTTTAAATATAAAGAAAAATACTGTAACTTCAGCAACCACCTGTGAAGCAAATTTCTGTCGCTGAGGAGTCTGGATTAGTGCTCTAAGCAGGGTGCAGGATAATGAATTTGACATCCCATTTTGACTCCCTGGGAAAAATTCCCAGGTTACAATCTTCTTAAGTGGGGGTATTACAGAAAGCAAAATTCTGTTGAGGGTGAAAAATTCATTCTATGACCTTCTATAAGACTGTGCATGGAAAATACCATTAGAGATTAGAGTTGATTTATGGATGTTCTGTGCTATTACCGCCCCCTCCCCATCTCACCCAGGGAGGAGAAATGGGCAAAAGACCAGTGAAAAGAACTATAGTGTGAACCGTATTCCCTCAAGTATTTACACAGAAATGTATTCAACTTCCAGGAAGCTTTAAGCTTAGTTATCGTAATTATCTCACGCGTTGATCCTGGTACAACTGCCCTTCTATTGGTTCTATTTTCTTTTTTAAATTTCTATTTTAACCACCCTAGCACTTGTGTGCTTATGTATGTGTGTGTTTATTATGATTCACCTTAAAGGCTTCTTGAGGAATATAAATTATAAAGACATAAAAGTAAACACAGAATAATCTCCTTTCATGCATATATTTACAAACCCGTAAACTCTAAGGAAGAGTGAACTGGATTTTAAAAACATTTTGAGAATTGCTTTTACTGGGTTGTTCTTTGCCTAGTTTGTTCAAGTGATTTTGGCCAAAGGAATCATATAAAATACGTCAAAACCAGATCCACTGCTGGCTACACAACTGGCTAGAGAGTAAAAATTATTGTCTCACACAGGGCACCACCAATTCAATCACGCCTCAGGGAACGGACCCTCGAAATTACAATTTCACAAGTCTTTTTTGAGGAATTACTCAGTGCCTAGTTCTTGGAGTATTTCCTCTCTGTGCTCCTGCAGCACTGTACACACAGCTCTCTTACATCACTGTGTGGACTTGTGTGTATCTTCTCTCTTCCCATTTGTCCTGACTGGGAGCTTCCTGAGGGGAGACTTGTCTCTTATTGTTTTTGTACCCAGTTTCCAACATAGCTGACATACGATAGGCAAGTAGTCGGGGACAGATTTTTGTATATGAATAATTCTGAGAGATATGCAAAAAGGTCTGAGACACCATCCTGACTACAAACAGGTTACCATATTTTTGTGGTTTTAGTACTCATTGTCCTGAAACAAGCAGAATGGAATTCTTCCATAGTATTACTGGCCACATTACACATTTGGTTTCATAATCTCACCGAAGCCAATAAGACAGTTTTATTTAGGTCACACAGTAACACACATTTGTGCTTATGGAGAAACACTCTGGAGCACATGAAAAAGTTCTAAATGCTTAATTAATCATTCTTACAAATTTAGCACATTTTGTGCTCATGTACTTGTGCCAACAAGATTTCACATGTGCATTTTTATTTTCTCCTAAATAAAAAAATTACAAATTGTTTTAAAAAAAAGAAAGCTTAACCCCTTATATTCAGATGAAAGCAGTAAAGCATGGAGTGGGCCGGCTTTATCTAATTTTCCAAATTGAAGACAATGAAAAACAAACAAATGGATCACAAAAAGCAATGTATGTCTGATTTATTTGACTTTCCTATTGGTCAAACCACTCAGGGAATTCAGTTGGCAGGCTGAAATTCCTTGCACATTTGACTTTAAATATCAAGCAGGATAGCACACCATCCACCGTGATCAGTTCAGTTCAGTTCAGTCTCAGTTGTGTCTGACCCCATGTTGTGACCTCATGGACTGAGGCACACCAGGCTTCCCTGTCCATCACTAACTCCTGAAGCTTACTCAAACTCATGTCCATCGAGTTGGTGGTGCCATCCAACCATCTCATCCTCTGTAGTCCCCTTCTCCTCCTGTCTTCAATCTTTACTAGCATCAGAGTCTTTTCAAATGAGTCAGTTCTTTGCATCAGGTGGCCAAGGTATCGGAGTTTCAGCTTCAGCATCAGTCCTTCCAATGAATATTCAGGACTGATTTCCTTTAGGACTGAAACTGGTTGGATTTCCTTGCTGTCCAAGGGATTCTCAAGAGTCTTCTACAACAGTTCAAAAGCATCAATTCTTTGGTGCTCAGCTTTCTTTATAGTCCAACTCTCACATCCTTACATGACTACTGGAAAAACCATCTCTTTGACTAGATGGACTTTTGTTGGCAAAGTAATGTCTCTACATTTTAATATGCTGTCTAGGTTGGTCATAGTTTTCTTTCAAGGAGCAAGCATCTTTTAATTTCATGGCTGCAGTCACCATCTGCAGTGATTTTCGAGCCCAATAAAATAAAGTCAGCCACTGTTTCCATTATTTCCCCATCTATTTGCCATGAACTGATGGGACAGGATGCCATGATCTTATTTTTCTGAATGTTGAGTATTAAGTCAACTTTTTCACTCTCCTCTTTCACTTTCATCAAGAGGCTCTTTAGTTCTTCTTCACTTTCTGCCATAAGGGTGGTGTCATCTGCATACCTGAGGTTATTGACATTTTTCCTGGCAATCTTGATTCCAGCTTGTGCTTCATGCAGCCTGGCATTTCACATGATGTACTCCGCATATAGGTTAAATAAACAGGGTGACAATATACAGCCTTGATGTACTCCTTTCCTGATTTGGAACCAGTCTGTTGTTCATGTTCAGTTCTAACTGTTGCTTCTTGACTTGCATAAAGATTTATCAGGAGGCCGGTCAGGTGGTCTGGTATTCCCATCTCTTTCAGAATTTTCCAGTTTGTGGTGATCCACACAGTCAAAGGCTTTGGCATAGTCAATAAAGCAGAAGTAGATGTTTTTCTGGAACTCTCATGCTTTTTTGATGATCCAACAGATGTTGGCAATTTGATCTCTGGTTCCTCTGCCTTTTCTAAATCCAGCTTGAACATCTGGAAGTTCATGGTTCACATACTGTTGAAGCCTGGCTTGGAGAAGTTTGAGTTATTACTTTGCTAGTGTGTAAGATGAGTGCAATTGTGAGGTAGTTTGAACATTCTTAGGCACTGCCTTTCTTTGGGATTTGGATGAAAACTGACCTTTTCCGGTCCTGTGACCACTGCTGAGTTTTCCAAATTTGCTGGCATATTGAATGCAGCACTTAACAGCATCATCTTTTAGGATTTGAAATAGTTCAGATGGGGTTCCATCACCTCCCCTAGATTTGTTCATAGTGATGCTTCCTAAGGCCCACTTAACTTTGCATTCCAGGATGTCTGGCTCTAGATGAGTGATCACACCATCATGATTATCTGGGTCATGAAGATCTTTTTGTATAGTTCTTCTGTGTATTTTTATCACCTTTTCTTAATATCTTCTTCTGTTAGGTCCATACCATTTCTGTCCTTAATTGTGCCCATCTTTGCACAAAATGTTCCCTTGGTATCTCTAAATGTTCCCTTGGTATCCACTGGGTAGCCCACAGCAAAGACAGCCACACAAACCAAAAGGGAAGGAATGTTAAGCTGAACTGTCATTGACCTGCCAGACTCAGTTACCCATGAGCTGTGAAACATATGTAGAATTATGAAAAGATTATGTGGCCCTGGATGTTGTAAATGCACTATAGACTGTTTCCCCTTACTAAAATAAAGTGATGGAGTGATGCCTCCATAGAAAGAGCAATTAGTGGTAGGGAATGAAGTTCCTTACCTTTCTTTCCCCATCCTCTCCCTCCCAATCCTTTCAAGTCTCCCATGGGTCCAGTTTGGGAATTCTTGCAGAATCCGAAGTCCAGCAGTTTAACAGCTATTAAACACGGTCATAAAGTGAAGATGCAGCCCTCGAGTTGGGCTCTTGGCAGCGTCAGAGGAATATGGCAAACCACGTAGCTCTTTCACTGACAGGAAATAATGGAAAGGATGAGGGAGGAGGTATGGACAGACCAGATTGGGACTCGGAGACGATGACCCATGGAGCATACTTACCCACTCTGGTATTGCTATTTAGTACCTGTGAAGTCTACCATTATGCATTATTAAATTCATGTATTATTGAATCATGAATCCTTGTTCCCTGATAAGAAATGGAGATGATTTCTTAGTTTAAATGAAAGCCCTGCCTCCTTATTTAAATAAAACTGCATTACTGGCTGCCTAGCATGCTAATCAGAAAGCTGCATTAAACAGGTAGGACTATACGAATTAAAAAATAATGAAACAAGACTTTTCAGCCAGACATTGTTCCCTCGCCTGCTTTTCATGACAGCGGATTTCCTACTTGGAGTTGATAAGACAACGGCAAATGAAGATAACAACATGAGAGGGAAATCACTCACTCTAATGGGCTCCACCTGTGCAGACTTCGGCTCATTTACATGGCTGCAGAAAAATTAGAAATCATGCAGCAATTAGTCTGTTCTAGATTATGCAGTGTGTCAACTGATACCACTCAGGAGAGCACTAGCGCTAAAATGGTTTCAGAAGATAAATCTGCTCTCCTATACAAACAGTTTTAATTACCTGGAAAACGGCATTGCCTATTGAGAAATCTCCATTGTGAACCTGGGCTGCTCTCCTGCTATTGGAATCAGATGTCGGGAAATTCCAATGTTTATGTAATTGACTCATATAATATTTGATGACTTGTTGAAACTGAAATTGGGTCTTTTGGTCGGCTCCCCAATTGTTCATCAAAGGCCCCTTTAATGTTTCTGTTAGAGTTGGTCAGGGAAGGGAATTTAGATTTTTTTAAGAGTGTATGTTTACTGGTACCCTTTGCTTCTTGAACCTTAGCTTTTGTAAGTCTATACAAATCTGATAATTTTTCATAAATCATTTCGAATATGAAGCTGGAGTCAACAGATCAAGCAAATATGAACAATTCCTTATGAATAAAATGTTAAAACCATTAAGGTTTTGGAGTCTTACTTGAGATAGGGGGAGAAACTATTCTATTCATTTTTGCCTTGAAGTATAACTTTTCTAAAAATCAAGGAAGTGTCTAGGGAACAGTTATGAAAATTCAGCTTTTGTATTTATATCATCATCAGTTCAGTCACTCAGTCGTGTCTGACTCTTTGTGACCCATGAACCCCAGCACACCAGGCTTCCCTGTCCATCACCAACCTCCCTCGTTTACCCAAGCTCATGTCCATTGAGTCGGTGATGCCATCCAACCATCTCATCCTCTGTCGTCCCCTTTTCCTCCTGCCCTCAATCTTTCCCAGCATCAGGGTCTTTTCAAATCATTTAAAGATTTTACTTTGATATGCTTATAGAAATGTTTATGTATTTACCCACTTTATTTATTCTTTTTTTGTTTGTTTTTTTAATTGTTTTATTGGATTTGAAAGTAATGCATTAAAGTCTGAGGTTAATGGAGGCATTCTTCAAGAGAATGTTTTGGTCCTTGGGTAGCAATAACTTCTTGGGATGTTGGTAGAAAGCATTCTGTCTGTGCTTTTAGGGAAGACAGAATTAAGGGCTCTTATGGAAAAGAGCAAGTAAATACTTAGCATTGTCCACTAGAGTTTTCTCCCAAAGCAAACCTTAAAAATGGCTTCTGGTTGGTGGATGGGAGTAGGAGTGAAGCATGTCTTGAAAGGCAGGCTGTGTGTTCCTTCAGTGGTGAAAGCAGGGCCAACCTTACCTACAGGTAAAGAAGGCAATCCCCCTAATATAGATGGGATTTCAGTCAGCAAACCTCTACTGGCCAAGAGATTTTTTTCTAAACTTGCTCTCCAAAACTGAGTTCAAGATTCTAATAAAGACATGGAATAGCCAGGGACACTTCATATGGAACTTCATTGGTTTCCACCTTTCGTCCCAGAAGCTGTAGTCTAATGAGGGTTCTCTTGACAAAAGATTTGCAAAGACTATCAATGTAACATATGTGCTGTAGCCCCTTTCTTAGTAACAAAATGAATAAAGTAATGCTCAAAATTCTCCAAGCCAGGCTTCAGCAATATGTGAACCGTGAACTTCCTGATGTTCAAGCTGGTTTTAGAAAAGGCAGAGGAACCAGAGATCAAATTGCCAACATCTGCTGGATCATTAAAAAAGCTAGAGAGTTCCAGAAAAACATCTATTTCTGCTTTATTGACTATGCCAAAGCCTTTGACTGTGTGGATCACAATAAACTGTGGAAAATTCTGAAAGAGATGGGAATGCCAGACCACCTGACCTGCCTCTTGAGAAATCTGTATGCAGGTCAGGAAGCAACAGTTAGAACTGGACATGGAACAACAGACTGGTTCCAAATAGGAAAAGGAGTACATCAAGGCTGTATATTGTCACCCTGTTTATTTAACTTATATGCAGAGTACATCATGAGAAATGCTGGACTGGTGGAAGCAAAAGCTGGAATCAAGATTGCCGGGAGAAATATCAATAACCTCAGATATGCAGATGACACCACCCTTATGGCAGAAAGTGAAGAGGAACTCAAAAGCCTCTTGATGAAAGTGAAAGAGGAGAGTGAAAAAGTTGGCTTAAAGCTCAACATTCAGAAAAAAAAAAAGATCATGGCATCCGGACCCATCACTTCATGGGAAATAGATGGGGAAACAGTGTAAGACTTTATTTTTCTGGGCTCCAAAATCACTATAGATGGTGACTGCAGCCATGAAATTAAAAGACGCTTACTCCTTGGAAGGAAAGTTACGACCAACCTAGATAGCATATTCAAAAGCAGAGACATTACTTTGCCAACAAAGGTTCGTCTAGTCAAGGCTATGGTTTTTCCTGCGGTCATGCATGGATGTGAGAGTTGGACTTTGAAGAAGGCTGAGTGCTGAAGAATTGATACTTTTGAACTGTGGTGTTGGAGAAGACTCTTGAGAGTCCCTTGGACTGCAAGGAGATCCAACCAGTCCATTCTGAAGGAGATCAGCCCTGGGATTTCTTTGGAAGGAATGATGCTAAAGCTGAAACTCCAGTACTTTGGCCACCTTATGCGAAGAGTTGCCTCATTGGAAAAGACTCTGATGCTGGGAGGGATTGGGGGCAGGAGGAGAAGGGGATGACAGAGGATGAGATGGCTGGATGGCTCACTGACTCAATGGATGTGAGTCTGAGTGAACTCCGGGAGTTGGTGATGGACAGGGAGGCCTGGCGCGCTGCAATTCATGGGGTCGAAAAGAGTTGGACAGGACTGAGCGACTGATTTCTGATCTCTGAAGGCACTGAAATGTTCTGAAGTAAAGAAATTCATTGAACGCAGCATTTTCCAGACTGATCTGAAATAAGTCAAATGCTCCTCCACACCCCTTTATAATGGAGTGGTCCTTTACATCCAGTATCCAAGAGAAGAAATTTGGGTCATACCCCTGCAGTTCAGGAGTGGGGGAAATGGCAAGAGCAGACTTTGCCTATGCACAGGAGGACATAGGACTTTAGGGTCATAGTTTATGGCGCTAGAGAGTGCAGAGGCCAACTTCATTGGCTGTGTGGATTTCTTTGGATTATTTCAAGGGCAATTTCCTCCCATCTCAGCTCTTACATGCACAACATGTATACACAGGCACACACACAGACACACACACAGCCCCAGCCACATAATGTCCATCAAAGTCTAACACAGTTTTGCAACTTAGTTTCCTTACATGAGCCACTGAACACAAACAAAGGTTTTCAGTGTCTTTTCTCTGATTCTCTCAAGGCTGGTAGGTACCAGTACCATTCTGGGTGCCCAGGAGAGGAGTTAATTCATTACACACAGTGCATACCTTACAGCATTAGCAGGTAATTCTCTCCTAGAACCAGAGCACAATGACACTCCAGCAATGTTTTTAGGATAATCCATTCTTTTCTGGCAATACCTTTTCTTACTCTACCTTCCCTAAAAGAGAACATAAAGTGCCACGTGATACTGCATCAAAGAATGATGGACTCTTTAATCTGGGAAGGATCTTAAAGATGGTGCATTAAAGGTGAGGACAGTAAGGCCCAGACGGATGGCCCTTGTTGCCCTATGTGACACACTAAACCAAGACAGAACAGGATTATTGTTCTGGTCTTCAGAGACTTCAGTTTGTTCAACCACATCCCTGTGCTCTGCTATCACCCAGGGCCCCTCAGCAGAGGAGACAGCAGGCCCCATTCAAGAGTTCTAACCACAGCATGTGAATTTATCACTTTGAAAAAGTAGGTCATGCAGGACCCTGAAACTCAAAGAGACATGGACAGCACTGAGAATAACAAGAGATGGAAAGTCATCAGGGCAACTGGGAGTGTCCTGGAGAGAACAGGAATCTGGGTGTAAGGCGACTAAGTCTGTACTTTCTAGAGTCATAGCCCTCTCATGGGTGTGCCAACTCACCCCCTTCCACAGTGCCAACACAGCAGCGGTCATTCTGTTTCTAGAAGGATGTTAATAAAGAGAGGTCCAGGTGTGTACAGGGTGGGGGAGACTGAGCTCAGGATGGGGACCCCAGTTGGTCCTTCATATACCCAAGGACTGTCCTTACAGCCAAAGGGGGAATTCAGGATTAAAAAGCCACAACAACATAACTCAACTTTCTGCTTCTTGATCCATCTGCTTGAATAAATATGGAATATTTGCTAAAAATAATGGTGATTCTTAAAAATACTAGAAATAAATTGGATTTAGAAATATTCTAAGCATAAGTACAATGAAGAAATGAAACTATGGATTTGATGATATAAAACACAAAAGATTTGTACATTAGGGAATGGAACAAAGTCAAAGGTAACCTGGTACGGTGGTCTGGCGTCACTGTGATCGGCACATGTTTCCACACTCTGTTTGAGGTGGGAGGAAATGTACCTCGGAGTTTGAGAATAGGCACCACTCACTGCATCAGCCCAACAGCATCCTTGAGAGGTGTGTTCTTGGCCATCACTGTTCTCTGCTCTTTATTTCTCTCGAGGTCACAGATGTGTCCTCTCACAGTTCCTCTGAGCCACTGCTGATTACAGTTATGGCACGATCCCTACAGGTTGCAGTGGTACTTACAGCACATTTCATAATATCAAAGAGTTTCCCCTTTGCCTGCTAACTTTTATCATTTCCTGTCACTTTAGTGAAGGCACTTGTAGTGACCTCATAATTTGCATTTAACACCCAGAATGACATTCTTTGTTTCTTTGCTGCAGGCCTGGTGCCAGTTCTTGCATCCCTTTTATTAGTCATTATAAATCAAAGGGTCTACAGAATACAATAAATCACAGAGGAGACACAACAGATAAAGCCACATTCTTGATGTAGTGAGTACTCTGGAGCAGGAGTTGACTGAGGGAGTTCCCAGTATGGTTCCCAGAGTACATATCCCAGATAGTATATTCCACCATACCAATTTCCATTGACTAAGAGCATAGTGGAGCCCTGGAACATGGAACAAATTTAACATATGGACTGTTAGCTCTGAGCCAAAGGAGGCTCAGTCCTTCATCTTCTTCTCTATCTCGGCTCACCCCCTTGGTGATCTCATCTTGAATTATGATTCTAAATACCAGTAAGTGTTGACTACTTGGAAATGTATGTCTCCAGCCCAGACTTCTCCCCTGAACTGTAGACTCATATATCCAACTGCCCATTTGACATCTCCACTTGGAAGTCTAATAAACATCACAGGCTGTCACCTTCCACATGAAACTCCTGATCTTCTCAGGCATGTACCCCTTCCCCATCTCAGAAAATGACAATCTCCTTCTTCCAGTTGCTCAGTTCTTTCTTTTTCTCATCCCCACCTCCGACCGAGTGGGAAATCCTGTTGACCATTATCTTCAAAATATATCTAGAATCTGACCACTTCTCACCACTTACAGGCAATTCCACTGGTCCAAGCCCCCATCATCAATCACCTGAGTGACTGCAGTGGTTTCTAACTGATCTATTTTCCTTTTGACAGCTGCAGCTCAGGCTCCTCATAGCAGCCAGAGCCTGTCATGTCAGACCTTTAACAAAGGCTTCACCTGACTCGGAGGAAAAGCTCAGATCCTCACAACAGCCAGAAGGCCTTACTAGTCTGCCACCCACATCTTACTTCTTTCACATGATCTTGAAGTCACCTCTATTTTTCTCACTCTGCCTAAGCTATTCTGGGCTCCTTGAACGTATGTTTGAACACATCAGGCATTCTTCTGCCTTGGGAATTTTTAAAAATTTGTTTTCTCGTTTGCCTGGGTCATTCTTCCTCCAGATATCTTCACGACTCTCTCATTTCTCTTAAATCTTTGCCTGAATGACACCTTCTCAGTGAGTCCTTCACAGACCATACTATGTAAAATTGTAAACCTCATCCTGATATTCCTTACTTATTTTCTGACTTTATTTTCATCCATAGTCCCTATTCTATGTGATGTTACAACTTTAATGATTTACTGTCAGTATCTCTGCATCAAAATATAAAAACAATAAATGTAGAGATTTTTGTCTCAATTTTCTATTGCTATACCCTTAGTGCCTGGAATAGTGCCTGGAACATAAGAGACAAACAAAAAAAATGTTTGTTGAATGAATGAATAAAGGAAAGAAAAAAGATTTACATATTTTTTGTTTGTGCAAGATTAAATATTTGGGAAAGAATATATTTATGATAAACTATGCTATGCAATGCAGTTTGTAAGTACGATTGGTCTGTGACATCTCCGAATCTCAGTGCCTTTTTGTAAAGTTTCTTTTTCATTTGTACAAAGTTTACTGTGGGTGTATACCAACTGGGTGGGCCTCCTGAATGGCTCTCTGACAGACAGTAACTCAAGAGATCCAGGTTATTTTCACCTGTAATTCTCTACATCCTCAGAATCCTTGACTTATACCAAATGGGAAAGTGAGGCAAATGGAGTTATTGAATGAAAGTTTGGATGAGATACTGCATAGGATCAGTTGGAAAATGACATACATACTTTTGTTCACTTTCCTTTGATCAGCACTCAGGTCCATGGTCTCATCTAGATGCAAGGATGATAGGGAAGGAATTGAGAAATACAGCTTAGCTGCAAGCCTGGGAAAGAGTAGAAGTAGATATTGGTGAACATTAGCAGTTTTTATGACATGTTATTAAAATCATATAAATTGATAAGATAAACAATAAGTCCCTAGGAAACCCTAAGTAGAGGAGAAAATCTAAAATTCTAAGGAACACATAAAAGCATGTTTAGCCTCAGTATAACAAATCAGTGCAAAAATTTAAATAAGATAACATTTTAGGAAGTTCTTTTCTAGTTTGCTGAGAGTTTATATAATGAATTTTGTAAAAAAAAAAAAATTGTAAATTTTTTCCCTGCATTTATCATGATGTATGTTTTCCTCCTTTAGCTTTTTAATGTTATTAGCTGCATTGGTTGACCTTTGGCTGTCAAAATAACCATGTCTTCCTCAGATAAAATACATTTAGATGTGATGTATTAACCTTTTGGGGCTTCCCAAGTGGTGCTAGTAGGAAAGAACATGCTTTAGACATAAGAGATGCATGTTCAATCCCTGGGTTAGGAAGATCCCCTGGAGGAGGGCATGACAAACTGCTCCAGTATTCTTGCCTGGAGAATCCCATGCGCAGAGGAGCCTGGCGGGGTATAGCCTGTAGGGTTGCAAAGAGTCAGACATAACTGAAGTGACTTAGCACCCACACATTATCCTTTTTGAATCTTGACTGATTAAATTTACTAATGCTTTGTTAAAGATTTTTGTGTCCATGGTTGTGAGATATTTGTCAGTGAATTTCTTTGATGTTAATGTTTCCATCAAATCTGAGTATTAAGGAAATTGAGAAGAGTTCCTTCATAGTCTACTTTCAGAAAGAGTTTGTATACATTAGGTATTATTTCCTCCTTGAATGTTTGCTAGAATTCACCAATGAAGTCATCCAAATTTTAAGTTTTCTTTAAGGTAGATTTTAATAAGGAATAAACTTTATAAAATAGATATAGATAAATTCTGATCTTTTACATCTTCTTGTATAAGTTTTGGTACATTGTGTTTCTCTTTTCAAGGAATATGTCTTTTTCACATAAATTCAAGATTTATTTGCATAAAGTGGTTCATAATATTCACAGCTGTTTAATGGATCAAAGCCTTGTCATGGTGAAGGGGCTTGCATAGCTCAATGAAGCTATGAGCCATGCTCTGTAGGGCCATCCAAGATGAATGGGTCCTAGTGAAGAGTTCTGAAAAAATGTAGTCCATTGGAGAAGGAAATGGCAGTCCACTTCAGTAATCTTGCCTGGAAAACCCCATGGACAGTATGAAAAGGCAAAAGCATATGAAATGTCAAAGACAACAGAATGATCTCAGTTTGTTTCCAAGGCAAATGGTTCAACATCATAGTAATCCAAGTATATGCCCCAACCATTAATGCCAAAGAAGCTGAAGTTGACAGGTTCTATGAAAAACTAATATCTTCAGGAACTAACACCAAAAAGATGTCCTTTTCATCACAGGGGACTGGAATGCAAAAGTAGAAGTCAAGAGATACCCGGAAAAATAAGCAAGTTTGGCCTTGGAGTACAAAATGAAGCAGGGCAAAGGCTAACAGTTTTTTCAAGAGAACATGCTCATCATAGCAAACACCCTTTTATAACAACCCAAGAGATGACTCTACACATGAACATCACCAGATGGTCAACACCAAAGTCAGACTGATTATGTTCTTTGCAGCCAAAGATGAAGAAACTCTATAAACAGTTATTAAAAACAAGACCTGGATCTGACTGTGGCTCAGATCATGAGTTTCTTATTTCAAAATTCAGGCTTAAATTGAAGAAAAGATGGAAAACCACTAGTCCATTCAGGTATGACCTAAATTAAATCCCTTATGATTGTATGGTAGAGATGATGAATAGATTCAAGGGATTATGTCTGGTAGACAGAATGTCTGAAGAACTATGGATGGATGTTCATAACATAGTACGGGAGGCAGTGACCAAAACCATTCCAAAGAAAAAG
This sequence comes from Bos grunniens, assembly GCF_055505025.1. Classification (NCBI taxonomy): domain Eukaryota; kingdom Metazoa; phylum Chordata; class Mammalia; order Artiodactyla; family Bovidae; genus Bos; species Bos grunniens. The sequence continues at coordinate 43,300,254 of NC_141175.1, forward strand.
AAATACAAGAAGTGAAAGTGGAAGTCTCTCAGTCATGTCTGACTCTTTGTGAACCCATGGACTATACAGTCCAATGGAATTCTCCAGGCCAGAATACTAGAGTGGGTAGCCGTTCCCTTCTCCAGGGGATCTTCCCAACCCAGGAATCAAACTGGGGTCTCCTGCACTGCAGGCAGATTCTTTACCAACTGAGCTATCAGGGAAGCCCAAAGTGGTTGTCTGAGGAGGCTTTACAAATAGCCAAGGAAAGAAGAGACACAAAAGGCAAGGGAGAAAAGGAAATGAATGCAGAGTTCTAGAGAATAGCAAGGAGAGATAAGCAGGTCTTCCTAAATGAACAATGCAAAGAAATAGAGAAATGAGAAAGAATAGAGATTTCTTCAAGAAAATGGAGATATCAAGGGAATATTTTAGGCAAGGATGGGTACAATAAAGGACAGAAATGGTAAGAATCTAAGAGAAGCAAGAAGAGATTAAGAAGAGGTGGCAAGAATACACAGAAGAACTGTACAAAAGAGATCTCAATGACCTGGATAACCATGATGGTGTGATCATTCACCTAGAGCTGGACATCTTGCAGCATGAAGTCAAATGGGCCTTAGGACACATTACTATGAACAAAGCTAGGGGAGGTGATAGAATTCGAACTGAGCTATTTAAAATCCTAAAATATGATGCTGTGAAAGTGCTGCACTCAATAGGCCAGCAAATTTGAAAAATTCAGCAGTTGCCACAGGACTGGAAAAGGTCTGTTTTCATTCCAATCCCAAAGAAAGGCAATGACAAAGAATGTTCAAACTGCCACACAATTCCACTCATTTCACATGCTAGCAAAGTAATGCTTGAAATCCTTCATGCTAAGCTTCAACAGTATGTGAACCAAGAACTTCCAGATGCTCAAGCTGGATTTAGAAAAGGCAGAGGAAGCAGAGATCAAATTGTCAACATCCGTTGGATCATCGAAAAACCAAGAGAATTCCAGAAAAACACCTACTTCTCTTTCATTGACTATGCTAAAACCTTTGGCTGTGTGGATCACAACAAACTGTGGAAATTCTTAGAGATGGGAATACCAGACCACTTTACCTGTCTACTGAGAAACCTGTATGTGGGTCAAGAAGCAACCATTAGAACCAGACATGGAACAATGGACTGGTTCAAAATTGGGGAAGGAGTACATCAGGGTATATTGTCACCCTGCTTATTTAACTTGTATGCAGTTACATGTGAAATGCTAGGCTGGATGAATCACAATCTGGAATCAAGACCTCTGGGAGAAATATTAGCGACCTCAGATATGCAGATGATACCACTCTAATGGCAAAAAGTAAAGAGGAACTAAAGAATCTCTGGATGAGGGAGAAAGAAGAAAGTGAAAGAAGTGGCTTAAAATTCAATTAAATTAAGAAAACTAAGATCATGGCACCTGGTCCCATCATTTCATGGCAAATAGAAGAGGAAAAAGTGGAAGTAGTGACAGACTTTATTTTCTTGGGTTCCAAAATCACTGTGGACAGTGACTGCAGCCATGAAATTAAAAGATGCTTGCTCCTTGGAAGGAAAGCTATGACAAACTTAAACAGCATATTAAAAAGCAGAGACATCACTTTGCTGACAAAGGTCCATATAGTCAAGGCTCTGGTTTTTCCAATAGTCATGTACAGATGTAAGAGTTGGACCATAAAGAAGGCTGAGTGATGAAGAATTAATGCTTCTGAATTGTGGTGCCGGAGAAGACTTTTGAGAGTCCCTTGGACAGCAAGGAGATCAAACCAGTCAATCCTAAAGGAAATTAACCTGAATGTTCATTGGAAGGACTGAGGCTGAAGCTGAAGTTCCAATACTTTGTCCACCTGATGCGAAGAGCTGACTCATTTGAAAAGACTCTGATGCTGGGAAAGATTGAAGGCAAAAGAAGGGGGTGACAGAGCATGAGCTGGTTAGATAGCATCACCAATTCAATGGATGTGAATTTGAGCAAACTCTGGGAGATGGTGGAGAACAGAGGAGCCTGGCATTCTGCAGTCCAGGCCTGCAAAGTATCGGGCACAACTTACTGACTAAACAATAACAATAACAATATCCACATATTATATTTTTAATGTGAAATACTATCTTAAATCTCCATGTTCATGAATATGAAATGGGACTTACGGTTTTCCTTTCTTAACAGATTTTTTTTTCCCCTTAACAGATTTTTAAGATCAGTTTTAGGATCACAGAAAATTGAGTGGAAACTACAGTCATACACAGATTCCCCCATTATTACCTCCCCACGAGAGTAGCTGTCACATTAGTTACAACTGATGAACCTACCTTGATACATCTTTATCCCCCAGAGTCCATTAGCATACATAGGTTCTCTCCTGGTGTTGTCCAGTAGAATGGACATATATCCATCATTATGACATCATAACACAGTTTCATTGGGCTAAAACTCCTCTGTGCTCTACCAATTCATCCCTCCTCCCCACTGCAACCATTGACTTTTTTTTTTTTTTGCTATCTCTAACTTTTTTTTTTTTGTCTTTTCTAGAGGTTCATATGGAGAAGGCAATGGCACCCCACTCCAGTACTCTTGCCTGGAAAATCCCATGGATGGAGGAGCCTGGTAGGCTGTAGTCCATGGGGTCACCAAGAGTCGGACACGACTGAGCGACTTCACTTTCACTTTTCACTTTCACTTTCACTTTTCACTTTCATGCATTGGAGAAGGAAATGGCAACCCACTCCAGTGTTCTTGCCTGGAGAATCCCAGGGATGGTGGAGCCTGGTGGGCTGCCATCTATGGGGTCGCACAGAGTTGGACATGACTGAAGTGACTTAGCAGCAGCAGCAGAGGTTTAAATAGTTAGAATCACACAGTATGTAGCTTTTTCAAATTGGCTTTTTTCAGTTAGCAACATGCATTTCAATTTCCTCCATATCTCTTCATGACTAAATAGTTCATATCTTTTTGGTGCTGAATAATATTCCATTGTCTGGATGCAGCACAGTTTATTTATCCATTCACATACTGAAATAAATTCTGGTTGCTTTTATCTTTGGTAAATAATAAACTGTTATAAATATCCATGTGCTGATTTTCAAATCCTATAGGGATATACCAAAAAGTGAGATTGCTGGACCATACAATAAGTATATGATTAGTTTTAAAAGAAGCTGCCACTATCTTCCAAATTGGTGGTATCATTTTGCATGCCTACCAGCTATGAATGAAACTTCCTGTAGCTCAGCATCTTCACCAGGATACTGTGCTGTTAGTGTCCTGGATTTTGGTCATTCTGTTTGTTCATTTGTTTAATTATTTATTAAATATATTTTGATTGGAGCATAGCTGATTTATAATATTATATTAATTTCAGGTATACAACATGGTGATTCAATATTTCTATAGATTATATCCCATTTAAAGTTACTATAAAATATTGACTATATTCCCTGTACTGCACAATATATCCTATATTTTACTTATTTTATACCCAGTAGTTTGTCTCTTTTAATGTCTTATCCATCTCTTACCATCTCTCTCTTCCCATTGGTAACTACTAATTTAATCTCTATATCTGTAAGTCTGTTTCTGTTCCGATATATTCATTCCTTTCATTTATTAGATTTCACATACAAGTGATAACATAAAGTATTTGTCTTTCTCTGACTTTTTTAGTTAAGTATAATACCCTTCAGGTCCATCCATGCTGTTGCAAATGGCAAAATTTCATTCCTTTTTGTGGCTGAGTAATATTCCAAAATCACATCTTTTTTATCCATTCAGCTGCTGATGGACACTTAGGTTGATTTCATACCTCGGCCATTGTAAGCAATGCTGCTAGGAACATTGGGGTGCATGCATCTTTTCAAATTAACATATTTGTTTTCTTTTCTTTAGATACAGACCCAGGAGTGGAATTGCTAGATCATATGGTAGTTCCATTTTCACTTTTTTGAGAAACCTCTGAACTGTTTTCCACAGCGACTGCACCAAACTCCATCCACTAATATTTTGTTGAGCAATTCCACATCTATGTTCACCAGGTACATTGTGATTTTCTTTTTTGGTGGCATCTTTGTGTGATTTTGGTCTCAAGTCTTGTAAAATGAGTTTGGAAGTGCTCTCTCCTTTTCCATTTTTTGAAATAATTTGAGAAGGATAGGTATTAACTCTTCTTTAAATGTTTGGTGTAATTCACCTGGGAAGTCATCTGGTCTTGGGCTTTGTTTTGGGGGAATTAACTAATTCAATCTCTTTATAGCAATCAGTCTATTCATATTGCTTCAAGATTCTTCTGTATCATCTAAACTGCTGTTGATTTCCTTTAGTGTATTTTTTAATATTATTTTTGTTCTCCCTGAAGGCATTTAAAAAAATAACTTTATTTACTTTTGGCTGTTCTGGGCATTCATTGCTACACGGGATTTTGTCTAGTTGGGGTGAGTGGGTGCTGCTCTCTAGTTGCTGTATGCGGGCTTCTCACCGCAGTGGCTTCTCTTGTGTAGCACAGGCTCCAGGGTGCTAAGGCTCACCGACTTGAGTAGCTGCAGCACATGGGCTCAGTACTTGCAGCTCTCGGGCTCTAGAGCACAGGCTCGATAGTCATAGGGCAAGGGCTTAGCTGCTCTGTGGCATGTAGGATATTCCCAGATGAGGGATCAAACCCGTGTCAACTGCATTGGCAGGTGGATTCTTTATCACTGAGCCACCAGGGAAGCCCCATTTTTAGGTTATTTTTTATTTCAGTTATTGTATTCTTAAATTTTGATTGTTTCTTTCTTGTGTTTTCTAAGTCTTCGGTGAAGTCCTCACTGAATCCCTGCATGCTTTTCCTGTGTTTTATGAAGGTTGTTATGAATATTTCTTTGAACTTTTTATCAGGTATATTACTTACCTCCATGTCATTATGGTTTTCTTCTCTGGGATTTTATTTTATTCTTTTGTTTGGAACATTTTCCTTTGTTTCACTTTGATGGGATGGTTGGAGCTGGAGTGGACATGGCTCAGGAGGAGTCCCAGTTCAGTTCAGTTGCTCAATCGTGTCCAATTCTTTGCGACCCCATGAATCGCAGCACGCCAGGCCTCCCTGTTCATCACCAACTCCCAGAGTTTACCCAAACTCATGTCCATTGAGTCAGTGATGCCATCCAGCCATCTCATCCTCTGTCATCCCCTTTTCCTCCTACCCCCAATCCCTCCCAGTATCAGGGTTTTTTCCAATGAGTCAACTCTTCACATGAGGTGGCCAAAGTATTGGAGTTTCAGCTTCAGCATCAGTCCTTCCAATGAACACCTAGGACTGATCTTTAGGATGGACTGATTGGATCTTCTTACAGTCCAAGGGACTCTCAAGAGTCTTCTCCAACACCACAGTTTAAAAGCATCAGTTCTTCAGTGCTCAGCTTTCTTCACAGTCCAACTCTCACATCCATACATGACCACTGGAAAAACCATAGCCTTGACTAGATGGACCTTTGTTGGCAAAGTATTGTCTCTACTTTTTAGTATACTATTTAGGTTGGCAATAACTTTCCTTCCAAGGAGTAAGCGTCTTTTAGTTTCATGGGTGCGATCACCATCTGCAGTGATTTTGGAGCCCCCCAAAATAAAGTCTGACACTGTTTCCACTGTTTTCCCATCTATTTGCCATGAAGTGATGGGACCGGATGCCATGATCTTCATTTTCTGAATGCTGAGCTTTAAGCCAACTTTTTCACTCTCCTCTTTCACTTTCATCAAGAGGCTCTTTAGTTCTTCTTCACTTTCTGCCATAAGAGTGGTGTCATCTGCATATCTGAGGTTACTGACATTTCTCCCGGCAATCTTGATTCCAGTTTGTGCTTCTTCCAGCCCAGTGTTTCTCATGATGTACTCTGCATATAAGTTAAATAAGCAGGGTGACAATATACTGCCTTGAAGGACTCCTTTTCCTATTTGGAACCAGTCTGTTGTTCCATGTCCAGTTCTAACTGTTGCTTCCTGACCTGCATTCAGGTTTCTCAAGAGGCAGGTCAGGTGGTCTGGTATTCCCATCTCTTTCAGAATTTTCCACAGTTTATTGTGATCCACACAGTCAAAGGCTTTGGCATAGTCAATAAAGCAGAAATAGATGCTTTTCTGGAACTCTCTAGCTTTTTCGATGATCCAGTGGATGTTGGCAATTTGATCTCTGGTTCCTCTGCCTTTTCTAAAACCAGCTTGAACATCTGGATGCTCACGGTTCAGGTATTGCTGAAGCCTGGCTTGGAGAATTTTGAGCATTACTTTACTAGCATGTGAGATGAGTGCAATTGTTTGAATTGTTTGAACATTCTTTGGCATTGCCTTTCTTTGGGATTGGAATGAAAACTGACCCTTTCCAGTCCTGTGGCCACTGCTGAGTTTTCCAAATTTGCTGGCATATTGATGCAGCACTTTCACAGCATCATCTTTCAGGATTTGAAATAGCTCCACTGGAATTCCATCACCTTCACTAGCTTTGTTCATAGTGATGCTTCCTAAGGCCCACTTGACTTCACATTCCAGGATGTCTGGCTCTAGGTGAGCGATCACACCATCCTGATTATCTGGGTCATAAAGATCTTTTTTGTCCCATGGGCAATCAAACAATGGGACTCACAGATACGTCCAACCTTGAAGAGGCCCACAGCAGTTCCCTGTTTGGCAGGAGCACTAGAGTTAGGTTTGTTTTTTTCCCCATATAATCCAGGAGCCCTTTAAACTGCTGGTGTTTAGCTGTGTCCCAGGGTGGGTGAGTCTGCACTTGGGCTCCTTGGCAATGTCCCTCCCTAGTGCAAGGCACTGCACTGGCAGTGGGATTCCCATAGGTGCTGTGTCTCCCTGTCTTTCCTATCAGTCTTGATGTGGTCCTTCTATTTGCAGTAGGTGTTTAGTCAGCCTTCGGATCTTCAGGAGGAATTGCTCTAAATGTAGGTGTAGATTTGGTGTGTTGGTGGGTGGAGGTCAGTTCAGGGTCTCTCTATGCCAATATCTTGGAACTCTTTAAATTTCCCTTCCAGGTAAAATACTTCTCAGGTCTGGTCCAACAACTCTATGTCTAAAATGAATGAGAATCTTCTATATAGAGAGAAATATATGTGCTTTTTTTTTTTTTTTAAAGAAAGTCTACTTTTAAAACAGCACAGAGAACACTATATGGCTACCTTTAACTTATTTCAACTTGAAATATACTGAGTATCTGCTATTTCACAGAAAAAAATATCTTATTTTCCTATCGTGGTCTCCCTTGTCATTTGTATATGCAGAAGTTATGTTGTTAGATACAAATATACTCATTGTTGATATATCCTCCCTATTTATTGGTCATTTATCAGTATAGTGTTTCTTTTGGAGATTTCATTAAGAGCTATTCTGTCCTGATATTGCAATTGATATTTTTCTATCCTAAGAATTGCCAAGGTTTATGTTAATTTTTACATTCACAATAATAAATTCATCATCATTTAAAAGAATCATATAAGTGCATATTATACTTTTCAGATTGCTGTTATCTTCTTCATTGTCAAATTTCTGTGCAGAGTTTTTCATATTTCTCAGTTACTTTATTTATTTTATTTTTTTTTTAAATTTTATTTTATTTTTAAACTTTACAATATTGTATTAGTTTTGCCAAATATCAAAATGAATCCGCCACAGGTATACATGTGTTCCCCATCCTGAACCCTCCTCCCTCCTCCCTCCCCATACCATCCCTCTGGGTCGTCCCAGTGCACCAGCCCCAAGCATCCAGTATTGTGGGTCGAACCTGGACTGGCAACTTGTTTCATACATGACATTATACATGTTTCAATGCCATTCTCCCAAATCTTCCCAGCCTCTCCCTCTCCAACAGAGTCCATAAGACTGTTCTATACATCAGTGTCTCTTTTAAACTTAAAAGCTTCTGCACATCAAAGGAAACTATTAGCAAGGTGAAAAGGCAGCCTTCAGAATGGGAGAAAATAATAGCAAATGAAGCAACTGACAAACAACTAATCTCAAAAATATACAAGCAACTCCTACAGCTCAACTCCAGAAAAATAAATGACCCAATCAAAAAATGGGCCAAAAACCTAAATAGACATTTCTCCAAAGAAGACATACAGATGGCTAACAAACACATGAAAAGATGCTCAACATCACTCATTATCAGAGAAATGCAAATCAAAACCACTATGAGGTACCATTTCATGCCAGTCAGAATGACTGTGATCCAAAAGTCTACAAGCAATAAATGCTGGAGAGGGTGTGGAGAAAAGGGAACCCTCTTACACTGTTGGTGGGAATGCAAACTAGTGCAGCCACTATGGAGAACAGTGTGGAGATTCCTTAAAAAACTGGAAATAGAACTGCCTTATGATCCAGCAATCCCACTGCTGGGCATACACACTGAGGAAACCAGAAGGGAAAGAGACACATGTACCCCAATGTTCATTGCAGCACTGTTTATAATAGCCAGGACATGGAAGCAACCTAGATGTCCATCAGCAGATGAATGGATAAGAAAGCTGTGGTACATATACACAATGGAGTATTACTCAGCTATTAAAAAGAATACATTTGAATCAGTTCTAATGAGGTGGATGAAACTGGAATCTCAGTTACTTTAGCTTTTCAAATTTCTCTCATAAATTTCCTTAAGTTTATGCTTCTTGGTGAGAAATATATTTAAATTATATTTTACAAATGTATATTAAGGATGCCATTAACATTGCTTCTAATTTCTTCTCCCTTAACTCTTGGATCCTCTGAATTATTGGAAAAGTCATTTCCATTCAAATAGGACTAAGAGTAGCTAAACGTTGATAAAATGTTTGATGAAATATAAACAGAGAGAGAAGTTGGACAGATTTGTAAAAGCTTATTTTTTTCTTCATGAAAAATTTCTAGCTCCTAATTGAACAAACTAGCTCTTCCAGTCTTCACTGTTACCAAAAAAACTCCAATCCACCTCCTCGAACAAATAGACATTCACATTTTTCATTTTTTACCCCAGTTATCATGATTCAACTATAGCACTAATCCTACTGAGTTTTTAATGACACAAAATATAAAACTTTCTTATTACCCACCACATATACATGTGTTTTACTCTCCTGCTTTAATGAACAGATGGTATATATCACAATAATCTGAGTGTATGAATAAACAAATTAAAAGAAAATGTCTAATATTTCCAGGAAAATTGGTACTTTGGGAAGATGTGCTATGTTTAACATAACATCACATACACACTCTACAGGGTTGTATCCATGGGCATATGTGCAAAATAGTTGAAAATCATGGAAAATACAAGATGAAATACAAACTCCTTAACTTGCTAATTATGGTCTATCATCTCACTGCCACCTACCAAGCCAGCTTTGCTCCCACCACTGCCCTATTTGCATCCTATATGACAGACATTTGAACTATTTGCTAGTCTTTAAATCACTGTCCCATTTCATACCTCTGGGCCTTTGTGTATGCAGTTCCCTTTGCCTTCCCTTTAAATGGACTCATTGTCCATCAGGTAAAATCTTATTCACCTCTCAAATCTCAGCTCAAATCATACCCGCTAATGAAAACATACCTTATTATGCCAAGAAGAAAAAAAGAATTTGGTTTCTACTCCTGTTGTTCTTTATACTAAATCCACAGTATGCCAATCATCTCACTGTATTTTAATAACCACTATTTTAAACAAAATATATTTTTCATCCTTATTCCCCATCACTTATCACCTAGCATGGTACATATTTGTTACTGTATAAATATTTGCTGAAAGAAGTATTTAGGGCCAGCCATTTAAAAGACACGATTATACCCTCTAAACACTACATTTCTAGGGTTATATTTGGTATTCCCTTAGTGGAACAACAGAGAAGGCAATGGCACCCCACTCCAGTACTCTTGCCTGGAAAATCCCATGGATGGAGGAGCCTGGAAGGCTGCAGTCCATGGGATCGCTGAGGGTCGGACACGACTGAGTGACTTCCCTTTCACTTTTCACTTTCATGCATTGGAGAAGGAAATGGCAACCCACTCCAGTGTTCTTGCCTGGAGAATCCCAGGGACGGGGGAGCCTGGTGGGCTGCCGTCTATGGGGTCGCACAGAGTTGGACACGACTGAAGTGACTTAGCAGTAGCAGTAGCAGTAGTGGAACAAAGACTGGGCTTATAGAACTTTACATAGAACAGTTGTGAAAATTCTCATCCATATCATGTAAGACCCCTTGAAGTCCCACAGCGCCTGTGACTATTCATTCTCACTGACCTCTCTCTTCTCTGAACTGTGAACACATGAACCTCTAAAACCCAACTTCCCATTGAGAAAAACCTGACAGTCATGGTGTGAGAGAATAAATTTCTCAAAAGCTGCGTCTTTACTTATTATTAAAATAAAACTCTTCTGGAATTTGGGAAGAATGGAGATATTTCTATTTCAAATATCTATTTCAAATGTTGCATAAACCCAATGAGAGTAGTTTTGCTCATCTGCCACATAGTCTGTCTTTTGTCCTCTATTGAAAGGTCAGAAGATGAAGGGACCCTGGCTAGGACAGTCTGCAGGACAAGATATTTAAACCTGGGGAAGGTAATGAGATATACTAAAATACATACATGTAAAAGTGTGTGCATGTGTCTATGTGGAAGTAGGTTTAAATTGTTTTTCCAGTTTTCATGCCTTTTGGTGGGATTATATTTGGAATAAAACAGACATAAGTTTGCATGGCAACTCCATCATGTATTTGTCTCTTAAACATAAGCAAGCCAAGGTCAAACTCTTTAAGTTTCAATTTTATCAACTCTATAAATACCTTACACTCTCATCTCTAAGATCCTTACACACACACAGAGACACAATTTCTCTTGGTTGTGAACATACACTGTAGCTTATAGATGCTCACTGTCTTAAAATGTCTTAAGAGAAATAATTTTGTTCTTGTTTAATCATTCAGTCATATTCAGCTCTTTGTGAGCTCATGGATTGTAGCATGCTAGCATGCCAGGCTCCTCTGTCCTCCACTATTTCCTGGAGTTTGCTCAAATTCATAACCACTGAGCTGGTGATGCTATCTAACCATCTCATCCTCTGCCACTACCTTCTCCTTCTGCTTTCAATCTTTCCAAGCCTCAGAGTCCTTTCCAATGAGTTGATTCTTCATATCAGGTGGCCCAAGTATTAGAGAAATACTTTGGCATTCCCCAGTTATGACCAACCTAGATAGCATATTTAAAAGTAGAGACATTACTTTGCCAACAAAGGTCCATCTAGTCAAGGCCATGGTTTCTCCAATGGTCATGTATGGATGTGAGAGTTGGACTGTGAAGAAAGCTGAGCGCCGAAGAACTGATGCTTTGAACTGTGGTGTTGGAGAAGATTCTTGAGAGTCCCTTGGACTGCAAGGAGATCCAACCAGTCCATTCTAAAGGAAATCAGTCCTGGCTGTTCATTGGAAGGACTGATGCTGAAGCTGAAACTCCTAATACTTTGGCCACCTCACGCGAAGAGTTGACTCATTGGAAAAGACTCTGATGCTGGGAGGGATTGGGGGCAGGAGGAGAAGAGGACGATAGAGGATGAGATGGCTGGATGGCATCACTGACTCGATGGACGTGAGTCTGAGTGAACTCCAGGAGTTGGTGATGGACAGGGAGGCCTGGTGTGCTTCGATTCATGGGGTCGCAAAGAGTCGGACATGACTGAGCTACTGAACTGAACTGAAGGAAATTTAGCATGTGACTGACTTACTATGGACTGCAAGGGGGAATGAGGCTAGAACCCATCATTTTGTCTCTCCATTTTCCCACCCCAAGAGACCTCTAAGGTAGATAAGCAAAGTACTAGCCTAATGCCCTGTATTTCTTTCAACTGAGAAAAAGGACTCAGCCAGGTGGATTATGTTTCCCCAAATTAGAGTCAGACTAGACCTGACACTTCTGACTTCTTTCACTACACCTGTTTCACTGAAAACCAGAGGATCTTAAATCTGGTTGCATGATTTACTCCTATTTGCCTCCCAGGTCCACTCTCCATTCTTGTCTGTGGGTGGAGGAGGAATGAACTTGGTGGATGGCTCCAAAAGGCTCTCTTAGCTCCTGACTTCTAGCTGGGGTCGCTCAACCAGGATCACCAGCTGGGGGCAGAAGCGGGAAGGATAATGTGGTTGGGGTAGTCCTTCCCTGGGTGACTTCCTGTGGGGTTACCTACAGTCAGCTACTTCCCTCCTAGGTCAGGCTGCCCTCTCTCTTGTTTCTGACAGCTGCTCCCACCCTTTTCCCATTCAGACTAGGGGTAAAACAGCAACCCACTGTCCCCAGCCCAGGGTACTGGAATATCCCTTCTGGTTTCCTTCCACCCTGCTGGCACCTTTGTAAAAGTCCTTTTATTAAACCTTCTTCAAGTTACCCAATTTGAGCATGCCAGTGATTTCCTGTTGGGACTATAATCGATATGCCAAGGAGCTTTTAAGAAATACAGATGCCTGGGGGCTTCCAAAACTCTCCAGGTGATTCTAGCTGATAGAAGGGATTGCAAACTTCTGCACTAAATCATGATGATGATTTTTGTTGTTGTTGTTGAATCACTAGTTGAATTACTAGTACGTATATACACACACATGCATGCATATTCACGTTCACAGGGAGAATGGCAGAGCCTTCACCAAAAGTGAGGTAATCTTGGTTTTGCAGGCTACCAGTCAGGCTGACGTATGGATTGATAAATGTGTGAACACTTAGGATCCAGCAGCCTTGTAAACACATTCAAAATATTTACTTTCATGCTGTTCCTTTCTTCTTCTTCTAACACCCAAATGTCAATTTTAATGGAAGCCACATCTCCTCATATTGATTGGTTCATCTTGATTTTATTAAGGTTCAGTTTGGCTGCCCAGGAAGCTTTTCTAGTGTTTGAAACATTTATAAAAATGTATTTGGGAGGGGTACGGCGGGGGAGGTAGGTGGGGGAGCAAAGAAAAAAAATCACATTTGCTTAAAGTAAAAGCACAGTTTGTTGCCCAGATTTCATTAATTCAATAAATAAAAATACAAGTAAGCTCCAACTTCAACAAGCTCAAGTTTCCCTCCTAGCTGTGAAACCACAGTACCCCGATGGCTTCTAAATGTGTCAACACATGACCTTCCCATCGCAAACTCACCCGTGGGGAGAACATGATTTATGAGGTTGTCTGACCATCCCTGAAAAGGCTTTAAATATTTTACTTTCATAATAAGTGTAGCTCCTTCATTCAGTGGTAAATGATCGTGGGTTCTTAGAGAAAAGGGTGAGTTTCTAGGGGGGGTGGGGAAGATCTCAACTTGGAAGAGATCCTCAAACAGCTCTGTGGCACCTTATGGTGTGTGAGCTAATTACTTGCCCTAAGTTGCCTAGTAAACCGTCTTTGTTTGGGAAGGTTAAGTTTCACCTCTGTTCCAAAAAGTCAGAGCCAGACAGGGAAAGGAAAAAATGATGGTGTCTGTGGTGAGGCTGGCAATGCCGCCCACCGGCTGGTTATTTGGAAAGGTTTTAGAAGATGTGTTATGAGGCATGGTAATGTGTGTCATTTTTCATGACTGAAGTCAAAGGATTTAGCAAGTTGAGTCTGAGGACTTGGATGGGGCAGTGGAAAATACCAAATAATGTGTGAGCTTTGCATCCCACTGCTGCCCAGGGCTCTCCTACCATCCGAGACAGAGGAAGAGGACGCTATTTTTTAGACTGCCAAATGCAACAGTTAGAATATGAGAAATTTGGCTTAGCTCTAAAGTCATTTCTACATAGAAGAAAAGTGAGTTTTGGTTGTTGAAGAAGTCCCTCAGTTTACAAGTTGTTAATGGAGAACATGACTGTTCTTTGAAAAGGATAAGTCAAATAGTGACCCTCTTTTATTCTGAGAAAGATGAATTGACTCTAAAAAAATAGCATATGGAATATCTTTCTCTCCCAAGTTTCACTTCTGTTCTGGTTTCTTGTAAATGTGTGTTCAAGGGGAACAGAGGATATAGCTAACCCTCCTAGCCAAGGATCCTTAGTTCCAAGTAACGGAAACTCACTTGAATGCATGTTAAGACAGAAAAGCAACATTTCTTACAAGGATACAGGAGTATCCCATGGAATGTAATGGATCAAACGGAGGTCAGTCACAGGAGAGGCCAGAACAGGAGCCAGAGAGCCATGAAGAGCCAAGGCACCTGCTCCATCTGTTCAGTTGTCTGCCTTTCTGGTCCCCTGCTTTACCCTCTCCCTCCATTCTGCTTCTCTCTTCTTATCCCAGACTGGATTTCTCTCCTTATTCAGGTTCAAGGCTGAAGAGGACCATTCTGCAGTGATGTCTCCCATTACACAGTCACTTGGCTCAAGTGACCAGCCCAGATAATGAAAGAGCTATCCCTTAAGAGAGTGCTTCCAAACAATCTGCATGTTGTATTAACTCATTTAACCCTTCTACCCAGCCTATTAGGTTTATCCCCGTTTTAGAGATAACAAATTTGTGAAAGTCTCTCAGTCGTGTCCGACTCTTTGCGACCTCATTGGAATTCTCCAGGCCAGAATATTGGAGTGGGTAGCTGTTCCTTTCTCCAGCAGATCTTCCCAACCCGGGAATCAAACTGGGGTCTCCTGCATTGCAGGCAGATTCTTTACCAGCTGAGCTACCAGGGAACCCCTAACAAACTTGAGGCAGAAAAATTAAATGACTTATCCAAATTTATATAGCATGTGAGCAGTAGATACAGGTTTCAAATCGAGACAGCCTAACTTCAGAGCCTGTGCTCTTAATCAGGGCTGTTCTGCTCCCTGAGCCCCAGTGCCGTTTCCCAGAAGAGAGAATGTGGTTGGCATCACTTGGATTGGGTGGGCACCCCACTCCAATCAGCCCTGGCCAAGGTGGTGATAGATGGACCTCAGCAGGACCACATGGCACAACGTGAATTGTAGGGCCCATCTCAGTGCTATTAAGGAATCAGTTATCCCAGAATGGAGATGGGGTTTGGACAGATACCACAAAGTCTTCATATTACTCTATGAAAATGCTGATGCTCTCTGAGCCAAGTCATGGGACAGTGTAGCAATACAGAATTGTGCTGTAGCTCAGCTGCTCAGTAGGTGTCTGACTGTAACCCAATGGACTGTAGCCCACCAGACTCCTCTGTCCATGGGATTTTCCAGGCAAGAATACGGGAGTGGGTTGCCATTCCCATCTCTAGGGGATTTTCCTGACCCAGGGAACCCATGTCTCCTGAGTCTCTTGCATTGGCATGTGGATTCTTTAACCACTGAGCCACAAGGTCATTAAAATATTTCAAGCACTGAGGATTTTCCTGGACATTATTATTTTCAGAGGCAACCCTACATGTGACTGATTTTTTTTTCCCAGCATTCTCTAAAGATGAGATTTAAAATTTCCCATGTGGCAGTTTAGCCAGGTTCTTGCAGTAGGGGAGTTCTTCTCCCCATCTAACCTAAATGAATCTAATGGCAGCTGAAACTGATCACTTTGTGTTGCTTTCAGAGTAAACTGCACACAAAGGGAACATGTGAGGAGATGCTGAGGTAATCTGTTCTTTGGCTGAGTGTCACACTGACTTAATTAGAAAATTTTATCAAAAGACTAATAACAAAGGCATAAAACGTTCCTGGAATTATGTGTCCAGAAAAAGTTTCATTAATTCAAGTTTTTTATATATAAACAAGTACATAAATGAGGAAAGCACTCCAAGTCTGAGAGAACATTGGCTCCCTAACAGAAATGGCAGGGACGATAAAACTGTGAACTAAGAAATAGGCAATTTTTGATACATATTTCTGACCCTCACCCCATAAATGCCCTAATGCATGAGGCATTGGCCCATGTGGAAATTCTGATGCATTCACCAGATTCCTAATACAAAATTCCATTGAATGTATATAATATTCCACCACAGCAAATGAACTAAGGAAAAAGAAAAAGAAAACAAGATATGCTCATTTTATTCTAAATTATCCAAAGATGTTTTCAGCTTACCCTCTCCTCAAACTTTCTCTATTTTTGCTTCTAGCTAGCTTTTTACCTTTTGCAGGCCCTCAAATTTTTTAGCAGTCCTCATCTCTCTTCTATTGTGGCCAAAGGATTAGCTGATAGTTTGCCCCCATTCCCTCATTACATACACACACACTCACATATATTCACATGCACACCCTTCTTGAGTCTGAGCCTCGCTGTCTTCCCTGAAATTTGGTTTGGGTCTATTTCACTCCAGCTCAGCTTATAACAAGTAGTCTCCTAGGCATTCTTAACCTTGTTTCCACTCTCTGTCAGCTTCCACAGGGATCACTTCTGCCATGTCTCTTTATCACAGTTTCTCAGTTCCCTATAGCATCAATGGAAGCTGCAACCCAGCTTCAACCAGTCCTCTCTGTGACCCCTCCAAGCTCCCCATTTAACTAGAATTTTTCATTTCACTCCAACCTCCACCTACGACATCACTCCAACTCTCCTGAACAATCTGCTCTCACTTTCAATTATTCTTGGGAACCTGACTTCTGAGTGATACGTACCAGGGACATCCAAATGGATGAGCTAAGAACAACCCCCATTGAACCTGAAGTGAGAAAAAGAAAGTCCTCAACCACCAATAACCCCACAAAGAGCAGACAAGAAAAGATAAGGTAACACTTTTTTTCTCTGTGGATACTTTCAGGTTGTCAACGCTTACATATAACCTCTTATTTTACAACCAAATAGCACCTCTCTAAGATAGGCAGTGCCTGGAAACTCCCATGGATGGAGGAGCCTGGTAGGCTGTAGTCCATGGGGTTGCTAAGAGTTGGACATGACTGAGCGACTTCACTTTCACTTTTCACTTTGATGCATTGGAGAAGGAAATGGCAACCCACTCCAGTGTTCTTGCCTGGAGAATCCCAGGGACGGGGCAGCCTGGTGGGCTGTCATCTATGGGGTCGCACAGAGTCGGACATGACTGACGTGACTTAGCAGCAGCAGCAGCAAGATAGGCAGGGACTGGATGATTTTTGTTGTTGTTTGACAGATGCGGAATCTCAGATCTTTTGATTTCAGGTCTGTTCCACTCCGTATCTCCTGGAGTTAAGAACCTGTTCCACAGGCACCAAAGCTTTGGTCAAGGGCTCCAGCAACCAGGCTAGAATGCTTTATTGATAGAGATGGCAGCACAGTACATACTACATACATTTGATTCATATATTCAACAAATACTGAGTCCATGACCAGCTACTGAGCTAGTACTTGGGACACTTATCTTCTGTCTTCCAGATTGCTGAAAGTATTTGCTAAAGACCTTTGCAGCAGTTGAGGGTTGAGAATTTCAAGGATACTGAGGCAGAGGCCACAGCCAACTCCTGACCATCAGTCCCACCCACAGATGGGGTTAGACGATGCCACCAGTTTCTTTAGGATATCCCTTTCGGTGATTCCTTCACTGCTATTAGCCAATGTCTCTCCCTCAACACCTCCTTCACCTGCTTTCCCGACTCATTAATGCTCAAGGTTCTTCCTGCCCCTAGTCCTTTCCACTCATGAAGAAAGCTCATCAAAACAACCAAGCTAGAAGCCCTTCTCTTCCAGGAAGTTTTTCACAAAACACAATGCTTAAAGTGGGCAATATTTAGTTCATATGAACGCATTACAAATTTCAGATATTCCTTTATCAGGATGGGAGGGTTTAGTTATAAAGTGATCTTTGGCTGAAGGAAGCCTTCCTCAAGTAGCTCAAAGCACCAGGAATCATTGACACCATTCTGCCTATGCCCAAGGCCAGCTCAGAGGGAAGTTGCAGTGCGCTCTGCACAGAGAAGGGCCTGGACTCCAATGACCTGAGCTGTCTGCAAAACTGACTCCTGGGACTTGTTTTAAACCTTTATGTTTCCAGCCCCAAGTTCTCTGGCACTGATGGGGAAGCACTTCTTTTTGAGACTTAGGCGGCTTTTGTGAACACATGGGCCCTGACTTTCATTTCACCGGATACACTACTATAGTGTAGGAGGGGTTTGGCTGCACAGCTGGTGCCATCCTCTGTGTGTGCATGGTGGTTGTGGAAAAGACACACTCTCTGGGAATATGAGGAAAGACCCTACAAAGGAGGTGTCGTTCAGGCCAGCTGTGTCGAGGGGTGGGTGCAGCGTGTCAGGATGTGGAATGAAGAGACCAAGGCTTCAGTCTCTGCTCTCTCCTTTCTGAGAATGACCTCCCCGAGGCATTTCCCCTCTCTGGGTCTCAGGTTGCTCATCTGGGGTGGGAGTATCCCAAACCTTGACATTTGCTTGCAAACTCTTAGATTCTGGGATTCCTTAGACTTTGCTCTTAATCCAGTCTTTATGACTCTAGTTTCACCAGAAACTCTTTGTGAGGAACAAGGCCCAGCTGTGGAAGGCATCAGTGAAAGACGTCAAGTCAAACAGAAGGTGCAGGGAGCAGAAAAGAACCATGAACCATGTGCCACCAAGGCTCATGATTCTCAGTTTTTTGAGAGGCCTGGCAGGTGGCAGGTAATGTGGGACATGCTAGGTCTATGGTAACAGGAAAATGTGAAGCTCCTTCTAAACCAGAGAGGGTGTGCCCCACCCAAAGGCACTCAAATTCATGTCTTCTAAGCACTGCACCTGTCACACAGAGCAACTCCGCGGGTTGGCTTACAACCAAGGACAGCAGGTTTGAGACCCCATACCATCTCCGGAACTAGAGAAAATATTTTTCCTGAAGGTAGCCAACTTGTCTGTTACCAGCTAAGACATTTTTCTTTTCAGAAATTCAGGTCAGTAGATTCCTTTTCAATCCGATGCTTCCCATGGAATCCAAAAGCAGAGACAAACAGGGTGGATCAGACAGAAAAGAGCTTAAAAACTTACAGTTTTAAGGACTTCCCTGGTGGTCCAGTGGCTAAGACTCCATGCTCCCAATGCAGGGGGTCTGAGTTTGATCCTTGGGCTAGGAACTAGATTCCACGTTTCAACTAACGATCCCATGTGCCACGACTAAGACCCAGTGCAGCCACACCAATAAATAAATATGTTAAAAACTTCCAGCCCATCTGAATCGCACTAGGCTCCAAGCGTCGACCCCAAAACTGGCTCTGTTGTTAAGCGGAAAAGCTTGTCTGCAACCTAAATGGTCCCCAATCACCTTCTGAACTGAGCAGTCCCTGAGAGCTGGGCAGAGTCACATAGGAGTGTGGCTTTTCAGATGAGAGAACAGCAGGCAAGAAATGGAGACTTCTTGCTAAGCCCCATTAACGTTTTAATAGAGCTTAAAGCAACGGTTCTCTTTGAAAACGCTTTATTCATAATTGACCAATTGTCATTAGATACAGTTACACTCCATGGCATCTTATTAGAAGGAGCTTGTTTGAACCCCTCCCCAAGCATTCATAGTAAATTCCTAACAGATGATGTCATAACAGGCCGTTACAATCCATAACATGTAGATACCATTAAAGCAATGTGTGTGCTTTTTTGGGACTGAAACATCTAACTTTATTATGAAGTTTGCTATAAAACCTGCTATGATGTATTTAACAATATTAAAGCATTTATTCTTTCATATTGAAGTCACACTGCCCCTGTGATGCCTGTTATTCCTGCCACAAATAAGAATTGCCAAAACTATCAGCTCAGCGTTTAAACACTTCCTTAAGAGATTTCTTTCTTTCTCTTTTCCTCGTCTTCATTACTATTTTTTTTTTTTTTGCTATGAAAAAGCAGATGTTCTAAAGCTACAAGTAACTGAAAACCAGCAATATATGCTCAAAGGCTGAAACCTAATATTTATGATAAGCTGATCCAATGAGAAATGTCTCCCCAGTGACCCTGGTCATGAAGTGGGAACCCATGTGGTCACTGGCCCTGGTGAGATAGTTGTCATTTATCAGAACCCGTGCACTGTGATTCTCGATTAGGGACTTTCCTGACATCAGCAACTCTCTACCTACTTGATACAAAAAGCAAAATAAATATGAAATCCATCCTTACTGCATCACATTCCATTGGCTTTACAATTGCCATATAAGATAGCAGTGATGGATTCCATAATTTATGGAAGGAGATTTGGGCTTCTGGGTGGCGGTGGGCTCTACTTTTTGTCTTTATCACTGTAACAAATGTTATAGTTTCTAATAAATCCTTCAGGTAGAAACCACTGTCACAAATGTGTGTTTCTAATTGTTAATGAGAGCTAGAGATATTTATACTCAGACAAATGGCAAAAATAAGAGAAAGACCAGTATTCCTTAGAAGAAATCATCAAATTCAGACTGTGGTAGAGACTTGACTAACTGCAGTACTAATACTTTGGTATTCTGGGGAATGTGTGCATGTTGGGGAGGAAGCCTCCCCACAAGAGCTTCTGATCCAAATAAATTCTGTAAAAGAGCTGGACACAACTGAAGCAACTTAGCATGCACGTGAATGCTCCATGATGAATATTCCATCACTTGCAGGTTAATTTGATATAACAAAGTCCTCTTTTAAAATGCAAGCATTCCTTAAAGGGTTAAGCCTATGAATTATTATGTTTCGGTACCTCTCTCATTACTGTAGTAATTTTCAGAAGGTTCTCTTTAATTCAATCTACCAAACATTTTAGTGAGTGCCTATTAGGTATAAAATAGAGTACTCTGTCCATTATGGGGTTTTTAGAAACAAAGATTGTCCAAACCCTCTTAACGGCTCCTCAAAGGAGGTCCTGCAGGTTCCCAACAAGAAGTTTATTCAAGTAACTCAAGTGAAAGGCTCCCATTCCTCCCTGTCCTCCAGAACTCTCTGGATCTTTCTCACTGTTCCTGTTTCTTATTGTTCCCATTGAGACACTGGACATTCATTTTTTCTCCCTGCGCCTACTTTTTCTATATGGAACTTCTAAACCCCATGGCTGTATTTGCTCTGTATGCATGTGTGTTCAGTTGTGTTCAACTCTTTTGCGATCCCATGGACTGTAGCCATCGGGGCTCCTCTGGCCATGGGATTCTCCAAGCAAGAATACTGGAGTGGGTTACCATTTCCTATTCCAGGGGATCTTCTAGGCTCAGGGACTGAACCCACATCTCTTACATCTCCTGCCTGGGCAGGTAGGTTCTTAACCACTAGCGCCATGTGGGAAGCCCTGTTTGCTCTGTAAAAGCCTATTGGGGCCAGAGCCCTGGGCTTCCACTTGCCAAGAGGAAATGCTTCCATTCAGATGAAAAAGACTGTATTTCTATAGGTCAAGCATGAGTCAGCCTGCGGGTTACTGTAGGAGGGAGCACTTGTCCCTGACTCTAGTGAATCCATGAGTGGGATTCCAGAAAGACTCACCCCTGTTATTTCCTCCCATCCCTCATTACTAACCACCCCGACCCCACTCCCAAAGGATTGATAAATTGACTGATTGTCAGTCAGGAAGAAAAAGTGGCCATACAAGGCTCAAGACTCTCATCTCCATTCTCTGAACTCACCTGTCTGCAGAAGGATGCATCTACTTGTCTGGGGCTATGAGTAAGGGGGTCTGTCCCTGGAGGTGAGATTTGTAATTTAGGAGAGAAGGGCAGATTCAATTCAGCAGAGTGTTGGCAATTCCATTTGGCCTCACATCAAAGCCACATTCTTTAATCCACCTTGAATCAGTAAAAAGCTGATATTTGGACCTCTACATGTCCAACCTCTGCACCTACCTCCCATCTCATCTGAATACTGCAAGGAAGAGAGCTATTTTGCTGGGGGGCGGGGGTGTCGGGAAATCCCTAAAAGCTAGCACTGTTACACCTCCTGCACTAAAGGTGGTACTGACTCCAGGTACTGTGTGCTCTGGGTGTGTCTTCTGCAGCATTTACGTGGAGACATAGTCCTCCAAAACTCTGTGGGCTGTTCTGGAAATCCTGCTTGGTACATTGCCATCCAACCCTAATCCTCATGGCAGAGATGCTTCTTCTTGGACACAAGTATGCAAAGTGATCTGATTAAATCCTCATTAATGAAATGTTAAGGAAGTAGTACCACATTTGCCTTCTCAGAAGTGTTCTGGTGATTTAATGGAGAAACACATGAGGAACCAGCTAACCAAAAATGATGAGTAAGAGGGGCAGAATTTCAGGCATACTTGAGCCAGATATTTGGGAACAAATCTACTCACCAGGCACTGAGGATGGAAAGCTTTAAATGCTTGCAGATAACATGCAGGGAAGAGAAAATACTAGTCTGACGATAAGAAAACCACGAGTTCAAGTATGATGGTAACTGGCGATGGTATTTGCCTTTGACATTAAGAAATAACACAGAGTAGGAGGGACTCAGGCAAGCCTGACACTATGGGCAACAAATAGCCTCAGTCAGTGTTCAACAAAAGGATTTATTTAAACCCTATATTTAAAAGAGGCAGCCTCTACTGGGTGCCAAAATATTGTCACTGAGCCAGATGGGGTTAATGGATCTTTTGCGTTTTCAAGAGAAACAAGTCATAAATGTGGATTTTTATGTAAAAACATCTGAATGCAGAGTTCCAAAAAATAGCAAGGAGAGATAAGAAAGCCTTCCTAAGACATCAATGCAAGAAATAGAAGAAAACAATAGAATGGGAATGACTAGAGATCTCTTCAAGAAAATTAGAGATACCAAGGGAATATTTCATGCAAAGATGGGCACAATAAAAGACAGAAACGGTATGGACTTAACAGAAGCAGAAGATATTAAGAAAAGGTGGCAAGAATCACAGAAGAACTTTACAAAAAAGATCCCAATGACCCAGATAACCACAGTGGTGTGATCGGTCACCTAGAGCCAGACATCCTGGAGTCTGAACTCAAGTAGACCTTAGGAAGCAACATTACGAACAAAGCTAGTGGAGGTGATGGAGTTCCAGCTGAGCTATTTCAAGTCCTAAAAGATGATGCTGTGAAAGTGCTGCATTCAATATGCCAGCAAATTTGGAAAACTCAGCAGTGGCCACAGGACTGGAAAAGGTCAGTTTTCATTCCAATCCCAAAGAAAGGCAATGCCAAAGAATGTTCAAACTACCACTCAAAAGCACTTATCTCACATGCTAGCAAAGTATGCTCAAAATTCTCCAAGCGAGATTTCAACAGTACATGAACCAAGAACTTCCAGATGTTCAAGCTGGATTCAGAAAAAGCAGAGGAACCAGAGATCAAATTGTCAACATCCGTTGGATTATCGAAACAGCAAGAAAGTTCCAGAAAAACATCTATTGCTATTGCTATTGCTAAGTCACTTCAGTCGTGTCCGACCCTGTGCAACCCCATAGACGACAGCCCACCAGGCTTCCCTGTCCCTGGGATTCTCCAGGCAAGAACACTGGAGTGGGTTGCCATTTCCTTCTCCAATGCATCAAAGTGAAAACTGAAAGTGAAGTTGCTCAGTTGTGTCCGACCCTCAGCAACCCCATGGACTGCAGCCTTCCAGGCTCCTCCATCCATGGGATTTTCCTGGCAAGAGTATTGGAGTGGGGTGCCATTGCCTTCTCCGAGAAAAACATCTACTTCTGCTTTATTGACTATGCCAAAGCCTTTGACTGTGTGGATCACAACAAACTGTGGAAAATTCTGAAAGAGATGGGAATACAAGACCACCTGACCTGCTTCCTGAGAAATCTGTATGCACATCAAAACCACAGTTAGAACCGGATATGGAACAGCAGACTGGTTCCAAATTGAGTAGGAGTACGTCAAGGCTGTATATTGTTACCCTGTTTATTTAACTTATATGCAGAGTACATCAGGCGAAATGCCAGGCTGGATGAAGCACAAGCTGGAATCATTATTGCTGGGAGAAATATCAATAACCTTAGATATGCAGATGACACCACCCGTATGGCACAAAGTAAAGAGGAACTAAAGAGCCTCTTGATGAAAGTGAAAGAAGAGAGTGAAAAAAAACTGGCTTAAAACTCAGCATTCAAAAAATGAAGATCATGGCATCCAGTTCCATCACTTCATGGCAAATAGATAGGGAAACAATGGAAACAGTGACAGACTTTATTTTCTTGGGCTCCAAAATCACTGCAAATGCTGACTGCAGCCATGAAATTAAAAGACGCTTGTTCCTTGGAAGAAAAGCTACAACAAGCCTAGACAGCATATTAAAAAGCAGAGACATTACTTTGCCGACAAAGGTCCATCTAGTAAAAGCTATGATTTTTCCAGTAGTCATGTATGAATGTGAGAGTTGGACCATAAAGAAAGCTGAATGCTGAAGAGTTGATGCTTTTGAACTGTGGTGTTGGAGAAGACTCTTGCAAGTTCCTTGAACTTCGAGGAGGTCAAACCAGTAAATCCTAAAAGACATCAGTCCTGAATATTTTTTGGAAGGACTGATTCTGACATTGAAGCTCCAATACTTTGGCCACCTGATGCGAAGAACTGATTACCTGGAAAAGACACTGAGGCTGGGAAAGATTGAAGGCAGGAGGAGAAGGGGACAACAAAAGATAAGATGGTTGGATGGCATCACTGACTCAATGGACTTGAGTTTGAGTAAGCTCCAGGAGTTGGTGATGGACAGGGAAAACTGGTGTGCTGCAATCCATGGGGTGGCAAAGAGTCGGAGATGACTGAGCAACTGAACTGAACTGACCTGCACCCTCCTTCAGTGTTAGTAATGAATTCTTTAAGAAAACAAGGTCAAACAATAACAATCCCGCAGCCATACAGGCTCTGACTGTGCAGGAAGTGTGAGACTGTCCTCAGGCCCAAGCTGACCCAGGGGTGTTCTTTGCCCCCTAGGCCTTCACTGAGTCTGGCTTTTCTGGATGCAGGATCCCTGCATATGCTAAACTCTGGCCTTCCTAATTCTGATTTTTAAAATCACCATGAAATACTTCAAAGAGATGAGTACAGACTCATTTTCAATAGAATGAACTCCAGCTAGCTGAAAAAAAGGCTTGTTTCTTAGCCATGAACAGCTGCTAATACCACTTTGAATGTAATAATATAACTGGTGCCTTCTGATGTTCAGTTCAGTTCAGTTCAGTTGCTCAGTCATGTCTGACTCTTTGTGACCCCATGAACCGCAGAACACCAGGCCTCCCTGTGCATCACCAACTCCTGGAGTCCACCCAAACCCATGTCCATTGAATCGGTGATGCCACCCAACCATCTCATCCTCTGTCATCCCCTTCTCCTCCTGCCCTCAATCTTTCCCAGCATCAGGGTCTTTTCAAATGAGTCAGCTATTCGCATCAGGTGGCCAAAGTAATGGAGTTTCAGCTTCAACATCAGTCCTCCCAATGAACAGCCAGGATTGATATCCTTAGGATGGACTGGTTGGATCTCCTTGCAGTCCAAGGGACTCTCAAGAGTCTTATCCGACACCACAGTTCAAAAGCATCAATTCTTTGGTGCTCAGCTTTCTTTATAGTCCAACTCTCACATCCATACATGACCACTGGAAAAACCCTGACTTAGACGGACCTTTGTTGACAAAGTAATGTCTCTGCTTTTCAATATGCTGTCTAGATTGGTCATAACTTTCCTTCCAAGGAGTAAACGTCTTTTAATTTCATGGCTGCAATCACCATCTGCAGTGATTTTGGAGCCCAGAAAAATGAGGTCAGCCACTGTTTCCAATGTTTCCCCATTTATTTGCCAGGAAGTGATGGGACTGGATGCCATGATCTTAGTTTTCTGAATGTTGAACCTTAAGCCAACTTTTTCACTCTCCTGATCTTTCACTTTCATCAAGAGGCTCTTTAGTTCTTCTTCACTTTCTGCCATAAGGGTGGTGTCATCTGCATATCTGAGGTTATTGATATTTCTCCCGGCAATCTTGACTCCATCTTGTGCTTCCTCCAGCCCAGTGTTTCTCATGATGTACTCTGCATAGAAGTTAAATAAGCAGGGTGACAATATACAGTCTTGACATACTCCTTTTCCTATTTGGAACCAGTCTGTTGTTCCATGTCCAGTTCTAACTGTTGCTTCCTGACCTGCATACAGGTTTCTCAAGAGGCAGGTCAGGTGGTCTGGTATTCCCATCTCTTTCAGAATTTTCCACAGTTTATTGTGATCCACACAGTCAAAGGCTTTGGCATAGTCAATAAAGCAGAAATAGATGCCTTTCTGGAACTCTCTTGCTTTTTTCAAGATCCAGCGGATGTTGGCAATTTGATCTCTGATTCCTCTGCCTTTTCTAAATCCAGCTTGAACATCAGGAAGTTCACAGTTCACGTATTGCTGAAGCCTGTCTTGAAGAATTTTGAGCATTACTTTACTGGCATGTGACATGAGTGCAATTGTGCGGTCATTTCAACATTCTTTGGCATTGCCTTTCTTTGGGATTGAAATGAAAACTGACCTTTTCCAGTCCTGTGACCACTGCTGAGTTTTCCAAATTTGCTGGCATACTGAGTGCAGCACTTTCACAGCATCATCTTTCAGGATTTGAAATAGCTCAACTGGAATTCCATCACCTCCACTAGCTTTGTTCATAGTGATGCTTCCTAAGGTCCACTTGACTTCACATTCCAGGATGTCTGGTTGTAGGTGAGCAATCACACCATCGTGATTATCTGGGTCATGAAAATCTATTTTGTACAGTTCTTCTGTGTATTCTTGCCATCTCTTCTTAATATCTTCTGCTTCTGTTAGGTCCCTACCGTTTCTGTCCTTTATTGAGCCCATATTTGCATGAAATGTTCCATTGGTATCTCTAATTTTCTTGAAGAGATCTCTAGTCTTTCCTATTCTGTTGTTTTCCTCTATTTCTTTGCATTGATCGCTGAGGAAGACTTTCTTCCCTCTCCTTGCTATTCTTTGGAACTCTGCATTCAAATGGGCATATCTTTCTTTTTCTCCCTTGCTTTTCGCTTCTCTTCTTTTCACAGCTATTTGTAAGGCCTCCTCAGACAGCCATTTTGCTTTTTTTGCTTTTCTTTTTCTTGTGGATGGTCTTGATTCCTGTCTTCTGTACAATGTCATGAACCTCCATCCATAGTTCATCAGGCACTCTGTCTATCAGATCTAGTCCCTTAAATCTATTTGTCACTTCCACTGTATAGTCATAAGGGATTTGATTTCGGTCATAGCTGAATGGTCTAGTGGTTTTCCCCACTGTCTTCAATTTCAGTCTGAATTTGTCAGTAAAAAGTTCATGATCTTAGCCAGTCAGCTCCTGGTCTTGTTTTTGATGACTGTATAGAGCTTCTCCATCCTTGGCTGCAAAGAATATAATCAGTCTGATTTCGGTGTTGACCATCTGGTGATGTCCATGTGTAGAGTCTTCTTTTGTGCTGTTGGAAGAGGGTGTTTGCTGTGACCAGTGCGTTCTGTTGGCAGAACTCTATTAGCCTTTGCCCTGCTTCATTCTGTACTCCAAGGCCAAATTTGCCTGTTACTCCAGGTGTTTCTAGACTTCCTATTTTGCATTCCAGATATCACATAAGAAACAAATCGCCAGTCCAGGTTTGATGCAGGATACAGGATGCTTGGGGCTGGTGCACTGGGATGACCCAGAGCGATGGTATGGGGAGGGAGGTGAGAGGGGGGTTCAGGATGGGGAGCACATGTACACCCATGGCAGATTCATGTTGATGTATGGCAAAACCAATACAATATTATAAAGTAATTAACCTCCAATTAAAATAAATAAATTTAATAAAAAAAAAAAAAAGAAAAGGAATCTTTTGGGGTTGTTAGTTCTAGAAGGTCTTGTAGGCCTTCATAGAAGTGTTCAACTTCAGCTTCTTCAGCATTACTGGTCGGGGCATAGACTTGGATTACCGTGATATTGAATGGTTTGCCTTGGAAACAAACAAAGATCATTCTGTCTTTTTTGAGATTGCTTCTGATGTTATTTTATTAAAAAGTTGCATTATAACAGACAAAAAAATGATGGAATTATTATGAAATTCAGGCCTCTTCAAAGCAGACGCTTCCCACCATGGACTCTAATATCTTTAAAAGGCTAAAACACCTGAAACAATCTGGGAGTAAGAATACATCTTTTAAATTATAGCCTTTATCAACATTCCTCAGGATTTCACCTTGAAACTTAGCAACTTTATTCTCCTGACAACAACTTACTTCACAAAGATGAAACAGGTTCAATAAATTGGTCTAACAGAACCTTTGCTGCTGCTGCTAAGTCACTTCAGTCATGTCCGACCTTGTGCGACCCCATAGACGGCAGCCCACCAGACTCCTCTGTCCCTGGGATTCTCCAGGCAAGAACACTGGAGTGGGTTGCCATTTCCTTCTCCAATACATGAGAGTGAGAACTGAAAGTGAAGTTGCTCAGTCGTGTCCGACTCTTCACAACCCCATGGACTGCAGCCCACCAGGCTCCTCCATCCATGGGATTTTCCAGGCAAGAGTGCTGGAGTGGATTGCCATTGCCTTCTCCAACAGAACCTTTAGGATGTTAAGTAAACCAACATTAAGGGAAGGCAAATTCCTCCACTCCATTGGGTACCTGATGACAAGGCCCTCTAGGTTTTAGTTACAGAATCTCAAGGAAATGTGATCTGAGTACTGAAAAGAGGCCCCGTGTGTACAGTGGAAGCATGATGCCTCTTCAGGATCTCATTAGGGGCCTGGAGCTCTTTGCATAAGAGCCTGGTCAGCCTGCTGGCGTGGGAGGGCCCCCACCGCAGAGGGTGATGGAGGGTGGTGAAAACAACAGGACAGGGATGATCTTCTCCTCAAACTCCCTACCAGAGAGGACAGCTTTATAGCCTGGACCCTAGATACACTAAGCTTATGGGGACAAAACAAGCATTTTGGGGGGTGAGAATCAGATACATTCAATCAAATAACAGGATCAGGGCCAAAGGAGGGGGGTCCAACAAGAAGTTTTTTGTGTTTTGTTTTTTTTTTTTCCCCCACTGACTTAAGCTGGTTCCTCGATTGACCCTTCAGAAGACAAATTGTTTGACTTAACAAACCTGCGTGCTGGTCCTTGGGTGTGTATTTCTGTCCTCAAAACTACCAGTTAGTTTACATAATTCAGTTCTTGGGAAGAATTATGCTGCTTTAAAATGTACTTAACATGCTTAGTTCTTCAGATGCATTCATTTGTTTCAGAAATTGGTTTCTGGATACAGAAGTCATCTAATTCTCTTTGCAAACTTCCTCATGAGTGAAGGAAGATGAACTAATAACCCAGTTGTATCTGGGAAGATTAATGTCTGTCTGTCTACCACAAACCCGGGTCTTCCCAGATGGCTCAGCGGGTAAAGAATCTGCTTGCTAGCAGGAGACGTGGGTTCTGCCCCTGGGTCAGGAAGATATCCTGGAGAAGGAAATTGCAAACCATTCCAGTATTCTTGCCTAGAAAATTCCATGGACAGAGGAGTCTTGCTACAGTTCATGACGTTGCAAAAGAGGCAGACATGATTTAGTGATCAAACAACAACCACCACAAACCCAGAACAAAACATGGTGGGGAAGGGGAGGGAGTTAGTACTTTTCAATTCAATTCAATAAAGATTTATGCAGAGATTCCTTTAAGGAGTTGATAGCTCAGAAAACAATAGGACATGATACACTGAGTTTGAGGGGGTAATTAGAGTGCATATCCAGCCAGGCTTGCCTGGAATGGTCCTAGTGGTGGTCTAGTCGCTAAGTCGTGTCTGACTCCTGTGAACCCATGGACTGTAGCCTGCCAGACTTCTCTGTCCATGGGATTTTCTAGGCAAGAATATTGGAGTGGGTTTTCATTTCCTTCTCCAGGGGATCATTCTTCAGTACTAGCCTTCTTTAGGGTCCAACTCTCACATCCATACATGACTACAGGAAAAACCATAATCTGAAAGGAAATCAACCCTGAATATTCATTGGAAGCACTGATACTGAAGCTGAAGCTCCAATACTTTGGCCATCTGATGTGAAGATTGACTCACTGGAAAAGACCCTGATGCTGGGTAAGACTGAAGGCAGGAGAAAAAGGGGATGACAGAGGAGATGGTTGGATTGCATCACCAAGTCAATGGACATGAGTTTTAGCAAACTGTGGGAGACCTGCCATGCTGCAGTCCATGGGGTCACAACAAGAGACATGACTGAGCGTCTAAACAATGACATGTGAGAACAACTTCAAAGGCAGAAGTCAACAAACCACAACTCATGGACAAATCTATCCCATTGTTTGTTTTTATAAATAAAGTTTTCTTAGAATACAGTCATGTCTGTTCATTTATGGATGCTGTGGCTGCTTTTGCTCTACCTACAATGGCAGAGTTGTGTGGTTACAGTAGAGACTGTAGGGCCCTGAGAACCTAAAATATTTACTTTCTGGCTTTTTACAGGGTTGATACCTCCTCCAAAGCTTCCCTGGTGGCTCAGACAGTAAAGTATCTGTCTGAAGTGCCAGGAGACCCAGGTTTGATCCCTGGGTTGGGAAGATCCCCTGAAGAAGGAAATGGCAGCCCGCTCCAGTACTCTTGCCTGGAAAATCCCATGGATGGAGGAGCCTGGTAGGCTACAGTCCATGGGGTTGCAAAGAATCAGACATGACTGAGCGACTTCACTTTCACTTTCACCTCCTGTAAGGCAGTGCCTTATAATTCAGGACCACAGTCAATCCTAAAGGAAATCAGTCCTGAATATTCATTGGAAGGACTGATGCTGAAGCTGAAACTCCAATACTTTGGCCACCTGATGCGAAGAACTGACTCATTGGAAAAGACCTTGATGCTGGGAAAGATTGAAGGCAGGAAGAGAAGGGGATGACAAAGGACGAGATGGTTGGATGGCATCACCAACTTGATGGACATGAGTTTGAGCAAGCTCTGGGAGTTGATGAAGGACAGGGAAGCCTGACATGCTGCAGCCCATGGGGTTACGAAGAGTCGGACATGACTGAGTGACTGAATTGAATTGAACTGACACCCACTAGAAGTCTTTAGACCTGCTGAGATTCTGTGTGACCCAGCCAAGGAAAGCCCAGTCTGCCTCCTGATTGCAGGACCTCTGTCTGCAGGTACCAGGTTCCTTTGGGTCTTCTTCACGGCTCTAATCAGCCCTCTTTTCTAGATAGACATCAATGTATATTTTCTCACATAGTTCCACTGCAGCGAGCAAAGGCATGGCTTTCTGGGGCTCAGAGACGGACTCACCAATCACATCAATTATAATAAGCTGGGGGTGTGAATATAATTACTCCTGGGAGAGCTATGCTGCAAGAACCAAAGCAGATATGTTGAATTTCATTCACCTCTACCATCTCTTACCCTTCTCCAAGAGAAAGCATTGTCAGAAAAGACAGGGGGAGCGTGGAAAGAGTGAGAGGAAGTGTATACATGAGGCAAGTTGCCTTCAAGTGTGGCTATGAACTGAACAGCCTTGGAAGCCTCCTGTTCCTGGACACATCTGCTGGGCTCCAACATGCAATAGAACATCCTAGACTTTGTAGTTCAGCCCTCATTTCACACATTTTTATTCTTTACACTAAAGTGATATGTGACTATGCCCCTTGCTAGGGTTGGGTTATTATTGCTTTGTAAGACTCTTTTAGATGAGAAAGCTCACAAATCAAGAAAATCCTGTCAGACCACATGCTGAAATTTCTGGTTCACAAAGTTTTGTCACCAGTTTTAGAAACTAGAAAGAGGACCTGTCTCTGGAAAAATTATGACATGAATAAAGTTAGCTTTCCAAGTCAGCAGCCTGGCCCTTCTTATTCTTTCCCTCTTCCTGTGTCACAGCTTTTCTCACCACTCTGACCACCATGGCTCCAGCATCATCACAGGCTCGCTGGCACAGGTGTTTGAGGCTAGTCATGGGGTTCCTTTATGTGCTGAACTTGGGGATGTTGAATGTAAACCTCATTCTAACAAAAGGAGGATAAGCTGGTCCATGGAGAAAGTGGTGAAAGAAACTGGGGGGAAGAGAGGCCCATGTCACCATGAGATGTCATGACATACAGCTGGTATTCATTCCACTGATGGCTCGGAGGGGCCTGAGAACCTTGGTCAAAAGCAGACTCATTTGAAATTGGAACCTTCAATTAGTAATGAAGGGCAAATTCTTTGCTTGATTCTTGAGTTAACTCTCAGAATGGTTCAGGGAGCTTCTTTATTTTCCCAGACTCTCAGTTTCCACTTTTGTAACTGACAGAGCTGGTTACTACTGAGGGGTGAGGGAAACTATCAGGGGAAATGCTTATTATTCTCTTCTTTCCAGCTCTAGAGCAGAGTGATGTGATGACCAAGATGGGGAATCTGGGTATGTGCCCAGAATAATGGCGGAGTTTCTCCAGCAGGGCTTCCCTGGTGGCTCAGACGATAAAGAATCTGCCTGCGATGCAGGAGACCCAAGTTCAATCCCTGGGTCGGGAAGATCCCCTGGGGAAGGGCATGGCAGCCCACTCCAGTATTCCTGCCTGGAGAATTCCATGGACAGAGGAGCCTGGCAGGGCTATAGTTCACGGGACCGCAAAGAGTTGGACACAACTGAGCGACTTCCACTTCCACGTCTCTCCAGCACCTGTGTCCCTTGCTTGAAATTTCATTCTAATGTGGTTTAAGAGAAAGTGACCCAGGGATGGGACTGTCCCCAGAATGGTGGTATCTGTCAGAAAGGCCTTGAGGTACAAACACACCTGGCCCAGTTTCGACTCCTGGGCCTCCTCTGCTGGGATCTGTGCCGGCCAGAGATCTCTGCCAGCATCGTGGTTTCAGAAAGTCAGTTCTCGGCGTGTCAACCTTACAACCCCTGAGCTCACAGGTCCTTGTGGCACCCTTCAGACACTTTTAATAGTTTCAGCCATTTTCAAGGCCTAGCCCCTCCCAATGCAACACTCCGGGCTGGCTCTGCTACAATTCACGCAGCAAGCCGAGAATTTTTCTCCTTTTGGCACTGCTAAGGGGAGAGGTGTTGAAAAGAAGCCCAAGCAGATGGGAATGGGATTCCATTACTTGGTAAATATCTGAATGGCATTTCTTTTTAATTCAATGTGAGAGTTTTAGCATGTTTACAATTTTCCCTACCTTAATTATGAAGTCCATTTTATTAAAGGTGCACATACCTCGATTACAGCTGGTGAGCTTTTGGCTCTGAGGTAGGTAGCTGTGTGAGAATTCCATCCTGGGCGTTGTTTTAGGTCTGTTAGCAACTGGTGCAGCACTTGCCAGTTTCCCTCCCTGGGTAGCGACAGAGACACTAACACAATAGCAAAGCTGTTAATCCCAAACACTTTACTAATAAGGCAAGCTGCCTTGCTGGAGGTTGCAGAGAGGATGGAGGACGGATGTGGAAATGCTAATATAGAAGCTCACAATCTCTCTAGTACCCACAGATTGGTGGATAATGAAGAATGTACTGCTTTCCTCAAGATATCACTGCACTCAGTCACCTCAGAGCTTCCCCACTAATCACATGTCATCAACTGATGTATGTATTTGGGAGGCAGTGAAGGTGAACAATCAGCCTGGATGTGTTCACTCCATGGATGGTGTGTTTACCGCACGGATGATGTATTCACCTTGTGAATGATGTGTTAATCCTGTGAAAGTGAAAGGGTTAGTTGCTCTGTTGTGTCCAACTCTTTGCAACCCCATCAACTGTAGCCCACCAGTCTTCTCTGTCCATGGAATTCTCCAGGCAAGAATACTGGGGTGGATTGCCATTCTCTTCTCCAGGGGATCTTTCTGACCCAGGGACTGAACCCAGGTCTCCTGCATTGCAGGCAAAAGGCAAACTCTTTATCATCTGAGCCAGCAGGGAAGCTGGGTTCATCCTGTGGATGGCACGCAAAAGATTCTTGTGGGACTCAACTTTCTTCATCATTTTTGACATGCTTCTCTATATGATTTATTGATCCTTTGGCCACATGGTAGATTCTGTAGATATTTAGTTTTGAAAAGAAATGATAACTATATTATTAGTTTCAGAAAATATCACAATCATAGAGGCTGGATATTGTACAGTTTGAGTGGAATGTAGTTTTGGAAGCATGACGTGGCCAAGTTCAAGGACTCTGAGGAAGTGAAAAGAAGGCAAGAAGTCATGGAAACTGATTTTTCCCCTTCCTCTACAGAACAGGTGCAAGCAGCTGTGGGGGAAACACACAAACTTCAACTTGGATTTGGAAGTAAAAATTGCACCGTGGGATTTAACCTTTAGATAGTCACAGACCTAGCTCAGAATCTCCTTGCCCTGGACATGCTTAACATGGACTTCACCCCGTGATTGGTTTGGTGGTGGCACAGGGGTAGCCACTGACCAAAATGCAATATCTGGCTTGACACAGACTTTTGGAAAGCCATAAAGAATTCCTCAACGTAGTTATAAATTAGAATAACTCCTGGAAGCCTTCAAAGAATATCAGTGCCTCTGAGTTCACCTTTGTAGACTGGATCTCAATCAGCCTTAGTGCAGGCTCCTGAGAACTATAGTTTGCAAAACTTTCCAGGTGATTCTGGCGCTCTACCACATTTGAGAAGATTTTTTATGTTTTCTAGGCTTAATTTTTTAAATTAAATTTAAAAGAAGTCTGACTTAGAGTTGTTAACATCTTGCTTTACCAAATAAAGAAAAATAAACTACCTGCTATCACCATCATTTTATCAGAAAAAGACAAAGGAACACCAAGGTAAAAATTGGAAGGGCAGATCTTTAAACACATTTAATTTCATAAAAAGTCGCTAAGCTGCCACACCCATGTTCATAACAGAATTATTTATGAAAGGTACCAAGAAGTGGAAGTAATCCAAGTGTCCACTGATGGAATGGACAAACAAAATGTGGTGTGTGTGTGTGTGTGTGTGCCAAGTGGCTTCAACTGTGTCTGACTCTTTGCGAGCCTATGGACCTTCGTGCTCCAGGCTCCTCTGTCCATGGGTTTATCCAGGTAAGAATACTGGAGTCCTCCTCCAGGGGATCTTCCTGACCCAGGGATCCAACCCACGTCTCTAACGTCTCCTACATTGGCAGGTGAGTTCTTTATCATCAGTAGCGCTACCTGGAAAGTCAGTAAGCTGTCACACCCATATTCACAACAGTATTATTCAGGAGAGACACCAAAAAACAGAAGAAACTCAAGCATCCACTGATGGAATGGACAAACAAAATATATATCCATATATATCCATACATGGTATATCCATAAAGGGAATATTGCTCAGCCTCAAAAAGAAAGGAAATTCTGACATATACTACAACAAGGATGAATCTTGAGGATATTGTGCTATGCAAAATAAGCCAGTCACAAAAGGACAAGTATTATTTGATTCTATTTAAATGAGATACCGATGACAGCCAAATTCATAAAGACAAAAAATAGAATGGTGGATTCCGGCATTTGGGGGTTGGGGAGTTGTTGTTTGTTGATGGGTATGGAGTTTGAGTTGGAGATGCAAAAGTTCTGGAAATTGATAGTGGCGATGATTACACAAAAATATGAATGTATTAAAGGCTATTCAACTATACATTTAAAAATTGTTAAAATAGTGAAATTCATGTTATATATATATTCCATTTCAATTTTAAAAATTCACAAAGTTTCCTTTATCCTTTTTCATTTTGTGTGCTAATTGGCATTTGAAAGCCACTGTCCAGGTTAGAGGAATCTGCCATAACTTAAGGAGAGGAAGCACCACTGTGGGTGCAGCCCAAGCGGCTGAATCCAGTTACCCAGGAGCCACTCACAATTGGAAAGTCTTGCCTCCATATAGGCTGTGGGCTTCCCCGGTGGTCTGGTGGTAAAGAACCCACCTGCCAAGGCAGAGATATAAGAGATGCAGCTTCTATCCCTGGGTTGGGAAGATCCCCTGGAGGAGGAAATGACAACCCACTCCAGTATTCTTGCCTGGGAAATCCGATGGACAGAGGAGCTTGATGGGCTACGGTCCAGGGGGTTGCAAAGAGTCAGACATGACTTAGCACGCACTCACCAGACAGACTGCAACAACCAAACCCAGGCTGGGTGATGGAAAGACACTTCCAGAGTATAGAACACATTAGCCATGCTCCTGGAGAAACTAAACAATCCTCTCAAACACGCAAGCATGCTAGGCCAGGGTCGTCTTATCCTTTAAACTGTTTGGTATGTTTTATGGGCAGAGAGGCCTTAGAGGATGATGGACCCAAGAAAGTTTTCGAGAAACCAGAGATTTGGACCTAAGATTAGTCTGAGTAAACAACAGCCACTGACACTTTGTGTTTTTCTTCACAAAGCAATAGAGCAAAGTAGAAAAGGACTGAGCAGAGGTTAAAACCAAAGCAAGGCAAGGCCTTCCCTGATAGCTCAGTTGGTAAAGAATCCACCTGCAATGCAGGAGACCCAGTTTGATTACTGGGTTGGGAAGATCCACTGGAGAAGGGATAGGCTGCCCACTCCAGTATTCCTGGGCTTCCCTTGTGGCTCAGCTGGTAAAGAATCTGCCAGCAATGCAGGAGACCTGGGTTCAATCCCTGGGTTGGGAAGATCCCCTAAAGAAGGGAAAGGCTACATAATCCAGTATTGTAGCCTGGAGAATTTCATGGCCTGGAGAATTTCATGGACTGTACAGTCCATGGGGTTGCAAAGAGTCGGACACGACTGAGCGACTTTCACTTTCACTTTCAATGCGAGGCCCACTGGAAGCCACTTACAGATAAGATTTGTTCTCTTATCTGTAACTGTTCTCTGCAACAGTTAACCTTTAGTGAAATGATAGGATTAGATGAAGAGCAATATTGTTCTTTATTATAGTGGTTGTTTCTTATTAACATATATAACTATGGAATGAGGTTCATGACATTGTACAGAAGACAGGGATCAAGACCATCCCCATGGAAAAGAAATGCAAAAAAGCAAAATGGCTGTCTGGGGAGTCCTTACAAATAGCTGTGAAAAGAAGAGAAGCGAAAAGCAAAGGAAAAAAGGAAAGATATAAACATCTGAATGCAGAGTTCCAAAGAATAGCAAGAAGAGATAAGAAAGCCTTCTTCAGTGATCAATGCCAAGAAATAGAGGAAAACAACAGAATGGGAAAGACTAGGGATCTCTTCAAGAAAATCAGAGATACCAAAGGAACATTTCATGCAAAGATGGGCTCGATAAAGGACAGAAATGGTATGGACCTAACAGAAGCAGAAGATATTAAGAAGAGATGGCAAGAATACACAGAAGAACTGTACAAAAAAGATCTTCACGACCCAGATAATCACGATGATGTGATCACTGACCTAGAGCCAGATATCCTGGAATGTGAAGTTAAGTGGGCCTATAAAGCATCACTACAAAAAAAGCTAGTGGAGGCGATGGAATTCCAGTTGAGCTATTCCAAATCCTGAAAGATGATGCTGTGAAAGTGCTGCACTCAATATGCCAGCAAATTTGGAAAACTCAGCAGTGGCCACAGGACTGGAAAAGGTCAGTTTTCGTTCCAATCCCAAACAAAGGCAATGCCAAAGAATGCTCAAAGTACCGCACAATTGCACTCATCTCACACGCTAGTAAAGTAATGCTCAAAATTCTCCAAGCCAGGCTTTAGCAATATGTGAACCATGAACTTCCTGATGTTCAAGCTGGATTTAGAAAAGGCAGAGGAATCAGAGATCAAATTGCCAACATCCGCTGGATCTTGGAAAAAGCAAGAGAATTCCAGAAAGGCATCTATTTCTGCTTTATTGACTATGCCAAAGCCTTTGACTGGGTGGATCACAATAAACTGTGGAAAATTCTGAAAGAGATGGGAATACCAGACCACCTGATCTGCCTCTTGAGAAACCTGTATGCAGGTCAGGAAGCAACAGTTAGAACTGGACCTGGAACAACAGACTGGTTCCAAATAGGAAAAGGAGTATGTCAAGGCTGTATATTGTCACCCTGTTTATTTAACTTATATGCAGAGTACATCATGAGAAACGCTGGACTGGAAGAAACACAAGCTGGAATCAAGATTGCCAGGAGAAATATCAATAACCTCAGATATGCAGATGACACCACCCTTATGGCAGAAAGTGAAGAGGAACTCAAAAGCCTCTTGATGAAAGTGAAAGAGGAGAGTGAAAAAGTTGGCTTAAAGCTCAGCATTCAGAAAACAAAGATCATGGCATCCGGTCCCACTACTTCATGGGAAATAGATGGGGAAACAGTGGAAACAGTGTCAGACTTTATTTTGGAGGGCTCCAAAATCACTACAGATGGTGACTACAGCCATGAAATTAAAAGACGCTTACTCCTTGGAAGGAAAGTTATGACCAACCTAGATAGCACATTCAAAAGCAGAGACATTACTTTGCCAACAAAGGTTCGTCTAGTCAAGGTTATGGTTTTTCCTGTGGTCATGTATGGATGTGAGAGTTGGACTGTGAAGAAGGCTGAGTGCCGAAGAATTGATACTTTTGAACTGTGGTGTTGGAGAAGACTCTTGAGAGTCCCTTGGGCTGCAAGGAGATCCAACCAGTCCATTCTGAAGGAGACCAGCCCTGGGATTTCTTTGGAAGGAATGATGCTAAAGCTGAAACTCCAGTACTTTGGCCACCTCATGTGAAGAGTTGACTCATTTTAAAAGACTCTGATACTGGGAGGGATTGGGGGCAGGAGGAGAAGGGGACGACAGAGGATGAGATGGCTGGATGGCATCACTGACTCGATGGACATGAGTCTGAGTGAACTCCAGGAGTTGGTGATGGACAGGGAGGCCTGGTGTGCTGCCATTCATGGGGTTGCAAAGAGTCGGACACGACTGAGCGACTGATCTGATCTGATGTAATAGACATAGATATGCATACATGTACATACATACATACACATATGAAGGCTTCCCTGGTAGCTCAGACAATAAAGAATCTGCCTGCAATGTAGGGGACCCAGGTTCAATCCCTGGGTCAGGAAGATACCCTGGAGAAGAGAATGGCAACCCACTCCAGTATTCATGCCTGGGAAATCTCATTGGCTATAGTCTATGGGGTCTCAAAGAGTTGGACATGATTGAGTGACTAAGCACCATGCATATGAAATGGAGGTCTGTTATGACTGGTTAGTATGTTTGTAAAATTCAAATTAATCTGTTCTTAGCAACACTGACCTTGATAGTCTACAAGGCAGGCCATATAGCTGGAATTTATAATCATGACATTTTCATACTGCATTAAGAATCTCTATGGGTGATAATAGAGCACTAAAATAGCTAACATTGCATCGATGTTTCTCACTCCCTACATTTGTTTAATTTCTTTGCCAGAGACACATACTTAAGTTGTCTTGGTAGATTTTTGTAATATGCCTTTCAAATGGAAAACTGTATTCGAGCATTCCAATTTTATCAAGTAGCAGAAACACCCAGGCTGCTGGCCAAAATTTGCGTGTTTGTTACTGCATTCCATACCCAGATATTTCAGGACTGAAGAATAATAACCATTTTCTAAAATGTTATTGGATCCATAATTCTGGCAGCAGTTTAATTCACTTAGCCATTTCCATTAAAGCAATAATTATCAACACATAATTGTACGAATCACCACATATAGTGATAATCAATTCCAGTTGAAATAGTCTTTTTAGTTCAACAATGTTTGTTAATACCCACTATGTGTAATGCTCTATGATTTCTTACCTGTATCCAGCACTTCAGAATCTTGAAAGTCATGTTCATTATCTTACTCGATTCTGACAGAAGCCTATGAGAAGGATAAGCAGGTTAACATACAAGGAAACTGAGGCACAGAGAGATTAAAAGCTTTGCTCAAGAGCATGGACCTAGTAAGTGATGTAGTAGCAATAAAATCCAAAATTTTCTCAAGCCTATTCCTTCTCTGTGTTGCCCCTCACATTACCTCTCCTCACTGTCACCACTCATTGTTGGTATTTATCTGAAATTATCCTTTACCAGTCCTCTAAGTAAACTTTTTGTGTCAATACAACTTTTTTTGTTGTTTTTTCTAGAATGCTCTACCATCTCACTAAGCAGGATACCATGTGACTCAGATGGTCTTCACTCCATAAGCTCAGCTAACTCTTCGACCAGTAAATGCCCTTCAATTCGTCTGCTTTCCCTAACAATGATAGTGTTGCATTCCTCCTTCCAGCAAGAGAAATGAGAGGGGAAGCCTTGCCTTTGCTCCAGGGTAGGTGGTGTGACGTGATGTGCAGAGGAGCCTTCGAGTCAAGAGACCTGAGTTTTAGTCCTGGTTCTGCTATTGACTAGAGGTGAAATGTTGGACAAACTTGATGCCACCACAGCCCTAGTTTCCTACCAAATAAGAATTGTGATGCCTTTTCTGCTTTTCTCAGAGGATGAGATTAAAGGCAAATATGTGAAGAATCTGAAGATAAACTCGGTATTAATGTAAATATTGCCAAGTCTTTTTAGTATTCCATCATTAAATGTGGGGGTGGGGATAAAGAAACTTCCTACTGACTCTTTTGAGTCAGACTTTTAAATTGTATTTCTAAATGTTTGTGGGTGGAGGGTGTAGCTGGGAATAAAGGAGGAGATGGAACTTTACTTTTCATTTCAGGGATTGGATGGACCCCTTTGAAATATGTGCATGAATGCTCAGTTGCTTCATTTGTGTCTGACTCTTTGTGACCCTTTGGACTGTAGCCCGCCAGGCTCCTCTGTCCATGGGATTCTCCAGGGAATAACACTGGCTTCGGTTGCCATTTCCTTCTCCAGAGGATCTTCCAAACCCACAGACTGAACCCATGTCTCTCCTGCATCTCCTGCATTGCAGGTGGATTCTTTACCATTGAGCCACCACAGAAGCCTTTTGACATATGTACCTTGTCTCTATTCTCTAAGGACTACTAGTTATCCAGATTTGTATATTCCGAGCACTAGAATCAGATGCATTTCTCCATCTGGTATGTGCAGAAAAACAGAATATATAGATTAATACTTTAACATTGACCTCAGTGAAGATAAAAATAAAATCATCTGAGAATAATTAAATAATTAAGATAAGACAATACATAAATATTTATGTGGAATGAACTAAAAAGGATCCTGATTACAATCTCTACTTTTTGCTCATTAAGGAACTAGTGATAACCTTTAATAAACATTACTAGAGGAACTCTCTTTTATCCTTTTCTCCATGTCCCAGATCTTAGCATTTCAAGACTTTAGCACTGAGATGGCTATTTTTTACAATAGTCTCTTACTAGTCACAGGGAAAATAATGGTCTTTCTATGTGCATTTCCACTGGGCGTCAGAGGATGAAATGATTAGATACTATCACTGACTCAATGGATATGAATTTGAGCAAACTCTGGGAGATAGTGAAGGACAGGAAAGCCTGGCATGCTGCAGTCCATGGGGTCACAAAAGTTGGACATGACTTAGTGACTGAACAACAACAACCCTGCTCATTTGCCACTTTTTAAGAACTAAAACGTTATCAATTTACACCCATGAAAAGTTCTTCCAACACATTCTGCAAATGATGAATGACAATTTGACTACTTGTCAATAAAATGGAGGCATGATCCTTTAGCCTTTGTCTCTCAAAGCCCAGATTTTTTATCTGCCTTCTTTAAACCTTTCAGTGTCTTCTTGGCTATGAGGTATTAGGAAGAATGTTTTAAGTCCCTTTTCATGGAAAGTGTTATTTGCTGCTTGAAGTACCAGCTGAAAAAGATCACCCACTGCATTGCACCATATCACCTCCTGTGTTACACATTAAACTCACCCCCTAGCACTTATTGCTTAGAAGTGGTGCAGGGAAATGATTTAATCACATCCTATTCAATATTGTGAAGTTTCTGCTGTTTCTCTCAGAACAGATCTGCGCCACAAGAAGAAAGTCCTTTGATGGCCTGGGGTTTCCTTGGGTTGAGAATCATGTAAAATATTGGTCAAGACTTTTCTCAATCTTTTCTTTCCTTTTTGTAGCTTAGTTTGGAAAGCACATACTCTGTGCCCCAGGGCTTCAAACTGAGATTTGTCTCCAGTATTTGGATTATGAACAGGTTAATTATCTGCAACTGATTGCACTTGTCTTCATGAAGGTCTGGATAATAGAAGTGTTGCTTTTTTTCTCTGCCCATCAGACCAAGACAGAAGACTTGTTCAATAACTCATCCTTTCTGGTCACTTCCAAACAAAGGATTCTCTCAGGAAGAAAATTTCCCAAACAAAGTCTCCCTCAAAAACAAATTCAAGATTGTACAATTTGACCTCTAGGTCTGAGACCTACATAGTGTAACTCTAGGAAAGGCAACTCTAGGAAATGAGCAGTCTTTCTGCCACACATCTATCTCTTCAAGAACAGAATGGCCTACAATGTGATGGGGAACTCTCCACTGCCTGTGTCCTTCCTCAAATTGGCTCATAGTTAGAAAGGATTAAAATATTTTAAAAAGTGACACTTTTCTGAGGTGTCCTACCTGGGGGTCCTTGCATCCTTAGAGGCAATTCCAGAGGCTCGGACAAGCAGAAAACAACTTATAATGGACATTGACAGGACTATAACCAAGTAAAAGATGACTCAGGCCCTCAGTGAGCTGCTGTTATGCAGCCATGTGGAGAGTCGGTCACGCTGACTTGTCACCACTGCTCTGAAGCTATGGGTTTCCAGGACTGTGAGGCCATGAATTGAACTGTGCCAGAAAGACTTAAGGGTGGACCTAATATCTACGCTAGGTCAGGTCATTTCTTGGAGTTTCAGAACTTTCCACTGTAATCAAAATGATCTGATAGATGTGAGTGATTTTAAGAATCTTGTGTCAGACTGAGTTTATGAGGCATATAATATGAATGAACAGTTTTTGCAGAAAGAGTTCATGGAAAGTTCCCCTGGGGGAAAAAAAGAGGTTGGTGCTCCAGATACACAACAGG
Organism: Bos grunniens; assembly: GCF_055505025.1. Classification (NCBI taxonomy): domain Eukaryota; kingdom Metazoa; phylum Chordata; class Mammalia; order Artiodactyla; family Bovidae; genus Bos; species Bos grunniens. Next base: position 43,342,930 of record NC_141175.1, read on the forward strand.
CAGAGCAACCAGATGTGCTGTTTCTCCATGGATGGTTGAGGTCTATGCTTACTGCCCTGACTCAATCATGCTTCCTCTTTAGTGCTGAAAAGTGTCACAGCTTGGTAAATGGGTTATATGGTTGCCCTAGTGAAATGATATTTGGATATTATTCTCCAAAAGGAATGGGTTCATCGATCTTGCACATGGCTGGTCAGACAAATCACACATTTGTGTAAGAAGAGCTAGAAGTGAAGCCTGCTATTAAAGCAATGCTGGCTACCAAAATTAAAAGGAGACCGAACCCAGCTAATCAACCACAATATATGAAGCCCCAAGGGAATGGACACCCAAGGTTTCTGGGATGAAATTTTTTCAATTCACCTTTCCCTTCTCTTTACAACATGAACACAGAGTCAGGGAATTCTGATAAAAGGCATAGCTGAAAAGCCATCATTTACCTATTATCCATAGACCAGGAACAATACACAACTCTAAAAGTAAATGGGAAGAACTGGGAACACTAAAGATATGTAGAACAATGAATTCCACTGTTTGAATAGCCAAATCCATTATTGTTGCACCCGTGCTATTTCTAGCCAAATTAATCAACAAAATGCTGTTTGGTGCCATGCGTAATTCCAAATCCCCCACCCCTAGAACTCCCACTGATACCAGTACATAAAGGTCTTGTAACAGAACTTTTCATCCTGTTGTGTTCATGTCTGAAGATGACTGATATCAGCTGAGAGTTTCTTATTTCAAAACACACTTTGAGTTGGTACAGCATAAATTTTTATTGCTGGATACAATTCTCTATTTTATTTGGTTATCGCATTGATATTAAATAAATAGCAGGTTAGCATTACTAGCAAAAAATAACCTAACTTTGATCTCAAAATAAAATATGAATTTTTTAATAAGACTAACTCTGAAAAAAATTTAGGGATGAGAGAGGTGAATGTCCTACAGCAAGAAATTAAAATTGGATACAATGATGCTTAAAAAAAAAAGGTTTTATTAACTTTAGATTAAACAGACATGAAGTATTCAATTAAAATGATTTCTGAGGTTTTAAAACCATCATGTTCTGTGATTAATATGGTAAATGTATGTTTGATTGAAATATTAAGCAGAAAGGAAATAAATAACAGAGTTTCAAAAATATATATTCTCATTAGTAATGCAGGTCTGAAGTAAAAAGTCCAGTAAAAATATGGCTTGCTTCTAGGAGATGAATAATATTATTTACGGAACTCTTTTGAACAAGTCAGGATGTTCTCATTTGCATATGTAGCCTGATTGGTGAATTATGACCCAGGATTCCAAATCATTGTTCTCTAAACTGGAGCCCAGAAATACACCTTATAGGCCAACCTCCTTTCTCCTGTTTCTCTCACTCTCTTTACTATGAAATCTGGACTTGGGGTGGGGGTGGGACATCTGGATGGAGCAAAGATTACAGTCCATCATGTGACAACAACTTAATATAAAAGCAAAGGAATTTGTCACCTGACTCTGTGTGCCATGTAGGATTTGAAATTACTTTCAAAGTTTTGTGTGACTGGATTCAATCCATCAATCCATTTGAGGTTTATTATTATTATTATTATTTTGACTATGTAAGTGAAGACCACAAATAAAGTGGGAAAACTCTAGGAAGAGAAACAGCAATGATCCAGTTCAAGAGGAGAGCTGAAGGGAGGGGCAGTGATCAACTTTTAGCTGAAAACTTGCCTCTGAATAAGCCACACAATCTCCAAATAGCACACAATATGCAAATAACTTTAAATGTCCTTCTCTGGCATGAAGCAGCTGTTAAACTCCCAACAAGTCCATACAATCTCTTCGGAGATTCGACACAAAACAAAGCATTCACACACTTTTCAATCAACCAATATTCTCTGAGCACTCACTATGGGTCAGGAATTTCTAATTCAATGCTGAGCAAAAAAAAAAATCAGGCTTTGTCCTCATGGAGTGACTCCTCTAAAGGAAGATATGGTTCACTATAAAAAAACACACAGACAATTGCAAAAACTGCAACTGATCCAAGTTCTACTGCACAGAGGAATAGAAGCTGTGAGAGTCTACAATGGTGGACTGGCCTGGGCAAGGAGGTCAGAAAGGGGCATTAAGGATAGATCTAAAGGCTTAACTAGGTGGAGGGTACAACTGCAAGATAGAGAAGAGTGTGTAAAAAGGCCCAGTGGTAGGAGGGAGCAAAGTGAATATGGGGGACTGAAACAAGGTCAGACTGGAGGCCAGAGAGCAAAGCTGAGTTAGATGGAAACATCTATTTCTGCTTTACTGACTATGCCAAAGCCTTTGACTGTGTGGATCACAATAAATTGTGGAAAATTCTGAAGAAGATGGGAATACCAGACCACCTGACCTGCCTCTTGAGAAACCTGTATGCAGGTCAGGAAGCAACAGTTAGAACTGGACACAGAACAACAGACTGGTTCCAAATAGGAAAAGGAGTACGTCAAGGCTATATATTGTCACCCTGTTTATTTAACTTATATGCAGAGTACATTATGAGAATGCTGGGCTGGAGGAAGCACAAGCTAGAATCAAGATTGCCGGGAGAAATATCAATAACCTCAGATATGCAGATGACACCACCCTTATGGCAGAAAGTGAACTAAAGAGCCTCTTGATGAAAGTGAAAGAGGAGAGTAAAAACTTGGCTTAAAGTTCAACATTCAGAAAACTAAGACCATGGCATCCAGTCCCATCACTTCATGGCAAATAGATAGGGAAACGGTGGCTGACTTTATTTCTCTGGGCTCCAAAATCACTGCAGATGGTGACTGCAGCCATGAAATTAAAAGACACTTACTCCTTGGAAGGAAAGTTATGACCAGCCTAGAAAGCATATTAAAAAGCAGGGACATTACTTTGTCAACAAAGGTTCATCTAGTCAAGGCTATGGTTTTTCCAGTAGTCATGTATGGATATGAGAGTTGGACTATAAAGAAAGCTGAGCACTGAAGAATTGATGTTTTTGAACTGTGGTGTTGGAGAAGACTCTTGAGGGTCCCTTGGACTGCAAGGAGATCCAACAAGTCCATCCTAAAGGTGTTCATTGGAAGTCCTGGGTGTCCATTGGAAGGATTGATGTTGAAGCTGAAACTCCAATATTTTGGCCACCTGATGCGAAGAGCTGACTCATTTTGAAAAGACCCTGATGCTGGGAAAGATTGAGGGTAGGAGGAAAAGGGAACGACAGAGGATGAGATGGTTGGATGGCATCACCAACTCAATGGACATGGGTTTGGGTAGACTCTGGCAGTTGGTGATGGATAGGGAGGCCTGGCGTGCTGTGGTTCATGGGGTTGCAAAGAGTCGGACCCGACTGAGCGACTGAATTGAACTGAACTGAACTGAAGCTGGAAAGGTCAAGCAGAGGTCAGACCATGCACAGCTTTGAGGACCATGTTACACAGTTGGAACATTTCTTATGAGCTCCTGGAAGGTCACTGAGAATTTTTTTTTTTAATTTTATTTTTAAACTTTACAATATTGTATTAGTTTTGCCAAGTATCAAAATGAATCCGCCACAGGTATACCTGTGTTCCCCATCCTGAACCCTCCTCCCTCCTCCCTCCCCATACCATCCCTCTGGGTCGTCCCAGTGCACCAGCCCCAAGCATCCAGTATCGTGCATCGAACCTGGACTGGCAACTCGTTTCATACATGATATTATACATGTTTCAATGCCATTCTCCCAAATCTCCCCTCCCTCTCCCTCTCCCACAGAGTCCATAAGACTGATCTATACATCAGTGTCTCTTTTGCTGTCTCATATACAGGGTTATTGTTACCATCTTTCTAAATTCCATATATATGCGTTAGTATACTGTATTGGTGTTTTTCCTTCTGGCTTGCTTCACTCTGTATAATAGGTTCCAGTTTCATCCATCTCATTAGCACTGATTCAAATGTATTCTTTTTAATGGCTGAGTAATACTCCATTGTGTATATGTACCACAGCTTTCTTATCCATTCATCTGCTGATGGGCATCTAGGTTGCTTCCATGTCCTGGCTATTATAAACAGTGCTGCAATGAACATTGAGAAGTTTTAAACAAAAGGATGATATAATTAGAATTGAAACATTCACAATGAGACACATATTCCACTTCAAAAATGAAGCAGCCCTCAGCTGTCAAATCCCTTCAGGAATTGCCTGAACCAGAGAGCCACGGCGCCCAAGGTTCACCCCTTTCCCGGGCTCACATCTCGATCAATACAAGGATATAAGACCAGGCCTGCTTCTCTTAGCCTGGGGCAGCACTGATGGGTTATCCATTAGCAAAAATCCCCACAGTGTTGGCTGAGGCTTCAGCTGGAACTTCATTGCAACTCCAACTTCTCCCTTCATCCAAGCTAACTCCTTTTCTTTCCACAAAAGACACTCTTTAATTAAAAAATAAATAAATTTAAAAAAAGAAAAGAATGAGAGAGCAAAAGAAAAAACAAGAAACACTGCCTCATCAACTTCTTGTGTGCTAGTTCTCCATCCCAAGTCAGACTTTTAGGAAACCCAACCCCAGACAGTCTGGAAGTAACAGGAGAATGATTCAGAGAGGGGTTGGAGGTGGAAATGGCAGCCCAAAAGAGTAAGTGAAAGTGTTAGTCACTCAGTCGCGTCTGACTCTTTGCAACCTCATGGACGGTAGCCTGCCAGGTTCCTCTGTCCATGGAATTCTCCAGGCAAGAATAGTGGAGTGAATAGCCATTCCTTTCCCCAGGGGATTTTCCCAACCCAAGGATCAAACCCCGGTCTCTTGCATTGCAGGCAAATTCTTTACAATCTGAGGCACGAGGGAAGCCCAAGTAAGTAAGTAAAGATGGTGGTAGCTGAGTGCAGGCTGATGGAGAGAAACAGAGGAAAGTGAGTATTAGGAGACATTTGGGAAGGATTTGGTAATGAAGTGGAGATGGGGAAGAGTGATGACAGAGAGTGAGAAACCAAGGGTCATACCTTGCTTTCTAGCGTGTACAGCTGGGACACTAAAAAGAATCTCTTTTGAGGGAAAGAGCAAAACTTTTCCTTTTGGTGCCTGTGGAGCTGAGACATTCCAGTAGAGTATGGAAGAAAGGCATTTTGACTGTAGACTCCAGATCATTGAATATGTGTCTAGATTGTAACACCAGCCATGAATGTGGATAGAGGGAATCACTTTGGGAAAGAGAATATACTACAAAGAGAGAAAAACATAGCTCTGACCTAAGGGATTAATGTGTATGTTTGTTCCAGTCCCAATAGTCTCTCTTTCTCACACCTCCATGGGCTTCCCAGGAGGGGCAGTGGTAAAGAATTTGCCTGCCAATGCAGGAGAACACAAGAGACACTGGTTCGATCCCTGAGTTGGAAAGATTCTCTGGAGGAGGAGATGGCAACCCACTCCAGTATTCTTGCCTGGGAAATTCCATGGACAGAGGAGCCTGGTGGGCTACAGCCTATCTGGTCACAAAGAGTTAGACACAACTGAGCAACTGAGCACAACATGAACTCCTCCAGAGGCAGATTTCATAACTTTTTAGAAGTCATCACCTCTTTGAGAACTGTGCACAATTTCAGAGGGCCCCACGCCTCTAGGCTTGTCTCTGGACCCCTTAGTAAGCCACAGTCTCCAAATCATAAGTTCATACTCTAGACGAAGCTTGTTTTTGCAATCCTATCATTTCCTTGGAATTTTATATAATCTGTGTTTTGATGTTTTAAAGTTCTAGCTGATAGCCATCTTGATGGTCCAACAAAGATTTTTAAGGGACACCAAGTACCTGAAATACCCGTGTTTCCATGTCATCAGGCAGAGATGGTATCTTTGTTTATCAACAGTCATATTCAGGGCTGCCCTGGTGTAGAGAAAGAGTAGCGGGTTTATGCCACTGAACTGGGATTGGCAAACCTTTTCTGCAAAGGGTCAGGCAGTAATTATTTTAGGCTTGTGGGATATATATGCTCTCTGTTGTCTATATTATTGCTTTTTATAAGATACCCCTTTCAAAATGCAAAAACCACTCTTAGCTAATGGAGCATAAATAAACTGTGGGCCACCACTGCAGTTTGCTGACTCTTGCCATAGAAGACAATTAACTTTAAAATCAGACCAATTAAAACTGCATTTCTCCTCCCCTGAGCATCCTGGCATTTGAACTTGGAGATAAATAGTCTTTAATCATTTGAAGCCTATGTTTTCTCATTTGTAGAATATATAATATCTACCTCTTTGGGTTTTTGTAAAGCCTGGAATAAAGAATATTCAATATGCATCCATATACCCAGCACATGGAAGTCATCTCATTAAAGAGTATAGTGAGAAAGACTATCTTGTTTCTAAATTTTTTCTTTTGCATTAGAATATGTTGATATTAACATCCCCGCCTCCCCACCCCAGGTTACACTTGGAGATATATTTTCCTGGAACACGTTAGGCAAGTTGTCTATGGCAGAAAAACCCAGATTCTTCCAGATCCTATGCATTGCTGACATGGGAGTGAAAGGGAGACCTGGGAAAATGTAACACATGCTGTCATTCCTTGTTTTTGTGCCTTAGCCTGATGACTTCAGCCATACCTGGTCCACTATGTTGCTGCTTTTGCCAAAAATAAAGTCACATACCCCATACTACTGGCCCCACACTGGCTCCAGTATTTGTTGCTCAGAGACTCCACCCATCGAGGCAGAAGGCTCCTCTCCAATCTACACTGCATAAGTCAGTTATTTTCACAGATCTGAGCACAGTGAAGGGGGATTGTCCCGTGTCATATCACATGGAATCTTCCCGTGCTCGTGCTCAGACGCTCAGTCGTGTCTGATTTTTGTGACCCCACAGACCGTAACCTGCCAGGCTCCTCTGTCCATGGAATTTTCCAGGCAAGAATACTGGCATGGGTTGCAATTTCCTCCTCTAGGGGATCTTCCCAATCCAGGGATCGAACCTGGATCTCCTGCATCTTCTGCTTTACAGGCAGATTCTTTATCACTGAGCCATTATTGCCAGCTTCCACTTAAGGCCACAGGAGTCCAAAACCCCTTCCCTCCTTCCTATCCCAAGGGGAATGGTCTTAACAAGCTTCCCAGGGTTGTTCCACCCTCCGGGGAAGCTTCATTTCCCTTCTTCCTTTCCCCATCAACAAATTCTGCTATATGCCCTTTCACTTCACTGGGCTACACGTATTACTCATATTTCAGCTCCTCTGCCCATTCCTTTAGATATAGGTCAAATGAGGCAAAACTGCATACTTTTTTTTTTTTTTTTGACATGGACGTTTAAAAAAAGTTTTTGTTGAATTTATTACAATATTGCTTCTTATGTTCTGGTTTTTTGGCCCTAAGGAATTTTAGCTACCTGAGCAGATATTGAACTTGCACCCCTGCATCAGAAGGTGAAACCTTAACCACTGGACCACCAGGGAAGTTCCCACAGTTGCATACATTTGAAGGGCAAATCCTAAAAATTCTGTGAATTCCTAGGAGAGGGAAAGCAGATTTTTATTCTTGGGGTCACTTCAGTCTGTGAGTTCCAGCTTCTGCACATACCTCATTGCTGAAATTGTGAAACTCTTTTTTTCTTTACACATAGAGACACAAATACACTCACAAAATATACTTGTGTGTCTAACGGATGTAAATAAAGGTTCGGAGAAAAAGAGGTTTCATGGCAATAATGAGCCATGAAATGTTAGACATTCTTTAAATCTGCTTTGGTCCTGCCCATATAGAAATCTCACCAGCTCTTTGTCTCACAAGGAACTCTGGTTCTTGGGGTACCCTCTTCCCTACCACACTTTCCTACCCATCTATTTGCATCTTTCTCTTTTCTCTCAGGAGTAAAACACAAGTCTCTCATGTAGGATCTCACTTCAAGGATCTTTTTTAAACTTTGGGCTCCCATTGAAACTGTTCCTTCAGAGTCTCATCTTCTACCCCAAATAGATTGATAAATCATTTTCTCCAAACAATGAGCCTTTCCTCTGAGCAATTATGCCGGTAGCTAAAATAATAATAAAACATTTTCACTCGCTTATACATAGGTTGCCTGGCTGGATTACCACTTTAATTTTCATTTTCAGTCATTAATACTTTGGCTTAAATCAGTTAATAACATGAATTGCAAGCAGCAAGAAACAAGAAAACAGAACTAAGAAAAAGCTCACTTTCTTTGAGGGGAGAAGACCAGGGAGAAAGCACAGAGAGGCAAGGTTTTGGAAGTGCGGGAGTATGGATCAGATGAAGTTCAATGAGAATGTACTGTAGGGGCTGGCTGGTGGGGAAAGAAAAGCAGAACTATATACAAGAAGATGGAAGAGTACAGAAAAGGAAATGTATCTGTTTTGCCTGGAGCAGAACCTTAGTTTAGGTTTGCATAGACACAGTAAAATCCTTTGGTAGAAGACACATTCATAAGGACAGTGGAGATCTTCCTTTGATGTGGAAATGACTACTGAGAAAATCCATGACTCCCCTGCACAAATCTCCTGATGTCATAGCTGCTATGCAGGTCTGCTTTGGCTCTGCCCTGCATGGGTGTGGCCACCCAGACTTTGAAGGCTGGGATGTGACTGATTACTGAGGCTATAAATTGTACAACTCTTATGACACTCCACTGGGGTACCAGGGACTGGGGGGTCGGGCAGAGGCCACTTTTTGCTATTTTCTGGAGCCTACTTTAGAATTTTCCTGTATTTCTCTGTATATAACAATAGACATTAGCATTTTCATGTGTCTTGAAAGCTGAAGCCAAGATGTGGAAGATTCAATTGTTGAACAGCAATGTTCTCTAACTACACTCTTCAGAGATTTCCAGCACTTTCGGAAAATGTACATTGACCAAGAGTTTAGTTATTGATGGTATTTCATTTCCAGGGATGGCCCAATTTCCAATATACTCTCCCAACTCAAGGTATCTGCTCAGCTGGGGAAGCTCTTACTGGCTTCAAAGGGTATAGAGAGTAAAGCCAATGTGCGGAAGGATAGAGACAGATCAATGATGATTTTTTATCAACTTCCCTGGCTCTGTGTCCTCACTGCAGAAAGTGAGTTGCTTCTGGCAAACTGACAGACTAAGAACTATGCAAAAGACCTAGGAGTGGGATCTGAAATTCTGCCTGAAAGGGCTATTTCACAGCTAAACATGCTATCCACTCAGTTCTCATCTCTTTTCTGGTTTTCTGAGACAGTACTGATTTCGGTTACCACGTGTACTACTGGAGCTTTGCAAGTCCCTTCCCAACACTAAACCACACACACTAGTTAGCAGCTTGGCTCAAAACAAAAATCAAATTTCACCCTTACCATAACCTCACATAAAAACGTCTATCTTTTCTATTATTATAAAGCAAGATTTGGGAAAACCCTTATCTCTCAAGCATTAAATGCCTTTTTTAAAAAATTTACTCTGAAGATTTCTGCAGACTTCAATGCCTGCCACGTGGCCCAAAAGACCATACTCCATTCAGGTCTTGCTGATTCACAGATCTCACATGTCCAAGGTTAGTAGACAGAACACAGGAAAATGCCTCCAGAGGCAGTCAGACCTTTGCTATTGAAATCATGGCAGTGACTGAATGATTAGAATAACAAAAGTTCATTTATATTTTTTGTAGGTTTTCTCAGACACTTAGCAGAGAAATCTGGGATAAAGGTGGGGAATGAACTGAAGAAATAAAGAAATGTGATGCTCAGCCAAGATCCTTAGTTGATGTCCAGCAGAACTCATAGGCCTGATGCTTTCAAATTGACCATTGACTGAGATGTCAGAAGGGCTTCAATTTTATGGAGCAGTTGGCATGATGCTAGATGGAAATCAATACCTGCAATCTAAATTTTGTACTTTGTGTGTTGTCAGTTGAAGTTAGATGTCTGTTTCTCTTTCTTGGACGAATTTTCTTTCTGCAATCAGCATGATGAGAAAGAAAATAATGCTCATAAATGAAGTCAGCATATAGCACTGGCAGAGCTGGAGGAAGTTGGCAGCTGCAAAAATTCTGTTTTCAGTTTGCATTAAGTGGCGTTAATTGCACTGCTATATAACTCAGTATAATCACACAGTCATGGATCAGGATTCAGCTCTTGTTTCAGGGATACTGGGGTCTAAGCGTGTTGCCATCAGGTGGGAATGCCAGGCTCTCTGGGTCATCTCTCAGCAAGTATTGTATCTTTTAGACCTAGGGCCTAGTCCTAGGCCAGAGGTGTTCAAGTGCATCCCCTTGACCAAGAAGTGAATCAAGCCAGGAACAACCCAGAGGCACCTGGTCCATCAGGTGAGCCAAAAGCCATTTCCTCTCTAACCCAAGGAGTGAGGTATATGGACTGTGTCTAAGCCAGAAACCTTTCCTGTAGGCCTTAGGGTTGGCTTAAAAAATGAGGTTATTACCAAGTTGAGATTTTCCTGTTAAATCTAGTAGCAATACAGGCCAATGCAACATCTAACAAGAATGATCCGTTTATGGTTTCATTTGTGAATGAGGTGAAAGAGGCTCTAAGAACTCTTGGCCAGGTAATGGGAATTTTTCAGTACATCCTTGCTAACCAAGATGTCTTGATGAGAGAGAAGGAGTGGTCCTTTAGCCCCCTTGCTACCATTAACCTGCTATGGGGCCTCAGACCAAGTAAACTGTTAATGCTCTGACCCTTCTAAAGGTGCTTTTAAAGTGAAGACAGCTTGGCTGCCAAAATCTAAGGGTCTGACTTAGTAAAGGGGCTTCTCTGGTGGCTCAGACAGTAAAGAATCTGCCCACAATTCAGGAGACCAGGTTCAACCCCTGGGTTGGGAAGATTCCCTGGAGAAGGGCATGGCAACCCACTCTAGTATTCCTGGCTGGAGAACTCCATGGACAGAGGAGCCTGGTGGGCAACAGCCCATGGAATCTCAAAGAGTTGGACAGAGTGAGTGACTAACACTTTCTTTCTTCTTTCAACTTAGTAAAACTCTAAGTTCTTCTCAGTGCAAAACCCTGGGATCCAGGTGTATTTTTGGTGTTTTTGAGGGCAGAGATCTTGATTTTATATCAGTATCCTCAATACTTGGGACATGGCAGAAATTTATTCATGATGGACTGAATAAGTAAATAATTATAATGTTCAAGAAAACTATATTCTTATAAATAACCCACAATGCAACTACCCAATTAACATAGTTTTCGGCAAAGAATGAGATTTGGCCAGACAGGTCTGCATACCAAGGGGCCCCATCAAGGGCAAAGTTTTCAGAAGCAATGAGGAAAGAGAATAGATGGGGACACTCCTACCTTTCAGAACTTGAGAGCCTGGGAACATAGTAAATATGCAATCACTCCCAGAAAATCCAGGCTGTCCTGTTTGTACAGATCACTGAAGACTTAAGGCTACCTGAAATGATCATTTCGTAGGTATGAACTTGGCTCCTTCCTCTTCAAAGCCCTTAAACCAATGGTCTTATAATATCAGAATAAAGATGCACTAATTCATTCCCAGACCATGGGGAATTCCATGGGTACAAGACCAGGAAGGATAGATTGAGACTCCTCCCTGACTTCAGATGCACTGCTGCTGGCTATGGTCCAATTTGTGGAAGGAGTAGGGGTTCTGGTTCCAGACAGCACTCAGGAGGCTTGACCGTCACCTGAGGAGCTACACTGGATCTAGAGATGTCTAAGGCAGTAGGGTCTGGTCTGGGGAAATGAGTTTCACCAGATGGAGGCAAGACATCAAGGTGTATTTCAACCTATTAGTGACAGCTCAGTTATTTTGAGGGTTCCTTGGGGACGCATTTTATCAGCTTCCTGCCATAACTATATTTGGGGTTATGTGCTTCCTGTGTTAATAGTCAGGTAAGCCAAGTCAAGATTGCTTTAGACAGGGCTGCTGCATACAGATTACCCTGACACCAAGGCACCTAGCCTAGGAGGTAACTGGGGACTGAAATCCAGGCTGGTCTCCACTCACTGCTTTATGGGTCCCTGGACTGGGTATGCTGTTCCTTATGGGGATACCTTCACTAAGCTACTCATCCTTGGAGCTGCATCTGCCCAGAGGAAATGTTTCCTGCCCAGAGGAAGTTATGTGCTGATTAATTCCCATTTCCTCCTCTCTCCCCAGACCCATTTATTGATTTTTCTCTGTCCTACCCTTTGCCCCATATAATGGCCTCTATACAATACATCTGAGAATTTCTTATTTTCTGGCTTCCAGTGTGGTTTGGCCAACTGCAATCACCAGTAGGAAATGAGTTAGGTGAGAAAAAAGAGAGGCCAGGTTACTTATTAATATTTTCTCCATCACCACCCTCCCTTGCACCATGCCCCCTCCCTGATGCCCACAGTTCTGACAGCATCTGTGGTCGTGCTGGGTGGCCCTTCTCCCATGGCTCTAGCTCTCACTGGCCTCTAATAATGCTATTCCCTCCCTCATTCTTTCAGGCCTGGGGGTAATAAAGGCTTCCATGTTGCTAGTCCCCGGATGCCTCATCAACCCTCGTAGATCCCCATTTCCCTGGCCACACCTCTGTAAATGGTCCTTTTATTCCATTCTGTCCAATTAAATCCTTTGCCTCTGTCTTCTCTTTCTGGCTGGACTCTGACTGATATAGAGGACCTTTTCCTAATCTGCATAGATGGATCATATAAGGCTAGCAGAGACCATGGGTGCAAATGACACTTTGAAAGTCAGAACCAAAATTTGCTATGTCACCTCTGTAAAATCATAGTCATTATCATAATATTTATTTGAAGGGTTCCTATGAAGACTGAAGAGACACATAAAATGGTCTGCATAGTGCCTGACACAAAGCAAGTGCTCAACAAGTGGTAAAAGCTCTTAGCCTGTGATCACTGGAAATCCCATGCAGCCTTTAGTGTTCCCTCAGTTCTCCCTTCATGTGTGAAGCATCTGCTGAGCACCATAGTTCCCACAATGGTTGCCTTTCTCTGAATTTCTACCCTATTAATTGTCTATATAATTAATTTGGTTTCATATATTTTCACCCATTTTTTAATATCTACTATGGGCACAGTACATAATTCAGATAGTTTACCTTCCATCAATGAGAACATGGGCATAGAGAAAAACATTTATGGAATGTATATTGTGTATCAAACACTATTAGGCACTTCCCATGTCCTTTAAATTTCACAACAATTCTATGGAGTAAATATTGTTATTCCAACAAAATGTCCACGTCCCTAGGCCAGTGAGTAGTAGTGAAGGGTTCGAATATGTGCCTTTTTGAAGCAAAGCACTACTAACTCTTCAGTCTTTCAGAACAGGCGACATATAACCAAGTAACTATAATTCAAGATAGTTATATGTACTTTATCATTAGGAACATTGTGTGCTAGAGACAGACAGAGAAGAGGGGCATTAACTCCCTGCCAGGTATTTATCCAATACCATTAAAAAAATAGGTGTTAAGCCCTAGGATGTGGAAAGAAACACAAGCAATCCTTGTTTGGAGGGAATGGGATTCTAATAACATGAGCCAGACATGTGGAAAGATAACTTTAACATAATCTAGAAAATATGATGAGGTTTGGAGAAAGAAACTATGATTAGGTTTGGAGAAAGCTTCCTGGAAGAAAGAGGATTTGAACTATATATTAAAAGACGATTCAAGTTAGCTGGTTGAAGAAACAAGGACAATACTTTCAGGTAAAGGGAACAGCAGGAGCAAAAGCCCTACTTAGACAGTTAAGCATGCTCAGTCATCTGTGCACATGCATTTGGCATGTTGAGATTGTCTGTGACCTGAGGACAAGAGCTATGCCTCCTTTCCAACCTCATCCCAACACCCTATTCAACTCAAGGCTGAGGACATAGGAGGAGCTCAACAAAATCTTTTATTTGGTCAGCTGAATGCCTTACTCCCTCTTCTGGGAGATACAGAAGGAATAAATGGTACCACAATCTCCCTGATTACAAGGCCAGTGCCAAGTTGCTTTCAGACAGCAGGACGGAAGCACACAGCCAAAGACAGGCAATATTTTTAAGTGGCAGAGCTCATTAGTGGTGCAACTGGAAATGGAGTACAGGTTGGCTGCTGCTGTACTGATGTTAACACACAATTTCTCAAGATCCAGCAGCCCTGGTGTCTGAAGTCCCCCCAAAGCGAACGTCAACGCATTCAGGAGGCAACTCCAATAGAACATATGAAGGACATGAAAGCACTTCCCTAATTCCAACAGGAGCAAACCAAAAATATGCAGAAAAGCATTATGTTCAGATGACTTACTTATATATCTTCTCTTTCCTCCCACCAATACGTCCAGTCATCATGGCCTTTGACCACTTGGAGTATTACATAATCTCAGTTGTCAGAAATTATCTTTAAATTGTACTTGAAAATTTCTTTGACTCTAGCAGGAATTTCACTCTATAATTGTGCATTGTTCTTGTTGATGCTTTAACAGATAAAAACTGTCCAGAGGAGGTAATTCAGCAAGTTAGTTATATTATTGCCAAGCAAAACTAAGTCTGTATCAGATGGGAGAAGATAATTCAATTTACCTGAAAATATCATTTTCATAATGGCTTATATGACATATCCAAATTATTTTAAAATCTGAACTAGGACACTGTGGATACCCATATAAATGATGTGCAGCTGATCTGCAGTTCTGTGGCCTGAAGCTATTTTCTAATGTTTGTCTTTTAACTGAAATACTACGTCTCTTATTCAAGTGGCAATAGGTGGTTAATCCCCTATAAAAGTCCTTGGATATATTCCTTATAAATGCTAATTATTAAGATGAAAATGCTATAGGGTTTCTTAGGAAATCAATACTTGATTATGCAATAATTACATCTGCAAGTTTAATGTTCTTCACAAGCCCCAGCAAAAGGAAAGAGGTCGCTGGGTGAGATGGTGCAAATGGTCCTTGCCTGACCTGGAAAATCTTCGAGAATTTGAGGCCTAGTAAAGTGCTGAGATGTCATTAAAATATTTTCACAAGTACAACGTTTATTCTGGAAACCAAATTGCAAGAACATCTGTCTGGATGACACTTTGGCCCATAGTTGGATCTAAACCTGGTAACAGTTATAATTGAAACTGTGCCTTCATTTTCCTCCCCAGATCTTTGGTTTTTCCTTTGCCTCACAGAGCAATTTATTTCTCGAAGCTATAGCAGTGAACTTTTGTTTTCCTAAGCCTTCTTGGGCAAAAATCCCAGCTCTTTCAGTTTTCTACCAAGAAGTTATGGAAGGCAGGAAGGCAGGAAAGGAGCCGCGAGGAGATAAAAGAAAGCTCCAAATCACTCTTCCAAGAATTTCTGGGTCACTGTCTAATTGATACGCCTATTGGCAAGCCTCAGATTTAAGCCTCTTCTGACTTCACAGGCAGTTCTTATTCTGCACCCAGTCATGTGTGAAGACTCGAGGCATTGAACATGGAACCCAAAAAACCCCAGCCAGTTCCACTTAAAGCACTCAGGCTGGGGAACTGTACCATAGCAAAATACTCCAAATAGTTGTTTTTCCATTATGATCTTCAGCCTAGCATTTATTATCATTTTTTATTGCACACTTTTAAAGGCAATGGTCCATTTTACTTAGATCATTAATTTGCAAAAATCATGAGATATGAGCAGAGAAGGTGTTTTTTATGGGCCATGCTACACCTCTCAGGACCCCAAAGGAAATGAGGTGTGGGCCTCAAGCACATTATAGGAATAGGCCCTGGAACCACAGTCTCCATATTCTTCCATAAATAGAAAAGACCAAAGTACTTTCAGAGGAATGATGCACTGGAATGGAGAATGCATTGAATAATGGATAGTCTAGATGAATGGGTGGAGAAATAAGCAATAGAGGGAAACTCTGGCCAGCAGTGGGGTATAGGCAAAAGACTACTGAATGCAGAGTATGGTGATTTTGGGTCCAAGTATGCCCAGTCACTTTCTCCCTGTGTGACTACTGTCAGGAAACTTATCAGAGTGTACCTCAGCTTTTGCGCCTTTAAATGTTAATAATAATACCTATTTCATAAGACTGACAGACAATGGAGCCCCAAGAAGTCAGGTCATGGGCTGCAGAGCCATATGGCCATGATTAAACCTGAATTTCTCTCCATGCTTGCTCTGTCCTTAGGCATCTTATCCTTTCTACATTTGCTTCTTCATCGGCAGAATGGGGATAATGTATTCATATTAGGGATGGGGGTGAGCACTAGATAAATTAATACACGTAGGTAAATTAATACACGTAAAGTGCATAGCAAGGTATCTTGTATACAACAGGCTAGATACATTGGTGGTAGTTTAGTTACTAAGTTATGTCTGACTCTTGTGACCCCACGGACTGTAGCCCTCCAGGCTCCTCAGTCCATGGGATTCTCAGGCAAGAATACTGGAGTAGGTTGCCATGCCCTCCTCCAGGGGATCTCCCCAATCCAGGAATAGAACTCTTGTCTCCTGAGGTTTCTGCATTGCAGGTGGATTCTTTACTGCTGAGCCACGAGGGAAGCCCAAAGATAACTAATACTTGTGTTTCTACTAAGCATAGGCAAGTGGAACTAACCTAACGGTTGGCCCCCTACCTGTGACGTGGGGAGGAGAGGAAGTTCATCCTCTACCATCATTCTGCACCCTGTGTAGAACAATAAGATGGTCCTTCCCACTTCTTCACTCTCCAGGGGAATAGATGCAGACTGGCATGATCTGAAAGGGCCTGGAGTGGGGTTTCTGCTAGAGAAGTGACTCTAGAAATTTTAAATGTATTTACAAAGTAGAAGGATCTATGAAGTGCTGGCTGATTGAGATAATGAGGATTCAGCAAGCAAGGACCATTATTAACTATTAACAAAATTAATCATATATTGAATCAACAAGATGGTAATTACCTAAAAGTCACACTTTAGAAATAGTCTGAGTATAGGTGAATACAGAGTCAGAAAACCTGGCTCCTAGTTCTCTTCTACCACTGCTGCATATGTGAACTTCCACAAGCTCTCTGGGCCTCAGTTTCCTTATTTAAACTCTGATCTTAAAAATTTTTAAGTTCTAATTTCTAGAATGAAATGAGTGAAAAGTAGGCTGTCCAACCACAAAATCCTCAACAAACTGCTTAAAAAAAAACCACAACAAACTGCTTCTGATCATAACTTTTATCTTGCAAAACACTTTCATGTTAGTTTCCTTATTTGAGCTAGTCAACAATACTGCGTAAATGGACTAATTCTTATGCTAATTTTCTAGTTGGAAAACTGAGTCACCAGGAGATAAACCTATTTTTTAAGAATATTTTCTGGAGTATAGTTGCTTTTCAGTGCTGTGTTAGTTTCTGCTGTATAACAAGGTGAATCAGCTATACATATACATAACCCGCCACCCCTTATTTAAAATTTCCTTCCCATTTAGATCACCACAGAGCATTCAATAGTGTTCCCTGTGCTATACAGTAGATTCTCATTAGTTATGTATCTTATACATAGTAGTATATATATGTCAATATCAAAGACATATATTTGGATATCAGAATCTCCAGTGGCCCAGCTTGTGATCTATCCTGGAGAATGTTCCATATGTACTTGGAAAGAATGTGTATTCTATTGTTTTTGGATAGAATGTTCTATGTATTATAAATTAAGTTCATCAGATAATAATGTGTCACTTAAGGTCAGTGTTTTGTTACTGATTTTCTGTATGGATGATCTGTTCATTTCTCCAAGTAGGGTATTAAACTCCCATACTTGTTGATTTCTCCTTTTATGTCCATTAATAGCTGCCTCATATATTTAGGTGCTCCTATTTTGGTACATGTATGTTTATAATTGTTGTATCTTTTTCTTGGATTGATCCCTTGATGATTATGTAGTGTCCTTCTTTGTCTCTTGCTAACAGTCTTTATTTTAAAGTCTATTTTGTCTGTTATAATTATTGCTATTCCAGCTTTCTTTTGATTCCATTTGCATGGAATTCCTTTTTCCTGAAAGTGGGAATACCCCCACTTTCAGTCTGTGTGTGTCTTTATATCTAAATTGAATCTTTTGTAGGCAGCATATATATGGGTCTTGTTTTTACATCTATTCAACCTACTATGTCTGTTGATTGGAGCATTTAGTCCACTTACATTTAAGGTAATTATCTATATGTCTTTATTGCCATTCTTCTAACTGTTTTGGATTTGTTTTTAAAGGGATTTTTCCTTTCTTCAAAGATATTTGCAAATTATATGACTGATAAGGGGTTATTATCCAAACTGTTAAATACAAACAGCTCACACTACTTAACATCAAAAGAAAAAACAACCCAATTAAAAAATGGGCAAAAGAATTAAACAGACATTTTTTCCAAGGAGGAAATGCAGATGGCCAACAGGCATATGAAAAGACGCTCAATGTGGCTAATCATCAGAGAAATGCAAATCAAAACCAAAGTGAGACAATCATCTCACACTGTTAGAATGACTATCATCAAAAAGAATACAAATAACCAATGCTGGTGAGGATGCAGAGAAAAGGGAACCCTTGTAGACTGTTGGTAGAACACAGAAGGGTACAGCCACTGTGGGAAACATGGAGGTTTCTCAAAAACCTAAAGATAGAACTGCCATATGACCCAGTGATTCCACTCTTGGGAACATATCCCCCCACCAAACCCAAAATCACTGATTTGAAAATAAAAATGTACCCCAATGTTTATAGAAGCATTACTTCACAATTGTCGAAGTATGGAAGCAGCCCAAGAATCTACCCACAGATAGATGGATAAAGAAGATGTGGTAAACACGTACAATGGAATACTACTAGGCCATAAAAAGGAATGAAATTTTTGCCATTTGCAGCAACACAGATGGACTTTGAAGACCTTATGCTAAGAGAAGTAGTGAGACCAAAAAAAAGACAAATACTGTATGACGTCACTTATTGTGGGGTCTGAAAAATACAACAAACTAGTGAATAAAATTAAAAAAGAAGCTGACTCACAGACATAGAGAATAAAACTAGTGGCTGTCAGAGGGGAGAGGAAAGAGGGAAGAAGCAATATAGAAGTGCGGGGGGGGAGAGTTATTATGAGATTATATGAAATCAAATGTGTAAAACCTGAAAACTGTAAAGCACGATAGAATTTGAAGAATTTTCATTCAATAAAAAAGAATAAAACAATAAAAATTAAAAATCCCCAGTGGAGTTTTGTAAAGCTACATATTCCTAGTCCCCTTTTCAAAACCAGTTAAGTCAAAATATCTAGGAATGGAGCCTGGGAGTCATCATTTTTCAAAACTCACCCAGTGAATTCTCAGGTAGCTATATGGGCACCCTTCAATCAAGGGTTCTCAAAGTGTGGGCGCCACCAGCAGCATCTGCATCATTATTTGCCAGACATGGAAATTCTCATGTCTTCTACCCCAAATCTACTGAATCCAAATCTGAGAGATTCAGAGATCCTAATGTATACTGTTTGAGAATCATTGGTCTACATTAAAACAGGTGACATAGTGATGAAGACAATGGACTGAGACCCGCCAGCTTAAACTGAATGGCATCTTTGCCACTTCTTGGCTATGGAATCCGCCTACTGTCCCTTGCCTTGGTTTAAATCTGAAAAATGGAGATGAAACTGTATTTTCCTTCATAGGGTTATTATGAGGAATAAGTAAGTTAGGATTAGTTTAAAACTAACAATAGTGTCCTACACAGAGTAGGAGCTTGAATAAAAATTAAGGTTCTTGCCCAGCAGCTGTAAGTAGAATGAAGACTGGAGAAGAGATTCAAGAAACAAAATCCTCGGGTAGAAACAGCACTGGAAGTTTCTGTCTAGAACATGAGGCCAGTGACCCTGCTCACATATTCTAAATGACTGGGAGGGAGAATGTGAAGAACAATTTGAACAAGCAGCCCACCTGGAGCCTGGAACAGGCCCTCACTTGTAGCAGCCTTCACGGTGCGCTGAGAGCATGGATCTGTGTTGGCCCACCTGAGTCTCAGCTGTGTGACCTCAGGCAAGCCACTCAGCCCCTCTGGGCTGCAGTTTCCTCAAACAACTGAGGTACTAACAATGATTTGACTTTTTCCATGGAACTGTTAAGAATCTAGTAGAACTATTAGATGATGTTATATATTTGAAGAGGCAAAGGTCTTAGACAAGTGTTCAGGGTTCTTATCATGTCTTCTTCCAGTCTAAGCCCTATGGACATGCGCTGACTCTTTTAGGTCTCCTTCCACTGAGACAGTCCAGCATGAGAAGAATAATAATGGTGGACCAGGAATTGCAGAATTTCACACTAGGAAGTCTGTTACCACCCAATCCCAGAACTGCAGAACCCAGCCATCAGCCTGGACTGGACCAGGCCAAAGTGTTTACCTGGTACAGCTGTTTGGCCTAGAATAATCCTGAATATTCAATGGAAGGGCTGATGCTGAAGCTGAAGCTCCAATACTTTGGCCACCTGAAGCAAAGAACTGATTCAGTGGAAAAGACCCTGTTGCTGGGAAAGACTGAAGGCAAGAGAAAAAGAGAGTATCAGAGGATGAGATGGTTAGATGGCATCATCGATTCAATGGACATGAGTTTGAGCAAGCTCTGGGAGATGGTGAGGGACAAGGAAGCCTGGCGTGCTGCGGTCCATGGGGTCACAAAGAGTCAGACACAACTTAGCGACTGAACAACAAAAATAGATAAATGTATAAAACTCTAAAATGCATTTCTTAAAATCTTTATAAACCAGTTAAATTGCAATAACAGCCCCAAAGGGAAGCCTCACTTGAAAATACCTATTTAGGGACTTAAAAAAACAACAACAACTATGGATCCCAGTCCTGAGAGAGTATTTTAGCTGAGATCCTCTTCCGATGTAGGGCTGGCTGTGTGACTTACTTTTCTGGGACAGAGTAGGAAGAGCAAGGCCCAGGAGATAAGTTGCTGCCACAAGTGTCTGCTCTCTCTGGAAGGATGACAACAAGTTGTGTTGCCATCGACGGCCTCTGGAGCTGTGAAGCGTCCTCCGGCACGCTGGCCTCCTCCTCTCTCCAGGGAAACTGCAGATTCTGTGGTCCTTCCTTTGCGTCCTTCATCTGGCCCTTCGAGCCATTGCTGGGCACCCGGCATTTCACTTTACCTGCACTCAACCGTGGTCTGAGCTTTCTGCGTGGATGACTCCACGCTCCAAAGAGCTTGAGAATAGTCACTTGTCACCAGAGACACAGCTGGCTGCTCCACATGCTGACTCCAGGAGCTCAGGCAGGAGAAGCACCTGCTGGCGGTTTGCTCTGATGCAGCTTGAGGGTCTCGCCTGCGTGGCCCACAGACCTGTGACTGGAACATCTCCCCTGTCCTTCCCTGTGGGGCCGGCAGCCACGGTGGTTTCTCCAGCCAGCTCTTGACTGTGCAAAGACCATCGCATTCTGGGAAGAGCAGGTCTCACTACAGCTTGGCAAACACCTTTCTGTATCATAACTCAGCTGGCACCAGGCTTCAGTGGCCCTCCCCTAGGGCCATTTCCTAGTTTCCTTCCTTGACCCCCGGGGGCCATGCTAAAACCCTTGTTTACAGAGGAAGCTAGAGCCTCTGTAAACAGCAACCATCTGTCTGCTTCTTCGATCTGAATGACGTTTTAAACTTGCTGCCTTGTAGATTATCCAGGAATCCAGTCTGATTAGAATGATTCACCCAATGGAATTAGTTTTCTTTTTCAAACCATGTCCTTTATTTACTTATTTTTAGGGGGTTGCACTGTGTCTTCGTTGCTGTGCACGGGCTTTTCTGGTTGTGGTGTGTGGGCTTCTCATTGCGGTGGCTTCTCTTGTTGCATAGCATCAGCTCTAGAGTGCACTGCTTCAGTAGCTGCAGCGCGTGGGGTCAGGAGTTGTGGCCCATGGGTTTAGCTGCCCCACAGCGTGTGGAATCTTCCCAGGGGTCAAACCTGTGTTTCCTGAATTGGCAGGCAGCTTCTTAATTGGCAAATGTTCTTAATCGATGGACCACCAGGGAAGTCCCTGGAAATCATTTTCAGTGCCTGAAACACTCTTTAAATTTTTGTGCTCATGAAAACCCATGAGAGGCTGATAGCAATGACAGGCCCTGCCCAATTCCCACCTATCCTACCTGGCCTCTCCTCAGGCCACCCAGCCTCATTTCCATGGCACCCAAAGGAACAACCCTGATCTTGGAAAATTTGAATTTAAGCCGTTCTAACTCAGCCTCTGATGACCACAAATCACTTGCTACCTCTGTGGCTCCCAATATGTGTCCCTGTTCTGACAAGGCAGGGTATTTTTGTTTCTGAGACCCAGGCCACTCTGTGTCCTACATTCGGTGATTGGGCCCCTGCCTTAAGTTGTTCCCAGGCCTTTAAATCCCTGCCAACCCTGTGCCGGCTTCTCTTCTCCCTTTCAGTGGAGATCTTACTCTTGAATCTGCATCTACAGCTGGGGCCCTAGTTGCTAAAAGACTTCCCTGGATTATGGGGCCTTCTCCACTTGACACCTTGTCATATAGATCATGACCTGCTGATGCCTCTGATACCATGCATTACCCCCAGCCTGGAGCTCCTAGCACTTGGTCCATTTCAGTAGGCAGGTCAAAGTTAAGTCCTGACCTCTTCCAGGTTGCCCCGATTGCAGTAGATCAAAAACCACCCCATTGTACTAGAAGATAGGACAGTAGATTGGAGGTTTGAAGCGTGCACCTCCTGAGCAACCACAGGCAGAGCTTCATTTTGAAGACATTTGTTATGGCACCAAAGAGATGTTGGAGAAACAGATTAATGAATAGAGCTTGTCTGCTCACAAGAGACTCATGATTGTTCAAGGAAGAAAACTCGGATATTACCCGTGTCCCAAAGAAATCCTTTAACTTGCCTTACATGGAACAGCGTGCTGGGATATGGACAGGAATTGTGCTGCTCAGGCTGCTCAATCAATCTCAGACTGCAAGTGTCCTTGAGGACGGCCCACCTAACAGGCAGTGGACTCAAGGATCCAAAGGTGAGGATAAAAGAAGTACACAGGGAGATGAAGAAATAAAGACAAAATTCAAGAGACAGAGAAGACAGGGACTCTTTCTTAAAAGAAAGCGATTAACAAGAAAAATAATAACTCTTACCACTGGTAACAGAAATCTACTCTTACAGCTGCTCTTGCTCTTACTGACAAGGGGCAGAATGGTGGGAATGAGAGTGAGACAAGAGAATGCAAGCAGAACAATTTTCCAATGTGTTCGTGAGCCTCCAAGGCCATGGGGAAGAGAGACATAAAGGAATCTAACGCTTCCAGGACAATAAATGCTAATTCTGGTGATAAGCAGGCTCGTGAGACAAAGATTCCAAGGGCTGCTCTGTTCTCACCTGCAGAGTGTGGGTGGCAGAAAAAAGGATAGCTTGGTTCTCTCTGCTGTCTGGCCAAAGAGAACTTCAGGGAGGTGTTCTGAGTGAGCCACTGATCAAGGAGCTAGAAACAGCTAAAGTGCTCAGAGGCTGCTATCCCCTCCCTGTTCATGGGCATGCCCAGATTCTGAGAGACTGCCCACAGCAAAGAGCTGCCAGATGAAATACAGAATATCCAGTTAAAATGTGAATTTCAGATGAACACTGCAT
Source organism: Bos grunniens (assembly GCF_055505025.1). Classification (NCBI taxonomy): domain Eukaryota; kingdom Metazoa; phylum Chordata; class Mammalia; order Artiodactyla; family Bovidae; genus Bos; species Bos grunniens. The sequence goes on from NC_141175.1 coordinate 43,366,433, forward strand.
AATTTTTAAGTATGTATATGTTCCATGAAATATTTGGGACATACTTATTCTTTATAAAAATTGCATTGTTGATCTAAAATTCAAATTTCACTGGGCATTCTGTACATTTATTTGCTAAACCTGGCAACTGCCTACAGATGGCTCACCTAGCCCCAGAGGTGTTTTGTGCTGTGACCAGCATGGCAAAGAGGACCCTGGGCTATGGTAGGAGGTGTGAAATCAGCAAAGTTCATGCCTCGGAGTTTACACACTTGCTGAATCTGCTCCTGTTTCCTTTCCACTAATGCAAACTTCTCCACTCCTCACTCCCGAGTTCGTATGCCACCATACTTGACTGCCTCTCCCATAGGAAGCTGTACTACTTGACTTCCCCTAGGGTCAGACACAAAATTGTAATTTCTCTCCAATGATGTCATGTGCACACATTTTGATTGGGTCTCTTCCTTCTTCGTCTACTTCCCTCCACACCCACCGAACACATACATCCCACAGTTCAAGGATCAAATTTTACATTCAGGAGCATCCAGTTTCACTCCCTAAATTTGCCAACAGGGAGAACCTGAGACCAGAGGGGACTTATCTAGGAACACGATGCTTATCAAGCATTGAGGGAAGCACACAAACTTTGATTTACTAGCTTCACTCTACAACTTTCTACTGTATTAGTGTTTTGCATAATGCTGAGCAAACAGAGTCATTCTTGGTAAATATTTAAGTGAACTAATGAATTCATAAATGAATAAACTAATGAAATCAATGCTTTATGGTTCATTTGCTAATTGTATGGTGACTGTATCATAGGGGAGCTTCATGGCCCCTGAACTGGTAAATATAAGCAATGAAATCCAGCCAGCCTTCCAGGAGTGATATTCTGTGATCACAGGACCTAGCAAGCATGAGTCCCACTTCCTTCCACAGGATCAGGCTGGAAAGTCCAGGTTGAGTCAGATAGTAGCAAAACCCAGCCTCCTCACTAGGCAAAGCCTAATCCAAATGGTTACATGTATAAATCCAGAAGTCTAAGGAAAAAATTTTTTTAAATATTTTAGCTATGTGACCTTTAACAAGGTAATAACTAACCCAACCTTTGGATTTCTCATATGTAAGAAAACATAAATAAAATTAAAACTTACCAAGATAAGATATGTATCATCTCACTGTGCCAGGCACATTCTCCTATAGATACTCAGTAAGAGTCTGTTGCTTTTTTTCTTTTCTTAAAGGGTAAACCTATCTTTTTAGCCAAGAGTTTCTTTTTCTAATTGCAAATTTCTAGGCTCTTCCTCAGACTTGCTAAATCAAAACCTCTTGCAGGGAAGCAAAGTCTCCTTTTTTAACATGTCACCCAGGTGATTCTGATGCACTTGAAAATCAAGAACAACTTGACGAATTGGTGTCAAAATAGCAAGTGATGGCATTTCAGCATTTGTGGAGTCAGATCAGAACTCCTTTCTCCCCTTCTCTGTGACCCTGGAGACTCAGCAGAAGGTACAGCCACATAACCAATGCCAGTTGGCTCTAGAGCAGTGGTCTAACGGCTGTGTGGTACCCCATCACCTCAACAGGAATATATTTATCAGTGATCGATAGGAATACACTACACCTCACCACCCAATCTGCTCTCCTAGCCTGGGAGATGAGATGGCTCACACCCAGTCTCTTGTTCCCAGTGGCAGAGCGCAACTTGCTCTGACAGATTAGTGGTTTTTAAAAAATGCACACACATCCACCCAAAGTCAAAAGAGTATCCTGAAAATGTTTTTCCTGGTTATGTAAGTCCTCATCTTACCTGAAGAGAAACAGTTAAGGGAAGATATAATACATGCCCTCTGTGTTAATTCTGCTGCTGCTGCTGCTAAGTCACTTCAGTCGCGTCCGACTATGTGTGACCCCAAAGACGGCAGCCCACCAGGCTCCCCCGTCCCTGGGATTCTCAGGCAAGAACACTGGAGTGGGTTGCCATTTCCTTCTCCAATACATGAAAGTGAAAAGTGAAAGTGAAGTCACTCTGTTGTGCCCGACTCTTAGCGACCCCATGGACTGCAGCCCACCAGGCTCCTCCGTCCATGGGATTTTCCAGGCAAGAGTACTGGAGTGGGGTGCCATTGCCTTCTCCGATACAACTCTTTCTTTTCATGGACACCAAACTGCATGCTGGGTGACAAGAAACTAGGCAAACGTTTTGGTCAGTTTTTCTCTACTTCAAGAATTAACTGTTGAAACACCTTTTCTTTTTCCCCTTCAAACTGGCCATCTTCTTGAGGGTGATGACTTACAGTGATGACAACTTAGGTAAGGTTCCTATCTGCCCCCAAATCCCTCAGCACAAAGACATAAATGCAAATGCCTTATGAACAAAAGTCTTTTTTGCATTTCAGTATGATAGAACTAGGAGTTCCTTAAGCCATTTTGTAAGGAGCTCTACCACAGTAAAGAAGGTTTTCCCTAGTATTGCTTGAAAATTCTATATGGATACTTGAAGTATATTTCCTAGTCATTTCTCTCAAATCACTAAGGTTAGTCACTGTGTCAATTCCAGTTAAGGAAAGATGTAACTAAGGTAAGGTTTATTTATGATCAAGAGACCCTCAAACATCCAGTACATGGTGATAATAATTTAAAAGGCAAGCTTTCTCTCTCTCTTTGCCTTTTTGGGCAAAAACATCAAAACAAAATGAAATAAAACAAATAAAACCAAAAACCCACCACAGAGGTTAGCTCATAAAAATATCATTAGAGACATTTGTAAGACACGGATTCCTGCAAGGGCAGAAAGGGCTTCTTTATTGATTTTACACAGCTCCCCTAAATGGCATTCTGAGTAGTAAGCAACCAGGCTCCAATGCTATCTTCCAACTTGGAGCCTACGTTCAACTCTCACCCTGTAAAGTGATAAGAAAGAGGCATTCAAGCTTACCATAATGCACTAGCACAGACTCAGAAGTCAATATTCGCTTGGCATTCCAAGAGTGCTCTCCTTATAGCAATAACAGCATCTGGAACTTCCTAGCATTTGGTTTGTAGCCGTCTGTAGAGTGCTTGCATTTTGTACATGAAAACACAAGATAGAAACTATCACTCTAAGAAAGCCTTGAAGCTCTCGAGGTTCTCTGAAGTAGATCTATCATCATCAGTACTTACCTTCCTCTAAGAATGAGAAATGACAGGAGCATGGGATTAGGAATAGCAGCAGAGGTAATGTTAGTCATCCTGATGGAGCATTCATTGACTAATCCTTATGCCAACTGTGGAACACTGGTCATGCCACTTCACCTTCAGAACAATACTTAAGGTAGGTATTATAGATAAACAGAAAAATCTTAAGGAAGTTAGGTAACCCACTCACAGACAGGGGAGTTGAGCCTCAATGCTCTATTAACATTCCTTTGATTCATATACCCTTTATGGGCTGAATCCTTATGTCTACTCAAAATTCATTATGAAGTCAATGGTTCTTTGTTACAGCAGCTTGAGCAGACTAAGACATACCTCCCTTTCCCCTTTGAACTATTGGTGCTATAACATGATGAAGGATTTGCCAATACTGTTTTTCAAGTTTACTCTCCACTGAATCCAAAATCAGGACATTCATTCATTCATTTACTCACTGGACCTTTCATGTTGTCTTAGAACCCTGGCTCAGGGAGAGCGTGAAGTAAGCAGAGGCTCCCGTAACAATTGACGTGCACACGTCTAACACTGTTGCTGCCGATTGCTGATTGGGGGTTTCCAATCTCATGCTGTGTCAGTGAGTAAATACATCAAAGATCTCTTATTTAAATATAAAGCTTTAGGACATAAATACCAACAAGCAGCCACTCAGTACTCTACTGCTTATTACTGAGGCCAAGCAAAGAAAAAGAACTCTTCTTGTTTAGAAGAAAAAAGATAAATGCCTGTGAATGAAGCTATGGTTTTCCTAGTAGTCATGTACAGATGGACGTGAGAGCTGGGCCATAAAGAAAGCTGAGCACCAAAGAATTGATGCTTTTGAACTGTGGTGTTGGAGACGAGTCTTGAGAGTCCCTTGGACTGCAAGGAGATCAAACTGGTCAATCTTAAAGGGAATCAATACTGAATATTCATTGGAAAGACTGATGCTGAAGCATAAGCTCCAATAGTTTGGCCACCTAATGCAAAGGGCCGACTCATTGGAAAAGACCCTGATGCTGGGAAAGATTGAAGGCAAGAGAAGAAGGGGATAAGAGAGGAGGAAATGATTGGATGGCAAAACCAACTCAATGGACATGAGTTTGAGCAAGCACTGAGAGATGATGAAGGACAGGGAAGACTGGCGTGCTGCAGCTCCATGAAGTCACAGTCAGACACAACTGAGCCCCTGAACAACAACAGTGAACGAAGAGTTACCCTAAGCACTATTTCTCCACTCTTTCCTACATCTGACCCAATGAATTCTGATTGGTTCTGAAGGTTTTTCTCCTTGTCACTAACCTTCTAAATGATAAAGTTATTCAACGTAGTCTTATTTTAGTGAAACTAGCAAAGTTAAGTCATGTGAGTACAGAGGGCATTTACATTTAAATGAAAAACTGTTACACACATGCTGGCATGAGAATTTTATAAGGGACGCAAAATAATGTGGGAAAAGGTGCATGTGGTTCCTGACTTTTGTTCATCACTAATGCTATCCATTTAGTAGCATCACACAGGCATTTATCTGGCTTGGTATGAAGGATTTCTACAATTTAGCTCTCATCAACCCCACTGAATAGGGAAAGGAGATGGATAGCTTAAAAAACTTACCACAGGGTGAAAAGCACAATATTAACCTTTTCTGGCTAGAAAGTTCAAAACTGGAGTCAAAAATTAGTTTTCCTGATGAATACAAAGTCAGAGGACAGAGAAAAGGCCGGTTCCTTCCCTTGTGGTCAGTGTCTCTAGGCAAGATGTTGCACAGCAACAGAAAGTGGGATCTGAGCTGGCTCTTTACTCCTTCAATTCACAGCAGCACGTTTCTCCTCCCAGGAATCTCTCGGATGGCCGGTGCTGGGGGTTGTCTAGTGACATGTTGCTCAAGAGAAGCGGAAGTGAGTATGAGCATCCTCCCCTCAAGTTTGTGGACTCCCAGCCGCTGGGGCCATGTCCCTACCTGTGGCTGCCCCGCCGCCCACTCCCACCACACTCCCAGTGAATCACCAAGGGCTTGACTTGGGTGAATGCTTACAGATCTTGTTTTCTTATTAATTTGAAAAAGCTCCCTAGGTGATTACGACATGCTTCTGTCCTCCTGTCCACATATAAGAGCCATTGACCCTCACCCCCTGGAGAGATGAGAAAAATCACCCACGATTGCCTAAGTATGAGGCAAGCTGAGCACTCCCCAGTTCTGTGCTTTTTCTAACAGAGCACTCCTCCCATTGTAAGGGAGGGGCTTTTGGGGGATGCCACATAGAGAGTAAAGAGTGTACAAAGAGAGGACCTCACAGGGCTCTGAAAGAGGAAAATAGAGAAACAAAACAGAGTGGATATTAGATTTGCCTTCCCCTACCTCTGGAGCAACTACATCTGCTTATAGAGACTTTCAGGACTTAAGGAGTGGGACTATGGGAGGAACATGGTCTCTGAGTATCCTCCTTTGGAGGAGACTGGACAGAGCAGACAGCCCCTAGGGCTCCAGCCTTGAGAAGCCTACAGATCCTGAACCTCATCCACTCCTCTGAATGTTCTGACCTACTTCCTGCTCACTCCCTGCACAGTCTTTCCAGCTGGAAAGAAAGGCATCAAAACACAGGGAAGAAAAACTAGAGATCATTTTAATGTTTTAAGATATTTCTTGTATTTTCCACATTTCCTTCCACGAACTTAAATTGTTTTTAATTTTTTTTTTAAAAAAGCTTAAATTATTCTTTCAGAAAAAAAAAGAAAGGTAACAGCTCTTGGCATAGTTCTTTATGAAAGTGCTGCTGCTGCTGCTGCTAAGTCCCTTCAGTTGTGTCCGACTCTGTGCGACCCCATAGACGGCAGCCCACCAGGCTCCCCCGTCCCTGGGATTCTCCAGGCAAGAACACTGGAGTGGGTTGCCATTTCCTTCTCCAATGCATGAAAGTGAAAAGTGAAAGTGAAGCCGCTCAGTCGTGTCCAACTCTTAGCGACCCCATGGACTGCAGCCCACCAGGCTCCTCCATCCATGGGATTTTCCAGGCAATAGTACTGGAGTGGGGTGCCATTGCCTTCTCCGATGAACACTCTACTTCTCATCATTTTTCATAGGCTCATCCTGTGCTTCCCAATGGCTGAGCGATTAATGCCTCATCCAATGTAAAGTGAAGGATCCACAGGACTGCGGGTGGATCTAAACAGACATGGAAAGTCTTCTTTGTTGCCAGCCTGGTTTCTTTCTAGAGGCTTTCATCCATCCGTCTATCTGCCTACGTACCTACCTACCCATCTATCTATCATCTATCTATTGTCCATTATCTATCTATCTATTCCCTCCTTTGCACTGAAACCATCTGAACAACTCTACACTACCAGGTTGATGTCTCAAAAGAATCAGTTAGCTTCTATTTCATTTTGTTCTTTTAATAACTATATAATTATTTTAAAAAGGCAAACCTGTGAATATTCAAATCACATGGAATGTGAAACAGATGCCACAGCTAAAGATTTTTCTGGCAAGTTGGCCCTCAAAACAATGTTAACCCTACCTTTTTCAAAACTAAAAACTGAAGTGAAGGGACATAAATGCGCAAGGAGGTGAAATCTCAGCAGCTATTTTCAATCCGAGTTAATTGTTCCTTGAGGTTCTGCAAGTGATTTATGCCATTTATAAGCACACTCAACTGCCACTTAGCCCCACAGGGGCAGAGACGGATCCAATTTCACGGCGGCGGTGGCTTTTGTTGTATGTGCCTTCTCTCTCAGAGCCTGTGTTGATGCTCTTTGGCGGGATTTCCGACCTCCCCTTGGCAGTCACAATGCATAGTCAGGCAGGGCTGAGCTGTCGCATGTGAAACTTGAGAGGACCTCATGACTCCCACCCAGATCTACAGAAGATCTGTATGGGATCTCCTATGGGACCAGACCCTGTCCTTGGTATATAAGGACATCTGACCTGAAACCAGAGGGAGCAATGTGGATTCTTTATGTCTGTAGTCGTTCAGTCTTAGTCTCTACCTGCATTTAAATGAAAGATCTAACTCTGTGTATACGTTGCCCAATTCAGAAAAGGGAGAACGATGTGGTAACTTTTAATTTGATACTACTTTGCAGGAGGGCTAGAAGGAGTGCTGGGGCTGGGATTTATGAACATACATCAATCATCAAATAAATGGCCTGTACGCATACGAATAGGAAACAGCCATCGAAGCAGTGGGCTTAGGCCACTAATTCTTTTGTCTCTCTAGACACAGCCTACATGGAGTAGAATATGTTCTCCCTCAGAGTCTGCCCTAGTTTAAATTTCTGAATTGTCTGTTAATGAAATACCAAAGGGCAGAGTTTTAAAACTATCCCTTGGAGTGAACCTCATAACTAACATATCCCTTCTCTGTAGCTGGCACGTGCAGGTTGCCAGGAATTATTGGGCATGCTTAGGAGCATTATTTTATTTATTCCTTTGACACAGGTATTAGTTCCACTGTATAGATGGAGAAATAGAGCGTCCACAAGAAAAGAAACTTCACATAGTGATCAAGCTACAGAGCTCCTTGCTCTTTAAACTGCCCCTGTTTGCCTGATTCCAACAGCCTAGACAGGAAAATTAGCTGATTGTTTCCATCAGCTCTTTTAGAAAGCACTGCGTGGGTGTCCTGCTGACGGTGGGTCCCAGTCATTTGTGCAGGGCACCCATCATTTATCTCCAGGAAAACTGTGTTCTCACTTGACCATGATTCCTACTCTCCATAATAGACACAGTCATTTCCATCTGAACAAGCTCACTGGAGTGCAAGCTGGAGCCAGACTAGGAACTAACCAGAGAGTGTGCAGAAGCAAATTGCCACTAATTTTAATGCGTGCTTCGTGTAAGTAGAGATGTGCTCAGAATGGACTCTATTGCTTTTCTGGGAAATACCCTTCCACAGCAATTGTTTTCAGTGTTATTTCTGATTAATTATGTGCTATTTTCTCTCTCCCTTTAATCCTTCCTCTCTCTGTCTTTCTCTCACCATATTCCTTCCTCCTTCATGAAAGGAACCAGATAACCTTCCAGCTCTCTCTCCCTGTATCCTAATGTTTCAGTGTGTCTATTGCAGAAAACAGTAAGGAAAGGTGAACAAGTAGGTGGTTAATATGGTCTAAAACCCTCCCCGAGCTGGGAAGATGCATCACCACCTGTGTTCCAGCTTTTGGCAGGTGCTTGGCAGCAAATTGCAAGACCAGGAGGTCATAATCAGGAAAACAGAAACACATTACATTTTAATAATCACCTACCTTTTCAATAGCTTGGAGCTTTCAAATGTCGCCTCTAGTTACAGGGAACTACAATCAACCTGCAAGCCTCTCCCTTTCCACTCAGCAGAAAGAACTGCAGACGATTGGTGACAATTGTCAAAGGGGAAGGACCCATAAATATAAGTTGCCTGCTAGAAGCAATTCAGCAAAATCAAGCTCATCAACTTCCCAGCATGGATTTTATTTTATTCTAAATCAGATACTCATTAATGAGGAACATTCTTTGAATCATCATTTTATTTACACTAGAGAAATGCAAGACACATTGTCTGGCGAGGGAATGGAGTGGCTCTCTCACTGCTGCTCAGTTGTAGGTATTTCCTTCTGTAGCCTCCTGAATTTTCTTGCTAATGCAAAACACCCAGGCCAGATGCTCGCTAGTAACAAGTTAAAATGGCACTGGAAAGTAAATAATTTTCTTTGATTTAAAAAAAAAAAAGGCATAAGGAACACATGGGATGACAGGCAAGAACATAAAACACCTTACCTGCCTTAGATGTTAGAATCAAGCCATCCAGATTCTGCTACTTAAGGAGAAGCACAGACCAGCACCCTGAAGGGATTGTGGGAGAGACAAGTCATGCCCTGGTGTGACAGGGCACCTGCAATCTTGTCATCCCACTAGGAAATGCTGCCCGTGGGGGCCCCTGTACCCCTGCACTGCTGTGTCTTCCCAACTCCCATCTAGAAATCAATACAAACTAGATGCTCAATAAATATCTGTTGAATGAACAAACATCTGAATTCTGGGAGATGCCCTATCTTTATGCAATGTTACTAATATTTTAATGCAATTTTAATCAACACCCAAGCTAGTCTCTAGGCAAAAGACTAAAGTGCCCCCTGCTGTGATCTGATGTGGGTACCAAGTTGAGTGAGATCCTCGCTCATCCCACCATAAGTCAGATGCTTCTGTCAGATGCTTCTCTAGTTTTTCCACAGCTGGGCAGAAACCTCAGAGCTGGGGCAGGGGAGCTGGCCCCTTACAGCCACCCACACTTGGGGGGCACCCTTCCCATGTTCAGGGGGCTTCAGGAGGTGCTCCTCTGAGAATGGTAGAAGGCTGGGTGCTATGCAGTGAGTGACAGGCACGTTGTTGGATCTTAGTAAGCTTACTTTTTTAGATGCCAGAGCCATTCAGAGCTGGTGTCTACCCTCAGAAGGAGCGGTATCCCCCCTTTGTACTTTCTATGGAAGTACAAAGAGGAAGGCAAACCCAGAGGGCTCGGACACATCAGTTCACAGAATACCATACAACACGCCGACATGCATGACCCACTTTTTCAGGCTGCTGTGGTGTTTTCGGGGTTTTGAACCACCTCTTTTCCTCCTATGTTCTATTTTCACAGCATTTTCCTGTTCATGAAGTGTTGACTATAATTCCCTCACGTTACCCTGACATCAACCCAGTGAGGTAGGTGTTATTAGTATCCTTCCAGAAGAGGAAACGCCTTTAAAATCATTGCCTTTCCCAAGAATAAGAAGTGGCTTTCTTTCTGCAGCAGCACGGTTTTTGGCAGAGGCCTCTCTGCCCTAATGAGCTGCTCCCTCTGCTCCTGCCCTCAGAGCGGCCCTGCCGTGTCCATCACCCCTGTGACCAGAATGCCACGTTGGTAGGTGGACTCCATTTTTGCTTCTTTTCATGTGACACCTTGTCCTAATCAGAGAAAGCCCTCTGAATCTCTAAAAAGAAATAAATGTCTGACAAGAAAGAAAAACCAGAAGGTGGGGGAGTGGGGGGAGGGGATATTTCAGAACTTCAGGATTTTGGAGAACAACCCATGTACAGATGGTATTTAACATTCTCCAAACACCAAGTGCTGGTTTCCAGGCTTGGCTTCTTCTTGCTATTTCCTGGTCACTTTGAACCCGCTTATCAAATTGAATAGAGTCTTTGATACATATGTTGGTATTTTAAATCCTGGTGGGAACAAGGTCTCCCATTTGTTTCAAGTTTTACTCTTAGAGATGTTTTTAAAAACGCTGCTTAGAGAAGGAATCTCTGTCAAAACCTACTATGACTTCGGTCTTCACCCATTTCAGTGAAGGATGCCAACCACTGGGCTTCTTATTAAGAATGATTCCAGCTGCCTCCATACCCTACAGGGAAGCTCGTTTAGATTCACAGAGGTGCCAGTCAATAGACTGCTGGTGATACAAGTTTAAGTCAAATGTTGGGCCTTGGGGTACAAGGGCACCCAATAAGTAACACTCCTTTTTCCAGTGGCTCAGACAGTAAAGAATCTGCCTGCAATGTAGGAGACTGGATTTGATCCCTGGGTCAGGAAGATCTCCTGGAGAAGGGAAAGGCTACCAACTCCAGCATTCTTGCCAGGAGAATCCCATGGACAGAGGAGCCTGCCAGGCTACACTTCATGAGGTTGCAAAGAGTCGGACATGACTGAGTGACTAACACTTCCTCCTCACCCAAGTACTTGAATTAAAGGAAATAATAAAAGTGAGTTAGCATAATGAGGCCAAACCACCATCTCTATTTCAGATAAGACCCAGGGGCAAGACACTGACTGGGGTGAGAATCAAGCAGACATGATAACTTCCTGCAAGCCTCCTTTTCTCTCCCATCCAGGCCTTGGAACAGCTGGCCCATGGGGAGTTCTAGTCTGCAAAGCAGGTGCCTCTACCCACATTACTGTCTTGGACTGGTCCTGACAGAAAGAGAAGAAGGAAAATGGACAAACTGAGTCACACCCAGCCAAGAAACAAAAATCAATGCCTGTTACCCATCAGTCCTAAAATTCCTCCTCCTCTCTGTGGGAAAGCCACTTGACCTTTTGGGCCTCAACATCCTCAGCTTTAAAAGGAGCAGGTTGGGCTGGGGGTGGGGGGTAGGTTGAGGGGAACATGGCCAAGTTCCAATCTAGCTCTGAAATCCATGCTTAGCTCCAATAGTGACTCTGATGGGGCCGAGGCCAAACTGCTTTCTTTCTCAAGACATCAGTTCCCTTTGCTGAGGTTCATAGTCAAAGGTCACAGCCCTGAGACTCACCAATCATCTCTCAGATGATGGTGATCATGACGACAACTCAGTGTACAGTTGTCCCCACCACCAGAAAAGTCACTTTAAGTGCACACGTCAGCGGGAGCACCTCAGACCACTGACAGCACTTCATTATCAGCATTAGTCCCTGGGACTATAAGGAATATACAGGCCTATTTCTTAATGATTCCAGTACAATACTCAAGAACATTATGAAGATAATGATGCAACACAGTGGTAGAAAAAAGATGAATAAAACAGGAATTTGGGGTCCTGAATTCTAAATTTTTCCTCCTTCATGGATCACAGGCTTGTCATAGTGAAGGAGTTTGCATAACTCAGTGAAGCTATGAGTCATGGCGTGCAGGGCCACCCAAGATGAACAGGTCAATATTAAAGGAAATCAACCCTGAATATTCGCTGGAAGGAAGGACTGATGATGAAGTTCTAATACTTTGGTCACCTGATTCGAAGAGCTGACTCATTGGGAAAGACCCTGATGCTGGGGAAAATAGAAGGCAAAAAAAGAAGAGGGTGGCAGAGGATAAGATGGTTAGATAGCATTCCTGACTCAATGGACATGGATTTGAGTAAACTCTAGGAGATAGTGAAGGACAGGGAAGTCTGGCATGTTGCACTCCATGGGGTTGCAAAGAGTCGGACATGACTTAATGACTGAACAACAATAATTCTAACTTTGGTTCAGTACCAACAAGCCATGTGACTTTCATACCTCTAGGCTCCTTCAGTCATGTACAAGGTGATGGAATCAGAAGTTTTCTAATTTATTCCCCCTCTTTTAAAATACAAAACCATACATGGAATATGAATACAAAGCATGATTAAAAATAAATCTGCTCTGATAGAAGTGTGGGGAGGATCTCAGAACTGTCTCACTAGGCTTCCCCTACTCTGACTATTATCCCAGCCACCAAATTTGATAGACCTTGAGGTCATATATGAACAAAGCTAGTGGAAGTGATGGAATTCCAGCTGAGCTATTCCAAATCCTAAAAGATGATGCTGTTAAAGTGCTGCACTCAATATGCCAGCAAATTTGGAAAACTCAGCAGTGCCACAGGACTGGAAAAGGTCAGTTTTTGTTCCAATCCCAAAGAAGGCAATGCCAAAGAATGTTCAAACTACTGCTCAAATGCACTCATCTCACATGCTAGCAAAGTAATGCTCAAAATTCTCCAAGTCAGGCTTTGACATTATGTGAGCCAAGAACTTCCGGATGTTCAAGCTGGATTTAGAAAAGGCAGAGGAACCAGAGATCAAATTGCCAACATCTGCTGGATCACAGAAAAAGTAAGAGAGTTCCAGAAAAACATCTACTTCTGCTTTATTGACTACACCAAAGCCTTTGACTGTGTGGATCACAACAAACTGTGGAAAGTGATTAAAGAGATGGGAATACCAGAGCACCTGACCTGCCTCCTGAGAATCTGTATGCAGGTTAGGAAGCAACAGAACTGGACATGGAACAGTGAATTGATTCCAAATTGAGAAAGGAGTACGTCAAGGCTGTATATTGTCACCCTGCTTATTCAACTTATATGCAGAGTACATCATGAGAAATGCTGGGCTGGAGGAAGCACAAGCTGGAATCAAGGTTACCAAGAGAAATATCAATAACCTCAGATATGTAGATGACACCACCCTTATGGCAGAAAGAGAAGAAGAACTAAAGAGCCTCTTGATGAAAGTGAAAGAGGAGAGTGAAAAAGTTGACTTAAAGCTCAACATTCAGAAAACCAAGATCATGGCATGTGGTCCCATCACTTCCTGGCAAATAGATGGGGAAACAGTGGCAGACTTTATTTTTTGGGCTCCAAAATCACTGCAGATGGTGACTGCAGCCATAAAATTAAAAGATGCTTGCTCCTTGGAAGAAAAGCTATGACCAACCTAGACAGCATATTAAAAAACAGAGACATTACTTTGCCAACAAAAGTCCATCTAGTCAAAGCTTTGGTTTTTCCAGTAGTCATGTATGGATGTGAGAGTTGGACTACAAAGAAAGCTGAGCACCAAAGAATTGATGCTTTTGAACTGTGGTGTTGGAGAAAACTCTTGACAGTCCCTTGGACAGCAAGGAGATACAACCAGTCAATCCTAAAGGAGATCAGTCCTGAATATTCATTGGAAGGACTGATGCTGAAGCTCTAATACATTGGCCATCTGATGCAAAGAACTGACTCCTTAGAAAAGTCCCTGATGCTGGGAAAGATTGAAGGCAGTAGGAGAAGGGGATGACAGGGGATGAGATGGTTGGATGGCATCACCGACTTGATGGACATAGGAGCTGGTGACAGACAGGGAAGCCTGGTGTGCTGTAGCCTATGCGGTCGCAAAGAGTTGGACACAACTACGAACTGAACTGAACTGACATCATATGGATCATTCACCCAAGAATTTACTCTGTGCCAGGCTACACTGGGGGCCAACACTGTTGTGATGTCACATCCATTTGACACCCCATCCAGTTTTCTTGAAGTCACATCACTGATATTTCTCAACAATTGTTACAGAAAACTGAAGGGTCTGTCTAATAGGGATATGGCCCAGTGATCAGAGTCAGAACATAAAAACCACAGGCAAAATATACTCGAATTTCTACCGCAAGACTAAATTTTAGCACAGTGGGGGGAAAGAAAGAATAGGGTGGAGCCTAAAGGCAGCACACTATTATAATATAATTTACTTTAAAAGATATTTTTCACACCACTCTGTGTGGCACAAGCCAGACTCATGGTATGAGATTTTGACCCTAAAATCATAAAACCATGCGAGGAGTGTCAGGTTCTGCTCCTGAGAGAAAATGCTTCTCTCTCACAGGAAACATGAAGCAGTTTTGGCCTACAGAAGAGCTGGCCCATCCTCCATCACCCAGCCCCCTCATATATCTCCTCTGCATGTGTTAATTCTTTTGAAGGTGATGGGGGTTCTTCGCACAGAAGATATATGCAGCTCGATGGCGGGAAGTGAGATCCTAATTATCTGCAGCTGACAACCTTTCAGGGCCCATTATAAAAGAAACGTCCGCACCAGGCGCTCCGAGCCCTCTGTCCCAGCTCCAGGGAGCTGGAGGGAGCAACAAGGAGTGATTCGAGAGCCTGATTTATCTGGGAAGATTAGAAGAGTTACATCTATGGTCTGGGGAAACAATGACAGAGGGGGAGCAGGCTAATGGGTGACAAAGGGGCAGGAGGAAGAGAAGAGATTTATGGAGCCTGGTACGAGGGGGAGCAACTGGAGGAACGGAATGGAATGAAGACGGGAAAGAAAGTCCCGAGTAAATATCAGGGAAACTTTCCTCGCTGATTTATTAGACAGACAAGCAGAGCTTCCAAGTGAAACTTCATCATCACCCCGAGAAAGAGTGCCTACATAAATGTGTCATGGCCATTTGTCTCTGTCACTGAAGGACCCAGAGTGATATCCAGCAGGGTGCTTTATCCTCCTCTTGAAGAGTGTCCTTAAAAGTCAGAATCCACCTTTTCCTCTCTGGGACACTGGGAGGTTCATAAAGGGCGTGTGATCTATGTTCACAAGTCTAGGCATAGCCACTTGCTAAGCATCACCAAGACTTACCGTCTACTTTATCATTATTAGAGGAGCACAATGTATTTATCCATGGTGCCCAGGCCCATATCTCTCCAGGGAGAGGAAAGCTTATGCTTGAGACACAACTCAGGAAAACACTTGAAAATTCAATTGAGGTCCTCTCAGCAGGGACACATGGAAATGTTCTAGGGAATCTACCTGCAGAGTACCCCTATCTGACCCAGATCGGGACCCTCCTATGTGCCTCTAAAGATCCCCCCACACTCTCCTTGTTCCTCATGCCACTGTAGGGACCAGCTGTGCATGAGCTCTGGTGGACAGCACACAGGTTCCACCTGATTGTCCATTCATGCCCTGAGGAGTCCCTGTTGCCACAGAGATGCCTCAAGAGCCTGCCATGCACCCACCCATAAATACAACTGGAAATGATGAGTGGATGTACAGTGGGGAAAACATTTGTCCTGTGACAGATGGGCACTGGCAGGTAAAGACTCTCTCCTTTCTCCTCCTTGATGGACTACACAATTATGCACTTTAGATCGTTTTCAGAGGGCCAGTCCTGCAAGATCAAGCAATTAGTAGGATGCAGCAGCAGCTGGTAGAATAAATCATCTTAGTCCTCTTCATGCTTCTCCCTATGTTACTCTCCTGTCCCCTCACTCCTGCTCACTGAGGTTATGCCCCCAATAGGATAACAGCACAGAAACCTTTGCCTCAAGTTCTGCTTTCTGGCAGGAGTAGGGGGTGTGGGGAAACCAGGCTAAGCTGTGACCACAACATCAGGGCACAGGAGTTGCTAAAGTTACTATATCTGAATAATAGCATAAACTTCTTTAATCATGCCTGGGCACCTGGTTCATTTATCCCCTAGCACACTGCACAAAACAGTGTCCTTCCAACCTCAGCCCCCTGACACCCCTCCATCAGAGTCCAGACCCAGCAAGGACCCATGTATGGGACCCATCTTGTATTTCTGGCTTACTCTCCTGGAGAGAGCTGGTGAGTTGGAAACCTTGAGCTCAGCCCAGTGAGTGTTTCCTCCTGAGTCCACCATAGGAGCTGGGAAACAGGGGAGTTGATGATCAGCTCCTTAGAGGTAACCTGAGAGGTCACTGATCAGCCTGTGGCCTTTCCTTCCAGCCATGAGGTCTTTCTGCCACAACTGCTTTTGATCCTATTCTTTGTGTTATGGGCAATACAATTCCAGTCAAATACTGGTAAAGTGAAGATACTAAAATGGTCACTCCATATTGCCAAAAACTCAGTCTTGGTGCCCCAAAGAGAAACCCTGCAACTCTATGTTATCTGTAAATGCTGTGACTTTTGTTGTTTTTGTTTTGTTTTAGTGTGATTTAAGTTCGACTATTTTTATGTCTCTACCAAAAAAAAAAAAAAATTCCTTAGTAACCCATTATGGGTTAGTGAATTCCCAAACCGTTCAAAAATACTTTAAAGTTCTTTTGGGACATAGCCAGATACTTAATATTGTATTACATTTTATAGTTGTCACTTAATCAAGCTATTTAATATTATAGTACATTTTAAAACTGTCACTTAATCACATTTTCTTGACCCTTTTATGGGAATTAAAGATCACTGTAGATAAAAAATGGCATGCTTTAGTTTAAATAGATTCAGTATGTCCAGTTTGACAGTTACTTCTGAGACATTAAAAGAATTTTCTGTGATTAATGTGACCCACACACGTTAAATGGTGTAATGTTCCATTTCTTCAGCCATTAGCGGAAACAGCATCAGACAGAAGGAGCCAGAATGTAGCCAACTGGATGTAAAGCTGGAGATAGGGGTGGTGGGGGCAGGGGGTTGGAATTTAAAGATAATATAGAGCCAGGCAGGCTGAGATAAGCAGAGATTTCTACTGATTTAATATTTGCTTTCTCTGAGCATCTTGAGAGCAGAGTCTGAGAAACACAAAGGTCAGGCCCTGGTAATGGAGTGCATGGCAGTTCACGATGCAAGCACTCTGAGGGGAGCGCTTGCCACAAGAGGGGGGATCTCCGGCAGGCAGCAGAGTGGAGTTGCTCGGCGCTTATTATAAATGATTGATGAACACTGCTTCTAAATTTAGAAGAGCTCTCTAAATGGACATTTACTCACAAGGAAAAAAAAAAAAACATTCTGAAAGGTCCATCCTTGGAATGATTTTGTTTATGGCGCTGCGATAGTTCCGGGCAATTAATCCAGAATTGCGTCACTGAAAAGATTTTATATTCTCAAGTGTTCACTCATGTAGTTAAAGTAAATTATGTCCTTTTCCAAACATGTTTCAAAGAACTGTACTGGGTTTTAAAAATCCTGGTCCCTAAATCCTACTTGTTTGTTTAATTAATCTGAAAATAACTGCTCCTTCTTTGTTTCTTAATCACAGATCACATACACTGTATTTGTTAGCAGCTGCGAATGCGAGCATGTCCCAGTGTGTTTTTCTTGATTGTTTAATAAGAGTTGAATAATACTCTATTTAATCCATCAAATAGGACATTACAATAACATTGATCTTTTGTTTGACAGCAAATTTGTTTGATAACAGGATAGAATATAATGTAACCAAATCAGTGTCAGAAGTGCATTTCAGAGAATCCAATTAAAAACACCCATGCACACTCCAGACACGGAGCAGTAGGCCAAAGGGACCAGTAACAGCAAGACACACTGGGCAGGAGGGTACTCAGGGACAAGCTGGCCTTGCCAAACGTCCAGAGCTTAAGATCAAGACAAGCACATCCTAAGGAGGTGGCCATTGTGTGGGGAGGGCCAGCCTACTTCTAAGGTCAGAATGGACAATGACCCTCACTGTGTTCCTCCTTTCTTGGCCCAAATGCTATAATTCTTGGGACCAAAGATCCTAAATCCTACCTTCACTTACTGGCATTCCTTCTTTCACCTTCTGCTACCACATAGTAAGGGTTCTTGAGGAATGCTATTTTCACAGACCAGCATCCTTCTTCAGTTTCAAACCTGTATAAAAGAAACCTTTTCTTTATAGCATTGTCCTTCTCTGGTGGTGGTGGGGTGGGGGTAGGGGTCGGACTTCCTTGGTGGCTCAGATGGTAAAGAATCTGCCTGCATTGCGGGAGACCTGGGTTCAATTCCTGGGTTAGGAAGATCCCCTGGAGAAGGGAATGGCTACCCACTACAGCGTTCTTGCCAGGAGAATTCCATGGACAGAGGAGCCTGGTGGGTTACAGTCCATGGGATAGCAAAGAGTCGGACACGACTGAGCAACTAACACACTGCTCCAGGGAGGAACAGGAATGGGTTCAAAGGATTGTGCAAGACCTGATCTTTATGAACTTCATTTAGAAGGACAAGTGTCAGCCCTGATATTTACTCACATATGTGTCAGATGGTTTACAATTGGACCTTTTCTTTCACTTCAAAACCCAGCACAGAGCTATAACAATGCCTCTCTCTAGATACAAAAGCCAGACAACGCTGCAAAAAGGAGAAAAGAATGTACAGCAATGAACAAAAATTTTCAAAGTGCTCAGTTTTCAGAGTTGTGTTATCTGGTCCTGAAAACTGAATCAGTTGTGTTTCATTCAACTCTGTAACACCACATACACACACACACTCTCCACATACCTTGGGAAAAAAAGTACTGAGGTCACCGAGTTGTGTACAAAACAGCCAGTTGCTTGAATAAATTAAACTGTTTCTTTCTCCACGGTGATTTGCTTGCAGACACTGACCAGATTCAGTGCTCACTCCCTTTCACAGAGAACGTGCCACTGCAGACACCCAACAAGCAGTGGAGGGGATCTGGACAACTCGCTTCATGTCACTGGGGAGAAGGAGGATGACAGTGGTATTTGAAAAATCTCTAAGAAAACAAACAGCCACTGGAAACACCTGCACTCTCTTTAGGAGCTTTTTATCAATTTTCCATGGATAATACAAACCTCACCTTCTAATGAAGGCAAAATGCATGTTCACAGATAGGTTCAAACCTTTAATGGTGAATATAAACTCAGAAAGCAAAAGAATATGTATCATCAAATTTCACAAATCAACCCTAATGCTGTGCTGATGGCCCTCTGCTAACCAGGACCCCAGGGGAAATTTGATTGTTGTTCCACTTTGAAAACTTTCCCATCTAAAACCCAAATTTCCCTGTCACTAACACTCTGTCTCCGTCTCATTACAGAGGGGAAATATCCAGGATGATCTCATGGATCTAGAAAGTTGAGGAGTCTATCTTTTAATTCCTGCCTCGTTTTGCCTTGCCAGTCTCTCACCTCACATTATTACAATTTCTTTCCTCTCTCCATCGCTGCCTCCTTCCTTATTCTTTTGTTCTCTGACTAATCTTCCCCTTTTGTATTAATGAAGTCCTTTGTAGTTTCTCTTCAAATCTTCAAGTGGATTCCTTTGTGACTTCGTTTTTTTTTTATTTTAACCTGATAGGGCCTTTAAAAAAAATAAAACAGTGAAAATTATGAACACTTCTATCCTTTCTGGCACTGTACCATAGGCCTTAAAACATCCTATTACATTTCTGATATGAAACCGCTTTCTCTTGACCCAGAAGTATTGGCAAATTACAGACCCCAAGCCAATCTTTTATGGAGAAGGTCTGAGTGCAAGTGGTGGTCTTTCAAGCACTTAACCAGAGAGTCATAATCTTTATGACAAATAGCCTCTTGCTTTGCAGTTACGGCTAGTTTACTATGCACATGGCTGAGAAAGGGCCCCGTAAAGTGGTCAGGGGCTCTTTCTTAAGCCCCCATCCCAGGTGTCACATCACTCCTTTTTACTGGTCTTGTTGGAAGGACAGCATTAGCCCCACCGATCACCCCAGTTTCCTGACCAGCTGCCAGGCTGTAAAGCACAAGGAACTAGGGTGGTCGATCCAAAGACATCAACTTGTCACTCTTGATGATCATTCATCTGCAACAGAAATGGCCCATGGTGCCTCAGAGATCAATGTGGAGACCACCGCTCTTCAACATTATTGCCACTAATTATTAAGATGAATGCGCTGATTAATGGGAGCGATGCTTTTTCACTTTATGCAAATGGCGAGCTCATGCATATACATGGCAGAGGGGGCTCACCAACCTGGTGCCCAGAACGTCGCCGTTCAACCCCCTTATTCATCTGTCACTGTGACCCAGGTGCAACGACTTAGAACGATTTAAAAAGAAATGCTAAAAATGAATTGTTGATCAGCAGCCTCAGGCAGCTTTTTGGAAATTCCCTTCTATGAGGGCTGTGCTTTGATTAGAGAAGCTCAATCAAGGCAATAACTAGGGTTGTTAAGGATGCTACGTTAGCCTGTGGGCCTCTGCTTTCATTCCTGTTGTCGGAGGAAAGAGCTGCTGAAGATGGAAAAATGTAGCTTCCCCCTCGATGAGGTGGTAAACTGAGGCAAGGCAGCCTCTCTAGGGTTTGCTTTTCTCCTCAGTAAAACTCTGGGGTTCCAATTCAATCAATGGTCCCCAATCACTTGGGCACCAGGGACCAGTTTTGTGGAAGACAATTTTTCTACGGATCTGAATTGGTCGGGGGGTGGGGGTTTGAGATGATTCAAGCACATTACATTCATTGTACACTTTATTTCTATTGTTGCTACATCAGCTCCACTTCAGATCATCAGGTATTGGATTCCAGAGGTTAGGGACCCCTGAATTAAATGACATAAAGGCCTTTTATAACCTTAAAAATATAGGAATCTATAAACCAGTGGTAAAGAACCCACCTGACAATGTGGGAGACATAAGAGATGTGGGTTTGATTCCTGGGTCCAGAAGATACCCTGGAGGAGGAAATGGCAACCCATTCCAGTATTCTTGCCTGGAGAATCCCATGGACAGAGGTGCCTGGTGAGCTATAATCTGTAGGGTTGCAAAGAGTCAGATACTGCTGCTGCTGCTGCTGCTACGTCGCTTCAGTCGTGTCTGACTCTGTGCGACCCCATAGATGGCAGCCCACCAGGCTCCCCCATCCCTGGGATTCTCCAGGCAAGGACACTGGAGTGGGTTGCCATTTCCTTCTCCAAACTGAAGTCGCTCAGTCGTGTCCAACTCTTAGCGACCCATGGACTGCAGCCTACCAGGCTCCTCCGTCCATGGGATTTTCCAGGCAAGAATACTGGAGTGGGGTGCCATTGCCTTCTCCAGAGTCAGATGCTACTAAGCCACTAATACTTTCACTTCTCTCCAGTACCTTAGGACCAATGTGAAGCAAAAAATACACTCAGGCAAGAGTTGGCGAAATGTCACAGTGATAGAGGTAGTTATGTATAGACACCAGTGGCTCCTGAAAAAGTGACTTGTTGAAGAGGCATTTAGAAGAGTAAAAACTTACTAAGGGATTCCAGGAGTGGGAGGCTTTTTATAAGACAAATTCTAGAACTGGAAGGGAATGTGCAATGCATGACCCCTTGCCTCCAGCATCATACCAAAGAGAGGGTGTTCCACCCCTTCTTAAAGACCTGAAGGTAGAGATTCCACATTCTTTGGCAATGCAGACCAGTCCTGTACTCAAGAATTCCTTCTCATCGTCCACCCAAAGCCTCTCCCTCCACAAGGACTGAATCTAGATGGATGGTAGCCATGTACTTTTCTGATGCTTGATGCTGCTACATTGTTAAAGGCGCAGGAGACAGCTGATCCACTGGGGGACTTTAGAGACCAATTGAGCCACTCAGCGTGGCTGATGGCCTGGTCTGCCATCCTTCTGCAAAAAAAATCCCTGGAGAAATGAATCACAACTATGAATGATCAATGAGCCATTTTCTTTCCTTCTCAGATATCCTACAACTGGAATTTCAGGTGGGTTCTCAACGGTAATCCTGAGCTCTGGTGATCTCATCCCCTGCTCTCTTTTCCATCCTTCTTTCTCTAAACGAATGCCAGAACTCAAGGTTGGATATTGTATTGGATATGATATGATTGTGATAGTTGGATATGATGGTTGGGGCAAGTATTCTATAGTTAGGCCAGAACCTGAGTCCTGCTCCTTACTCATTGCTCGGTTGATCAGTTGTGTCTGACTCTTTGTGATACTGTGGACTCCAACAGGCCAGGCTTCCCTGTCCTTCACTAACTTGCAGAGTTTACTCAAACTTATATCTATTGATATAGTGATGCCATCCAACCATCTCATCCTTGTCCCTACTTCTTCTGCCTTCACTCTTTCCCAGCATCATGGTCTTTCCCAATGCTGCAGGAGAAATCTTCAGTATTCTGACCTGCCAGGTGGAGAGAGTAACTGTATACATACCTTACAGAGTTATTCTGGGGGATATAGAGGATAAATGGGGGTAACGTGCCTGGTAAAGCTCTCAATAAACGAAACATGTAAGTATCATCTTTCCTTCTGTCTGCAATTGCTGGTCTAATGAACAGAGCTTAATGTTGAACTCATCATCCTTAAAGGGAACACAGGACATCTTCTGGTTCAGCCCCTGCTTTCCAGCAGGCAGAACCCTCTTCTTGGTGTGATCACAATGATATAAAGGCTACATCAATCATTCCTGTGTAAGTGTTAAGTTTTCTCATTGTATCAACATTTTTCCCAACTTTGAGTTTTCTGCATGGACCTCTAACTTGGGAGAACATCAGTATAAACTCTACTGGAGTGTGTTTGCATTTCAAGTGATGCTAACCAAGCTGCTGCCACATCTCATCCCTGAATCTGCTCACCTCCCACAGCCTGGATCCTGGGGTGCACTACTCGATGGCGAGGGCACATTAGGGTGTTGAAAACTACTGGTTGACTGTATAAAGGCTGTAGAATTGGAAAACCTTGAAGGAGGAATGAGAAATTATTCACTGTCAGAATAGCTGTGATGGACAACGTGAGAAGCAAGCTGGGATTTCACAGTCAGGTTCTGTCCCTGCAGACATCTGAGCTCTCAACAGACACCGAGGCTCAGCTATTATTCTACATATCCTACAATAGGAGGCTATCTCAGGCTTCCATTGTCCATGTGCATTAACATGCATTTTCCATTATTTAAAGGTAGCTTTTAAGGAAGTATTTGTGGGTATGATGGATGCCTCTCCAAGGACCTCCTCTGTATTCTTCCTGTAGGCAAAACCCCTGCTGGTCACATCTGCATTTGTCATGAGAAATCCTGCTTTCACCAGCCTCTCCAGCTCATTTCAATTCCTGATACAGTCAATGCTTCTCAAAAGACCTTGTCTCCTAGGCCTCTGGCGGAGAATTTAGCTAAGTCCTGCATCCTGCGTTTGGCTTTGCTCCTAGTAGCCTGACTCAGCCAGGCTGCTAAACCTGGCTGCTCCAAATGATGTTTGACAAATGCTTGCTTTCTAAGCATCTCCAGAACAAGACAAGGAAAAATAATCAGGTTTTTTCCTTCTCCATGAAAATCTGGAACATGAAGCACTAACTTTAAACCCGTCACTTCTACAAAAGGGCCATCAGAATCACGGATAGTTGCCACCTCTGGAGGAAACCATAAAAGACTTGTGATCTATCACCTCAATTCATATCTGAAGATGGCAAGGCTCAGAGAAGGAGGTTTTCCCGGTCAGTGATGGAGCCAGGAGGACCATTGGGTCATCCCACCCTTTCTTTCCATAGCCACAGACTCTTAGAGTGAGAAAGGGCTCATCCATGCCATGCCCACTCCTCTCCTTCCTTCCTTCTCCCTTTCTTTCTTTTTTCAGGGGAAGGAGAGACTTTAAATATTTTAAATAAAACAATAAATTTACAAAAATTTCATGTATTTTATATGTTTATATTTAACAAATTAAATTGTGGTCTTTGTAAGATAATTAAGGATTTAAAAAAAAATAAGCTATAGCAAACCCTGGGCAGGATGGTTCAGTCATGACTTCTTTCAAGTTATGAGTGTCTCTCTGCTTGTTTGGAGGTAACATTTGAGTTTGAGCCCTACGGGGATGTGAGGTCACCACAAGAACTTTATGCCCTGCCTGCCTCTCAGCCCCCCTGGGAGGGGCTTTAACTGGACCACAGTGTTCAGTTTTGAACAGAAAGGGAAGTTGGAGACATCAAAGAAGGTGAAGACAAAGGGAATAGAAAACAAGAAAGAGAAGTGCAAAGAATAAAAGGAAAAAGAAACACCTGCTTGCTTTGCTGCTTTTCTCATTCATTTTAAAATTATTCCCAGATCAAGTACTAACAGCAGAACCAGAGAGGAAAAGGGAATCAGAATTGGAGAGGCAATCTGCAAAGATGTGTACCCCTCAGACATGTGAAAACTAGAATTCTAGCCAAGTGGGAGTCAGTGCAGGTGGTCCCCCTGGCCTCTTCTGCAGACTGGAGCTGGGGAGTGGTGAACGGAGTCTGTCGGGTCACAGAGCTCAGGATCTTTAGCTTTTTATTTACTCCCAAAGACAGCTTTACACTGCAAATCTGCTTTTTTATGAATAGGCAATATGGATTCATTATATTGTTATAGATAATTGTTGGATCAAAAGTGAAATGAACTGGTAAATGCATTAAGTGCTTCAGTATGTATTTTTTAAAGAAAAGTTATTTTCAAAAGAAATGAGAGCTCTAGCTATACCTAAGAAACCACAGAAAAACTCAAAGAATGAGCAAAGCCCTCTTTCTGAAGAGAGGGACAGCCTTTCTGATGCTTCATCCCACATTTAGAGAGGTGGCTGGCTATTGAGATGGTGGGACGGTCACGGAGATGGAGAGCCAGGAGGGATCACAGGTAAGTGTCCTCATCCCCAGAAAGGGCTATGGGATGTGGAGCAGCAGGGGCCGAGTGATCAGGCTGTGCTATCACAGGAACTGTGGGACAAGGGAAAGGATTGTTAGGATCTGCCAGGAAAGGTGTAGAGTGAAGAGCCATGCACTAGGCAGGAGCTAAGAACAGATGAATGTGTACAACTAATTGAAATGGGAATGCAATCAACACATCTTGCACTGGGGGGAGGGGGCGTGGAGAATTGATTAGAACTTGAAATTGTTGCAGTTATCTGGCGCCTTTGGAAAAACCTAACAATAACAAACAGAACCATAACAGGGAAAAAACATCTAGAAGGGACAATCCATCTGGGAGGTGCTTCTTTTCTTCTGCGGAATATACTTATGCTAACTGGACTGCATACTTTGATCTGAATATCTAAGCCCAGCAGGGTTTCCCTGATGGCTCAGAGGTAAAGAATCTGCCTGCAATGCAGGATGCAATCCCTGGGTCTGGAAGATCCTCTGGAGAAGCGAATGGCAACCCACTCAGTATTCTTGCCTGGAGAATCCCATGGACACAGGAGCCTGGCAGGCTGAAGTCCATGGGATCGAAAAGAGTCAGACATGACTGAAGCGACTGAGCACACAGGCACACACACATCTAAGCTCAGCAGTCAATACAGAGTTCTGTAGCTTCCAACAGGGCATTTTTTCCCCTTAATATGATTTGTAATCATCCTACTGACTTTGCCTAGAAAATAAAAGCATTTTTGACTGAAGCTAGAAAAGAGATCTTTTTTTCTCCTGAAGAATAAGGAGTTGCTATCCAGTGTCCCTTCTGACTCTAAATTCCATGATCTTTGAAATTCTGCTGCTTGTCCTGATGCACCATTATAAGCAGAGGCTGGGATGGGGAGGGTTGTTAACATCATAAATATTAAAATGACACTGGTCTTCTGCATACCAATAGCACAAACAGAACAACCTAAGAATTAGGCAAAGCACATTTTGCAAGTCTACACAGATGTGCAGGAGTATGTAAACTACTTTCTCTATTTCTGGAAGCTAAAGAAATCTCATTTGTAAAACAGTTTTTTTTTTTTCCTGCCCTTCTCTTAGCACACCCCCTCCCAAACTTCAACTGCTCTTCTTGCCACAAATGCAATATTCCTGTTAATTGTTTCTTTTCTGCTGTAAAATGTCAAACTTATCCCCATCTCCTTTTTATACAGCACAGTCTACATTTAATGAAATTTAAAAGTTACTTTTTTTAAACTGAGGTCCAGTTAAATTATAAGAAAGATATTTCTATTTCCCCTTGATACAATTGTTAAGCTATTCCCCTATGTTGGTCAAATTTTGGGAAAACAAAAAACTGTAATTGGAATCCCAAAAGTGTTTTGGGAAGACCGCAAGAAAGGTGTTGGGACCTTGTATCTATCAATAGATTGGATGTGCAACAGTCAACAGCAAGCCTACTACATCCTTGGGTTCCATCAGAAGACTGAGTGAATTTGTGGACACTGAATACTGAGTCTAATTTTCCAGGTTGTGAATTATCAAGAGCATCTGGATTCTCTTCACACATATACCTCAGGTTCAACAAACATTTTTGAGGAACCACTGTATGTTATAGGCACTTGTTAGGAACTGGCTCTTTGGTCTTCTCCAAAAGTCTTTAGGCTCTAAATGCCAGGCTCTTTCCATTGTATCACAACAACCCCCATCCCAGGTGATCAGAAGAAAGGAAGACAAGTACCCTCACATGAATTTATGTGCGGTTCTGGTAAAAGACTTGAGGAAGCAGAGCCTAAACTAAGTGTTATGACTAAACCAAAAGTTTCCAGATTAACTATGCTTATCTTGCTCACCCATAATGAAGAAATAGGAAAGAGATAATAGTTGCTCACTTAACAGATGGGTGCTTCTCTGCAAAGTCAGTCATTTCAAAAAGATTTTTGCAAGCAACTCTTCTGAGAAAGAGTTGTAAATAACTCTCTAAAACTAGTATCATACACTGATGAAACCAATACTAATACATGGAAAAGAGACTAGGAGGGATGGTTTGAAAAAGTTGAAGAAGAGCTGGCAAATAAATTATAGTTTATTATTAATAGTTTCCCTATTATTAATAGTTTGAGAATAAATATGAAAACCTACTGATGCCTCCTCACAACTCAACCTAGCACAGTAGGGGACTTCCTGCTCCAGTGCTATGCCCAGCATCCATGCAGTGGTGGTTGGTAAATATTTTTAATATTACCTCTGTATAACACATAACTCACACATCCAACCTGGATCAAAATTCTTGGGTCGTAGTTATTTGGCTGCATTTCTAGTCAACGTCCCTGGTGACATATTCTATCTACAACAATATTTAGTACTTTCAGTGAAAGGATTATCATTTATTCACTCAGAGTCAAAAATAAAACTTGTGAATTTCAAAGAAACCTTCATAAGTGAGTTAATCACTTGCCTACCACCAAAAAGATTCTTTCCAGCGTTTTAAGCATTGGGAGAAATTTGGAGATTCTCTCATAGACCCAGCTACAGAACTCTTAAAAACTGATGGGACCGAGCTATGAATTAAAGAAGAGATCATTCCACCATATACCTGAAAACACATGTTTTCTACATTTACAACACATTTATACAAACACAAAAACACACATGCACACACAGGTTATGAGTCTGTTAGAATACACAGCATGGCACTTCCATATAGTAAGCTGGATATTTTAACTCTGAGAATGGCCCTAGTTTCCAGCCTAAAAGATTGTGGAGGGGTATCTCAGCAGAAGATAAAGAACAGGGATATCACCAAACCCGTCAACAAAGATTTATTTTTAGCATGTCCATGTGTTTCCACTTTTCCAGATCAGGCTTCCCTGCCCTTCAGCAGTTTATATTCTAGAGAATAAAACACAAATCAATCAATCATTAAACTAATTTTAATTTCTGGAAAGTTCTCTGTAGAGACAGATTAGGCTAAAGTGAGAGAAAGTAACTAAAAGTGATCAGGGAAGAATCTGAGGCTGTGATATTTGAGCTGAGACCTGAATGGTGATAAAGTGCAACCACATGAAGAATCAGAGGAAAGAGCCTGTTAAGGAAAGCAAATATAGGGTAAAAAGACTCTGAGACAGCTGAGAGTTTTATACGATGAGTTACAGAAAGAAGCCCAATGTGCCTGGAGCAGAGCAGAGAAGGTGAGACTCGGGAGATGAGGTCACAGAGTTGAGTAGGGAATTTTGCTTCCAGCAGTGTGGCAGATCAACTCCTCTGAAAATCCTCCTGTTGCAGAACCTATAGTGCAGAATCAATTACAATATACTTTTTAATGCATAGCTGAAACTATGAGAAAGTAAGGTAGACCCACATGGTCAAAGAGCTGCTTTGTGAACTGAAACCAGAGCAGTGAGTTAATCGGGAAGCAGTGTCTGCCCTAGGGCAATGTTATTTGGAGCCCAGAGCTTTGAGGATTAATGATCACTGGGCAAACACAGGATGGAGAGATGGTGATGAGGGCCCTACTTCTCAGTGAAAGGCTAGGGGGAAATAGACTAGAAAAAGCAGCCATAGTAGAAACCTGTATCTCTCAGCTGCAATTTCACTTGCAGAAAAGAATAGTCTGGGGTTCAAATTTGTACTATCATGGATGGTAAGGAAACCTCAGTGAGAAATTAAAATGGCCCTTGGATCTCAGGAAAAGGAAATAGAAATTGTCTTAGAGGAATGTACCTGCTCTTCAAGTACCTCATGATCCTCTTCAATGAAATAGCAAAATTTTTATTGAAAAATTACTACATTTGTAAGGAGTCAAGCTACTGTAAGAGCCACCAGAAACAAGGGGCTTCCAAGGTGACTCAGTCAGTAAAGAATCTGGCTGCAATGCAGGAGACCCAGGTTTTGATCCCTGGCTCAGGAAGATCCCCTGGAGAAGGGATGGCTACCCACTCCAGTATTCTTGTCTGGGAAATCCCATGGACAGAGGAGCCTGGCAGGAACAACAAACAATCAGACTTCCAGGAACTTCAGATGATGAAATTCCTAGATATAGAACATAAAATAATTTACATTAAATGTTTAAATAAGTTTTAAAAGGAAACTCAAAAACATGAACAGAAAACCAACATTTCAACTAACCAATTTGGATAAACTTAGTGCCTGATATGGACGGAGGTTCATGACATTGTACAGGAGATATGAATCAAGACCATCCCCAAGAAAAAGAAATGCCAAAAGGCAAAACGGCTGTATGCGGAGGCCATAGCTGTGAAAAGAAGAGAAGTGAAAAGCAAGGGAGAAAAGGAAAGATATACCCATTTGAATGCAGAGTTCCAAAGATTAGCAAGGAGAGATAGGAAAGCCTTCTTCGGGGATCAGTGCAAAAAATAGAGGAAAACAATAGAATAGGAAAGACTAGAGATCTCTTCAAGAAAATTAGAGATACTAAGGGAACATTTCATGCAAAGATGGGCTCAATAAAGGACAGAAATGGAATGGACCTAACAGAAGCAGAAGATATTAAGAAGAGGTGGCAAGAATACACAGAAGAACTGTACAAAAAAGATCTTCAAGACCCAGATAATCATGATGGTGTGATCACTCATACTTACCTAGAGCCAGACATTCTGGAATGTGAAGTCAAGTGGGCCTTAGGAAGCATCACTACGAACAAAGCTAGTGGAGGTGATAGAATTCCAGTTGAGCTATTTCAAATCCTGAAAGATGATGCTGTGAAAGTGCTGCACTCAATATACCAGCAAATTTGGAAAACTCAGCAGTGGCCACAGGACTGGAAAAGGTCAGTTTTTATTCCAATCCCAAAGAAAGGCAATGCCAAAGAATGCTCAAACTATCAGACAATTGCCCTCATGTTACACGCTAGCAAAGTAATGCTCAAAATTCTCCAAGCCAGGCTTCAGCAATACGTAAACCATGAACTTCCAGATGTTCAAGCTGGTTTTAGAAAAGGCAAAGGAACAAGAGATCAAATTGCCAACATCCATTGGATCATTGAAAAAGCCAGAGAGTTCCAGAAAAAAATTTATTTCTGCTTTATTGACTATGCCAAAGCCTTTGACTGTGTGGATCACAATAGACTATGGAAAATTCTGAAAGAGATGGAAATACCAGACCACTGACCTGCCTCTTAAGAAACCTATATGCAGGTCAGGAAGCAACAGTTAGAACTGGACATGGAACAACAGACTGGTTTCTAATAGGAAAAGGAGTACATCAAGGCTGTATTATTATCACCCTGCTTATTTAACTTGTATGCAGAGTACATCATGAGAAATGCTGAGCTGGAAGAAGCACAAGCTGGAATCAAGATTGCCGGGAGAAATATCAATAACCTCAGATATATAGATGACACCATCCTTATGGCAGAAAGTGAAGAAGAACTAAAGAGCCTCTTGATGAAAGTGAAAGAGGAGAGTGAAAATGCTGGCTTAAAGCTCAACATTCAGAAAACTCAGATCATGGCATCTGGTCCCATCACTTCCTGGCAAATAGATGGAAACAGTGGAAACAATGTCAGACTTTATTTTGGGGGGGCTCCAAAATCACTGCAGATGGTGATTGCAGCCATGAAGTTAAAAGATGCTTACTCCATGGAAGGAAAGCTATGACCAACCTAGACAGCATATTGAAAAGCAGAAACATTGCTGTGTCAACAAAGGTCCATCTAGTCAAGGCTATGGTTTTCCCAGTGGTCATGTATGGATGTGAGAGTTGGACTGTAAAGAAAGCTGAGTGCCGAAGAATTGATGCTTTTAAACTGTGGTGTTGGAGAAGACTCTTGAGAGTCCCTTGGACTGCATGGAGATCCAACCAGTCCATCCTAAAGGAGATCATTCCTGGGTATTCATTGGAAGGACTGATGTTGAAGTTGATACTTCAATACTTTGGTCACCTGATGCAAAGAGCTGACTCATTTGAAAAGACCCTGAAGCTGGGAAAGATTGAGGGCAGGAGGAAAAGGGGACGAAAGAGGATGAGATGGTTGGATGGCATCACTGACTCAATGGACATGGGTTTGGGTGGACTCCGGGAGTTGGTGATGGACAGGGAGGCCTGGCGTGCTGCGGTTCATGGGATTGCAAAGAGTTAGACACGACTGAGTGACTGAACTGAACTGAAGAGTCTAAAAATGGAAATAAAAACATAACAGTTAACATTAAAAATCAACGGATGATTTCTCATTAAAAATGGCCTGTATTATTCCGAAAACATAAATATTTCAAAAAACAATAAAAGGAGAGGTAATTGTTTTAGATTCAGAGTCTAGAAAGATAATGCTGCTGCTGCTGCTGCTGCTGCTAAGTCGCTTCAGTCGTGTCCGACTCTGTGCGACCCCATAGATGGCAGCCCACTAGGCTCCTCTGTCCCTGGGATTCTCCAGGCAAGAATACTGGAGTGGGTTGCCATTTCCTTCTCCAAGAAAGATAATAACCAAGTGCAATTTGTGAACCTTGATTGCACCTAGGTTTTAAAAATACTACTAAAGATATTTTACTGACAATTGAGAAACTATGAATATTGACTATGAATTAGAATAGTAAATTAATCCTAGTGTTCTTAATAGAATGATGTAACCAGTAGAATGTTGAAATCAATTCCTTATGTATCTATTTGTAGTCTCAGAAGGAGAGGCTAGTGAGAAAGGGAGAGAATTACTTTCTAGAACAGTTTTACTAAAATATAACTGACATAGCATAAATTCACCCATATAGAGTATATAATTAACATCTTTTGGTATGTTCACTGATATATGCAACCACCACATCAACTTTAGAACATTTTCATCACTTGAAAAAGAAACTATACACTCATTACCTATCCCCTTCGTATACTCCCACTCCATTCCACCCCTGACTCCTTACCGGCCCTAAGCAACCATTAATGTACTTTGTCTCTAAAAATTAGCATGTTTTAAAGTTCATACACAGTGTATTATGTATCAATATTTCATTCCTTTTTCCAGCCAAATTATATTCCCTTGTTTGGATATACCACAGTTCATGCTCCGATAAATATTCAGGTACAAGATTTTCATTTCTCTTGGATATAAAATAGGAGTGGAATTGCTGAGTCACATGGTAACTCTGTTTAATCATTTGTGGAATTGCCTATCTTCCAAATGGCTACACCATTTAACATTCTCACTATATGTTGCTTTTATTCCACTGCTCAGTTGTGTCCAACTCCTTGTGACTCCATGGACTGCAGCACGCCAGGCTTCCCTGTCCTTCACCATCTCCTGAAGCTTGCTCAAACTCATGTCCATCGAGTTGGTGATGCCATCCAACATCTCGTCCTCTGTCATCTCCTTCTCCTGCCTTCAATCTTTCCCAGCATCAGGGTCTTTTCCAATGAGTCAGTTCTACGCATTAGGTGGCCAAAGTATTGGAGTTTCAGCTTCAGCATCAGTCCTTCCAATGAATATTCAGGACTCATTTCCTTTAGTATTGACTGGTTTGATCTCTTTGCAGGCCAAGGGACTCTCAAGAGTCTTGACTAACCATCAGGGGTATGCAAATTGAAACTGTAATGAAATATACTACTCATCTATTAGGATGACTAAAAAAAATTAATCTTTGAAAATACTAAGTTCTGACAAGGATGCAGAGCTTTGGAATTTCTCAGTCACTGAGAGTAGAAATACAAAACAATACAGCCATATTGGAAAACAGTTTAGAAGCTCATTGCAATCTTAAACATCTATTTACTACACAACCCAGAAATCTTACTCCTAGGTACTTAACCAAGAGAAACAAAAACATATGTATACATATAAATGGGGCTAGCCTCCCGATGAGGATGAAAGAGGAGAGTGAAAAAGTTGGCTTGAAATTCAACATTCAAAAAACTAAGATCATGGCATCTGGTCCCATCCCTTCATGGCAAATAGAAGGGGGAAATATAGAAGCAGTGACATATTATTTTCTTGGGCTCCAAAATCACTGTGGACAGTGACTACAGCCATGAGATTAAAAGATGCTTGCTTCTTGGAAGGAAAGAAATAACGAACGTAGACAGCATTTAAAAAGCAGAGACATCATTTTGCCGACAAAGGTCCATCTAGTCAAAGCTATGTTTTTTCCAGTAATCATGTATGGATGTGAGAGGTGGATCACAAAGAAGTCAAAGAACTGATGCTTTCGAATTGTGCTGCTGGAGAAGACTCCTGAGAGTCCATTGTACTGTAAGGAGATCAAACCAGTCAGTGTTAAAGGAAATCGACCCTAAATATTCACTGGAAGGACAGATGCTGAAGCTGAAGCTCCAATACTTTGGCCACCTGATGTGAAGAGTTGACTCACTGGAAAAGAACCTGATGCTGGGAAAGACTGAAGGCAAAAGGAGAAGAAGCTGCAGAGGATGAGATGTTTAGATAGCATCACCAACTCAATGGACATGAATTTAAGCAAAGTCCAGGAAAATGTGGAGGACAGAGGAGCCTAGCATGCTACAGTCTACGGGGTTGCGAAGAGTTGAACATGACTTAGCAACTGAACAACAATACACATAAATGGGGTATAACCTTTAAAACTTGTGAACCATGATATTTTACACATATAACTTATGTAATACATTGACTATACTTCAATAAAAAGGTATATATATAAATCTGTATGCAAATATTTCTATCAGTTTTTCTCATTATCATCCTGTACTGGAACAATGTAAATGTTCATCAGCTGGTAAATGGGCAAACAACAGTAGCATCTACAATCAACTACTATTCTTTTCAGCAAAAAACAGAAAAACCTATCAGTACATGTACCAACACACATGAATCACAAACGACGTGGAAGTTGTCTTGTGGTGGAGCTGATGAGACTCAGTCATGGAAGGTATGAGAGAGAAAAGGAATTAATGGAGATTTTGAAGTGAAGTGAAGTGAAGTGAAGTTGCTCAGTTGTGTCTTTGCGACCCCATGGACTGTAGCCTATCGGGCTGCTCCGTCCATGGGATTTTCCAGGCAAGAGTTCTGGAATGGGTTGCCATTTCCTTCTCCATGGGAACTTCCCAACCCAGGGATCGAACCCGGTCTTTACCGTCTGAGCCACAAGGGATTTTAGACGTAGGCAACTGGGACTCTGGTTGTCTAATAAGCAAAGACAGAAAAGGCTAGGGGTGTGGGAGACACAGTAGCTTTAGAACTGAGAGGAAACAAGAGCTCTTTCTTGGCCATATTAATTTTGAGATGCTTCACAGATACCCAAATGGAGGTATTAGATACGGGGTTTCAGTTTGAAATGGTTTGGATTTATACTTCAAGGATTTGACGAGCTCACCAAAGAGATGGTGAAAAGAGAAAGGGCTAAGGACAAAGCTCTCAGGCCCTTGAACTTAGCAGTTTGGAATTTGGGAGGAATGATGAGAATAGGCCAGTGAGGCAGAAGGAATATCAGGTGAATGTGGGATCAGGGAACCAGAAT
Source organism: Bos grunniens (assembly GCF_055505025.1). Taxonomy (NCBI): domain Eukaryota; kingdom Metazoa; phylum Chordata; class Mammalia; order Artiodactyla; family Bovidae; genus Bos; species Bos grunniens. The sequence continues at coordinate 43,400,522 of NC_141175.1, forward strand.
ATTCTACAGAAGAGATTTCAAGAAAGAGGGTGTGGCCTGCCATGCCAAAAAATTGTTAATCATAAAATGAGGCTAGACCGTTGATGACTAACAAAAAAGTAAGTCATCACTGACCCCAAATAACAGCCACTTCAGGGCTGTGGATGAATGCTTAAACTTAGAATGAGAGGTGAAAAAAATAATTTTAGAAAGCATGCTTAGGAAGCTTTGAAGTGAAAAGGAGTCTTACTGTTGTTTTTTAAATAAATAATATCAAGGTTTTTAATACATTAACAGGAAAATTCTTAGAAAAGGAAATGGCAACCAACTTCAGGGTTCTTGCCTGGAAAATCCCATGGACAGATGAGCCTGGTGGGCTACAGTCCATGGGGTCACAGAAATCAGACACGACTTATCAACTAAACCACCACCACCAGGAAAAATCTAACACACAAAAACTGATGTTTTGGGAGAGTGGTTCTGACCACAGAACTGAGTCTCTGAGAAGGTGAATGATAACTGGAGCATAGGAGAAGCTGGCCTTGGGTGAGGTCAGACACATGAGAGGGAAGCTGTTTCTGCGAGCTGTCCACTGTAGCTATAGGTGAACCCGACAGGGCTGGGGGACCCTGAGACAGCGCTTCCACGGCATCACACAGGTATTTGCCGAGGCCAGGAACCCACTGCCTAGGCTCAGTCTTGCTTGTGTCTCTCCAGGCACTGGTTCCTCTCTGAAGTCCAGCTCAGCCCTGGGTCATATTCAGGATGGAACAGCTGACTGTGGATCTCAGTTAGAACGAACCTGCCAAAGAAAGTACCCTGCCCTTCTTTGGGGAATCTCCCTAGTACCCCCCTTTTCCTCAAGCTGCTTACATTCCCTCCAGAGCCTACCTTGCAAACAAATTCATTCCAGCCCCTCCTCTTCAGAGCTATGTCCCCTTTCATGGGTGTGTGTGTGTGAAGAATGAGATGCTAAATCCAGTCAGTTTGCTCTCTCCTAGTGTACACGACAGTTCTCATGACTGGTAGGGCACCTGTAGCACAGGCTTGGGCTGACCACAGAAATCAGTGGCCAGGAGGCATTTAAGTATCTGACTTCCCTATTCTGTAAGAACTTGACCCACCTAAAGAAACCAGTCACGACTGTAAGTTCAGGGCCTCCAGTTCTGAATGCTACGCCACAGGACTACTAGCCTATGATGCCCTGGCCTTGACTGTTCTCTGGAGGATGGAGGCCAGACTGTCAGACAGAAAGGCAGAGGCTTTGGGGGATTCAGCTAGCCCACCAATCAGCAGCTGAAACCTGTCTTCATCTCATGCGCAAAGCATCCATCTTGCACCAAAGGCCAGTTCTCATTTCGTATCACGATCTAAATTGAAGTCCAAGCTGTCTTCACATTAGGGATGAAAGAAATGTTTGGATGCATGCTTGGCCATTGCAGCCATGCTTAGTATCACATAGACACGTGGCTGTCATAGCCTGTGCTCATGACTTTGACCCCTGCCTTTTCAGGGTCAGCATGATTTTCAGGCATACAGAATGAAGTCAAGAATTCAACTGCATTTTCAACTGGGTAAGGTGATAGGTTTGACATGCCACTAGATATGAGACAACATCTCTGGAACATGATCAGGAAGCTTTCTTTGAGAGATGATCAGCACTGGCTGAGAGTCCCACTCAACTTACAACCAGCCTCTCCGAGTTTAGAAGTCTATGATCTCTTCTAAGAGGTGGGGGTGATTTCTCCTGCTCTACATGGCTTGACATGTACCCTATAACATACTGCTTTTGTGTTCTGTAACTGCAGGTGCATTGTGAAGATATTTTAACACAGTAAGCTCAAAGTTTGCTGCATGTTAGAATCATCAGGGGAGAAAAACTGTCTTAGAATCTCTGAATCTGGGACTCAGGCATCGATATATTTTAGTTTTCCAGATGAATTCAATGTGCTACCAAGTCTTTTATGAAAGTATTAGTGAACAAATGTAAGTTAAACTTTGATCCCCATGTGGTGCTACCAATACAGATAATGGAGGTGACAAATGGGTAAGCAAGTCCTACCAACCACAGATCTCACATATATTCAGACAACAAGCCACACATCACAATGTACTCATCTGCTCAGTAACTGTAAATTTTTTCAACTGCTACACATCAATTTCAGAAAAGTTAAAATGTGAAGAAACATGTGGCTCGGAATTCGGGAAACAGTAATATTTTTGGTAACCAGAGGAAAGTGTACCTGGAAGCTTTTCAACCATAAGGTCCTTATTTTTGACTCTGAGTTTAAAGACCTCATCCCTCCCTGTGGTCTGGGGACCAGGATCACCTAGGATCTTGTTAGAAATGCAGAATCCTTCCTTCCCACAATTGCTGCCTCAGGATCCATAGTTTAATAACGCCAGCTCCATACGTTTAAATTTGAGAGACTGCAATTTAAGAAGAAAAGATGGGCAAACAAAACCAAATGTTAAAATTTAACAATTCGAGAGGCTTAGTATTCCATAAATTCACTACGCAACAAAGCAAGATCATTTTGTTGTGGTTTCCTCTTCCACATTTTATCCCATGTGTTAACAAGACATGAATCCTTCATGGAAAGCTTTGAGAGGAGTCATGTCAAGTAACCCAGGGGAGGCTGATGTACATCTTTACATTCTCTCTCCTTCTGTGGTATCAGTTACTAAGAACATTTACATGATGACACTGTCTTTGTCTCTTAGAAGTCTATCTGTTCCTTCAATTGATTCCCATCTGAAGTTATGGTGCTCAGCTTGTGACATCATGATTGTCTCCAAGGCAACTGATTCCATAAACTCAGAAAGAGGACCGCAAGTGAATAAGAGCCGATGTATTCATAAGTAGCAAAGTTCCCATGTTCCTGTAAATAACCCTAGTCAACAGACAAATATACGCACCAAGCATTATATATAAGCACATACAGAGACAGAGCAGAGTGAGACAGAGTCTGAGATAATCATTACTCAACAGGGCAGTTTTCCAAACCTGAAAGCTGTCTTTAATGCTTCAAGGCCTGTACAGCTTCTAAAACAATGAGAGGACATATTCTACTTTTGGTCATGATTATACCAAACCCTACTTTTGACTTTCTTTAGCTTGAGGGGACTGTTGCATTTAAGCCAAATGCATACCACTGTAGGGTCTTCAGAAGGAAAAACAGGCCACACTGCCAGAAGAATTGGATTTTTTTCAATACTCTGAAACAGATGAAGCATACCAACCTCTCCAAGGACCAATACTCACACACATGACTGCATACTTGTGCCCTTCATATATAATAGCTCCCTAAATATTGAGATGTTTTATTCAATTCAACAAATATTTCTTGGATACCTACTCCTGAAAGGCACTCTGCTGGGCTCTTCAGGGAGCACCCAGAGGAGTCATAGGAAATACTCAACTGATATCTCACAGCCCATTACATTACCAGGGTACCTGCCACATTCAATAAAATCCTTTGAACTTCAAATTCCACTGTGAAGGAGAAAGGGGATAATAACAACAATAGCACGTAATAGATCTATATCTATATTGAGGGTATGCCTTTCATGTATTTTGAATTTGATTTTGCCTGATTTTCATCTCCTGATTTTGTAGGTTCTGTTTTGGAATGAGGGAACAAACACAGAGAGATTAAATAACATGTCCAAGAACGCACAAAGAGAAACAGCCAGAGGTGACACCCAGACCCAAATCTCAGGCTCTGCCCATGATGCCCAGAAGTTATGATCCAGAAGTGACCATAAAGTCTGAAAACATAGATAATATGAACTTATTATAAATCTTACCAAGAAACTACTTATTATTTACCTGTCACCCTATAGCGTGTGTGTGCTGGCATATGAGGGGCAGGTATCAGAGTAAGGTATGTGCTATGTGGAAAGAAAAACAGAAAGGTTTTCCATACTGGGACACTTTTATGAAAGTAGCATTGAGCTTGACCTTCAGAGAAGCCAAAATAGAGGAAAGTAATCCAGATGAGGAGAGAACATAGCCAGTCAACAGGGAAACTATTGGGTTAACACGGTAGATTGAAAACACCTCTGATTTTAAACACTGCAGAAAACCCTAAAACCATAGTAAAGGGGCTTCTTTTGCAAATGACATCAAGAGAGAGGAGACAATGACAACTAACCTTGGACAGCTGTAAAGCAGGTAAGCAGTTGAACAGACCTAGACCTGGCAGCGGAGAAGCTGAGACCTAACCTTATTTATACTGCAGAATCCTCAAAAGACTCAGCAAAGGGCATCACCTGGGATGAAGCGGGGATTGAAGGGAAACAAAGAACAGGAAAAGCTGTGTGATGGGTACTTTTGTTTTTGTATTTTGACTTGTATTATAATTCCTAATCTCCCCCACATTCCAAGATGCCATAAGCCTTCCCCTCCCTCATCGAGTGAGAAGACTGAAGGAATGTTCTCTGAAGAAGGTGTAACAGGAGGTCTCTGTATTAGGGGATGCCATTATAGCTGAGGCTATGGGAACTGGGCCAAAAGAGCCATATGCACACTGATGCTCTGACCCCCAGCCTTAATCTCCCACTTGATCCCAGAACATCAGCAGCCAAACTCTCATCTTCCATGGAGGAGATGAAAAAAGTCTTCTCCAGGGAATCATATCAGCTTAAAAAGAAAGGTGTACAGATACTGACGTTAGGTCTTTCCCAAGAAACAGGCAAAATTATTCCACTGTGAAGCTCAAAGTGGGCAAGTCACACCTGCACACCCAGAATTTTTATCATCTGTTTAGTTCTCCAGTCTTAGGCATGAGTATACAGGCAAGAATGACCAGATATCTAAGGAAAGCTTCCAATATGAAAGAAGGACGCCAATACACATACACACACACTGGAGAAACTTAAACAACAACAACAATTATATCCTCAGATATAAAACAGCATATCCATGATCCAAAATGAGAAAGCTATAAAAAGGGAGCATTTAGAAATGAAAAAAAAGCTTTCAAAAATTAAAAATATATAAGCAGAAAATTTTGAAACTCAAAATAAAGGCTGGGGTATAAACTTGAAGAAATCTTTCAGAAAATAAAGAAAGAAAAAAAAAAAAGAGTTGGGAAACAAAGGAAAAGACATTCACCAGCCAAATCAGGGAATTGCTCATGTCAATAATAAGAGTTTCAGAAAGAGAGAAGAAATAAAGTAGGAACAAAATAAAACAACAAGCCAGTAATTTATAATAATTACAAGTGAAGTATGTGTGTGTGCTTAGTCGCTCAGTCATGTCTGACTCTTTGCGATCCCAGGGACTGTAGCCAGTCAGGCTCCTCCGTCCTTGGGATTCTCCAGGCAAGAATACTGGAATGGGTTGCCATTTACTTCTCCAGGGGATCTTCCCAACCCAGGGACTGAACCCAGGTCTCTTGCATTGCTGGTAGATTCTTAACCATCTGAGCCATCAGGGAAGCCAGTAAGTGGAGTATAACCTTTAAAAATTGTGAATCACTGACATACCTGAAACTTACATAACATAAATCAACAATATCTTGATAAAAAATAATTAATGGGTATAATAAAACTTTAAGTCTATATGATGAAGAAAGACATTGTAAAAAATAAAAAGTAAAGTCTATTATTATAGGATGTAAGTTGTTAGGCTAAAAGGTTCCCTAGGTACCTAGTACGTAGGGTAAAAATACATCATTAGAAAATTTCAGAATACCTGAGATAGAAAGTAGATCCTACAAGCTTCCGACAAGAAAGTTTACAAGGATTTTAAAGATAGAATCCCAGGAAAATAGCTAAACACTAGACCTAGAGGCAACCAGTCCATATAGGAGCAGTACAACTCAAGAAAAAAATATCTATTAAGAGCATTCATCATCAAGATTTCCAATACCTCTGTACTGTCTTTGTCACCCAGGGATAGACTGCCTAGGCACATCTTGCCCAGCTTCTTATTAGTACTTGGCTTCTTTTTATTTTGTTCCAGTCAAGTTTCTGTTCTTCATGCCCTGCTGCCTGGAACGCCTATAGAAAGCCTGCTCCTGTTAGCTGGAGGTGAAACAGAGCAGAGTGAGCATCCACTCCCCTATCAGCTTATTCCAACCACCATAACAAAATTCCATAGACTGTGAGCCTTCAGCAACTAATATGTATTTTCTCACAGTTGTAGAGGCTGGATGCACACGATCAAGGTGTTGGCAGGTCTGTTTCTCTTGGGGCCACTCTCCTTGACTTGCGGATAGCAGTCTTGCTATGTCCTTATGTGATCTTTCCTCTGTGTTTCTGGTTTTATTGATGTATCCAAATTTCTTCTTATAAGGACACAGACTGGATTAGGGCCTTCCCTAAAGGCTTCATTTTAACTTAATCATTTTTAAAGGCCCTATCCCCAAATACAGTCACATTCCAAGGTATTGGGGTTCAGGGTTTCAACATATAAACTTATGGGGGGGCGGTTACAATTCAGCCCATAACAACTCCTGCTAATTTTATCAACCTTTAAACTGTACACATGCCTTTTATGGGCTTCCCAGGTGGCGCCAGTGGTAAAGAACTTGCTGCCAAAGCAGGAGATGTAAGAGACATGGTTCGATCCCTGGGTCAGGAAGATCCCCAGGAGGAAGGCATGGCAACCCATTCTAATAATTTTTCCTGGAGAATCCCATGGAAAGAGAAGCCTGGCAGGCTACAGTCCATGGGGTCACAAAAAGTCGGACATGACTCAGCGACCTTCACATTCACTAATACCTTTTATATATTTAAAATTAAAAGAGAGAAGATCATAGAGTTTGAAGGGTAAGGAATGAGTAATTCTCTTTACCTTGAGCACAGGAAATGGGTGGAGGAACAAGTGTACAGAAAGCTGGAAAGCTAAGGCAAAGTTAACAGTGTGCAAGTGTTTGACTTTTAATAGGAGAAACAAAGTCTGCTGGCAGTCTGCAAGGCCATTGTTTGCTTTTGAACAGGAAACAGATATAACTCAACCTGTGTTTTACTAATGGTTACCTGTAGAAGTGAATAGGCTGGAGAACACTGTCAACTGACCTCATGTGGCTCTTTGCAGCTTCTGTCCTGACTGAGCTGGGCCAGACTAGGAGCTGGCTAAACCAAATCAACATGCCAATGAGTCAGTCTTTTTCCTTGCCTCTCCTCACCTTCCATTTTATTATTAAATAGCCCTGCTTGTTATGTGGAAGGATCTCTCTACCTACATGTTCTGGCCCAGGACCAGTGGAACAGGATGCTGGTGGCAATGCTTATGGAAGGCATCAGTAGGTTTTTGCAAATGTGTCAGAGCAGGCAGAACTGGGAAGGAAGCAAGGGATCACTTTTTGTAGCTTTAGAGATCATGGCTTTCCCCAACTGCCCAAAGGACCCACTTGGCTATGACCCTTGCTGTGCTGCTGCTGCTACTGCTGCTGCTAAGTCGCTTCAGTCCTGTCCGACTCTGTGTGACCCCATAGACGGCAGCGCACCAGGCTCCTCTGTCCCTGGGATTCTCAAGGCAAGAACTAAACCCAATAAATCTCATGGTATAACACTAAGAGCAATCACTGAGTGGACTCCCTAATACTACATGCTTGACATGGGCTATCTCACTATGTCTGCTTTTCACAAGGAACTCATTAATCAGGCATTATCACACCTCATCTTTGTTGTTGTTCAATCACTAAGTCACGTCCTACTCCTTGTGACTCCGTGGACTGAAGCACACCAGCCTCCTTGGTCCTTCACTATCTCCTGGCTGCTGCTGCTGCTGCTACGTCACTTCAGTCGTGTCAGACTCTGTGCGACCCCATAGACGGCAGCCCACCAGGCTCCTCTGTCCCTGGGATTCTCCAGGCAAGAATACTGGAGTGTGTTGCCATTTCCTTCTCCAATGCATGGAAGTGAAAAGTGAAAGTGAAGTCGCTCAGTTGTGCCCGACTCTTAGCGACCTATGGACTGCAGCCTACCAGGCTCCTCCATCCATGGGATTTTCTAGGCAAGAGTACTGGAGTGGGGTGCCATTGCCTTCTCCAACTATCTCCTGGAGATTGCTCAAATTTATGTCCATTGAGTCAGTGATGCTACCTTACCATCTCATCCTCTGCCACCTCCTTCTCCTTTTGCCTTCAATCTTTCCCAGCATCAGGGTCTTTTCCAATGAGTTGGCACTTTGCATCAGGTGACCAAAGTAACTGAGAACTGGGGAGTTACATAACTTACCTGGGTTTGCAGCTTTCCATGATGGATTCAGGAGTTAAAACTCCTTCTGTCTGACTCCAAAGCCCCACGCTTTTCCTACTATGCTATGTGACACAAGAGATTTTTATCTTTCCACTTACCATCTTCAACCATAGCCTGTTCACATCAAGGAGATATGAGGAAACTCAGAGGTCAGCTGACCGCGTACACCTTGCAGCAAACCCATTTACCACAGGCCTGAAGGACAGGCACTCCCACTGCTCATTACTCATCATTGGTGGTGGTTCACTCCATTAATCTGGGTAGCCTTGACAAAAAGTTCCTTGGTTTTGTTTTTTTTTAATATTTATTTATTCACTTGGCTGTGTTAGGGTTAAAGTTAGGTTAGTTGTTAGGTCTCAGTTTTGGCACACAGGGTCTTCACTGTGTCCTGTGGGGTCTTTCACTGTAGTGTGGGGACTCTCTAGTTGTGGCATGTGGGTTTAGTTGCTCCGAAGCATGTGGGATCCTAGCTCCGGAACTCATGTCCCCTGCATTGCAAAGTGGATTCTCAACCACCGGACCTCCAGGGAAGTCCCAGAAGTTCACTGTTGAGCAGAGATCTAACCTCCTATACATTCACTTAGCTGGTCTTTGTTCTGTGCTTAAGAACAATTCAGTATCAGTCATCTATATTCCTTGTGATATCCTCAGGAACTTCCAGGAAGCACCACCTTCAGTTCACATGGGCTTTCCTCCTGCCTGTTCAACAACCCCATTTTTCTCAGATAGCGCATCCTCTAGATGTCCATTTACATGTCAGTGACCCTCTGAATATGTCACTGGAAGAATGGACCACAGTACTGCAGGTGTAAATGAGCCGCACATGGAATACCATGAACTGCTAATGGAGTCCACATGGATGCATCCTGGCCACTCACAAGATTCTGAAAGCACAGTGAGCATGACTCATTGCCCTTTTTATCCCCAACGCCTTGCAAATAGAAGGTGTTCAGTGGTGTTTCTTGACCCCCCAACTCATTTGTTCAGTGATATTCTTTTCTTAACTCTCCTTGGGGCCCTTTATATGCTCTCCGTTTTCCAGAAAAACTGGCTTCAAGAGTTGATATCTGCACAGTAGAGCTGTTCCTAATAAGCCATCTGCATCTTGGGACCTCTTTGGGGCAGTGATAAATGTGTCAAGGTCTATGACATACTTGTCAATAACGGACATAAAACCATTTTATGTCAGCGTTCTTTGTACTTCAGTGATAATCTATCTGGAACACGTGAAACACTGATCAGAGTCAAATCCCTCTTGTATTAGTTATCTATTGTTGCATAACAAGTTATCCTAAAATTTAGTGGCTTAAAACAGCAATAATTATTTTTCTGGGCTTCCCTCAGCTCCTGTGTGTTAAGAAGGTAGGTGTAGCTGGGCTGAGCAGTTCTGGCTCACGATCCCTCTAGAGGTTGCATCAGCCTTGGCTGCTGTCATCTGAAAGCTTAACTGGGGCTGGAAGATTTTGTTCCAAGTAATGCACTTACATGGCTGGCGAGTGATGCTGATTAAGAAGGCCTCCTCCATTCCTCTCCCCACAGGCTTCTCCACATTGCTGCACGGATATCCTCACACAGGGTAGCTGCCTTCCCCCAGAGTAAGCCACCCCAGAAACCAAGATAAAGCCTAGGGATTAGCTAGAAGAGGCCAAGCCACTTAAATTCATGAGGTTTTGTGATCCTAATGAGATCCTAGAAATCTACAGTTCATTTGTTCATTTCTAAATACTTATTGAGCATTTATTATATGCAAAGCACATTTCTAGGTGCCTGGAATGTATCAGTGAACAAAACTAAACAATAAGCAAATGTATTCATTCACCATCTGTCTTCTCTCTAGATTTTGAAAAGGAGATAGTGACATCTGATTTCTGGGTTTGAAAGTCATTCTGCTAATTCTAGAACGTGGCCTTCATACATGTGAAACCAAAGCAGCAATAATAACAATTATTATTATTATATAAATAACATTTGTAGGACATTTACTATGTGCCAGATGTGTGCTAAGCAATTTACGTGTATTATATCATTTGATACATTTGAAACTCTTTAACAGCTCTATGAAGTAAGTACTATTATCATCAGCATTTTATTTTCAAATGACAAATCTGGAGATTAGGTAAATAACTTGTCCAAAGTCATATAGTTAGTGAATAGATGATCTGGGACTCAATCTAAAGCTCTTACATCAAATGTGTTCTTAAAGTTGATGAATCATTCCCTAGCAGATGCTGAAACTCAAATGCCTCCTGAGACCAGGTAAGTGATGTAAGGGGAGAGAGCAGTGAAGACACTGGTGAGCCATCGGCTTACGTCTGTCTTGAGGCAGCAAAGTTCACATTTTTCTAAAATGCTTCACGGGCCAAATAAAATACTTCCCAGGGCCAGATTCAGCTAGAAAGAACCAGTTTCAAAGTTTAGGTATCATATGCTAAATTTAATTAATTTCTCAACCACAAGAATCTTTAACAATCTTGTATAGCTTGGTTTTCATCCAAAGTTTATATTTAAAATATTGGCTACTCGTGATGAATAAGACAGGGGAAGATAGAAAACAACTAAAACTTTTCTCTACTTCATTCTTCACTTATTCATTCAACAAATATTTTTGAGAGGCTTCTATATGCTAAGCTCTGGAGTTAAAGCAAATAACAAAATAGATGTCATTCCTGCCTTCTTGGAACTTAGGTCGAGTTAGCAAGCTTTGAATCAACACTCAAGAGGGGATGCACAATGTTTCTCAAACTTATTTAAATATTTTTCAAGACCTAAGTGTTCAGCAACAACATGTGTTCCAAGGAAAAGACTGGGAAATACTTTGCCTTAAACTGGGAGATGCAAGATGACGGCACATTAGCTGAGCTGTCGACATGCCAGGTTTGGCCAGCATAGTAATTGATAAAGCTCTGGGAAACGTCTTTATGAAGGGGCTGCTCTCTGCTATTGGGCACAGACTCCACCATCATCCTTTGGATGTTACCTGTCCTGCTTCAAACATTCATATTGCCTAATGGCTCCTAAACACACTTGCATTTATTGTCCCCCTCTCACGACACAGAATCACTGCTGCTCTGAATGCCTATTGGCATCTCAGAAAAAACTAAGAAGGAATGAAATTTGGTGATTTAAATATGCCAGGTGGAGATAAAGTCTGGGTGATGGCTGTAAAGCAAAAATGCACATGCCCAAACGGGAAAACAGCAGAGACTACAGGCATCTCTGTGGAATAGCAGGAAGCAAAATGTTGTCATGGGAAAATGACTTGGGAGACAGACCCACAGGCAATAAAATGAGATCCATGCCACCCTGGAGTGCACTCGAAACAGAACTCCTCAAGGATAAGACTGTGAGATAAAATACAGAATTTCCTGATAAATTTGAATGTCAGATAAACAGCAGATACTTTTTTAGCATAAATATGCCCCAACTATTGCACAGGGCACACTTATAATAAAAAAAATTATTTGGTATTTATCTGGAATTCAACTGTAACTGGAAATTATGGGGTTTTATTTGCTAAATCTGCAACCCTACTCAAGGGACAACTAACCAGTGGCTTGGTGGCAACTTGCAGATTTTTTTTTTTCCTAATGTGAAGAAAAGGAACTAGTGGGCACCTCCCATGTTTAGACGCTCCTCTCAATGGCCTGTTTTGGATTATAAAGACCGGAGGACATGCAACCATTAGAAATGCAGAAAGGCTGAAGTTCAGCTGTTTGAGAACAGAATCAATGGCTTTGGGCCTGGGAGGGGACTGTACAAGCCATCTAGACCCACCCTCTGTAGCAATGCTAGAGAAACAGCTTAAGCAATGGCTTCATTATAACCAGACTGAAAAATACCACTGCAGGGGTATTGGACATAGGCACCCAGACTTGCATCTTGCTCTGGACAAGGAAGAACTATCCAGAGGCTGCAGAATACCAAGCCAAATTCTGGTTAATGGTCAGAGGAAGGAAACTATAATTTTTCATTTTCAACATCACCTAATGTTTTCTATGCTTCGTTCTAAAGGCTTTGAAGAAAAAAAAAAAAAGCACTTTGTTCATGATTAAGTTTTATTATAAAAGTATATCTAATTCCACAGAAATGTCTGTGTCTTCAAAAACACAGTCTTTTCGATTCTTAGACCATGGTTTTCTCCCCACTGGAATGAGGGTCACTGTTGCACTTTAAAATTAAGCTGGGGTTCTTTGAAAAGAGTTCTCATTATGGTGATCCATCACCCTCAAGGACTTTCATAAATGAAAGGGAGTATCACTGTGCAAAGGTTTCTTTTCTGAACAAAGTGATATTTGAGCTGCAACAGTTTTTTAAAAAAAATCAGACTTTCTCCTTAGGAAATTCCAACAGGAAAGAGTGAAGGTTGTAGAGAATTTTCAGGGCCAACTTTTTCCATTTCTTATTCAGAAAGAGGAAACTTACAGGACACAAGGAGCTGTGTATCTTTAATTTCCTTTCTTTACTGATCACTTTTTCCCTGAAGCTCATTAGTGCTTTTATGTGGATGTGCTTGCGGATCACAGGACTTTGTATGCATGCTTATGTGTGTACGTGTGTGTGTGTGTGCACAGATGGGTATGTGAGGAATACATGTGGTTCTATCATTTTGTGTGATATTGAAACTTATTCCTTTGCACCCCAGTTCTTTTGGTATTTAGGGAAACAAAAACAAATGTAAATTTTCTCACACTTGGGTCTTCTGATTGATAATTTTATGTGTCAACTTGGCTAGTCCACAGTACCTAAATATTTGGCCAAAAATCAGTCGTAGGTCACTGTGAAGGTATTTTTTAGATGAAGTAAACATTTAAGTTAGCAGATATTCAGTAAAGAGTATTACTCTATATCACGGGTCCCCAACCCCAATGTGGGGCTTCCCAGGTGGCTCAGTGGTAACAGAATCCTGCCTGCCAATGCAGGAGACACAGGAAACACTGGTTTGATCCCTGGGTCAGGAAGATGCCTTGGAGGAGGAAATGGCAACCGACTCCAGTATTCTTGTCTAGAGAATTCCATGAACAGAGGAGGCTGGTGGGCTATAGTACATGTGGTTGCAAAGAGCTGGACATTACTGAGCAATTGAGCATGCACACAACTCCCAGGCGGCAGACTGCTATGGGTCCGCAGCCTGTCAGGAACCCAGTCACACAGCAGGAGGTGAGTGGCAGGCGAGGGAGCAAAGTTTCACCTGCCACTCCCCATTGCTCCCCATCACTCACGTTAATGCCTGAACCTTTCCTCCCCTTTAATCACTCTGGTCCATGGAAAAATTGTCTTCCATGAAACCAGTCACTGGTGCCAAAAGGTTTCAGGACCTTTGCTCTATATAATGTGGGTGGGCCTTGTCCAGTCAGCTGAAGATCTTAAAAGAAACAAGTCTGCTGAGGATGAGGGCATTTTGCCAGCAGACTGCCTTCAAACTAGGGCTACATCTTCTCTTCCCTGGGTCTCTAGCCTACTGGTTTACCCTGAAAACGTTGATGTGCCAGCCTCCATATCATGTGAACCAATTTCTTAAAATAAAACTCTTAATAAATCTCCAGTTAAATACACATACACACAAATACAGGTCTTTTACCCCAGATTTTATCCAATAAGATGGTCAAATTCTATTTTATATTATGTAATCAGTTCCTGAAATCCTTCTAGAGTCTTCTCTGAGTTCTGTATGGCTTTCTGAGCTATCTTGACTTAAGGGATGCATGAAGAAGCCACCTTTACACTCAGCTTTGGCCAGAGATTTCAAGGAGCTGACTGGACACCTTCTTCCTTCTCTTTTCCACTTCACTCGTGACAGGTGAATTCACCTATAAACATGCATTCTCCCCAACAGCCTGGATCTTAGGTTTTCGCATCAGAGATAGAATGGTGAGTTTATCTGAAAAGACATCCAGGAGGCCAATGCTCCTACTTTCACCATCTGTGTGAATTTTCATATAGCAGCGGCAGGCTTCCAGGGAGACCCTGTGTGAGGGAGAGGGGTGGCAGGCTGGATCCCAAGGTCTCCAGAAACTCCGGGGTCAGGAATCAGAATTCAGTTCTCAGTACTGAATCGAAGACCCTCCATGAGGACCAGCCAGGCAAGAGGATGAATGAGAGCCTGTGAGCAGGCCTCCTTGGATGACATCCCTGTGACCCAGATGGCATTGAACAGTTATGCTCAGTTTCGAAGGAACACAGGATCACGTGTGTCTTGGGTGTGCTAAGAATCCACCAGTGAGGTTAGGCCAAATGCTCACATTCTGCTTTCGAATGCACGGGTATCAAAGTTAGTGCAGGCTCCTTGACACCATAATCCATTATCAAAAACTGAAAGCAGCTGGTTGGATTTCTAAACTTTCTACACAGAGAAACGCATCTGGTCCCAGTTTGCTGCAAAGAAATCAGTTTCATTCTTTCTCACAGCTTGGCTACAGAAAGCACTGGGGCAGCCTGGCTCCCCCAGATAAAGGAAAGTCGTGCTGGTCTTAAGGCTTCATTCATGCTGAGAAATGTGCTGCCCATCCCCACTGCCAATGCCTGTCTGCCTCCAGCCTGGGGCCTCAGCCAAGCAGGGACTCTGAAACCCCACCAGTTCAGAATGAGGAGGCTGGGAGTTAGCAAAGCAGCTCCAGCCCCTCAGAGAAATCTGCACAGATCATGTGTACGAAGGGGAAAAAAAAAATCATTTTTAATGGATTGTCTCAGAACCGTTTCTTTAGGATTGTGCAAAGTTGAAGTATCGACTAACTTTCTGTTAATTTCAAAGGCAAGGCTCAGCCATAATTTATTCCTTTGATTCCACTGACCATCAGCAGTTGTGGCTACTTTCTGTCCGGCTACAGAGAACAGTTAAATGATGATGTCCTTACCCCCCTTTGACTTCTCTTCCAGCCTGTTTCAGCAGTCTCACCCAGGCACTTCCTGTCTCCCCAGCTACACTGTCTGGCACTTATTTCAGACAAGTCAATATGTTTAAATTATATCTGAACTCAAGGTAATTAATCATAAAGCTCTATGCTTTGTAATTTTTTTTTAAACTTCTGGTTGGCATTCCACTGAATCACAATTAAAAAAAGAAAAGCTATCAGGGATGCACTGTGAATATCACATAAATGCTCAGGCTGGGAATCCTTTCTGGACAAACCACAAGGAGTACATTGCAAACCTCCCCTCTTTCAGGGATCTGAATAAGAGGGTCAAGATGGCATTTCAAGAAATGTTAAGCAGATCAAAGGAAAGACCCATATGAGCTGGCTGGATCCCAGTGTACAGAAACAATCTAATTTGAAAACATGAAAGTCAGGTGATGAGTTGTCTCTTTAATGCATTTTGCAAACATAGCAAAGGCTTTGAAGCTTACTGCATAATTATGCCATGGGACTGTACTGCATACACGTTACTGAAGATTGATAAGTGCTTGCTTCAAACAAATTGTGGTTTCCTCCAGTTTTAATGGCAGCCTTGTAGCACATGACTTCAGTATTTAGTTTCATCATTTGTATCTAGTCCAAGGCTGGAATGCAAAGCATGTAATGGTTCCCGACTCCATCAGGGGTGGACTGGCATTCAGGCTCCCATCCTTCAGTGAAGACATCCCCATCTAGGAAGTGGACGATTACCATTAAGACACTTCCAAGAGGATGAGGAAAAGGCAAACCTAGGATTCAGATACATGGAGTTGGAGCTCATGCAGTGATACAATCTTCAAAAAAGATTGCTAATTTAGACACATTTCAGAATTTATAAAAATTATATACACTACTGTATCAGTCAGGATTCAGTGTAGAAAACAGAAACTTAAGATAATTTAAGTAGGAAAAGACTTATTTAACACAGAGAATCAGGTGCTTTCAAAATCAATGGATGGGCTGAAGGAGCAGGTTCTAGGCTGGGCCTGCTGGAATGACTTGCAGAACCATCTAATGATGGTTAGACATGTCTGTTTTAGGTTAGTAATCCATCTCTTTCAAAAGCATCTCAGAGTACGATTTGTCTTACCACCCTAAGTATCATCTTCATGTCACATAGGCCTTGATATAACTATAGAAATAAAAACAAAAACCAAACAAACAAAAAAATTTCAGCAAAATACCCATGCACATTCTCCAAGACCAATTTTTTTAAGTCTTGCTTCCCAGAGGTTAGCATTCTAAGACACACACACAACTAAAATCACACAATTTATCTAATGTCAAAGACAGACAGTGTAGGGAGGCTAACAGTATGTATTTATCTTGGCAGATCCCAAAGGAAGCTCTACATTTCAAAGTTTAAAACAGATCTACATTTTAATTACAGCACTATAGTCAGAATTAGCACACACAAAAAAATGGTTATTCTCAAGACAATAAATTAATTGCATTTTTATCATCTTTTGAGACATGAGAAAATATTAAGTGTATTCTAAGATAGGTGTGGACAAACTATCCCCATGCTTGTATTTGTCAAAAGCAGCTCTGTTTATTATTTAATAGTTGCTTTCCACACCAATGGCAGAACTAAGTAGTTGCAACAGGGATAGTATAGCCCCATAAAACCTTACTATTTCCTTTAGGGAAAAGCTCCCTAACTTCTGCCTTAAGGTGCATGTATGCATGCTAAGTCGCTTCAGACTCTTTGCTAGCCTATAGACAGTAGTCCATCAGGCTCCTCTGTCTATGGGATTCTCTAGGCAAGAACACTGGAGTGAATTGCCTTGCTCTCCTCCAGGGTATCTTCCTGACCCAGGGATGGAACTCACATCTCTTAGGTCCCCTGCATTAGCAGCAGGGTTCTTTATCACCAGCGCCACCTGGGAAGCTTACTTTAAGGTAACGAGGACCATATATTAGATTCATAGACGCTAGTTCTCAATATCAGCACAGATTGCTACAAGTCAGTTACTCCCATACCATTTAAACGTTGAGTCACAATGCAGAATCATTTCCCCACACACAAAAGCTATCTGGTGTTTTCCTGTTGACAATAAAGATTTTTTTTTTCTACTATCGCTTGGACTGAGCAGCAAGCTTTTAAAAATGCTAGCTACCAAAGAAAGGCAGATCCAAAAGAAATTTTGTATATCCAACAGAATTTTCTGCAACGATAGAAAGGTTCTACATCTATGCTAATACAATTGAACTAAAATTTTAATTTTATTGAATTTTAGTCTAAATAGTCACATTACTTATAGTAGTTACCATATTATATAGTGCAGCTGTAAGTCATAACCTATGTTCTGGCTTTTTTGTTGTTACTAATGATGCCTTGTTTAAAGACAAAAGATTTTAATGTAGATGATAGGGATATGGACAGACAATAAATATTTCAAAAATATTTTATAAAAAGGCATCTAGGTTAAGTGTTGTATAAATAATCAACACATGGAAAATACCCTCTTATTAGCTGCATATAAAATCCAAATTGCAATGGCAGTGAAATCTGGTGAATAAGTGCCCTTAGACCCTCAATACTGAAAACATTTTCATCCTTTTGAAGACTCTGATTTCTAAAGCCATGGCTGTCCTTTATTTACATGGACTGAAGTTCAAGCCTTCAGCTTAGTTCATAAAGTTTTAAAATCACTAATCTACCCAAAACATTCATATTTACTACCCATATTTTCCTTTATGGTTCACATCATGTTTATTAGTTACATTTCAGTTCTCCCAATCATTTAATTGCTGTTTTTCTCATTCACACACTCGATAATTTGGGGAAAGTTACTGCTTTTCACCCGTGACCATGATTTCAATAGACAATGTTCATGGTTTGAACAACAATTTATTTTACTTTTCTCTATTGTATCTTTCTGGATATGAAAGAAACAGATTGGAAAGACCTAACATACCCACTCATGACCAACTCAAAGGAAGATGAGGAGCAACAACTCCACACCAAATGCCCTGTCCAGACTCACACGTCTGTCTGACGTACAGGATACAGCTGGACATCTCGACTTTGCAGCTGCCACATAGACCCCGTGTGGCCAGGAATGTCAGCTTAAGTCTGAGACTGAGTTAAGGAGAGGAGAAACAGCAAGAGTCTGTGTGGCACCGACGACACTTTCCATGATGCCCTCTACACCTGGTACCTTTGTCCAATCTCTGAGGATTTGCTCTAGAGCCATAACTATGACACAAAACACCAAACTGCCATGTTTGGGAAGTAAATAACAAAAAGTTTTGTGGCTTTAGCCAATTTTAAGGCCATTTGTTCCCACTGAAACTTGAAATCTAAGAAAGGGAAACATGACTTTGGGTCTATTTGATTATGTCTGATACCTCTTCTCTTTTCATCAAAGGATACTGACAAGGTGAACTAGATTGAACATGGTGGTCCTACATGATACAGTTTCTCAAACTTTAGTTGACAATTACTTTAGCATTCTGCTTCAAGGATAAAGCCTTCTCAAGAAAATTTCCTGTTTAAGCCTAAAAACAATGGAGAAATCCAGAAAGCTCTAGAATGTAACTACAGAAGAGTGCTCCCCAGCAACACTGCCCACCAATTAGTTAGAACATGAGAGGTCTCTTTTTCCACCACATCAGTTAGAATTCTAAAGGGTTCCTACCAAGCCTGCCACTGATAATCTTATTCAGAGAGTAAGCCATGATTTGAAGGCCCTCAAGGAATGGTTTCCCTCCACAGCAGCCTAGAACGCTTGACTTAGGTAAAATAGTAGCTATGGAAAGTCAAAACCACCAGTCCGTGCAGGTTCCAATAATAAAACGTACGTGCAATGAATGCAGTTTTGGACTGTGACTACTTCTACATTTGCCACGGCAGTACAAGTTTCCAGAACTATTGTTGGCTGAAGTTTTGGTCTAAGCGGATCAGTCACGGTCTTGAAAGTCACTGTAATCAGAGTAACCAACACTCCTGTGTTTCTGCCAATTGAGCTACTGTGTAGACAAACCATGAATAAGATTGGCTTGGTTGCAATTGGAATAGTCTATATTGCCACAGAGGGGCTTCCTCCATGGCTCAGTGGTAAATAATCTGCCGGCAATGCAGGAGACCCCCAAAATTCAGGTTTGATACCTGAATGGGAAAGAACCCCTAAAGGAGGAAATTGCAACCCACTTCAGTATTCTTGCCTGAAAAATCCCATGGACAGAGTAGCCTGGAGGGCTACAGTCCAGAGGGTCTCAAAGAAATGGACACAACTGAGCGACTGAGCACATATTGCCACATGCAAAAGGCCTCATGCTTTTTGTCAAAAGAGGTGCCTGCTAAACTCCAGTGCTACTGTGTATGACCATGTTTCCTCTGGACTCTCACCCAAGGAAAGCCTCTCAGTGTGGGTAACTGTAATACGAGAAATATCATTTGAAGTCAGAGGACCCACAACCCACATTAACCTGTTTGTGTCTCAGTTTCCTTACTCATAAAAGTTCCCTTACAAGTTATTTTGCCAATCAAAAATGGTAACAAAAATGTTCCTGTTGCATGGTGAGAAATTTAAAAATATCAACTATAAAAATGCCAATGGGCTTCTCTGGTAAGCTCAGTAGTAAAGAATCTGCCTGCCAATGCAGGAGACATGGGTTCAATCCCTCATTTGGGAAGGTCCCGCAAGCCACGGAGCAACTAAGTCCATGTGCCACCACTGCTAAGCCTGTGCTCTAAAGCCCAGGAGCCACGACTGCTGCAGCCCATGTGCTGTAGAGCCCATGCTCCACAACAAGAGAAACCACCGCAATAAGAAGTCCATACATCGCAACCAGGGCGTAGTCCTCGCTGCCACACCTAGAGGAAAGTCCACACAGTGACACAGATCCAGCACAGCCACAAGGAAAGAAGTAATAATAAATTAAAAAATTTTTCAAGTTAATATTTTTTAAAATATGTCGTGATTTTATGACTGAATCAGAAGAGGCTATATGATGTCAATCACAAATTGACATCAAAACCAATTTTTTTATCTTCTTTGCTATCTGGAGTTAAAACTTCCTATTCAAGCTTTTTTTTTTAAGCTGTACAAGCGATACTCATTCTGGCTGCCCCATCTCAAAGTGTGTGCAAAGTCAGCCTTAATACTGTAGGAATGAGACTTGGCCCTTTAAGCTCACTAGAAACTTACTTCCCACTGTTATTGCAGGATTTTCCCCAACATGCTGAGTTCTAACTCCCAGTACCTCAGAACGTTACCTTATTTAAGGATAGAATCTTTACAGAGGTTATCTAGTTACAATGAGGTCATCTGGGTGGGCCCTAATTAAAAGGGACAATTTGGAGATAGATACACAGGGAGAATGCCATGTGAAGCTGAAGGCAGAATTGGGGTGATGCTTCTGCTTCCTCAAGTCAAGGAATGCCAAGGATTGTCAGAAAACTAGGGGAGATGTGTGAACCTTCCTCATAGCCTAGAAGAAACCAACCCTATTAGCAACTCAATTTCAGACTTCTAGCCTCCAGAACATTTTACAATTGCCCTAGCAAACTAATACATTCTGGAAGGGCTGTCCTCTAACAGAGAGAGATGGAAAAGGAATGGGAAGAAAGAACTAACATTACTTGACTGTATAACTTTAGTTCAAGAGTCTCACATTGTTATGTCATTTAATCCTCATCATAACCCTACAGAGTAGTTATCACCTCCCATTTTGCAGATTAAGAAACTGAAATTCAGAGAATTTCAGTAACTTACCTAATATTCTACAGGTAGCATGTAACAAAACTAAGCTCTGGAGCCATGGCTGACTCTGAAGACTCCCACTGTCCCTAATTTCTAACTTTGCCATCTAACCCTTGAGAAGGAATCTCAGGTCATCTCTAGACATTTTCAGAATTCTTGTGCTCTTGTATTTTCCTGATAGAAACAAAATTTCCTGAACAAACTGTTCCTTCCATTTACAGTAGCTGAAAGCTAAACCAACTGCAAAAGAGATCGTGGCTTCAATCTGACATTATTTCCTGGCTGAATGACCATTTTCTAGTCAGATCAACTCTAATCAGTTTTCTTTCTCAAAGAAACCAAAATTGAATCCTTTCTAATTTTTTCCAGAGTTTTGAGACATAGACAGTAAGCTGTCACTGTGATGGCAAAACGGCTAGCCCATGAGAAGACAGCTGAAATCCAGTTTCTGATTGGCAAGAATAGCACAACCCAATCTGGACATCATTTATGTTAAACCTGGTGTTGGAATTCACTCAGTTTCCACTTGGAATTTCAAGTTCATTTTGTACTTGTAATCCAAAGAAACAGGTGTGCTATGTTCCTGCTCTCACGCTTATATGTTAATCTTTGGAAGTTGGGGGTACTGGATGGGAGGAATAGATTGACTTTGTTTCCTATCTGCATAATGAGAGTTTCTACAGGGAACTGTTTGGAAGCAGACCCAGAGAGAACATAAGACAGGACAACTCCTTTCTACCACGTATCAAAGTTTGTACAACTCTGGCCACATGGTCCAATATCAGTGTTTTTCAGAAGAAAGACATGGGAGAATAAGAAAGCTACAAAGACACCTGCTCTGCATAGTGGTGCTCCAGTGTGGAGCTGCATTTAAATCAGGTGGAAGGCTAAAGTGGTTCAGAACATAGGCTTTGGCACCAAAACTGGGTTCAGCTCCCGCGTCTTCTTTATTTTATGCAGGGGAAATATTTAACCTTACCAAGGTTTAATTGACTTATCTAAAAAAAAATAAAGTACATAGGAGGGAAAGCTTCTCAATTTCAACTTCCACAGAACAGGCAAAAACATTTAACTGAAATGGTATCTTAATATGTAAAAGGCATGGCATGCAGTCGGTGCTCAAAAGTTGCAGGTCCGATGACAATGAGGCTAGAGTGTGTTCCCTGAGCTCCTCTCAGGACTGAGTCAATGTGGCCACTTTCCTCTCTGCGCCATGTGACCTGACAACTGGCTTAAACCATGCTCACAGCTGCAGGCTACCCTCCGAGGAACCCCTGGGCGCTGCCTTTGTCATCTCTATGCTGTGCATTTCTGCAGCAGTGCATGATAAAGTGAGTGGGAGCCCCACCGGTGAGGACTGCGGCCCACAGAGGAGGACACACGCTGGAGGTGGACCCCAGGCTTTCCAACCATTAGGCAGCTGTGGCCTTTGTCCCTTCACTATTGGGTGCTGAGTTTCTTTGGAGGGAATAGTTGCTAAATATGCCAAAGCTTTTAGAGATACCTCTGAGTTTCACATCCTACCCTATCTCCCCCTCACAAGACAGCCAGAGCACAGTGACCATTCCTGAGAGAGCACACTGAGAAGTCCCAGAGGTGGTGGGAGTTGGCCTGGAACTGCAGAATGAGCTGTGGGGAGAGTTCTGGAATAGAGTTCACATTTCAGGACTGGGAGCCTCTGGGAGGGCCTTCTATTCAGGAAGTGGCTGAAACCTGCAAACAGACCACTCCCGCCAGGCCTCCCCAACCCTGAGTAAACTCCGCTAAGCCTCAATTATACATGGTCCCACCAGGGTTTCCTATGACTGTCAGGATCTCTAGGGACCTGGGCCTGGAGACCAACTCCCTGGAAACTGCCTAGGAGGAATACATGTCCATGGCACAGAAGGAAAGAGAGGTCCACTAAATAGAGTGTGAACAGGTACCATTCAGACAGCCAGGAAAACAAAGAAAAATAATCATGAGAACCCAATCTGAATGGAATGATTTGATTTCTAGGTTGAGATGATTGAAAAAGTAAGTTGTCAACTCTCCGGTATCCAAGTATTCATTTATTTGTTCAAATGAGTATTTTTTTCTGTACTTAAAATGGATCAGGCCTTGTGCAAGGCACTGGAGATACAAAGGTGAATGATACAGGTATGTCCCTGACCCCATAAAGATAATGATCAAGGAGATGAGAGAGAGAGGTGGAATCTTAGAGTAGCAGAAGGTGATGAATAATATTTACTTTACTTTCCCTAGCAGAGACTTCTCAGTGATGGACCCAGAGCAAGAATCAATACATGATGAATGTATAAATGAACGAAAATAACTAACATCTGTTGTGTGTATTATGCAACAGGCATGATTCTAAGTATAGACTAAATAAATGTATTAACTCATTTTACATATGCAATGTATTTAATTGACATATACAAATCGATACACATAGTTAAATATATAGCAAATGAAAGTAGTAAATGAACAATGGTGTATGCTTAGCCCCCAAACCTCCTCTCTCCTGAACATGTTTTGAACCTGGAGAAGAAAGGACAAGAATAAACAATGATGGTGGATAAGCTTTGGGTTAGGCATCGAGAAATCTATACAAACATGAAAAGAAAATAGGTTTTGCCACAGTCATAAGAATAAGCTGAGTTCACATCCTAACTTCACCTCATGGCTGGGTGATCATAACCTCTCAAGCCTCAAAATCTGAATCTGTGAAATGGATTCAATAGCCCTGCCTTCTGGGGCTCTGGTCAGGGTTAGTCACACCCATCAGGTTCTCTGTGAGAAAGTGTCCCTGAACTGGGAGGCACCCTCCAGATACTAGTTGCTACGGATTTAGAACTTATTATTAAGAGACAGCAGAGCAGAATGGGAAGTTAAACTTAGAATCAAAGGCCTCCTTCTAAGTCTGGGCTCCATTAACCAACTGATATATGTAAACAGAGGGATTAATTGAGATAATGTGGGTTAAGATGTTTTAGTACAGAGCTACTGTTGTAGAATGGAAGAGGGAGGAAAACCAAGCCCTTCTTGGAGAATGAGTCACCCAAGGCTTTCTCAGAGCTTCTGGATAATCTTTTTGAGCTAGGTTAAATGGACTGAATGAACTGATGAACTCCCAGGACCGCCTCTCCTGAGAGCCTGTGATCACCCCACCCACGTGGGTGTGACCATGATTGATTGACTCTGCCTGTGGGATCAATAAGACCCACCTGCCCAGGGATTCCTGGGGTCCTCTGTTGCTAAGGGAGGAGTTGCTGCTAAGCAAGGAAGAGAGTGACAGGGAAACAGAGAAGGTAGGCAAGCATAGCTCTTCATCCTCAGCCAGGGCGCCCGAAGGCTAGGCAGCTCTAAGTGAAGCCCCCTGAAATGAACACTTTCTGTTTGTACAACAGTGTCAGACCATTTGGGGCAAATTTAACAAAATGTTTCAGCCTTCAGAACAGAGTATCTTCCTTGAATAAATTTGCACAAAGCATATGCACAGTGGGATAAAAGATGATGTGGACAGTATTTTACACACTGTACAATAGATTCTTACTTGGTTGTCCTTGGCCCAATGAACGTGAGACACATTTTGTGTATTAATTATTTCTAATAAAAAAAAGTACAGAGTCAATATAACTTCAAATGCGTGAGTTAATTAGGTGTTTTTGACCCTTTACTCTGAACATATGTGTAATCCAAGGGAACCACAGTACATCTGTGGCTGATTAGTTAAAAATTAATTTACTAAGACCCTGGTTCAGAGAGAGTTAATCAATATCAAGAGCCATCTCTTTAGAATCTCAACTACTTTTGCAAATAGTTTTGACACCACAAGAATTTCAAATTTTTGGTTCAAAACTCTAAACCTGTAAGGTTATAAATTTGGCCTTTGCTGTGAATGGAATACCTGTTATTTTGAAAAATAAATTCACACAGTTCAATTTATAACTCCTTAACATTAAAAATGTTAGAAAAGTTATAACAACTGGAAAATACATGTGTGTCAGGCATTCAGTTGTGTTCAACTCTTTGTGACCCCATGGACTGTAGCCCGCCAGGCTCCTCTGTGCATGGGATTTCCCAAGCAAGAATACTGGAGTGGATTACTGGAAAGATCTTTACTGGAGGATCTTTCCAGAGGATCTTTCCAACCCAGGAATCAAACCTGCGTATCCTGCATTGCAGGCAGATTCTTTACTACTGAGCTACCAGGGAAGCCAGAAAATACATGTAGCAAGCCATTATTTGATTTACTGAGTAAAAATTATAAAGGTACCCATCTGCCCAGTGCCCTAGAAAGCTTTTGTTTATTTATGAGCCCTGGTCCTACTGTCCTGGTCAAGTGAGAAGAGTCCTCAAAGCTGTTCAGATGGGATCAATGTAATGAATCGCCTAGGCTGACTTTCAGACTGTGATACTAAAATTAAAACTGAAACTATATAAGCTCCAAGGCACCTCTGTATGCCACACGACCCTTCCTCACTTATACTGATGCACCGTGTTAGAAATTTTATCTAATCAACTGACATTTTAAGGATCAGAGAATTCAACAAGAATAACAATGTGGCTACAATTTAGTCTTTTCCCCCCTTCATAAAAACATCGTCTTCTATTTGGTCTCCACTCAGGTCAAGACATTTCACTAATTTGCTAGTCATTAAAAAGATATTTTTATACCCAGCCTGTAATATTATCCTCTTCAGTGATTATGATAGCTCCCAACAGAATTCCAGACTCGAAAATGAAGGCTGGGAAGCTGAACTGCAATTATGATACTTTAAATAATTCCACAAAAGTAGAACCACTGTTAAATAATTTATGGCCTTTGATCTTGTCACAGATCTACTGAAATCTTCACATCACTCGAGCTAAATATTTTCAAACAGAAAAAGGATGGTTACTTTCTCCTCTACCACCCACTTGCCCTGGCTGAAGACATATCAATAAAGCTTCCAGATGTTTGTCTTATTGAGAAGTAGGACCCCAGGAGAGGCATTGCTGCCAGTCTTAGGGACCTGTCAACATCAAACACCGTGCCTGGCATTTGACTCCCTGTGCCCAATACATACAGCTCTAAAAATAGACCTGGGAGGAGGTGAGAAAATACATAAAGTTTGATTAAATTTATCTGAATCTGTGCAAGAACCAGAGTTTCCTTTCTTTCAATAAAATTTGGGGGAAGAGGATGCAGGGCAAAGAGATGATCAGGACATTATTTAGCTTTAGAAACAGAGAGCTCAAAGCGGATGAATTTCACAGGCTCTCTGCTGACTTGTTTGCAGAGTCAGTGTTAAGGAATCCTAGGGAACAATTAGGTGATGATATCACGGTTCCTGATAACCCCCCTCAGTAATTATCCCCGTTTTTGCCTCAGGATCTGCAGAACTTGGGTTGTTTTGCAGTAATTTCCAAGATAACTGCAGCTGAGTATATCTGAACAGAATTTAAAAAAGAAAACCATTAGAACAGAAAATATTGAAAGAGAGAAAATTACAATTGTTCGTTTATAAGCAACCTTCAAAGGCAGCCTTTGCCTTGGGTGAAGAAAAAAAGGTACCTGAATTGTTTGGGAGTTGTTTTCATCATGCAGGAAGTATTCAGGCTCCTCTGCTCACAGAATTCTCCAGGCAAGAATACTGGAGTGGGTTGCCGTGCCCTCCTCCAGGGGATATTCCCAACCCAGGGAACGAACCTGGGTCTCCTGCATTGCAGGCAGACTCCTTGCCATCTGAGCCACCAGCAAAGTTGAAAATACTATATTTCAGCAATTCCAAATAAAAACTACAGGGAGAGATCTGAAGGCTATGAAGCTGAGCTGTTAACAGTAATATCAGTCATTTACACAGCACACAGTCTGACCTTCATAACAATCCTGCTGGGAAAAGCAATCCTGGAGAGACTGGGTCAACCAGCCCAGGGTTACATGGGAAGTGGCAGAGATGGCCACCAGCCTAAACCTGTATCTGACTGACTCCAAAGCCCCTGTCAGGCTAGGCAGCAGTAAAGAATTTGCAAAATAAAACGTTTTATACATATAGTGTGCTGCCACCTGGAAGGAAGGTGAGAAGATGCAAGTAGAATATCTGTTTGTCTAGCATCATGCCCACAGTCAGAAGCTCTGAAACAGTAGCTCCAGTCACTGTGGAGAGCAGGTATCAGAGGTCAGGTGCAGGGATCCCCACCCACAGACCACAGAATCTAAGGCCGGCCTGTTTGCCTCTGCCCTCATTGTCCATGATCCTTCCTTGTGTCACTCAATCTGATGAAGGAGCCAGGAGCTCCACAAACCATCTACCAATTTCGCCTTCCTTGTGATCTCCCCACATCTCTTTCCCAGACCGTGATAACCCACAGTGAGAAATCAATTTAGTAAAACACTAAACACTCTTGCCTCAATAATTTTAATCATTTCACAAAGGGTGGAAAATATATTCATTGTAGTACAATTATGCTATAGCCCGTTTCCCAATGTCCTTCTAATCCTGCTCCCCTGACACCTGTTACCCATCTCAGCTTCTCAAGAAACAGACATATGTCATCCTTATTTTTTCCTTTGTCTGTCTTCTTCTGCATCTGACCCACCAGTCACTCCTAAAAACTATCTCCAGATTGCATCTCAACTCCTTCCACTCATCTCATCACCACGGCCACCTCCCCAGTCCAGGTTACAGTCGCTCTCACCAGCATGAATCTAATTACTTCCTACTTGGTCTTCACACAGCAACCAAAGACATTGTTTTCTACACTCTTCAAAGAGTTTTTTGTTTTTGTTTTTTTAATTATACAACAGGTATGTGAATGCACTATGGAAGGCTTAATATGATTCCCAAATATATCCTCTCTTAACCCTGGGGTTGTAAATGTGACCTTATTTAGAGAAATGGTCCTCGTAGATGTGACTAACAGTCTTGAGATGAGGAGATGAGCCTGAATGATTTAAATACCATCCCAACTGTCCTTAGAAGAGCAGAGGGAGATGAGATGCACACAGAAATGGGAAAGGCAATCCGACTGTGGAGGCAGAGACTGGAGGGACGCACACATAAGCCGAGGAATGCCGGTGAGCACAGGGCGCTGGGGAACACAAAGGACTGATTCTCCTTAGAGACACAGCTCTGCCCACATCTTGCTCTCAGCCCAGTGAAACTGATTTCAGGCTTCTGGTCCCCAGAACTATGCGAGAAAAAATATGTGCTATTCTAAGCCACCAAGTTTGTGGTAATTCATTGCAACAGTCACAGGAAACTAACACCAGCACTGTTAATGCAAAATTCAAAAATTAGAAAGGACCTACTGTATAGCACAGATAATTCTACTCAATACTATGTAATGACCTATATGGGAAAAGAATCTAAAAAAGAGTGGGAACATGTAATGTGTATAACTGATACACTTTGCGGTACGGTAGAAACTAACACAAAATTGTAAATCAACTGTACTCCCATAAAAATCAATTTAAAAAAAAACTCAAAAATTATAGATAAAGTTTTAGATACCCCTGAAAGAGAAGAGTGAAAAAGTTGGCTTAAAGCTCAACATTCAGAAAACTAAGATCGGGGCATCTGGTCCCATCACTTCATGGCAAATAGATGGGGAAACAGTGGAAACAGTGTCAGACTTTATTTTTTTGGGCTCTGAAATCACTGCAGATGGTGATTGCAGCCATGAAATTAAAAGACGCTTACTCCTTGGAAGGAAAGTTATGACTGACCTAGATAGCACATTAAAAAGCAGAGATATTACTTTGCCAACAAAGGTCTGTCTAGTCAAGGCTATGGTTTTTCCAGTGATCATGTATGGATGTGAGAGTTGGACTGTGAAGAAAGCTGAGCGATGAAGAATTGATGCTTTTGAACTGTGGTGCTGGAGAAGACTCTTGGAGAGTCCCTTGGACTGCAAGGAGATCCAACCAGTCCATCCTAAAGGAGACCAGTCCTGGGTGTTCATTGGAAGGACTGATGCTGAAGCTGAAACTTCAATACTTTGGCCACCTCATGCGAAGAGTTGACTCATTGGAAAAGACCCTGATGCTGGGAGGGATTGGGGCCAGGAGGAGAAGGGGACGACAGAGGATGAGATGGCTGGATGGCATCACTGACTCAGTAGCCGTGAGTCTGAGTGAACTCCGGGAGCTGGTGATGGACAGGGAGGCCTGGCATGCTGCGATTCATGGGGTCGCAAAGAGTCAGACACGACCGAGTGACTGAACTGAACTGAGGCTATCTCCTCTCCTCCCATCTCATTCTAGTTCTCTCATATGGGGTACCCACTGGCATAAGTTTCAGTTTTTTATCAGTTCAATTCTTTTTCTTTGCATTTGTGTACATGGATATTGGAGAAGGAAATGGCAACCCACTCCAGTATTCTTGCTTGGAGAATTCCATGGACAAAGGAACCTGATGGGCTACAGTCCAGGGAGTCGCCAAGAGTCAGACACCACTGAGTGACTAACACACACAAATGGATGTACTAAAAGAAGATATCTATTTTTTGTTTTAGAGAACCCAAAGTGCTCCCCCCAGTTTATGGTTAGCTTTGTCTGCTTCTGAGCTTGACATAAATAGAATAATGCGTGTTCTTCCGTGACTTACTTCTTTCACCCATCATTATGTTTTTGAGATTCATCCATATCATTACAAGTAGGGATCTAAAGTTTGTTTTCTCTAGGGTAGCATATTCCATTGCATGAAAACAAAGCCTGGGTTCTATTCCTGGTGAGGGAACCAGATCTCACATGCTTCAACTAAGGATTCCCACATGCTGCAATGAAGGCTGAAGATCTCGTGTGCCAGAACTAAAACTCGGCACAGTCAAAGAAATAAATATTTTAAAAATACTTTATAAAATATTTTTTAAATGCTTTATAAAAAATTTACTTATCTATTTACATCCAAGCTCATCTTAGGAAAGAGTAGTTTCATCATAATATTCCCTGCTTGGAGCCCTCCTCTGGCTTCTGACAGCAGTTTATATGACTGACTCTTCCCAGGGCTCTCTTTGCCTCTCACATTGCATTTTATCCCACTCTTCCTGATCCACAGGCTTTCTTTAGGTTTCCTGAACACATTAAACTCTCTTCTACCTTAAGACTCTTGCTGTTGCCCCTCCCTGGACCACTGCATCCCCAGATATTTGTGCCCCTGGCTCCTCCTTTTTGTTCAAATCTTATCAAATCTCACCTGTGCAGCCTTCCCTGACCACCCAATCTGAGTTAGCCTCAGCCCCACTCACTCACTCCCATCAGCCTTTTTTATTTTCCTTGAAGCATCTCTCCCTATCTGCATTTGTCTTGCATATCTGCTTCCTGGTCTATTGTCTGTCTCCCTAAACTGCTGCTCTGTGAAGGCATGAACACTGCCTTATCCACCACTAGATCCCCAGCAACTAGAACACGCCTGGCATGCAGTAGATGCCTGGCAGATATTTGTTGGATGGGTGAATGAATGAGTGAGTAAATGAAGGTGTAAATGAAGTAAATGAAGATGTATTCTTATAGTGAGTAGATTAGACTCCACCAAAATTCAAGTACTCATTCATTCCTTTCACACAATGTATCTATTTTCTACGAGTCCTGAGTTGGTCCAGGTGATGAGAAGACATAGTTTGCTTGCTTGCTACTACTGACAATTTATTTGACTGGCTAGATCAGTGAGAACTGTCCCATGGACACAAGAGCTGAAAAAGCATTTACTGAAGTGGGGTTTTACCTTTACCTTAACCGTATGCTTCCCCCACTCCTGCATTTTCGAGCAGGGTGCAGTGTGTACTCACAGGGTGACTAAGACACTGGACTATTATTAGTGAAGCGGGGGATGCTGATTACAACACCAAGCAGGCCTCTCCTTAGCCGGGAGGGGAACATCTACCCAAGCCTGTTCGATGATTCGGGCAGGATTCCAACAGGTGGAGAGACTGACCCCAACTAGGCCTCCCGCTGAGAGAACAAAACATCACAGAGATGCCAAAGACCAGTTTGGGGGTTCAAAAATAGAACACGATAATAATGTGTCTCACCATTCACTTCACACACATTCAGAGCCTCTTATTATACTCCATGCATTTGATTTCAAAATCCATTTAGTTTCATTGAAGTCATGTGGCATTCCTAATTTCTTCTAGATTATTTTAGATTATTTCTTCATTCATTTTTTAGATTATTTCTTCATTCTCTAGAGGTAGAAAATGCAGTAACTGAAGCCTGCGCAGGACGAAACTGTGGCAGGTGATTTTAGGTGTGTCTTGTGTTCCCTTTCTCTGCAGTGTTTGCCCGGTGTTTAAAAAAGGGTTCTCAGCTATGAGGCTTCTCTCTCTGTTAACATTCACTTCAAGATCCAAACACCAAATTAAAATGACAAGCAAGAGGAACAGGTGGTTATAAAATGTACTAACTATGGGGCTCTGGGAGGAGGGTGACTCAGGAAGCATGGACAGTTTGGTCTTTTTCTCCTAAAACACAAGTCTGAGGCCACATCTCAGTGGGCAGTAACACCTGCACACACACACCTGAGTGGAGTTGAGTGGATTAAGGGTTGTGGAGCCTTGTGATGGAAAACTGCTGCTGCTGCTGCTGCTGCTAAGTCACGTCAGTTGTGTCTGACTCTGTGCGACCCCATAGACGGCAGCCCACCAGGCTCCCCCATCCCTGGGATTCTCCAGGCAAGAACACTGGAGTGGGTTGCCTTTTTCTTCTCCAATGCATGAAAGTGAAAAGTGAAAGTGAAGTCGGTCAGTCATATCTGACTCTTAGCGACCCCATGGACTGCAGCCCACCAGGCTCCTCCGTCCATGGGATTTTCCAGGCAAGAGTACTGGAGTGGGGTGCCATTGCCTTCTCTGGATGGAACACTGGCATTGCAGATAAAGGAAGCTGGGGTCTAGTTTTTCAGTACAACTTGGCTCAGGTGGTAAATAATCTGCCCACAATGAGGGAGACCCGGGTTCGATCCCTGGGTCAGGAAGATCCCCTGGAGAAGGGAATGGCAACCCATGCCAGTATTCTTGCCTAAGAGAATTCCATGGGCAAAGGAGCCTGATGGGCCACAGGCCAAGGGGTTGCAAAGAGTCGGACATGACTGAGCGACTAACACTTTCACTTTACAACGTGGAGAACAAACAGGGGAACACACAGCATGGTCATGTTTACCAAATGAGTCACCCTGTGGCCAAGAATCACAATGCTCCACAAAGAAGCTTAAGGAGTCCAGTTCGCTGAGTCAGGACCCTGCCGATTGGGAGAGCTGATGTACATCTAAAGGGGGTTGGGTCTGCATTGACCGAACAGGTCCTTGATTTGCTAGACTATCAGAATTTCCAATAGAAGTCAGAAATGGAGGTTTCTGAAACATCTAGTTCTAAATGTTGGCAACACATTTGAACCTCTTTCTCCATATTCTGTGGCTCATGCCCAACATGTCTGTGGGCTAAATTTGGCTTGTGAGCCATCAGTTTACAACTTCTTATCCGAGACCGGTAACCTCAATGGCCACAATTAGTTTGATCTCTCACATCCACGTGACCCTTTTCTTACAAAGAAAATTTTGAAACAACTTTCTTCCCCTAAAATATAACTTATGATAAATAATCTACCTATAAATTTAATTCAAAATTTTAAATATAATGTCCTAGCTGTAATGTAAAAGAGAAGTTAAAGATGGGTGAAAGTGAAAGTCCCAGTGAAAGTCCCGTCTGACTCTTTGTGACCCCATGGACTATACAGTCCACAGAATTCTCCAGGCCAGAATACTGGAATGGGTAACTTTTCCTTCTCTAGGGGATCTTCCCAACCCAGGGACTGAACCCAGTTCTCCCGCATTGCAGGTGGATTCTTTACCAGCTGAGCCACAAGGGAACCTCAAGAATACTGGAGTGAGTAGCCTATCCCTTCTCTAGCGGATCTTCCTAACCCAGGAATTGAGCCGGGGTCTCCTGCACTGCAGGAGGATTCTTTACCAACTAAGCTATCAGGGAAGCCCAAAAGATGGGTACTTTATATAAAAATAAATATGTATTTCTGTGTGTAACTGCTAGGACATAACTGCCTTGGAAGGCATGAGGACACTGTCGGATGCTTGCCTCTTCTGAGCAAACGGCTGAGAACACAAAAGCTCCCGATGTAGAGAAATACAGTTTGTTGGTTAGTCATGTGCAACTGTTTTACCCACATGAACATCCATGGGATATTTATAAGGCACACAGGATAGGGACCAGTTCTCTACAGCATAAGGCTGTCCCAGCATTGCTGCTCCTGCCCACTGATCACTGTGACAGCCACAAGGTGCTCCCACAAAACTCCAAATGTCCTTTGGAGGGCTGTGCCACCTCCATTAAGAAACAGTGACACTGACCAACTAACGGGCTGACGCCAGCTCCGCCCCTGGCAGCTGACCAACAGATTTTAGTTGTCAACTGACTATGTGACCTCGGACAGTCCGCTTAACCTTTTTGAGTTTCCTCATCTGCCCAA
This sequence comes from Bos grunniens, assembly GCF_055505025.1. Classification (NCBI taxonomy): domain Eukaryota; kingdom Metazoa; phylum Chordata; class Mammalia; order Artiodactyla; family Bovidae; genus Bos; species Bos grunniens. The sequence continues at coordinate 43,433,761 of NC_141175.1, forward strand.
TGGGGAAACAGTGGTGCCTACTTCACAGGTATTTTTGTGGGAATTAAATACACTAGTAATTGCAACATGCTCAGATAATCAAGCTTCAAGCAAACATTAACTTTTTGTATCATTATTGGGTTGGTATCAGATGGCAGTTGCTCTGAGTCATCAACCCTCAGTGGGAAGCTATTGATAATTCCACATGTTCTTTTCTAGATTGTTAAGGAAGCATGGGGAAATAGGCATGTCCTACAGAGATGTGAAACTTCACTTGTAGTGCTGAACAAAGTTTTCCATCATTTGGCTGACTCTAATTCTATTTAAAAGAAGGCTACAAAGATATTGATACCAACTTAAGTTTTTTTCCCAAGTTGCTTCCACTGCAGCACTTTCTATTTTTACCATGTCAGAAAATATGAAGAAATATCGTTACCATATTGCATGTGTTAAATTGATTCTCCCATTTTGGTTCATGGTTTCTTCAGGGAAAGGCCCGAGTGTTACTCTTTTTCTCTTGGTCTGTGGTACCTAACGGGAAGCAAGGACAGTGAGGGCCCTCTCCTAACAGGCATGTACTGGTGGAAACTCTCTCTCTCTCTCTTTGTCTTAACTGGAGGCTCAGGATTTCCATTTCTCGTCTTTCCCCAGATGGCTGCACATTCCCTGGGGTTTACACTGCCACTTCTGATCTGAGTGCCAGCTCCTACGAAGCAATCATCCTCAATGTCACAGCAGCCCTGCCTCCACAGCTGTCCTTTCTCCATGCTTTATATCAACCCTGGTAGCAAACTCAGCACTGTTGCTGACTGCCACAAAACTAAAAAAAAAAAAGAAAAAGAAAACTCTCCCCCAAAGAGTATGTACTCGGTGGAGATTTTACTGAAGATCTGCAGTGATGTGGGATGCTTACAGGACAGCACTGCAAATACTGTATATTTTAATATTAGATCCCTATTTCTCTTGGATGGTTTTTTTGGTCACTCTGTCAGTAAACCTCAGGTCAGGCTGCATGACTCCCCGCTTTCCTCCCAGTCTCCCTGGTCTCTTATTGCTTAGAAAAAAAGAAAGTCTTCCATTTTTGCAGAAAATTTCCCTCTCTTAGTGTCTCCACCCCTGGGGCTGGACTCCGGCAACACCCAAAGCATCTGTGTCCCCCGCAGCATCTGCTCCAGGCTCCATGCCGTCCAGCTCCCGTTAGGACTGGCTGCGGGGAGACATAGTCTCAGTACTCCTGACCCCACTGATTGGAAGTATGCCTCCCTTCTCAAAATGCAGAAGAGGCCAGTGACCTCACTGGCTTTAAACAATATCCCCCCTCTATTTTATAGGACACCGGTCACTAAGGCACAATGGCTTATTAACCTCAGAAGATGACCAGACAGGGACTCTTCAGGTTTTTGCTTCACTGTGTGATACTCATTTAGAAGCTACTCTAGGTTCTGATAACATGACAAATTATTAACTATTAGCTCTAGATAATAATTCCATGCTTGATTTGTGGACAGAATTCATCCACCTGACCCTGTTGCCACCTGAAGAAAGAAAGTGGCTGCCAATGCGCCAGGCATGGACACTGTGTCCCCGGGTTTTCATGTGGAAGAGAGAGAAGGGGCCGGAAGAGCTCATTAACACTAGGATTACAAATCATCGTATTATGAAGTGCAGAAAAAGACTGAGACGTGCTGAGTATGTTCCAATAAATACAAGCAAAAATTTAAAAATTTACTTCAAGATATCATAAATTAAACATGTCTATATCTCTATATTCATATTATCAACACTTGTTATTTCTATGAAGAACTTAAAATCTACCAAACTAGGTACAGAAAACTAGTGTAAAATGAGCAAACACAAATGTCAACATTATCAGTGATTTCATCAACTGAAATATATTTTTTGCCCAAAGTTTAGACCCAGTGCCATACCTTGGTTCAGTCAGTATTGATCTTACATATTTTCTCATATCACTGAACTGGACAAATCCAAAACAACAAAATCTTCATTGAGCTAAGCCCAAAACAAGCCAGTAGTTCATTTAGTTTAACTCACAAATTTTCATATTAAGAAGAAACAAAAACAAGCTACCAAACAAAAAACATCTCTGACATTGAAATTGTCTTCCTCTCTAGAGTACAGTTGAGTAAATATCCATATTTTTCCCTCACTTAAGTTCTGTGATCCAGTGATCAAAGAGCCAAACAAGAGAATAATTTCTCTGATCTACAAAAGGTTAATTAATCATAACTCAAGTTTTGTTTTTTTTTCTCTACTCCCCCAAAAGGGAAGGAAAGTGACAACTTTTTAAAAATAACTCAAATATGGGGGCTACAGACGTACATAACGAAAAATCTGAGGCAGAAACCCAAAATAAATAGACACAATTTAAAGAATTAGACAGAGGTTAGAAGAAAAAAAAAAAATCTCTTCCACTCTCTGTTCATTCTTAGTAGCATAAGAGATACTTTATGTTTTCTTGGCTGGGTTTAAGCCATTCAAGCACTATTGCTGTAACTTTCTTGTCACTTCATAAGCTTTATTTCATAGTTTCAACTTTTAAAAGAACTTTATTCATCACCCCAACTCAAAATCTAGTAGGCATATTTTAAGTATGCTGCCACCAAGTGGCGGCCCTGCTGTGGCCACCGGATTCAAAACCAAAAACCTGGGGCTTCACCTGCCATTCAGAAGTAGGTCTCTACTAACATCTTTCTCTTTATAGACTTTATTAGGTCTCTTTACCAACTTATTTTCCCACCATTGATACATCAAAAACAGCTAACTTGTAGCCTCCTAATAATATATTTCCTCATCTTCTAGCATAAAATTCTTCAGAATGAAAACTCTAAGTAGAAATAGAATTGTCTTCCGTGGCCACCAATAGCTATGTTTGAGTTGGTAATCTCAAGGATTACATCTTAGAGCAAGTGTTCAAGAAATGAACATCTAAGTCACAACCAAGTACCTTTTTCACTCATTCTTAGCCTTTTAAATCACCTTATCTGAATTGCTAAGCTTGGTATCAAAATTTCCTCTCAGCAATTTGTTAAAAACGTCTGAGTTTTCTCAGATCCAAATAGCCCTCTAGGCTTTGCTAACATCCATATATTCTCTTTCTGTATCACTAACAGATATTCCAGGCACCTCATACAGGCTCTTGCAATGAATTCAGTGCTCAAAGCCTACTCTTCCTTTCTTTTCATGTGACACCAAGAGCACATAAGCCTTCTTTTCTATTTCTCTACAAATAGCTAACTTTCCTCTTTATTCATTTTTGTCTCAACTTTCCTGATTCCCCAAGCAGTTATTGCCGATAAGAGCATCTGGCAGAGCTAATTTCTAGGGGACTTAATTAGTTACATCAAGTTCTCAACTACCTTAGCAATACACTCAGAGCTTTTAGCCTTGTAAACTGTCTCAATGATACTTAAAAAGAGAAAGCATCAGAAACCGTTTTCTGAAGGCACCAATATCCCTTACACAGAACAGACATCTTTTTCATCAAAGAGTTATGCGATTTTTTAAAAGACTTAAATTGGTTTCTTGACTGGGGGAATATTCCATACTGCTTTGGGGACATATTTCATCATCCATTCAAACTCAAAACAACTATATACACAACTCTAGAAAAGAGTGAAAATGAGATGATCTCAAAAGTCACATTAATAAATCAGCCACCAATATTCTATTCTTCTAATACAAAACATTGAAACCTCTCCTTTTCCTCTACTTTTTCTCCCCCTCCAGCCCCTCTCCCTTTCACTTCCACCTCCCTTTTCTCAGTCGCTCATAAACTTCTTCTTTCTCAGTTTAACCTTTTCTCAGTGCTGGCTTTGCCAGTTCTTCTGCTGACTGGCTTCACACCCAGTCTGTTTCCACTCTTAGTCCCAGGAGACGACTGCTCCCACCTTCAGCATCCCCTCCAAACTCCCTGTTTCCAGCAATTCTGGCCAGACCCACTGACAGTCCTGCTCTGTGAGCAAAAAAAAAGTCCGTTGAAACACTAATGTGTCTTTTTATTACAGAAGAATAAAGGATTGATTCACCCACCAATGTTTAAAGTGCTCATATTTTTCTCTCCTTCATTACCATCTGCACAAACCCAGAGGCCAGGGAGACTACCTCTGATACAAACTCCACATTTCTAGAATTTTTTTGCCTGTAAAGTGAGGGGACAGAATAGTTAAACTGTAGGCTACTTTTCAGCTTAAAATGAACAGATGCCATTCTTAACAAAATAAATTCAAATAACTTCTGGTTAAGAATAATACTACTTAATAGAAAAGTATTTATGGATTTCCTCCTATGTACCAGACTATATACACTATATACTCACAGTCACAAGCAACATCGATTTGGGCCAGCTAAGTGCAAAGCACTTGCATGATCTCGTTTTCTCCCTCGACAACATTATGACATATGTACTGTAAGTAACCTCTTTTTGCAAATAAGGAAATCAAGGCTCAGAGAGAACGAAAACATTGTTCAAGGTCACACTGTTTATACGTGGTTGGTACAGTCAGTCTGAGACTCCAATAGGCAACCTGCTCATCAATACACTCAGAGCAACTCTACAAAGGTGGTATTATTATAACCACCTAGCAGTGAATAAAGATTCATATGCTGAATCACCTTAGATAATACTATCACGTCATTAAATAGAAATATGCATCAGTCCTCACTGTGACTGGTCCCTAAAACTCAGAGTACCATGGCTGTGTATAAATTGATATTCACATAGAAATGCTAAGAAAAGAGAAATAGAACTGCCTTATGCAAATATATCAACAGAATTGTTTACACAGATTAAGGCTTTTAAAACAGAAATGTCATAAAACACATCAATGTTATAACATTAAATGGTCACTAGGATATTATCATATTCTTCATTTCTAGGAATTCTTTCTACTAATTTGAGTGCTCCTTACTCATATTTTACTCCACTTTATAAAACATAGTAGTCTATATTCTGTGGTTGACCTTTCCAAAACCTAAGGTTTTTAAGGTCTTATTTTGTTATCTGTTGTTTCTGCTGGCTGTTGCAAATGGTGTCTCATTTTTTTGTATGTTTAAGGATTTTTATTATCAAAAGCTAATTTCCCTTAGAATGTGAAAATTCTTTAAGGCCTAAGATGGATGTGGTATTTCTTAAAAAGATATTTGTGTTTGCTTCTGTCAGTGAATGGAGACATTACCAATTGTGGAAAACATTAAAGAAATTTATCAGCTTGAGATATTTTAGGCCACCTAGGTAATGGCTTATGATTATCAATTTTTAAGGAATATTTTCTCCCTTTAGTTCATTGCCAAGGTTGACACAATTTTCCTTGAGGTCCCTGAGTGAAACGAGGGCCTCTTAGTTTTATTTTTAATTTACCCTTGTACTATGGATATAGCCCCACAGAGCCCCAGATTTCGTGAGGGTCTTCTATTATATTCTCTACCTGAACTTTGTCTTCCAAACTTCAAACTCCAGGAAACTTTAAAAAATTGATGCTCAGTTTGACCAAGAAAATGTCCTCACGGTGGTAACCGGGCTCCTACCTTCATCTAGTTCTAGGCTGGAGTAGTCCTTACTTTCTTGCAAAAGTGTGGAAAAACTATAAAAAGCTATCTTAAGATTTTATTCAGTATATTTAGTTGTTTTCAGAGAAGGGTGGCTTCAGGTACTTGTCCACCATCTGAGTAGGTTATTTTATGTCATTTAAACACAATTCCCCTGGTGGTTCAGATGGTAAACAATCTGCCTGCATTGCAGGAGGCCTGGGTTTGAACCCTGGATCGGGAAAATTCCCTGGAGAAGGGAATGGCAACCCATTGCAGTATTCTTGCCTGGAAAATCCCATGGACAGAGAAGCCTGGTGGGCTACACTTCATAGGGTCACAAAGAGTCAGACACGACTGACTAATACTTTCACTTTCCATATGTATGTGTGTGTGATGATTCATATATATGTATATATATGATTCAATATTAACAATATTAATTCCATAGTTTGTTACTAAGACTGGATGACATTAAGTGAAAAGCACTTTCAAAACTGCCAAGTCAGAACACCAAAGAATCGATGCCTTCAAACTGTGGTGCTGGAGAAGACTCCTGAAAGTCCCTTGGACAGCAAGGAGATCAAACCAGTCAATCTTAAGGGAGATCAACCCTGAATATCCACTGGAAGGACTGATGCGAGGCTGAAGCTCTAGTATTCTGGTCATCTGATGCAAACAGACGATTCATTGGAAAAGTCCCTGATGCTGGGAAAGATTGAGAGCAGAAGGAGAAGAGGGTGTCAGAAGATGAGATGGCTGGATGGCATCACTGATGCAATGAACATGAACTTGGGCAAACTCCAGGAGATGAGGAGGGAAAGGGAGGCCTGGAGTGCTTCAGTCCAAGGGATCACAAAGAATTGGACACAACTGAGTGACTGAACAACAACAACATGTAAATAGTAGCCATAACTGATATCCCTTCCTTCGTTCATTCAAAAGTATTTATTAAATGCCTACTGTGTTTCAGACATCATGCCAGGTACAAAGGGCATAGCAGTGATAGAGAAAAAGAGAGAGGAAAAATGAGGCAAAGAAAAGGACAGAGAGAATGTTGCAGTAAAACTCAGTATGCTAAAGTTTCTGAGACTTTACCTACATGAGAGAAGCCGGAACTATGTATTCTAATTCAACCTCATTTGTCTCCCTTGGCCAAAGAGGACCACGGTGGACAGCTTGATAGCATTTTCAAGGCACAGGATATTTGGTGAATCAGCAAGAATAAAACCAGAAAGGAACCTTTGATAGAGCTGGTAGGGTAGGGGTGGGCAGGCTGGCAGATTAGAGCATTTCATAATTTTTTTTGAACTATCTAATTTCTAGATAATTGCTTCAGTTAAAAAGAAAAATTATTTTTAAATTCCCGGAATCACACCCTTGGTGTGAATAAATTCTAATGAGGAATATGCACACATATGGGCAGGGAAGGCCTGAAGTGTGTATTGGTCAGTGTCTCCTAGAGACTGCCCCGCACTGAAGACCTTCTATAGATATTTGTGAATGAGTGACCAGACAAATGAATGGCAGGCGAGAATTCTACCACTGAACCACTAACACAGTCAAACGAATAAGTGAAGTGAAGCTGTGTTGAGAAAAGGCAATAAATACTGATTAAGACTGGAACACATATAGTCTACAGGTTATCTGCACAGGAGTTACAGAAACATGTAATTCCCGTGAGAACACACAGCCCCATGCTAGGGTGGAGGCTTGGTGAACTAAGCTGGAACTGAATTTCAGCTCCCACTTGCCCTCCCAGCCGGGCCCCTTTATGCAGTGAAAAACCTGCTCAACCACACAAGGCAGCTCAGAGCTTAAAAGCACAGGTTTGGAACCAGATGCAAGGATTGGAATCTTATCTCCTCTTCCTACTAACCTTATGACTTTAGACACGTAACTAAGCCTCTAGTTTCCCTGAAAGTAATGTAGAGATAACAGTACCTGGTGAAGAGTCTTGTCAGAAAGATCTATTGTGTGACTGCATGCAATACAGCACTAAGAAATCAGTTTTTAGATACTAATCGGTCAATCAACATATGCCATATTCCTGTACCCCTCACTTTGGGCACATTTGCAAAAGGTGTTTCAGTTTGCATGATCACTCAGCTATAGAATATATGTGGGTTTTTCCTCCAGTGGACAGAGCACTGAATGTAAAGACTGAAAACTTCTTTTCCACTGACACCTCAGCTATCCACCACACACCAGCTCAAAGCTGAGAGACTTGCAGCAACTCCCTTCACCTTCTCGACTATCAGGCTTCTTTGGATTTTAAACTGAAATAATACTGTCCCATAGTCTTATTCTAAAATTTATTTTTTTAAGATTATTTTTTTAAATGTGGACCATTTAAAAAGATTTATTGAATCTGTTACAATACTGTTTTTCTTTTATGTTTTGGTTTTTTGGCCACAAGGCATGTGCGATCTGAGCTCCCTGACCTGGGATCCAACCCACACCCCCTGCATTGGAAGGTGAAGTCTTAACCACTAGACTGTGAGGGAAGTCCCTGTGCTATAGAGTTTAAAACAGAAAGTGCTTTCTTTTCATTGTAAAGTATGATAGTATGGTTACTATCAGAGGTACTGGAAGTAATCAAAAAGCATAAAGCATAAATCCATTCCCTGTATGGATTCTCCTGTATCCATAAACATAGGGGACACTCAGTAGAGACTTCTGAATAAATAAATAAATATTACCTGAAGAAGTTATTCCAAAAGGTCCTGGAGAGTCAGCTACATCAGCTGTTCTCAACTTTGCATTCTGAACTGATCTGCAAAAATACTGCTGCCTGGGTCCCACTAGGTCTCACTCCCACAGACCTGGATGGAATCGGTCTGGGATGTGGTCTGGGCATCTGGATCTTTAAAGCTCCCTTGACTGATCCTAATGCGAGGCTCTAATTTAATGAGCCTGAGTGGTAGTAAGGCAGACATAGATACTTGACAACCCTGAAGTAATTTCCAATCCCCTTCTCTCCTGCCAATCTTCTCTGCAAAGGCTGGAAGGAGAAATGACTCATTTTCTCAACTTCCATTAAAGTTAAGGGGTGACCATGTGCCCAGGTGTAGGTCAACGGTCAGAGGTATGCTGAGTCAGAGCAAGGGGTTTCTTTAATGCTTTTATTGTCCTGAGAAAGAGACAGCTGCATCTCATGTACCTCTTCTGGCTATACCCTCTTCCTGCCTTGAACACTCATGTGGCTGAACTGCCATGAACCACAAGAGAAATGCCAACCAAGAGGACCCCAGAAGTGTCAGCCTTGACATTGTTGAGCCTCTCAATTAGCTTCTGCAATTACCTACCTCTGACTTTATTGTTATGAGAGAAAAACAAACTCCTCGTCTGTTTAAGCCACCAAAACCTAGCTTTCTGTAGCATGCAGATGAACACAACCCTAACTGACAGAAAGAGATCCCATCTATTTTCTTTTGCCCCAATCTTCAGAGGAGATGCTAACATACTAAATACTTTTATGTAAATGCAACTACAGGTTTATTTACAGAGTAATGAGTTTGCCTGGAAAAGAATTTAAAGAGTGGCTTACTTGAAGGTGTGGCCTCTTCTGATTAAAATTTCTCATAGACCATCCTACCTGTTGAAACACCCATGATGTAAGAGGGAGAAGGGACTTTCACTGAATGACTTTCTGGAAATTTTTATTCCTTAATTGTTCCTTTACCGAATTACACAACATTTAGATTAAGGACAGGCTTTAGAGAAAAAGTACACCCTCCACTTCCAGCCCTCCCAACCTTGGGTGAGTGTTCGGGGAGGAATAATTAGGCTTACCTGGCTGATTCTGGCAGCTCTTTTCTGCCTGCCTGGCAAAGAGCTGGCGAGGGCACTGGCTTCTGCTCTCAGAAGTCTCACCGTCCCACTAGGTCTCCACGAGCTCCTGGCACAGCTGTGCCAGTCCTCTAGCAGCTGGCACAGGCTGTATGGGGTCTCTCCTCTCTTGCAGGATACCCTCATGACCACTCCCATTTTCATATGCTTGGTCAAAGGCTCCCCACTCCCAAAGTATCTATAAAAGGGGTAGAAATAGAAGAGCAGGATTCCTTTCCTGGAGCACAACTCACAGAGTTTTCTACTATGCCCAGACCCCCGTAGGCCTCTCCATGATATGGCAAATGAAAGCAACTGTGCTTATTCTATCCCACTGAGGACCCGCTGTGTGGAAGTCCCAGCTTGCATTGTACAACTTTCCTGGGATCTTCACACTAAAACAAAAGGTTCCCCTTCATGCACAGTTGGTGGGAGTGTAAACTGATACAGTCACTATGAAAAGCAGTATGGACCTTTAAAAACTGAAAGTACAGGTACCATGTGACCCAGCAATCTCATTACTGGGCATATACCCAGAGAAAACCATAATTCAAAAAGATACATGCACCCCAGTGTTCACAGCAACATGATTTACAATAGCCAGGACATGGAACGACATCAACGTCCATCAACAGATGAATGGATAAAGAAGCTGTGGTACATTTATACAATGGAATATTACTTAGCCATAAAAAGAAATGGAATTAGGTCATTAGCAGAGATGTGAATGACCCTAGAGAATGTTACAGAGTGAAGTAAGTCAGAAAGAGAGAGATAAAGACCATATTTTAATGCATATATGTGGAATCTAGAAAAATGGTATAATCTTATTTGCAAAGCAGAAACAGAGGCACAGATGTAGAAAACAAATGTATGGATACTGGGGGAAAGGGGAGATGAGATGAACTGGGAGACTGGAGTTGACACATATACATATTGATACTATGCATAAAATGGATAACTAAGAAGAACATACTGTATAGCACAGGGAACTCTGCTTAATACTCTGTAGTGATCTGAACGGGAAGAAAACCCGAAAGGGAGAGGATATATGTGTATGTATAGCTGATTTATTTTGCTGTGCAGCAGAAACTAACAACATTGAAAACAACTATACTCCAATAACAATTAACTTAAAAATTAATAAAAGCAGTTCAGTTCAGTTCAGTCGCTCAGTCATGTCCAACTCTGAGAACCCATGAACTGCAGCACACCAGGCCTCCCTGTCCATCACCAACTCCAGGAGTCCACCCAAACCCATGTCCATTGAGTCGGTGATGCCATCTAACCATCTCATCCTCTGTTGTCCCCTTCTCCTCCTGCTCCCAATATTTGCCAGCATCAGGGTCTTTTCAAATGAGTCAGCTCTTCATATCAGGTGGCCAAAGTACTGGAGCTTCAGCTTCAACATCAGTCCTACCAATGAACACCCAGGACTGATCTCCTTTAGGATGGACTGATTGGATCTCCTTGCAGTCCAAGGGACTCTCAAGAGTTTTCTCCAACACCAATAGAAGCAGTGGAATCCTCAAAAATAAATAGATAGGTAGATGCACAGATACACAGATGCATAAAACCAAAAGTTCCCTGCACTGATTTAGGCTTCTTTCTCCCCCACTCCACTTCTTCTCTTGGGATCTCTATCAGACTAGATTTGCAACTTTCATTGCAAATAATATATTATCTTGGGTTTCCCCTACTCAATGAAGTTGAAAGTCACTCTCATAGTTATTAAATAAAAAAATGTATGAACTGGCATGGAAGGCTCACCATACTGTGAACTTTAACAACCTTCCCATCATTATCCTTCACCACTCTCAAGTGAAGCACTGGTACCATACTGTTTTACATCCTGCTTCAGAAACACCATTTGAAAAGCCCAATGAGATTCCTGAAGTCAAGATATAGTACAGTATTTGACAAAATTGTTTAATTACTGGAATTACCTGGGCAATTGTTTAAAATACAATTTCCCAGGATCCACTCCAAGAAAACGTGATCCTTTAGCACTGGGTTTGTGGATTTGCCTTTTCACAAGCATAAAATGTGATCTTAATGATTCAACAAGTTTGAGAAATATGATGACTGATAAATAGGTAAAGAAACACTCTTCTCCTATTTGGTTCTGTGCAAAACCTACCTGTCCTTCAAAGCCTAACTCAGATTCTTCATCTCTGAGGTCCTCAGACCATTCCAACTGTGGTGCTCTCATCTGCCCTCCACTCACCCTCGCCTGGCACTCGATAGTCTTCCCTATGATCCATGCTTCAATTTAAGCTTTCATATGACTCATTAACCCAAGGGACCCTAAACCAAGGTGTGCATCAGAATTACCTGGGGAGGTGCTTTCAAAGTGAAGATGTCAAGGTGGCTTTGCTTCTGTTTACTTTATCCAAAAGATAAAGGGTGATGCCCAGGCAACTATACTTTGGAAAAGCATTCCAGATGCCTCTGGTGAGTGCCCACCCCTCTTATGCTCCAGCTTATATGACACTCTGGGAATCCTTCCACTGATCATACTGTGAGATCTGTAGGGGCCAGGACAGTGTCTGACCCTTCATTCTAGTTTTCACCAAGGCTTACCTCATCACTTTGAGTTTTGTAAAACGAGTATTCAATCAAGAAGAAAGAACTATTTGAATGATTGATTGATGATCAATTGAAAAGGGTAAAAAAAATGGTCCTTTCAATGGCCTATAATTAATTTTCATTCATCTTCTATTCCTAGTCCATTCTCACAGCTATTTGCTACAAATTTTGAAATGTCTAATGAATCCACTTGTTCCATACATATGAATGATACTTCAAAAATCAGTGAGAGATGCCATACATATTAGAAAGATGGATGACCTCCCACTTTTCCCAGAGTACCAAATCAAGAACTCCCCTCTACTCCCCCAAATGTCACATACATGGAAAATCAGAAGCAATGTACAGAGGCATTGTCAATGTGAATCTCCAATGGCCACGGAGCTACTCAGAGGGTGCTCTGACATCTTTCAATGTCATGACCACATTTAATGCAATGATCTTACATTAAAACAGATGCCATCCCACAAGTTATTTAACTGATATGAAGAGTACATCATGAGAAATGCTGGGCTGGATGAAGCACAAGTGGGAATCAAGATTCCCAGGAGAAATACCAATAATCTCAGAAACACAGATGACACCACCCTTAAGGCAGAAAACGAAGAGGAACTAAAAAGCCTCTTGAGGAGGGTAAAAGAGGAGAGTGAAAAGGTGGCTTAAAACTCAACAATCAAAAACCTAAGATCATGTCATCCAGTCCCATTACTTCAAGGCAAATAGATAGGGAAACAACAGAAACAGTGACAGACTTTATTTTCTTGGGATCCAAAATCACTGCAAATGGTGACTGCAGCCATGAAATTAAAAGACGCTTGTTCCTTGGAAGAAAAGCTATGACAAACCTAGACAGCATATTAAAATGCAGAGACTACTTTGCCAACAAAGGTTTGCATAGTCAGAGCTATGTTTTTTCCAGCAGTCATGTATGGATGTGAGAGTTGAACCATAAAGAAGAATGAGTGCCGAAGAATTGGTGCTTTTGAACTGTGGTGTTGGAGAAGACTCTTGAGAGTCCCTTGGACTGCAAGGAGATCAAACCAGTCAACCCTAAAGGAAATCAACCCTGAATATTCATTGGAAGGGCTGATGCTGAAGCTGAAGCTCCAATACTTTGGCCACCTGATGCAAAGAACTGAATCATTAGGAAAGATCCTGATGGTGGGAAAGATTGAAGGCAGGAGGACAAGAGGATGACCGAGGATGAGATGGTTGGATGGCATCCCCGAATCAATGGATGTGAGTTTGAGCAAGCTCCAGGAGTTGGTGATACCACAGGGAAGCCTGGTGTGCTGCAGTCCATGGGGTTGCAAAGAGTCAGACACGACTGAGCAACTGAAGAACAACAATCCAGCAAGTAACAAAACCAGCAAAGAACAGTCTATCAATTAGAATAATATGGCAGCCCAAATGGTGAATCTTATAATTCTGACATTGTAGGAAAGTTTCTGCCTGCTGAAAATCTCGTCTCTGCTGGATTGTCAGGGAGACTGTTGCCACAGTCCCTTTAAGATAGTGGGTTGTCAACAAACAACAATCAGGCACTGACATCTCTTGGTGATTGATTTGTCATCTTGGTTTCAGTTACCCATCAGGACTTTGAGGAAAAGGCATGCAAGACAGGTAAGTTTTGATTGATGAGGAGATACTGGTTAAGTAAGGGGAGTAGGGCTAATTATGGCATACCAGTGAAGGTTCTGGCTGGCAAGGCTCTGAAAAAGCCTGAGAACAAGTAAGAGCTAGAGGAAGGGAGAAGGTGATGAAAGAAAGTGATTTAAGAGCTGGAGGGACATTCAACTGACTCTGAGTGTCATCTTTCCACAAAGTATGGGGGACATGATGTGCTGTGTTTTGGATTATGAAAGCAGTGTTCCAGAAAACTATGTGAATCTAGTTCCCAGGATCCAAAGGGACCAGCCAGTGCAAACTTCCAAATAGGAATGAAGTCTGATTCTTATTTAGAAATGATGGGCTTAACTCATAAATCTGGCTCATCTGAAATGAGGGTCAACCAGTGGACCTGCTTTCCTTTACTCCAAACTACATTCAGTCCTCTGGACTCCTAGGACACTCTCAGTATAAGTGGTGCAGGCGTGCTAAGTTGCTTTCTCATGTCCGACTCTTTGCAACCCCATAGACTGTAGCCCGTCAGGCTCCTCTGTCCATGGGATTCTCCAGGCAAGAACACTGGAGTGGGCTGCCATGCCCTTCTCCAGAGGAGCTTCCAGACCCAGGACTCGAACCCTCATCTCTCACATCTCCTGCACTGGCAGGTGGGTTCTTCACCACTAGTGCCACCTGGGCAGTTGCCCAGTGTAAGTGGACCCTCTTGCAATTAAAACAGATAACCAACAAGGACCTTCTGTATAGCTCATGGGACTCTGCTCAATATTCTGTAATAACTTAAATGGGAAAAGAATTTGAAAAAGAATAGATACTTGTATGTGGCCACAGGACTGGAAAAGGTCAGTTTTCATTCCAATCCCAAAGAAAGGCAATGCCAAAGAATGCTCAAACTACCGCACAATTGCACTCATCTCACATGCTAGCAAAGTAGTGCTCAAAATTCTCCAAGCCATGCTTCAACAGTAGGTACCATGAACTTCCAGACGTTCAAGCTGGATTTAGAAAAGGCAGAGGAACCAGAGATCAAATTGCCAACATCCCTTGGATCATCGAAAAAGCAAGAGAGTTCCAGAAAAACATCTATTTCTGCTTTATTGACTATGCCAAAGCCTTTGACTGTGTGCATCACAACAAACTGTGGAAAATTATTCAAGAGATGGGAATACCAGGCCACCTGACCTGCCTCCTGAGGAATCTGTATGCAGTTTAAGAAGCAACAGTTAGAACTGGACATGGAACAACAGACTGGTTCCAAATAGGAAAAGGAATATGTCAAGGCTGTATATTGTCACCCTGCTTATTTAACTTTTATGCAGAGTACATCATGAGAAACGCTGGGCTGGAGGAAGCACAAGCTGGAATCAAGATATCCGGGAGAAATATCAATAACCTCAGATATGCAGATGACACCACCCTTATGGCAGAAAGTGAAGAGGAACTAAAAAGCCTCTTGAAAGTGAAAGTGGAGAGTGAAAAAGTTGGCTTAAAACTCAATATTCAGAAAACTAAGATCATGGCATCTTGTCCCATCACTTCATGACAAATAGATGGGGAAACAATGGAAACAGAGAGAGACTTTATTTTTGGAGGCTCCAAAATCACTGAAGATGGTGATTGCAGCCATGAAATTAAAAGACGCTTGCTCCTTGGAAGTAAAGTTATGACTAACCTAGACAGCATATTAAAAAGCAGAGACATTACTTTGCCAACAAAGGTCTGTCTAGTCAAGGCTGTGGTTTTTCCAGTAGTCGCATACGGATGTGAGAGTTGGACTATAAAGAAAGCTGAGCACCAAAGAATTGATGCTTTTTAACTGTCGTGTTGGAGAAGACTCTTGAGAGTCCCTTGGACTGCAAGGAGATCCAACCAGTCCATCCTAAAGGAAATCAGTCCTGAATATTCATTGGAAGGACTAATGCTGAAGCTAAAACTCCAATACTTTGGCCACCTGATGCAAAGAACTGACTCATTGGAAAAGACCCTGATGCTGGGATAGATTGAAGGCAGGAGGAGAAGGGAACGACAGAAGTTGAATGGGTGGATGGCATCTTAATGGACATGAGTTTGAGTAAACTCTGGGAGTTGGTGACGGACAAGGAAGCCTGGTGTGCTGCAGTCCATGGGGTCGAAAAGTGTTGGACTCAACTGAGTGACTGAACTGAACTGAACTGATCTGAGACACTTGTATATGTATAACTGAATCACTTTGCTGTACACCTGAAACTAACACAACATTGTTAATCAACTATAATATAAAATAAAAAATTTTTAATTAAATGATATATTAATATATAAAAAAAAGTTCTTTCCTCATGTGTGCTAAATCACAAGAGCGTAGTGTCCGACGCTTTGCAACCCCATAGACTGTGATCACCATAGAGAAGTCATGTGAGGGGAGCAGTACTTCCTGGAAGTCTCACTGAAGATGACCTTGATGACCTTATTCAAGACCTAATTGGACAGGAGCTTTGTTGCTGTTGTTTAGTCGGTAAGCCGTGTCTAACTCTTTTGTGACCCCCATGGACTGCAGCTCGCCAGGCTCCTCTGTCCACAGCATTTCCCAGGCAAGAATACTAGAATGGGTTTCCATTTCCTTCTCCAGGGGATCTTCCCCACCTAGAGATCAATTCTCCATCTCCTGCATTCGTAGGCGGATTCTTTACTATTGAGCCACCTGGGAAGCTCAGACTGGAGCTAGACACTCCTAAATTTTTCCCAGTGGGAGAAGCACGTAAACATGGCATTTCTAAAATGTGAATATCCAACTCACCTTCTGGAGCATGCCCATAATAAGTAGTTGCTAAAATTGTGATATACCCTCACCTGACCTCCAATGTCCCCTCCTGCCTCCTACCTCCATACCAAGAAGCCACAAACTTCTGCAGAACTGGTTTGGTGAAGTTTTTGAGTGCAGAAGTTCATTCCATCAATGAGGTTCAAGGAAAACACTCAGCATTAGGTGGGACATAAAGATACTTAAAAGAACGTGATTTGGACAGAATGTCAAGACAGACACAAACATTGTATTTCTCAGTGATGAGAAAGGGATGAAGTCAGAATCCCACTGGGTGTGGTAATACAGAGAAACAGGGACAGTTTTTCTGAGGCTAAAAGCTCTTGAAAAGCTGAAAGTGGATTCTTCAGAGCCGAAGTTCAGACACTAAGAAGATGCTCACCAGAGTTCAGAGCCTGAGATTTCGATCTCTCTACAAAAGGTGCGCAAGGGGAGACAGTTCGGAAGTGACAATTTTGAAAGAATTCCAGAAACCTGTAATGAAAGCATATCTTGATATATATTCTCTCTTGTTTTAATCTTTAAACAAGTCTTTAAAAATTAGAGATCAAGAACTGGCAGTTAATTTACAAGTTAATCTGTCTAAATTCCTGCTTCCCTTAGGCAATGTTTCACTCGCACTTACCCATGAAAAACTAAGACCCTGGAAATATCAAGTTGAAAGTACAAGGTCACACCTGTAGTTAACAATGAATGGCAGCAGGGAGGGGAAGGTACTAGTGTTGGTGTCTTACAAGGGCTCTTAACTCCCTGGAGACTTCTTGAAATCATGTTCAGAATCACGTGAAAGAACTAGGTATCAGATTGGTTCTTCCAGGCTCTAGCCTAGCTCAGTGCTTCTCAAAATTAAGCATGTATCAGAGTCACCCCAAGAACTGGTGAAAACACAGATTGCTGGGCCCAAACCCCAGAGATTCTGACTCAGTAGATCTGGGGTACAGTCCAAGAATTTGCAATTCTAGCCATTTCCCAGTGATGCTGATACAGCAGACCTGGAAATAGCCTAGATCATATCTCAGAATCTGTTTTCCTAGACCATTTCTTGGGGTCTGATTTTTGTGACTGGTAGGCTGCCTTGATCCAGTTTACTCCATCTGGGACAGAGAGGGGGCAACTTCCCATTCAGGCTGAGGAATGTGGTATCAATTCTGAGGCCAGTACAAAGAGGTCCGTGGGATGATGGTGTAAGCGGATTCAGGAAAGCAATTCAGTTCAAAAACACCAAGCAAGAGAATTAGGGAAATGATGAGTGTGTTTATCTGGTTTCAGAACTCCAGAAGTCTACAATCAGGCTTTGCCTCAACCCTCGGCTGAGCCCTATGGGGCTTGGAGTAGACACTATATGTATCTTAGAAACAATATGTGGTTTTTATAAATGTGTCCTCCCCCTTCCCTTCTTTTTTTCCTTCCTTCCTTCCCCTCTCTCTCCCTCCCTCTCTTCTTTTCTTCTGGAATCACTGAGTTTAAAAAATTTTTTAACTAAGTGAAATTGACAAAATACAGACTGGAACTCATCTCAAGGCTATTTACCATAAAGGCCACCATCCTGTTTCTCCTGAGCTTTTTCCTAATGAAAAAAAAATGGAGGTCCATTTGGAATTTCCCCGGCATCCTTTACAATGGTAAGCTCCTGTGGCTCAGGCCCCAACTCCACTCTGCATTAAGTAGGACTTTAGGGTTTGGTTGGCACAAAGACAAGGACAGCGATCAAAGTCAGGGTGGGCGAATCATCCATCTCACTGTCAATGGCATGTATCACTCGGATGCTTCAAGCCCTATATACACACATCATTTTGTGTGATTTATGGCCCTAATTAGATCCCAGTGGCAGTATTCCATCAGCTAACAATGCATAGCCTAATCACCTTTTCTTCATACAAATGATTTCCTTAACTTTGCATGCATAACTTAACAGCTTTTATTTTAAAAACTCATGTTAACAGCTTTCCTGTGGCAACCAGTAGGGGTGCTATGATAAGAATCTAATTTGCTGTAAAAATGACTCATTTGTCAAATAAGCATTAAAATAATTGTTCCCCTTTTGACTGTTACCCTGCTGTTTCCAGTCATTCTCCAAAACTAAATTATTTACTCATTTGAAAGTTCAGCTGTGCATATTTTAATTGATATTCCCTCATAGGACTCATATTGTTAATGACAATAATTAACCCGAAAAGGCTGCTAAATAATTATGCTAGAAAGATATGAAGTATTTGCACAGAAAGTAAAATCAGCATTTGAAAAACTATCAAAATGTAAAACTTTCATATTTTATGGCAAAGCACAGTAATAGTTCATAATCAAATTAAAGAGAGAAAGGGAAAAATGTAGATTATATGATTTGATGCAGAATACTTTATGTTTTCAATATAGAAAAGTAGTCTAGCTAACAAGATTACTCTGTCATCTCAGTAAGCTTGTGATATTACTATTCTAGCTGGCAATATAAATTGTTCTCCAGCACTTAGCATGGCTTGGGATGGGAGCAAACTAGCTCTTAATAATGATACCAAACACATATTCACTGCCTCCTGTTAGATAAATCTCCCTATGACAGACTCAACAAGCCCCACACACTTCCAACAGAGACACAGCACTAGACAGATTATATCCCTTCCCCAAGATTGCAGCTAGCTCTCAACTTGCTGGGAAGATCTCAGCAGAAGTGGCAAGTCCTTATTCTCTGGGATTCAAAGAGAGCTGTTGTCTTCAGATCCTTATCAAATTAGACAAAGAAGGGACCTAAGAGTCTTACACTTATTAATGTACAGTCTTTCCTGGCCAGTCTACTAGCCTTCTAGTTCCTACAAGCCCACAGAGCTGACAATCCCATGGAGATGACTAGAGATCATTTATCCAAATGGACAGTAAGGACTGTTAGACCCTACCTACTATCCTACCTTAATAGGAGACTAGAAGGTCAGGACTTAGCTATGTATGCTCCACAAATACTTCTGAACTAAAGCAGAAAGCAACTTCACAACACCACTTCAGTGGTGTACTGGTATAAGCCTCCCATATGGCAAGAGCAGACCAACAGGGCATCAATAAAAGCTTCTGTCATTGATTCAATTCTCTTTATTTTTATCTTATAGCTGATATCACTGGAAGCATAATAATGCTATAATAAAAGAGATGATAATATTGGGTATTTATAAAGTTCTATTTATTTTTGCTCACAGGTGCAAAGACTAATGCTAATAGGAGGCAGAAGAATAACTTATGAATACATGCCATACCTGACTTCCAAAAATATCTCCTACAAGCACTGAATACATAGAATAAATGGATAGGTGGATATGGTGCTAATTATACTTGTCATCAAATAAAATTGCAACTTGCACAAAGAATAAAATTTGATTTTATGTATATGTATAGACAAGTCATTCATATGTTGTTATCTATATCACTATTCTTTCCATAAACATTAATTTAGCAACTACTCTGTGCTTAGCACCAACAATAAAGTGGTCAACAGGATAGACAGGGGCCCTATTCTCAAGCTGCTTACATTCTAGCAGCTAACCAAAGGGTATATAAGTAAATTTATTTATATTCTTATAATATAGTATAAGTCAAGATAGTGAAGAGTAACAACCTTTTAATGGAATCCCTCTCTCCAAATCTGCTGAAATAATACAGAGCAATAACTGAACTCAAAAGTTAAACACTTCAGAACCAGAAATGCAGAGAGAGGAAGCTGGCTGGAGCAACTGGTCAACTGGGTTCCAGGTCTGGAAGCAAACACTGGAGCTAGAAATTCAGCTCCATATAAAATGAGAAACTGAAATTAGGGACTAAGCTAAAGGTCCCCTACTGATGAAATGAAACTGAAGTTGTAGATGGGAGACTACTGCCCTATTTTTCCTGGTTCTGTGGCTGTGGATATAAGCAGTAGGGTAAAGACATATTCAGTTTCATTAATAAGGACTGAGCTAAGCCACCCTCTGACTCAGTGTCTATATGTGCCACATTCCTATATCATCCTAAGTGTTAGTCACTCAGTCATGTCTGACTCTTTGTGACCCCATGGACTATAGCCTGCCAGGCTCCTTTGTACATGGAATTCTCCAGACAAGAATACTGAAGTAGGTTGCCATTTCCTTCTCCAGGGACTTCATCTTAAGGAGAAGTATAAAATGTTATTATTGTGAGATCTGATCTTGAACTTAGGGAGGAGGGAACAAAAGGGGAGGCAGAGGCAATTACAAACCCACTAGATAAGGAGAGGTGATCATTGAGGGAGAGAAAATATGACCCAATCAAAATAAGCTTATATAATAAAATTCTGAATATTTAGCATAATCTATGGTTAAGAAATACATCTGAAAAGATTAGCACCAGAAATGTGAATTCATGCTAGATAAAACTGATTATATAGAAGAGCATGACAAAGACTTTAAATAAGTAGGTTGAAGAAATTTAATTGAAAATTAAATAATAGTATTTGTTTAAACGAAAACAAAAATGTGAAACAGGAACAGGCAGAAATAATATAAGAACATGTGGGTCTGAAAAAGAACCAATTAGAAATCTTGGAAGTAAAATATATAAATCATTAATATTATTGAAGAAACTCATATAGACAAGTTAAAATCTAGACTGGACCCAATCAAGAACAGAATTCTGAAATTAGAAGATATTATAGAGGACTTTATCTATATCAAAGCACAGAGAAACCAAAGTGACCAGAAAGAACAGCTATGAGATATGGATTCTAGACTGATATGCTCTAAACCAGGAGTCAGCAAACTATGACCCAGAGGCCAAATCCAGCCTTCTGGCTATGAGTCAAAAGTGATTTTTACAGTTCTCAATGATTATGAAAAATCAAAAGAAAACTAATATTTTGTGATTCATGAAAACTGTGAAAATTCAATTCAGGATCCATAAATAAAGCTTTACTGTAATACAGCTATATGTATCTATTTACCTATTGTTTAGGCTTTCAGGCTACAATAGAACTGAATAATTTCTACAATAGAATTGAATAGTTTCAACAAGAGCAGAATGGCCCACATAGCTGATTTATATTTACTAACTCTACAGAAAAGTTTGCATACCCTGGCTCTATCATCTCGGTTTAAGAGGAAAAAAAAGGAGGAAATGGCATAGATGGTATATTCATAGAGGCAATAAGTGAGAATTTTCCAAAAAGAATGACTTGGTAATGAACTAGATGTAATACTCTTCTTAACTGTTCCTTATTTTAAGAATATTGAGGGGCATTTACTAGACCATTACTGAGTATTACTGTCTAAGGTTTACAGCCAATTATACTATTTCATTGAACTGACCAATTAACTCATCAATCCAGTCAACCATCTGTTGTTAGTTCACTGAAATGATTGTTAAGTTCTGCCCAATGAAATCTGGATTATCTAATCCTATAACTCACTAAAATTTCTCAAAAATTTCTGCCAATCCACCTCACCAAATTTCTGTCCTCTCCTGAGACATTATCCCATGAGTTAACTCCCTAAACTCAATTCCTTCCAAGGTGTGTCCTTCCCATAGGTCTTCCTGTTGCTGTCTTTCAAGTTGCAATTCTTTAACATTGAGCTACATGATCTTGTTTATTCAGTATTAGTTCTGTAAATATTTACTGGGTGTCTGCCATGTAGCAGGTGCTCTTCTAGGTGATAAGGAGACAAAGATAAATAAGCAATAACCCCCACCTTCAAGGATCTTACTGTATTTAACAAATTGGCAATTAAAATACACAATAATAATTGTGAAAATCAGGAGCAGAAGAACAGATGAAGAGCACTTAACATTTGAGGACTTGATCTCATGACTTAGCAACTAAATGACAACAATACAGCTATCTACCAGAACCCTCCAAATCCTCAGCAATTTCTGTCACAAAATGTTTCAGTCCACAAAGAATTAATTCCTTTGGTAGTCAGTGTAAGAAAGAATTAATGATAGTAAGTATTATAATAGTATTGATAGTACAAGTAACAATTATTACTATATCATCCCTATATTGCTATTTATAGCTCCTCTGTCCTCTGCCAGGCTTTACCTATACAGTCTAATACAAAAACCTATAGGATATCTAGCATTATTCCCATTTTAAAAGGACAAAACTGAGAATCAGAGGGACTAATTAACTTGCCAAAGGTCACAGAGCAAGAAAGAGACACATTCCAACTCCAAACTCAAGCGTATCTACAGCCAAAGTCTGAATTCTTTTCCCAATCTCTTCTGCCTCACAAATCATCCCAAAGCAACCCCTGAATGCTACCTTGCCTAATTTTCATCTTAAATGTTCCCAAACTCTGAAAGAGAGAAAGAATTTTGGAAGTTTTGTGATATGAATGGTGAGAGTCACCATAATTATTGATTATTCATATTATTCATTATTGTTTGGGGGATAAATAAGATGAACAGAAAACAGGAAGAAGAGATATTCATTCATTTGTTCTGTCTTTCACTATTTAGTGATTTTTTACCATGTGCTGCTGGTCCCCATTCTAAGCATTAAGGATAAAGAAGGGAATGAAACAGATGAAATCTTGATCCTCATGGATCATCTATTCCAGAAAGCGGTCCTTTCGTGGTCCCTGAAGGGAAATCTTCCATCCAAATGGAGACATTCCCATCTCTACAAATGATGCCCATGCTCTCAGGCCCCAGGTCCAGAGAAGAGGCAAGTCACCGTGTAATCAGAACCCACACAAAGATGTCCAGGGACTGGACTTTTATCAGGCCTAGAAAATTATACCCAGGTGGCCCCCTGAGAGAATCTGTAGCCACCATTTCTTTAGTCAGAGGGGTGTGCATATAAGTGAAAAAAGCAGATGGTGAGCAAGCCTCAAAATGCTGAGGCTGAAACACATGTGCTCAAAAGATCCACTGATCTCCTGACCTCAGCTTCAAGTTTACTGTGTGCTGAATGAACAGTTATGTTGAGATGGTGCCTCTCAACCTCACTCATCAGAAAGGGTTGTGTTTCCTTTTAAAAGGCTTTTGTAAGGCTGCCCACTCCTCCTCCCACAAGGGCAGTCGTCCTTACTGCCAAGCCTATTTTTATGGTTCATCTCCAAAACAAGTGCAAAATAGTGTTGGCCTCAGATGAGCCCTCCCTCTCGCTGGCCACTGGGACACCATCTGCAAGTTGAGTGGGAACAGTAAACACTGCAGGTTAAGTAACTCATTACTAATATTTTCCTTGAGCTCTGAAACTTTTTAAACAAACAACAACAACAATTGTATCATAATAACCTTCCAGAGGTTAACAGCCGGCAGGTGGTCCAGCTCAGCCCAAATGAAAACCAGACAGCTGTTTGATTATAAACTGTTGATTCTTACCAAGATCTGGGGAAATTTTCTTGCTGAAAAAGGGTCTTCTCTTAAAAATCCCTAATGAAACAACACATAAATGTCAAAATGACAAAAATAAGGAAGTGTGTCATAGACTAAGCATTTTAATGTCCTTTCTGGCTTCCTCCAGAGTGTACTCTGGATCTAGCCACATTTAATGGCACAGATTCTTAAAGAGGTGGTGTACAGCATGAATTTTTATGACCCAAATAAAGCTTGGAGAGGGTCACTTTCTCTGCCATAGTCAGTGTCCTCAGCAGATGTGCGGTAGGCTCACGTTTCAAATCAGCAACCGTACCAGCATTTTACCTGGACCCAGAGGCTATAGAGAGTGCACGTGTGACGATGTAAGGAAACCCTGAGGTGTGGAGCATTATCCTGTCTGTCTCCAAGCCATTAAGACATTGCAGGGATTCCCCTGGGAACCCTTGGCAAAACTAGAGAAAATTCCAAGGGCTGATAAAATGGTTGGAGAATGGGGGATGAAAAGTTTCTAATCAAAACCTAACATTAGCACCATAAGGCCCCAAGATTGATGACTATAACAGTTTTCTTCCCTTGATGATGAAATGGGACACAAGAAAATTACTCCCTAAATCAGTATTTAATTACTGCTCTATTATATTACAATCAGAAACATTTCAGAAAGCTCAGAAAACAAAGTTGAACCTTTTTATACTGAAATCTGCAGCTAGTGGTGAAATGCAAAAAACCGTAGGAATATAAGGGGAAAAAAGCTATGCAATGACAATCACCTATTTTTTAACAAAAGAAAAGGAACAAAAATGAAAAGTGTAGGAGAGAACTTCACAGCTTCTAGTTTAGTTGCAATAAATTAATAGAAAGGTGACAATCACAGAGTATTAAAAAAAAAAAGAAAAGAAAAGCAGCTTTTTGTTTGACCGGTTTGGTGGGTTTTTTTTTGACATGACCATATAAATAAGGGGTGTCAGTGAGCCAAATCCCCAGAGATAAGAAGGGTAACAAAAGAAAGAAAGACAAGCAGCACCCAAGATGCTGAGCAGGCCCTCAATAACTTTTTGCTAGTTTGTAGAAAGAGTAATATGAGGGTGTCAGTGCTTCACTCTGAGAAAATAGAGTAAAAAGCCTTTCGAGGGCTTTTCATATCATATAAGAACCAGACTGTGGCTGCTTCTCAACTACTGGAGGCTCTGCAAGTGAAAACAAAATGTCACTTAGTAAATATTTATTACAACACCCTCTGCTAGGCAATGTGGAGATACAAAAATTAAGACAGTTCTGACCTCGAAGTGTTTTCAATCCTCAAGCAGAAATAAATAAATAAATAAATAAATGACAACTAACTAGAAGATAAAATATAAAGGTATGAAGACCTTGAGATGTATAAAATTTCATTAGAGAGTTTTAGGGTGCTTTTAAGAATGCTACTTGTGGAAAAAAGACTTTGAGCTTGACCTGAAAGTTTGAGAAAATTTTCCAGTTATGAAGGTTAATTCCAGAGTAATCTAAGAAGCATAAGGTAAGTACAAATAGTGAAAACTAGTACCAAATTTACCTAGTTATCACACATTTCTTCCTATGTTGCTCATATTCTTTTTAAAGCTCTAAATTAAAGGAGTGCCTATAAACATATTTTTTTAAAGAGGTTTTTAAAAAAATATTTAAGTATATTGATCCAGTTTTTGCCCTGAAATATTGTTCTAGAAGAAAGATACTGCAGATGTCTATTAGCTGGCTGGACTACTGAAAGCATAGCCGTAATCCTACCTCATGTGGTTATGTCCAGCCATTCACACCCCACACACGCAGTATCAGTGCGCAGTCCAAGCCTTCAAACCGCGCTGATCTACAAAGGTGATGTTTGCATATTTTGCATTCTCTTTCAGTCCCTTTCTCACAGGATCTAGTGAGCACCAAGGTTCCATTCCACCATGCTCCTTTTTGTTTGTTTTGCTTTTCTTTCCTACCCCCACTTCCTTCTAGCTCCTCCCAGCACAGAGCTTACCTCCTATTCCATCAGGGCCATGATCTCATTAAGAATCATTTTTTTTTTTTAAACTTTACATAATTGTATTAGTTTTGCCAAATATCAAAATGAATCTGCCACAGAATCTTAATGTTTGAGATTGGAAGTTTGCATTCTTTTTCTATGGCTATCATACAAAGAACCAGAGTGGATAGCTTCAACCAGAGATTTACTTTCTCACAACTCTGTAAGCTACAGGTCCAAGATCAAGGTGTTAGCAGGACTGATTTCTTCCCTCCTTGAGAGAAGATAGCTATCTTCTTTGTCTTCATGTGGTCTTCCCTCTATATATGTCTGTATCCTAATCTCCTCTTCTTAAAAAGATGTCAGTCATCTTGGATTACCTCTTGCCTTATCACCAAATATAGCCACATTCTGAGACTAGAGGTTAAGACTTCAATATATGAATTTGGGGAGTGGGGTACACAATTCAACCGATAGTAGTATCAGTTCAGTTCAGTCATTCAGTCGTGTCCGACTCTTTGTGACCCCATGAACTGCAGCACGCCAGGCCTCCCTGTCCATCACCAACTCCCAGAGTCCACCCAAACCCATGTCCATTGTGTCGGTGATGCCATCCAATCATCTCATCCTCTGTCGTCCCCTTCTCCTCCTGCCCTCAGTCTTTACCAGCATCAGGGTCTTTTCAAATGAGTCAGCTCTCCATATCAGGTGGCCAAAGTATTGGAGTTTCAGCATCAACATCAGTCCCATACAATTCACTAAAATTCTCTGATCATCCATTTCCATCTCTGTGGAAAGAGAATCATAAGAGGATGTCCTAATATTTTCCAGTTCTACAAGAACACGACTAGAGATCACTGGATTCCTACAGCCTGCCCCCTGACTACTTCCTATGGACATTATCAGACTGTCTCAGGGCCAGATGTCACGGCCAAAGTAAGGCATGTAAATCCCCATTTGATCCTCATGAGGAAGTTGAGATTCAGAATGGCTAGGTGATCTGACCAAAATCTTGTCAGTCAGTCACAAGAGGAATGGCTCTTCTGACTTCAAATGCTGCATCGTATATAAAGAGTGAAAACAAGCTAACATGTTAACTTAAGGTGTTAAAAAATGAATTTTAACATTAACTTTCTAGATATAATTAATCCCCAAAGAATAACACTAAGGGTGATCATTTAGGACTGGTCTTGCTGAGTAGGTGTTTATCTTCATGGTATTTTCAAGATGGCTAGGAAGGTTCTGCTGCTCAAGAATTTCACTCCCCTACTTGCTACAAAATGTCTGGAATTTTACCCTTTAGATACAAGTTCTATAAACCAAGATTTTGTTTTGTTTAATTTTATTAGTTTCAATGATGGAAATTCTCAAAGAAATACAACTGTAGAAAGGTTAATGAATATGAATAATGAACCACTATATACTCATGATATATACTCATATATGATTTCCTAAAGGAAATCATTCCTGAATATTCATTGGAAGGACTGATGCTGAAGCTGAAGCTCCAATACTTCGGCCACCTGATGTGAAGAACTGACTCATTTGAAAAGACCCTGATGCTGGCAAGACAGAAGGTGGGAGGAGAAGGGGATGACAGAGGATGAGATGGTTGCATGGCATCACCGACTAAATGGACATGAGTTTGAGCAGGCTCTGGGAGTTGGTGATGGACAGGGAGGCCTGGCATGCTGCAGTCCATGGGGTCACAAAGAGTTGGACATCACTGAGCAACTGAACTGAATTGAACTGATGTACTCATCATCTAGTCTCAAAAATGATCAATATCACCTTATTTCATTTCTATCTGATCAACTCTTTCCTTCACAGATAATTCTGAAGCAACTCCCAGATATTGTATGTGTAAATATTTCAATGTGTATCTTTTTAAGATATAACCACAATACCATATCACACCTTAAAAAACTAATGATAATTTTATATAAATTAAATGTGAAGCTTTTAAAGTTTTCTCTGTTTTGAAATGAAGCATATTGACAGGTAACATTGTTTTAGTCTCAGGTATGCAATATGATGATTTGATATTTGCTATACACTGCAAAGTGATCACCACAATAAGTAACTACCATCTGTCACTGTGCAAAGGTACGAAACATCCTCAGATTTCTAACAATAATTCTTTAATAACATCAAATATTCATTCAGTGTTCATATTTCCCTCATTATTTCATAATTTTTTAATAATCTGTTTGAATTGTTTCTAAGTATTAATAAGTTCCAATGTATCCGTTATCTGTTGCTGCATAACAAAGCATATCAAGTCTTGGTGGCTTAAGACAATGATTTATTGGACTTCCCTGGTGGTACAGTGGGTAAGAATCCACCTGCCAATGCAGGAGACATGGGTTTGATTCCTGGTCCGGGAAGATTCCACGTCACAGAGCAGCTAAGCAACATGTGCCACAACTACCGAGCCTGCACTCTAGAGCCCCCGAGTCACAACTACTGAAGCCTGTGTGCCTAGAGCCTGTGCCTGACAATGAGCAAAACCATCACAATGAGGAGATCACAAACCGCAACTAGAGGGTTGCCCCCACTCTCTACACTAGTTGCTCGTTGTTCAGTCTCTGAGTCTTGCCTGACTCTTTGAGACCCCATGGACTATAACCCACCAGGCTCCTCTGTCCATGGGATTCTCCAGGCAAGAATACTGGAGTGGGTTGCCATTTCCTTCTCTAGGGGATTTTCCCGACCCAGGGATCAAACCCACACTGCCTCTACAGGCAGGTGGGTTCTTTACCACTGAGTCACCAGGGAAGCCCATGTGTAGGTATGAGCATAGTACAGTCCAGAACTTAATTCCAGAACTACTGAAATTAAATTGCAGGCCGATATGGGATACATCTTGATCTTATACCAATCTTCCTCTTCTTTTATTATTTCAGGCTCCAATCCTGTTTTGTGTCCTTGTTTACATTGATCCAAGACAGGTCTGGTGAAGAACCTGCCAGGGTGAAGAGTGAGTGTTCCAGCCAGCAGGTGAAGGTGCGCAGTGGTGAGCAGTCGCTGGTGTGTGAGAAGGGTTTGCACAGCAATTCATGCTTTATTTGCACTGAAAATGGCTAGAGGGCCAGGATTCTCTCCTTCCCACTTAATCCAAGTGTTTCTACCAGGAAATACATCCTTATATCATGGCTGAGAGACATGGATTTGATCCCTGGGTTGGGAAGATCCACTGGAGGGGGGCATGGCAACCCACTCCAGTATTCTTGCCTAGACAATTCCATGGACAGTGGTGCCTGGCAGGTTACAGCCCACGGGATCACAAAGAGTCAAACATGACTGAAGTGACTTAGCACACATGATGCGTTCCAAGATGGCAAAAGCAGGTGATGCAAGGGGCCTCAGGCTCAGGCCCAGAACAGTGTCATTTCCATCATATGCTATTGGTCTAAGTAAGTTAGGGTCAACCCACATTCAAAAGGACAGGAAAACAGATCCCATCTCTTGAAAGGAGAAGGCCACAACTGTACAGAGATGGGAGGAATTATTGCTGACTACTGGTGTTGAGGTTGTTTGCCAGGAAACAATCACATGCATTCATTGAAATTGTCTGATGTGTTTTTTAAGTCATTTTTAATCTACAGGTAACTCCTTCCCATTATTTTTCCTCTTGCAATGTTTTTGTTTGTTTAAAAATCAGTTGTTTGTTCTCTAGAGTTTCCCAGAGTCTAGATCTGTCTGATTGCCTCTCCCTGAGTTTTCTAAATTACTATGTTCTTTTTATTCTCTGGAAATTGGTCATTAAGTCTAGAGGCTTGGTCAGATTCCAGCTTGATTTGCTGTGTTTTCAAGATGGAGTTGTTTACCTCCATTGCTGCTGCTGCTAAGTCACTTTAGTCGTGTCCAACTCTGTGCGACCCCATAGACAGCAGCCCACCAGGCTCCACCGTCCCTGGGATTCTCCAGGCAAGAACACTGGAGTGGGTTGCCATTTCCTTCTCCAATGCATGAAAGTGAAAAGTGAAAGTGAAGTCGCTGAGTCGTGTCCGACTCTTCTAAACCCCATGGACTGCAGCCTACCAGGCTCCTCCATCCATGGGATTTTCCAGGCAAGAGTACTGGAGTGGGCTGCCATTGCCTTCTCTGTTACCTCCATTAGGAGGCCATAATTTGGTTGTTTCTTTTATAATAATGCTATTAAACACTGATGATTGTTGTCTATCACTTGATCTGATTGTCTTCAAACTACAGGCTATAAGCAAAATCTAGCCAGTGTACCCTGTTTTTATAAGTAGTTTTACTGGAACACAATTATGTCCATCTGTTCACATATAGCCCATGATGGCTTTCATATTCCAACTACAAACTTGAGTAGATGCAACAAACTCTACATGGCCCACAAAGCCTAAGATGTTTGCTATTTGACTGTTTACAGAAGTTTGTTGACTATTGATCTAGGTTAACTGAGATGCCAAACTCATGATTTTTCCTAATTCTATCATTTTCTTTTAGTAACTGAAATATTCCCATAAAAAGAAACTTCTCATTAACTATGTGGTAATCTAAGGTACAGATCATATTGGAAAAGCAGGATACATGCTGGAGTCTTTCCCTCTACTTACCTGTTTTTAATAGGAGGTAGCTCCCTACTCTTCTCCAAAGGTGACCAATGATATATTTAAGATTTTTTGGTGTTTTTGTTTGTTTTGCCTTAAAGTACCACTATGAACTCATTCCCGGTGATTAAATACATTGCATTCAACTTAAATTGCCCCACCTTCTATGAGTAAAGGTTTATTTAAATTATCTTCTGAGTCTTTTTAAAATAAGCCCCATATTATTGAGACCCTTGTTACTACCTAGTCTAACAAAGTGTTCCCCACTAATCTTGCACATTTCCTTTCCCATACGTGGCATTACCCATTTCTCCAAAGAGATGTGATCCTTTGGTGAGAAATGGTATCAAGTAGACAGCACTCAGATGCACTGGGTACACATTAATACTGGAGTGGTTATTATTTCTAAGTTTTTTTAGACTGGAGCTTGAAAATATGTCTTTTTTTAAAGAAAGAATATTATGAATTTACAATGATCCTTCTGATTGCAATTCTGGACTATGTGATTTTCACTTTATCTCATTGGTCCTACATCTTTATTTCCTTAAACCACTCTGAAAATCTCAATTTTAAACAAAGCAAAATAAATATCCATTTGAATTATCCCATATACACACACAACAACAACTTCAGGATGGCAAGGTCAGTGCTATAATCAATAATATGATTCCCCAAACATTTAAGACGTTTTTATAGTTCTTTTTCTCCGAGAATATATTCCACTGGGGTTATCCAATCAAGTCACCCTGTTAAAAAGTTAAGCTAATGTTTTTGATGAAACAGGACATTTTAACATAACCATTTCAAAACAACTCAAATTGTTGAAGCATTGTTTTTATTGCCAAGTAACATGTGCAATAGTAACCATGGATCACCACCCAATTTCTGAACCACACTCTAGAAAGGATTAGGGGTGGGGTGAGGTGGGGTCAGGCTCAGCAATGAGGTATGTTCACTGTATACATGACAAACAAAAACAAGGAGAAAACTATTTCTTAGGAGGAAATATTTTCTTTCATTTTACTTCCTTTTCAAAGTGCAAATTCCCCTAGGAGAAATAATAAACCAAGCCATCACTAGTAATTTTGTGCTAATGGGCTCTGAAAGAAATAGGGGAAGAAGTTTGAAGTCATTACCTAAGGCAGGGGAGTCAAAGAAGAATGTGAAGGAAAGAGGGTTGAGCATGAAGATCCTCAAATTGCAGCTCAAAAATGTTTCCCCTCATCCTACTTTTCCCCAGGGTCATCCTTTACAGGGCAACTAGATAGAGAAGTAAGAGAGATTTCATGGTAGTCAACATCCTTAAGCCTACTTTAAATCACCAGATTGCTTTTGAGAGGCATGGCTTCCCCCCTTATAAGTACATTTCTGTTTCCTTTCCTTGTTCTCATTCTCTTCTCCCTCCTCTTGCTCTTATGCCTTAAGCCAGACGTTAGCAACCCAACTCAACTGACACCATTTTTTATAAGTCGAGTTTCATTGGAACACAACCAGGTGCATCTGTTTCTGTGTTGTCTGTGGTGGCTTTCACACTCTGATGGCAAAACTGAAGAGTTGAGAAAGAGACCAGTTGGACCACAAAGCCTCAAATATTTATTATCTCGCTCTTTACAAGCAAAGTTTGCCAACATCTGCTCTAGACTATGGGTTGACCCTAACTTCAACCTTCTGGGGTATGGCTCAGCCTTTCTGAGCTCAAAATGTTGCTGGGATTTAACTTAAATGTGCCACTGAGAATAAGCTCATTCCCTAAATAGGACAGATTATTATGGGTTCTAGAAATTAAACTAAACTTGGGTTCAAGAGCAGTGCTTGTTGGAGGTGATCCAGTCACTTGTTCAGCTTGCAATTTCTGGAGAACTGTGAAGTAAAATAAAACTTATTTTAGCCAAAACACCAACAGAAAGCTCCAAATGTTTAAATTAATGATAATAACATCCACTATCATTGCTCACTTTTCACATGCTAGGCACCATGCTGTGCACTTCACAGGAGATGTATAACCTTCTTTCATTTTTTCATCAATCCTGGGAAGCAGATACTATGATTATCTATACTTCATAGCTGAGAAAACAGACTTAGAATAAGAAATTTACCCAGGGTTACACAGCTGGGAAACAATGGAGCTAAAATGCAAAAACTCAAGTCTTTCCAGAGTCCATGCTTTAAAACCACTAAGCAGTTACCACTTCTAAGCCAAGTTTGCCATAGTTTCAAGCCTAGAATCTGTAGGGCTCCCGACCAGAACTTCCCCGGTGGTCCAGTAGTTAAGATTCCAGGCTTCCAATACAAGGGGCACAGGTTCAGTCCCTGGCTGGGGAACTAAGATCCCACATGATGCATGCCCCCCCACCCCCCAAAAAAAACCCCAAACAACAACAAAAAGGACTGACCTTTTTGTTTGGGACTGAGGCTGCCTAGAGAAAAAGAACTGCTGTAAATGACTTAGGAAGAAGAGGAATCTGTCACCAACACTATGAGATAATTCTTTCATTAAGAGACTTCCAGTTAAATACAGCAGCCTGACCACAGACATGCAACCTTTCATCCCTCGGAGTCCTCACTAAAATGATTATAAAGGAATAAAAAGGATATACGTTCTGAAGGACAGGGAAGCAGGAGAGGAGACATCAGTAGAAGAGAAATTTAATACATTTTCAGAAGGAAACTATATCAAGGAAGACAGGTGAGCAGTCTAGCTAAGCCAGAAAAGCTAGAACCAGAAAGGGAGACATCACAATGAGAAGAGAGGGATGATCCCTTACAGAGTCCCTAAGATGACCAGGCACCAACAGTGCTGGAGAAGGCAGCAGTCAGGCTCAAGTCCAAATACAGATTTCGGGAGTTGGTGGTTAAGTCTGCATAGAAAGCAGTTGCCTGTCTAAATTCCTTTCCTCATACCACACAGTCTCCAGGCAGAAACTGTAACTGTGTATTCTTCTAAAAGGAATAAACTAAAGAGGCTCCAGATATAGCAAAGGTGATGGGATAGGATAAAGAAGTAAGAAACTGGAAGACTAAGGGAGTTTTGTGGGCTGTCAACTAGCCTCTTTTACTCGCCCTATCTGAAGAACTAGCAAAGTGTATGCCTTGCCCTCAGAGTTCCCATTGTCAGATTCTTTGCTGGAGATAGAGCGCAGTCCTAGACGTCTATACGCTGACATATGGAGCATTCACCAACGGAAATGCTATTCTCTGTGCAATGATGTTATACCAATTAATAGGCCCACAAAGCTTTCAATCAACACAACTCTCAAGTAAGAGCAGCTATTCAAAGATCACCAGACTTGAGAAAAGTCTCCAGAATGAAAGAGACAAGAACAAAATAACAGAGAAATAAGAACCAAGATGAAGCACAGATAATGTAGGAACAAAACAAAGTTTCACAAACTATAACTAATATCCTCAGAGATGTAAGAAGATATTGCATCTATAAAACAATAATTAGATGCTATAAAGGAGGAACAATCAAAGAAATAGAACAGCTTTTAGTAGCTAGTTATGATAGATAAAGCTTTCTTTAAAAATCTTTCAAAAATCAGTAGAAGAGTTGGAAGAAAAAATCATGCAATCCGAAAAGAAAATAAAAGATGATAGAGTGATGGCAGATAAGAGAAAAACAGACCTACACAAAAAGTGAAGATAAAAGCTCGAACAAAAGTAAACAAAAAACTGCTGAGATGTAAACTATCCAATATACCAGAAAATTTCTCTAAGCCAAAACTATCAATCTTTTAATGGTCCACACTCTTAGAACCCCAGGTGAGCATGGAACATCTACCAAAAAAATCATTTGCAAAACACTCAGACCATGGCACATCACTGTGAAGTCTCAAAGTAAGAGTAAAGTGAAAATTCTAAAAGATTCCACTCAAAAACTCCAGGTTGCAAGCAAAGGTTTAAGAATCGAAATGACAGGACTTCTCAACAATAATAAAGAGCTGGATAAATGGAAGAATGCCTTGAGAATTATTAGTGAGAAGTGATTGCCAAATCAGAATTCTTAACACAGCCAAATTAAAAAGTAGTTGGAGGTAAGAGCAGGGAAGACTGCTCTGAAAGACTCAGTTACAACTTCCCTGCATCTTCTGGCTCCCCGTACCCTTTCTTAGGAAGCAACTGAAAGAGTAACCTCCCTGATGAAAAGGAGTAAAATTAGATGGAGAAACAGTAAGGAGATCTCAAAGTAAGGGATCCAATCCAAAGGAAAGACAAAAGGAAGTCTCCATTACAGTAGCTCTGAAATAGTTTTCTTTAAGGAATTGATTAAATGACAAATTTAAACACTTGGGTAAAACATATAACCGAGAGATATATTATGTTAATAGATCTGACAAACCAATTGTGAAAAATTAAGAAAATATTTGGTGGCCAACTTAAATGCTTTTCACCAGATATATCTACCTCTCCACCTTTCAGACACAAGGTAGAATTTCTCTTCAAAGGCATCTTGTGATTTGTGAAGCCATGTGACTAGTTCTGGCCAAGGAATTGTAAACAAATGTGACCTGCATAATACCTGGGCCAGAGCAGTTGAAGTGGCTTGTTTGCCTCCAGAGCACTTTTCCTTCTGTGTGGAGACGGGCTGGTTCAAGACACTGGTTTCTCTGGTGGTCCAGGCCTAAGCCTCTGTCCTTCCATGCAGGAGGCATGGATTCGATCCCTGGTTAGGAAACTTAGATCCCATATGCCACCTGGCTCAGCCATAAAAGCCAAACAAAAAGACACAAGTGTAACACAACATTGTAAATCAACTTCACTAAAACATTTTTTAAAAAGATAGTAGTTGCTCTAAGGGCCTAGGACCCTTGGTGACTATAATTAGTAGAGTCCCTCTCACATCCCCTAAATCACCCATCGTGAACACACAACATGAATAAGAAAAAAACCTCTGTTGTTCTGAGACACTAAAATGGGGTTATTACTGAATGAATCAGAGATCAAATTGTCAACAGTCATTGGATTATTGAAAAAGCAAGAGAGTTCCAGAAAAACATCTATTTCTGCTTTATTGACTCTGCCAAAGTCTTTGACTGTGTGTATCACCACAAACTTTGGAAAATTCTGAAAGAGATAGGAATACCAGACCACCTGACCTGCCTCCTGAGAAATCTGTATGCAGGTCCAGAAGCAAGGGTTAGAACTGGACACGAAATAACAGACTTATTTCAAATTGGGAAAGGAGTACGTCAAGGCTATAAAGTGCCACCCTACTTATTTAACTTATATGCAGAATATATCATGAGAAATGCCAGGCTGGATGAAGCACAAGCTGGAATCAAGATTGCCGGGAGAAATATCAATAACCTCAGATATGCAGATGACACCACCCTTATGGCAGAAAGTGAAGAGGAACTAAAGAGCCTCTTGATGAAAGTGAAAGAGGGGAGTTAAAAAGTTAGCTTAAAACCCAACACTCAGAAAACTAAGATCATGGCATCTTGTCCCATCACTTCATGGCAAATAGATGGGGAAACAACAGAAGCAGTGACAGACTTTATTTTGGGGGGCTCCAAAATCACTGCAGATTGTGACTGCAGTCATGTAATTAAAAGATGCTTGCTCCTTGGAAGAAAACCTATGACCAACCTAGACAGCATGTTAAAAACCAGAAACATTACTTTACCAACAAAGGCCCAACTAGTCAAAGCTATGGTTTTTCCAGTAGTCATGTATGGATGTGAGAGTTGGACTATAAAGAAAGCTGAATGCCAAAGGATTGATGCTTTTGAACTGTTGTGTTGGAGAAGACTCTTGAGAGTCCCTTGGACTGCAAGGAGATCCAACCAGTCCATCCTAAAGAAAAGCAGTCCTGAATATTCATTGGAATGACTGATGCTGAAACTGAAACTCCAATACTTTGGCCACCTGATAAGAAGAACTGACTCACTGGAAAAGACTCTGATGCTGGGAAAGATTGAAGTTGAGAGCAGAAGGGGATGACAGAGGATGAGATGGTTGGATGGCATCACCAACGCGATGTACATAAGTTTGAGTAGGCTCCAGGAGTTGGTGATGGACAGGGAAGCCTGGCATGCTGCAGTCCACGGGGTCACAAAGAGTCAGACACGACTGAGCGACTGAACTAACTGAATGAATGAAACCTAGCCCAACCTGAAAAGTATATGGAAATCCACAATGTGTTAAAACAGGGCAATCATTAGAATCATAGCATACTACTAATTCTACAGTGACAATATTTGTATAATTGTAATAATGGAAATTCTATCAATTTAATAAGATTGTGATATAACTATATTGAGATGTGAGGAGAAGAAGAAGTTAAGGGTTTTGGTGTTTTAAGAGCTAAATTGTTATTTATCACACAAAAAAGGAGCCAATAGATGAGGTCTACATTAAACAACAGTAGTTAAGAGTGGTGTTCTTTTAGCAATATGGATATACACATCAGAAAGAAACAGTTTAGACTACTGAAATCTACTTCTCTGATAATGAAGCACATGAGAATGGGACCAAGGGGCTGCTCTCTCTGTGTTTCCCTGTACTGTTTAATTGTGTGCATGAATCACTTAGATCAAAATGAATTTTGATAATGACTCAAAGCACTATTTGACATTATCTGACATTTCTATCTCAAGAGAGTTGAGCATGAGCTTGGGTTTCTCTCCATTCTTCTGAATTCACACCTCAGAAAGCAAAGTTGTATCAGTCTTCTACCTGCCCTTGTTGAGTGCTCTCCTGGACTGCCCTGGTTCGCCAAGGCCCAGATGGCCTGAGTATCAAGCCTGAGCAAAGGTGTCTGTGCTCCCCTCGTGGGGGGCGGGGGTGACAGTGTCATGAAGTCTAACTCATTTGAAAAACCACTCACAGAAGCAAACCTGGGATGCTGCTGGGGAGAAGTTGAAGAAAGCACACACTTTTCTGGGCAGATTATAAAGCCTGGCAACACAGCAAGCACTGGTCTTCAGAAATTAACTGCTGGTCTGAGAGTTCCATCTTTGTTCATAAGTTTGTGTTAGTCGCTCAGTCATGTCTGACTCTGTGTGACCCCATGGACTAGCCCGCCAGGCTCTTCTGTCCATGGGTTTCTCCAGGCAAGAATACTGGAGTGAGTTGCCATTCCCTTCTTCAGGAGATCTTCCTGACCCAGGGGTCAAACGTGGGTCTCCCACATTGCAGGTAGATTCTTTACCGTCTGAGCCACCAGGGAAGCCCATTCATAAGTTTATCCATAAGTAAATATAAGGACAGTCAAGGTAAGGTTAGAGTCCCAGAAAGGCCCAACCTTTCGGTCCAAATGGCTTAAGGTTGCAAGACCTTCCCAAGCTACTCCCTGGGCTGGGTTAAGTCTCTAGAAGAGAAGAGTACTTGACCACGTGAGTGGAAATAGAAAGGCTTAACAAGCCATCCAAATAAATGGCTAAAAACACTCCAGGAAGTATACAGATGGTCAGGATAGGTGTTATTCTTTCTTCAATAATGACTGAAAAAAAGAAACAGTCCTGCTATGTGCTAGGCTTTTTGTATAATCTAATGTTGCTATTATCATGATCGTTTTACAAATAAGAAAACTGAGACACAGAGAGATTAAATATTTTGCCCAAGGTTGCAGAAGTAGTAACTAGCAGAGGTGTAATTCAAATTTGGCTACCTCACTGGACCCAGGATCTAATGTGAATCACTTGTAATATTTAAAGGAAAAAAAATCATTTTCCAAAATTCCACGTCAAAGTTCTGCACCACACAGAGTGGGGGCTGCTTTTTAAAGATGCTATTGCTATTCGTAATTCCACAAAGCACGGATGTATGTGAAACAATCGTTCCCCCGACTGCATAGGTCTACTATTTATATGAAGCTATTTAACTTAATTACAAATAATTTAGGCTACAGATGGGAGCAAAGCGACATTAAGGATCTTGATTTTGAAATCGTTCTAAAATAGCTTTTAAAATCTAGGAGGCAAATTGTCTTTCCAAATGGAAATGAATGTGTGATGCAGTGAAGTCTTAAAGTTATTAGCATCTTTGGCTGAGCCCCCATCTATTTCCTTTGTCATTTACACGATGTACAGTCTTTAATTTCAGCTCCATGATCAAAGGCATGAAACTGGAGAAGCTCACTATTAAAATCAATGGCTGTACTAGGAGAAAGGAACAGTGGAGACGTGATGGCTGCTTCTCACCTACGACAAGGGGAGACCAGACTCCCTTAGAGATTTTAGGCAGATACTCCTGTCCAAGCTCTAAACACATATACATAGACATGCATGTGCACGCATGCACGTACACACACACACACACAGTTCAAGGAGACTCAGCCTTGCCCATCCCATTCCACCGTACCTATGAGAGCTCCATTGCTGAATGCAGTGCCAGGAAATATGTTTTTAGGAATTCAAAGTATCACGTTTCATAATTTGATTTAAATCAATTATCCCATCCCTCCCTGGAACAGGCACAAGCTACAAAAATACAAAATGTAAATGGAACCAGCTGCAGCAAAAGCTTTTTGCCAGGATGGATTTCAGTCAATGTAATCAGCCTCCTCTTCGAAGTATGTTCCTGTTGAGACCCAGAGATTGCATGAACTGCTTCCAGTGTCTTGGGAAGGACCAGGAGGGTAACCAATTATTGGAAGGGAGAAATAGAAGGAGGTAATCTTCTCTGTCCTGGCTTGCCTTTACCCCAAACTCTTAGGAAGAATTAATTTTCTCCTCTGGGGGATACTGGGAAACTGAGGTTGTTACTGGCAGCCTTCAAACACTATCCTTAATTTATGGATATTTACTAAACCACATAATCACCCTGAGTTATCCCATTACAGGGTCCAGCAGAGCCAAGGTCTGCAGCTCTGGGTGTGAAGATCAGTTGGGAGAGGTTTTATGAGTGTGTGTGAGTGTTTATTAAGGAAGGCATGAGTGTACCCCACAGTTACTTATGTTCCCAACATGCCGCCCAACAAATGGATCCCATGCGTACACTTTGGCATCTTTCCATTGAAATCCTTTCCTGTAACTGATTTAAAATGATAATTCAATTAAAATAATTATTCTAATCAAACTTCATATCTTCTTGGCAGGTTCTATGGCAGCCTCTGTCCTCAATGTTATTTTAGCATTTTCTTTATTTGTTTTCTCACTGGGCTGACTTTGGCTCTTTGAATCTTTGGAAAAGTTTACGTCATTGGGTAACCATTGCACCTTTCTGGAGCTTTCCATTCACGACAAGGGATGTGGGAAACAAAACGTCTTAGAGAGACACTGTACTTAGAATTTTGACCAAATGGGGGGCCAAGAAATGACTGAGAATGATAGATGGGTGTCTAACTAGACTGTTCATCTAAAATGCAGATCTCATAGTGGCCAGCCAGTCTGTTAAAGCTGCAAGGGGAAGATGAATGGGAGTCCCATTCTTCTTACTCTTATAGTTTTTCGATTTCCTCATTTTTCTTTCAAGGGGTTTTGCATTCTTGAAATGTATCACAGTTGTACCAGATCTCAGGAATTCTCCTATCAGCTCAGTTCAGCTGCTCAGTCGTGTCCTATGCTTTGCGACCCCATGGACTGCAGCAAGCCAAGCTTTCCTGTCCATCACCAACTCCTGGAGCCTACTCAAACTCATGTCCATTGCATCGCTGATGCCATCCAACCACCTCATCCTCTGTCATCCCCTTCTTCTCCTGCCTTCAATCTTTCCCAGCATTAAGGTCTTTTCCAATGAGTCAGTTCTTCCCATCAGGTGGCCAAAGTATTGGAGCTTCAGCTTCAGCATCAGTCCTTCCAATGAATATTCAGGACTGATTTCCTTGAGGATTGACTGGTTGGATCTCCTTGCAGTCCAAGGGACTCTCAAGAGTCTTCTCCAACACCACAGTTTGAAAGCATCAATTCTTTGGTGCTCAGCTTTCTTTATAGTCCAACTTTCACATCCACACATGACCACTGGAAAAACCACAGCTTTGACTAGAGTTCTCCTATAGCTCTTCTAATTTTTGAAATATTATTATAACACATGTCATTCCTTCTATACAACTATGTTGGAAGGTAGGCAGGACAGATCCTGTCAGTCCCGTTTAAAGATGAAAAAAAAGCAACACAGAGACTGCACGCAGCTGTACCAATACCACACAGCTAATATTCTAAGGGCTGACTGCCACTTTCCAAGTAGAGAAACACAGTAATATAAGTAAAAACAAACTACTTCTATGTTTTAATGTTTTAGTAATAATAAAACATGCAAGGACACTGGCCAGTATGATTTTTATCATGACCAACTTTTGCTTTAAGAAAAAATATTCCAGGTGCACTTTGCCTGAGGGATGTCATCCTCTTGATCCAAATCACTGATGCCTAGGAGTCCAGCTGTGGTCTCTTCAACTTTTCAGCCATGCTACTGAGTGTAAAAGAAAAAAAAAAGGCCTGCAATTGAAGAGTTGGGCCCCTTGGTGCTATTTTAAGTTAAATATTGGACCAGGAGTCCGAGACTTCATCCAACAGCTCTGCCACTGTGGTATGTGACTTTGGAAAATCATTTTTATCTCTCTGGGCTTCAGGTACCCTCTAGGCCTTCAGATTCTAGCATCTACTTTAAGCCAAAAGAGCCTTGAAATTCCAATATTTTTTTTATTTTATTTTATTTTTAAACTTTACATAATTGTATTAGTTTTGCCAAATATCAAAATGAATCCATCACAGGTATATTTGAAAACTATCTCTAAGAGAAAAATTGGGCTTCAACCAGGCAGCAGGCCAGTCTTGATTAGTAACTTCCTGGCAGAAATTTAAACCTCTTGATCCAAGGGAACTCCTGCTTATCACATATTAAAGTATACCTTTAAAAAATAACTTCACTATACGTTTGATGATCCTTTGATGGAATATAAATTTAGCTATTTTACAGATGGAAAAATATAGACCCGCAGAGATGTCTTGAACATCTCATCATGGACCTAAAGGCAAGGCAAGGCCTGAAAATGAGGAAGAGGAAGGAGTCATGGGCCACACAGCCTGAGTGGAAAAGCCACTAAGAAGTTTTCCAAGGGCTGGGAAAAATCAGAGGGAGAAAATGGGGCTGTGGGAAAGAGCATTAAAACATCATTCAAAAATAAACAAGGTGAGACAGAAAGTTTCTCCCAAACCTCATTCTTTTCCAAACTATTTCTACGCAGGACTACCCGTTTTAGGTGAACCAGCTTCCAGATGAGACCTCTTTACACATACACACTTTGTTCATCACTGCTGTATGTGGCTAACAGATTGAAAACAAATTCTATTTACATGTATACAAGAACAAAGTTTATGCACATATATTATATATGACCCAGTCCAAATTGCAAGCTCAAGAAACTCATATTTTATGTATTCTTCTCTTTTATTGCTTTTAAATGTAATTTTAAATGTCCCAAAAGATGAAAAGTGACAAACAGAAATAAAGACCCCCCCCCCAAGAAAGTAACCAAGGTAATGGAAGTAAATCATCTCCTAAGACTGTTTTTATGCACAAAGCCTATTCAATAAGTGGTTTATACTGTAGGAAATCGCTTGACCAGCTGGTCCATTAAATTCCTGGCTGTGAGTATCACCTGGGGAATGTGCGGAACATGCAGAGTCCTGAGCTAGCCAGCAGGTATTCTTATCCAACAGTTCTGAGTAGAAGCCCAGGGATATGCATTTATAAAAAGAACTCAAGCTGATCCTGATGGCACATGACCTACAGCCTGGTTTTCAGAACCACTGCCCTGGACCGTTTCCTCTGATGGCTGTAACTTCTTGGTGATCAACAAGCTTACTTGTGACTGCTCTCATTTACCAGGACTCCTTAGACTAGTTTCTAATAAAATATGGGTTTAGAGGAACAAGCAGGGAACTAAGAACCAGGAGGTGTGGATTATAGTCTCAGTCCTGTAGCAGATTATAGTCTCAGTCTCTGGCCCTGTACCAGAATTGGATGGCTTCGTTTCTCCTACAGTAAAATGAATGACTACATATAGTAGTTATTACAGGGGGTGATCAGCATAGCAGCAGCAAAATCGAAATTTCTCTTTTCTAAATAATAAAAATAAGCAGCAGGCATTACAATAACCCTGGTATAGTGCTTTCTGGGCCTTGTATTGGTTCACCTGCTAGGTCTTGAGTGGAAATACTCAGATTCATTAGTATTTCTCAAATACTCATTCAGAACTAAGCCAAAACAATGAGCCAGAAATGAAAGATTTGAGACATCGGCTATCACCTCTCCTGGAGAGCTGGTGTGTCACCTCACAGAACTCATTCTATACTAGAATTCACTAGGAGTCATTCCATAGCAGAGACGTGTACAATGCATCCAGATGGACTGAGACTCCGCACAGACAGACATTTGGCATGGGAAGGAGTAAGTCTGGTGCTCTTTGTGGAGATCTGTGGAGAAAGTAAGTTTTAGGTAAGGTCTTGACAAGACATAATCTTTGAGTTCTTGGGAAGGAACAGAGTCTTGAATTTTGGTTATTGTTTAACTTCGTCAGAGACCAATTCTCCCTCCTTTTCTGGAGAGGCTGGTTTTCTCTCCTAGTGTGTATTTCAAAACTAGGCTGATGTCCAGTGTAAACATCCATCCACTCACCCATCCATCCATTGAACACTCTTCCTATCAACCATTGTGCTTCTCACTGGGGATGCATATAGGTTGACGTCTTGGCGCTGTTCTCCAATTTTACAAGAGAATCACAGAGTGCATCAGGAGGAGATTCTCAGTGGCCACAGGGACATCCCAGTGAGCTCATACTGAGGAATCTGGGAGCATTCTCTCACTTCTCTTTTTCTAGAGTAACTCATTCTGCCCAGGGGGAGAGTGACTGAAGAGAGAGCACGGGATTATGACTCAGGTGGGGATTCTAGAGCCCATCCTGACTCTAAGTAACTCAAATAACTGCCAGCAGTGTGATCCTGGGAAATTTACAGAACTTCTCCAGGCCGCAGTTCCTCATCTGTAAAATGGAGACAATACGTTAATGTATGTAAAGCATGGAGAAGAGTGACTATGAGCTCCACTTGGGCCCTAAGTAACTGTTCACTATTAAGATGCTGTCTCATCCCACTCTAGTTACCATCAGCTGCTCAAGAGCAGGAAATCTGTAGCCCCCCAACTCCATCACAGATGGGCACCCCCTACAAGAGTATATACTATATACTAAACACTCAACATGTGCAGGCCTTTCTGGCAGCTCCTGTTTTAAACAAATCAACATTTCCTTCTGGCCAGAGGTCCATCATCTTCCGGGAGACAGAAAATAGCTGGTGAACACTACAGTCACGGTCCTAGCGTGTCATGACCATCCTCAGGTCATTCGGCAGGCTCTTCCTTTCCAGGCTAGTCCATGCTTTAACACTGCCACACACAGATGCTCCAGCCCCAGCCTTTAATCATCTCCCTTGCAGAGCCTGCCCCAGTTCTCTGTTGTCCATGTTGCCCGGGAGAGCTCCACATAGGACAAGCACACACTGTTTTCCAAAAACATCTTCTCCAGTTTTCAGTTCTGACAAATGTCCTGATACATGAGACTGAAATACTTCTGAAAACAAGATTCTACATATTTTCTTACTATTTCCTTCACTTACCCTGATGGATTAAGAGACTCTGGATGGAAAGAAGGTGACTGTGCTCATAAGCGAGAAAAGGTATGTGAGCTGATAAACACCCTTGCCCAAGAGGACTTATATCAGAGCTAGAAAGCAGACTTCATTTCACGTGTCAACTCCAATCACTTGATGTAAGAGTTTTGTTAAGGAGGATTCTGAGTGCATGTCTCAACAAGAAGTGAGCTGTGATTAAATCATAGAGTGTGCCAAGGGCTCAGGAGTGGGGGACAGTTTGTGATATGGGCTAGACTTGCCCCAGATCCTTCTGACAGTCTATGTACTAACCTGGTAAACTAAAGCCTTAGAATATGCTCTCTATATATACTCTGACTTGAAGAATACAGTAAGCCCTTCAGGTCAAATATTTTCTCAATTATTTTGACCTTTCAATCATCACTTTTAGGATTAAAAATCTTCAACAAGGTCCAAGTTCACTTTAAAATGTGTATCTTGGAAGGAATGACCTAAGCTAGTACCAGTTTGTCACTACTTAATCTCAGAGTAACTAGCTAGTCACCTAGCAAGGATCCAAGGGAATAGTATCCAGAACAACTAAGTTTTGACATGGGGGATGGAAAAGAAAGGAATCTGAGGTACTTTCTCAAAACACACACTGACAGGTTTCCCCAGAGCCGCCTGGGCAATCACTAGGGAACACGAGGGCATGCAATACTGGGGAGAATAATGAATGGAGTGTCACAGAATGAATGGGATTTAGCAAGATGGAGATGTCTGAAAAGCATACACCATCTGTTTCACAAATCTGACCATCCCTGGGCCTAGGGGATAACCGTGCGTTTCCAAAGTACACGGAAAATAGGCAGGAGGTCAAAGGCACTCCTACTTACCAACTAGTAGAGGAAAACCTATTAAGTTCTATTCATCTACTAAAGGAAGAAACTTAAAGAAGTTTGGGCATTCAGCTCAGTGTTTCAGCAAAGGGAACTGCATGAAGGGCAGGTCATCTCTCTTCCCTTCTAGAGTCTATAGATCTTCTATTATGATATTTCACCTATTCTAAAGCTGTTCACAAAATAACTGCTCTAAAATCAAGATTCATCTTAAAATCAATGGCATTTCATACTTTAGACAACTTGTTTTTCTTTTCTTTATGGAACATAAAATAATGGCATCTATTAAATTTGACGGCAAATGTGATGAAACATACTAAATTGGA
Organism: Bos grunniens; assembly: GCF_055505025.1. Lineage (NCBI taxonomy): Eukaryota > Metazoa > Chordata > Mammalia > Artiodactyla > Bovidae > Bos > Bos grunniens. The sequence continues at coordinate 43,478,759 of NC_141175.1, forward strand.
AAGGGAAATTTAATACACAGGAATATACCAGGATCCTTTGTCACGTCTTCTCTTGGGTTCAACCACAATCAGTGCAGCCCTCCACACCTCTGTCTTGAATCCATCAAGTGTTTGTGGAGTCCCCAAGACTCCCAGGCACAGTGATTTTGTTTGTGCGGCTACTTGAAAAGTCTTGTCTGAGAGGGAAAAGGCAAGGTGGCCCTATTTATTTTAACATGTCTTCAGCTATTTTAAAGAGTTTTTTCTTGTTTCCATGTTGGAGGTCTTTCTACCAGTTTGGAAAAGTGCTCCCCTCCCTCAATTCCCCAAACGCATTAGTTAAATGCTAAAGCTTAAGAATTTTCTATGTGGCCTTCTGTTTCCATTAGATCAAGAAACAGCAACCAAGAAAGGAAGGAATGCTTTCAGAGTGTCACTTACACCCCTAGAGGCTCTGTACCACCCACGGTCTTCCCTTTCTGCCTCTCAAATGGATCAGAGCAAAATTAAATATCAAAACTCACTCAGACACTCACAGTTTCTCCAGACTTTCAGACCAGCCTTTGCCACCTGGTAAGGCATACAGTTTAGCTGGGCTCTGGGTACATAAAATAAAGTTGCTATTGGTGCCCTGTCAATCAACATCCAATCCCAGGCAAAGGCAGAGCATTCAGCCATGTGCCTGCCACATGTACAATGTTACTTTGCTCAGCCACCTTGGAGGGAGCAACAACTCCTCCAGAGAAATTCTCACAGTCCAGACATCTGAATCGGGGATCCAAGTAGGGGAAGGATTTGGATTAGGAAAGAATTCAGGGCAGGTACTGATATAACTCTGATCGCTCCAGGCCTGACTATCCAACTATGCATGGGGAAGAAGAAAGAAGAAAAGAAGGCAGACAATAAAGAAAGGAAAGGAGAGAAGAGGGCAAGGATGCTCTCTTCTGGAAGCACAGCCAGAGGCCCAAAGGGACCACGTTCTCTAGAAGTGGCACTTCTCAGAAAATCCTTCAAGTACTATACCGACATCACTTATGTTAAAAAGTACGGGTGAAAAGACATCAACGGGAGAGCAAGAAGAAGCTAAGAGAAACTATGTGGGAAAACCTGGGGGCAGAAAGTACACTTTTCGCATTCCCATGAACAATGCCACACAGCAGCCATGACCCAGTTTAGAGAAACTGGCTTAGGAGCCAGGGGATGGCATACGCATGCATGCATGCCAAGTCACTTGAGTTGCGTCCAACTCTGTGTGATCCTATGGACCGTAGCCTGCCAGGCTCCTCTGTCTATGCAATTCTCCAGGCAAAAATACTGGAGTGGGTTGCCATACCTTTCCTCCAGGGGATCTTCTCAACCCAGGGACTGAACCTGGGTCTCACATCTCCTGCACGGGCAGGCAGGTTCTTTATCACTAGCACCACCTGGGAAGCCTCGAACCAAAGTTGAGAGTCATTCAGGTGGACTTTAAGAAGTTCATGTTCAGCCAAGGAGAAAAGTCAAGACTCTTAGCCACATTCGCTAGCTTACAGAAAAAAAAAAATACATTCATTAATATGTACTTGTTTTCCAGTGAATATAATCATCTCTCTGTCTCTCAATCTCTCTCTCTCAACTACTCGGCCTGAATCAATGCCTGCTGGGTAAGTCCTAGAGGATGATACCTTGCCAAACCTACCTCCCAGTGTTATTCCCCTTCAAGTTACATTTGATCATGTCTACAGAGTATTAAGACATTATTTGATTTATCAAAGGAAGTCACAGGAATGAAACAATCTTCAAACTCAGACTTTAGCAGAATTGACAGATGCAGTGGTTCCCTGTAGAACAGCTACGACACACAGAGGAACCTGAATATCATTGTCCTAAATAATCAGGAATAAATTGCCCAAATTCTCCCACTTAAGGTGTATGAACACGTCTCCTTCTCAGGAGATTGTGTGAGAAGCAAACACACCTTCACGTGTCTGATCTACTCCTCTGTGGTTTTCAGTGGGGAAGAACAAGTAACACACTCGTCGGAAAGAATATTTTTCTTCTTTAACTGAAAAAGCTTAAGAATTTCCTACATGTGTATAGAATTTTATACCACTCTAAGTGCTCTCAACTGTCATCACTTTTGACGCTCACAGGCGTTAAAGCCCACAAGTGAGACGTGTGTTTCCAGCTGCCTTAATACCACCAAGCAAACCAGGAATCTCTCTGCAAACCTTACCTACCGGTTATCATAGCCTCATATGATCTTCCTCTCCATCCACTGTCCTACCCCTTCTTCCTCCCTAAAGCTTATTTCCCCTCCTGGTTAGTTCTGCCTCTTTTATAGCCTTTACTACTGTTGTTATACCCACAGGTGTTTTCACTGCTTCTGAGGATCTTTATTGATAAGTTGATGTCTCCCTCATTTTTTCTTCTTTTCTATACCCACATCCCTGGATCAAATCATGCCCACATTTTTCACAACCTGTTTTATTTTGTTTCCCTTCACAACCCCCTTCTCTTGGCCATATCATTTGGTACTTAACAATTGTTTTCCTTGTAATTTACATACAGAGTATTTACTTGCCCTTCTTCACCCTGGTTCTATTTCTGCTGACACAAAAATAAACTGATGTTAGTCTCAAACCATCAATTTCAAAAATGGAAATTATTTATATAGAGACAGAATTCTTCCAAAAGTTTTCTTCTTACAAACTCGGCCTTTACTCTTCACCCTGCCACAGAAATGTAACAACTCTCAAAATCTAACCCAACTGTCTCATTTAGAGATGAGTAAGGACTTCCCTGGTGGTTCAGTGGTTAAGACTTTGTATTCCAGTGAAGGGGATGCAGGTTCGATTCCTGGTCAGGGAGCTAAGATCCCACATGCCCTGGAGCCAAAAAACGAAAACATGAAACAGAAGCAATGGTCCAAATTAAAAAACAAACAAACAACAACAACAAAACAAACAAACTTAAAAAAACAAAAATAGATGAGCAAATGGGGATGTGAACCCAGGTCTTATCAGCTTTGGTCTTTGCAACACTTTGATACCTGGCCCAGTTACATTGCCTATCTGAGTTTTATTCTCATAAATTATTTGAGGTTGTCACCCAGTGGCCCAAATGTATTTTGAACTTGGTCAGACTCCATTACTCAGCTCCTTGCTCTTCAAAACTCCTCTTCTTACCCCAAACCTGCTGCTCCTCCTTGGTGAATATACCACCATCTACCACGTGTTATCCTTGATTTGGGGGTTATTCTGATTCCTCTCCTCTGATTTCCTCCCATCTCTAGCTCGTCTCTTCTGCTCTCTTCTCTCGGGCCTCTCTCTCACTAGCCTAGTTCAGGCCACCAATAGCTCTTACTTAAATTACCACACAGCATCCTAAGTGGTCTCTGCTACCATTCTCATCCATGTCTGACTGTAATCACATCTCCTTGCACCAGCCAGAAGGAATTCTCCAAAATAAAAATTTGGTCATGTCACTTTGCTGATTAAAACCATCGATGAGTCTCCACTGTCATTAAGAGAAAGTCCAGTTTCTGAGAATGGTTATGGCTATCTATGTTTTGACCCTTGCTTGTGTCCAAGCTCATCTTGGGCTGCTCCCACATTACATTTCAAACCAAACTTCCTTCAGTCACTTGGATGAGTTTTGTCCTTTCCCACCTTCCAGATTGTGCAAGTTATTTGCTCTCGCTGCAAGATTTCCTGGTCCATTTTATTTGGATAACTGGCAAACTCTTCTTCACTGTTCAGGTAGCAACTGGCTTTCCCCAAGATGTCTGCACAGCTCAGGCTTACTCCTGCAGTTGCCAGCTCAGATGTCACCTTTTCAGCAAGGCCTCCCTCACCGACACCTCACCCACTCTCATGTTCCGTCCTCTGGCTGTGAATTGGGTCTCTTCATACCTCCCATCACACCTTCCTGGATTATAACTTCTGTGCGTATTGTTGTCTCTGCCTGTCTCTGTCCTTCCCCAGCTTCCCTACCCACCACCTTAGATGTTCATGAGAACAGAGACTCTGCTGAATCAGTCACTGATGAATGCTCAGTGCCTAGATTAAGCACTTAATAAATATTTGAGAAGAGAATGATCTCCATGCTTAGCGCAATACTTTGTTTATAGTAGTAGCTTAATTAATACTTGAAGGAGGGATGCAAAACAGAAAGAAGGAAAGAAAACAGGTTAAAAGCTTGGGAGCTCATAATGGCTTTCATCTTTCCTTTCTGTAACAGTTGCTACATCTTCTCCTTGTATTATGTTTGTTCTTTCTTCATAATTTTCCTATTAGCCATTTAAAACAGTTTCCAAAAAATAGATCACACAATCATCAGACTTAGCAGAGCACCCAGCAGGGCAGTGAGACCCTCTTCACGGGTGAACTTCCCAGACTCTTCCAACTCACTTCTTGAGCGTAGGTGTCCACACTGACTTGCCACCTTGTGCAACTTTGACTGAAATGCCAGAATTATTCCACAGCCTTGTCACTTCCCCTGCACTCTTCTTGAAAACAATTACCTAAAGAATCCCCATTTTATTCTATTTTTCTTATATGCCAACTCCTAGATACGCAGCTCTAAGCCCCACCTGCAAGCTGTAAGTGGGCGGCACCGTCATTATTTCTTGACCTTATCTCATCCCTCATCACCTGCACAGTATCGACAGAGATGCATCGTGTTTGTTCTCTGATTTATACTATTTTCCCCCACTTAGTTCACCTTTATTTTATAGAGAACATTTGCTTCCTATTCTGGGCTTCCTCTAAACCATTCCCTTAATGATTTGAGAATACTGCCCACTAGATGAAGTTTAAGGGACTCACCATTCTTTCCTTTCTGAAACAGGGAACTCTGTTGGCCCACATCCCATCTGGGAATCTCTCTCATCACCTGTGCCCCACCAGCTTGGTCCATGAACACTGGCAGTGATCTGCGCTCTTGGGTGCAAGAACACAGAAGGGTGTCAGCTCTAGCCAGGAAATTAGAATTCACCCAGAGTGTGGAGGTCCCCGGATCTGTTCATTCATATGGGCCTCAGTTCCTTCCTACTGAGATTTGTTCTTCCTTTTACAGCCCAGCACCATTCCTTTTGGCAGAAGAGATGAATGTAAAATAGGACTGACGGAGTTTGCACTGTTCTGATCATTCATCAACAGTACCTTGGTGCTGCCAAGCACCAGCCAAAAGGGTTTCTTTTCTTCTTATTCCGTGCTTAGCTTTAAATCCTTTTTCCTATGCTAAGCATTTTTTAAAGCCCTGGTTCACACTTTGAGCTTTAACTTTCTTTTGCTTTAAAATTTTCTTTTAATTTTTTCTTTCACTATTTTTTGTTTATGCTAGACATTATCTTTTACTCACCCCTGGTTCAGAGTTTATTCTTTTAAATTCTGTACATCTTTAAAAACCCAAGCTCATCAGAAAAGGACCTATGAAGCCAACATGGATTCTATGAATTTCTTTTCTCTTTCTCATTTAAATCCATTCCTCTAAAATCATGAAACTAGTATCAGGATGAATTGGAATAGAATCAGGACTGAACAAAGAATTATTTTTTTCATTTATTTTTAGGTACTCACTGCAACCTTGATTCATAGAACACTGTAGAAAATAGGAAAATCAAAAAGAAAAAGACTGAATGCATTCAAAATCTGGCGAACTAGGAATAATCATAACTAACATTTTGAAGTATACACATTTGCAGGTTCCCACCCTGCCCCAATGCATGAGCCACAAAAAAAAAAAAAAAAAAAGGAATCAACTGTTCCTCCCATTTTAATGCTGTCTAAATTCCCTTAATGTTTTACTTACACATTTTTCTGCATCACTGAATATTGTTCTGCAATAGCATTTTTAAAGACTAGACAGCATATACAGTATGATATAGATAAAGTATTATCAACAAATGCCTATTAAGAGGCATAGGCTGTTTCCAACAATGGGGATTAGAAACAGCTGTGTATTGAACATCATTGTAGAGCAAGCTTTGTGCTTATCAATGATTGTTCTGAGGGGGATTCATTCCTAGAAATAGAACTGCTACATCAAGGGGTATGAATCAGATCTGGGGGAATATAGATCAATATATGGACTTTTCATTCTCTGTAAATGTCTGACAATTTGGGAAGGTGATTATGAATCTACCTTGAAATGCAGGGAACAAATGTTCAAGCCCCAGCCATGGAACTAAAATCCCATATGCTGTGGAGCAACTAAGCCCATGTGCAGCAAATACTGAGCCACAACTAAAGAACCTGTGCACTGCAACAAAAGATCTCACATCACACAACAAAGATTCCGTGTTCCATGACTACTAAGACCCAATGCAGCCAAATAAATAAATAATGCTTTAAGTTTCTATTTTCTGGGGATGGGCAGGTATATACCCTACATCCAAAACAAGAGTGAGAACTACAATTTTAAAAGATCCTTATCCAATTTTATAGATGATAAATGATATTATTTGTTGCTTTCAATTGCATGCATTTAATCACTAGTACATAATCACATTTTTAATATGCTTATTAACTTTATTTTTCTGCTTTTGTGAGTATTTGTTCATATCCTTTATACATTTACTTACTAGAGGACTTGTATTTTTCTTAAGATTTATACAAGTTCTTTATAGGATATTAGTAGACCTATCCTTAGGCTTCTCGGGTGGCACTAGTGATAAAGAACCCTCCTGTCAATGTAGGAGATGTAAGAGTCACAGATTTGATCCCTGGATCAGGAAGACCCCCTGGAGGAAGCCATGGCAACCCACTCCAGTATTCTTGCCTGGACAATCCTATGGACAGAGGAGCCTGGTGGGCTATAGTCCTTACTGTCACAGAGTCGGACACGACTCAAGTGACTTAGGTGCACGCAGACATATCCTTACAAATACCTTATCCCTAGTTTTACTTATTTTTAAGTTTTCATTATTTTTATGGAGAACTAGTCTTTATTTAGCAAATTATCTTTTTCTTAAATATTATCTACCTTCTGTATTAAGACTTAAATATCTACGCCACCAAAAGATGATTTTGTAAAGCACTCATATTTACTCCTGGTTTTTATAGGTTTTTATAATCTACTTAAATATTGAATTCATACAGCACTTAATTTTTTATATGGTGTGAGGTAGAAGATCTTAATTTTTGCCCCCAGTGGTTTGCCATATGTTTCAAAAGGTTTTATTGAATAATCTTTCCTTCCCCTCTAATTTTAAGTACTATACCTTTCACATACAAATTATTACATATACTTGAGTCTATTTTTGGATATTCTATTCTGTTAATTTGAAAAGAACTGGCTTTTAAGTTTTCTTATTCAGAAATGAAGAACTTTCATATATTAATAGATTGTTTCTCAATAGAAATGTGGGTTTTTTGAAATAATTCTTCAACATTTCTTATTAAGTTTGTATAAAGACATTTTCTATTTCTGGTTGTTAGTATTAGTCAAATTGTCTTTCTCATCCTATTTTAGGGTTTATCACTCCTATATAGGACAGCAATGGCTGTTATGATCCATAGTTTAGACCCTCTATCTTGGCTTGTACACACATTTCCCTAGCTCCTGGGTCTTGATGGATGGCAATTTTAAGCTGAGTCCCTCTCTTCACTCACCCTAAGCAGGAGACAGCTGCCTTGCCTAAAGTTATACTTCCCAACCAGACAGCCCATGTCCTCTGATAGGTAGGTTAGGGATTATCAAGGTCCAGATTTCTTGCTTCAAAGCAGGGAAATTCTCAAGAACCATCCCAGCTCCAGGGCTCCTCATGGAAGTGGATGTGGTTCCTGGGGCAATTTCATCACAGTCTAACACTTCCCCCACTGCCCCTAAGGTCCTGGCCCTGAGAGCATTTACCAATGAGCTTCCTGCAAGGGAGCCTCCAATTCAGAGGGTTTTTTTTTTCCCCTTCTGGGAACCATTATTAAAATAGTTGTTAGTAGTGATCTAAGAAAGAAGGCTGAACTAATAGTCCAGTTTGGAACTGGATCACCTGCTAACCAGTTGGCAATGAAGACCTCATCCTAGAAGCTGGTACAAAACTTTATGCTTGCTGTAGCCCACTCCAGTGTTCTTGCCTGGAGAATCCCAGGGACGGCAGAGCCTGATGGGCTGCCATCTACAGGGTTACACAGAGTCAGACACAACTGAAGCGACTTAGCAGCAGCAGCAGCAGTGCAAGACTAAAATTTTATACCAGTGACAACCTGAGATAGGATACCCTTGGAAGAAAATTCACTGGCAGGTGCAGTAGCTTAAGTTTGAGAGGTTCTGAGGAAGTAGTAATTATAAGGACAATGGCTTGCTGAGTGGCACTGATGTGTTGAGGAAACACAAGAAAAGACTGAGGTAATTAATCACTAATTGAAGGCTAAGTGAAAATTGGAGGACCACGTTGGCAGCAGGTAAAGATGCTCTGATTTCTGATCCCTTGTGGGAGAAGGAGGTTAAGGATCAAGGCCAAGACTTAATTATAAGAAAAACAAAGCTCCAGAGAAAGTTGGATTTTCAGCCTGGGTAAGAGCACTTTACCTGAAGCTTCAATACTTTGGCCACCTGATGCGAAGAACTGACTCACTGGAAAAGACCCTGATGCTGGGAAAGATGGAAGGCATGAGGAGAAGGGGATGACAGAGGATGAGAAGGTTGGATGGCATCACTGACTCGATGGACATGAGTTTGAGCAAGCTCCAGAAGTTGGTGATGGATGGGGAAGCCTGGTGTGCTGCAGTCCATAGGGCTGCAAAGAGTCAGACATGACTGAGTGACTGAACTGAACTGAAGAGCACTTTGCCAAGGTTGTGGCCCGGATTGGGGAAGGTGTGAAATTGTGAGGTTTGAGATGACTCATTGTGGTCTATATACTTGAAAACATTTATACTCCAGATCCCCTGACCTCTCTGGACCTACAGAGGTGACTCACTGCTCCCTATTTATATAGAGCACCCCCTTGCTTAAAGATGATACAGAGGTCTCTGGCCTGCAAAGGAACCTGTATCCTTGAATGAATACCCTACCATTAGAGTGGGAGCTTATGGTGGCCAAGTAATAAGTGGAGTCCTGGGCCCATCTTGCTTGTAGGCCAGTGGGCCCACAAATCCATCCCTGGGATTTGAAAATGTCCTTGGATTCCAAATGTATAAATGGAACGGGCACACTTGGTAGATGACAGAATCTTTACACAGGTTCCTGACCATTGGGGTAAAAGGTGTTATAGTGGGGAAGGTCAAGTGGAAGCCTCTGGAACTTCCCCTTCCCAGTCAAAAATTATAAATAAAACGCTCTATCACATCTCTGGGAGAATAGCAGAAATTAGTAGCACCCTAAAGATGTCATCATGATCTAGGGTGCAGGGCTGGTAGTCCCCATAACACCCACTTTCCAGTGTGTTTATTAAAAACCAGACTGATCCTAGGGGATGCCAGTGGATGACATCGAACTCAGCCTAGTAGTAGCTCCAGTTACAGCTGCTGTGCCAGATGTGGTACCTTTTCTAGGGCAGGTCAACACGGCCTTAAACATATGGCATGCAGCCACTGATCCAGTGAAGCCCTATTTCCATCCCCATCAGAAAGAAAGGTCATAAATGGCTCTCCTTCATTTTGGAATAGGCAAGAGAATACATTAACCATCTTTCCCTGGGACTGTTAACTTCCCTAACTTCTGTCATACTGTAACCTTCAGAGATTGAAATCTACTGGACCTATTACAGAATGTCACACTCATCCATTATGTTGGGCAGGATGAATAAGAAGTAATGAGTAGTTTGGAGGCCTCAGTAACACACACTTCCAGAGGATGGGAGATAAATTCTATGAAGATTCAGGGACTTTTTGTATCAGTGAATTTTGTAGAGACCTGGAGATGTTGATTCATTACTTCCAAAAGTGAAAGGACAAAATTCTGCATCTCAAACCTCCTATCAATAAGGAGGTAGTACAATGCTTACTCCTTGGAAGGAAAGTTATGACCAACCTAGATAGCATATTCAAAAGCAGAGACATCACTTTGCCAACAAAGGTCCATCTAGTCAAGGCTATGGTTTTTCCAGTGGTCATGTATGGATGTGAGAGTTGGACTGTGAAGAAGGCTGAGTGCCAAAGAATTGATGCTTTTGAACTGTGGTATTGGAAAAGACTCTTGAGAGTCCCTTGGACTGCAAGGAGATCCAACCAGTCCATTCTAAAGGAGATCAGTCCTGGGTGTTTATTGGAAGGACTGATGCCAAAGTTGAAACTCCAATACTTTGGCCACCTCATGCAAAGAGTTGACTCATTGGAAAAGACTCTGATGCTGGGAGGGATTAGGGGCAGGAGGAGAAGGGGACGACAGAGGATGAGATGGCTGGATGGCATCACTGACTCGGTAGCCGTGAGTCTGAGTGAACTCCGGGAGCTGGTGATGGACAGGGAGGCCTGGCATGCTGCGATTCATGGGGTCGCAAAGAGTCGGACACGACTGAGCAACTGAACTGAACTGAACAAAGCCTGGTAATCTAGGTTCTGGAGGAAGCATTTTCCATTCTTGAAAATATTGCTCTGATTCCCCTATTGAGTTACATGATAGGCCACCAGTCTGGGGTAGATCCCAAAGCAGAAAAGGGCTTGAGAAGACAGGACCAAGCTGTGATGAAAGCAGGCCTGCCCCATGGTCAATATTACCTGGCAGACTCTATTAATTAGAGGAGTTGGTATGGGGAAAATACGTCCTGTGGAGTTTATGGGGAGCCCCAAAGGAAGAATCACAGCATAGTCTCCTCGGGTTCGGAAATAAGGTCATGCTAACCTTAGAGGTGAAAAAATGGCTCCTGTATGCTACTGGTTCCTGGTAGAGATGTATGCCTGATTGCAAGACATTAAGTGACCATGTGACCAGAACTATTCACTATGAACTAGGTTCTGGCAGACCTAACAAGTAATAAGGTCAGCCCCAGCAACAATTCCTCATAGATGAATGCTGTCCAACAAGCAGGGCCAGTGAGCACAAGCTGGGTGCCAGGGCCCATAGATCACTAGCTTCACCTACACCAACGCTTTGCCCTGAGCTCAAATCTATGACCACCAGGGCAGGTCCTTTAAGACTCTCCTGGGAGACCAAATGACAAGTGAAAAAAGGCTGAGCTTGGTTCACAGCTGTGCCTGTGCAAGATGTGGGTGTGGGGTGACAATGGACCGCTACTATACCACAGCCTCCCTCAGAGGTGGCCTAGAAAGGCAATGATTCAGAAAATCCTCCCAAAGGACAGAGCTGCAGAAGGCACAGCTGGCATTGCACTCTGCATGGAATGAGAAGCAGCTCAAGGTAAGAACACATGTTCTTATCTTAGAGGTAAGAACACTGGCTTAAGGCCAATGGAGAATGGCTCCTCTAGTGTGTTTAGGGGCCCAAAAGAGAGGGCTTAGAAGTTCCCAAACAAGAAGAGATGGGGAAGAAGCATGAAGACAAACCTCCAGAAGTAGACACAAAATGTGAAGATCTGTATCTCTAGTGTTAACTAATCCAGCATAGAAGGACTAAGTAAATAGGCAAGAGCACGCCCTGTTCAACTGATGTTAACCTGCCTCTCCATCAACCCCTACTCAGTGCTGGCAGAATGTTTGCAGGAACTGAGTGGCCATAGTAACAGGGATGAGGGCTGTGCATGGGCCAAACAGAATCAGCTTCCAGGCACCAAGACTGATGGAGCTACTGTTGGCACCAAATGTCTCACCTACCAGGGATAGAGACCAATGCCGAGTTTCTGAACAGGGACCATTGCACTCTATGCTATATCCTAGGAATGATTCATCTTGATTGGATTTGAAACATGTTCTATTCATGTGTTTGCCTTTCTTACCTGCAGGCCTCAGCCAGCATCACTAGTTTAGGGCTGAATATTTGAGCTGCTGATCCAGACCTGACAAATATCATAATGGCCTGAGGCACCCACTTTACAGCAGGGGAAGCACAACAATGGGCACATGGTTATTGGATGCACTAGTCCTAGCACATATCGCATCATCCAGAAGCTGGATAAAGCAATGGGATAGCCTTTCAACCAAAGTGCCAACTCGGAGATGATACTCTCTCTGTGAGGACGGGGCACCCACTCCAGAACATAATATACATGCTAAGTCAAGGCACACTATATGTGCTATATGGGGCTGAACCTCCACAGACAGGATATACAGTTTCAGAGGAAAAAAGGGAGTGGCCCCACTTACCATCACTCACAGTGAGGGAACTAGTGATTCCTATCCCTAAGCTCTGTAGATTTAGAGATCCTGGGTCTCAGGGAAGGAAAGCTCCCACCAGTTGACACAGCAAGAATCACATTAAACTCTAAGCTATGAATCCACCTGGTCACTTTGGGATCCTTGTGTCAAGAGACCAGCAGACACTGGTCTGCTGAATCACTAGGGTAACTACCTAACCATGAAGGAGAACGAGGGCTGCTGATATACACTGGACTAAGGAAGGATGTTTCTGAAAACCAACTGATCTGCTAACGCATCTCGTGGTAGAACCTTGTCCAACTTTGACAGTAAATGGGCAAGTGCACAGCCATGGCCCGAGAAGGGCATGACAACTACGGTTTCCAGTTACTCAAGCATGTGGGTCTCAGTCATCCCACCAGGTAGACACCTAGACCTGCAGAGGTGCTGGACAGGTGCAAGGTGATATTAGGATGAATGGTAGAGGATAAAGGCAGTGAATTCCAGCTGCAATCTTGACACCAGCTATAGAATTGAGGGTAGTAGTTCATCCTACTTAATTTCCTCTTCTGAGTTCTCTTTTCTTTTTCATTAAAATCTTTCTTTATATTTACTTATTTCTCTTTTATGCTTTTTAAGGCTACATTTTTACTTCTTGTGCTGAAAGTTTACTTACTGTAGTCTTTTCTACTTATTAATTAAAACATTTAAAATTGTACATTTTCTTTGATTATAGCTTTCACTACATTCTATCAGTTCTTGGGTGTGGTATTCTCATTTCATGTCTAAATAGTCTAGAATTATATTTTTATATTTTTATTTGAACTGAGACCTAAGAATGCTTCATTTCATTTTTAAAATTTAACTAAAAACTCGTGTTTAACAAAATTTTATAGGGTCTCTTTCTCAAATGTTTATATAAATTCAGTACTCTAGTATCCTTGATTTTCCCAACTAAAACATTCGACTTAACAGCACATTGCCATGCACAAATGATTTCTTAGGTCACATTTTGACCTAGTGGATCATCCTTATTTAGGCTATGGTTCCCTTCTCCATCCTTAAAATATCCCTTATATTAGAAGGCAATATGGTATTGGAACCATCTATAGTATTAGAAACCATCCTTCAACCAGCTACAGCCCAACTTCCCACTCCTATTGCCAAGTTGAAACCTCAAACCAAGCTGATTTACTGGAACTCTTACCACAAGCAAAATCCCTCCTAAACAAAGTCCCAGTGTTTTCTATACTTGCCCTTTCATTCATGAATAAAATGAATAGAGCCTCTGACCCTGACCTGCTCAATTAAAGCCCACCACTTTCTTCCAGTAGTTCTTTTCTGCTGGTAGAGCCGCCACACCAAATTCAATTCCTGTGCGGCTCTGAACTTCACACTGAACTCCTTGCCTGCAGAAATACACTATCCCCCCAAAAAGCATCCTTTCACTGAATTCATAATTGGGGTTTTTACACTATATTGCCTGTCTCTGAGTAGCTGCTTTTTGCCTCAAGCAGGAGACCCAAGACTCAATTCCAGTATGTGCCCCAAAATTTTTATTCTTGTTGTTTCTTCCCCTCCCTGGGGCTATACAAGTTCTCTTTTCTTCTCCTAAAAACTCAGAATGATAAGCAATGCCTCCATATTTTTCTTTCTGCCCATCTTACAGATGAAAACAGAGGCATTAAGAAATGAAGAAACTCTTCGTAAACAAATTAATGATGGGGTAGCAGCTGAGCTAGAATTTGTATCTCCTACCTTCTGCTCTAGTTATGGTTAACCTAGAATTATGCTCAAGTATATAGAATTGTGTTCCTTCTCAATGGGCAGCTTCAAATGGAAAGTGGTCAATATCTAGCCTTCAGTGTCTACGTAGTAAGATGGCACAGGCATAAACTCAATAACCATCTCAAATTCGATATACGTACTCTGTAGTCTTGTGTCCTTGGGACATTTGTATACTCCCTGCCAATCTCAGATGACTGTTCTTAGTTTTACCCTATTTTACCTTCAACCAACAGTGCACCCCAGTCCTGTAACCTGAAGCTTCTTTTGATCCTCAATTTTCCAATGTAAATGTTAAATGTGTAAAGTCTTATAAATCTTAAAGATGAGAAACAGCTATCAGAGAACTTAGGAACAGCAGCCTTGCTCAATTCTCTATGTTCAACTACACGGGCCCCTTTATTCTCTCCAATATTAATGAGGTAAGTTTCATGGTACTGTGCAATTGGTGGCAATTCAAGTACAAAGGGGAGAAATTTTCTTAAATTAAAGGTGCAAGGAGGAAGGGGAAGTCAAGCTGAGCTGTTGATTTCTCTTGTGTTTCAGCAACATTTTTGGCTGCCTATCTGGTGGCTCAGACAATAAAGAATCTGCCTGCAATGCCGGAGACCCATATTCAATCCCTGGGTTGGGGAGATCTCCTAGAGACGGGAATGGCTACCCACTCCAGTAATCTTGCCTGGAAAATCCCATGAACAGAGGAGCCTGGTGGGCTACAGCCCATGGGGTCATAGAGTTGACATGACTAAGCAAATAACATAACTACGCAGCCCAAACACTTTGGCTGCTGGTGGAATATGCTGTACCTTTCTGCATGTGGTAAGGATGTGTAGAAGTACACACTTCTTGCTACAGCAGACCATCTGAACTCATTCTACCATAGCCTAGCTTCTGGCCTTGGGTGCCCGAGTAACCTCTGATAACACACCCATAACTTTTGTTTATACTTGTCAATAAAACCCCCTTCTACCAGTCCTGAAGAGGATATAAGTATCAAGGAAGGGGGTTCCCAGCTTAGGATGTATCCCGGGAGAAACCATTCTAGAGTAGTTCACATGAGACCTTGAGCCTAAAGTCACCCACGAAGGTTCTGTGATGAAGAAACAAAGCAAGAAAGTTTTTACTCGACACTGTTCAGAAACACAATGCTGGACCTCCAGAAACCTACGAACAATATAGAAAATCAAGATACAGGCATGTGAGAAGTATGTGTCAGAAGAATCAAGATGGGAACAGTCTTTTCACTGGTACCCATGAACGCATACAAACGCAACCATGTACACAGGACTCTGGTCTTTGTCCAACACAACCCATTCTGTACACCGCTGTTTATCCATGATACTTCTCAACATCACGTTCTTCATACTACTCTATTATGGGAGGAAATTCTATTGCCTAGAGAGTAGAAGTGCAAATTCTTGGCAGGAAGAAGGCAGTGTTTTCCCAAGTCCTCCTATTTGGCCAAGGGACTCTCCTCTGTTGAATCCTACCTTAGTCGGACATTCCTAAAACACAGCGCTCCCGACAACCACTACCATTAGATCATCGCTGACAAGGGAGTAGAAATATGCTAGACATACCTGGTTTAAATTTAACTGCTCACATTTTGCTTATATTCACCCCTAAGGCTTTGTTCTCTACTTACCATTAATATATCGACTTATTCATTCATTGATTCGGCATATTGTTGACTGTGCATAGTGAGATGGGGGAACAAAACTGAAGCCAAGAAGCCTGCATTAGAGGTCATCTCAGGTGAAGGTAGGAAGGGATAGATGGGAATAATTTGAGAATGAGGATGCAGGCGGATGATCAGGTTTGGAAAGGAGAATAGATGAGTATGGCTTTGGGCATGTGTGTGTGTGGGGGGGGATTTCTTTATGATAATCAAGTAGAGATAACCACTAGGCATTTGGGTAGAAAAGAAGGCATGGGCTCAACATACAGATCAGGGAGTCATCAAAGAAATTGTGTGGGCTGAGAAAGCTGCCTAGACTAAACCTGGAAGCATACCAAGACTACCAGGCCTGAGGAAAGGTGAGAAGGACATGGAAGAAGGTAAGGGAAGGAGATGAGGATCTGAAAGAACATAGAGCCAGGGCACCTAAAGAAGCAGAAACTTTCCTTTTTAGAAGATACAAGACATAAAACGTTTTTTCTGTAATTCAAAAATTACATCAATGAAACAATCCAAAATATTCATTGAGGGTGTATGTTGAAGTAATAACGAATTTTACAAGTGATTGTCCTCACCTTTGAAGACCTTGCATCCTGGAGAGGTATGCACCTTAGCAAATACAACATAAAAGCATCTTATTTCTCACCAACAGTGAATAATACCTATGGGTTGATTACAGAAAAACTCTTTAGTTGATGGTAAAAATGAACAAAAGACTAGTGATGAATCTGCATTAGAATTTTGATCTTTTGTATATGTGGGTCTATCCCTTAGCATGGGCTTCCCTGGTGGCTCAGCAGTAAAGAATCTGCCTGCAATGCACAAGATGTGGTTCAATTCCTTGGTTGGGAAGATCTCCTGAATAAGGAAATGGCAACCCACTCCAGTATTCTTGCCTGGGAAATCCTACAGACAGAGGAGCCTGGCAGGCGACAGTCCACAGGGTTACAAGAATCAAACAGAACTTAGTGACTAAACCATCACCATCCCTTAGCATGACGTGAAGTCAGAGGGAACATTACCCCCTAGAAAGCACACACTGAAGTTTAAGTTTCCAGAACATGGCTCGGTCCAAATGGAGTGTTTACTAAAGACAGCTGAAAGCAATACAACTGGAAGGCCAGTCTGAACTGCGATCAAAGAAAGTGGGCAAAAGTCAAAACTAGAGAAGGGTATCAGACAATCAGGTCAACAGGATGAAGCCAGGCCATCAACAGATAACTGAGCCAAGGATTAGAAGTCAGAAACCAGGCCAACACTTGGGAAACAGAACAAAGACAGAACTCAACGAGGGCCAGAGAAAAGGGACAGGAAAAGGCACAACTGTCAGAGACACGGCAGATGTGGAAGCTGCCTCACGGCCCAGGAATATGCATGATGGCCTCGAGGAGTGGCAGGATTGAATTAAGGGGTTAAAATGACCTGCTTCTGCAGTTACAGGTACAGCAAAGTCTTCATGAGAGAAGATCATGCTGCATTTTGGCTGCCACCCAACTCCACCCTCCCAGGGGCCGCATCCCATTTTTCTGCTGTAGAGTCCCTCACTGGCCTGGAGTGTGTCTGCCTCTGGCCAAGGGCAGTGCTTTCACTTTGTCTCCTAGGCTGTAATCACTGTTAAAGACTAGGTGTGGATGATCTATTTGTAAATGTGTAATAGAATGTTAAGAAATAGGCATGTCTCCACATAATTACCGGAGAAGGCGATGGCACCCCACTCCAGTACTCTTGCCTGGAAAATCCCATGGGCGGAGGAGCCTGGTAGGCTGCAGTCCATGGGGTCACAAAGAGTCGGACACGACTGAGCGACTTCACTTTCGCTTTTCACTTTTATGCATTGGAGAAGGAAATGGCAACCCACTCCAGTGTTCTTGCCTGCAGAATCCCAGAGACGGGGGAGCCTGGTGGGCTGCCGTCTATGGGGTTGCACAGAGTCGGACAGGACTGAAGCGACTTAGCAGCAGCAGCAGCAGCCACATAATTACATAAGTAAATGAGTGAAATAAACCAACACTTACTGGGACTGCTGAAAACTAGAGTCATATGGAAATGTTTCATATTGTAAGGGAGGGTTATGAGAGATTCTTTGTGGTTTTTCTCTTCTACTCCTTTCATTTACCTTTATTTATTTATTTATTTTTTCCTTTCAGGTTAAAGCTGACTCCACATCCTAAGGGACCAACACGAGCCATCAAGTTAAATGATGTCCCTGATAGCCCTGTGGATCAATAGTTATATAGGCCTATTCCTCATCTGAGCTCTGTCAGGGCCCAAATTATACACTGTACATGAAAACCACCTCCTGGATTTACTGTCTTGCACGCCCACCCCACCCCCGTCCTCAGTCATAGCAGGTGGTTTATTGTCCTGCATTTCTTTCTTTTAAGCTTTAAGTAAGTCTTTGCTACTTACTGATTTCTCCACATTTCCAAAGTGCAGAGAGGCAATTAGCCAAGTTCTCTTCCCTTTCACAAAACAGCCATGATTTCTTTGAGTTCCAAAGAAACTCTTCAATGTCCTTTTTCTCTCCCAGTAGTATGAGCATCTTCCCATTACATGATATACAACTGATAAAGAGATTACAATAGTATGAGGAAGCAGACAAGAGCTTGGCCTGCGGTGTTTTTGGTCCCCCTAGGATAACCCACTAGAGTCTAGACCATCAGCATTAATGAGGGAGTGGCTGATGAGTCGAAACATCTAGTTACACTTCTGATACCCAGGCCCTGGGGTAAATCGCCTCACCTTTCTATGCCTTGGTTCTCCTCTCTCTTAAATGGGAATGATTTCACTTCCTCACATTACCTCCAAGATGATATTTACCTAAATCAAATAGAGTATATGTGAAAACACTTTATATTTTGGGGAGGGAAAGTGTCCCATATATTCTAGGTTCTATTATTTAATATTTCTATCTCAGATGGATCTGGTCTCTTGAATCACTTTCTAACAAACTGGACTTGAATTATATTGAACTGTTTTTGAGCTTTCTAATCTCCCAATTGTGTCAGATGTCTGGAATTATAGCCCTCTGAAACAGTGTGTGAAGCGTGCTTTATGATATGGAGACCGACTCTTGTCTGGTTAAAAGACAACGTCTCATGGTTTTCTAATCAGAGTCCACCAGAGGTTCACCAGAGGTCAGTCTGGGAGCCAGATTAATGAGTCATCTTACTCCCATGAACTGTAATCTTCAAATTTCTCTCAGTTTGACCCATATCTTATCCTTTTATGTATGTTCTTGGGACATTTCTGTTTAGCAAACAGCAGCAATACTCACCACTTTAATTATGTTTAAAATAAATAAACAAGACATCCTATGTTCTGTTGGTCCAAATAGATGAATATGGTTTCAGTGAACAGTTTCTCCATACCCTTGTGCTATTGTAAATACTTTTTTAAACTCAAATGCCCAGTTACCCACATGCTGACCCAGTTATAGTCTATCCTGTATAGCTTTTATTTTAACAGTAAGTGGTTTATTTTAACAATAAGAGAAAAATAATGTACTCCTCTAATTTCAAGCATAATTCACATTAGCTACTGTACTCCTGCATCCAATTATATCAACCCAATGTTTTCCATACCATCCTATTCCGAGTCACTCTAACTAACACTTCATTGTGACCTGTCATTTAGCTCATCTTAACCAACATTTAGTTAGCTAATTGAAAATATTTGAGTACCTTCTATTTCTAAATCTGACTCAGCTATAAAACTGTGGGGAAGTGGTCAGTGCTGCTTTTGTATTTCCGGGCCCAAACCACAGTTTTGTGGTCATGTGTACTGGTCAATTTCTAAATGCCTGAGTTTAATCAGCATTCAATTTTGCAATCTGTGCAGAAAATGAATTACAGATTTCACTGACTCTCCTGCTTGCAGGACATAAGGATGCTTCTCACCGCTACTCACAGAGTCAATTCGGATCATTTTCCCAGGGTTCTCTAGCACTGTTAGGGATGTCAAGGTTTAAATTGGGTCCTGTGGTCTCTGCTGTACTCCCCAGTGAGTATCATCACATACAATGGCCCATATCTTATTCCTTGTATATGTTGAGCATATTCCTCCTTTTCTTCACCCCTCTAGATTATTGTAAGACTCAAGTGAAGTAATAGAATAATAACTAACATACAGAACTTTATAGGGCTTCCCTGATGGTTCAGATGGTAAAAAATCTTCCTGCAATTATAGGAGACCCAGGTTCGATCCCTGGGTCAGGAAGATCCCCTGGAGAAGGCAGTGGCAACCCACTCCAGAATTCTTGCCTGGTGAATTCAATGGACAGAGGAGCCAATGGACAGACGACAGATGGTTCATGGGGTCCCAAAGAGTTGGACGTGACTAAAGCAACTTAGCATGCATGCACGCAGGGCTTTATAGAATTAAAAGTGTCTTTTCTTAAAAGTGGGGAGGGGAGCCTTGAAAATTTAAATCCATTAATAACAGTAATAGTAAATAAATGCTTTATTCAGTTTTCCTCTGTTTCTGGGTGATCAGCTGTTTTGAAATACTGACACATCCCCGAATGAGTTCCCCATTCATTCTCTAAGCTCAAAAGATTTCAACTTCCTGACTATGACCAAGCCATCAGGATAGAATCTCTCTTCATCATTTGGATTGACTTGCATTCACTGATACCCCACTGTAACTGTGGATCATCTCTAAGTGTCTTATTCTGTTTAATAGCTACATCATTGTGCTTTTGAGTTGGCAGAAAGCTCAAAGTTAGCCGTGCACAGCAAATGGCTTATGAAGTAATATTGACCCTGATGTCTGATCTTAAATCCCAAAGTCAGTGCTATTTAGTTTTATCATTTATGGATTCAGTCCACAATTACAGTAGACCAGGCAAGTCTCCCTGAAACAGTCCCTGCTTTAAGCGTTAGCCTTTAATTTGAAGGTATTTTCCCCAGCTGGAAGTTGTAATAATGCTCCATTCCATCTGGCAACACAACAAAGAACTGTAGGATTTATAAACTGACAGATCCTCTAATAAGTGTGAGTGAGAGATCAAATTTGCATCCTTTTATGTCACTAGGTACCACATCTCATCACCTATTCTGACTCTGGGGCCTTATTAATAGCCAATTTGCACACAAGCATTGGCATGATGACCAAAGTCAATCATAACCACAATGGAAAATGCTCCACCAGACAACTACAAAGTTCATCAGCACCCAGAATGTACAGATACAGCAAGCTGGGAAGGCCACCCACCTGAACATGCCACCTCCTAATTTCTAAAGATTGACCTGTCTGACAAACTAGAGGTTTGTGCCCTTCCTCCCTGGTCTACAAACATCCCTCATATAGCAACTTGGTCAATAAAGCAAATTACTTTCCCAAACAGAGATTGACAGGAGACAAAAATCAGGGGTGTTTCTGGTTGATTTAAAAGCATTCATGGAAAGTCCTGATGGTAAATGCATTTTGTGCCCATTAGATCATGTGTGGTATGGAGACAGGACCTACAATCCTTGTGTTGACATGTAAAGAGATGTCCATTAGAGTAATCCTCTGGTCTCATGGTCATGGGCCACCCCTTACAAATAAAATAGTTCATGGATGGAGGGTGAAAAGTATCAGTTCACACTGCTAAGTTAGGAGAAAACTATGAACCCTAAAATTTGGTCTCTTTCCTCTCCTCTTTCTTGGACCAGAGTATTGCTGCAATCCTAGATGAGTATATAAGCTGTGAAAACGTTAATTTTCCATCAAGGGGGCATTCTTAGGGTCTAGACTGGAGAGAAGGGCAGCAGAACATATTAACAAGCCCATCTGGTTGCATATTTATATAATGGCTAAAGTTAACCATTTGATTTCCATCTGACTGGCTCCTGTGTTGATCTTCAGTTGGCTTTGATTTCAGGCAAGGAAGAGAGGAGTGTTATTTATGGGCTCCTTTCAAATCCCAACAGCTTCATTATATAGCCATAGGACTTGTGGTAACATTAGTTGATAAAACAAACCAACCCCAACATTTCATAGACTTGGAACAACAAACTCATATAACAGTTCAATTTAGCAATTGAGCAGCTATCCTCCAAGTAGTGAATCAAAGCCTGCCTCCTTTCACGCTCAGGTTCTATTATCTTCAACACTCAGTTTCCAAAGCCACCAAAAAGGTCAATGTCATTCTAACAAGTCAGAGGGGAAGTGTGCTTAGAAGATACAGTAGGAGGATTTTAGGAGCCAGGCCTTCAAGTGGTACATGTCACTTCTTCTCACATTCTCTGGCTAGAACACAGTTACCTGGGCACAATAGGAAGGCTGGAAAATGTATTTGAGCCATATGCTCAGGAAAAAAAAGGAAATGGATTTGGTGAGCATCTAACAGGCTTGGCTACAATAGCCCAGTCTAGGGAAAACAAAAGGTCAGTTGATTAGGTTTCAGATCATTGTCAGAAATTCCATTTGGATGGATATGCCTCAAGAATAAATTGTATGAGAATTTTCCAAAAATCTCCTCTATGCAATGCATGCTGTTATTAGACAACCTATCAAATGTTATAGAGACGTGTTAAAGGCAAACCTTGAGACTTGCATTGTCTACCACAATTATACCCTTTGAGCCCACAATCCACCTCTGTGCCCATCACCTGCACTGAGGATGCATGAGATCCTGGCACCCCGGACTTCTTCCTAGACTCCTGGGCTTCATCCCACCTTGCACCCCATTTCCATCTTGATTGCCCAACTCTCTGCTTCTTGCTTCATCCCTGTTCATGGTGTGACCCCTAAGACTCTCCTTGGATTTGACCCTGATCTTTTCCTTTCTATCTATTGCCCTAATGATTGGTACTCAAACCTTAGACAGGTTTCTGGCCACTGACAGTGACAAATCAGCTGATTTCTGGTCTGAGTTACCAGACTGAGCCTCAGTACCAGCCCCTCAGACCTTTTACTACAGACAGAAGAAGGCATGCATGCTTTAGGAAAATACATTTTTCACGCCTTACAAAATTCCCCACCCAGCCAGATTTTTAATTTTAGCTGCTAAAAAGTATTCTGTACGTAACCCGAAACAAACTTTATAATAATCCAAAGATGCTGGTACTGATGTCATCCCCATGTTAACTATAGGAGAAAAAAAATAGACTTAGTAAAGCATGGTATTTTAGGAAAATCGCACTGAAGGGCTTCTGTTTGAACCCAGTTATTCCTGTCTCTTAAGTTTAAGCTCTAGAAAAGAGCACTGATCATGATTTAGATGTAAGCTTCCCAGATGGCACTAGTGGTAAAGACCCCTGCCTGCTAATGCAGGAGACACAGGAAGATCCCCCGGAGGAGGGCATACCAACCCACTCCAGTATTCTTGCCTGGAGAATTCCATGGACAGAGGAGCCTGGTGGGCTACAATCCATAGGATCCCAAAGAGTCAGACACGACTGAAGTGACTTAGCACGCATGCATGTGTGGCTTAGGTGAGACAGAAATACACCAGGTTAATAGCAGATTTCTGGGTGAATCTATTGATGTCGATCTGGTCCCAGGCTATACAGGTCTCTCCTCAAAGAGACAACTGCTAAAGGACAGCATTATGGGCCAGTCCATTCACATGGAAACCCAGACGCCATCATTTCTGAGTACCCACAATCACAGTGCTGGATGGTTCACTCTGATGGGCTTCACTGTCCTTGACCCTTCTGAGGATATGGCTGTTCCCTCCTTGTCCAAATCATAACACACTTTCTGTTTATCAGTCATGACTTGATTTTCCTGACAATGTGAGGAAATCTCAGCCCCAAATGTCTGCCAATGATTTGTGGATGGCAGGTAAGCATGTTAGCAGGCTATATTTAACATAATTTGAAATTTCATTGTCTTTCAGTAAAAGGCAGCTGTTTCCAGATGTCATGAATCAACCTTTATGTCTGACTGAGGTGGTGTTTGAAGGAAACATCTTGCAATACTGTCATGTGTTTGGGGGAGTTTCTTGGACTCGATTATTTGCAAGCCAGAACCTGCTGCTTTCTGGTGAATTGTTATTTGGACTGCTTCAGTAACCTCCTGTTCAGATATGACAATAGGTTGACAATTCCATGGTTCAGCTGCCCTGTTTGGTTCTCTCATAACCACAAAACTGCAGCCCATTCAGTATCAGGAACTTTGAAAACATTTGCCAACAATTCAATCACACATCTTCTTTGAGGAACACACTCAGTGAAAGCTAATTGGTGCTATTGTCAAGCCCAAGAACATTTTATTGGTTTTCCTGGAATTACTTAATTTTTCAAATCCTGAATTTGCTTCTATTTCTGTAATGTTTTGAGTACTGAGTTAATTTTTGTGTGCATTTGTCAATTATTCCCATCAACTTATCTTCACTTAAGTCACTCAATGTAAGATACTAATTAGCTGAGCAATTTTATTGTTTAGTCTGTCAGATCTCTGGTTATTTTTATACCATAGAAGTCTTCCCAGGCTTTTGGTGGCTTTGCCAAATTTCTGTCCCTTTGTTTTGCTACATTTCCCCCATTGACCCCTTTCCTACTATGACGTGGATTAATTCAAGTCATTTTTCCTATTTTTGTAACAATCTCATAGTAAATGCTTTTATGCATATTATTTTAGAACTCATGTGTCATTTGACTATTGAGGTAATGAATGCATGTGTGTGTAGCTCAGTCACTCAGTCATGTGCAACTCTTCATGACCTCATGTACTATAGCCTGCCAGGTTCCTCTGTCCTGGGATTTCCCAGGCAAGAATACTGGAGTGGGTTGCCATTTCCCCCTCCAGGGGATCTTCCCCACCCAGGAATCGAACCCAAGTCTCCAGTGTCTCCTGTACTGGCAGTCAGATTCTACCACTAAGCCGCCTGGAAGCAAGGCAATACATAATCGCCTAATATGTAAAGGAGGAAATTTGGGAAGTGTGATGTCATTCTTTAGGTCAGAATTTGAAGGAAATTCAAAGCCACAATGAACATAATTCTTGGAAACAATGCTTGAGTACCATGGTTTTCAAAAACTATCAGTTCAGCTCAGTTCAGTCACTCAGTCGTAGCCGACTCTTTGCGACCGCGTGGATTGCAACAAAGAGTCGGACACTAATGAGCAACTGAACTGAAAACTATCAGAACTCAATATAGTTCTGATACTAGAACTATAGTTCTAGTACCCTTTTTCAAGCTACAATACTCTCTATTCTTATTCAAATTTCCATTCATTGATCCCAGAGCTGAGGACTCATATCCGATGGCATATCCATTTCTGATTCAATAAGTAGGCTTCTCTTTACTACGTTTAGTTTCAGATCTACCACATATTTCTCACTTAGTCTGGCTGTCAGTTCAAGATATTTGGTAACGAAATGTGGCTACCTTGCAGGTCTGCACATTGCCACCTCAGTTCCCAATCAGAGGTCTCTGATAGCTGTGCCTTTACTGGCACTTCCTTTAATGCCCTCTCATCATTAAATGGCTCAAGTGGATGACTGACTCTGTCAGCCAGAACACTTCAGACAGTCACAGCTCACTGGCCTGAAGTGCCTTAAATCTCTGGTTCCAGAACATCAGGCCCAGCCGTTTACTTGCAACTATTTCCGGTGTGTAAGGCCATTCCTGAATGAAAGGGCCATCCATCTCCCCATGGATTCACCTCTAATCCTCCTTTCCCTGACAACTCTAGCCTCATGATGAGTTACTAAAACCTCTGTGGGATATCAGAACTGCATGAAGTGACAGTGGCACAGTTTTCTTCATGCACAAGGACACTGAGCTGGGTTTTGCGAGGTGTGTAATTAGTATAATTACTTTATTTTGATTGCTGAGGTTAACAACATGGGCAATGCCCAAGCATATTATCATCATCAATTGATGAGCTGGAGTTTTAAAAATCTGATTATATGACATGTGTTCAGCTGTATCACCCTCTGCGTTGCTGCTGGGGAATAACTATTATCTTATTTCTTAAGATGCTTAAATAATTTTGCCATGATACTGTGCCAGGTATGAGTAAACCCAAAGAAATAAGCTCCCTGAATACTCTGCTGTGTGCATGTTTGCATATGAGCCATTTTCAAACAGCATCCAAGAAAGCAGGGAGCTCACTGTCAGTTGATGAGGAGTATGCCAGCAGAGTTCAAAATACATCTCCCTGTGTTAATCCCCAGAGGGTACTGATAAACAAGTGGTTCTTGCCTGGGGCCATTTGGCCATATCAAAATTTGGCAAAATTTGATAAATGTTTCTGGTTGGGCTGGGGGTGGAGGGAGAGAAGGAGGATACTGCTAGAAGCTAATAGACAGAGGCCAGTGATTTTACTAAACTTCCTACAATGCACAGCACAGCCCCCACAACAAAGAACTGCTTGACTCTAAATGTCAACAGTGGAGATGTTGAGAAACACTGGGTTAGACCAAAGAAAATGACTTACAGCGGTTTAAGAGAAGTGCATAGAACTATACAGTAATAACAAGGTCAAACAGTTCACCCACTCAAAACTATTCAATAAGAATTACAAAAATTTCAACAGTCAGCATCATTTGTTGGAGTATCCCTAAAATGGAAAGACCTCACCTTGCCTTCAAAATTAGGTATTCTAGGAATATGGAAAACTCCCTGAAATTAGGACTTAAGATTTACATGAACAATCTGCCTTTATTTCAAAGGTTCTTTCTCTCAGAAATAAAGATAGGATAATGAATCTTTCAACGCCCATCCCAATCCTCCCACACTTATATGAGGATTCCTTCATGAAATCATGTTGTGTGTGAGATAGCCAAAAGGCACAATTTTATTTAAAAAATGATCACTACCCAGGGTTTCATGAGTCCTGACTCAGGATGATGAAAATTGAAGGGCAAGCCTTATATCACAAATAGACATACGGTTTAATTTATGTAACATAGGTTATCATTGCCTAAATTCAAACTATTCCCCAAATTTTTCCCTTCTTTGTGCACTGTGACTCAAATAAATGAAACAAAATTTAAGTTTAATTCTTGACCATTGAAAAAGCACTGCTTGCAGGGTGGACTATCAGTCCTTCAGATCTTAGCATGAGGTGGTTGTGAACATGTGCTGGATTTCTTACATCTATTTCTGATGAGTATGGAAAGCTACAGATGAGCAAGTCTCATAATCAACTGAGCTTCAGAAATTAAGGCACTTGTCCAGGAAGGTCCAGGAATCCCAGAACCCCTGTTTCAGCCACATCATCCCAGGAGTGGTCCAAAAACCTACACACATAGAGGACAACAATGAGAACTGTTGCCCTTTATTAGAGCTGGAGCTTTGATCCCAAATCCGAAGATGGATCTTGAGCCCTGCTGAGCTCTGCTGCCTGTCAGAACTCCTCTTGGCCAGACTAGAAAGGCTGAAGTAGCCTTCTTTCCCCTCAATCTTACTCCAGTTTTCACTTAGCTTTAAAGGTGGGGTGGGATGCATCTCTTTCACCATAGAAAGGGAGTACCTCTGAGGTCAGCCTCCTGAAGGGCAGACCATCTAAAGAAAGACTAGGCAATTCAGGGAGAAAGGAAGACAGACAAACACACCGTACCAGGGACCTTCCCTGCATGCCCTTAAAAGAAGACAGTCGTAAAGGGAAAGTCAGCCAAGATTCAATCAGGGCATGCAGAGTCATTGCACTCAGGCTGAAAAGAGTTAATTTTAAATGCTTTACATAAAAGAGTTTGATAAGAACAGCAGTTGGGGAAGAATTTTCCAAAGTGATTTTGCCCTTGGTATGAGGACATAAATGCAAGGCTGGCTGCTACTCAACAGGGAGGTAACTTCAGCTCTCATCATCATCCTTTTAAATTGGGGTCAGTCCTGGGGATATGTCCACAGCTCTAAAGCTATATATTTGTGGCCCCAACTCAACAGGGCAGCTTGCTGGCAGACTATGGCAGCAACTGCCCGCCCAGCAGAGGTTGTCTTTAGATTTCAGAACCTGCCTTTATCCTTCTGGTCCTCCTCCCCACTTTAATTTCTGTCTCACTCTAGTTCCCTTTCTTCTTCTTCCTTTCTCCTTTGTGTGTCCTGAGCCCTTCCCTACGGGGCTGATTTGACAACAGCAACCAAGCTTTAGCTTCTTAATTTGTTTCACTTAGAGTTTTCCATTTTAAAGCTTTCAGAAGTTTCATCTCACATTACAATTCTGATTAAGTGGCTCCTGCTTTGCCTCCCTCCTAGGCTTGTGATAAGAACAGAGGAGTGTTGAGTTCTTCATGTCTATAATGGTCCCCCAGAACTCCTGAGAGGGAGGTTTTATGTTTAGGACAACAAAAATAACTCTCATTACAATTAATAAAAGAAAAATGAGACACCCTATGTAGAATCTCAATAAGCTTCAAGTATATTAAACATTCAGGAAAGAGATCTGTTGAAGGCTCAGCCTGTTATGACCCAGAAGGGGCACCACAGTTAATGGGACTGAGAGGCAAATGACACGAGGTGATGTTTAGGGCTGCCAGTTGCCACAGCAACTTGAAATGTCTCCAGCGGCAATCTCACTCCTATGTTAAAGAACCACATTCTCAAAGAAGAGAGGTGACAGAGGTCATATCAGCTTCTCTCTGACAACCAACCTCTAACTCACTACTAGGTATAAGGCTTGGGAGGCACTTTTAATACATCCATTATGTTATTTAACCTTAAGATTGCTCCAATATGGACACTTCTTCCAAACAATAGTATAACTTTGAGATGAGGTGGACCATGATTTGAATCCAGCCTCTCTGTACTGTGCTACTTTGGTGATTCTGACCAAGCTTCTTAACTTCTTTGAACCTCAGCATCTACTCTTAGAAACTAAGATTGTATATTAGCTGCTTTTGCTGCATAACAGATATCTCAAAAATCTCACTGTCTGTAAAAAACACTGACTCCCTTGCTCACAAGTCTGCCAGTAGTTGTAGGTCTACTGGGATTGGCCTGAGTTAGCAGGGTTCAGCTCTAGGTTTTAGGTCAGGTTCACATGTTTACATTTTCTCCTCGAACCAGTGACAACCCATGGAATGTTCCTCTCACGGCAAGTCACAGGAGCACAAGGGGCAGCAAACTGCAAGCACATCTGAAGTCCCTGGTCAAGTCAGATCTGCTAAGATTTCATTGGCCAAAGCAGTTGCATAATCTAAAGTCAAGTAGGTAGAAATGTACTCTATCACCACTCCTTCCCATGAAGTCTTTGTAAACCACAGAGACAGTGAAGAATTGAGGTCCAATCTCTCACAACTGAAATAACTATCACATAAAGGTGTTGAAAACACTAAATGAGATAAAAACATGTGAAGCCCAGGACAGAGGAGGAGCTGAATAATGATAGCTATCATCATGGGTTAATAGTGTTTTTGAAAACTATGCCCATCTACACAGAAGTTCCAAAACGAGACAGACATTACTTTAATACCTTTTAATGAATTGTATCAACTGTAATTACTAAAACACAGCCCTAGATTTTTGCACCCTATCTCTATGCAACTCTGACAATGTCAGTAAGCCAGGGCAAGCTATCAAGAGGCATATACACAAACTCTGAAACTAGAGATGTTTGTCCTTAGAAACCCTGGCTTCCTGTTCTGAGCCACTTTCTCCAGTTGCTCTGGCCTCATTTAACTCAGTAAAAAAAGTGTCCAAACATTTAATCATACTGATATGTCCTTGCCTTAATTAGAAACTATTAGTACATCTGGTGGGCTTCCCCAGGTGGTTCTAGTGGTAAAGAACCCACCTGCCAATGCAGGAAATTTAAGAGATGCAGGTTCGATACCCGAGTCAGAGAAGATCCCCTGGAGGAGGGCAAGGCAACATACACCAATATTCTTGCCTGGAGAATCCCATGGACAAGAGGAGCCTGATGGGCTACAGTCCATAGGGTCACAAAGAGTCAGACATGACTAAAGCAACTTAGCATGCACACAGTACATCTGGAAAATATATGCTCCCTTTTTTATATCCACATGGGGTAATGGGAGAACAGGTATGTGGTAGGGTGGCTAATTTCTAATCTCTTCTCATACAGACCTTTTTCTTTTTCTCCACTTCTTGCAGGGAAATATCTTACAATGTGGGGGAGAGGCATGTGTTTTAACCTCTCATGATGATCTTAGGGCCCTTTTCCTGGATCCACAACCCCTCCCTCTTGCACCATTTCACACACACAGGGAACTTCAAACCAAATTACCTCCAATACAGGCAGCATTCAAGTTGACAGGGACAGAAATGTTTTAGAACATCTCATAGCACTCTAGGAGAGCTAGACTTTCCTGGGTTAAACTCTTCACTTCATCACCCCTTCAGTGGACCCAGGGGATGTTATTTGGACTCTTCAAGACTGCTTTCTAGCAATTATAATATGGGGTTAAAAACACATGCCTTGACATATTACAGATGGGATCAGAGGAGATCATTTACTACTGAGAAAACATCTATGAAGTGTTGCATGTGCCAGATCCTAAAGATGGAGACATAGCCACTGCCTCCAAAGTTTAAAGTCAGTCCCAGGCACATAGTGTGAGCTCAGTAAACCATTACTATTACTGTCATTTATATTTATCTTGAGATATTTAACAAGCAGCACAGTACATGAGTCCACCTGCAGGAATGAACAGCAGTCTTAAGAGTTGTATCAAGGTGCTAGAGGCCACCTACTATGCTAGGATCATAAGGAGTAATGACCAGGAAGGCTATGGCCACATGGCCACATAGGAAACTCAAAGTAGCGACCATTTACTCCCCAGTAAGAAAGTATTCTGACATTTTTTAAAACAAATGGTACAGTGTTATCATTTGAAAAAACATTTATTTTAAATGATAAGTACACACTTTTCATTTAAGCTCCTATCATACACTTTTGATGGTTCTGTTTCCTATCTAAATGCTACAATAAAGAGAGCTCTCTTATGTATGCTGCTTTTACTGTCCAGTGATGCACAGAAAACCTACCCTGGGTGATATTCCAGTTCCAGTTCTCAGACGAACACATTATGGCCAAAGAGGAGTCATCATGTCACAGGCACCAAAGATTCCCCTGCAGCCACTATCCATGGGTCCAAAGCAGAATAAAATGAGTCCAAAGTCAAGACTGAAGGAAGCACCTCTGTGTCATATGTCAGGGACTTCAAGCCAGTTTGACATCTCCACCCTCCCAGAGGCCTGCTGTCCCATGAGGACTCACTTCCTCAAGGACATCTAAAGTTTCCCTATGTTTTCAAGTTGATAAGGGACAAAAAGGGGCCAACGGCAGCCAGTTGCAGAAGAGAGGGAACAAGTACAAGAGCTCTTTTAAAAACCAGAGAAAGGAATGGCCATGATATTCGTTCCAACCGTGGTAAAACAAAGGCTTAAGACAACCTCAGCTTTCTGCCAGGTTCGTGTTTACTTGGTAACATTCACCTCCTCCCCCAAAGTACGAATGATTGAGGTAAATGAAGCAACTGTATTTCAGCAAATGAACACTATTCCGGTCAAGGAAAGAGTAAAGAATCAGAAAATTCCCATGCATAATGGAGAAGATTCTCATAAGAATCATGGCAAGTTATTGCACATTTTTACCTAATTCTGGCTTAGGGTCGTGGCAGTTCACAGCTTATAGAAATCATCCAGTCCATTTGATCTGGGAAACTGAAGGCCAGAGAGGTGAATTGCCCTGTACTAATAGAGGACTCTTGATCCTCAACCCAGAGCTGGTTATATCATGCTAACATTTCTTTCTCCCAAATGCAGAAAACAAGTGTGCACTTACACACACTCACAAACACACACAAAAGGAAGACACAGAGGACTAATCAACACATCACGAGACAGGTATTCTTGGAAAATATCTGTGACAAAATAGTCTCCAAAGAATATACAAACACCGACATTTAAGATTATTATTCTAGTTGCCAAGACAACAAAAGAACAGTATCAAAGAAAGAAATAACCAGGAAATCTTCCCCCAAGTTCAACACCAAACCACAAGAGACTAAGCATGAGGCACCTCTCACCTTGGGACTTTGGGTGCAAGGAAGGCACTCAGGACCAAGATATTCTTGATCCCAGAAACCCGAGCTCCTCCCAACCATGGAAGTACCACACAGCAAAAGTATTCCACGCCAGTGTGCTGCAGGCTAGAGTGATCTGAGGACTAATTCCATGCACATGTGCCTAGGAGGTTTGTTTAGGGGAAAGCTATCCAAAAGCCAACTGCAGAGTTCATTTTAATAGCACTGAGGTTGTATGCATGTCTAATCATGGGATCAGCAAATTACATGCCTGGTGCACGGACCATATGACCTTTGCGGGATTGTGGAACAATTGAGTGCATTTGGGAGAAACACTAAGAATTCACTGAGCATGAGGCCAAGCTGCGAAGCTGTTGCACAGGGAAGACAAGCAGCAAAGATGAGCAACAAACTTGTGAGAATCTCCTAAGCCTGGGGCACTAAACTAGGTACTGGAGGATGATTCACTCCACCCCAAATTTGCTGTAGAGAAAACTGCATTAACTCTTTTAATGAAAGGGCACCCCACAATGAAAGCTCTAAATGCTTGTCATCAAAGACAGACAGATCAGGATGGGAATAGGGTTGGGAAAGAAGCACTTCCATCCCTGGCTGTGCCCCCTGGGCGCTCTCAGAACTTATTGAATAAGAAGGCCTTGAGGATCTTGAACATGGAAAGGCCCTAGTAGACTAGCACAAAGTTAGTTAACAGGCGTTGCAGATGGTGAGTCAGGAAAAGAAGAGCTAACAGCATTCTACTCTCTTTTCTGCCTGACCAGGTTTGCATACCTCTCTCAGTGCATTGGAGAAGGAAATGGCACCCCACTCCAGTGTTCTTGCCTGGAGAATCTCAGGGATGGGGGAGCCTGGTGGGCTGCCGTCTATGGGGTTGCACACAGTCGGACACGACTGAAGAGACTTAGCAGCAGCAGCTCAGTACATCATCATGTTCACACAGGACCATATGTACATGCACATGTGCAAACACATACACACACACACGACACACTCACAGGAGTTACCAATCTGTGATTGTAAAAAGGCTTGAGCAATATTAAGTCCTAGACCTTTGGCGATAGGCTATCATGAGAGAGGCTGGAAACATCAGGAGAGACGAGCCTACATACAGGGTCTGAGAAGCCTCTGACTTGAATTTAGAAAAGAAAAGTTATGATCTCCTTTCCCCAAGAAAATCCTCCAGAACATAAAACCCATCCTGACATACAAATGCACGTGTGTGTGTTCAGTTGCTTAGTCTTTTTCGACTGTTTGCGACCCCACAGACTGTAGCCCTCCGGGCTCCTCTGTCCATGGATTTTCCCGGCAAGAACACTGGAATCGCTTGCCGTCGGTTCCTACTCCAGGGGATCTTCCCAACCCAGGGATAGAACCCTCGTCTCGTGCATTGGCAGGCAGATTCTTTGCCACTGGACCACCAACTAATTACAAATGGTGCTGTCAATACTGGAATCTTTCCTCCTCTTATTTAATGTTTCCCAAGGATACACTCTGTGCTGAGGACTAATTTCAAAGCACCTAAGAAGCAAGGGTTTGTGAGATTTGAGTTCCTCACAGATAAGGACATATTTCCATCATCATTGTGTGTCAGTTGTCAGCACACAATAGATCTTCCTAGATGCCTGTTGCTGTGGGAATGGCCTGCCCACACCACATGCTCACACTGCAGAGGTGTTCCCCTAGTGAACACCTCTGCCTCTTACCTGAGAGTATGCAGTATAACGTCATTAATATCATCTACACTGTCCTGGTGGCAAAGCCTGAATATGGCCCCACTTATAGGAAGGACCATGGTGGGGAGTGGATGTTGCCTACTCTGCCACTAACTCAGGGATTTCTTCTCTAGTTATTAGGTTAATCAGGACACCTTGATTGAAAGCGAAAATGACAGCTGAAACTGGGTTAAACAAAAAGGATATATGTTGGCTAAGTTCCCAAGAGGATAATCATATTTCTTTACCAGAAGAAAGGTGAATAGATACTGAGTGGCAAAAAAAAAAAAAAACACATGTCCACTAGCGTCTTCTGCTTTTACAGCATGGGTGACCCTCATCTTTCTAGCTCTTCTCCACACCACAAAAGAGTCGGTCAACAAAACTACACTCTTCCACCCACCAGCTGTCTATTCTTCCTCCCAACCAAAAGTTTGTCTCAAATTATTCGTACATATTACACATGCTAGACACTTAAATTACCCCTTCCATGCCTTAGCATTTTAAACCAATGCAGTGAGTCTTTCTGGAGACCACTGTGAAGGCTGAATGTTAAGGAAGGAACTGTGGAGAGTGTGGAGGAGTGACTGACTCCTCAAGGTTTCTTCAGGCCCCTGAAATCATACCATAGGGGCAGCCAGCCGTATTGGGTCCAAGTCCTAGGATCCCAGAAGAGAGGTTAAGTGCCAAAGTACATCCAAGGGAGAGTGCTAGGGGTCGAACTGCTAAGGAAAACCATGTCCAAGCAGTTCACAGAGGAAGAAAGCTCTGAGGTGAGCATTTACTGCTGGGGCTCAGACCCCAGGGATTAGAGACCCATAGAAGGCATAAGCAAGGAACAGTGAGAGGGGCTGAGCATGAGCTGATGTTGGGGACGGTGGGCAGTTTGAGCAGAAATGCTCGTGCTGCTTTCGGCTGGCCATAAGGTGGGCTGGCTCTTCACATGAGGGACTAGCTAAATAAAACTTGGCTTCCATCGAAGGCTATGCCCCAGGGCCCTGCTCAGCCCTTTCCTTGGGTCTGGGTTTTTCCTCCCTATCCCCATTCTAATGTTTTTCCTAGAACTAAGTCTGCACATAGTGGTTGATCTTCACAAACAGAAAATCCTCAATATTTACCAAACACCAAGCATTAGCTCATCCTTGGGCTATGTGTTGGTGATACACAGATGAGATGTTATTTTCAACCTTGGAAAAATTTGCTGAGGGTGGGTGAAGCAGTTGAGGTGTTTTTTTCTTTTTTCTTAATGATGATAAAATATTGGTTCTATGACAGAGGCTTATACAAGGTTACCATAGGAACTCTGAAGAGGAGCAATTAACCCAAGTGCTCTTAAGGTTGTGGGAGGGAACAGTAGGCAATGAAGGTAGAAGGAAAGCCGGGCTTGATCCTCCATGGAATGGCACAGGGAAAAGGAAAAGCAATAGGAATTAAGAGCTGGATCAAAAAAAACATGATGATCTGTAATTCTTCCCTAGAGCATGAGCTTCTTGGCATGGGGCCTTCTATCTATAGGGGGCTCCGTAAATGTTTGTGAATTAAACAATGAACAGAACGCCTTTGGTACAGAACGCAGACCTACAAGACCAAGGGGCATTGCTTCCTAAATATTATCACAGCCTTGAATTTCTCATTATGACTCTCTGAGTAGTTTAATTAATAATTGCTAAGGGAAGAGGAGAGCAAAGTGATAATTAATAGCTATTGGCTAGAGCCACTGCTGAATTAACAGTCCAATTACAAAATGAACAAACCACATCCAAAAAGAAGCATGAGTTCCAGGAGCAACGAAAGCTCATGGGTACCAAGGACCCTGGGGGATTTCTTCATCTGAGCAGCTACTAGGTGAAGTGCATTCCGAACAGAATGAATGAAGAAAGGGTAAATGTGAATATTTGCTGGGAAATGACTCCCTCACCATGGTTTGCACTTCCTAGAAATGCAAAATTTGCCACTGGGTTCCTTTTCCTCCCAACCAATAGCAGAGATTAAAATAAAAACAGAAGACAAGGGGCAGGTTACAGCCATCTTTTCCAGGGTGTCAAATATCCAGGATGCTTCTAGAAGTCCCAGAGCCCCACAGCACTTGAGGTCCACAAATCCCTAAGACTTGATGGCTTGTTGATTTCTCCTTCCAAAGGCAGTAGCATGTGTTCAGGAAAATGATAACTACAGGACTGTTCATACACAAAGAACATCAAAAACATCTGTGTGTAAATAGCTGGGTGGTTGACCATTCCACTGATCTCTTGGGGTTAAACCTGTGTATTTATCCCCATCGTCCCCATCAGGGATCCTCCTGTTGCTGTCTTTTCCATGCACAATGACTCTTCAGTAACAGCTCGCTTCACTCCACAATCTCTTCCCCACAAAGCAGGTCTTCAATGTTCAGTCTTTTAGAAAGTTATTATACCCAAACCATTAATATAGCTAAGTTTTTACTTTCTTTTATGAAGAGCCTTCTATGAATATGAGATCTTCAGTATTAGGTAACTTAAGGAAGGTATGGAAACAACCCAAATGTCCAACAAGAGATGAATGGATGAAGATGTGGTGTATATATATACACACAATGGAATACTACTTAGCCATAAAAAGAAGTAACTAATGTCATTTGCATTAACACTGATTGACTTGGAAGGCATTATGCCGTGTGAAATAAGTCAGAGAAAGACAAATATCATATGGTATGCTTATATGTGGAATTTTAAAAATACAATAAACTAGTGAATAAAACAAAAAAGAAGCAGATTCACAGATACAGAGAACAAATTAGTGGTGACCAGTGGGGAGATAGAAGGGGAGGGGCAACATAGGGGGAGAGGGGAAAGGGGGGTTATTATGGGATTACATGAAGTCAGGTGTGTGAAGATTTTAAAGATTAAAACAGTACAAAGAATTTAAAGAATGAATCTTTAAGCTGGTGAAATAAAACCAAAAGTTTCAGATTTTTTAAAGAAAAAGGTGTAATTTATAAAACTGTATGGGTATACTAAATAAGAAACAGAAAAGCAGTAAACACAGCAAACAATAACAATAATCTGGAAAAACTGGCAGAAGAGTAGAAAGGAGTTTTGTGTTTTTTTTAAATAACAGTGATTTCTATAACTTGGAACTGCTTTAACTGAAGCACTGACTGAAACAATTCTGTGCTTTTAAAGGTAGCTTCTTTTAAAAAATCCCTCTTTTTCCACCCCCCGCCCCCACCCAGGAAATGTTGTTATATGGAGAGAGGTACATGGTGTAAAGGTGACATTCTCTGGCTGAGCCAAGGAACTGCAATGGTTTAATCCAAGTGCCCTGGTCTTCCGCACACCGTTCCCCTGCAGAGCTCCACGAACTGGTAGGCTGTAGGCTAACAAACTATTTCTTTACATTTCATAGACTGAACTTCAACTAGGACTCAAGTGGGAGCCTATCTTAGCAGATTAAGATCTCAGAGTCAACAGCAATTACTTTCAATTCGCCCTTCATCAGAGTTTATGTAGCAGAAAGATAGGGAGGGTTGAAATTAGAAAGCTAACTTCAAGTCCCATACCTGCTCTCCCTACCTGTTCTCTTGCCCTCTCAGGGTTGCTCTTCTCTTGTTTGTAGTGTGGGTGATCATGCCTGCAGTTTCCACCACATAAAAAGGTATACATATTTGGAGAGTATGGAAGTAGACATGATACACAATAGAAATGCTGTATCAAGACAGAGTGATTTCCACGTTGCAATGAAAAAGAACTTTCTTTTAGGCAAAGACCTCAATCCACTTGCCAGGTAAACTACAAAGCACCTTCGCCTTGAACCTTTCACAGGTTTCCCCTATCTTCCTGCTCCTGTCACAGGCCGGAGTTACTGGAAATGTCTCGGTCACATCATTCCTCTACATAATGTATATTGTAAATTCAATGTCTAGCACATTTCCCAAGGTTTACTTTCTAGGATCAGTATATTAATACATTAGTGGGCATCAAGAAATGTTGGGCTGGATGAAGCACAAACTGGAATCAAGATTGCCAGGAGAAATATCAATAACTTCAGATATGCAGATGATACCACCCTTATGGCAGAAAGTGAAGAGGAACTAAAAAGCCTCTTGATGAAAGTGAAAGAGGAGAGTGAAAAAGCTGACTTAAAACTCAACATTCAAAAAAATAAGATCATGGCATCTTGTCCCATCACTTCATGGCAAACAGATGGAGAAACAATGGAATCAGTGACAGACTTTATTTTCTTGGGCTCCGAAATCACTGCAGATGGTGACTGCAGTCATGAAATTAAAAGATGTTTACTCCTTGAAAGAAAAGCTATGACCAACCTAGACAGCATATTAAAAAGCAGAGACATTACTTTGCTGACAAAGATCCATCTAGTCAAAGCTATGGTTTTTCCAGTCACTTATGGATGTGAGAGTTGAACCATCAAGAAAGCTGAGTGCCAAAGAACTGATGCCTTTGACCTGTGGTATTGGAGAACACTCTTGAGAGTCCCTTGGATTGTGAGGAGATCAAACCAGTCAATCCTAAAGGAAATCAGTCCTGAATATTCATTGGAAGGACTGATGCTGAAACTGAAGCTCCAATACTTTGGCCACGTAATGCAAAGAACTGACTCATTAGAACAGAGGATGAGATGGTTGGATGGCATCACCAACTTGATGGACATGAGTTTGAGCAGGCTCTGGGAGTTGGTGATGGACAAGAAGGCCTGGGGTGCTGCAGTCCATGGGGTCGCAAAGAGTAGGACACAACTGAGCAAATGAACTGAACTGAACTGAACTGGGCATCAAGAACAGAGCACTGAACTTGAATCCAGGGTCCTGAATTCAGCAAACTAGTTCCCCCAAAGTTTATATTCCAAGCCACAGGCCAACGTTTACATCATTTGATTCTTTTCTTTGTGGAGGCCAGGAACTAGCAAAGGCTTACTTGGCTAAGCATCTTCCAGAGTGTGGAGGCTTGCTGAATTCCCCTTCGAGTTTTATCTTGACAGGCAGAAGTTTCATTTTCCAGATGGGAGCTTAGGATTTCTCTTTTGCCCCTCTAAAGCAAAAACCAAAACCACTAATATACTGAAACTAAATAGATTAAGTCCCAACACTACCTGGCTTTGGTTCATCTTTGTATTACCACAGTTGTCCTTACTCCTTTTCTACTTTTTTTTTTCTACTTTTATTGGATTTCTGCCTTCCCATCTGTAAGAGAAGAGATAGGAAAGAGCAAAATAAGGGACGACCCAGAGGGATGGTACAGGGAGGGAGGAGGGAGGAGGGAGGAGGGAGGAGGATTCAGGATGGGGAACACGTGGATACCTGGGGCGGATTCATGTTGATATATGGCAAAACCAATACAATATTGTAAAGTTAAAAAATAAAATTAAATTTAAAAAAAAGGTAGGGACTTAATATCCAAACCTGTGATGTACTCTTGCCTTTTTCATTTCTTTTATCAAAAGAAGAACACAAAGGTCTATTTGGGGGAGTGGAGAGAGAGAAAAAGAGAGCAATGCATCAGTTATTACCTGCACTGAAGTAAAAGTAAAGTGAGAATGAGTATTTTTCTCCGACACTAAAGACATGAAGATCTAGGGTGTGGGATGGTAAGAAATGACAGACTAGGGAAAACTAGTGAGAACTGTACTCACAGTGCTCTTATCTGTGTTCACGAATACATAATTTTTGGATTTTTCAGTTGTACTGAGATAGTTTCTCCCTTTCTTCTCAAAGATGCCAAAAAGAATCCCACTCAAGGGTAAGGAAACACCTGAGAGCCAGGGGACTCTGACAGTGCCCTCTCAGAAGCCACCTT
This sequence comes from Bos grunniens, assembly GCF_055505025.1. Taxonomy (NCBI): domain Eukaryota; kingdom Metazoa; phylum Chordata; class Mammalia; order Artiodactyla; family Bovidae; genus Bos; species Bos grunniens. The sequence continues at coordinate 43,517,823 of NC_141175.1, forward strand.
GCAGCTCTGCCCATGACTGAAGGCTTTCAGAATCTCTTCCCCTAGCACGAGCATATGTTTTTCCAAGCGAGCAGTGCTGACATCAGACTTCCTTGGTGGTTCAGTGGTAAAAAAATCAGCCTGCAATGCAGGAGACCTGGGTTTGATCCCTAAGTTGGGAAGATCCCTTGCAGAAGGAAATGGCAACCCACTCCAGTATTCTTGCCTGCACCATTCCGTGGACAGAGGAGCCTGGCGGCCTACAATCCATGGGGTCTCAAGGAGTCGGACACAACTGAGTGACTGAGAACAGTGCTGGCATCAGCTTAGAGAAGAATCAAACACAAGAGTCCAGTTAGATCCCACTTTACAGGAATTGGATATTGGAGAGAAGACTGGCTAAGGATAGGCCTGCAAGTCCTATCTCTGAGGGTGAGCATGCCCTGCACACACCAGCCCTCTAGGGAGGCTGTGTCCTTGTCTGCGGTGAAAACCAAAAGCCTAATACCTATGTACACCCTGGCAGATTCTCCTTGGTGCAACACTCAGGCCTTAAAGGGTTAAAGCACAGTGCTCTGCGAGAGAGAATAACAGAGCTTACTGTGGAGTTTAAACGCATTTGGACAGGTCATTTAGGCTTTGCAGGTCGTATGGTTTCTTTCACAATTTGTGTTGCAACTGCTGAACTCTGCTGTTGTAGGACAAAGAAGTCATGGATAACATGTAAACAAATGAGCATGTATCTCAATAAAACTTTATTAACAAAAGCAGGTAGGGGGTGAACTTAGAGGGGTTTTTTTTTGTTGTTGTTTTTAATTGAGGTTTGCTCATTTGGGGGAAAAAAAAGACATGTTAAATTAAGAGCAAGGTAAGAGATGGGGGCTTCCCTAGTGGCTCAGTGGTAAAGAATCTGCCAGCCAATGTAGGAGATGCAGATCAGTCCTTGAGTGGGGAAGATCCCTTCGAGAAGGAAATGCAACTCACTCCAGTATTCCTTTTTTTTTTTCTTTTAATATTTTTTATTATATATTTCTTTAATTGGAGGGCAATTACTTTACAATATTGTGGGGTTTTTTGCTATACATCAACATGAATCAGCCATAGGTATACATGTCCCCTCCCTCTTGAACTCCCTTCCCACCTCCCTCCCCAATTCATCCCTCTAGGTTGTCACAGAGCCTGGGAAATCCCATGGACAGAGGAAGCTGGCAGGCTACAGTCCATGTGGTCACAAAAGAGTTGGACATGACTTAGTGACTAAAACAACACTGACTTTGGTCACTGCAAGATAATTCTAGTGGGAATACTAAACACCAATTCTAATACTAATGCAAATATTCCTTGAAATACTGGAACACTGGAAACAATGTAAACAAGAAAAATGTAAATAAATAAAGTGCAGATATTAAAAAAAAAGAGTTGGACACGACTTAGCGGCTAAAACAATAAAAACAAGGCAAAAGATAGCCAATTACGACACTTGCTCATGAAATGCCATAACATCCGAGACCAGTTCTTGTTTAAAAACATAACTGTGGCCATAGAGTTCTGCAATTTGACCACAAAATGTAGATTAACACAATTATCTAAAGCCTATTTTAAATAATGCCTTTTACTTTGAAAGCTTTGCTACCATCTTATTTAAGCTTCGTGGTAAGTATTTGGAGTAGATAGCATCTATCTGTTCATGTCAAAGAGGAATTTTATGTAGAAAAGGAAAATGTTTTGCCTGAGAGCTCACAGATTCATCCTGTGTCCTTGAGTCCTACACTGGTGGATTTTCAATTAGTCACTTGCGGAATACAGAAAACTTCTGCTGCTGCTGCTAAGTCGCTTCAGTCGTGTCCAACTCTGTGTGACCCCATAGACAGCAGCCCGCCAGGCTCCCCCGTCCCTGGGATTCTCCAGGCAAGAACACTGGAGTGGGTTGCCATTTCCTTCTCCAATGCATGAAAGTGAAAAGTGAAAGTGAAGTCACTCAGTCGTGTCCGACTCTTAGTGACCCCATGGACTGCAGCCTACCAGGCTCCTCTGTCCATGGGATTTTCCAGGCAAGAGTACTGGAGTGGGGTGCCATTGCCTTCTCCGACAGAAAACTGGTTCATCTCATTTTTAAGATCACATTACATCTCCAGGACATTTTTTTTTTTTTACCATTTTATGTAAAACTTTGAAATGTTTCAGGTGCTGACCTTGCAATTTGCCACCTAAGCACCTGTTTTTCCTTTCCATTCTGTACATGAATGTGAGTCTGAACTGGTTCTACCAGCTCTAAAATATAGCAGTTGGGTCACCATGACAAGGTGCTGTCACTCATAAAAAGAACAAGATGAGTCACCCCCTGGACTTTTCACTCTTCAGGTCCCAAACCCCTCGAATCTCTCTTATTTAGGGGGAAAAGGAGAGTTAGGGGTTAAGTCTCGTGTCTCAAGGCAACACCTCAGTGAAGAAATACAAAAGAGAAATCCCAGTCAGGTAATAAGAATAAGGAGAGGCTAGGTTTCGGGGTCCCAGCCACACCTGGAGACAAGCTGAGCTGAACCTCTCCATGACTCCTTCCTGAGAAAACATAAATTGGTAGGAGGAGCCGCCTCCTGACAGCAGTCCTTGGCTGGGCCTCTGGCTCCCAAGACAGCCTTCCTAGCCAGGTGCCTTCTCCTTCTCCAGGGCTTCTCATCCTTTTGTTTACCTGTTAGTCCATTCAGCCCAATAAAGCCAGTTTTTTGCATATTAAAACTTAATTTGTTTAAGAACAAACAGTTGGAGGCCTGCTACCCAGGGGCCCAAGTGACAGATCACACAAGGGGCACATCAGCCTCGGGGACTGCCAGTTTGGCGGGTGCCTGACTTCTAGGAGAGACCAGCCCAGCCTGCGAGCTCCTCACTGTCAGGACTCCAAAAGGCATTACCGTGAGCTCCAAGGTGGAGCTGTTTGCCAATACCATGATCTCTCCCCAGATGCAGTTGCTACTGCAGCTAATTAAGAGAACAGTTAAGACTCAGGCAATCAGTCAAGTACACAGACCTCCGTCATCTTCCCAGCTCTCGGGTGCGGCACTGCCCCCAGAGGGCTGAACCATACTCAGTCATTCAGAAAATGACAGGAAGAATTTATTAAATATCTGAAAACTATAAAAACACAGTCATACTGTTCTTTAGCTGAGCCATCCACCAGAGACCCATGCCCAGCAACTTTAGAAACTTAGCAGTCCTCTCAAATTCACACACTCACAAATAAGATTAATCAAAAGCAGTTCAAATCAAAATTTAATTATAAGGTGGAAATGGAAGAGGCTGGGCTGGCCATTCTCCTGGTTTGGTTTTGTTTTGTTTGCTTTATGACTGATCAATACCCCTCGTATCATCCAAATGCATGATAAAGTCCATGGGGTGTCTTTAGAAAGGAAGTAACAGATTAAATATTGAGCTAAACAACTTAATCTTCTTCTGGAAGAATTTTCAGATATTTGTAAACGTAAATCCTATTAGAAGGGTACAGTCTCCATGTACTAGATTATACTGTCTCATTGGGAGAAGTTCATACACAGATACACAACGCACTAAAACCAAACTTCTCTTAATAGCATAACATATACAGATCAGGAAAAAATGCCCTTAAAAAGTACATATACATATATGGGTGTGTGTGTATTTTTTTTAGTAAACTTATTGCAGGGCAGACTAAGAGTTCTTTAGCCTCTAAGCAGGTATTATTCTCTTTGAGCCCTTGGTGATCTGGAGCTAAGAAATGAGGCTGACCACCTTAGAAAAAAGCACCATCATCAAAACATTTCTTATTAAACACCTACTATATGCCTTGTGAGGGATAATGAAGGAATAAATAGAAAGTGTTGCTATATTTGAGCTTGGACTTTGGGAGTCAAACTGGAGTTCAGATTCTCACTCCTCACATATGTGCCTTCCTTCTGTTTCATTATCTGTTAAGTGGAAGCTAGTATTCTTCCAGTTTTAGGGGTTGTTTGAGGTTTAAATGAAATAATACATGCAAAGCTCTTAAAACAAGTTCTGACACATGGTAAGTACTCAATAAAGCTATGACAATAATGACAATGATGATTTCTAAAAACTACAATTTGCAGATGACTTGAATAGTCACGTGGAGAAGGAAACGGTGACCCACTCCAGTGTTCTTGCCTGGAGAATCCCATGGACGGAGAAGCCTGGTAGGCTGCAGTCCATGGGGTCGCACAGAGTCGGACATGACTGAAGCGACTTAGCAGCAGCAGTATATATATATATATATATATATAAATCCCATGGACGGAGGAGCCTGTTAGGCTGCAATCCATGGGGTTGCTAAGAGTCGGACACGACTGAGCGACTTCACTTTCACTTTTCACTTTCATGCATTAGAGAAGGAAATGGCAGCCCACTCCAGTGTTCTTGCCTGGAGAATCCCAGGGACGGGGGAGCCTGGTGGGCTGCCGTCTATGTGGTCGCACAGAGTCGGACACGACTGAAGTGACTTAGCATATGAATAGTCACTGTGATTTCCAAACATGATCTTATTGAATATTCATTACAATTTTATACAATGAATATTATTACTATTATGGTCATTTTAGAGATGAAGAATCGTATCTTACAAGGCCAGGCCTCCCAAGCTAGTAAGCAGGTACCAAGTGAACCAGTCTGGCATTCACAAAAGACTTGAATTTAAGACTTTTAACTCCAAATGAGGGCATACTATCACAGACAGAAAAGAAGCCAAGATCACTGAAAGAGAAAAACTTAACCTTTTTCTCTGGTTAAAGTCCAGGAGGACACATCTTTTAATGTACTATGAATTAACATTTTTTTACTAAAATTTAAAATTATCTTATAGACAAAATCATAATACATTGTTTTATGTATTAAAATGTAGATTTGTTCCACGTGAATATTTAAAATGTACCATGATTTTTTAACCTATTCTGGCCTTTTCATCTTTTTTTGTACATCAAAAGCCTCACAAAAAAGTTGGGGGGAGAATTTCCTGGCTTCCTGGTTCACCTGATTTCACATTATTAATGGATGCCAGGGAATGCAGAGCTACAGAGAGATGCATCACAGAATACTACCAATGTTTCCACCACAGGCAGGACAGTACCAAGCATCCTCAAGAGCATGTGCCGTGCTGTGCTTAGTTGCTCAGTCATGTCCAACCCTTTGTGACTCCACAGACTATAGCCCATCAAGCTCCTCTGTCCATAGGGATTCTCCAGGCAAGAATACAAGAGTGAGTTGCCATGCCCTCCTTCAGGGGATCTGCCTAACCCAGGGATCAAACCCAGGTCTCCCACATTGTAGGTGGATTTTTTTACCAGCTGATCTACCAGGGAAGCCCCCTCAAGAGCACAGTTCAGTTCAGTTTAGTCACTCAGTCATGTCCGATGCTTTGCGACCCTATGGACTGCAGCACACCAGGCTTCCCTGTCCATCACCAACTCCCAGAGTTTACTCAAACTCATGTCCATTGAGTTGGTGATGCCATCCAACCATCTCATCCTCTGTCGTCCCCTTCTCCTGCCTTCAATCTTTCCCAGCATCAGGGTCTTATCAAATGAGTCAGCTCTTTGCATCAGGTGGCCAAAATATTGGACTTTCAGCTTCAACATCAGTCCTTCCAATGAACACCCAGGACTGATTTCCTTTAGGATGGACTGGTTGGATCTCCTTGCAGTCCAAGGGACTCTCAAGAGTCTTCTTCAACACCACAGTTCAAAAGCATCAATTCTTCGGTGCTCAGCTTTCTTTATAATCCAACTCTCACATCCATACATGACTACGGGAAAAACCATAGCCTTGACTAGACAGACCTTTGTTGGCAAAATAATGTCTCTGATTTTTAATATGGGACTAGATCTGATAGACAGAGTGCCTGAAGAACAATGGATGGAGGTTCATGTACAGTAGACAGGGATCAAGACTATCCCCAAGAAAAAGAAATGCAAAAAAGCAAAGCAGCTGTCTGAAGAGGCCTTGCAAATAGCTGTGAAAAGAAGAGAAGCAAAAAGCAAAGGAGAAAAGGAAAGATATACCCTTTTGAATGCAGAGTTCCAAAGAAGAGCAAGGAGAGATAAGAAAGCCTTCCTCAGGGATCAGTGCAAAGAAATAGAAGCAAACAATAGAATAGGAAAGACTAGAGATCTCTTCAAGAAAATTAGAGATCAAGTGAACATTTCATGCAAAGATGGGCTCAATAAAGGACAGAAATGGGATGGACCTAACAGAAGCAGAAGATATTAGGAACAGGTGGCAAGAATATACAGAAGAACCGTACAAAAAAGATCTTCATGACCCAGATAATCACGATGGTGTGATCACTGACCTAGAGCCAGACATCCTGGAATGTGAAGTCAAGTGGGCCTTAGGAAGCATCACGACGAACAAAGCTAGTGGAGGTGATGGAATTCCAGTTGAGCTATTTCAAATCCTCAAGAGCACAGGTAACAGTAAAATTGTAATAAATTAATTAGCAAGGAAAGAGCATGGAGCACTTATTACTTTTGTTTTTAACATTCTAAGTTTATACAATTTAATTTTTACTAATGTCTGTGTTTAATAACAGCTTGGAAATTTTCTGAAAATCTACAAAAGAGCTTTCATGGTAAGTAGGAGCCAGATGTAGCACATTACTGATTCCACACAAAGGAGTCCTGTGTACAAACATGGATCTTTTGGAAAGTGCACGTCTCCATATAATAATACTTTAGAGCAAGTCACTTCTGAATAGTTACATACATTTAAAAACATATGCCCAGGTGCATTTCTTTACATCTATAAAAGAATACATGCCTCACACTAGCCCAGGTGAGCTCTCCACAGACACTGCTCTCCCAGGCCCCCAAACAGTGTGTTAGTACATGTGTGCAAACACTGGCACTGCCCACTACAAAACTTTATTAGAACTGGCCGGGGATGAAAAAACCCACATCCACATGCAGCTGACGGAATAAGCTGGGCTGCGCATTGTCAGCTCTCAGCACACCTAACTTGATGTCACAGATGAGCTGGTGACCTCTGGATGACCACTGGTGGGCTACTTTTCCTCCTTATTTGATGTTACCAATCAGACCACTCTCCTAACCTTATAAAATGCTCAGAAATGGAATAATCAACATCCACTCAGATCAGAGATTTTTTTTTTACATTACTGTGTGTTCATAGGCACACATATACCTACATACATTCACTCCAAAGAAACCTCATGTTTTAAGTTAAATATTGCTCTTCTGAAATGTATAATGCTTGTAAAATTATATGCTATATTCATTTCCTGATATATAAAATGGGAGCCAAAAAATACATTCTTTTAAGAACTGAATTCTATATCCAGATATACTTCTACTATATTTTAGTACACCCATGTTACCATTAAAATTTTTTAAGCTACCACCTGAAATTTCCTTACAGCCAAACTACCACTGTTGAAAGGGAATCTGTCCAATTCTTATTGCTTCTCCTTTTATTGGAGATGGAAACCAATTGACCCAAAATCAATGGCTCAGATCTCCACCGAGGAAAAGAAAAGCAAGTTCAAAGCCTTTTCTTACTGCTCCAAATCTGAGAAATGTCCACTATGAACAAAAACCATACAAATTCAAGGGGGAAACCAGAAAACTATGATTTTCAGGCTCTGCATTTTCCCTAGGAAAATGATTTTATAATGATATAATAAATTTTTCTAGGCTATTAGCCCAAAATGTTGTCTGATATCTATGACTACTTTGAAAAGGAAAAAGAAATTGAGCAGGAAATAGCCACTGAATTTGGAAAGACAATTATGCCTTTATATAGCAGCCTTTTCATCTCTGCCTACATTATACCTAATTTTTTTTTTTTTCCAGTCAGAAGAACCACTGGTCTCTACTTGTAAGGTGTAATCTTCTTGGACAGGATTTTCATACGAAAAGTCTATCTCTTGACTCAAATAGAATCAACTCACTACCGAAGTTCTTTGTTAAGAATCTTCCTCTATCTACCATTCAAAGAAATGTAGAATAAAAAAGGAGGTGGAAAAGAAAGTCCTTTGCAACAAATGAAAATATTTCATAATAGAAAACAAAGCATTTTCCTCTCCAATGTGGCAAGGATTTAGTCACTTTATTTTTATTTATTTTTCTTTAATTTTATTTTATTTTTAAACTTTACAATATTGTATTAGTTTTGCCAAATATCGAAATGAATCCGCCACAGGTGTACCCATGTTCCCCATCCTGAACCCTCCTCCCTCCTCCCTCCCCTCCCCTCCCTCTGGGTCGTCCCAGTGCACCAGCCCCAAGCATCCAGTACCGTGCATCGAACCTGGACTGGCGACTCGTTTCATACATGATATTATATATGTTTCAATGCTATTCTCCCAAATCTCCCCACCCTCTCCCTCTCCCACAGAGTCCATAAGACTGATCTATACATCGGTGTCTATTCACTTTATTTTTAAATGGATTGTTTAGAAACTGGACAAAGGAATGTTAAGCAAACCCCAAGTGGTGAGCTTCCACAAACAACAAAATGTCCTAATAATTCGTGAATAGCAGAGAAAAGGAAGGAAATCTCCCTAAACAATTTCATTTACTCCTTTTCTGCCAAAAATACTCACACAGGAGTTCCCTGGGCAGCCATTCCTCCGAAAATTGAGTTCTTAGTCTTCACATCACTTGCAAATCAATTTAAAGGTGAAAAACATAAGTCCAGACTGTATTTAAGCAAAGGACTCATTGTTTCTTTACTAAGAAAACTGAGTTCATCCAGTTTCTCATTCAGGTTTTGAAAATATCTGCTTGTTAAACTGAATGCAATTTTTCACACTTCTTTCAACAGTTAGAAACACAAAGTGTTTAGAAGAATTATCCAAATGATTTTTGAAAACAACAACTTATTCTGAGGATTGTTGCTACTTGGATATTACTGGGGGAAAAATTATATTGATATATAGCCTGCTTTAACTGATATGAAAGGTCAGTCCAAGGAAGAAAAAAATTTCCAATAAAAAAGAAAGAAATTTCTAAGAGGAACACCTATCATTACAAACCTCTGGTTTCAGAGCTTCATGAGAAACTTGAGCAAAAACTGGGCAGCAACACAGCCAGTGTACATTTTCTGTCAGTAGTCAGGCTAATTCATTCTGTATATTTTCTGAAAATAACAAAATGAGGAGTGAAGAGTGTGTCCCCAGTCATGAACATACTATGTGAATCTCATTCCACCCCTCATTTCAAAACTCTCTCAGATTTCTGGCTTCCACTGTGGTTATAAGTGTGTTCGGGTAGGAAAAAAATCAAAGAGAAACTGGGAGAATTCAAAATCAGCACACTGATTCAAGGATGAACCAAGTACCAACCTGTTTTTTGTCCTACACCTAAACCATGATAAAGACCAACCAGAAAAAAAAGCCTGTCAAAGTCAGTGTCTTTCCCAAGAATTCATTTTTTCTCCCAACGTCCCTGTGTGTGTCAGTGTAACCATCTCTCTTCCATTTTCACAAACTAGAACCTTAAAGTCATCCCTGAAACTGTCCTCTCCTCTGCATTTTGACCTGTTTCCAAGTCTTATTATAGCCCATTTGAATTATTCCTTAGCTTCAGCCCTGTTTCACCACTTCCATGGCCATCAGCCTAGTTGTGCTTGAACAACCAAGATAACCTCCCATGTGGTTACCAGCTTCACTCTAGCCTGTGGCACACAGATCCAGAGGTCACACCACTGTTAGACAAAACCCAAAAGCCCTGTTGTCTTCAAACTGGTGTGTAGAATTAATAAAAGTCCCTAGTCTAAATTCCCCTCTTCTACAGATATGTTACTCCAGTCTTCCTATTTGTGGGACATATAAGTAGACGTCCCCTAGTATCCACTGTCATCTTCTTCCTTTAAAACTGGAATCTTGGATTATAGCTGGACACATCATACCTGAAATAAAGGCTACATTTTATGCATTCCTTTGCAAACAGGTGTGCCCCTGCAATCAAGCTCTGGCCAATACAATCAGAACAGAAGTATTACGTGTAACCTCTAGGTCATACCCTCAAAGTGAAGTAATGTGCACTGGAATTCTTGTTCTTCACATTGACTAGGATGAAGATGTGATAGCAGGATCAGAAACAGCCACTTTAAACACAGAAATGTAAGTCACACACAGGGGACAGCAGAGACACTCTTTCAGCCCTGCCAGTTGTCTGCTTTCAAATGGGTAAGTCAAAGGAAATAAATTTACATCTTACATAATCCATTTTAAGTTGTGCTTCTGTGGCAGTAACCTAACCCATACTCTAATGCATACCCCAATATATACTATATCCTCAATTGTTTGATAAAATTAAAAGTGTATATTTTCTAAGTTCACTTTTATGTATATAAAACCATGGATCTTTCATTCAAAATCATAGTCACTTTTGGCACACAGCCCAACACAAGCCAGCAATATAGCAATAGTTTCATCATTTCAAACCACTTTTTAAAATCTCCAATTGAAAATGTTTCTTTACATGCATTAGTTAAACTTTTCTGGTTGCAGTTGTCAGAAACTTAAGAGAAACAGGAAAATTTATACACACAAACACACACACACAAGCCACACAACATACACACAGAATAGTATGTAATGGTCCTAATGGCTTTCAAGGAATATCAGAAACTTCCCTCTCTCTGTTTCTCAAGTCCTTTGTTCTGTGTGTCTGTTTTATTTTCCTCTCTCACTATAAACTAGCTTCCTATGCCTCCCTATTTGAAGGTGGGATACAGCTGCCTATCAATCCTAAGTTTTACATATTATCATTCAGAAACCCAGAGAGAAACTCTTATTGCCTCTTATGAGTTTTATCATGTATCGACCTAGGCAGACCCTGAGGGCAAAGGTACATAATATAAAACTCGTTAGCCATTTTTATATAGCCTGGCAGGCTACAGTACAAGGGGTCACAAAGAGTTGGACATGACTGAGTGATTAACAAGAACACAACAATATATACTTCAGACTATGTTACAAAGCTACGATAATAAAAATAGTATGGTACTGGCACAAAAACTGACAGATAGATTAATGAAACAGAATAGACAGCCCAGAAATAAACTCATACACACTTACAGTAAAATAATCTATGATGAAGGAGGCAAGAATATACAATGGAGAAAAGACAGTCTCTTCCATATGCAGTGCTTGGGTAAATTGGACAACAACATGTAAAAGAATAAATCAGAACATTTTCTCCCACCATATGTAAAAACAAACTCAAAATGTAAGGCCAGGAACTACAAAACTTCTAGAAGAAAACACAGGCAAAACACTCTTCGACATAAATCACAACGATAGTTTTTAGATCTTATTCTTTAGGCAAAGGAAACAAAAGTAAAGTAAACAAATAAGACCTAATAAAACTTAGAGATGCTTTTGCACAGCAAAAGAAACCATCAACAAAATGAAATGACAAACTACTGAATGGGAGAAAATATTTGCAAACAATGTGAGTAACAAGGGGCTAATATCCAAAATACATACATAGCTCATAAAACTCAATGTCAAAAAAGAAAAAATGTAAAATGACTCCATTAAACAAAATGGGCAGAAGATCTAAACAGACATATTTCCAAAGAAAACAAACAGATGGTAAACAATCACATGAAAAAATGCTCAAAACTGCTAATCATCAGAGAAATGCATACAAAACAACAGTGAGATATGACCTCACTCTGTCAGAATGGCTTTCATCGAAAAGACCACAAATAACAAGTACTGGTGAGGATATGGAGAAAAGGGAACCCTTGTATGCTGTTAATGAGAATGTTGACTGATATAGCCACAGTATGTAAACAGAACTACCACATGATCCAACATGCTTATTCCTGGGTATATCTCTAAAGAAAATGAAGATATTAATTTAAAAAGATACATGCACCTCAATGTTCAAAGCAACATTATTTATAATAGCCAAGATACAGATGCTATCTAAAAGTCCATAAATGGACAAATGGATAAAGAAGATGTGGCATATATATGTATATAAATAGAAACAATGGAATATTAGCCTTAAAAATGGAATTTTGCCATTTGCAACAACATGGATGAACATGAAGGATATTATGCCACACAAAATAAGTCAGACAAAGACAAATACTGTATGATATCACTTATATGTGGAAACTAAAAAATAAAACAAACTAGTGAATATAGCAAAAAAGAAACAGACCCACAGATATAGAGAACTAATGGTTACTGATGGGATAGAAAGGAGAAAGGAACAATAAAAGGATTGTAGATTAATAGAGACAAATGATTAAGCATAAAATAAATAAGGTACAAAGATATAATACACAGCATAGGGAATACAGACAATACTTTATGATAGCTATAAATGGAATATAACATTTAAAAATTGTGATTAACCAAAACCTGTATACAGGTCTGGAAGCAACAGTAAGAACTGGACATGGAACAACAGACTGTTTCCAAATAGGAAAAGGAGTACGTCAAGGCTGTATATTGTCACCCTACTTATTTAACTTATATGCAGAGTACATCATGAGAAACACTGGGCTGGAGAAAGCACAAAATGGAATCAAGATTGCCAGGAGAAATATCAATAACCTCATGATATGCAGATGACACCACCCTTATGGCAGAAAGCGAAGAACTAAAGAGCCTCTTGATGAAAGTGAAAGAGGAGAGTGAAAAAGTTGACTTAAAGCTCAACATTCAGAAAACTAATATCATGGCATCCGGTCCCATCACTTCATGGCAAATCGATGGGGAAACAGTGGAAACATGGCTGACTTTATTTTTCTGGGCTCCAAAAACACTGCAGATGGTGATTGCAGGCATGAAATTAAAAGACGCTTACTACTTGGAAGAAAAGCTATGACCAACTTGAACAGCATATTAAAATTCAGAGACATTACTTTGCCAACAAAGGTTCGTCTAGTCAAGGCTATGGTTTTTCCCATAGTCATGTACAGATGTGAGAGTTGGACTATAAAGAAAGCTGAGCACTGAAGAATTGATGCTTTTGAAGTGTGGTGTTGGAGAATACTCTTGAGAGTCCCTTGGAGTACAAGGAGATCCAACCAGTCCATCCTAAAGGAGATCAGTCCTGGGTGTTCATTGGAGGTACTGATGTTGAAGCTGAAACTCCAATGTTTGGCCACCTCATGCGGAGAGCTGACTCATTGGAAAAGACCCTGATGCTGGGAAAGATTGAGGGCAGGAGGAGCAGGGGACAACAGAGGAAGAGATGGTTGAATGGCATCACCGACTCGATGGACATGGGTTTGGGTGGACTCCAGGAGTTGGTGATGGACAAGGAGGCCTGGCGTGGTGCAGCACATGGGGTCGTAAAGAGTTGGACACGACCGAGTGACTGAACTGAACTAATGTTGTACACCTGGAACTTACACTGTAAATAAAATATGCCTCAATTTCTAAAATTCCAAATTCTACTGACTGTGAAAAACAAAAATAATTTTGATGTAAACTACATCTCTTTCTTTTACTGTTAATACATTTTTTTATCCTCTATATGAGAAATATTTGCTTATTCTAAGATGAAAAAGATTTTCTCTTATTTTCTTCTAGAAGTTTTATGCTTTAGCTTTTTAAAATTCCATAATCTATGTGAGTTAACTTTATGTATGCTATGAGGCAATGATAAATATCCATATTTCCATATGGAAATATATTTATATAATCATAATTATTTTTTATTTAATTTATTTTATTTTTTAACTTTACAATATTGTATTGGTTTTGCCATATATCAACATGAATCCACCACAGGTATACACGTGTTCCCCATCCTGAACCCTCCTCTCTCCTCCCTCCCCATACCATCCCTCTGGGTCGTCCCAGTGCACCAGCCCCAAGCATCCAGTATCGTGCATCGAACCTGGACTGGCGACTCATTTCATATATGATACTATACATGTTTCAATGCCATTCTCCCAAATCATCCCACCCTCTCCTTCTCCCACAGAGTCCAAAAGACTGTTCTATACATCAGTGTCTCTTTTGCTATCTCGTATACAGGGTTATTGTTACCATCTTTCTAAATTCCATATATATGCGTTAGTATACTGTATTGGTGCTGCTAAGTCACTTCAGTCATGTCCAACTCTGTGTGACCCCATAGACGGCAGCCCACCAGGCTCCCCCGTTCCTGAGATTCTCCAGGCAAGAACACTGGAGTGGGTTGCCATTTCCTTCTCCAACACATGAAAGTGAAGAGTGAAAGTGAAGTCGCTCAGTCGTGTCCCACTCCTAGCGACCCCATGGACTGCAGCCTACCAGGTTCCTCCGTCCATGGGATTTTCCAGGCAAGAGTACTGGAGTGGGGTGCCATTGCCTTCTCCAGTATTGGTGTTTTTCTTTCTGGCTTACTTCACTCTGTATAACAGGCTCCAGTTTCATCCACCTCATTAGAACTGATTCAAATGTATTCTTTTTAATGGCTGAGTAATACTCCATTGTGTATATGTACCATAGCTTTCTTGTCCACTTATCTGCTGATGGACATCTAGGTTGCTTCCATGTCCTGGCTATTATAAACAGTGCTGTGATAAACCATAATTTTTAAAAAAACTATTTCTCCTTTCCCCCATTAAAATTTCTTGGCACCTTTATCAAAAATCAATTGACCATATATGTGGTGATCTATTTTTAGAATCGCTGTTGTGTTCCACCTTCTGAAAATGTCCATATGTCTGTCCTTCTACTAATATCACATTGTATTGATTACCGGATCCTTATGCTCAGTCTTGAAGTCAAGAAGTTATTCTTATGTTTCAAAGTTACTTTAGGTTTATTAGGTATTTCTCCATTTCCATATAAATCTTAGAATCAGCTTCCTACTTTCTAGTTTAAAAAAAAAACATACTGGGACTTAATTGACATTGCATTGAATCTATAGATTAATGTAGGGAAATCAACATCTTAACAATATTGGGTCTGTTAGATAAACAAGGTAGTTCTTTCAGTGTTACTTCACACTCCTTTAATTTCTTACAGCATTTCTTCAAGTATTTTGTAGTTTTTAGGGTATAGGTCTCATTCATATTTTATTAAAAATTTTACTAGTTATTTCACGGATTTTAATGCTATTCAAATGGTATCTTTAAAATTTTAATCTTAAATTGTTTGTGCTAATATATAGAAACAACTGGTGTTTGTACACTGACCTTTCATCATGTAACTTAACTAAACTAACTTATTAGTTCTAGTAATTTTCTTGTAGAATCCACTGGATTTTCAATAGATAATGATCATGACAGTTTTACTTTTACCTTTCAAATCTATATATGTTTTATTTTTTTCCTTCTGCTTTATTATAGTGCTTAGGATGTCCAGTACAATGATGAATAGAAGTGAGGAAAGTAGATATCCTTCCTTATTCCTGATTTTAGAGAGAAAGCCTCCAGTCTCTCACCATTAAATATACTACTTCAGTTCAGTTCAGTCACTCAGTCATGTACGACTCTTTGTGACCCCATTAACCGCAGCACACCAGGCCTCCCTGTCCATCACCAACTCCCGAGTTTACCCAAACTCATGTCCATTGAGTTAGGGATGCCATCTAACCATCTCATCCTCTGTCGTCCCCTTCTCCTCCTGCCTTCAATCTTTCCCAGCATTAGGGTCTTTTCAAATGAGTCAGCTCTCCGCATGAGGTGGCCAAAGCATCGGAGTTTCAGCTTCAACATCAGTCCTTCCAATGAATACCCAGGACTGATTTCCTTTAGGATGGACTGGTTGGATCTCCTTGCAGTCCAAGGGACTCTCACGAGTCTTCTCCAACACCACACTTCAAAAGCATCAATTCTTCAGTGCTCAGCTTTCTTTATAGTCCAACTCTTACATCCATACATGACTATGGGAAAAACCATAGCCTGGACTAGACAGACCTTTGCTCGCACAGTAATGTCTCTGAATTTTAATATGCTGTTCAAGTTGGTCATAGCTTTTCTTCCAAGGAGTAAGAGTCTTTTAAGTTCATGGCTGCAATCACCATCTGCAGTGATTTGGAGCCCAGAAAAATAAAGTCTGACACTGTTTTCACTGTTTCCCCATTGATTTGCCATGAAGTGATGGGACCGGATGCCATGATATTAGTTTTCTGAATGTTGAGCTTTAGGCCAACTTTTTCACTCTCCTCTTTGATTTCATCAAGAGGCTTTTTAGTTCTTCTTCACTTTCTGCCATAAGGGTGATGTCATCTGCATATCTGAGGTTATTGATATTTCTCCCGGCAATCTTGATTCCATTTTATGCTTTCTCCAGCCCAGCATTCCTCATGATGTACTCTGCATATAAGTTAAATAAGCAGGGTGACAATATACAGCCTTGACATACTCCTTTTCCTATTTGGAAACAGTCTGTTGTTCCATGTCCAGTTCTAACTATTGCTTCCTGACCTGCATACAGGTGTCTCAAGAGGGAGGTCAGGTGCTCTGGTATTCCCATCTCTTGAAGAATTTTCCACAGTTTATTGTGATCCACACAGTCAAAGGCTTTGGCATAGTCAATAAAGCAGAAATAGATGTTTTTCTGGAACTCTCTTGCTTTTTCCATGATCCAGTGTATGTTGGCAATTTGATCTCTGGTTCCTCTGTCTTTTCTAAAAGTAGCTTGAACATCTGGAAGTTCACGGTTCACGTATTGCTGAAGCCTGGCTTGGAGAATTTTGAGCATTACTTTACTAGCATGTGAGATGAGTGCAATTGTGCAGTAGCTTGAGCATTCTTTGGCATTGTCTTTCTTTGGGATTGGAATGAAAACTGACCTTTTCCAGTCCTGTGGCCACTGCTGAGCTTTCCAGATTTGCTGGCATATTGAGTGCAGTATTTTCACAGCATCATCTTTTAGTATGTGAAATGGCTCAACTGGAATTTCATCACCTGTACTAGCTTTGTTCATAGTGATACTTCCTAAGACCCACTTGACTTCACATTCCAGGATGTCTGGCTCTAGGTAAGTGATCATACCATCGTGATTATCTGGGTTGTGAAGATCTTTTTTGCACAGTTCTTCTGTATATTCTTGCCACCTCTTCTTGATATCTTCTGCTTCTGTTAGGTCCATCCCATTTCTGTCCTTTATTGAGCCCATCTTTGCATGAAATGTTCCCTTGGTATCTCTAATTTTCTTGAAGAGATCTCTAGTCTTTCCTATTCTATTGTTTTCCTCTATTTCTTTGCATTGATCACTGAGGAAGGCTTTCTTATCTCTCCTTGCTATTCTTTGGAACTCTGTATTCAAAAGGATATATCTTTCGTTTCCTCCTTTGCTTTTTGCTTCTCTTCTTTTCACAGCTATTTGTAAGACCTCCCCAGACAGCCATTTTGCTTTTTTGCATTTCTTTTTCTTGGGGATAGTCTTGATCCCTGTCTCCTGTACAATGTCATGAACCTCCGTCCATAGTTCATCAGGCACTCTGTCTATCAGATGTAGTTCCTTAAATCTATTTCTCACTTCTTCTGTATAATCATAATGGATTTTTTAGGTCATACCTGAATGGTCTAGTGGTTTTCCCCACTTTCTTCAATTTAAGTCTGAAAATTATAGTACTAGTTGTAAATTTTTCACAAATGCTCTTTTTTTCAGGTTTAGGAAGTTCCTTTTTTAAAGATTTATTTATTTTTTATTTAAGGATAATTGCGTTACAGAATTTTGCTGTTTCCTGTCAAACTCTTCAATATTAATCAGCCATATGTATACATATATCTCCTCCCTTTTGAAACTCCCTCCCATCTCCATCCCCATCCCACACCTCTAGGTTGATACAGGGCCCCTGTTTGAGTTTCCTGAGCCATACAGCAAATTCTCTTTGGCTATCTATTTTACATATGGTAATGTACGTTTCCGTGTTACTCTTTCCATACATCTCACCCTCTCCTCCCCTCTCCCCCATGTCCATAAGTCTATTCTCTATTCTGTTTCTCCATTGTTGCCCTGTAAATAAATTCTTCAGTACCATTTTTCTAGATTCCATATTTATGTATTAGAATATGGTATTTATCTTTCTCTTTCTGACTCACTTCACTTTGTATAATAGGTTTTAGGTTCATCCACCTCATTAGAACTGATTAATGCATTCCTTTTTATGGCTGAGTAATATTCCATTGTGTATATATACCACAATTTCTGTATCCATTCATCTGTCAATGGATAGCTAGGTTGCTTCCATGTTCTAGCTATTGTAAATAGTGTTGCAATGAACAATGGGATACATGTGGCTCTTCCAATTTTGGTTTCCTCAGGGTATATGCCTAGGAGTGGGATTGCTGGGTCATATGGTAGTTTTATTGCTAGTTTTTTAAGGAATCTCCATACCATCTTCCATAGTGGCTATATCAATTTACATTCCCACCAACAATGCAAGAGTGTTCCCTTTTCTCCACACCTTCTCCAGCATTTATTGTTCGTAGACTTTTTGATGAGGGCCATTCTGACCAGTGTGAGGTGATATCTCATTGTAGTTTTGAATTGCATTTCTCTAATAATGGCATATGGTCCCATCACTTCATGGCAAATAGATGGGGAAACAGTGTCAGACTTTATTTTGGGGGGCTCCAAAATCATTGCAGATGGTGATTGCAGCCATGAAATTAAAAGACACTTACTCCTTGGAAGGAAAGTTATGACCAACCTAGATAGTATATTGAAAAGCAGAGATATTACTTTGCCAAAAAATGTCCATCTAGTCAAAGCTATGGTTTTTCCAGTGGTCATGTATGGATGTGAGAGTTGGACTGTGAAGAAAGCTGAGTACCGAAGAATTAATGCTTTTGAACTGTGGTGTTAGAAAAGACTCTTGAGAGTCCCTTGGACTGCAAGGAGATCCAACCAGTCCATCCTAAAGGAAATCAGTCCTGGGTATTCAATGGAAGGACTGATGCTGAAGCTGAAACTCCAGTACTTTGGCCACCTCATGTGAAGAGTTGACTCACTGGAAAAGACCCTGATGCTGGGAGGGATTAGGGGCAGGAGGAGAAGAGGACGACAGAGGATGAGATGGCAGGATGGCATCACTGACTCGATGGACGTGAGTCTGAGTGAACTCCGGGAGTTGGTGATGGACAGGGAGGTCTAGCGTGCTGTGATTCATGGGGTCACAAAGAGTTGGACACAACTGAGCGACTGAACTGAACTGAACTGAATAATGAGTGATGTTGAGCATCTTTTCATGTGTTTGTTAGCCATCTGTATGTCTTCTTTGGAGAAACGTCTGTTTAGGTCTTTTTCCCACTTTTTGATTGGGTTGTTTGTTTTTCTGGTATTGAGTCACATGAGCTGCTTGTACATTTGGGAAACTAATCCTTTGTCAGTTGTTTCATTTGCTGGTATTTTCTCCCATCCTGAGGGTTGTCTTTTCACCTTGCTTATAGTTTCCTTTGCTGTACAAAAGCATTTAACTTTAATCAGGTCCCACTTGTCTACTTTTGTTTTTATTTCCATTACTCTAGGAGGTGGGTCAGAAAGGATCTTGCTTTGATTTATGTCATCGAGTGTTCTGCCTATATTTTCCTCCAAGAGTTTTATAGTTTTTGGTCTTACATTTAGGTCTTTAATCCATTTTGAGTTTGTCTTTGTGTGTAGTGTTAGGAAGTGTTCCAATTTCATTCTTTTACATGTAGCTGTCCAGTTTTCCTGGCACCATTTATTGAAGAGGTTGTCTTTGCCTCATTGTATATTCTTGCCTCCTTTGTCAAGAATAAGGTACCCATAGGTGCGTGGGTTTATTTCTGGGATTTTATCTTGTTCCATTGGTCTATATTTCTGTTTTTGTGCCAGTACCATACTGTCTTGATGACTGTAGCTTTGTAGTATAACCTGAAGTCAGGAAGTTTGATTCCTCTAGCTCCGTTCTTCTTTCTCAAAACTGCTTCAGCTATTCAGGGTCATTTGTGTTTCCATATGAATTGTGAAATTTTTTTGTTCTAGTTCTCTGAAAAATGCCATTGGTAATTTGATAGGGATTGCATTAAATCTGTAGATTGCATTTGATAGTATAGTTATTTTTACAATATTGTTTCTTCCTACCCAGGAATATGGAATATCTCTCCATTTGTTTATGTCATCTTTGATTTCTTTCATCAGTGTCTTTTAATTTTCTGTGTACAGTTCTTTCATCTCCTTAGGTAAGTTTATTCCTAAATATTAAATTCTTTTTGTTGCAATGGTGAATGGGATTAATTCCTTAATTGTTCTTTCTGATTCTTCATTGTTAGTATATAGAACTGCAAGTGATTTCTGTATATTGATCTTGTATCCTGCAGTTTTGCTAAACTCACTGATTAGCTCTAGTAATTTTCTGATACTATCTTTAGGGTTTTCTATGTACAGTATCTCATGGCACCTGCAAACAGTGAGAGCTTTACTTCTTCTTTTCCGATATGGATTCCTTTTATTTCTTTTTCTTCTCTGACTGCTGTAGCTAGTACTTCCAGAACTACATTGAATAATATAGTGGCAAAAGTGGACACCCTTGTCTTGTTCCTGATCTTAGGGGGATGCTTTCAGTTTTTCACCATCGAGAATGTTTGTTTCATATATCACCTTTACTATGTTGAGGTAGGTTCCTTCTATGCCCATTTTTTGAAGAGTTTTAATCATAAATAGGTGCTGAGTTTTGTCAGAGGCTTTTTCTGCATCTATTGAGATGATCATATAGTTTTTATCTTTCAGTTTGTTAATATGGTATATCCCAATTATTGATTTTCATATATTGAAGGATCCTTGCATCCCTGAAATAAACCCAATTTGATCATGGTGTATGAGCTTTTTGATGTGTTGTTGAATTCTGTTTGCTAAAACTTTGTTGAGGATTTTTGCATCTATGTTCATCAGTGATATTGGCCTGTAGCTTTCTTTTTTTGTGTTGTCTTTGTCTGGTTTTGGTATCCGGGTGATGGTGGCCTTGTAGAATGAATTTGGAAGTGTTCCTTCCTTTGCAATTTTTTGAAAGAGTTTTAGAAGGATAGGCATTAGCTCTTCTCTAAATGTTTGAAAGAATTCTCCTGTGAAGCCATCTGGTCCTGGACTTTGTTTGGGGGGAGATTTTTGAACACAGCTTCAATTTCAGTGCTTGTAATTGGGTTGTTCATAATTCCTATTTCTTCCTGGTTCCATCTTGGAAGATTGAACTTTTCTAAGAATCCGTCCCTTTCTTCCAGGTTATCTATTTTATTGCCATATGGTTATTCATAATAGTCTCTTATAATCCTTTGTATTTCTGCATTGTCTGTTGTAACCTCTATTTTTTCATTTCTAATTTTGTTGATTTGATTCTTCTCTTTTTTTCTTGATGAGTCTTGGTTAAGTGTTTATCAATTTTGTTTATCTTCTCAAACAACCAGCTTTTAGTTTTATTAATCTTTACTATTGTTTCTTTCATTTCTTTTTCATTTATTTCTGCTCAGACCTTTATGATTTCTTTCCTTCTACTAATTTTGGGGGTTTTTTTTCTTCTTTTTCCAGTTGCTTTAGGTGTAGAATTAGGTTGTCTATTCGATGTTTTTCTTATTTCTTGAGATAGGGTTGTATTACTATAAACTTCCCTCCTAGAAATGCTTTTGCTGCATCCCATAGGTTTTGAGTTGTCATGTTTTCATTGTCATTTGTTTCTAGAAATTTTTTTATTTCCTTTTTGATTTATTCAGTAACCTGTTGGTTATTTAGAAACATGCTGTTTAATCCCCATGTGTTTGTGTTTCTTACAGTCTTTTTCTTATAATTGATATCTAGTCTCATAGTCTTGTGGTCAGAGAAGCTGCTTGATACAATTTTAATTTTCTTAAATTTACTGAGGTTTGATTTGTGACCCAAGATGTGGGTCTATCCTGGAGAATGTTCCATGTGCACTTGGGAAGAAGGTGTATTCTTCTGCATTTGGATGGAACGTCCTAAAGATATCAATGAGATCCATCTCATCTAATGCATCATTTAAGACTTGTGTTTCCTTATTAATTTTCTGTTTAGGAAGTCCCTTTTTACTAGGAGTGTCCTGAGGACTATGACAGATTTTCTAATGATAAACTATTTGTATGTTCATTGGGATAAATCTTACATTTACCATACAGTTTTGTCCCACATTTTACATCTATATATGTTGTAAGCCTCATAGCTCCACATTGTTATCAGCACTTTTAAAAATTCAAACATTTTGAAGAAATTTAAATATGAGAAAGATGTGTTTTATATTCCCCATATATGCAACATTTTCAGTGCATTTTATTTCTTTGTGGACTAATAGATATATTTCCATCTAGCATCATTTTCCTTCCACCTGAATGAATTCCTCTTACATTTCTTATCATGCAAGTCCAAAGGCAACATGTTTCCTTGGTTTTTCATAGTCTGGAAACATGTTTATTTTGCCTTCAGCTTTGAAGCATATTTTTTCTGGGTAAAGAATTCTAGGTTGACAGGTTTTGCTTTTTTTTTTTTTTTCTTTCTTTTAAAACTTTAAATATGTTGCTACATTGTCTTATGTATATGTATATGATTTTTTGTCCTCTGTGTGATCTGTTTCTCTGGCTGCTTATAAGATTTACTCTTTATTACTTATTTTCTTCAGTTTGATTAAAATGTGCCTTGGTGTGGTTTTCTTCATGCTAATTAGATTTGAGATTTAATACACATCTTGGAACTGTGGATTTATAGTTTTCCTCAAGTTTGAAAATTTATTGCCATTGTTTCTCCAAATAATTTCTTCTGCATCCTCCTCTGCCACCTGCCCTTCCTGGGAGTCCAATTACACATACGATAGAAACAGTTGATATTAAACTATAAGTCACTGAAGTTCTATTCATACATTTTTCATTCTACTTCTATGTTTCATTTTGGATCATTTCTATTACTATGTCTTCAGAGAGTTACTAATCTTTTGTTATGTATATACAATCTGCTATTTAATATCACTCAGGAAAATTACTTCTATTCTTATCTCTAAAAGTTCCATCTGCTTCTTTTAAATATCTTCCATTTCTCTCCTCATGTTCATGTTTTTTTCAAGTACTTGAACTCAGTAATAATAATAATTTAGTATTCTTGTCTGCTGATTGAATAACTTCTGCTTCATTGACTGAGTTTTACTCTACTTACAATATAAGTCACAATTTCCCTTCTTTGCATGTTGAACAATTTTTTATTGAATGCTAAATATTGTATATTTTATATTTTTGAGTATCTGACCATCTTGCTTTAAATATCTTTGGGATTTACTTTGGAAGGCAACTAAATTACCTGCTAAGTTTGGTGTGATTTTTTAAGACTTTTTTTTTTCCATCTTAATAAGACAGCATTTTTTAAATTTATTTAATTAGAGGATAATTACTTTACAATATTGTGATGGTTTTTGTCATGCATCTGTATGAATTGGTCATAGGTATACATGGGTTGCCTCCATCCTGAAATCCCTTCCCACTTCCCTCCCCACCCTATCCCCACTGGCTTTGGATGCCTTGCTTCATACATCAAACTTGCACTGGTTATCTATTTTACATATGCTAATGTATCTGTTTCAATGCTATTCTCTCATTCCACCCTCTCCTTCTCCCACTTGGGTGTTTCTTAAGACTTTTTAGAGTACAGTAAGCCCCTTAACACACGAACAATCAAGTTGTGAACCTTCAAAGATGCAACTATGCCCAGAGAAAGGACAAAGTGAGACAAGAGGAAGAAGTAACTGAAAAACCAAAAAGATTCACAACACAGGAAATGGCAAGGGGATTTTCTTTATTTGGGGAGGCACTGTTAATATTCGAGGCCCAGGACCTGAATGTAGAACAGTACATGAAGGTTAGCTGTTTAGAATGAAATCCAGTGCTACCATGTCATCTGTGATGAGAAAAATAGAGCTACTACCAACACGTCACTGGATTTTTTTTTTCTTTAATGAAGGTAAATAGAATTGAATCCAGCAAGGAACCAGAACCTGTATCATCGTCAGGTGTAAATGAAATTGCAGCTTGCCTTCCATCTCCTGTTGCTGACAGTCCTTCAGCTCTATCATCTTCCACCTCTCCCTCCCTCTAGTCAGAAACTCCTCTTGTCTGTTCACTCAATACTAGCTCCTGTATTCCAGCTGCTGTACTGTACTATTGTACTTTTCAAGTTTCTATACTATAAGATTAAAAATGTTTATTTTTGTTTGCCTTTTTATGTACTATTTGTGTGGAAAGTATTACAGTTCAGTACTATATAGCCAACTGTGTTAGTTGGCTACCTAGACTAACTATGTCAGGCTTACAAAAAAATTGGACTTAGGAATGCACTCTCAGAATGGAACTTGTTCATAAGTAGGGGACTTACTATATGTCTAGTATAGACATGTATACTTTATGTCTATATATACTTTATTTTAGAGTATATTTTAATGGCTTGACCATTTGTAGTTTCCACTGAATGCCCTGCGTGGTCAACAAAGACTTTTCACTCTCTCTCAGAGCCTGAACACATCCTAGTCCTGAGTTATCCCTGGGAAACATTCAGCTCTCAGTTTATTTGCATCTCTCAGCAGCATTTCACGCTATGCATGTTGATTACAATTTTCAGCAGAGTCAAAGAGACCTTTACACATATTCCTGGAGATATATTACTGGGCAGCACCTTCCTCTCCATAATGCTAACCTTTATGTTACAGTTAACATACCCAGGTAGCTCAAACTGTAAAGAATCTGCCTGCAATGCAAGAGACTTGGGTTCAATCCCTGGGTACAGAAGATCCCCTGAAGAAGGGCATGGCAACCCACTCCAGTATTCTTGCCTGGAGAATTCCATGGACAGAGAAGCCTGATGGGCTATAGTCCATGGACTTGCAAAGAGTTGGACACAACTAAGCAACTAACACACATATGTTACAGACACTTCAGCTTCCCTGAACTAAGATCTCTGTCTCAACTCCACAGAATTGACATGCTTTACTTACCATTCATACACCAGTTCCATGATTCAGAATGTCTTTCCAGGAAGACAGCTGGGCCCATCACAGGGCTCACCTCACTTGTTACTTCTTTAAGAAATCACTTCTTTCAGAAATCCTCCCCTGCCCATTGTCAAAAATATAAGAGCAATTGTTGCACATGCTTTGTCAAGTCTTTCATTGTCCTTAGCTAAGGGGTAGTTTATTCTTCTGGTTCCATCATGGCCAGAAGTGGAAGTCTGCTATACACTTTTATTCTTATTATTTTGCTCTCAGATTCTAGCTTGGGAGAAATGTAGAGATAATGATGACCAACTTCTTTCGAGTGTCTACTAGGTTCCAAGCATTAGGCTAAAAATTTTTACATTAACCATGTCATTGAATCTTTATAATAACCTACGTACCATATAATACTCCATTTTACAGATGAGGAAAATGGGACTTACAGAAACAATTTTCCTACAGTCACATGGCTAGGAAGTAGTGGATCAGATTTTCAATCCAGCTCTGCTAGACTCTTGACTAATATACTTGGAAAACCCTTTGATTTATCCAATATATTTACCCCACATGACAGCATCTCAAGCATGTATACTATTATGTATGTATACTAACACTAAATGACATTATATATTTTCAAAATGTTTACACAGTGTCTGGAAATGAAGTGCATGGTTTTCTGCCCCCAAAGCACTATACACACACACACACACACACATGCAAAGCATTCAAAGGCAATGTGTGAAGTCAGAAGTAGGAGAATTTTGTACTTGCTTATTGATCAAGGATACTGAAATCCAAAACTTAATATCTTTGCAATTATTTAACAGTTGTAATATACTTCTTCTGTTATTAATTTCATGTAATTCTATTTTTATCTCATTTAAAAGATTGCAAAAATCTTCATGAGAATAAAATCATATCTTAGCCTTCCTCTGTATACTCTGCATTGTCTAAAACAATGCCTAGAACAATCTAGTACACACTAGATTTCTTGATAATTAGTTGATTCATCAAGAGAAACTTAATATAATTGCTTTGATTTGTACTTTACTTTTAAGTACAGATCCCAAAGGATATTACTACTATATTAGATATTTCCTGCTAATTCTTTCTAGATTATAAATTCTTCAAGGTTAAGGATATGTTTTATGTATCTGTGTCTCTGCTCAACACAGGGTGTAGACCCAGAGAAGCCTCCAATACACAACCAATTGCTGGTTTCTGGTATGGATAGGACCCGAAACTGAAGGATTACCTACTATGCCTACAGGCCCATTGACTAGCACAAACTAGACCAAGCTCAAATCACCAGAGGATTTTACACTTCAAGATTTTCTTTAAATATAAAAGTCCTAAACAGTAATAATGTAACTTCACAATAATATAACCTAATAATGCAAATGGTCCACATTTACATCACAGTTTAAAAAACACTTTCATATTACATGTTAAGTTCAGTTTAGTCGCTCAGTCGTATCCGACTCTTTGCAACCCCATGAATCGCAGCACACCAGGCCTCCCTGTCCATCACCAACTCCTGAAGTTCACCCAGACTCACGTCCATCAATTCGGTGATGCCATCCAGCCATCTCATCCTCTGTTGTCCCCTTCACCTCCTGCCCCCAATCCCTCCCAGCATCAGAGTCTTTTCCAATGAGTCAACTCTTCGCGTGAGGTGGCCAAAGTACTGGAGTTTCAGCTTTAGCATCATTCCTTCCAAAGAAATCCCAGGGCTAATCTCCTTCAGAATGGACTGGTTGGATCTCCTTGTAGTCCCAGGGACTCTCAAGAGTCTTCTCCAAAACCACAGTTCAAAAGCATGTAGTCATGATCTAGTCAGGAAAATGGAAAATTGCTCTTTCTCCTACAAACAGAGGAGAGCTAATACAAAGGAACTGATTACATTTTGGTGAGGGAAAAGTTAGGAATACAATCAGGGTCATTGAAGGAACCCTTGCGAAACTAACGCAAGGTAGGAAGCCACTGTCACCCCTATGTCTGGAGGGACAATAGGAGGAAGTGGTGAAACAGCCCAGAACTTGAGGCCATCCAGGGGCTCCCCAGCCATGAGGGAAAGGATGAGCCAAGGATGCCACAGGAAGCCAAGAGGAGAAATGCCCTGGACTCCCTCCACTCAGGCTCTCTAAATTCTGTCACTGCCTCTCATTGGACAAATCAATCTGGAAGCCAAAGGGCAGGGAAGTCAGGAAAAGAACTGTAGCTTCCTGTGTTACAGAGCAGACCAAGGCAAGGCAGAGAAAGGACCTGAGAGCAATCAGGCAGTTGATTCTACATTTTATCTCACTCTGTGAAAATGAAAATGGAGACTTGGAGAACTCTGCTACTTATTCAAGATCAAATATCAGCAAGTGATAGACCTTCTATAGACTATGATTTCCTTTCACAATAGAACAAGAAAGGAGGTGGAAAATTGTATTTGTGTGTTTGTACTATTACAACTGCCTCCTCACAGATTTTCCCACTTTCTGTCTTGTCCCCTTCTACTGTCTATTGTCACTACACATAACTGAATTTCCCCTGGAGTTTTATTTAAAGTGGTATTCACTTTAGAAGTCTCAAGCTGTAAAGAGGACTGTCCTCAGGGCCAAGACCAATGGTGTCCCCCATCCTCCCAGTCACTCCCCATTCTCCTGTGCTCCCAGGGCCCCTTGGCTTCCTTCCCTTGTTGTAGCCATGTATTCTGGGAAACAAACTCACTCAGAAGAACAATGCAGATAGTGGAGTGCAGTTCATTACACCAGTGGGCCCAAGGCAGAGTCTCCTCTTAGTCAAGGATCCCGACAAGTTTTTGTGAAAACCTTATATACCCTAAGTGTACATACTTAAACCCACCTCCCCAAATTCTCTGAAACTAGTCTGAACAAAGGAAAAGAAAGATACAAAGTTAACCCGTGATTCGTATGCCTTAAACCTAAGCAGTTAACAGCAGACAATTATTAATGGGCCTGTGGTCATACCCCAATAAGCATAATAGAATTTATGATTCTATTCAGTTACACAGATAATTAGGGTATTCTTTTAGGCGGAGAGTCTAGGTACGAGCCCTGGAGCTCTTCCATCCTGGGGGTCTGCTTTTCCAGTTGGAATGTTGTTTCCATAGATACTGGGTATATAGTTCAAAGTCCACAGTCTGGCCCAAGATGGAGTCCTGATTTCAAGTTGGAGCCTGTTCTGTCTGTTTCCTCCTTCACCCTCCCAGCACCTCCCATACTGAGCAGCAACTATCTGTTGCCTGCCTCCCTCTTAGATTATGGGAATCAATTCTCAGTCATCTTGATATCCTAGGATGATATCTCTGACCTCCTGATACAATGTTGAGCACGTTATTGATGCTCTATAAGTGCCTGAATAAATGAGTATAACTGAAGGTATCCTCCCACCATATAGCTGAAGTATTCAAAATTGAGGCTGCTTAACTGTTCTGAAGTCCCTGAAGATTAAGATGCATCAGTTCACAGAAGGTTAGACTCATTAGGATGTTTATTCCTTTAGTCCCAGTGTCTGAGCTCTAGTGCTCCAGCTTTATCATCATTCAATACAACACTGTTGGAGCCATGCCTCTTTCATTTAGTCACATGGCTGAGAAGGATTAACCCAAGTGAGTTGCTGCCTAGATTGAGAAGCCATTCAGATGCCGATATAAAAATAATTAGACAACAAAGCCCTGTTTTAGCACTTTCTCTACAGTGATACACAAGAGGCATTTGTGGGCCCACAACAATTTTGAAAGCATAGTTCCAGGGAATAGTGCTATGTAATCATAAAATTACACTCGAGATAAGATTTAATTATCATTTTCACCTTTCCAACACCTTTCACAAAGTAATACTTAAAAGCTTTGCAAGAAAGAATATTACCCTTAAAGTGATAACATATAACAACGAAAGCACAAGAATGAACAACCAACAGGCCAGGCTTTCATGGGAGCTTAGGTTCAGGATGTTATTCAAAAGTATTACAAGTGACTGCTGCCTAAGGGAGTTTATAGAGTGGCTTCAAAGGGGAAGCCATTGGGAAAAATGAATGGACTCTGTTTCCTAAAAGTGATATTTTCATTTCTCCAGACAGAAAGCTAATAAAAGCCACTGAAAAGCAGACACTGATCACAAGGCAAGATGCATGTCCTCAAAATCATTCCATTTTCACTATGAATCAAAACACACTCAACATTATCATTAATAGAGATGTGCAAGGTAAAGGTGAATGTCAGTGGAGGCCCTGACCTGTCCTCTAATGGGAACTCACAAGATGACAACAGCTTGAAGATAATTCTTACCTCTCCTGGATAGGGATATGAGATCATACTTGATATGCTAATTACATTCATAAGTTTTCAGCTAATTTTAAGAGCAAACTGTCAAGGTCATTAAGGATAACGAAAATCTGAGAAATTATCACAGATTAGAGCAACATGATTTCCTACATTGAATCCCACACCCAAGAAAGTATATTAGTGGGAAACTGGTGATATGTAAATGAAGCTCAGAGTTTAGATAATAGGACTATGTCAATGCTAATTTCTTAGTTCTGACAAAATAGCATCATTGTACAGGATATTAATGTTAGAGGAACCTGGGTGAAGGGTATGTAGGAACTCTCTGTAGTCTGTTTGCAACTTTTCTGTAAATCTAAAATCATCCTCAAATAAAAGGTTTATTTTTTAAAGAAATGATTGCTTACCAAAGTTCACTATTCTGGTGGTTCTCTCACTTGTATAAGGACAAGTAGAATACTTCTTCCCAATTTCCAACTTTCCAAAGAAGAGGATCCATCAGACCACATGGAATTATGGAAAGGGCAGGGCAGGCATTAGCTCCTGAAAGGCCCTGCAGGTCAAAAGGAAAACGTGCCACCATTCAATGTTGAGGGATGGCCTTAGTTGCTGAGGTTCCCAGAGGTATTTAGCTAGCCCATGGTTCCTAAGATGGACTTCCTCCTTTTGCTGGTCAATCAAAGGCATCAGGCATCACTTAGAAAAGACCAAAGTATTTCCTAATTCATGTGCATACATATATATATATATATATATGTAAATAATTTACAAGAATGTGTGCTCATTTTTTAACTCAGAATACTGAAGAACAAGCTACTAAGAGGTACGACCCCAAGTTCTGAGAGACTGTTCTACCTTCAAACTTAAAGGGGAAGATTGAGATTGACTTTCAAAGGCATACAAGTCCTGGGAGAAAACAAATGGCATCATCAGTCTGAGAAGGATTTAATACAGGGACTTATTCCCAAGGTATGGACAAAATTAAGAGAAATCAGCAAGGATCAGTACAGCACCTCAGGCCCAGGGATTGAGAAGAGCTGTTATGACAGCTCTTATGAAGACACGTCTACAGTGATGGGACAAACAGGAAGAAGTTACTAAAAACTGAGAGATGGAAACATCTAGATGGCCACCTATAGATCATGTACTGGACACAAGCCAGAGGAGTCAATATCCTGACATTATTCTTCTCTTGCTCTCTGATTCTCTGCTGATGCTTCCCATTGGTCAAATCCAATTACAAGCCAGAGCATGGAGGAGCCCACAGCTCCACCCCACACAAAGCTTCTGGAGGCCCAGAACAGAGTAAGGAAAGTGGTGGAGAATGGATTTGGAGGGACAATCCTATTCAGGCTATTGTGCTGCTGGCCTCATCTTGAATTTTCATTGCTATTGCTTCCATTTAATAATAACATTAATCTATTCACTGCTCAATTGCAGGATTTTTCTGAATCCAGTGCAGATAAATAACTTTGCATTTTGTAAACTCTTTGGTAAGGGTCAAGCCGTACCCTGACAAGCTGCAATCACCTCTCAAAAAAGGGGCTTTACCTGCCAAACAGCTTAGGGAAGCAGAGTACAGGGGCCTCCATATGCAGTATGTTTCCATAACTGGATGCTCTTGGAAAAGACCATACCAACTTTCCCTAAGTGGTCTCACCTTAAAATAATAGTTTTCCCTCTTTTAAGTCTGTCTTTATATTCCCTTCATTTGTGAAACCCTTTTAAAAAGCCACCAGCAAAGGCTTCTCCCTAGAGACAATAGGGAGAGTGTGGTAGAAGAACAATGAAAACACCACTGGAACACAAAAGGGGGAAATGCCAGTAACTGCATATCTGAGAAACTTCCGGCTCTCAGAGATTCACTGGGGCTTGTATTGTCTTTTCTTCATCAACTTTCAACTTCTACTTATGTGTAAGAAAAACTCCAAAATGGAAGGCATATTTATGTAAGGCAGTTAAAAGAGAGAGAAGTAGGTTTCATGAGCTGAACTTGGCAACTGAGCTAAGAGAAAGATGGCCAAGAAGGAAAAAATGGGAAGATCAAGGGAGAGAAGACAGAGGTAAGATGAAGCCTCATGTTGGATATGGAGTTATCAAGTTTTCACCTTTGATGTCAGGGAGGCACGAGAAGATATGTGTCAATGAGCTGGCAAAGTGGTAGGACTGGGGTTCCCAGAAAACATGTGTAAAAGTTAAGTCCTGCTTTAATAGTTCAGACACCAAGAAAATCACATTTCTTTGATATTCAAGTTCTAATGACTCCAAGGCTTACCTGCCTGGGTTAATAGAGCTTCTGTTTCCCAGAAGAAGCCCAAGAACACACATGTTGCTCAGTTCATAATGTCAGTCTTGTTTTTTTTTCATTTCACAGTATAATCTGTGTTCATTCCATCACTTACTCACTCATTTCATTTATCCAATAAATATTTGCTAAGCACCTCCTATATATCAGTTCAGTTCAGCCGCTCAGTTGTATCCAACTCTGCAACCCCTGCCAGGCTTCCCTGTCCATCACCAACTCTTGGAGCTTGCTCAAACTCATGTCCATTGAGTTGGTGATGCCATCCAACCATCTCATCCTCTGTCGTCCCCTTCTCCTCCCGCCTTTAGTCTTTCCCAGCATCAGGGTCTTTTCTAATGAGTCAGTTCTCAAAAGGTGGCCAAAGTACTGGAGCTTCAGCTTCAACATACATCAGGCACTGCTATAAATACTGAGGATGCAGCAGAGAAAAATGAAAACAAGATCCCTTACTCTCCTTTTTGTTGCTCTTTAGTTGCCAAGGCATATCTGACTCTTTGTGACCCCATGGACTTCAGCACACCAGGCTTCCCTGTCCTTCACAGTCTCCCGGAGTTTGCTCAAACTCATGTTCACTGAGTCAGCAATGTTATCTAACCATCTCATCCTCTGCTGCCCACTTCTTCTCCTGCCCTCAATCTTTCCCAGTTAGTCAGCTCTTCCCATCAACTGGCCAAAGTATGGGAGCTTCAGCTTCAGTATTGGTCTTTCCAGTGAATATTCAGGGCTGATTTCCTTTAGGATTGACTGGTTTGATCTTATAGTCCAAGGGACTCTCAAGAGTCTTCTCCAGCATCATAATTAGAAAGCATCAGTTCTTCAGTTCTCAGTCTTCTTTATGGTCCAACTCTCACAATTGTACATGACTACTGGAAAAGCCATATCTTTCACTAGATGGGCCTTGGTCAGCAAAGTGATGTCTCTACTTTTTAATCAGCTGTCTAGGTTTGTCACAGCTTTCCTTCCAAGGAGCAGACATCTTTTAACATCATGGTCACAGTCACTATTCACAGTGATTTCAGAGCCCAGAAAAATAAAATCTGTCACTACTTCCACTTTTTCCCTTTCTATTTGCCATGAAGTGATCGGACTGGATACCATGATCTTGATTTTTTGAATGCTGAATTTTAAGCCAGCTTTTTCACTCCCCTCTTTCACACTCACCAAAAGGCTTTTTAGTTCCTCTCTGCTTTCTGCCATTAGAGAGGTATCACCTGCACATCTGAGGTTGTTGATATTCTCCAGCAATCTTGATTCCAGCTTGTGATTCATCCAGCCTGGCATTTTGCATGATGTACTCTGCATATAAGTTAAATAAACAGGATGACAATATACAGCTTTAATGTACTCCTTTCCCAATTTTGAGCCAGTCATTGTTCCATATCCAATTCTAACTGAATCTTCTTGACCTGCATACAGGTTTCTCAGCAGACAGGTAAGGTGGCAGCAAAGAAAAATTAAAACAAGATCCCTTACTCTCCTAGTTCAAACATTTTATTGTTAAGGTAGACCAAATAAGCAGAAAATGAACAAGATACAATCAAAGATTAACACATCATTGAAGGAAATTAAGTAGAATGGACTTTTAAAGAGGATCTGCTAGTGGGAAGATTAGGTTGAGTGGTCTGACCAAAAAAAACCCCACTGAAGAGGTAGGGTTTGAGCTAATATCCTAGATGACAGAAAGAAATCAGCCAAGCAACTAAGTGGACCATGAACATTGGAGGCTCATGCCTGGAACAGCAAGTGCAAAGATCCTAAGGAGGAATGGATTTGACTGATCTTACAAAGATATCAGAGTCAGGAGGGGTCCAAACCTTGGCCACAGGCTTATGTCCAGAGTCAGCCCTTTCTAAGGACAACTTGGGCCCTGGTGTCCTAAGTCCATCAGGCATCTAGATCTTTGAGCCACCTCCTCCCCTCCAACAGCCTGTAACTCATTCCTATTAGGGCACAAATTTTAATGGAAGCATAGAGTCCTGACAAAAACTACCTGGGAGGAATGGATCGTAAAGTCCTTGGAAAGGAGTTTCCACCTCCTTCCAGCACAGTGCAGGAGAGGGGATCTGCTAAACTTCTGGATAACTAAATTTAATTTTGAAGATTTTTTCCCAAAACAAAGAAAGTTCATCAGAAAGTTAGTTGACATTTTCCAGTCCTACAAACTAGACTGCTCACAAAGCCTCTTAAAATAAAAGACTGAGGTTTAGCCCAAATAGGTTCCCTGCAAGGTGAGCCTGGCTTCTCCTCAGGAGAGGGTTATAAACTAGCTTCTGCTCCTAGATGGAGGTATCACAGTGCCATCCTCAGGACCAGTGTAAAGTAATGAGACCTCACAGCACACACAAGAAATAAACATCTCAATGTAGAGGAGGTTATAGTCAGCAACAGGATAGCTTTGAGGCATACCAACCAATTCCCTGATACTCTTATCTTCACACGATGAAGATAATTCCTGTTCACTTCTTCTATGTCTAAACCGAACTTAGTGACATAGGAACAGAATATGGTAGATGTGACACAGCATGACTCCTAGGACGAGGACATAAAGGCGAAGTGGCTCCCTCTTTGCTCTCTCTCCTTCTCCCACTCTAGGGAAACCCAGATGCCCCATCATAAGGACACTCAGGCAGTCATACAAAGAGGCCCATGTGCTAGGAAACTGAGGCCTCCTGCCAATGGTCATGTACGTGAGTAACAGTGGAAGCTGATTCTCCAGCCTCAGTCAAGCTCTCAGATGACTGCAACCCCAAGTGATACTTGGTTATGACCTCATAAGATACCAGGTCACTGAGCTAAGCCACTCTCAAATTCCTAACCCACAGAAACTATATCTTCTGAAGTAATAGATATTTGTTGTGTTTAGTCGCTAAGCTCTGCTTATGCTGATATCTGTTCTATATCAGCAAAAGCAGTGAGATCTGGAAGCATTTATATTGGGGTCTATGGCAAGGCACCAAGCCTTGAAATAAATGCAGTTTAATACCCAGATCCTATCTCCAGGCTGGTGTAGTATGCAAACAATGGGAAACATATCTGAAACACATCAAATGCATCAAAGAGAGGAAACACCATTTGTTTCCTTTTGGAATTATTAAAAATCATACTAATCTTTTATGGTTATCATGTTTTATACTGTCACACAATACTAAGAGAATGACTTAACAGTTTGCTGACAAGCACAACAAAATGCTATGACATCAAATCTGTCTCAAGACTGAAAGGGGTGAATAAAAAAATATTCACCCCAGAGTAAAGATGTCAACCCCTGTGGCAGAGAACATCAGTAGCTTTATAGCAAGCTTATTAGTCTGGGGGCAGACAGAATCTTGCCACCTCGACTGCCTGATTCACTAGGCCCCAGACAGACATCTTTCCCCAAGCCTGTGTCTCTCTGTAGGTTAAAAACTTGAACGATTGCAAACAAGCAGCATTATTTTGGAACCAAGAGATGTTATTCTCAAGCTTAAACTTTTTTACCCTCATCACATCTGCTTCCCAAAATATCAAAAATATTGAAAATCAGGAACTGTCAAAGGCCAATCAAGTCAGATGTGCCTATTCTGAGACCAGCATGTCAATAGTGTTTACACCCCTTCTTACACCACAGAGTCTAATTACCTCTGATTATATATTTAAGGAAACTTCCATGCAGTGTAAACACTGAAAAAATACATCCCTTTAGGTTTCTACATCCCCATCTGGCAAAGACAGGGAGTACCCTAGTCAGCTAAAGTCCTTGACGAGGACACTTCACCTATGGGTTAAAGGACAGGGAATTAATAATGACAACAATCCTGAGCAACATCATATCTTTCTTTTGTTGCCCATCTTGCCCATCTCATCATCCTCTAAAAACCTCAAGCCTAGGAGACAGTGTTTTATGGAAAATTAAAAATCCATGTAGCACTGGCGCTTCCAAGTACAACCCCCCACAAACTGACTTGGGGACTGATGGTGCCACAATTCTTCACCAGATTCAGGGGCAACTGCTAGAGGTGGAAAAACTATAACCAAAGAACTGAGCAGGACACTGTCCCCAGTATGGCCCTTTGGAGAAAATTATTATGGTTGGGCTTTTTTTTCCCCCTCTGTCCTTAGGTAGCTTTCCAGTGAGTCCTGGGGAATTCTTGCAACTCAGAATCTCATCTATTTTTCCCTGTGTTCCTGTCATCATAGCCTTAGAGTCAAGTGGTTTAAATTCCCAGTGGGCAGACTCCAACCGTTTCAGTTTGGGTTTTTATTCCCAGAAGAGACTAGGCTTCAAAATCACCCAGTAAACAAAGACAGCATTTTTAGAGGGCTTCTCTCATGGGAGAGTTCATGATTAGTGGAGCTACTGGGGAGAGCTGGGGATCTCAGGGAGTACAAGGATAAGGCAAATAACTTCAGAGGGGTGTTATATTTTTATACAGAGAGAGCCCTTAGAGTCTTCTCAAACAGAACAGCCAGAAAAAATGATTGTCATTTTTCTAATATTTAAAAGATGCCCATGATAAGCCCAGTAGTGAATTCAGTATTTCAAGAAGACAGTAAA
This sequence comes from Bos grunniens, assembly GCF_055505025.1. Lineage (NCBI taxonomy): Eukaryota > Metazoa > Chordata > Mammalia > Artiodactyla > Bovidae > Bos > Bos grunniens. Next base: position 43,553,843 of record NC_141175.1, read on the forward strand.
AAAAAAAAAAAAAGACAACTGGCACTGGTTCCCAAGAAGCTTTTAACTTCAACTCAGTAAAAATGAATTAGCAAATCATATATCCTTATGTTTATATATTTATTCACTTATTAGGCAGCTTTTACATACTAGGAATAATGCTAAGTGTTAAGTGGGCATTGTTGAACATAGAAAAAGACATGGTTCCTGCGTTCTTAGAATTTAGTCTAGAGGGGGAGATAGAAATGAAATGGATATAGGGGATAGGGAGAAAGAGAGAAAGAATAAAAACACAGAAGTAAGTAACTGAGAGCTAGAGCCAGTTATATTAAAATGCTACAATTGATCTAGTCAGGGAGGACAGAGAAATCTGCTAGGAAGGAATGCTGATTGAACTGAGTTCTGAGAAAAGAATTTCTGGGTTATCTGGGGGCTGGGGAGTGGGGGTAACATAAGATAAAAGGAAAGCCTATGTACAAAGGTCCTGTGGCAGAAAAGGAGAAGAGCATATTTTAAAAACTGAAATAAGACCATTACAGCTGAATTGCAAAGATCAAGAAGCCCGGTGTTAGAGAAACCTATAAAGAGGAACAAGGGGCAGACCACAAAGGGCCTTCCAGATCAAGTATGCAAAGGACGAAGGGTCCCTATCCTAATGTAAATGGGAATCTATGGGAAAGGTTTAAGAAAGCAGAGACACAACTAGATTTCTCTTTTAAAGGCACCCTTCTGGCTATAGCCTAGACAGTAAATAGCAGGAAGGCCAGAGGACATTTAAGGAGACTGGAGGGTTCAAGTGAGAGACAGATGCTTGTGCCAGTGTGGTCTGTGGGCCCAGATGCCAATTACTAACCTGCCTTTCAGGCCCACACCTGCCTTTACATCCCCTGCTCTATTCTGCTTGGCTGGGGGTCTGTGAACCCTAGCTGCTGCTGTTGTTCAGTTGCTCAATCATGTCTGACTCTTTGTGACCCAATAGACTGTAGCCCACCATGTTCCTCTGTCCATGGGATTTCCCAGGCAAGAATAGTGGAGTGGGTTGCCCTTTCCTTCTCCAGGAGATCTTCCCCACCTGTGGATTGAACCCATTTCTCCTGCATTGGCAGGCAGATTCTTCTCTCCCAGTGTGTTAATTTCTTCTCAATAAATCCTCCTAAAATACTTCACGATGCTCACAACGTGGTTGGAATGGTGAAGAAAGTTTAGGGGGATCTCTCTGGACTTGAACAGACTACAACTATAATGCAGCCTCAATTTTTGAACCGGGTTTTGTCATTTTTGTTTGTTTGTTTTGGAAGTTATTGTTCTATCCTTGACTCATAATAATCAAAGAAGAGATTCTGAAAATACACTATATACCATAGGTCTTAAGGAGAATTAAAGGAGGAGAAAGAGAAGGAAAAGGAGGACAAGAAGGAAAACAGACTAGGGTGACTCCATCCTAAAGTACCTTAAGAACTAACTGGAAGAATTCTATATAAGCTCATGGTGTGATGAGAAATCCCTGCAGCTGACAAATATTGAAGGCTATAATACCATGTATTATACTGGCACTCAAGGTAGCAATGGATTCCTTAGTCTGGAGATAACTTGAGAAAACTTTGGCAAGGAATAGCCTTTGAACTTGGACTTCCCTGGTGGCTCAGTGGTAAAGAATCTGCCTACAATGCAGAAGACCCAGATTCAATCTCTGAGTCAGGAAGATCCTTGGAGGAGGGCATGGCAACCCACTCCAGTACTCCTGCCTGGAGAATCCCGTGGACAGAGGAGCCTGGCAGTCTACAGTCCATAGGGTCCCACAGCGTCAGACACGACTGAAGCAACGAAGCAGCAGCAGCAGCATTTGAACTTAGTTTTGTGGCTCAGCTGGTAAAGAATCTGCCTGCAACGCGGGAGACCCAGGGTTCGATCCCTGGGTTGGGAAGTTCCCCTGCAGAAGGGAAAGGCTACCCACTCCAGTATTCTGGCCTGGAGAATTCCATGGACTATCCAGGGGGTCGCAAAGAGTCGAACACAACTGAGTGACTTTCACTTTCAATTTTCAGGTAGAACAGAACTTGAATATGTGGGAAAGTGTAGGAAAGGTACGTCTGTCTAGGAGAATGATGTCATTCACTTACTCACTGATTTACTTTTCACATATTTATTAAGCAACTCTATATTCTTAGCTCTGTACTAAGTCCCAAGAAAATGTGGCTGGAAGAACTATTCAAAGATCCTACCATCTAACACACAAAAATGTACAGGAAGGAAACTTTGACTTTTATTGCAGGGATGAAAAGTAAGGTAGCTGGATTTTCAAGAGTGAGTTCATAAAGGAATAGAGAAAGAAAAGGGGGGATGGGGATTGTTTGGGACCACAGTGGAGAGGTATCTTTAATATCAGATCCATAAACTGGAGTTTCACCCTTTTGCTCCAGTTACAATGGCTGTGTTACAAAGTACTCCAAAATGTATTGCTGTAAAGCGACCATTTATTAGGTCCATAGCTTCTGTGGGCCAAGAATGCAGACAAAGCACAGTGGAGACAGCTTATTTCTGCTCCACAACACCTAGGGCTTACCTGGAAGACTCAAAAGCTGAGATATAAGGGCGTCCCTGGTGGCTCATTGGTAAAGATTTCGTCTCCAGTGCAGGAGACATGGGTTCCATCCCTGACCCAGAAGATCCCGCATGCCAAGGAGCAACTAAGCCTGTGTGCCACAGCTATTGAGACTGTGCCCTAGCTAGAGCCCATGCTCAACCACAAGAGAAGCCACTGCCATGAGAAGCCCACACCCTGCAACTAGAGAGTAGCCCCTACTCGCCACAACCAGGGAAAGCCTTGCACAAACAAAGACCCAGCACAGCCAAAAATAAATAAATAAACAAAGTTACATTTTTTAAAAAGCTGAAATATGGAATCCACCAACTAAAGTCTCATCCACTTACAGTCTGGAAGTTGATGCTGAGAGCTGGCTGGGGGGTCTCAGTTCCTCTTCACAAGGGCGTCTCCACATGGGCTGGCTCAGACTTTTTCAGAGCCCAGTGGCTGAGTTCCAAGGGAAAGTGCTGAAAGAGAGAGAGGAGGAAACCGTATCCTTTTCATGACCTAACACTGGAAGACAGTCGCATCACTTTTGCATACTCCTGACTGAAGGAGTTACAAGCCCCTTCCTATTTTCAAGGAGAGACCTCACCACTTGGTTACAGGAGTGTTGTCATATTGTTAGAGAACATATGAAAGGAGTCACCAGTCACTTGTAAGAAGAGGATAGGTAAGGAGGTAAGTAGATAGATAGATAGATAGGAGATTAATCTTTGGAAAATACCATCGGCCTCACCTTTAGATAACACAAAGTCCTTTGAATAGAAGAGAAATCCAACAAAATTATATTTTAGGAATATTAACCTGATAGCAAGGACAGCACACAGATGGAGCATAGAAATGATGTAACAATTACCAAAGTAGAACTAACAAAGAATTTGGCATTTTGGCTTTTTGAGTATGAAGTTTACTATTTTGAATTTTATTCCTTTTCTGCCTCACTATTCTTGATCAGAAATTTTAATGCTATACGTTCCAAAGTGTGCTCTATAGAATATCAGTCCCAGAAGATTCTCTAACAAACAAACAAAAAAAGACCCTATGTTCAAATAGAAGTAAACATAGTCTATATACTTAATCTCTCACTTGGAAATTCCCAATGTTTCTTAGCATAGCAAAACTGCTCAGAAAGTCATCAGTAAAAGAAAAAACTACCTGATTAATATTGTTTTATCCAAAGTGTTGCCAACCTTTTTGACTACCTTTTCCCTAATTAACATCCTATGGAACTAGCCCAAAGACCACAGTCCTGGCTGCTCTGGGCGGTAACAGTGAAAGGCCAGGCAACAAATCAGTCAGCAAGTACTGATCAAATGATACATATGGCCAATTCATGTTGATGTATGGCAAAAACCATCACAATATTGTAATTAGGCTCCAATTAAACTAAATTAATTAATTTTTTTAAAAAGAATAAGACTCCAAAAATAAAGGGAACATGTAATATATTGATAATAAGCTTTCAGTCAAATAAAGCAAAACAAACAAAAACATAATAAAAGCGACAGAAACTGAGCTGTTTCAAGAAAGATCTCAATGAAAGACTCTCACATGATCTCCTTGAGAACTGAGATTTAACCAAATGAGGCTGGTTCTTGAATGTGTGTCTGTATACCTCTCAAATCTTGGGTAAGGCTAAATTATTGGGATACTCTTTTACTTTCGAGTGAAAGATGAAAAAACGTTTATTTTCCAAAGGTTGCTTTGCATTAAGATGTGACCATTGTTTGCACACAAAGAGAAAGGGAACCAGAGAAGAACTCCATGCACAGGGCAGTAAACGGCCCAAGAGGGCAGGAGAGCGTCCCATAAATCACGCTGGTGTCTCGATCGGGCTCAGCTGGCAGAAGGGCGATGCTCTGGGAGGAGCAAGGCCGGCGTCATGGGCCTCTTTGTCAGTGTGATTGATCGCAGGCACCATTAGCAGCTTTCCTTTGTGAAAGCTTCCTTTCACCTTTTCCTACCGCTCTCCTTTCTCCAAGATTCCTGCTTCTGGCCTTTCCCAACCAATACTTTTGTCTGAAGAAGGCAAATTCACTCAAACAGACCTCCTGACTATCTCCTGGCCTGCCAGGTGCCAAACTAACATCTGGAACTCAGGCTGCTAGGGGAGTGTGGCAGGGAACAGGCAGTGTTGTGTATCCACTTGGGATGTGTCTTCGTGAATCTAAAGCATGGCCATGCGTTATTCTCCATACCTGCATCTCCCGCTTGTGGATGCAGGAACAAATCAATCAGGGGTCTAAATGCAAATGAAAAGCTGAGAGGTTAGAAGGTGCTGCTCACAGAATGACAGGTTTGATACATAGCTTTCAAAGGAGACAGTTCATTATTGTGTAGCAGAAGAAAGAAAGGCAGCAACCTGTCCTTGCCCAAGAGAGGAACAAGCCACCAGCTCTCCACCTGGCCACCACTGACCACCTCTCAGCACACGGCCTGTGCATTTTTATGCACAAGAGAATCTCTGCTCCTCGTTCTGCCTTGAGATAAGCCATCTCCAATGGCTGCTTCTGTTTGTCTAACTTTAAATATCTTGGTTCCCACCCAGGAAGGAAGGTAATAGGAAGAAAAGCAAATAGCACCCTCTTAGGTATCTATTAAGGCACAGGTTGCTTATCACACTCTCAAGGAAGCTTCCTCCCAACTCCTCTCTCTACTCCCTCATCAGGATTAGAGAACTTTGGTTAAACCTTAGAAAGCTTGGGGCGCTTCTATCTATGGTGTCTTGCCTCATTGCTTCAAAACATCTATGATGTTATCACAAGAAAAAATTTTGTTCTTATTTCTTTTATTTTGTACCTATATGAGATAATGGATGTTCACTAAACTCACTGTGATTATCATTTTATGATGTATGTAAATCAAATCATTATGCTGTACACCTTAAACTTACATATTACCATATGAGGATTATATCTCAATAAAATTTGGAGAAAAAATTTTAATAAATGAAGAGCAATGGGGAAAGGTACACATGTATGGGTCTATCTTCCCCACTAGACTTTGGGTCATATGAGGGCAGGACAATTTTGTTTCCTATCACAAAGCCTAGGGCTCAGCATATACTAGGTAATCATTAATTGCCACTGAATAACTGAATAAATAAGTGAATGAATTATACCAGGTAACAGCAGACTGGCACAAATGCTATAATAACACATGTTGGGCAGACTCCCAGGGCATTGCATCTCTTGTACGGACCAAGAGTCATAATGTTCTCCACTCACTTTGCCCCATAGGATCAACAATAGTAAGCACGACTAAGCATTAGAGGTGGAAGGCCCTCGGAGATAACCTGGCCAAACACAGATGTACAGGCCACCTCTAAAATATTTGGGAGTCCTCTGGCACAGACTAAACACAGTTATATCTAATGAGATGATATTTGCTCAGCTCCCAAAGGTCCCTGGGGAAAATAAACCCTAGGAAAGTTCAGAGTACAAGTCAGCTGGATGGGAGGCAACTCTGTTTCTCAACCACTTGAAGTCTGACTTATAATTGCCAACTTATTACTTCCAAAGGTGAGCATTTATTGTTGGGACTAATGGGTGCCTCCAAAAAAATATTTTTACAACTTGCTTTTGAACATTCTGAGAAGTTCCTTCTTGGAAGCTACAAATTGGGTGTTTGTGAGAGAATTTGCCTCCTGCTCAGACCACGCATGCCCAGTTAGCCAGCTCCGTGCCAACAGGGCCTTCCACCAAGGGGAACCATCTTTTTTCTGGTACTGAAATGAGTCCCTGGAAGGGCAAAGTCAGCTAGAAAACTCTTTGCTTGGACAGAGGGATACTCACACCCACTGTTTTCAGTGATCTCAGCTGCTGCTCAGGTTCTCTGGAATGAAGACGGGTGGTCACGTCAAGCCAGGTTAGCCCTCTAAGAGCTTCTCACCAACCAAAGATTCTTTCTAGACCTGTCTTCCCTACAGGGTGTCCACCCCATCATGAGGGCAGGTGAACACCTGGACCAGAAACTGGAAATGTGTGCTCTAATATCTCTCAAACCGGAGGTAGAAAGGTGAGCAAAACCTAGGGAATTTTTTTAAAAAGTGTACATGTTTATACTCCCTCCCAGAGATTCCAATAACCCTCTTCTCATGGGAAACAGTATAGCTGTTCTGTTTTATTTGCCACGCTAATACTAAGAGTAATATTTACAATGGGCACAGTAAAGGTAACTCTCAGCAGAAAATTATTCTTATCATTGGAGGTGACAAGCAAGTTGTATCCATGGGTCAACTTTAGCAGTCGGCAGTGCCTGCCATGAATTCAGAAGAGTCCTGAGGCCATATCCAGATGTAACAACAACAACAACAACAGGTTCAATTATCAATGTCTGCCATGGGTTAAGGGTGGGGCAGTGATGGCACGTGGGCCACATATTTGCCTCTGCAGCCTCAATCCTCTACAAAACCAGAAACAAGGCTCAGGGCTCCAGCCCCTTTGTCTTCTAAGTGAAATCCCTTCTGTGAAGCCAGAAACTAGCCTTGGTGATGCAGTTGCTATACAGTGCTTATTTAAAGATGCGATTTCTAGGACCAGGATGACATCTAAAAAGGAAGTCAAACCCTGTGCTTCCTGGAAACATACCCCCGATACAAAGAAAACATCCTTGCAGAGAGGAAGAAGGAGGCTTGCTAGCAGAAACACAGCTAGGATGTCTGAGAGTTAGCAAAGTGGTATCTGCCAGTTCACAGTATTTTCTTTGCATTGCTCAGAGGTAAAGTGAAAAAATAACAAGTGTTTTGAACATGTTTAGATGTTTTGTTACCAGAGGGAGCTGCAGAAAGTTTGAATTCTCTGAAATGAAAAAGAGAGAACAAAAAGGCACGGTGTGCATTTTGCTTACTGCCAGTTATTTCACAGCTTTGCTTAAACATCTGAGGCATGATTTGGAAAAGAGGGGTGGACCGGTAGATATTCTAAATGAAGATGGCTTTCATATATTTTAAAATGCCTTCAAATAAAGGTTACTGGGGACACCCCCAGGTCAGTGTCAGGTCTGACCTTAGTCCTCCTTCTGAGTTGACAGGGCCAGAGCGGGCATGGACCAGAACATCCAACTGCATTCTCCTCTCCCCAGGTGGACAGCTCTGACGACCATCCTTTCCCGCATCCCCCTCAGCATTTAGCAGCTTTCCTGGTTGAATCTACACCCTGGCCGGCATCTCTCTCAGGTGTGTTCATGCCTGTTTACTGGCAGGTCTGATATGTGCTGAGGAGTGAAGGACTCCACTTGGACTAAGGCAGTCTGAGTTCAGACCAAGCTCTGTGGATACATTGTAGTCATTTAATCACCTACAAGCAGTTTCTTCCTCTGTAAATGATAGTAACTTCTTCCCAGGGCTGTGGTGTGAGAACTGAATGACTGTTGAAGCACTCTGTGCATTAAAAAGTAAATGCAAAGCATCCAATGCCCGATTTCCTCACTGTAAATGTCATCTCCTCAGAGAGGTCTTCCCTGACCACACTGTGAAAATGATCACTTTCCTCCCCCTGCATCCCCTCTTTCCCTGCTTTCCTTTATACTGCTTACTACATCCTGACATTATCATGTATATAGTTAGCCGGTAATTTATTATCATCTGTCTCTCATAACAGAAACCCATGGATGGGGACTTCTATCTTGTTGCCCACTGTGATTCCAGGCCTCAGAACAGTACCTGATCTAAAGTGGGCCCTCAGTGAGTATTTCTTGAATAGATGAATGGCTCTTTGCATCTCATTCCACCAAGTGGATGAAGACAGAGGCAAATGACTCTTTCAGTAGACCATCTATCTCCCAGCTAACCATCAAAAACAAAAACAAAATTAAAACGTGGACAACTACTTAAAGATAAGAACAATCCCTCTGGTTAATGTATATGGGACATTTCATGTAACAAGGAAACATGATCGAAAGTTCATCTGAATAAATCCTAAAATAAATGAATTTTAGTGTCTAGGGAAGTTCTAAGTTCAAAAGCTATAAAAATCAAAGAAATTTCTCCCTAGAAGGAAAAAGGGTGGAAAAACTAAGTAGAACCCACTGTTTATAAGTCTGTTGCATAAGGAAAAAATGCACTAAGAATGAAGGAGGCCTAACTCTGATGTGGCTCAATTCGAACAATAGGTGAACTCTTTCTCACAGTGTTCAACAGAAGCTGGCCTCGAGCAGTGCCTAAAGATGTCAGTCTCACCGAAACAGCCCTCTGGGAACTAGAAAACATAACATAGAGAAGCCTGCTCACCACCTGCTGGTATCAACTATTTCATATTCATATACAGAAATAATTCAATTCACAGTGCCAAGGCCCATTAAAAGTCTTCATAATGTCCCATCAGCCATTTTAAAAGTTCATAATTAAAGAAGCCCAGCTTAGAGAGCAAATCAATTTCAGTCAGGGAACCTGGAAAGCAGTGGTAGAAATACTAATGGAAGACAGTTACATTTGAACCCACTGTGCCAATAATCACCTTCTAACTAACTAGTCTAACATTAAGTGAAAAAGGAAAAATTTAGTCCATTTTCAACAAAACTCAAAACCTATCCCCCCTGTCTGAGAGGAGTAATGGCTAACCTTCACATTTCTCATTGTAAATAAATGTTTCCGGATTCAAAAGAATCCATTTGAATTGCTCCTGAAATATGAAACAAGCTCAACCCCAATTCTTAGAGAAACCATGCACCCTTAGGTACCGACCCCAGCAGACGTAAGGACAACAGTAGAGAAGATGAAGCCCTGTCATATCTGTACTGGCTTGGAGGCAATGAGGAGGGAAAGCTCCACCTGGGACCAGCCTGAACCATGCCAATCCATCCACCGTCCTTTCACTGGATCTTCATTTCCCATGATAACCTCTCTTAGTCCACCCCTTTGCACACCCCTAATATCTCCATGTAAGATGGCACTAGAGCCCTGGCTCTGCAATTTCCATCTCCAGCCTCTCTCCCAACACACCTACTGAACAGTACATTGGGCTTCAGGTCCACACCTCCTATTTGTATCAAACTATCCTAATTCTGTTCATCACTGTCTACTGAACCCCAGGAGACCCTGCTCTGATGATGTCGACTTTTAGCTTCTGGATCTTCTCACCAAGGAGCCCAGGCTCTCATCATATAGTTTCCCCAAAATTCTAGCTGGAAAGAAAATCTATTGCATTCTTCTAGGCTCAGCTCAAATGTCATACACATCCTGAGCCCTTCCCTGATTCACCACCAAGTGTGAGTTCATCTCTTCCTGAGCAAGCAGAGTGCTCTGTTCTCTCCCTGCTCTGGGATTTATAGCTTTCTGTCTGACTTCCTGATGGTTCCTGCTCATAGACACGTCCCCCTCAGTGGGAGGCTCACCTCCCCTTTCCTGTTGAGCTCTCACACCTTCTAGGACTGTCCACTCTACATTACTGCTGCTGACTTATGCTCCTTCTTCTCCCCTCATCTTCCTCAGCTAGTTCTCTGAAGCCAAGTCTCCAGCCATCACTGCCATCATCCACCCCTTTCAATAAAGGCGTTAAGTCCCTTCTTCTCCATGCGTCTCTTAATTCTATCTATACTGACACCGAAATAAGACTGAAAGTCAAAGGTATGTGAGCTAAACCATAAACTTACATAGAGATTCTGTCTCGAAGAGCTAAAAATTATCTTACATGACAGACAAAGACAAGTACTGTATGATATCACTTATATGTGGCACTAAAATATACAACAAACTAGTGAATCTAACTATAAAGAAGTAGACCCACCGATAAAGAGAACAAACTAGGGGTTACCAGTGGGGAGAGGGAAGGAGAGAAAGGGGCAAGATAAGGGTAGGAGATTAAGAGGGGCAAACTGTTAGATATAAAGTAAACCACAAGGATATATTGCACAATATAGGGAATATAGCTAGTATTTTATAATAACTATAAATGGAACACAGGGCTTCCCTGGTAGCTCAGTGGTAAAGAATCTGCCTGCAAACACTCTCTGACATAAATCACGGCAAGATCCTCTATGATCCACCTCCCAGAGTAATGGAAATAAAAACAAAAATAAACAAATGGGACCTAATTAAAGTTAAAAGCTTTTGCACAATGAAGGAAACTATAAGCAAGGTGAAAAGACAGCCTTCACAATGGGAAAAAATAATAGAAAATGAAGCAAATGACAAAGAATTAATCTCAAAAATATACAAGCAGCTCATGCAGCTCAATACCAGAAAGATAAATGACCCAATCAAAAAATGGGCCAAAGAACTAAACAGATATTTCTCCAAAGAAGACATACAGATGGCCACCAAACACATGAAAAGATGCTCAACATCACTCATTATTAGAGAAATGCAAATCAAAACTATACTGAGGTACCATCTCACGCTGGTCAGAATGACTCCCATCAAAAAGTCTACAAACAAAAAATGCTGGAGAGGATGTGGAGAAAAGGGAACCCTCTTACACTGTTGGTGGGAATGCAAACGAGTACAGCCACTATGGAGAACAGTGTGGAGATTCCTTAAAATACTGGGAATAGAACTGCCATCTGACCCAGCAATCCCACTGCTGGGCATACACACCGAGGAAACAAGAATTGAGACAGACACGTGTACCCCAATGTTCACTGCAGCACTGTTTACAGTAGCCAGGACATGGAAGCAACCTAGATGTCCAGGCAAATGAAAGGATAAGGAAATTGTGGTACATATACACAACTGGATACTACTCAGCTATAAAAAAGAACACATTTGAGTCAGTTGTAATGAAGTGGATGAAACTAGAGCCTACTATACAGAGTGAAGTAAGCCAGAAAGAGAAACACCAATACAGTATATTAATGCATATATATGGAATTTAGAAAAATGGTAATGACAATCCTATATGCAAGACACAAAAAGAGACACAGATATAAAGAATAGACTTTTGGACTATGTGGGAGAAGGTGTGGGTGCGATGATATGAGAGAATAGCAATGAGACATGTATATTACCATATGTAAAATAGATGACCAGTGCAAGTTCCATGCATGAAGCAGGGCACTCAAAGCTGGTGCTCTGGGACAACCCAGAGGGACGGGGTAGAGAGGGTGGTGGGAGGGGGGTTCAGGATGGTGGGACACATGTACACCCATGGCTGATTCATGTCAATGTATGGCAAAAACCACCATAATACTGTAAAGTAATTAGCCTCCAATTTAAATTAATTAATTTAAAAAAACACAATGAGATATATTTTCAATAAACCTTGGACAATAACAACAAAAAAAGAATCTGCCTGCAATGCAGGAGCCACAGGAAACGTGGGTTCCATCCCTCAGTCAGGAAGATTCCCTAGAGGAAGAAATGGCAAGCCACTCCAATATTCTTGCCTGGGAAATCCCATGCACAGAGGAGCTTGACAGGCTACAGTCCATGGGGTCACAAACAGTTGGACACAGCACACACATATTGTATATTTGTAACTTACAGGTGGCGCTAGTGGTAAAGAACCTGCCTGCCAATCAAGGTTCAAGGTTCAGTTGAGACGCAGGTTCAATCCCTGAGTCGTAAAGATACCCTGGAGGAGGAAATGGCAACCCACCCCAGTATTCTTGCCTGGAGAATCTCATAGACGAAGAAGCCTGGCAGGCTATAGTCCATAGGGTCACAAAGAGTCAAACAAGACTGAAGTGACTTAGCATGCAGCATGCACCCACATAAATTATATAATATTGTACATCAACTATATGTTAATAAAAAAGAAAATAATCTTACAGAATTGTTTTTATACATAGTCTTTAATAATCTATTTCTATGATATTGTGCATCCTATCATTTTCTCTTTTCTTACTCATTTGCCTGACTTAATAGGCTGAAAAACACTAGAACATACCCAAAAAACACATATATACCCCAACACTAGAATACATACATATCCCAACACTAGAACACACACATACCCCAACGCTGGAATACACACATAACCCAAAGCTAGAACACATACATACCCCAATTCTGAACACATACATACCCCAACAGAAGAACACATACACATGCCAAAGCTAGAACACATACATAATCCAAATGCTAGAATACATACATACCTCAAGGCTAGAACATACCCCAAAACACATACCACATATCTAAGATGATTCAACCTTTTTCATGTACATTTATTTGATAGAACCTATACTTTTAATCACCATATCAACATTATCTTTCTCTTGTTTTGGTTTTTTTTTTTTTCCAATCATCAGGGAAAATTAGATACAAGATTTAAATAACTTCATATATAAATATATTGCGCAACTAAAGACTGAATCACTGCACAAACCGTTAGAAGCTGGCAGGCAACATCAAAACTTTGAAATATCCTATCAGCTACCGTAAGAAAGCTTAAATCTGCCCACAAAAGATAGTGTGGAGTATCAAAGACCATGCAAAAAGGAGGGGTGTACGCAAGTCAGGACCACTAGTACTCCTCACAACTCAGGGTCATTCCTGACACCCTGTGACCCCATGCCAGAGCCAAGTGGGCAAAGGAGACACTCAGGATCCCAAGGGTGGGGGTTCTGGTTGAAAAAGGGTGCTTAAAATTTTCAACTGCATTGTTTCAATTGCATAAGGAGTTAAAGAGGCTTTCATTGTCTTGCCTAGGATTATAATACTATTTTATAAATGATGAAGTGTTACATAGTTGCAATGTGTTAGAATCTTACTTATATGGAATTCATTCCAAATTTCCAATGACATCAAAATGCATTTTAAAATGTGTCTTGGTGTAAGCTCCTAGAAGGCAAGGTCCATTTTTTACTTCTTGTATCTTATCTTTCATAGTATTTTTAATATAAATGGACAAAAGTTCTTATCACCATAAGCATGATAAGATGAACTGACATAAAAAGAAGAAAAGTTGTAATCAACCAAAAGCTCTTTTTTTAATTGAAGTATGGTTGATTCACAGTGTTTCACATACAAAGTGATTCACTTATACATACACACACACATATATATATGTGTGTGTGTGTGTGTATGCATATATGACTGTAGCCTACCAGGCTCCTCCATCCATGGAATGTTCCAGGCAAGAACACTGGAGTGGGTTTCCATTTCCTTCTCCAGGAGATATTCCCGACCCAGGGATTGAACCCGGGTCTCCTGCATTGTAGACAGACACTTTACCATCTGAGCCATCAGGGAAGTCCATATATACAGATATATGGACTCTCTCTCTCTTTCTCTCTAGATATATATATATATATATATATATATATATATCTGTCTCTATATATATAGACAGAATGACAACCCACTCTAGTGTTCTTGCTTGGGGAATGCCATGGACAGAGGAGCCTGGCAGGCTACAGTCCATGGGGTTGCAAAGAGTCAGACACGACTGAAGGACTAACACTTTCTTTCACTATATATATGCACTATATATATATATATATATATATATATATATATGTGTGTGTGCGTGCATACACATACATATATATTATTTTTCATATTCTTTTCTAAGTTATTACAAGATAGTGAATGTAGTTTCCTGTTCTATACACACAGTAGGACATTATTGTTCACCTATTGAATATACTGTAGTGTATATCTGTCAAAACCAAATCTCTAATTTATCCCTCCCCCTTTCCCCTTGTAACTATAAGTTTGTTTTCTATGTCTGTAAGTCCATTTTGTTTTGTAAATAACTTCCTTTGTATCATTTTTTTTTCCTAATGACACAAACCAAGAAGTTTTTAAAGATGTGACCACTTGGCATCACGTAAACTCCCATAAGTTACTCTAAATGGTCGGTCATATTTAAATCAGATGCTTTCCAAATAAGAAACAGAAAGCCTACAGATAAGAAAACAATTGTGTACACTGACATCTTCATCAGATTATATTCCCTCTCATGCAAATCAGTGGAATCCACTTGCAGGGAATTTGACAGCAAGTCTTTCAGCAAAGGCAAAGGAAAATTATTCAGCTTCTTTGGCTCAAAAGTCAACGTGAGCTGTGACTAGAATGGAGAGGAAATAAAAAGCAAGAGAGGCATCCGTAGAATGTGAGGTCCTTTCACTGGAGGTTTTCATTCGCTCTCTCACAGTGGCAGCTATGAGAGCAGGAAAATGTTGAACTTCCGCCTTAAGTGTCATTGCCTATGCTGTTCAGGGAATCAGGGAGCTTGAGACCACAGTACCCTCATCGCACCATGATTGTTAACACACACACGCCACACACACCATTGAGACTGCCACTGCTTCCTCTGAATCCAGAGCTGGCTCCTCTACTGAGAATCTCTTCCCTGGGAGAGGCATCAATGGAGGAAGGAAATTGTCTCTACCACTGGGTTTGTTACCAGGGTTCCCTCTTTTCAAGGCTCGCCACAGCCGTGCTCTGAGAGACACTGCTCTGTGCTCCCCTCATTGTCCCACTGCACCAGAAACAAGCAACAGCAAAAGAACAGTCATTATTTGTATTTGACAAGAAAGGCGGCAGTAAAAACCAGGAGGCAGTGGGCATGAAAATGTCAGACTGAGGATCGGAATGAGGCTGGGACAGCAATCACAGAGGAGCAGCCTCAGTGGAGAGGAGCCTCAACTACAGGCAGACAGGTAAGTGATGGAGAAGGAAAGAAAGAGAGAGACAGCGGTGGGGAGAGTCCACAACACCCAAGAGCAAACAAACTCAGGTTCAATGCTGCTGCACTCCAGAGGTACAGAGCACAATGGCTGAGGAGCACCCAGACCCTCAAGCCGAATGTCTGAACTTCTAACTCTGGCTCTGCCACCTGCCATTTACATGATTCATACAGGTCAATTTTTTTAACCTCTTCATGCCTCTGCTTCTCATCTGTAAATAGTGATGATGATGATACATACCTAACAGAACTGTCACGAGGCTCAAATGAGCTAATGTTCAGAATGGTTAAGGTTAGAACAAGGCCTGACACACAGGATGTGTAAGTTGCTAGAATTCAGATGATGATGTGGTAGAAGTCATTTGCCTTCCTTTCCTTATGTAGGAAAAGAAGCTAAACCACTTATTTTCACCTCTAATATTCTCTCATTCTACTCATATTTTTTCCCACATGCCTTGGGGGGAACCTATGCCTAACTGCAGGTAGTAAAAGCGGCTCAGTCGTGTCCGACTCTTTGTGACCCCATGGACTATACAGTCCATGGAATTCTCCAGGCCAGAATACTGGAGTGGGTAGCCTTTCCCTTCTCCAGGGGATTTTCCCAACCCAGGGATCGAACCCAGTTCTCCCACACCGCAGGCAGATTCTTTACCACCTGAGCCACAAGGGAAGCCCAACTGCAGGCAAGCATCCTATGAACCAGGGCCCCCGGAGTCATGTGACATAAAATCCCCCTGTAGCCAGGCTACACAGCAGGCATCTCCTGAGGTGGGGCCTGGGGGCACCACTGGGCCAGATTCCTGCCTGGGGGCTGAACTCCAGTCTCTGATGGACAAAGTTCTAGTAGGAGGTATCACTCACCTGCAAGAAGTCAAAATGCTACTGAACGGGACTCTATGCCAAAATAAAGGAAGTATCAGGTGTTTTCTTCTTCCTTCACATTTGGATTCAAGACGGGTCTTTAGCCAAATCACGGAGGTAAGATAGGTCCTAAAAAAACTTTTGTCAGTTTCCGACCTCAAGTCCATCCCAAGCAGAGCTGCGTTAGACAGCAGGGCGGGGGCAGAGGGAAGTTGCACAGGGATCAATTGGAAACACCACTAGGACACAGAACATCATGAAAAATGCCATCAGATGATGAAAGATGTGTATTAAATGTGACTGGAAGACTATGTAACTCTGGATCTTATCTGGGATCATACTGTTCTGCAGGGTGTGTGGAAATGGGTGGAGAGGAGGGTTTGAGTGGCCACATGCTCCACAGGCTTGGAGAGCATCAGGTGGGGCCAGGAAAAATAATCACGAAATAGAACTTTTCTTTCCAAATGCTGTTGGCTATGTTGTTTAAAAACAGCACTAAGTGCTCCCAGAGAGCTCGCACCTTCTAAGGACCATGGTCCAGATAGCCCCTGGCTCCCCGTTCCCGCCCCTAAAGCCCAGGAAGGTGAGCATGTCCATGGTGGCAGACGCTGGACTTCCAGGTTACAGAGAAGCTAAGGCTTCCCCTGGCAGCCTCCTCCACTGACCCTCAGGGCTTGCCGCCTAGGCCCTGCATCTGGAAATCCAAGACCAAGCTCCCCAAAGACAGTGAGTTGTGACCAGCGTGCTCTAACTGTCCCCCATGTGGTTTCACATTTAATTCTTACAGCAACTCCTTGACGATGAGCTATTCACTTTCACAGAATCTCCAGGGGACAAGAAAAGGATACTAGGAGGCTGAAAGCTGGAATGTAGCCACGATTGCCCTGCAGTCCTCCTCCCAGACTGGCCCGGGGCTCCAGGTCCCACGGCACAACCACCATCTTTGCTGCACCTGGAAATCATAGGCAGCTCTGGGACTTCCCTGGTGGTCCAGCGGTTAATCCTCACACTTCCACTACAAGGGACACAGGTGGGATCCTCAGCTGGGAAACTAAGATCCCACACGCCATGTGGCACAGCCAAGAAAATTTAAAAAAAATAAAATAAAAAACAAAACATGAGAAGCTCTACAGAGACCCTGCTCCCTCATGTCACTAGCCTCCAAGCCAAGTTCCTTGTGACTGTGTCTGGTGGGCAAATCAGGGTCACATGTCTGTGCTCCAGTGCAAAGGAGTCTGAGAAAACACAGGGCGGGAGACAGTTTCTGACTCTTGACAAGACTGAGAAGCCAAATTCCTCAGTGTGAAAAGAAAGCTCAAAAGCAGGTGGTGGAAAGAAAGGGCAAGCCTGCAAATAGGGGCTTAGGGAGGAGACTTTACCTTCAGGACTTGACTGCAGTCTTCACCCAAGACTAAGGTGACACATATCCTCAGTGCCGGGACCATCTCCCTTACATCTGTCATTAATAATGGCTCCATTATTAATAACAGCCTTTTCATTTTCAAAAGTGTTTAAGTTTGGAGAATAAATCATGATACTGTCACCCTCCCTAAGCTCATGTCCTGCAATGAACCCAAACGAGACTTGCAGGACTTCTGCATATATGTACATGCACGTGTGCATATGGCTCCAGACTGACTGTCCAAATACACGTCACGGAGACTAGGTTCTGATACACAGACACTACCTCCACTTCTAAGAAATGTACCATCCAATTTGAGACTTCAACTTAAGAGCGATTCACAGGCAGGAAACACTTCCTCAATAACAGAATTACCTGGACTTGGTATATAATTTGTTGCTTTGCAATTTGAAAACCAGGAAGTGATAACTCTTGGAAAAGATTCTTTCCACTGTGTCTGTTCTGTTAAGTACATTGCTCTAACTCCATTATTTTATCTCACTTCCCTCAGGACTCTGCCCTTAGCTGCCTTCCAAGTAGCAATAAAATTCGCCATTCTGCTTCAACTTTAAAATGCCAGCATATTTTAGCCCTTTGGGGATAAGTGGCTGCAGGAGGAATGAGAAAAGAAAAAGAAAAATCCAAAAAAGAAAGGTTGAAGAATAAAGTAGAGAAAGGAAGTAAAAAGGAAGAAGGAAATTAGGAGGAAAGAAAGAAGAGAGAATCATCTTACATGATTTATTATTCAGATGTGTATTTCCTTGGACTGTAACATGTGTTGGTAAAAACTAGCAATTCATCAAGCCTGGTGGTCTCAGCCTGATTCCAACGGGTTTCTCCAGTTCTTTTAGCGAGTTCTTTTAAACTCGCTCTCAGCATCTGAGCCAGTAAGCACTCTGCCACACATCACAAGACCACAGTGTCCTTCAGAAGAGCCAGAATCCATCCAGCAGACTGCTCTATAGTGGAAGGAATGGGTACTTGGGATTATTTAGACTAACACTCCAAATTAACCCTGAACACAGTCTCCTGTTATGCTAATTCCAAGGAAAAACAACCCCAAATATTATCCATCCCTGATCTTGAGTCCTAGAAAAATAAAACTGAGGAACCCTTCCCAAGCTGTACATCAACTTTTCCTGGAAAGACCAACTTTTTGAGAAAAGCCTTGCTCATTTTGAAAAATCCTTAGGTCTATTCCATTCAACTCTTATGTTATTCCCAGTGACATTTTAAAACAATGGTACCCAAATACACATTCCTAAACTGATAGAGGGGAAACCACAGTTCATGAATTAAGACAATGCCACTTCTAAAAATAAAACACACCCTATAGCTCTGCTTCGTTACTGAGTGGCACAGCCAGCATTTTCTTTCCCTGTTTGCAGGTAATTTAGGCCCTCTGGTGTATTACGATCACTAAATATTGAAAGATTTTTAAAGCTTCTGTTTTAACCCACAACCTCATTCTGATTTGTACATGTCTACAAGGATAGAGCTGGGGAAAATATCACTTCTTCTGAATGATCCAACCTCACAATTAATAATTGAGAATCTCTTTCTCTTTCTCCCTTGCCTTTTCTCTCTCCGAACTAGAGTGCACTCTTCAGCTTGTTAAGCTCAGCTCACTCCCACTGATAATTCACTAGAGATCATAATTTATGGACAATTGAAGCTGCAGAAACATCTCTTAGAAGGAATAGAGCAGATCCATAGCAACAATTCTTCAGGGGAATATTAATCCCCGGCTTTATGTAGTGCTAAGTGTACAATAGTAATCAGAACTTGAGTAGAAGCTGCTAATCATTGAGGGAAAAGGCTGTATAAAGAATTCATAATGGAATTAGCCTGCGGCAAACAAAGAAAGACAAAATTAAATCAGCCATCAAATTGCACCAAGGAATTTTAATTTACAGGTTAATGTAGGATTATGTAACTAATCACAGCTAACATTTTCAATGAACAACCAATAAAATTCTGCTCCTTTTTTCCCTCTCTAATGTTACTAATGGTATTCCAATAACATGTTTTTATTACCTTATAATATGTTAGAAATGATTCTCAAAAATTCTAAGTCTTTCCAACTGTCAGTATCAGTGTAAAATGGTAGATCTGAAATAGTCGAAAGTGTGGGTCTAGGAAGATCCACTCCCAAGTTCAGTCGAGACCCAATACTATCTAGGTAAGTTTGCATAAAATAGATTTACATAACCATATAGCTTTAAAGTATATGCATGTTTTTCATGCAGTGCAGGGAGCTAAAATGGGACAAAAGAGACTAAATTAAATATGTGAAACTAATTTGGACCACAAAGTATATCAGCTAATTCTAAATAAAACCATTGCCATAGATTTATATGTCAATATTACAGACATATCCAATGACATACACACCAAGGACTACTCTAACGGGGTTTTCATGGTTTATAAATGTGAACATCATAAAAAGAAATAAGGTTTCTAGGATAAAAAGTTGATTATCATTTCCCATTGGAGGGAGGGGGGTGGAATCTTGTATCCACCCCAGTTATATTTTGATATCAACCAATGCATGACAAAGACAGGAGGGAAAACAGCCCTCTACACAATTTGAAAAATTGTTTGAAACCCGCTGCTTCATAAATATATAAAAAAAGACAGCATAATTCTTTGCACATTGGCAAAGGGAAACTCCAAAATTATACTGTATGCTTAAAAAGACATCAGTTTAATCAAAAAGATCTTTTTCCAACATATGGCAGAAGGAAAATTATTATAAATGGAGTAAAAAAGTATGTTCATAAGCCTTACTTCACAAGAGAAGAATGCTGGGAAGAAAAGGCGACAGCATTCTTCTTGCATATGTTTTTCTTGTCGAGAACAATGTGGGAAAGTCTCATTTTCCTTTAATCTAAATGTTCATTTTATGGAAGCAGCAACATTCGACCCAGTTATTAGCAAAGGAGTTTTGTTGCTTTATAAAGTCTAATTTTAAGATGCTCACTTCCAAAAAAACATTATGGTGTCAATTGCACTACCCTTCAGCAATCCTGTAATAACTTTATTCAACCATTTCTAATTATAATTATATTTTCAATTCCTTTTAGCTATAGAAACTCTTTATCAATCAGAGCACAAGACAGAAAATTACTTTATTACAGCTACAGCTCGTTAGGCTGAGTGCTCTTAATGAAGCAGCCTCATAATCAGATGAAAATCATGCTGGAGAAAACTTGCATCATTAGTCTGGGCCTTAATTACCAAGAAATATAGTCACTAACAATGATATTCCATTTCATGATATGGTGCATGCACCTTCTACACTAGTTGCAATTAATAATTCCACCGACTGCTACAGAATCCTTTCTATTTATTCACAACAATGGAGGGGGGAAATTCTAAATTTAATTGAGCGCTTCAGATTGAGCTCTCTTTCTCCCTCTCTCTCGCGTTCAGATTAAAATGTCACAAGGCTAATATTCTATCTTACAATAATTCATCATTTTAATTGCATATTTTATGTATGTGAAATGTCTTTTTCAGCTTTATAGTTGAGGTTGACATTTTTGGGGACGCATCTAGGAAAATGTGTGGCCTCTTGTGAAGGTGGTTCCTACCACCCGAGACCACATCAAGGAAATTTGAGGAGGGGGGAATCACAACCATCAGTCCATCAACTCCATCCATGTTGGGAAAAGCGGCCAACACGAACAGGGACATTCATTTAAATTAATATCAGCGTCTTCTGATAGGCTTGGAAGGCAGGCTGGTGATGTTCTGGGAGGAACGAGGCCCTGTGTCACAAGCGTCTTTGTTAAGCGTGATTGATCACTGACAGAATCAGCAACTTTCCTTTGTGAAAGCCTCCTTTCCTCTGCCTGTTTCTTTCACTCTTTCCTGTGTTCCTCTCTCGCCAAGATCCTAGCTCCTGACCTTCTGAGAAATACCTTTAGCCAGGGGAGATCCCCCGACCCTCCTGCTGGGTCCCCATGGCCCACCTGACTTGTCCTTTCTCCAGGCCAGGCAGGCTTAACTCTAAACTGAGGGTGCTGGTACAACTGTTGCTCTTTTTCATACACAAATTAGGCAACTGGGTGAGGTCAAAGAGCCCAGGAGAAGGGCAGAGGGCAATGGAATGGGCACAGATAAATGAGATCCCCATCTGACCTCAAGACCCAAGTGTGCCTACAGCTGAACTTCTGCCTGAAGTTTCCTTGTACAGGAATCAGTGCCAAACAGCTGATTTCATTAATCTGGTCTGTGCTTTCCCCAATCATCTGCCTTATGAGCATGGAACAGTTTGATAAATGAAATTGATAGAAGGACAGAATGGCTTGGAAAAATCCACAGGGCACAAGATGAAGAGTGGGTTACAATAAAAGACAGTGCTAATTTTTTAAACTTTAACAACCAATTTCTGTATCATGCATTTAAAGATCCCAACTTAACTTGGCTTTACGCTACTAATAATTAGTGTTGAGCCAGCAAGGGCACGGTTCCTGAGGCAGTAGCAGGAGACATGTTCTTCCCTCCCAAGTTCAGACTCCCAATAAATTATGAATGAATAAAGTAATATATGAAAAACCACCATGGAATAAAATACCAGATGGCAGTTAGCATGACAATATTGAAGAAATGACTCATGCATCTTTGCTCCTTCTGGTACTTGCTAAGGTTTGGAGGAAAGTAATGGCAAGTAGCATTGTATTTCACATGAACATTACAGGGAAAGTGGACTCAGAGGAAGAATTTGGATGATGAGAGCCAGGAGGACCAGGAGAGTCATGGGGCAGAGCAGGAAGATGTGGCTGCTCAGAGAAGAGTGCTAGGTAGACAAGACGTGGATCTGGACCAAGAAAAAAAAGATACAGGAAGCAGCAGGAAACGAAGGCTGGGGGACATTAATTAAAACCACACAGAGCACATTTCCATAAGAAAAATGTTTGGCATTCTAGACAGTCCAGTAGCTTGTGAAACAGCTTGAAATGTACAGAGATCCCCAAAGACAACTGGTTTGCAAGGCTCAGCCTGATACTCTCAGAAGCAGCCTCTAAGCAGTCTTAGAGGAGAGCCAAGAAAGAGTTAAAGGGAACTGGCTGCATTTACATGTTCTCCCATCAACGCAGTGTCAGGAGAAGACCTCTGCATTATTGTCCTTGCCTTCAATCCCTCCTTAATGTTTCCTCCTAAGGGCCTCTCATTTAAGGACATAAGTCACTGCAGGTGTTTCCATCTGACAGTACTACTCTCTTGGACATGGGAGGGTCCCCAGTGAGCTCTAGACCTTTGTCATGGGCTGTGACCCACATTCTGATGTTCCCACTCTCCGTGTCCAGGAATGTCCACCCCATACGGCATGAGATCTTCCTGGGGCCTGCTGCATACTAGCTGCAGTGTAGGGGGAGGGGGGCGCCAGGGGTGGGGCGGGAGGGATGCTTAGGGGATTGATTTGACTCCTCTGTGCCTCAGTTTTCATGTGCCCAAATAAGAGCAACAATAGCATCTGCTTCACAGTGTTGCCGCAAAGGTAACCTCAGGTGAGGCATGTAAAAGTGCTCATAATACAATCGGGCACATAATAAGTTTCAATACAATTAGCCTTTCAATACAGTTAGCTCTGATCAACACCATCACTGGCATCATTATAATCATCACCACTGACAAGAGGCAGGCATGGCTTGTACTGAAAGTTGGTTCAAAGATTTCAAACAGTGGTTTTCAAACCTGGCCATATATGGAAATCACCTGCTCTGAATTCCCCCACCCCAGACCAATTAGATCAGAAGCTTCAGTGGTATTCTTTAAAGCTCTTTGCATGACCCCAGTGTGAAACCAGAACTGAAATCCAATGATATGGAGTCGTCGGGCCCATGCATACTATTTAGAACATGATGTTGCCGGCTAAAAGGTCTGCATCTTGGAAAGTGGCAAAGCCCTCATCTCAGCCTCCCAGACAGCAACGGGAATCTTGGAGTTCCACTTTGAGATGTGATAGTTTGGAGCACTTATGACCCACGAAGGAGCAACCACAGCCTTGGCTGAAGGGATATGCCTGGTGGCTTCTCCAGCTGGCAGAATGATCCATTTACAACATACAGAATATAATGCATACAGCCAAATGTTCCCATGAGATATACCTGGGACTTGCACAGTCCTCTGTCTGGGGTCAGGACGTGTATGTTCCACAAGAGCAAAGATAACCTATGGGCACTAGAGAAAGGTCTGTCTTCCCCTGTGGTTTAGCAAGGGCATCCAAGCAGAAAGTGCTCAGAGAGAGCATACTAAGGCCTCAAGGGAGGAAATGACTACTACCCAGATCTCAAGGAGTGAAGACGAACCTGTCAGAATACACAAACTTTAGATTTGGACTAACCCTGAATTAATATGACAAACCTAACCAGTTAAATCCTTAGCTATCTTGATGACTTTGGCAGCTGTTCGACACTTGCATTTACAGGATCTAGGAAAACTGAAACTTTCAACTACTTAGACTCCTAAAACCAGAATAAATCTGCCAGATGCTCAAAAGACAATCCTCTATTTATTCATTTTTAATATTTAAGACACTTCCGCCACAGAAAGACCTCCAAGACCTAGGATGAAATGATAGAGAAACCACAATTTAAAAAAAGAAATTAAGAACAATAAGCAGCATCTAAACTCATCATTCATTCCAACTCGTGTTTTTCTTCCGGCAGGAAGGGATTAACTTAGACCGTGGTGGTTGCTGGAAACCTGAAAGGGGATCAGTTCATCCAAAGGAGTACAGGTTAGCACAACCCTCCTGTCCTCAAAGGGAGCCAGAAAGGATGGGAGGGTTCAATTTCCTTCCCAATTAGAGACATCAAACTCCCACTTTGTGTAATTATTTAGGGTTTCATGGAGTTTTTGCTTCAGTGATTTTTTTTTTAAAGGCAAAACCAAAATAAATGCAAACTATCCCTTGAAATAACAGAAGCAAATCAGAAAAGGAAGATTTAAGGCATGAGAGATTGACTGACTTAGTCAGGAGTCCCTAGGCTATCTCTGACCCTATTGGGCTGAATGACCTTAGGCAAGTTACTGCACCTCTTGGGGCCTTGGTTTTCTTGTTATTAAAACCAGGGATTCAGGAAGATCACCAAGGCCATGAAATTCTGAAGTCCACAATGCTACACTTTTTTCCCCCTTGCCTCATTCTTCAAGTCTACTGTGGTATTTATGGAAATATCAGAATCACTACAGGCAAGTATTCTCCTCCCTACTAGTTATATAAAGAAAAGAGGACAGAGTTAAGAACAGTTAGATAAAAGTAACTTCACTGTCAAATTTATAGGCAAAGAACCCACAAAACTTTGCAAACCCCAAGACTGAATACTGTTTTTGAATATTTCACTCCTTTATCAGGAAGTGTTTTGATCTGATGAAAGTAGTCTTTTCTTCATGATTGTAAATTATCTGGTTAGAAGTGGCTGGGTCTATGCCTGCCCTTGAATGAGTAGCTGAGATTGTGCTTAAGACTCGGGAGACCAGCATTGTCCAGAGTTCATGAAGGGCCAGGTCATCACTACAGCAGAATGCAGTTTCTCCCACCACTGGGATCTGTCTAAACTTTCACTCCCTCTTGGCAATCAGTGCCATGATTTCAAGGGACTAACAACCCAACCACAATCTGCACTAAGTATCTTTTTATCTGACTTTGTCTTTTCTTTCCACTTTGCCTCTGAAGTGTCTGGAAGGCAGGAATTCTGCTTTAGAACTCCTTGCCAAGGCCCCATGGCATGTAGGAGAAAGTAAGAGTTACTGTCAGCCAGCCTCTCAGGGCCACAAACCATGCAATCTGCACTCCATTCCTCAGGCCAGTGACTCTCATTAAAGGAAAATTTGTCCTCGTCCCCATTCCAGGGACATTTGGCCATATGTGGAAATATTTTTAACTGTCACAAGTGAGGACAGGGGAGCTACTGGCATCCAGCTAGTAGGAGCCAGGGATGCTGGCTAGGCATGCTACAATGCACAGGATGACCCCTACAACACAGTAGTACTCAACCCAAACAGTCAATAGTGCCAAGAAACCCTTCTTTATACCACTGAATATTTCATGGAAATTCTAGAAAATAGATTTTCTCAGCCTTATTTTTACAGTTAAAGCTCTAACATGTTAAGTAACTTCTCCAAAGTCATCTAACAAGGCAATAGAAAGGCCAGAAATGGATCTCACATCTCTAGGTCCAAAGTCTCACTGCCCCTCTTTGAATGAATGAATGAACAGAGGATAAAGAGCCTGCTGTTCTGTGTCAGGAAAGCCAAAGAAGGGCAGACTGTACTGGAGCCCTAGGCAGACTGACCTGAGACCACCTCAGTGTTGATGCCCCAAGTCAGATGCTCAGTTAATACATGCTCACAGCCTCTCCATCGCTGTTCTCTGGAACTGCCCACCCCCATGGAATGGAGAGAGTAAGGTAAACCAACAGGACCTCACGTCTTCATGACACCGCCTGGCTCCAGGGAGCTACTGGGGAGGGCATAGCCACTACTCCCCAGAGTGGCTTCTGAGAAAGCCGAGACCTGGGACTGCGGGGTTACACAGGCAGAAACCGTAGGCCACCTGGGGAGGTGGTCCAGCCCCAAGGACCCCTTAGGTCCTTTCTTTCAGGAAATGGAGATGGATGGGAGAACGAATGATTAGGAATGGTCCCCCTGGCCTTGACTTTCCCTTTGATAGACCGCCTCTCTATCAGCTAACTGCTTCCAGTTTCTTTGAAAAGTAAGCCATTTATTCAGCAGAACCACACATGAGATGATGGTGGTTTTAAAAGATAATAACTCCACTCCAGGACCTCCCCAAAAGCCTGCTTTACACTGCTACCTGAGGCTTCCACAGATTGATGACAGGCACTGGATTTCATGGTGTGGTATGGTGGAGAAGGTCAGCTTCCAAAACCTGGTCACTGGAACCCACTTGGGCAGCCCCTTCCCACCCAGTGCCTCCTGGCCCCTCACATCTCCACCAGGCCCTCGGAAACAAGGGCCCACTGTCTGAGCCACTGCAGACCAGTCAGCTGGATGGAGTAATTAAGGGCTGCTTCTGTCAACCACTTGTGCTGAAAAGTCTTAAGAATATTTAACTCCCACAGGCCCCAGGCATTAATTAAATCCTTTTTACCTGCTCTTTCAGACTTTTATGGAAGCAGAAGGCTGCTGGGAGAGAAGAGAAGTCCTACAGCATGTCACACTGTAGACGTTAAAACCCATCCATCAAGGGATTGTGCCTTCTAGGTGGCTGGGCATCTCGTTCACTCATAAGGGCCACTCTCCCAGGGACCAGACCACAGTGACAGAGATAGATGTGAGTTTGCAGCTGCTGCCCAAGGACACTACAGGGATACTGTAGTTCTAGAGTCATCTCCAAAGCACCCACAGCTGGTGGAGCTTTATATATATGAACTATTGAGCAAAAGAAACAAAACTTATTAAATAATATATGATTAGGTGTTTTGCTTTTTTTTTTTATGGACTTCCCTGGTGGTTCAGACAGTAAAGAATCCGGCCACAAAGTGGGAGACCCAGGTTTGATCTCTGGGTCGGGCAGATCCCCTAGAGATATTTTTCTTACACTATTAACTAAAAGTCAGACTTTATTTACATTTTACTAGTTCTTTATTAATGCCTCTTTTTCTGTTCCAATATCAAATTCCAAATAACTCACTGCATTTAGTCAACTTAGTCTCCTCTCACCTATGTCCGTTTCTCCGTCTTTGCAGGTTTTTCATGACCCTGACATTTCTGAGTATGGTCAGGACGTTTTGCAGAACGTCCCTCAATTTAGGTTTGTCAGTGTTTCTCATAGTTCAGCTGAGGTCCTAGGTTTGGGGGAACAATAACACAGAGGTGAAGTAGCTTCTCATCACATCCTACCAGGAGGCATGTGATAATTATACATCCACACATCCCTGGACATGTTCATCCTGATCGCCTGGTTAATGTGAGCAGGGCCGGCTCCTCCACCACAGACTTACTCCTTTCCCCTTTCTGTAGTCTATTCTTCTGAAGCAAGACACTAAGTCCAGCCCACATTCAAGGGGGAGTGAAGCATCATATCATGTGCTGCCCTAAGACAGACTTCTCAATAAGAAATAGAAATAAACATTAAAAAAAAAAAAAAGCATAATCTGGAAGCTGGGACTGCTCGGGCTCTAGTCTCAGCTGTGTGACACGTGATGCGCTACTGCTGCTCAGAACGGCTTGCACAGCCTACCCTCTGTGAGACAGGCAGGGTGGCCCTGCCTTCTCCAGAGGGTTGCTGAGGGATCAGAGGAGCAGGACATGGGAAAGGAGTTTCCGCTGCCGTACTGTACCCCATGGCCATGACAGTCGAAATGCTTCCATCTTCCTTGCTTCCCCCCTGCACCTGAAAACACCCAGCACTTGCCCATTTTTGGCCTCTGTTATCTCTGCTGGAAATGCTACCTCCCCTCAATCCCCCGCTCAAACATGATCTCCCTACCAAAGTCTTCCTTGACCTTCCTATTTAAAATAACATTCTTGTACACTCTATCCCTTCACCCTGCTGAGATGTTTTTTGTGGCTGTCAGCACTACCTTCCATTATATTCTATTTTTAATTCTATTGTTGCTCTCTGGATAAGGTTGCTTTCTTCTTGAAAAGCAAAGACTTAGCATGCTTTATTCCCCCACTGAAGCCTCAGTGCCTAGGACAGAATCTGGCCAAAGTGGGCAGGGTGTCAAGAGAGATTTTTGAATGAAGGAACACATGAAAAGTGAAAGTTAAAGTCATTCAGTCATGTCCGACTCTTTCTGACCCCATGGACTATCCAGTCCACGGAATTCTCCAGGCCAGAATACCGGAGTGGGTAGCCTTTCCCTTCTCCAGGGGACCTTCCCAAACCTGGGATCAAACCCAGGTCTTCCACATTGCAGGTGAATTGTTTACCAGCTCAGCCACTAGGGAAGCCCAAGAATACTGGAGTGGGTAACCTATCCCTTCTCCAGCAGATCTTCCCAACCCAGGAATCGAACCATGGTCTCCTGCATTGCAGGCAGATTCTTTACCAACCGAGCTAACAGGGAAGCCTGGAGTGGGTAGCCTATCCCTTCTCCGGCAGATCTTCCCAACCCAGGAATCGAACCATGGTCTCCTGCATTGCAGGCAGATTCTTTTCCAACTGAGCTATCAGGGAAGCCCTTAAGGAACACATAGAAATGATATTTCTCTGAATCTTTGCAATGCTTGGTGCCCTTGTAGATTCATGAACCCTCAGGACAACTCTACAACATCATACAACCTCCCACCAGGCTTAAAACCAGTGCCTAAACTATGAGTAACTAAGGTTATAATGTTGGATGAAGATGCCTCAGGCAGGACAAAGACTGTACCACAGGGGTAGGGAGATGGCTTTACCTGCCATGACACCTGTGGTCCGTGGGCAGTGGCTGCCTAGAAACGGTTCTAAGAAAGTTCCTGAGACCAAACCTGGATTAAGTGGGAGAATGTAATTGACTGGTTGAGCTGTAATTTTGTAACGTCTGCAGTGAGTTAAAGAACAGGAGCAGTGAGGCACATGACATTATTACATTCAGGAGCAGTGAGGTAACTGAGATTATACAGAATCTCATCCTTCCACTGTGAGTAGGTCTGGTTTTCTAATACAAAATGATTGCCATTTAACCAAACTCCTGTAAAATAATTACTTATATCAAGGGATGGTAAATTTTATATCTAAAGAGTCAGTAAATATTTTAGTATTTATATTATTTAGCATTTAGATATATAACAGTCTCTGTGGAAACCACTCATTTCTGCCACTGTAGCATAAAAGGGGCCACAGACAAAACATACATAGTGGGTATAGCTGTGTTCCAACAAAACTTTATTTATAAAAACAGGCTGCAGGCTAGTCTTGGTGGGCCACTGTTAGCCAGCCTCCGACCACCATAAACTTCTCTTCAAAGAATATATTTCACCAGTCCACTCTCCTCATCGGCTCCCCCGCCAAAAAAAAAAAAAGATCTTTAGAAAATCCAAAAATTATTACTCAGCACTGCTAGATCTTCTGACGTCTACCTACCTAGGGTCCACAGAAATTATTGACATATCAACATCTCCTAGCACCTTAAGAGTTATCCAAACTGTCACCAGCCACCAAATGTTTCATTAATGACTGCAAACATCTTTAGAAAAATGCCACAGAGGGCTTCTTTCACCAAGTGATTTATTTCAGATATAATTTCAGTTTAATTAATAGGGGATTTTGTTGTGACCTGGAGGGTGTGAGAATCAGCAGAGAGTCTGTGGTTTGGTTAGGAGAAAACTAGAAACCTGTCTGTGCCTGTAGAAGGAAAATTTAACAAAAAAGAAAGAAAGAAAGCTGGCATCTTTTTTCAGCTGTGAACATTCAGCCGATACCCTCATTAAAGACAGTGGAATATCTTAGAAAAGCAAACTAAAAGGGCATGGAGGAGGCACCAAGAGGTACAGGAGAGTGGGGAAATGGTATCTGGCTTATGCATTCCCGAAAACAAGTCTGTTCCTTAGCTGAACTGCAAACTTCATCTCTACCATACGTTCTTAAAAATCTGAAATCAGCAAAAGCAACACGTCAACAGCACGATTTATTAGACCTCGCCTGGCACCACGCAGCAAAAGTCAAGAGACATGGTCCCTGAACTTGAGGAGCCAAGTCTTCCTTAAAGTGGCTTCATTTGAACTTCCTGGCACTCTCAAAACATATGATCACTTATCTAAGCAATAAAGTTTATTTTTTGAGGGGTACATTTGGAGAAGAGAGGGTTGTTGTTTTCAATTACCAATAAGCAAAATGCCTCGTCCACATTTCCCAAAACACCAGGTTACATTAGTTTCAGTTTTAATATCCTGCCAAAGAGAGAAAAAGAGGCCCTAAATATGAAACAAATACAGCTGTCTAATATTGCTGTTCAAATGCCACTGCATTAAATAAAATTCCATGCTGTAAAATTTTGCAAGGTGATAAAACAAAAATGATATAATAAATATAAAACATCTGCGTTTTTTTTAAAGCAAGACATTTGGAAACCGATTTCATTTATATTTAAACTTGTTTTGAAGTGTTCCTCATTTTGAAAAACATCCTAGTTACAGTATATTAGAATTTTTTTTTCCCCCAAGCAAAAGATTAAAGGGCTGATGCCCAAGTGCAGGAGGACAAGAGGAGGAGAAACCACCACTGTGCTTTCCAGAATGAACTTTGAATCTTCAGCTGGCTTTCAGTCATAAAAAGGGGAGATGAGTGCCTTCCATCAGCAGGGCTGGAAAATGGATTCACACACACACACACACACACAAATGCATTAAAACAACATAAAGTTTCTGGCGACAGCTGAGGCGCATACATCCAAGAAAGAAGTTTAACAGTGTTTCTGCCTCCCTCCAGGTGCCTAGGTAGGGTAGTTTCTAAAACACTGGGAGAACAGTAAGACCACCCACCACTTTTGGTTTTAGGCAGGCTTTGACCTGAAAGGGTCGGAGAAGGCAATGGCACCCCACTCCCGTACTCTTGCCTGGAAAATCCCATGGATGGAGGAGCCTGGTGCACTGCAGTCCATGGGGTCGCTAGGAATTGGACACAACTGATCGACTTCACTTTCACTTTCATGCATTGGAGAAGGAAATGGCAACCCACTCCAGTGTTCTTGCCTGGAGAATCCTGGGGACGGGGGAGACTGGTGGGCTGCCGTCTATGCGGTCACACAGAGTCGGACACGACTGAAGTGATTTAGCAGTAGCAGCAGCAGCAGCAGACCTGAAGGGGTAGGGCTCAAATAGGGGAACACTGCCTTTACCATCAGGCTGGGAAACCCAAGGTCTGAGCATCTGGGCACTGGACTTAAAAACAGCTCAAAATGCTTCATATTTCCTTTGGTTTCCCAAGGGAGCACAAATGGCATTTGGAAAAGAGGAGACAGTGCATGCATCTGTTTGCTGCAATCTTGAGCATCTGCATTCTCCACTGCTAGAGAGAAGAATCTAGGACACCTGAATTCATAGATGGGAACTCCACCACCACTCTACCCAAATGCTATTTTATTTACAACACCTATCTTTTGACCCAAAATCCAGCTACAGAGCTGCAAAACTAGGAGTGAGCTCCTTGTTAATTTCATGGCTTCTAGCAGAATGCACAACAGGTAAATTGTGCTGGAACAATCAGGGAAGGGAAGGGAATCTGACCTGAGAATGGCTCATAAAATGAGCTTTCAATATTAATATTAGCTAACAGTCATTGAGCAGCTCTTTGTGCCAGGAACTCTACAAACACCGCCACATTTCATCTTTACGACCACCGCTGTTGCAGGTGATCGTTACCATCACTTCCAAATGAGGATGATGAACTTCAGCAGAGCCAAATGAACCACCCTGGGTCACAGTGCTGGCCTGCAGCAGAGTAGGAGCCTGAACCAAAGTCTGGATGACCACAGAATCACCACAGGTCATTCCTCAGCATCTGGTGAGTAAGGAGTAGGTTGTAGCCAAGTTTTGCATAGAAAGTTTACTCATCGTCCACTGAAGACAGGACCTCTGAATGGATCAAAAGGCTGCTTAACAGAATGTGAAGAGAAGTACAATTAATATTTTTCGGCTAAGACAGCACTTGGGACTCCATTAACCTTGTATCAAGTAGAACTAGAATACCACATCTTGATGCACAGTTAATAGTGGTTTGTGTACAACACATGTCACTTATACATAAATGCATTTTTCAAGGCCATTTGCAAAGAATTCACTCCCACAAACTCAATCTTTTCTACAATGTTATTTATTAATCTGTTTAGGAAACTTTTTTTATTGAAGTATACTTAATTTACGGGCTTCCCTTGTGGCTCAGCTAGTAAAGAATCCTGCATTGCAGGAGATCTGGGTTCACTCACTGGGTTGGGAAGATCCCCTGGAAAAGGGAAAGGCTACCCACTCCAGTATTCTGGCCTGGAGAATTCCATGGACCATTCCATGGGGTTGCAAAGAGTCAGACTCAACTGAGCAACTTTCACTTATACTTAATTTACAATGTTTGATTAGTTTCAAGTGTACAGCAAAGTGATTCAGTTATTTTATTGATATATATGTTTTTTTTTTTTTTCAGATTCTTTTCCATTCAGTTCAGTTCAGTTCAGTCGCTCACTTGTGTCCAACTCTTTGCGATTCCATGGACTGCAGCACGCCAGGCCTCCCTGTCCATCAGCAACTCCCAGAGCTTGCTCAAACTCACGCCATTGAGTCAGTGATGCCATTCAACCATCTCATCCTCTGTTGTCCCCTTCTCCTCCCACCTTCAATCTTTCCCAGCATCAGGGTCTTTTCCAATGAGTCAGCTTTTCTCATCAGGTGGCCAAAGGATTGGAGTTTCAGCTTCAACATCAGTCCTTCCAGTGAATATTCAGGACTGATTTCCTTTAGAACGGACTGGTTGGATCTCCTTGCTGTCCAAGGGACTCTCAAGAGTCTTCTCCAACACCACACTTCAAAAGCATCAATTCTTCGGCACTCAGCTTTCTTTATAGTCCAACTCTCACATCCACACATGACTACTGGAGAAACCATAGCCTTGACTAGACAGACCTTTGTTGACAAAGTACTATCTCAGCTTTTTAATATGCTGTTCAAGTTGGTCATAACTTTCCTTTCAAGGAGCAAGCGTCTTTTAATTTCATGGCTGCAATCACCATCTGCAGTGATTTTGGAGCCCCCAGAAATAAAGTCTCTCACTGTTTCCACTGTTTCCACATCTATTTGCCATGAAGTGACGAGACCAGATGCCATAATCTTAGTTTTCTGAATGTTGAGTTTTAAGCCAACTTTTTCACTCTCCTCTTTCACTTTCATCAAGAGGCTCTTTAGTTCTTCTTCACTTTCTGCCATAAGGGTGGTGTCATCTGCATAACTGAGGTTATTGATATTTCTCCCAGCAACCTTGATTCCAGCTTGTGCTTCATCCAGCCCAGCATTTCTCATGATGTACTCTGCATATAAGTTAAATAAGCAGGGAGTATATAAGTAATATATAAGTAAATATACAGCCTTGACGTACTCCATTCCCTATTTGGAACCAGTCCATTGTTCCATGTCCAGTTATAACTGTTGCCTCCTGACCTGCATACAGATTTCTCAGGAGGCAGGTCAGGTGGTCTGGTATTTCCATCTCTTTCAGAATTTCCCACAGTTTGTGGTGATGCACACAGTCAAAGGCTTTGGCATAGTCAACAAGGCAGAAATAGATGTTTTTCTGGAACTCTCTTACTTTTTTGATTATAGGTTATTAAAAGATACTGAGTATAGTTCCCTGTGCTATACAATAGGTCCCTGCTGTTTACCTGTTTTATATATAGTAGTGTATACATGTTAAAGCTTCCCTGGTGGCTCACAGGTTAAAGCATCTGCCTGAAAAGTGGGAGACATGTTAATCCCTAATTCCTAATTTCTCTCTCTCCTTCTCTGCCCTTGCTATCCCCCTCGGTAACCATAATTGTTTTCTATGCCTGTGAATCTACTTCTCTCTTATAAATAATTTCATTTGTATCATTTTTTAGATTTTATATACAAGTGATATTATGTATTTGTCTTTCTCTGATTTACTTCACTACTATGGTAATCTCTAGGCCTATCCATGCTGCTATAAATTGCATTATTTCATTATTTTTGTGGCCAGGTACTATTCCATTGTACATATAGATCACATCTTCTTTACTCATTCATGGGTAGATGGACACTTAGATTATTTCCTAGTCTTGGCTGTTATAAACAGTACTGTTATGAACATTGAGGCACATCTACACTTTTGTATTAAAGTTTTCTCCAGACATATGCCCAGGAATGGGACTGCAGGATCATATGGTATCTCTATTTTTAGTTTTTATGGAATCATCATACTGTTCTCCATAATAGCTGCACCAAGTTACATTCGCACCAACAGTGTAAGAGTGTTCTTTTTTCTCCACATCGTCCCCAGCATTATTTGTAGACTTTTTAATAATGGCCATCCTGACAAATATGAGGTGATACCTCACTGTATTTTTGATTCACATTTCTAATAATTAGTAATACTGAGCATCTTTTCATGTGCCTGTTGGCCATCTGTATGTCTTCCTTGGAAAAATGTCTGTTCAGGACTTCTTCCCATTTTATAACTGGGTTGTTAGGATTTTTTTTTATATTAAGCTGCATGAACCTCTTGTATATTTGAGGAATTAATTCCTTGTCGGTCACGCTGTTTGCAATTATTTTCTCCCAGTCTGTAGGTTGTCTTTTCATTTTGTTTATGATTTCCTTTGCTGTGCAAAAGCTTTTACGTTTAATTAAGTCCCATTTATTTTTGTTTTTATTTCCATTACTTTAGAAGATGGATCCAAAAAAATGCTGCTGCGATTTATGTCAAAGAATGTTCTGCCTATGTTTTCCTCTAGGGTTTCCATAGTATCCAGTCTTAGAGTTAGATCTTTAATCCACTTCGAGTTTATTATTGTATATCGTGTTTATTATCGCATACGGTGTTTGAGTTTATTATTATATATGGTCTAATATGGTTCTAATTTTGTCCTTTTACGTGGAGTTGTCCAGTTTTGGCAGCACCACTTGTTGAAGAAACTGTCTTTCCTCCCTTGCATATGCTTACCTTCTTTGCCGTAGATTAGTTGGCCGTAAGTGCGTGGGTTTATTTCTAGGCTTTCCATCCTGTTACGCTCACCTGTATGTCTGTTTTTGTGTGTTAGTACAATACCGTTTTGATTATTGTAGCTTTGTGTATAGTATGAAGTCAGGAAGGGTGATTCTTCTGGCTCTCTTGGGTAATACGGTCATTTTAACAATATTGATTCTTCCAATCCAAGAACATGATGTATCTCTCCATCTGTTTATGTTGCCTTCAGCTTCTTTCATCAATGTCTTATAGTTTTTAGCGTACAAGTCCTTCGCCCCCATAGGTAGGTTTATTCCTAGGTATTTTATTATTTTTGACATGATGATAAATGAGATTGTTTCTTTAATTTCTGGGAAACTTCTTCCTCATAACTGGTTTAAAAGCTATCTTCAGCCCAACCCATGTTCAATTCACACAGAAGTGCTTAGTGAACATGTTCCCTTGATACCATCCCATGAACACAACTGTCGATCAAAACTTTAACCTGCCTTCCTGACACAATATGTTTTCCCTAATTACACAAACAATTCCAGGTTTGGGGGTTCTGTTGCTTTGGGGGTTTTTTATGTGACAATGATGGCCTCTGTGATTATCTCCATAATATCTATTTTATGCCCACAATGAGCCATGAGACATGAGTCTTCCAATGAGGACTGCCCAGACCCCGGCGCCAGGATCATTTTAGCCCATCACAGTAATCGCATCTCTCTAAACCAGACAGTTCAAGGCTCAGGGATGGTCCAATCAGGGAGAAGAGCAGGATTCTTATTTGGTACTTCTGAGAGAAGACATTCCCTCTATCCCTGGATACAAATTAGGAAGCAAACAGCTCTGGTCATGGCTATCTGCTCTCTTGTGGTTAAGACAGGCATTATCCTGACAATGAACTGAGAGTGAAGTTCAACCCACACACAAAGGACAAAGCTGAGAAAATCTGAGAGAAGGAGAGTAAGAGCTCTGAATAAGCTTGACCACACACTAGCCTTCTCAGTAATGTGCAGCAATTCATCCCCTTCCCTGTTCAGGCCAATTTGAGTTGAGTTTCATTTTGCTTCTGAGTTTTATTCTGCTAAGTGGCACACAGAGTTTGTTAGAGCTCTTTGAGAATGTACTAGGCAACCTCTGGCACAAAATCATATAGCATCCACTCAATACAATGAAGTTGCATGAGTTTAGAATCTAATATCATGATGTTAAAAAAAAAAAACCCACACATTGCAAAATTCATTATGGAAAATTCCCTAAAGATGCTATACAGTAATCGTTACATAAAGTTTGAAACTCAACTATAGGAAGAAACACATAAACATGTTCTATTTGACATATTTGTATCCATGTACTAATGTTCATGGATTCAATATTTTTTTTACCTTGAAACCTACTCCATAAGGAGGCATTTATGGTCCTTCCCAATCAGACCCCACCTACTCCACTTGCCTCACCACATTTCATTCCTCCATGCTTTAGCATAAGTTGTTTCCACTAAAGTCCCTTCTATATTTTTCCTCACCTACTTATACTTACTCCTACTTCTACATCAAGGCCCAAGTCAAATACCATCACTGCCTAAAGTCTCCTGACTCTTCCTGGGAAACAATCACTATTTGCTCTGCAGTCTCACAGCACTTTGTTCAAATCTCTATTAAAGCACTTACCTTGTGGTTTGAGACTTAGTGATTTACTCATAGACTATGAGCAATTGTAGAGTGGAAGCATATCTAACTCACCCCTGTATCTCCCGTTTAGCCTAAAGGACTGGCTCAGTGTGTGCTGTCATTGTTTTTGCTGAATTAAGACATTAATTCATTTGACATGTCCTAAATGTATTTCCCTCCATCTCTATCTAATTCTCTCTTAGCTGAGTGGCAGCAAGAGCCTCTTAAATGATCTGAAACACTTTCATTCTTACTCTTTTCAATCTTTTCAGGGCAGATACACCTTTACAAGAGTTAGAAAAAGCAGCCCCCACGCCACCCCCACCGCCTTCCCCACCACCTCAAGTGGTTAAGTTAGAAAAAAGTGCCCCTTCTAGGCTGATACTGGGAAATCTGAAGAAAGAGGCCTTCTCTTTTCAACAAAGTTACCAAATTGACAGGAATGAAAATGAAACTAGCAACTCTAGGAATGAAAGCCTGCTAGTGGTCTTTGCCACTGCACTGAGGGATGCATTCTTGAGACGGAAGTCGACTAGAAGGAAGAAAGATGGAAAAGGACAGATTCCTGATTATGTTGTTGAGCACCTGAAAGAGATGTCTTTGGACTTTTCAGTCACCTGAGCCAGTTAAATTTCAAACTTTGTCCTCAAACTAGTTTTGGTTGTACTATAGACATTTACCACCTAAATGTCACCTAAGCAGTTCACAGTATATACCATTGCTACATACTAAGAGTGTAACATTACAATGTGACTCAGGCAGAGTGTTTCTGCAAGACTAGAGACCAGATTTATTGGTACCAGGATAGACCTAGACTCTTCATGATCTCTGATTTAAACCCTATTGGCAGAATCTGCTTGAATGAGGACTCTCTGCTGTAACTCTGTGCTTTGAGTTCAATATGAGTGAGCCCCAAACTGGAGTACACAAGATTCACCTTTTATGTTCAGAATGCTTTTGTCATACACATCAGAACTCAGAGGAAGTGTTCATGAGAGGTCATCACCAGCATCTCTCTACTCTACATCTTCCTTTAATCTTTCTGCCCTTAGATCACCCCCAAAACAGAGCTCCCTAACACTTTCTTCAAAAAGGAAACTGCCAGACTCTCTGAAAGAAGGAGAGTTCAGATCATTTCACATCATTTTTAAAAAATGCTCAAAGATACCAGTGCAATCCTATGAAATACTAAACAGAAATCCTTGAGAGAAAGTAAAAAAGCACCCAAAATCATTAAATAAGCATGCCCTATTGTAACTAAGGTTATAACTGTGGCTAAGAAAGTGAGAAATTATACCAATGGTTTAGTTATTTGCTTCTACAGGCACATCCCCTGCCCACTTCCCACTTAGCCACCACATCTCACACAATGCTGGATGATTCGATTTGAAAAGTTTGTGGCATGGTAGATGGATTGTGGGTTCTTTTGGTTCTGACACTTATTTTCTAGGTGACTTAGGCCAGTCAATTACTTTCTCTTGGACTCAATTTCCTCTTCGAACAAATGGGGACAGTAACAACATGGCAACTCCTTCAAGAAGTGAATGAGATTCCCAGTTCAGAGTAATTCTCCAAAACATTAGAATCACAGCAGAGCCACCAGATACATTTGCTCATTTTTTACTGAACTGACTGTCTTAAGCAAAACCAGGCAGTTATTTTGGTACTAAACAAGCTAATTTCTTGCTCAAAGCATTCCCTGGCTATTCAATCCAACCAACAATGACCCACATGCTCAGACCAAAAGCAACGTAGTATATTGATCTTGTTTCCCTCACACTCTACATCCTATCCACCAGCAAGACCAGTTGGTTACATCCCATATATACCTCAATCTGACGATCTCCCCCCTCCTCCCACTCTCCTTCCCACATCATTACCACCTCTCTGCTGGATACTGCAGCAGCCTCCTGCCTCGTGCCTCCCTACTCATCTCTCTCCAGCCTCCACATGGCAACCAGGTGACATTTTCTGAAGTGCAGATCAGATCAGATCACTGTCCTGCTGAAATCTTCTCCTACCTTGCAATAATATTTATAATACCAATAATAATATCATTAATTTACTGAGCGTTTATTGTATAAAAAGGACACAGGTCTAAGTACTTTGGGGCATATTACATTATTTAACCTACAATAACTTTTCGGTGTCTGTTGATAAATGAAGAGAAAAAGAAAATGTGGTATATGGTTTAGTCACTAGGTCATGTTCAACTCTTGCAACCCTGTGGAATGTAGCCCACCAGGCTCCTCTGTCCATGGGATTTCCCAGGCAGGAATACTGGAGTGGGTTTCCATTTCTTTCTCCAGGGGATCTTCCCAACCCAGGGATCGAACCCACATCTCTTGCATCTCTTGCTCATTACCGCTGAGCCATCAGAGAAGTCCATGTCTGTGTGTGTATGTATGTCTGTATAACAGAATAGTATTCAGCCATGAGAAAGAAGGAAATCCTGTCATTTGCCACAACATGGATGAAGCTGGAGGGCATTATGCTAAAGTGAAATAAGTCAGACCTGGAAAGACAAATACTGTATGATCACATTTACATGTGGAATACAAAAAAGTTGAACTCATAGAACCAGAATGTAGACTGGTAGTTGCCAAGGGTAGGGGTGGGGGAAATGGGAAGAGGCTGGTCAAAGCAAACAAACTTCCAGTAAGAAGATGAGTAAGTTCTGGGGACTTGATCTACATCATGGTTATTATAGTTAATATCATTGTATTATGTGCCTGAAATCAGCTATAAAAGTAGATCTTCAATGTTCTCCACACACATACACAAAACGGTAGCTAGGTGAGGTGATGGATGTGTTAATTAGCTTGACTGCAGTAATCATTTCACAATATGTATGTATATTAAATCATCATGTTGTATACCTTGAAAAACACATCGTGTTGTAAAATCTAAATATATACAATTTTCATTTGTCAATTATATCTCAATAAAGCTGGGAAAAAATAAAATAAAGCTATGCAAGATTAGTAGCATTCTATTCCCCCTTTCTTATGCATAAAGGTCATACAGTTAGTGGTGCAGGAGCCAGGAGAAGGCACAAATCCTTTCCCTCCCTGAGAGGCTCTATAAGGATGATCCTGGTGCCAACAAAGGTCCATCCAGTCAAAACTATGGTTTTTCCATTAGTCATGTATGGATGTGAGAGTTGGACTATAAAGAAAGCCAAGCATTGCAGAATTGATGCTTTTGAACTGTGGTGTTGGAGAAGACTCTTGAGAGTCCCTTGGACTGCCAGGAGATCCAACCAGTCCATCCTAAAGGAAATCAGTTCTGAATATTCATTGGAAGGACTGATATTGAAGCTGAAACTCCAATCCTTTGGCCACCTGATGCAAAGAACTGACTCATCTGAAAAGACCCTGATGCTGGGAAAGATTGAAGGTGGGAGAAGGGGACAACAGAGGATGAGATGGTTGGATGGCATCACTGACTCAATGGACATGAGTTTGAGCAAGCTCCAGGAGTTGGTGATGGACAGGGAGGCCTGGTGTGCTGCAGTCCCTGGGGTCGCAGAGAGTCAGACACAACTGAGCGACTGAACTGAACCGAACTGGTGCCATCCACCTCACCACTTCACCTTCTAACACCCACTCTCCCTATTTACTCCCTAAGCTCCTTCCATGTGGCCTTATCTGTCCCCCAAACATACCACAGCTCATTTCTTTCTCAGGTTCAGAGACTTTTCATCCAGGCTCTGCTCAAAGGTCACCATCATGATCACACTGATGGGTGAAGCACATATGAGTACTGGTTTTATCACCACCATTATAATCACTTGCAAGAGTTCAGAAGGGTGCTCCCTAAGGACCTCTTATTGTTTTTGCTGGGGTTTAAAAACATGGGGAAGAGGAGAATGAGTTTGAGTGCTATGATGTATCATTTCTATCAGGTAGTTCATAAATCCCCCTAATTTTAAGTTTGATTCTGAACAGTAAAAATGCCTATGG
Source organism: Bos grunniens (assembly GCF_055505025.1). Classification (NCBI taxonomy): domain Eukaryota; kingdom Metazoa; phylum Chordata; class Mammalia; order Artiodactyla; family Bovidae; genus Bos; species Bos grunniens. The sequence goes on from NC_141175.1 coordinate 43,594,511, forward strand.
AGAGAGTGAAAAGTCTACAGAGTGGTTTTGGAAGCTGCTTCTTAGAACTCTGAAAAAGGTTTTGCCCCCTCAGTGAATGAACTTTACTCTCTGAGACACTCTGAAGGCTGAAAACTGACAGTACTGAAAACATTCTCTCACCAAAAAGGGCTTATTTTAACTTTTTAAAAAATATTTATGTTTCTTCAAATATGTCTATGGTTCTTTTTTTAAAAAAAGCAATTCAATTTGGGGAAAAACATTATGACAATATGCTTCTTCATGCCAAAGAAAGCTTTTCATTGGCCTCTCCCATGTTTCTGGATTTCTTTTTCCAGCTGTTATATCAGATATAATCATCCAAAACTTCAATTTGTCATCTCCATCAAATTTGATTTATAATTCTGTGTGGAACTTTATACGAAAACATTTATGGATTAAAACTCGAGAGTAAAGTGAAGATTTCACAAATTAGGGACAAAGTTAATAGTCTTCAAAAGGTTGGATTTCAAGCAGACCTGAAAAACACTGAAGTTTATCCCAGATAACAGACACATTACCGCCTGTGCTATTGAAATGTGGTAAAGCAGTCACACTGCCAAGCCAGTCTGGGAATTTGGTTCCCTCCTACAAGTAACTGAATGATCTGGAGCAGGATGGTGGATAAAAATGAGTTCTTAGACCACTGGATCTGTCAGTACAAAGAGAAGAAGTATCAAGGTGTCACATTTATGCTCCTCATGGCAGCAATATATTGAGTAATTACTATATAGCAGGCAGTGTGTTGGGGAATTGGTATGCCTTATTTTATTGAATACATGTTTGTGGCATAAGTAGAGGTTCTTTTAATATTTATCTATTTATTTTTATTTGGCTGCATCAGGCCTGAGACTGACATTTTTGCAGGTGAAAGCCGTCCAGCAGTAGCAATTTCAAGTAGTTCATTCTAGTACTGTTCTGTGCCTCCTGGCTGACCCAGCACAGTGCTTATCACACGCAGCAGAGCACAGTGAGCTCGCATTTCATTTATTCTTAGTTGTACACAGAAACAACCTCTGAGAGGAGGGACAAATAGCAGTATTTCAAGCAAGATTCAACCCAGCCATCTCGGCTGTGTTGTTCTCAGACACACAAGTTACATCTGAAGTGTCTCAGGCTACTGACTTGCCTTCGTCCCCAAGGCTCACTTAACAAAATTGTGAACCTTCCCTGTGTGCCCTGCCCAGTGTAACTGCAAGGAGCTTCGGGACACTTCTGGAAGGTATTCAGTTATAGCTCTTCCCTCCTATCCCCAGGCAACCTACTATTCCTGTCTTGAAAATCAACATCAAAGCCATTGGATGGTTAAAAAGCTGCAGAGGAGCTGAATTCAGTGCTGGTGTTAACCTTAAAAATTAAATTCTAGACTCAACATACATCTCAATTAATAACATTTATCATTCTTTAGGAGGTGAAATGAGACCACAAGAAATGAGCGACCAGAAAGAGACTGCATTCCTAATGAAACTGAGGGGCAGTGGTACAAGGATACTCAGAAACCCCAACCAAAACCCTAGAAATTTAACTAAATGTGAATAGAAAAGAAGTTGAAGCCATTCAGACAACGGAGTATGAAGTTGTTCCATTTTTAAACATTGCCTGAGGGGATGCCGGGAGGGATTGGGGGCAGGAGGAGAAGGGGACGACAGAGGATGAGATGGCTGGATGGCATCACCAACTCGATGCACATGAGTTTGGGTGAAATTCAGGAGTTGGTGATGGACAGAGAGGCCTGGCATGCTGCGATTCACGGGGTTGCAAAGAGTCAGACACGACTGAGCAACTGAACTGAACTGAGGCAATGTCTTTGCCCAGCCCCTTCTCACCCAACAAAGAAACAAAATGAAACAAACAAACAAAAAAATACACCAGAATCAAGAGGTTCCACTTTCACCAGGAGTTAAATTGAAACCAAAGAGCAATAGCTGAACAACAGAGCACATTCCCACATCTCCCATCATCCACTTGAATATTTTACAGCCCAGAATAACAGAAGATAAAGATGACTGTCCAGATCTGGTGTGTCTTGAACTAGGAATAATTCGAGGTGGGGGATGCTGAGCACATTCCAAGCCAATCTCTCTAGCCCACTCGTTACGGAGCAAACAGACAGAGGAATGCCTGTCAGCTCTGAACATGAACCAGCTGATTCATCTACAGATATGAGACATCCAACTTCCGTCCACCTGGTGTACAGGACAACTGGAGCAGGGAGGGGAAGAGAGGAGGGGGTTGGTTAGGGAAGCACTTTTTAGAACCTGAAGCCAAGAAAGTTCATGTAAGGGCTCACTCTGGCCCACATATGCTTCTATCTCTTTTCTTCCTTGCCCCATCTCACCCCTTATCCTTATGTATTAACCAATGACATTGATATCTTGTAGGTTTTTAGCTACTGGAATAACAAATAAGAGATGTGTTCAGCCCTAATGAGAACACTATGCATGACCAAAAGATCTTTTCTTAATTTTGAGAAAGGAAAAAAACATGAAGTAGTTGTGACATAAATTTAATGTGGAAATGCAATACAGGCTGAAAGTTGCCTTGTGTGCACTAAGTGGTACCCAGAGCACCCATTCTTCTCTAAGGAGAGTGGCCACTCCCAGCCCAACAGGATTCAACATAAGAAAGATTAGGATCTATCCTCCACCAATCCAGATACAGAGCTGATGCCACATGGGCAGTGACCAGGCTGGGAAAGGCTACGACCTCTTTGGCAAAGGATTCTGCCCTGTGAGCTAGAAGTGCTATAGCAGGAATCAGAATGCAGCATTCCTGCAGAGGGGTTCATTTGTAGCAGCTCCGGGGCAAAAGCCTGGCCCTATCTACCCTGATTTATAGCTTCTGTAATTCCCTGAGCCATTGGCTCTGAGAGAAGAGGAATAACTCAGGTGAGGATTACTCTAGATGAAATCTTTAAAAAGACCCTTGGGTCTTGCTCTTCTCTGCCAGCCCATCTTTATCCTGTATCCCATGCCATCCCTCAAATGGGCAAGAAGTACACACTCCATTTCAGTCTCCTCTGTTATCAAGCAAGAAACCCATGGCCCTGTCTAATAATCATCAAAGACATTGCCATTAAAAGTGTGAACTTCAGAGTTTGACAACCTGGTTTTGAACCCTGGCCCACCCCTCACCTTAGAGAATTACTTAACTTCTCACTGCCTAATTTCCTGTGTAAGATCAGGAAGATAACTGCATTTAGCTGCTAGTGTTGTTGTAAGGACCAACTGAGTCAATCTACTTAAAGGACTTAGAAAAGTCACTAGTACATAGTGAGCAGTTATCATCCTTGTTCTAGCTTCCTTTTGTCAAGAAATGAAAACTTCTGTTTCTCGTCTCCCTAGCATTGGATAAGGAAATGGCAGCCCACTCCAGTGTTCTTGGAGAATCCCAGGGATGGGGGAGCCTGGTGGGCTGCCATCTATGGGGTCGCACAGAGTCGGACACGACTGAAGTGACTTTAGCAGCAGCAGCAGCAGCAGCAGCAGTACACAGTCTCGGGTGGGGATAAAGTGGACATCCAAAACAGCACTGACTAGGTGACACAGGACATACGCTTTGTAGGAGTCAGAACGAGGAGGGAGAAACAGAGCATGAAGAGCTGGGAAAGGTGCACGGAGGAGGGAGGTGCCACGGGACCTCGTACAGAGGCAGTATATGGATGGATGCGTGCATGCATGGATGGCCTCATGGATGGGAAGACAAAAGAGGGACTGCAGAATTCAATTGCTTATAAAGGTTCTTTGTAGGATGTATGTGTGTTGCGGAGGGGGGTTCTTTCTGTTGTCTGTAAGGGACAAACACTGTTGAAAAAGCTCTTCTCTCAATGACCTCTCTGGAAAATTTTTACATTTAATATGGCCCCAACTGCAAACAACCAGAGTAAACTCCCACAGTAGCAGCCTCTTCCCCCATCCTCCATCTAGTCAACACTGTAAACAGAACTGCTGTGTTATTATTGAGAAGGGTGGCAGCTCCCATGCAAACTACATATTTGATTACAATCTGAACTCTTTGCTGAACCATGAATTCAAAATAATTTAGGTGATACATATAAATTTAATTTCTTTGTTCAAACTCCACATCTGAAATGACGCCCTGCAAATGTGGAGCTCTCACTGAGGTCTACAAAATGAGTCTCCCTCCTAACTCATCTATACTGTGTGGAAATAATCTTCAAGGAAAGGAATAAACCTACTTTAAAAACAGCTGAGTCCTTTAGATCATATACCCTAACCAATTTATGAAGATAAATGGAATTCAGTATTAAAGAAATATATTTTTTCCACTCTTCCAGAAAATGTAAATGCCAGCTACAAAATAAGAAAGAAAAAGACAAAGAAATCAAGAATAAAGCAGCAAAGAAAGAAAACCAGAAAAACCAATTCAAGGACAATTGAAGAACTCTTGACTTATTGTCCTCTTCTGCCTCATCCTCTTACCCCCATCTCCCCCACTGATCCAAAAGCACTGTATATAAGAATATCACAGAGGAGAGGAGTCCAGGGGAAACAACTGCTAAAGAAAACAGAGTCTACCATCTCATGTCTACCATCCGGAAGCAGAGAAGGCACAGTTCTCTATGGAAACAAACCCCCTCTTTCTAGTGGGGCAGTGTTCACTGCTGGCCATCTTTCCTACATAGCATACACCGTTGCAGTAACTCTCATCTCAACGCTAAGCTAATCATCAGGATGGACAAATGGAAAAATAACAGAAGGAGAAAGAGTAAGAAAGGGAAAACAAAGTAACACTGTGAGTGATTGCTTGTGTCCTATTAATATAATGAATACAAAATACTTTAAAAAATGCATTAGATATTGGCTTATGATGGGGTCAATACCACGATTTATTTAACTCTGGGGACAATAAATCTTGATATTGACTGAAAACATAAGTCAATATGTGTACTGTTGTGTGCATTCTATTACAAAAATGAGGTTTTTAACTTTAATAGCTGCTTTTGCAAAGAGGAAAAATAAAAGAACTCTCTCAAAGGTTCTCAAATCCCAATCACACCAGCCTGCTAAGAAGGGATTCACTGTCTGGCTCAGCCACTCAGCATCACTGGCTGAGGACTGGTCAGTCGGTCAGTAAACATCGTAAACTGAGCTGTTGATCCTGACTCTTCCTCCCTCCTGCATCCACAATCTTTGATGTTCATCCTCCACAAAGCAGAGGCTACTCCTCAACCTGGGGCTCAGCTGGTGCTATTTTAGCCCGTGGAATATGGACAAATTGAGTTTGTCTAATCACTAACAGGCATCCTATGTCCTGTCTGTTTTCTTGTGAGTCTGCCATCACAATAAAAAGAGCTTCTCTTCAGGTAGATCCTATCTCCTTAGCCTGAGCCCCCAGGTAAGTCTACATAAACGACCAGAGGCCATGCCACAGTGTGGGGCCAAGTGCAGCTGGACCTACAAGTGGAAGCAGTTACCCATTCAGGCTCAGCCTAGATCAGGGCCTCTCAGGTCACTCTGCAGCTATGTGAGAGATCAACGCTCACTGTGAAAGCCACTGAGACTGGGTGGCTGGTTGTTATGCTAAAGCAGGTGGCATCACTGGGTGACCATTATTCACAGATCACTATACTTACTCCCTTGTGCGACCTTCAGAGAAAGTTGGAGATACAGGTTCTGATCCTAAGTAACTCCCAGTATAATGGAAGGACACTCACATGGTGGGCTGTCTCCCCTTAGGTTATGTTGCATATAACCCAGACAACAGTCAGACATCTCCCCATTCCCTTAGCCAGGGTACTAACATCCTCAAATTCATACATGTTCAGAAGTTAGACTCAGCCCACCTTCTGGTTTCCAATAAAAATACAGTAATTCCCAGCATTAGGGATATTTGTAGTTTGGGGGGTTTTGTTTTGTTCTGAAGATCAGGAAGACTTCACTGGAATGCCAAATAAGGTTTCACACAGAATTGTAAATGTTTCATTTTCCCCAAATTCCTCCTCAGTCATAACAGGGCTCTTTTCTTTCCCCTCTTTGGTGACCCAGTGGCCAGCCTCCCCAGTTAATCTGTTCTCCTTCCAGATTACTTTCAAGAGCTCTAGGCTCCTTACTAAGCAGAAAAATTCAGCTACACCCCAGTTAATACTGCTGAACTTATAAACTCATTCGGTTTTCAGCAAATACTGAGCCTTAAACAACAGAACCACCCTTCAGAAGGCAGTTCAACTACATGAGAAGATTCTTTGGTGTCTCAAGTCCCCATTCCATGTGGTTGATCAAAGTCTTTTTTTAAAAATGTGTATAAAAACATCCAAAGTAATTCTGGTGACTGAAATTGTCGTTATATCATTATAATCATTCATTAATTTTTTTCAACATGTATTTACTGAACCAGTCACTGTTGTTGTTGTTGTTTGAGAAGCATTATTTATTTATTTTGGTCACACCCCATGGCAGGTGGGATCTTAGTGTCCTAATCAGAGATTGAACCTGTACCTCTTCCTGCATTGGAAGGCAGTCTTAAGACCAAAAGAGAAGTCTCCCAGCCACTGTTCTAAAGGCTGAGAATTCAGTTGTGAACAAAAGAGACAAACTCCTGACCTCATGGAGTGTGGCCTCAAGAGCAAAAGACAGACATTAACAGTTAAACTCAGAGATGAAAGTGGTATTGGGCAGGGGTATGTACTACCAAGAAAATCAGCCAAGGCCAAGGGTATCCACATGCTATTCTAGACAAGGTGATCAGGGAAGGCTCTCTGAGGAGGTGATTTTTGAGCAGACTTGAATTGAGCCTAAATCTCTTGAGCGCTTACTTAGTTCATCCATCCAATAAGTATTTATATCATGCACCTGCTGTTCTGAAGGGTTGATGTTCACTGAGGGGAACAGAGAAGAACCATAAGTGGATAATCTCCTCAAGGAGATTCAGTCAATAAAAGAGATAAGACATATGTTTTTAAAAAGAAAAACTATAGGTTTCCCCTGCTACTTGAAAGTAGAGTATTCCTATGAAACCTTTCGTAAGCTGAAAGGGTGTAAAGAGAAGAAACAATTACCTTAGGGCACATCTTGCTAATGAATGCACAAAATAAATGGAGACAAAGTACAGATGCTCACAGACACAGTTCAAAGCTATGATGGCTGGATGCTGAGATGCTGAGCGTGGTTCCCGGGGAAGGAGCTTGGGGTGTGCTGCCTCTACAACAGCTCCAGCAAAACCAATACTGAATGCTGTTCTCCCTTTATGCCTCTTCTCATAAAAACAAAATTCCTCTTCAGATCTCTTTCAGTTAACAAAAACAGGTACTAAAGTGGATCTTTTGTAAAAGTGAAGTGGCATAAAGCAAACTTTCAAAAAGTAGGGGATACCTGTTGACATTAAGATAGAAGATGCTATGTGCCATGTAGATAGGATACCAGGGAGATTTGAGGAGTGAGAAACCATACTGGAAGAAGTCAACGGATCCTTTTACAATGATAAATTTTAAGTAAACAATTTTCTGAAGAATCTAAAGCAATTTTATCAAAAGTGGAAGGATTGTCCCACCCCAAATTTCCAGATCCTTTGCATTCAACATATGCTATACATGATAATTTAAAGTGTAAACCAACAATCTATATTTTATGCCTAAATCTTATGACATATAAAGGAAAATTTTAATTTATTTTTACTTTCTTGTTTTCTTTCATCTTATTTACTGAGTGTAATAAGTGGCAGATAATTAAGTAAAATATCATTTTTCTACCCATTTTCAAAATTATTCTTATAACATAAATCAGTACATTTGGAAGCACAGAATAAACACTTAGATTAAGGATTCAAGCAGAGGTGGGGTCAGAGAACGTTCCTAGAGACGCTGATGGTAGCATTGGTTGTTCACCCAGCTCTATGATTGGTTGACTGATAGACAAAGAAGTTAGAGACACCACTCACAACAAGAAGAGCCACGCTGTGAACTGTCTTTCTTTCTATGAATTCCTATAGCTTTCTACTGACGTGCCATGTCTCCAGCTCAGTTGAATGGATTTGTAGTATATCGGCCATAGTGGAAGAGTAGGTTTGAAGAATGTGACAGATACTTCAAGTTAACTGTCAATATCCTTTTTAATTTAGTAAAAGAAAACTCTGTGGAGTTTTAGCTGGGTCCATGGGTGTCCAGCAAAGCAGCACATTTCCCAGACATTCTTGCAACTGAATGTGACCATGTTCTGCTCAAGTCAGGTGAGCAAAGGCAATATATTCTAAAGAGTGTGCCCTTAAGAAAAACGGACATGCAATCTTTGTGCCTTTCCTCCCTCTGCCTTTCCCATTGGTTAGAAACGGACACAGAGACAAAAATCACATCAACGATGGTAAAGATACCCTACAAAGTTCTGGATCTCTGACTTCGGTGTTAAGAGAGAAATAAATTTCTATCATGGTTAATCCTCTATACTTGAGTTTCTAGTACAGCAGCTTACTCTGTACCCTAAGCCATACAGGAGAGGCAGCAATATGAGGGCCATTAAGCTCACCAAAATTAACTAGCCCAAATGAACATGCTCATGGCTGGGTTTGTGAAAGGAGTGCTATCAACAGAAGAAAGAGTCTGCCCAAGTCAGGACTTTGCATTAATTACCTGGCTATTTTCTCCCTTGGACATGGCCGTGTACTCACAGTTTCCACACATGACTTAATGTTCACTGGTGCTACATGGTCACTAACAAAAATGCTTTCTGGACCAGAGGAACCAAGTCATTCAGCAACACTGAGTGTGAAGAGCAACCATTCCAGGAATCAGGACAAGCATTTTCCAAAACTCTAAAAAAAGTGTGAGCCTCTCTGCTGCTTTTCAGATCTAAAATTTCATGCTTCTTGAGTTTCTTAGCTGATATGTCCCTCCCATCTTATTTCCTAATAGAAACTGAAGTTATTTTCTAGGCTGTAGCTTCACAAAAAAACATTTCCCCTTTGATAACAAGCAATGCGAGAGAGAGCAACTCCAGGGAACAGGGATTTCTTTCCCCTGAATACAGCCCCTCTATGGGGGAACCTAAGAAATAAAGGACTCTCAAGATTGTTGAGGTTGACCAGATGCTTAATTTAGAACTCTAATTAATTTCAATAAATATTTACATCAGTTCAATTAAAGGTATAGGGCTGGGAATGAGCAGAAAGAGCACAAAAAGGTAAATATTATAAATATAAAGATCTCCTGAGATCCAAGGGCAGGAGAAGAGTAGAAGTGGGATGGACACGGTATGTGGCTGCAGACGCAGGGAAGTTACTGGGCTCCACCAGCAGATACCCCTGGGTCTTCATTTTACTCTTCAGATTTACCCCAATCAGCTCCTCCCACAGGAATCCACTGTGCTTTGTCCTGCTACACACCAGCTTGGGCTCGGAATATCCAAATTCCTGGTTCCTTTCAACAAAGACTAAGAGCACAGGCAGTTTCCAGAGTAAGTGGACTAAGGGTGAATCGAGAATCCCAAAACCACCCCACTACCCCAGTGGTTGGGGGACAATACAGACACCTGGAATTTTCAGGCTACATTGAGGGAGAGGGCTGAATTCTTGATGCTTTCTAGCTCTGTGACAAATACTTTTGGCCAAGGTCATCTAAGCTAAGAGATCTTAATTCATCTATTTATTTATTCATTCAAACATTCATTCAATAAACATTTATGAGCACTTGCTCTGTGCTATGGACTAGGAAAACAAAATTGAATGAAAAAAAAAAAAAAAGGATCTCATTCGTTCAGAAGCTCACAGGCAAACACATAAACAGTTACTTCCCAGAGAGCTGTGGTATCTGAGGAAGGTCACATATAACTCAAAACATGAATTTAAAAATCACTGGTTGATATATGGTTTGAAATGGTTTTAATGTAAACTGATGTTTAAACTAAATATGAATTCATTTACATAAGTAAACATATTTGCACAAAAACCATCCATACTTCTTGAAGAGGTCAGCTGACAGTAGATCAGAGCATGCCAGGATGATCGTCCTTGTGCTAGCAAGACCCTCCTTACTGCAGATGGGATCTGCCATCTACCCACTCTGCCACTGTTGCTAAGGGTCTCAAATGCCAGTTTTATGTCTCCTACTGCTGTTTAATATTGTTTAATCAGTAAACGATGAATCAAGGATACCTTCTGTTCCAAGAGCATCAAAGAAACATTTCCCTTGTCTGACACAGATTAATCCAGGTACATTCTTTTTGCTCATTGTCAGTGGATCTAAACCAGCATTGCCTTACCAAGGTTGTTATAATAGGTCATTCCCATTGTTTAAGTCAGTCTCATGGATTCACTAAGGATATATGGCAGAAAGCGAAGAAGAACTAAAGAACCTCTTGATGAAAGTGAAAGAGGAGAGTGGAAAAACTGGCTTAAAATTCAACATTCAGAAAACTAAGATCATGGCATCTGGTCCCATCACTTTATGGCAAATAGATGGGGAAACAGTGGAAACAGTGGCTGACTATTTTGGGGGCTCCAAAATCACTGCAGATGGTGACTGCAGCCATGAAATTAAAAGGCACTTACTCCTTGGAAGAAAAGTTATGACCAACCTAAACAGCATATTAAAAAGCAGAGACATTACTTTGCCGACAAAGGTCCGTCTAGTCAAGACTGTGGTTTTTCCAGTGGTCATGTATGGATGTGAGAGTTGGACTATAAAGAAAGCTGAGCACTGAAGAATTAATGCTTTTGAACTGTGGTGTTGGAGAAGATCTTGAGAGTCCCTTGGACCGCAAGGAGATCCAACCAGTCCATCCTAAAGGAAATCAGTCCTGGGTGTTCACTGGAAGGACCGATGTTGAAGCTGAAACTCCAATATTTTGGCCACCTGATGCAAAGAGCTGACTCATTTGAAAAGACCCTGATGTTGGGAAAGATTGAAGGCAGGAGGAGAAGGGTCCGACAGAGGATGAGATGGTTAGATGGCATCACCGACTCAATGGACATGAGTTTGGGTAAACTCCAGGAGTTGGTGATGGATAGGGAGGCCTGGCGTGCTGCGGTTCATGGGGTCTCAAAGAGTCAGACACGACTGAGCGACTGAACTGAACTGAACTGCCCTAGAAATTGAGGACTTCTTACGGAGAAGAGTCGGCATTAATATAGTCAGTGTAAGGGCAGACATTCTCTGTGCCACTGCTGAGAAGCAATGGGATATGTCCAGCTGTTAAGGCGTATTCCAAACAAGATATTATTTCCATAAACTTCCCCTCCAACCATTTCTCTCTCAACAATACCTAAAGGCATTATAATAGCAAAAAGGCCTTCAAAAAAACAAATGCAAAAGTCTATTTGGCCAACTAACTCTTACCTTCTTCCTATATAACAGAATGGTGTGTGGCCCATAAAAGCAGCACCTTTCAGCCTCTAATTCAACTTAGTCACACACCTTTCAAGAAAAACTTACAAGTCAAAATACTATTGGTTCCCTTTCAAGAAAAAAAAGATACAGAAAATAATCCCTTAGTATTTTTCCACCAAATAATTTAAAAAAAATAATGAAAAGAAAATAACCATTCTTCATAATACTTTTTTTTTCTCATATTTAGGCCACCATCACTGATTTTAAGTCATCTTCCACTTAAATTGCCTCACAAAGCATTTCATTTGGTGTACCTGGGAACAGATGCAATGCAAACAATAACAATGTAACAGCTTACTTATCCCCTTCCTCCTTCCCAAGACACTGCAATGACCTGGGTACAAGAGGTAGTGAAGAAAATCTCCTTTCTATTATCTTTTCTTTTCTCGCTTTCTCTTTTCCTCCCTGATACCTTTAAAGACTTCCCTTAGAACGAAAGTGGAACTCATCATTTGATGGTGAATTTGCATGTCGATCGCCAGCCAGTGTAGCAGCCCTCAGATTAGGGACATTCCGCTGCACACTAAAAGGCACAAAGAGCCAGAAGTGCATTTCCATCTGCCCTTCCTTTCCAGTCAGTGCATTCCCAGCCATGTCTATTGATGAGCACTTGGAACAATACCAAAATGCAGTGTAAGATCAATCCTGCTGTTTACTTCGCTGAGCTGAAGGAACAAAGAACAGAAGAAAGGCCTTAAACCCAGCATCGTAAAGGAGCGGGATGAAGGATGAAAAATGGGTCTGATGGGCAGCTGCACCGAGGAAACGTATTTGGAGAAGCAGCAGCTCCAGCTGAGATAAAACCAATGATGATTTGTATTTTGTACTGTATCTTCGGGGGATAAAAGCACTTCTATCAGATAGCATTGGAGGCAAACTTGAAACACTGCAGTAAAGGGTGATGTTCCCTGCCAGGGAGGGAATAAAACCTCCCATGATTGCTGAGGAGTGTTAAATATCTGATTGTGCATGCCTCTCTCCTCCCATGGTGAGGCAACTCAACCAGGTCCTCTTTTTAACTCTACCAGCCCCTGGTAACCCAACAGTTGGCTGGGCTCTGCTGTCAACAAAGCAACAGGATACTGGGTTTTACTTGAGTAAATACCAGTAATTGTAATTTGTGGGATTATTTGTCTTTAAGCCTTTTTAAAGTTATTTCCAATAGGAAGCCCAGCAACTTCACTGCTTACAAAGAGTTGCAGGGGGAGGAGAGAGCCACAGGATAAAAGGGGTGAGGCAGAGTTAGCATTCAAATGCAAATATTTTGAGAAAGAGAAAGCAGGGTTACAAGGCCGTTAAAGCAAAGGTGGGAGTTTTCTTTCTGAATAAAGAGCAGATGCAACCTATACTGCTTCACCATTTGGCAAGACCAAATGTAACAGTGGCCAGCCGCAATGCGGGGGCACACCAGGTAAGGGGTACGAGGAAGGCAAAGGCCAGAAACACACAAGCAAAACTGGGCACCTCCTCCTTGGCATGCCCTGCTCCGTTCTCCTCCCAGAGCTAGATGCAGCTCATCTCTTAGCCTTGCAACTCAAGTGCGACCCAAAGACCAGCTGCATCAGCATCACCTGCGAGCTTGCTAGAAATGCAGAATCTCATGGCCCAACCCAGACCTGCGGAATCAGAGTCTGAAGAGGTGGGACCCAATTAGAGTTCAGAACCATCGCATCAGACTACCCAAAAAAACAGCTTTTTGACTCCTTCAGCACTCAGCAAACCCTCTCTTCTCTGAATCCTCCTGCCAAGCACAAGGTTTGAACATATGCCTTTACACACAGCAGGGATCCAACAAACACAGGTTGCTTTGCCTTAGCCTTGATGTTTTCCTGAGTATTTATGTGATTTACCCATTTGATACCAAATTCTTTGAGGAAAGGAATTGTATCTTTAAACCTTCTCCATACCTGGTACACATTGGTGCTCATTAATTGTTGAAGGTTGATCTTGGCATTGGGCCTCTGTTTCTATTGGAGGATATTATTGTAAATAGTATTGAGTAGACTCTTCACTGGTAAGAAAAGGTCAGCATTTCTCTACTTTAATTATCCTGACGGAAGGACATGTCAGCCTAAACAGAGCTCCCTTGGGCTCTCTGATCATCTTCAAGTGACTCAGTTCCTCTCATCTGCAAAGAAGGCATGGAAAATCATAGATGCATAAGTAAATATTTTGTAGAGATATTAAAAATTAACGGAAAGACATTTATCCTTGGGAGGAAAAAAGTTGAGTCGATTCAATCTAGCATAATCTGTGAATTTATAAGAAGCCAATGCATCCTTTTAACTTGGCTTTTTATGCAAAAGCCCATCTCTGAGTTAAAAGCATTCTATGGAAGTGATCCATTTTAATCCCCAAACAACTAAGTGAACTGAATATAATTTATTCTAAAGTAGGGTAAGAAAACTGAGGCCCAATAAGATGAAATAATTTTCCCAAGTCCACCAAGTTACTCAGTAAAGCACATATTCTAATACTGGAAGATTCCAGAGTCCATGCTTGTTCTTACACATCCCACTGGAGGAACAAAAGATGGGGAATTAAACAATTCATCCAAATGTAACCTGAAGGTCTTTCTGTATACTCACAGGACTGGAAGTGCCTGCCAACTGGAGGGACCTAACCTTTATCCACCAGAAGACAGATATGCTCAGTGTGGCAACTTTGTAATTATATAGCACAGATAGGGGAAAGAGATAGCATAGCATAAATCTATGTCTACACAATGTCACATAGTTCAATTTTCCTCAATAAAAATAGTCCACTAATCATCAAGATATTTATAAATAGCAGTTCCCTGAATTTTTCATTTTTTCCTAAAATGTTTGGGAGACATATAGACTTAAACGTCCTAAACATCTTAAAGAGATTTACCCCCAAAAAGAACTCTGACATTGACCAAAAAAAAAAAAAAAAATCAAGGCTCTTAAGATGTTTCTTATTGTTCATATTATCTGAGCACAGAATACACATTAGACACCATACAGAACATTAAGGGGGACTCAATTTCAATCAAGAGGGCTCATAATATAAATTAGACAGACACAATCTAAATTAAATAGACACAGTCTAAATTAGATAAACAACATCATCAGAGTTCTGATTCCTTCCCAGCAGGGACTGTAGGAAAGAAAGTTTCCCTGAGTTTCTACCACACAGAAAGGTCTGAGTTTCCCAGGTCATTCTGTTAAATTATATTGTGCATCCTCTGGCTCCAAATACTGACCGTGGTGTTTTCTAACTGAGTCCAGCATGACCAAAAATAACATTGATGTCACTAGGTGGAGTGGAAGCATTAAGACGGAGAATTTTACAGTTTGAAATATGTTTCACAAGAATTGCATTTTCTTAGGAAATTTCAGCTTGACTAGAAAGGCTTAATTATCATCGTTTGCCACAAAAGGCAGAAAGAACTTCCTGTCTTGCTTGTTCTATATTCCTCCATCCAAGAGTGAGCCTGGTGCAGACGCAGAGTGCCTTCAATGTATTCTCCCAAGTATCAGGAGGGAGTGGCTGCCTGCACCTTAGACAAGCCCCAAAGTCTGGCACTTTACGCATGAAAATGAGACCATTAGCATCTGGTAACTGTACAATTTTCTAACAGTTTGCTTGGGGTTTTTTTTTCCCCTTTCTTAACTAACAAAGCCTCTGAACAGCCTCCTCCATACAGATCTAAGGTACGGAATGGTCAGATGGCATATTCAACGTCACGTGGAATTAGTGCAGAAGCAGGACCAAGACCAGCTCTCTGGACACCTGGTCCACTGTCCTTCCTTCTGCCTGGTGCCACAAGGGTACCGCCTTCTAGCAGAGCTGGTCAAGGTAAATACACTGCAAGCACAAATGTAAGCCACATATGTCTTTTTACATTTTCTAACAGTCGTGTTTTTAAAAGTAAGAAGGAAAGGTAAAACTAGTTTTCATGATAAATATTACTTAACCCAATACAACTATCTTTTCAACAAGTAGTCAATATTAAAAAATTGTTAAGGAAATATTTCACATTATTTTTTTGCATGAAGTCTTCAAAATCTTGGGTGTATTTCACACTTTCAGCATATCCCAATTTAGATGAGCTTCATTCCAATTGGTGAATGGCCACACATGACCACTTTCTTGGATAAGACAGCATTATAGTGTCTGTCTAAAATATTTGAAAAGCACAGCCCTGCCACATCCAGCCATGGATCAGACAGCTCCTTAGTGGTCAGAACCAACAGCTCCATTGAGAAGTAGGAGAGAGGTTTCCAGGCAGCCTCCAACCATAAGGAGACTCTTTTACCTAATATAAAACCCCAGAAGCCTGCTAACCCCTCCCATTCCTACACCACCAAGCAGACAGCATGCTCACCCAGCATTCTACAAGCCCTGAAGGGACACTATAGAAGAGAGCTGCATCACATGTCTTTTGTGGATTATTATTTTATTAAGAAAAATAGAGAAAACATATTTAGTATTGCCACAAATATCTACTGGGTGGCAACCTACTGTGTAGCACATGGAACTCTGTTCAGTGTTATGTGGCAGCCTGAATGGGAGGGGAGTTTGGGGCTGAATGGATGCATGTTTATGTGCAGCACCTGAGACTATTACAAAGTTGTTAATTGGCTATACCCCAATACAAAATAAAAAGTTTAACAAAAATCAGAAAGTACGCTAGGCCATTATTTTATATTATCACTTAACCTCATGATAATCTTGTAAGTCAAATCCGGTCATCTCCATTTCACACACAAAGGTCACACCACTAGTAAGCAGAATGGCCAGGGTTCAAGGCCAGAACAAACAGCACCATTCTCTTTCTATTCTATTATGACGGCATTCACTTTTATATCATGTGGATTTGTTGAGCAGCAACAAGGAACAGAAATTGCACTAACCCTGTGTGGGCTGGAAAGAGCCTCTGCTTTAAGAACTGAACTTCAAGTCATTGAAAATAATATTTCTAAAAAGCACTGAAATGCAGACGTCAAGCATCATGGTGTGGTGGATGAGGGATTATCAATGGGCTGCATCTCTTGAGGATGACTGAGAATGGTGTGCCAGTATCTTGGCTCAAGGCCAAGAAGGCCATAATCAATAAGCTATGTGTGTCATGGCTGGGGACAGGTAGAATAGACATACTTGCTGAGTATTTATCATCCCTGAGGCCATTATAAACCCTGGAACAAACCCCTGGATCCTGGACAAGAAATAGAGCTAACCTGAGACCATATTTGGTTAAATGCTGGTCAAAATCAATGAGTTTTGCTGACCCTGGTTGCAGAAATAGTTAGCATCCTGGGGCCTCATCATCAGACCCGAGACCTTCACAGGACTCAGAGCAAATCCATGGATGCTGAACTGCCTACTAGGTAGATTCAGCCCCAGACCACTCCTGGTAAACATCTTACCAAAGCTTCAGCAAGGTGGGCTTAGTAGTTGACAACAAAATTACATGGCAAATGTAACCTTTTTTTGTAATTTATTATTAAATGACTTGTGTGTAAACTGTTAAATTTACATCAAGGTGAACATTTAGTCATTTTCCACTAATAATTCTGTTGTATTTTAAGAGCCTCAGGACAACAGTACTTCTTTCAGGTTATATAAGCACAAATGGGTTTCCCCACTAGTTCAGCAGTAAAGAATTTGCATGCAATGGAGGAAACACAGGAGACATGGGTTCAGTCCCTGGGTCAGGGAGATCCCCTGGAGGAGGGCATGGCAATCCACTCCTGTATTCTTGTCTGAAGAATCCTATGGACAGAGGAACCTGGCAGGCTACAGCCCATAGGGTAGCAAAGAGTCAGACATGACTGAAGAGACTGAGCATGCGTGCACAAATC
The DNA here is from genome assembly GCF_055505025.1 of Bos grunniens. Classification (NCBI taxonomy): domain Eukaryota; kingdom Metazoa; phylum Chordata; class Mammalia; order Artiodactyla; family Bovidae; genus Bos; species Bos grunniens. Next base: position 43,611,692 of record NC_141175.1, read on the forward strand.
CCTGGGCAAGCAGAACCAACAGGGGTTTCCTTCTAACACCAAGGCCCCTAATGGGCAGACATCACCTTAGGTCACCAGTGTCTACATGGGATACTGAACTGGGGACAAACTAGGTTACCAGTGCCATTTCTCTCCTTAGGGACAGACTGGTACCTACATCACACGTCCCACCAAGCTGGGGAGGACTTCCAAAGACCAGCGGAATCACACATAACACAACAGCACAGCCTGTGCAGCTCAGGCTCCTTCCCCATCCTCTCTAATCCCGGAAAATGGTTATATTACCTTCCAACAGAGACCACCTCAAAATCTTCTCCTACCTCGCCAACCTAAACCCTGATATTACAGTGTTTTCCACAACAGTCAGTCACAGGGAACGTGAAAATCTCCCTCCCTTCCGATCATGGCACAGTCACAGGAGAACATAATCTTTGGATGAGCAAACTTCCTCTTCAAACAAAGGCATACTTCTCCCTGTGCGGCGGGAGACATTTAGCCCCTCTAATATCCCCTGTTGTGGAAGGTGAGCCTTCCAGGCTTCGGTGATGGGGATAATTATAAGGGGATTTGCCGTCAGGACCTGCAGGTGGGAAGGAGGGAGGGCAGGAGGAGAAAAAGCGAAAATCCAGACAGTTTTTTCATGTCAAGGAGACACCTTTGTGCTCAAAATGAGCGCAGCTTCTTGATTACTGACCTCCTCCTCACAGAAAAAGTCTCCTTGTTTGTGAAAAGGTGCTTGTAACTATGGTTCCCACAGCCTGAAATGTTGGAACGTCTTAGAGATGGTACCACTTCTCAGGCCATGCCACAGCAGTGTGATGCCAGGCAGGCATTCTCACAATCTCTGCTATCTTTTACTTCACATTGTCATGCAAACAGCCAAGGTACATGCTGACAGTCACTTTACATGTAAAGATATTTATACATGCAAAAAAAAAAAACAGAAAGCCTACTGCTTGGAGCATCTGGGCACCCACCAGTTCATCAGCTTCAACGACCGAGCCACTCAGAAGCCTGCTTTCAAGGGCAAAGTATCAGAGAAGAGGAGAGATGTAAAAGACAAGAAGGCATCTGACTGCCGTCTAAGGTGAAAGTCTCGGTGGACAGGCACATTTCCAGTTCAGTGATCTGAGCTGGAAACCAGGGCATGGGCTGTTCAAAAGAGCTTGTACAGAGCCATATGCTCCAGTGAGCAAAGGGACACCCTGCCCTTGTCTAAGCGCGTGGCGAGATTCTGTCAGCCTCTCCACCACCTGGAACTTTTGCAGCACCTGGGTAGATGGCGGGGCACCACTCCCCATGAGGAAAAGAGTGAGACTCTATTCATGGAACATAACACTAGATGCATTTCAAAATGTACTAAGTGGAAACAGTGTCAGACTTTATTTTTCTGGGCTCCAAAATCACGGCGGATGGTGACTGCAGCCATGAAATTAAAAGACACTTACTCCTTGGAAGGAAAGTTATGACCAACCTAGATAGTATGTTCAAAAGCAGAGACATTACTTTGCCAACAAAGGTTTGTCTAGTCAAGGCTATGGTTTTTCCTGTGGTCATGTATGGATGTGAGAGTTGGACTGTGAAGAAGGCTGAGCACCAAAGAATTGATGCTTTTGAACTGTGGTGTTGGAGAAGACTGTTGAGAGTCCCTTGGACTGCAAGGAGATCCAACCAGTCCATTCTGAAAGAGATCAGCCCTGGGATTTCTTTGAAAGGACTGATGCTAAAGCTGAAACTCCAGTACTTTGGCCACCTCATGCGAAGAGCTGACTCATTGGAAAAGACTCTGATGCTGGGAGGGATTGGGGGCAGGAACACAAGGGGACGACAGAGGATGAGATGGCTGGATGGCATCACTGACTCAATGGACTTGAGTCTGGGTGAACTCCCGGAGTTGGTGATGGACAGGGAGGCCTGGCGTGCTGCGATTCATGGGGTCGCAAAGAGTCGGACACGACTGAGTGACTGATCTGATCTGATCTGATCTCTATATTCCTTTATTTTGGTTGATTGGTTGGTTAATTTAACTTACCCTCTTTATATCCCCTTGTAACCAGATGTCAAGCCCCTCAGTGGGAAAAAGCAAAAAGGAAAGATGATTCTTCAAAGGATAGTAGGTTAGGGTATGTTATTTCTTAAGGAAAGCAATGTGGAATAATAACTTGCAATGGTTTTGTCTATGGTACTCAGAATAAAAATACATTTGGCCTCTGTTCTCAGAAGAACCATCTCCCTGAGCCCTGCATCTCAGGAAAGGGATTGAACTTCACACTTTTCCCTGCATGTCCAGACTACTCTGCTTCCAAGATGTTAGCTGAGCAATGAAGTGATCAGGAAGGAAGGAGAACCACTAACATCATTAAACTTTTGCTATTTTATTACATACTTTGAAATACATTCAATTTCCTGTAGTTCTGTTTTTTAAAGATTACTCACAAACGCACAGTATTTAGCAACACAAAGAATGTGAACTCGCAGTTCCCTTTCCCTTGTGTGCACAGCCTGAAGGACAGAGTGCTCCAGGGCACAGGGGACTTGGTCCCCTGAGCAGACGGGGGACTGCAGGGTGTGGAGAGACATGCCCAAAGTCAAACAGGCAGTTCTGACACTGGAGCTAAAAACCTCACCGAAATGCGTGAACTCAAAAGTAAAGGAAAAAAGAAGAAACAAAGGCAGCTTTAAAAGACAGAAAGGAGAGGATGGAGAAAAGGGGAGAAAGATCCTAGAGCCTTTGAATTTTTTCCTATTCTTGCCAGCCTTTCTCTTGCTTAAGCCGCTGGGAAAGTAAGCGGCGGTGGGGGTGCGGGGGGGCAGGTGGGGAGTGGGGAAGGACACAGGACACAGGACGGACTGACATCCTTCCCCGTCTACTATGTCACCCTCCTTGACACAAGTGTCCTTCCTGCCAAACCTTTCTTTCTTCATCTCTCCTTCCCTCCGTCTTCCTCTTCCTCTGAAAAGTTTCTTCTGTGTCTACAGTCCTCTTGTTTCTCTCCACATCTGCTCTTATCCAGTTTTCCTTCAAATTCCATTTCAAAATTAGTTGCTCTTTTCAAAACTGAACATGAGGCTAGACCCAGAATAATCTTCGGAACCATCCACTCCTCTGCACTTTTCCTCCTTTACACCCAGTGTTCCCCCACATGGGTCCCACTCCCCCACAACAAGGGCTTCTCTAGTCTCTAGATTGAAAGTCCACTGTTTGCTGGCCAAGATTTTCCAACAGGGCCCCACCACCAATTAGAATAGATGTTCCCCCCAGACAGGTATCATAAACATATGCTGGGATCAAAGACACTATTAATAATAATACCATTAAACAGGCCCTGGCAGGCTGGGGTTAATCTGGAAACATGCATGCTCATCACACATGAAGCCCATAATACACGATGAGGGAGAATCTTAATTCTCCAACTCGCTAGCCTTCATTTATATTCCAAAGTCTCCACCTCTCTCCCGACAGAATCATTCAGCACAGTAGGATTTTCTCTGCTCAAACTCACCTTCACTTTAAAAGAATAGAAAAGGCTGGGTTTAGCTCTTGTCGCGGGCATCAAGGCTTTTTCTCTTTGACAACTAGCCCGGGGATCTGCAGCTTCATCTCTTCATCTTTTTTTTTTTTTCCCCTGTACACACATATGCAAAACCCACAGCATCTTTATCAGAAGCAACATGTAAGTGATATACATAAGAGTTCACATTGACCTAGCACTGGCTAATCATGCAAGCTAGAATAAGAAGATATTAATTTTTGGCCAATATGGATTAAAATGAGCTGGCCTGCAAGTCAAAAAGAAAAAGACAAATATTGTATATTAATGTATATATATGGAATCTAGAAAAATGGTACTGATAAACCTTTTTGCAGGGCAGCAATAGAGATGCAGGTATAGAAAACAGACTTGTGGACACTGTGGCTGGGAAGGGGAGGGTGGGACAAATTGAGAGAGGAGCATTGAAAGATATACATTCCCATAGGTAAAATAGATGGCCAGTGGGAATTTGCTGTATGACACAGGAAGATGAACCCAGTGTCTGTGACAACTGAGAGAGATGGGATAGGGTAAGGAGTGGGTGGGAGGTTCAGGAGGGAGGGTTCATGTATACCGATGGCTGATTCAGTGGTTGATGTATGGCAGAAACCAATGCAACACTGTAAAACAATTATTCTCCAATTTATAAAATTAATAAACTGAAAAAAATGTTTTGCTTTTGGAAAAAAAAAAAAATACTGAGCTGGCCGCTCCCTGAGAAGAAAGACAGAGGCTGTCTGTCTCACCTCTCATTTGACTTTAATAGAATCTTCCCCACAAAGAAATCAGGCTGGTGACAAAAGCTTGGCTCCATAGCTGCCACCCCTGAAAGCAGCTGCTCTTAGCATCCCTTCCAGCCAGGAGCAGCAGGGTCTGTATGTAATGTCAGTGGGAAGCAAAAACACACCAGCCCACCAACCAACCTGGAGCTGAACCCGCGGAGTCTGCTCTGTCACCTGCAGTTAGCAAATCACACCTGGAATTTCCCTGAACCCAGGCAGGAACCATCTGGGTCAGCCAAAGGGTCCATCTGTTTTCTCTGAGAAACCATCACCTGTTTGGTTTTTTTTAAGCCTACATGGAGCGTCCTTCACCATCCCTAGATTATCTAGAAACATGCCACTCCTCACTCCATTGTCTTCTAATCCTGATTGTGCAAAACTGCAGGTGGCTCCCCTTAACTCCAAGTATGCTGAGAAATTCTTAGATTCAATTCTCAGGACAAAACTCATTCCATTCCTTTTCCTTTTTGAAAGTGCCTTAGCACTACATTTCAGAGTAAATAGAGAGTAAATTAAAGTTAAGCAAAGGACTACTAAAACTCTTGTATCCCTCAAAATAATGATACTATTAAATGTATTACATGCAGGACAAAAATATTCAAGTCATCTGATTCACTGCAGACCTTTTAACTTTAAAGAAGTACTGAATCCAGGGGTTTTTAAGCAGCTCTTTCGCTTTGTGTATAGAGGCGAACTATGATGCAAACTATATTTTCCCATCCAGCCACTCCTTCACAGATATGACCTCAGATTGGTTGTGATCTGCACCACTGCCTTCTGTTTTCCTTTCCCCAAACTAGCTTCACACGAAATACAATCATAGACATAGATTTCCTCTCACTGTATGAAACAGTGGCCATTTATATAGATGAAATATAACTTAAGGTACTGTATTCTTAGACACATCAATCTTTTTATTCATTCACTCACTCATTCATTCATTCATCATTCAACAAGTAAGAATGGAGCCTCTCTTCTCTACCAGATCCAATGTTAGGTGACTGGGATACAGAAATGAAAAAGAATTACCTATCCCTCTCCCATGAAGCTGATATTAATATGTGACTAAAATGAAATTAAAAGATGCTTGCTCCTTGGAAGAAAAGCTATGACCAACCTAGACAGCATATTAAAAAGCAGAGACATTACTTTGCCAACAAAGGTCCGTCTAGTCAAGGCTATGGTTTTTCCAGTAGTCATGTATGAATGTGAGAGTTGGACCATAAAGAAAGCTGAACGAAGAAGAATTAATGCTTTTGAACTGTGGTGTTGGAGAAGACTCTTGAGAGTCCCTCGGACTGAGAGGAGATCCAACCAGTCCATCCTAAAGGAAATCAGTCCTGAATTTTCACTGGAAGGACTGATGCTGAAGCTGAAACTCCAATACTTTGGCCACCTGATGCTGGGACAGATTGAAGGCAAGAAGAGAAAGGGGACGACAGAAGATGAGATGGTTGGATGGCATCACCGACTCAGTAGACATGAGTTTGAGCAAGCTCTGGGAGTTGATGATGGACAGGGAAGCCTGGCATGCTGCAGTCCACGGGGTTGCAAAGAGTCAGACACAACTGAGCAACTGAACTGACCTGAACTGAAAATAACTGCAGATTAGAGTAAGTGACAATGAAAAGATAAACAAGATCTAAGAGACTAACAGACTAACAGTTCAAGTAGTCTTGAACTACATTTAAGGAGGTGGCATTTAAGCAGAGACTGACTAAAAGAATGAGAAGGAACTAAATTCCAGGCTAATTCTGAGCATTGCCTTTTAATTACATTCTAGGGGAGGAGGAGCAAGCATAAAGATCCTGAGGTTGGAAAGAACTTGGTGAGTGCAGGGATTAAAAGCACCATTTGCCTGGTGCATAGTAACCAAGGGGAGAATGGTACAGAAGGAGACAATGCCCACTACTCTGATACAGCTGTGCCCAACTCTCTGCCTGCTCCCGCTTCTGAGGGAAATATGTCAGAATGCAGTCAGGAAGAAAGATGACATAGAGATGGCCTTGAATCTGCTTTAATTTGTAAAAAAAAAAAAAAAAAAAAAGGCCATCACAAACATTGAGACTTTAAACAGCATGGGTAATAATACGGTTTGTGGCATACCTCAGTCCTGAGCATATCACACCATCATCTTGGAACACCATGTTTGAAAATCTGGAGTCCCACAATCCTGGTTGCTAACCCTGGTCCACTCAGGCTCCAGCTGACACATGGTGAGATCTGCTAACAGGACTGATTAAGAAACCACACCTTCACTAAATGCTGCACTAAGTAGCAGTCCTCTGGATATTTACTTAAAGCTCATTAACTGATTGATACTTTATCTAACAAACAACTTGGGCTTAATCCACTTAGAGTCCATTTGCCCAGTAACACAAAAATGAATGTTCTATAGTAGTGCTTTTCAATAAAAAACATAATGTAAGCCACAAGTATGAGCCACCTGTATAATTTTAAATTTTCTAGAAGTCATATTAGAAAAAAAAGTTTTTAAACACAGAAATTAATTTAATAATATATTTAACCAACATATCCAATCATTATAATTTTAACATATAATGAACATTTTTTAAAGTATTAATGAGACATTTTACACTCCCTTTTTTGTACTGTCCTGGAAATTGGGTATATATTCCACTCTCACAGCACATATCAATTCAAACTAGTCACATTTCAAGTGCCTAACAGCCACATGAAGCTCTGGCTACTATAATAGATAATGCACCTCTACAGGGATAATCAAGGGCTTCCCTGGTGGCTCAGTTGTAAAGAATCCACCTGCAATGCAGGAGACTCAGGCTCAGTCCCTGGGTTGGGAAGACTCTCTATAGAGAAGGAAATGACTACCCACTCCAGTATTCTTGCCTAAGAAATCCAATGGACAGAGGAGGCTGGTGGGCTATAGTCCATGGTGTCACAAAAAGAATCAGACACAACTTAGTGACTAAACAATAACAAACAGAGATAATCAGACTTTCAGACATTTGTGCTCTATGAGTTATCTTAAATATAATTGCAAGACAGATGAATTGCAAGGTTAAGAAAAAATAAACAAGGCAGTAAAGAAAGAGCCAGTCCCATGCTTAAAAATCCATTCTGGCTTCTGAGTGTTGATGAAACTTTTAGCTTTCCTGGCTTCCTAAACTATTTTTCATGAAGAATTCATTTAATCATCTATGTATTCACTCACTCAACAAACAGTAACTAAGCACTTTCTATTATCTAAGTACCAGGTGCCAGGGATGCAGACATGAACAAACATAATTCTTGCCCACAAGATGCTCACTATGTAGGTAGGAATCTTTGAACCCAATAAGTAGTCAGCTTCTCAAGTCAATTCCTCAAGACTTCTCCCTCCCCAGCTAGAATCTTGGAGAAACCAATTCTAGTTTTGACTCTTCTACTAAGAAACTCTAAGTCCCAGAGAAAGCATTTTCCCTATCAGAGCCTTTGCTTCCTTTTCTGCAAATTGTGTGAGTTGATCTGAATAACCACTAGCGTCCTTTCAGGCTGAGATGGCAGCTTCAGCCTGAACCCCATTACCCTATTTCTTATCTTAATGATGTTTGGGAACACAGGAGAGCAAGCTGAAGAAAGCCCCTCCCCTAACCCCACCCCCAGGAGAAGACGCAGCTTTGATTTCTTCTGAATCCTTTCCCTCCTGGGCCTTCTGTGGTTGCCAGTGGTCTAGCTTTGTTTTACTTTGCTTTGTTTTAATTACACTCAAAATTAGCAAAACAATCCCCATGATCCACCTAGAAGAGTAATTGGCCCATTTGGTACATCTGACTGTGTGGCGAGACCCCCTTGTCATTATACCAGAGCCCCACATATATTCTGCTCCCAGGTAGATGATGGCTAAGTAACCCAGAGAGCTCATTCAGCCCATCATTAACCTCATTTTGAGACAGCCCCAGAGGCAGTCCTTTAGCCACCGGCACAGCCGGCTGTCAATTGTGTCAAGCCAGTAACATATTAGTTAGCAGGGGAGCAATCCAAAGAGGTAGCCTTACATCCAAATGCCTAAAAGATATTCTGGAATGCAGTAATTATGTCCTGCAGCTGCCAAGGGTGTCCTCTGTGAGTTCACAGATAGGAGTTGTACCATGGAAAGAAGAGGATGGATAACAGCAACCAAGCTGTTAATAACAAACAACAGGTCTTGGTTCGAACTCACCAAACAGTCCTCAACACTTCGGTCATGAGCCACCTTCAGGTTCACACAACTATTCCCAGGAGACTCTGGTCCCCTTAATGTGGGCACTGTGTATTCTGTCCCTGAACACAAGAGATAAGGTGCAAGGGAAAAGGAGAGTAAAGTTAAGAATAAATAATAGGAGAGTTAAGAGGAGAATATTCTTGGTGTTACCATGGATTCTATAGCTCTATTCTTATAAGTGAAATTTCCTAATTTCTAAGTTTTTTTTAAAAAAATGGGCAATTTTCATACTTTTTAATAGCTCATATGTTTGTATTACTAAGCACTATTCCATTGTACATATACCAAAATTTTTTATCCACTCACTTGTTGATAAACATCGAGTTGTTTACAGGTTTGTGCTATTACAAATACTGTGAACATTTGTGTGCAAGAGAGAATGTGGCAAATGTCAGTTAACATTTGGTGAATTTAGGTGACGGGTATGTGGGCTCACCACACTATTGTTGCAACTCCCTCTGTGTTTGAAACTGTTTCAACATAAAAACATGCAAAATGAAGTACAATTCTTACCAAACCTGATTAAAAGACACTTAAAACATTTTTAAACAATTATCATAAGGCAAAGTTGACTTTCACTGTACAGCTTAATGAATTTTAAGACACATAAAAATATGTAACCACTACCACAACTGAATATTCCCATCACTCCAAAAAGAAACCCCTCTGCTATGCCTCTATACTGACACCGTCTCCCTAAACCTAACCCCTGGCAACCACTGATCTCACACTCCAACCATTCTCTCTTCAAGAACGTCACATACATGGAATCATACTGTAGTTAATCTTTGAGACTGGCTGCAGCATGATGTCTTTAAGATGCTGCATAGCATCCACCTGTTGGACACTTGGCATAGTTCCCATTTGGGGCCATTAAGGCTAGAACTTACATAAACATTTGTATACAGGTTTTTGTGTGAGCACAAGTTTCATTTCATTTCTCTAGGAAAAATATACAGGAGCATGATTGCCAGGTCTTTAGTAAGCATATGTCTAACTTTACAAGAAATTGTCAAACTTTCTTTGAACACCTGCCAGAATGGATGTGTGTTCCCAGTTGCCCCACATCTTAATCAGCAATTTGGTGTCGTCAGGCTTTGGTGTGTACTGGTATAGGGTTGTGGTTTTTTAAAACTAAGGCATAGCTGACTTACAATATTATATTAATTTTAAATATAGTGGATAGCTATATTAGGTGTTGTTTTTGCTCTTCGGGATTTCCCTGATAGCTCAGTTGGAAAGGAATCCACCTGCAATGCAGGAGACCCCAGTTCAATTCCTGGATCAGGAAGATCTGCTGGAGAAGGGATAGGCTACCCATTCCAGTATTCTTGGGATTCGCTTGTGCCTCAGCTGGTAAAGAATCTGCCTGCAAATGTGGGAGAGCTGGGTTCAACCCCTGGGTTGGGAAGATCCCCTGGAGAAGGAAAAGGCTACCCACTCCAGTGTTCTGGCCTGGAGAATTCCATGGACTGTATAGATCATGGGGTCGCAAAGAGTTAGACATGACAGCGTCTTTCACTTTACTTTGCTCTTCAGTCTCCAAGTTTTGCCTAACTCTTTTGTGACCCTGTGGACTGTAGCCGACTAGGTTCCTCTATCCATGGGATTTCCCAGGCAAGAATACTGGAGTCAGTTTCCTTGCAGCTCATTTATTTTATACATATCACCTTGTACTTCTTAATCCCCTACCCCTATCTGAGACCCAATTCCCTTCCCTCTGCCCACTGGCAACCACTGGTTTGTTCCATGCTATGAGTTTGTTGCTTTCTCTTTTGTTGTATTCACTTTCTATTATCATTTTCTACATTCCATATATAAGTGATGGAAAGAAAGTGTTAGTCACTCAGTCATGTCTAACTCTTCTTTCTGACACCAGGGATGGTAGCCCACAAGGTTCCTCTGTCCATGGGATTTTCCAGGCAAGAATACTGGAATGTGGTGCCATTTCCTTCTTCAGGAGATCTTCCTGACCCAGGTATTGAACCTGGGTCTCCCGCATTGCACACAGATTCTTTACTGTCTGAGCCAGCAGGGAAGCCCAATATAAATGATAACAAACAGTATTTGTCTTTCTCTGACTTATTTCACTTGGCATAATACTCTCCATCTATGATGTTGCAAATGGTAAAATTCCATTCCTTTTATGACTAATATCCCATTATGTTTTTGTGTGTGTATATACATATACACATCCACATATTATATAATATATATATGTATATACATCTTTATTCATTCAGCAATTGATGGAAACAGGTTGCTTCCACATCCTGGCTATTCCATAATGCTGCTATGAACACTAGGGTGCATGTATCTTTTCAAATTAGTATTTTTCAGTTTCTTCAGATATATAACCAGGAGTGGGATTTCCAGACCATATGCTAGCTCTTAGTTTTTTGAGCAAACTCCATACCGTTTCTCATAGTGGTTCCATTCCATTCCTGTATCAACAACGTAGGAGGTTCCCTTTCCTCCACATCCTCATAAACATCTGTTGTTTGTAGTCTTTTTTGTGATAGCCCTTCTGACAGATGTACAGTGGATATCTCTTTGTGGTTTTGACTTACATTTCCCTGATGATTAGTGATGAACATATTTTCATGTGCCTATTAACCATCTGTATAACTTCTTTGGAAAAATGTCTATTCATTTCTTCTGTCCATTTTAATCAGGCTGTTTGGGGGTTCTTTTTGGTATTGAGATGTATGAGCTGTTTGTATATTTTGAATATTAACTCCTTATTGGAGTTACAAATATTTTACATTTACAAATATTTTCTCCCAGTCAGTAGGTTGTCTTTTCATTTTGTTGATGGTTTCCTTTGTAATGCAAAAGCTTTTAAGCTTAACTAGGTCTCAATTTATCTTTGCTTTTATTGTCTTCACCTTTTCTTGTTGTTGAGTCGCTAAGTCATCTTTGACTCTTTTGGGACCCCATGGGCGGTAGCCTGCCAGGATCCTCTGTCCATGGTATTTCTCAGGCAAGAATATTGGAGTGGGTTGCCATTTTCTTCTCCAGAGGATCTTCCTGACCCAGGGATCGAACCTGCATCTTCTGCATTGCAAGCGGATTCTTTTTACCACTGGGCCACCAGGGAAGCCCTATCTTTCTTTCCCTTAGGAGACAGATCTAAGAAGATATTGCTAAGACTTATGTCAAAGAATGTTCTGCCTATGTTTCTTTCTAGGAGTTTTTATGATTTCTGATCTTACATTTAGGTCTTTAAGCCATTTTTAGTTTATTTTTACATATGGTGTGAGAAAATTGTCTAATTTCATTCATAGTCATCCAGTTTTCCCAGCACCACTTATTGAAGAGACTGTCTTTTCTCCACTGTATATTCTTGCCACCTTTGTCATGGATTAACTGTCCATAAGTGTATGGACTTATTTCTGGGCTCTTTATTCTGTTTCATTGGTCTGTATATCTGTTTTTATGCCAGCATCACACTATTTTGACTGCTATAGCTTTGCAGTATACTCCGAAGTCAGAGAGTATGATGCCTCCAGCTCTATTCTTTTTCCTCAAGGCTGTTTTGGCTAGTCAGGGTCTTTTGTTCTTCTATACAAATTTTAAAATTATTTGTTCTAGTTCTGTGAAAAATGCCATTGGTATTTTGATAGAGATTGTATTGCTAGACTGCCTTGGGTGGTATGGTCATTTAACAATACTATTTCTTGCAATTCATTTATACAGTGTATCTTTCCGTCTGTTTGTGTTACCTTCAATTGCTTTCATCAGTGTCTTCTAGTTTTCTGAGTATGAGTTTTTGGGTTTTTTGGGTTTCTTTTTTTTACCTCTTTCCATCTATCCATCACATGATCAGTTGGTCTGACTCTTTGTGACCCTAAGGACTGTAGCCTGCCAGGTTCTCTGTCCATGGGACTCTCCTGGCAAGAATACTGGATTGGTTGCCATTTCCCCCTCCAGGGGATCTTGTCAACCCGGGGAATGAACCTGTGTCGCTTGCCTTGCAGGTGGATTCTTTACAGTTTGAGCCATCTGGGAAGCCTTTTTACCTCTTTAAGTAGGTTTACTCCTAGGGATTTTATTCCTTTTGATGCAATTTCAAATAAGATTATTGCTTTAATGTCTCGTTCTGATAGTTCATTGATAGTGTATAGAAAAGCAACAGATTTCTGTATATTAATTTTGTATCCTACAACTTTATACTGAATGCATTGGTGAGCTCTAGTAGTTTTTGGTGGCATCTTTAGGATTTTCTTTGAACAGTATATTGCCATCGTCAGTGACAGTTTTAATCTTTCTTTCCAATTTGGATTCCTTTTATTTATTTTCCTTGTCTGCAATGTGGCTTCCAATAATATGCTGAATAGAAACAGTGAGAGTGGGCATACTTGTCTTTTTCCTGATCTTAGAGGAAACGCTTTCAGCTTTTCACCATTGAATATGATGTTAGCTGTGGGCTTAATACATATGACCTTTATTATGTTGAGATATATTCCTCTATACACACTTTCTGCACAGCTATTTTCATAAATAAATGTTTAAATTTGTCAAAAGCTTTTTCTGCATCTATTGAGATCATCATATGATTTTTATTCTTCAGTCTGTTAATGTGGTATATCATGTTGACTGACTTGCAAATACTGAACCATCTTTCATCCATGGGATAAACATGATCGTGATGTATGATCCCTTTAATATATTGTTGAATATGGTTTGCTAATATTGGTTGAGGATTTTTGCATTTGTGTTCATCAGTGATATTGACCTGTATTTTTTTTTTGTGTGTGATAACTTTGTCTTGGTATCAGAGTGATGGTGGCCTTCTAGAATGAGTTCAGAAGCATTTCTTACTGTGTCATTTAAAGTCAGTATTTCCTTATTGATTTTCTGTCTGGACAACCTGCCCATTGATGTAAGTGTTGTGTTAAAGTTCTCAAATACTATTTTGTTACTGTCAATTTCTCCCTTTATGTCTGTTAATATTTGCTTTATGTATTTTGATGCTCCAATTTTGGGTGAATATATACTTATAATTATTATATATTCTTCTTAGATTGGTTCCTTTATCATTATGTAATGTCATTCTTTGTCTCTTATTACAGTCTTTGTTTTAACTACTGCTACCTGGCTTTGATTTTCATTTACATGGAATACCTTTTTCTATACCCTCACTTTCAGTCTCTGTGTATCTTTAGATCTGAAGTAAGTCTTTTGTATGCAGCATATATGTGGGTCTCGTGTCCATTCAGCCACTTTATATCTTTGACTAGAGTATTAACTCCATTTACATTTAAAGTAATTACTGTCATTTTGTTCATTGTTTTGGGGTTGCTTTGTGGTTATTTATTTCCTTTCTTTTATTCTTTTCCCTTGTTATTTCATGTCTATATTTAAAGTTACATTTGAATTCCTTTTTCTTTTTTGTGTATTTATGACCAGCCTAGACAGCATATTAAAAAGCAGAGACATTACTTTGCCAACAAAGGTCTGTCTAGTCAAGGCTATGGTTTTTCCAGTGGTCATGTATGGATGTGAGAGTTGGACTGTGAAGAAAGCTGAGCATGGAAGAATTGATGCTTTTGAAGTGTGGTGTTGGAGAAGACTCTTGAGAGTCCCTTGAACTGCAAGGAAATCCAACCAGTCCATCCTAAAGGAGATCAATCCTGGGTGTTCACTGGAAGGACTGATGTTGAGGCTGAAACTCCAATACTTTGGCCACCTGATATGAAGAGCTGACTCATTGGAAAAGACCCTGATGCTGGGAAAGATTGAGGGCAGGAGGAGAAGGGGATGACAGAGGATGAGATGGTTGGATGGCATCATCGACTCGATGGACATGGGTTTCAGTGGACTTCGGGAGTTGGTGATGGACAGGGAGGCCTGGTGTGCTGCGGTTTATGGGGTCACAAAGAGTCCGACACGACCGAGCGACTGAACTGAACTGAACTGATTAGAGATTTTTGGTTTGTGGTTACCATGAGATTTATATATTACAGTCAATATATATACATGACTGTTTTAAGTTGCTGATCTCTTAATGTCAAACACATTTTAACAACCCTGAGTTTGTACTCTCTTCCCCTCACCATTACTGTTTTTGACATTACATTGTACATCTAATTGTTTTATGTATCCCTTAACTGCTTATTGTGGTTATGGACGATTTTACTACTTTTGTCTTTTAACCTTCCTACTAGCTTTACATATGAATCATTTATATCTCTGCAGCATATTTGCCTTTTCCAATAAATTTTTCCTTTTGTAATTTTATTTCCAGCTGTTGCTTTTTCTTTTTCACTTAGAGAAGGCCCTTTATTTTTTATAGCACTGGCTTGGTAGTACTGAACACTTTCAGTTTTTACATATGTGTAAATCTTTTTCTCTCTCCATCAGGTCTGAATGAGAAAGAATCTTGTCAGGTAGAATATTCTTTGCTGCTGTTTAGTCTCTAGGCTGTGTCCAACTCTTCAACATCCCGTGGACTAGAGCATGCCAGGCTCTTCTGTTCTCCACTGTCTCCTGGAGTTTGATCAAATCAGTGATGCTATCCAACCATCTCACCCTCTGCCATCCCCTTTTCCTTTTGCCTTCAATCTTTCCCAGCTTCAGGGTCTTTTCCAATGAGTCAGCTCTTCACATCAAATGGCCAAAGTACTGGAGCTTCAGCATCAGTCCTTCCAACAAATATTTAGGGTTGCTTTCCTTTAGGATTGACTCTTTTGATCTTTTTGCAGTCCAAGGAACTCTCAAGAGTCTTCTTCAGTACCACAATTTGAAAGCATCAATTCTCAGCCTTTATGGTTCAACTCTCATATTTGTACATGACTACTGGAAAAGCCATAGCTTTAACTAGATGAATCTTTGTTGGCAAAGTAATGTCTCTGCTTTTTAATATGTCTTATAGGTTTATCATAGCTTTTCTTCCAAGGAGCAAGCACCTTTTAATTTCACTTATGCAGTCACTGTTCACAGTGATTTTGGAGCCCCCAAAATAAAATCTGTCACTACTTCTACTTTTTCCCCTTCTATCTGCTGTGAAACAATGGGACCAGATGCCATGACCTTAGTTTTTTGAATGTTGAGCTTCAAGCCAACTTTTTCACCGTCCTTTTTCACCCTCATCAAAAGGTTCTTTAGTTCCTCTTCACTTTCTGCCATTCAAGTGGTATCATCTGCATTTCTGAGGTTGTTGACATTTTCCCCCAGCAATCTTGTTTCCAGTTTGCGATTCAGCTAGCCTTGCATTTTGCATAATGTACACCAGGGAAGCCCAAAGTATTCTTGGTTGTAGGCTTTTCCTTTGCATCACTTTAAACATACTCCCTTCTGTCCTGCAGAGTTTCTGCTGAAAAGTTAGCTGATAGTCTTATGGGAATTCCCTTGCATATGACTTGTTGCTTTTTCCTTGCTACTTTTATTTTCTAATTAATTTACCTGGCTGCACTGGGCTTAATTTGTGGCATGCAGGATCTCTAGTTGCGGCATGCAGGCTATTAGTCACGGCATTCAGGATCTAGTTCCCCTCAGATCAGATCAGATTAGATCAGTCGCTCAGTCATGTCCGACTCTTTGCGACCCCATGAATCGCAGCACGCCAGGCCTCCCTGTCCATCACCAACTCCCAGAGTTCACCCAGACTCACGTCCATCAAGTCAGTGATGCCATCCAGCCATCTCATCCTCTGTCGTCCCCTTCTCCTCCTGCCCCCAATCCCTCCCAGCATCAAAGTCTTTTCCAATGAGTCAACTCTTCGCATGAGGTGGCCAAAGTACTGGAGTTTCAGCTTTAGCATCATTCCTTCCAAAGAAATCCCAGGGCTGATCTCCTTCAGAATGGACTGGTTGGATCTCCTTGCAGTCCAAGGGACTCTCAAGAGTCTTCTCCAACACCACAGTTCAAAAGCATCAATTCTTTGGTGCTCAGCCTTCTTCACAGTCCAACTCTCACATCCATACATGACCACTGGAAAAACCA
The DNA here is from genome assembly GCF_055505025.1 of Bos grunniens. Taxonomy (NCBI): domain Eukaryota; kingdom Metazoa; phylum Chordata; class Mammalia; order Artiodactyla; family Bovidae; genus Bos; species Bos grunniens. Next base: position 43,628,176 of record NC_141175.1, read on the forward strand.
TCAAACCCAGACCCCCTGCATTGAGAGCACAGTGTCTTAACCACTGGACCACCAGGGAAGTTCCACCCATGCTGCTTTCAATATTCTCTCTTTATCTTTAATTTCTGACATTTTAATGTGAATGTGTCTTGGTGTGGTCCTCTTTGGCATTATCCTATTTGGGACCCTGTAACTCCTGAACTTGGATGTCTGTTTCCTCTCTCAGGTTAGGGAGATATTCAAATATTACATCATCAAATATGTTATTTGCTCCTTTCTCACTTCTCCATCTGGGACCCATATAATGCAAATGTTAGTGCACTTAATGTTGCCCCATATGTCTCTCAAACGGCGCCCACTTCTTTTTATTCTTTTTTCTGTCCAGAGTCCATAATTGCCACTATTCTATCTTCCAGCTTGCTGATCTGTTCCTCTATATCAGCCTATTGTTGATTGCTCCTAGTGTGCGTTTCACTTCCGTTACTGTTTTCTTCACCTCTGGTTGTTCTCTACATTTTCTAAGTTTTTGTTAAACTTCTTAACTTCTTACTCTGTTCATCCATTCTTCTCCTGAGTTCTTTGTTCATCTTACAACCATTAACTTGAACTCTTTCTCAGGTAGATTGCCTATATCCACTTCACTTGTTCTTTTTCTGGTGTTTTATCTTAGCCTTCATTTGGAACTTATTCCTCTGTCATCTCATTTTGTCTAACTTGCTGTTTTTTGTTTCTCTGTATAGGGTAGTGTGTGTTAGTTAGTTGCTCAGCCATGTCTGACTCTTTGCAAGCCCATGGACTGGTAGCCCACCAGGCTCCTCTGTCCATGGAATTCTCCAGCAAAAATAATGGAGTGGGCTGTCATTTCCTTTTCCACTGTATAGGATAGGTTGGTTACATCTCTCAACCTTGGAGAGAGATGTGGCCTTTCATAGGAGATGTCCCAGTATTCCAGCAGCACACTGCCCTTATCACCAGAGCTACATGCTCTAAGCATGATCCCTATGTGGGCTACTTGGGTCCTTCTGTTGTGGTGGGCTGACTACTGTGGGTAGTCTGGGATGTGTTACTGATCCCTGGTCTGGTTGATCACCAGGCTGCCTTCTGTAAAGGCTGCCAGCCACCAGGTGCATACAATGACTGGCTGCAGAATCCGGCAGTAGGAAGAGGATAAACTTACTGGTTGGTATAGTCAAGGTCCAGATAATCCCAGGGCTGGTTTCCTCTCACCAGTGAGTTAAGTCACCACCTGGGGCTAGAACAGGTCCACTAGCAGGCAAAGCTGGGTCCTAGAGTCTGGCTGCAGGGCCCAGGGGTCCCAGAGCTGGTGTGGAATTGCTGGTAAGCGGGGTCGGTTTCTGATATATCTGGCTATGGGCCTGGGATGTCTCAAAATTTCTGTTGGCCTGCTAGTGGGCAGGGACAGGGCCCTGTCAATCCCAGGGCTAATGCTAGCCTGGGTAAGTGGTTGGGTCCGCAGGTAAGTGGATTGGGCCTACAGGATGTGGTGCTGTGGTTGTCTTGGGGCTGATGTCCACCCACTGTTGGGTCAGGCTAGTCCCAAGGCTAGAGCACGGTTACTGGTGGGCAGGGCTAGGGGTTCTCAGGCTGGTGCCTGTGGATTCTGAGTATAACAACAAAAACTGAGAAGCTTGATCCACCCAAATTTCCAGTTATTAATGAACAACAGTGATCCTTCAATGAAACTTAGAATCAAAATATGTATTTGGAACAATCACTCCATGCAGTCCACTAAGATACACCATCAAAAAGCCAGAATAATTTTCTACCTGCAGAGCATTAAGTTGGACTTGTCCTTTTGTCTGCTCTTCTAGACATGTACCAGGTAGACAGAAAGACGGATAGAGAGAAAGAAAGAAAGAGATGCAGCCTTATAAAAATCAGTTATAACTGCCCCTTTAATGCAAGGCATTTGAAAACTAAATGGTCACTGAATCACAACTGAATATCCTGTCTTTTGGGGCTTCAGTAACTACATGACAATTTGCCAGGACCTAAGGCAAGAAAGATGCAGCTTTTACCATGCTCCTCTCTTGTTTAGCTTTTTATTAAGATTCCCACTTTTATTACATGTAATGGAGGTTGGTTTCATTACTGCCAATCTGCAAGCTACTACAGTCACTCTGGGAGACATTAGCCTGTCACCACTGAACTAGCTGGGTCACAGAATTCTGCAATACGTCTCACTTTTTAGCTTTAAGAACAACAAAAAAAAATTAACCACCGAGAGAAAACAGCATTACCTGACTTTCAACATCACCCCAGGACAACAGCAGCGAAAAATTGACGTGACCCACTGCCTGCAGAGGTGCAATACCATGACCAGAGGCCACATCCACTTGGCAGATCCAAAGAAACTTTCCAAAGAAACTACCACCACTGAACTTGAAGCTGGTCAGAAGTGCCCTCTAAGAAGACATATGTTGAACAAGACTATTATGACAAGAAAAGTCATTATTCCACCGTGGAAAAATGATGCCACTGTTGCTTAATATGAGTATAATTAGAAAGAAAGAAAGAAAAACGCCAAAATATAGATGATTATTAGCTTAGGGATACTATATTACAGTTACTTTTTCATTATTTATTTTTTGCTTGTCTGTGTTTTCTAAATTTTCTGTAATGAAAAGATTAAAACATTACTTTTATAAGGTTAAAAATTTTAATAATGATAATAGCCACTGGAACTCATTTTGGCAACAAGCTAACCAAGTCACATATAAGCCTTGAATAAATTAAAGAGGCAAGACTGTGTCTGAGCTTGTGAAAGCGTGGCTAAAAACTTCATTTTTTTGAGCTATATATATCAGGCATGTACTAAATGGCAGAAGGGTTTCCCAGGTGGCTCACTGGTAAAGAATTCTCTTGCAAAGCAGGAGATGTGGGTTCAATCCCTGGGTTAGAAAGATCCCCTGGAAAAGAAAATGCACCCCCTCCAGTATTCTTGCTTGAGAAATTCCAAGGGCAGAGAAGCCTGACAGGCTACAGTCCATGGGGTCACAAAGAGTTGGACATGACACAGTGACTCAACAACAAACGGCAGATACTGCTCCTAGTGGTGAGAAGACAGTATTAAACAAGGTAAGCAAGGTCCCTTGCGGGAGCAGAGGAAAGACAATAAAATACACTCCCTAAATGTCAGGTAGTTCTAAGTGCAATGGTAAAGACAAGGTAGGTGCTGGGATAGAGAGTGACTAGGGATGCAGTCCATGGGGTCGCTAAGAGTCGGATACGACTGAGCGACTTCACTTTCACTTTTCACTTTCATGCACTGGAGAAGGAAATGGCACCCCACTCCAGTGTTCTTGCCTGGAGAATCCCAGGGAGTGGGGAGCCTGGTGGGCTGCCATCTATGGGGTTGCACAGAGTCGGACACGACTGAAGTGACTTAGCAGCAGCAGGGGCCTCTTTATGGTGGATGGCTGGAGAAGGTAACTCTGAAGAGGGAACATCTGAGCTGAGACCTGAATGAGAAAAAAGGACTTGGCTATAAGAAAAAGCAGGAAGAGCATTTCAGGCATAGGGAACAGCCAGAGGAAAAGCCCCTCTGCAGAGACAGGCCAGATGAGTCCATGGACAGAAAGAAGGGTCAGTGTGACCAGAGCTTTCTGAACAAGGAAGTAGATGGAACAACATGAGATCAGAGAGGTAAGCAGCAGCGAGGTCACAGAAGGCCCTGTAACTGTTTCAAATATGGTGGGGAGAGAAGGTTGGATCAAAAGCTGTTGAGAGGACCAGCAAGCTGAAAACAAAATGTTGACCATAGAATTTAAAAACATAAAGGTCATCAGTGACCCTGATAGAGCAGTATCAGTAAAAAGGCAGAATTGGGAGTAGATCAGAGGAGACTGTGAAGGAAGTAGAGAGAGAAACTATAAATGACAATTACCAAGATGTTCTGCTGTGGTTAGGGGTAGAAAAATAAATGTAGTACAAGTAGCTAATGTGTGTGTTTAAAGATAGAAAATACTGGAACATGTGTAGATGTTCATGGGAGGAACCATCCTAGAGGAATGGTGAGACAAAAAACAGAGGAGAAGGCTGCAGCACAGACTTCTTGAGAAAGGATGGGACAGGATCTAGAACACAAGCAGATGGGCTGCATTTAAATAAGGACAGAACACTGTAACAAGAGGGAAGATGGAAAGTGCAAGGATGGGTACAGATTTGGGTGGTGGGAAGCATGGAGAATTCTTAGCTAATTGATTTTCTTGTCTTAATAATGCACAAAGCAAGCTGCTCAACTGGGAGTGAATTAAGAGAGAGTGTAAGACATTTTAGGAAGGAAAGTGTTAAGGAACATGGTGAGAAAGTAATTGCTTACTAGGGAATTGCAGTAGCAATGCCATGTAGATAAGACTTCATTTGAAATCTGCAGTCCAGATTTTAATATGAGATTCAGTTCAGTTACTCAGTCGTGTCTGACTCTTTGCGACCCCACCAATCACAGCATGCCAGGCCTCCCTGTCCATCACCAACTCCCAGAGTTCATTCAAACTCATGTCCATCGAGTTGGTGATGCCATCCAGCCATCTCATCTTCTGTTGTCCCCTTCTCCTCCTACCTTCAATCCCTCCCATTATCAGGGTCTTTTCCAATGAGTCAGCTCTTTGCATGAAGTAGCCAAAGTATTGGAGTTTCAGCTTAAGCATCAGTCCCTCCAATGAACACCCAGGACTGATCTCCTTTAGAATGGACTGGTTGGATCTCCTTGCAGTCCGAGGGACTCTCAAGAGTCTTCTCCAACACCACACTTCAAAAGCGTTAATTCTTTGGCACTCAGCTTTCTTCACAGTCCAACTCTCACATCCATACATGACCACAGGAAAAACCACAGCCTTGACTAGACGGACCTTTGTTGGCAAAGTAATATCTCTGCTTTTAAATATACTATCTAGGTTGGTCATAACTTTCCTTCCAAGGAGGAAGCGTCTTTTAATTTCATGGCTGCAATCACCATCTGCAGTGATTTTGGAGCCCCAAAAAATAAAGTCTGACACTGTTTCCACTGTTTCCCCATCTATCTGCCATGAAGTGATGGGACCAGGTGCCATGATCTTAGTTTTCTGAATGTTGAGTTTTAAGCCAACTTTTTCACTCTCCTCTTTCACTTTCATCAACAGGCTTTTTAGTTCCTCTTCACTTTCTGCCATAAGGGTGGTAGATTAGCTGGCCCAATTGTATGTTTTCTCCAAGAAGTTTCAGCTACTCAAGTACAGACATGGAAGAGACAGTTGGATGGTGTTTAACCAGAACTGGGTCTTATCAGGAGACCCAGAGTGGGACACAGGAGACAGGAATGATCCTAAACAGCAAGGGAATTTTATCTGGTAAGGGTGAAAAGTGTGGAGCTCAGGACAAGAAAGGATAGGAAATGGGGGAAGTACCCTAGCCAGAAACCTCAATATAGTCATAAGGTCGTGAGTGTATCAGAGGGAGTGGGCAGAGGAGTTGGGAGGAGGAGAAGATTCTGGAGGTGAAGGGAAAGGGATAGAAGAACTGAGAAGCTACAATACTCATGAATCAAATACCTGAAATATAGAGTCCCTATCACCAATAATGGAGAAAGGACTAGCAAGAGAAGAACAGCAGGGAGCTGAACACTAAATGCATCAAAGAGTTTGGTACGTAGACTAGATAGTTTCTGATTGCACCCTCACTATTTATCTCCACCCTGCACTGTATGGACATATGAACAGGTTCCCTGGCCCTGTAGCTTCCAAATGGAAAACTGGAGAGAAAGAGAAGAGTGACCTGGAAATATTTACCTCCTTTGCTTCACTGTTTTCAGGATTGCTGTAGACCAGCCTTATCTGGTTAACAGAAAGACTCCACTCCAGTTAACAGTATCCTCAAACAGCCTTCCTCACACTCACACCCACGCCCCCAACCCCTCCTTCTGTCTGGTAACAAAAGAACTCTACTGTTACTAGCCCCAGGCACACCCTGCTTGGGATTTCCCTCACCCTAACCACACTTTTGTAAACAGTCCCTTTATTAAACTCCTCTAAAATTATCCTAATTTGAGTGAGCCATCTGTTTCCTTCTGGGAGCCTATGATAAAGTAGATGACAGCAAAGTGAATACCTACCTTGTAGGGTTCTTGTAAAGATGAGAGAAAATATATGCAAGGCATCGAGCACACTGTCTGGCACATCAAACACTTAATGAATAGTGGGGGGGTGGTGGTTGAGGGTGCGGAGATAGCTGTTTAGTTATAGTTAATATAGAAGTATATACTCGGTTCCAAGCAGGTCCTGTAATTTGTAACTGGTCGTTACTTCAATCCACAATGAAGCACCTGGCTTCTGCTACTGCCAAGGTAATCTCAGGTCTAGCAGCAGCCAGCCAAGTCATTCAAAGCAATGACATGAACAAGTACATTCAAAGGGAAAGGGAGAAGATTTGAAGAAGGATTTCAACATAGCAGTTGACCTCCAGATCCCTATAGACAGGCTGCCTGGAAAGATGGTAAATACGAATCTATTCTGGGCAAGTGGGGGAAGTTGCTGGAGAATCAGAGCATGGGGACAAACCCACATCTTACACCTTGGACACACTTCCCTTCTACTACACACTCAACTGAAATCTCCTTTCAGGGCCCAAAAGAAGAATGGACATCAACACCATTTCATTACAGATTTCGTTTTTTAATCATAATACATTGTAAATGAAATTATTTATTTACAAACTAACAAAGTTTACCTAAATGTTGTTAGCATGGGGGACCTAGGCCCCAGACCAGAGCTGGACGTTTCACCAAGGTTCACAGCCAGGATTAGCTGGAGCCACAGAGGTTGTCCAGAGGCTGACTTTACAGGGGAACAGCTTCCCACTTCAAAGCCAGACCCCTTCTCTGGAATGGAAAATACAGAAACCACAGATGAAAACCCCAAATTTAGAGCCTCCTTATATTGGTGACAAATTTGGACGAGTTTGATGGGAAAAAAATATCAAGGAGGCAAGAATAAACTCAGAAAGGATTCAACTCATCTGTCCATTTTGCAATACAAAAAGGAAACACGTGTGTGCTGCCAACAATGCTCAGTGGAAACCAAATCAGATAAGACCGCTCTCTTTTGTGACCCATTGATCATGCCATATCCCCCTGCTTAAAACTCTCAGTGCTTTCCACTGCCCTCTCAGTAGAAACCAAAATCCCTCACACTGTCTCAATCTGCATGACTACTTACAACCCACCATTGACTCCATCTGGCTCTTCCGTTGCTCACTGTACTATGCTCTTCTAACATCAGAGCCCAGCAGTGAGCATGCATTCTCCCCTCTTACTGCCCTCCTCTCCTACCATACTACTCAGTACTAAGTAACTCTTATTTACACTTTAGGGCTCAATATATATTATGTCCTCCAGAAAGCATCCCACACTGTCCCAGCAGAGTTATGTCAGCCTGTATTAGCCTCATCTAGCCCTCTGTACTTAAAAAATTCAGCAGTTTTTACATTTTGATGCCTGCCTTCCTCACCAGACAATACACTCCATGAGGGTAAAAAATGTGTTTGTCCTGCCCGAAAAGACTGCCCAAGTATCTAGTACACAGCAGTTTTTCAATAACATTTATTGAATAAATAGATGGCATGCATAATACATGTAGAAAAATACCATGCAGCACTGCTAAAAACACACAAATCATATAGTTATGTTTATTACAAAAATGGTATACTGCAGTTCAGTTCAGTTCAATTCAGTTGCTCACTCATGTCTGATTCTTTGAGACCCCATGGACTGCAGCACACCAGGCCTCCAGGTCCATCACCAACTCCCAGAATTTACTCAAACTCATGTCCATTGAGCCAGTGATGCCATCCAACCATCTCATCCTCTGTTGTCCCCTTCTCCTCCCACCTTCAATCTTGCCCAGCATCAGGGTCTTTTCAAATGAGTCAGTTCTTCACATCAGGTGGCCAAAGGATTGGAGTTTCAGCTTCAGCATCAGTCCTTCCAATGAATATTCAGGACTGATTTCCTTTAGGATGGACTGGTTGGATCTCCTCACAGTCCAAGAGACTCTCAAGAGTCTTCTCCAACACCACAGCTCAAAAGCATCAAGTCTTTGGGGCTCAGCTTTCTTTATGGTCGAACTCTCATATCCATACATGACTACTGGAAAAACCACAGCCTTGACTAGATGGATCTTTGTTGGCAAAGTAATGTCTCTGCTTTTTAATATGCTGTCTAGATTGGTCATAACTTTTCTTCCAAGGAGTAAGCATCTTTTAATTTCATGGCTGAAGTCATCACCTGCAGTGATTTTGGAGCTCCAAAAAATAAAGTCTGCCACTGTTTCCACTGTTCCCCCATCTATTTGCCATGAAGTGATGGGACTGGATGCCAGGATCTTAGTTTTTTGAATGTTGAGCTTTAAGCCAACTTTTTCACTCTCTTCTTTCTCTTTCATCAAGAGGCTCTTTAGTTGTTCCTTGCTTTCCGTCATAAGGGTGGGGTTATCTGCATATCTGAGGTTATTGATATTTCTCCTGGCAATCTTGATTCTAGCTTGTGCTTCATCCAGCCCAGCATTTCCCATGGTGTCCTCTGCATAAAAGTTAAATAAGCAGGGTGACAATATACAGGCTTGACTTACACCTTTGGAACCAGTCTGTTGTTCCATGTGCAGTTCTAACTCACTTCCTGACCTGCACACAGGTTTCTCAGGAGGCAGGTCAGGTGGTCTGGTATTCCCATCTCTTTCAGAATTTTCCATAGTTTATGTGATCCACACAGTCAAAGGCTTTGGCATAGAAATAGATGTTTTTTTCTGGAACTCTCTTGGTTTTTCGATGATCCAACGGATGTTGGCAATTTGATTTCTGGTTCCTCTGCCTTTTCTAAATCCAGCTTGAACATCTGGAAGTTCATGTTCATGTATTGCTGAAACCTGGCTTGGAGAATTTAGAGCATTACTTTACTAGCGTGTGAGATGAGAGCAATTGTGTGGTAGTTTGGCATTCTTTGGAATTGCCCTTCTTTGGGACTGGAACGAAAACTGACCTTTTCCAGTCCTGTAACCACTGTTGAGTTTTCCAAATTTGCTGGCATATTGAGTGCAGCACTTCCACAGCATCATCTTTTGGGATTTGAAATAGCTCAACTGTAATTCCATGACTTCCACTAGCTTTGTTCATAGTGATGCTTGCTAAGGCCCACTTGACTTCGCATTCCAGGATGTCTGGCTCTAGATAAGTGATCACACCATTGTGATTATCTGGGTCATGAAGATCTTTTTTGTACAGTTCTTCTGTGTATTCTTGCCACCTCTTCTTAATATCTTCTGCTTCTGTTAGGTCCATACCATTTCTATCCTTTATCAAGCCCATCTTTGCATGAAATGTTCCCTTGGTATCTCTAATTTTCTTGGAGAGATCTCTAGTCTTTCCCATTCTGTTGTTTTCCTCTATTTCTTTGCATTGATCACTGAGCAAGGCTTTCTTTTCTCTCCTTGCTATTCTTTGGAACTCTGCATTCAAATGGGTGTATCTTTCCTTTTCTTCTTTGCTTTTCACTTCTCTTCTTTTCTCAGTTATTTGTAAGGCCTCCTCAGACAGCCATTTTGCTTTTTTGCATTTCTTTTGCTTGGGGATGGTCTTGATCCCTGTCTTCTGTACAATGTCACAATCCTCCATCCATAGTTCTTCAGGCACTCTGTCTATCAGATCTAATCCCTTGAATCTATTTCTCACTTACACTGTATAATTGTAAGGGATTTGATTTAGGTCATACCTAAATGGTCTGGGGGTTTTCCCTACTTTCTTCAATTTAAGTCTGAATTTAGCAATAAGGAGTTCATGATCTGAGCCACAGTCAGCTCCTGGTCTTGTTTTTGCTGACTATATAGAGCTTCTCCATCTTTGGCTGCAAAGAATATAATCAATCTGATTTCAGTATTGAACATCTGGTCATGTCCATGTGTAGGAGTCTTCTCTTGCGTTGTTGGAAGAGGGTGTATACTGCAATCTATATATAAAATAAAATATAAAAAACTAGAAATTGCTGGTTTCCAACTTAAAGAAAGTGTGAAAGTGAAAGTCGCTCAATCATGTCCGACTCTTTGCGACCCCATGGACTATACAGTCCATGGAATTCTGTAGGCCAGAATACTGGAGTGGGTAGCCTTTCCCTTCTCCAGGGATCTTCCCAACCCAGGGATCGAACCCAGATCTCCAGCACTGCGGGCGGACTCTTTACCAGCTGAGCCACAAGGGAAGCCCAAACTTAAAGTTTGTCTGTAATAATTTCATTTATAATGTGTTGCAAATAAAAAATAAAATCATTTACCAAACAATTGTAAGAGAGTCCTTAAGAAAGTGATAAATTCTGGGGGTCTAAAGGGTTTGCAACAAAGAATCATTACACATCAATCCTTTATTTTTTATGGTATGTCAGAAAAATGTTTCGGAATTCAGAAGATAGTTTATTCATTCAACACACTTACTGAGCCTTCACTGTGCATTAGAAGCTGGAAGTATGATACGGCACTGGGCAAGATTCCTGCCTTTATATAGCCCGCAAGTGCTCTCCTACATGGGGAAAAGAAGGCGGAGAGACATTACATTGAGTTGAGTCAATAATGGTTGATTTGGGAACCAGTAAGTTGTCTTGGCTCTGCCATCACAAATGAAGCTGAAGATCCAGGTGATTTGTCACATTTCTGGTAGAAGTGGCCCTGGGTTTTAAAGGGAACTGCAGTTTCAACAGCCATAAAAAGGCTGCTTATTGTTGACCTAGTAATTTGACCCCTACAATTTATACTAGGAATTTACCCTGTGAAAATAATTCAAAAGAGGAAATTATAAAAAATATGCAAAAATATCGTTGTTGCAGTATTTTTATAATGGTTAAATACAGGGGAAAGCCTGACTGTCCAACAATAGAATAATGTGTAGTATATTATGGCATAACCACAAGACAAAATACTATGCAACTGCTCTACATTTTCATTTTGAGGACTGTAGCAATCTGAAAAATACTTAAAAGTGTTATTTTAAAACCAGTCTACAAAATTTTGTTTTATGGGAGGCAAATATGCTCACACTATACCACCAACATTATACTTGTCCGTTGTATGACACAAAGTTGTATAGTTTTTTCCTGCATATGAAATAATAAAAAATAAGGAGAACATTATGATAGCATGTTAGTAAAATCATGTGGGCTTTTTTTAACTTTTGACATTTTTATTTCCAATTTTGTTAAAATAAAAGTATTTTAATTATGTTGTTAGTTGTTCAGTCATTCCATCATATCCAACCTCTGTGACCCCATGGACTGCAGCACGCCAGGCTTCCCTATCTTTCACTATCTCCCAGAATTTGCTCAAACTCATGTGCATTGAGCCGATGATGCCACGAAACCATCTCTTCCTCTGTCACTCTCTTCTCCTCCTGCCCTCCATCTTTCCCAGCATCAGCATCTTTTCCAATGAGTCAGCTCTTCACATAGGTGGCCAAAGTTTTGGAGCTTCAGCTTCAGCATCAGTCTTTCCAATGAATATTCATGTTGATTTCCTTCGGGATTGATTGGTTTGATCTCCTTGCTGTCCAAGGGACTTTCAGGAATCTTTTCCAGGACCCCACTTTGAAAGCTTAAATTCTTCAAGCACTCCTCCTTCTTTATGGTCCAATTCTCATATCCATACATAACTACTGGAAAAATCATAGATAGCTTTGACTCTACAGACATTTGTTAGCAAAGTGATATCTCTGCTTTTTAATACACTGTCTAGATTTGTCATAGCTTTCCATCCATGGAGCAAACATCTTTTAATTCCATGCCTACTGTCAACATCTGCAGTGATTTTGGAGTCCAAGAAAATAAAGTCTGTCACTGTCTCCATTTTTCCCCATCTAATTGCCATGAAGTGATGGGACCAGATGTCATGATTTTAGTTTTCTAAATGTTGAGTTTTAAGCCAGCTTTTTCACTCTCCTCTTTCACTCTCGTCAAGTGGCTCTTTACTTCTGCTTCGCTTTCTGCCATAAGGGTGGTGTCATCTGCATGTCTGAGATTACTGATATTTCTCCTGGCAATCTTGAATCCAGTTTGCGATTAATCCAGCCTGGCGTTTTGCATGATGTACTCTGTTTCCCTTGTGGCTCAGAGGAAAAGAATCTGCCTGCAGTGTGGAGACCTGGGTTCCATCTCTGGGGTGGGAAGATCCCCTGGACAGAGGAGCCTGGCAGGCTACAGTCCGTAAGGTCGCAAAGAGTCAGACATGACTAAAGTGACTGAGCATGCACATACAAGCTTTGCATATAAAGTTAAATGAGTAGGGTGAAAATATATAGCCTTGAGGTACCAATTTTGAACCAGTCCTTTGTTCCATGTTTGGTTCTAACTGTTGCTTTTTGAACTGCATACAAGTTTCTCAGGAAGCAGGTAAGGTGGTCTGGTATTCCCATCTCTTTAAGAATTTTCTATAGTTTGTTGTGATCCACACAGTCCAGAAGCATATCTTTTTCTGGAATTCTCTTGCTTTTTCTGTGATTCAACGGATGTTGGCATATTGATCTCTGGTTTCTCTGCCTTTCTAAATCCAGCTTGTACATCTGGAAGTTCTCAGTTCACGTACTGCTGAAGCCTAGCTTGGAGGATTTCGAGCATTACGTTGCTAGCATGTGAAATGAGAACAATTGTGTGGTAGTTTGGCATTCTTTGGAATTGCCCTTCTTTGGAAATGGAACGAAAACTGACCTTTTCCAGTCCTGTAACCACTGCTGATTTTTCCAAATTTGCTGGCATATTGAGTGTAGCACTTTCACAGCATCATCCTTTAGGATTTGAAACACCTCAGCTGAAATTCTATCACCTCCACTAGTTTGTTCAGAGTAATGCTTCGTTCATAGGAATGCTTTGTTTGTAGTAATTTTAATAATAAAAGCCTTAAAAATGCCATATGGCTTATCATATTTTCATTGGATACATCAGGATTCGGAAAGAAAAATTCATTTTTTAAGGCTTATTAAGGATTAAGCTCTTATTGAAGCTCAAAGCAACAGTTCTATTAAAAAATAAAAAAGCAAAAACCAGACAGGTGACTTCCTGTCATTGACATGAAAAAGACCTGGAAGCTTTCATTCCTGAAGATTTTAGGTCAGCAAACAGTGTAATATGATTGTTGCTAATAAAGCAACTTGGGAAGCATCTGTTCCTTACATTCCCTGACAATCAGACCACACTTTGGGAATATTCCAGCTCTCTGTGTCAGCCTTGCCTAGATATCTGATAAACCAGATTAAACTCCATAGAGAACTGACCAAGACAATGAGAGGTCTGAATCACCTCCATTTCAATACAAGGGACTGTTGAGGGAACAGGGGATACTAACCCAGAGAAGATGTCACATTTGTAGGATTCTCATCTTGTGGATGAAAGTTTTATTGAATGGTACTTTTTACCATGTGAAATGCCGGGATTGCTGAAGCATACGCTGGAATCAAGATTGCCAGGAGAAATACCAATAACCTTAGATATGCAGATGATACCACCCTTACTGCAGAAAGCAAAGAAGAACTAAAGAGCCTCTTGATGAAAGTGAAACAGGAGAGTGAAAAAGCTGGCTTAAAACTCAACATTCAGAAAACTAAGATCATGGCATCTGGTCCCATCACTTTATGGCAAATAGATGTGGAAACAACGGAAACGGTGAGAGACTTTATTTTCTTGGGCTCCAAAAGCACTGCAGATGGTGACTGCAGCCATGAAATTAAAAGACACTTGCTCCTTGGAAGAAAACCTATGACCAACCTAGACAGCATATTAAAAAGCAGAGACATTACTTTGCCAATAAAGGTCCATCTAGTCAAAGCTATGGTTTTTCAAGTAGTTATGTATGGATGTGAGAATTGGGCTGTAAAGAAAGCTGAGCGTGGAAGAATTGATGCTTTTGAGCTGTGGTGTTAGAGAAGACTCTTGAGAGTCCCTTGGACTGCAAGGAGATCCAACCAGTCCATCCTAAAGGAAATCAGTCCTGAATATTCATTGGAAGGACTGACGTTGAAGCTGAAACTCCAATACTTTGGCCACCTGATGTAAAGAACTGACTCACTGGAAAAGACCCTGATGCTGGACAAGATTGAAGGCAGGAGGAGAAGGGGACAACAGAGGATGAGATGGTTGGATGGCATCACCAACTCGATGGACGTGAGTTTGAGCAGGCTCCGGGAGTTGGTGATGGACAGGGATGCCTGGGTGCTACATTCCACGGGGTTGCAAAGGGTCAGACACGACTGAGTGACTTAACAGAACTTTTTTTTTCATCTAGTAACCAAAGTAACTGTGGCACATTTCCACCTCTATCACAATTCAAACTGCCTAATGCTGGACTCTGCCCTCCCTTGCCACAGGCCTCATGCACTCTCTACACTCCACACCTCATCAAGGTGCACCCACAACCTGGCCTATCCAAACCACTCACAGATCCTCAAATGCACATTATTTTTCCAGGCCTGCTTGCTCTTCCCATTCTCCAGAACTGTCCCACTGCCATGGTGATTTCGCATTCTTGACTCACTCCCTCTGACCACCCAAGAGAGGTTACCCCTTCCTTCCCTGGGCTCTATGGTATCTGGCATGGGTCTCCATTGGGAAATACATTTCACTTTACAATGGAGTGACTTATCCACATTCACCACTCACTGGGAGGTTCCTGCAGGCAGGACCTGTGGTTGCACTGTTCCATTCCAAGTGCTTGGCACACTGTCTGACACTGAATAGATGCCCTGTTAATAAATAAGTCAATAAATGAACCTCTTCTTTCTTTGCAAAATCCACTTCAGTCATTTTCCCAGTGAGCAGATGTCTCTAATTGCAGATTATCTTGGGCAAATAGTTGGAAAAGCACTGCCTTTGTTAAACAGGTACAAGATGGTTTCTTTCCACTTCCTTGTACTTCTTGAACAAGAGTCCCTCCAATGGCACAGCCCCTGAAACCACTACAAATGTGTGTAAATCCCATCAGCTTGAAACACAAAATATAGGCAAGCGCTTTAACTCACTCTATGAACTCTGCCATTGTTGGGTTGTTGGTTTAAAACAAATTCCATCTGCCATAAATCTACATTTCCCCCCAAATGAAATATAATACCCCCGCTTTCCTCTAGCAGTCAGATAATCATCTCCTTGTTTCACGGGAAATGATTTAGAAGAGAAAAGAATTGGTCTGACAGTCTCATAAGTTTCAGAAAGTGCTTACCCTGACAGTCCCTTTCTTGCTTGTCCTATTTTTTCTCATCCACACACACACATGCATGTACACACTCTCATACACATGCATGCCACACTTGCACAGGCCCATGCTGAAATCTGGGTTTCTGTGATATGAAGCCAAGACTGGTATCACGTCATTAATAGCCTTTGTTAGACTCAGGCATATTCTTCTATCTCTAAGTCACTTCATGCATATCCTTTGTCTGCTATTTTTCCAGCTCTCCATCACTGACTCAAGTCCAAGAAAATAAAGAGGACCCTCAATATTACGTAGCCCATCAACTCTGACAGGAGAAAACACTCACTTGGTACTTTCAGAATGTCTGAGGAAGAGGGGAACCCACCATCTTACTGTTTGAACCCTGCCTTCAGTGTTCCCCCTGAGGCCACAGACTCAGTCGTCCAACCGCCTTCCAGCCAGCACAGCACATCTCCAACAGGAGGCAGTCATTTCCTTAAACACTTCCCCCTGCACCCTCTTTCAGCTGATGCTTAGCAATGTTCACCTTGAGCAAGCAGAAGATGACACCATGTAGGCGAAGGGAACATGACAGAGGCCACCGCGACTCATCACTTCCCAAGATGGAAATGCCCTTGGGGTACTCAAGAGAATGAGCGACTTTTTTTCTTTACCACTGATGTTTATTGATTTGTCCAGTTCATAGGGAACATCCCTTAATGTTCTGCTTTCATGTTTCTGCTTTGTTGCATGGGTGCAGAAAAGAATATTGCAAATTGATCTGTCTCCCTGGCCTTTGCTGGGATTGGCCTCCTATTACTTTACTTTCTCAGGTCTGTCACCACATGTTCACATTCCAGGACCTATATAATCAGCCCAGCTAAACACAGAGAGTCGAGCTGATTAATTTTAACATTCTGAGCCCATTGATAGCATGCCTGTTTGATGATCTCGGCAATATGTGGCCACTTCTGATTGTTTGACCTCTGCCCTTCACCTCAGAGCTGTCTCTTCTAGCACAGCTAGAAGTTGACAGCACATACTTTGTGTCTGCATCGTGCTTGAAGAAAACCATAATGCCCTGGTGTTATGCAAGTCCAGAAGAAGGGCTTTTAAGAGAAACCCCTTTCCATTACCAGTTAAACGGCATTTGAGAACCAATCATAGATCCATTAAACAAAAAGAAAAGACATTATCCATAACCTCCATTATTATGCCTATACTTTAGAACCTACCCATTCATTCTGATTTAGCTTATGTGCTAATTATGATCAATGGATTTCCATAAGAACATAAAACCGTATCACAGCTTTTAATTTCTCATTCCACCCTTTCCCAGAATTCTGTTATTTTAATTACATTATATTCTAACTCACTTCTAATAGCTCAGAACAAAAGGGTCATCATCACCATCACCAATATATCTCTCTCTTTATATATGTGTATATATATATATATATAATTTTAGGCATGTCATCCCATTGCTAATGTAACCCTAATATGAGGTTAGATGAGTTTTATTTTTAGTTTCATTATAGAAGGGGAGCCTCTTTAACAATTTCAGAGATGTATTTCACTAATCCTAAAATACCTTTGGTTGTAAGATAGGTTGGGGTCTATTTATAGAAATAAGTTCTCAAAAATGCACATAATTTACATCCTCACTCACCAAGAACCTAGTTAGGGAGCTAATGCAGGTGCACTTGGCAGCCATTTTTTTTAGGTCACACCAATGCTCATCCACCCCACAGGAAAATGGAGAATTATGAGAACACCAAGGTCACCAAAGGACAAAACACATGTGCCTTTAGTTTAATGAATCATACATGTCCTGTATCAAGCACACACTGAACAGCAGACTGAAGTGAGGAATGACTTGAGCAGAAAGGTACATACACTGAATATTCAACACAGTACTAGAGATCAGCCTGTAGAGGTGGGCTATATAATTGTACCAAACTATGTCTCCTTTTGAAAATGGCACAGAAAAACAGCACGTGCTGTGTTAGTGAAATTACAGAAGTCAACAGCTTCAGGGGCTACAGAGACCACAGTGAATCCTCCATGGGTGGGACACAGTGGGAAGAGCGAGATGGGACCCGACTCGGCACTTTCTGACACCAGCACGGTGTTCCTGTCACTGTGCAGTGCTGTTACCTTTCACTCCCAGGCTCCCTGAGCCCCTTCTCTCTTACTCCAGCTCGCTTCATAATTCTTTTCCCATATATCAACTTGCAAATACTAAATACTGCACACGAGTTTATAATATTTTGTTTAAGTTACCTCCTTGAGAGACAACAAGAGGACATATGGCTGGCTTAGTTTCATTGAAACATATATATTTTCTTTCAGTTTGTGATCAACATGAGTAGTAAGATTCACTAATTATACTTAAAAAATTAATGACTCAAAGTAAGGAAAAATGCTGTAACAGCTCAGACTTCATTCTGTGTCATGTAAAGTCACATATGAGCTGAACATACTGTTAGTGTAGAGAACTAAACTCTAACATACCTGTTTGTGTCATTTAGACATTAGTTAGTATGGTATAAATTTTAAAATAGAGGATCTTCAAAAATAAATGTGCATGTATATATACATATTTGTGTGAATCTCAATTTTTTTCTTTTTTTTTACTTTATGAAATATTTTAAACACACAGGAAAACTCAGAGAACAATAGCATAGTTTTCATCCCTCAACTTGAACAAAGGCTTACACTTTACCATATTTGTTTCAGATTTTTTCATATAAATTCAAAGAAATAAAAAATTACAGATACACTTCAAATTGCCTGTGTACTCATATCCTAATCCAGTCCTTTCTTGCTCATCTCAGAGAAAGTCAATTTCTTGAACTTGATGTTTATCATTCTCATAAGCTTGTTTTACTCTTACTACTTATGAATGTATTCATAAATAATGTATAATATTGTTTTGCATGTTTAAAAATTTTACACAAATAGTATCTAAAATGTATGTTATCTTTAACTTGCTTTTTTTAAAGAAAGAAGAAAAAAAGTTAGTCACACAGTCATGTCTGACTCTTTGCAACCCCATGAATTGTAGCCCACCAGGCCCCTCTGTTCATGGAATTCTCAAGAGAAGAACACTGGAGTGGGTTGCCATTTCCTTCTCCAGGGGATCTTCCCAACCCAAGGATCAAACCCAGGTCCCCTGCACTGAAGGCAAATTCTTTACCATCTGAGCCATTAAACCCATCTTTAAATACTGAGACTTATCATGAGATAAATGTAGCAATACTTAAGTGAAGAATTCTGTATTTCATTTTTTATATGAATACACAACAATGTATTTATCTATTCCCATCTTAGTGGATACTTAAGTTGCTTCCAACTCTTCACTGTTACCAGCAAGACTTCAGTAAGTGTTCTTATCCACATGTCCTTGCACACATTTTCAAGGGCTTTCATATAATGCATTCAATGCAATGGAAGCGCTGGGTATTTTCAGAATAACTAAATATCACCAAATTGTTCTCTCAAAGGGTGACAGCAGTTTTGAACATTACACTCACACCAACAGTGTATGAGAGTTCACATGGTTTCACATACCTGCAATGTCAGTCTTCTGGATTTTTGTCAATCTGATGGGTATAAACTTATACATCTTTTTATATACTTTTTATATAGCTATATAAAAAGCCCTATTTACATATAATATGTATTTGCCATACAGAATTCTATTGTTATTTCATATTCATTGCTGGCTTTTCTATTAGACTATTAGTCTCACTGACTTAGAGTAATTTTATATATCCTGAATATTAGTAATAATAAGTAACATTTGGGGAGTGCTTACTAAATGTAAGACATTAGTCTTAGGTTTTTACACATATTAACTGATTAAATCCTCACAATAACCCCACAACCTGTCAGGTAGGTAAGATTGTTATATTTAAGAATGAAAAAATTGAAGTCAAAAGAGGTTAAGTAATTTGCATAAGGTCATATACAGTTAGTAAGTGCTGGAGCCAAGATTCAGGCCCAGGAATCTGTTGCAGGCTGTCATAGTCTTTTGCCTCTCTTTGTTCCAAAGGATGCAAATTCTTCATCAGCTTTCTGCATTGCAAATACCTTCCTCCAGTCTGAAGCTTGTCTTTTCAATTCATTCACTGTTGTTCAGAAGTATACACACATGCATACATAGGTATATACATGTATGTGTGTGTGTATGTCCACATATAATACATATGTTATATGTTTCAAATCATGCTTCTGTGTCCACCTTAGGAGACATTTCTAAACCTCAAAGCCACAAAGATATAGTCAAACACTTTCTTTCAAAAGTTTAGAGAATTTTCACTTTTTTGTGTACAGAATAAAATATTTAATTTTACTTTTTACAATATAGAAAACCATTCGCCCCAGGCATCATTATCTGAATATTTCCTCAATGATTTGAAATATGACATCTGTCAAATGCCAAGTAGCTATCTATGTGTCAATCTGTTCTGAGTTCTCTATTCTATTCTACTGATCTATTTGTCCCAATACCAATATCATGCTGACTTATTACTGTAGCTTATAATAATTCATGATATTTGATAGGCCAAGTGTCTCTACTTGAGGGCTTCCCTGGTGGCTCAGAGATAAAGCCTCTGCCTGCAGTGCAAGAGACCATCTACAATGCAGGAGATGCAGATTCAACTCCTGGGTTGGGAAAACTCCCCAGAGAAGGAAATGGCAACCCATTCCAGTATTCTTGCCTGGGAAATCCCATGGACAGAGGAGCCTGGCAGGCTACAGTCCATGGGATCACAAGAGTCAGACACAACTTAGTGACTAAACCATTACCATCAACACTCCACATTATTCTCTTTTTTAAATCATCTTTAACAGATGTAGGAGCACATTATCAAGTTCTATCAAAAATCCTGACAGAATTTTTACTATAATAGCTTGTAATTTATAGATTCAGAATAAGTTAAGATCTTTATTAAACCTTCCCACGTTGGAACATAGTACAATTCTATATTTATTCAAGTCTTTTAATAATGTCTGGTAAAGTCCTTCTTAAAGGCCATTTTTGTTTATTCATATATACTTACATTTATTCTTAATTCACTGATGTTGTTGCTTTTGTGTTATTATATAGGAGCTTTTTGTTATTATACTCTAATTGGTACTACTGTTTGACAACTTCTACAACAAAAGACTTCTTCTGACAGTTTGACTTTTGCTCTTTACTCCAGGACTGACTCAAAGACTTCTTCAGGTTTACAGCATATGCATTGCTTCTACAATATATTTAAAAGAATCTTTTAAACATATTTGTTTAAAATATGTATCTTTGCTCGATGAAAGTTCAAGAAAGGATGGAATTTGGGAACACTTTTGATTTTGTGTATTGATCTGTGATTCAACAACTTTAACTCTTACTATTTCTAAAAATTGTCTGTATATTGTCTTGAATTTTCAATCTATGCAATTACATGCCTGGAAATTACAGTTTTGTTTCTTCTTTTTCAGTTTTTTTTTTTTTTCTTGTTTTATTGCATTGGCTATGACTCCAAGGTTAACAGAAAAGAAAGCAGACATCACTGCCTTGCTCCTGACTCTGATGGAGATATTTCTAACGTTTTACCATTGATATTAAGTTTACTATGAGAGTTTAAAGATAGTCCTTATGAGGTTAAGGAGGATTCTCTTTTTTCCTAATTTTCTTAGAATTATCATAAATGAATATTGAATTAACTGAATAATTCTGTATCACTGTTGCTCAGTCACTCAGTCATGTCTGACTCTTTCCTACCCCATGGACTGCAGCACACCAGGCTTCCTGTCCTTCACCATCTCCTGGAGCTTGCTCAGATTCATATCAATTGAGTTGATGATGCCATCCAACCATCTCGTCCTCTGTATCTATGGGACAGACTAGATGGCATTTCTCTTTTTATCTGATAAGAGAATATGTTACATTAATAGATTCTCTGATGATTATTTTCAAGCCAAAGATAAACCTTACTTAGTTTCAATGAATAATCCTTTTTAAAGATTCTGTTAAATTTGGGGAAAAAAAAAAATTTCTATATTATTTTTTAAAAAATAGTCTATGTTCTACAATTTTCTTTTCTTGTTATGTGTTTGTCCTTTTTGGCTAACAATGAGCTCCAAATGCATTCAGTAGCATTTCCTCTTTTATTCTCCTCTGAAATATTCATATAAGATAAAAAAGATTATCCAGTCTTTAGAGTTACGCAAAAACTCACCTCTGACACTATCTGGGCCTTGTACCAGTTAAGAAGAGATATTTGTGATAGTGATCTACATGGTTTATTTTTTTCATTTACATTTTTCTAAGAAATTACTCATTTTTCTAAGTCTATAATTTACTACCATAATAAGTTGTTCACAGTAGTCTCTTACTTTAGATCTTTACTACATCTACAGTAATAATCTATTAATTATCTTACAATTTTTAATCATTTTTTTTTCCCAGAATCTTGACAAAAGTTTGTGGGTACCACTGAGCTTAAGTCTTCCCTCTGAACAATGATCTCTTATTTCCAATTAGGACTCCCCTGGTGACTCAGAGGTTAAAGCATCTGCCTGGAATGCAGGAGACCCAGGTTTGATCCCTGGGTAGGGAAGATCCCCTGGAGAAGGGAATGGCAACCCACTCCAGTACTCTTACCTGGAGAATCCCATGGAAGGAGGAGCCTGGTGGGCTACAGTCCAAGAGGTCGCAAAGAGCCGGACATGACTGAGCGACTTCACTTTCACTTTCACTTTTCACTTATTTCCAGTTACATCAATTTGCTCATACCTTTATTATATCACTAACTCTACTTTCTTTAACTTCACTCTTTTTTTTTTTTTTTAAGTTTACTCTCGTTCTTTACTGAGCTTTTAGAGTTGATCACTTTATCTTATATATTTTCAACACTCCTTGATGGCTCACATATTGAAAGCTCTAAATTTATCTCTATATACAAATATTGCTATGGCCTACAAATGTCACATATAATACTTTCCTTGTCCTTCATATACATTATTGCTGTGATTATAATTGCTGCTCTGAAACAGGAGATGTTAAGAAGGAGTTTGTTGTATATTTACTATATTTATGTGACTTCTAATTTAAAGTCAGAAAACATGATTTACATCATATTAACTCCTTGAAATTTGTTGAAGGTTTCCTTAGAAATCAATTTTTGTACATGCTTGATATGTACTTGAAAACAATGCATGTTCTCTGTTGGACATAAACAAAATTCCTTTCTATATTCATGTTAATATTATATACTCAAGAGATAAATGTATAACAAAATGTGTAAACATTTCCTACAAGATGTCAGATTTATCAAATTTATCTCATAGTTCTGTTAAATTCTGTTAAATTTTGCTTCATTAGGTAATGAATGCTTCATTACTTCATTTGCTTCATTTTTGCTTCATATTTGCTTCATCACTCTGTTAGGTAATACAAAGTCATATTTATTATGACTTCTTGGTGGATTGTTCCTTTTATTATCATGCAGTATTTATGATTATATCTATTGGTGTTTCTCAAATTTTACTTTTTATTATTATTTCTAGACAGTGTTTCTTTTGTTAGTATTTGCGTATATACTTTTTCCCATCTATTTGTGACAATTTGTATAGCTTTACTTTAGGTTTCTAACAACTGAATATTAATTTTGTTTCATTAGATTTTTATTCCAAGCTCACATATAACTATGAAAATTTCTAATGAATTTATCCTTACCAAATACATAGATCTTTGCTTGTTGAATCACCTATTGAAACAACCCTCACATTTGTTGTCTAGTGTTCTACTCTGACTTATTTTAAACATACACTTACACAAAATTAAAATTTTGATTTAACAGTTAAATATATTTACCAATATATTTTGTCAATTTCTGTGTTAATCAATGTTTTTTCTATCCTATATCTTTCCTCTGGGGCACTTTTTGTCTTACTAAAACATAGCCTCTAAAAGTTCTGTGAGAATCAAATTTTATTAGCCTTGGTATATCTGAAAATGTCCTTGTTTTATTATCACTTTGAATGATAGTTTAGCTTATATAAATTACAGATGGACAGAGATTTTCCCTGAACACTTTCAATATAACAAATGTCCTCTGGTGCCTAATTTTTCTTATAAGAAATGTCCTTTTTAGTCTAATTATCTTTCCTTCAAATTTAATATTTCCTCTATTCACTGTAGTTTCTAAAATTTTCTTTAAATTCTTGATGTTTTGTACACTTAACAGAACTGTGCCTAGATGTGAGTTAATGTTATTTATGTAGCTTCATTCCTAAAATATATTTTGACCTGAGTACTCTGGTCTTTATTCAGTAATGAAAATTATCAGCTCTTATATCTTGAAATATTGCTTGTCTACCTTTCCTTCCTCTTCTAATAATCAGATTAGATGTGTGTTAAGCTTCTCAATCCATTCTTCATGTC
The DNA here is from genome assembly GCF_055505025.1 of Bos grunniens. NCBI lineage: Eukaryota > Metazoa > Chordata > Mammalia > Artiodactyla > Bovidae > Bos > Bos grunniens. The sequence goes on from NC_141175.1 coordinate 43,651,792, forward strand.
TCTTCTCTGCTTTGCTTTAATATTCTTAATTTTTTATTTCTCTTTCCTACACTCTGGGTGACCATCTCATTTCAGTTCAGTTCAGTTCAATTCAGTCACTCCATCGTGTCCAACTCTTTGCGACCCCATGGACTGCAGCATGCCAGGCCCCCTGTCCATCACCAACTCCTGGAGTTTACTCAAACTCATGTCCATTGAGTCAGTGATGCCATCCAACCATCTCATCCTCTGTTGTCCCCTTCTCCTCCCACCTTCAATCTTGCCCAGCATCAGGGTCTTTTTAAATGAGTCAGTTCTTCACATCTGGTGTCCAAAGTATTGGAGTTTCAGCTTCAACATCAGTCCTTCCAATGAACACTCAGGACTGATTTCCTTTAGGACAGACTGGTTGGATCTCCTTGCAGTCCAAGAGACTCTCAAGAGTCTTCTCCAACACCACAGTTCAAAAGCATCAAGTCTTCGGCACTCAGCCTTCTTTATAGTCCAACTCTCACATCCATACATGACTACTGGAAAAAACATAGCTTTGACTAGACAGACCTTTGTTGGCAAAGTAGTATCTCTTCATTTTAATATGCTGTCTAGGTTGGTCATAGCTTTTCTTCCAAGGAGCAAGTGTCTTTTAATTTTATGGCTGCAATCACCATCTGCAGTGATTTTGCAGCCCAAAAAAATAAAGTCTGACACTGTTTCCATTGTTTCCCCATCTATTTACCATGAAGTGATGGGACTGGATACCATGATCTTCGTTTTCTGAATGTTGAGCTTTAAGCCAAATTTTTCACTCTCTTCTTTCACTTTCATCAAGAGGTGTGTTAGTTCTTCTTCACTTTCTGCCATAAGGGTGGTGTCATCTGCATATCTGAGGTTATTGATATTTCTCTGAGCAATCTTGATTCCAGCTTGTGCTTCATCTAGCCCAGCATTTCTCATGATGTACACTGCATATAAGTTAAATAAGCAGGGTGACAATATACAGCCTTGACGTACTCCTTTTCCTATTTGGAAACAGTCTGTTGTTCCATGTCCAGTTCTAACTGTTGCTTCCTGACCTGCATATAGGTTTCTCAAGAGGCAGGTCAGGTGGTCTGGTATTCCCATCTCTTTCAGAATTTTCCATAGTTATTGTGATCCACACAGTCAAAGGCTTTGGCATAGTCAATAAAGCAGAAATAGATGTTTTTCTGGAACTCTCTTGCTTTTTCAATGATCCAGTGGATGTTGGCAATTTGATCTCTGGTTCCTCTGCCTTTTCTAAAACCAGGTTGAACATCTGAAAGTTCACAGTTCACATATTGTTGAAGCCTGGCTTGGAGAATTTTAAGCATAACTTTACTAGCGTGTGAGATGAGTACAATTGTGCCATAGTTTGAACATTCTTCAGCATTGCCTTTCTTTGGGATTGGAATGAAAACTGACCTTTTCCAGTCCTGTGGCTACTGCTGAGTTTTTGCTGGCATACTGAGTGCAGCACTCTCACAGCATCATCTTTTAGGATTTGAAATAGCTCAACTGGAATCCATCACCATCTCCTTTATTGAATTCCAATATAGTCAGCTTTCTCGGTGGCTCAGCAGTAAAGAATTCACCTGCAATACAGGATACTCAGGCTTGATTGGTGGGTCAGGAAGATCCCATGGAGAAGGAAATGGCAACCTGCTCTAGTATTCTTGTCTGGGAAATCCCATGGATGGAGAAGCCTGTCAGGCTACAATACATGGGATCGCAGTGTCAGGCTACAGTCCATGGGGCTTCAAAAAAGTAGGGCATCACTTAGCGACTAAACAACCAAACAACCACAATAATAATAATAACAATAACAACTAAACAGCAACAATAATAACAGTCCTCCCATCACCTGTTTTACCTAGAGTTTATCTCATCTACTGAGTGCCTTACTTTGATGATAACAGTTACACTTCTCATTTAGGAATCAATTATTTTTCACACTCAACCTTTCTTATTTTCTTTCTGCCTATTCTTGTGTAAAATCTTTTTCTTTTTATGGCTAATTATATCATCCCTAATTAGCATAAACTCTCTAAAATTATTTCTTTAAAGAGTTTTACTGGCTATAGCATAAAAATAATTTATTTGAATAAATTAATTTTCTGATTGTTGGTTTGTTTCTATCTTCCCTAGCCGTCACTTTCTTAGTGTGGTTTGAAATTTAGCTCTTGAGTTTTTAAGTGAAAGGATTCTAGCATAATTGCTTTGTCTTTACTCCCCTCCTCTGTGTTCACTGCTTTCTGTGTTATCTGCATTCTGGTTTTCTATAGCCATAGTTCAGAACCTGGTTTGACAAAATCAGTTTGAGGCTCCTACCCCTTAGTGATTTGGGGCCATTAAAAACAAAAATATCAGTCCAAAACGAGTCTGGAAAAGATTGAGGGCAGGAGGAGCAGGGGACGACAGAGGATGAGATGGTTGGATGGCATCACCGACTCAATGGACATGTTAGTGTTAGTCGCTCAGTCGTGCCCGACTCTTTGCGACCCCATGGACTGCAGCCCACCAGGCTCCTCTGTCCGTGTGATTTTTCAGGCAAGGATACTGGAGTGGGTTGCCATTTCCTTCACCAGCGGATCTTCCCAACCCAGGGATCGAACCCAGGTCTCCTGCACTGCAGGCAAGTTCTTTACCAACTAAGCTACAAAGGAAGCCCTTATGTCAATGGACATAAGTTTGAGTAAACTCTGGGAGTTGGTGATGGACAGGGAGGCCTGGCGTGCTGCAGTCCATGGGGTCTCAAATAGTCGGACACCACTGAACAACTGAACTGAACTGTAAAAGGAGTCTGATTTAGTTCAAGATCTCAAGGCTCTAGGTCCTCTATCTTTCCTAAGCTGCAGTCCTAAAGACAGCTGGAAGCATGTTTTTTTTTAGTCTTTTTTCACAAGTGGCTGTTTGAGTAAAGGGAACCACACCCTTGCCTTTGGCTTCCAGCAGTAAGCCTGGATCCACCTCCGCACACCGATGCTTCCACTGAGCACTTTAGTCCTGGTTGAAGTCAAACTCCCAGCCAACACTAGTTACTTCTCAGCCTGGAGCCCAACAGGCATGAGTTTCATTCAACTCTACACACCAATTTAGGGAGGTGTTCTACCCCTTGAGCCACAGATTGTTTTCTTGTTTTAAGATTAGTTACATCTTCTTGGTTTTGTCTTTTATAGCTTATGTATAAGGGTTAAGTGTAAAAGGATGGGCCACAGCATGACCCTACTTTGCCATCTTAGCCTGCGGTCCCAGCTTCATGTTTATAATTCACTAGGAACATGAGGGCCAGGCCCCGCGCAGGCTGATTCACTGTTGTATCCCTCATAGTAGGTGTCAATAAAGATGTGTTGAATAAAGAATAAATACAAATTTTTCAGTTTCAGTTTTCTCAGTAGAGTACAAGATCTTGAGGGTAGAACCCATGTCTGATCTATCATATTGCCTAGTTTAGTACCCTGCATACAGTGATTGGTCCATATTTCAAAGAGTCAATACATTTTTCCTATTGATTTTCCATATGGCAAGAAGGAGTGATGTCCAGATACATGCAGTGTTGCTTTAAGGATTAAAATCATCTTCTGAGTTGTTTTATAAGATGTTTACAAGACATTGGTTTTAAACTATACTTTAAAAAAATGAATGCTCCTTAATGAAAAAGGTTTCATCCGAGAGTAGAGTCACACGGAAGTGGGATATTTTCACTAGAATAATATAAAAGTGGGACATGTCTGACTTTAATTAATCAAGAAATCAAATGAAAAACCTTTTCCTGCTATCTTACAACAATATCAGGGACCAAATGCAGAGAGAATGTTAAGTGAACACAATTCCTCTAGCTGAAAAAACATTTTTCATACCATAGACCAAAGGACAAGGGAACAAAGAAAATGTCCTTGTTGATTAATTACCTTTGGAACCAGGCCCAGCACAAAGAAGAAATATAGGTTAGTGATAAAGCTACAGGTCTACTCTCTGTCCCCTCTGCCCTCCCAGGAAACAATTCTCTGGTTTTCTGAGAGGCAAAGGCACTTATGTGCTTTAAACCATGATATCCATAAAAAGACATTTCCAAATATTTTCAAAATTAATTCCAGCCTCCCAGTTGACAACCTCTTCATATCTATATATACTGAGTGCCTACTGTATGCCAAGCACTATGGAAATTCCAGAAGAATTAGAAAACAATCCACTGAGGGGAACAATACTCAGACATACCTTCCCACTCAGGTGATACTCTTTAAGTGCTGCAGGTAAGGGAGGAGCAGGTTCAGGGACAGAATAATGCCCAAGACTTCATGAGAAGGCCAGAAATTCAAAGCTCTCCAGGGTTGGGTGGGATTCCAATGGAAGACACTTAATATTTCTAGGCCTTGGTTTTCTTTAGTGAGGGATTTGGGTTAAATCATTTTATTATGGTCCTTTCCAGTTGAAACAGTAACAGGATCTCCTCTGTACTCCGGATAACAACCGACACTTTCGGGGCATTTGTAACCTAGTGAACAACCTACACGGCCTAGACACTCATTAGAACAAGTGAGAAACTTCAGAGACACTGGCCTCCGAGAAAAGAGAAACGTCTCTCCTTCTTGAGAAGGTCTCCTGCCTAGAAGCCACGAATGAAAGAAAGTAGGATTATCCAGAACTCCTTGAAGGACTAAGGATGGGACCCCAGGGGGCTGAAGAGAGAAAGTAAATCAACTCAGAGCAGCACAAAGACAAGACACACTTTCAACTGTTCAGGTTGAACACTTGCTTCAAACCTCTGGCTCTGATATGGCTGCATGGAAGGTGCCATCTGAAGAAAAATGGCATTCAAGATTGACAACTGATTAATACACAAGCTTGATTATATGCAAATCATCACTTTCCGTTGACTTAATTGTGATCTGATGTAACGTATAATTAACACACGTATTTAAAATAAATGTATATTTAATTGAGATGTGTATTTATAAAATGAATATTTACATGTATATGTTGTCTTTTTGGTGGGGGGGAGTGATTTTTTTTTCTTTACAGAAGGGAGATGTTCAAGGGCCCCATCATGAACTAAGACAGCAAACAGAAACAAAGGAATGAGAAGTTGCCTTTGATATGTATAGTAAAGAAAGCAAGGAGCTGGCAGTCAGAAAGCCTAATTCCAGGCCTGGCCCTGCCCCGTACTATGTGACATTCATCTCTGGACCTCAGTTTCTACATCTGTAAAAGAAAGGTTGAACAGGACAATTTCTATTAATAAGTCACTGTCTAATTCTACAATTCTGTTATAAGCTCACAGAACGACTCCTACCTTCAGGTTAGTTTGTCAAAATAACTGGACCACAAACACTGATGGCCCAGAGTTTCTCTGATGGAAATTAATGTGCCTAAAAACTGTGCTCAGAAGATTCCAGAAGTATTCTGGAGCCTGAGCCTGAGAGGCCCCATCCAAGCCCAGAGCACTCAGAGACCAGCAATCCTGAGAACTGTTTATAAACACACCTGTGGAACAAGAAGGGCATGAAGATTCATCATCAGAGGATGGGACCCTCAAGGAGTGGGCTCCAGGCCGGTCCATTTTTGAAGGAAGAGAAAAGAAAGAATTAGATAATATGTAGACGTTATCAGGGGTTCCCCTGATACATTAGTTGGTAAAGAATCTGCCTGCAATGCAGGAGATCTCGGTTCAATTCCTGAGCCAGAAAGACTGCTGGAGAAGGGATAGGCTACTTATTCCAGTATTCTTGGGCTTCTCTTGTGGCTCAGCTGGTAAAGAATCTGCCCACAATGTGGGAGACCTGGGTTCATTCCCTGGGTTGGGAAGATCCCCTGGAGAAGGAAAAGGCTATCCACTCCAGTATTTTGGCCTAGAGAATTCCATGGACTGTATAGACCATGGGGTCACAAAGAATCAAACACAACTGAGTGACTTGCACTTCACTTCAAACATTGTCCTAGAGACACTCTGTAAGTAGATGGGGGTTTTGAGAAGTGGCTCTATGAAGAATAGCTTAAGAAAATACAATGGACAAATATATCACCTCCAACTCCCTTTGGCAGACAAAACTACATAGAAAAAAAAATGAACTCCATGTTCATCATTAAATCTTTCTCGGTTTTTCACAGATAAAGTGACTTGTCCTAAAATATTCTATGAGCCAACCGATTAAGAAGACTGCACTATTCCCCCAAAAGCTCTCAGTATGCTATGGTTCTGGATATTTCTTTGCAGCATGGTAGAGTGAAAAGAGCCAAAAGACCTGGGTGTGCCCCTCTGTTCCATTCCCAGCTAGGCAGCAACCTTGAATAAACTGCTTTTTCCTTCCTGACCCATTTTCCCTCCTTCAACCACTTTCCTTTTTGGAAAAAGTAACTTAGCCCTCCGCAAGCAAACGAATGCAAAAACTGTCCCAAATTCAATGCAAGAATTTCAAGCCTGAATAAAACACGATATCCAAGGAGATTACAACCCAATGAAGGAGACAGTGGTAAATACAATTAAGTACAACACAAAGAGAAAACAGCCACCTTAGTAGTATGGATGAGGAAAGGGAGGAAGAAAGTTGAGTCTTTAAGAATGAATATCTTTTGAAAGATGCTAAGGGGAAAATATGTCAATATGGTACAAGAAGTAGTTATTTTTTGTTTGTTTTCTAAACATCACTTATCTGCCCACAATGCTTCTGTCCACTGATTGGCAGAAGGCAACTTCCCTCTGCTCCTGGGTGTATCTAGAAAAACTGAACTGGGCCTCTAAAGCCAACCCTCCCTGTACACCACCCCCTTGTCTAAAGGGATTCAACTTTTAGCGCAGTTCTCTCCTTGCTTGCTAAAATGCATCGGACTCACTAGGTATAGAAACTGCTTTCATAATAAATGCCTACACACAATGAAATTTATATTTTAGCCACAAAGCCAGGCAACCCTCAGGCCACTGCCCATGTTATGGAAACGGGGCTTACAAATCAAAAGAACCTTAATAACAAATTTTATTGATCAGTTGAAACCTACATAACTGGCATGGCCTCCAGAAAAGTACCACACCCAAGTTCACACACACATGTGGGCACACACAGCATTTCACTCTATGTTGCCACACATGCGTTTCATCTGGGTAACTGTCTCGTGCAAGCAGATGGGGGAGAAATACTTAAAAAGATGGACTCCTATTGTTCCACCAAACAACTTAAAACTGATCGAAGCCTCAGAGGAGAGAAAAACAAAGCCAGCTCTCTGAGGCTTTCTGTCTACCCCTTCAGAAAATCATTTGCGTCCCGGGCAACACTCAGAAAAGAATTAAAATTTGAGCAACCCTGGTTTACTTGTTTATATGCATCCCCATAGAATCCCCCACCACATCTACAGAAGCTTCAAAGGCTCCGCGACGAGACCCGTCAGGATGTGGGGAGAGCGAGAGAGAAAGACACTCTCGAGCGTTTGGAGACCCCAGCCTGGGCATGCAGGCTCTCAGGCATCTGGTTATCCCTGCCTGACACCGCGCCTGCGATTTCAGACTGTTTAATTAATTCTGATAATACCGCATCGCAGGTGCTGCAGGAAGTATGTTAATTTAAGATCACGTCTTACCAATTCCCACAGGTTTCATTTGAACCTAATAAATGAAATAATCTCCACCATGAGCGCCTTGCTTACCTAATTAGGCGTGGGGCGACGAAGCAGTCACACTTGGGGAACATCAGTGCCACTGGTCATCTTCAAAAGCATAGCTGTGACCTGCCTACAGGCTCCTTCCCTGGGTTTCTATTAGATACAGATCAAAGCCAAGCAAATAAGGAACCACACTGCTCTTTCTCTACCAGCAACCCTGTTTCCCCCCCCGCCCCCCTCTCAATTTCTTCTCTTGTCTTCTTAAACATTTCTATCTGCTGGATCCTATGAAATCTCACCATGTTTATACCAAACTTTAATTTCGTATTAATTCAGTTAACAAATGCTATAAGAGTCAGAGTATTTTTAACCAATGGGTAATTTCTAACTAGTAAGTTCTTTCCTTACTGATGAGGCATTAAAGGGAACGGTCTAATTCTACCTGAACAAGTAGCAACATAAAGGCCATTTTGCCTTCCCTTATCTCTCACTCCCCGACATAGTCATCATCAGAAACTAGCCTTCTCTGTGGGGTACAAAGCTGCCTAGAATATCCTCACCCCCACTTACTTCATGTCCATGCTCAAGAAGCACCTGATCATCAAGGCCTTTCCTGACCAGCCAAGTATTAATAAAAGAGTATTATTAATGAAAAAGAGTAGCATTAATAAAAGGGATTCCCAGGTGGCGCTAGAGGTAAAGAGCCCACCTGCCAATGCAGGAGATGTAAGAGACGTGGGTTCGATTCCTAGGTAGGGAAGATCCCCTGGGGGAGGGCACAGCAACCAATCCAGTATTCTTGCCTGGAGAATCCTGTGGACAGAGAAGCCTGGTTGGCTACAGTCCATGGGGTCGCACAGAGTCAGACACGACTGAAGCAACTTAACAGTACAGCAACCCCATCTCTACAAACTGCACCCTGGCCTCCTAACACAAAATGAAGACTTGGCTACTGCAGTATCTTGGCTGACCTAAATAGCACAGACCAAGACTTATTTATTAACCCTGCTTATGAGATTCACCTGAGGAATTCTGCAGTCAATGTCCAGCCCCCAAGATCCGAAATTCACTTGGTCCATTGTGGGCTCTGGACATCATTGTGTGTTAAATCTCCCCCAGACAAGAGTGGAATTCTCTGACACCCAGGATTAAGTGGACTTAGGCTTGAGGAGTCACTTAATAGAGGACGGTGTATTATGAGTATATACCTGGTCAAACAGATCAAGTATTTCCCTAATCCTCAGTGGACTGAAGCAAAGGTTACATTCACTTTATTTTGTTCTACATAGACTCCAGTGTCAGAGCCTCCAGGTGGAAAGGATTTAACTGAATTCCCAGGTCCTAGCTTGGCTTCCCTGTGATCAGGGAACGTCTAGCCAATGGTTATTTTCCCTCCCCTCAAAGTCAAAACTCACTCAGACGAAATAAACTTAGACAAGATATAAAAACATGACCTCTGGCCCTCAGAGGCCTTGCTGTGGAGATAAAATACAGAAAAGGAAAAGCCACACTAAAGGCTTTTTGGGTAACCTCAGGTTTTTGAGGTGCTCCTCTCTCACTACTGGGATCTGGCTCTCTCCCACCATGGCTCAAATTCAGACTCTCCCTGCTCCTCTTCCCCCAGCATACTTACAGTGGGATCTGACAGAGAAAGGCAGCCTTTACTTGATGTAGGACCCCAAAGACTGGTTTTCCACTGGGTAGAAGGTTGTGAGGGAGCCGCACTCGGCAGCATCCCTCTTGAGAGAGCTGCGTCCTCCCGGAGGGTGATGAACTGGGTCCCGTGTGGCCCCCTTCCCACTCAGCTCACAGAAACACTGCCCAGGACTGCCCAGCTCGCAAGCTTCAAGATTCAGTTGGCTTCTCCCATTTTCCATTTTCTGAGCTGAGCTTTGAACAAAAATTGAACAAATCTCCAAAACTCAGAGGGGAAACCCAGAAAACACTGCCAGGTTTTTCTAACCCCTGCTTGAAATAATCAAACCCCCAGTGTATGCCCAAACTCAGCCAATGCTGGCTCAACCACAAGCCCCAGCCTCGCTAAAAAATTCATAAACCACAGAACAGCTGGGCCACAGTCTGCTTTCAGAGCAAAGCGTCCTCTATCAGGTTTTCATCTAGGCACTGCTGAAGAACTAAGTATTTATTCCTAACAGAGACTTGAAAGGGGAACTCTTACTGGGTGTCTGCTCAGAGTCACACGAGGACAGATTTGATGGGAATCCCATGCATATTCCAACTAGATAAAAGATATTATTCATTCCTAAAATGTCTTCAGAGACACCATTAATGGAGAAATTCCAAGTGACAGAAATAACCAAAAAAAAAATTCCCCTAATATCAACACGCAACTGCACTAAGATGGATCAGGGAAAGGAATGCTTAATATTTAGGTCCTCCCTAAAATCATGTTTCTTCCCTTTTCATCACAAAATATAAGAACTGGCTAGGGGAAGTAACAGGGGGAAAAGATGCCCCCTGGAAAACATATGGGACCAGTTAAACACTTTTTTTCCCTAAAAGGAGAGATTTCATTTGGAAGTTGCCATATTTTGACAATCTCTATGGCGACTTGTCTTCCAATGAATTTCCTTGATCATGACAGGCTGTGGTAAACAGAAAGGACCTCTTGCTATTAGGCCATCAATATTCTACGTGTGGAGAAGGCAGTGGCACCCTACTCCAGTACTCCTGCCTGGAAAATCCCATGGATGGAGGAGCCTGGAAGGTTGCAGTCCATGGGGTCGCTGAGGGTTGGACACGACTGAGAGACTTCACTTTCACTTTTCGATTTCATGCATTGGAGAAGGAAATGGCAGCCCACTCCAGTGTTCTTGCCTGGAGAATCCCAGGGACAGGGGAGCCTGGTGGGCTTCCTTCCGTCTATGGGGTCACACAGAGTCAGACACGACTGAAGTGACTTAGCAGCAGCAGCATTCTATGTGTAGGTAATAAAGTTTAACAAGTCAATTTTTTAAATCTTTTAACTTCATGCTTTCTCCAAAGACTATATCTAAGGAAGACGATAGAGAAGTTAAACACCTGAAATCCTATGGGGACCCTAAATAAAACTTCTCAGATTCAGGGAAGCCATTTTTTCTGGTAAGACCTTTTTTTTTTTTTTCTTTAAACAATGAAAGCGAATTTTCTTGCCCTCAAACTGACCATTACTCTGTTAACTAGCACATCCATAAATCTATAGTATTGGGTTGGCCAAAAAGTTTGTTTGGGTTTTCTGTAATGGAAGGACCCACACAAACTTTTTGGCCAATCCTATACAATAATGACTGCTTATAATGGTACTCTTTAAGTCCTTCAAGACTCTTCATTAACTGTAACAATAAGATAATATTCTGTGTTGTGTTCTCAGTCTTCAAAGACAAATTATTTAACAATAATATACAATACATTCCTAAGCCAACTTCCTTTAGCTGCATTTTCCTTATTAAATAATGTGTCCAATGCAACAAATATTAAATGAATGGATAAATGGGTAAATGAACAGGAGGAAAGGAGAGAGGAAGGGAGTTTTCTACAACCTAGAAATACACTTCCTGCCTTAGATACACTGGCTCAGGGACAGACTGGTTAATTCATGAATCAGAGGTTCCATTCCCCGTTTTCATATTTCTAGTAACCCACATAAATTCACTGTGTATTTTCACAATCTACAGAACAGGTCTACTGCTGCTGCTGCTGCTGCTGCTGCTGTCGCTTCAGTCGAGTCTGACTCTGTGCAACCCCCATAGACGGCAGCCTCCCAGGCTCCCCCGTCCCTGGGATTCTCCAGGCAAGAACACTGGACTGGGTTGCCATTTCCTTCTCCAATGGATGAAAGTGAAAAGTGAAAGTGAAGTCTCTCAGTCATGTCCGACTCTAGCGACCCCATGGACTGCAGCCTACCAGGCCCCTCCGTCCATGGGATTTTCCAGGCAGGAGTACTGGAGTGGGGTGCCATTGCCTTCTCAGACAGAACAGGTCTAATAGAAGTTAAAGATGAACTGACCAGGGTACAGATTTAAATGAGACCAGCCGCAGAGTGAATGCCATAGATAATACTTTGCATTGTATCAGACTTTTGTGCTTGATTCAAAACGCCTTCACAAAACTCCTCTAGATCCTCACCACGGTACTGTGAGACAGATGTGGCCGGTAAATCTCTGCCATGTTCAGAAGAGGCAGCCGAGGCTGGGAGAAGTTAAACGCCTCACCAAGTACACGGCTGGTGTGGTGGGATCAGGATTGGATGCAAGAATTGTTTCAGCCCAGTAGTGTTCATCCTGAGGAAGTTTTCATGTTAATTAAAGAGTGTGTCCTGTGGCCAGGAATAAAAATAGTGGTTTTTGAGCACCAGCTGAGAAGTCTGTAGAATCCAAGGCACACAGAAAGTCAATCAATTTTCCAGAATTAGGAAAACACCCATTTCCTTGCTTTTACTCCTCCCCAAGCCATTGTTTTCATTCTTTCCGACCTGCTTCCGTCTTCCTTTATCTTTCACCATCTTCCCAAATTCTTCTATGAAGTGTTCCCAATTACTCTAATCCAGTCACTTCTTCTTCCTTCGAGCTCTTACAACTTGTACCTCTTCTGGCGCTTGTCTCACATAATTTGGTCAGGTCTTTCACCTAGCCGCCCTGAAGTTTCCTTTACACCTTGAACTGTCACTATATAATCATAGGTATGCCCACAAATAGACTGCGCTTCCCCCAGGGCAGGGAGGTCATGGAGTGGACAGATGTTTCTCCAGCCCACAACTGATGACTTCCATCTTGACTAGCCCCCAAGTCCTCTTAACCTGATAACTGCATTGCTGACAATCCTGTCTTCTCCACTCTGTCATTGTGGCTTGGGGGTGGCCAAAACCTTTATCCTGCCCCAAGGATATGTACACGATCGAACCAATCTATGGGGCTCAATTCTGAGATCTGTGATGGCAGTGGAAAGAAGAGGATGGATTGCCACTGAGATTGCCAACAAGGAAAATGATGTAAGCCTGAAGGTGCTGGGAGCACCATGTGGAGCCAGTCTGAATCCAGCATGGAGAAGGAAGAACCAAGGGATGAGGAGCTCCAGGTCCTGATGAGAACATCTGAGTCACTGGATCTAGCTAGACCTAACCCCTGACCTTCCAGGGGTAGAGAAGCCATGTGTTTCCCTTAAGTCCATTGGAATTGGATTTGTTTAGGGTCCCCTCATTTCTCTATTGGAGAATCTTTTCTGGGAAATTTGATAGGGAAAGAGACTATGGAACTTTCTGGGAACTGAACATGCATAGCAATCTTGTTTATTACAGCTCAATAAAAATAGGAATATTTTTAGGATGGTTTTAGTCACACTTTAAAAATACTGAGAAACATTCCACTGTTCACAACAAAGCCAAAAAATATAAAACATGTTAATGTTAGTCGTGAAAATCATTAGTATGACTTTCCTTCATCAATTCTTAGATGCACATTATTCTCAGACTGTAACATTCCTGAAATCAGAATGTGTCATATAATCAAAGGGGTCACACAATCCCTGGGCTTCAATTAAAGCTGAATTCTTCCACAGAAGGTACATGATTCTTTCTGTCAATGAGAGTGCAGGCTCAGTCACTCAGTCAAATCTGACTCTTTGAGACGCCAAAGACTGTAGCACGCCAGGCTTCTCTGTCCACGGGATTCTCCAGGCAAGAATACTGGAGTGGGTTGCCGTTTCCTTCTCCAGGTGATCTTGCCAACCCAGGGATAGAACCCATGTCTCTTGCATCTCCTGCACTGGCCAGCAGATTCTTTACCACTGCATCACCTGGGAAGCCCTATCTGAGCTTACTGAGAATTAATTTCTCTAATTTGAGCTACACCACCAGTACTTGTAAGTCAAATTCTCAGAGAGATTTGGGTTTTATTCCCTCTTCAGAGGCCCAAAGCTGAACATGTAGGTTTCCTTGGTGACCCTTCTAGAGAATTTTCATTTACCCTTTCACTGAGTGAGTAGCTCTTTGATATCCTGCCTTTTTGTAGGGGTCACCTGTTAAACTTCCTATCTTAGATACTTTTTCTTGATGCAAATAGTACATAAAATGATGCTATTTTTTTACAATAGATGGTGTCTTGACTTTTGTGAATTACAGCTGTATTATTAATATTAGATTTGGCTTGTGAAAGTGATGGTGATTGTGAAGTCCCTGAATTACTTCCTGGATGATCCCACTGGATGTCTTCCTCCCATTGGAAACCAGAATCTGGACAAATGAAGACTGTGTTGTAAACATCTTCCTAAACCTTTCTGAGTCTAGAATAAAGGCCAGGAACATAGAGGTTGCTTAATACGTAATTGGTTAGTTTCTGAATTAACTAAATTAATGACTGATGAAGTCAAAGAGTTGTCTGATGAGGCCTCACAAATAGCTGAGAAAAGAAGAGAAGCTAAAAGCTAAGGAGAAAAGGAAAGATATACCTGTTTGTATGCAGAGTTTCAAAGAATAGCAAGGAGAGATAAGAAAGCCTTCCTCAGTGATCAATGCAAAGAAATAGAGGAAAACAATAGAATGGGAAAGACTAGAGATTTCTTCAAGAAAATTCGAGATACCAGGGGAACATTTCATGCAAAGATGGGCTCGATAAAGGACAGAAATGGTATAGACTTAACAGAAACAGAAGATATTAAGAAGAGATGGCAAGAATACACAGACGAACTATACAGAAAAGATCTTCGTGACCCAGATAACCAAGATGGTGTGATCACTCACCTACAGCCAGACATTCTGAAATGTGAAGTCGTGTGTGCCTTTGGAAGCATCACTACGAACAAAGCCAGTGGAGATAATGAAATTCCAGTTTAATTATTTCAATCCTAAAAGATGATGATGTGAAAATGCTGCACTCGATATGTCAGCAAATCTGGAAAACTCAGCAGTGGCCACGAGACTGGAAAAGGTCACTTTTCATTCCAATCCCAAAGAAAGGCAATGCCAAAGGATGTTCAAACTACTGCACAATTGCACTCATCTCACATGCTAGCAAAGTAATGCTCAAAAGTCTCCAAGCCAGGCTTCAAGTGTACATGAACCGTGAACTTCCAAATGTTCAAGCTGGATTTAGAAAAGGCAGAGGAACCAGATATCAAATTGCCAACATCTGCTGGATCATCACAAAAGAGGGTTCCAGAAAAACATCTACTTTTGCTTTATTGACTATGCCAAAGCCTTTGACTGCGTTGCTGCTGCTGTTAAGTCACTTCAGTCGTGTCCGACTCTGTGCGACCCCATAGACAGCAGCCCACCAGGCTCCCCCGTCCCTGGGATCGTCCAGGCAAGAACACTGGAGTGGGGTGCCATTTCCTAATCCAATACATGAAAGTGAAAAGTGAAAGTGAAGTCGCTCAGTTGTGTCCAACTCTTAGCGACCCCATGGACTGCAGCCTACCAGGCTCCTCCATCCATGGGATTTTCCAGGCAAGAGTACTGGAGTGGGGTGCCATTGCCTTCTCTGTTTGACTGTATGGATCACAATAAACTGTGGAAAATTCTGAAACAGATGGAATACCAGACCACCTGACCTGCCTCCTGAGAAATTTATATGCAGGTCAAGAAGCAAAAGTTAGAACTGGACATGGAACAACAGACTGGTTCCAAATCGGGAAAGGAGTACATCAAGGCTGTATATTGTCACCCTGCTTATTTAACTTATACGCAGAGTACATCATGTGAAATGCCGGGCTGGATGAAGCACAAGGTGAAATCAAGATTGCCAGGAGAAATACCAATAACCTCAGATACGCAGATGACACCACCCTTATGGCAGAAAGATAAGAAGAACTAAAGAGCCTCTTGATGAAAGTGAAAGAGGAGAGTGAAAAATTTGGCTTAAAGCTCAACGTTCAGAAAACAAAAATCATGGCATCCAGTCCCATCCCTTCATGGCAAATATATGGGGAAACAATGGAAACAGTAAGAGACTTTATTTTGGGGGGCTCCAAAATCAGTGCAGATGGTGACTGCAGCCATGAAATCAAAGACGTTTGCTGTTTGGAAGAAAAGCTATGACCAACTTGAACAGCATATTAAAAGGCATTACTTTGCCAACAAAGGTCCATCTAGTCAAAGCTATGGTTTTTCGAGTAGTTATGTATGGATGTGAGAGTTGGACTACAAAGAAAGCTGAGTGCCAAAGAATTGATGCTTTTGAACTGTGGTGTTGGAGAAGACTCTTGAGAGTCCCTTGGACTGCAAGGAGATCCAACCAGTCCGTTCTAAAGGAAATCAGTCCTGAATATTCATTGGAAAAACTGATGCTGAAGGTGAAACTCCAATATTTTGGCCACCTGATGCAAAGAACCGACTTATTGGAAAAGACCCTGATGTTGGAAAAGATTGAAGGTGGAAGGAAAAGGGACAGAGGATGAGATGGTTGGATGGCATCACCGACTCAATTGACACGAGTTGAGTAGGCTCCAAGAATTGGTGATGGACAGGGAAGCCCGGCTTGCTGCAGTCCATGGGGTCACAAAGAGTTGGACACGACTGAGTGACTGAACTGAACTGAACTGAAGAGGCAGAAGAAAATGCACCAGGGAAGCTCTTGGACTGGAGAAGTCCTTCTAAATATGAGCTCAAGATGTGGAGCTATTAAAGGGAGGTCTCCTTTCAGAAAAGCCCAATTAAACACCCCTCCATACAATGTCACACTGCTGGGAACATGAGTACCCACATGTCTGGAGGCACTAGATGTTACAATTAAAATGGTTTTCTGCCATTTCATTTGAACTTTCCTGAATACTTGGGTGGTTTTCTAAGTACCCACTTTGGTAACAGTGATTTAAGTACCAAATGAGATTTCTTTTCATTCAATTGAGCTTCCAGAAATGCCACAAAATTACTCTCCAGCATTACAGAAAATGATTCCTGAGAAGGTTGAACAAGATGTAACCTTTCACCCTCTAACTCTATTACCACTGGGGTGAAACCTTTGTTAAATCCAGATTTATAACCCTTCTCGGTTCATATTGCCTGGTGGGTCTGCAAGCACAGAGCCTGCATTTGTTGCCAGTGAGAAAACATTTGCTCAGTGAATTCTCTTGGTCTTTATCTCCTTTCTCTTGAGGATTGCTAGAAAATATAGCATTGACTCCCGATCTCTTTCTCTCTCTTTCCCCCCTCAGAGCCTCATGCCGTGTAACAAGATTGTTAAAGACAAATTGCTAACCATCCCTCTTACACACACACCTCATTAAACTGGTTGCACAATTTTCTTTCATTCTTTCTCCAGGGTTGCTGTAGGAATATAGCCATTTATAATAACTGCCACGTTGAATGTAACTGCTGGGTTCAGGTGAGAGTATGTATACACTCTTTGTTTTGCAAAAGGCTTTCTTTTAGGTACAAATAATTTAGTTCTGTTTCCTTAGATGAATGGCTACTGTATTAGAAGACCTTAGGTCACCTTGGGTTCAGGTTGGTTTTTAATGAATTCTGTTGAAATGCCAGAAACTACATGAGAGACTTCTGAATGGGTATATCTTACAAGTGATTTGTCATCATCACCCTCATCTTCAGCATTATTGACAAACTAATGTAAAATGACATGAGTAGGCCTCCCTTACCACCTCAGCTCACCCCATGGAGAAACCAAAAAAGGGAGCACGTGTGTCAGACAGGACACGTGACCACAAGTCTTATGGTCTTTGAGCCTCAATTTCCCCATTATGAAATGAAAACAAAAATTCTCTCCAGTCTATCTAACAGGGATTTTAAAACCATTCCAAATAATAATTGGTGTGGAAGTGATTTGAAACATACAAAGCAATAAACATGTGGAAGGTATTACTGTGGTCATATTAACGGGCTCTCACACAATTAGGCCAACAGCATTTTCTCTGTGACTTGGGGCTCACTCAGGGATCAGATAAAAAATGAACAGGAAGGGAAGAGATCCAGTAGCAGTGTCCTTGCTCGGACTTTTTGGAGGCTCCAGAACCCAGTTCTGAACATCCCAGCCCATAACACTCAAGGCTCACTGCAGAGCTCAGAGCCAAGTAAAAATATCAGGTCATCAGCTAAGCCACTTGCCAGGATGGCCATAGAACCAAAAACAGTAACTGCAGTATACAAGAGTAATCTCAAAACACAAACATGGTAAATGCAGGGACCCTGACTGCATTTACACTGCAGTAACACTGCAGTAAAAAAAAAAAGGGGGGTTCAGCCCATAACTAGGACCCTTGGCCTCCCCTGGCCCTGCCCACTGGCCAGCCCTGAAGCCCTTCAATCACCCTCTCAGCTCTGCCCTGTGCTTGAGCCAGGGTCCCCATGTCCGACAGCAATGTCAGAGCCCTGTCTGACTAGTTGGTGAGGCTGCAGTTAGCTTGGCCATCCTGGACCCCCAGACAACCACATACTCACCCAACAGCAGCCCTCCCCAAATCTCAACACAGTTATCTTCCACATGTTTGTTACTGAAGCCACCCACACCATGAGCCTAACCCAACCAACATTAAGTTTGCTACATTCTCCAGACATTCCTATTAAGGCCAGCCTTAAGCTTGTTAGCCCACATGGTAGAGCTCACCTTTTCCAGGCCCGCTGCCTCTGCCTTCCTCAACTCACCAGAAAGATGGCCTTGGCTCATCACCAGCACAGTCTAGGCCTGGAAGAGCCCACAGCCACTTCTCCTGGACAATGTCATTTTATAAGCAACTGTATCCATGTGGAAAAATTCTGTTCTTAAAGTCAGAAAGCCTGGGTTCAAATTTCAAATCTCACCATTTACAAATTGGTGGGAATGTGGATGAGTGCCTCTACAAACTTCATTATCTTCCCTTGAAAAAGTAGATTAACAGAACCTTTCAACAGTCATCCTCAGGCTGAGTGAAAACACTATGTAAACTATAAGATACTTTAAAACTTAATGGTTTGTTTTGTTATTTTTTTCAATTGTCCAGAAGTAGAAGACATAGAAATCACACTATTGAAATCCAGGCTCTCAATAAAAAAACCTGCCAAATGATTACCAATGAATAAAACCTATATTTCACATTTTTTAAATAAAAGCTATAGTGTCTGTGTTAGTCGCTCAGTTGTGTCTGACTCTTTGCAACCCATGGACTGTAGCCCACCAGGCTCCTTTGTCCATGAGATTCTCCAGGCAGGAATATTGGGGTGGGTTACCATTTCCTATGCCAGGGGTTCTTCCTGACCCAGGGATCAAACTCGCATCTCCCACATTGAAGGCAGATTCTTTATTGTCTGAGCCACCAGGGAAGCCCAGGTTGTCTTTATTCAGACTTAATAATATAGTTTACTCATCTCCCTACTTGCCAGCCCTCTTGCTTCCCACTTCTTGCTATAAACAAAAGTTATAAATCAGATTAAAATACACATTAATCTTAAAAGAGATCTCTAGAAATCTAAGATCCTCAGTTCAGTTCAGTTCAGTCACTCAGTAGTGTCTGACCCTTTGCGACCCCATGGACTGCAGCAAGCCAGGCCTGTCCATCACCAACTCCCAGAGTTTACTCAAACTCATTGAGTCAGTGATGCTATCCAACCATCTCATCCTCTGTCGTCCCCTTCTCCTCCCGCCTTCAATCTTTCCCAGCATCAGGGTCTTTTCAGATGAGTCAGTTCTTCACATCAGGTGGCCAAAGGATTGGAGTTTCAGCTTCAGTATCAGTCCTTTCAATGAATATTCAGGACTGATTTCCTTTAGGATAGACTGGCTTGATCTCCTTTCAGTCCAAGGGACTCTCAAGAGTCTTCTCCAACACCACAGTTCAAAAGCATCAGTTCTTCAGCGCTCAGCTTTCTTTGTAGTCCAACTCTCACATCCATACGTGACCACTGGAAAAACCATAGCCTTGACTGGACAGACCTATGTTGGCAAAGTAATGTCTCTGCTTTTTAATATGCTATCTAGGTTGGTCATAACTTTTCTTCCAAGGAGCAAGCGTCTTTAAATTTCATGGCTGCAATGACCATCTGCAGTGATTTTGGAGCCCCCAAAAATAAAGATCCTAAGATCCTAAAATCTAAGATCTTAAGATCTAAGATCCTAAAAGTGACTTAATTTTAAGAAAAACTTTCTAAAAAAAAAAAGTCGAAAAACCTTATGTACTATCGTAACCGTCTCTTCCTCTAAAGCCCAATTGTCAACCCCTATTGTCAGCCACTGACACTCTGTGACCTATTTTTATGGCAATTCCCTCATAACTGGTCTCCATGGCTCAGGCTGGGCTGGTGAGGACGGCAGGCAGGGGAGGCCACCAGGCTGGAGAGTCATGAGTTGCAATAAACCAGAGAAGTAGATAAGTGGGAGGCAGCCACAGAAGTTGCCAGAAGAGGAATGCCAAGTCATGAGGCTAAGATCAGGCTGGGGGAGTAGAGAACCAGGAACAACCGAGCTGAGGGAGCAATCAGAGCAGGGCAGTAAATCGGGTTGCATTTGCTCAATACAGGGAACATGAGACTGAGTGGACATGGGGGCCTGAGGCAGAACATGGGGGCGGGTTCTGGGGGTGGTGAGGAATAGTGGTTTCATAGGCTCTAGTCCTGAGACCACATCACAACAGCTTCAGCTGGATGTTTTTGAAGACCTTCATGCCACCCTTCTCCAGGGCCAACACTCTCTGCCCCTTGTAGTGGATCAGCAAGCAGCTCTCTGACATCACCTATTCTCTAACTTACAGTTTTCCTACATTCAACCCACCCACCAAAGGTCTGCTTTGCTCACAACCCCCTTTTGCACCAGAGCTTTCAATGTAAGCTTCCAGCTTACTCTGGCCCCTTAAACAAATTCCACTCTCCAGACTTTAGTGCACAAGGTTTCCACATCTGGCCCCAAATGATCTACCAGCTTTTTCTCTGTCCTCCCACAATCCCATCTCTTCTTTTCCAGGCATATGTTCCCCAAATCATCTGATTCCTTCCCATTTCTGTGCTTTTCTCACTTTATTCTCCCTATCAAGAAAACTATTTCTGCTCTGTCGCTCTAGATTCTAGATTCTTCTTCAAGACTCAATGCAAAACCCTCCTCTCCCATGAATTATTCCAGGGTTGCTGCACCTACAGTTATTAGCTCCCCTCTGAATTTCTTAGCCCCAACCCTGTTAGCAGTTTGGAATAAATTCTTGCATGATGACACTGCACTGTTACATTTCATCATTTCTATTATTTATTTTTCTGCTTATATATTATTAGTGAAAATCTTGTCGTTATTTTTTGTATTCCCAATTACCTAAGAATGCTGCTTCAATTATGGGAAGCCTTTAACAAATATGTACTAATTGCTTTATTGAAACTGTTGGCTTTAAGCTTACTCTAAAGGCTTCCTTCTATCTGTCCTCAGAAAGCTAATTCTAAGACTAGCAGTCTCATTATAGTACTAACATAGGTGTTTTATAAAAGCAAAGAGGCATAAGGCAAACTTTCAAAAAGAAGGGGAGGGGGGACACCTGTAGTGATAGTTACCCTACTCTTGAGTCAGACCATCAGGATTTGAATCCTGGTGGGGCCCTTTACCAACTATGTAACTTCAGGATATTAAATAACCTCTCTATACCTAAACCTCAGTATTCTTGCCTGGAAAATCCCATGGACAGAGGAGCCTGGGCTACAATCCATGGAGTTACAAAGTGTCAGATATGACTGAGTGACTAACACACACACACACACATACACACACACCAGGGGCTCTCCAGTAAAGAATCTGCCTGCAGTTCAGGAGACGCAGACATGGGTTTGATCCTGGGGTTGGGATGATCTCCTGCAGGAGGAAATGGCAACCCACTCCAGTATTCTAGCCTGGGAACTCCCATGGACAGAGGAGCCTGGCAGGCTACAGTCCATGGGGTCACAAAAGAGTCAGACACTACTGAGCAGCTAAACAACTACTATTATTAAAGTAAAGGTCAAAAATACATTTGATGAT
Organism: Bos grunniens; assembly: GCF_055505025.1. Lineage (NCBI taxonomy): Eukaryota > Metazoa > Chordata > Mammalia > Artiodactyla > Bovidae > Bos > Bos grunniens. Next base: position 43,673,283 of record NC_141175.1, read on the forward strand.
TGTAAGTTTTATATCTTCTATTGGGCTCAAAAGCTAGGAGAACTATAAAATGTGAATAATTAAATTTAATATGTCTCCTTGAATGCCTAAGTTAACTCAAAATGTTTCCCCTGCATATGGACTGATGTTCTGTAACTTCGTGAAGGTCATTAAACATATTCTGGTTGACTCACCAGGATTTGAGTTTGCATTTTGTGGTCTTGGAGTCTTTAAAGGAACGAATAAAGCCCTCTGGTTCAACAAAAGAAGCTGAAGCAAGAGAGAGAGAGAAGAAGGAAAAACAGTCTGCCATCATACTATCCTTCAACTGTTCTCATTCCTCAAAATGGAGCTTGATTATTTTTAATAGAGAAAATGTTACCATAGACCGATTCAAAATCGATTTATTAAAATTGACAGATTATCCAATCCTTTACCATAAGAGTATGCACACACTCCCTCTGAAAGCTTTTCTCCAAGAAACCTGGGGTTGCACACGCTTTCCTAGAATGCTATCAATTTAAATGATTGAAAAAAACAACACATAATAAGTGACAGATTTTTCAAATCAGATAAAGATGGGAACCAGATTATCTGTCTGGGGGTGATAGATTGCAGCAATAATAAATTCACTTGAAGACACCGGATCAATTTTTAATCAAGCCAAGAATTATTATTGCAGAAAGATAAAATGACCCATGAGAAGATGCCTTAATTTTCCACCAATCAAATTATAGCCTTTCTAAATAAGATGTAATGAGATCCATGGACTATCCAGGTTACACATCCCACCTAATTACCCGTGTTCCCTGTCATGTAGTGATATACTAGTGGTAAACTGACCTCTGAATTTGCCCAGATGAAAAGGTAATTAGTTTTTCCACCAAGCTGTAGTGAAAATAACAGCAGTGACACATGTCATCTCCTTTCACCAAGGCACAGTCTCTGAGGTGTTTGTTCTTAAAATATACAGGATATGACCTACTGGGTAATAAACTACACAGTCATTAAGTGAAGCTTGTGTCTGACAGAAAAACAGCCGCCATCTCTAAATTGAGAAAAAAGGGCCTGAAGGTAAAGCAAATCAGTCTACACTTGACATTAAACTTCATCAGCAGGGAACAATGCCCCCTCCCCCAGGAACCACCAATCAGGAGATGGAACGTGTAATTACTGACAATTGTGAAGATGCTATAGAGAGATTGGTATGCTCCATATGCTCCACTTGGTCCCATCTCTCCTTTCAGGATTGGGGATCTCTCCCAGCTCAGGTTCCTTCCCTCATCCAAAAGCAGCAGATAAGAAAGAGTACCAGCATAAATCTAGGTGTCCCCCTGAGCTAGTCCCAGTCCACATCCCGTCATCATCATTCATTCAACAAACATCTACACACGCACACAACCCTTCCTTTCTCCAATTCTTGAAACAGATAATCCCACCTACTTGAATTAGTCTTCTTCATCAAATCTATTTGTTCTTCATCCCTATTGTTGGACACATGCCTGAGCTCCTCCAGCATCAGAATTTCCTATATTTACTGCAAGTTCATTCAATTTATCACTTCTTTCAGTCCACTCTGTATCTCCTACTAATGATTTATATGTGCTTATAAAGAAATTATTAGCAAATTAGCAACCCTAGGTCATGTTTAGGCTTCCAGTGCTAATGATTATCAGTTGTTGATTTGAAATTAAGTTTCTTTAAATTTGTCCCTGTCATTAAATTCTTTGAAGAACTGTTTACATTTTACCAAGAGTATGAGAATTGCAAAGATCTTGTATTTTCAAACAGTACTGAGCCAACCCAGAGTTTTCCATCTAATAGCTCTCAGAAAGGCAGAATCCTCTAAGCTAATGAACAGCAATCCATGATGAAGCTTACATCTGGAGCTCAATGAATGCATTTACTACAAAAGTTTTTTTCCCAACTAATGACGTTTGCACAGTTTTTCTTTTTAATCATTTCATATACATTTAATCCATTTCTGGTAATGTGTGATCCTTCCAATTATCATATTCAAGGCATGTTCACAGTAAGGGCAAAATAATGACCAAAAAACTGCCAACTACTCTAGTGTAACACCCAGATGGCATTTCATTCAGTTGCAGATTCCAACACTCATAATCCCAAAATTTATTTAATAATAACCAAAAAATATTAGCTGTTTTGTTATTTTGGAGCTCAGTCCTGGGTGTTCATTGGAAAGACTGATGCTAAAGCTGAAACTCCAGTACTTTGGCCACCTCATGTGAAGAGTTGACTCATTGGAAAAGACCCTGATGCTGGGAGGGATTGGGGGCAGGAGAAGGGGACAACGGAGGATGAGAAGGCCAGATGGCATCACCGACTCGATGGACATGAGTTTGAGTGAACTCCGGGAGTTGGTGATGGACAGGGAGGCCTGGCGTGCTGCAATTCATGGCATCGCAAAGAGTCAGACACGACTGAGCAACTGAATTGAACTGAACTGATACTTTATATATAAAGTATAAAAAAATTTTAGTATATTATATATGTAATGGACTGAATATTTATATCCCTGTGAAAATGAAGTCCTAACATGTGTGATGGTATTTGAAAATGGGACCTTTGGGAGGTTCAGAGGGGGTCATGAGGGTAGAGCACCCATGATGAAATTCCCTTATAAGAGGAAGAGACCCCAGAGCCTTCTCTTTCTATCACAGAAGGAAACAGCAAGATGGCAGCTGTCTGCAAGTCAAGAAGAGAGCCTGGGACACCTGAATTGAATTGGGACATGTTGACCTAGAATTGAATCTGGGAAATCTTGACCTTGGACTTTTCAGCCTCCAGAACTGTGAGAAATAAAGGCACTCAAAGTATGGTGGCTGAGCTAATATAGTATACAAACATATTATGTAGTAATTATTACAGTATGTATTATATTAATATATACTAATATACAATGCATGAAATAATATCAAGTAACACTCTTTCAGGCAGTCTATTAACAGTTTTACATTCACAGTCTCAACCCACCAACTCAAGAGATAACTCCTTCATTCCAGTTTTACCAATGGAAAAAAGGCTTGAAGAGGGTAGCTAACTTGCATAAGGCCCCATAATGGACGAAACCTAGGCAATTTGTCTACATATGTACCCATTAAAATACAAAGTGTGCTTTCTGGGAAATGAGTCAAATTCATTTTAATTTTCTCTTTAACTAGAATTATAATACCTAAACAATGTCCAATGCTATGATGTCCCACTAGACATTTTCCCCCATTTTTATGATATCTTGGCACTGCCTGCTCTGTGTACTCTTGGAAATAACTGGCTCATGCACAAAAAATTACCCTCAATTTAATGAATTCCAGAAATTCATTTTTGTTACTCCCTCCTTACTAATTTATTAATAACAATTACAACAAAATTGGCATGCTGTATAAATTCTTACATATTCTCTTCACCTTAATATATTGTCCTGGATAGTCTTAAAAAGGTGATGTTTTAAAATTTATGGCTTATTACCAGCAACAAAGCTATAGCCAATTGACCATAAAACCCAACCATTTCTAAGTAATTAAAGATGCCCACTGTAGTAAATGGAATATTTGCTTGAATACGTCTTTGGAATATTAGTATTTCAGATATCCCTTTGCCTTCCCACATTTGGTCAAACCAATGCCTACACATTGGCTGAATAAACGTTACTCTCTATATATGGGTTTTAATGGATGACACCAGATCATCATATAAACGCAAACAATTGTTCATAGATTTATAATACTTGTCTATATTAAATATCTGAATACTAGCTCATGGATCAGAGAAGGCAATGGCACCCCACTCCAGTACTCTTGCCTGGAAAATCCCATGGACGGAGGAGCCTGGTAGGCTGCAGACCATGGGGTCTCGAAGAGTCAGACACGACTGAGTGACTTTACTTTCACTTTTCATTTTCATGCATTGGAGAAGGAAATGGCAACCCACTCCAGTGTTCTTGCCTGGAGAATCCCAGGGACGGGGGAGCCTGGTGGGCTGCTGTCTATGGGGTCACACAGAGTCAGACACGACTGAAGCGACTTAGCAGCAGCAGCAGCTCATGGATTCAGCAATAAATATTTCACAAACCTGTATCAATGAAAACTACTGCATTAAAGATCCACTGCTTCTCCGAGTCTAAGCAAGTTAATATGAAGATAATATTGTCACTTTTATGTGTTGATATGGCCAAAAAGATCTGATGTTAACCAACAGATTTTCTACTCATCACTTTCGTTGATTTGCTTCCTGTTACTACACAGTATTGAGAACATATATCCCTTTGCAAGGTAACCAGCTACCCCAGTTTACCTGGAATTATCCTGGTTCAGTACTGAAAGTTCTGTATCCTGGGAAACTTCACAGACCTAGGTTCTTCCTGAACCCTCCTGCAGCCACCCTCCCCAGAGCTAATCCATTCTGACACCAGAAAGCCTACTCTCGAAATGTGTTGAAAGCATTGAGGATACACACTGTAAATGGCTTTTTCTAAAAATGTATGATTTTCAATATGCATAGCTCTTAAGAAATTGCTTCCAGCCCACAGACCAACACAACGGGACCTGCTAGCCAAGACTTTGGGTGTTGAATTCGTTTCACCTGAAAACAAGACAGGACGTAGCAATGGAAAGAATTCAAATTTGTTCAAATGTACTCTTCCCTCTCTTTTGCTTAAGAAAGTCCAATGAATGAAGAAGGTAGAAATAGAAACTAAAAATATAAAGATACTAAAATTTGGGGTGAGAAACAATAATTCATTTAACTTTAAGGTGAATTTGAGCTGCATTGAGGACAGTCAAACAGGCAAGTCCAGTAGATATTTAGATATAAGTACCAGAATCTGAGATAAGAGACTGAGCTGCAAAGACAGGTTTAGAAGCTATTGAGTTACATGCCGAAGTTGAAATGTATGAGATGAAGTGGGGTGGATGAGAGGACCTGCGGAGAATGAGTAAGAAAAGAGGAGGTAGGTGACAAGTATCTTGCCTGATCCCCTGAATCATACTGATTCTTAAAGTGCCCTGCTCTAGACTTCACTCATCTGATTTCCTGTGTCTTCAACTTCTGGAATTTGAACTGGCCAGTTATTCTTTTGCTGGGTGGAAATTTTCCTGAACTCCTCAAGACATCTTCTCTATAAGCAGCTCTAAGGTTTGTCCTAGGAACCCTGAGGTGGTTAAAGCTCTTATATGAGCAATTCACTTCCCTTTCTGCTTTCTCCTCACCTCCACTTCTCTCTCCTTTCTTTCTTTTGCACAAATATTTATGGAACACCAATCATGTGCTAGGCACTTCTCCAGACACTGGAAGAAATGAATGAAAATGTATAGTATTCCTATACCATATACTCAAAGGCTATATTTAAAAGAAGCTAAAAAGTTATTTTTACTGATTTTTAAAATGTTTCTCTGTTAAGAAAACAGCAGCAGAACCTTGAAGTCTCTTGAACTTGGTCTTCTAAATGGAAGCAAAAGAGTGCCATATAGTTACGGAAGTAGAGATGTTCTTTCTAAGTCACTAAGCACTAGAGCATCGGACAAACATGGAATATGTTATTAAATGGAGACACATGGACAGAGGAGCCTGGGGGACTACAGTCAATGGGGTCACAAAGAGTCGGACACCACTGAGGATACACACCAACAGAGTTTACAGCAAGGCTCAGAACTAGATATATGGACACAGCTCTCAGTCCTTACCTCTCTAATATAACCATCCACCCATTCAGCATGCCACAGAACAAGTCTATACCATCCCTTATAATATCTATTCCCCTAATTAGTGGTTTGAAATGTTATGTTTAGTGGCAATAGTGTTCCTGTGGGCTGTTGTGTCAAGGTCATTGGATGCTTCCTGAAATGCCTCTACTTATTAATGGAAAGTTTCAATGAAATAATAGAAGGCATAAGGTTAGCTCTTTTTGAGAAAACTGGGCCATTCAAATCATATACTAAAATGTCATCCTAACTTCCAAAAGGCAAGAAAAATGATTCTTAATTAAATGTTTAATGTTTATTATAGTTAGAATATTAGTTTTAGGTCAAATTTATGATGCACTAGATTTGTACTTTTTATGTTATTATATGGACTTTATAGTTCATTGAGATTTCTTATATAATCAATGCGTACAGTATATTTGAGCCCATTTATATGACAGAACATAATTTTATTCTTTAGAATTATTACAGAGGTTTATAGCTGTTGCATCTTTGCTTTTATGACATATTTTTGTCACATCTATGGTTTATTTAATGGCAGGTCCTTGGTCAGGAATGCAATGCCCCATTATGATATTGTTCTTATGGGAAAATGTGACTGCTTTATGATAGAGTTTCCTGGAATGGATTGTGCTCAAAGGCAGAGAATAATTGTGCTTTGAAAGGAACAATTCTTAAGAGTGAGTGTGTGAGTGTGTGTGTGTGTATGTGTGTGTGTGTGTGTGTGCTGGTCACATATAAGACACCTTGTCTACCCAAGACACATCACTAGGCACTCTCTTCCACCACTCAGTCTTGGAAAAGACACATGAATCCCTTTGAGAACACTTTCTAGCATGCATACAGATTTAGCGATGCAGAGGAGAAGGCTGTATGTGATTGTTCACATGTATATTACACATCAGAAGAATAAAAACCATTTGGCCTCTCAGATACATTTCCCCATTGAAGATATCAGGACTTCTCAGTAACTTCAAGCACTGCCTGACTTCTGACCATTTTATTGAATGAAGAATAAGTTCAGCTGCTTCCTCTGAGATATGTTAAGGGAAGACCAATGGGACAATATCAAGGAACCCACATGAAAAATCCACAACTCTAAAGTTTAAGTCAGGGACTTCAGTTGACTCTGGATGTCCCTTGATATGCCTCATTTCTAAAATGTCTGTATTTTTTTCACAAAGGTTTCTTATCTTCAGCACATATGTTCAATTCTCCTGAAATGATTCTCTGAAGAAAGCTATTTGATAACACCTGGAAAATTGCACAAACGGAAAATTTTGAAATGAAAAGTGCCCTTTCTGATTCACTTTTTTTTAAAGTACATCTCTTAAATATGGCAGATGAATAAGTGAAAAATTCCAGATGTCTGGAAAAGTCAGGACACCCAATAGGACAGAAGGTGTGGAGAATTTCTGATCAGTTTCCAGTAAGACAATACATTTGACAAATCAGCATATTAGTCCATCAAGCTATGTAAATTCAAAGTCCAGACTGCTAACCATGACAACAAGGGCCCATAAACTCATAACTCATCCTTCTACATGCAATGTTTAAGCAATTTTTTTTTTTTTTTTTTGGTTGCTTAAGCCAGAGAACAGACCTTGACTGGCTGTGGTCGCAGCAGAGTTCATGCCAAGGAACATGCCTAGGAATGAGGAGAGGAAAAGACCCCTGTCAGATTGGGATAACAGGTGCAGGCACTCTGGTGGGCAGACGGTTAGGCTGGCCAAAGACAATGTGTGAAAGCTGCAGAGTTACATCAGGGAGAATGGCAGGTGCCCAGTCACTATCAGTTAGGATTCAGCTGCAGCCAACAGAAACCACTCTAGCTGGTTTCAACCTAGAATGATTCATTGCCAGGCATTACGAGGCTTAAAACACCTATGCAGAACCCGATGGAGTGAACTCCAGGGCTCTGCCACAGTGAAAAGGGCCACCATCACACTCTGGTGCATGGAACACAGCAGTCTCCAGCTTTATGTGCCGCAGCAAAGTGGATGCCCATGCCCTGCCTCTCACTCTGTTTCACTCAACTCTGAAAGCTAGCCTTGCACATGGGCAGAACCAATATAGGACCCAGAAACCAAGCTCTGGGGAACTTTTCTCAAGCAGTTTTTTTTTGTTGTTGTTGTTTCCTAGTATCTGCAGCACAGAAGGTAGGAATAGACATTAAGGTCACGATGCAAAAATTGAATACTGAGAAATTAAATCAGTGACTTAACAGGATGCAAGAAAGGAAAAAAGTCTGAATTCCTATCCAAAAAAGGCAGACTAGGCCAAGAGAAAACAGTTCAAAGATGGGAACTTACCAGGAGTCAAGCCTAAGACCACACTCTTTACAGTCAACAACTTGAATTTCTCCCTAAGAGGGAAAGCTTACTAGCAGGATTTGCAGTTGAATGGTTTTTTTGTTGTTTGTTTACCTATATAGCTAAACAAGTATCTAAGAGCTTCCTGATAAGATCCTTAGGAGTCAAGGCTATAGGAGAGACTGGACAGAAAGGAATGGTCTTCCCTGAGATCCAAGTCATAGACTGGCTAAATGCAAGTCATGCAGTCTTGTTTAGACCTTCACAATCTCCCCTCCCTCTGGGGAAACCTGGGTACTCAGGAGGCAACCAGTGCTTGGCATGTAAGAGAAGTTCCCTCATAGTGGAGATGAGGACAAAGTCATTTGTTCATCCAGTGAAGCAAACAGCTTCCACTCACTACAAAGTCGATGGCAGCTGTCATTGCCTCGGGCTTCTCCCAGCAGTGTTTCACCTGCTGGACACTGAAAGGAGGTTGCCAGCCCCTCAGATGCATAGATTAGAAACAAAGTGCAGGACTTTCTCACGTGTGTATATGCTTGGCCTTTATTGGCCAACGGCTTTATGACCAATTTTAATAAAACCTCACCAATCTGAGTGTGGGGAGCAGATTTCTGACACCAGGGCCCTCCAGTGTTCTCTGAAGCCAGCTCTACTCTTGCATTCCAGGGATCTGCCCATGTGACACTGATAAACAGTGCTGCTGTTATTCAAGGCATCTTAAATGGCCCCTCATGACAATATAGGGATACAGACAGGAAAAATGTAAGGATTTCTAGTTATAAAGATGAGGAAACTGGGATTTAATATAGATGAGGAATCTGTCCGAGGCACATAATGCTGGTCCCAGGTCAGATACCAGGCCCTCAGATTATAGATCCAGGGGTGACACTTACAACTCCAAACTGCCTAGGGCTTCTTCTACTTATCAGCCAGATCCTAGGAGCAAATGCGGAGAAGGCAATGACACCCCACTCCAGTACTCTGGCCTGGAAAATCCCAAGGACGGGGGAGCCTGGTGGGCTGCAGTCCATGGGGTCGCTAAGAGTCAGACACGACTGAGCGACTTCACTTTCACTTTTCACTTTCATGCATTGGAGAAGGAAATGGCAACCCAATCCAGTGTTCTTGCCTGGAGAATCTCAAGGATGGGGGAGCCTGGTGGGCTGCCATCTATGGGGTCGCACAGAGTCGGACACAACTGAAGCGACTTAGCAGCAGCAGCAGCAGCAGGAGCAAATAGGGTGGGAGGAGTGGGATCCAGAGGCCCACCTGACAGCTGGGCCAGGTCCTCAGGAATCACGAAATATCGAAATGCTTCATTGCAAAGAAGCCTTCTAAAGGCACACCAACCTGTCCTCAGTCATACTGAGGCAAAATAATTTCACATAATTCTAAAAATAATCACAGAATTGAACTGGAAAGAATGGAATAAAGAAAGATAGGAGAAGGAAAGGGGCAAAGTCTTAGGCCAATTTCCAACTTTCTTCAGTATCCACAGCCTACTGAAGTCTGACTGACTTTAAGTGTTTCTACTACAGCTCTTTACAAAGTGCTCAATATACACCTCTTTTCATTTAATACTAATTTTACTGTCAGGCTTTCCCCCACACTCCATTAAAATAACTGAAGATACTTTAGTCAAGGCATACATGATGGGAATGAATTAAAACAGGAAACCCATTTGTCCTCAAACCCACTACTGCCATTTGTTTGTACTTCCAAGGAAAGGAGAAATACACCGAATCAAAAAATCGTAAGTAGAAACATATGATTTTGACCTTTTAGGAAAGAAATTACTTGTTTTATTCCAAGTGGGCTTAATACTTATACCTGGTAACATTTGCTGAGGGCACACTGCGTGCCAGGCACTACAGCTAAGCCCAAGATATACATTTCACTTCACAACAGCCTGGGAAATAAGTTTTATTCCCATTTTACAGATGAGGAAAATAAGGGGCAGTAAAACTCCATCAGTGCTTCTTGAATTTCATGTGCAAACAAATGACCCAAGGATCTCTTAGAATGCAAATTATGATTTGGGACTTGGTCCTAGGACTGAGACCCAGCACTTGGGAAGGGTGGACACCAGGTTCCAGGTCACTGCGTGCGCCCCCAGGCTCTGGTTCTCAAAGTGTGGCCTGTGACACCAGCAGCAGCAGCCCCTGGCAATGTGTTAGAAATGCAAATTTTAGGGCCTTGCCCCAGAAAGACTAGATCAGAAACTCGGAGAGTGGGGCCCCGGGATCTGGGTTTCAGCAAGTCCCGTAGGGGTCTGCAATGGCACTCAGCGTCTGGAGCCACCACATAACGCCATGCCTTGTTTCCCCTATCTTGGGAAGTCCGTCCTCCCAATCTGCATTTGGGTCTTGGAATGTCTTTAGGGTTTTGACATATAAACAATCCCTTTGTGCTAATTACTATCATACAAAAGGTAGTTTCTTCAGAGAAGCCTGAAAATATTTTACCTCTCACAACTAAAACTGCATTGCTTCCATCTTCTTCATATCAGAGGAGAATAGCGAAACAACTTCCATAGATGATAAGATGGAAGGCAAAGGAGGAACTAAGCTGGCTTTCCAAATCAAATTGTTGATACACTCCGGGTCATAAAGTATAACTGAGCTGCTGCAGGCATGTGCTTTATACCAAGGAGATGATCATTCTCCAAGGCCTAAGCACAGAGCAGATTTCAGTGAAGGATGAAATGTTTCCCTGGAAAATTCCCCATCCCAGCAACAACAATGCTGCAACGTTTGTGTTTCACATTCAAAACCACAGAACTTCAGTGCTCCCCCGAAGTAGGCCTCTGTGGGTCCCAGAAATATATATATATATATATATATATATATATATATATATATATAAAACCCTAAAACAGAGACTAAACGCAACTCAGAAAATGGAATAAGAGATGAGCAGAGTAACATTTTTCTATTCACCAAGCTAAAAATAACAGTACCCCATTCTGTTCAATTTACAGTCTAGTTAAGGTCTGCTTCGGTCCTTCCTTTATCTGACCCAATACATTCATCCTCACTAAAGCGCCCACCTCAGACTCACTCTGGCCAGACTCCAGTCGAGATATTTTATAAGTTAAAAGTGTGATAGGCTCTTGATGACAGCACGTATTTTCCCCCATCTGTACTAAATTCAAACCATTCTTCACAGCCCTATTAGACATGAGCAAAGTCGCTTGTAGCCAGTAGGTGTCCTTTGATTGTATTTTTAGAATAGCCCTTGAATAAAACCGAGTTGGATTATCCAAAGAAAGCTGGTAACTAAATATGACAGTTAGAATAATCAGGAGAATTCTAACATTTTATCTGGACTGTAGTCTCCCCCAGTGCCATTGGAAGTTATGTGTTAGATTCAGATTCCTGATTTCACATAACCTGAAAGAGTTGCTATAGGTGTTGAAAGCTCCTAGAAAGCAACACAAAAACACAGTAATGCTCATGGTGAAGGAGAAAGCACATATGCATGAATGTGTGTATATACACACATACACACACCACACGCAGCCAGGAGAGAAAGCTTCAGTGTAAGAAAACCAGCTTCACAATCTCTTGCCATTTAATCCTCCTCCCTAAAGTTCAGCCTTTTCTCTAAAGCCCAAATTTTCTCCACTGTTATCTTTAGATTTTTAATTAATTTGCACCCAGGCCCCCAGAACTCTGATTCGATAACTTGTCTGAGCCTGGCCCCAGAGAATCAAATACATATTCACACACTCAGAGGCTGGAGATCTTACCATATTTAACAAGAAGCATCTCTGACAGTAATTGGAGTTTCGTATCAAGGTAAATAAATGGTAAGATCATAAGAACATACTCCAGTGGCCCTGTGCATCCTGGAAATGCTAACATCAGAGAGCAGATTTAACATAAGGCCTCAGTGGAGATGAATTTTCTATAAACAAACAATGTGAAGAAAGCTTCACTTTTGTCATGTGTTATTCCCATTGAAGAAAAGATGAATATTCTGTTTCATATGTTTGTTACCAGAAGCTGCAGCTTCATTTATTTAATAGGAAGATTTTCACTTCCTCACCATGTGGACCAAGTTATCATCATATCTTGGCCAGCGGTGGACTAGCAACCTTACCCAGCAGTGCCTTTTAAAGCACATTGTGCAAATTGCTAAATGTACTGTGATGTGAACTCTTCAGGTGAGTCCATTTAAAGGTAGCTTATCTTTTACTTTTACCCATAGTGAATGAAGCACCATCTTCCAGGAGTAGGAAGCTTTCTCTAGGATAGACTTTCTCAACTTCAGCACTATTCATGTGTGGGGTTAGATAATTTTTTGTTGTAGGAGCTGTAACAAGCAGAATAATGGTCTTTTAAAGATGTTCAAGCTGGTTTTAGAAAAGGCAGAGGAACCAGAGATCAAATTGCCAACACCCGCTGGATCATGGAAAAAGCAAGAGAGTTCCAGAAAAACATTTATTTCTGCTTTATTGACTATGCCAAAGCCTTTGACTGTGTGGATCACAATAAACTGTGGAAAATTCTGAAAGAGATGGGAATACCAGACCACATGAGCTGCCTCTTGAGAAACCTATATGCAGGTCAGGAAGCAACAGTTAGAACTGGACATGGAACAACAGACTGGCTCCAAATAGGAAAAGGAGTATGTCAAGGCTGTATATTGTTACACTGCTTATTTATATGCAGAGTACATCATGAGGAACACTAGGCTGGAAGAAGCACAAGCTGGAATCAAGATTGCTGGGAGAAATATCAATAACCTCAGATATGCAGATGACACCACCCTTATGGCAGAAAGTGAAGAGGAACTAAAAAGCCTCTTGGTGAAAGTGAAAGAGGAGAGTGAAAAAGTTGGCTTAAAGCTCAACATTCAGAAAACGAAGATCATGGCATCCAGTCCCATCACTTCATGGCAAATAGATGGGGAAACAGTGGAAACAGTGGCAGACTTTATTTTTGTGGCCTCCAAAATCACTGCAGATGGTGATTGCAGCCATGAAATTAAAAGTCACTTACTCCTTGGAAGGAAAGTTATGACCAACCTAGATAGCATATTCAAAAGCAGAGACATTACTTTGCCAACAAAGGTCCATCTAGTCAAGGCTATGGTTTTCCCAGTGGTCATGTATGGATGTGAGAGTTGGACTGTGAAGAAAGCTGAGTGCCGAAGAATTGATGCTTTTGAACTGTGGTGTTGGAGAAGACTCTTGAGAGTCCCTTGGACTGCAAGGAGATCCAACTAGTCCATTCTAAAGGAGATCAGTCCTGGGTGTTCTTTGGAAGGACTGATGCTAAAGCTGAAACTCCAGTATTTTGGCCACCTGATGTGAAGAGTTGACTCTGATTAGAAAAGACTCTGATGCTGGGAGGGATTGGGGGCAGGAGAAGAAGGGGACAACAGAGGATGAGAAGGCTGGATGGCATCACCGACTCGATGGACATGAGTTTGAGTGAACTCCAGGAGTTGGCGATGGACAGGGAGACCTGCTGCTGCTGCTGCTAAGTCACTTCAGTCGTGTCCGACTCTGTGCGACCCCGCAGACAGCAGCCCACCACCTGGCGTGCTGCAATTTATGGGGTCCACAAAGAGTCGGACACGACTGAGAGACCGAACTGAACTCAACTGAAAGATGTTCATGTCCTAATCCCTGGAATCTGTGAATTGTTACATTATATGGCAAAGGGAAATTAAATTTACAGATAAAATTAAGGTTGCTAATCAGTGGAACTTAAAATGAGGAGATTACCTGCATAGGTCCACCAGGAAAGCCCCAGTGTAATCATAGGAGCCCTTAAAAGTGAAAGATGGAGGCAAAACAGTTGGTCCAAAGAGATGTGATGATGGAAGAGGCAGGAGAGATTTGAAACTTGAAAGGGACTTGACCTGCCACTGTTGGCTTTGAATACAGGGGAGGGGGCCAGAGCCAAGAAATGCAGACAACATCTAGAAGTTAAAAAAAGCAAAAGAGTGAATTCTCACCAAGATCATCCAGAAATCCTGATGACACCTTGATTTTAACCCTGGGAGCCATATGAAAGACCTCTGACCTATAGAACTATAAGTTAAATCTATGTTGTGATAATAAAGCCAGCCATGGAATTAATGGTAATCTGTTTTGTCAGCAATTGTTACAGCAGCCCTTTTATTAAATCACTAATACAGTGGTCCTAGTGGTAAAGAACCTGCCTGCCAGTGCAGGAGACATAAGAAATGTGGGTTCAATCTCTGGATGGGAAAGATCCCCTGGAGGAGGAAATGGCAACCCACTCTAGTATTCTTCCCTGGAGAATCCCATGGACAGAGAAGCCTGGAAGGCTACAGTCCAAAGGGGTTGCCGAGTTGGACACGACTGAAGTGACTTAGCGCACACACACACACACACACACACACACACAGACTGTCTTGCACGTAGAATGTTTAGCAGAATCTATGGTCCCTATCTGCTACACGCCAAAAGGAACCTCCCCAAGTTATGACGTTCAAAAATGCCTCCACACATTGCCAAATGTCTCCTGGGGGGCAAAATCACCACTGCCCTAGCACTACCAGACTGATTTATTTCTAGAATAGCAACTGTCTTCTTCTGCTGCTGCTGCTGCTGCTGCTAAGTCGCTTCAGTGATGTCCAACTCTGTGCGACCCCATAGATGGCAGCCCACCAGGTTTCCCCGTCCCTGGGATTCTCCAGGCAAGAACACTGGAGTGGGTTGCCATTTCCTTCTCCAATGCACGAAAGTGAAAAGTGAAAGTGAAGTCGCTCAGTCATGTCCGACCCTCAGCGACCCCATGGACTGCAGCCACCAGGCTCTTCCATCCATGGGATTTTCCAGACAAGAGTACTGGAGTGGGTGCCATTGCCTTCTCCAAACTGTCTTCTAATATGGCATAAATACATATTCAGCCTCAAAGTTTTGGGCTAAGCTATTTCAATATCCCAATATAGTGGGAAAAAGTTATTCTTATTTTTTAAAAAATTAATCAAACAGAAAAAATATCTCATGACTTATTATTGTAGCCTCACAGTATAGGAAGCAAATGAGAAGGTGTGAAAGATACAGGTTAATGTCAGACCCATGAAGGGAGTTGGTCCATCAACAAAAATGATTTGAAAAAATAGTTATCACAGCAGGATCCTCTATGACCCACCTCCCAGAATATTGGAAATAAAAACAAAAATAAACAAATGGGACCTAATTAAACCTAAAAGCTTCTACACATCAAAGGAAACTATTAGCAAGGTGAAAAGACAGCCTTCAGAGTGGGAGAAAATAATAGCAAATGAAGCAACTGACAAACAACTAATCTCAAAAATATACAAGCAACTCCTACAGCTCAACTCCAGAAAAATAAATGACCCAATCAAAAAATGGGCCAAAGAACTAAATAGACATTTCACCAAAGAAGACATACAGATGGCTAACAAACACATGAAAAGATGCTCAACATCACTCATTATCAGAGAAATGCAAATCAAAACCACTATGAGGTACCATTTCACACCAGTCAGAATGGCTGCGATCCAAAAGTCTACAAGTAATAAATGCTGGAGAGGGTGTGGAGAAAAGGGAACCCTCTTACACTGTTGGTGGGAATGCAAACTAGTACAGCCACTATGGAGAACAGTGTGGAGATTCCTTAAAAAACTGGAAATAGAACTGCCTTATGATCCAGCAATCCCACTGCTGGGCATACACACTGAGGAAACCAGAAGGGAAAGAGACACGTGTACCCCAATGTTCATCGCAGCACTGTTTATAATAGCCAGGACATGGAAGGAACCTAGATGTCCATCAGCAGATGAATGGATAAGAAATCTGTGGTACATATACACAATGGAGTATTACTCAGCCATTAAAAAGAATACATTTGAATCAGTTCTAATGAGGTGGATGAAACTGGAGCCTATTATAGAGAGTGAAGTATGCCAGAAGGAAAAACATCAATACAGTATACTAACGCATATATATGGAATTTAGAAAGATGGTAACAATAACCCTGTGTACGAGACAGCAAAAGAGACACTGATGTATAGAACAGTCTTATGGACTCTGTGGGAGAAGGAGAGGGTGGGAAGATTTGGGAGAATGGCATTGAAACATATAAAATATCATGTATGAAACGATTTGCCAGTCTAGGTTCAATGCACGATACTGGATGCTTGGGGCTAGTGCACTGGGACAACCCAGAGGGATGGTATGGGGAGGGAGGAGGGAGGAGGGTTCAGGATGGGGAACACATGTATACCTGTGGCGGATCCATTTTGATATTTGGCAAAACTAATACAATTTTGTAAAGTTTAAAAATAAAATAAAATTAAAAAAAAAAGAAAAAATAGTTAACAGCAATAAAAATAACAAAGGACTTTCCTAGTGGCTCAGGTGGTAAAGAATCCATCTGCAATGTGGGAGATCCAGGTTCAATCCCTGAGTTAGAAAGATCCACTGGAGAAGAGAATGGCTACCCACTCCGGTATTCTTGCCTGGAGAATTCCATGGACAGAGGAGCCTGGCAGGCTTACAGTTCATGGTGTCACAAAGAGCCAGACACAACTGAGCAACTAACACACAAGGGCTAATAGCTATTACTGCATTTACTCTCCTAAACTATTAGTATCTCCACTGTGAGCCGTAACTTGGGAGTATCGGGACATCCTTGCTGTCATCTATGAGTTACTATAGCTGACACTTCAAAGGTGGAGATGGGGTGAACTTTTATCCAGGGACAGATGAAGTGAGTAGAGGGCCTCCTGGGAAAAAAGTTCTACCCCAGCCCTGGTATGTGCCACCTGTTTTACAGATGTTTGGAGGTTTAACTGGAGCGTGGTCATGTCCACAGATAAAAGCATTAGAAAGCAGCACTTTGTCTCTGTCTATGGGGAAACAGTGGAAACAGTGTCAGACTTTATTTTGGGGGGCTCCAAAATCACTGCAGATGGTGATTGCAGCCATTAAATTAAAAGACGCTTACTCCTTGGAAGGAAAGTTATGACCAACCTAGATAGCATATTCAAAAGCAGAGACATTACTTTGCCAACAAAGGTCCATCTAGTCAAGGCTATGGTTTTTCCTGTGGTCATGTATGGATGTGAGAGTTGGACTGTGAAGAAGGCTGAGTGCCGAAGAATTGATGCTTTTGAACTGTGGTGTTGGAGAAGACTCTTGAGAGTCCCTTGGACTGCAAGGAGATCCAACCAGTCCATTCTGAAGGAGATCAGCCCTGGGATTTCTTTGGAAGGAATGATGCTAAAGCTGAAACTCCAGTACTTTGGCCACCTCATGTGAAGAGTTGACTCATTGGAAAAGACTCTGATGCTGGGAGGGATTGGGGGCAGGAGGAGAAGGGGACGACAGAGGATGAGATGGCTGGATGGCATCACTGACTCGATGGACGTGAGCCTGGGTGAACTCCGGGAGTTGGTGATGGACAGGGAGGCCTGGCATGCTGCAATTCATGGGGTCGCAAAGAGTCGGACACAACTGAGCGACTGAACTGAACTGAACTGATTCAAATCCTGAGACCTCCATCCCCCTTAACTTCATATTCACAGCCACTGCTGATGGAAATAAACACAAACACAGACTTTAGGAAAATGTTTAAATAATTAACCATTAAAATTCATAGTAATTCCTTACACAAAGTTGGGGATATCTCCCCTCTAAAACTACCTAGATCTTGGTTACTGTTTTCTCTGAATACAACCCCAGTTGTTGTTGTTGTTGTTGTTGTCATTTAGTCACTAAGTTGTGTCCAGCTCTTTTGTGACTCCATGGACTGTAGCCCACCAGGCTCCTACGTCCATGGGATTTCCTGGGCAAAAATACTGGAGTGTGCTGCCATTTCCTTCTCCAGGGATCTTACCAGATCAGGGATTGAATCTGTGTCTCCTGCATTGGCAGACGGGTTCTTTACCACTGTGCCATGAGGAAAGCCCACAACCCCAGTAGCTTTAAAAAATTCTGTGTCTCAGGGAAATACAAGCAGGATGTCTAGAGGGAACCTCCATCCCTATGTGTTCCCTGGCACTGAACAGTCCTCAGTTTCTCAGGCTATGTGTTGCTTTGGTTTTCCATTGTCATTCTTTTAATACAGAACAAATTATTTACCTCAGATCCACTTTGAAACCTGGCTGCATTCTCAGTTGCTCTGGAAGCTTCCTAAATGACAAAGCAGCCATCACTATCACCAGGCTCCACCCTCTTGCGTGGCCAAATGGCCATGCTCGTATTGGGACCAGTTCTGTCCTGGGTTCTCTAGGAACATGATCCATGTCCACAAAGCCACCTCATTAAAGCACTGGTTACTAAACAAATTGCAAATTCTAAGTCTGGCTGATACTGCCTCATAGACATGATAGTTAAGATGTTATGTTTCTTATATTTATGCAAGATTCAGAAAGGAACTGCATAGGTGCACTGGGGGAGGCAGGGAGACAAAGCAACTACAACGACAGTCAGCAACCCTTCCCACAAGAGACGATGACTCTTACTACATCCACCTTATTTATATTATCAGTATTCCCTGGTGGCTCGGTGGGTATAGAGTCTTCCTGCAATGTGAGAGCTGCGTTCAGATCCCTGGGTCAGGAAGATCCCCAGGAGAAGGAAATGGCAACCCACTCCAATATTATTGCCTGGAGAATTCCATGGAGAGAGGAACCTGATAGGCTACGGTCCATGGGGACACAAAGAGTCAGACACGAGTAACACTTTCACTTTCATTCTGCTAAGATGGAATTTCTCCTTTTCCAGCTCTGCAATATCTGGCTCACTTGACTCTCGTTGTAGTTGTTCAGTCACTCAGCCATGTCTGACTCTGGGACCTCATGAACTGAAACCCACCAGGCTTCCCTGTCCTTCACTATCTCTTGGAGATTGCTCAAACTCATGTCCATTGATTTAGTGATGCCATCCAACCATCTTATCTTCTGTTGCTCCCTTCTCCTCCAGCCCTCAATCTTTCTCAGCATCATGGTCTTTTCCAATGAGTAGGCTCTTCATAACAGGTAGCCAAGGTATTGGACCTTCAGCATCAGTCCTTCAATGAATATTCAGGGTTGATTTCCTTTAGGATTGATGGGTTTCATCTTCTTGCAGTGAAGGGACTCTTGAGAGTCTTCACTCCAGAACACAATTTGAAAGAATCAATTCTTTGGCACTCAGCTTTCTTTATGGTCCAACTCTCATATCTATATATGACTACTGGAAAAACCATAGCTTTGGCTAGATGGACCTTTATTGGCAAAGTGATGCCTCTGCTTTTTAATATGCTGTCAAGGTTTGTCATAGCTTTTCTTCCAAGGAGCAAGTGTCTTTCAATTTTGTGGCTGCAGTCACCGTCCACAGATTTTGGAGCCCAAGAAAATAAAATTTGTCACTACTTCCACTTTTTCCCCATCTATTTGCCGTGAAGTGATGAGACCAGATGCCATGATGTTAGTTTTTTGACTGTTGAGCTTTAGGACAGCTTTTTCATTCTTCTCTTTCATATTAAACATAAGAAATCAATGCTAGACCTTTTGCCTTTACAGAGTCCAATGTCAGGAATATTTCTTGCCGCTTTACCTGAATTTCCCTTCCCTCTGTTTTTAAATCTTTTCTTTCATCTTACTCCAGGTGGTAATCAGCCTCAGGGTAAGGAGACAGAAATGCAAGTTTGCATCTGAAAACACCATTTGGATCATATTTTATTAATGTTGTGCTAACAGTACCCCCCAAAATAGACAGTAGTTATTTAAATTGGTGTATGAGAGAGCTCTTATCACTATACACTGAGAAAGAAAAGAAATGGAGGGGGGGGCAAAAATTCTAACACTGAGCCAGTAATTAGGGAGAATAAATTATGATGCTTCATCTCTGAACAACAGCACCTCAACTGCTCCTGGGATGACAGGCCCCACCAGAAACCCCTTTCAGTGGCTGGGAGGCAGACTGCAACATAGTCTAGATGCTTTCTGGGTGGCACCAACCTGGAGTGACTGGCCAGCAGGAATATCTGCTTTAGGCATCAAAATGGCAGGAAGAAAATGCAGAGCAAGTGGGGCACAATACCTCGCTAAGAAGCAGAACACTGCTAAAAATGGTTTGTTCAGTAGCTTTTGCCTTTGGGAATCTTTTCAAGCTGGGCTAACTAGGCCCTGAGTGGATCCTACAGGGGAACTTGCTGTAGCTCATTTGGGGTACAGAATAAAGGAAAGGATTTAAAGCAAGTGTCCTGTCCCCATTTTAAGGGAAGAAACCCAAACCAATACCAAGGATGGATTGTTGCTTCTTTTCAATCCTTAAACAACGAAGAACTTAAGGGACTTCCCTGATGGTCCAGTGGTTAAGAATCTGCCTGCCAAGGCAGGAGACATGGGTTCAATCCCTGATCCAAGAAGACAGGCCACAGAGCTACTAAGCCTATGCACCACAACTACTGAGCCTATGCTCTGGAGCCCCCAACCACAGCTACTGAGCCCACGTACTATAACTACTGAACCCTGCGTGCCTAGAGCTGGTGCTCCGCAGCAAGAGAAGCCACTGCCAATGAGAAGCCCACGCACCGCAACTGGAGAGTAGCCCCGGCTCACCACAACCAGGGAAAAGCCCACAGACAGCAACAAAGACGCAGCACAGTCAAAAATAAGTAAGGGAGAACTTTAAAAGTTGGGTTAGTTCTTTACGGGAAATTTAGTCAACAAACATTTATTTAGTACTTCCCATGTGAAAATCGGAGAAGGCAATGGCACCCCACTCCAGTACTCTGGCCTGGAAAATCCCATGGACAGAGGGGCCTGGTGGGCTGCAGTCCATGGGGTCACTAGGAGTTGGACACAACTGAGCAACTCCACTTTATTTTTTCACTTTCATGCATTGGAGAAGGAAATGGCAACCCACTCCAGTGTTCTTGCCTGGAGAATCCCAGGGACGAGGGAGCCTGGTGGGCTGCTGTCTATGGGGTCACACAGAGTCGGACACGACTGAAGCGACTTAGTAGCAGCAGCAGCAGCATGTGAAAATAAAGTGTGTGTGCTGTCGCTCAGTCGTGTCCAACTCTTTGCAACCCCGTGGACTATATAGCCCACCAGGTTCCTCTGTCCATGGGATTTTCCAGGCAAGAATACTGGAGTGGGTTGCCATTTCCTTCTCCAGTGGATCTGCCCAACCCAGGGATCAAACCCATGTCTCTTGCATCTCCTGCTTTAGCAGTAGGGTTCTTACCAGCTGAGCCACTGGGGAAGCCCAGAAAATAATGGGCTCTGGCAAAAAAAATTTTTAAATATGTAATATGTAAGAAGTGATTCCATTTTTTAAGTATACAGATATTTATACAAGTAACGATGATACAGTCCAGAATTAAGTGCTTGCTATAGGAAAGGTACCACCACAGGTTCCCACACCACCCACAGAGTGGGAGGATCAGGGAAGGTTTCAGGAAAGCCACAGTATTTGAGCTGAGCCTTTTAGTCCGCCAATGGCAGTAACAGATGGAGAGGATATGGGAGGGCACGGCAGGCTGGGAGCACAGCTGAGAGCAAAGGCTCAGCGGCCTGGAGTGCAAAGCACATCTGGGAAGCAGCAGTGCTCCCTGTAGACTGGAAGAAAAAGCTAAAGTAGAAAATGATGTCCCTAGCCCCGATATTTATATATTTCAAACAACTAGCTTAAACTGAACCATCACACAGTGTTGGCTGGGGCCAACACACATAAAAGAGACCCTACTGTATAGTCCTCTCTCCTTGCGTTTCGATGGAACCTATGACTTGCTTCTGACCCACAGACTATGTCACAAGTGATAGGCTGTCACTTTTTTGATACATCATATGTCACAGGCTGTTTTTCCCATGGCCATGCTGTTACATATCAGACTTTATCTTAGCAGACAGCAGAGACAGAGGCTCCCTTGCTGGCTTTAAAGAAGTAAACTGTCTTATTATGAGAGGGTCATATAGTAGGCAGCCTGCAGTAGCTGAACAGTACCTCCAACCAACCGCCAACAAGAAAAGGGGAAGACAACTCATGCCAACTATCAGAGGGAATATGTAAGTACATCTTTCCCCAGTCAAGCCTCAGAATAGACATCTACATTACAGCCTAGGATGTCTTTATCATCTAAATAAGCTTTCCTTGGACTTCTAGCCCATGGAAACTGAAATAAGTGGACATCTTTTTAAAGCCACTAAGTTTATGGTAATTTGTTATCCAGCAAAGAAAACTAATATATTGACTTCAATAAATATTGAAAAGGACTGGCATTCAAGACCAGAGCAGGAAAGCCCTTGAATACCTATATTCAGTTCAGTTCAGTTCAGTCGCTCAGTTGTGTCTGACTCTTTGCGACCCCATGAACTGCAGCATGCCAGGCCTCCCTGTCCATCACCAACTCCCGGAGTCCACCCAAACACACGTCCATTGAGTCGGTGATGCCATCCAACCATCTCATCCTCTGTCGTTCCCTTCTCCTCCTGCCCTCAATCTTTCCCAGCATCAGGGTCTTTTCCAATGAGTCAGCTCTTCACATCAGGTGGCCAAAGTACTGGAGTTTCAGCTTCAACATCAGTCTTCCAATGAACACCCAGGATTGATCTCCTTTAGGATGGAATGATTGGATCTCCCTGCAGTCCAAGAGACTCTCAAGAGTCTTCCTCCAACACCACAGTTCAAAAGCATCAGTTCTTTGACCTATATTCAACATACCTGTGATTAGTCATTATTGCCCAATACCCTGTTTTGTTTCTGACAATTATAAACATCTTATTAAATGAACTAACATATGTATAGGGTGCTCAGCACAGTGCCTGGAATGTAATGAATGCTATAAGTGTTAACCATTATTAATATCATTGTTGCTATTATCATTACTATTTCTTGCTATGAATAAATTTCCTCAAGAGAAATAAGATGCTGTTAAGACAAAGTTCACCTAAGAGACGTTGTTCTCCGGGACTTCCCTGATGGTCCAGTGGTCAGGACTCTGCACTTCCACTGTGGGGAACTGAGATCCCGAAAGCCATGCAGCACTGCCAAAAATTTTTAAAAAGTAAAAGAAACACTATTCTCCTTTGGTCTTCTCCTTTGGGAGCTTCAAGGATTCAAAGAAAACAACCTATGAAAAACCACTAAGGAAAATACACATATTCACACATGCACAACCTTCTGCCTACAGTTTCAAGGGGCTCTTAGATAAGAACCAATATTCTAAAAGAACACTGGGGCACTCCAAGCCAAATGGGAGAGTCTCCTGAAGGCCCCAAGAGACAATGTTCTCGGATCCTCTGATTTCACCCTCAGCTCTGATGCCAAAACTTCGCAACTATCATCTTTGGCTAGTGCCAGTTTAAAGCGCTGCTCAAAATCAAAAAGGGTGTTTTCCCAGGATAGAAAGCATTCTCACTTCCAGCTCTCCTGAGTGGTGGGCCGAGACTTATACCTTCAGGCTGCTAAGTGAGAAGACCCTCCACACACCTGTATTACAAAACCAGCCACAGAAAGTTCTCCTTGGGCTTCCTAGACATCTTATGCACTGTACACAGAATCCAGGCAGGTGACACCAATACTCCCTTGAGCTTCACGCTTCTCATGAAGCACTGCCGCCTGTTGATTCCTGCCGTAGGGAGCACATGGGAAATGAAGGGACTATTCCAATCTCATGCGAGTCCACCATCCACAATACAAACAACTGTGGTCAGAGTTGCCCATCCTACACTGAATATTCCATGTAGCTAGTCCAGATGTAAACGCAGGCTTCAGAGGCTGCCTGATTCAATTTCTCTATTTCAAACTGACAACTGGGTGTTCTAAGGATTGCAAAACATTCAAAACCAGAATTTTAGCTTCCTGCCTGGGGAAAATTTTTTAAATGGACATGGAAATGTAATGAACAATGTGTGGACCAATGAACAAAATACAATGTGCATGGAATTGGTGAAAAGTGAATCTCATACTTACATCAACACATTCCATTGATTTATTGTGAAATGCATATCTTACAAATATATATGTGTGTGTGTGTGTGTGAGCATGTGTGTGCATGCATGTGTATATATTACATTTACACAGTGGGTTAAAATTAATAATCAAATTTGCACATCACTTTTAATTAAATCCACATCTTTCCTGTCCCCCAGCTGTTGGCCCGGTGTTTATGTGGAGTACATCTGGCAGCCCTCAGCATTCTCCACAGTCACCCATCCTCTCAGTCCCCAGATACACCTGCTTTCTGCAGCTGGTCCCCAACAGGTGCAACGGAAAGCCTGGTTGATGGGCATTATAAACACCCCTGCTGTTGAGCGTCTGGGAGGTAACAAAGGGCCGAATTCCAACTTCAGTGTTCCTTCCTCCAGCAGAAGTGAAAACACCCTGTGTGATCACAACATGCTGGAGTCCCCATCAGTCACTTTCCCACTCCAGGAAGAAACGCTTCAGGTCAACAGGGCGTTAACAGCTGTGCCACCTTCTGGGTTATTAACGAAGGTCCCCACGGGGAGCTGGGCCTTGGTCATTCTTGTTTGTTTGAGCTTCTAAGCCCACGGCCAGCAGCCTGGATGCTCTATCTCCATGTGTCCTAATGAGCAAGGCACCAATTTCCTCATGGTCCTCCAGTTTGTAACCATTAGCCACCTGGTTTTGATTGGGGAGCCCAGAGACCAATGCTTCCCACAGTACTGCCAAATGAAAAACATGTGGCAGCATCACATACTGTGAGAAATTACTATTCTGCAATTCCTTGTTGATAGAATGGTAGGTATTTCAAAGCAAGAGGAGTTCAGGATAATGTGCAGGGTCTTTTTGTTTTGTTGTGTTGTGTGTTGGTTCTTATTATCCCAAACCCTGAAATTTGGGAAAGGGTTCAAATTATTTTTCCTGTGGTGAT
Source organism: Bos grunniens (assembly GCF_055505025.1). Classification (NCBI taxonomy): domain Eukaryota; kingdom Metazoa; phylum Chordata; class Mammalia; order Artiodactyla; family Bovidae; genus Bos; species Bos grunniens. Next base: position 43,698,138 of record NC_141175.1, read on the forward strand.
CTGAAAAATACCTCATTCTATACTGAAAGCATCCATGCAATTAGTCCAGAGATAAATACAGGCTCTAAAACTATGCTCCATGGCACCCAGGTTAATGGACTAACGCTATAAAGTAATAGGTTACAACAAGGAATTTCAATACAATTAAAACCATAAAGCTAATGATGATCTGTTTCAAATGAAGCTCTAGATGAAAATAAAGCACTAAAAGTCACTTGTTCATTAAACAGTTTTGGTTCCACTTGCAGAAGTTCACAGGGGGCGTTAGTCATCTAATGTGTAAGATGCACTGGAAATAAAATTCATAAAAATGGCCTTCATTCCGCTATTTATTCTGACACTCTTGCCTCCAGGCCAACTCATGCCTGTAAGGCAGAGTTCAAGTACCACTTCATTTGAATCTTCCTGTAGCTTTTTATGCAATTCCAAGCTACTGTGTACAGCCCAGGAATTAAGCTGCTCACCTGAGACACATGTAAGACTGGGTCAGGATCCTAGATGACTGTAAGCTGCAGTGATGCCCCTACTTGTTTGAAAGAGTTATCATATCACACTGTGTTCCTTAAAAGACCCTAGCTATCCCCAGGTAGTTTCTGCTGCTCTGGGTGAATCTAGATCCTGCAGGCAACGACTATTTTGACTTCTTTATTCCTTATTATGTAGTTAAAGAATCCCTTGGGGCTTTCCTTGGTGGCTGAGTGGTAAAGAATGCACCTGCCAATGCCGGAGAGAAGGTTCAACCCCTGGGTCATGAAGATCCCCTAGATAAGGAAATGGCTACCCACTCCAGTATTCTTGCCTGGGAAATCCCATGGACAGAGGAGCCTGGCGGGCTACAGACCATGGGGCTGCAAAAAGTCACACAGGACTTAGCAACTGAACAGCAATGACCACAAAGACCCTCTTGGTCTTCTTCTGGCTTTCCCCCACTCAAAACCTCTAATATTGCTGAAAATAGGAGACAACCTCTGGGCATGACTATACTATCCACCAACAAACACATGAGCATTATGTCCAAAAATGCAGAAACAAGATGCTCTCAGATCTGTGTGCTGTATTCCTAAAGTCAGTGTTCCCACGGGGGAGGAAATGGTGCTCTACATTCTTAGTGCCTGCTGCTTATGTGCTGTGTGCCCAGAGGATGTGTCTCTAGGCATAAAAGGCCAAAAAGACAACCACATCCAATTGGAGCTTTCAGCAGAACACATCCATTGGCAAGTGAAAGCTCTGTATGTGGTTTTCCTTACACAAAATGACTTGTAACTTCTGTCTCTTACAGATATTATCCACCTAAAATCTTAATGCTTTGACAAGCAAGTCAAGGGTGAAAAAATGCTGCTTTGTCTCTTCTCTGTGGTCTGTGTTATGATTCTAAGACTAAGGACCTGCCAGAACCTGATTCATCCACCCAGCCAATAGGGTTGAGGGTAAGAAGACTAGAAAGAAAGAACTGCTTCTATGTTATCCATCACAGTTCTATCCCTTGGCTGGGTGTCTTCCCCTGTGACTCTTGATGTCTTTTCCACTCTTCCCTCCTCACTTCTATGTGCCAAGAGGCTGACATATATGGATGACACCAAGGGCTAACCAGTCCTCTGACTTTTAGCTGGCTTGGAGCCACAGAAACCATGAGGAGGAGGCGGAGAGTAAAAGCCAAGCATCTGTTCCTGCCGCCCCTTCCTGCAGGTGGCCCTGGTTTGGCTGAGTTCTTCTCCTGGCCTTCGGCTCCCATCAGCCAGTCCTCTCCATGGACCTGCGTCATGTCCCATAGTGCTCTTCTCTTGCCCCTTAAACCCCGGAGGTAACCAAGCTCCCCACTGTTCCTTCCCAGTGTGCCACACTCCCTCTGGCTGGCTTCTGGTATCTCAGCTTGCACCTTTGTGATCCACTTTGTAAATTCCTAGCTTGAAGTTTCCACTATTTCTTTCCAGGATTCTGACTGACATAATCAAAATCATACCTAAAAACAAATGACTAACCCAATAAAACCTGGATTTGGGGGAATCAAACATTTTCTCATCTAACAATAAGCAGTATAGAAACCAACCATAGAGTACAGATATACAAGCCACAGGAACCACTGCCCACTTACTCATTCCTTCAATAATATCCACCAAGCTTTATGTGTCAGGCACCATTCTCAGAGGAAATGATGATATCCCAGCTCTTCTGCTATGCTTAGTTGCTCAGTCGTGTCCAACTCTTTGCGATCCCATGGAGCCTGCCAGGCTCCTCTGTCCATGGGGATTCTCCAGGCAAGAATACTGGAATGGGTTGCCATGCCCTTCTCCAGGGGATCTTCCAAACCCAGGGATCAAACCCAGGTCTCCCTCATTGAAGGCAGATTCTTTACCCTCTGAGCCACCAGGGAAGCCCATCCCAGCTCTTAGGGATAATCTAGAAAATGATCTCCCTACTGCAAATGTTACATGTCTGTTTTTGGTACAATTATTCAATATAAAGCAAAAAAGTAATTCAGTAAATTAACATGTGCTGTGGAAAATGGTCAAGAACCTGGCAGGTCTAACAGTAGCATCACATTATATATCCATTGTTCTCAAATTTAGTTTTAAACGAGAATCACATGTGAGCTTTCTAAACCTACAGATGATTCATCTCCACCCTCAGAAGGTGCTATGCTATGCTATGCTAAGTCACTTCGGTCGTGTCCAACTCTGTGTGACCCCATAGACGGCAGACACCGGCTCCCCCATCCCTGGGATTCTCCAGGCAAGAACACTGGAGTGGGTTGCCATTTCCTTCTCCAATGCATGAAAGTGAAAAGTGAAAGTGAAGTCGTTCAGTCCTGTCCGACTCTTAGCGACCCCATGGACTGTAGCCTACCAGGCTCCTTCATCCATGGGATTTTCCAGGCAAGAGTACTGGAGTGGGGTGCCATTGCCTTCAGAAGGTGCTGGGGCACCTAAATGATTCTTATTCATCAATGTCTGAGTTGCTGCAATCCTGTTAGTCTTGGCACCACAAAATCTTGGTTAGGAAGGTATATTCACCATGGTGTACTTAATCAATTTCCCACCATTGAATATTTAAATTCTTTTTAATATTTGACTATTATGAATAATAGCTTCCCTGGTGGCTCACTGGTTAAGAATCTGCCTGCCAATGCAGGAGATGCGGGTTCAATCCTGGATCTGGGGAGATCCCCTGGAGAAGGAAATGGCAACCCACTCCAGAATTCTTGCCTGGGAAATCCCATGGACAGAGGAACCTTGCAAGGTTACAGTCCACAGGACGGCAAAAGAGTCAGACGCAACTTAGTGACTAAACAACAACACTATAAATAACAATGCGACAAACATCTTTGGACATATTTATTAGTACAGATTTTTTAATAACTTACTTTATAATAATATATTTATAAAAGAGAAATTACTGAGTCAAAAAGGATGTGAATTCTTTTTAATTCTTAATACATTTTGCTAAATTGATTTCTATAATGCTTATGCCAATTTACATTTCAAATAGTGATGCCTGCAAATGTATTTCGAGGCATCCTTACCAACACTGAAGAACATCTAATTCTGTCAATTGGATAAGCAGAAATGGTATCGCATTTCAATTTGCATTTCTTTTTTAGTGAAGTTGAACTTTTTATGTTATTAATCGTTTACATTTATTCTCCTATAAAGAGTCTCTGGTCTCTGTTGGACCAGTCTTAAATTACTTCCTTGTCAAATATTTAAACTTAGTCTATCATTGATTTTTCCCCCTTTTTATGAGTCTACATCTCCAGTTTTATAATTGAAGTAGTAGGGGAAAAATCAAAGCTCCTTTAAAGAAATTCAGTTTATTGCTAAGTTGTGAAAACATATTCCTGTACTAACTTCAAGGAAGTGCTTCCCTGATGCTGTAGACAGAGAGATTCGACCATAAAACTGAAACTGCATACTTTTACTTTGCTGTAACATTTTTGTGTTCCAACTTGTAGCAAGGAAAGGCAAATGCGTATTTCTTTCTTTGAGGAATGGCTGTTTGCTCGGCAGTTTTTATTAATAAACTAAAAAAAGAAGAAAGAAAGGAAAAGAAATAAAGATAAAACTCTAATCCACATTTCTCTGGACCAGAGTAAAATAACTACACAAATCACAGTGATGTCACAAACACTAATACTATGGTACCTGCTTATGAAACACTGAAGTCATGGAAATAGCTCAAAATACAGTAACAGTTTCATACTGTGAATGCAAAAGAGTGTATATGCAACATGATGCAACTGAGAAATTTAAATCTTCCAATAAGCGCACTGTGAACACTGAACTCAATACTGCAAGTTAAATCAACACGAGTTTTGTTAAGCACTTACGTGGCTCAGATGGTAAAGCATCTGTCTACAATGAGGGAGATCCGGGTTTGAGCCCTGGGTTGGGAAGATCCCCTGGAGAAGGAAATGGCAATCCACTCCAGTACTATTGCCTGGAAAATCCCATGGACAGAGGAGCCTGGTAGGCTACAGTCTATGAGGTCGCAAAGAGTCAGACACGACTGAGCGACTTCATTTTCATTTTCACTCTCATTCATATATACATATATGTACGCGTATGTGTGTATGTATATTCCTCCATATACTCCAAGAAATATATGACTTGATTCCTGATATTGGCTGGCTTAGAATCACACTACCCAAACACATACTTTTTAAGAGTAACTTTTGAGGGCAAAGCCATACACTGTCAATAAGAATGTAATTGGAATAACTTCTCATGAAAAGCAATTTTCGATATATATCAAATCCTTAAAATTGCTTATACTTTTAGATTAAATTGCCTATACTTTTAAATTATATTATTTTTAACTTCACTTCTGAGGCTTTATCCACAGAAGCCCTAAATATAGGAAGAGTTTTATGCACAAATGTGTTCACAGAGGTAACATGTATACAACGAAAGAATGTCAACTTAAATGCAGTCTATAAGCTTGTTCATTCAGAATGATCACCACTGTGTAAAGTAAAAAGATAAGTAAAGAAGACAAAAAAAGCAAAATGTTAACAGGGGTTATTTATGCCTTTTATGTATTTTTCCAAATTTCCTGTGTGAAAGCAAGAATACTGGAGTGAGTAGCCATTCCTTTCTCCAGGGGATCTTCCTGATCCAAGGATTGAACCCAGGTTTTCCGCAATGCAGGCAGATTCTTTACCATCTGAGCCACCAGGGAATGGAGTAGAGGCTTTGCTTTCAAAATGAAAAAATGTATATAATACTATGTAATACTATATAATACCAAGGCTGTCCCCACTTGTTTTGGTTTTTGCTTACCTGGGGCATTGCAGGAAATGGAAATGGGAGACTTTACTAAGGAACCCTGAGAAACCAGACTTTTCCTCTCAGTTTGAGCCCTCAGGAAGGGATGCATAATGTGTCTTCATTTGGCTCTGTGGCTCCCCACATTTTATTCACTAATTCCTCTGCCTATGTGGATTCTCAGTAAGTGCTGTCTGAAGGAAAGCAGTTAGGGTCCCCAAATCCAAAAAGCATTCACGGTGGACACTGCTATTTTGAAGGGCCTTATCACAGTGTATCAAGAGTATTCCCACCCAGCCAGCCAACCTTGCCTTGGGGCAGGAATCCCTTTAAAGGAGGAAAACATACATATCATATGTGTGTGTGTTTATCTGTATATCCTCTACATCTCGATTTCTCAACCTCTCAGTACTATGGGCCAAGTAATTCTTTGTGAGGAGGGACTGTACTGTGTACTACAAGGATGTTTAGCAGCATCCTTGGCCTCAATCCTCTAGATGCCAGTTGTGACAACCAAAAATGTCACCAAATACTGACAAACGCCCCTGGAGAGCAAAATCCCCATCTGTTTGAGAACCACTTCTGTACATCTAAGTGGCTCCAGGAATACAGTAGATACTCAATAAATATTTTCTGACTTGACTAGAAAGAAGAGAGGAGAAGAATACTGGAGGAGAGATTGGCCAGGAAATCAATGGGCAAAAGCCTGAATCCCTGTGTCTTCAGGACAGAGGAGATCTAAATCCAGTCCAGGTCAACCCCTTTACCATTTGGGAACTCAGTCTCTTTGGCTATAAATGCAGGTGGTTACACTAGAATCGTAATGTTCACTTACAGTTCGACAACTCTAACTTTGCACAAAGCCTGGAGCATAGTAGATACTCAATAAATATTTAATAACATTTACTGGACACCTACTCTGTGCCAGGCTTTGAGCTAAGTATTTTACACACATTATGTTGTTTAATAGTCACAGCATCTCTCTGAGGTAGGAACTAAAATGTTTAAGTCAACTTTACAGATGGGGATCAAAAAGCCCAGAGAAATTATATAGTAACATTGTCTGGTGATGAGATTGGAGCTGAGATATATTTAACCCTGGAGCCTGCACTCATGACCATCATACAAGACACATACACATTACCCCAGAACAGGCTGGAGGAAGAAAGATCTTAAAATAAATGAGAACTTAAGCCCTGGAAATACACATCAAGGAGGTCAAGAATCTCAGTGTTGGCAATCAAAACCTGAGCCATCTTCTTGTCTGACCTTTACCTGTGGTTTAGCAGACACTGGACAAAGTGGAGGCTTCATACTTCTCTGAAAATGCCAAATTCTTCCAGAGCAGCTTCAGATCACACCGTTAGGGCTGGTGGATTTTGTTTCTGGTGTGACATAACACTCAGATGAGTGCTAAATGTGCACCTAATTCCTTAATTCCCTACACCCCACAACAATTCATCAATAAGGCTCAATAGGCCTACCTCTCCAGTCGGGAGCTTCCTTCCCACTTCCTACTCCAGGTCGCCATCACCTCTTTCCCACATTGCCAGAACCCATGTGCTCCCTCTCACTCATCTCCCAAGCAAAAGGATCCCATCAAAAGTGACATTCAATCATGTCACTCACATGCTTTATACCCTTCAATGACCTCACCTTGTCCTTATAATAAAAGTCAAAGTCCTGGCAACAGCCTACAAGCCCCCACTATTTGGCTCCTGCTTCATCTTGTCTTCATCTTGTCTCTAGGGACTTCCCTGGTGGCTCAGATGGTAAAGCATCTGTCTACAATGTGGGAGACCTGGGTTCAATCCCTGGGTTGGGAAGATCCCCTGGAGAAGGAAATGGCAATCTACTCAAGTACTATTGCCTGGAAAATCCCATGGACAGAGGAGTCTGGTAGGCTACAGTCCATGGGGTTGCAAAGAGTCGGACACGACTGAGTGATTTCACTTTCTTTCACTTTCATCTTGTCAACTCTGCCCCTACCACACAGGACTTTTCACTGCTTCTCAAATGTGCTGCGCCTATTCTCACCTTAGGGCCTCTGCACTCAGTGTCTCCTATGATTGTAAGGCTCTGACAATTTTCCTATGTCAAGCTCCTTCTTGGTAACTCAGGTCTCAGCTAAAATGGCACCACCATGGGTAAGACCATTTCCAGATCTCACAACAGAAATTCCTATCTCTCCCCACAACCATTATTACATCACTCTGTTGTATCTTCATCATAGCATTTCACTCTACATTAAAATATTTATTTAGTTACTTTTTGATGATCTTTCTCATGTTGGAATACATGCCCTAAAAGAGTGATGCCTGACATAAAACATGTGCTCAATAATTATTTGATGAATAAATAAAAGTGGACAAAGACCTTGTTTTATTTAATGATGTATGCCCAGTGACTAGGGCAGCTCTAGCCAATAGAAATATTATATGAGCCACATATACAATTCTAAATTTTCTAGTAGTCACATTTTAAATATAAACAGGCTAAATTTATTTCAATAATTATTTTATTTTACCAAATATATTCAAAATGTCATTTCAACGTGTAATTACTATAAAAAACTATTGGATATTTTACATTTCTTTCTTCACATCAAGCCTTTTAAACATTGTGTGTATTTTATATTTACAGAGCATCTCAATTCAGACTAGCCACATTCCAAGTGTTCAACACCACAGGCAGCTTGTGGCTGCCCTACCAGAAAGCACACCTTTAGAAAAGTGTCTGGCACACAGAAAGTGGTCAATAAGTATTGGCCAAATGAATGAGTGAACTAAAGCCTGAGTTAAGAACTTCTGTTAAACCGCATTTGTACTCACTTCACTTGTTGGTTAGTTGATTGGTGGGTTAGTGTTTTGGTTTTGATCATCTAAATACAGGACTTCACCTTTATTACTATCAAGTGTTTTTTTTTTTTAATTTTTTACATTTAGCTCTGGATTTAGTCTTCCAAGATTACTGATGTACCAAATTCTATCATCTAACATATGTCTTGGTCCTCCCAGTCTCATGTCATGTTCAAACATGGTTACCATGCCATTTATACTGAGAAAAGCTTGGCCAGGCCTAGTCTAAGACAGATTTCTGCAGGATGTCTTACACTGATACATCAGCCATCCATCTTTCAAGTTCTACCCTCTATACAAGTAGCTAAACAATGCCATACCTCTGATTACCCAGTTTTCTCACAAGAACATCACTTGCGATAGAAACCAGCATGTGGCTGAATCTATAAGAACTCCAATGGAAAGTATGTTTACAAGTTTAAAGGGCATACTCACAATCTAAAAAAAAAAAAAAAAGAACATCACTTGCAGATTAGGAATCAAGCAATGCCTCAAGAAGTCCTTGGCTCAGCACAGTACCTTCTCATTTACTTGTTCTATTCTGCAAATATATTGGTATCTCTATGTAACTGGTTTTTGTTTTTTTTTTTTAAAACACTGTTTATGACTAAATAATGACACAGTCCTTAGCAACCCATGTGGTGATTCTTTTACTTGCAGGCACTAAAAGACCAGTAGATGAAAGGCAATTATTTAGCTGATGAGGAAACCTCGCTGATGCCTTAGCTTTCCCACTTTAACATTATGTTTTATTTCTCTAATCTTCAACTACAAAGGAACTCTATAATGTTAAACAATAAATCTGTGTATATTGAGAAATTATCTCAAAAAGGAAACTACAACACTGTTGATAAAGAGAAAAAGTAAAAAAAAAAAAAAGAGAGAGAGAGAGAGAGAGAGATGAATAATGTTCACTAAAAACAAACAAGCAAAGATAAAATAAATAAAAAGTGAAATACTAGGTTCAGTAATAATTGAGAGTTATACTATAGAGCATTTACTCTGTGCCAGGCATGGTTGTTTCATTCCTTCACTTCTTCTCTAAAACCCTTTTGATATAAATCTGATTGTTGTCATCCCAATTTTAATCCTAATTGGATATCCTAAATAAAATGTGAACCTCCATATACATCTTCCAAGAATACACAAACCTGGCTCCTGTTTCGTCATTTCTCACCACCAATGTGTTTCCCAAACTGTGGTCTTGCAAACCACCCCTATCAGGGTCATTGGACTGCACCTTTACAGTGGAGCATCCCAGGCCTGACAATATTCCTAGTGAATCAAACACTCTGGGGAAAAAACCTGTGAACCTTCTTACTGAACATGTTCCCCAAGTGATTCCAATGCACATTAAAGTCTATGAACCACTAGCCTAGGGTTCACATTACAAGAGACTGTAAATAAAGAGCTCTTCTAAAGTGTTATATTCCCACTTAACACAGATCGGAATCACATGAAAAACATTTTCAAAATAAAAACTCCTAGGTCACAGTCCAGGTAGTGAAAATTAGTATCTCTTGGGATTATACCTGGAAATATGTATTTTTAATACAAAAATACATATTTTTGTATTTTTAATATAAAAATTCCCCTGGCTCTTAAGAAGCAGCAGGCCAGACTGTGATCAGTTGATGAATATTTGTAAATCACCCTGACTAGTTCATGTGGTCAAACTTGTCCAAATTTTATGCTATCAGTAAATCAGAATTAGTGATTATATAATTTTACAGAAAAGAGGGAAAGAAAATATAATGGGTGGTAACTTGCTCTTGAAATGTTTATTTTCCTCTATGGGAAAAAATATTTATTCAACTCAAAACTCTGAAAAATAAATAATAATCAGCAGTTCTGGGAAGACAAGTAGGTATAAATGATATAACCTTAAGTAATCAGTTATTTGGTTAATTCCCTGGATTCCAAAGGGAGAAGGGTTTTCATAATTCAATCTCTAAATATTGTACAGGTGATGCTATTTTTGGAATTTTTATTCATGATTCCCATTCATCAAATGCGAGACATCTGCTCTCATATGAGATCTATTCCTCCTACAGTTCCTAGTGTCAATGCAATCTGCATGTGAGGTCCCATGTAATTCAACTGAACAGGATGCCCACGTGATAAAGAAAATGTGTAAACTTTGGCAATGAGAAACCAGTACTAATCAGCTGCCAACTGACTCATAAGCTAGTCCACAAAATATAAGCACCAGTGCTATTTTTGAAGAAGTCAGCAACCCAGCTGGCAGAAAGAAAGAAAGTGCCAAGGAGTCTGGATGAAGAAGAAAGTAATGCCTAAACAAGGAATTAAAGCACTCAGAAAGCCATTCTGCTCCACAGTCTATCAGTGCGACTGCAGGTCCCTCTGGAAATATCCTAGACACACCATATTCTCTCAGTATTTATTGAAAGCCTTTTATGTAGTATCCTAAGGAGAAAACCCAAAAGGAATAACAAGGTAAAATAAGGCTGCATGTGGTCATGAAATAGCAGCAGGAACTGGGCAGGCCCCAAACACAAAGACCTTACACCAGCTGCTGGGAGAAAGTAGAGTCCAGAGTTGTGGACTCTAAGAACTGGAAGTGTGGGCCCATCAGAACAAGCCCATGCTTTGTGTTTCAACAAGAAACACAACAGAGGATGCCCAGCTTCTGGAAGAAAGAGTGGTTGACATGAAGTCCTCTATACTTATGAGAGGAAGCCCTTGTGTTTTCAAAGTGTGAGGGTATCAGTTCTCCACATAGCAGAGTCAGGTCAGCTGGGAAAGTGGGAGATGTGAACAGAAATGCAGATGTGACGAAAGCAAAATATATACAAAGTAGAAGTCCTTTCAATGGAACCTCACTGAAACACCTCATCAGACTAACCAAAATCCCCTATTCTCTCTCTAAAACCCAGACATATGAAGCACATACTGAATACCTAAAGTCAGAGGCTGTTCTCCAATATTCCTGGATACCTCCACTTCTACCACCTATAACAAGAGGCCCAACCTGTCTATGGCAAATGAACCTCATACTGTAAGTATGCAATTGGGTAAATGTATAGAAATGTGATAGGAGAACTAAAACAGAGTGGTCTCCAAGAAAACGAAATTGCACTGAGAGGACATAACGAGCCACTTTTTTAATTCACTGTGGAATTGGGGGTAGGTTTAACAACTGTTAAAGATTGAGAATATTGTAAAAATTTTAAAGGACCCAAATGAAGGAAATGGAGAAAGTTTGATTTACATAAGAAAGATGTCTCGGAATTCTAGTTGTTGCTGGTGGTGGTGTTCCGTCACTAAGTCATGTCCAGGTCTTTGTGACCCCATGGACGGCAGCACACCAGGCTTCTCTGTCCTCCACTATCTCCCAGAGTTTGCTCAAATTCATGTCCATTCAGTCAGTGGTGCTATCTAACCATCTCATCCTCTGCCATTCCCTTCTTTTGCCTTCAATCTTTCCCAATATCAAGATCCAAAGAGTCGGCTATTCATATCAGGTGGCCAAAGTATTGGATCTTCACCTTCAGCATCCGTCCTTCTAGTGAATATTCAGGGTTGATTTCCTTAGGATTGACTGGTTTGATCTCTGTGCTGTCCCAGGGACTCTCAAGAGTCTTCTCCAGCACCACAGCTTGAAAACATCAATTCTTCAACAGTCAGCCTTCTCTATGGTCCAATTCTCTGGTCTGTACATGACTACTTGAAAAACCATAGCTTTGACAGTACAGACCTTTGTCGGCAAAGTGATGCCTCTGCTTTTTAATACACTGTCTAGGTTTATCATAGCTTTTCTTCCAAGGAGCAGGCATCTTTTCATTTCATGGCTGCAGTTACCATCCGCAGTAATTTTGGAGCCCAAGAAAATGAAATCCACCACTGCTTCCACTTTTTCCCCATCTATTTGCCATGAAGTGATGGGACTACATGCCATGATCTTAATTTTTTTTAATGTTGACTTTTAAGCCTGCTTTTTTCACTCTCCTCTTTCACCCTCATCAAGAGGCTCTTTTATTCCTCTTCACCTTCTGCCATTAGAGTCGTATCATCTGGATATCTGAGGTTATTGATATTTCTCCTGGCAATCTTGATTCCAGTCTGTGATTCCTCCAGCCTAGCATTTCACATGATGTACTCTGCATATAAGTTAAATTAGCAGGGTGACAATATACAGACCTGTTGCACTGCTTCCCCAATTTCGAACGAGTCAGTTGTTTCATTTCCAGTTACCCCTGTTGCCTCTTGACCTGCAATCAGGTTTTTCAGGAGGGAGGTAAGGTGATCTGATATTCATATCTCTTTAAGAATTTTCCACAGTTTGTTGTGATCCACACAGTCAAAGGCTTTAGCACAGTTAATGAAGCAGAAGTATATGCTTTTCTGGAATTCCCTTGCTTTCTCTGTGATCCAAAGAATGTTGGCAATTTGATCTCTGGTTCCCTTGCCTCTTTGAAACCCAGCTTGTACATCTGGAAGGTCTCAGCTCATGTACTACTGAAACTGAGCTTGAAGGATTTTCAGCATAACCTTGCTAACATGTGAAATGAGCACAATTTTCCAGTATTCTGAACACTCTTTGGCATTGACTTTCTTTGGGATTGGGATAAAAACTGACCTTTTCCAGTCCAGTGGCCACTGCTGAGCTTTCAAAATTTGCTGACACATTGAATGCAGCACTTTAACAGCATCATCTTTCAGGACTGAAATAGCTCAGCTGGAATTCTGTCACCTCCACTAGCTTTGTTCATAGTAATGCTTACTAAGGCCCACTTGACTTTACACTCCAGAATGTCTGGCTCTAGGTGAGTGACCACACTATCGTGGTTATCTGGGTCATTAAAACCTTTATTGTATAGTTCTTCTGGGTATTTCTGCCACCTCTTCTTAATCTATTCTGCTTCTGTTAGGTCCTTACCATTTCTATCCTTTATCATGCCCATCCCTGCATGAAATGTTCCCTTGATATCCCATTTCCTTGAAAAGATCTCTAGTCTTTCCCATTCTATTGTTTTCCTCTATTTCCTTGCATTGTTCATTTAAGAAGGTCTACTTATCTCTCCTTGCTCTTCTCTGGAACTCTGCATGAAGTTGGATATATCTTTCCCTTTCACCCTTGCCTTTCACTTCTTCTCTCTCCTCAGCTATCTGTAAAGCCTCCTTAGACAACCACTTCGCCTTCTTGCATTTCTTTTTCTTTGGGATGGTTTTGGTCACTGCATTTTTTGTACAAAGTTACAAACCTCCATCCATGGTTCTTTAGGCACTCTGTCTACCATGTCTAACCCTTCAAATCCATTCATCATTTCCACCGTATAATCATAAAGGATTTTATTTAAGTCGTACCTGAATGACCTAATTGTTTTCCCCATTTTCTTCAATTTAAGCCTGAATTTTTCAATGAGCTTATGATCTGAGCCACAGTCAGCTCCAGGTCTTGTTTTTGCTGACTGTATAGAGTTTCTCCATCTTCAGCTGCAAAGAAATAATCATTCTGATTTCAGTATTGACCATCTGGGGACGTCCATGTGTAGAGTCACCTCTTGTGTTGTTGGAAAAGGGTGTTTGCTATGACCAGTGTGTTCTCTTGACAAAACTCTGTTAGCCTTTGCCTTGCTTCATTTCTGCTCCAAGGCCAAACTCGCTTGTTAGTCCAGGTATCTCTTGACTTCCTACTTTTGCATTCCAATCCCAAATAGGAAAAGGAGTTCGTCAAGGCTGTATATTGTCACCCTGTTTATTTAACTTATATGCAGAGTACATCATGAGAAATGCTGGACTGGAAGAAACACAAGCTGGAATCAAGATTGCCAGGAGAAATATCAATAACGTCAGATATGAAGATGACACCACCCTTATGGCCGAAAGTGAAGAGGAACTAAAAAGCCTCTTGATGAAAGTCAAAAAGGAGAGTGAAAAAGTTGGCTTAAAGCTCAACATTCAGAAAACGAAGATCATGGCATCCAGTCCCATCACTTCATGGGAAATAGATGGGGAAACTGTGGAAAGAGTGTTAGACTTTATTTTTCTGGGCTCCAAAATCACTACAGATGGTGACTGCAGCCATGAAATTAAAAGACACTTACTCCTTGGAAGGAAAGTTATGACCAACCTAGATAGCATATTCAAAAACAGACATTACTTTGCCAACAAAGGTTCGTCTAGTCAAGGCTATGGTTTTTCCTGTGGTCATGTATGGATGTGAGAGTTGGACTGTGAAGAAGGCTGAGCGCTGAAGAATTGATGCTTTTGAACTGTGGTGTTGGAGAAGACTCTTGAGAGTCCCTTGGACTGCAAGGAGATCCAACCAGTCCATTCTGAAGGAGATCAGCCCTGGATTTCTTTGGAAGGAATGATGCTAAAGCTGAAAACTCCAGTACTTTGGCCACCACATGTGAAGAGTTGACTCATTGGAAAAGACTCTGATGCTGGGAGGGATTGGGGGAAAGAGGAGAAGGGGACGACAGAGGATGAGATGGCTAGATGGCATCACTGACTCGAGGGACGTGAGTCTGGGTGAACTCTGGGAGTTGGTGACGGACTCGGAGGCCTGGCGTGCTGCAATTCATGGGGTCGCAGAGTCAGACATGACTGAGCGACTGACCTGATCTGATCTGATGATGAAAGACATCTATTTTTGGTATTTTAGAAGGTGTTGTGGAGAAGGCAATGGCACCCCACTCCCATACTCTTGCCTGGAAAATCCCATGGATGGAGGAGCCTGGTAGGCTGCAGTCCATGGGGTCACTAAGAGTCAGACACGACTGAGCAACTTCACTTTCACTTTTCACTTTCATGCATTGGAGAAGGAAATGGCAACCCACTCCGGTGTTCTTGCGTGGAGAATCCCAGGAACGGGGAAGCCTGATGGGCTGCCGTCTACGGGGTCACACAGAGTCAGATACGACTGAAGCGACTTAGCAGCAGCAGAAGGTGTTGCAGGTCTTCATAGAACAGGTCAACTTCAGCTTCTTCAACAACAGTTGTTGGGGCATAGACTTGGATTAGTGTGATATCGGATGGTTTGCACTGGAAAAAAACCAAGATCATTCTGTCATTTTTGAGATTGCCCCCAAGTACTGCATTTCAGACTCTCTCTTCAGACTGAGGCTGAAGCCCTCAGCCTTCAGATGAGGGCTACTCCATTTCTTCTAAGGGATTCTTGCCCACAGTAATAGATATAATGGTCATGTGAATTAAATTACCCCATTCCCATCCACTTTAGTTCACTGATTCCTAAGATATTAATGTTCACTCTTGCCGTCTCCTGCTTGACCATGTCCTATTTACTTGATGCGTGGACCCAACATTCCAGGTTTCTATGCAATATTGTTCATTATAAAATCGGGCTTTACTTTCACCACCAGACACATCCACAATTGAGCATCATTTTCGCTTTGACCCAGCTGCTTCATTCTTTTTGGAGATATTAATAATTGTCCTCTACTCTTCCCCAGTAGCATACTGGACATCTTCTAACCTGGGGGGCTTACCTTCCAGTGTCATATCTTTTTGCCCTTTCATAATGTTCATACTGGAGTGGTTTGCCATTCCTCCTCCAGTGGACCATGTTTTGTCAGACTCTTCACTATGACCCATCCACCTTGAGCAGCCCTACACGGCGTGCTCATAGCTTCACTGAGTTACACAATGAAGTGTGTAACTTCACAATAAAGGGGAGAACTCTACTTAGCAGAACCATACTCAGAGAAAAGGTTCTAATGAAAATGCGCTGCTGCTGCTGCTAAGTCACTTCAGTCACGTCCGACTCTGTGCAACCCCATAGACGGCAGCCCACCAGGCTCCCCTGTCTCTGGGATTCTCCAGGCAAAAACACTGGAGTGGGTTGCCATTTCCTTCTCCAATGCATGGAAGTGAAAAGTGAAAGTGAAGTCGCTCAGTCGTGTTTGACTCCTAGCGACCCCATGGACTGCAGCCCACCAGGCTCCTCCGTCCATGGGATTTTCCATGCAAGAGCACTGGAGTGGGGTGCTGTTGCCTTCTCCGGAAAATGTGCTAATGGAAAAGAAAAGAAGAAATCAGTGTGCAAGGAGAAAAAAAAAATTGCCCACAATCCCATTACCCAGAGTTGTAAATTAATAGGACTTCCCTGGTAGCTCAGTTGTAAAGAATCCATCTGCCAATGCAGGAGACATGGGTTTGATCTCTGATACAGGAAGATCCCACATGAGGTGGAGCAACTAAGCCCATGCACGGCAACTACTTAGCCTGTGCTCTAGAGTCCAGGAACAACAACTGCTGAGCCTATGTGCCGCAACCACTGAAGCCCATTTGCCTTAGAGCCTGAGCTCCACAACAGGAGAAGCCACCACAGTGAGAAGCCATGCATGGCAACTAGAGAGTAGCCCCCGCTCACCACAACTAG
This sequence comes from Bos grunniens, assembly GCF_055505025.1. NCBI lineage: Eukaryota > Metazoa > Chordata > Mammalia > Artiodactyla > Bovidae > Bos > Bos grunniens. The sequence goes on from NC_141175.1 coordinate 43,714,625, forward strand.
AAAAAAGCCTACACAGCAGTGAAGACCCAGCACAGCCAAGAATAATGAATTCATTATTTTTTTAAATTTTATTTTATTTTTAAACTTTACAATATTGTATTGGTTTTGCCAAATATCGAAGTGAGTCCACCACAGGTATACATGTGTTCCGCATCCTGAACCCTCGTCCCTCCTCCCTCCCCATACCATCCCTCTGGGTCGTCCCAGTGCACCAGCCCCAAGCATCCAGTATCGTGCATCGAACCTGGACTGGCGACTCGTTCCATATATGATATTATGCGTATTTCAATGCCATTCTCCCAAATCATCCCATTATTTTTAAAAATAGATGAAATGAATTTATATATATTAAAAAGGACATGCACCTATGTGTACACACGTGTGTATACACATGCTGGTTTTTTAATTGTTAAAAACACTGCTAAATGGGACTTCCCTGGTGGTCCAGTGGTTAAGAATCCACCTTGCAATGGAGGGTATGCAGGTTCAATCCCTGGTTGGGGAACTAAGACCAAACATGCTACAGAGCAACTAAGGCTACACGCCACCACCAGAGAAGCTTACTCACTGCAATGAAGAGCTGCAGTGCCGTAACTAAGATCCGACGCAGCCAAGTAAATAGACAAATAATTTTTAAATGCTGTTATATAATTCATCTTTCTTCATTAATAAATCATGACTATCTTCTGACATCAATAAATATTTATCTATACTACCTTCTCAATGACCTTGTAGCATTCCATTTTACAGATACATACAATTGATCCAATAAATCCCCTTCTGTTGGATTTTTAAGGTGATTCCCATTTGTATCTGTTATCAGCAATGCTGCCACCATTGTGCACAGCCTTCACTATTTCCTTAGGACATATTCTGATGGTTGTAATTTAATATACCAGAGAGGAGCTACCAGCTCTGCTCTTTCACGTTCTTAAAAGGGCCACTGAGGTACAAGATGGATGTTGGGATGGAGCGCAGCAAACTCTGTGCCAGTCTTGTGCTAAGGGAAGAGGCAGATCTGTAACTTTTTCTCTAATCATCCACAAAATGGAACATGAAGACTATTATCCAAGTACTTTGAGTTCTTTGCACATCCATGTTTCTAGCAGCATTATTCACGATAGTCAAAAGGCAGAAGCAACCCAAGTTTCCATCAACAGATAAATGGATAAACAAAATGTGGTAAATATATATAATGGATTATTTTTCAACCTTAAAGAGAAAGGAAATTCTGACATGTGCTAGAAGATGAAGCTTAAGGACATTATGCTAAGTGAAAGAAGAAAGACAAATTCTGTATGATTCAACTTACAGAAGATACCTAAAGTAGTCAAATTCATAGACAAAGTAGAATGGGGATTGTCAAGGGCTGGGAGGAGAGAGGCTGGGGAGTCTTACTGAAAAGAGCTCAGGAGGTAAGTGCTGGTGATGGCCGCACAACAGTGTGCACTTATGCCTCTGAACTGTGCACTTAGAAATGGTGAAGACAGTAAATTTTGTTATGTTTTACCACAATAAAAAATCATACAGATACATACAGTAATACACACAAACATACATATACATATATAATTCTGGGTTCACAGACTAAATGAAAACAGTCCTCAGACCTGAGGACTACAGTCTACAGTTAGCTGACTCACGATCTAGTCCCGTGATTTCCAGTGTTCCAAGATGCTGTGGAAAGAAGCTGTACCCCTGGAGGTCTGTAGGGAGGGCTCCAGGCTCTCCAGCTATGCCTGCCCCAGAGCAGCTCCTCTCTTACCTGCAGTTCTACAGGCATGATTGGAAGAAAGGTCTCCACTGCTTGAAGGTTTAGTAAACCATTGTCTAAGCCACCTTCTTTGTACTACAGAAGATAAAGCAAAGGACAGAGTTGGCAAGTGAGGTGTCCAGCAGAGTCAGGATCAGAACCTAAGTCCTCAGACTGTGAGCTCGGTGCCCATCTGTTATACCACACACCTCCCCTGAGGAAGGCCACTGCCCACTAGCACAGTGGACTCTGGCTTCCAGTCAGCTGATCCCCTCGGACCAACACAGCTTTCAATAAATTTAAGTGACTTAGCACTTCCATGTGACCAGAAAACAAGAGACAAACCAAGGCAAGATTTTGCTCTGTAGTAGGCAGAATAATTGGAGAAGGCAATGGCACCCCACTCCAGTACTCTTGCCTGGAAAATCCCATGGATGGAGGAGGCTTGTAGGCTGCAGTCCATGGGATCGCTAAGAGTCAGACACTACTGAGCGACTTCACTTCCATCTTTCACTTTCATACATTGGAGAAGGAAATGGCAACCCACTCCAGTGTTCTTGCCTGGAGAATCCCAGAGACGGGGGAGCCTGGTGGGCTGCTGTCTATGTGGTCACACAGAGTTGGACACGACTAAAGTGACTAAGCAGCAGCAGCAGCAGCAGGCAGAATAATAGCCCCCCAAAGATGTCCTACTCCCAGTCCCTAGAGCCTATGATATGTTACATTACACAACAAAAGAGACTTTCCAGATGCTATGAATGTTAAAGGCCTTGACATAAGTTATTCTAGAGTTAACAGGTGGGCCCAACCTAATCAGGTAGCTTCACAATCTTTAAAAACAAAGAAATGTTCTTGGCTGTAGTCAGTCGGAGGGTGATGTTACTAAAGAAGGGTGTCAGAGATGGGATGTTGCCACCTTTGGAGATGGAGGAAGGGGGCCATGAACCAAGAAATAAGGACAATCTCGAGAAGTCAGAAAAGACAAGGTAACAGCTTCTTCCTTGGAGCCTCCAGAAAGAAGCACAGCCTTGCCAGCACCTTAATGTTAGCCCCGGGAGATCCATGTCAGACTGCTAACCTACAGCACTGTAAAATAGATCTAAGCTGTTTTAAGCCACAGAGTGTGTGGTAATTTATTAGGAGATCCCTAGGAAACTAATACGTGCTCTTGAATACACATGGAATATCTTACCTTTCCTGCAGTTTGTGGTCATAAGGCATATTTGCCTGGCCATTCCATTTTCTCCACTAATAAACAGAGTGGCCTCTGGAACACCCAGCCCTGCCCTAAAGACCTGGAAATCAAACGTGAGACAATCTGGAGATTTCCCAAGGCAAAAAGTAGTAACAGATTTTAAAAATTCAAACTATCTCCACAAATAACAGTCACAGAGCTTGATGAGTATTTCAGAAGCTGAAAGAAAAAAAATTATCAATTCAGGATTTCCGTCCCCACATTCTGGACATTTGATGGGCAAAGTCAAAGTCAAGGTCATTATAATGCTAAAAACATGGTATAAAGGAGAAAGGGGCAGGGAGGGATAAATTAGGAGTTTGAGATTAACCGATACACACTACTATATATAAAATAAACAAGGACAGGGAACTATAGTCAACACTTTGTCATAACCTATAATAGAAAAATATCTGAAAAAAAATATATATATATACACACACACACATATAATTGATTCACTTTGCTTTGCTGTACACCTGAATCTAACATAACATTGTAAATCAACTTTTTAATTGTAGTTCAATTAAAAAAAGAAAAACATGGTCTAGTCTATGTATGCAGAGTGTGTATGAATGTGTGTGTGTGTATCTGTGTATGTGTGTTAGGCAGACACAGGATAGGATAATAAGTTTAGCCAGTTATTTTACTATGTTGACTTAGTACATCTTTCCAGATCAGAGGTTAAAAAACTACCATGTTTAGGCCAAATTTGGCCAGCTGCCTGGTTTTGTAAATAAAGTTTTATTGGAACATGAGCCCATTCATTCACTTAAGTATTATATGGCTGCTTTCCCATTATAATGGCAGAGTTGAGTACTTGTGATAGACACTATAAGGCCCCAAAAGCTGAAAATATTTATTATTTGGCTGTTTACAGAAAAAGCTTTCTAACCCCTGAAGAGTGGCTGGGACATCTTTAAGTAAACAAGAGAAGAAGGATCTCTGAGGAAAAAGAGTTCACAAGTTCACAGGAGCCTCCATCGGCCCTGTGCAACCCTGGATATGAGGGGCCACGTTTGTCTTTCTTCCTGCAGTTGGTTCTGTGACTCACATCTGTTGACCCTACCCAACAAGGCTGAGAAAGGCAACCACATGCCCCAAGAAAATCCAGCTGTGGCAATCCAGCTGTATTTTCCTTTCACTCAGCCACCCAGCATGCAAGCAGTCTCATTTGATCCATTTCTTCTAATCCAGAGTCCCCAACCCTTTCTACCATATTTTTCAAATATTACACTAATGTATTTTTCATTACGTATAAATCATGTTGCCCCACAGCTCTCTACCCACCAAATCAAAGTCCTTTGTTGTTTAAGTTAAGAGGAGGCAAAACCTTGAACCAAGAAATCCTCTTTTTTTTTTTTTTGGCTGTATTTTATATTAGATTTCTTAAGAAGAGAAAGATACTATTAAAGAGAAACTACTAGAGCGAAACTACTATCTTAGAAGTCAGTTTTGTTGAAAGAGAAAAAAATATTATTTCTATTCAAAACTCATCCTTGTGTACATTAAGAACAAAGTTCAGGGGCCAGGCCTGAAGCCTGTTGCATGAGCCACAGTGTAGACAGCACACTGACAGGATGGAAAGCAATGCCTGCCAGGAAGAAGAAGTAAGCAGACTTTCCCCACAACTCCTCACCTACTGAGGGCTGGCCCTGGAAGACGTGGGAAAGTGAGACGGCAAAAATTCCAGATAGAGAGGCAAAGCCAAAAACACTTAGGAGAATATCAATAATCAATCATACCGCAAGCAATCTTCCATGAGACTCCTAAATGGTGAGCTTCAGAGTTTCCAGATTGGTGCCCACCTGGAGGATGGTGCACCAGGAGAGTCATGGAAGCGCCACACCGTTGCCCACAAACCCCGCCCTGCACACCTCTCATCTAGCTGCTCATCTGTATCCTTTACAAGAGCCTTCCTAATAAACTGGGAAATGCAAAAAAAAAAAAAGTGTAGGCTGGTGCTTTAATTTCTCCCTCCCTCCACTGCTCCCCAACCAAGTGCAGGCACATGTGTATACACACACACACACACACACACACACACACACACACAGTCCATGCAGTTCAGAAGCAAAAGAATATCATCAGCTGAGGGAAATGCCCACGTAGATGGGCTGGAGTTAACATTCTAACTTCTACACAGGCTACACCTGACATGGGATGTCTGGAAGTACCCCAGAAGCCTAGTGGTGGACATGGGAGACGGTAGCTGAGAATTAAGAAAGTGTTTGCTAAAGGGTGCCTGACATGTGGCAAGAAAATCCCAGAGCAGAAGCTGAAAACTAATCTACCTAAAGCCAGTTCTGATGGGAGCTCCTGGCTAAGCCTCGGAGGGCCTGTAGCAGTGAGAGGCCAAGTGGAAGATACTAACCCTAGGTGTACTGCCATGTCCTGCTTAGACCCAGTCACACAATCCTAAGACACACCAACCAAAGCCACCTACCACTGACAATCTGCTACAAGGCAGAAACTAACTCCCAAAGAGAGGTAAGATGAGCAGCACCTTGAAGGGAGGTCAACAGAAGCCAGCAGAGAAGGCCGACACATGTACAACAACACATCCTTCCCTCAATGATGAAAAAATGTTATATAAGCCTTTTCCAGGGAGAGGAAGAAGAGGGACTAAGAGAGGGAGGAAGCCTGAAAGAAAAAGCAGAAGCCCACAGACTTTGAGCCTACCCAGAAAATACTGTTTCAAAGTAGAAGAACCCAATTTCACATAAATGGAAAAATTTTACTTTTTTTGGTGACTCTCTATAAACATGGGCTTCAGGACAAGATAGTATCAACTACAAAAAAATTGTGATCATTTTACAATATGAACAAATATCAAATCACTATGTTATATACCTTAAACTCATGTTATATGTCAATTAAATATATTGAAATAAAAATAGTGTCCATATTTAGAGCACTACTGGGGCATGGTGGGTATGTTTCCAGAAACCCTACCATCACTTCTTACCCTATCCTCTGGCCCACGCACACACTTCACTAACACAGGAAGGAAAGCCATCTCCCCACCCCCACCAGGCAAAAAAGAGGAAGGGAAGACTGCTGTATTAACCCATCCCCACCCAGTGACTGGATCTAATACCCTGGAAGCAGGGGAGTGGGCCAAAGGCTTTCGGCAACACTCCTGCCTGCAGAAGCAGCAGCAGAGGAAGGCAGGGAGGCAGGGACGGAGGTGCTGTTTCCTCTCAGTGAGGCTCACTGCTCACAGGAGTTTTCCAAACCCAGTGGCAAATTCTATGGGTTCCGTGATTCCAGTTGGAACCAGGACTCCCCCTCTCCACAGGGCCAACTCTCAGGCCTCGTCTTTAACCACATAATGTCAGTGCTCCCTCAGAAGCCACCAGTGGAGCATTATGCCCCCCACCCTAAGAGGACACTCAGAGCAGGATAGAGGACGGAGATGTGTGGCTGCATAGTTACAGTATTTCCCTCCAAACTGGAATTCATTATCGCTACTTGCTCCTCTGTCCCTCTCAGATCTGCAAAGCGTAGGTCACAGTGACTTTGTTTTTACTGGCCTACCACATATTGAAACCATTCCCGCATATTGATACTGAATATCTCAGCCAAAACCTTGTGAAAATCACTCACTGTGCAGCACAACAGAACAACTTTCTAAAGTTAAACGTCCTGGGATATTTTATCTTTTCAAGTACATACCAAAAGCAATTAAGTTCAAACTAGGGAATACAGTCTTTGCCAGTTTCCATTCTTGACACATATGCGTCTGTGCTTATAAGTTCAAAGACCTCGCAAAGGATCAAATCTCTAGCTTTAATGTTCTCTCTGCAAGTGAAAACCAGTCCTGCATCCTTCCTTAAATCATGTGCAGGAAAGTCCGTGGCGTGAGGCCTCTACCCCAGACACCCCTGATGTGGCCCGATAGAGGGAGACAGGAACCCACCGCTGTCCTCCCTCTCCTGCAGCCCAGGGGGCACAGCACAACTGGTTGAGAAGTAAAACCTCCACAGGGCGCTACGCAGAAAAGAGGCACAGCGGCCCTGCTGCAGAGCCCTCTGTCTGAGCTTTTACTGCACTGACGAAATCACGAGGTGGTTCTACCATGCATGGTGGCCTCGTTCTTCCTGCTCCTTTTCCTCCTGTCCGTCCCAGGTCTTCATACTCAGTCGTCTTGATTCCAGGCAAGTCTCCCATTACTGTCGCGCCCCCCACTTCCTGGATTCTTCTCGGGGCCTGACACCACACTGTCATTTTCTCCTTACTTCTCTGGGGGCCACACTTTTTTGCTTCCCCTTCTTTCCCCTCCAACACGAAGGCAGGCCTTCACCAAAGGGATCTGCACATGAAGCTGCTGGGTGATAAGTCTTGAATGTGCTGGAAAATTCCTGAAAACCTGTGGCAATTCTGCACACCACCCATCACCCCAAGGTTATCTTTCAACACCAGTTTTCAAATTATAATCAATCCTTATGAAAAGATTCTATAGTTGCAAACTCACCTACTCACCAAAATTTGTTTGTAACCCTCACATCAATACTCACGCGTGGTCATTCATGAACACATGCAGAATAACAAAAAATCCAAGCCGTGCGACACACAAGTCCCAGCAGAGTTACGTAGTGTGACACTTTGCGTCCCTGTTTCAGCTCTCATACTGCAAACAAATGTCTTTCTGTAGTTTATTTTAAGTGCCATTTTTTAATATACTTTTTAGCTTTTATTGGTGATTTTCCTGCTGGAAATGGCTGCCAAGTGTAGTACCAAAGTGGTATCTCGTGTTCCTGAGCATAGAAGGCTGTGACAAGCCTTATGGAGAAAATAAACAAGTTAGAGAAGCTTCATTAAGGCGTGAACTGTGGTGCATTCAGCCCAGTGTTAACAAAGCAACAATGTATATTAAACGAGTCGTCTTTAAACAGAAATACATATAAGACAAGGTTACATATTAACGGGTTGTAACAGAGGCTCACAGGAACCTAACCCTGTGTTTTCCCTTAAGAACAGTGATTCAGGATTTGCTAATTCAGTGTTCATGGTGACTTTATGATACATAACTACCACAAAAAACAAGAGTGGACTTCAGTGGTGATCATTTTATAATGTATCAGTTCAGTTCAGTCGCTTACTAGTGTCTGATTCTTTGCAACCCCATGGACAGCCTCAGGCCAGGCCTCCCTGTCCATTACCAACTCCCGGAGTTCACCTAAACTCATGTCCATTGAGTTGGTGATGCCATCCAACCATCTCATCTTCTGTTGTCCCCTTCTCCTCCTGCCCTCAATCTTTCCCAGCATCAAGGTCTTTTCAAATGAATCGGCTCTTCACATCAGATGGCCAAAGTATTGGAGTTTCAGCCTCATCAGTCCTTCCAATGAACAACCAGGACTGATCTCCTTTAGGATGGACTTGTTGGATCTCCTTGCAGTCCAAGAGACTCTCAAGAGTATTCTCCAACACCACAGTTCAGAAGCATCAATTTTTTGGTGCTCAGCTTTCTTTACAGTCCAACTCTCACTTCCATACACGACTACTGGAAAAACCATAGCCTTGACTAGACAGACCTTTGTTGGCAAAGTAATGTCTTTGCTTTTTAATATGCTGTCTAGGTTGGTCATAACTTTCCTATCAAGGAGTAAGCATCTTTTAATTTCATGATTGTAGTCACCATCTGTTGTGATTTTGGAGCCCCAAAAAAAATAAAGTCAGCCACTGTTTCCACTGTTTCCCAATCTATTTGTCATGAAGTGATGGGACCAGATGCCATGATCTTAGTTTTCTGAATGTTGTAGAGAAATACTGAATAACTATGTTGTGTACCAGGAACTCACACAGTATTGTGGGTCAATGACACTTCAAAAACAAACAGACTCATAGAAAAAAAAAATCAGATTTGTGGTACCAAGAGGCAGGGGTTAGGGGGAGAGGAAATTGTGTCAAAAGATACAAATGTCCAGTTATATGTACATACTAGAAATGTAAGGGACATGATTAATGTAATCAAAACTGCTGTGTGTCATACATGAATACTGTTAAGAGAGAAAATCCTAAGAGTTTTCATCACAAGAATAAATTTTTTAAAATTTTTATACACATGAAATGATGGATATTCACTAAACTTATGACGGTAATCACGATATATGTAAGTCAAACCACTATGCTGTATGCTGCTACTGCTGCTGCTAAGGCGCTTCAGTCATGTCTGACTCTGTGCAACCCCATAGACAGCAGCCCACCAGGCTCCCCCATCTCTGGGATTCTCCAGGCAAGAACATTGGAGTGGGTTGCCATTTCCTTCTCCAATGTATGAAAGTGAAAGATGAAAGTGAAGTCACTCAGTCCTGTCTGACTCTTAGTAACCCCATGGACTGCAGCCTACCAGGCTCCTCCATCCATGGGATTTTCCAGGCAAGAGTACTGGAGTGGGGTGCCATTGCCTTCTCCAATTATTCTGCCTACTACAGAGCAAAATCTTGCCTTGGATTTGTTTCTTGTTTTCTGGTCACATGGAAGTGCTAAGTCACTTAAATTTATTGAAAGCTGTGTTGGTCCGAGGGGATCAGCTGACTGGAAGCCAGAGTCCACTGTGCTAGTGGGCAGTGGCCTTCCTCAGGGGAGGTGTGTGGTATAACAGATGGGCACCGAGCTCACAGTCTGAGGACTTAGGTTCTGATCCTGACTCTGCTGGACACCTCACTTGCCAACTCTGTCCTTTGCTTTATCTTCTGTAGTACAAAGAAGGTGGCTTAGACAATGGTTTACTAAACCTTCAAGCAGTGGAGACCTTTCTTCCAATCATGCCTGTAGAACTGCAGGTAAGACAGGAGCTGCTCTGGGGCAGGCATAGCTGGAGAGCCTGGAGCCCTCCCTACAGACCTCCAGGGGTACAGCTTCTTTCCACAGCATCTTGGAACACTGGAGATCACGGGACTAGATCGTGAGTCAGCTAACTGTAGACTGTAGTCCTCAGGTCTGAGGACTGTTTTCATTTAGTCTGTGAACCCAGAATTATACATGTATATGTATGTTTGTGTGTATTACTGTATGTATCTGTATAATTTTTTATTGTGGTAAAACATAACAAAATTTACTGTCTTCACCATTTTTAAGTGTACAGTTCAGAGGCATAAGCGCACATTGTTGTACAGCCATCACCAGCACTTACCTCCTGAGCTCTTTTCAGTAAGACTTCTCAGTCCCTCTCCTCCCAGCCCTTGGCAAACCCCATTCTACTTTGTCTATGAATTTGACTACTTTAGGTATCTTTTGTAAGTTGAATCATACAGAATTTGTCTTTCTTCTTTCACTTAGCATAATGTCCTTAAGCTTCATTTCTAGCACATGTCAGAATTTCCTTTCTAAGGTAGAAAAATAATCCATTATATATATTTACCACATTTTGTTTATCCATTTATCTGTTGATGGAAACTTGGGTTGCTTCTGCCTTTTGACTATCGTGAATAATGCTGCTAGAAACATGGATGTGCAAAGAACTCAAAGTACTTGGATAATAGTCTTCATGTTCCATTTTGTGGATGATTAGAGAAAAAGTTACAGATCTGCCTCTTCCCTTAGCACAAGACTGGCACAGAGTTTGCTGCGCTCCATCCCAACATCCATCTTGTACCTCAGTGGCCCTTTTAAGAACGTGAAAGAGCAGAGCTGGTAGCTCCTCTCTGGTATATTAAATTACAACCATCAGAATACGTCCTAAGGAAATAGTGAAGGCTGTGCACAATGGTGGCAGCATTGCTGATAACAGATACAAATGGGAATCACCTTAAAAATCCAACAGAAGGGGATTTATTGGATCAATTGTATGTATCTGTAAAATGGAATGCTACAAGGTCATTGAGAAGGTAGTATAGATAAATATTTATTGATGTCAGAAGATAGTCATGATTTATTAATGAAGAAAGATAAATTACATAGCAGCATTTAAACCTAGATAGCATATTCAAAAGCAGAGACATTACTTTGCCAACAAAGGTTCGTCTAGTCAAGGCTATGGTTTTTCCTGTGGTCATGTATGGATGTGAGAGTTGGACTGTGAAGAAGGCTGAGCGCCGAAGAATTGATGCTTTTGAACTGTGGTGTTGGAGAAGACTCTTGAGAATCCCTTGGACTGCAAGGAGATCCAACCAGTCCATTCTGAAGGAGATCAGCCCTGGGATTTCTTTGGAAGGAATGATGCTAAAGCTGAAACTCCAGTACTTTGGCCACCTCATGCAAAGAGTTGACTCATTGGAAAAGACTCTGATGCTGAGAGGGATTGGGGGTAGGAGGAGAAGGGGACGACAGAGGATCAGATGGCTGGATGGCATCACTGACTCAATGGACGTGAGTCTGAGTGAACTCCGGGAGTTGGTGATGGACAGGGAGGCCTGGTGTGCTGCAATTCATGGGGTTGCAAAGAGTCAGACACAACTGAGCGACTGAACTAACTAACTAACTAAAACTGAAGAGGGAAAAAAAAAAGACTTTATCTTTCAGGAAAAAAAAAAGAGTGGATGATAAATAGAACAAAGAAGTCAAACAGATTTTCAACATTATGGGCAAAAACACTCTTTTTCAGAAGTGCATTTTCAAAAATATAATTCTAAAATTTGTTTTCATCTATTGGTAGAGCAGATGCTTCTTCACTCTGACATCAGGCTCTGGAGCACCGCCACTCCAGACTGTATCCCCAGTGTTCCCTCTCCTCCCTCAACTGCTCCTGTCTGGGGAACCTTCCACATGTGCCTCAATTCCTGCAGAAAGCCTGCTCACCTCTTTCAATCCCTGTGCTATTTCCTTTACAAAACCCTGACTCTAGCCACAATGTACAATAGAACTGGAATTTATAACCATATATGTTTCTGCCACTTTTGTCTTAATGTACATTTCACCAGCCCCATCTCTTCCTTGGTGTGAGTTTGCTATTTCCTTCCAAGGTTCACAATGCATGCTAGAGGGCTTTGTATTTTTGTGGCTGTGAAATAAACTGTGTTGATTCCATGGAAATGCTCTCAGGCTCCAAACTTTCCTGTTCCTTGTGTGATGCCTTCTATTATTTCATCACACTCCAAGTGGGCTAGACCATCATCATTTGTGTGCCCTCCGTCCCTCAATCTGACTGGAAGACTCAAAGGGAAAGATACTCTTCAAGCACAGCACACGAAAATGTCATAAATCATCATATGTTTCAGGGTTCCACCATGATATAGTCAGTGGGCTTGATGCACAGTACTCAACAGTCCAAGTAGGTCATGCATTTGCAACTTGTGGATATAAACAGACCAGTCAACCTTCTTCTCCAGGGTTTTTGTACTGTCTCAAGTGCTTTGAAGTTATCCTTCCCAGCCCCTGGCCCATGTTCCTCCCCTGGCGTGTCACTTCATCTCTCTACTAACAGTGGCACCTGTTCGAATCAAATAGACTTTAAAATCTCAGTTCTTCCAGAAAACACTTGAAGAAGGATGTACTTTAGTCCATTCAAGTCACTATAACAGAATACCAAAGACTGGGTGGTTTATAAACAAATTTATTTCTCACATTTCTAGAGGCTGAAAGTCTGAGATCACAGTGCCAACATGGTCAGGTTCTGGTGAAAGCCTTCCTTCTTGGTCCACAGACAGCTGTGTCCTCACACGGTGTAAGGAAAATAAGGCAAGAGAGCTCTCTAGGGCATCTTTTGTAAGAGCACTAATCTCATTCATGAGGGCTCCACTCTCATGGCCTGATCACCTCCCAAAAGCTCCACCTCCTAAAACCATCAGATTGATGGGTTGGGATTTCAACATCTGAACTTTGAGAGGACACATTCAGTCCACAACAGTCCTACAAAATCACCACTGTTGACCTCTAGGAATGAAAGTATTCAGGCACTGAGCATCATTGGCTGCTACATCACAAACAGAAAGAGAATCTTATAGGGGAAGAGTACAAGACCCAGTTATGAAGTATTCTTACCAAAAATAAAATCACATCTGAATTGGACCAATCCTGTAAATCCAACCCCAATTACAGAAAATACAGAGCAACATGTCAAACCAACAACATGGAGATGCATCTAGCAAGATCTAGATTAGAAAAGACTCCACAGTTAAATAACTTGATTTGTTCGAGAGATCAATTGCAAAGAGAAACATAAGATGGAGGGAGAACTTAAACAAGAACTAAAACATGCTGCTGCTGCTAAGTCGCTTCAGTCATGTCCGACTCTGTGTGAGCCCATAAACAGCAGCCCACCAGTCTCCCCCGTCCCTGGGATTCTCCAGGCAAGAACACTGGAGTGGGTTGCCATTTCCTTCTCCAATGCATGAAAGTAAAAAGTAAAAGTGAAGTCGCTCAGTCATGTCTGACTCTTAGCAACCCCATGGACTGCAGCCTACCGGGTCCTCCATCCATGGATTTTCCAGGCAAGAGTACTGGAGTGGGGTGCCATTGCCTTCTCTGAATTAAAACATAACCAACTGCAATTTGTGGACCTTATTTGAATCTTTATTCAAATAAATTTTTAAGAAATCATACTATTGAGATAATTGGAAAATTAAACACTACCTGAATATTTAATGATATTAAAGAAGTATTGTTAAATATTTTAGATACAATGGTATTATAATTAATTTCAAAAGAAAACAGAACTTACATTGTGGAGATTCGTACTGAAATATTTATGGATGAAGTGATATGAATGGTGTAGAATTTATTTCAAAATAATTGATGGAGGTGAGTGGAAGATTAGCAAGAGGCTGTTTAGTTGGCTGGAGCCAAGTGCAGGCACAGGGGGCATTTGTTATGCCGTTTTGTCTACTTCTGGTCATGTTCAAAATTCTCCATAATGCAAATGATAAAATGGACACAAACAATGCCAGCTCTTGCCACTTACCAGCTGTGTAATATTGCCATGTTTCTCAACTGCTCTGAGCCTCAGTTTCCTCAGCAAAATGACCTGCTTATTATTCTGAGGGTTAAGATGGGTAAAGCACAAGACATATGTCAGATAATTAAAATCTCTACTTTTCTTCAAGTATCTTTCAAATCTTTATCTCCAGTTCTAATTACTTATCTGCAACATGAGGCTCTTATTTCCAGAAACTAAGAGATTCTTCTCCAAAGCCAGCACTTTTAAGCAGGACTGCCTACCTACTCAAGAACCATCTGAACTTTCTTCTCTGCTTTCAGCCATAATTTTGTTTCCAATGTCTCCTGCTCCCCTATTATCTTTGCTGGTGACTACGGTTGATTCAAGAGTTGGCCTCCAACCCACTTCTGGCCACTGAGACATGAGAAGTCTGCTAAGGGTTTCTGGGATTGGATTCTTCTCCCTTTAAAAAAAAAAAAAGATGTACAAGGAAGAAAGAGGTCTTCTTTCTTTACCATAAGTTACCTCTACATGTGATGCCTAGAACTGTAACAGTCATCCTGTGACCATGAGTAGAGATAGCTTAGGAGGAACTTGCTAAGGACAGCAGAATAGTAAGGCATAAAGATTCTGGGTTCTCAGTGATGTCACTGAGTCACTGAGTTGGCCAGTCCTGGATTTCTTGTCGTCCATCATAAAAAAGCATCATTACTGTTCAAGCCACTCTAGAGTACGGTATTCTGTTACTTGAAACTGAAAATCTCCTAAATGAAACAGGCTCAGCAGAATCACCTGCAGGAGGAGAGACAGCTACAGGTCTGTCTCCCCCTCACCTTCCACATCTGCCATTTCTCTACTGAGGGAACACTCCCTCTTCCACACCCCAATTCCTTTCTCTTATGTTGCTGCTGATGCTACTGCTAAGTCACTTCAGTCGTGTCCGACTCTGTGCGACCCCATAGATGGCAGACACCGGCTCCCCCGTCCCTGGGATTCTCCAGGCAAGAACACTGGAGTGGGTTGCCATTTCCATCTCCAGTGCATGAAAGTGAAAAGTGAAAGTGAAGTCGCTCAGTTATATCCGACTCTTCTCGACCCCATAGACTGCAGTCTACCAGGCTCCTCCATCCATGGGATTTTCCAGGCAAGAGTACTGGAGCGGGGTGCCATTGCCTTCTCCATCTCATATGCTACCATCCCCATTCCCACAGGTGTATGTCATGTCCCTTATGAGTACTGGGATGAAGAAAAAAAAAAAAAAGGTGAGAACCAGAGCGATGAGCTGAAGGTGGCCACAGACGTGTTTTGTTTTTCTTCTTACCCTCTCTTCCTAGGACAAAGTTAAGACTGGCAAAGTTAAGACAAATTTAAGTGTAAGGGGGAAGAATGAATCCATAAATAAATGCCTTGCCATCTCAGAACTTTCAGAATTAGACTCAACTTCCCCCAAATACTTCACAAACAACACATTTGTGCATCATCTCTTGCCTGGACTACAGTGGCTTCCAGTAAGACTCCCTGTCTCCAGCGCCCCCCAACTCCCAAAACACAGATCGTTCTCCACCTCCCTTAAAAATCTCTAGGAACTCAGAATTAGCAACAGGATCAAGTCCGAATTCCTTTCATGGAATAAGATCCTTCTTCACTTAACCACAACCTAACTTTCCTGCTAAATCACCTAATTCCTTCCTCTCTCCTCCCCCTCCAATCCATTCTAAGTTCCAGCCACACCAGTCCCAGGTAGAGTCATGAATCAGCCTCTTACTCACATCGTGCTTTTTCTTTCCACCCTACCTATCTAGCTTAATGAACTCCTGATCATCCCTTACTACTTCGCACGGATATCAAGTTGTCTCCACTTCCAGACATAGCTGGCCGCACCTCCTCAGTTTTCTCCTAGTCCTATGACCACACCTCCACAACAGCGCCTGTCAGGTCACATTAGAATTATCTGTTTAAAAGTATCTACTAAACCAAAAAGTATTCCAGAGATGGAGCCGCATCCTTACTCCCTACAGTAACTGTCACTGAATAAAAGGTGTTGAATTATGGAAAAGAAGGAAGGAAAGTACTGGCATTTTTCCCCTTGCTAAGTCTAAAAACCTGGAAGCCGTGAATTCTCAGAGCAGAAAGGAATGTTACAGATCATCACGGAAAAACCTTTAAAGATTTAAGTAAACTGACTCTTCTTTGATCCCCTTTACACAATTTGTCACCAAATCCATTTGTCACATCCTCCCTGAAAATACCCACCAGATTCCCCCCACCTCTCCATCCTGCTGACCCCACCCAGTCCATTTCACTCGTTCATGCTGGGGTTTCTGAAAGGGCCCTCAAAGAGAGTTTCCTCTCCCTTCTCCCTTCTGAGCCATCTTGTGCACAACTGACCCAAGAAACTTTCTAAACTAGTACTTTTAACATGTCACCCAACCGCCCCAAAGAAGTCTTTTCCATTTCCTAGTGGCCTTATTTTTCAAAGCCAAGCTCTCACTCCACCCTCACCGGCCTGGCCTTCTTGAGTTATCTGGATCATCCTTTTAGTCCAACTCTTCTGCACACTCCCATACCCACACGCCACACCACAAGTGTCTTGCAGTGTCAGAACATATGGAAGTGTTCACTTCTGTCTCTGGCTTAAGTCTACTTAGGTCCCAAGACACCACCTGGATGTCCTCCTGATCACCTCTGCTCATTTTAAACCTAGTCCTCCTCCCAGGTCCCCAGTAGACCTTCCCTCCTCCCTGCACAGATTAGACTAATTCATCCCTTTCCATGAACTCCCATGGCCACAACATTTACTGTTCTGTCTCCCACTTAGAACACAAGTGACTAAAGGGTGGGGAGTGTGTTGAACAGTCTGCCTCCCTACCTTTGACTATCACTACCCTACTCTTGCTTTAAGACTCAATACAAATACCACCTGCCTATGAAACTAAAAAGCCAATGCCTGTGAAATCCTATAGAACTCTGTCAATATCTTTCTTAAGGCATTTATCACATTCTCTCTATTGATGGAACTGTTTGCTGCTGTGTTTCAGTTTTCTGAACATAGGACAAACTCCTGGAAGGCAGGATTTGGTCTCCTCATCTCTGTATCACAGGCTTCCCCAGTGGCTCAGACAGTAAAGAATCTGCCTGCAATGCAGAAGACCTGGGTTTGATCCCTGGGTTGGGAAGATCCCCTGGAGAAGGGAAAGGCTACTGACTGGAGAATTCCATGGACAGTATAGTCCACAGGGTCGCAAAGAGTCAGACACGACTGAGTAACTTTCACTTTCATCTCTGGATCACATCATCCCAGGTGTCCTCAACACTCACTAGAGTGCTTTGTACAGAAGAAGTCCTTATGGTAAGATTCTTCCTTTGTGCACCTCAGTTTCTCTGTGGTTCTTAACACGGGTACTGAAGGCAGAAACAGAATCACAATTACTGTGTGTGTGTGTGTGTGTGTGTGTGTATGTGTGTGTTTCGGGGCAGAGGGGTGAGAAAGAAATACAGGCACATTTTTGCGTCCAGGTACATGTGTGTACCTGCCCCCCACATTGATATCCACGTGAAATCTTGCTGAAATTGTTCTCTGGAATAAACTTGAAGGGGGAAAAGGTTATAAAAGATAAGGCAGAGAGATGGGTCCATTCCGGTTGGTCTTGGTGATCCCCAGGGAGATTATTGGTTTTAGCACTGAAAGCCCTACACCCAATGAGACCCCTAGATCCTGGGAAACCTGGACAGTGGATTACCCTAACCCCACTTTCAGCCCCAAGTTTTAGCCACCTCCTTGTCCCCTTTTCCCAACTCTTTATGCCACTGTTCATTCACCAGCATAAGCATGGGGTAAACACATCAATTTATCATAGCCTGCTGCTGCTGCTGCTAAGTCGCTTCAGTCGTGTCTGACTCTGTGCGACCCCATAGACGGTAACCCACCAGGCTCCTCCATCCCTGGGATTCTCCAGGCAAGAATACTGGAGTGGGTTACCATTTCCTTCTCCAATGCATGAAAGTGAAAAGTGAAAGTGAAGTCGCTCAGTCGTGCCCGACTCTTAGCGACCCCATGGACTGCAGTCTACCAGGCTTCTCCATCCATGGGATTTTCCAGGCAAGAGTACTGGAGTGGGGTGCCTTTGCCTTCTCCATATCATAGCCTAGGCCACACTAAACACTGGTAATTCTTTAAATTTCCCAACACTGGATTAAGCCCTGCTCTGCAAAGTGGGTGTTTCAGATCTTCAAAGAAATTATTTCAGCAGATTAAAAATACTTTTGCTATGTGAGGTGCTTTAGCAGGTGGGAAACACATCGAGATTATGTCAATACCCTGGAGATGTTATTGAATGGCAACTTATTTTCTCAATTCACCCTTAAATCACATACAAACAGTTGAGGTAAAGAATCTTCCAGAAAAATGTGAATATTCCATATTTGGGTCTGAGAGTTCCTTTTATTTATAAAATATTTTAAAATCCTTCCATCTTCTTGATATTGTCTTATTTTGATGGTTTTAGAAGCCATATTCTGAACTGTGATATTTTCAAGTCAAATTTTTATGCAGACAAAGCAATCTAAAAACGTTCAGAAACAATGAGCTGTACATAGAGCTTCAAGCCTCCATGACAGTCTTCTTGCTGTTGGCTTGGTGTTTACAGCAATCTTCTGTGTGGGAATATGTTCTCCTACATTTCTATTAGTTCCCACAAGGGAATGACAAAGCCCTTTCAACACTTCTTAAAGCCCTCCTTTTAACCCTCCACCATGTCTAATGCCACAAAGCCAACATCTGAAATGATCATGTATGCACTGGTGTGATACCTGAGGCCCTATAAAATGTACTTAATTTGGTAAAACATTCAGTTAATATTCTGGGAGTTTCTACAAGCTTCAGCATGCAAATTGTTCTAAATGGACTCAAGTGACTGAATTTTTTGCTGGATTAACTGGAGGTTCAGACACCTTCTAAATCCACCATTGCAAGACTCAAAATATGTGCCTAACACTATCCATAACACTGATAGAATCAATTATTTTTAACAGGAAGAAAACTTTAAACTGTCCCTTCACAGTGGCTGTGGCATCAGCTGAATACGGTACATAACTTCTTGGAGAAATATGATTTGATATGACAACATCTGTAACCGTCTGGAACATATTTTTCCCAGGACTTTACTTCAAGCTCTCTACAGATATCAGATGTTCTCCACAGAATCTGTGACATGTCTTAGGATTCTTGAATAAACATCAGTTATGCCTCTGTCTTGAATAGTGTCAATCTGAATTGAAAATCTGCCAGCCTTCTTAACATCACCACCAGCAGACTTCTTAATGAATCTGCTGATACTGTGGATAGATTTCTATTAAAATCAGAGTTGTATAAGCTCATCTTCCACTTACTTTAGAAATTCACTTTAGTTTCCAAAGATCCAAGATGTGTTTGAGCAACAATCTGAGAAATACACACAAGGGTCCTATCTTACCACTTATATTTGCTAGAGCATTTTTTGTCCTGTGATAATTGATAGGGTCCTTTACCAATGTCCTTAAGTCCATTAATTAAGCAAAATAAAAATACTTCAGCACAACTGGTTCTATCTTCATGTTCTTTTGATTATCAAATGAAAGACTGGAGGTGTTATTAATAGCACTTATTAAATGGGAAGTTTCATCTCTTATACCAGTCCCTCTAACATAAATGGTCTGTGAATTACATCTGAAGAACACAATGCAAAAAAAGAACCTACTTAATTAAGCTCAGTAAAGTTGTTTCAGATATGCACAGAGGTGTATATACAAAGACATTCTTCTAAAAGATATCTAGTAATTCCAAAAATTTGGAAAAACTTGCACTATAGGGAATAGTTAATGATTTATTTTATATCCCTACAAAGAAATGTTATACTGTTATTAAAATTAATGTGGGGAAAATATTTTTACTTACATGGAAAAATAGTCCACCATTACAGTTAAGTAGGGGAAAAGAGAATTTAAAGCTAATATCAGAGAAGTCCATCAGTCGTGTCCGACTCTTTGTGACCCCATGGACTGTCGCCTACCAGGCTCCTCCATCCATGGGATTTTCCAGGCAAGAGTACTGGAGTGGGTTGCCATTTCCTTCTCCAGATGATCTTCCTGAACCAGGGATCGAGCCCAGGTCTCCCACACTGGAGGCAGACGCTTTATTGTCTGAGCCACCAGGAAAGCCTAGTATTAGAGTATAATAAATTTGTTTACATACTTTTTTCATTATATATATCCACATTGCATGGAAATAAGTCTGGAAAGATATACACTAACACAAGCAGCCATCTCTGGACAGTGAAATTATGGGCAAATGTCATGTTCCAGCTCTTCTTTCTACTACCGCTACCACTAAGCCAAGCCCAATCAGTGCCCAGGGCAGAAAGAGAGAGAACCTGAGTTACATGCAAAGGACAAAAGGTGCTCACAGATAAACTGACTCCCAGAGGCAATAGCTCAGTTGGTAAAGAATCCACCTGCAATACAGTAGACCCTAGTTCGATCCCTGAGTAGGGAAAATCCACTGCAGAAGGGATAGGCTACCCACTCCAGTATTCTTGGGCTTCCCTTGTGCCTCAGCTGGTAAAGAATATGCCTTCAATGCAGGAGACCTGGGTTCGATCTCTGGGTTTGGAAGATTCCCCTGGAGAAGGGAATGGCTATCCACTCCAGTATTCTGGCCTGGAGAATTCCATGGACTGTGTAGTCCATGGGGCCGCAAAGAGTTGGACATGACTGAGCCACTTTCACTTTCAGAGGCAGAAGGCTCTGGAGTGGGAGCTGAGAACGTACATTTCTAACTAGCTTCCAGGTAATGCTGAAGCTGCTGGTCCACTCTGAGTAGCACCTCCCTAGAGTTTTCTTTCACCCCAGCTCTCATTAACCAGCTCCCTCATGCCTATACTGCCTTCTATTGTTAATTATGTGTGTGTCTCGATTCTTCCACTAGAATCAAGTATAGGCTCGGGGAGGCCACGGCCCCTGGCCCAAATCTAGTGTCTTCCAAACAGCAAGTACCCATGCACGTTTGTTGCAGAAATTAATGAGGAGACTTTCAGGCATGGTGGGAGGGTACTTAGAAAGATCTGTGACATTTACTACTGCTCATATGGAACCATGGCATCATAAAAAGCCTCGCCTACACATGGGCCAGAATCACTGAGGGCAGGCCAAGGAATCTTCACATCACAAGCTCTCCAGGTAATTCATCCGCTCACTAAAGCTAGAGATTCTGCCCAGGAAACCAGAAGAAAGGGAGGATTCTTCACTGAGATAATGAAAGCCCCTGAAAAAAATGTGAGAATGTTTTCAGGGAACTTTATCACACTCTATCACACTTTAATCTGCTAACACTTGAGTATGAATTAGTGTCTCCAATTACCACAGAAAAGAGAAAATAGACACAAAGTTGGTATGATGTGGTAAAAGAAACTTTGCAAAGGTCCAGAGCAGAGCGGAGAATCAGCTTGAGGACCGGATGCCTGTTTCCAAGGGAGGTGGGAATGATGTGCATCACACTAGCCAGAGCTCCTCTTGCTTTCAGGCAGTACAATCCCTAAAACAAAGAGATTTTTTAAAAGAAAGAAAGACAAGAAAAATGTGTCTGTTCCTACTTCCCAAGAATCTATATGCAAGCGCCACACTCAGAGGCCAAGAGCACACTGGACTTGGAACATTTGGCGGCTCGTTCCTTCCCACGTGCTACTGTTTCCAGCTGTATCTGCTGAGAACCAAAGTGTTGGGATCTTATAAAAGGCATTTTGAGAGGCCACAACACTTCCTCTTCTTACTTCAACATGAGGCCCTCAATTAAGCCGGAACTAATTCTTATGACAAGTTACAAACCACAAGCCAAAATAATGAAAACACTGACACCACTCGCACTAGCAGAAGACTTCAGGGGGCTCCCATGACAAAGCCCGTTATTCACCCAACTCTCCCAACGGTTCCCAGTGTCGGGCATGGCAGCCTCCCTCAGCCCTGGAGAATGAGGCAGAAAGCAGAATTTCCACTGTGGCACTGATTCAAGCTTCTAGCAGATGGTTCTGCCGATTTGACCAACTTTTTCACAGAAATTTTCCTCTAAATCAGGATGAGGCAGAAGCAAGAACACTAGACTCAGAGTCAAAGGTCCTGGATTCCATATCCTGATTTATCAAAAATGGACAGCTGGAACAGGTTCGTTTATCTGAGTCCTGCAATGTATACACTTGTGTGCATGTGTGTGTGTGTGTGTATATGAGGCTTCCCTGGCAGCCCAGTAGTAAAGAATCCACCTGGAATGCAGGAGATTTAGGAGACACAAGTTCAATCCCTGGGTTGGGTGGATCCCCTGGTGAAGGAAATGGCAACCCATTCCAGTATTCTTGCCTGGGAAATTAAATGGACAGAGAAGCCTGGTAGATTACAGTCCACAGGGTCAAAAAGAGTCAGACACAACTTAGTGACAGCATGCACACAGGAGTGTGTATATATAACAGTAAACTGGTAGCTTCATAACTGAGATCTGAACACATCCAGTGTTGGGGTTGGGGGGACACCTGTCCCTCCAATTCTCTACGTGCAGGCCTTGAGGGCACGTAGGTGCTTCTTTGCTGGAAAAGGAGTTTGGGAGCATGGGTTAGATAGAGGAATGAGGGCAGTAGAGGAGGGTGATTCCACATCAGCCCTCCACTCTCCCTGGGAGAAACCCTGTCAATCTGGACGTGGCAGGAAGTGATCTACCAGCACAGTGAGGTCCTAGTGGCAGAATAAGTGAAGCCTGAGCTCAAACAAGACACCCTCAGGGGACCCCAGAAGCAACAAAACAATCTTTAGGAGAGCTCCAAGGTCCCACGGTTACGCCAAGGAGAGGCTGAATCCCTCCAGAATTGAGTTTTTCCAATTAAGAAGACATCCCTCCTACTCGCTGGGGGGCAAGGCCTGGGGACATGGAATGGGCACAAGAACGCTCCTGCCAATGCCTCAGGGCCAATATAGGAGTAGCTCACGTACAGAGGAGTAACTTGCAAACTACATCAGAGATCTAGAGACATGGGATGCTCCTTTTTCCTTTGTTTTCTCAATATGAGGCCAACACCCAAGAGATGAGAGCTCAGACACCAGTGGCAGACTGAGCTCTCAGAGGGCCCAGGAGAGCTACATCGAAAAACATCTTCAGGAAAATGGGTGAAGGCTCTCTTACTTTCCAGAGGGATCTCTGCAGATGGCAAATTCAATTTACTTTTGATACCAGATCTCTTCCCAGCTTTAGTTTCCTTGTCTACATACGGGGTAATGCCACTCAAATACTCTACAGACATTCAAATCAGCATGTTCAAAATTAAATTTATCTCCTTCTATTCATAAATATTAAGTACCATTAAATATATACATTTGTACTTCCCGCAGATTCTAAGCTCCTTGAGAACCGTGACCAGATCTTATATATCTTTGTATCCCCAATGCAAAGACAGTAGAGTCTCAATAGTAGTTCACTGCATTGAAATAAAGTGTTCAGCATTAGCTATGATAATGCTGGGTTTCCCAGATGGCTCAGTGATAAAGGATCCGCCTGCATTGCAGAAGACATAGGAAATGTAGGTTCGATTCCTGGGTCAGGAAGATCCCCTGGAGAAGGAAATGGCAACCCACTCCAGTATTCTTGCCTGGGAAATCCCATGGACAGAAGAGTTTGGCAGGCTACAGTCCATGGGATCACAAGAATCAGACATGACTGAGCAACTGAGCATATGATAAGAGTAGCTGCTAGAAGAAATGCCAAAATCTCAGGGACTAATATAATACCATTTTATTTTGTGTGCAATAAAGACCCCAAAATGGATGTTCCTAACTAGCAGATAGTTAGGAAGCCAGGGGATCTGTGATAATTCTATTGAGACCCAGGATAATTCTATTATGTGTCTCTGCCCTCCTCTAGTGTCTTAAAGTCTCTGCATTCAGCACACACATGGGTGTGTGTGTTTGAGAGAGAGAGAGAGGGAGGGAGGGTGTGTGTGATTGAGAGTTAACCTCAATCAGAGGTTAACTGATTGAAAAAGCCTCCATTTACCTGTATCATTGACATAATTTTTAACTATTAATAACATGTCTTTTCACTCTCAAAAGTGTCCAAGTTTGAAGGACAAATGATGCTGTTACTCTACTTATAAACCATCCTTAGATAATCTATGAGCCACCATAAGGCTTCTCGAGGTTTATATTTTTCACCAAGGGCAACTAAGAACCAGTCTGAAGTAAACACTGTTAACAAAGAAGAAAAGGTCAAGAGCGGCATACTCCATTGTACCTGATCACCATTTACTGTCCTGCACAGTCAGATACATTCTTCAAACATTAAAGTTCACTTCAGAGAAATCACGGCCTTCTAGAATATGCCTGACTGTGTGGTATCACAGCAGTGCCCTCAACCTGAAGAGTCTGACACTAAAAAGCCAAGTCTTCTGTTGTAGTCATCGCTGAACTGACTTTCCAGCAAAGGACTAACATTTTCAGAAAAGCCACTTTTCCCTTCCAAAAATAAACAAAAAATATCTACAATCTGATCATAAATACTTTAGTTACAGTATTCATAACATGCCCAAGAAAGAAATTAAGAAACTTCTTCCCAATGGTGAATTGCCTCCCAACTCTAAAAGTAAAAGCCTTTAATTCTGAAATTATAATTATACAGACATGGACCAGCCTAACATTTCTTTTTACTAACAGTCCTACTGCTGCTGCTGCTACATAACACAATAAGCAAAGGTGTAAAGGGAACGTTAAAGACTTAAGGGGAAAAAGTTTTCAGGAACCCAAGAGAATTTCACAAGATAGGTATAGAAATACATACCAAATACCAGAAAGGTAGAAGGAAATAACCCAAAAGTCTTCATTAGCCTTACTGGTGAAAATTTAGTTGGAACAACTTGAAATTACACAGGACTCTTTGAGAAACACTCTGCAGTTCAATTTCACCAATTCAGACTTATTTGCCATGTCAATCAGTCAGGATGAAAGAGGCTTTGCCACGCTTTCCCCATCTAACACCTTCTCTAGTTGAGCCTCGTGACGATACTGCTAAGAGGAATATCTGATCAAATGCTTAAGCATTAACCATGTGCAAGGAAAGCCATTAAATGAATGAACCTTCTGTGAATTAAATTGATTTTCTAGAAAATGAAAACAAAATTGAATCCAAGAATAAACTATCTTAAAATCGCATTAGACAAGTAAAAACATAAAGTATTTTTTCACTGGGGCTATAAAAATTAAATTAGCTAAAAGAGGAAATAAATGCTTTCGTGTTCCAAGCAGTTCCACTTATTAGGACAATAGGTAACTACGAAAGAACCAAAACTCTAAAAAAAAACTGTAATTGTTTCCAAGGATGATGCTTTGTGTAGACAAAGGAAAGTCAGCTTTTTCTCTAAGTAACTTTCCAGGAAGAGAAGAATCACATCCAGCGGCTGCTCACAATTGAAGAAGGGAAGGTTATAGAGAAACAGAAGTTTACAGAAATCCACATTTGACTCCAAACTGGCCCCTTGTTGAGGACAGGGTGGGCAGGCTGACTCCCCCCACATCATTCTCCCCTCTCCCATTCCATCCCTCCCAATCTTTCCAAGAGTTCAGCTCCTGCAGTACATTTCTGCTTTTCATATACAAACTTATTCAAAACACTATTCTGGGCTCAGGAAGTATGCCATGAGGTTTACAAGAAGATTTTTGTCATACCCAGATCCCTGTTTTATCAGCAGGTAAGTTCACCAGTCTGTTGTTCCATGTCCAGTTCTAACTGTTGCTTCCTGATCTGCATATAGGTTTCTCAAGAGGCAGGTCAGATGGTCTGGTATTCCCATCTCTTTCAGAATTTTCCACAGTTTAATGTGATCCACACAGTCAAAGGCTTTGGCATAGTCAATAAAGCAGAAATAGATGTTTTTCTGGAACTCTCTTGTTTTTTCCATGATCCAGCGCATGTTGGCAATTTGATCTCTGGTTCCTCTGCCTTTTCTAAAACCAGCTTGAACATCTGGAAGGTCACAGTTCACGTATTGCTGAAGCCTGGCTTGGAGAATTTTGAGCATTACTTTACTAGCGTGTGAGATGAGTGCAATTGTGCGTTAGTTTGAGCATTCTTTGGCATTACCTTTCTTTGGGATTGGAATGAAAACTGACCTTTTCCAGTTCTGTGGCCACTGCTGAGTTTTCCAAATTTGCTGGCATATTGGGTACAGCACTTTCACAGCATCGTCTTCAAGCATTTGAAATAGCTCAACTGGAATTCCATCACCTCCACTAGCTTTGTTTGTACTGATGCTTTCTAAGGCCCACTTGACTTCACATTCCACGATGTCTGGCTCTAGGTGACTGATCACACCATTGTGATTATCTTGGGACATGGAACAACAGACTGGTTCCAAATAGGAAAAGGAGTATGTCAAGGCTGTATATTGTTCAGTTCAGTTCAGTCGCTCAGTCGTGTCCTTTTTTGGCAGCCCCATGAATCACAGCACGCCAGGCCTCGCTGTCCATCACCAACTCCCGGACTTCACTCAGACTCACGTCTATCGAGTCAGTGATGCCATCTAGCCATCTCATCCTCTGTCGTCCCCTTCTCCTCCTGCCCCCAATCCCTCTCAGCATCAGAGTCTTTTCCAATGAGTCAACTCTTCACATGAGGTGGCCAACATACTAGAGTTTCAGCTTTAGCATCATTCCTTCCAAAGAAATCCCAGGGTTGATCTTCTTCAGAATGGACTGGTTGGATCTCCTTGCAGTCCAAGGGACTCTCAACAGTCTTCTCCAACACCACAGTTCAAAAGCATCAATTCTTCGGCACTCAGCCTTCTTCACAGTCCAACTCTCACATCCATACATGACCACAGGAAAAACCATAGCCTTGACTAGACGGACCTTTGTTGGCAAAGTAATGTCTCTGCTTTTGAATATGCTATCTAGGTTGGGCATAACTTTCCTTCCAAGGAGTAAACGTCTTTTAATTTCATGGCTGCAGTCATCATTTGCAGCAATTTTGGAGCCCCAAAAAATAAAGTCTGACACTGTTTCCACAGTTTCCCCATCTATTTCCCATGAAGTGATGGGAACAGATGCCATGATCTTCATTTTCTGAATGTTGAGCTTTAAGCCAACTTTTTCACTCTCCACTTTCACTTTCATCAAGAGGCTTTTTATATTGTTTCCCTGTTTATTTAACTTATAAGCAGAGTACATCATGAGAAACACTGGGCTGGAAGAAGCACAAGCTGGAATCAAGATTGCCAGGAGAAATATCAATAACCTCAGATATGCAGATGACACCACCCTTATGGCAGAAAGTGAAGAGGAACTAAAAAGCCTCTTGATGAAAGTGAAAGAGGAGAGTGAAAAAGTTGGCTTAAAGCTCAACACTGAGAAAACGAAGATCATGGCATTTGATGGCAAATAGATGGGGAAACAGTGGAAACAGTGTCAGACTTTATTTTGGGGGGCTCCAAAATCACTGCAGATGGTGATTGCAGCCGTGAAATTAAAAGACACTTACTCCTTGGAAGGAAAGTTATGACCAACCTAGATAGCATATTCAAAAGCAGAGACATTACTTTGCCAACAAAGGTTCGTCTAGTCAAGGCTATGGTTTTTCCTGTGGTCATGTATGGATGTGAGAGTTGGACTGTGAAGAAGGCTGAGTGCCAAAGAATTGATGCTTTTGAACTGTGGTGTTGGAGAAGACTCTTGAGAGTCCCTTGGACTACAAGGAGATCCAACCAGTCCATTCTGAAGGAGATCAGCCCTGGGAATTCTTTGGAAGGAATGATGCTAAGCTGAAACTCCAGTACTTTGGCCACCTCATGTGAAGAGTTGACTCATTGGAAAAGACTCTGAAGCTGGGAGGGATTGGGGGCAGGAGGAGAAGGGGACAACAGAGGATGAGATGGCTGGATGGCATCACCGACTCGATGGACATGAGTTTGGGTGAACTCCGGAAGTTCGTGATGGACAGGGAGGCCTGGCGTGCTGCAATTCATGGGGTCGCAAAGAGTCGGACACTACTGAGCAACTGAACTGAACTGAACTGAAGTACACCAGCTGCTATAACAAACAGGATCAGATTTGAGAAGCCAGACACAATTTCAAATGTCCAGGTCCCTCGTTTCCAAGGGATGGCTCAGGTTCTACTGATTCTACTGTCTTTCAACCAACTGGATGGGAGCAGAGAGTTGGCTCATGGAAGATGGTGCAGAACTCATTTTCAAGATTCCTTAGAGGCACAGGCTTCTGGGAAATGTTTTTCTCCTCTGGAAAAAAGAGGAAAACCACACACAGGTAAATTCTACCAATTTCTACCACTCTGGATCTACCCATTTGTTCAGAAATAACTTGTTAATCTCTTTTGCACATCAGATACTCTGTCAAGAACTAGGGTAAAGGCTGAGCAGTGTGTTGCTCTTCAGTAATCACAGGCTTATAGGAGAGAAAAATGGGCACATACATAATTACAAATTATAACATGATAAATACTATAACAGAGGCATGAGCAGAGGGCTGAGGAAACCCAGAAAAGAAGCAAGATCAGGAAAGCTTTATGAACATTTGAGTCGAGTCTTGACAGAGGATGACAATGGCTAATGTTCTTTAAGCATTTTCTACTCATTCAGTACCATTCCAGTGGTTTTCATGTATTAATTCACCTAATCACCACTACTCTAAAGCTAGGTATTATTATTATACCAATAAACAAGAAGCTGAAGCACAGAGAGGTATAGTCACTTGCTCAGGGTCTCACTGTTTACTAGTGATAGAGGCAAGGTTTGGACCCAGGCATTCTATCTCCTGAAATGACTCTCAACCTGCACACTACGTGAAAAAGCCATGAGTTCAACAGAAAAGAACGACAAGGCCCCCTCTACTGACAGGAGCCCTGTAGCAGCTTTCCATACAGTACAGCAGGTCTGGAGAACACACGCTGATAAGGACTCACTACACCCTCACCACTCGTGCCAGGCAGCTATGGGTGTCAGAGAGAGATGGCCTGGAACCAGAAACACCAATCCAAGGCTAGGGGGATGTCAGGACGTTAGGAAGACAGGTCAGACTGGAGAAGGAACCCAGACCTGAATAGCAGACTATCCTGCTAAGGCAGGGCCAGGAGCCAAGCACGGTATCAGAAGAGGGCGAGTCACTTAACAAAAAGCTATTAAGAAGTTATTAGAGTCAACACCTACCAATCCAAGTTGAAGCTGACCCATAGCCAAAAGCTGTTGGCAGGGGACAGTGCCCTCTCCCTGTGTGCAGGTGATCCCAGGGCTGTGCAGGCTGTCATTGTTACAAATAAGAAAGTGAGATCCCTTTCTGATTCCCTAGGAATTCTGCATCCCCTACTGAGTATTCGTAACATCCATCTCTGAACATTGCCTGGATTCCACTCCAGCCATAAGCCCGGCCTCCTGAGTGTAGTAAAAGCAGGCAGGGCTCACCCACACCCAGGCTTGCTATCCTTCCTAGACACACAGGCCTGCACTCCCTAGTTCCCCTGTAGTTACATGGAGCCACGTGATTAAGCAGAGCCACTGAAATGTGTGCAGAAGTGACCTGTTTCTTTTGGGACACCAAACAAAGAATTGGTCTCTAGTCCTCTGCCTTGGCAATGCTGGAAGCCACCTGTTGAGATGGCAGCCTAACAAGATAGAAGGAATCCTGCCCGGAGCTTCCCCAAGCCCATACTAGACTTCATGAAAGCAAGAAATAAGCCTTACTTTTTTTGCCTTAACTCCCTGAGATTTCTGGGTTTATTTATGAATGTCCTATAACCTAGCTAGTATATATATAATACATTATATTTCAAGCCTGTGCCCATCACTGGTATTGTTTCTTCTTCTGTTCTGACCCTAAAACTCATGCCAATCTCACTTCCATAAAGCCAAGATTAAATATGCTAAAGGGCTTCCCAGGTAGCGCTAGTGGTAAAGAACCTGTCTGCCAATGCAGGAGACCTAAGAGATGCGGGTTCAAGCCCTGGGTTGGGAAGATCCTCTGGAGAAGGAAATGGCAACCCACTCCAGTATTCTTGCCTGGCGAATCCCATGGACAGAGGAGCCTTGCGGGCTACAGTCCATAAGTTCACAAACAGTCAGACATGACAGAAGAAACTTAGCAAATACACTAAATCTAACCCAGTAGTATGCACATGTGGCTACTTATTTAATCAGTTATTAATTTTCACATTTTCTAACAAAGCTATAAATAAAACTCCTTGATCAACACTTGGTATGTCACTGCCTATGTCAGAATGGTCACAGGGTCTGAGCTATTTCCTAACACATCCTCCTGCTTTAAGTGGGAATCTAACAGGATGAACTTTCCAGTAATGAGGCTTGACAACCTTGCCACCACCAGAAGAAGCAGCAGTCAGGGTGGGAGGAAGGCTGCTAACTTCCTTGCTGAAGTGTTGATTAGCCTTCCTGCAGCAAGCCTACTAGTGGAGGAATTCCTATCTGTCCTCATCTGAACATCTGATTCATGAATGCTTCCTGGGCCTCCCTGCACCCACCACACACACACACACACACACACACACACGATATCAGCAAACTGCAACATCAACATTTCTAAAGGAAGCTGTATCAGTGCCAGTGACCCCCAAGTTGTAAGAAAACAATATTCAAGAAGTATTAAGTATAAATTCAATCAGAATTAGAGAACATCTTTTGATAAATTCCAATCTGTTTACTTTACTTCCTTAAAGTGACACATACACACGTGAAGACTTCTAGCTTCAACGTGATGTCTATAATTTTCAGATTAAAAAACAGGGAAAAAATTGTCTTTTAATCTCTAGTACCAGTTGAGCAGTCAGACCCCAGATGTAAGCAGACAGAACAATATGCTTCTCCATCCAGAGGTTACTTAGAGAAACACACAGTGAACTGGGCTTGCAGCAGAACAAGCTCAGAGAGAACTGGGTTCAAAAACAATAAAATGCACAAATTGTGTAACTACCTAAAAAGCCATGAAGTTACTTAGGTAAATTTTTGAAAGACAAGTATTATGTAAAATGATAAACTTTACTAATTTACATTTTCTCAAAATATTTGTATAACATTTCATTTTTTAGGCTATTAAAAAAAAAAAAACAAATATACATGATTAACATTATCCCAGTTAAATACCTTGAATTTCTCCCACTTTTCCTCATTCTGTTGTTACCTCTCATTCCTTCACCCCTGCCTATTCCCAGAATTCCCTTCTCAGATTTTGATGACATAATCTGGAGGTATAGAAAAGATTACCACATAATAACTACTGTATTATATATCTTCTAAGAATGACTTTTTAGACATGCTTTCAGCTTGTAAATAGAAATCCAATTACAGATTTTATATGTAATCCTTAATTATTATTTATAACTACCTAAGTATACAAACAGATGCAGATGTACACTCACTGGTTTAAGTGTTTGCCCCAGCCTTTTTCATACTCTGGTTTTCCTTTTTTGATCATTCACTGCACCATCAACCATCTCTTGGTCACCTGGAATTTATCTTCATGCACTCTTTTCAAGAGAGACAAGTAAAACTTTACCCAGGAGAACCACTATCACAGATAATTTTGAAGTTTTGCCTGTCAGAAAATATAATTGTTTTCACACATGAAAGACAAGCTGGCTGGGTATAAAATTCTTGAGTATAGTTTTTCATGAACAAAATTCTATAGATATCTCTTTGGTATAGCTATCACAGAATGATATGATTCTGGATGATGTTATCTTTCTTCTTTTGGTATTTTGGTATTATATATTTGCTTCTCACTGAACACATGTCATTGTAAAAAGAAAAAATAATAAAAACAAAGTCATAGATTTGTGATGCATGCTGATTTCTACATTCTGCTGGATGTTGAAAAGCATGCCAATAATTGCTACCATTAAGACGAGAACCAAACAATATGTCACATAAAGATACTGATGATACAAAAGAATGCTAAAAATTACTGCACAGTAATTTTATAATTTACAAAATAATAACATTCGGATTTAATATCATTTCTATAGAAGGGGAAACGGAACGTATAATGAGAAGAAAACATCAGAAGCTCTCAAAACTCTCCAGATCTTCCTCAAGTAGGACTCTGAAATCTGAAAGCCACAGCCTTACAACTGAGCTCTAGTTCAAGCTTCCGTAAGGCTCCCAGCATACCACCTTTTCCTTCAGAACATCTCCCTACCCCCTGAAAAAGAGACATGTGAGACATATCAAAACTGATTATATTTTGGGGAAGGTCAGATGGAGAAGGACCACAGCATAGTTGTTAAAAACACAAAATATAGGTTCAGACCACCTGGGTTCAAGCCTGACTCTACCATATACCCCACACTTGTGAGTGACCTTGAGCAAGTCAACTTCCATATGTACTTGTTTCCTCATCTGCAAAATTAAGGTAAGAATAGTATCTCCCTTACAGTATTGTTATAAGAACTGAGTTATCAACAACCTCAGATATGCAGATCAGATCAGATCAGATCAGTCGCTCAGTCGTGTCCGACTCTTTGCGACCGCATGAATCACAGCACGCCAGGTCTCCCTGTCCATCACCAACTCCCGGAGTTCACCCAGATTCACGTCCATCGAGTCAGTGATACCATCCAGCCATCTCATCCTCTGTCGTCCCCTTCTCCTCCTGCCCCCAATCCCTCTCAGCGTCAGAGTCTTTTCCAATGAGTCAACTCTTCGCATGAGGTGGCCAAAGTACTAGAGTTTCAGCTTTAGCATCAATCCTTCCAAAGAAATCCCAGGGCTAATCTTCTTCAGAATGGACTGGTTGGATCTCCTTGCAGTCCAAGGGAATCTCAAGAGTCTTCTCCAACACCACAGTTCAAAAGCATCAATTCTTTGGCACTCAGCCTTCTTCACAGTCCAACTCTCACATCCATACATGACCACAGGAAAAACCATAGCCTTGACTAGACGAACCTTTGTTGGCAAAGTAATGTCTCTGCTTTTGAATATGCTAGCTAGGTTGGGCATAATTTTCCTTACAAGGAGTAAGCGTCTTTTAATTTCATGGCTGCAGTCACCATCTGCAGTGATTTTGGAGCCCAGAAAAATAAAGTCTGACACTGTTTCCACTGTTTCCCCATCTATTTCCCATGAAGTGATGGGACCGGATGCCATGATCTTCGTTTTCTGAATGTTGAGCTTTAAGCCAACTTTTTCACTCTCCACTTTCACTTTCATCAAGAGGCTTTTTAGTTCCTCTTCACTTTCTGCCATAACGGTGGTGTCATCTGCATATCTGAGGTTATTGATATTTCTCCCGGCAATTTTGATTACAGCTTGTGTTTCTTCCAGCCCAGCGTTTCTCATGATGTACTCTGCATAGAAGTTAAATAAACAGGGTGACAATATACAGCCTTGACGTACTCCTTTTCCTATTTGGAACCAGTCTGTTGTTCCATGTCCTGTTCTAACTGTTGCTTCCTGACCTGCATATAGGTTTCTCAAGAGGCAGATCAGGTGGTCTGGTATTCCCATCTCTTTCAGAATTTTCCAGTTTATTGTGATCCACACAGTCAAAGGCTTTGGCATTGATATGCAGATGATACTACTCTAATGGCAAAAAGTGAAGAGGATCTAAAGAGCCTCTTGATAAGGGTGAGAGAGGAGAGTGAAAAAGTTGGCTTAAAACTCAACATTGAAAAAACTAAAATCATGGCATCTGGTCCCATCATTTCATGCAAGTACATGGGGAAAAAGTTGAAAGAGTGGCAGATTTTATTTTCTTGGACTCCAAAATCACTGTGGATGGTGTTTGCAATCATGAATTAAAAGAAGCTTGCTCCTTGAAAGAAAAGCTATGACAAACCTAGATAGCATATTAAAAAGCAGAGACATCACTTTGCCAACAAAGGCCCATATAGTCAAAGCTATGGTTTTTCCAGTAGTCATGTAGGACTTGGACCATAAAGAAGGCTGAGCACTGAAGAACTGATGCATTCGAATTGTGCTGGAGAAGACTCTTGAGAGTCCCTTCAACAGTAAGGAGATCCAACCAGTCAGTCCCAAAGGAAATCAATCCTGAATATTCACTGTAAGGACTGATGCTGAAACTGAAGCTCCAATTCTTTGGCCACCTGATGCCAAGAGCTGACTCATTGGAAATGACCCTGATGCTGGGAAAGACTGAGGGCAGGAGGAGAAGAGGGCAACAGAAGATGAGATGGTTGGATGGCATCACTGACTAAATGAACATGAGTTTGAGCAAACCCCAGGATATAGTGAAGGACAGGGAAGTCTGGTGTACTGCAGTTCACAGGGTCGCCAAAAGTCAGATATAACTTAGCAAATGAACAACAACAAAACACAGTACCTGGCATGCAGGAAGTGAGAACCAAATGTCTGTTATGAACAAATGAGTCACACAAAATAAGAGTTATAGGTTGACCTCCATTATCTGACATGTCCCCTAACAACATTTATGACCATCGAGGTGAGCCCAGGAGACAGTCTTACTGCCATCTCAAACTAGACCAGTTAGACAAATTGAAGAAAAATGATGGAACTGGTTCAAGTCATGGGACTTACTGGTGCCAGAACTAGAGCAAGTTCTGCTGGTCCACTGTCCTCTTCCCTACACTCACCTTCAAGCCACTCTGTCATTGAGTCTGGTCATTCAGAGACAGCACCACTCCAGATCTTGTTACCCAAACACTAGATGACACTGTCTTTAGTTTGCAAAGTAATTAGAGTCAGTAGTCAGTTCACTCACTTAGTCGTGTCTGACTCTTTGTGACCCCACGAACTGTGGCATGCCAGGCTTCCCTGTCCATCACAAACTCAAGGAGCTTGCTCAAACTCATGTCCATAGAGTTGGTGATGCCATCCAACCATCTCATCCTCTGTTATCCCCCTCTCCTGCTTCCCTAGTAGCTCAGCTGGTAATTAGAGAAATGGTCCTTAAAACATCCTCCTACAAAATAAGGGAATCCTACTTCAGTTCTGTTAGGTTTCTTTTGTTTTGATTTTAATGACTATCAGAGGGCAGGGAATGTTTTGTTTGTTGTTCTACCTAGGGATTGTAGATTTCTCAACTTCCTTTCAAGAGGAAGTTGGTCCAAACCTACAACTAGGAACCCTACATGAAGACTCAACACTGCTATTTAAAGCAATTAGAATGAAGGTAGTCTTTCATTTCAGTCAGCACCTTGCTGGAGACCTAGTCTCTCAGTCTTATGGTCTCACAATTAATTTGTTGGTACAGTTAATCTAAATGAAGAGGAGGAATTTGCTCTCATGCCTACCAATCCATATTAGAAAAATCTATGAGGGTCAATACCCTGGAGTATCCCCCTAAAAGCCTCTAAACGGGGAGGGGTCTATAAAAAGAACACAGGCTACAAAGGCTCCTCCATCTGCCATCCAGGTGAGCCTCAGTTCAGTTCAGTTCAGTTCAGTCGCTCAGTCGTGTCTGACTCTTTGCAACTCCATGAATCGCAGCATGCCAGGCCTCCCTGTCCATCACCAACTCCCGGAGTTCACCCAGACTCACATCCATCGAGTCAGTGATGCCATCCAGCCATCTCATCTTTTGTCATCCCTTTCTCCTCCTGCCCCCAATCCCTCCCAGCTTCAGAGTCTTTTCCAATGAGTCAGCTCTTCGCATGAGGTGGCCAAAGTACTAGAGTTTCAGCTTTAGCATCAGTCCTTCCAATGAACACCCAGAACTGATCTCCTTTAGAATGGACTGGTTGGATCTCCTTGTAGTCCAAGGGACTCCCAAGAGTCTTCTCCAACACCACAGTTCAAAAGCATCAATTCTTCAGCGCTCAGCTTTCTTCACAGTCCAACTCTCACACCCATACATGACCACTGGAAAAACCACAGCCTTGACTAGACGGACCTTTGTTGGCAAAGTAATATCTCTGCTTTTGAATATGCTATCTAGGTTGGTCATAACTTTTCTTCCAAGGAGTAAGCGTCTTTTAATTTCATGGCTGCAATCACCATCTGCAGTGATTTTGGAGCCCAAAAAAATAAAGTCTGACACTGTTTCCACTGTTTCCCCATCTATTAGCCATGAAGTGATGGGACCAAATACCATGATCTTCATTTTCTGAATGTTGAGTTTTGCCAACTTTTTCACTCTCCTCTTTCACCTTCATCAAGAGGCTTTTTAGTTCCTCTTCACTTTCTGCCATAAGGGTGGTGTCATCTGCATATCTGAGGTTATTGATATTTCTCCCAGCAATCTTGATTCCAGCTTGTGCTTCTTCCAGCCCAGCGTTTCTCATGATGTACTCTGCATATAAGTTAAATAAGCAGGGTGACAATATACAGCTTTGACGTACTCAGGTGAGCCTACACACGACTTAACCTCTTCAAGCAAAGCAGTCTCATCTGTACAACAGAGAG
Organism: Bos grunniens; assembly: GCF_055505025.1. Taxonomy (NCBI): domain Eukaryota; kingdom Metazoa; phylum Chordata; class Mammalia; order Artiodactyla; family Bovidae; genus Bos; species Bos grunniens. The sequence goes on from NC_141175.1 coordinate 43,750,834, forward strand.
GAAATAGCACCTACCTCATAATGTTGTTGTGAGGATTAAGTGAGAAATAAATCTAATTCACCTAGCACAGTGCCCAACATGTTTCTTATGGTCTTCATTATCACAGCCAAACAAGAATAAAAACCCCTGTACTCAAGTATGGGGTCTCCATCAGTGCTGCCATTTCCAGCTATCTACAAAGTAATTACGCCAGTCCTCATGGGTACTCCTTGGAAGGAAAGTTATGACCAACCTAGATAGCATATTCAAAAGCAGAGACATTACTTTGCCAACAGAGGTCTGTCTAGTCAAGGCTGTGGTTTTTCCAGTGGTCATGTATGGATGTGAGAGTTGGACTGTGAAGAAAGCTGAACGCTGAAGAATTGATGCTTTTGAACTGTGGTGTTGGAGAAGACTCTTGAGAGTCCCTTGGACTACAAGGAGATCCAACCAGTCCATTCTAAAGGAGATCAGTTCTCTGGTGTTCATTGGAAGGACTGATGCTAAAGCTGAAACTCCAGTACTTTGGCCACTTCTTGCGAAGAGTTGACTCATTGGAAAAGACTCTGAAGCTGGGAGGGATTGGGGGCAGGAGGAGAAGGGGACGACAGAGGATGAGATGGCTGGATGGCATCACCGACTCGATGGACATGAGTTTGGGTAAACTCTGGGAGTTGGTGATGGACAGGGAGGCCTGGCATGCTGCGATTCATGGGGTCACAAAGAGTCAGACACGACTGAGTGACTGAACAGAACTCATGGGTTTCATCTGTTCACCTAGAGAACTGTCCATGTTGTAATATAGAATAGGCTATTCTAATATACAATAGGCTATTTGCATGTTCCCAGGACGAGCTCCTGTTTCATTGTTCTGCATAGCCCCTAAAACTTTGACATGGCAGCCCTGAATCTTGCCTCTATGATGAAACTTTTTTATAGTTCTGGTGTCTGACTGACTTTTGACCTGCTTAGTCATAGAGTCTAAGTTTGTTTACTTCCATGGGTCACTGAGGATATAACTGGAAAAATAGCTGTGGTGATGGTTTGCTGGACTTTTAGGCTAAATTCAGATAGAGGATACCTAAAAATCTCCATTTGGCTCCAGGGAATCTAGGATCCCCTGCTGCTGCTGCTGCTCTTACGTCGCTTTAGTCGTGTCCGACTCTGTGTGACCCCATAGATGGCAGCCCACCAGGCTTCCCGTCCCTGGGATTCTCCAGGCAAGAACACTGGAGTGGGTTGCCATTTCCTTCTCCAATGCATGAAAGTGAAAAGTGAAAGTGAAGTCGCTCAGTCATGTCCAACTCTAGCGACCCCATGGACTGCAGCCTACCAGGCTCCTCCATCCATGGATTTTCCAGGCAAGAGTACTGGAGTGGGGTGCCATTGCCTTCTCTGGATCCCCTAGAACTCCAAAAAGAAGGGAGACACCAGATCACCCCCAAAAGCAATGGCAGCCCCTTCTTTATCCTGGGTGTGGGAAACTCCCAAGGCAGTCAAGAAGGAAATATCTCATTTGGCCCAGCAGGAACTGGCTAGTCTTGACCTCCAGAGGGAAAAATTGCTAGAAAGACAGGCAAGTTTGTGTGCTTGGTCTTGGCTGGCCATGAGTACCAGATCTCTAGGAATCCCCTCTTCTCAGTGCATCTCATAGCCTCGGAAATCCACCCCAGGTGCACACCACTAGAGATGGCAGCCAGGTGGTCTTTACCTCTCCGGACTTTTAGGGAGAAGCCAAAAAGCTGCCAGCAGCATCTGTTTGTTCTCTTGTCTGACAACTCCTCCCCCTGCTCTCCTCCCAGAGTTGGGTTTATTCTCAGCAAGGAACTGATGACTGCAATGAGAGCTCACAGCCAACCAACAAATCAAGTTCAGAGGTTCACACTTCAATTCCTCTTGCCCTGTGACCTTGGCAATCTGGGGAACCCTCTAGTCAGCCCACTTTTCTCTTGTGCCTGCACCTCTGCTCATATGCTTCCTTGTCCTCCACTGCCCAATCTCAACTCCTTCCTTCTCTCCCTTTCTAAACAAATCCTGGAAGCAAGACAAAAAACAGCAATCCAAAAACCAGAAATACAATGTTACTCACACACTCACAGATACTTCATAATAATTTTGTAAGACAATACTTTAAACATGAGCTCCTTGGAGGCAAGACACATCCACTGTAAAGAATCTAATCCAAAGACCCAAAACAAACCTATAAGATTGAAAAGTTCATACTGTTTCTTATGAAAGCAAGATCAGAAAGGGCCTGAGTCACATGTACCTCTGTTTGACTTGCATCAGGAGAGCTGACAACCTGAAGCTGTTGTGTGGTGGCTATCACAGCAGGCCAGTGATAGTTTCTCTGTTTTGTCTCTTTTGTCAGTGAGATAAAGATCAGCATCAGTGCCTCCCATTCAGAAGCCCGTCCAGGACTCACCATAAGCGGAGAATCCTCTTTTCCACAAATTTTGTACTATCCAATCACAGAACAAAGGCCGGGGTTCCCATCCTCACTTTCGTTCACTGGGGCAAGGATTCTGCCCACTCCTTACCACTGTCTGATTTCTCACCGAAGGAGTATTTGCAAGTTGAAAGATTTATACTCTGTGAAATATTTAACTTGTCATCAGCCACAGGCGCCAGGCTCCGGGCTGTGCTGGTCAGTTCCGAGAAGGTTCCCTGAGCCTCCCTCATAGGCATGGCCACACTGCTCCCAAGTGGCTCCTGCGGAGAAGCAGGAAGCCAGAGCCAGCTGGGGCTCAATGGTTTTTGAGGCCCACAGGGGCCTGCCTGCTACTAGGAGTCCCCCTGTGTCAACCCAGCCCTAGACCCTCCTAGCACCCCTCACAGTGGAGAACTCTGCAGCTACAGAAAGGCCCTCTGTCGTGGCACAGGGAGCACTGCATGTCTTTAATAAGCCTAAAAAGCTGCATGGCTGCTCTAAACAAAGGAAAACCCAGAATTCAACCTCAACACCAACACAGAGGAGTCTGTTAAGATACAAGGAAGGACTTCCCTTACTTAAAAAAAAAAAAAAATGGTGGCGGGGACAGGGAGGAAGAAAAGGAAAAAGAGGCAAAAGTAACTAGAGACTATAAACAGTATTCTTGCCTGGAGAATCCCAGGGACAGAGGAGCCTGGTGGGCTGCCGTCTATGGGGTCGCACAGAGTCGGACATGACTGAAGCGACTTGGTGGCAGCAGTAGCAGCTTAGGGTTGTTTACACCCCAGAGGCAGCTCCTTACTTCTTATGAATCTACTTAGGGTAGTTTATGAAGGTAAATCAGTCTTAATAAGTAAAATCTCCTTCAAGCTCATCCTTTTCTCAACAATTAAAAATACAATCTATCTTTATAATTAGTGTCCCCATAACATTGATTGTTACTGCTCCCTCCAAAAGGGATGGACCCTTGTTTCCAGTCCTGTGATCGGCTGTGCTCAAAGTTTAGAACAATATCATTAACTCTCAGTTGATAGGGTAAGCTTGGTAAGAGAGCAAAAACAAGACACGTCCCCCCCCAAAAAAAATCCTCAGGGATACCAGGCAGCCCTTCTGATTCCTGAATCACCTGGGGAACTCTTTTTTTTCAGGAGTGGGGGGAATTTATAATGTTGGGTTAGTGAATCAGCTATACATGTATCTTTTTTTGGATTTCCTTCCCATTGAGGTCTCCACAGAGCATTAAGAATTCCCTGGGCTATATATATAGTAGGGTCTCATTAGTTATCTATTTTATACGTAGTATCAATAGGGTATATATGTCAACCCCAATCTCTCAATTCATCCCATCCCCCCTTTATGCCCTCCGTATCCATATCCTTGTTCTCTTTGTGTCTTTATTTCTACTTCATTTAAGATCATCTGTACCAATTTTTTCAGATTCCACATATATGCATTCATATATTGGATTTGTTTTTCTCTTTCTGATTTAACTTCCTTCTGTATAACACTCTCTATCTTAAAGCCTAGGCCCAACTCCAGACTAACTCAATCAGAGCCTCTGCAGGGGACTTTCCCTGATGGTTCTGCTTCCAATGCAGGGAACAGCGGGTTCCATCCCTGGTGGGGAAACTAAGACCCCACATACCATGTGGTGGATCCAAAAGATAAAATTTTAAAAAAGTAAAAAACACCCCTCTGCAGGTGCACCGAGGCAGGCATCGGTGTCTTTCTGCAGCTTTGCAGACAAAGCTGAGAACCACTCTCCTGAACCTAGAACCTTCATCCTAACCACACAGAAGAATCTCTGAGGGAAACAGTCATCCTTTCCCCCCACCCCACCCCAAACCCACCCAATCGCAGTCTCTGTTGATGGCGCCCCAGGGTTTTGTTCAGAAGCTCGCAGACGATTCTGAAGTTATATTTGATTAAAAGATCTCATTTTTATTACAAAAACGCATTCACAGAAAAGGTAGAGAATAAAGACGTAAAAAAGAAACACACCTTACACACGAATAATCCCAAATACACACGAATAATCCCAAATCCAACCTTCCAAAAATAATCACAGTTAATTATTTAGCTGAGGGAAAGATCGGGATGGGAAGGGCAAGCAATTGAGGGAATGTGCGAATAAAGGGAGATGTACTCACAGGCCCCGAAATCAAAGCCCGTGTCCGCTTCCTAAACTTTCTCCATGTGGTTCTGGAGCTAAGACGCTGCAGCGCCTCGGCATCAGGCAACGCACACTGGAGCGCAGTCACGTGCAGGATCACGCACACAGTCACGTTCAGTCACGTGCCCAGAGGCACGCACGTTTGCAGGCAAGTGCACACGCACCCTGCATTGAAGGAGGCCTGAGGAGACTGCATCACCCTTCTCATCACCACGAAGCCGCTGTGTAATTTCATCTTGTGGGTGCCTAAGTTAGAAACATTTTGCTTACCAAACCAGATTTATGGAGTGACAATTACCTCATCTGGCCATTTTTTTAAATTAATCATGGATTTATGTAACTCCTAATCAAAGCTGCTTTTCAGAACAAAGCAACCCAGGCCCAGCACCAAGATGTTGTTATGCCCTCCTACAGGGGAAAAAAGAAAGATGTTTATTGAGCCTAAGCAATTTATCTTAGGTTTTAATGTAAGAAATTTGAAATACTAAAATACAGGAAGCCTGTCACCACCATTGAGAGCCCAAGGATATTTGAGAAGGAAAAGGAAACAAGATGAATAACAAATTTCCCTAGGGCAGTAAGTTAAAAAGGAGAGGGGAGGCATAAGGGCAGGATTCCACCGTAAAGCTGCAATTGTTAGGAATTTGATTCTGCCAATAATCATGCATGAATCCTTGTGCAAATCAAAATATCATCTCTCATCTTCCCATTTGTTCCCATTTGTAAAATTGGATCAAATTTAAGGCAGGGTTTCCCTGATAGCTCAGTTAGTAAAGAATCCACCTGCAATGCAGGAGATCCCAGTTAGATTCCCGAGTCGGGAAGATCTGCTGGAGAAGGGATAGGCTACCCACTCCAGTATTGTTGGGCTTCCCTTGTGGCTCAGATGGTAAAGAATCCACCTGCAACGCGGGAGACCTGGGTTCCATCCCTGGGTTGGGAAGATCCCTTGGAGAAGAGAAAGGCTACCCACTCCAGTATTCTGGCTTGGAGAATTCAATGGACTGTACAGTCCATGGGGTGGCAAAGAGTCCAACAAGACTGAGCAACTTTCAGTTTCTCAATGTTGACACTATTAACCTCTTGGGCAGGAAACTCCTCTGTTGGGGGCTGGGCAGAGGAGCGTCCTGTGCTTTGTAAGATGTTAAGCCCTGTCCCTGGCTCCATCCCCAAGATGTCAATAGTACACACTCCCTCCTGCCCAAGTTGTGACAGTCAAAAACGTCTCCAGAGATTGCAAGATATCCCATGAGGGACAAAATCAACCATGCTTGACAACCACTTGTCTAGGGTAATTCTGAAAGTCTCTTTACTTTCAAAAATTCATAAAGTATGTGGGAAAACAAATTTGATATATCAGGGACGGAGCTTGTAGAAAGCCGAAGATGAGAACATGTAGACTTATCTGTAAAGCAGAGCTTTTCAAGCTTGGCTGAACATTAGAATCACCTGAGGAGCTTTTCAACTTTCCAGTCTCCCAAAGTCAAACCCATGGCTGATTAAATCAGAACTCTGGGGGTTGAACAGCATTCAGATGTTGTCAGTGGGTGGTAGTTTGAGAATCAGTAGAGGAGTGACAGAAATAACAATGTCTGTTTATCATTTCTTATGATTCTGATAAAACTTTATTTCAGTCAGCAAGAAAATCAAAACCCCAGTCTAGGCTGGCATTTTGCAAAGCACCGGGAAACATCATCTTAAAGCAGGCCAATCTCAAGTTTTCACTTTCAAGGAAATCTATACCCACTTCCTGGATAAATACTTGGGCAACCAGAGACTCAAAGCCAAAAAGCTCAGTGTCTGTGAAAACTGTGCAGCCATTCATCCTAGGAATCTTCCTGTCCCTGCATCAGGGACCTGAGACCACACCCACCATTCTGTCTAAACCATGAAGGTCAATTGCATTAACCCTGTTCATCAGAGATTACCTGTTCCAGCTTATCAAGTAAATGACAGTCGTATCAAAAGAAAATGTGTGCACTCCCTGTAAGAGGAAGATACACCCTATACATGAGTATAGCGTGTATAGGGTATACATGAGATGACTCTGTGTGAAATCAGTTTGTATGGCAGGGATTGAAAGAAGCCTAGAGATGCAACCAATGAGGCAAAGCCACTACTAACTGGATTGAAGATGAAATGTGACATAGGCAGTTCGAAGGGACCACTGTAAAGCGACTGAAGACTCCTCAACCATTTCCTGGGGATTCTGTGCTGATTAAGTTGGTACACTACAAAGTGCCCACAGTTACCTAAGAAGAAAGGGAAAGGATGCAATCCTATTTACTGTGATTTTTGTTATGTTGTTACCAAAAAATAGCCAAAATTTATTAAACACTTGCTCTGTGCTGGACACTGTGCTAAGCATTTCATATATGTTATTTCACTTAATCCTCACAACAACCTAATTAGATTGATATTATAATGAATAATTATTATTATCCCTGGCATAACTGAGGAAGCTGAGGCTTAGAGAGCCTCCAGCAGTCACAAGAGTGGAAATTAAAACCTAGGCAGTCTGACTACAGAGACTAAATTCTTGAGCATCATGTAATATAGCCTCATGAGTTTTTATTCATTGGTGAGATCATGAAACTAATGCTTTGCATAGCAGTCTTTCAATCACGGATTTCAAAATACTTTCACAGCATACAGTAGATGGGCTTATGCCTCGATATGATCCCAATGGATAAATGGTATACCCATGTTCTCCAGAATGACTTCAGAACACCTAAACAGAATCACCTGCAAAGCTGATTTAAATGCATAGTACTGGGCCCCATCTTTCACCTACCAAATCAAAATTTGGGGTGTGAAGAAGCCACGGTGGGAATCTACATTGTGAACTAGCTCCCCAGGTGATGTTTTTGCCCATCAAAGCTTGAGAACCATTCCCCTAGGACAGGCACACTTCTGCATCTAAAAAGCACAGTCTTGTGCCTGTGGAACTTAAAGAAAGAATATTTATATCTTCAGAATTATAAAATAAGACACTGCAAATGTCAATTTTAAGAGCCAGAAGATTCCCAGGAAGGCAGTGCCCTTAAAGATCCCTGGATGTATTTTAACATACTCAATTTAAGAAATAAACCTACTTCCCGGAATATATCATACTTTGCGCTGAGAATCTGCCTTCCTCTGGAGACCAGAAATCTGCTTTATTAATATCACTTAAGCTATTACTGAAAGCCTTCACACAGATACACCCCCAACACATACACACACACCTCTACACAAATTTGAGTAAACACAATGTAACCAGAAAATGAAACTGCTCTCAAATAACCATTATGACTTTTCTTATATGCTCACATTACAGTAAAATTCAGAGTGAGAGCTATCAGTGGAGATGGAAATTACAGACCATGCATTTCTCTGCAAGATATGAGCCCTTAAGGGCTGTGATGGTGAATTATTCCTCTCTGTATTTCCAGTTTCAAGCACATAGTAGGCAATTAATCCAGTCTTGTGTTGAGGGGGGAAAAAAAGGAAGAAAGGAAACTTCAAATGAATCAGTGAGAATCAATTCCCCAATGAGAAAAAGCTTTATAGGCCATCTCTCCACCAACACAGCTTTTGGCCAGGATTGCCTTCTGAATACAAGAGAACTTGAGAGACTTTTCTCTAACCAACTAACTTCGAGTAACACATCTTCAAATCTTCAAAGAGTAGCTCTTTGTAGCAGTAAATAATTACCCCAACTTCTTCAGCATTCACATACAACCCGAAGTAAATCTCAAAGTGAAAAATGAAAGCCAGAATAAAACATGTTGAAGAAGGAAGAGAGAGAGAGAAGATAGATTATCATTAAAAAAAAAAAAAAAACACACACAATAACAGTATACAACACACCAGGGGTTGGGAAAATATCATTTTGCTGTAAATTTTCATTTTACAGCAAAGATTATGTTGAGCATTGCTTCATTCTGCTATTCATGAATTTCATATTCTTTCTTGCATTAAAACATATTTATGCTGCTGCTTCATTCCCTCCAGTGCCTGTACAACATGAATATTCACAGAGCCCCTATAGACTGCAAATGTGTACACACACACACACACACAGATGCACACACACCTACATCACACCCAAATGTCTGCCTCTTGATCCCTAGGAACTCATATGGTTGGAAAATTTCCAAACGTTTGCCAAACAAATGCTAGGGATGCTACTACTCCAACAGCATCAGGAGAATTCATGTGTGGGGTTTGTTTCCAGCCCCTAGAATAATTCTGAGTTAATATATTCAGAACATCTTACTCAGACTTCCTCACTGTCACATCAAATCTTGAACATTCAGACCTTTAAGAGACCCTAGAATCATCTGCTTCCAAATCCCTCATTTTATGCACAAGGAAATCAAGCTCCAAGTGAAACTGCTTGCCCGTAATCAGATGATAAGTTGGTGCCTGAACGTCCAATCCAGTTGTCTCTCTACTATACCATATTGGGACCAATATTTTGCACTTAATAGATAGCTAGCTGGCAGTTCAACAAGAAAATTCATCTAGCGTCCTCTTGGTAATGACTGCAAGATCTAAATTCAATTTCTATAAATAATTGCCAATTTTTGTTACAGTTCCTGAAGAATGCTGGACTCCAATAATCAATATTATAATAAATGAGTTCTAGCTCTTCTTTTTTGTTAACGTCTTTTTTAAGTGCTAGTGGCTAATGGAATAAAAGAGAAAAGAGACTGTAAGATTCACAAAATCGACAAACTGGATATTCCTGTTGGCCATATGCTTGCTTCATAACCCCAGCCCTGCCCATATTTGAAAAGGCAGTACCCTCTAACACAATGCTGCTCAAGCTTTTCTGTTGCATGAATCAGACAAAATGAAGACAATGATTCAGTAGGTCAGGAGGACTTGAGATTCTGCATTTCCAGCAAGCTCCCAGCTGACTGAAGCTCCTGGTCACAGAACTGCACTCTTGTAGCACCCACAGTGATCCAGGTATCAACACCATGACAGCAAACCAGATGGCAAAGGGTAAAACCAGTGAGCAAGTCCTGAAAGCAGAGCTGACAGTGCAGAGCAGAACTGACCAACAAGTTAGTTACCCGCTAATAAAATAATGTCCTCTGAACCTTAAGTCTACCTTATCTAGATGTCAATGTTGGAAAAGGCTCCCATGTCATCATCATTCAATGGAGGTTAAGTTGCACTTACTCAGACTCATCTCTGACAGATTAATCTGGAAGCATAAAAGGCAGGTTAGATTCTAATTCTCTGTATTAACACTCAGGAACAAGGAACAAATGAAACCAGAGCACTTTCAGTTGCTTATAAATAACTTCCCTGCCAAGTACAGGGAAATGAATTCAACCAGGAGAATGTATCCCTGAGTCCAGCTGTCTCCTTAGGTTACTGAACGAACCAAACCATCACATCTAAAAACCTTCCTTGGAAAATAGGTTTTGTGCCAGGAGGACATTTATTTCAAAAAATCAAATGGGCAACTTAATTTCAACCTTTCTGATTAAGCAGATCCTAGCTATTCTATGAACATGCTTCCAACCTTTCCCCAAGGGAATTGAGTGGTAACATGGAGAGCATGACCGTTTATTTGGCTTAAGGAACACATTAATTTATCTGGTTTATAGAATTTAAACATCTGACGAATGACAGTGGGGTTGATTTTATTCATCAGCTAATTGCTTTGCCACCTGGAGCTGAAGCTTTATATATGCAGCTTATAAAAGATCTGAAAAGGATCTCAATTATTCTTTAATTTGTTCCTTGAATATAAAGTAGGAAAATCTGGCTTAATCAAACATTGTCTCAATTCTACTGGGATATGTCTAGTTACCTTTTAACAAGGTAAGCTTTCATTTAATCATATGATATGATAATTCCCCACTTTCAAGCCAAGTAGCCTCTTAGTTACAATCAATTTTCCACTGAAAAAATAAACATTGTCTCTTTACTGAAATCCCAGTAGAGAAAAATAGCCCTTTTTAATGAAACTTACTGCTAATACAACCACACGAGGAATTTCTGTGTACGAATCCATTAAACCTCCTAATTTGACATTGCTAGTAAATTGCAGAATCGAATGAGTTCCATGAACAGTTTTCTATGTGCACATGGCCATTCTTGGCACACATGGAAGAAATGGATAATAAGTGCACACGCACACGTGTGCATACACACGAACACACACACACAGCATTACTGGAACCTATTAAGTCTCACTTAAATGTTTTAATCAAGTTGAATTCTACAGTTGATCTGAGGGAGGAAAAAAGAGGAGAAACTAGCAGTCATGCAATTTCTTTAATTGTACCAAGTGAATCTGAAATGCCAGTGTGTGATAGAAGAAGCTAGAAATCCCAAGGCAAAAAAGCAATAACAGACAGGCAACTGGGATATCCCTTGAAATGTAGCCTTGAAATAAGCTGAAGGTTAAAACTACAATGCCATTATTTTAATGAGCCAAGATCTTGTGGGTTTAAAGCCAAGTATTTGGCCCCTGCTGTACCAAGTTTACCTTCCTCATCTCTTAGATGCCACACAGCTAACTTCCAGGGAGTGGCAGTCAGGGAGAACTGGGGGCCAGGCACTGCACAGGCTTCCTGGAGGATATCAGGTCATCAATGAGCACCTTGTCTAAGAAGAAAGGGAGTGTCCAGGGCCTAAGGCAGGTGAGTGGCAGAGGTACAGACAGGTGGCAAAGGACACATTGTCATTGAGGTCAAGGACTTGAGTTCAAGGCAGAGCAGGTCCCTGGTTTCCTGAAAGCAAGAAAGAACTCAAAACCCTTAGGGACTATTCTGTGTAATGGGACAAGGAACCAAAACAAAACTCAGGCAAGGGGAAATGTCACAAGCTCCCTAATACAGACCTGAATGTAGACAACGGGTCTGACCATAAACAATAATGCAATAAACTAAGAACTGGCACTGAGAAGTTTAGAGTAAAACCAGCCCCCTTTCGTCATCTTCCAAAGCACCTAGAACTGGGCCTTCCTTAAAAGTAGTTTATTTGATAAATAACAATGTGCAGTCCAGTAAAATCTTAAATGTTAGGACTGGAAGAGATCCTAAATAACATCTAATCCATTGTACACATGGACAACATGAGTCTCCCAGATGTCTAGAGCTAGGATAGCCTAAAAGATAAGAGCTCAGACTCTAAAATCCAAACTCTAACCTATATATAACCTATATACAACTCACTAGGTGTGTTGGCTTTGGGCAGTTTTTGTGCCTCTATAAAAGGAGATAATAATAATAGTACCTGTTCTATAGGATGTTGTGCAAATTACATGAGATAATCTAGAGCCAGCAATTATAATAGTGTCTGGGATGTATAACAACTCAGTAAATGATGCCCTCTATTTTATCATCATCATCATCATCATCATAACATCATCATCACTGTTATGAACTGAATGTTTTTCCCCCAAAATCTGCATGTTGAAGTCTGAACCCCTCGATGTGACTATCACTGGAGATAAAGCTTTTAAAGAGATAATTAAGGTTACATGACAAAAATAGTATGGGGGTTCCTCAAAAAATTAAAATATATAGAGCTAAAGGATCCAGCAGTCCTCTTCTGGGTATATATCCAAAGGAAATGAAGTCACTATCCTGAGATATATCCTCCCCCATGTTCACAGCAGCAGTATTCACAGTAGATAAATATGGAAACAACCTTTGTGTCCATCAATGGATGAATGAAGAAAATGTGATATTACATACAATGAAATATTATTTAGCCCCAATGAAGAAGCAAACCCTGCCTTTTGTGGCAACATGGAAAGAGCTTGAGGGCATTATACTAATAAGCTAGGCAGAGAAAGACAAATACTGTATATTCCCACTCATATGTGGAATCTGAAAAAGCCAAACTCAAAGAAATGAATAGAATGGTGGTTGCTAGGTGCTTGGGATGGAGAGAGGGAGCTGGGAGAAATAGGATGATGTTGATCCAAGGGTACAAACTTACAGTATAAGACAAATAAGTTCTGGGGATCTAATGTACAGCTTGGTAACTGATTAACAGAACTTCATTAAATACTTGACAGTTGTTATGAAAGTAGCTCATAAAAGTTATCACCACACATACGAAAAATCGTTATGTGAGGGGACAGAAGTGTTAACTAACCTGTTGTGGTAATCACTTCAAAATTTATACATCTATCAAATCATCCCATTGTATATCTTAAACTTAGATATGTTGTTTATCAGTAATGTCTCACAATAACTGGAAAATAAGTAGAAGTGCCGCGGCTGCAACGGACAGCGCAAAAGCGCGGCCCAGAGGAGCTACCCCACGCCCAAGGTCAGGGGTGGCGACCCAGAGCACCAGGCTGCGATGGCGCAGGAGCCGCTCCATTTTTTGGGCTCCAAAATCACTGTAGATGGTGACTGCAGCCATGAAATTAAAAGATGCTTACTCCTTGGAAAGAAAGTTATGACCAACCTAGATAGCATATTCAAAAGCAGAGACATTACTTTGCCAACAAAGGTCCGTCTAGTCAAGGCTGTGGTTTTTCCAGTGGTCATGTATGGATGTGAGAGTTGGACTGTGAAGAAAGCTGAGCACCAAAGAATTGATGCTTTTGAAGTGTGGTGTTGGAGAAGACGCTTGAGAGTCCCTTGGACTGCAAGGAGATCCAACCAGTCCATTCTAAAGAGACCAGTCCTGGGTGTTCATTGGAAGGACTGATGCTAAAGCTGAAACTCCAATATTTTGGCCACCTCATGCGAAGAGTTGACTCATTGGAAAAGACTCTGATGCTGGGAGGGATTGGGGGCAGGAGGAGAAGGGGACAACAGAGGATGAGATGGCTGGATGACATCACCGACTCGATGGATATGAGTTTGGGTAAACTCCGGGAGTTGGTGATGGACAGGGAGGCCTGGCATGCTGCAATTCATGGGGTCACAGAGAGTCGGACACAATTGAGTGACTGAACTGAACTGAACTGAACTGGAAAATAGTTATAAACCTTTACAGATAAAAATTTTGTGCTCTCTGGAATCTGCTGCAGGTTAATTCTTGAAAGAGATTATGGTGAGTTGATACTTTCTGAGGCAAGGTGATAGATACATAGGAGTTGTTTTTCTATTATTTCTGTTTTTTTAGATTTTTTAATTCAAAGCAAAATTTTAATTAAAATAGTATACTCAGTTCATTGTTAACATTACAATACTTAAAAAATAAAACAGTACAAAAATTTTAAATGTTAAATGATGTCATATGGATGCACCCTAATCCATTATGACTGGTGTCCTTATAGGAGGAGGGAAATACACCAGGGAGCACACACATAGAAAAAGACCATGTGAGGATACAGCATAAGGTGACCAGCTGTAAGCCAAAGAGAGTGGTCTTAGGAGATACCCTCACTACCAAAACCTTGATCTTTCAGCCTCTAGAACGGTGAGAAATAAGTTCCTGTTGTTTCAGCCACCCAGTCTGCAACATTTTGATATGGCCGCCCTAATAGTCTCTATCATTATCCGGGCCAAGTCACACTGCCAGCCAAAGGCAGTGGCAGGAGGAGGACCCAGCCTCTCTATGCTCTTCCCATCAATTTCCCCTCTCACGTTTTTGCTCCAAATTCCCTATTGGGTTTCTTATCCTAAAACACTAGTTCCTTATCCAGTTATAAGAGACTAAGATATTAGTCAAGAAAATATTGAAAGTATAAGAAACAGGAAACTCTGAAAGAAAATCAAGGGTCTCTGTCTCACGGAAGGAAGAAAGTTCTGAAGTGTACACCCTCCGCCTAGCCTGCCACAACCCAGTACGCTCAGCAGATCCAAAGTGGCTATATTGAGGAACCCAGAGGCCAAGGGCCCCCAGGTAACAGGCTGGATCCAATGCACAGGTGATATCTCCTCACCAGAGCAGGATTATCCCAAGGAACCTGACTGGACCTTGATCCATGACCAGACTTCAGCTCACCTCAGTGGCTGCCACAATCGTCTTGCATTTCTGCCCCACCTGAAGCACCATACATACAGGTGAAAAAAACTCCAAATGGTGACAGGGCATATTTGTTCCACAATATGTTATGGAATATATTCCACAGTATGTCACCATATGTCCAAATGATGACAGGGCATATTTGTTCCACAAGCAGTTTTGCCCCCTTTATAAAATGAATAGAATCAGTCTTCAAGGTTTCCAGTCCCATTGATTGAAAAATAGGATGTACAACCCATTTAAAATCCACCAGAGCATACAGAATGAGATGGTTGAATAGCATCACCCACTCAATGGACATGAGTTTGTGCAAGCTCCAGGAGATAGTGAAGAACAGGGAAGCCTGACGTGCTGCGATCCACGGGGTCTCAAAGAGTTGCCCACAACTGAGTGACTGAACAACAACAAAGGACATACAGAATGGATAAACAACAAGATCCTACTGCGTAGCCCAGGGAATTATATTTAATCAGATCAGATCAGATCAGTCGCTCAGTCGTGTCTGACTCTTTGCGACCCCATGAATCACAGCACGCCAGGCCTCCCTGTCCATCACCAACTCCCGGAGTTCACTAAAAAAATATATATATATATAACTGAATCACTTTGCTATGCAGCAGAAATTAACACAACATTTTAATGCAACTGTGAAAGTGGGCTTTCCTGGTGGTTCAGATGGTAAAGAATCCGCCTGTGAGGCAGGAGACCCAGGTTCGATCCCTGGCACGAAGATCCCCTGGAGAAGAGAATGGCTACCCATTCCAGTATTCTTGCCTGGAGAATTCCCAAGGACAGAGAAGCCTGGTGTGCTACAGTCCGTGGGGCTGCAAATAGTCAGGTACAACTAACATTGTCACTTGTTTTCACTTAAAAAAATTCCACCAAAAATCAACAAATGGTGCTGGTACAACTACATAATCATGTGCAAAAGAATGAAGCTAGACCCTTACCTCACACTGTACACAAAAATTGAATTGACTCTAAATGAATCAAAGACCAAGATGTAAGTTCTAAAACTATGAAAGTTTTAGGAGAAAACATGGAGATAGAGCTTCAGAACCTCAGATTTGCCAATAGATTCTTAGATGTGACATCAAAAGCACAAGCAACAAAAAGGAAAATAGATCAATTAGGCTTCATAAATATGAAAAGCTTTGTGCATCAAAGGAGGATACTATCAAGAAATGTAAAAGACAATTCACAGAAGGGAAGAAAACATTTTCAAGTCATATATCCAATAGATGATTATGTCTAGAATATATAAAGAACCCTTACAATTCAATAAGAAAAAGACAACTCAATTTAAAAATTGGGAAAAGATTTGAGTAGACATTTTGCTCAAGAAGATATACAAATGGCCAATGAACACATGAAAAGATTATCAGTCTCATTAAATCAACAAGAAAATGTAAATCAATGTCACAATAAGATACTGCTTCACACCTACTGGTGATAATAAAAAAAATATGGACAACAATAAGTACTGGCAAGCATGTGGAAAATTCTGAAGACTGATACACTATGGGGGCGGGGGGGTGGACAATACAATAATGTACTTTCTAAGGCAGTCTGTCAGTTCTTCAAATGCTCAAACATACAGTTACCATATGACTCAGCACTTCCATTCCTAGATATATAACCCAAGAAAAATGAAAATATATGTGCACACAGAAACTTGCACACACATGTTGAGGCACTATTATTCATAATAGCCAAAAGGTGGAAACAACTCAAATATTCATTAACTGATGAATGCATAAACACAGCACAGCATACCCCTGCAGTGGAATATAAATGAAATTAAATATTAAATGAAATGGAAGAAGGAATGAAGTACTGATACATGCTACAAGATGAATGAGCCTTGAAAAATTTGTGTAAATATAAGAAGCCGATGACAAAACCAGATATTATATGATCCCATCTGCTTGAAATGTCCAGAATAAGTAAATCTATAGCAACAAAAAATTGATTAATGGCTGCCTAGGGCCAGGGGGATAAGAAGTAGGGAGTGGAATTTCCTTTGGGGGTAGTGAAAATGTACTAAAATTGACTGCGATCATAGTTGTGTAACTGTGAATAAAGAGGATTGTACACTATAAATGAGAGAATTGCATGGTATGTGAATTTTATCTCAAGCTGTTCCAAAAAAAAATCCATCAGTCCTCTCAGTGTTCAGATCCCTTTTTCCCAGTATTAAACATTCCATAGTTTGTACTTATTGCCCCAGGAGGTCATTTGTGATGCACAAGTGTGCCTCTATATAGCCTTCCACCTCATGTTCACACTTGCAGTCTTGTGCCTTTGGCCCTCCAGATTCCTGTATAACCACAGTTCTCTTTAACATTCCTCACTAAGGAACATTTTCTTGTCCAGAATTTGATCATCTTTTCCAAGATAACTACTTGATATTTTAATCCTAGATAACAAGTCTGTTTCTAATAAAGCCAGGACGAAAAGGTTAAAGAGATCAAACTTTTATCTGCAGATCTTTTGCTCCAAGCAGACAGATGTCCCAGCTGCAGGTGGCAAATATGTTGCATGAAGAACATACAGCATTTTTCTGTTTCCCTACTTTCAAATACTAACAGTTCTTATATCCAATAATAGACTCTATTATGAGAATTAAAAACTAAACTGCTGGAGTGGAAGATATGTAAGTAGTCAGTAAGAAAACAGAAAATTAACCTCCCAGCCTATGCTTATAATGAACAATTTCCACACTTGCCAATGGTTAACCATTTCTAAATACTGTGCCTGTTCAAAATTATCTGTCTTTACTGAGCTTCCAAACTCAGTTATTGACTGAACTTTGTGCCAGGGGCATCTGCTCTTTAGCAGTAAACCAGATCATTGTGGTGCCATAAAATATCCCCTTGAATACTTAGTGCAGTTGAAGTAATTCAGCCTCCCTTTGTCAGGCAGAAAAGAGGAATCAAATTAAAACAAAAAACTAAGAAAATAGAATAGGGATTTTGGCTTTTGTTATCTTTTTGTTTTCCTCTCATTTCTCTTAAACATCTCCTTGTTTCACCCCCAAAAATATAACTTCCCTGGAAAAATAATAGAGTGATTTTTCTTTAAAATGAAAAAAAAGGAGACTAGAAACAAATATGCCATCTGTTAACAATGGATATTCTGGATACTGAGAATATGCATACATTTTAATTTTCTTCATTTTAGTTTTCTGTATTTTTAATTGTTCAAAAAAACTTTTTCAATAAACAAAAATTGTAAACATATCCCATGTCTTTCAAAGCTTTGTCATACAACCCCAGTCAAGAAACTACTAATATTTCAATATAATATCCTGGCAGGCTCAGTTCAGTTTACTCATTCAGTCATGTCCCACTCTTTGCAACCCCATGGACAGCAGCAAGCCAGGCCTCCCTGTCCATCACCAACTCCCGGAGCTTGCTCAAACTCATGTCCTTCTAATCGGTGATGCCATCCAACCATCTCATCTGCTGTCATCCCCTTCTCCTCTTTCCCAGCAACAGGGTCTTTTTCAGTGAGTCAGTTCTTTGCATCAGCTGGCCAAAGGATTGGAGTTTCAGCTTCAGCGTCAGTCCTTCCAATGAATATTCAGGACTGATTTCCTTTAGGATGGACTGATTGGATCTCCTCACAGCCCAAGGGGCTCTCAAGAATCTTCTCCAACACCACGGTTCAAAAGCATCAATTCTTTGGCGCTCAGCTTTCTTTATGGTCCAACTCTCACATCCATACAGGACTAATGGAAAAATCATAGCTTTGACTAAATGGGCCTTTGTTGGCAAAATAATATCTCTGCTTTTTAATATGTTGTCTAGGTTGGTCATAGCTTTTCTTCCAAGGAGCAAGGGTCTTTTGATTTCATGGCTACAGTCACCATCTGCAGTGATTTTGGAGTCCAAGAAAATAAAATCTGTCACTGTCTCGTTTCCCCATCTATTTGCCATGAAGTGATGGGACTTTGGCCACCTCATGCGAAGAGTTGACTCGTTGGAAAAGACCCTGATGCTGGGAGGGATTGGGGGCAGGAGGAGAAGGGGACGACAGAGGATGAGATGGCTGGATGGCATCACCGACTCATGAGTTTGGGTGAACTCCGGAAGTTGGTGATGGACAGGAAGGCCTGGCATGCTGTGATTCATGGGGTCGCAGAGTTGGACATGACTGAGCAACTAAACTGAACTGAACTGATGGGAGTGGATGTCATGATCTTAGTTTTTTGAATGTTTAGTTTTAAGTCAACTTTTTCACTCTCCTCTTTCATTTTCATCAAGAGGCTCTTTAGTTCCTCTTCACTTTTGCCATAAGGGTGGTGTCATCTGCATATCTGAGGTCACTGATATTTCTCCCAGCAATCTTGATCCCAGCTTGTGCTTCATCCAGCTCAGCGTTTCTCATGTTGTACTCTGCATATAAGTTAAATAAGCAGGGTGACGGTATACAGCCTTGACATACTCCTTTCCCAATTTGGAACCAGTCTGTTGTTCCATGTCCAGTTCTAACTGTTGCTTCTTGGCTTGCATACAGATTTCTCAAGAGGCAGGTAAGGTGGTCTGGTATTCCTGTCTTTTGAAGAATTTTCCAGTTTGTTGTGATCTACACAGTCAAAAGCTTTGGCATAATCAATAAAGCAGAAGTATTCTGCTTTTTCTAGAATTCTCTTGCTTTTTCTATGATCCTACAGATGTGGGCAATTTGATTTCTGGTTCCTCTGCCTTTTCTAAATCAAGCTTGAACATCTGGAAGTTCATGGTTCATGCATTGCTGAAACCTGGCTTAGAGAATTTTGAGCATTATTTTGCTAGCATGTGGGATGGGTGCAATTGTGCAGTAGTTTGAGCATTCTTTGGCATTGCTTTTCTTTGGGTGGAATGAAAACTGACCTTTTCTAGTCCTGTGGCCACTGCTGAGTTTTCCAAATTTGCTGGCATATTGAGTGCAGCACTTTCACAGCATCATCTTTTAGGATTTGAAATAGCTCAACGGAATTCCATCACCTCCACTAGCTTTGTTCGTAGTGATGCTTCCTAAGGCCCACTTGACTTCTCTTTCCAGGATGTCTGGCTCTAGGTAAGTGGTCACACCATCGTGATTATCGGGGTCCCAAATAAAGAAGAATATGGTAATTTTTCTTCAGAAATCTTTTTGCTACTTTTCAGTAGTCTCTCCTCAACCTACCATCACAGATCTGCTCTCCACTGAAGAATCTATACTCTTCCACATGAGACTCAGAAGTCACCCCTTTGAGATATATTGACATTTTAAAAAATTTTTATTTTGAGATAAATATAGATTCAAAGGAAGTTATGAAGAAATACACAAGCAGGTCCTGTATACCCTTCACCTAACCTTTCCACATATTAACATCTTATATAACTGTTGTGCTATAATGTAATATCAAAATCAGGAAACTGATGGTACAAACCATAGAGCTTGTTCAGATTTCTCCATACATTGGTGTGTGTATGTTAATCTATGCAATTTTATCACATATGTAGCTTAATGTAACTACCACCACAGTCAAGATACACAACTGTCCCATCACCACAAGAACCCCTTCTTAGCCACATTCACCCCCCTCTCCTCACTCTAACACTGCCAACTCTGGCAACCACTCTATTTCCATTTCTTTTTTTTTTTTTTTAATGGCATAATCTCCTTGAGGTTATGCAAGTTTTTGTGTATATGAGTAGTTCTTTTCTTTTCATTGCTGAGTAGTATTCCATAGTATAGATGTACCACAGTTTGTTTAATCATTCACCCACTGAAGGACATTTCTGTAGTTTTCAGTTTGGGGTTATTAATAAATCTTCAGTGAGCATTCCTGCCCAAGTTTCTGAGTGAACATAGTTTTCATTTCTCTGAAACACATGCCCAAGAGTACAAACAGTGTGTTGTATGGTAATTGCATGTTTTATTTTTAAGAAACTGCCAAACTTCTTCAAGAGTGGTTGTATAATTATAATTCCCACCAGCAATGTATGAGTGATCCAATATCCCCACAATCTTGCCAGCATTTGGTGTTATCACTGTATTTTATTTATCACTATTTTTGTTTAATTTTAACCATTCTGATAAGTATATAGTGACATCTCAAGTTTTTAATTTGCATTTCTAATGCCTAATGATGTTGAACCTTTTTTCATGTGCTTGACATCTGTATATCCTTTCCAGAAATGTCCATTAATGTTTTTCCCACTTTTTAAATAGGTTGTCTGGTTTTTTATGTTGAGTTTTGAGAGTTCTTTATATGTTCTAAATATAAGTCAGTTTCAGATATATGACTTGCAAATATTTTCTCCCAGTCTGTAATTTGTCTTTTTCATTCCTAAGAGTGTTTCACAAAGCAAAAATTTTATTATTGAAAAGGTCCAATTTATCAATTTTCCCTTTATGGATTATGCTTTTGATGTCAAGTCTGGGAACTCTTTGCCTAGTTTGAGATCACAAAGATCTCTTCTTATTTTCTTCTAGAAGTTTTACAGTTTTATGTTTCACGTTTAAATCCAATCCATTTGGAGTTAACTTTTGTATAAGGTGTAAGATTTAGCTCAATATCCATTTTTTTTGCATATGGATATCCAACTGAACCAGCACCTTTTATTGAAAGGCTATCCCACCTCCATTATACCATTTTGGTTCCTTTTGTCAATAATTTTAATTGGGCATATTTGTGTGAATTCATTTCTAGTTTCTCCACTCAGTTCCATTGATCTGTTTTTCTATCCCTCTGCAAATACCACACTGTTCCAATTTAGTTATGTAATAATTCTTAATATCAAGAAGAATAATTTCTCCCACTTTATTACTCTTCCTCAAATTGTTTCTGGCCATTAAAGAGCTTTTCCCTTTGTATATGAATTTTAGCACAAACATATAGTCTACAAAAAGACGTTGCTAAGATTTTGGTAAGAGTTACATTAAACTATAAATCAATATGTCTTCCCTGGTGGCTCAGATGGTAAAGCATCTGCCTGCAATGCAGGAAACCCGGGTTCGATCCCTGGGTTGGGAAGATACCCTGGAGAAGGAAATGGCAATCCACTCCAATACTCTTGCCTGGAAAATTCCACGGACTGAGGAGCCTGGTAGGCTACAGTCCATGGGGTCGCAAAGAGTCGGACATGACTGAGTGACTTCACTTTCACTTTCATAAATCAATATAGAAAGAATTGATAGCTTTTTTGTGTTGAATCTTCTGATCTACAATATGTCTCTGCAAGTATTTTGATCTTCTAGCAACATTTTGTAATTTTCAACATACAAATTCTGCATGTTTTGTTAAATTTATACCTAAGCACTTCATTTCTTGCAGCAGTTGTGCATAGTGCTGTATTTTCTTCACTGCCAGTACAAAGAAATGCAACTGATTTTGTGTGTTGATTTTATAAAGCTCAGTTTTTAAAGGTTTTTTATAGATTCCTTGGGATCATGTTGTCTTCAGACAGTCTTATTTCTTCTTTTCCAATCTGTCTTCCTTTTATTTCTTGTTCTTATCTTATCACAGAGGCTAGAACTTCCAGAACTACATTGAACAGGAGTAGTGAGGGCAAATATCCTTGCCTTGTTTCCAGTTTTAGAGGGAAAGTACTCAGTCTTTCACCACTAAGTTAGCTGTAGGATTTTTATGAGTTTTAGGAAGTTCCTATCTATTCCTAATATGCTTAGAGTTTTTATTAGGAACAGGTATTAAATTTTGTCTAATGTTTATTCTTCCTCAATTGATAGGATGTTGAGCTAGTGGATTACATTGATTCATTTTCAAATATTCAATTATTCTTGCATACCTATAATAAATATCACTTGGTAATGGTCTGTTATTCTTTTTACACAGTGTCAGATTTTATTTGATAATTTTTGTATATAAGTTCTTAAGATATTTTGCATATAATTTTCTTTTCTTTGTGCTCTCTTTGCCTGAGTTTGGAACCAGGGTAATATTCACATTATAAAATGAATTGGAAAGTATTCCTTCTTCTTCTAATTTCTGCAGAAATTGTATAAAATTGGTGTTAATACTTCTTTGAATGATTGATAAAATCCTCTCAGTAAAATCATCTCAGCCTGGAGATTTCTTTTTCAGTGGCTATGTAATTACAAATTCAACTTTAAATTAATTACAGGACTACTTAGACTATCCGTTTAATCTTGGCTGAGTTTTGGTAGCTTGTGTTTTTGAGAAATTGGTCAATTTCTTCTGAGTTTGAAATGTCTGAGCATAAACTTGTTTGTAATAATGCCCTATTATCCTTTCAATAACTATAGGATCTGTTGTGATACCCTCTGTTTCATGCTTGTTACTCAGGATTTGTGTATTTTCTTTTTTATCTGTGTTCTTGCTAGAGATTTATCAATTTTATTAATTTCTTTTCAATGACTAACTTTTGTTTCATTCATATTTTTCTATTTTTAATTTTATTTATTTCAGTTCAGTTCAGTTCAGTTCAGTTGCTCAGTCATGTCCGACTCTTTGCAACCCCATGAATTGCAGCACGCCAGGCCTCCCTGTCCATCACCAACTCCTGGAGTTCACCCAGACTCACGTCCATCGAGTCAGTGATGCCATCCAGCCATCTCATCCTCTGTCGTCCCCTTCTCTTCCTGCCCCCAATCCCTCCCAGCATCACAGTCTTTTCCAATGAGTCAACTCTTCACATGAGGTTGCCAAAGTACTGGAGTTTTAGCTTCAGCATCATTCCTTCCAAAGAAATCCCAGGGCTGATCTCCTTTAGAATGGACTGGTTGAATCTCCTTGCAGTCCAAGGGACTCTCAAGAATCTTCTCCAACACTACAGTTCAAAAGCATCAATTCTTCGGCACTCAGCCTTCTTCACAGTCCAACTCTCACATCCATACATGACCACAGGAAAAACTATAGCCTTGACTAGACAGACCTTTGTTGGCAAAGTAATGTCTCTGCTTTTGAATATGCTAGCTAGGTTGGTCATAACTTTCCTTCCAAGGAGTAAGTGTCTTTTAATTTCATGGCTGCAGTCACCATCTGCAGTGATTTTGGAGCCCCAAAAAATAAAGTCTGAAACTGTTTCCACTGTTTCCCCATCTATTTCCCATGAAGTGATGGGGCAGGATGCCATGATCTTCATTTTCTGAATGTTGAGCTTTAAGCCAATTTTTTCACTCTCCACTTTCACTTTCATCAAGAGGCTTTTTAGTTCCTCTTCACTTTCTGCCATAAGGATGGTGTCATCTACATATCTGAGGTTATTGATATTTCTCCCGGCAATCTTGATTCCAGCTTGTGCTTCTTCCAGCCCAGCGTTTCTCATGATGTACTCTGCATATAAGTTAAATAAGCAGGGTGACAATATACAGCCTTGACGTACTCCTTATGCCCTTTATTTCTTCATTTCTCTGCTTGCTTTGGGTCTTCTTTTTCTAGTTTCTTGAGGTAGAAACTTTGATTATTGATTTGAGATCTTTCTTCTCTTCTAAAATAAGCATCTAGTGGTTAAATTTCCCTTGTAGCACCACACCCCAAATTGTTGATATGTTGTGTTTTCACTTTTATTCAATTCTACACATTTTTAAAATTTCTTTTGAAGTTTCCTCTTTGACCCATGAGTTGTTTAGAACTGTGTTGTTTAACTTCCAAGTATTTGGAACTTTTTGTGTTGCATTGGTTTCAAGTTTGATTCTATTATGGTTTAATAATATAAATAATTTCAATTCTTTTAAATTTTGTAGCTTGATTTATGATTCAAGATATGGTCTATCTTCTCACATATAGAGATCAAAGTAGAGGTCACTAGTGGGGAGAGGAGGGAGGGGCAACACAGGGATAGGGAAGTGGAAGATACAAATACTGAGTGTAAGATAGGCTCAAGGATGTATTGTATAACACAGGGAATCTATTCAATATTTTGTAATAACTGTAAATGGAAAGTATCCTTTAAAAATCACATTAAAATGTTTTTTTAATTCTTTTAAAAGAAAGGGAAAAAAAGATATGGTCCATCTTGGCAAGTGTTCCATGAGTGCTTGAAAAGAAGGTGTATTCCACTATTGTTAGGTGACATATTCTATAAATGTCAATTAGATCCTACTGTTTGATGGTTTGTTCAGGTCTTCTGTAGCCTCTCTGATCTCTGTCTGTAGTTCTATCAACTGCTGAGAGTGAGATGCTAAAGTCTTCCATTATCGAATATTTCTCTCCATCCTAGTCCCACCATCCACTTCTCTTTCTGGAACTTAATCCCTTGGGTGGCTCAGGCAGAGTAGTCACTCCTTTGAAGATTTCTGGCATTTTAATCCAAACCCCTGAACACTGGTGAAATGTGATTAAACCCAAACCTGGGACTTGCTGGAAGTAGATGCCAGAAGAGATGCTGCTACATAACAAGGCTGGGCCAGGAGGCAGCAGATGAGTCAGTTGAGGCAAAGCAAAGTTAGAGCCAACCAGAAAGCTGTTGAGTTGTGACCAGCCAAATCAAGTAAGTTATTAGCCAAGGTCTTAACCAATAACCAAAGTCAGGAACCAGTCAAGAAGCTCAAGAAGTATCAGGACACAGGAACCTGAGGGGGACTGGTGGGGTCCCATTTAATTTCATCGGAGCCTTGATGGCCTAGGACTACTCTGGAAGAGTCAAGGAACCCCTTTCTGCATGTACTTTTGGTTTTTAAGGTATCCATCGCTTCTAAAGCAATCCAAAGGGATGAATTGCTACTCAGATCATTTCCAGCATTAGCAACAGAATGATGGGGAAGGTGCATACTGAGGTTTATTTCCTGGATATCCTAAAATCATATTCCATGAGTCTTACTAGATCTGTAGGGCTTCCCTGATAGCTCAGCTGGTAAAGAATCTGCCTGCAATGCAGGAGACCTGGATTCGATCCCTGGGTTGGGAAGAGCCCCTGGAGAAGGAAAAGGCCACCCACTCCAGTATTCTGGCCTGAAGAATTCCATGGACTCTATAGTCCATGGGGTCACAAAGAGTCAGACACAACTGTGTGACTTTCACTTTATTGGATCTGTATATCTCATTACATCATTCTGGTCAGGGACCAGAAATAGGACAGAAATGCCTATTGAAGAATCATTAGGCAAGCTAACATCAAGGAAAGAGTGAGAAAAAAGGAGAGTCTTTAGGAAAAAAGATAAAACCGTTCACAATTTCAACTGGTGACCAGAATACCTAATAACCACCAACTATTTATCTCAGACTTCAAAGAGGCAGAAGACCGGCATTTCCTACAATTTACCACCTTAACCATTTTTTTTTTTAATTTACTTAGCTATTTTTGGCTCTGCCGATTGGGTCTTCGTTGGTTCATGAGCCTTTCTCTAGTTGCGGCAAACCAGAGCTATTCTCTAGTTGCTGTGCACAGGCTGCTCATTGCGTGACTTCTCTTGCTGTAGAGCACAGGCTCTAGAGTGCTCAGGCTTCGGTACTTGTGGCACGTGAGCTCAGTTGCAGCTCCCAGGCTCTAGAGCACAGGCTCAGTAGCTGTGGTACACAGATTTAATTGCTCCACAGCATGTGGGATCTTCCTAGGCCAGGGATTAGAACCCATGTCTCCTGCATTGGGAGGCAGATTCTTCATCACTGAGCCACTAGGGAAACCCCAACCATTTTTAAGTGTACAGTTCAGTGGCATAAGTACATTTACATTGTTTTGCAGCCATCACTATTATCCATCTCTGGAACTTTATCATCTTCCATACTGAAACTCTGTACCCATTCAACGGGCTTCCCTTGTGGCTCAGCTGGTAAAGAATTCGCCTGCAATGCAGGAGACCTGGGTTTGATCCCTGGGTAGGAAAGATCTGCTGGAGAAGGGAAAAGCTACCAATTCCAGTATTCTGGCCTGGAGAATTCCATGGACTATATATAGTCCATGGGATAGCAAAGAGTCAGACACGACTTAGCAACTTTCATTTCACCCATTCAACAATAACTCCCTGGTTTCCCCTCCCCTAAGCTTCTAGCAACCACAATTCTACTTTCTTAGAAGATTCCCACTCTGATAGACTTTCATATTTAACCTACCAATATTCTGTTATTTGCTTGGAGATAATTGATAATGCTAACAATATTCTTAACCACACTGGCAAACTGCTAGCAACTCTTATCCTTTGACCAACATTCCAACCTATATGACAAGAAACCCAGTTCAAGATCCTGCTGTTTTCCTGCAAGTCTGGGGAGGGATTTGTCCTTAAATGCACACTCTGCCTGCAATCTGGCCTGAAGCAGGACACTCCAAGTAAAGTAACAGCGTCCTGGAAAGAGCTGGAGGCAGAGGCCCTGGGGAGCTGCTCAGTCATAGGAAACAACAGCCTACCACACCTCACAGCCACTCCGAAGTCAGGCTCTTCTTGGCCTTCCCAAGGCACCACCCCTGGCTCCACTCCAGGCAAGCAGAGGATTCCTGACCTTACCACATTTTGCTCTCTGAGGCCTCAGAATTCCCCCTTTAAAAGGCTTATAGATGGATGTGCTGCCGCAAAGAAGACCCGGGGCACCTTTACAACCCATCACATACCACACATGTCCAAGGAAACATGAAACAGAATGCCCCCACATGAGATGACTGATTTATCACGTATATTTTAAATAAGACACAAAATCTACACTAAAATAAAGTGGAACCATGGCATTTGCAGAAAAAGCACCAATCCCACCGTCAGTGACAGTCTAAGCACACGGAGCCTGAGCACGGCCTCATCACACCAAGACCCTCTGTAGCGAAAACGTGCTGCTACAATTCAGGACTGGGCCCCCACAATAAAACCGGGACTGTAATTACTATAATGACCTCCCACTGCTATTGTGTCTTTAATTAAGTCTTTATCAGTAGGCATTTGCCACTTAAACCTAACTCACAGTAACTACGGCAGCGTATCATCTACATTTTCACAAAGAATTACTGAATCATATTTCTGTCACAGAGATGAAAGGGAATATTTTCGTTCAAGTGCCATTTGCAGACAACTACATAAAGAAGAATCAAGCTGTCCTTTAGCAGCCCTTCCTGACAAGTGAAACTCAGTGGAGAGATGCCAAGGGGTTTTGTGTATGTGTGCTTTGGCTTCCCCAGTTTATTTTTAGCGCAACTCCATTCCCTGTCTACATAAACTACAGGGGGGAAAATGACACCAAATTAACAACACACTTGATTACGTAAACTGTCTTGAGGTGGAAAGAGCTGAGACGCTCACAGGAGGCCCAGAGACGCTGAGTGAGTTGTCCCAAGTCACACAGCGGGTGACTGACCAAGGCATGTCCACAGCGCAAACCTCCCAGCTAGATGCTCTTCCCAGTGGCCATGAGACCACCCGCGGAGCTGGAAAAACCTGTTTTACCCAGCAAAGCGCACTAGAAGTACCCTGGGCCTAAAGAGACAGCATTCCAGATTCAAGTTTCCAGTCATAATCACTTCCTTACGTCAGCACTAGAGCGAGTGCTCAGATGGCTTTTTGGCAGAGCCCACCCCAGTGGGCCCAACAACCTCGTCAGAAAAAGCTGCTCTAGTTCAAGGCCTTGCCATGGGTTTTAGCCAGGGCCTCAACCTGCAGAGCTTGCCTCTCAGTGAAAGAAACCTGAGCAGACAAGTTGGTCCTCACTCCTCTGAGAGTACTTGGTTCACTGGGGACCCAGGAGAGCCCCCCAGCCCACCCCACTACCTCACCCCAATCACCAATAAGTCTGACTGCTCTGGCCTCTGTACCAAGGAGCCTGGCTGTGGTGGTATTATTGTTTGTGCTTTTGCCCATCACAGAAAAACCTTTTGGCTTTAAAAATCTGCTCCTCCAAAGAGCATAAATCCTTCCAGAATTGGGGAACTGTGTTCACATTATGGAGGTGGGTGCTGAGGGAACAGCAGAGCCCCAACCCCTGAACAAAAGGAAGGATAGGAGGAGTCCAGGGGAGCGAGGCTGGAAGGTCCCTGGGGTCTGAGGGCCCCACTGTGGCAAGAGCCCCAGGGTACACGGTGGCTCCGCAGTGCTGCAGTGGGTACCAGAGGTGCTGGTGACATTCTGCTTCTCTATCCGAGGGATTCTGACCAGTTGGGAGAGGCAAGGTGGCCACCAATTGCTACGTTTTCCAGTGTCATCTTTGGCCACAATAGCTCCTCCGTCTCCTTTTGGTTCTAATTTCATTCTAATTACATTCAAACAGAAAGCCTTTAGCTGGATACAGAAGAACTGAACACGAGAGCAATCATAGAGTGAGGGTGGAATTCAGTGGGGGATGGATTCCATTCAATTTTCTTCCACATATTTGCACCCACTGGGGAGCATCTCACATTTTCTCACCTTGGCAGGGAAGCCTGCTGCAAAGGCACGACCCAGCTTAGGGGTGGCCCCTACTGCTGGCTTGCTTCTGCTTACGTACTGCCCCCAGGGAGGGAGCCAGGCCCTCAGAATCAGCAGAGTCCCCCTTCAGAGAAGAAGTCCAAATTGTGGCCAGGGGCCTGCAGGCGCCTCTTTGTTTTGCTTGTCCTGTCTGGGCTCACCACTGACTGGGGACAGCTCCGTTGGAGGGGCAGTCCAGGATGCCACACGCAGTTAAGGGTGCTTCTTGGCCAGTGCCGCAGGGCTCTGAGCATGGTGGGTCTATGTGGGTGACGATCACCGCCGCTGCCGTCGGCCCACACCCAGCCTCCTCATCCCTGTCTGCTCTCCCACAGGGAGCTTAGGCCAATGATTGTTCCACTAATGCTCTCAGCTGCTACTTTTTTATCTGACAAAGGACTCAGCCAAGTGATGAAAGACATAAGCCAAAATCTACTCTATGCCTCATCATACAAATACTTGACTTTCCTGGGGCCAAGACGCCTTCTAGGGATGGACATGTTTCTGGGTTCTTTACCACTCCCTCCTGTAGATGTTAGGATGTTTCTCTGGGTAAATGCCAAGAGCCTCCCTGAAGGGTGAAAGAAATGTCAGAAGCACAGCTTCTATCAGATAACCTGAAATTATCATCTGCCTAAAGAATACATTCACTAGAAAGAATCTCTCTAAGGCATTATTTTCATCAAACATGGTCCCCAAACAGGAAGCTGAGCCCAAAGCACTTCATAAATATTTGCTGAATATAAATGAATGATGCATGCATAAATGAATAAATGAATTTTTCTCTAGAGAGATACCCAAGCTCCTTCTCTATTCCTCTACCTCTTCTTTTGCCAAGAATCGTGTTATTGATGACTTGCATTAAGCCATGTACTACTTTCCATGCGGAAGGTGAAGATACAAATGGAGAAGATGAGAGAAATAAAATTTGTTACCATGGAGGAAAAATAAGGATAGGAAAAATGAGATAAAACTAGGGGTAAGGTTAGTTTAGAATACCTGTCCTCATACTTATCTGTGCATTAGAGCCCCCTGAGGAGCTTTAAAAAGTTCTGATGCCAGAGTCCCACTCCCAGAGATCCTGATTTAATTGGTATAGGATGTGACCTGGCCATCAGGATTTTTTTTTAAGTAACCCAGGTAATTCTATACAGCCAAGTTTAAGAAACTCTGATTTATGATACAACTGCCCTAATGGTCTGCATACTAGCAAGAGGAGACTAACAAATTGGACTCTGAGCCTCCTAGCAGCCAAGGTGAAAAGAGGAAAACACCATCCATTGCATTATCCGGTGTCCTTAGAAGAAAATCAAACTGCTTGTTTAGAAGTACAATTAATCCTGAGACCAGAAAGACATTTGTCTTCATGAAAAGACATGGAATGAAGCAATAACATCTCAATAGTTTATCAATGGTACTCAATCAGTAAATATTTATTGAGCACCTACTAGGAGACCAAGTCTGTTCTAGATCTCTAGAGACAAAAGGATTGCCAGATTTGAAAGTTTCTGTTTAATGACAATTAACAGCTATTACTATTGAGTGCTGTTCTGTGCTAAGCATTTTACAACCATTGCCTCATTTAATCCTCACAACCACCTGAGGAGGAGGTGGGCATTTCACACCTGATTGAAATTAAGGATCTGCGAGGACAATCAACTGGCCTAACATGGTCTATCCAGTAAGTGCCTCAAGCACTGCTAAAATTACAGATGCATTTATCTTTTGCCCCAACAAAGGTAATACCAGCATACATAGGACATATACACCAGGCAGTTCCTCGTGGCATTATTTCTCACAGCAATAGCCTAGAAACAATGCAATAGTGTGCCAGTTGAATAAAGTACCGTCTATCTGTGCAGTGGAATACTGGCAGCTGTAAAAATGAGGAGGATCATTCTGTACATTTAGTACATTCTGACACTGAAAATGAGAAAAACAAGATTCAAGATGGTAGATATAGTAATGTTCTTTGGGGATAAGAAAGGAAGGGAAATAATAATATATATTCAAATGTGCCTGTATTTTCATTAAAAACACCAGAAGGAACAATAAGAATCTAATAACAAAGGTTACCTGTAAGTGTCAGAGAAGAGGCAAGCAAAGTGAGCAGGGGCAGAAGAGAAGACACTACGCACATACATTTTTATATTTTTTATGTATTCACACTTGTAAAAGTGTTACACATTCAAGAGGACAAAATAACACACACAAAAAAATAATATAATGAAAGATAACATAAAGAAGAAAATAATGAAAAAGAGAACTAAAGTGTGAGTGCTGAAGTTCCTGAATTTCAACCCAAGTCTACTTACTCTCAAGGCCATACTCTTGACACTGTGATGCCAAGCAACTTACCTGCTGTGAGCAGCCAGCAGGGCTGACCCCTGCTGGCAGAGATGCTGCTCCTGCTCTCAGATCTCTCTCCCTTATAGAGGTTCAGCATCTGAACCTTCCCAAGCATCAGTCTGTCCAGGCTTTTTAAAAATCTCCGTTAAAACAGAGAATCAGATAATAGTAGGAGTTAAAGTAGGAGACTGTCTTTGAACAGGTAAGCCCCAACAAAGATAAGCTGAGTGCGTTTAAATTTATGGCCCTCGGTAATCCAAACCTTTAGAGTTCATTTGTTTAGGGTAAGTCGTGTGCTATAAGCCATCCTGGTAACAAATAACAATATGTTCCAAACCCATTGTTCCTGTTGGCCTGAATTATGGCCATGCTTTGGCCTAGATGAAGGGCTGCTTCTGCCAACAGAGAAAGAATGCTGTTCTACATGGAAGAGAACATTCAAACAAAATCTAGAATTTTACAGACTATCTCCACTGATTTGGAATGGAAAGTCTTTTAGGAAAAAAAAAAGAGAGAGAAGGCGAAGAAGAAGAAAGAGGAGGAGAAGAAGAGGAAGAGGGAGATGAGGAGAAGAAAAAAGAGGAGGAAGAAGATGAGCAGAAGGAGGAGGAAGAAGAGGAGGTAATTTTTTACCTTCAATATATTTTTTCAAGTTTGAAATCATCCCACAGCTGCCTGAGAAAATAGAAGAGTCATTTTCAACATCTTAGGTACAAATGGTAGAGATGTCCCAGACAGTACAGCAGATCTGAAGATGTGTAAATTCCCTGATTGCCCACATGCTGTAGATGTTCAGGACATGATGGGTGGCCTTGAAAGATGCTCTTCCCAAGGTAATGCTCCCTGCCTTATAGTGGATCTTGCCCTAGCTTAAATGTTCTCCCTTTTTTTTCTTGGAGGGTAGGAGAGATGAATCAATCAATATCCCCTTTTCTCCTGAACCCAGATCCACCACATTTACTTTGCTTCCAAGAAACTGAAGCCTTCTACCTGAGATTTGTAGGCTTTTTACATCTGAATGGAGAAAAAGAATTATTTCAGGTAGAATTCATGAGCACAGATTGACCATACATTGGATTTTAAATTCAAGTATGTAAAACCAAGGTCTGTTTGCATCAGGATTATGGAATGAGAGACTATTGTAGTTAGCATTCTCTGAATCTCCCCTTTCTGGACCATTTCCCCTCTTTTTGTTAATCTGATAATACCTACTTCCATCCAGTTACAACATGGGTACCTATTATGTGCTGCTTCCATGGTGTTAGAAATATTATGGGGGCTGGAGAAGGAGAGAAAACTCCTCAAGAGGTCATTCCAACAAATATGGTGAGTCCTACACCAGAGGTGTTCAGAATATACGAGGAGAGCTCAGATTCTAGGGGGATCAGAGAGGCTTCCTGGAGGAGGTGATATCTGAGCCTATGTATGGAGGTTGCAGAGGAAGAACAAAGCATTAGATTCAAGTTTAAGCCTCTGTACTTCAAAATGTCACCTGTACCAGGTGGCTTTAGACCATTTCCAGTCCTCATCAATTTACCTGTCCTGTAGGTTTCCTGTTCTGCCATTTTTTCAGAACCTAGATCTCTGCTAAGATGTGTATTCACATGATCGAGGTAGAGTATTTCCAACTATTGGAAGCTACTCTTCTACCACCTCCAAATAGCACTTAGATATATTTTTAAAAGACCTTAATTCCCTATCCTACCCAAGCTGAAGGGCCTTTTGCCTAGAGGAACTTTCTAGCACACCTCCATTACCATCCTATAGATTGTATCCTGTATATCACATACTATGGTGGAATACATTTAAAGAGACTGAAACCATTAACTATCCCCTTTTAAACAGGACTCTATGAAAGTAAATCCTGTGATGTTTGTCCCTCCCCTCACCCACCACCCCTAATTACAAAGCTTCCCTCACACACAGATCTCCCTTTTGACCTCAATAATAAATCCATGCCTGGACCAGGATCAAAGCACCATACAGGAGAGGCAGAGTCTAATCCGGGAACTTCTGCTCCACAGCCTTTTGGTCACAAACCTACAGTAGCCCCCATCAATTCAGTTCAGTCACTCAGTTCAGTTCAGTCGCTCAGTTGTGTCCAACTCTTTGCTACTGCATGGACTGCAGCACACCAGGCTTCCCTGTCCATCACCAACTCCTGGAGCTTGCTTAAACTGATGTCCATTGAGTCGGTGATGCCACCCAACCATCTCATCCTCTGTCGTCCCCTTCTCCTCCTGCCTTCAATCTTTCCCAGGAACAGGGTCATTTCCAATGAGTCAGTTCTCATCAGGTGGCCAAAGTATTGGAGCTTCAGCTTCAGCATCAGTCCTTCGAATGAATATTCAGGACTGATTTCCTCTAGGGTTGACTGGTTTGATCTCATTTCAGCCCAAGGGACTCTCAAGCCCCCATCAGCATGTAACAGCAAAAGCTGATGTATCCTCGCTGCCCAGATCACATTGGGGGGTGTGTTAAACATTTTGCCTGCATCAGACCATTTCAGTCTCACAACAAGCCTATGAGGCAGGTCCTGTCATTAGCTTTCTCTGTGGAACAGAGCAGTGTGGTGATTTGTTCAAGGGCACAACTAGCTGCAAGTGGATATGAGAATCAAACCCCAGGAAACTCACTTTCTGGCACATACATCAGATACATCTCAACCACTCGTAGTGAGAAGTGGAGACTTCAGGGCCCCAGACCTGGGTTTGAATCTCTGCTTCACCACTTATTTAGTTGGTTAACACTAGGCAATTTAGTCCCTCCAAGCCTCAATTTTCTCATCTGCAAAATGGGACCAGTAACCGAATCTACTTCATAGGGTTGTGGGGAGTAAATGATGCTGTCCTAGATATAGAGCATTTGTCATGGGGCCTGGCATTTTGTGGATGTTCAGGAATGTTATCTACAGCTCTAATTACGTATTTACAAGCCTGTGTATCCCCTCCCCCAGGGTCACTGAAGGCAAGGATAGAGATTATTGGCCTTTCTCACCAGGTATGCATGATAAAGCATCTACCATGTAGCAGGCACTTGGAAAGTGTTTGTTGAATGGATGGTTGAAAAACTAGTTTTCACTGCTATTTCAAATGATTGAGTAAGAACTTCCTCTATTTTGACACACAATAGCCTCTTCTTGTTAAATTCTATTCCTTGACATCCAGAAATAAATTATGAAGTGTCTAAAGAGGTCATTCTAAAATTCTTAAATTGTCAGAGTTGTACAATTTTTTTCCCTACAGAATATGAAAAGTCAGCCTCCCTTCACTCTCCCAAACCTCCTTTGGCTCTTGCATTTTGGGAAGTCCTCACTTTCACAAGTATAAGATGGAAACTCACAAAATAACAATCCCCAGGTTGGGGAGGGGGTTAGATCTTCCACTTTGTAAAAACATTTCTAGTTTCTTGCAATGCCAATGATCCCTTGAAACTTCATTTCCTCCTAGAGAAATTCAAGAAAAATTTAGCTTGCCTGGTGTGTTTTATGAGGACTTTCCTTTTATAAAGTGAAGTCTGTGCTCCTTGAACTCAGGCAGTTACTTGCTCAGCATCACCCGTCCTTTCACAGCCTACATGCTCCCCTCCTTGAACTGAAGAGCACACGCTTCATGCCCAACATGCCAAGCTCTGCTGTAAGCCAACATCACTTGCCTGACACCAAAATCTTCCCACAACCCCTCCCTATTGCTGGACCCATTGGGCTAACTCTGAACATTCAGCAGACATCCTGAATAGTCAGCATATTCATTTCCTGGAACTGCTGTAACAAGGTACCCAGACTGGGTGCCTTAAAACTACAGAAAGGTGTTCTCTCAAAGTACTGGAGGCTTAAAGTCCGAAGTCAGAGTTGGCAGGACCATATACCTTCTAAGGAAGAGTCTCTCCTTGCCTCTTCCAGCTTCTGATGGTTGCCAGCAATCCCTGTTGTTGGCACATCGTTCCAAGCTTTGCCTCAGTCTTCACTTAGCCTGATCTCTTGTTTATCTCTGTGTCCAAATTTCCCTCTTCCTATTAAAACTCCAGGCATGTTAGATTTAGGGCTTGGTCAGGAAGCAACAGTTAGAACTGGAAATGGAACCACAGACTGGTTCCAAATAAGAAAAGGAGTACGTTGAAGGCTGATGTTGTCACCCTACTTATTTAACTTCTATGCAGAGTACATCATGAGAAGCACTGGGCTGGATGAAGCACAAGCTGGAATCAAGATTGCCAGGAGAAATATCAATAATCTCAGATATGCAGATGACACCACCCTTATGGCAGAAAGTGAAGAGGAACTAAAAAGCCTCTTGATGAAAGTGAAAGAGGAGAGTGAAAAAGTTGGCTTAAAGCTCAACATTCAGAAAACGAAGATCATGGCATCCAGTCCCATCACTTCATGGCTAATAGATGGGGAAACAGTGGAAACTGTCTCAGACTTTATTGTTTTGGGCTCTAAAATCACTGCAGATGGTGATTGCAGCCATGAAATTAAAAGATGCTTACTCCTTGGAAGGAAAGTTATGACCAACCTAGACAGCATATTAAAAAGCAGAGACATTACTTTGTCAACAAAGGTCCATCTAGTCAAGGCTACGGTTTTTCCAGTAGTCATGTATGGATGTGAGAGTTGGACTATAAAGAAAGCTGAGCACAGAAGAATTGATGCTTTTGAACTGTGGTGTTGGAGAAGACTCTTGAGTGTCCCTTGGACTGCAAGGAGATCCAACCAGTCCATCTTAAAGGAGATCAGTTCTGGGTGTTCATTGGAAGGACTGATGTTGAAGCTGAAGCTCCAATACTTTGGCCACCTGATGCGGAGAGCTGACTCATTTCAAAAGACCCTGATGCTAGGAAAGATTGAGGGCAGGAGGAGAAAGGAACAACAGAGGATGAGATGGCTGGATGGTGTCACCGACTCGATGGACATGAGTTTGGGTGAACTCTGGGAGTTGGTGATGGACAGGGAGGTCTGGCGTGCTGCGGTTCATGGGGTCACAGAGAGTCGGACACGACTGAGTGCCTGAACTTAACTGAACTAATCCAATATCTGGAGAAGGGAATGGCTACCCACTCCACTATTCTTGCCTGGAAAAATCTCATGGACAGAGGGGCCTGGTGGGCTACAGTCCATGGTGTCACAAAGAGTCAGACACGACTAAGTGACTAACACTTTCACTTTTCACTAACTCAGTATGACCTCAACTTCAGTGTATTTATAATGACCCTATTTCCAGATAAGGTCACATTCACAGATTCTAGGTGGACATGAACTTGGGAGGGGGAGGGGGACACTATTTAACCCAGCACAGGAAGAGATCAGTATGGGTAGAGAGACTGAGCAGCTTCCTATGGGGTATGATCTGAAAAGTTTCAAAATGAAAAGCCTTCTTCCCATCCATCAAAAAAGCATGCTACAGTTCCTATATTCTACCACGAGAAAGCTTCCTTTTGTTCTCAATGCTCTTCTAGTGCCCAATAAAGTAAAAGCAAAACCTATAATATTGCAAATGCTGTCTGGAGCGATGGCATCCATAAATCACTATCATCTCATACCTGAGCAGTCATCAGCTGCTTTTAGCACAATAGCCAGCTGATGCAAGGTTCTATCGGAATGGAGCCTGGGATCTGAAACTGGAAGGGAGCAGGTGGCACATGAGACCTAGGAAATGAGACAGCAAGGACAGACATGGTTTTTGTGCCCACTTGGGGCAAGCTGCCATGTCTCAGGGAGCACAGAGCACCAGAGACCAGCCACCACAAGGGGGCAAGAAGCAAGCAGAGGTCATATGCACACTAGTTCACACTCACTGAGCATCTACTATCTGCCAGATACTATGCGTGATGCTTCTGCGTACACCTCACTCAGACTCCAGGTGAAGACCCTTCCATCTCCCAACTCACAGAGGAGAAAACTGCAACTCCAGAGAGGTAGGTAGCCCAGAAAAGGTTAGGAAATAAACAGTCATGATCAAGTTCAAGTTCAAGCCCAGGTGCTGGCATCTGCCACTTCGCAGAGGACAGAAGAGGCAACAGAATCCATGATCTTGGGACTCACTTCTGCTGGGAGCTGGTCTAGCTTGAAGCCCTCTCACCGCACGCTTGGGTTTGTGCTTCTTAACTTCTGCTTTTAAACTGGCAGCCGTTTTCTACTGCATTTCCAATGTGCCTCTGTGTGTATCTTGGAGAGAGGGAGAAAGAGAATATATGGATCAATATACGCAGACTCTTAAAAGCTTATACTTTATCATTGTAATAATCATAATATATTTTATTTTACAGCCACTCATAACTGAAGCCTCTGGGCACCCTAACAAAAATAGCTAAAAGAAAAAAAAAAGGAAATTATATTAAACAAAGGAAATATGACTATAAAACCCCAATAGCCAGGGAACTAAATGAACAACATAAAACCTCCAAACAACAAAACTACAATGAAACCAAGGGGGGAAAGAAACCTTTTCACGAGCTTTACCCTGAAGGATTCCATGCTGTGAGATCACATCTGTTTAAAGCACCATAATTTATCGATATGACATCAAACCAGGAGCCAGCCATTGTAAACCTTTCCCGCAGAAACTCTCAGAAAACTAACCAGGTGGTCAATGGGGTGCGGGTGGGGGTGTCTGTAGCACATAGCTGGGGCAACAATGGCTTTAAAATTTTATGTTCAAATACATCTATGTGAAGTTCCAGATCTGAGCACTGAGATGCAAAAATTAGTTCATTCCATAGGTAAGCAAAATTTACAAACAGGACTTTTTTTAAACAGCAATTTTTTTTTTCTGAGATAGTTCATCTGTTAATACTCACTGATGACTTCTCAAAGTGCTGCATCAAATGAACCATTTTCAAGAACAGATCCTCTCTAGAATGAGCCGCTGAGTCCCAAGTTATGACAGTCTTTGGGGGAAGATAAAGGCCCTTTCATTTGTAAAGCAACTGAGTTACCGAGTCTACCTCCCATTCTGATGTTGCAGCCTCTTCAAAAACAGAAACTCCTGCTGACCCCACCGTAACTCCTCCTGATGCCACCATAAACATCGCAACATAAACATAAGAATGACTGCAATTGTCATATTCCTGAGGGCGATATTTCCCCAAGCAATGGCTTCCCACATCCTTCCTACACATTTTCCTATTAAACATGGAAAATAGAACCCACTGAGGAAAAGTGTTTAAAAGGTTTGTAGGAAAAAAAAAATAAAAGGTTTGTAGGATTAGATAAGGACCTATTATATAGCACAGGGAACTCTACTCAGTACTCTGTCATGACCTCCATGGGAAAAGAATCTAAAAAAGAGTGGATATGTGTATATGTAAAACTAATTCACTTTGCTGTACAGCACACACACATTATAAATCAACTACATGCCAACAAAAATAAAAATAAAAAAGATTTGTAGGATTGGGATAGCCTAAGGGTTGACAAAACTTGGTTGGCAAAAACAAATAAAATATTCAAATGGTGCCTAGTAAAAAAAGATGTTTTTCAAAATATTTGTTCATCCTGGAGTAAATTCTAGGTTGGAGTAGATCTGACCTCTGATTAGATCTACTGAGTGTTTGAATTAGGTTACTCATAGCAGAAAGATGAATCTAGAGTCCAGTGAAGATTCAAAAGTAAAGCAGGTGTGGGAGGAGTGCAGAGAGGGAGCAGAGGGGGCATCACCAGGGGAATATGATGACACAGAAGGATCCGCACAGGTTGGAGGCTCAGATCCGCCTGGGTTCTTACCCAAGCCCTGGTGCTTAGTAGCTGGGTAACCTTGGACATGACTGAAGCGACTTGGCATGCAGGAAGCACGCATAACCTTGGATAATTCACTTAACTTCTCTGGGCCGTCATTTTCTCATCTGTAAAATGAAGAGAAATTGCTAAACAAACTTTGCTCTTTTTATTTACGGAAGCCCTTGAAGTTCTTCAAAGGAATAACCCAAATCTCCTGGCTAGCTCAGACACATTATTCAGTTCAAAGATCAAGTTGTGGAATGACACACATAGAATGATACTATTTGTGCTTGAAGAAAGAGGCCACTGATAACACTGGGTGATTTCTACAGGCCCATGGACACACATATGTAAGAATACACAAAAATAGAGGCTAAAGCACACGGACCAAGGCACAAGGTGGTCTCTCTAGGGATCAGCACCAGATTGAGACAGGAAGAGTACATGGAGGCCTTATTACTTAAATATTTCAGAAGAGACAATATTATATTTATGTATTACTTATGCATGATAAAAGAAAACTTTTATGTAGCCAATAAAAACTACCTTCTAGCTTGTTTCAGGAAATACAGTAATTCTAGAAGAATCTCTACTAATCAGTTAATGAGAGCAGATGTGAAGATGCGGTCAAAACATGAAGGGCCCAGAGTTCTTTACAGAAAGATAGTTAACTGGGGTTTCCCTTCAGTCCAATTCAGTTGCTCAGTCATGTCCGACTCTTCGCGACCCTATGGACAGCCTCATGCCAGGCCTCCCTGTCTATTACCAACTCCCAGAGTTTACTCAAACTCATGTCCATTGAGTCAGTGATGCCATCCAACCATCTCATCCTCTGTCATCCCCTTTTCCTCCTGACTTCAATCTTTCCCAGCATCAGGGTCTTGTCAAATGAGTCAGCTCTTCACATCAGGTTTCCCTTACTGAGCTGAATATTGAAAGAATTGGCTCCAAATTTATCTGGAAATGAACCCTGTAAGGCACTGATACGTAAAGTGGATTTGCAGCTGAGACTGGGGAAGTTCTATAATGGTTTGAAAACCTGGATGGGGTCCTCTGTGCCCCAACATGTCAACCAGGGAGCCACCAGCCTTGCTTTCCACCATGTACCTGCCAGCATGGGACATGTATCACCTGGTTGATGCCTGCCCACCACCATGAGTATTAATCAGAGCCCAGAGCCTTTAGTACTTCCTCTCTTTGGAAATGCAGATTCTAAGTGAGACTGATAACTGATCTGGTAAAACTCAGAGTCTTGCTCTTCAGCATTGCTCAATTTAAGCATAAAAAGCATCTGTAGGCCTTTCTGAAAAGACATGTTCTTGTGCATGCCAGAGGTAAAGGTACCACCAATGCCCAAAGAGATGGGAAAATGAAACAACCTCTCACAGCCTGGGATTGCCTGGTGACCAAAATGTACTTCTTTAGATGTAGAGTTGGAATCAGGCTCAAGAGGGAGGGGATACATGTATACCTCTGGCTGATTCACACTGTTGCATGGCAGAAACCAACACAACATTATAAATCAATTATCCTCCAATTAAAAATAATTTTTTTTTTAATTTGATTTCAAAGTAGGTTACCCAGACCTTCAATGGACTCTTATTTAGATTAGCCAATCAAAGCAGGAAGACGATAGGTAGATGACTGGAGAGATCATTTGGAATTTACACCAAAATGATTGTGATATTTTCTTCCACAAACAACTTTAAGAAATACACTCAATCACATAAATAGGAAATAATATAGAATCATTGTTCCGTGTTTAGCAAAGAGAAAGAGAAAGGCTACCAGGCTCTAAAATGCAAGAATATCAGGAGGAAGGGAAGATTTTCCTTCTTTCTTCAGTACATTTTGCACAAGTCAGATCCTAGATTAAGCCTCCTGCTGGGAGGAGGTGCTAATGGGTGGATGGACAGCCTGGTAGCCAGCGTGGCTGTCAGTTCACTGGCTGCAGGAGTCAGGCTCAACACACAGAGCTTATTTAAGAAGAAGAAAAAAAGAAGGAATTTGAACTAAATTAAGTATCAACTCACTTGGGAGAAAATTTTATGTAGCCTCTTTTTTGGATTGTATAATTCAAAAAAAAATGGAGGCAGTTCCTATTCATCAAGTAGACATCACTCAAAAAGTTTGAGTTCAATTTATGGGTATGGGTGTCCGTGTTTTAAATCAACATTTGGGTTTAGCAAATTAGTGCAGGTTTGCCTGTTTTCTGATGTAAGGATCAGTTCCAGATCTGTTTTTAAGCACCAAGCTATTGAAGGATTATTATTTTTAGAATTCATATTCCTTTTTAATCCCCTAATCCGTTCAGGGGAAATGTCCAGATTGTCAACCCAACACAAGAGAAAACCTCAATGAAGCAGCAAGGAAAAAATACAAAACAATAGACAAATAACCATGGGATATATTGTTCAGCTTTTGTTGAGCTTGAAATGTGCCAAGTTGGAAACAGGAGAGAGGTTTGTGATATTCCACTGGAACATATTGTCACTGTTATAACCAGCCCACATTCACCGGAGCTGCCAATTATTCCCCAGCCACCATTTTTTTCCTTTAGATTGATCTCCTGCTTGAGGCTGTTTCACACCCATGACTCTGAAGCTTCCCTAGTGGCATGTTGGCTAATTAAGAGCAAAATCCATCTCTTGATGAAATAATGCTGCCACTGAAAAGGAATTCTACATTTTTTTAAAATTCTTAATCAGGCAGGAAGGAGCAGTATTTTAACACTTGTATTAAGCATAGGAAAAAGGTCTATAGCTAGCAATTAGCAATGATGAAAAGGACAGCGATTTAAAGCATGTTGCGGTGACATTTTTATCAAATTAAATGAGTTTGCTAGGCCCACCAGCTGCATATGCTTATTGTCATTTACTGTTTGGACAGCAACACATCAGCTACTGAGTATCAGGAGGTGCTGAATTTAATAAGTCATTTTGACACTGGTGTGAAACGAGCAGATCAGCATTCTGAGGAATGTGTTCACACTCCGAACAGACAGGCAGACATTCTAAGCATGCGAGGTGACACCAATCAACAGGAAGAAATGATGAAAGCCAGGCTAGGAAGCAGGCAGCAGCCACAGAGACACACCACGGTGAGGAAAGAAAAAG
This sequence comes from Bos grunniens, assembly GCF_055505025.1. Lineage (NCBI taxonomy): Eukaryota > Metazoa > Chordata > Mammalia > Artiodactyla > Bovidae > Bos > Bos grunniens. Next base: position 43,792,854 of record NC_141175.1, read on the forward strand.
ATATACACGTACACACACATGCCAAACCTACTTCTTGGTTTAGCTAGACAGAGCATCTAAAGAAGCAAAGGTTTTTTTAGAAACACTGGAATGTGTACCTATTCTTGACTGTTAATTTTCATTTATAATTTAAAAACCTACACAGCACAGTTGCCCTGTAACAACCACTAGAATAAGCTGATAGATCTTCAGTTATTTTTTTTTTGTCCCCCTCGTGTTTGAAACACGGCATCCCATTCAAAAGAACAAACGATTTTTTTCTCAGTGTGCTGGGAAAATAAAAGTTTTGGTTGTTCCTTTCCATCTAATATGTTTGCTCTAAACTGATTGCTTTGCTCAGGTGGGACAAAGCAATGCTGCTTGGTGTTGATTTATAGTGGGGTGAAGGTATATGTCGTGTTCAAAACTCCTGCTTGGAACATGAGATGTGGAATGACAATCTGATAATCCCCGGAGCTATTTATGTCAAAGGAGAGATCTGATACCAATGTCTTAGCCGTGTACCAGGCATGAGAGCTAAAACACACCAGAAAGTCATTTGCCAATTACCCCTTAAACATGCAGGTGTAATTTACAGCCTAACAAAGGTGACTAGTAATTACTTCATGGCTTCAGAAGTTTCTAATGCCATCTAGTGGAAATACTAAAGTGTAAATCTGATCACCTCCACTTCAAAAGGGAGCCTAAAATCCCAGATAATATGTCATTATGCTGCCACATATTCAGAAAAACTCAACACCAGAGTCCAATCTCAAATATATTTCAAAAAATTTGCTATGGTGCTTTCACAGGACTAGAACGTGCCTTGAAAAATAAGAGTTACCCAGAATACCCTTGGATGCCTGTCAATCACCAATGAAATAATGATTAGCACTACTCCACACCACTATCATGCCTATAAAATCACTTTCCTCATCACTATTCTCTCTCTCATCTTCTAAACTCTAGAATCTAGAGCTGGACTATTTGACAGATTTTTTTTTATTATTATTTTGCAAGCAAAGTGGGTTCAACAAAATCTGAGCTACCTTTTGAAGTAAATGTTTTACTGGTTTTAATCTTAAAAAATAGTATGTGCTCTGTGCTCAGTTGCTCTGTCATGTCCGACTCTTTGCAATCCTATGGACTGTAGCCTGCCAGGCTCCTCTGTCCATGGGAATTCTCCAGGCAAGAATACTGGACTGGGTGGCCATGCCCTTCTTTAGGGAATCTTCCCAACCCAGGGAATGAAACCAGGTCTCCCGCAATGCAGGCAGATTCTTTACCATTTGAGCCACCAGTATAAAAGAAACTAAAGATATTTTGCTAGCTTAATTCTAGAAGCTGTTCAATTTTTAGTGAACTCTTCATAGGGTGTCCTCCAGTGGAATTCTCTTGTGAAAATCTGAGCAGTAAGAATAGCATTAGGGATTTTGTACTTCCTTCCAAGATGGTCACCAAGCAGCTTTAGCCATGGGGTTGTGACATGGGAATCAAAAGGTGTTTCACATAATTGTAAAAAAATAAATAAATAAAAAGGAAAGAAAAGAAATAGGCCATATTTCATTTTGCATGTGAAGATGTCTAGGTAAATAGTCTACATGTCACTTTCCTCTGGATCACATCTCAAAAACAGTCCTCTCCAGAAGCATGGTTATAATAAGAAAAATCACTGAAACATTGGGTTTTGGTGCAAATTAATGTGAAACGCAGAGCTGTTCAGTTCTCTTCTTCCCACTTCAATTTCCTCATCTATCAAATGAGGAAGTTGGACTTGAAATCAACTCAAAAGTCCTTTCTTCTTTAAAACTATGGTCTAGAACTTCAAGTCCAAAACTCAAATCTTCTGTTTCACTGTAATAAATTTAAAGGTATTAATTTCACCATAGCAATTTTACCTTATAAAAAATCTAATTTTATTAAAATTATTTTATTAGTATGAGTCTTATAGTGAATTTAGTGTTTGGACCACTATCAATTTTAAAAACAATTTATTCGTAAGAAGAGAGAGCTACAGTTTAAATAATTACTATGTTTAAAGAATAAAAAATAGAAAGTATATCTTTTCTCTATACACCCATCTTAGTATTATTATGCTGAGTTGAATACATTTTATTTTAGCACATTTATAAAATAAAAAGTATTTTTCACTAGGAAAAAAATACATAGCCATCTCAGATATAAAACCATAAAAAAGAAAGAAGAAAAAGGAAAAGAAAAAAAGAATCTGTAGTTCTAATATCCAAAGGCAGCAGACTGTCTGTTTAACCATGGAAGACCGCCTCTCAATCTTTCCTTTGCACATGGCATTTACATAATCCGTATCAGATGGTATATAAAAACCATATATACATTGATTGTCCTAATAGCATCTATTTTTCTGACTATAAAAATATAATTTATTATCTTAGGAAATTGTTTAAATATACAATACATAAAGAAAATTAGAATCCCCCAGAATCCCACCACCCAGATATATCCTCATTTACTATTTTATTTCTTTACAGTTCTTTTTCTATGCATAATTTAACACAGTTAAGATTATATTACATATTCTGATTTTAAGTACAATTAACCCAAGAAGAGTCATTCACAAGTCTTAGTTGGAAGATGTTACAAAGAGGATCTTAATCACAGATTATATCTGCCACTGCTAGTTTATTCATTTTTCGTAATTTTAAAAAAGAAAAATAAAAACCCTATACACTCAGGTCATTCAAAATGAATTCTTAGAAGCAGAAAATTATGACTCAAGTTCCTTGTCAATGCAATGGCATTATATTGCTGAACAAAAATCAGTTTCAGTGAAGGGAGCAAAAAAGGCTTTCCGGGTTTAGCAATTCTGCAAACACAATGTCACTGTCATTTAATGACTGTAGTCTTTATTTGAGGCTAGAAAAGAAGTGGCTTTTGTGTGAGGTAAAGAATATTGTCCCCCAAACACACTTTCTGATACTGAATAATAAAAATTAATGGAAAGGTCACAGACCCTATCTTCTTCCAGGCTTGTAAATCCTCTTGAAAACATCTAATATAGTTAGATTCCTGATCAGAAAATTTAAACAGAGTAAGATGGCATTTATAAATTTTCAGAAGGTGGGTTCTTCCTCAAGAACAACAGTCATTTTTGCTGATCCCTTCTTCTCTGGCTCTGGCCCTCATCAGTTGAATCTTTGTCCTTTCTTCTCCACATTCAGAGAAAAGTTTTGTTTTCCACAGTACGTGTTCTACACTGCATAGCTCCATTACAATTCTAGTCTCCAACTCATACCTAACTTTCTGACAATTCTTCATTATTTTATCCATTTTTTACCACATTTTTCCCTATTATATGTTAACCTCAACCTTATTGCTTTTTGGGGTATTGCCAATGTAAATGTCCTTAACTTAAAAGGTGTTCTTAATTTTCCAAAACGTTTCCTTTATTTAAAAAAATAGAGTGTATAAAAAAAGATACAAATAATAGCAAATACTTGTGATTCTTTTCCCACATATAATAAATGTTAAGTTTATCACATTGCTTCAGATTTTTTTCTACAAATAAAATATCATAGATGAAGTACAAAACTCTACAGCCCCCAGGTGAAATCATTTTGAACTTATGTATCTTGTTTACATTTTCATAATTTTACTACTTACATATGTATCCATAAGTAATCTATGGACTTCCCTGGTGGCTCAGACGGTAAAGCATCTGTCTACAATGCAGGAGCCCCGGGTTCGAGCCCTGGGTTGGGAAGATCCCCTGGAGAAGGAAATGGCAATCCACTCCAGTACTATTGCCTGGAAAATCCCATGGACAAAGGAGCCGGGTAGGCTACAGTCTGTGGGGTCGCAAAGAGTCAGACACGACTGAGCAACTACACTACACATACAAGTAATCTATACCCAGTGGACTGTGTTTATTAAATTTCTGTATACTGTATCATACTAAAAATGGTATTATGCTACAACTTTGTTTTCTCTGAATATTGCATTTTAGGCAGAGGCCATGTTTAGGTGGTCCAGCTGAGACATCATCAGATGCCAGAATCCACAGCCAGACACAGGAGTACATGTGCCTTCACACAGTCCCACTCCTGGTCTTTGAGCCACTCCAACTGCTTCAAACAGAGCAGAGTTAAGCTGTCCACACTGAGTCATGTCCAAGCTGTAGATCTGTGAGCAAAATAAATAGTTTCAGGGTAATTTGTTAGGCAGCCAAAGCAACCTGAATAGCTTCTTTCCATTTCCTGTCCTGGTTCCCCCACTTCCTATCTGGCTTCCTAGGGGCACTGCCTTAATAAATCATCTACATATAAATCCAAAAGACCAGAACAGAGTTATAGGATAATGTACATCAAAGGAGAAATGTATAATTTCTCTTTAAAAGTAAAGTTTGTTCTCTTTAAAACTCAGTGAGATGCTGTCTCTGAGGTACCAGTCATTGGGTAAAGAAAGCAACTGAATTAAAGCTAAAAGGAAGGGAAAGAAATAAATATACTCTCTGAGTTCTTTTCTGAGTAACCACATTAATGGGAGAGATAGAGAATCAAGAAGCATCTAGATTTAGTGCTGTTGCAAACAGAAGTATTTTGTAGAGTCTCTTATAAAAGTAGTGTTTCAAACTTTTACCTTTAAGAATCTCCTCCATCAGCAGATGAATGGATAAAAATGTTATACACACACACACACATGGACTACTACTCGGCCAGAAAAAGAGCAACATTTTGCCATTTGCAGCAACATGAATAGACTTGAGGTACTGCGTTAGTGAAATAAGTCAGACAGAAGAAAAAATATTGTGTGATATCACTTGTATGTGAAATCTAAAAAAAGATACAACAAACTAGTGAATATAAGCCAAAAAAAAAAAAGCAGACACAGATATAGAGGACAAACTAGTGGTTTCCAGTGGGAGGGGCAGAATGGGATGGGGGAGCAGGAGGCACAAGCTGCTGAGTGTAAGGTAGGCTCAAGGATGTATTGTACAACACAGGGAATATAGTCACTGTTTTATAATAACTATAGATGGTATGTAATCAATAATAGTAAAAACTTTTAAAATAAATGGAATAAGGAGAGCAAGAGAGAGAGGAAACTATACATTTAAAATAAACAAAGATAAAAAATAAATTTGAAGAATCCCCAGGAAACATTCTGCTTTTCAGGTAGAAAAAAGGAGCAAATTCCAAGGCTCTCCTAAATGTGGCTCTTGGGAAGTTGCCAGAGTCCCTGTGAACTGGTACCCTGCCAACCAACTGGATAGCAAGAGCTGGAGAGAGAGAGAGAACAGTCCTGAGCCTTTGGTCCACCCACTGGAGGAAGTGCTTCTACGAGCAAGTTACCTGTACATCCAAAATCATGGAACCTTCTATAGATAGTCTAAGGGGCAATAGAATTCCATCAGCTGATGACAGCCTGCTCCTCTTCAATTTCTCAGAAGTTTGGTCACTACTCACTGATCCCACTTTAAAGTAACTAATCCAGCCCAACCCCCCTACACTTCTCTTTGACTGCTGGTGCTTGACTCCAGCCCAGTAACCTCAACATAGTCCCAAAGAACCCATGTGCTTGATGGCAGGGATTTCATATACTAGTTCTATTGAATGGATGCCTCCTTCTCAAGTCTATTCTGCAGCCACTCTAGCATGGTTCATCTTCCTAAGTGATTTCAAGCTTGGCTAGTCCCAATTTCAGAGTCCCTCCTAATGTCACCACTGTTAAAGACTGCAAGTTCATAGACTGAAAGCCACATCCTGTAACAATAGCCACATAGTCACAGGCTTCTCTTGGCTGCTAGGACCCTTGGGGATATTTCAAAATAATGAGCATCCCTTGGAGCCCTCTAAAGTGAGCCCTGACAAATATTCTAGGGTAGGGTAGATTTAAATTATTATTCATCTTGGATCTTATTTGTCTTACAAGATTCCTCCTTACTCCCAACACAGTGGACAATTTCTCCTTTCCTGGACTTAAGTTACACAAATGAACTGAAAAGTAAAGCTAACCTAGAGACACTGGAGGCCCTCACAAGGGACTGATTTATTTCCCTCCTGCACTTGACCTGGCCACCAAGTCAAGCCCAGGGAGAGAGCCTTACACTGACATTCTGTGAAGAGGCTGAGCAATCCTGATGTACTGCCAATGACAATGCAACAGGACGTGTGGAAAACAGGATCTCGGGTCATTACCAGGATTGCCAAATCCCCTGGATCAAGACAGCACATCTCATCCGTGCTTTCAGTGGCCAAGAAAGAGAAGAAAATGTACCATGTACTGCTGTGAGTTGCTCTGAGGAAGATGCCAGAAAGCTTCATGGAAGGTCACTCCCACTACGGCACCCACCTCTGTGGCCCAGCCCCCTAAGTTTTTAAATTTTGGCAAACTTAAAGGTGTTTTTGGAACTTTGACATTTGATTTTTATTTCTTCTGGGTATGTTTAATCTTTTTCTAAATTTTATTTGTTTTTTAATTGAAGGGTAATTGCTTTACAGAATTGTGTTGATTTCTGCCAAACATCAACATGAATCAGCCATAGGCATACATATGTCCTCTCCCTCTTGAACCTCCCTCCCACCTCTCCCCATCCCACCCCTCTGGGTTGTTACAGAACCCTTGTTTGAGTTCCCTGAGTCATACAGCAAATTCCCATTGGCTATCTGTTTTACATGTATAACTTTTTTTTTAATTCTCTATTTTTTCACTTTTGCCTAAATATGTATATTTGAAATATGTACATTCAAAGAGCCTAAATTTAATTTAATCCACAGTAAACTGAATTACCAAAGAACTTGGAATTCATAGTAGAGCTCAACTTGAAGTCAAGCAGCCTGGATTTCAAACCCCACTTAGTTCCATACCTTAATTACCAGTATGTGACCTTGGAGAAGTTATGTAAACTCCAAGCTTTCATTTTCCTCATATCAAAAAAAAAATCTTATAATGGCTGTACCTTTCCACAGAATAACTATGAGGATGTTATAAAATACTGCACGTAAAATATTTAGCTTAGCACCTGACACCAAGTGCAGATTCAACTATTAATAATATTAACTACATGGAGAGAAATCCTATGAAACTTCATTTTATGTATTTGCTTTTTGTCTGGAATATTCAGGATCACATGTGATCTCTAAAAAGCTGGAGCAGTCTAATGGCACAGGATGGAATTCTATTTCAAAGGCTTTAATGTGAGTATTAGGCACATACACACAAAGAATAATCTGGATGAGCCCCTGCAAGCAGTTAGCCCAAAAGAGAGCAGGCCTCGGGCCAATATGCATTTTATGTGAAATTGAAAATCCACCCTACAATATGTGCTTTGTTTTTCAGACCCACAAGCTTCCTTATATTTGAGGTGTCAGTTTGGTGATATTATGCAAAATGGAGTAGACCGGCTGAATTTTATTAATTGGGGGTTGCTTGGAACTCTTTCTACAAAGTTGCCCAAAGACACAGAGATCCTTTTTTCTTTTCATTATGGAAAACATCAGACATGTGCCAAAGTAGACCAAAAATATAAGAAATGTTGTTCTCATCACCTAGACTTTATAACTATCAATTCATAGTCTTATATGATCTAGATTTCTACCCATTTCCCCTTAAAGCTTGTTTGTTTAAAAAAAAAAAAAGTCTATTTTGTGAGTTTCTCAAAATCTTGGTTTTACCAAAATGCTTGTCAAAGTATACTTAACTTTTCAAACAAATATTCTCAACTGAGAAAAGGAGCAAAGAAGCTGAAGGTGGTACTGACTTGCTGGTGAGGACTTTTTTCAATTTATCATAAAGGCTGCTGATGCAATTCACAAAATCATTGGCATGTCAGTTGCAGACTAAAGAGAGCCCCAGCCTTGCTGCTCTTCCAGATCGTCCCTTGTTTCTGCTAATAAAAATATTCCAGGCACCACCACTCTGTGAACCTCATTATCACACTCAGAGTTATTCCTGAGAACCTATTCTCTCTCTCTGCCTTGACAGGCATGGGTCTGTGCAGCAGGATGAAGATGTGGGTTTAAAAGGCAAAGAGAAACAGGTAGGAAAGTAAAAGGGCAAGGAAAACAACAGGTAAATGCAGCCAACAGCAGGTGAATCGGAGATTATGAATGAAAAGGAGGGCAGGCAACAGATTACAGAGATGTCACCGTGAAAGTGCACAGATCCCTGCCGTGATCACTGGGTCTAATGCCCTCTGTTCTGGATGAGGCCACTTGAGCTTGGAAAACAAGTCCACCACCTTTTGCTCTGCCATGAACACAACTCTGCTCCCCCAAACCAACAACATTTAAACAATTTAGCGGTTGAAGGAGGTTCATTCTGACCTGAGTCATTTTGGCAGCTCAGATATGACTCCAGATGTGGCTATGCAGTCATGACAATTAGCACTGGGCAAACTGGAAGCCTGATAGCTACTTTGTTTCCCCACCCAAGAACCCTGCAGTGAGGACAGATCCCTTTTTACATATACTTCTAGAGCACTCCCACATACTGAAAAGGATTACATGAAAATAACCAGTTTGTTGTCAGATGAACAATATAACGCAGATGAAAATCATAATAATAGATGGCACTACTTGTGGACATTGAAGATACACTGTTTCTTCTTCTGATACCCTTTGACTGTCACAGCCAGCCTTGAAATTGAGCAATTTTCTCATGTTAAAAGAAAAAAGTTCCAAGTTGCTACTAAACGCTGAGGTGTTCTGAGCCCTTGGTGAGATTAAAAAAACAGCAAACAAGAATTTCCAGTTCTGACAATGGTGGCAATGCTTGCTAAAGAATTATCTTCCTGCTGAGTACAAGAACATGTGGGGGAAAAAATTGTTTTAACCTGCTTGAAAGCTTCAATAAGCTACCAAGCCAGTAAAGACTGGAGTGACGAAGCAATACCAGAAGAGCTAATGGCTAAGACATTTCCAAAATTGATCAAAGAAGATAAGCACTATAAATGTCAGATTCCCTACCAAAAGAAGAAGGAAGGGGGAACCCCACATCTTCACAGATGTAGTGGAAACTTTTGAAAATCACAGAGAAAAGCCTAAATTCAAGAGATGGAGAAGTGAGATCCATTGTCTTCAATAAAACAAACGGACTGACAACTGGATTCCCAACAGAAGTAACCGAAGGCCAGGAGACAATGAAGTTATATTTTCAAAGTGAGGCAGGAGATAGATGGGCTATGCCATGGTAAAGTAATTGGAGCTTCATTCCCTGTGGACTGAAACTCCAAGAGGAGTATAGCAATTGAGGGAGCAGGCTGGGCTCTGCTCAGATAACATACTCCTGATTCTCAAAGTGAGGAGACCTCCCTGACCACACATGCACAGAAAGGTTCCTTGGAGATCTAAGGAGAGTGATGTTAAGGGATGTTCTACCCACAAGCCTTTGCGGTAGAATCCATCTTGGCTAAGAGATGCCTGCACGCACATGGGCGGATCCTGAGACTTATCAAATATGGACTCTGAACCAGGCAAATCAAAATGATTGGCCAAAGGACACTCAGAAGAAATTACTTATAAAAGAAATTCAAACTGCCACAAGAGCGCGACTCAAGGACTTTCCCTCGGAGTCTGCCTGTGTGTCGATACATACATACTGTACTTTTTCCTCTTAATAAATACTCTATTTGCTTCAACACGTCCTGTCTTTGTAAAAATTCTTTCCTGCAAAGCCAAAGGCCCAGGACCCTTGTCACTGGCCACTGGTCTAGCGGCTAGGACCTGGTGCTCTCACCGCTGTGACCTGGCCTCATCTTCTGGCTAGGAACCCAAGCCCTGCTCCAAGCCATTGCCGGCCGAGGCCGCCTGAGATCAAAAGTGCTGAGAGAAAACAACCGAGCTTCTTCCGCCAGTGTTGTGAAATGACTCCTAGCATACCCAAATTTCACACAGATCCCAACTGTAAATTCTGGACAAAATTCCAAATGATAAACAACATTTCAAAGGCACTACAGGGTAAAAAGGCACATAGACTGTAGAGGAGAGTAGAACACTTAGGGAAAAGGAACAGCCTACAGGGATTTTTCTCTTTGATGGTATTTGGCCTAAAGCATAGACCAAAGTCAGTGCAGCATAGAATGGATCCAATCGAAAACCCACATCATTACTGGCTTGAAAAAAAAAGAAACAGTGTGTTAAGGGTAACCAGAGGCACTGAAAGCTAGAGGGAAATTCCAGAAAGGAGAGAGCCAGAAAGGGTAACCACAATTTCTGGGTTTATACTCTGCCCAAATCTCTGGCTAACACCTGAACCACTTAACACATAGCAAACTCCAGCTAAGACATGAGCCTCAAATACCTGCGGGACAAAATCAAAAGTCCTAACGTATGTGTAACTGGAATCTCAGAAGAAGAGAAAGAGACTGAGACATAAAAAAAAACATTTAAAGAAATAATTGCTGAAATTTTCCCGAGTTTAGTGGAAGTCATCATTTACATACTCAGGAAGCTCAGTGATCCTCAAGAAGGATATGCACAAAGAAAACCACAAAATATACACTATATATAAAATGCATTTCCTGGTAGCTCAGCTGGTAAAGAATCCACCTACAATATAGGAGACCCCATTTCAATTTCTGGGTCAGGAATATCCACTGGAGAAGGGATAGGCTACCCACTCCAGTATTCTTGGGCTTCCAAGTGGCTCGGCTGGTAAAGAATCTGCCTGCAATGTGGGAGACCGGGGTTTGATCCCTGGGTTGGAGTGATCCCCTGGAGAAGGGAACGGCTAACCACTCCAGTATTCTGGCCTGGAGAATTCCATGGACTGTATAGTCCATGGGGTCACAAAGAGTTGGACACGACTGAGTGACTAACCCTATCACTATCACTATATATAAAGTAGATAACCAACAAAGATCTATGGATCTATAGATCCACAGAACTTTAATGAAAGGAATCCAATATATATATATGAATCACTTTGCTGTACACCTGAAACTAACACATTGTAAATCAACTTTATTTCAATAAAAATTGGAGAAAAAATGACAGAAAACTACAACAATCACAGCAGTCTCAATCTGCTGAACACCAAAAATAAAGAGAAAATCTTGAAAGTGCTCAGAGCATGATTAGCTATATCACTAACTTCCCATCAGAAACTAGGAGGCAAGAGACAGGGAGTGGTAAAACAGTTAGAGGGTAAAACAAAAAGCTGTCAGCCAAGAATTCTATATCCAGTGAAGTGTACTTCAAGAATTAAAGCAAAATAACATTTTCAGATGAAAGAAAATAATTGTCAACCTGTAAACATGTAACAGTGACAGTGTTTCTCAAAAATGAGAGTTAAATAAAGATGTTTTAGGAAAAACATCTTACCAACAGACCTATATGAAAGGATATGCCAAGAGAATTCTTCAAGCAGAGGAAAATGATCCCAAATGGAAGCTCAAAAATGCAAAAAATAAAGACCCACAAAAAGGTGAAGCAAGTAGGTGAATCTAAATGAAAATCTAATGTAGGAGAAATAATAATAATATGGTATTTAAAATGTATATGGAACAAACATAAGGGACAAAAATAAAATCAGAGGAGTCAAGTAAAGTTAAAGTAGTCTAAGTTTCTTTCATTGCCTAGGAAAGGATCATAGTATTAATTTAGATGCAGCATAATCTAATATTTACCACCATCCCACTTCGAGACCCAAGAACCTATTCTTTCAGCTGTCACTCCTCTTTGATAATTGTCATAAGCTTAAGAAGACCACCAGGGCAGCCTGTATCCAAGTACTAGTCAATGTATGGATGTAAAAGCCTGACCTACTCACCCAACTCTGAAGAGCCATCCAGCTTCAGAGGTCCCCTCATGGTGGCTTCAGGCCTTTGTTGTAATTGCATTGCAACCTAACTCCTCCTGCCAAACTTGCATCCTTCCTTCCTTTCCACTGGTGATAAGCCCAAAAGCATCCCCCAAATAGACTTTCAGAAGTAATCTCCACCTTAGACTTTTTCCGTCCTGGGAAACCAACCTCACCTGCAACATCATATTAGATTTTCATAAATCAAGGAGGTATGTTGAAATTCTGGGTATCTGTAAAAGGTTAATAAAGCAAAATAAAAATGAACAAACTAATAGAAGAGAGAAATGCAATAATAAAAAGTAATTCATCTGAAATAAGGCAAAAAAAAAAGATTGGAAGTAGGACAAATAGAAAATAAATAGTAAAATTTTAAAAGACTTAAAACAAAATTTTAAAAATCTGAAACAGATTGACCAGGTGACTGTCACCTACATAAAAAGATACTCAACCATTACTATTCAGGAAATTATAAATTAAAGCAGTATCATCATTCACCCATCAGATTTGGAAAAATGAAAAGAATGATACCATTCAGGACTGGCAAAGGTTAGCATTATGGCCACACACAGATATGGCTAGTGGAGATGTGAATCGTTGCCACCATAGGCAAAAGTAATCTGGTAACACATATTTAAATTAGAAATATACTTATATCTACCCTTTGTGTCAGAAACTAGTTAGCTGTTCTCAAAATCTGTCTCCTCTTTCTCCTGGGCATACCTAAACTACATTTGCCAGACTCCTTTGCAGCAGGTGACTGAATCCGAGCTCAGGTATGACATTTGAGTCACTTTTTGAAGGTAACAGATGCCTCACAATTTGGACCCCTGAATGTCTATGGGTAGCAGAGACCCTTAGTTTCATCTAGGTACCTGGAACTAGAACTTTTATGTTTATTTTGTCTGAAATACTAAATATTCAAGGGTCTATTTGTTACAGCAATTAGCTTATTCTAACCTATAAATCCTTTTACTCACTAATATCACTTCATGTCATTCGTCTTTAGAGGTAAACATAACCACAGACTCTATATATAAGGAAACACATAACTGGAAAAACTAGAGACAACTTAAGTATCCATCAATACAAAAGAGTTGAATAAATTTTAATGTATCCACACAAAAGAATATTATACATTTATTTTTCCATGGTGAATTATCTCTCAGCCTAATGCCTACAGAGACTCCATGATATACAGTTAAGAATAGATTAAGGTGATATAAATGCTTTATACAGCTGTTTTACAGGAGGGGAAAATGACATATCCATGTTTGTGTATATTTGGATAAGGACAGAGATAAGTTTGCAAAGATTCTTTCTTTCCATCTTTCTGTTCTGCTCTCCCAGGTTTGTTGGCTTTTGTCCTCAGGCCTGTCCCTTCATGGTGGCAGATGTCTGCAGATATTTTAAGTATTTGAGTTCATACAACATGTAAGAGGAATCTGGCAAATGTAGTATCCTTATATTGCTTTTTAATAACAAAGAAAATTTCCAGAACACCCTCACCCCCTAGCAGATTTCTTCTTGCAATTCAGCCAGAATTGTGATACATGCCAAGTTCCCATGGCAACCACTAAAAAGTGTAACAGATTCCCTTGCTTGGCTTAGAGTAATTGAGATGCCCCCTCTGCATTGGGGCAGGACCTGATGTCCCCCAAAGTACATAGCAGCCTGATAACCCAACCAAAACAGTGGTCTGTTGGCAGGGGCTTGGGAGGAGTGATGGTGGAGAAGGCAGATAAACAGTGTCTTCCACATCTGAAAAAAACATAAAAAGATGGTATTTTGAGGGCTATTATTTTTCATCAAAAATTCAGGTAGTTGTTTAAACCACTCTAATGCAATTCATATATCAACTTTTAAAGAAAAAGGAAAAGAAAAAGGAAGGAGATGGAGATCAAGTTTCACCCAGAACTATATAACACCAAAGAAAATGCGCCCCCTGGACCATATATATTCCTACTTACACGCTTTCACTTGTGCAGTCTGAACTGCCTCACCCCTACACACACACACACACACACACACACACACACATACACACATCCCTATATGGCTCACTCTCTTATCTTTCAATCCAGACCTTCACTTTGAGTTTTCCACAGCTTAGAAGCTTCTCTAACTAGTCTGAAAGTGAAAGAAAGTGAAAATCACTCAGTTGTGTCCAACTGTTTGCAACCTCATTGACTGTAGCCTCCCAAACTCCTCTGTCCATGGAATTCTCCAGGCCAGAATACTGGAGTGGGTAGCCATTCCCTTCTCCAGGGGATCTTCCCAACCCAGGAATCAAACCCAGGTCTCCTGCATTGCAAGTGGATTCTTTACCATCTTAGCCACCAGAGAAACCCCTAACTAGTCTAACCTACAATAATTTCTCAATTGTCTGTATTCCTTGAGAACCTATAGTATACATCATGAAATCTGTCATTAACTTACAGTATACAGTCTCTGAAACAACTCCTTTATATACATCACTATAATAGGATGTTAAAATGGGACTCTTTCTGTCTCAGTTTCTCTGGGGACACCTAGAAAATAGGTGCCAGCTATCCCTACCTAAACCACTTGCCACTTGTGTGGAAATTGTAAAGAAAACTCTTATAATCAGTTTTGCGACTTTCATCCTCAATGATATAAAATGTTGAAATTGAAGAAGTTGGGAATAGGAGAGGTTTTCATTCCCCATTAGTATGTGTTCTGTCAATATCCTCCATAGGATTGGCTTCAACCACAAGTGAGAGCAGAACCAAAATGGCAGTGACTTCTAAAAGTAGAACTGCATTTATCTCTCCTGTAAATGTTTAAATTAATGATTCAGGGCTGCAGTGGTGACTCCACCCACCTTCCCATCAGTAGGAAGGTTAAAAGGGAAAGAGAAAGTGTTCTCCTTTCTAGAAAGAACACTTTCTAGAAGTTGCATACACACACTTTATCTTCTATTGGCCTGGATGTGGTGACATAGCCAACCCTAGTTACAAGGGGCTGCAAGGCAATGGGGAAATGTAGTCTTCATGCCAAGAAACCAGGTACTGATTGAGGAAGGGAACAACAGATGTAACAAGAAATCTAGCTGTCTCTTCCACAATCTACCTCTTAAGCCCTAAAAATATCATGTGCACCCTTTTGAGAGGTTACAGAACATACCCACACTCTCCAAAAAAGAAGACAACCAAGCCAAGCAGTAACTGCATTCAGCTTAAAGTCAGGACCTGTGAGCAATGCTCAGTCTTCTCCACCAGACCCAGATAGAGCTCTGAATGGTCAGGTGATCTATTACTAACAGTAAGTTATCTTCCCATCACACACCTAAAATAAAACTGGTAGAAAAGAAGCAAGATAACAGCAATAAAAAAGCCCATTTGGAAATGGGGGAAATGGGAAATGTCCAGAAGTTACTGGCCCATAACTATTGTCATAGCCCATTGGTCAGAAACTGCAAAGATTTCTTTCCTTAATAGTTGAGTGAATTCCCTGGTTAGACCGTCTGGCAGTCTCTCAGTCTCCTTCCTGAGAAGAATTCCCTTGTCTATTATCCCTGTCTTTGCCCTCTGGAAGGTTTCTTCCTTATCCATCACCCTCTTGAACACATGTGAAATGGGCCTTGGAGAACACACACGAGCCTCTCTTACTCCCTCTTTCTACTAACACAGGTTCAGGAGCCCAGGCATTGCTAGGGAGGCTGATGATCACAGACTTATTTTTTACAACAGAATTCCTTCAAAATCTTAGACTTCCAGTCAGTTTCTGTCTATGCGTGAAAAACTATAGTGAAAGATTGCATCTAGGCAGAGTTTTTGAAAATGTCTCAAGTCTTTTACTGACCACACTCCTCTCTCTCAACATAGTAGCAACTAAAACCAAAGGCTTGGATGAGTTCTGATTTGTACAGCCAGCTAAGCCTGATTCCCACCAAAGGGCAGAGAACTCTGACAGAAGTTGCTTCAAGAAGACTTGGGGCTACAGTGTTATATCTTAACAAGTCTGCCATTGGTAGCCCCTTCTTAAAACTGCTTCAATTGGGGGTACAGATATAGCTTTTTCAACACTTCAAAGACCCCAACTGTTAGGCTTTCAGCCAAATTAGAACGCAAGCAACAGCCAAATTGCCTGCTTTAGCAAACGGATGTTGCCTTCCATCTCTGCTTGCAGCCTTACCAGCTCTCCACTGACTTCAGCTCTCTCTTGCAGGACTGAAGCTAAAAACAGCAAGAAGCATCCAACACCACCAACATTCAGACTTTCTTCCTACTATTTCCATTCATTTTTGGCCTGCCTTGCAGCAGATGACAATTTGACCAAATGCTTTGCCACCACATAACAGGGGGCTCCATCTTTCTAGCCCGCAATACCTATGTCCTTGTGGCCCACTACCTGCCTAAGCTCGTGCTCAGCAGCCCATTTCAGGACAAATTTCTGAATTATTTAGGATCAGGTTCAATTGTGGCAGGAAACCCATAAAAACCAGAATATTGGAGTGGGTAGCCATTCCCTCCTCCAGGGGATCTTCCCAACCTAGGGATCAAATCGGGTCTCTCTCACTGGGGCAGATTCTTTACCATCTGAGCCACCATGGAAGCCTGAAAGCAATGGAGTTTGAAGATGGAAGTTTACTTCTCTCTCATGTGGAAGTGAAGGTAGGCCATCTGTGTGCGCTGGCCCTACATCAGGGACCCACGCTCCGTCTAGCTTGCTGCTCCTCCCCCACCTCTGGGACCAAGATGGCTCTTCCAGCTGAGCCACCTGAATCCCATGCAATAAGAAAAGGGGGATGAGGAGATGGATATGCTTTCTCCCTTTAAAGACAATTCCTGAAAATTGCCTACACTGCTTCTACTCAACACACCTTTGATCAGGATTTAGTCACAGAGCCTTGTCTGGCTGCAAGGGAAACTGAGACACACAGTTTTTGTTCTGGGAAATCATATTTACAATGTAGAAAGAAGTGGAACAAATGCTTGGGGATAATTAATGCTCTCTGCTAAAGCACTGCTTCCCCTTACCTTCATCCTGGAGAAGGCAGCTTCAAGGAGCCCAGTGAGAGCTTTAGTCTCCTGAAGTCTGTGGAACACTAGAGGCTGGTGCCACCCCTTCATGGGCAAGCCTGAGGGGATGTCTAGGGTGACTGCCTCTCTGAAAGCAGAGAGAGGAGGAGCAAACCCACGCGACTGAGAGACAACCAGCCTCAGTTCAGTTCAATTCAGTCACTCATTCGTATACGACTCTTTGTAACCCCATGAACCGCAGCACACCAGGCCTCCCTGTCCATCGCCAACTCCCGGAGTCCACCCAAACCCATGTCCATTGAATTGGTGATGCCATCTAACCATCTCATCCTCTGTCCTCCCCTTCTCCTCCTGCCTTCAAATTTTCTCAACATCAGGGTCTGATTTCCTTTAGAATGGACTGGTTGGATCTCCTTGCAGTCCAAGGGACACTCAAGAGTCTTTTCCAACACCACAGTTCAAAAGCATCAATTCTTTGGCACTCAGCTTTCTTTATAGTCCAACTCTCACATCCATACATGACTACTAGAAAAACCATAGCCTTGACTAGATGGACCTTTGTTGACAAAGTAATGTCTCTGCTTTTTAATATGCTGTCTAGTTTGGTCATCGGAGAAGGCAATGGCACCCCACTCTAGTACTCTTGCCTGGAAAATCCCATGGACAGAGGGGCCTGCTGGGCTGCAGTCCATGGGGTCACTAGGAGTCGGACACGACTGAGCGACTTCACTTTATTTTTTCACTTTCATGCATTGGAGAAGGAAATGGCAACCCACTCCAGTGTTCTTGCCTAGAGAATCCGAGGGACGGAGGGGCCTGGTGGGCTGCCGTCTATGGGGTTGCACAGAGTCGGACACAACTGAAGCGACTTAGCAGTAGCAGCAGATTGGTCATAACTTTCCTTCCAAGGAGTAAGCGTCTTTTAATTTCATGGCTGCAGTCACCATCTGCAGTGATTTTGGAGCCCAAAAAAATAAAGTCAGCCACTATTTCCACTGATTCCGCATCTATTTGCCATGAAGTGATGAGACCGGTTGCCATGATCTTAGTTTTCTTAAAGTTGAGCTTTAAGCCAACTTTTTCACTCTCCTCTTTCACTTTCATCAAGATGCTCTTTAGTTCTTCTTCACTTTCTGCTGTAAGGGTGGTATCATCTGCATATCTGAGGTTACTGATATTTGTCCTGGCAATCTTGATTCCAGCTTGTGCCTCATCCAGCCCAGCATTTCTCATGATGTACTCTAGCCTGGTGCCATCCTAAAGGGACTTTGTCTAGGACAGTCTTCAAGGGAGGCAGCACCAGAACACCAGCAGAGTCTCTCCATGTGAATAAGATGCTGGAAAACCAAGGGAACTGCAGAGAAGGGATGGAAAGCAGTCTCTGAAGAATACGCAAAGGCTCATCCCTGCTCCCAAAATGAATGGGCTTGGGACATCTGCCACAGCATGAGGAAGCCACATCAGACAGCACCGGGGCCAGTCACATTAGATCCCCAGCCTTTACTTCTCCTCCCCCATCAGCACCCCAACCACAGAGCAGTTGACAACTTTGGTGAACAAGTTGGCAGAGAGTAATAGACTTGCAAGATGAAAAGCAGAAGCTTCCCATGCCCTCCTCCCAGGCCAAAAGAAGAGAAAGGGAGAAGCTTTAATTCCAAATAGACTTTGAAGCCTCCATTATTCATCTGGAACTGCACTTTTCAGTGGCTCTCCATCCTGACTGCCCATTGGGTTCACCTGGGGAGTTTTAAAAATTCTTGATGCCTGAATCCATCCCCAGAGATACAGGTTTCATTGGCCTGGGGAGCAGCCTGGATATTGATATAAAAAAAAAAAAAATGCCCAGGCAATTCTGATGGGTAGCCCAGGCTGAAAACCACTGTGGTAATACTGAATTAAGAACTTTTTTTGCAGGGCTTCCCTGGCAATCCAGTATTTAAGAGTTCACCTTCCAATGCAGGAGATGTGGGTTCAATCCCCAGTGAGGAGCTAAGATTCTGCATGTTTCTGCAGCCAAAAACCCAAAACACAAAACAGAAGCAATATTCTAACAAATTCAATAAAGACTTTTAAAATGTTCCACATCAAAAAACTTTAAAAAAAAAAGAACATTTTTTCAAACAAAAGATTGTGGAGTGACCAGAAAACTGACAGAACTTACCCTAGATCTCTCCTGCAGAAGGAAGAACCACGGCCCAGGCATGGAAGGAAGGAACAATGACACCTTATGATTGCACCCTCTAGCTGTCCTCACCTTCAAACTGGCAGTTCCATAAATCCTACCTCCTTCCTGGAGATGGAAGCTTCTTCAGGGCAAGCACCATGACCTCAGATTCCTTGGATTCCCCACACAGCCCTGCATTTGCTAGACCAATTGGAGAGCGCTTAACACAGTACTTGTGGCCCTGTTGTTAACTTCTGACCTCCAAGCTGGGAAAAAAGTGAAGTGCCCTTGGTTATGCATGGGGGCAAACTAAGGTGACTTCAAGATAACCTTGAACTATATCTTGGAGCCAATGAAAAGACAGAAAGTGCATGAGGAACAATCATCGTAAAATAGTTGGAAATTTTTATCTACGTATTAGCAATTTCTATGGTCCAGATTGTGACTTCTATATTGTCCCCCGTTTGAGTAAGTTTTTATCTTCCTAACTCAAGGGAAGGTCTGGCTTCCCCATCTCTCCTAACCAGATCCTGGTGGAGTACCCATGCGCCTCACACACCATCACCATGATCATCACCCTCAGTTGTGGGGCTCCTTGAGAGCCCTGACCCATGAATAACGGCAGTATGCTGACAGGAGTCAGGAAAAGAGCCAAGAACTTGCAAAACCATCAGCTAAATCCAAGAAGAGCAGCTTTAGTCTGTCAACACAAAGATGTCATGTCCCAAAGTAGCCTACAGCACCAGGACCCCACAGGAGATGGTCCTCAAAACAGTCCATATTCCCTCAAGCCCACATTTATGGTACAGCTCCATCAAACAGATACATCATGCCCCACAGTTTGACACTCGAGAAATCGCACTTTCCTGTGTATAGATCCTGAAGCTTGGTAGCAAGAAGGCACCCTTTTCTCAACCTAAAAAGGGAAAGCAAGTAATCTTAAGCCCACCTCAATATCAAAATTGGCCCTCTCCATCATCAGCTGCTGTCTTTCATCTGATTCAAAGACATCCTTTAACTAGAAAAAGGAAGTACTCTGCCAGGAGCCCAAGCTCAGATAGACGTCTGCTTAAAGTGTGTTTGATGAAAGAGCCTTGCAACCTCAATAGGCTTTTTCTAGACTTTTCCCAGTAGAGGGAATCCCCTACCTGAAAAGTAAGTTCACCCAAAGATGAGGTCCCCTGTTCAATCAGACATAAAGAGCTTTACCCCACTGCCCCATGGTATGTCATCAACAGGAAAGTTGGCTACTTTCTAGAAGAATCAATAAAAAGATCCCTTAATATCTACAGTGTGCTTGTCACCATTTAGAAGCACTTACCAAGCCAACCATCCTGGGTGGTTCCAACAGCACCAAGCCATGAGCCCCAGTCTTTGGCTTTAATCATGACAATAATGAGTGGCCCAATAAACGTAATTTTTTTTAAGTTAATGAGCTCTCCCCTAAGAACAGCCACGTACCGTACTGAAAAATGTCTGTAGGACACATTGCACTTTGGCGCTATTTATTTAATTTTATGTGGATGCCATAAAACTTCTTTATTTGCTTTCAGTTAGCCCATAGGTTTTGACAAGATAAATTTTTATTTAGGTCTTTGCCCAGCTACAATCAGAAACAGGAGACTCACTTTCCAAAGCTGGGCTGATAGATGGATTAATCAAAGCACTCCCCACCCTGCTTTCCTTCCAGCAACCACAGGGATCAACAGACGGAGTTTTTCCTTAATTAAAGAAACTCAGCAACAAGGTGATTTATCGATGATGAATCTTGCAGGCCTTTTCATTGTGCGGTCACTGTTGGCCACTGTTTGAAATTTACCAACATAAATAAAGCCTCTCCATGACTAAACAAAGTTAAAGTAGCAATAAATCGAGCCTGCCATGTAGTCTGGGCTAGATCTGAAGCCAACATAAATACCAGAATGCCTTGGCCGTGACACGCTTGACACAATGACATCATGCACTCCCAAAGAGAACAGCCTAGCCCAAGCCAAAGCCTAAAACCTAATACAATTCTCCCAAATGAATCAAATTGCAATGGTCTAGACTCAGCTGCACTAAGTGCTCAACTTCTGGCTCCCTTTGCCTCCTCCGTCGAGTGATCACATTAAAAAATAATCTATACGCTGATCTAAATTTCACTTTTTCTGCATGATTAAATTTTGGCAGGAGTAAATCTCTGTTATTCTCACTCCCCGGGAATGTTTGGAAAGTTACTAAAAACTCAGGATTTATCAGCTTAAGGTCCAACGACCAGGGTGCAAACCTGAGCCCAGCCTGCAGCTACCCTCAGCGGGAGGCAAGTTCACGGGCTGCAGGGGACCCTGAGTGTTAATAAGGGGGTAAAACTCTGCTCACTTGAAAACACCTCGACCCTGGCCTCTCTCCTGAGGAACTTGCCTGGCCCAAATAGGCTGGAGTGAAAGGCCTTCGCAAAACTAGAAAGTCAGCTCAACGGGGGCTCAAGGCCCCCCAGCCTTATTACTGCCAGGAGATGAAAGGGGGAGGAAACCTTTCAGAACGCATACCCAGGACATCAAATTAAAAATGGAGAAAATCTAATAACTAATTGGTGAAACCATAAAAGCCGCCATAAAAGACATTTTCCTTAAACTACTTTACACAGGGCTGTATAATTTTATGTCACTTTTTATTTATGTTGCTGTAATGAAAGCTGCGCTGGGAGCTGAGGAGCTTAGAAGAAAGAAATTGAACTATGTTTAAAGGAGGGGAGGGGAAGTCCATCTATAGGGCTTCAAACAAGATTAGTTTTGAAATATAGAGAGGTTGGGGAGGAGAACCTATTTACTCGTAAAAGCCTCTGAGCAAAATATGTTTGCAATGAGCATCTTTCTTGCACCTCTATCCTCTCCACCCCCAAGGCCATAATCGCTTAACATTTATAAAGTGGGTTCCAAGGCGTTTCACAAAGCCCGGGTGTGAATTAGATAGATAAGCCCATGCCGTTTAGACAGATCTTGTGAAACCGCATTTTTATTGTATGAAATATGTAAAGGAGCATGATTTGAGCTTCTAGAGGGATCCATAATACAGAAATGAACCCCATTTTAACAAGGTACTGATGAGTTTGCAAAGCTCCCTAAGACACCACAATGCCAGATTCAGGGGTTCTAGAAAGACACTGTTTATTACTGTTCAGAAGATCAGACAGGCTTCTGCCCCTCCTGATGTGTTATGTGACAATTCAGAGAATGTTGCACCATCGGGAAAAGAGAAATAAGTTGCAAGTCAGGAAACCTTGGGTAAATTATAAACAGGAGAAGTTTGAAATCGCCTGGGCTCAAAGTGAAGGGCCATGAAGAGGGCTCTTGGAGGAGTGATCTTCTGCTTCGGAATCTGGAGGCCAGTGTCCAGGGTGTGCTGGGTTTGTGAAAAGTCACTATACGCTCAGCATGTGTATTGTTTCCTCTGTGTATGTTAAGCTTCCATTTAGAAAGAGTCTGAAAAATAGCATATGTTCAACTGAGTCTTAAAAGAGAGGCAGAGAGTGGCTAATGTATATACAGAAACACAGACGTGCTGTGCTGTTTTCCCAAGGAAAAGTGTGGACCGCCCCTTAAATTGCAGGGGCCCTCTGAATGCTGGCTAATTTTCAAAGTGAGATGAGGTTGTTTTTAGAAACAATTTGCCTTCTATTAACAATGAAATCCAATTCGGCTTTGAATATTAGAAAGTGAAACATATATACAACTTCGAGGGGCTGGTGGAGTATCACACAGATAGGGCATTATTTAGGTAGGCTTGACAGTCAAGGCCACTTTACACCATTACGGACCAGACTAAACAAACCTGACCCCCAGGGCGACCCTCCAAGAATCCCAAAAGATTGGAAACTCCGAAAAGGCAGCCCTGACCAGACTTTACAGCCTGGTAATGGCATGCGAACGACATACTGTCTCTGTCACGCAGCCAAAGGTTGGTGTTGTATATGAGAGCAATTTCCTCAAGAATTCAGAGGAAAATGTGATACTTTGCCTTTTCTGTAACAGCAAGTGTGTTTACTAGTTGGGGACGCCCAAGCCTGACGACTACCCCATCCAATAACCTGACCCCGACAGCACCCTCATCCCCCACTCCTTCCTAATCAGTTGGCAGCGGCAGACAGGTCGGATGCAGGAGGAGGGGAGGGCCCACTCACCCAGAATGGGAAAGGCCTCGTTTGCAGGAGATTTGAAAAACTGAAACTACATCTAGGAAAACATCACTGAGATTCAGAATCACTCGTCACTGGAAGGCAGGTTTCCCTCACACCCCGGCTCTCCTCAGCACACACAATGCTTGACTGGTTGGCCCATCACCGAGGTCAGGCTCACCTAGAAAATGTCTGCAGTGGGTGGCCCTGAGTCCAGCTTCTCCCGGGGCCTGTTTTCACATGTTCCTGTTACATGAATATACGCCCTGCATGGGATGATTCAGGTCTGTCCTGAGGGGAATTCAGTACTCCAAACAGCCCTCAACAAGAAGTTGGCAGGGAAAGAAAATGCTTGCTGGTGGGATGGGAAGGGAACTGAAGGCAAGAAGAGGGGAGGGGAAGGAGGGAGGGGAGAAGAGAGGAGGGGAGGAAAGGAAGATTCAAAAAGAACTGAAGCTATGACTACATATATGCTCTGATGAGAACATAAGCTTTGGGGATGACTTCAAATTTGAATACCACTGTGATTCATCTGGAACCTTTTATACTCTTTACTTTTTCTCTCACAAAACAGGTCAGGAGCCTCATTCTTTCTTATATGCCTGTGGCTGCTGCCCAGAGGCCTCTTGGACACTGAGTAAAGGAGTTATATAATTCCTTAAAGAAAAGTACATTGCAATATACATTAGGCAAAGACAAATACTGTTTGATTCCACTTATATGAGGTACTTAGAATAGTCAAATTCTTAGAGTCAGAAAGTACATTGATACATGCCAGGGTTTGAGGGAATAGAGAGGGGGCAATGGGGAGTTGGTATTTAATGAGGAGAGAGTTTCAGTTTAGAGACGTCCCTGGTAATTCAGACTGTAAAGAACCTGCCTGCCAATGCAGGAGACCCAAGTTCAATCCCTGGGTTGGGAAGATCCCCTGGAGGAGGGCATGGCAACCCACTCCAATATTCTTGCCTGGAAAATCCTATGGACAGAGGAGCCTGGCAGGCTACAGTCCATGGGGTTGCAAAGAGTCAGAGGCAGACATGACTGAAGCAACTTAGCATACATATACATGAATGTCCTTAGTGCCACTGAACTGTGCAGTTAAATATGGTTAAAATAGTATGTTTTATATTATGTGACTTTTACCACAATTTAAAAAAAAAAAAGAACAACTTTAAATAAAGGGGGCGTTATGTCTCTGCTCCCAGACTTCCAGAACCTCTTCTTCCTGACATCAGGCCCTCTGAGGACCACCAATAACACAGGCAGACCCACAGTCCTCTTTAAGAGAAAATCGTGTTTGTGGATCCTAAGAAAAAGATATTAACCCGATAATGGAGGTTTAAACACTGTAAACAACCTCTTTTAAAAAAAACCCTCTACTTCTATTTAGAAACCAGAATTTAACTTTGATCTGTCTTCTTTTTCAGATAATTCTCTAGCCCCACGTAAGTTCAAACAAGACATTCTGTTCCGCTTGCTCTAAAGGGCAGCACATTCCTGCCATTTGATTCAAGGAGCCCTTATTTCCCGGTGGATCACAAGCCATTTATTGGATGGAGGTGGCAAATACATAGCGTTTGGCTCAGGATCATGTGCATCTTGACTTTTTTCTTCCTTGAAACGACTATCCTGCTTTCAGTTCAGTTCAGTTGTCACAGACGGATTAAAAAAAAAAAAAGAATATGGCTTCCAGGTGAAATGCAGACCCAGCCTGTTGATAAAGAGGAAGCAACCAGCAAAATCTCCACAGAAACAGATTTCCAACCGGAGAGAGGAGGGCGCTGGTTCCACTCGAGGCTGGGGAAGGAATAGGCAGCCTATCCTCCAGGGGAGCAGGACTTCCACCTGAAGAAGCCACCTGGGGTCACTTCCCAGAAGGGGAGGAAATGCCTTCTTCCTGAGCACAAAGAGGCCTGAGCAGTAGCCTACACCGCTTTCTGTGCAGGTTTTGCCAGGAACCAGAACCGAGGTAGAGAGGCCCCCCAGCCAGCAGCCCAGGGGCCCCACCTCCTGCAGCGGCAGCGTCCCCTTCACCGCTGAGTCACCAGAAGCTTAAACAAGGCATTGCTCTAAGCCTGTACTCACAGCACATTTCTGTCCTCGATTCAAGGGGCCTTTGTATCCCCCCTTCCCCTTCTCCCTCTGCCCTTCAGTCCCCTCGGGGGAATTCAGTTATGCATATTGCATGAAATGAGGACCACAGGCTGGACCTCTACAAGCTGCTAATTGAAAACCTTGTCAGAAGTGGGAGGAAGAGGCAGAGGGGGAAAAACAACAACCCTTGGCAGGACCCCCTTGTACTGTGAAGAGCAACGCACCCTCCCAGAGGGTGGGCTGTCTCCCTCTCAGCCACACAGAAGTCCTTCCTCCCAGCTGCGAGGACCTGGGGACTCAGGCTCTGGGAGATGGTGCCTGACAGTCAAAAAATGCTGCAAGGATGCAACTACTGGGCTTCCGGACCCCTGCTCAGTTCTGGGGCTTACTTGCTCTATGAGGATGGGATACTTACTGTTCTCAAGACTCTTGGCTGTGTGATCGAAGGCAAGTAACACAGCCTCTCTGGGCCTTGGTTTCCTCCTCTGGAAAATGTGGATAAGAATTGCATCTACTCAACAGGGTCATTATGAGGATTCAATGTGATAATATATGTAAGCATTTGACACAAAGCCTGATACAGTAAGTGACAGATCTTAATATTTTGCTCTGGTTAGATCCTTGGGTCAGGAAGATCCCCTGGAGAAGGAAATGGCAACCCACTCTTGTATTTTTGCCTGGAGAACCCCACAAACAAAAGAGCATGGTGGACTACAGTCCATAGGGTTGCAAAGAGTCGGACACGACTGAAGTGACTTTTCACGCACGCATGTTAAGACACGTAACAATAAGAATTCTCCCTTATCAGACTGGAGAAAAATAGATGAGGGAAAAATAGAGGAGAAAGAGCTGAGGCTGCTGTTCTACTCCCATTTCATAAGTAAATCTGGTACCAGTTCCACAGAAGGCATCAAATGGCAAAGGGAACAAGAATGCATATATATGACGAGGCGGAGGAGGAAGGTGGCAAGAATTCAGTACAGGGTAACAGGGCACAAACACCAAGAAGCTGTTCTTTTTTAATCATTTGTTCTACAGCAGACACATTCTAAGTGCTTTCACGGGGTGTTTGAACAGAGCTGAAAGGTGGTTATGATTATTCCCCACTTTCCACTAAGAATCTGAGGCTCAGGACAGATCAAAAAGCTCCCCAAAGTCACAAGGCTCCTAAAGGTGGCATCAAACATCCAGAAATCTTCCTCCTGCCACCACCTCCCGCAGGCTCTGCACGGGGGATTCCTTCCTGCATTTGAGAAGGAGCAAGAAACCCTTAGAAAATGGTACAAATCCAGTTCTCGGGAGTAGACATCTTTTTCCAATACATTTAGAGAAGGTTTGGATTCAGATACTGGCACCTTTAGTGGGAAAGGGCTTGGACGCCCCTCCTATTCAGAACAGAAGTTTCCAGCCCATGCTCCTTGTCAAGGGGAGGTGGGAATGTGTCTGAAGCAATAAATTAGAAGGCTTTTAATGTTTCCCTGTGAAGCACTCTGGTTAAGGTGTTAATATCCAGGTTAAGAATACAAAAAGTAAGTAAATGAAAGCACCATGATTACAATGGTGGTGGCTTTATCGGAGGACTTCCAAAATCACTAGCAGTTATGTGGTATGAAATGCCTCCATTATGAAAACTGCGATGATTTTGTGTCTACTGATGAGGATAATGACTAATATATTCTGTCAACAGAGATGACAGCTGTCTGTATGTATTTGGAGGCGTGTATTTTTAGATGCCGTTACTGTACCTCCAGCTATGTTAGCTACTAAATTTTGTTGACACGATGCAATCCAGTAACAAGGAGGCTTACGGGAAAAGGTTAAAATTCCTATTTCCAGCTGTTTCTCTTCCTTATATCATTTTTGTCTCATTATTCACGAGTATCCATAAATCTGCCACTCAGATCCCAGGCTAAGTGATGTGCTATAGGGAAATTGCTAATGTCACCAGGAAATAAAATAAAATTGAACACCAGTTTCCAGCATCCAGCATTCAGAAATGTCGTGCCCTGCCTGAGCATCACTCCAACACACTCTTTGCACGCTGACCAGAAGAACTTTTGTCTGATAAGGGACATGGGCTTCCCTTCCTCCGTCCCAGCTCCTCAGTTTTCTAAATTGGGGTAGAAAAGGAAAGGAGGCAGAATGATTTGCAAGATGGGCTCTAATTTTAAGACAAAAACCGTCCTATTAAATCTTAACAGATGTTTCTCAAGTTTAGAAGATTAAGAAAGATTTCAGCATCAAGAATCAAAGAAAATACTCCATGACCTTAAAAAAGGATAAAACACAAAGCCCTAACAAACCCAAAGTCCACTTTGACAGCTGTCTCTGACGGAATTGACGAGGTGCTATTGATGTTTGGATTAAACCATGCCTCTGTGATCAAGTACTCAAACATAGGATAAAAGACGAATATATTCTTTAATCCTACCCACTAATTTTGTCTAGGCCCTGAAAAGCAATGGGTACTGAACAAATGTTGAAAGTGGCTTCTCTTCTGATTATTGACAAAGCTATTTTTATTTCATTAATTTGCCATGTATCTTATCAGCGTTTAAACCAACACAGGGAAATCCATACAAGGTACTGAACTTCTCAGAAACAGATCACTGCAACTTCCAAGGCCACTACAGGTGAAATCAATAGATGATGATTCTAGAAAGTAAGTGAGGATGCTGTTACAGGAAAATGTAAGAGAAAAATTGGGTTCCATTTTTTTTTTCCTTTTTGCACTAAGCTGTAAAATAGCATTGGGAATTCCAATTTTCAGCCTGGTGAGTTTTGAAAGAAAAGAAGAAAAACTTTTCTTAAAAAGGAAAGGGTGAAGAGGCAATTAAGTCATTAATTACTCTCTTTGTCTAACGCTGTCCAACCCGTCAAACTTGGCCTCTTCTGTCTTCATCAAAGGTGCAGCTCACTCTACTTTACAATAAGTACCTCTTAATAAGACAATCTCATGTTCAAAAGCTGCTCTATGAGGAATTTAGATGAAGAGAAATTAAAATAATACTCAGCAGCAGACCCCAGAGATTTGACGGTGGCACAGCGCCACCATCACCAAGGACCTCAAATGAGCAGCGGGCGGTTCCAGGGACATAGACGCTGTTGGAAAACAGTAGGCTGTGTGCCCAGGGCAAGGAGTCTTGGGGTCTAGGAAAGGAGGAAAGATGGAACTGACGCTCAAGCTAAGAACTGGGGACTGATCCACAACTTCATTTAAACATCAGAAAAGAAACAGATTCTTTGTAGAAGGACCCATTGTAAATGCCAGCCTGCTTTGAGTAAATACCGGGGAGATGGAGTTCGAGGAAAATAAATCACTCCAAGACCTTTCTAGTGGGTCAGAACAATTTCAGGGAGATTTGCTGGGCAGGGCTCCTCATCTCCGCCCTCCAGCCAGTCCTCAATATCCTGCAGATCCCTTCTCCTAAATATACCTTCCGGCAAGTCCACTGGTACACCATAAAAAGACCCCTCTGAGTATATGTGATTAAGTAAAGTTGCTCCTTGAACAGTTAAGGCTTTGGACTGCCTTGGGTCCACTTATACTTGGATTTTTTTCAATACATATCCCCCTGCTTAGACGCTCAGTCTTTCTGACTCTTTGTGACCCTGTCAACTGTAGCTAGCCAGACTCCTCTGTCTGTGGGATTTTCCAGGCAAAAAAACTGGAATAGGTTGCCATTTCCCTCTCCAGGGGATCTTCCCACCCCAAGGATCGAACCCACATCTCCTGTGTCTCTTGCATTGTAGGTGGCTTCTTTACCCACTGAGCCACCTGGGCGGCCCCCTCAGTACCTATACTACTAGGTTTATGATCAGTGGTTGGTTGAATCTCTGGAAGTGGAAACTGCAAATACACAGGGTCAACTATCAGACTTGGGCATAGGCAAATATTCATATCTGGGTGGATCCTAGAACTAAACCCCCGTGGATATCGAAGTCCAACTGTATACTCCTTTAGGGAACGTAATGAGCTTCTTTGGGAAAAAAAAATTTTTTTTAAGTATGAAGTATGATACTCCCTTGGTTTGGTTTCTCATGTCAAGTTTCCTTGTTGATCTGGATGGAAGACTTCATTTCACAGGATTGTGAACCAGTTCTCCCCAGTGGCAAGGAGAAAAAGCCACAGTGCACAACAGGAAGCAAGAAATGAACAGGAACATGCATTTTAAAGCAATTGTGGAAGACTGGACCACATTTATAAAAGTTCTCTTTTCCTCTCCATTTCTGAAGATCCAACCAGGCTCTACTCTATGAACCAAGAGAAGATTCAGCTAAGAATTTGGTGACTTCATCCTCAGATACGCTGCATACAGAATGCTGGAATTACATGAGTACCCATGTAATAGCAACCGCTTTATTTTTGTGTGTTGCTATGGAATTTTGAAAGCAAAACAAAGAAAACCACTGATCAGTAATTGTGACAAAACTTCTTAGCCACAGCATTGAGAATAGGGCCTAATTATTCCATAAACACACTTTGATTTGTTTACTTCAACGTCAAATTAACTTCAAATATGTAACAGCCGACGCTGATTTGAGATGGTACACAACACTGCGGCAGTGTGTGCTCGGTGCACCTTGTGTAAATCTCCTTTTAAAACAAATTCATTTGTCAAAGTCTCTCCATAGTACACCCCGCATACAAAAGGAGGAGCCACATACATATTTTATTTAAAAGAAAGTCATTTCCAAAATGAATGTATGTGTTTATGATTCCATATTTTGGCTTATTCTCATTTGCCCCTTTACACAAATAGAAATAGGAACATTTTTAAGGAAAATGAGCAGCTCATGATCACAGAGCTACTTAGGGATATAATGTGAGCCTAGAAAAATTAAGAACTACAAAGAAGCTTTTCAAATCATTGGAGAAAATTACTATGTGCTGAATGAAATGGGAGAAAGTTAAGAAAAGGAGAGATGACCAAACCCATAGTAAGGCATGCCTTGGTCATTCAGTCAACAAATATTTATTGAGCACTCATTTCATTAATACTCCTTTATTTATAGGAAATAATCTATACAATAATCTTATAGAGAGCTTACTTCTCTAAGCAATCCACCAACATTTACCCATGTATTCCTCCTGATAACTCACATGACAGATGCTATTAATATCCCCATTTTATAGAAGAGGAAACTGAAGCACAGAGAGCACACAGCTAGCAAGTAGCCGAGTTTGGGCATCAAGTCCAGGCACTTTGTTTCCCCACTGCACAATGTGCTAAGCTGCTTCTGCCAACCATATTCTCAACCCTGGCCCTGGAGTAACAAAACATGTTCTTCCCCTCAAGAAGCTTCTAGTCTAGAGAACAATCACAATACAGTGTAGTAAATCCACAAACATGGTAACACAGGATAATGTTCTGGGAGGCTGTGGGCACAGGAAGGCCCAGTCTTAGACTGGGCATAGAGAGGTAAATTAGTAAGTCTACCTCTAGTAAATCAGAGGGAAGACTAGTAAAGACTTTTTAGGTCTAGAACAGGGGTTCTCAACCTCACTACTATTGACATTTCAGGCCAGATAATTCTTTGTTGTGGAGGGCTATCCTGTGCATTGTAGAATATTTAGCAGCATCCCTGGCCTCTACCCACTGTGCTGTGCTGTGCTTAGTCACTCAGTCGTGTGTGACTCTTTGCGACCCCATGGACTGAAGCCCTCCAGGCTCCTCTGTCCATGGGGATTCTCCGGGCAAGAATACTGGAGTGGGTTGCCATGCCCTTCTCCAGGGGTTCTTCCCAACCCAGGGATCAAACCCAAGTCTCCCACATTGCAGGCAGATCCTTTACCATCTGAGCCACCAAGGAAGCCCAAGAACACTGGAGTGGGTAGCCTATCCCTTCTCCAGAGGAACTTACCCGACCCAGGAATCGAACTGGGGTCTCCTGCATTACAGGCGGATTCTTTACCAGCTGAGCTACCTGAGAAGCCTGGCCTCTACCACTAGATGTCATTAACATAACTCTCTCCCAGTATAATGATCAAAAATGTCTCCAGACACAGTCCCCTGAGGACAAAGCATCCCTGGCTAAGAATCACTGATCTAAAGGAAGTGGTGTGCAAGGCAAATCTGAATGATGAGTGGTGGTTATCAGAAAAAGAATTGGAAGAGAGGTCTAGGCAGAAGATATAGCACAAAGGCCCAGAAGAGAGAGAGAGGGGGACAGGTTGGCAGTTCTTGGTAGCTGAAGATGATGCATTATGAATGGCTCTTAGAACTAGATATAGAGGGTTAGGAAAGGAAAGTCAAGAGGGGCAAGCAGGATCGTAATAAAAGGCCTGCCACTCTACATGTGGGAGATGGACTGTACCATAGTACAATCAGGAACTATTAAAAGGAGTCAGAGCATTTTCCTGGTAGTCCAGGGGATTAGAATCCGCCTGCCAATGCAGGGCACATAGGTTTGATCCCTGCTCTGGGAAGATCCCACATGCTGTGGAGCAGCTAAGCCTGTGTGCCACAACTACTGAAGCCTGTGTGCTCATGTTCTGCAACAAGAAAAGCCAGAGCAATGAGGAGCCTGTGCACTGCAACTAGAGAACAGCCTGCACTTGCCGCAACTAGAGAAAGCCCACATGCAGCAAAGAAGATGCAGTGCCCCAGCACAGCCAAAAATAAATTAATTTTTTTAAAAAGAGAGAGAGAGAGAATGACAGGATCAGACTTGCATTTTAGAGTCCTCACTTTAGTCTCCACAGACACAGTGAATTAGAGAAGAACAAGACTGGGAACTAGCTAATACAATGTGCTCATGTTTTCTTTGCATAGTGATCACTTTCCCTTTTAACTAGAATCTTAACACTTAAAATTAAATGTGTGTCCTTCATATGTAAAAAGCTCTTCTGAATCAACATGAAAAAGATGATCACGCCAATAGCAAAAAGAGTGAACAAGCAATGCACAAAAAGGAAATATAAATGACAGATACATGTGAGAAATGAGCTACTTTCCCCAATGATCAAGGAAATGCAAATTAAATCATGAAATCTCATATTTTCCACATATCATACTGGCAAACAATTTTTGAAATTCTTATTGCAACTGAACATAGAACAACAGACTGGTTCCAAATAGGAAAAGGAGTACATCAAGACTGTATATTGTCAACCTGCTTATTTAACTTCTACTCAGAGTACATCATGAGAAACAGTGGGCTAGATGAAGCACAAGCTGGAATCAAGATTGCCGGGAGAAATATCAATAACCTCAGATATGCAGATGACACCACCCTTATGGCAGAAAGTGAAGAGGAACTAAACAGCCTTGTAATGAAAGTGAAAGAGGAGAGTGAAAAAGTTGGCTTAAAGCTCAACATTCAGACAACTAAGATCATGGCATCTGGTCCCATCACTTCATGGCAAATAGATGGGCAAACAGTGGGAACAGTGGCTGACTTTATTTTGGGGGGCTCCAAAATCACTGCAGATGGTGATTGCAGCCATGAAATTAAAAGACGCTTTACTCCTTGGAAAGAAAATTATGAGCAACCTAGACAGCATAATAAAAAGCAGAGACATTACTTTGTTAACAAAGTTTCATCTAGTCAAGGCTATGGTTTTTCCAGTTGTCATGTGTGGATGTAAGAGTTGGACTATAAAGAAAGCTGAGCACCGAAGAATTACTGTTTTTGAACTGTGGTGTTGGAAAAGACTCTTGAGAGTCCCTTGGACTGCAAGGAGATCCAACCAGTCCATCCTAAATAAGATCAGTCCTGAGTGTTCATTGGAAGGACTGATGCTGAAGCTGAAACTCCAATACTTGGGCCACCTGATGCAAAGAACTGACTCATTCAAAAAGCCCCTGATGCTGGGAAAGATTGAAAGCGGGAGGAGAAGGGGACAACAGAGGATGAGATGGTTGGATGGCATCACCAACTCAATGGACATGAGTTTGGGTAAACTCCGGGAGTTGGTGATGGACAGGGAGGCCTGGCGCACTACAGTCCATGGGGTCGCAAAGAGTCATACACGACTGAGCAACTGGACTGAACTGATTGCATTCTGTTAACGTGTAGAGAAATTGCGTTGCCTTAAACTGCAGAGCAGGGAAATTCTGGGGCAGTCCAGTGGTTAGGTCTCTGTTCTTCCACTGCCAGGAGGCCAGAATTCAACCCCTAGTCAGTGAACTAACATCTTACATGCCGTACAGCACAGCTGAAAAATAAATTAAAGTGCAGTGGGACTCTATATTGGTACTGCTTCACAAGAAAGCAACCAAGAAAAAAATAATAACGTTGAGTTTTATGAAGAATAACAAAGTATTGAAATGATCTAAACAGCCAGTAAAAAGAAGTTTAACCAAATTATAGCAATTCTGGGTAATAGAATACCATGTTTCCATTATTGTTGATATGGGAAAATATTTGACACAAGGCAAAAATAAAAAAACACTGACAACATTCAGTGTTAGTAGAAGACTAGAGAAGTGGAAAGAGAAGGCGATGGCACCCCACTCAAGTACTCTTGCCTGGAAAATCCCATGGACAGAGGAGCCTGGTAGGCTGCAGTCCATAGGGTCGCTAAGAGTTGGACACTACTGAGCGACTTCACTTTGACTTTTCACTTTCGTGCATTGGAGGAGGAAATGGCAACCCACTCCAGTGTTCTTGCCTGGAGAATCCCATGGACAGAGCAGCCTGGTGGGCTGCCGTCTATGGGGTCACACAGAGTCAGACACAACTGAAGTGACTTAGCAGCAGCAGCAGCAGAGAAGTGGAAGTGTGTTGCTGGCTACAACCCTGGGGTCACAGTGTTACTGGACCCAGTTCTCCAGGCTGAGTTGGCTTGCCTAAAAACTGGGGGTAAATTGAGGTACCTGAGTTTAGTCATCAGCCTCTGGAGTAAACTTATCACTAGTGCTTACTGGGCTGGCAGCACTGACCTCAAGGGCAGACATTATGAGCAGCTCATAAGGTCATAGCAGTCGTCCCCAAGCGTGATTCCCCTAAAGGTTGAGCCAGGCAGGGCCTTCTTATAGGTGCCACTTTGCCGTTCACTGGCATTTCCATTGGGAGCTTATTAGTAATCAGACTGTACATATCACTTAATCTTTTTTTCAAAAATTGTTTGGTATACAGGCCCTCAATTGCTTGGAGAAAAAATTGTTTTACCCTGCATTTGTGGCCATTTTTGATAAGACTGATACACCTTGAAAAGGATATAAAAAGTCCCCATAGCCACTAGTGCCTGACACATGTTAAGTGCCAGTGAATATTAGTTACATGAATGAGTGACGTGAATTAACTAGGACACTCTGTACCACATTCTAAACTTGTACGGAATTCAGGGAAGTGTGTCAACTTACACTTGGTGTGACTTAAGGACTCCAGAATGGCCCAATAAAATATTATCTTTCCTTAAAATTCACAGCTACGTAAAAGCATCTCATATTCTGGCATGCATTTATTGGATTTAAATCCAAGATGAGGCATTTCTTTCCCCCCCAAAAAAATTATCTTTCAGAAAAGAGGGTCAAGCGTTCAGTAACTTATCCAAAAATCACATAGCAAATAAATGTCAGTATCTGTATTTGAACTCAGCTTTATCTGAAATCAAACATCAGGTGAGTTTAGTAAACTTGTATAAGTAATATTTCAATTCCTGCTGCTGCTGCTGCTAAGTCGCTTCAGTCGTGTCCGACTCTGTGTGACCCCATAGACGGCAGCCCACCAGGCTCCCCCATCCCTGGGATTCTCCAGGCAAGAACACTACAGTGGGTTGCCATTTCCTTCTCCAATGCATGAAAGTGAGAAGTGAAAGTGAAGTCGCTCAGTCATGTCTGACTCTTCGCAACCCCATGGACTGAGCCTACCAGGCTCCTCTGTCCATGGGATTTTCCAGGCAAGAGTACTGGAGTGGGTTGCCATTGCCTTCTCCAAATTTATACACTAGCTGTACAAATTATCTGTCACTGATTACTATAGGATCTCGTCCAGTGTCATTTTATTATTTTACTTGTGTCCCTGACCCTACTTGCCAACTAAGTTTGGATTTTTTTGTTTCTTTTTTAATTAATTAGTTTATTTGGCTGCATCAGATCTTTGTTGCTGCACGCCCGCTTTCTCCAGCTAAGGTGAGTGGGGGCTACTCTTCGTTGCAGTGCAAGGGCTTCTCATTCCAGTGACTTCTCTTGTTGCAGAGCATGAGCTCTAGGCACACAGGCTTCAGTAGCTATGGCCCACAGGCTTAGTTGCTCTGAAACATGTGTGATCTTTCCAGATCAGGGATCGAACCCTTGTCCCCTGCATTGGCAGGCAGATTCTTAACCAGTGGACCACCAGGGAAGTCCCTTGCCAACAAAATTTGGAGTTCTAGAAGGGTAAGCAGCTTGCAAAAACACTAATTAATATTACTGCTATCAGAAACAAGCCAAAGAAAGCTTTATGTACATTATATTCATTGTAATATATGATGAAAAATGAAAAGATCTAAATTTCCAACTGTAGAGTTATCATTCATTGAATAATAATCCAGCCATTCAATGACATAACATTCAATCCTTAATTTAGTGAGTGTGTTTGGATGGTGGGGCTCCAATATATATATTTATATTGGATATATCTAGTTAAAGTATCCAGTAGCATGGGGAAATGCTTCTGATGCATTGTGACCTGTTGTAGAAACTTGGGATATCAAAAAAGGTCACTGTTCTTCTAATATTGAAATTAAGATGATCCAAGCCTCCATTTCTCTATTAAGAAACTCTCTTCCCTCTCTGGGCTCTTTTCTCCTATAATAAGTCTGACAACACCCAAGGGGTCAGTCTGGGTTGCTGTCACCCTGTGGCCAAGTCAGAGCTTGGACACTGTACCCCCAACTCACTCAAGGCTGAAAGACTCTATACTGAGTGCCTCAAAATTGTATCATCAGGCACTAAAATGTTTTGTAAAAAACCAAAGTCAAAAGAAGAGTACTATCCATATTTCCACCATCCAAAGACAACCATAATTAACAGTTGATGTATCTCATTCCAGGATTCTCTTCTACATACAGACTTTTTGCCAAGTTATTATTGCATGTGTATTAAAAAAAAAAATCCCTCTATAGCTTCCAACCCTAGAAATGAGAGACGACAAAGGATTTACCCCACCATCTAAAGCATGTTGAGCTTCCATAGATTCCCACAAAATCTGAAGCAAACTTCTGCCCTCAATCCTAATAGGCCCCACGTGGTAAAACATGCTGAAGAAACTGGAGTCTTTCCCCAGTGGCCCTGGATTGATAGCAGTGCTGCCATTATTACTGCCCTTGTGTACACTGTCAAGCAATCCTCTCTCTCTGGACAGGATGACGCTCATCACACAGGCACCCATGTCATCCTTGGCCCCCAGTGTATTTTGAAAACTAAATTTCAGAGCCATGATAAGACAAAGCTAAGATATCATTAGCAGTATTGTGTTCTTGTTGTTTGCTTAGAGGATACTTTATTAGCCTCCTTTGCAAAACTGAGAAGGCTGATGATGGAATATCCTAAGAATGGAAATAAAGCAAGCTAATGAGCCAAAGACTACTCTAAGAGATGAACTCAAGTTTTTCCATTATCTTCTGTTGTGATCTCACCTAAGCCAACTTGGTTGTTCGCAATTATTAGGTTCTTTCTAGTAAACACGGGCAGCATCCAGTAGCTAGAGGTGGGTGGGGTCTACAGATCTCTCCCCTTGCCATTTGATTGCTGCTCTTGTTTAGCCACTACGTCATGTCCAACCCTTTTGTGACCCCATGGACTGTAACTCTCTAGGCTCCTCAGTCCATGGGATTTCCCAGACAAGAATGTTGGAGTGGGTTGCCATTACTCTCTCCAGGGGATCTTCTGGACCCAGTGATTGAACCCATGTCTCCTGTGTCTCCTGCACTGGCAGGTGGATTCTTTACCACTGAGCCAACTGGGAAACCCCACCATTTGCTTACAATAAAATTAAGTCCCAGACAAAATTCCACCAATATACACTCATTCACTTAGCAAGCAAGCTCCAAAATGCTCACACAACCAAGTCTGTAAGCATGACATTCCAGCTCTCATCCCTGTAGAAAGTTTTAGGTTCGCCAAAGGAAGATGTAACAATAGACTAGCAGCAGGTTTCAGCTGATTTTATAATTAGATTTGTGGGACCAGAATTCTCTAATCAGTGGCTGGTACAGGATCATTTCCAAAGAAAACATCTGGCATCATTTGAAAAGGTGTGGACCACTGGACTATGTTCTTATGGTCTGTTATGCAAAGGGGGAGGGTCACTGCAATAGTTCCAACCAATCCACAGATCTTGAACACTATTTTTTTCACCTATAAAAAATAAAACCTCCAGTGTTGGTTACAAAGATAATTGAAGTCCACATCTGGAGTATTGGCTTCTAACTAACAAGAAGTTTTCAAAACACTAACTGCTTGCCCAGAAATGTATGCCCCCTCTTAGGGTAACAGACTGTACCTGAGATATAGGTCATATATACAAATACATACACATCACACATACCAACATGAGGATGCTTTTGTGGTGTGCAGACACAGAGAAGTAGATAGATATATAGATAGGTAGATGTAGATACAGATATAGCTATATGAATATATGTGTATGAGTATATATGTTATGTTCTGTTATGCAAAGGGGGAGGGTCACTGCAATATTTCTAACCAATCCACAGATCTTGAACACTGTTTTTTTCACCTACAAAAAGTAAAACCTCTAGTGTTGGTTACAAAGATAATTGAAGTCCATGTGTGTGAGTATATACATATATATGTATAAAGATATATAAGTATAAAATCAAGCTATTTGTATCAAAGTATTTTAAAGTAAATTATATGCAGCACAATATCACTCTCATTAAAAACAAAAAGGTTTTAAAATCCAGATAAAAGAAGGAGGTAGGTAGAATAAAACTTAAAGACTTCATTTCATTTTTAGGGATGAGTTTTAAACTCATTTCATTTGAAAGAAGTCTGAATACATTAGACATGTGGGGAAATAATCCCACTATTAGTATAATCACTTGTATCTGTCAAATGCGCCCTGATGTATAATACGCTTTCTTTTACTCCAGAGGACCCCAAAGAAACAAAAGTTCAGGCAAAATTTCAAAGGAAGGAGAAAGAATATTATTATCCAGGGTTGAATCCTGTTAAAACAAAAAAAAAAAGGATACCCTCAAACCACTCAAAGGCCAATGATTACCATCCCATACGATGACGGAAGCTGTAGAGGAGAGACCAACAAGAGCAGAGTAAGGAGGAGCACCCATGGCTGCTGGGTAACCAGGAAAAAACCCAAGCAATCACACTGGAGCTGGGTCCTGCAGGAGACATTTGTCTGGCCAAGACAGGATGTCCACCTTGACTTCCCAGTCTGGCAAATGAGGAAGATAGAGTTCCTATCTCTCAGAGGAGTGAGAATTAACAGACAAGGTGTGTTTCCATCCTGGCATGTGGTATCCACATGCAGGAATCCATCTTGTAAAATCAAGAAGCAGGCTGCAAAGAGCTCTGCACTGAGTCACAAGCCTTGGGTCCCAACCTCAGCTCAACCCCACTAGTCACATGACACGAGGTTGGTCTCTTCCTCTCTCTGCACCTTAGTACCACACGTCTAAAATAAAGTCTGTGACACTGTTCTGCTGCCTCCCATGAGGACCAAATGACACCCAAGATTGGAAAGTGCATTGAAGAGTTAAGGACTTGGCAAACAACAAGCTTTTCCTTTCATCACAAATAGAGGACACATTTTTTAAGTTCAGTTGGGCTACAGAAAATTCAGGGTAGAAGGGAGAAGCATCAAAAATCTGTTCATGGACTTCCAAGGCCAAGCCTTGATCTTCACGTTCCCCTGCCCCCTTTGACAATGCTCCAGACTTTATAACTGGGCGTTGAAAAGACTGAGGCAGTCTGTGTCCTTTGGACTCCAAGGTCAACTGGAGTCTCTCTCACTGTTGAAGCTCTGGCATGAGGGTCACCCATGTCCATCTCCAAGATAGAGAGAAAAGCCAGTTCTAGAGCTAGGGCGACCTCCCCATTCTGTGCACAGAGCCAAGAGTCCTGATGAGGGCTCTCCACTAAGGGTAAGCAGTCAAAAGTGATGCCCCATGTCACTTAGTCCCTCAATCCTCACTTTAAGGCCAAATTAAAAGTCTTCAAGGTGGATCCTTGATCAGAAGGATAATGTTGTTTAATTGACAAGGCTGTTTTTCACAAACAGTTGGTTCTTCCCCAAGGGGCAGCTGTTTAAAAGCAGTCCTGCTAAAAGGAGAGTCTCTTGAATTTAAATGTCAACATCACGAGCACTGGGTTCTGGGCTCCGTCAGGTACCAGGGGCCTGGCTGGCCTCACAGCTCATTTAGGATAAATAGATGCTTGAAACTAAACCAGGTCTCAACAAAGCATCCTGTATGGGGTCTCCCTTATGCTGGTCATCAGTGATGTGAGAGTAATAATGGATCACCATTCATGATATGAGGCTGCTGCTGATGGTTCACTCCTGGAACAAGCATTTATTGAACACCTATAGTGTGCTGGCACTAGACTAGTCCCTGAGTCAGCCACCAAAAATGAATAAGATGTCATCCTGGTCCTCAGAGAGGTCAAAATCAAGGAAGGAAACACAGGAAAATAAACAGATATCAATGTCCCCTTAGGAAGGCTTCCAGGAGTGCATGGGAGCCTGATTCTCCTACAGTTGGGGGTGGTGAAGGGAGTGGACCAGAATGCCCAGTCACTATGCACACAATCCTCCTAGAGTCCTTGTTAAATGCGGATCTGACTCAGTGGGTCTGAGGTGGGGCCTGAGATTCTACATCCCTAACAAGATCCGGGAGATACTGAGAATGACGCTGGTGCACAGACCACACTCTGAGCCGTGATGTTCAAGAGAAATCTGATGGCTGAGCCAAGTCTGAAGAATGAGCCAAAGTCAGCCAGGGTAAGAGGAAGTTGGGGGTGGCCTGGGGGCGTCTCATGGCTCAGGTAAACATCAGGAGGGGTGGAGGGCTCAGGGAAGTACAAGGCCTTCAGTTTTGCTTGTGGGAAGTGGAAGGAAAACCTGGAGAGGAAGACAAGGGAAAAGGCATAGGGGCATTTGGTCTTTATGGAAAAGATGGTGGGGACCATTTAAACATGTTTGAGCTGGGAAGAGCTATGGTCAGATGGCATTTTTAGAAGATCTCTTAGCCAAAAGTACAGGAAGTGGACTAGCAAGAGTTAAGATGAGAGGGAGGGAGCCAAGAAGGAGGTTGTTTCTGCATCACAAACAGAGAATGAATCAGGAGGTGTCAGAAGACAACATCAACAGATAGCATTTCTCCACAGCTTCAAATTAACCTTCTCCAAATTCACTTTGGTCAATGGCTCTCCAGTGCCCTCAAGCTGATTTTGAGACTCTGTCTGGCTTTCGAAACACACCACAACTTTCATCCATATCTCCACTAGATACCCCACGACTCAGAATGAACACCCATCTGCTGCCCTCCCATGACCCACTGGGCTGATGTTCAGACCTTCCAGCTCAGCCTCACTGCCATACTTAGCTCTCACTGTTCACCTCACCTGGAGAGTCCCAGAGGCTCCTCTCTGCCTGGAAGCACATGCCACTGTGCTTCCAGGCCCCACAGTTGCTGTTGTTCAGTCTCTTAAGTCATGTCCAAGTCTTTGCAGCCCCATGGACTACAGCACTCCAAGGTTCCCTGTTGCTCACCATCTTTCAGATTCTGCTCCAACTCATGTCCATTGAGTCAGTGAAGTGAAGTGAAGTCGCTCAGTCATGTCCGACTCTTTGCGACCCCATGCACTGCGGCCCACTAGGCTCCTCCGTCCATGGGATTTTCCAGGCAAGAGTACTGGAGTGGGTTGCCATTTTCTTCTCCAGAGGATCTTCCCCACCCAGGGATCGAACCTGGGTCTCACACATTGTAGGCAGATGCTTTACCATCTGAGACACCAGGGAAGTCTTATTGAGTCAGTAATGCCATCCTACCTTCTCATCCTCTTTCATACCCTTCTCCTCCTGCCCTCAATCTTTCCCAGCATCAGGGTCTTTTCCAATGAGTTGGCTCTTTGCATCATTTGGCCAAAGTATTGGAGCTTCAACTTCAGCATCAGTCCTTCCAATGAATATTCAGGGTTGATTTCTTCTAGGATTGACTGGTTTGAACTCCTTGCTGTCTAGGGACTCTAAAGAATCTTCTCCAGCACCAAAGTTCAAAAGCATCAATTCTTCAGCATTCAACCTTCTTTATGGTACAAGTGTCACATCCATACACATTTGCAAAGCTTCCCCTGACTGTTTCAGCCCCACTAGTCTGAGTAACATACGGCCTGCTTCATTCTATTTGTGCTCAATCCCAGAGGGCTCTGTAACTTTAATGCCCTCTTTTATTTTCTTTTGCTTTTAATAAAATTGCTCATCTTTCAGAAGTGTCCCTGTACCTGTTCAGTTCAGTTCAGTCACTCAGTCATGTCTGACTCTGTGACCCCATGGACTGCAGCACACCAGGCCTCCCTGAGTTTACTCAAACTCATCTCCATTGAGTTGGTGATGCTATCCAACCATCTCATCCTCTGTCATCCCCTTCTCCTCCTGCCCTCAATCTTGCCCAGCATCAGGGTCTTTTCAAATGAGTCAGATCTTCGCATCAGGTAGCCAAAGTATTGGGGTTTCAGCTTCAACATCAGTCCTTCCAGTGAACACCCAGGACTGATCTCCTTTAGGATGGACTGGTTGGATCTCCTTGCAGTCCAAGGGACTCTTAAGAGTCTTTTCCAACACCACAGTTCAAAAGCATCAATTCTTCGGTGCTCAGCTTTCTTTACAGTCCAACTCTCACATCCATACATGACTACTGTTTCATGGATTAAATAAGAATAATAAAGGGAAATCTGTGCACCCTCCTTTTGGGTTCAGAAAGAGACATCACCACATCACCAAGATATCTAGAGCTCCCATATGCTCCTCCTCGGTGGCCCTGTTGTTTTTTTGTTTTGTTTCTGTTTTTTTACTGTGGCCATTGCTAACGCAACATAACCCAAAATAAGACCTGAGGAACAGGAGTAGTCTTCTCCATCCTTTGGTTATTCCATAGCAATTGTCACAATACTTTCTATACTAAAACTCTGGGCATGCAACCAGCCAGGGTGACTATACTTGTGGGAAAATGAAAATGAGTATTTTAAATCAGGTCTGCCTGGAATAATCCCAGGCACAGAGTCACCAACCCCTTAGCATTTAGCAGACTATCCAGGATGAGACAGGCCTTCAGTGAACATTCATCTAATTGAATTCTGGTTTTCCTTCATCCAGTGGATGGAATATAGATTCCAGTCAATGTCAGACATAAAAATATTACACAAAGCAAGAGATCCTGAAGTAGGACTCAGCCACTCTCACCACAAAGTGTGCATTTACACCCACTGGGGTCTAGAAAGAAATACTCAAACAACTTCTGTTTGTACTTAGGTTTTTTCTCAACCTTTTAAAGTTTTAATTTAGGGTATAGGTCTTCTATGTGTTGTATGAAAGGAGAAAAGATTAGCATTCCCCTTGACTAGGATGGAAGAAGCTCTCTGGCCTGACAACATGCCTTTGGTTAAGGCATTGCCACCTACTTCATGGCATCTAACTCTTGTTTGGAGGTATCCCTGGTGGCTCAGATGATAAAGAATCTGCCTGCAATGCTGGAGACCCCTGTTTGTTTCCTGGGTCAGGAAGATCCCCTAGAGAAGGGAATGGCAACCCACTCCAGTATTCTTGCCTGTTTTGAAATGCTCGTGGATGGGGGTGGGGAGAGCCTGGGGTGGAGTGAGGGGAGCAGAGCCAGGGAGGAAGTTTTGCTGGGCCCCGTGCTGTCTTGAGCTGCTAGCCCCGATTCTGGGGGCCCCTACTTGCTCTGGTTTCCCCTATGGGCCTCTTTATGAGACCCGAGAGCTTTGCTCTGTGGTAGCCCCTTCACAGGAGAAGGCAATAGCAACCCACTCCAGTACTCTTGCCTGGAAAATCCCATGGATGGAGGAGCCTGGTGGGCTGCAGTCCATGGGGTGGCTAAGAGTCGGACATGACTGAGCGACTTCACTTTCACTTTTCACTTTCATGCGTTGGAGAAGGAAATGGCAACCCACTCTAGTGTTCTTGCCTGGAGAATCCCAGGGACGGGGGAGCCTGGTGGGCTGCCATCTATGGGGTCATACAGAGTCGGACACAACTGAAGTGACTTAACAGCAGCAAGAAGATGAAGATGGAAGAAGTCAACTGGACCTGGGCTTTTAATCTTGGTCACAGATGTTTCCTGTTCATTACAAACTCACAGCAGTCATTTAACATGGTTCTTTTATTCATACCTGGCCTTCTTTCCGCAGCAAAGAAGGGGATTACCTACCTCACAGATGCATAAGAAGCTCCTGACCCTCAAAGACGGCTCCCCACCCTCCCAGATGACTGAAACTGCTCTCTGAAGGAGACGGTCCTACAGCTAAGTTAAGGAATGTGATTTTGAATGTAACCTATTAAATTTGCACTAAGTTGTAAATGACAGGTGCTTGGTACTCTCTAGAGAACTAGTTTTGCTAGAGAGAAAGATAGGAAAGAAGGTAACACCAGAGAACTGACCTATTAGTAGAACTGATCTATTAGTACCTACGAGTGAAACGAGTGGGTCTTATGGATGCAAAAGTAGCCTTGGAAAGGAGACATCACCAGGCCACTGGGCCAGGGAAGGAACGTTGAACTTGTCCATTTTGCCAAGGGCTATTTTAAACCCAGCACCTGCCCCCTGGCCTCAAACACTTTGTTACTATCAAGAATGTTAGTGCTAGAAGAAAGTAGGGAGAGATCCCTGGGGTAGGCTAGACCCCAGCCTCCTAACTGCTGGTCCAAATTCTCCTCCAATGAGCTTTCAACACACCTGGTGATTGAGATGAGTAAACAAAAAGAGATTAAAAACTCAAGCCCATTATCCATCTTGAAAAACTAGCTCAATTCTATGCTCTAACTATTTTGAACCGCTTAGCTCATCTCTCCCCTCTGGGGTTTTGATTATACATTCTTGGCACTTCTCAGAGTGATGCCAGAAGTGGGGAGGCAGTCGAGATGATTCTCATCCATATCCCATCCCAGAGGTGAGCCTGGGAACAATGCACTGTTGTTTTACTGGATAAAATAAGACAGAGACTTCACTTACACTGCAAAACCTGGGGTTAAATGTCCTGTGACAATTTGGGGGAAAGATAGAAAAAAGCAATACCCAAAGGTACCTTCCTGCTTGCCAAGGTTGAGAAAGTGGAACAGTCAGACACTCACAGAGCATCCAGGCACAAACAGTGTATTGGTTTAACGGCAACTTACAGAGGGGTGATTAGCTCAACAATAGGAGTTTCTATAAATATTTTATTTCATTTTAAACAATTCTACTTTAAAACTACTGATATTAAAACTGTTAAATGCAGATCATGAGCCGTATTTTAAATATGTAAAGATATCCTTCTAATACATTGACTTTTGAAAACAATTCTAATATATATATATAATACATATATACGTAGAGTTAGCTAGCTAGGGATGCCAAAACAAAGGGTCACAGTCTAGCCTGCTCAAATGACAGTAATTTATTTCTCCCCCAGTTCTGGGAGCCAAAAGTTTGAGATCAAGGTATCTGCAGAGTTGGTCTCAGAGGCCTCCCTCCTTGGCTCATAGATACCTGTCTCACGCGATCTTCCCTCTGTGTGTATCTGTCTCCATGTTTCCTCTTTTCACAAGGACACCAGTCATATTGGATTAGGGCCCATCCTAATGACCCTCACTGA
Source organism: Bos grunniens (assembly GCF_055505025.1). NCBI lineage: Eukaryota > Metazoa > Chordata > Mammalia > Artiodactyla > Bovidae > Bos > Bos grunniens. Next base: position 43,837,806 of record NC_141175.1, read on the forward strand.
AAGATCCCAACTCCTCCTTCTGAGGCATGGGGGCTAGGACTTCAACATTTGAATTTTAGGGGGACCCATTTCAATCTGAATACAGTGTACTGTGCGTAGACAACTGAGCATCTTTTCCCTAATTGTCACAAAGCTTCCTATAAAACCTGAGTGTGAGGCATGGACTGAGTTTCTAGCCAAATTATTGCATCACATCCTTAATAGAAATGAAGAGGGTCTGCAGATTATAATCTAGACTTCTTATAAAGGATAACACACACACATGGTATTAGGATAATTTTCCTCAAAGGAACAGCTACTCTTTAATTCTGAACATTTTAAGACATCCAGAATCACTTTCCCTAAGCAATTATGATTTTACAAAATGCTGTCAAGACCATTGCAAAGTTTTACTGCCCAGACAGAGCTAAATGCCTGGAGCTTTCAGCGGTGATTTATTATTTACTCTGGAGGTAGGTTGCTAAGCAAGATTTATTCAGTAAGAACAGAGCCATCCATAACAGTACAATATATGTTTGACTGCAAGGGAGATTCTTTTTCACCATTCCTCCAGAGAGTGTGCCCTCCATAAGAAAAAAATATATATCTTTATGTAAGTTTTCATCCTTTTGTGAAATCAAGGGTACCAGTATGGGTTTAACAAACCAGTTTGACTTCACATGTTCTCATTTGAATTTTAGCTCTGAGAAATTTTCAGAATAAAAGCAATGGGAGAACAATACCCAAGTTCCTTGATGGAATCTGCTGGGTATTTGCTTTACCTACATGGGGCTTTTATTTCCTGAGGAGTTGTTTCATTGCACTACAGTGGCCTAACTCACATATTCATACCAGCTTGCAGCAACTCCAGATTCCTAGGGAAAAAAGAGCACTAATAATGCATATTTGCCAACTTGGGTTTTCAGAATTGGTAACAAGGACTAGAGACCAATTGCTGGCCTGCTTCCGCCCCCTAGTGATCATAACTGCTGCTTTTTGCTAAAGACAAGAGAACTGAGGACCAGTGAAATAAGCTGCTGCCTATGTCCCCCACTTTAGCAACCTATTCTCCAGATACGCATGGCCCTCCAGCTGCCCTTCCACCAATCTCAGAAAAGGGAAATGATCAACTCATTCACATTAAGGTGTCCAGGACTGAAAACTTCCCTTCACCCCAGACTATGCCTTTTAACAAAAGCACTGAACCAAAAAGGCAATGCTGCTAAACCCAACAGAATAAATCGCCAGTGGTGGAAATCTAGAAAATTAAAAAATTTAAAATAAAAAAGACTTTTTTCCCCTAGGCCTTTTTGTCTTTGTGTTTTGGAGGAACGTTTTTGAAAAGTTATCTAGTGCCTCAATTTCTTCAAGGAATTACAGCCTTTTCTATAATCTGGAGGAGAGGAAAAAAATTATCAGAAGACCCAGGAAAATGTTCCCTTTCCCCGACTTCTCTCCTCCGTCATCAGCTGCTCACACCCCTGTCCCTGGCTGGAAGGTCGGCTCTGGATGGCAACCACGTCCAACAGGGCAGCTCACCCCCAGACACAAAGTGGGTGGAAACATGAGTGAGAAATGTTTGGTTGGACTCCAACCACCCTCCCCTAGCTGCTCCCAGCATCCCCACTGCAGTTCCTCAGTGGGTCAGGGAGTTCTTCAGGCAGGTGGCCAATCCCCATGAATATCTTTTGATCTGGAAAGTAGGGTTAAATAATGAGAGTTAGACTAGGAGACAGATTCTTGGAAGCTTGAGAGGCCCCGGGCAATGTTTCTGAACTCTGGCTTGAATGGGTCATTCATCAAGCCCTTCCCAAGTGTTGGAAATAGGCCTCTCCCCTACCAGGAGCAACGCCAGAGGGTCACCCCTGCCACCAGTGCCCAAGTTCAACCTAGATGGAACCAGGAAGAAAAGGGAGAGAATGCAGAGAGGAGGGCTGCTTTGTGTTGTGGGTGTAGCTTGCTGAGAAGCCACAGGGACCCATAGTGCCTCCAATCTGCCATCACCAACTCCCCCAAACACAGAGTCTGCGGAAGTAGGAGCTGGTGGAGCGAGACTGGTGCCTGGAGTCAAAGGGCTGGTTTCAGCGCAGTCTCAACTCCGTGAAGTACTGTGACATGGATAGAATCTGGTGTCAGGCAGACCTGAGTTTGAATCCCAGCTCTGCCATTGGGTAGCTGTGTAGACTTTGATGACTTTTATGCCATCCTTTAATTGTCAGCTCAAACATTACACCCTCAGGGACAACCTCTCTGGCCCCACAAATCAGATCAGATCCCCCTTACATAAACTTCTTAATCCCTAATAATTTTTATTTATCACATGTATCACCATTTGTAAGTTTATCATTTATGTGTGAGATGATTTGTCTAATTTTTCCCATACTGCATTCTAAGCTCAAAGTGGGCAGAGAGCTCATCTCTTCGATTTACCACCTTTTCCCCAGGACTAGAACATAGAATAACTTCAATAAGGATTTGAGAAATGAATGAGCCATCCTGAGCCTTTATCATCTATAAAATGGGATGATAGTACCTTCCTTGTAAGTTTAAAGTGAAGATTTAATGAATATATTTGTGAAAGTTCTACCCTGTGTCTGACAAGGAGTAAGGCTCAGAAGGGGGTCATTCCCTTGGCACTTTCTCTTCAAAGGCCTACCATATGTAGGTGGACAGTTGTCCCTAGCCACCAGAGGTGCCACTGAGCAGTGAACTGAGCCAAAATAGAAAACCGGAGACCTGAACAATCCACAGATTCCATCAAAAGTCCCTGAATAATCAAAAGTAGTTGGCACATTACAATTCATCACCTCTTCCCTCTACGTGTCCCTTGATGGCAGGAAAAGTTATCTCCAGCTTCACTCTCCTTTCCATCCCAGACAGAGAGTAGCCAGAGGGACTGTAAATTCATTCCTAACATTTTCAGTTGTTTGAGTTATGTTCTACAAGAATTAAGAAGGTGACTTTAAAAACATGAAGGAGAAATAAAGGTTGCACTTCCCAGAGCAGAGTACAGGTGTAAAATGAAACTGAACTTTTAATATGAAACCGCTCTGGAGGAGAAAGGACTAAGAATATTTTTATAGAATACTTGCATTATGGGTAATTTTTTTAAATCCAGAGTTCAACTTGCATGACATTGAGGCATAAGTCTACCACTTAATGACATTTATAACTCTGTAACAATACATTTTGTATAAATTACTGCTGAGGCTTAACATTTCTGATTATGATATATAGAATAAAGTGATGTCATAAAGGCAAAGTTTGTAAGTTACGATCTGTCCTGTTGCTTTAAATAAGAGGATTTCTAGAGACAATCGCCTTGATGAATATAAACTCAAATGAACCTTGAATCTCTTCAATTATTCTTATTTAGAATTCATTTTCCTTTGAACTTTCATTTAACTCAAAGCATAATCGTTCCCTTATAAATCAAGTGAGAGCTTGTCTTTCCTGCAATAACAAGTATGCTTTAAATAATGAAGCAACACCTATGATCATAAAAGATAACGTTTCAATGCACCAAAATACAAAAGGTAAAGAGATTTATTATCTTAGTTCAGTAACGATGAGTTGAATATTTTTGTAGCAACAGACATCTCTATTTCAGATAACACTTTTTATTTGACTTTTTAGTGTATTTTCATTCCCATAAGACTGGGTGCCTTATTATCAATGAGAGAAACCCATGATGCAACACACAACGCTGCTGGTGACTGAGAAGGTCAGCTCTCTTTTTATTCAGTTTCCTGAGTAGGTTAATGAGTATAAATATCTCTCAACCTCCCTGGCCCTCTTTTCCTTTATGAAAGAGCTGGCCTGATCATCCTAAATTCATCCCAAACTCCAAAGGAAAAGACTCTATGAACATAATTCTCATAATAGAATTATGGTGAGGAATAACTAAGTTAATGAAGGTGAATATACTTTAAAAGGCATAAAAGTGCTATATATATCATTTGATGGTTTTCACTCTGTACTTTGTAAATACTTCTACACATCTACTATGTGAGCTATGCTATTCAATATAACATAGATATCTCTGGGGCATCTCCAGGGTAGTACAGGTGAAAAAGTGTGATGAAGAGGGTCTTCTGGAGTTGCCATAATAAATTGTCTTGGATGATATGGGAACCCCATATTATAACAGGTCAAGTGGCCAAACTATCCCAAACAAGTACCTTTCACCCCATTGAAAAATCTCACCAGCAGACAAAACCCAGAACTAAGCAGGTAGTCTGGGTGGTTGAATGACTCTCTTCCTATTATCTCTTTATGCATTTCATCTTCAAAGCATTGTGATCTGTCTTCAATACACCCTCGGGTGTGGGATTTACATTTTTAATATTGGCGTTTATGACGTGGTGCTTTTTCCTGGTTAATTGGTATCAGAGCAAAATGTTTGCCTCTCTCTTGAAATAAATCTCTTCAAGAGCTTCAATCACACATTCTTTTGTTCTATCCCTCATTTGAAATGGGCTCTATAAAGCCACTACATAATCTTTTGCCTCTCACATTTTTAAATCTGGGGGTTTATGCTTTAATAGCTTTGATGTGTATACTCTTTAGCCTGTTACTTAAACCGTGTTCCTCCCTGCCTGACACCCCACTCCCCCTCAGCCTTACAAGCCTGTACCCTCTGAGGCTGAAAGGATTTATTTATCATCCAGAATGTTTCCATAATTTTGGAAGCATATGTTTCGAAATTACATTCCAATATCTCATACTATGTTCTTTGTCTTGCATCTGTTCTGTAAAAACAAATAAAACGCACATAATTATATTCCAATGGCTGCAGAGCCTATGTTTCCCGCAAGAGTTGGTTCTTCCACAAACCGTAAGAGTCACACAACAAAGGCACTTACACCCCCCTGCGACGTCATCCAAATCTCATTCTTGTGTTAATTAGAGCTAACCAGTGATAATAGTAAACTTCCACCACGTAACTGGGAAACTTTGACTCCTTTCCAAAGCTATTTCAGTTTTACAGGATAATCTCTTTATTGAAAATTAGCTAGTGTTGAAAAACCAAAGACATAATACTCAACCATGCATGGACAACAACTTAGTAATTTTTTATCCTTTCTGGTTGTGACTTGCATTAAACATACTTTAAAAAATGCACTTCTCTCCCTGAAACATATTGGTGGAAAGATAGTAAGTCAATGCACAACAAAAAAGACCCTCCAAAAAACCAAAAAAATAAACCTGAATGAAATATAGAGAAATACTAGGCCAAAATATATTTCTTTTTTTCTATAAGTACCCCACCACACACCAGCTTTCTCCTGCTCAAGTCTTTCCCACCGCAAAAACATTCACACACACACACACAGACCATTTAAAACATAGAAGCCCAATCATCTTACATCCACCATTTGACTAGAATGTTTGATGTCAAAATTAGATTAATTAGCATTAAGACACTTGAAAAAGCCCTTCAGAACTGAAAACTACTATTCAGCCTATTTATTAGAAACAAAATTTCCCCACTGAAATGCTCTCTCTCCTCAGGGTTCCACCCGTGTTACCATGATCCTTGTACTCTTTAGGTAATAAAAGAAATTCTGAAACTGAGAAGAGAGAGAAACCTGATGCCTGCAGTGGTATGCCGGTAGATATTTAACAACCAGCTTGAGTGAGGGAAAAAAAAAACTGACTTGTAGCATTTGTTAATTTCCACGATATGAATTCCTCCATCACAGCCAATTTCAAGCTACCACTGGGATGCTGCTGAAGTGCAGAACTGGGAATACCTATGCATGGTTGGTTCTTACCAGGTGGTTGGAGCTGGTTCCACCAATGGATGTCTGTGACTCCAGACTGAGAAATATGCCCAGCACCTTTCACATCTGGCAGCGGTTCTAGAGATAACTCTTGTCATTTGCCCTCAACCGATCTGTTTCTAGAATGATTTTCAGACGTTCCTGCCAATATCCTGGGCTAAAAGGCACTTTATATTGACATGAGATCATAGGTGGGGAGGCTAGTCTTAGTTACTGAGTTCAGTTGATAGATAACGAAACCCATGTAAATCCTGGCCCCGACGTGATCCAGTCCCAGCATAAAGATATATTCAAAGAAAACACAAAGATGACTCCAGAAGTCTTGAAAAACAATATCAGTGTGGGATTTTCTTATAAAGTTTTATGCCGGTGTTTCACCCAGAAATCTTCCCAATCAACCCTCCTTAGCCATCTTATAGTTTTACAGTTACAGTAGAGGCTGAACACAAACACACACACACATTCTTTCTCTCTCCCACGTTCTCCCTCTCCATGTCACACACATGCACCGATTCTACCTCTTAAGCCTATCACCCCCGCCCTTTACTGCAATTGCCCTTCACTTATGTACCACACTCAGTACCCCGACTGCCCCTCAACAGGCACAGGTCCCTGGGTAGTACCATTCTCCTCCCAATCTGACTGCTTTTCTCCAAATCTAGTGACTCATACTCTCTATTCCATTACAGTAACACAAGGTATTTGTCAGTGTGACTTTTGCAGCATCACAGTTCTAATAAGAAGGAGCATTTATCTTTTCCTCTCTATAATATTTGAGTTCCTTATGTCTAGAGACTCAGGAAAGTCGTGCAAACGAGAGTCAAACCAGGCTGGAGGGCACAAGGACGTTCTTCTTAACCACCATACTCTGCTAATTCTCTGTCTAAAGAGAAGTCACTGAGGATCCTTGGCCAAGTCAAACTTCCTGTGCCTCAGTTTCCTCACCTGTAAAATGGAGCTTATAATAGTACCTACCTCATAGGGGATAGAGGGGAATTAAATGAGTTAATATATATACAGTGCTTAGAACAGTGCCTGGCACATAATAAGAGCAATTATGTTAGCCAAGTACCAACTAGTAATGTTAACCAGTACTCAGCTCTGCACAGCCTCTAGAATCCCACAACCTTTGCAGAGTATCTTCTCATAGGGTCCCAGAGAGGCAGCAAGTTTTTTAATAAAGGGTCAGATAGTAAATACTTTAGGCTTTACAAGCCACACACAGCCTCTGTCACACAATCTTCTTAGGGTTTTTAAGTCTTTAAAAATGTAAGAGACACAAGTGTGTCAATCACACATTCCCTCCGCAGGTGTTCACTTATCACTTATTATGTGCCAGGTACCTTTCTGGATGCTGAAGCTGCAAAGATAAAGAAGTTAGCATTCAACCTTTGGGAAGGGATGCTCATAGCCTGATACAAAGACAATCATAGTACCATGTGTGTGAGTGCTTAAAGGAAGGGATGTGCTCTGGTTAGGGGAAGGTGATTGATGAGAAAGGTGTCCAAAAAGGAAAAGACCACTTGAGCTGTACCTTGAAAGATACAAGGAATTCACTCGGCACACAGAGACATAAGAGCAAGGAGGTCTTCAGGAAAATTACAGTTTCTGGAATCAAAGGAGGCCCGTGACATCCTATAAGGTCAGTGCAAGCCAGATCAGGAAGTTAGATACCCTCACACTCACTGAGGCACTGAATTTTATTCTGTAGGCCTCTCGTTTCAAGCTCTTCAGCACAGAAAAGTTGTCTTCAGGCAGTTTCTTCATTCAAAGCCCTGGATTCATGGAAAGCAAACCTGGTTGAAGCTGAATTGTAAATTCAGAGCCCCTCTCTCCTGCTGGCCTCCTGCACCAGAAGCTGATCAGGGCAACCTCTGTGACCCCTGGCAGCACAGCTGGAAATCCACTGCTCCTGGCAATGGGCAGTAAGCTCAGTGTCCAGGAAAGTCCTGCGGCTCCACTTAAATTCTTCTGAAGTCAATAAAATGCCATATATCTGTATCTATTTTCATCCTGAGCAGACATCCCATTCTTCCCCAGCAGCACCTCTGCTTTGCTGGCTGCAGACCTTCTCCGTGCATCTTAACAATTACACACTGTCTTGGGCCATTATCTAATTGTTTCTTGAGTATGTTTTCTCTCCATCTAGACGAATTGGCCTAAAGATAAGAAGTGTATCTTGCTTCTCTTGTATCGCACTCAATGAGGAGATGCTATTGAAGGAAAGAGCTCTTCTGACCCCAAGATACTGAGACTCCTTATAGGAGGAAAGTGTTTTCAAGCAGAAAAGAGCAGTAACACAAGGAAACATCTCCCAAGATAAGCATTAACTTTGTGCATGGAGTATTTAGTGGGGAGGTGTTTATGTGTTTTAAGACTGAAGGATTTTAATAATGTTTTGATTAGAGTCCTCAGTTCACAAAACATTATTGCTTTGGGTTAGGGTTCTAATTTCTATTTAATTAAATTCATCAATTTTCCAATTACAGTTTGTATAATTGAGGTTTTGCTTAAGAAATATTTTCCCATTCCTATGTTCCAAAGATGTTCTCCTATGTAATGTTTTACAAGTTGTATTGTTTTACCTTTAATGATGTAGCATCAATAACTGTATATGGTGTGAGCCAGGGAGCTGTTTAACCCACTCCAGTGTTCTTGCCTGGAGAATCCCAGGGACGGGGGAGCCTGGTGGGCTGCCGTCTATGGGGTCGCACAGAGTCGGACACGACTGAAGCAACTTAGCAGCAGCAGCAGGGAGCTGTTTAAAATGTATATATGAAAACACTCCAAAATGTAGTGGCTTACAACTAAGACTAACATTTATTTTGCTCACACATTTGTATTGTAGGTACGGATCAGCAGGAATGGTTCATCTTTGCGCCACGGAGTGGCAACTGAGATGACTCACCTGGGCCCGAAGGATGCGCTTTCAGGGTGGCTGGCTGACAGCTGGCAAGTTCATGTGGCTGGCTGTCAACTGGGAGTCCAGCCAAGGCTGAGGGCCACGGGCCATAGCTCCTTCCCACCAGCACCTTGATTGTCACAGACTGCTTGAGCTTCTTCACATATGGTGGCTGAGTTCCAAGGGGAAAAAAGTAACGGCAGTTTATATCACCAGTATCCCTTTATATCTCCTATCTTCAGAAATCATCTAGAATTACTTCTGCTGTAGTCAAAACCTGCCCAGAATCAAGGGGAGGAAACATAAAAGCCACATTTCAATGGGAAAAGTGTCAAAGTCACATTGTGAAAAAGCACATGTAGACGGGAGAGAACATTGCAATCATCTTTGGGAATAGAATTGGCCATGGGATCCAACTTTATCAGCAGTTCATCTTTATCATTTCTGAAGTTCCTTTATACACAGAGTCTGTCACTGAGCTCTCTACTCTCACACTGCTCTATTTCTCTGGGGGTTTTTTCCACATTAAGTCTAGTGATGTGTCCATATCTAATATGATAACTTTCTTCTCTTCATCTCCCTTTGTTGATGAAGAGACAAGACAAGGATCTCCATGATCATTCACTAGTGTTAGCACAAAACTGGACTTCCTAGCCAAGACTATGAATAAAGAAATAGAGGTGTGAATTAGATTGTAAGTTATTCATGAACCTTTATTTTTCCATATTAGTTTTTAAATACATCTATCAAACTCCTAAAAATAATCCTTCTGTAATTTTCTTGGGATTGCCTTGACTTTATAACTTAGTTTGGGGAGCATAAACATAATGTTATATTGCCATGCCACTAAAATGTATTTACTCTGACCATTTCTTCTGGCTACCTTTTATAGCTTTTAAGCATTTTAATATTTCTTCTATAGAAGTAATATATTTTTATTAATCCCTAAATATTTCATAGTTTTGGTTTGTGCCATGAATATTATTTTTACTATGTTTTTTAATTTCTTTTTGCTGGACTTGAGAACCTCTACTCATATTCATAAGCTGATCTTGCATCTGACAACTTTGCTTAATTTAGTTGAATCTGTTGCTTTTGCTATGTAACAATCACATTATCTGCAGATAATGGCAGTTTCGTTCCTTCCCCTCTAATTCATATGTCTGATTTCTTTTTTCTTTCATTCATAGTCTTGGCTAGGAAGTCCAATATTGTGCTAACACTAGTGAATGATAATGGAGATCCTTGTCTCCTCTTGATCTTAAATGGAATGCACCTGTCTCCAGTAAGTATAATTTGTGTTTTAAGCTTTTCATTACAGGTAGGTATCAAGCTTTATTAAATGCCTTTCTGTATCTACCAAAATTTTGTGATTTTTTTCTCATTTAGTCTATTAATGTGTTTAATTATATTACCATGTTGAATCATTCTTTCATTTCTTTTTTTTTTTTTCATTTTCCTCCTTTAATGAGTAGGCTATAGAAAAAAAAATGTTTTTACATTAGTTACATAAAACGAAAACAATTTGTTTCAACTATGGACACACTTGATCAATTATTTTTTCTGCTCATTACATTCTCTCTATTTTTATAATATATAACAATAATATATAGTACTTCCAATAATTTTCTATTGTTCTGTGTAAGTTATGACTTTGTAAATTCCTTGAAGTCAGAGTTCATAAAACATACTTCTGTCTTCTAAAATGATAATCACAGAATTGTGCTTCAAATTATTGTTGTTTTCTTGGTCTTGATAATTAGTTAGATCCCTGAAGGCAATGAAGTGATAGAAAGTCAGGCGCTTCATGAGGACAGGCTCTATGTCATCAGTTCAGTTTAGTTGCTCAATCATGTCCGACTCTTTGCGACCCCATGAACTGCAGGACGCAAGGCTTCTCTGTGCATCAACAACTCCCAGAGCCTACTCAAACTCATGTCCATTGAGTAGGTAATGCCATCCAACCATCTCATCCTCTGTCATCCACTTTTCCTCCCACCTTCCACCTTAAGCAGCATCAGGGTCTTTTCCAATGAATCGCTTCTTCGCATCAGGTGGCCGAAGTACTGGAGTTTCAGCTTCAGCATCAGTCCTTCCAATGTATATTCAGGACTGATTTCCTTGGATGCAGATGACACCACCCTTGTGGCAGAAGGCAAAGAAGAACTGAAGAGCCTCTTGATGAAAGTGAAAGAGGAGAGTGAAAAAATTGGCTTTAAACTCAAAATTCAGAAAACTAAGATCATGGCATCTGGTCCCATCACTTCATGGCAAATAGATGGGGAAACAATGGAAACAGTGACAGACTTTATTTTGGGGGGCTCCAAAATCACTGCAGATGGTGAGTGAAGCCTTAAAATTAAAAGACACTTGCTCCTTGGAAGAAAATCTATGACCAACCTAGAGAGCATATTACGAAGCAGAGACATTACTTTGTCAACAAAGGTCCATCTAGTCAAAGCTATGGTTTTTCCAGTAGTCATGTATGGATGTGAGAGTTGGACTATAAAGAAAGCTGAGTGCCGAAGTTCAAGAAGTTCAAAAAGCTGATGCTTTTGAACTGTGGTGTTGGAGAAGACTCTTGAGAGTCCCTTGGACAGCAAGGAGATCCATTTTTTCATTTCTGAATAAACCTCCTAAATGACAATATGTTTTTAACTACTAACAAACAGTTGATAAGCTAAGCTACTACAATATTCTATCTAGGATTTTTATATCTGTGATCATAAACAAAAGAGGCCAGTAATTTTCTTTTTTTATATTGTCATTATCCAATTTTAGAATAAAAATTATTTTTAACACAAAAATGAGTGGGACAGGGACTTCCCTGGTGGCCCAGTGGGTAAGAATCCACCTTCCAATTCAAGGGAAGCAGTTTTGATCCCCGACTGGGGAACTGAGACCCCACATGCTGCAGAGCAACTAAGCCCATACATCAGAACTAAAGAGAAGCCCATACACCACAATTGGAGACCCCACGTGCCACAGCTGAGACCCGATGCAGCCAAGTAAATAACTACTTTTTTTTAATGAGTGGGACAGCTTTTGTTATATACTTCTTTCTATTCTGAGGTTGCTAGAAGTGAATTGTAAAACTGTCTGAGTCAGGTGCCTTTTTGGAGAGGAGGTCTTTGACTGCTATCTCAATTTTTTGGTGTTTACTTGTTTATTCAAGTTTTCTGTGTCTTCTTTTACCAACACAGGCATTTAATTGTGTTCTCTAAATGTTCACATTTCATACAAAGTTTCCAAATTTAGTAGGATAAAATTGTGTACAACTTAGTTCTATTTTATATCTCTCTAAAGCTATTTCTCTTGAAAAGATCTGTATTTTTTATTAAATCTTTTTTCCTGATTAATCTATATAGACTCATACCTTCATTAATTATTAAATAGTAATAGGATGGTTTCTGCTTTCTAAAGAGAAAAACAATGGTTTGCCTATTGAATCATCTCCAGACCTCATCCTCCTCTCCATCCTGGAGACCACCTCTCAAGTCTATGCTCTTTGATGCAAAAAGAGGAGCCAGGAGACTGAGCCATGTCCCTTTGGACCATCATTCAAGCATGCCCTCCAGGGGCTATTGATCCACAGGCTACATGGATATTTGCCAAATTTTTCTCATCCATCCCCAGCAAGAGCGCCACTGAAGAAACAATGACTCACTGCCGACCACATGCCCACCTTTGTATTAATACAAAGCCATACAAACCATAATCTTTCCCTGGAAATAAATACATGCTCTAGCTGGGAGATAAGAGTAACACTGAGGAATGCCCATGAGGAAAGAAGGAACTCTGAGCACAGATTCAGAACATCCCCACTTGAGTACCGAGCAGTCTGAAAGCTGTGAGAGAAATGCTCCATGTGGGGGCAGTGCCAAGGTCCCAGCCAGAGCCGGAGCTCTGTTCCCTCTGCTGCTTCCTTTAGGCTAAGGATTACTCCAGCAATGGGAAAGGGAGAAAAGAGAGAACCACTGAAGAGGCAGAGAAGAGCACAGGAGGAAGGCAGAGAAAAAGGAAGCGCTGAGCTACACCAAGCGACGTGCAATCAGGACACGTCCAATTACTACAGCTAATATTTGTGTCACTTCTCACACAGCAGTTAAAAAAGGACCCCCTCGCTGGACTCCCCCACAGCTTGGTGAGTGTGGAGACTTCAGCCCCCAAAGACTGTGAATTTCCCAATCTCACATAGCTGGCAAGTGACAGACTGGGCACCCAAACCCTGGCCTTCTGACTCTAACATCATCCTCCTTCCCCTAAACCATGTGGCCTCCCAAAACAGCAAGTTACAGGACAAAGCGGAAACCAGCTTCCCACTGTTCACCCCACCTCTTCAAGTGCTCATCTCTCGATGCCACACTCACCTCCTCCCCACACATCACACACACACACAGAGGAAACTGTAGGTCAATTAAAAGTCACCTTATTTGCCTCCTAAAGAACATGCCAGGCTTCCCTGGTGACTCAGTAGTAAAGAATCCACCTGCCAATTCAGGAGGCACAGGCTCAATCCCTGGCCTAGGAGGATCCCACATACTGCAGAGCAGTTAAGCCTGTGGGCCACAACTATTGAGCCTGGGCTCTACAGACTAGGAGCCACAACTACTGGAGACTGTGCTCTAGAGCCCATGATCTGCAACAAGAGAAGCCACCTCAATGAGAAACACACACACCACAACTAGAGAGGAGCCCCCACTGGCCGCAACTAGAGAAAAGCCCACAGAGCAACGAAGAGCAGCCAAAACTAAATTAATTAATTAAAGTCTGATTTTAAAAAAGAACATGCTATTGTTTATTTGCCAAGAACCTCAGCAGGACCTCTGAGCTACCAACTATCTTGTTCTAGAAACCAAAGGGTCAGCACTGGGAGAACATGAAGCCTGTGCCGTCCTCCACACCCCCTGAATCATCACCTGTAGGCACAGATCCCGGTGCTCAGGTGGATACAAGGAAGCTCTCAAAGACCTTACAATGAAGTCAGGACATGGTGTTTCTATTTAAATAATAATAACAATACAACAATAGCAACTAACACTTCTGGAGTGCTTACTGTCTTCTGCAACCATGATAAAACCTTTGAAGAGCTTTGAATCATGTTTAATCCTCATGATTAATGATTTGAGTCTTCCATAAGAAACAGAAGCTCAGAAGGGTGAATATTCAGGGTTATACATCCAGCAGGGGACAGAAATTGAATTCAGATCAGACCTGTCTGACTCCAGGAGACAAACTCTTAACCACCACATACACCACCTCTTTTCTTTATAAATAACTGGTGAGGAAGTATAAACCCCAAATGACTGGTATAATTAATGTCTGCAACAACCAGAGTGGTGAGAGAAAGCTTCAGTGAAGAGGGAGCCTGATGCAGACCTACAAGAAGGGAAAGGAACAAACAAGAGGCCTGGGGTCACATAAAGGAGAAATACTGGGAACGAAAGTAGTAACAAGGCTATCGGGATATCTGCAGGGAAGGGGAGACTGAAACAGGGCTGTGGAAACCACATGTCTGGCTGGTCCTTCAGACTCACAAATTCAACACCAGAAAGAGGACAGGCAGCCAGGGAGAACAGAGAAAGACAGTCACTAAATTTAGTTTTGTAAGCACACAGTAAGACCAGCAGGAATTTTTCCATTTTCTGATTCCTCAGTCCTCAGGTTCCAAAGACAAAGTTTCCATCCCCAGAGGAGCTTCATTCCCAATCTCCTCCCTCAAAATAGAGTGAGTGTATGCACATGTGTGCTCTTGAAAGGTGGAGCAGACCTCTCAGTATCAATAAAGGGAATCAGTGGCAGAGGCCACCAGTAGGGGACCTTCCCAAAACCCTGGATCCTCTCTATTCAGGAGATAACCCATTCCCCTTGTCATGCAGTTTTCAGTCTTATCCTATTCCAGCCACATCTACACAGCATGTCTAGCATAGCAGCCACCCACAATTAATTCCATGTGCTTACTGTGAACCACCAAATGGGGTAGACAGGCTCCCAGGAGGGCCAGGACCTCCTGTTGGGCTAGCCAGACATTCTGTCTGCCTTAGATGAGCAAAACCTTGTCAAGACACGCCAGAGTGTTCAATTTCCCAGTGTAACCCACAGAGTCTGTATCCTCCACACCACTGCCCGTCACCAGACCAAGGTCTTCCAGGGAGATTAGAACCTCTGAGACACATCACAAAACCAAAAAGAATCTTTCTCCCCAAAATTTAAAATTATTACTGATCAGGGGAAAGGATGTACATTTGGCCAAATTCCATTAAGATTTTGTAAGTCTCCATTATTAAGAAGTCTTGCTTCAGGAGCACAATTTTAACTTTTTGGTTCTAAGTTTTTAAAAATATATGTATATTTAAATATTTAATATTTTTAAATATATTTAAAATATTTATATACATATATTTTTACACATACACAGATACAGTGGCTCTACCATTTAAACGATATAAGATAGCAACCACAAAATTGAAATTCTGTCTTTCAAAGGGTTTTATGTACTCCTCTAACTGAAAACAGCTTCACAATAAAATGATCCTGTTTTACAAGTGGGCCCAACCCAAAATAGTAACTATGGCCTTAAGGGCTATTATCCCATTGCTGTAGGAAGGATTTAGGGCATATAAATGCCCATTAACACAGCTAAGCATAATAATCTGATTTATAAAGTATCCCTTGCCAGGGCCCTTGTGGCACCCTGCAATTACACTGCCCCAATTAAAACATCCTACAAGCCTAATAGACTTGCCCTGAAAGACACCACCCTATAAAAGCATGACCCACCCCACACAAAAATCCTGATGGAGGAGGCTCTATGGCGAGGTGGTGGCCACAAAAGGGGTTTTCAGATGGAATGAGAGCATTTTAAGTGTCTAATTCCCACGCTCAGTGCCTGCCAAAGTACACAGGAGTGAATAATAACCCCACAGCAAAGAAGAATTAACAAGGGGAGCTGTCCAGGTGTCCACCCAAGGCTTTTCTAGTAAATATGGCATCTGCTTGCTAACATGGGTTCAAAGCACAGAGAACCAGAATGATGTTTTCCCCTGGAAAGCAGGAGGAAGCCTTCTATTCCAGACATCCATCTGGTGGTATGGAGTTTGGAAACCTCCTCTCCGACTTGGCCCACCTCAAGCCCAAGTTACTCTATGCAATTTACAAGGCCTAAACTGTTGCTTAGTCTAACTGTTGCTTCCTGACCTGCATACAGATTTCTCAAACGGTGGGTCAGGTGGTCTGGTATTCCCATCTCTCGAAGAATTTTCCACAGTTTTTTGTGATCCACACAGTCAAAGGTTTTGGCATAGTCAATAAAGGAGAAGTAGATGTTTTTCTGAAAATTTCTTGCTTTTTCTATGCTCCAACAGATTTTGGCAATTTGATCTCTGGTTCCTTAGCCTTTTCCAAATCTAGCTTGAACATCTGGAAATTCATGGTTCACATCCTGTTGAAGCCTGGCTTGGAGAATTTTGAGCATTACTTTACTACTGTGTGAGATGAGTGCAATTGTGCGGTAGTTTGAGCATTCTTTGGCGTTGCCTTTCTTTGGGATTGGAATGAAAACTGACTTTTTCCAGTCCTGTGGCCAATGCTGAGTTTTCCGAATGTGCTGGCATACTGAGTGCAGCACTTTCACAGCATCTCTTAGGATTTGAAATAGATCAACTGGAATTCTCTACTAGCTTTGTTCATAGTGATGCTTTCTAAGGCCCACTTGACTTCACATTCCAGGATGTCTGGCTCTATGTGAGTGATCACACCACTATGATTATCTGGGTCATGAAGATGTCCTTTGTACAGTTCTTCTGTGTATTCTTGTCACCTCTTCTTAATATCTTCTGCTTCTGTTAGGTCCATACCATTTCTGTCCTTTATTGAGCCCATCTTTGCATGAAATGTTCCCTTGGTATCTCTAATTTTCTTGAAGAGATCTCTAGTCTTTCCCATTCTGCCGTTTTCCTCTATGTTTTTGCATTGATTGCTGAGGAAGGCTTTCTTATCTCTCCTTGCTATTCTTTGGAACTCTGCATTCAAATGGGTATATCTTTCCTTTTCTCCTTTGCCTTTTGCTTCTCTTCTTTTCTCAGCTATTTGTAAGGCCTCCTCAGACAACCATTTTGCATTTTTGCATTTCTTTTTCTTGGGGATGGTCTTGATCGCCGCTTCCTGTACAATGTCATGAACCTCCATTCATAGTTCTTCAGGCACTCTGTCTATCAGACCTATCCCTTGAATCTATTTCTCACTTCCACTGTATAATTATAAGGGATTTGATTTAGGCCATACCTGAATGGTCTAGTGATTTTCCCTACTTTCTTCAATTTAAGTCTGAAATTGGCAATAAGGAGTTCATGATCTGAGCCACAGTCAGCTCCTGGTCTTGTTTTTGCTGACTGTATAGAGCTTCTCCATCTTTGGCTGCAAAGAATATAATAAATCCGATTTCAGTGTTGACCATCTGGTGATGTCCATGTGTAGAGTCTTCTCTTATGTTGTTGGAAGAGGGTGTTTGCTATGACCAGTGCGTTCTCTTGGCAAAACTCTATGATCTTTTGTCCTGCTTCATTCTGTACTACAAGGCCAAATTTGCTGTTACTCCAGATATTTGTTGACCTCCTACTTTTGCATTCCAGTCCCCTATAATGAAAAGGACATCTTTTTTGGGTGTTAGTTCTAGAAAGTCTTGCAGAACCATTCAACTTAAATTACTTCAGCATTACTGGTTGGGGCATAGACTTGGATTACTGTGATATTGAATGGTTTGCCTTGGAAATGAACAGAGATCATTCTGTCATTTTTGGGATTCCATCCAAGTACTGCATTTTGGACTCTTTCATTGACTATGATGGCTACTCTATTTCTTCTAAGGGATTCTTGCCCACAGTAGTAGATATAATGGTCATCTGACTTAAATTCACCCATTCCATTCCATTTTAGTTTGCTGATTCCTAAGATGTCAACGTTCACTCTTGCCATCTCCTGTTTGACCACTTCCAATTTGCCTTGATTCATGGACCTAACATTCCAGGTTCCCATGCAATATTGCTCTTTACAGCATCAGACTTTACTTCCATCACCAGTCATATCCACAACCTAGGTATTGTTTTTGCTTTGGCTCCGTCTCTTCAGTCTTTCTGGAGTTATTTCGCCACTGATCTCCAGTAGCGTATCTATCTTTTCTGCTATTAGACAATTTTATCATGGCATAATGGAAAGACACCTCTCCAAATTTACTCTCCATTCCTAGATGTCCATGGACAACTGAACTTTCCGAAAGACTCAGGAATTTTTTTAACTAAATGTCTCCAAAGTTTAGTGAAGGGTGAACACTGTCCCCTGACTCTACTGGGGGGTAAGCATGAAGCAAAGGAGAAAAGAAGAGATTTATTCATAGACAGGTGGAGGCTGCTGCACACTGCTGTGTTCCTTCACACACTTCCTTCTCGTCAAAGCCAAGTTTTTATGAATGTTAACTTGAAGAGCTGGTGACAGTTTAACCAGATAGGTACTCTTACGCATCTGATAGGAGAGTAGATTGTTTAAGCCTTTCTAAAAATTCACTACCTCCCAATAACTACCAAGAGCTTTTTAAAGGCCAAGGTCCTTTGATCTACTTCCAGAAATACATTCTAAGGAAATCAGCAAAGTGTACTCAAAAACAAAGCACACAGGTGCTCACAGCAACATTGCTGAATCTAGATGGGAAATGATCTGATAGTTTAGCAATAAGGTAATAGCACATAAATGGTAGTTAATCCATGGACAGAGTATTCTAATACAAAAACTGTGTTCTTGGATAAGAAGTATCAGTAAAGATGTCAATTCTCTCCATCTTATTCTATAAGCTAAATGTCATCCCAATCCAAGTCACAAAAAAAGGATTTTGTTTGTCCATTGTTTTGGGAGAGTAGAAATTTAACATAATGACTCCATAGTCATAATTTGGAAAATTAATCCATGTGAAACTAGCAAGGAAATACTATTTTTAAGGATTCCCTGATAGCTCAGTTGGTAAAGAATCCTCCTGCAATGCAGGAGACCCCAGTTCAATTGCTGGGTCGGGAAGATCCACTGGAGAAGGGATAGGCTACCCACTCCAGTACTCTTGGGTTTCCCATGTGGCTCAGCTGATAAAGAATTCACCTGCAATGCGGGAGAATTGGGTTCCATCCCTGGGTTGGGAAGATCCCTTGGAGAAGAGAAAGGCTACCCATTCCACTATTCTGGCCTGGAGAATTCCATGGACTATGTAGTCCATGGGATCTCAAAGAGTCGCACACGGCTGAGCAACTTTCACTTTCAGTCAGGATACTCTAGACCTCCTCATTATGAAAACATTACTGATAATATGTGAAAACAGAAAGCTCATATGTAGCTGGTGAGAATGTAATAGTTTAACATTTTTGTAGGGCAATTTGTCCTTCTCCTTCATTATTTTAAATACAAATCCTCTCGTTAGTCAAGAATTTCCACTCTAGGAATTAATCCTACATAAACACTCACACTTCTGTATACAAATATATGTGTAAATATGTTCAATGCAGTGTTGTTTATAATAGCAAAAAAATGGAAACCATAGAAAACCCACCAATAAGAATTTGGTTAAGAATGAGATATCCATAGAATGAGATACCTTGTAGCAGTTTAAAAGAATGAGATGGATTTGAATGCAGTAATGTAAAAGATTCAATGATATAATAAGCACAAAAGTCATGTTGAAAAACCATATGAATAATATGAACAATATTTTATATATCAATGAATGTAAAAATAACATCTGGAAGGAAATATAAAATTTTTAAAGGGGGAGGGGCCTACAGGAAGTGAAGGCATGAGATAGATGAGGGGAAGAAAGTTGTTTATTTTTCATTCCATATCTTTCAAGGTTTTTTTGACAATTAATGGATACCACTGTTTAAGTCACAAACTAATAAACAGTTGACATTTTAAAAGTTAAAACTTAAGCATTTTATTGTTTATTAAGATTCATTTAGAAAATCAATCCGAGCAATAATTAGTCAAGAAGCAAGAGTTAGAACTGGACATGGAACCACAGACTGGTTCCAAATTGGGAGAGGAGTACATCAAGGCTATATATTGTCACCCTGCTTATTTAACTTATATGCAGAGTACATCATGCGAAATGCTGGGCTAGATGAAGCACAAGCTGGAATCAAGATTGCCAAGAGAAATATCAATAACCTCAGATATGCAGATGACACCACCCTTATGGCAGAAAGTGAAGAAGAACTAAAGAGCCTCTTAATTAAAGTGAAAGAGGAGAGTGAAAAAGTTGGCTTAAAACTCAATATTCAGAAAACTAAAATCACAGCATCTGATCTCATCACTTCATGGCAAATAGATGGGGAAACAGTGACAGACTTTATTTGGGGGGGGGGGGCTCCAAAACCACTGCAGATGGTGACTGCAACCATGAAATTAAAAGACGCTTGCTCCTTGGAAGAAAAGTTATGACCAACCTAGACAGCATATTAAAAAGCAGAGACATTACTTTGCCAACAAACATCCGTCTAGTCAAAGCTACAGTTTTTCCAGTAGTCATGTATGGATGTGAGAGTTGGACTATAAAGAAAGCTGACCACCGAAGGATTGATGCTTTTGAACTGTGGTGTTGAAGAAGAGTCTTGAGAGTCCGTTGGACTACAAGAAGATCCAACCAGTCCATCCTAAAGGAAATCAGTCCTGAATATTCATTGGAAGGACTGATGCTGAAGGTGAAACTCCAATATCTTGGCCACCTGATGTGAAGAACTGACTCATTTGAAAAGACACTGTTGCTGGGAAAGATTGAGGGCAGGAGGAGAAGGGGACAACAGAGGATGAGATGGTTGGATAACATCACTGACTCAATGGACATGAGTTTGAGCAAGCTCTGGGAACTGGTGATAGACAGGGAAGCCTGGTGTGCTGCAGTCCCTGGGGTCACAAAGAGTCAGACACAACTGAGAGACTGAACTGAACTTACTGAAAAGAAAAATCAGATTACATAATTATATAAAGAGTATGCTCTCACCTATTCTAAAAGTTATATCTAAATATACACATAAAAAATGTTGGCAGGAAACACATCAAATGGTATTGGTAATTACTTCTAGTGATAAGGTTATAATCAATTTTACTTGATTCTCTCATTTTTTTATTTTTCAAATTTTCCAAAATTAATTATGCATATAACAAGAAAAAATGTATCAATCAATTCAGGATTTGCTACGCAAATAACTACTTATCCTATTTTAGACCAGGAATCAGGAGAGAAAGTATTGGACATAATCCCCTCCTTTGGACAACTTACAGTTTCACAGATGAATAGGAACATATAGTTAAAAACCATTAGTCTTTAACATGTAATTACATGTAATGTGCAGCATATGGTAATAATTAATGATACTGTATTGTATATTTGAAAGTTGCTAAGAAAGTAGATCTTAAAATTTTTTTTTTTTTTTTTGGCCATGCCTTGAGACATGCAGGATCTTTGTTCCCCAAGCAGGAATCGGATCTGTGCCCCCTTGCAGTAGAAGTATGGAGCCCTAACCATTGGACTGCCAGGGAAGTCCCAAGAGTAGATCTTAAAAATTCTCATCACAAGAAAAAAATGTTCTGTAACTGTATGAAGATGAATGTTAATTAGACTTACTGTGGTGATCATTTTGCAATACATACAAATATTGAATCATTATGTTATACACCTGATGCTAATATAATGTTATATGTCAATTATAACACAATAAAAACATAATAAAATAAATAAACCATTAGATATCAAGATAGAACAACAAACAGCCAAGTGCTATCCTGTTTCTTACCAAATGCCAAAATGTATGGAAGAGGTGTTCTGAACAATGGAACAACAAAAAGGGAAGATGCAACGCTAGGCACAGTTATTATCATCTTCCTAACGAGGCAGCTAGAACAGCCTTGGGAAATAATATGATAGTTCTCGTCCACAGACAGAGTCAGAACTATACATGCTTGATTCTGGGTTTTGAGAGGTCCACTTCTTCAGTATAATGCCTTCACCATGCACTGACACCTGAAATTTTAGTAGTAAATGTTTATCCCTTTATTTCATAGTCTACCCTCTTGAAAAGAAAATGGACCAAGAAGTGGCAGTGTTTTCTACAGGAGGGCACTCTTCCAGCTCCCATATGCCACTGACAGACATCACCAATCAATCTCGGCACTTTCCTTCCATCTAAGAATCTTCCACATGACACTTCAAGCAGCCACCAACAATTGAACAAAGCTGGGATGTGAATGGAAAGTTGCTTGCCATTTCTTATTATTTCAGATCTGCATTTGAACGAGCTGAGAACTATACAAAGCTCTGTCACATCCATGATATCATTCAAGCGGGTGTTATTTTCTTTTCCTTCATGCTAACATGGAAGACTTAGGAGTTTCTGCAAACTATTCATGGACACATCACTAATAAGAAGCAGGTCCCAGATTCTAATGTGGAGGCTAGTTCTTCTTCCAAGCCCACCACTCTTTGTGAAAGGACTCCTCTCTTACACAGCGACATGAAAGAGTTGATCTTATCCTCTTCTGAAGTCAGGGGAGGGCAGAGTTTGAGGATCCTGAGAAGCACTGAGGATAGGAAAGGGCATCATCAAAAAGAAGCAGGATGTCGGAGCCCAGGGGCTGTGGACATAAGGCATATCATAATTCTGCCAAAAGCCAGCACTGGGGAACCAGTAAAAATACTCAAGTTCCCTACTACCACTGGTATCTAACTAGGCTTCCATCAAGAATCCCAGCAAGGGCAAGAACAGCAGCCACCACACAAAAGCCCAACAGAGATGGAACTGCACAGATGAGTCCCCATGCCTCAGGGTGATGAAAGGATGTGGGCTGTTTTCCCGTATTTGGTCAGGAGTCCAGACAGCCCTTTTCTGCTTTCCAGGCTCTGAAGGACCAAAGCCAGCCAAACAGGTACTCCCCAAGTTCTTCCCAAGTTCTAAACACTCGGTGGAAAAATCACAATCAACAACCATTTTCTCCATTGTTGCTTCAAACAGGCTCCCAGATCTGCCAGGGCTGCTCCATGGGCTGAAGTTCCACTCATCTGGCTCCATCTGGAGGCACCTTAAGGTTAACTTCTGAAAGCAAGGGCTTCCCTTCTCAATGTGAGAGAAAGACAGACAGAGACAGATAGAGAGTGTGTATATTTCCCAAGCATACCCATCAACTCTCCCTCCAATCCAATCCAATACTGAACATGCAACAGTTCTAAGTGTTTTAAAACACCAGAACTAGAATAGTGTGTTGCATTTTGAGGTTAACATACAAATTCTTGACTTTAAAAGGCGGAATTTTCACAACAAACATGCGTTGCTATAGAGACGGTATAAGCCTACATAAACTTCAGGCATTCATATTCATAGAAACTCCTGAAGCAAGACCAAATGTTGGCCCTAACATTCTTGTTCTTGCCAACTTCCAAATAGTGCACAAATTATGCCAAAAATAAATGGGTGTGACTAATACAAGCTTAGAACATTTTTTTTTAATTTTACCTTGAGGGCAATATTTGTTGATATAGGAGCTGGGTGTGTAAAGCATAATTCCCCCTTCCATAAATCCATCTGTTTTATTTACACTTCCTAAAAGACCTGCATGCACATTTTTTCCATGAATTGTACAACTGCTAGTAATCATGTATCATTTCAATCTGTGCCCCAGTTCTATTTTAACACCGTGTCTCTTCCTTTTTGTTTGTGATCCATTAAGCACATACTAGAGGCAAAACAGTCAAGACTTAACTCTTCTAGTCCCAATTACATACTCCAGGGCTGCAGAACTGTCAACCAGCTTTGCATAGCTGACACCTCCAAGGTCTGCAAGCCCAGGGTAAATCCTATTACAAGCTCAGGGATGTCAAATTGGTTTCTGCCACTGACCATCTTTCCCGTGACCCTTTCCCCAACCCTCCAGGCCCCAATCCCAAATCCCTCATTTCTCCCACACTGGGGTCAACCTGTGTGACAACTGGGCTGTGCCCTGAATCTACTCTCTCCTGTGCTGGAAACTCACTGCTAATTACTATAGTCACACTTCTTAATTCAACAAGCGCCAGGCGGCTGCCTGCCATCTCCCCAGTGGGCTGGGTCACCGGCTATCTCATGCAGGTCACTAAGTCGACATTTATTTCTGATAGGAGATGGTATTACAAGGTAGCTGTTCCAACATGAATGGTAATCAACAATAATTAAAAGTGATACACCCATTCTGACTCATATGATAGTGTTAAAAAAAGAACCCAACAAGGGTGATGGATAGAGTAGCAAGAGAAAAAACTGCCTAGCCAAGACAGATAAATTTTCCATCTCGACTGCAAATTTCCAGAAAAAGAGTGTGTGCCTTTGTTTACTTTAATTCACACAGAAGTGTGTCCACAGTGACTGTAGTGAAAGGTAGCAAATGTGAATTTAAAATAAAATAAATTGAATTTAAAATAAAGGACACAGTTCATAGTGTTAGTTACTTCATCTTGTCCAAGTCTTTGTTACCCCATAGTCTGTAGCCTCCCAAGCTCCTCTGTCCATAGAATACTCCAGGCAAGAGTACTGGAGCGGGTTGCCATTCCCTTTTCCAGGAGATCTCCCTGACCCAGGGATCAAACCCGGGTCTCCTGGATAGCAGGCAGATTCTTTACCATCTGAGCCACCAAAGAAACCCTAAAATAAAGGAAGGAAATGCTTACTCATAAAGGTCAAACCACTTCACCTTGACACCCAGACAGCAGTACATCCAGCATCAGACCACACAAAACCTCCCCTCTGCCCATGGAGGTCATCGTGGCTGTTCCAGGGTCGTTGCCAACTTCCAGTCTCAGAAATTGAGAAATCAACTACAACCAACACTCTGGCTTCCAGAAGTGATTTAACCTGAGCTATAGAAATGGACTGCTGCCCACCCAGGTTCTCAGCCCACACCTGGAATCCTCTCTAGACCACTGGCAGTCCCAATAGACACTACAAATTCCTAAGTCTTGTAGGCAAACAGATACTGGAAGCATCCTCCCCCAGACACCTCCATGTTTTAGTCACAGATCACTTGCCCCCAGATCAAGATTCCATGGAGCTTTCTTTTAACCATGATTGAGATTATCCATAATAGTCACCCTTCTCACCACCACCACCATCCCACCTCTGCTGCCCTCATCTTAAATCAGTTTCCCAGAATCAGATCTTGAGTCTATGATTCACTTGCCAGTAATATATCAATGAAGTGCTTTCAGGAAGAATCAAGAAGGGAGTGGGGGAAGCAGGAGAAAAACAGGGAAAGAGCTGAGTATGGGTGTGATTCCAAGCTTCCACCTCACCCTGATTGCAAGGGGCATTCTAGAGCACACACTGAGGCAAGGAACTGCCCTTCTGACTCCCATGAGGTCAGTCATTTGCTGCCTGTCACCTCAGGACAGAAGGGAAATCCCCAGACACGTCTGGCTCTTGTGCTGTAACTTAAGCAACACCAGTGGTCCGAAGACATCTTGTGAGGAAGGCCATTGGTGCCAGCCTGGAAGCAAAGGGAAGGGAGACTGGGTGGTGGGCTCTAAGAACCAGTACAGGATCTGAGGAAGCATTGGCAGTGCCTGTAATGACCCTAGGGAAGTGAGCACTAGTAGTTTGTTTTTTGTTTTTTGTGGTTTTTTTTTGCCACATCCCTCAACTTGCAGAATCCTACTTCCTCAACCAGGGATCGAACATGCATCCCCTGCATTGGAAGCACAGAGTCCTGACCACTGGAATGCCATGGAAGTGTCCCACACCAGTAGAACTTTAACATTAATTTCTGAAAGCAATTCTTAATATGAAAATCTTTGAAAACCAGGTATGAATTGGCAGAGAGAATGTAATCACATCCAGAATTGCATCTACTCTATCGGAAAACACCAAAATGTGAAGTCTACTTCTCTGATATAATACCTGGCCTGGGAAGGAAGAACGTGGGACCCAGACACTCTGTATATTAAAATGTTATGCTTTGAAGCAGCTACGGAAACATAAAGTGCCATTCTATTCTCCTTCCTGCATGACCGCCATCCAAGCATGATTATCCAACTCCACCAGAGTGGCAGAATTGTAAAAGGCTTCCTCCTGTGCCCAAGACCTCCTCCTGCCTTCTGACCCCCAGCCTCCTGCCCCTCATTTTACCTACTTTGGCCATTTCAGGGAAGACTGAGAAATGGAGGGGGAGAATTTCAAAGAAGCCCACATGCTCCCCACAGATGCTTCAGAGCACTAGTCCAGCTCTGATTGATAGATAGTGCCTGGACATGCTGTCAGATGGAGAAGAGAGAGATGCTCCATTAGTGATGCCTGGCACTGGTGCCGGATGAGGCAGTAAAGGCACACCGTAGAGGAAAAATGCTCTAGAACCTTATCTACTCTTGAGAGTACATCTGCCTGTCCAATACCTATCCTCCTCATTTCACATAAACGGTATTCACTAAAGGAAAAACGGAAGAAATGGGTTTAGAACGCTTACCACTTTCAGTATAAAATTTGTAATCCAACAGTGTATAAAAGGAGTGGAGTGGGGTCTTCCCTGGTGGCTCAGTGGTAAAGAATCTGCCTGCCAATGCAGGAAGCACGGGTTCCATCCCTGATCCGGGAAGATCCCATATACCGCAGAACAATGAAGCCTGTGCCCCACAGCTACTGAGCCCGTGCCATAGAGCTTGGGAACCAAAACTACTGAGCCCATGTGCCACAACTACTGAAACCCCACTCCCTAGAGCTGTGCTCCACAGCCAGCGAAGCCTGTACACTGCAACTACAGAGTAGCTCCCACTCACCACAACTGCAGAAAAGCCTGTGCAGCAACGAAGACCCGGCACAGCCAAAAATAAATCATAAATAAATAAAATCTTTGTCAAAAGAGTAGGGGGTATCATTTGTCCTAAAGAAATGAACTATTTCAAGAAGAATATAGCACACACAGAGAAATTCTTGAGACACATAATAAATGGTGAGCTAAAAATAACTTCACGAGTGTCAACGTCTATGGACTTTCAGGTCATCAAGAGCCCACTCGTGTGATGGATATGAACAGGGTTCTTAATGTTTGGGATGTAATGAGAAGACTGTTCTAAAGGTACAGAAGGAGGTGGGATTTGAGCCAAGCCCTGTGTAAGTTAAATTTGGATGGAGGAAGAAGGGGTTTTTCACTCAGCAGGAAGAACTAGAGAGAAGAAGCCATATTCTGGGCATGCTCACCGAGCCAGAGGGTTCTAGAGTACAGAAGACAGTTTCTCCCACACAGAAACAAAGTCATGCTTCCTGGCCTGCCCACACTGCAGGCAGCTGCCTCAGGAGGCCCTTCACTCTTGGGGCTGCTCTCAAAGAACAGTGGGGCTCAAAGTGCTCACCATCAGTGAGGGCAGAGGACAGCATCTCAACCCCAGCTCAGGGGCCCCCCTTGTGCTGCCCAACCCAGTCCCAGGAACTCCAGCCAACACATGTCTTCTTGCCAAAACCCCAACCTATGAAAACAGCCAGTGATGAGGGAAAGGCAGCAGGGGTCCCCACTCCCACCTGAAAAAGAGATGCGGAAACAGCTCTTTCCTGTAAGACAACAAATCACCACCATAAATACCCACTGGCCTCTCTCCCACATCCTGATTTATTTTCCAGCAGCTGGACCCATATCTAACAAAATCTGACCAACAGTCAGAATCCCAATCAGCCCCAGGACCTGACTGCCTTGGACCCTCCCTCCTGCCTCCCCCCGCCCCCATCCTCTCCCAGCCCCACCCCTGTATGAGCTGTGAGCAGAATACAGAAGCACAGGCCAGGGAGTGAGTGTACAAACTTGGACCAAGGCCCCCGTCCCCTCCCAGTTCCCCAGCTTGTACCCCCATCCTCTTCCTGCAGAAGCAAGCCCTCCTCCCCCCACTCAGCCAAGCCAAATACTTAGGCACCAGTTCAGCTTTCCAGAAGCTGATGATCAGCTCCATGCTGAGACTTGTTCTGAAGTAACTGAGAGGGGGTAGAGAAAGAGATGTGGGAACAGAGAGGGAGAAGGAAGGCTATTGGCTCCCTGTCACTTGGCAATGAACCTGCCAAAGCAAAGTTTACAAGTTTTAGAGGCTCTGGGGCGGGAGAGGGGAGCCCTTTATCCGTGCTGATTTTAAGAACAACTTTTCACCCTATTCACTCCATGTGCACTGGGGGTGATTTTGTTGCTCTAAGAACAAGAAACCAATGAGTGATACCTCCTCCCAAATTGCCCCCAGTCTCCTCAGGAATGGGACTCTTTTCAAGAGGAGTGTCTCTCTGACACTGTGGATTAATAACAATAACAACTCACAATTGTGAGGAGCTTTTAACTTTTCAAAGTGCTCCTCCATCCATCATCCCACTTTATCCTGCTGACAGCCTGGTGATGCAGGTGGAGCTGGGATTATCAGGGCTGGCCTTCAGTGTAAGCAAAGCAGATTAGGTGCTCAATAGGTCTGGGGGCCCAGAAAGGGACCGACAGCCTCAGAGTCCCTCCCAAAAAATTACACCTAATAGCCCTTCTCACCAAAGACAGCTCTTCCATGTCACACCGTAGACAAGGCTTAAGAAGCAAGTAGACTGTGGAAAGATAACCCATCAATCAGTGCATAATGTGGGGCAAAACCACAGGTGGGCCTTTCCTGAGAACCATTTTTAACAGGGGAAGGGAATGGGTTACCCAAAAGAAATGGAGGAAAACAGCTTATGTCACCCCTAAGATTATTAACTCTGTTTTATTGTTTAAGCTTTTTTTAAGAATACGTTTCCATTTATTTATTCTCTTTTTGGCTGTGCTACCTGCAGGATCCTAGTTCCCTGACCAGGGATTGAACTAGTGCCTGCTGAAGTGAAAGCACAGAGTCTTAATTACTGGACTGCCAAGAAAGTCCTAGAAAAAAAGAGGTCAAGTCACTCACTCATTCATTCCTTCCTTGATTCAAACACCTTCTTAGTAAGCTCCTGTTGTGCCAACCAAGCCTGGTGGCACAAGATGAAGATATAGACCCTGCCCTGGAACTCACAGGAGGGCAAAGAAGGAAACTTGAGTATCAGGATGGGGTTTTGAGGTATTCCACCCCTTCCACTTTCCCCTGCCCTCACTCTAGGTATCAGAGGTAGCCTTCTAACTCACTGTCTACAACCCAGAATGAAAAATGTAACTGATTTCAGAATAGATATTTTAAACACATGCGTGCCTGTGTGCATCAGTCGCTCAGTCATGGCCGATTCTTTGTGACCCCACAGATTGTAGACTGCCAGGCTCCTCTATCCATGGGATTTGTCAGGCAAGAATATTGGAGTGGGTTGCCATTTCCTTCTCTAAGGGATCTTCCCAACCCAGGGATCGAACCTGTGTCTCCTGCACTGGCAGGTGGATTCTTCACCCACTGAACCATCAGGAAAGCCCATGTTAAACATATAGCAGAGATTTTTTTAAGAGACAAAGACAGAAATAAAACTCTAAAATCTCGATTTTCATATCAGAAGTCAACTTCTGGACGTTTCAGAGCGCAGAGTTGGAGTCATTCGTCATACAGTGGGGAAGAAGACAACAGTGACAGTTTTCATTTCAGTCAGAAGGAGCACTCATTCCACCAGCTCTTCAGAGCAGGAGACTCCTTGGCGGTCTGATTACATTAATTCATCAGGACACTGGGCCATGAGGGGTCCAGGCAGGATAGAGGCATGACCCCTGTAATTCTGACCACCTGTCACTCAGCCGCAGGACGACTCCTTAGATGCTGCTCTCCTTGAATGCAGAGAAAAACACGATTTGAGTATCTACAAATCATTTTGTTGTTGTTGTCTTTATTTTTCAAAAATGGCCTTAGTATAACTGATTTCAAATGAAATTGGAATTTATTGGTGGACTGTTTTTCAGCTCTGTCACCTTTTTTATTATGATAAAAAGCATATATCATAAAAATTACCATCTTAACCATTTTTAGGTATACAGTTCAGTAGTGTTAAGTATATTTATTACATTGTTGTAGAACAGGTCTCCAGAATCTTTTCATCTTACAGAACTGAAGCTCTATGCCCATTAAACAATGACCCCTCTTTGCCCCCTCCCACCATCCCCTGGTAATTACCATTCTACTCTCCATATCTATGAATCTGATTACTTTACCTACTTTCATACAAGCGGAGTCATACTGTATTTGCCTTTCTGTCACGGGTTTATTTTATTTAGAGTAACATCCTCAAGGTTCATTCTGTTGAGGCATGTGACAATTTCAATTGTCAAAAAACAATAAAATTTGTTTTTAAGGCTGCATAGTAGTCCATTGAGAAGGCAGTGGCACCCCACTCCAGTACTCTTGCCTGGAAAATCCCATGGACGGAGGAGCCTGGTAGGCTGCAGTCCATGGGGTTGCTGAGGGTTGAATGCAACTGAGCGACTTCACTTTCACTTTTCACTTTCATGCGTTGAAGAAGGAAATGGCAACCCACTCCAGTGTTCTTGCCTGGAGAATCCCAGGGATGGGGGAGCCTGGTGGGCTGCCGTCTATGGGGTCGCACAGAGTCGGACACGACTGAAGCGACTTAGCAGCAGCAGCAGTAGTCTATTGAAGGTATAAACCTCATTTTCTTTATCCATTTATTCATCAGTGGACACTTGGGTTGCTCCTATTTCTTGGCTATTGTGAAAAATGCTGCTATGAACATAGGTGTGCAAATACCTCTCCAGCAGATCTAAAATTATTTTGGCTATATATCTAGGAGTAAAATTGCTGATAGTTGTAGTTTTCATTTTTTTGAAGAACTACCATAATATTTTGCACAGCAGTTGTACTACTTCATAGTTTCATCAATAGTACACAAGGATTCCAAGTTCACATACCTGCAGCTTGTTATTTTCTAGGGTTTTTAATTGGAGTATAATTGCTTTACAGTATTGTGTTAGTTTCTTCTGTACAACTAAGTGAATCAGCTATATATATATATATATATATATATATACATATAATCCCTCTCTCATGTACCCCCTGCCTCCCACTCCCCCACCATCCATCCCATCCAGGTCATCACAGAGCACCAAGCTGAGTTCCCTGTGTGATACTGCAGGTTCCCACTAGCTATCTATTTTAGTAATCATCCTAATGAGTCTGAGATGATATCTATTATGGTTTTGATTTGCATTTATCTGGTGATTTTAGTGATGTTGAGCATCTTTTCATATGCTTTTTTGGCCATTTGCTGATCAGTAACCATTTTAAAAGGCATTGATTTTTGAAGTCCTGAAACTTCACTTGTTCTTGGGCAGGTCCCAGCTGTCCTCATTCAAGCAGGATGTTCCAGTGAAAAAGAGACAGTTTCTGTCTTTTTCCTTTAAGATATGACTAAAGCAGAGCTTCTCAAACTCGGCACTATTGACATTTGGACCAGGTTAACTCTTTGCTGTGGGGAATGTCCTGGGCATCATGGGATGCTTAGCAGCATCTCAAGCCTTCAGATGCCAGTAGCATCTCTTACTCCACTTGTAACAACCAGAAATAAACCCAGAGAGTCTCTGGTGGTTTAGATGGTAAAGAATCTGCCTGCAATGCAGGAGACCTGGGTTCGATCCCAGGGTCAAGAAGATCCCCTGGAGAAGGGAATGGCAACCTACTCCAGTATTCTTGCCTGGAGAATCCCATGGACAGAGGAGCCTGGTGGGCTATAGTCCAGGAGGTCGCAAAGAGTTGGACACAACTAAGCAACTAACACTTTCACTTTCAATGCCAAATATCTCCAAGGAGGGGGAGGGAGAGAGCATGCAAACTTGCCCCAGGCTGAGAACTGCTGGATTTGAATTTGAAACTTAGCATGCTTAGAGCTGGCAAACACCATGTTTTTAAGCTATTGAATTAACACTATAAATTTTGGAAATACTACCTAAAAATTCCGATCTCCAGCTTCTCTTGAGAAAGCAAGACATCTTGCCTGCATTGCCCCATAGCAATAATCAGCTGGGTTTAGTAGCTACTGCCCCACCCAAGTTTGAGTTTGTGGCCTCAACACAGCCCATAAAACAAAACCTATTTGAATGCCAGATAAAGCTGCCTCCAGTTTTTCAAGTGAAATCATTCTGATTTGCCTGACTTCTCCTACAAGTACAACATAAAATCCCAGACTGCCTAATTGAAACATGTTAAACTAATTCTCTTTCTGTCTCTCTCTCTCTCCCTGCAAACCCCTGCCTACACACACATGTACACACACACACACACGTACACACACACACACACACACACACACACACACACACACAAGGAAACATATGTTGAGAGACAAAAAACCTTGGATTAAGACAAAAAGCCTTGGATTAGAAGTCTAGAAGTCAGGAGAACAGGATTCGAATCCTCAATTGGAGGAATATTCATTGAATGCCCACGACATGCAAGTTTTCATATTCAATCCCAGATCTCATTTGCACCGCAGCTTAATTATCTAACCCAACTCCTTGGTTTTCTAATTGAACCGGTGATCTCCAAGACCTGTTTGAGCTCTAAACATATATGATCCACACATGGTGGTCACATTCAATAAAACACTGCAACTCTGAAATAACTGAGGCTGGGAACAGAGGAAGGGGAACAGAAGAAACTACAGAATCCTTTTAAAGAAATGTGGCTGTATATTTGTGTGTGTGTGTGTGTTTATGCACTTTTGCACACTGGGCTGTAACAGATACTGGTGGGTGTGGTACACCTGGGCATGTACCACACACCTCCCCCTGCTAGGAAGACCTTCTGCCCAAAATGGAGAGTACATTCTTCCAGGTCTACCTGAGCTGCAAAGCAGCCTTGGCCAGTAGCCCACATCTGGGGAGTGGTCAGACAGGTATATATATAGGTATACATAGCCTGGTCAGGATATATATAAAGACCTGAGGCAGGATACTCCTGGGCAACACTTGCCCCCAAACTCTCCACTCTCTTGGCCAAAGCTTCTTCAGAGCTACATCACAGTTCAGCTTCTTTCTCTGCTCGGTCCTGCTTCCTGCACCTTCCCTTAATAGGAATTGAACCCTAATAATATCTTACACCTCAAACCTTATCTCAGCTTCTGCTTCTGGAGAGCACACATTTCGGCAGTTGGCTGTTGTTGGAGAACCACGCACATATGGATGTGTGTGTGAGATTTTTTTCACAGAGACACTTTTGCCCAACTTGACTTGGAAGTAAATCCTGATTAGCCTGTAGCAGTAAATCCTGATTAGTCTGTAGCACAAAGTAGTCAGTTCATGAGCCCATTCACCCCACTACTGACTGATTTAGGAAGGGAGTATGATCCACTCTTGACCAATGAGTTGACACATGAAGTCTGCTGAGAAGTCTCTAGAAGAATTTCCTCAATAATAATTTTCTTCTAATAAAAAGAGCTGGACAGGAACTATCAGTTCAGTTCAGTAGCT
Source organism: Bos grunniens (assembly GCF_055505025.1). Classification (NCBI taxonomy): domain Eukaryota; kingdom Metazoa; phylum Chordata; class Mammalia; order Artiodactyla; family Bovidae; genus Bos; species Bos grunniens. The sequence goes on from NC_141175.1 coordinate 43,870,899, forward strand.
CAGTCATGTCCAACTCTTTGCGACCCCATGAATTGCAGCACGCCAGGCCTCCCTGTCCATCACCAACTCCTAGAGTTCACTCAAACTCACGTCCATCAAGTCAGTGATGCCATCCAGCCATCTCATCCTCTGTCATCCCCTTCTCCTCCTGCCCCCAGTCCCTCCCAGCATCAGAGTTTTTTCCAATTTAGCATCAGGTGGCCAAAGTACTGGAGTTTCAGCTTTAGCATCATTCCTTCCAAAGAACACCCAGGACTAATCTCCTTTAGAACGGACTGGTTGGATCTCCTTGCAGTCCAAGGGACTCTCAAGAGTCTTCTCCAACACCACAGTTCAAAAGCATCAATTCTTCAGCGCTCAGCTTTCTTCACAGTCCAACTCTCACATCCATACATGACCACTGGAAAAACCATAGCCTTGACTAGATGAACCTTTGTTGATAAAGTAATATCTCTGCTTTTTAATATGCTATCTAGGTTGGTCATAACTTTCCTTCCAAGGAGTAAGCGTCTTTTAATTTCATGGCTGCAATCACCATCTGCAGTGATTTTGGAGCCCCCAAAAAATAAATTCTGACACTGTTTCCCCATCTATTTGCCATGAAGTGATGGGACCAGATGCCATGATCTTAGTTTTCTGAATGTGAGCTTTAAGCCAACTTTTTCACTCTCCTCTTTCACTTTGTGTCCATTTCAATGCCACAACTCTGCAGTCATCTTGGTACCAGAAAAAGGTACCAAGCTCATGGAGAAGGGCAAAATGGAAAGAATGTGAGACCTTGGTGATGTTTCTGAAGTGCTGGTTTTGGAACCCTCTGTCAGGTCTTCTTGTTAAGTGAGATGACAAATTATTCATATTGTTTATTGTTTAAACCCTTCTGACCTGGGCTTTCCATAACTTGCAGTCAAAAGCATCCTATCCAATGTACAGGCAATCAAGTACAGCCTAGTAGAGATTCTTATAGGGTCTTTTTTTGCTGAACACCTAAAAAATTTAAATACCATGCCAATTTTTTGGTATGTGAGGTAATAAAGGTTTGTCATCAAAACTAATGTAAACATGCCTTTGAAATTCCATTTTGCTTGTAGTATCTTAGAAGAATTTGCCAATTTCACCCCATACCTTCTAATTATAATAGATTGTCAAAGTATTTCAAATTCAAAGAAATGACCGTGTAATTAAGGCTGCCAGGCAATGGCACCCCACTCCAGTACTCTTGCCTGGAAAATCCCATGGACGGAGGAGCCTGGTAAGCTGCAGTCCATGGGGTCTCTAAGAGTCGGACACGACTGAGCGACTTCACTTTCACTTTTCACTTTCATGCATTGGAGAAGGAAATGGCAACCCACTCCAGTGTTCTTGCCTGGAGAATCCCAGGGACAAGGGAGCCTGGTGGGCTGCCGTCTATGGGGTCGTACAGAGTCGGACACGACTGAAGTGACTTAGCAGCAGCAGCAGAGCAATATCCAGCTTCCCAGGTGGCGCTAGTGGTAAAGAACCCACATGCCAATGCAGGAGACACAAGAGATGAGGGTTCAATCCCTAGGTGGGGGAAGATCCCCTGGAGGAGGGCATGGCAACCCACTCCAGTATTCTTGCCTGGAGAATCCCATGGATGGAGGAGCCAGGTGAGCTATGGGTCACAAAGTTGGACGTGACTGAAGCAACTTAGCATGCACAGTACAATACTGCTGAGTCTTTGGATATACATTTATGCCCTGGAAGTCTATTGGGCTTTTGTGGTAGCTCTTATCCCCTTCATATCTCCAGAGGGCCATCTCTGGGCATAGAGTCACAATTCACTGACCAATTTCCTAATTATTCCATGGAAAGAACCTCTTCTACAAACACAGAGTAGCTCACCCCTGAGAGAGACACTGTCTCTGCTATATTTTACAAAGACAGAATTTGTTCATGACAAGCCATTAAACTACTTGCGGGCTAACAGAAAGCCAAACTCTAAATGGAAAGAAATGCAAATTTCTGCATGAGGCCAGGTGTGCAGGCCAGAGAGTCAGTTCACTTGTGATCTGGTTGGGTCAACAGAATTCCCGCTCTCTTACTGGACGTGGATAATCTGTCTTTGGTCTATACCAGCTTGCAATTTCCAGCATTTGGGCTCAGAGACTCTTCCTATGCCAATTCCCTTTGGCAGGAAAGACACCTTCTGGCATCGTCATTGCTATTCCCAGTCCTTTACCCCTGCCAAGCTCCTCATGTTTTATCTATTTTTATTTGAATTGGTGATCAAGGGATTAACCCAGCTTATACAAATTCCATCTTCCAAAAGCGATTATGGTGTAGCTGCAATTGTGATATTTCACTCTCCAAATGAATCGAATTGGATTTTAATGACAGTAGACTCCATTAAGCAACACCTGATTGGGTTATTTCCTGGAAATTTTATCTTCATTGTTTTCTCCATTTGTGTTCCCAAAAAAAAACTCAGCAGGAGAGCTATCAAGGACTGTTGCCAAGCTATACTGGATCATCCTTGAAATCATGGTCACATTTTCTTCCGTTTCTAACAGAGTCAGATGTCCCTGTAGTCCCCATTCATTCCACAGGACACCCGCAACACAGTGTCAACGTCTACTGAAAAGGGGGGAAAATGTAAGTAGTGTTTTGATAGGTTACTTAATAGTTGTCGGGGACTGCAATTCTTCACAAGAAGCTCTCATATGGGATTGTAATTTATATGTAATTTTCTATATTTATTAGAATTTATTTTTTTTAATTACTTTTAAGGCATTTTTCTTCTTAGACTGGAAAAGCCAAATTGATTTTGTATTTTTTTATCTAACCTGAATTAAGTTTAAGTTAAACTGAAGAGCAACACAATTACTCTGTGAATCAGTCTGCAGATGTCTAATTTTTCCTCCGACACCACTAGGCTTTAAGCAGTTCACATCCTCTCTGTAACGGAGTTTATTTAAGATCTTGACAGCACCCAACAGTACAAGTCCCTGAGGGGCTGGGTGTGTTTGTCTTGTCCCCACTGTAATTCTAGGCCTGCACAACTCCTGCCGTAATAACAGGTGATTAATTCAGACTTGGCAGAATGAAGAGATGAATGTCTGAGAGTAACTGAGGAGTGTCCGGGCTATGAATCAAGTACCCTGATGGTGAGTTCAGCCAATCTGCCATCCATTCTTCCCTAGTACTCAGTGCCTGTGGTTAGAAGAATGGAGAATGGTGAAACCATCCCGCATAAAGGGTCAAACACATATAAGAGAGGATGAGACAGATGAGAGACTCTAAAAGAAATAGCAGCTTAACCTTTTGCGTCCTTATTCTAATCTAAATACCCTGATTTTGTTTCTCCTCCTCCAAATAAAATATTTGTAAAATGAGATCTTGAACTGAAAATGAAATTAGCACTTTCAATTAACCAGAATTTAAAAATTCTTCCTGAAGATACAGCAAAACTACAAATGAATCAGGAGAGAGAAAACGTTTCTGCCACCCCCATCTATGCCCAAAGGCAATATTAGGGGCTATGTCCCTAGGTAGCAGATTTGAACCAATCCAATGCTAATCTGTACTTCTAAAAATTTATTTATTGAGCACCTACTGTCCGTAATACCCTTTAAGTACCACAGAACACAGAAAACATAGGCTTCAGACTTACACTACTTAAAATTTAGCTGAGAAGATAAGATACTTGTGAAAATAGCTGTAAAGCACCACAATGACTGATTCAACAAGGCAAAGCATTAAAACAGACAACTTAAGGGGCAGAAAATAAGTGCCCACTTTAGAAGACTGCATTATAAATGTCCCTCTTACTAAAGAGAGCAAACCAAAATGCAAAATATGTTCAAGAGAATCCTAAATAATAAATTATATTTTTAATGGGCAGCTGCAAAAGTAATCATAAAAAAGGCTAACTTAAAGGTATTAGCCATGAAAAGATAGATTCGAAAATTTCTTACAGAGGAGAGATTTTTCACCCAAAGCTGGTAAGTACTAAAGAATGTATTGTTTGCTTTTTATGTTAAGTATCTGTTCATGTATTACTTTTATAGCTTAAATAAATATTTTTAAAATATTTACGAACAAAGCCTGATTTAGTTTTCTAATTGCCTCCTGAAGTCTATTTGGGATCCTCTTTCAACATTCTTCATGTTAATAGGGCGCATTAAATTGCATTTGGACAAATGTTCAGAATGGAATATTTGAATAATAACCTTCTTATGTTTTGATAAGTACTCATTCACATACGTAAGACAAAGCATTACAAGTTGGAATATAAATGAATTCTGACACATCAAAAGCATTTTCTTTCCTCTGATATTTTATCTGTTTGTGGTCTGGATTTTGAAATACAGGAGAATGTTATCATGAATTCCAAATATAATTATGTGTTTCTAGAAAAGAAACGTCATTATTTGATAGTACAAATGGCTTTGGTATGATATCCAATGCCATTTCCCCACTTTGTTCTCGTAAGTCATTCTAATTGAACATTTGGAGGAGACTCAGGCCCTGTCCACACAGGCAAAATCAGAAATGGCATTAAAGCCATGATAGAACATCCTACTAAAAGATTACTTCCACAGGATAATTAAATCAAAAGCCAGACTTAAAGGTGAGGGACAAATACCAATCTTATACTCTTCTACCAAAAAGAAAATGACATCACCCCAAAATACAAGGGTCTTTTTTCTCGTTTACAAGATATAGAACAATTTAAAAAAAAAGGATCAGGGCTTATGTCCTAATCTTCTTGATTTCACTCCAAATGGAAAACAGGCCTAGGGAACTCAGAGTATGGCAACATATCAGGTTAATACCAATTCACTCCTTCAACTACAAGATTAATACATGCACGCCAGGCAAAATGTGACATATAGAAAAATATCCCTGGGCACTGACTTTGTTTAAATAAGTATTCTACTTGGCTACTTACTAACACCCTAAACAGAGTTTGTGGAATGTTTTATATCTACTTGCATCCATTCTGGCTTTCACAGGGGTGCAAACAGCTGGAAAACAGGTGCCTCAGAAAGCTGCCATCTGCCTGGGCCTGTGACCAGCATACACATTCTCCCCTCTTTGAGCTGTAGGCTCAGGAACAATAAAAAGGATATTTTCCCATACCTGTTTCCTCCTTCCTAAACAGAAACTTCCCTCTCTTGGGGAAGAGCCATTAGCAGAACTGCCAGCAATGGCCAGTCAAAAAGTGAGTTGAAATGGTTCCTGTAACAGTAACAGTAATGTAACAGTAATGTAATAGTCCTCACACTTCTCTCGCCGCCACAGTTCATAGGGACTCCTAGACCGAGAGAGTGTACTAATGGAAATCCATTCACCCCTGTCACTTTCACAGTGACATCTACTCAGAGCACCCTCACCCACATGGGTTATAAACACCAGTATAATAAAATTCCACGTCCTCTTGGAAGATTGTGATCCACACAAACAGAGTTAAGCAAACCAGTCAAAACAGGACAATTTATAAGCAATGTCAGTGGGACAATGAAAGATTAAACATAAATGATGCAATCCATACAATTATGTATCACAAGGTCATACTAGGGCCACCTCAGGAACAAATGGGGCATCCTATTCCTAGCTGATTTGAAGATCTTTTATCAGAGAACTAGACATTGGAATCAATGTCTATACACACACATACACATGGTGATAATGGCTAAAAGACCTGGAATTTACATCAAGGGGAAGAGACTAGAATCTAATGTCCAGTTTTGAGTCACAGATTCTGTGGAGGAAACACAGCAGAGAACCAGGGTTAGCAGTTTACTGTCCAGCCCTAAGAGGACTCAAGCAAATCTTTCTCAATAAAGTTTTTGTAGTGAAAAGAAAGAGGTGACAATGGAAGAGCCAGATGACCTAATGTAGGTGAAAACAGCAATTGCTGAATTAAAAAAAGAAAGACCCAACTACATGCTACCTACACGAGACTCACTTCAACTTTAAGGACACACATAAACTCAATGAGATGGAAAAAGATATTCCATGCAAATCAAAATGAAAGAGAGTAGGGGAGACTATTCTATCAGACAAAATAGACCTTGAGAAAAAACTGTAACAAGAGACAAAGAGGGTCACTACGTAGTGATAAAGGGGTCAATTCATCCAAAAGATAAAACAGTCATTTGTGTGTGTGGGTGTGTATCTGCAAACATGAGAGTACCTAACTATATTAAACAAATGTTAACAGATCTGAAGGGAGAAATGGGCAATAATACAACAATAGTGGGGAACCTCAATGTCGAATTTTCAACAATAGATAGATCATACAGACAGAAAATCAATAAAAAGGAAACTTTGGGATTACACTACACTTTAGACTAAATAGACTTAACAGACATATATAGAACATTCCAACCAGTAACAACAGAATACACATATTCTTGTCAAGCACACACAAAACATTCTCCAGGATAGATTATATGACACAAAGCAAACCTTAGCAAATTTAAGAAGATTGAAATCATACCAAGTATCTTTTGACCTCAGGGGTATGAAACTAGAAATCAATACCAGAAAAGTAAAATTAGAAAATTCACAAGTATGTAGAAACTAAACAGCACACTGTTAAACAACAAATGGGTCAAATAAGAAATCAAAATGGAAATCAAAAAATATGTTGAAATAATAAAAAATGGAAACACAATATACCAAAACTTAGGGAAACAGAGAAAGCAGTTCTAAGAAAAAAGTTCATAGAAATAAATGCCTACATTTAGGAAAAAACAAAGATATCAAATAAACAATGTAACTATACATCTCAAGGAACTAGAAGAAAGAAGAACAAACTAAGCTCAAATATAGTAGAAGGAAGGAAAATTTAAAAGATTAGAACAGAAACAAATGAAACAGAGATGAGAAAGCAATAGAAAGGTTCAATGAAATAAAAACTGATTTTTGAAAATATAAACAAAATTGACAAACTTTTAGCTAGACTGACTAAGGATAAAAGAGAAAAGATTTAAATAAACAAAATCAGAAATGAAAAGGGAGACATTACAACTGGTACTACAGAAATACATAAGATAATAAGAGACTATTATGAACATTTATAGGCCATCAAATTGGATAATCTAGAAGAAATAGATATACGCCCCAAAACATACAACCTAACCAGACTAAATCATAAAGAAACAGAAAATCTTAACAGACCAATAGTAAGGAAGGAGACTGAATCAGAACAGAAAAATCTTCCAACAAAGATAATCCCAGGTCCAGAGGATTTCCCTGGTGAGTTCCAGCAAACATTTAAAGAAGAATAAACGCTAATCTTTCTGAAACTCTTCCAAAAGGCTAAAGAGGAAAGAACAGTCTCAAACTCATTTACTCAAGGCCAGCATTACTCTGATACTGAACCCAGGTAAAATACTATTAGAAAACTATTTTTAAAAAGATGTCCTTTTCATTATAGGGCACTGGAATGCCAAAGTAGGAAGTCAAGAAACACCTGGAGTAACAGGAAAATGTGGCCTTGGAATACAGGATGAAGCAAGGCAAAGGCTCGTAGAGTTTTGCCAAGAAAACGCACTGGTCATAGCAAACACCCTCTTCCAACAACATAAGAGAAGACTCTACACATGGACATCACCAGATGGCCAACACCGAAATCAGATTGATTGTATTCTTTGCAGCCAAAGATGGAGAAGCTCCATACAGTCAGCAAAAACAAGACCAGGAGCTGACTGTGGCTCAGATCATGAACTCCTTATTGCCAATTTCAGACTTAAATTGAAGAAAGTAAGGAAAACCACTAGACCATTCAGGTATGACCTAAATCAAATCCTTGAGATTATACGTGGAAATGAGAAATAGATTTAAGGGCCTAAATCTGATAGATAGAGTGCCTGATGAACTATGGAATGAGGTTTGTGACATTGTGCAGGAGACAGGGATCAAGACCATCCCCAAGAAAAAGAAATGCAAAAAAGCAAAATGGCTGTCTGGGGAGGCCTTACAAATAGCTGTGAAAAGAAGAGAAGCGAAAAGCAAAGGAGAAAATAAAAGATATACCCATTTGAATGCAGAGTTACAAAGAATAGCAAGGAGAAATAAGAAAGCCTTCCTCAGGGATCAGTGCAAAGAAACAGAGGAAAACAATAGAATGGGAAAGACTAGAGATCTCTTCAAGAAAAATAGAGATACCAAGGGAACATTTCATGCAAAGATGGGCACAATAAAGGACAGAAATGGTATGGACCTAACAGAAAAGAAGATATTAAGACGAGATGGCAAGAATACATAGAAGAACTGTACAAAAAAGATCTTCACGACCCAAATAATCACGATGGTGTGATCACTCACCTAGAGCCAGACATCCTGGAATGTGAAGTCAAGTGGACCTTAGGAAGCATCACTACGAACAAAGCTAGTGGAGGTGATGGAATTCCAGTTGAGCTATTTCAAATCCTGAAAGATGATGCTGTGAAAGTGCTGCACTCAATATGCCAGCAAATTTGGAAAACTCAGCAGTGGCCACAGGACTGGAAAAGGTCAGTTTTCATTCCAATCCCAAAGAAAGGCAATGCCAAAGAATGCTCAAACTGCCGCACAATGAATCTCAAGTGCATTATGCTAAGTGAAAGAAACAAGACTCAAAGGCAACTTTCTATATGATTACATTTAGATTCAGACATTCTGGAAAAGGCAAAACTATAGAGTCAAAGAACAGACCACCAGTTGCCAGGGGTTGAGGGTGAGACAAGAGTGCCTTCAAAAGCACAGCATGAGGGTAGGAGGAGTGACAGGACCACATCTTGATTGTAACAGTGGTTATATGGCTGCGGATTTGTCAAAATTCATTGAACTGAATACCAAAAAGAGTGAATTTTATTATATGTACATTTTAGAGAAAATTTTGTTTAAAAAACTGTGTGATCAGAGTCTATCAGAGTCTGAAGTCCAAAGACAACAGACCAATTAAAATAGAATCTCTGAAGGCAGGACACAGGCATCCATAGTTTTAAAAAACTCCCCAAGTGATTCAAATGTACAATAAATAGGGAGAGACACTGTACCCAGGAGCCAAGTCACTGGGAAAGACCCTGATGCTGGGAAAGATTGAGGGCAGGAGGAGAAGGGGGCAACAGAGGATGATGTGGTTGAATGGCATCACCGACTCAATGGACCTGAGTTCCAGTAAACTCCAGGAGATAGTTCAGTTCAATTCAGTTCATTCACTCAGTCGTGTCCAACTCTTTGCAACCCCATGGACTGCAGCACACCAGGTCTCCCTGTCCATCACCAATTCCCAGTGTCCATGGAGTCAGTGATGCCATCCAACCATCTCATCCTCTGTCATCCCCTTCTCCTCCTGCCTTTAATCTTTCCTAGCATCAGGGACTTTTCAAATGAGCCAGTTCTTTACATCAGGTGGCCAAAGTATTGGAGTTTCAGCTTCAGCATCAGTCCTTTCAATGAATATTCAGGACCGAGTTCCTTTAGGATGGACTGGTTGGATCTCCTTGCAGTCCAAGGGACTCTCAAGATTCTTCTCCAACACCAAGGGCAGGAAAGCCTGGCATGCTGCAGTCCATGGGGTTGGAAAGAGTTGGACATGACTTAGCCACTGAACAACTGTACTCAAAGCGTGGGCCCCAGATGTAGCATCAGAATCACCTGGACTCGTGTTAGAAATGCAAATTCTTGGAAGCCAGGCCAACCCTACTGAATCAAAAACTCTGGGGGTGGAGCACCGCAGTCTATGGTTTAACAAGCCTTCCAGGTAGTTCTGATTCTTGCTTCAGTATGAGATTGACATCTCTGTTTCCTGCAATGTTATGAGAATCCCCTCTGGGTGACCTCAGTCTTGACAAGGCCCCATCTTCTTCTTCTTCCCCATTGGAGCCCTTGATCCCCTGCCTGCAGGGCTAGTCCTGTCTCAGTATCCAGTCTAAGCCTAAACTTAGACACAAGAAATTCAAGAGTCCAACATGGTGGACCCTCACCAGCACTCCTGTTGTATAACTCTGATCTTGAACCTCAGCTCCTAGTTTATATTTTGTTCATGCTTCCTGCACCCTCTCTTGGTGCTGTGAATCCTCTCTAGAACAAGGGCCTTACCTAGGTTTTCCAGCCCAAAGACTAGAAGCCTATTTTGAAATTCAGTCCAGCAATTAGAGGTTCTGGAGTATGCAAAACAGTCTCCAAAACTGATGGCAACAAACAACAGATATCTGCCTGGACTTCCAGGTACGCTCTGCTGCTACATGTTATCCACCTGTCAAGACCCCATGCCATTTGTTTGAAGTCACCATCAGGCCATCAGTTTTGCCTAAAGACACTTCTCACAAACAAGTACATTCAGAGTCAAACATCCTTAAGTCAGATCAGCAGCAAGAGTGATCATCTTTTAAATCTACATTTCCTGTACTCCTCCCAGTTTTTTGTTTTAATAAATCATCAGGAACTTCAGATGTTATGATAAATTCAAAAAGATGCAAGTCGACATAACTCACTGTTGATGAATTATCCACTATCAAAGAAAGGGGAGAATGCCCAGACCATTCCTGTTCCTGTCATAAATTATGTTGAGTTCTTAAGTCTGATAGGAAAGAGATAGAAGGGAGGAGAGGGGAGAGGAGAGGAGAGGACAGAAGGAGAGGAGAGGAATGGGATGCAGATTGAAACTGATACAGATCAGCTGGCATTGGGATGGTGTCAATATCTGCAATACAAATACCATTCCTTACAATAGTCATTTAACAGCATGTTAAACATCTCCTGGCCCCTCAACAAACAAAACTGATTTAACACAGTCAGATGGTTCTATTTGGCAGGGAGGAATAAAGAAACTTATTTTGGGGGATGAATAATAACTCAAGGCTACTAGATTCCCTGGAGAAGGAAATGGCTATCCACTCCAGTCTTCTTGCCTGGAGAATCCCACGGACAGAGAAGCCTGATGGGCTACAGTCCATGGGGTCCCAAAAAGTTGGATGTGACTGAGCGACTTTCGCCCACATGTTCTTTTCTTTTCATTCTCATTGCCACTAGCCTAATCCAGACCCATAACACTACCCACTTGAAGAAGGTCACAGCAGTCCCTGGATGGTGTCCATGTTCTCTCTAGTTCTAATCCATCATCTTCTATCCTAGGACAATCTTCTAAAAGGCAGTTGGAATTGAGTTACTCCTCTGCCAATAATCATCCGATGCTCCCAGTTCAAGGCCCTCAACAATAAGATTCCAGGGACTTCCCTGGTGGTCCAGTGGCTAAGACTCTGTGCTCCCAATGCAGGGGGCCTGGGTTCAATCCCTGGTCAAGGAACTGCATGCCACAACTAAGACCCCATGCAGTCAAATAAATAAATAAATTTTTTAAAATATTTAAAAAACAATAAAATTCCAACCAATCTCACCACATACTACTCTTCTTCTCCAGCAACACCCAGCTCCATCCATCTGGCTTTTCTTCGCAGGGGTTAGAACAGCTTCTCCCAACCTCCTCCAACCCCTCCCCATTCCCCCACACAAGCATTTTTCCCAGTAAATCTCATGAATGTGTCTGATTCCGTTTTGGTGTCTGCTTTTCAGATCATCTCACATAATGCAGAGAGTGAAAATTAGAGCAAAAATTTTTCGGACAAGTTTGTAAATTCACCCTAGTCTGTGAAAAGTTGAAAAGCACCTCCCCAAATGAAATTTTCCCACAGAACACTCCAAGATTCTCAAGTTGTCCAGAATCTAGCTAAATTTTCCCATTGATCACAATAGTCCCCCAATTTACAGATGTTGCTGAAGGACATACAGATTGTTACGTGATGAAATCAGAGCTCTTGATCCGAAGTCCTAGAGCTCCTTTAACTATACTTTAATTGAAATTCAGGGAAATTGAAATGTCATATGTGTTGTAAATGGCATATCACCATCTAATGAAAGGTTGTTATAAATCATCACCATCATCCTCATTTCTCCTTGAGGATCTCTGCAATAAAGCAAAAGCTGGGGCAAATCTGTCACAATGAATATGGAAGACAGCATAATGGTCCCCAAAGATGTCTATATCCCAATTCCTAAAATTATGTTGAACCTGTACCTATGTAACTTTACACAGCAGGAGACTTTGCCAATGTGATTAAGGACGTGGATTATCCCAGTGGGCTCAGTGTAGTCACAAGAATTTTTATAAGAGGAAAGCAGGAGCATTCGAGTCAGAGAAGATGTGACAGCAGCGGAGGTCAGAGAATCAGAGAGGTTTGAGGATGCTGCTCTACCAGCCTTGAAGATGGAAGGAGGCTACAGGCCAATTCATGCGGGCAGTTTCTAGAAGCTTGAAACAGCTAGGAAACAGCTTCTTCCCTAGATCCTCCAGAAGGAATCAGGCCAACTGACAACTTGATCTTAGACCTCTGATCTCCAGAACTGTCAACACCTTGATTTTAGGACATCTGACTTTCGTGACTGTAAGAGAGAAATTTGTGTTGTGCTAAGCCACCAAGTTTGCAGCCATTTGTTACAGCAGCAATAGGAACCTAATACACCGAACACTCTAGACACTCGCTACTGTACCAGTCATCCAAAATACACCATTACAGAGTATACATATCATCACCTCCCCGAGCCCCAGGTCTTACTGTAGTCTCTACCCGGACTTGGAGCCTCATGGTCCTTGCAGGTAGGACTGCCCTGAAGATCTCCTCCCAGTCCTCAGTTCTGTGGCTCTGATTCACTTATCAGTGGACCTGTGCATTTTTAAGCAATTAAGAGAAAAAAACCAGATTTCCAGTTAAACCTGGAAATGCCACAGAGGGTCCTGATATACAAGATATAACGTGCATATCAAGACCTGCAAATATCACAGCTTCCTTAAAAATAAATACAAAAGTGAACATGAACTTTCTCCAAGGGAGCGTGCAAGGAAGGTTTATATAAAAGTAAACCATTCACAGGATCTTTCTGAGATGGATATTTAGAAACCCTCAAAAAGAAGAAAAAAAAAAAACATCTCTGGCCTCTTTTGAAGCCACACCCCTGCCTTTGGGGAGCTTGGGGACTTCAAGTATGCCAGGACTTGTGTCTGGAGCATCTTTGGAACTTAATAAGGAGAGCAGAGACACCCCCACATGATATCCTGGATACAGTAACCATCTTTGACAGCTGTAGACATAACAGAAACTAAGGGACAGCTGACAAAATTCCAAAGATATTTCACAGGACCCAGCTTGAAGGCCTCAATGACAATATAGCATCTATTTACAGGATCACAGGAGTTAGTTGCAATAGTTCTGAGAAACTATCAGCCTCAGCCAACCATCCACTGCCCTCTTTCCAGTGCCTGGTTCCCACCAACCTCTGCGTGTGTAGTGCTGATCATTGTTAAGAAAAGGAGAAAATAGCTTCAGGATAGCCCTGGCAATCTCTGCCTTGGGATCTAAACCCATAATTCTTCCTGAGAAGAAATCAGAGAATCTGTTGCCTTATGCAATTAAACGAATGAATTAATAAATCACCTGAGTGTAGGATGCTTAATATCTTATTGGAAAATTAATGTTTAAATTCCTTACTACATCTTCAGTTGGTGATCAGTTTTAAATCAGAAATATAGAGAACTGAATATTCATTGGAAGGACTGATGCTGAAGCTCCAGTACTTTGGCTCTGATACCAAGAGCCAACTCACTGGAAAAAACCCTAATGTTGGGAAAGATTGAGGGCAGGAGGAGAAGGCAGCGATGGAGGATGAGATGGATGGATGGCATCATTGACTCAATGGACATGGGTTTGAGCAAACTCCGGGAGTTGGTGATAGACAGGGAGGCCTGGAGTCCATGGGGCCGAAAAGAGTCGGCAGGACTGAACAACTGAACAGCAACAACACGAGAACTGAGAGGGAGAAGCGTGCAAACTGTGTGTATATAGTCAGTGCTAACTTGCAGCTCTCAGAGATCCTTTTCCACAACTAAAGGAAAACAAAAATGTTTATGAAAGCTCTGGAAGAGAAATTACGTGGTGGGCAAAGGTACAAAGTATTCAGACAAAGCATATTGCTCCATATTTACAGCTTCATAGAGATTTGATATCCTCTTTTTAAAAAGCTATAGGGAGGGGGCTTCCCTGGTGACTCAGTGGTAAAGAATCCTCCTGCCAATGAAGGAGACAGGGGTTTGATCCCTGATCTGGGAAGATTCCACATGCAGCTTAGCCCAAGCACCACAACTATTCAGCCTGTGCTCCAGAACCTGGGAGCTGCAACTACCAAAGCCCTCAAGCCCTAGAGCCCAGGCTCCACAACAAGAGAAGCCGCTGCAGTGAGAAGCCCATGCACCGAAACTAGACACTAACCCCAGCTCACCGCAACTAGAGAAAAGCCTGTGCAGCCAACAAGGACCCAGCACAGCCAGAAACACCCCCAAAACTATAGGGAGGGACTTCCCTGGCGGTCCAGAGGTTAAGAATTTGCATAGCAATGCAGGGGACTGGGATTCAATCCCTGGTCAGGGACTAAGATCCCACATACCTCAGAACAACTAAGTCCGTGCCCAGCAGCTACTAAGCCTGCATGCTCTGGAGCCCGTGTGCCACAACTAGACAGTCTGTGCGCCACAACAAAAGATCCCGAGTGATGCAGTGAAAATCCTGAGTGCCACAGCTAAGACCCAGTGCAGCCAAATAAACAAATAAATATATGAATATATATATATATATACATTTTTAAAGCTATTTTTAAAAAATATATAGGGAATTCCTTGGTGACCCAGTGGTTAGGACTCTGAATTCTCAGTGCCAAGGGCCCAGGTTCGATCCCTGGTCAGGGAACTAAAATCTCACTAGCAGTGTGGTGCAGCCAAAAAAATAAAAATTAAAAAATTAAAAATTAACTAATTTTAAACTATAGTCCCCATAGTCACAATATCAGAGAATCATAAAGGATAAAACTTACAGACTACACAGGTTCTTTAACTTTTTAGGTCAAAGATATTAAATAAAATTAAAACATACACTACAAATGGGGGAAATACTTGCAACATATCTGACAAGCAATAGGTTAATCTCCTTACCATACGAAGACCTGTTTACTCAACAAGAAAAAGAAACACCACTCTAAAATTAAGTAAAAGACACAAATCAGGAGAATGAATGATAAATATATGGGTACATAAGTAATGGTCAACTTTATTAATCAAGAAGTACAAATTAAAGCAATATGTTTTTCCCATCAAATAAGGCTTTTAAAATAAGCAGAGATTTTCTCACATGCTACTGGTAAATATATAATTTAACACAATGTTTTTCAAAAAAAATTCAGGAAATACACTAAAACCCTTAAAATATGCATTTCTTTATACTCAATAATCACTTGTAACATTAATAATCTCATGTAATTAATAATATATGAATATGTTTTAAGGAAATAATCAGAGATGTAGTCAAATACATGGAAAGTATTTTTAATGGTGAAAAATTGGAAAATAAATATTCAAAAAGATGTAAATATCCTTAAAAATGATGCTGTGAAAGTACTGCATTCAATATGCCAGCAAACTTGGGAAACTCAGCAGTGGCCACAGGACTGGCAGGAAAGGCAATGCCAAAAAATGTTCAAACTACCACACAATTGCCCTCATCTCACACACTAGTAAAGTAATTCTCAAAATTCTCCAAGCCAGGCTTCAGCAATATGTGAACTGTGAACTTTCAGATGTTCAAACTAGATTTAGAAAAGGCAGAAGAACCAGAGATCAAATTGCCAACATCCACTGGATCATCAAAAAAGCAAGAGAGTTTCAGAAAAACATCTATTTCTGCTTTACTGACTATGCCAAAGCCTTTGACTGTGTGCATCACAACAAACTGTGGAAAATTCTTCAAGGAATGGGAATACCAGACCACCTGACCTGCCTCTTGAGAAACCTATATGCAGGTCAGGAAGCAACAGTTAGAAATGGACATGGAACAACAGACTAGTTCCAAATAGGAAAAGGAGTACGTCAAGGCTGTATATTGTCACCCTGCTTATTTAACTTATATACAGAGTACATCATGAGAAACTCTGGGCTGGATGAAGCACAAGCTGGAATCAAGATTGCTGGGAGAAATATGAATAACCTCAGATATGCAGATGACACCACCCTTATGGCAGAAAGTGAAGAGGAACTAAAAAGCCTCTTGATGAAAGTGAAAGTGGAGAGTGAAAAAGTTGGCTTAAAGCTCAACATTCAGAAAACTAAGATCATGGCATCCTGCCCCATCACTTCATAGAAAATAGATGTGGAAACAGTGGCTGACTTTATTTTGCTGCTGCTGCTGCTAAGTCGCTTCAGTCGTGTCCGACTCTGTGCGACTCCATAGACGGCAGCCCACCAGGCTTCCCCATCCCTGGGATTCTCCAGGCAAAAACACTGGAGTGGGTTGCCATTTCCTTCTCCAATGCATGAAAGTGAAAAGTGAAAGTGAAGTCGCTCAGTCATGTCCGACTCTAGCGACCCCATGGACTGCAGCCTACCAGGCTTCTCTGTCCATGGGATCTTCCAGGCAAAAGTACTGGAGTGGGGTGCCATTGCCTTCTCCGACTTTATTTGGGGGGCTCCAAAATCACTCCAAATAGTGATTGCAGCTATGAAATTAAAAGACACTTACTCCTTGGCAGGAAGTTATGACCAACCTAGACAGCATATTAAAAAGCAGAGACAATACTTTGCCAACAAAGGTCTGTCTAGTCAACACTATGGTTTTTCCAGTGGTCATGTATGGATGTGAGAGTTGGACTATAAAGAAAGTGTCTGAGTGCCAAAGAATTGATGCTTTTGAACTGTGATGTTGGAGAAGACTCTTGAAAGTCCCTTGGACTGCAAGGAGGTCCAACCAGTCCATCCTAAAGGAGATCAGTCCTGGTGTTCTTTGGAAGGACTAATGCTGAAGCTGAAACTCCAATCCTTTGGCCACCTGATGCACACAGCTGACTCGTTTGAAAAGACCCTGATGCTGGGAAAGATTGAAGGCAGGAGGAAAAGGGGACGACAGAGGATGAGATGGTTGGATGGCATCACCGACTCAGTGAACACAAGTTTGGGTAAACTCTGGGAGTTGGTGATGGACAGGGAGGCCTGGCATGCTGCAGTCCATGGGGTCACAAAGAGTTGGACATGACTGAGCAACTAAACTGAACTGAAATATTCAAAATAGGAAAGTATTGAATAAATTATGATTAATAATGGAGTATCAGGCAGCTATTTAAAGAAATGTGGCAATGGTGTATTGATTGGCACAGGGTGATATTCATAACATATTTTCAGAGGAGGAAAGGAAGTACAGATAGGGTATACTGTACAAGTTCATTTTTGTGAGATAGATGAAGGGATGAATGAGGGGATGGGTGGATGGAGGGATAGATGGACGAGTGGATGGGTTAATGGATGGATGGAAGGTGGATGAATGGGGGCTGGGTGAATGAGGTAGATGGATGAGGGAGTAGGTGGATGAATGGATGGATGAGGGTGGGGTAGCTGGACAGATGGATGGATGGATGAATAGAAATAACCAGGAGATGTTATATCTCTGTTAGGAGAGAAAACCTTTACTCCACCCCAGGTTTGCTTGAGGAGGGATTATCAATAAACTCTCCTGGTCTCTCTCCATCCCCTTTAACTCATTCCATCTCTGGGGAAGAGGAGTGACTTATCTGACTGTAAGTCTGAGAAGAATAACAGGCCTACCTGGCTTGCTTCTCCCTTCCTGCTCCTGGGAGTGATCTGGCTGCAGTGAACACAGTTTCCACTGCCCCTGGGCCAGAAGTCCCACCCAGTTCACTGCCAGCTGTGTCTGGGTGGCTGCATCTGTCTAAATCTGGGGTTCAGTTTGCAGCCCCATGTGGCTCTCACACTAGATTACATCTCCAACTTTTCCTTTATCTACAGTAAAGAAGACGTCCTGGCCTCTTTCTGTACTCTTGGCCATATTTCTGGTTGTTCTGCAACCAGGTGGGGAAGTAGGGTGGAATTCTCTGGATCTCCTCAGAGGTCCCAACATCAGTCAAGGCTCTCAGTGAAAAGCAGTAAAACCTTATCCGATGAACTAAGGCAAAGAGGACTTTATTAAAAGAATAACGCAGGCAGGGGGTTGCCAATTGTTTCTAGATTAGACAGAAGAACCAGGTTTAGGGGAGGTCAGAGAGAAGAATGTTCAACAAAAAAGTTCTAGGAGAGAGTCTGGCCAGCAGCCAGCTTTTCAATGACCCTTCCAACCTTTCCTTCTACTCATGCATGCTTTGCTCAAAACTGGAAGTCTGAGGAAATAATGTCCAAATGGTCAAAGGGGGCCTGCCTCACGTCCACCCCCCACTTCCCTTTCCTAACCAAGCCCAGATTTTCAAGAATCCATTGCTTCTCCTCTCATTTTTTAGGGAAAAGGGATCCCTCCCAACCTTGACTTATCCTGTTTCCCTTATCACAGTTCAGGGGTGAGCAGGCCACAGGGGCAGGGCCAGTCAGGGGACGACTTGGAATGCCAGGTGGAAACCCTTCTATCTCTGTCCCTCAGACACAGGTGGGAAAGCATGTGGCTTTGGGGGTTGTGGGCTGACTTAAAATGCAGTGGATACAACAGAAGCCTAAACAGACAGACAGACTGACAGTCACTCAGTCCAACCCACCTGAAGCCAGATGGGATGCTGAGCAAGCCCAAATGACCAGCGTGCACTGGTTATGATGGCGGAGACAATGTGGCCAGATTCAGACAGCTTGGGCTTGGATCCTCAATCTGCCACTTTTTCACTGGGTCATCTGAGCCTTTCTGATCTCTAAAATCAGGATAATAACAGGACTTTCTCCTCCAGTTACCAGAGGATGAGATGAGGTCATCGGTGTAGAGCACTTTGCACTGCACCTGGCTCAGAGTAACTGCTGGATTTACAGGTTTTTTGGGAAATGGTAGATGGACCAGGTGCCTCTGGCGCCACTTCAGGCTCTCTCTTCCTCACCTGTCTCTTAGTCCACTCACACCCATCCCTACAGCACCAAACTCAAGCCCACATGGATCCTCTTTCTCTGATTTTGCAGTGATGCACCCTCTGGTGTTCCTGCATGTATGACCCAGAAATGCACACAAGGAAGAGCTGCCTTAGAGCAAGTGTTCCAACAGCGGGAGATGAAAGCCAGTGAATAAGCGCCTCCCTCTTTTCCCCTAGACAAGTGTCCTAACATGGACTTCCTATGCCCCAGGCCCCCCGAGCAGTCAGAGTGGCTTAAGCTCCCAGGTGCCCTTAGCAGTGGTCAGAGCCAATGTGCATCCTTCTCTTAGCTTCTCTTCCTTGTTTCGGTCCCCAGTCCCTGGCTTCCACTTCCTCTCAGGCTTTCATTCTTGACAGACCAGGCTGACCTCGGAATATCTCTGGGCAGCCCATTTTCATGGTTGGTGTTTCTTTTTCTCCCTTTCCCTTATCTCTGTGTGCACTTAGTCGCTCAGTCGTGTCCGACTCTCTGCAACCCATGGACTGCAGCCCACCAGGCTCCTCTGTTCATAGGGATTCTCCAGGCAAGAATACTGGAGTGGGTTGCCATGCCCTCCTCCAGGGGATCTTCCCAACTCAGGGATCGAACCCAGGTCTCCCACATTGTGGGTGGACCCTTTACTGACGGAGCTACCAGGGAAGGCCCTTATCTCTATTTTCTAACTATTCTTACAATAACCCTTTCTACTCACATGATTTTTTTAAGTTCTTTCTACCCAGGAAGTGGGGAGCAGAAGGCAGGAGCCCTCCTCCAGGGGATCTTCCCCACCCAGGGATCAAACCTGTGACTCTTACATCTCCCACATCTCCCACATTGGCATATGGGTTCTTTACCACTAGCGCCACCTGGGAAGCCCCTTAGCACACCTGGGAAGCCCCTTAGCACAACACAGTCTTCCTAGGAAGCCAGGAGCAGAAAGCAGGAGAGGGGGTGTGATTACTCTTCCTGGATGTTGTACACCAGCTCTGAGATGGTTTCTCAGAAAGCGGGGGAATCCTGAGGAAAGAGGAGACGGGGGACAGGGGAGGGAGGGCATCAGTCCCCTTTGTTCTCCAGCGTGGCTCCTAAGAAGGAGCAGGCCCCCTGTTGCAGACCTTCTGTCCTGCGAAGGTGCTAACTGGCTGAAAGAGAAGCCGAGAAGGCGGGAGGGGCAAAAAGCTAGGTGTGAAGGCCCCTCACAGAGCTGCAGAGAGCCCTCTGCCTGTGGCTCAGATGGGTGTTCACAGAAGACAACTGAGCCACACAGCTCTGTGTAAAGGGACAGGAATACAACTGGGCAGTCTCATAACTGAAAAGCAGGAGGCTCTGCAGAAAAAGGCAAAAAAACCCACCTTGCCTGTTCATATCACTAAGTGGGACCTGGGTTCCCTACTGTCTCGGAGTCTGTCCCTTTCCTGAAGACCAGAGTCCTGGGTCCCAGGCTGTGATCCAGGCTCTATGCAGCTACCCTTCTTCCTGCATTAGCCTGGCAGAAGCAGGGCAGGCTGGCTGAATGCCAGGCTGAACTAGAGGTTCAGACAGTGTGGGTGATCCGATTTCCAGAATTTGATAAGAAGGTTACCTTCTGAGACAAGTAGGTAAGATCCTCAGAAATCAGCATAAAACAATGAAAGAGAAAGGTCACTGAGCCCTGCCTCCTAAATCCAGCGAAGTCTGTAACCACATGGACAACTTTTTCTTGAGTGTCCGTGCGTGCTAAGTCGCTTCAGTCGTGGCTGACTCTTTGCAACTCTATGGACTGTAGCCTGCCAGGCTCCTCTGTCCATGGGATTCTCCAGGCAAGAATACTGGAGTGTGTTGCCAAGCCCTCCTCCAGGGAAATCTTTCCCATCCAGGGATCAAACCCGTGTCTCTTCTGTCTCCTGCACTGGGAGGCGGGTTCTTTACCACTAGAGCCACCTGGGAAGCCCCCACAGATCTCTAGAACCATTCGTCTTGCAGAATTGAAACTCTTCACACATCAAACAGCAACTGCCTCTTTCCCCCTTCCCCTGCCCCTAGTAACCATCATTCTACTTTCTATTTCTAAGAGGTTGACTACTTCAGATATTTCATATTAACTGGAATCATACAGTATTTGTCTTTAGGTAACTGATTTACTTCATTTAACATAACGTCCTCAGTAATCTATGTTGTTGCACATGACAGATTTGCCTTCTTTTTAAGGCTGAATAATATTCCACTGCATATAAAACAGGCAATTTTGCTGCACCATTTTGCTGGTGAGAGGTGAAGAGGAATGGACTTGTGAAAGTAAAGCTGTATTGATACAACTCCTGCCCAGTGTGGGAAGGACAATGCCTCTGGTTGGCTCCAATAGCTGAGGTGGGTCTTTCATCTGTTCATTGATTTATTTATATATCAAGATGTATCAAAACCTACCACATCCAGGGATGCTGGATATGTGAGAGAAGACCAAAATATTGAATGCCTACTAGTAAGGCCACCTTATATATCCTTACTGTAAATTTTCTTTTCTATTTGAGCTTGTTTGAGGAAGGTTCTGCTATTTGCAACCAACAAAAAGATCCTAATGAAGATATAGCATTTTAAGAGGGAGTGCTATCAAGATGACTCTCAAATTAGTCCTAATGCAATCTGTATATTGAATAAGCAAGATGCCTGGATTACAGCAATCATATGTTGGTGACTTCCCTGGTAAGCCAATGGTTAGGAATCTATCTGCCATTGCAAGGGACCCGAGTTCAATCCCTGGTCAGGGATCGAAGACCCTACATGCCATGGTGCAACTAAGCCCATGTGCCACCACTAGAAAGCCCATATGTTACAACTACTGAGCCTGAGCAATCTGGAGCCTATGTGTTGCAATAAAGACTCAGGGGAAAAAAAAAAAAAAACTATCATTGCAGTCTCCCACCATCCCTTAAATTTTACTTAAAGAAGCATTAACCTTTTCTCAGATGAAGAAGCCACTGATATTTTTGCCCACTCGTAGGTCAAAGACAACCCTAAGTCACTATAAATCCTAAATACAGTCTCAACTCCAAATCAAGGATGTTGTTTAGTTGCTCAGTCATGACTCTTTGCAACCCCATGGACTATAGCCCACCAGGCTACTCTGTCCATGGAATTCTCCAGGCAAGAATACTGGAGTAGGTTGCCATTTCCTTCTCCAGGGGACCTTCCCAAGCCAGAGATTGAACCTGGGTCTACCTGCATTGCAGGTAGATTCTTTACTGACAGAGCCACCAGGGAAGCCCAAATCAAGGATGCCCAGTCCCTATCATATTTGCAACATACTTATACAAAAAAAGTATTCATTGTTTCCATGAAAGTCAAGCTTAACTGAGCAGCCTGTATTCTGTCTGACAGTCCAGCTACAGGGCTGCTTAAATGTCTTCACAATGTGGCAGCTGGTTTTCCCCAGAGCATATGACCCTAGAGAGAGAGAACAAAGAGGAAACCACAACTCCTTTTCCGGTCTAGTCTTGGCAGTCTCACACTTTTACTTTCACCATATTCTATATTCATTAGAAGCAAGTCAGTAAGTCTAGCCCACACTCAAGCAGAGGGGAATTAAGCATCATCTCTCAGAGTGAGAAGCAGTTAAAAAAAAAAAAAAAAACCTGTGAATGTGTTTTTAGTCTTCTTTCCTTTCCAGGCAGCCCCCTATCTCGTCCTTAAGACACAATCACACATCCTGTGCCCTATACAACCCTGGGGTGTAGGAACCAGTAGCCTCCTCTGGCCCCTTAGGTTTCCAAGTAGGGGTCCATATGCTACCTTGAGTCAGCACTGCTTCTCTGCATCTCCCCCATGGGAAGCACTTTTCAAAGTTCTCCTAGTATCTGAAGCCAAGGATTAGAAGAAAGCACCTCTACCTGTCCCCAAAAAGGGATGCTGGGGGCCCAGAACACAGTAACAGCTTTCTCCAAAGAAATCTCTTCACACAATCTTGTTCTTTTATCTCCTCACTATTTTTTAATCACATCCAGTGGTCAAGAAGCAGGTTCCCAGGGATTTCCTTTGAAGACAATGCAGAATCTCTCACTCAGTTTGCCAGCAAAAGCCTCAATCTAACATCTTCCATGAGTGAGTGTTAGTCCGACTCTTTGCGACCCTATGGACTGTAGCCCACCAGGCTCCTCTGTCCATGGAATTCTCCAGGCAAGAATACTGAAGTGGGTTGCCATGTCCTTCTCCAAACATCTTTCATATTGGTATATAAAAGGATTTATTTCAGGATACAGAAAGTGTCACAAACCAGGAAAAGGGATGGTGTATTCACAAATCATGTAGGCATGATTAGCTCTTGGATTTGAGAAAATCTTTATATATTCACTATGCATCATGCACAAAAAATTAATTTCAGATATGTTAAGCCAATGAAAAAAGAAACAACTTAAAAACTAGAAAACTTTTAAACAGTTAACTGATTTTGAAATAATAGAATCTTCTAAGTCTAAAGGCAACGGGGAATGGGGCACAGAGGAAAAGATAATAGTTCTTGGTAGACATTGAGGGCTTGCCACAAAATTGAACCTCAGAAAATCCTTTTCTAGTATCAGAGGCGGTAAAGACTCCAAAACATCAATCTACGTGTTATATGACAGATCCAAAGATGTCTTCCTGTAATATTCTGCAAGTCACTTTGAAGTGAACCTAATATAACACATTCAAAACTCTAAAGTGAGATGGCTGTTTTCCATCGAACAAATATTATATTTACAATTGACACAGCCAGACATCATGCTGTATGTTCATTCATTTCACAAAAGCTATTATGACCCCAGACTGTGCCCAGCACTGTGGCAGGCTCACGGGACCCAGAGGTGAACCAGACCATGGTCCCCTCAAGCCTCGTGTAGTTTGCGTTCTGTGGAGGCAGAGGAACAATACATAAGTATACAATTTAATAAAAGTTGTCATATTGTGAAAAGTTACATCATAATATGAAGTCATATTTTTACTAGCCAGAATTATTTTCATTGAACTCTGAAACTCCAGTACTTTGGCCACCTCATGCGAAGGGTTGACTCATTGGAAAAAACTCTGATGCTGGGAGGGATTGGGGGCAGGAGGAGAAGGGGACGACAGAGGATGAGATGGCTGGATGGCATCACTGACTCGATAGATGTGAGTCTGAGTGAACTCCAGGAGTTGGTGATGGACAGGGAGGCCTGGCGTGCTGCGATTCATGGGGTCACAAAGAGTCAGACACGACTGAGTGACTGATCTGATCTGATCTGATGTTTTCACCACCTTTCAAGTGGGATTCCCACTTGAAAGCTGTGATTCTCAACCTTGGCTGAACTTTGGACTAATGTGGGAAGCTTTAAGTCTTCTCAGGTGGCAGTGGTAAAGAATCCTCCTGCCAATGAAGGAGACATAAGAGGGATCCCTGGACTGGGAACTATCCCATGGAGAAGGGAATAGCAACCCTCTCCAGTAATCTTGCCTGGAGAATCCCATGGACAGAGGAGCCTGGTGGACTAGAGTCCATAGAGTCGCAAAGAGTCGAACACAACTGAAGTGACTTAGCAAGCACACATGGGAAGCTTTAAAAATACTGCTGCCTGGGTCGCACTCCCAGACTCTGGTATCATTTGTCTGGGGTGCCACCTGGACACCAGGAATTTTTTAATCTCCTCAGGTGATTTTTCTGTACAGCCAGACTGAGAACTACAGAGTTCAGCTCAGTTCAGTTCAGTTCAGTCGCTCAGTCGTGTCCTACTCTTTGCGACCCCATGAACCGCAGCATGCCAGGCCTCCCTGTCCATCACCAACTCCCGGAGTTTACCCAAATTCATGCCCATTGAGTCAGTGATGCGATCCAGCCATCTCATCATCTGTCGTCCCCTTCTCCTCCTACCTTCAATCTTTCCCAGCATCAGGGTCTTTTCAAATGAGTCAGCTCTCCGCATTAGGTGGCCAAAGGATTGGAGTTTCAGCTTCAACATCAGTCTTACCAATGAACACCCAGGACTGATCTTCTTTAGGATGGACTGGTTGGACATCCTTGCAGTCCAAGGGACTCTCGAGAGTCTTCTCCAACACCACAGTTCAAAAGCATCAATTCTTCGGGCTCTCAGCTCTCTTTATAGTCCAACTCTCACATCCATACATGACTACTGGAAAAACCATAGCCTTGAAGGACTGGAGTGGAACTTATAAAAGAAAAGACCACTAGATGTCGCTGTCCCCAAAGGTTTGAAGAGAAACAGCCTTCCCATAGTCTGACTAAATTCCCTCCCTCAAGGATGAAGACATGTTTTTGCCAGATTTGAGGCCCAAGGAAGAGCCCAGTAAAAATTATTCCTTCATTTCTCTTTGGCCTGAATGAAGTAAGTCACACAAAACCCAAGTATAGTAGCTTCCTAGCGTTGTCATAATAAAATAAAATAACAGAAATTACTTTACTCACAATTATAAAGCTAAAGGTCCAAGATCAAGGTATTAGCAGGATGGGTTTCTTCTGAGACCTCTCCCTGACTGGCAGGTGGCCACCTTCTCACTGATCCTGCACATGGTCACCCTTCTGTCTGTGTTATCTATGTCTCATCTCCTCTGCTTATAAGAAAACCAGTCATATTCAATTAGGCCTACCCGTATGACCTCATTTTACCAAAAATCACCTCTTTAAAGGCCCAATAAAGGCCTAAGGCGCCAATATACAGATACTGAGGGGACACAATTCCACCAAAAACAGCAAGAAACCAAAATCAAAACAAATCCAGTTGATAAACAACAAGGACCTACTGTATATTCAAAAAGAAGATATATATGTATGAAAAAAGTGCAAGTGTTAGCCGCTCAGTCGTGTCTGACTCTTTGCGACCCCATAGACTGCAGCCCACCAGGCTCCTCTGTCCATGGAATTTCTCAGGCATGAATACTGGCGTGGGTAGCCATTCCTTTCTCCAGCAGATCTTTTCAACCCAGGGATCAAACCCAGGTCTTCTGCATTGCAGGCAGATTCTTTACCGTCTGAACTACCAGAGAAGCCCCATATATATGTATACATTGGTTCCCAGAAATATCCAGGTTACCATTTACTTCGGATGTATCCTTATTCTATGTAACATGTCTCCTATTATTCTGTTAGGATTCCATTCCTTTTTTAACTGAAGTATAGTTGATTTACAATGTTGGGTTAATTTAGGATGTACAGCAAAGTGATTCAGTTATACCTGTATATGCAATACAAAAATATAAATGGTAACCTGGATATTTCTGGGGACCAAATAACAGATAAAAGCTCTCACATCAATAACAGGGATTGAATAAACTACAAATGGAAACTTTGTGAGAATTAATATAAAACTGATATACATTTTTAATCAAGAAGTCTCAACTGTAGTAAAGCTTATTTGCACTGGAGAGAGGGGAAAAAGAAACCAATCCAGTTGATTAACTGCAAAAGAACAGTTTCCCAGACATCCACGGCTCAGAGATCTGTCACATGGTAACTATGAAGAGAGTTGCTTCTTTTTTTCTTTTTAGTCTTCTTTCCAAATGCTACACCCATTATTCAATTCTAATTTAAAGTTTTCTCAATAGCCCATACAAGGATTAGAACTCAAGTATTCATTCGGTCATGCATGGCAAGCCACTCCAGTGTTTTTGCCTGGAGAATCCCCATGGACAGAGGAGCCTGGCAGGCTACAGTCCATAGGGTCGCAAAGAGTGGGACACGACTGAGTGACTAAGCACGCACACACATTCATTTAGTCATTTAACCCTATTTCTTGAATCAGAAACAAAGTTCTGTGGTGATTACTGTGGTAGTACATTATGTTCCCATTATTATTTTTACAGCATAAGTGATGCACATTCACTGAAGAAACACCAGGAAACACAATACAAAAGATTACTTAAAATCATCCAAAATGCCACTAACCAAATTAGCACTTAGACTAAATCCATCGAGACTTTTCCTCACTGCCTGTGTGCATGTCCTCCAAAAACGAAACATATGGTTTTGTGACCTCCTTTTCTTCACATGACAAAATATCCTGAGCATCTTTTCATGCCAACTATAATGCCGTGAAGGCTTGAGACAAGGGGATGGATCATCATTTTATGTATTTATATAGATGAAAGTTATGCGTGTGTGTACACAATGGAAATTTCAAACCAGAGTGGAGGGTATAATGAAAAGTCCCCTCCATTCCCATCCCCACCCCCCAAACTCTTCTTTCCAAGGCAAAACAGTAATATAGAGCTATTCCGGAGCAATGTGATTCCCGGCTGTGGGAGAGCTGGGTGTGGAAGACAGTGGTGTAAAGGTAGCCAAAGGCTCTGCCCCACACACACAGAAAGTGAAAAAGATGCCAGAGCTGACGTCTGAAGATCCCACCATCAAGTCACCCTTTAAGAGCCTCTACAGGGCTGTTATGACTCTGGTCCCAGAGTCATGATTCACTTGACAGATAACACACCCACACACATGCTTTTTTGTCTAGTGAAATCATTCCTGTCCATTGGACTCCCCCCAAGAGGAGGCATGGAAGCTGAGCCCTCCAGGACAACAGCCACGGGATGCCTGTGGCTGCTTACATTTAAATTAGTTAAAATGAGAAAGTCATCAAAATCATAAAGTCTGGCACCCCCTCTCCTGTACCCCCTCAATGTCAATGAGCAGCATGTGACTCCAGGCACAGACCCCAGGACAAAAGGCCCTGCTGTCCAGGGGCTGAGGGACTGGAGGGAGGGGTGCTACAGAAGCCCGGGGTCCTAGCACAGTGCCTGTGGTCGGCTCAGCCCCGGACTCTGTCTTTGAAATCAATCTGCCACCTCTGCACTCGCTTGTTTTGTGGAAGCATTTAGGAGTCCCGGGCAGGTTCCTAAATGTGGAACCATTTAGGAGTCTAGGGCAGGTAAGCAAGGCTAGCAGGAAGGGATGCCTGCGGCAGGAACACCCACCTCCAAATTCCAAACCCACTTCTCCTCCGCAGTCTGACCCTCAGACAGCTTTCAAGGACCTGATCCTCGTCCCCTAGAAGCTCAAGACCTTCTTCCCCTCAGTCCCAAATCCTAGCTGGAGTCACATGCTCAGACCAGAACTGGATATGCCCACCTGCTGGAGGCACTTCCAGGGACCCCCAAGTCCCTGGGTACCAGCAGCCCTCGGAGAAAACTGGCTTTATCACAAAAGTCACACTGAGCTCTTAGGTGAGGGATTAACTCAGAAGAGAGGGCATCAGGCACTAAAACCAAACTCAAATAGCTTCAGAACACACCAGCAGCAGCAAAAGAGAAATTACCCCAGGTTTCTCCCAGCGGGAATGTGACAGGGGTACCTGCACTGGGTCCGAAGCACCAATAAGGCAGCAGCTCACTGGAGTGTAAAGCTGCCACAGGCTGTAAGAGAACAGGGGAAACCAGATAGATACCTCTCACAAAACCCAGAGCAACCCAGTGCCTCCTCCAGCAGCTCACACACACACACACACACACACACATGCCTACACTCAACAGAGAGTTTGTTTTTGTGGCAAACAAAACACACCCTGGGAAAAGTTCCACGGAGAAATTCTCTTCTGAGTTTCAGCACAAGCCAAGCAGGTTTCAGAGAAGGTGAGGAATCAGAGAAGCACGTTTTTGCCATTTTCTACTTTTTTTCTGAGACGGGAAGAATAGAGGCAGGGCACAACCATTAAAAGAATGACGCAACCATGAAGAACACTGAACAACAAAAAACCCATTATAAGCTACTAGGCTTAAGATGGCAGAATATCCAGCTGCTGCAACCTTGAGCCTCATTATACGGACACTGTTAATATATTAGCTAAAGGACATGCCCACAGGCACCAGGAGGGATCTGAGGCTGACCACAAAAGGCCAAAAAGTGAGCGATGCCCCCAATTCCCAGAAATCCCCGTCTGTTATCCAAGACAGAATATTCCTCCCACTTATTAGTGTATGAAATTACCCAGCCTGTAAAAACTGACAACTCCATATTTTGGGATGGCTCCGACTTTCTGAGAGAAACGCAAGCCCTGGAGCCACTTCTCACCTTCTCAGACTGTCTATAGAATGTGCCACTGCTGTGCTGTACTCAGTGGTGTCCGACTTTCTGAGACCCTGTGGGCTGTAGCCCGCCAGGCTCCTCTGTCCATGGGATTCTCCACGTAAAACATACAGAGTGGGTTGCCATTTCCTACTCCAGGGGATCTTCCCGACCCAGGGATCGAACCAGCATCTCCTGCATCTTCTGCACTGGCAGGCAGATTCTTCACCACTGCAGCACCTGGGAAGCCCTCCGTAGAGTGTGTATCTCCCTAAATAAATCTCCTTTCACTTTACTATGGCTAGCTCTTGAATTCTTTCCTGCAGGAGGCCGAGGACTCTCACTTGGCAGCCTGTCCCAAGGACTCACCTGAGACCTGAGATATAACCATCCTCTCATACCCCGTTTTTCCTACACATCCCCATTTTCCCTCTTTCCTGTCCTGCCTGCCATCCTCCCAGCTCCAAGCCAAGTGAATTGCACCAAAGGCAGCTTGGATGCCTTTGAAAGCTCAGGGTTCACCAACTCCACAATCCCAGAGCTGTCTGGACTGTGGAGAGAAAGGAATGCGACTCACAGTGCTGCTCAGCATCACAGGGGCCAAGGTAGGCATGCTCACCCCGGGTGCAGCAAGGTGTGTGCGTGCCGAGTCACTTCAGTCGTGTTTGACTCTGGGCGACCCTATGGACTGTAGCCCACCAGGCTCCTCTGTCCATGGGGATTCTCCAGGCAAGAACACTAGAGTGGATTGCCATTTCCTAGGAGCAATTAAAGAAGATCTGGGAGCGTCCCCTGCTTCCCCTTCCTTCCCCCTTGTCCTGGTGGTGGCCAGTGAGGCTGGGTCCCTGGGGATAGAGAAGCCTGTGGGAGAGAGCCTACAAGGTTCAAGATGCTGAATGCGATGATTAAAAGTTACCAAAAGTTCAGATGAAGTTGAAGTTTGGCGCCCCCGTATCCCAGTTCACGCACTAGTTCCCAAGACTTTAAGTCAAAGCACTGGCTTGGGTGACACTGGGAACATCAGCCTTCTGTTGGGCAACCAGGGGGAAACAAGACCCAAGGGTCTGTCTGTCCATCTGTCTGAATGGAGAAACCAGCTCTTGGCCGGAGCAATCCTTGCCAAGGAGGTTGAGTACAGAGGCCATTGGGTGCGTGTGACTCACAGATGCATTTGGTTTGTCTGATTGATAGAGTATTGATAGAGTATTTTAAAATTTGAATCAGTTGCCAGCCATTTAAAGATCAAAAAATCTTACCAGAGAAAACTCTAATTTGAAAAGATACACGCACCACAGTGTTCAGAGCAGCACTGTTTACAATAGCCAAGACATGGAAGCCAACCAAGTGCCCATCAACAGAAGATTGGCTTAAGAAATGTGATATATAGATATATAGATAGTAATACTGCTGCTAAGTCACTTCAGTCGTGTCCGACTCCGTGTGACCCCATAGACGGCAGCCCACCAGGCTCCCCCGTCCCTGGGATTCTCCAGGCAAGAACACTGGAGTGGGTTGCCATTTCCTTCTCCAATGCATGAAAGTGAAAAGTGAAAGGGAAGTCGCTCAGTCGTGTCTGACTCTTAGCGACCCCATGGACTGCAGCCTACCAGGCTCCTCCATCCATGGGATTTTCCAGGCAAGAGTACTGGAGTGGGGTGCCATTGCCTTCTCCGATATATAGTAATAAATATATATATATATACAGTAATAATATATACATATTATTCAGCCAGAAAAACAGAATGAAATAATGCCATTTGTACAACATTGAAGGACCTACAGAGTTCTATACTAATTGAAGTCAGTCAGACAGAGAAAGACAAATACCATATGACATCACTTATATGTGGAATCTAAAAAGTGATAAAAATGAACTTATTTACAAAACAGAAACAGACTCACAAACATGGAAACCAAACTTATGATCACCAGAGGGTAAAGAAGGGGAGGTATAAATTAGGAGTTTGTGATTAGTAGATACAAAGCACTATATAATATAAAAATAGGTAGACAACAAGGACCTACTGTATAGCACAGGGAACTATATTTAGTATCCTGTAATGAACTCTAATCTGAAAAAAAAAAATTTTATATATGTATACATGGTGGTGGTTTAGTCACTAAGTCGCGTCCGACTCTTGTGACTCCATGCACTGTAACCTGCCAGGCTCCTCTGTCCATGGGATTAAGCAGGCAAGAGTGGGTAGCCATTTCTTTCTCCAGCAGATCTTCCCAACCCAGGATCAAACCTAGGTCTCCTGCATTGCAGGTGGATTCTTTGCTGACTGAGCCACCAGGGGAACCCATATATTTCTATATCTATATCTGCACCTTTGGGTTCACCTGCTGGCTAGAGAAGTGGCTGGCACCTTGTAGCTGTGCCTGTACCCTCCACAGCCCCCCACTCCCTCTGACTCCCCAGCTTGCAGCTGCTGTCAAGGCCCTTCATCTCAGCTGTGGCTGTGACTTTAACACTCCCAGCCGGCTTTACTTGTGCGTCATCTCTCTAAGCAATGGGCTGTGCCCCCGTCCTAACGCATCTGGGTAGAGGCTGCACCCAGGGCATAAAGAGGCCATGGCCATTTCAAGACAAGACACCTTGTTTTCAGTTTCTTGGTATTAATATATGGGGCCCAGAGATTCACAAATTCTTTTATGTTTTCCTCTAATTTCCAAAGTGTCCATTACTGGGGAGGGGGGAATATGTATCTTCTCTTAAATTGCTTGCGTTTGTCCTGGAAAGGTTGTGTTTTCACATCCAAAAGTTTGGATCTAGCATCGAACCTGGGCCCCCTGAGTTGGGAATCCAGAATCGTAGCCACTGGACCACCAGGAAAGTCCCTCCCTTCTTATTCTTGAAGACATAGCCCAGAAGTTAGACGGTATGGGAAGCCTTCTCTGACAACCCTCTCAGAGTACCAGGCAGGGCACTAGGCCTGGGGATGCAGAGGAGAGTTAAGCCACAGTCACTGCCAGAGTCAGGTAGGCTGATGGTGAGGACAGCCACAACAACTGGCTGGCGGAGTACAGAGGGATCAGCACAATAAATGGGGTACAGCCTGTGGGCTGGGGGGCACATGAGAGAATCATCTCCCCCTGTTGTGGGAGACTTCCAGGAGGGCCTCCTGGAATAAATGACCCTTTAGATAAGACCAGGAAGGCAGGCCAGATTTAGCCAAGCAAGGATGGGTGCCACTGGCCGGGACTTGTCCAGTGTCCTACTAGCCAGATATGTTCAGATGTGGCAAATCAAGAACCACATGGCACAACCATAAAAGCAGAACAAGCCGAACACTTGGTGCCTCTCACCCACGACAGGCTGTATTAGACACACTCATCATGCCCATTCCGTCCCCTCCTGTGGGTACTGTCCTCTGCACCCCCATTTCTAGTAGGAAGAAGAAGGAAACACACAGACCAGCAAAAAACCCTGGCCAGGCTGAGTGGCCTCAAGGGCTGGTTGATGGCCGTCAGGAGCAACCACCGGTAGGAAGGACCCCAGAAACCAGGCAGCCCCAGGACCCCGGGAGGCTGGTGTTCCTGTGTTCGAATCCCTGCCAGGACCAGGAAGCTTTGACTTGACCCTCCCTCTGGATCATTCTGCTCTTCTTCCCACCATGAAAAGAGAAAGAGATCCTCAAACAGATTGTTCCTTGTAAAATTCCCTGGTGGAAAGGCACACACTAAAACTGTCAGCCAAAAATTGGTATTTAATTATCCGCACTTTCCAGTTATTTATTCTCCACTCCCCGCCCCCCGCCCCAATGATTCTCATCCGTTCTGCAGTACTGCACACAGCAAAAGACACCTCTCTCTCAGAACAGACTTTGCAGATCACATTTCTTGGGGCCCTTTCCATACAGTACTCCTGCTGCTGCTAAGTCGCTTCAGTCGTGTCCGACTCTGTGCGACCCCGTGCGACCCCATAGACGGCAGCCCACCAGGCTCCGCCGTCCATGGGATTTTCCAGGCAAGAGTACTGGAGTAGGTTGCCATTTCCTTCTCCAATGCATGAAAGTGAAAAGTGAAAGGGAAGTCGCTCAGTCGTGTCCGACTCCTAGCTACCCCACAGACTGCAGTCTACCAGGCTCCTCCGTCCATGGGATTTTCCAGGCAAGAGTACTGGAGTGGGGTGCCATTGCCTTCTCTGTCATGGAATTAAAATTATTCATGAAATTCTACAAGAAGTATGTCTAGCATTTGCCAATTTGCCAATAAGTAGAGCAACCTTTCTTTGTGCATGTTTTCTCCCCAATCTCCACCAGAGGGAGCCAGCAGGTCCTGTTTGGACAAGCTTCTCTGCTTACACCCTCATGGACGCAAAGAGAAGTTGGAATTAGAGTTCTGGGCCCAGTAAACTAAGCTGGCAGTTCCTGAACTTTCTGATATGCAGAATTCTGAGGAACACCACAATTTGGGGAAAACTTATTTCAAGGAAACAGGAGGTGACCACCTGTTCTTGAAAAAAATGAGATGTGGAAAATGAAGTTTTCTATTCATTGCCATCTATAATTCCACCGAATCTATTTATTGAACACTTTCATTCTGAAAGGCTTCCCAGGTGGTGCAGTGGTAAAGAATCCGCCTGCCTAAGCAGGAAATCCAAGAGACTCAGGTTCCTCCTGGGAAGGTCCCTGGAGGAGGAAGTCACAACTCACCCTAGCATTCTTGCCTGGAGAATCCCATGGACAAAGGAGCTTGGCAGGCTATAGTCCATGTGGTCGCAAAGAGGCCATGTGGTCGCACATGACTGAGTGACTGAGCATGCACACACACACATTCTGAAGGCTATGATAAAATAATAATTCTTATCAATACATGGTAACCAGAAATTGTGGTATTTTAAGGGACACGTCAATCTGATTCAGTTATTTTTAAAATATTAGGTGGCTCTCGTTTTGTGTTCAAGAGGTGGTACTTAATGCCACGCTGAGAGGCATTGAGAATAACCAGGTTAAGAGACCAGAAGTCCTAAGTATTTTTAGACCAAGGAATTGTATGGACCATAAGGAAGATTTACTTGGTGGCAGAGTGCTAGCTGATCTTGAACGGGGCCTTGGAGACAGGCCAGGTGGGGAGCTCTGGTCGCCTTCCAGTGGTGGAGAGATGGGGGCCTGACCTGGGGGAGAACAGCAGGGAAGGAAGGGCGAGATTTATGAAGGAGTCATTGACAAGGCCCAGTTCCTACTTGAAGAGGTGGAAATGGGAAGGGATGGGAGCGAGCCAGGAGACAGACTCAAAACTGTTTGTGGTTTGGGACAGGAGTGGCAGGGGAATAACAATTCACTCTGAATTCAGCACCTCAACTAATCCCCATGGTTTAATCACAGCAGCACTCACATACATTTGAAAAAGAGTAGAATGTTTATGTGTGAAATATTATATATTTGGTCTACATCAAGGCTTGTTGCATAGGTCACAGGCCCCTTGCAATATTTCTGTAGCATCTTCTGCCCCACTATAAGCTCTTTGTCACAGAATGTGAAGAATATAAATGTGTGATGATAAAGAGACATTCTATGCCTTAAGTACTTTGGCCATCTGATGGGAAGAACTGACTCATTTGAAAAGACCCTGATGCTGGGAAAGATTGAGGGCGGGAGGAGAAGGGGACGACAGAGGATGAGATGGTTGGATGGCATCACCGACTCAATGGACATGAGCTTGAGTAAACTCTGGAAGTTGGTGATGGACAGGGAAGCCTGGCATGCTGCAGTCCACGGAGTCGCAAAGAGTTGGACACGACTGAGCAGTTGAACTGAACTGATGCTTTAAGTCTATCAGCAAAGGAATTGCCCAGCAATCTTGTTCCACTGTAGCAGAAATGGGGAGCATCCCTATGTGGGCTGAGCTGGGGTTGGGCTGACCCAGGCAGCCTTCGAATTCTGTGCCTTGGGTAAATTCATATCTTCAGACTTTTCCATCTCCCATAAGTCCAAGTTCCTCATGTGAAACAGACCTTCTCACTCCACTGAACTCTTGTGGCCTAACGTGTAATCAAGGGGGGTTAGAATGACGGGACTGTGAGCCACACAGATGACTCTCCTCCTTCTCCAACACTGCCTTGCCAGGACACTCTGGCATAAGAACTACCCCCTCAGCAGGGCTTCCTGAGGCCAGATGTGGGGGATTTTCTGCAGAAATCTGCAATCCAGCCATGAATAATCACAATTGAGCAAGAGGTGAGCTCCAGACAGTCACATCTGAGTCCATCTCAGTAACTAAAACAAGTCTGCTTCTTGGCGTGGGAAGCTGCATGCATGAGAAACCAGGAAGCCTTCGGGACAGCACCAAAGGCCAGCTAAAGTCACCAGGACAAATCATAGCACAGGCCTCATAGCAGAAGTGTGCCTCACTCCAATGAATGTGAGCATTTGTTGAGAACAAAGATCATCAGGCACTGTAGATGGTGCTGTGAGGGTCTGAGAGATACACCTTCTTGGCGAGAACTTTCACCTAGGAGCAGAGAGAGAGGAGCCCAGCCATCCTGTTGTCTCCCTAACTGTCTTAGCCATTCTTTGGCCTCCCGCTCAGCCAGCCACTGTGTCTGGCACACAGACGCTCCCCAAATGTCTGGTGTTTATTACACATAAAATGCAAGAGGCAGTCACGCTGTTGCCCTGCTTTGAGGTCCATTTCCAACAGGGTTTCTCAGCAGTGGTGGTACTGACCTGTTGGGCCAGATTGCTCCTTATTTTGGCTGTCTTATGCACCAGAGGGCCCTTAGATCCCATTACATGTCAGCCGTACCTCCCTTCTCAGCTGTGACAACTAAAGGTGTTTTCAGTCATTGCCCAACGTCACCCATTGGGAATCACTGGGCTACAGGCTTTACTTCATCATCCCAGCACCTCATTGTTCTTCCAGAGCCCTGTGTTCTGGGGTTTCTCTACCCTGTTTCTTCTGAAAACTATGCTTCCTGAAATCTATCACTTCAGAACGTTATTCTCTGTTTTTCAAAAGGCTGATCAATGAATAGGAGTGAATTCAAATTAAATTGTTCATGGATACAGGTGTTGGTGGCTCCCTCACCCACACTCACTCCCACCATCCTTCATTTGTCACTGAAACATCTCAGTAGGGACCACCTGGGGTCAATCATATGACACGCTGAGCTTCTCACGACATAAATACCCGGATGGCACAAGGGGGCCACAACAAGGGCCCCTGAACAAAAGCGCTACAGTAAGCCCCTGAGCCCTTGAACTACGGCTCCCCCGACCAGCCTGTTCCACCTGCCAGAAACACAGGGCCCAGCACCACGGCCTAGGCCACCTCACAGAGACCATCTACTCCTTCCAAGACCTTAACTCCATGACTTAAAATGAGGGAATTTTTGGCTACCTCTTGACCTGGCCCTGAAACCAGTTTTCCAGATTCCTATGTATTCTGCACCTCACCTCCTGCTGCAAGGGCCAGCCTAGTGAGCTAAAGTGGGCTATGTGAGCTCAAAGCCCCAAACTCTGATTTTCAAGCATTTCCACTGAGATCCACTGGATGATGAGGTGAGGATGACTTCAACACAGCCCTATTGTTGGTTTTGGTGGGGAGTTGAGGGGCGGGGGGTGTGGACTCTGGGGTCAAAAGAGTCGGCCACAACTTAGAGACTGAACAACAACAAGGGCTCCTCGTTGCAGTTCCTAGGCTTAGCTGCCCCGTGGTACGTGGGAACTGATCAGGGGTCGAACCCGAGACCCCTGGGTTGGAAAACAGGTTCTTAACCACTGGACCTCCAGGGAAGTCCCAAAGTAACCCTATCCTTCTTCTAAAAGGACAGAGGGACGGGATGGAGAGAAAAGGGAGTGCCCCAGGTCTGCAGAAATGACTCTCAGAAAAGCCAAAGTGCAGGTTCCCTTCCAGAGTTCTGTGCGTTTCTCCTCTCCCCAGCATTGACTGTGACACGGAGCCATCTCTCAGACCCTGTCCCAGTTACTGACAGTGAGTCAGCTCAGCCCAATGACTCTAATTCAAAGCTTATTCACAAATTATAATTTTAGTACAATAGGGCACAGCTTTAAATAAGAGTTATGAGAAACCCACCCACCTATGACACGCCAGCCGGCTGCTCATCTCCCAACTTTGGGTGGACATTCGGTTAGTCATAGAGAAGCATCTGGGCCCAGCTCACTCCTCTCCCTATTTTTTGTATCTCTAGACATTTTACCAAACAGACACTGAGTCAGAATAAGTGGGTTTAGCAATTAAAATCCACGTGGAGGCTGCCTCGAGAAGCATTTGGTAGATTTGGAAATAAATATTCCTCCAGGGAAAATCAAACATTCATTGTAAAAACCTGAATGTAATATCTGCATGAAGACAAGCTTGAGCTATTACCGCATCATCTCTTTCTCCTTCAGCCAGGGGCATAAAGGACTTCCATTCACCTGGAGGGAAAGCTGAGCAACTTAAAGACCTCTAAGACATTCTGCCCAAGGAAGCAACAATTTGCTTCTGAATAAACGCATTTCCATTGGGAAATTTGTTTGCCACGGAGCACCTCCAGACACCTGTCTCATCCCGCTAAACCCAGGGTGTCAAAACAAGGAGTCAGGCAATCTGAACACACCTGATTGCCAGTGGATATGCGCCTTCAGTCTCTGAGAGCTCACACCTGAGATGTTTCTGTATTCTGAATGTCGCCATGAGGACAAAGCAGGTAGTGGGAAGCCCTATGCAGAACCTTCTCCCAGCACAAGATGTGGGGAGAAACCTACCATTGTGCCCAGAAGTCGTTCCTCCAGGACAGGGAGCTCCTATAGCTGCCAGCTTGCTTTAGCAGGAGGTGGTTAGAGCCCTGTAATAAGATGGAGGCAGTCCTCTCTTTAGATGAGAATTACAGGAGATCTCTCTTCTGTAAACTTCCTGGACCACAGACTGCACCTCCCACCCCCAGCAGCTGGTGCCAACATCTGCCACCCAGGATCCAGGCAGATCAATCCACGCACTCACATACACACCACACACACACACACAAAACACACACACCCAGAAGCCTTGTTACAGAGGCTGCCACAGCCTCCTGCTGGTGTTACAGCTCCCATCTAAGACTGTGGGTTGACAGTCCCAGGTGGAGCAGGGCCTGTAGAGAGGATATCTGCCACCACAAAGCCACATCACTTCACCTGTCAGTCTTGACAAGGGATTTCTCATTCTTCCGTCTACATGTCCAGAGTGGCACTCGAGGCTGGCAAAGTGTCTGGGCTGGGACTGGCTCCAGCTCTCGGCACCGTTTCGGTGAGGCCCTAGGAGACTCAGAGGAATGCATGTGTCCCCACGTGTCCCAGGCTGGTTGGACTCCAAGCCAGTGGTTCCTAACGTGTTTTAAGATCACAGACCCCTCTGTGAAACTGATAAAAACCAAGACCTCTTTCCTGGGAAAAATACAGTTTTGCACAAAATTGATCAATATGGTTTCAGAGGGTTCACAGAACCCCTGAACACACCCTGAACCTCGAAAAGCTTCTTCCCTGGTCACTGAATTTCAAAGCAAGAGGGCCTTGACTAAGCACCTTGCAGCGGCCCAGCTCCAGGTGGCTTCCCTGAAACCATGCCTCTCACTGGGGTAAAGCAGTTGTGTTGGCCAAGGGGGAGGGGAGGCCTGTGGAGCAGGAACTCTGGGTCACCTTCGTCTAGTGTGTGCAGTGGGTTACCGCTGTGACAGCTGCGCATGGAGCGCTTACTACATGCCAGGCCATGAGCGCTCTCTGAAACATCTCATCCCTCACCTTGTGCGACAAGCCTATACCGCAGGATCATTGTCTCCACTTTACAGGTGAGGACACCGAGGCTCAGAGAGGGCGAGTAGCCTTCCCAGCAATGTCCACCTGCTCCCAGGCAGGACTGCCAACACCCTTGGTGCCCATGGGATTGCCCCAGGCCCAGTCAGCCTGAGCAAATGCCTTTCATTTTTTTATAAAATTTTTTCTCTTTAAATTTTATTTAATTTTTATTTTTATTAATTTTTAAAATTGAAGTATAGTTGCCATACAATGTTATATAAGTTACAGGTGTACAATATAGTGATGCACAAATTGTAAACATTATGTTCCATTCATTATAAAATATTAGCTGTATTTCCTGTGTTGTACAGTATATCCTTGTGGCTTATTTTATGCATAATAGTTTGTACCTCTTAATCCCCTACCCTTATATTTTCTCTCCCCACTTCTCCCCACTGGTAACCGCTAGTTTGTTCTCTATACCTGTGCATCTGCTTTTTCGTTGTTGTTGTTATACTCACTAGTTTATTGTATTTTTTTAGATTCCACGTATAAGTAATATAATTTATTATTTTTCTTTTTCTGTCTGGCTTATTTCACTTAGCATAATACCCTCCAAGTTTACCCCTGTTACTGCAAATGGCAAATTTTCATTCTTTTTTATGGCAGCAAATGTCTTTCTAGAAACTAGTAGGAACAAACTAAAATCCCAAAGCACTTGGTGAAGGAACTGCTATGAATGTTGGCTCCATTTGTTTGCTTCATTTTCATGTGCCTTTTTATTTCTTGTTTGGAGGTGAAAATAAACAGGCCACTTTGAGGAGGTGTATGGCCATTAGCATTACTGATGCCATTGTGGGCCCATTCAGTTCCTCTTGTCCTTCGACTGACCCCACCTTAGGGCTGTACTGTGTAGTAAATCTCTTTTCAGTCATCTAGGGCTTTGTAGTTAATAGATATTGTTTAATGGTCATTAGATCCAGGTGGCCTCTATGCTCTGTTAGTCTGCAAACA
The DNA here is from genome assembly GCF_055505025.1 of Bos grunniens. Lineage (NCBI taxonomy): Eukaryota > Metazoa > Chordata > Mammalia > Artiodactyla > Bovidae > Bos > Bos grunniens. Next base: position 43,910,545 of record NC_141175.1, read on the forward strand.
ATGATGAAAACATTTGTTGACCTGTTCTCAGCACCCACAAGACTAGTTACCCATTCATAAATCTTGACTTAGGAATACACGTCCTGTTTCTAAGCACACACCCCCATACCCTAGATTAGCTATAAAGTTGCCCCCATGACCCCTTAGGGGTGGGGAATGCAGTTGTAAATGCTTCCAGACCCCACCTGTGAGTAAGTAACCCCATAATAAACTGACCCTTTGGTTATATAGAGCTGCCTGCTTCATTTTTTTGGTCTCAAGATTGGTTTGATTTGCACTTCCCTCCACCCTGCCAACAGCTGACTCAGTCTGAATTTGTGATGGAACTACAGAAAACACCAACTTATTAATATCTTATACAGAGAAGATGTGGATCTGATGAACAACAAGAACTTAGATCAATATGGAAGTTGATTACTGATAGAATATTGGCTATAGTTAGAATCTAACATCTGCAGGAATTTTTGGAGGGGACCATGACTTGCAGTTTCTGACTGGAGATGGAACCTGTGCCCTCCCCAGGGAAAGCGAGGAGTCCTAACCACTGGACTGCCTGGAAATTCCCTGTGGGAGTTTTCTATATTGAAGAATAGATTTACAATATTGTGTTAGTTTCAGGTGTACAGCAAAGTGAGATAAATACACACACACACACACACACACAAATACACGGGCTTCCCAGGTGGCGCTAGTGGTAAAGAACCTGCCTGCCAATGCAGGAGACATAAGAGATGTAGGTTTGATCCCTGGGTTGGGAAGATCCCCTGGAGGAAGACATGGCAACCCACTCCAATATTCTTGCCTGGAGAATCCCATGGACAGAGGAGCCTGGTGGGCTGCAGTCCACAGGATTGCAGAGTCTGACCCAACTGAAGCGACTTAGCTTGCATGCACGCATGCACATACATACTCACAAATATAGATACACATACACTTTCAAATATCAGTTACCAAGCAAGCTTGATGAGGTCATTAGAGGAACAAACGTTAGAGGAGTGACTCCTCTGTGCCTGGCCCTGTGCAAAGCCCTGGATAGACAGAGATGAATCAAGCAAGGTCTGGTCTACCCTGAACACAGCATCTGGCAGCGGAGAAGGGGAAGGCATAGGATTCGCTGGAATAACAACGTGATAACTGATTTACCAGTGAAAGGACACAGGTGCCAAGGGCCAAAGAGCAGGAAGTGAGTGATGCCAGGTGTCCAGGATTCAGAAGGGGCTAAGACAGGGCATCCTGGGCAGGGGCCCAGGGCAAACTGAGACCAGAAGGTGACCTGCCAGGAGCATGGACTGGCTGCTGGGCAGGAAGACCTACAGGTTTAAACTAGAAAAGGAAGGCAGGGACCAGATTATGAAGGCTTCTGTTATCTATGAGAAGTCATTAAGAGATTATTTCGGTGGGAAAAGAACTTGATCACATTTGCATTGTAGGAAGATGACTTTGGCAGCAGCATGAAAGGAATCTGACTGGAGAATCAGGAAGCAGAAAATGGGATAGAAAATTGCTCTGACCATTAAGTCAAGGATGAGGAGGCTGCATTTCAGTTCCAGGCGGTCTTCACAAATGAACATTCATACAGAAAGCCAACAGGGTCTGACAACAGGTTGGATGTTGACAGACAAGGCAGAGAGCAGAAAAAGAAATATCTCTGAGGTTTCTAAGCTGAGCAGTTGGTAGATGGTGATTCGGCTCAGAGAGAAAGGAGACAGGAGTGGAAGAATCTGTTCTGGTGAGGAGACAGGGAGGGTGAGTTACATTGCGGATAGGTTGATTTGGAAGTGACCAAGAAAGGATTAGAGCAGGTAAGCCATCTGCAAATCACAGCTTTAGAGGTTTGTAGGTATGAAGCATGAACAAAAAGAGGCAAGAACTAAGGAGAGCAAGAATGTCAAGAATATTAGTATTTAAAAGGCGTTCAAGGAAAGAAGAGCCAGCAAAGGAGACCTGAGTGTGAATAGTTAACTGCACGTTGTGGACAAGACACCTTCCAAGAAGGAGAGTCAAGTATTGAAATCTGCCAAGAGAAGGACAGACCTAAAAGGAAGTCCCTGGATCAGGCAGTTGGAAGTTCCTGACTGACTCCTCCATTTCAGCAGAACCTCAGGGGACTGCGAGTGGAGGCAGAAAGTTTTCACTACTCTCTAAAGGATGTTGGCCAAAAACAGGAGAGTGGTCACCCACCCTCATGATAGAACTTTTGCTTTTCTGTAATGTGTGATCTAGTACATGGCAGGTTATGTGACCCCACCAGACTCACCGGCTGACACGTGTTAGAGCAAGGTGAGAGAAAGAGGCATGTACACGGCAGGGCTGACATCCGGAACTTGCTGACGTTGATGCTGATGGCCAGCATTCCCAAGTATTGTAGCTAGGGACTTAAGCGATCCTGAGAGGTGGGGTGTAGCCTAAACGGTCAATATGAAGAGGAGATCAGTCTGCTAGGAAACAGGAAACCAAGAGTGAAACTGGCAAAGGTTCTGTTACTATTAATTTCAACAATACCTAGTTGGAGGTTCTGGGAAGCACGCATTTTTAGACACATCTGATGAGGATTTAAATTGAAACAATCATATCAACAAGTAAGCAAAATAGAACAGATAAGCCAAAAACACCTTTAAAAGCTTGTGTGATGTTGTGATTTATACTGGATGGCATCACTGACTCGATGGATGTGAGTCTGAGTGAACCCCGGGAGTTGGTGATGGACAGTGAGGCCTGGCGTGCTGCGATTCATGGGGTCGCAAAGAGTCGGACACGACTGAGCGACTGAACTGAACTGAACTGAGTCTTTGGTCAGTTCCTGGCACAGAGCTGCTAAACTCCTTAGAATTTCCTAAGTGTTGAGATAGATCCTGATGTCATTTCTTATATTAATGAGTGTCCTGTGGAAAGCTTCTAGGTTATCTAAGCACCCAGGCTAGTTACCAGGGGAACCAACCCTGTGACTAGAGAGGAAACCTTCTGGGAGGAGAGAGGGGCTGGAGGTTGGGTTCAATCACCAATGGTTGATGATCTAATCAATCATGACTAGGTAATGAGTCCTCCATAAAAACGCAAAAGGACAGATCTTTCAAGTTGGTCGTCACCTGGAGGTGTTGTGAGAACATGGAAGCTCTGTGACCATGCCCTAGGCATCTCTTCCATCTGGTTGTTCCTGAGTTATATCCTTCCATAATAAACTGGTAACCTAGTTCAGTTCAGTTCAGTCACTCAGTCATGTCCGACTCTTTGGAACCCTATGAACCACAGCACGCCAGGCCTCCCAGTCCATCACCAACTCCCGGAGTCTACCCAAACTCACGTCCATTGAGTCGGTGATCCCATCCAACCATCTCATCCTCTGTCAGCCCCTTCTCCTCCTGCCTTCAATCTTTCCCAACATCAGGGTCTTTTCAAATGAGTCAGCTCTTCGCATCAGGTGGCCAAAGTATTGGAGTTTCAGCTTCAACATCAGTCCTTCCAATGAACACCCAGGACTGATTTCCTTTAGGATGGACTGGTAGGATCTCCTTGCAGTCCGAGGGACTCTCAAGCGTCTTCTCCAACATCACAGTTCAAAAGCATCAATTCTTTGGCGCTCAGCTTTCTTTATAGTCCAACTCTCATATCCGTACGTGACCACAGGAAAAACCATAGCCTTGACTAGACGGACCTTTGTTGGCAAAGTAATGTCTCTACTTTTTAATATGCTGTCTAGGTTGGTCATAACTTTCCTTCCAAGAAGTAACTGTTTTTTAATTTCATGTCTGCAATCACCATCTGCAGTGATTTGGGAGCCCAGAAAAATAAAGTCAGCCACTGTTTCCACTGTTTCCCCATCTATTTGCCATGAAGTGATGGGACCAGATGCCATGATCTTCGTTTTCTGAATGTTGAGTTTTAAGCCAACTTTTTCACTCTCCTCTTTCACTTTCATCAAGAGACTCTTTCACTTTCATCAAGAGACTCTTCTTCACTTTCTGCCATAAAGGTGGTATCATCTGCATATCTGAGGTTATTGGTATTTCTCCCGGCAATCTTGATTCCAGCTTGTGCTTCATCCAGCCCAGCGTTTCTCATGATGTACTCTGCATAGAAGTTAAATAAGCAGAGTGACAATATACAGCCTTGACATACTCCTTTCCTGATTTGGAACCAGTCTGTTGTTCCATGTCCAGTTCTAACTGTTGCTTCCTGAACTGCATACAGATTTCTCAGGAGGCAGGTCAGGTGGTCTGATATTCCCAATCTCTTGAAGAATTTTCCACAGTTTGTTGTGATCCACACAGTCAAAGGCTTTGGCATAGCCAATAAAGCAGAAATAGATGTTTTTCTGGAATTCTCTTGCTTTTTTGATGATCCCACGGATGTTGGCAATTTGATCTCTGGTTCCTCTGCCTTTTCTAAATCTAGTTTGAACATCTGGAAGTTCACGGTTCACATATTGTTGAAACGTGGCTTGGAGAATTTTCAGCATTACTTTGCTGGAGTGTGAGATGAGTGCAATTGTGCAGTAGTTTGAGCATTCTTTGGCATTGCCTTTTCCAGTCCTGTGGCTACTACTGAGTTTTCCAAATTTGCTGGCATATTGAATGCAGCACTTTCACAGCATCATCTTTTAGGATTTATCATTTTAGGATAAATTTTAGGACATTTTAGGATGTATCATTGTAGACTTTTTCTATTTAAATGTATGTATACTTTAAAAAGTCATTGAAATTTTTTTTAATTTTAGCTAAAGTGGAAGACTAGATCAGAGGTCAGCAAACATTTTTGGTAAAGGGTGGGATAGTAAATATTTTCAGCTTTGTGGACCATCACTGTTGTAATTATTCAGTTCTACCGCTGTAGTGTGAAAGCATCAGTAAATAATATGTAAACCAATAAACAGGGCTGTTTCCCAACAAAGCCTCATTTATAAACAAATAGTGGGCCAGACTTGGCTCATGGGCCAGAGTCTTCAGACCCCTGGACTTAGGTGAACAAATAAACAAACCAAAAAATGCCAGCTTCCTGAGCATGCTGGCCAAAGAATACAGCTTATTTGGTTCCTGTTTCATCAGCTTCAGTTCCAATGTCCATGTTTCTGGGTTGCTGTGTACTACCTTCTTCCTGTTCAACATCAGTCATGATCATTCCTTTTTACACACTGAGGTACCTGCCTTCAACCTGGAGTCCACATAACAAGTTCCACCCATCCACTGCTCATATCCAGGCTACCTGGATAAGGGACTCACACCAACCTACTGGAATCAGCCACCCTGGTAACAATAACTGAGTTCCTATGGTGTTTGGGGCACTATGCTTCTATTCCAACCTTATAGTAACTGTGATCAGGGCCCATGTCTTGTTCAACTCTGTATTTCTAGTGCCTGGCACGTACAAATCACTAGAGTTGAATAAATGAATGACCTATAAGCAAGTAAGGATCTGACTCTCAAGTATTGTGGCTTGGAAATGAACAAGATACTGACACATAGCACACAGTCAACAGAGATGTGTCTCCTTAGCATCTGCACACAACAAATTGTATAACAGCAACTGCAAGTGCCACAGTCATAGTGCTTTAGACAAATGTTCTTCAAAGTCCTATGTGAATTTGAATCACTTGAAATTTGTATTAAAATGCAGATTTTTATCCCGGAGTTGGGGATGGGGCCTGAGACTCCGTGTCTCTAGCAAGTTCCCAGGGAGGCCAACTTTATTGGCCCAAGTAGCAAGGTTACATCTCATAAGTAGGGGTTCCTGGTCTGCAGAGAGAAACAATATGTTTTTAAAAATGTATAGATAAAGCAGATACAATACGGGGAATACTAGGATTTTATCCAAAGCCTGGAGTTTGAAATAATGTGAATGACGCCATTCAGAGAATTGAGTCAGGGATTGAGTCACAAGAAATACAGCAACTCTGGGGTTGGAACCAGAAAGATAAATATTACATTCACCAATCCTAAGAGTGCATTTTTCCACATTTTAACATCTCTAAATCAGTGTGTCATGCTGTCACTGGTGGCCAGGTAGGTGGGTAATCATATCACAGTGTCATTTCCTGACACCATCAGGCACAGTTAGAAAAATGTTGGCATCAAAACTTGCAGAACGGATGTCAGTAGCTTGGGAGAAAATTCCAGAGACTACAGTGAAGCCCTCTTAAGACCTGCAACAACATCACAAAGGCAACTGATGGTGGAGATGGTGATGCTGTGTGGAAAACTAGAATTAAAAAGTGATCAGAGGAAATTCCCTGGTGGTCCAGTGGTTAAGACTCCAAGCTCCCAATACAAGGGGCCCAGGAAACTAAGATTCCCAAGTGCTGCAACTAAGAGTTCCTGTGCTGCAACTAAAGATCCCACGTGCCACAACTAAGACTCAGCACAGTCCAATTAAGTAATTAATTAAAATAATATCTTTTTTAAAAGTGATCAGATTAAAACATCCTGCAATTCAGTAGTGTTGATGGCTGCACAACCTCGTGAGCAAACTAAAAACCACTGAACTGTTCACTTGAAAAGGGATGAACTTTACAGTGTGTGAATTACAGCTCAATTTTTTTTGTTAAGTGGGGAAAACATTTGGGAAGATTGGAAGTACTCTGGAGATGGATGATGGTCATGGTCGAACAACATATGAATGTACTTAATGTCATCTAATTGCACACTTAAAGTTAAAAAGGTAAATTTTATGTTATGTATATTACCACAGTCAATTACGGAGAAGGCAATGGCACCCTACTTTAGCACTCTTGCCTGGAAAATCGCGTGGATGGAGGAGCCTGGTGGGCTGCCGTCTGTGGGGTCGAACAGAGTCGGACATGACTGAAGCAACTTAACAGCAGCAACACAATCATTAAAAACTGGAGGGGGAAAAAAATCCCACTGTAATACTCTTCCCCATCTACACACAAAACCATGTAATGACTCAGTCTTCAATCAAGAGTTCTATGCACAGTCTATGTGTGAGGATCCCTTTGTATTACAGGTGATTTAAGACTGAAAGGGGAAGGTAATCATTACAAGATAATCATTACTAATCTTCCATGATAGAGACTGGAAAGTAGAGGTAGATGCCAATTCTCTGTTGTGGCAAAACTCTAAAATCCTGGGTTGACCAGGAGAAACTTTGCCTGATAAAGCACCCCAGCTGATGCTGAAGGCAGAGTATGTGGCCCTCAGAAGACTCCTTTTACCTCTTCTCAAATTCTCTGTTGGCTCAGACAGTAAAGATTCTGCCTGCAATGCAGGAGACCTGGATTCGATCCCTGGTGGGGAAGATCCCCTAGAGAAGGGAATGGGAACCCACTCCAGTATTCTTGCTTGGAGAATTCTATGGACAGAAGAGCCTGGCAGGCTACAGTCCATGAGGTTGCCAAGAGCCAGACAACTGAGCAACTAACACTTTCACTTTTCTTTCAAATGACCATAGCAGGGGCCACACGCCAGAACCTAAAGGCCAGAAAGACCAGCCAGTAAGTATGATAGGGACAAAAAGTAGGCTTACAAAGGACTGGTCCCAGGTCTTCTTTCCAGAAACTGAGGACTGATTCCCCAAGATCCCTTCTTTGAAGGGTCCATACAGCAAGCTTCTGGAATATCTTTACAGCCAAATGGAGATAGGCATTCCCTCCCCAGTATTAAAACAACAGAGTTCCAGCTTGCATGTCCACCTGCAGTGAGCTCCCTACCAAACCAAGAACCAAGGTGAGAATGCGTGATGCTCACCAAAGAGACCAAATCACGCAATTCCCCCCAAACACCAGAAGATGAAAGTTTTTTTTAGTAAGTAAGTTAACCAAGATCAGAGTTGTCCGTTTGAAGTTACCTATGGGTGATAAATCTTCTCCAAGGACTTTATACAGCTTGATGTTTTAAAGTGTGCTAAATAGGCACTTCCCTGATGTCCAGTGGTTAAGAATCCACCTTTCAGTGCAGGGTAAATGAATTTGATCCCTCATCGGGGAACTAAGATCCCACATGCCAAGGGGAAAATAAGACCCCACACAGCGACTACTGAGCCTGTGTGGTCCAGAGGCCACATGTCACAGCTAGAGAGTCTGGGCACCACAACAAGGATCCCACATGATGCAACTAAGACCTGACACAGCCAAATCAATAATTTTTAAAAATATAATAAAATGTGCTAGATAATAGGAAGGAGTGTTACCAGGTCCCAGAGTCCACAAACAGCACTTAGCCTCTGCTTTGTAAGCTGCAAAAACAACCTCTCTACATCAACCATGGGCTGAACTGCTAGCATCTCTCCAAGGAAAATCTTTCCAGGGAAGCTGCCCCAGAAATTCCTATCAATTCCATAGATAACCAAGCTTAGGGCCTCCTGAGTTTTTTTGAGGCAATGAAATATTTATATTGAGTCTCACATTTCACAGGTTACTAGGTGGCATTTATAATTTTCATTTCTCATGTCCACTAATCTGGCTACACTTTGTTGATGCTTGACTGAAATAGACAGGTTGGTCAGTTTGCCTGTCCTAACCTTCACCCCTTTTTCAGAGGGTTGGTATGATGCTCATTCCCCAAAATATGAGATTTTGACACATAAACCCCAGCTAGTCACAATTTGAAGTTTTACATTTTTTCTTGTTAAATTTTCATCTCAGTTTAGGCTAATCATTCTCATTAATAGTGTTCAATATCTAGTATATTAGCCCTCCCTCCCAACATTGAATCATCCAGATAATTGATCAACATATGTCTTCATCCAAATGACCTATGAAAATGTTGACTGTAGTAGTTAACAAAGAAAAAGGAAGTTATAGAAAAAAAAAAGAGAGGTAGATTGAATGTAAATAAGTTTGGGGACTATTTCAATCAATTTATTACATTGATATGATTCCTGTTTTGGATGCATAAGTTTTTTATATATGATATTTAAGAGGATATCTAAAAGTTCTTTTAATAAGCATTAAAAATCCTAAGTGACTAAAAAATAACGAGATCACTTAATTAGCATCTTTTTTTTCTTTTATTGGTACAAAACAGTGATGTATCTTGCATTCGATTGTCTTAGATTCAGTGAAATCTAGTAGGAGTTTGCCAGGCAGGCTCAGTGGGGTGAAACACTAGAAGTAGAGAAGGATGAAGTGCAAAGACATGGACCTCTCCAGGGGGCTGCCTGTTGATGCAGAGGCAATGTGACGGGAAGGGATAGGTGAGCATGGAAACGTAGGAGAGAATATTTTTCTCTCTCTCTCTTTTTTTTTTTTAGGAGAGAATTTTAAGAAGCAGTAGATCCCATACCATGAAATGAGGATTTTTATTCAGTAATGAAAATGGAATTGCAAATGTTTGTGTAAGAGAGCAATGAGGTAAGATAGATGTTTTCAAAAGATCACTCAGGTTCTGTGTGGGCAATGCTCAAACCTGCATCAGACAATTACAATGGTCCAGGAGCTGGACTCCTGGTGAAACATGCTAGGGATCCAAGATGAGGCAGTGACGATTGCAATGTGAAGGAACAACTCATTAGAGTTGCCAGGAATAGGTGGCCAGTTAAAAGTGGGAAGTGAAAGCCAGACAGTTCTAGATGACTGAAGGTTTCCAGTTAAAGGTTAGAAACTGGGGCATCCTGACTGGAAGTCAGCGTTCTCCCCCTTGAGACCAGACTTGGTCTTTTCTCGTCCTAAGAAGTAAGAGCCCACACTTACTTGAGGGCTGAGGGCATCTTTATGCTGATCACACTGGTTAGGGTAACTATTAAAGATCTCAGTCAACTCGCTGAAGCTTCATTTACACTCCAGAAATTGTCCGTTGGAAGGAGATATGTGAGCTCCTTGTTTTTGCACCTCAAGCACAGCACACTGGGCTTCTTGGAAATCAGTATTTAGGATTGGCTTTGTCGGGTTGGCCAAAAAAAAATTATTTTTTGGCTGCACCCTGTATGGTTTTCAGGATCTTAGTTCCCTGACCAGGGATTGAACTCAGGTCCGGTAGTGAAAGTGCTGAGTCCTAACCACTGGACCACCAGGGAACTCCCCGAGTCAAATATTCTCATAAACACTTGTTAACTTTTTGCCCTTCAACCCTAAAGATTCTTTTCAGGTCAAATTTCTACCACTTCAAGATGAACACTGTCTTTCTTCAGGTCCAAAAGGAGAGCTCAGACTCACTGCGCTAACTTCAGAAGAACTGCAAAGAAGCAGAGGGTGTGGCTGGTAGCTGACACCCCTCATCCATCCTCCAGGAGAAGAAGGCTCCTCTCACTCCCAAACCAAGCAATGGTGAGTTTACAAAGTGCGAGAGGGTTAGAAACAGAAGGGCAGAGTTGGATTTTGGAGTCTAAGAGACCTACGTCTCTGTTCTGCCATTTAACATCTGTGTGCCCTTACATCTTCAATTTAATCTCCAAGCCTCAGTTTGTCTTGAATAACACCCACTGCACAGGAGTTCTTGTGAAGATTAAATAAGGGCACACATATAAGCTGCTTAGCACAGTGTACTGGAGAAGGTGATGGCACCCCACTCCAGTACTCTTGACTGGAAAATCCCATGGATGGAGGAGCCTGGTAGGCTGCAGTCCATGGGGTCTCGAAGAGTCAGACACGACTGAGCGACTTCACTTTCACTTTTCATTTTCATGCATTGGAGAAGGAAATGGCAACCCACCCCAGTGTTCTTGCCTGGAGAATCCCAGGGACCGGGGAGCCTGTTGGGCTGCCTTCTATGGGGTCGCACAGAGTCGGACACGACTAACGTGACTTAGCAGCAGCAGCAGCAGCAGCAGCACGGTATACGCAAAAAAAAAAAAAAATGTGTAATAAGATTACTGTACATTGTTAATCAATTATACCCCAATATAAAATGGTTTTGTAATTTTAATGTTAAAAGTTAAAATTACAAAAGATTACCTAATCATTTCAGATGAGGTGAAAGTGGGCAGAGTTTGACAAGCTTCTCCATCTCCCCGACAGCAAGTACACCAGAAGGATATGAATAAGGCAGTGTTTTTCTAATATTTGAAACAATCCTTATAAGAAATACTTTCTACTGTGATCCACAACTCATAAAGTGACATAGTTAAGACTGAAATAAAACCAATTTTAATCAAACAACAGTTACCTTTATTCTATGCAACATGACATGTACTCCGAGACTTTCAGTTCTTCATGAGTCTATTTCATTTCATTTATTTATTTTTCAAAGTTTTCAAACCTACAGAAAGTTGAAAAAGTGATACAAAACACTATTCATGGAAAGCAGGATTTCTTGACCTCAGCAAAAATGACATTTGGGGTCATAATTCTTTGGAGGGAGGCTGTTCTGTGCATTGTGGTATGTTTAGCAGCAACCCTAGTCTCTATCCCCTGCACACTACCTACCCCCCCCCCACCACATGCCCAGCTGTAACAACCAGAAATGTCTCTAGTCATTGCCAAGTGTCCCCTGGGGAGTAAAAATCACTCCCATTGAGAACCAATGACCCAAACCTGCCAGCAGTTAACACTTGGTCGTATTACATCATCTTTCTCTCAATACACACTCATGCATACACAAACATATTTTTTGGTTGAACTATTTGAAAGTAAAGTACAGACATCATGACACTCAGCATAAATAGTTTAGCATGAGTCTCCTAAAACTAAAAACATGCCTTACACAACCACATTCCATACCGCACGTAAAGACTTCACATTAACTCAATCATTTCTTTTCTTCTTCTATGTCGTTTGTGACCCACTAGACTGATTTCCTGGTGGGTCAGTGGTAAAGAATCTGCCTGCAATGTAGGAGCCACAGGAGACATGGGGTTCGGCAGATCCTCTGGAGAAGGGAATAGCAGTCCACTCTGGTATTCTTGTCTGGAGAATTCCATGGACAGAGGAGCCTGGCAGGCTATATAGTCCATAGGGTTGCAAAGAGTCGGACACGACACACAGGCAGATTGAGTTCATGTTCTACTGATGGGTCATGACCTACAGTTTGAAGATTAGAGAAGTAATACATTGTCTCCCAAATATCTTTAGAACAGAAGCCCATCCTTGCTAGCAGAAAAGATGCACATGAAGTCAGAGAGTCAAGCAGGCATTTACAGGGTTTTTACCAACATACTGCTGTTTTCCCCTCCCTGGCTGTTTTCCACCTCACATCCGCAGGGCAGCACGGGGAGCAGAGACCCAGCCAGCCCCACCCTACAGGCGACCCAGGAGCTCTCGCAGGCGCCAGCGGTGTGTGCCCTGGCCTGTCTGCCAGGGGTTGGCAGGGCCTGCCGAGTTGGGTGCACAGTCGCCTGACCACATCACAGGCCCTGGGCTCCGGCTCAGGCTCAGGCAGGCCGCCCCCCACCCCTTCCCTGTTTGCTAAGGTCCTTTCCTTTACCTGCACTGGCTCCAGGACAGTGGTTACAAGTGGGCCAGCAACTGCCAACGGGCAAGGGCTGAGACACATGAAAGTGTGTGAGTCACTGGCAGTCTTTGATTCCCCTGACCTTATAAATTTGGCCTTTGAATCTAGCATCAGGATCCAAAGAGCCGCAAAACTTAAAAACTAACACTACCAAATGCAGACGGAGTGCTCACCACTGGAGCCCTCTGCACAATTCCCCAGGAGGTCTGGAAAGGGGCAAGCATAAAGGAGGGCTTCTCACACAGGCCCTGGGCAGCATCTTCCATCATCCTGACAAGGAGGCCCCTTTGTGTTTGCTCTTGCTTTTATTCTTTTATAAAGACTTGAAACCTCTGGGAGCCAGACTTCCTTGAAAGTCAAGAATTTCTCCCTCTTGAAGATTAGAAGTGGGGGTATTAGATCAGCTTTGGTATTGGAGGAGAAAGAAGAATTAACTACAGCCTGAAAAGTCAGGGCTAAGCTCTTACAGGAACTGACTGTTGAGTCTTGAAGGCAGTCGCTATGACAATAACCCATCACCCCTGATAAGACACCAGAATATGGGTTGTGCATCCCTAAGCCAGGAGAGATGTGTTTACTTGATGGGGAACAAGACACACATGAGGAAGTTCAATGATGGGACCACAAAGAAATGAATTAACCCCAAAATGAAGAAATGCCATCTCCGTGGCCTCCCCTATGCAGCTCCAGTGAATCAGCACGCAAGTAAAGAGTACATTCCCAAAGCCATACACAGAGCAAAGACACAGAACAGAAGTAGCTATGGGTCGGAGGACCACAAATACTTGTTGCAAGTTACTTTCACCTACTGTTATGCCTACAGTGTCTTCAAAGACTCTGCTGCCGCTGCTGCTGCTGCTGCTGCTAAGTCACGTTAGTCGTGTCCGACTCTGTGCGACCCCATAGACGGCAGCCCACCAGGCTCCCCCGTCCCTGGGATTCTCCAGGCAAGAGCTCTGGAGTGGGTTGCCATTTCCTTCTCCAATGCATGAAAGTGAAAAGTGAAAGTGAAGTTGCTCAGTCGTGTCTGACTCTTCACGACCCCATAGAGTGCAGCCTACCAGGCTCCTTCGTCCATGGGATTTTCCAGGCAAGAGTACCGGAGTGGGGTCAAAGACTCTACTACAATCCAAAAAAAGTAGCTCATTTTTTTTCAGTTTGTTTTCTGTCTGTCTTCCCCCCTGGATTATAAGAATGTGAGAGCCTTGGCTATTTGGCTCACCATCATAGCATCGCTTCTGAGAATGATGCCTGGAACAACAACCAACACTCTAAAGATACTTGGTGAGTCAGTGAGTGAACACGGGCTCTCCTCAACTATAGCAAGACAAGTACAATCCACCTCACTTAACAGAGGAAGAAAGTAAAATACAGAGACGTCAAGTTCACCCAGCTAATCAGTGTCCGCCTGGGCCTTACAACCAGAACTCTTCACGCTAATTTTCACACTGCCTGAAACCAGCAGGAACATAAACATCATCTTTATCCCTGCTCCTCTCATCTCCTCGAGTCCTACAGTTTGGCACAACTATCAGGACAATCCCAGGGATAATGTTCATCAGCTAGAGTCTAAAATTAATAGGACACTTTCCCAAATCGTGGAAAACTTTCCTGAAAGAAGCCAACATCCAGGTTGGTAACAATCTTCTGTATTCAGAATAGTGGGGCTGGCTGGTGCTGGAGGAGATGAATTAGATAGGTAGCTAATTTCAATTGGGCTTCCCTTGTGGCTTAGCTGGTAAAGCATCCACCTGCAATGCCAGAGATCTGGGTTCAATCCCTGGGTTGGGAGGATCCCCTGGAGAAGGGAAAGGCTATCCACTCCAGTATTCTGGCCTGGAGAATTCCAAGGACTGTATAGTCCCTAGGGTTGCAAAGAGTCAGACTCGACTGAGTGACTTTCACTTTCAAATTTTAAGAGGCCTAGAGGGATACAGAGACTCAAACAAGGACACAAGTGTGTTGGCCAGGACGAACTACCTGGATGTGTAATTAAAGAAAAGGCAAACAACAGGAAGGGATGGAGGGAGGGAAGGATGGATCCCCAAAGAAGGAAAAACTGTCCTGTGGTATTTCAAATTAGTATATAAGAGAAGAAGCACATAGGGACATTCAGGGACATGGGGACCTCCCCAGAGCTTCCCTCACTGTTGGCCCAAGAAATCAATCCCCTCCCTCCCCCAGCCAGCTATGACTTCTTATCAACGAATCCTACTCTCTCTTAAAAGCACTAAGGACTGTACTGATTTATCCACCACAGAACCGAAGTCTCAGACGTCACAAGGATGGTTTACAAGGATAAGCCAAAAAACATAAACAAACTCTGGTTCTTCCCTCAAAATCCCTAAATGTTGGCAGACACATACCTGTGCACACAAGCACACTTTGCTTCCCCAGCCCCACTCCTGGCACCAGCAATTCCCACAGCCCAATCTAGAGAGTCACCTGCAGAGGGTGCTCCCTGGGGATTGAAAACAGCCCCAGCTGAGTAGTTGAACCTTGTGTGGCTCTGGGCACCTCCACCAGACAGAGAAGTAAAGTGGGGCATTCTCCGCTGGTATCTTCTCTCCCAGGTGCTGGCTGGCACTTTACAAATGACATTTAACCTTCCCAACAATCCTGCAAAAATACCCTTTTAACAGATGATTAAATTAAGTCTCAGTAAAATGAAGTACTTTGTTGAGAATTGCAGCTAAAAACCTGACTCTGAAATTAATACTGCTCTTTCCGTTAAACCGAACTCCCAGCTCACCATTCTTATTTATTTCCAGCTGCAAATACATAGCTTTCTATTCTCCAAAATAAAACTGACCATATATATTTTAGACTAGAAAATGAAAACTTAGAAAAAAATTGATCACAAGTAATATTAAAATTACAAATTATGGTAAAAAGCAAAGGGCAAATGATACAATTTTTATTAAAGGGCATTCACATAGACAAGAAACTCTCAGAAAGAGCCAGAATGTTATTATTTTTCAAATCTGGAAGAATCCCTGGCCCTCAGCAGAGAAAGATCAGGCCAGTGTAGAATTAGGTCCTTCAAAGTTTGTAACTACAGCCTCCACACTCTGGGTTGTGAGTCCATCAGGACAACGCATGGCAGAAGGAAAACATGCTTTGCAAAGATTGATTCTTCTCGTTACAAACTGAAGAGAAGATTCAGGATTTCCTCTGTATGGATACATCCTAATATGCTGCCCTGAGTGAAAGAAGGTGGCACAGGGTTAGGACCAGTGTACTGGAGCTGGATACAACTCAGGGAACTTGCATGGGGTGAACTCGACCATCCAATGTTTCACTTACTAGAAGTAAAAAGTTGCTGGCCATCAATTCACTGTCCCTGAAACTAACAGAATATTGTAAATCAACTATAGTTCAATAAAAAAAAAAGTTACTGGCCATTGGCCTAAGAGCTTCCTAGTAGATAAGGATAGGACCACCAAGAGGATTTTTCATCGGTTAAAGAGACTCACTGAGGGGTGAGCAGGGCTGAAAGATGACTTCATTCTACTGAAAAGGACCCAAGCCTGAGGTAGACACCAGAATGCAAATATATAGTAACTCCACCTGGGCCCAGATCTCCCATGTCAGCATGGCTGCATTATTCACTCTCCATGCCAGCTATTTGAAAAGCTGTATCCTCAAGTGCTGGAAGAGCGCATGGCAGCCCATTTCGGTACTCTTGCCTGGAGGATCCCATGAACAGAGGAGCCTGCTGGGCTACACTCCATAGGTGGTGAAGAGTCGGACATGGCTGAGGTGCCTTAGCATGCCCACCCACACACATCCTAGCCTGCAGCTACTTTTTAAATTTCCCATGAGCCAGCCAAGTCACAAAGACCAGAAATGAACAAAATCTCTACAGTCAGCACTTTCATTGTAGAAGATCCACTTTCATTGCAGGAGAAGATGGCTTGGTGAGCAGGCATCAGAGCAAAGCTGATGTGATGAATCAAAAGTTTAATGGCTCACATTAAAAAGAATGAAATAATGCCATTTGCAGAAACACGGACAGACCTAGAGATTATCATCCTAAGTGAAGTAAGTCAGAGAAAGAGAAATATCATATAATATTGCTCATAAGTGGACTCTAAAAAGAAATGATACAAATGAACTTATTTACAAAACAGAAAAAGAATCACAGATTTAGAGAACAAACTTATGGTTGGGGCAAGGAGGGGGAAGGATAGGGGGAAGGGATAGTTATGGAACTGGTATCAACATGTCCACACTGCTATATTTAAAATGGATGACCAACAAGTTCCTACTGTATAGCACAGGGAATTCTGCCCAATGTTATGTGACAGCCTGGATGGGAGGGGAGTCTGGGGAGAATGGATACATGTATATGTATGGCTGAGTCCATTTACTGTCCACCTGAAACTGTCACAACATTGTTAATCAGCTATCAGTTCAGTTCAGTCGCCCAGTCATGTCTGGCTCTTTGCGACCCCATGTACTGCAGCATGCCAGGCTTCCCTGTCCATCACCAGCTCCCGGAGCTTGCTCAAACTCATGCCCATAAATTGGTGATGCCATCCAACCCTCTCATCCTCTGTCATCCCCTTCTCCTCCCGCCTTCATTCTTTCCCAGCATCAGGGTCTTTTCCAGTGAGTCAGTTCTTTGCATCAGGTAGCCAAAATATTGGAGTTTCAGCTTCAGCATCTGTCCTTCCAATGAATATTCAGGACTGATTTCCTTTAGGATGGACTGGTTGGATCTCCTTGCAGTCCAAGGAACTTTCAAGAGTCTTCTCCAACACCACAGTTCAAAAGCATCAATTCTTCAGCGCTCAGCTTTCTTTAGAGTCCAACTCTCACATCCATATATGACTAGAAAAATCATAGCTTTAACTAGACAGACCTTTGTCGGCAAAGTAATGTCTCTGCTTTTTAATATGCTGTCTAGGTTGGTCATAGGTTTTCTTCCAACGAGCAAGTGTCTTTTAATTTCATGGCTGCAGTCACCATCTGCAGTGATTTTGGAGCCCAAGAAAATAAAGTCTGCCGACTATACTCCAGTATAAAATTGAAAGGTTTTAAAAAAATATATCAATATACAAAAATCAGTTGTATTTCTATACACTAGCAATGAACCATCCAAAAAGGAAATTAAGAAAATTCTATGTATAATAGCATCAGAAAGAATAAAATACTTAAGAATAAATTTCATCAAAGCAGTGAAAGACCTGTACACTGAAAAGTACAAAATTGGTTGCTAATTTCTGTCAACAGAAAATAAAAAAATAACGTTTAATGGCTCAGCCAGAGAAAAGCCTTACGTGGTTTGCTCCCTTAGTGCTGTCTTGCCATGAAGCCTGGCGATCCGTTTCCTGTCCATTCCTGCAGTGCTCTGAGGCCAGAAATCCTCTAGGAGAGCTTAGTGAAATTCCTCTCCTGCTTGCAAAGCAAGGATGACACCGCTGGCATTTCTCTTCCATAGTTGACAAACCCTGCTTGAGAACTACTTTTTCTTTAGATTCATCAGTTCATTTGATCAGGCTACAGGTAAGTCTAGCCTGGCAGGCCTCTTGTCTCTTTCTAGTAGCTTCTCTTGCTCTCATCCAACAGCAGTGACTCCCACAGAAATAGTTTAACTTCCTAAGGTTCAGCTTAGCCCCACCAAGTACTGAGAAGAGTAGTTTCACAAAGCATAAGAGTTTGAAGCAAGTTTTGAAAAATGTCCTCTGGGGCCTGATAATCAAAGTAAATCTGTCCAGATAATCAAAGTAAAATTTCTGTAGTTTACCCCTTTGAGTAGAAAGTTTCAGTGCTGTTATTAAGTTACAAGCTTGGCTGCTCCGAAAGAGAGCATAATTTAAACAAGACAGAGTGTAATTTTCCTTTTATGTCATAGTCTGAATATAAACAATTCAGGGATGACATCATGGCACCCAGGTTTGGGGGCCCAGGCTCTTCTATTTGGTTGCTCTGCCATCCAGAGGCATAGTCTTTATCTCCAGGTCTAGGATGTCTCATGGTAACGTCCATGCTTCTGTCACCAGTGGCAGGGTAGAGGATGGGGAAGTTCAAGGTAAGTTCCCTCCCATTAAAAGTGCTATCTGGAAGGTACATGCATCACTTTTGCTTACTGCACCCGGAACTTAGTCTGCATGGGCAGAACGTCCTGCCATAGTCTTTAGCAGAGCAGCATTATGTTCAGCTAAGGTTTCTATTTCTATGTAAAAATGAGAGGATATATCTTATTTCTGCCCACCCACCAATATTCCTCTTTCCTTTTGAAGTCAGATTGTTCCACAGCTCTTTAATAAGAACAATTAGAGACTTGGGCATAAAACTAGATTAGAAATATGCTGACTTCTTGAGAGTATAGATGTCAATATTATGGATTCAAACATATTAACAAATCAAAACCCAACATTTGCACGGTATCATTCTAAAGTTTAAGACTGGCAGTATTCTTCAGTTAATACACAGATGTGGGGACTAGGTCTGCTTAAGAAATAATTTTATGTGGGAGAAAAGTGGCAAATAGGGTTGGAAAAGGAATTTGAGTTTGGTTTGTTGTTGTTATTGTTGTTTAGTCACTAAGTCATGTCTGACTCTTTTTTAAACTATAGCCTGCCAGGCTCCTCTGTCCATGAGGTTTCCCAAGCAAGAATACTGGAGTGGGCTGCCATTTCCTTGAGTTACCATTGGGAAGGACCAAATGGATAGACTAAGGAGAGAATACTTATTCTCTCTTTTTTCTGGATTTTAACTTTTATTTACATGTTCAGGTTTATAGAACTTAATTGTGTTTCGCTATAAATGTGAGACATGACTTAATAAGTTGGACACAACTTAGTGACTGAAGAACAGCAAAATAAATAACTAGGGAGCACATAGCATTGGGTTTTCTTAGACGAAATCTTCAGATAGTTTTGAGGGTCAGTTTTATGCTCAACTGTCATAGACCAAAGCCTGTATCCTGATGGCCCACTAACAAGGTCATTCCATTAGCATACCTCCCTCCATTCTCTGTCTATTATCAATGAAATGTCCTGTCCTGTGTTTAACCAAAAGGAAAATCTCTGAGCTCTTGAAAAATAAAAGAAATGAAAATGAGATTTAATTATGTATGGTTGTACCCATAACCATAGGGTTGGTTGGTATAAATGTTGCAATATTTTATTGTTCAGCTTCTGAAACACCACATGAAACATTTTTTTTTTTAATTTCAAACACTTCTTCCCACCTCCCTTGGCTACATAAACATTCTAACCATTGTTTCCAATGGACAAGAAGATTTTTTTAAACAGCATCCAGATAGAAGAGAGGGATTTAATTAGTACACTGTTGACTTTTGTTGGAGGAGAGGGGGCATTTATGGTGCTTGTTTTAATATAAGCTCCAGCTCCTTGTTCTTGCCTGGAACACTTCACTTAATAATTAGCTGAACTCTCTCTGCAGCTTCATACATGAATTGGCTGCCTTTCGAAGTACATGAAACAGGGATAGCAAAGTGTCTATGCAGTCTGAGAAAATTCAGTTTCCCAATTTTATTCCCTGAGTCCAAGTGGATTCGGGTAGCCTGAGATGTTCTTTCAACAAAAAAATACTTGTCCCTCCCCAGTGTAAAAATCCATCCAACAAAAACGTTTAACCAAAGAACAGAGAAAACTAGCTCCAGCAAGAAGGAAGGAAGGGAGGGAGAGAGAAGGGGAAGGAGGGAAGTAAGGAGAGAAGGAGAGCTGGGAGAGAGGAATTAAATGAGGTTCCGCATAAAAACCCAGACTGAAAGGTCTCCATGGGAGTACAAAGGTTACCCTCCTTCTCATAGTAGCCTCTGAAAATACTCTCCTCTCTTGCAAATGGATATGATGTCGACTTTCTTTTAAAAAATATCCTTCCATGAAATAACACATGTGCCTGAAGTTGGTCAACAAAAAAAGATCATTTCTGAGTTGGTCAGGCCCTGTTTGAAGAAGCTGCAAACTGGAAAGACCCTGGAGGCCTAAGAAGGGAACTTCTGCCTCCAAGGAAAGACGAAATTCAAGCCAGCGATTCTTGGCCTTGTTTTAATAGCACATAGAAGCCTCAGAGTGTTGGGAGGGAAAAGAAAACAAACAGCTGAAAAATCAACTTTTTTCTTTCTCCCTCCTTAGACTTTTGTGAGTTAAAAAAGAAGAAAAAAAAACACTTGAGTGCTTTACAAGGTCTTCAGACTTCTAAATATTTATAATTCTATAAGCAAATCAACTTGTTTGTCGTAGAGTAATATATTCTTAAATTAAGAATGACGTGTTGGGAGCTGTAAAGATACACTTTTTTTTATGTTGTACACATTCAGATTTTCCCAAATTTTACACATCTAGCAGTACTTCACATCGTTTCTGATTATGCAATATTCAGTCAGTAAAAATGTATTATTATACCTGAATCAATGTAAAGCCTACACTTCAATTTTTAAAAATGTATTATTGAGTTTCTGCTCTGTGCCAGGCACCATGCTGGAGTCTGAGAATAAAACAGTAATTAAATAGGGACTTCCCTGGTGGTCCAGTGGCTGAGACTCTACTCTCCATGCAGGGGGCTTAGGTTTGATCCCTGGTTAGGGAACTAGATCCCACAAGCTTCGACTAAGACCCAGTACAGCCCAATCAATCAATAAATCAATCATCAATAATACAATTAATAATACATATGCTTTTTAAAAAAGTAATTAAATAAAGACACGGCCTCTGTCCTCATAAAATTTGCAGTCAAACAGAAGAGATGGGCTTTAAGCAATAATTAAACAAAGAATTCACTTTTTCTCCCATTGATCTTAAACCTCAAATCAATTTGAGTCTACCTTCATATGAACATGTCACTGGCATGCGATACTTTATTATGGAGATGGGACCTCACACAGGCAGGCAGACAGGGGAAGGGGTCATGAGTATGCTCTAGCAGAAGCTCTCAGAGTCACATGCATTTCCCCTCTCCCTTTATTCCAAGGCAGCTGCCCAATTTCCAATTGCCAACCTGCATCTTTTAGCTTAAAGGCTTCTTCTATCTATTGGAAACTGCTCTACCAATTCCTTAACAGCTGCCACCTGCAGTGACCCTCAACCAACTACTGACAGGAGTTGGTGTGTAAATATACCAGCTCCCTCTCCTCTTGAATAGCATAGGTAGGAAGTGAGTTTTGTACACTGGCCTCCAAAGCTCTTGGATGCAGTGTGGCTCCATTTACACATTCTACTAACTTACTTAATAAAGTGCCCTCTCTCAGCTGCCTTCCCTTCCTATGTCACTTCTCCACTTTGCTATAGTTGTTTCCTAGAATCGTCTCCTAAATAATTTACTTGCACTCAAATTCTTCCTTTGGGGTCTCACTTTAAGCCATTTCATAGAATCTGCCCAATGTGTGCTCCATTATTAAATCAATCATCAGTTAACAGTACCTACTGAGGCTTTTTCTTATTTTTAATTTTCTATCTCTTTAAAGGAAGAAAGACAGGAATGTCTCCTATGCAAAGTGAGGATTTCTAAGCTCTCAAGGGAACTAATTACATAGCCTTGTTCCTCTAAGCCACCATATTATCACTTATACCTATTTTCTATTGCTCTGTTAATAGAGAAAATAAGTTTTAAAATGCCATTTTAGAATGATACAGGAGCACACCACTTTTCACAAAGACCATGTACGATCCATGTTTTTCATTCCTGTTTGGAACTCACGGGATCTAACCACACTTCTGTTGTTTGCCTCTACAAAGAGGCAGCTACCAAGAGGTCATCAAAGCTCTCAGCTGTTTAATTTCGCCAAAGTCAGAAACAATGGTCAACTTAAGTCAGAGGGAGCCATGGGAAGGATACAGGGCAATCTCACAGAACAACCAGACTATGCAAGAACAGAGATATGTTGGGTCCTGGGGGTGATAGAAACCAGCACCTGGCCCCCCTCGAGATGAAATCTACTTTTCCCTGCTTGCTTCTTCTCTCTCATTAAAGACTAGTTTTATTCAAGTCAGGGTTCTCGGTTTTAGGCAACAAATGGCTTAAGGAGACAGGGACTTTCAAAAGGACATTGGTTGTCCTCAGGCTGACATTCAGCTGGCGTGCACCTGTGGTCCGACTGGCCGCTCACAGCCACTTCCCTTTTGACTGGTCACAGCATCCTTGCAGGTCAGTCAGTGTCCTGCTCTATTACTTGTTAAGTATGTTGAAAACCACTCCAGCTGAACTCACTGTGGGAGTAGAGAAATAGGCTTTAGGCTGAACTTCCTAGAGCAACGCTCTGCTGCTGTTAAGTCACTTCAGTCATGTCCAACTCTGCGACCCTATAGACGGCAGCCCACCAGGCTCTCCCATCCCTGGGATTCCCCAGGCAAGAACACTGGAGTGGGTTGCCATTTCTTTCTCCAATGCATGAAAGTGGAAAGTCAAAGTGAAGTCGCTCAGTCGTGTCTGACTCTTAGCGACCCCATGGACTGTAGCCTACCAGGCTCCTCCATCCATGGGATTTTCCAGGCAAGAGTACTGGAGTGGGGTGCCATTGCCTTCTCTGAGAGCAACGCTCAGAACCCAGCTAAAGAACTAACCTCATAAGGGAGCCACTACCACTCCAGAGCCCACTGCCTCTCCCACGTGCCCACCCCCACCCACACCAGCAAGATGGCGGCCACTTAGCCAGGCCAATTCCTCACGTGTGCCCTCAGTCTTTCAGTCATGTCCCACTCCTTGGACTGGGACTTTTATCCCATGGACTTCAGCCCTCCAGGCTCCTCTGTCCATGGAATTTTCCAGGCAAGAATACCAGAACGGGTTGCCATTTCTTTTTCCAGGGGATCTTCCCAACCTAGGGATTGAACCCACATCTCTTGCATTGGCAGGCAAATTCTTTAGCACTGAGCCACCAGGAAAGCCCAAAGATTCCTCACATATATTTGTCAAAACTCATCAAATTGTGCCCTTGACAGTGGTGGATTTTATGTTCTGTGAACTATACCTCAATTAAACAGACATCAATAAAGAAAAACAAAGAGAAAAAGTCCTATTCACCCTTTCCTGCCTTTCTGAAGCCCCCTGTTCCTGCTTATGCTTTGTATGAAGCATGGAGTGTCCTTTTGTGAGGCTGTTTTTTGTTTTGTTTTGTTTTTAGTCCCAACTGCTATTTTCATTTATCTAGCTAAAACTGCACATTCTGTAAAAAGAGGGAGCTACTGAAAACTGATGTCAGTTTGGTTCTTTTTGGTGAAAACAGTAGCCACTGAAGAAGTTGGAGAAGGTGAGAATTAGCTGCTTCCAAACAGCCTCCCTGCCCTGTTACATCGCTGGGAAACTTCAGGTCAAATTCTATCATATATACAAACATTTACTAAAAAACAGCTTACCAACAAGCAAACACAATACTGTTTATAAAGCTTGTTCCATAAGCTCCATGAAGGGTAAACTCTCTACCTTTGGAAATACTCTGCTCACCACCTCGTATGAAAGATTTATCTGAGACTGACAGGGACCTCCCTGGTGGTCCAGTGGCTAAGACTCTGCTCTCCCAATAAAGGGGGCCCAGGTTCGATCTCTGATCAGAGAACTAAATCCTACATGCCACAACTAAATATCCTGTATGCTGCCAGTAAGACCCAGGCAAGTAAATAAATAAATATCTGAGACTGACAGGCAACATTCCAGAAACAAGATTCTGTTGCACACATAGGTGACAATTCTCCTAAACCATTGGCTGGATATGAGACCATTTAGGAATCCATTGTCTGTTGCCTGGGCTTCCCTTGTGGCTCAGCTGGTAAAGAATCCGCCTGCAATGCAGGAGACCCTAGTGGAGAAGATCCCCTGGGGAAGGGATAGGCTACCCATTCCAGTATTCTTGGGTTTCCCTGGTGGCTCAGACAGTAAAGAATCCGCCTGCAATTTGGGAGACCTGGAGTCGATCCCTGGGTTGGGAAGATCACCTGGGGGAGGGCATGGCAACCCACACCAGTATTCTTGCCTGGAGAATCCCCATGGACAGAGGAGCCTGGCGGGCTACAGTCCATGAGGTGGCAAAGAGTTGGACACAACTGAGTGACTAAGCACAGGACAGCAGTCTGTTGCCTACCCTAAGAGTTCAGGCTACAGACTTTGCTAGATTCTTCTACCCTGTTTATCCAAGTGCCTTTGAAATATTTCAGCCCATCCCCACATTTGGAATATATTCAATTTCATCAAACCAGGAACCCACTTTCACTGTGCAAGCACTACTATTTCCAACAATAAAACCCCTTTCTGACATTCACTGTGCTTACTATGAAGCATAAAATATTGGCCAAGCTATGAATAGGGTTAGTGCTCGTAGGGGAGAAGGCAATGGCACCCCACTCCAGTACTCTCGCCTGGAAAATCCCATGGACAGAAGAGCCTGGTAGGCTGCAGTCCATGGGGTGACTAAGAGTCAGACACAACTGAGTGACTTCACTCTCACTTTTCCTTTCATGCATTGGAGAAGGAAATGGCAACCCACTCCACTGTTCTTGCCTGGAGAATCCCAGGGACGGGGGAGCCTGGTGGGCTGCCGTCTATGGGGTCGCACAGAGTCAGACATGACTGCAGCGACTTAGCAGCAGCAGCAGCGGTGCTTGTAGGAGCTGTCCGTGCTTCCTGAATAGAATGAATATGGCTCTGGACTGTGTGTTCTTGGCTAGAGATGCTACCCTTGGAGATGGAGCTTAAACCAAATAGCACAAACTCGAGTTTCTCTGTCTATGCTGAACTTTTTGAAAGTAAATTATAAACATCTGTCCAAAAACATATCCTGTCTTGTTTTAAACTCTTCATAAAATTTTTTACTTCTAATAGATGTTTAGTAGCATTTATAAATGAGTATGAGCCAAGCAAACTAAGAATGGAGGGTTTTTAAGGAGGAAGGGAGGGAGGGAGGGAGAGAAGAAGGAAGGAGGACAGAAGGAAGGAAAGAAGAATGGGTGCACGCTTCTAGCCTCCAGACCCTCCTTGCCTCTGAAGGTATAGACACTCAGCTCTGAGCTATGCCTCAGCTTCCAGCACTGCTTTTTGGGAGGCTCTGGGGACTGGTGGTTTTCTAAAACAGATCCAAAAATAAGGAAATGATGTGGTCTGTGAAAAGGCTAAGTCACCCTGTATAAATAAAACTGGAAAATTTCTGGAGTGAAAAATAATTCCCAAAGGCTAATTAGCAGCCTAAAATTAGTCAAATTAGCCCTTGGAAGCAAGTTCCTCTAGGTCACTGAGTTTGCCATTTCAAGGAAGCGCCAATCCCCCACCCACTGCAGTCATCTTTCACAGCCTTGCATCTACAAGACCAGTTCTAGTGGTCACGGAGCTGGAGCCACTCAGAGCTGAGCTCAAAGGCAGGAAGAAGTGGTGGTGTGACTGGACACGGGGCCAGACATATACCACACTGCCACCTGCCATTCTAACCACATCTGGTGTATCTTAATGGCTGCCTGGCACAGCTTTGGAATTCAAATCCTGGTCAGATACTCTCTACGTCCATGGCCTTGGGCAAGTTACTTAGTCATTATGAACCTCAGATTCCTCATGTGTGAAAACAAAAGCAACAGTAAAAAATGAGCAAGCAAACAAAAAACAAGCAAGCAAACTTCTTATAGCAGCCATCCAGTATTCTTCCTTGCCTGCTATCCATCTCCCTGCTTGTAACACATCTATTCATCTTTTGGGGGACATTTCCTCACTACTCTAGGCCTGTGTGGTTCTGATGAACCCACCTGCATTGAACAGGTTGGCACACCACCAAGATCTGACCCGTCGGCATACCACAGCTCAGTTATGACTCCATTACTCACTGAGACTCTGTCCTGAGACTCATGTAGGAACCGCTGGAAACAGATTTTCTCTCTTCTAAACTTGAAGTTGATAATGTGAGCCTAACAGTTCTGGGGTCACCATGGGGAGAGAGGCTGCCTGGGAATGAAGCCAAGGCAAGAAGAAGACAGAGCACCAGATCCTAATGGTCTCAGTACTTGGACAGAATCGAGCCAGAATGAAGGCCTTACCCAGGGACTGGTAAGAAGAGAATACAATACGTTCCACTCTTAGCTCAAACCAGTGTGAGGTGGAGTCTCTGTCGTATAAAAAGGAAAATACCATGGACTCTGAATCATATGCCTGATTTAAGTTGTGACCCTATGACTCATTAGCTCTGGGAACTTGGGTAGTTTATTTAATATCTGTGTCTCAATTTTCTTACTAATAAAAAGGACAGCAAGGCTACTGTGAGGATTGCATATGAGTGAATATACATAAAGTACCTATAACAGTGCCTGACACTCTGGCATGTTAAAAATATTGTATTGGTGTCAGCTATCTTAAAATAATAATAATAATGTATATTAATTATATGATAATGGCAACTTACTATTATGATTATTTTTATATCATAGGTTTTTAGCATTTGGGGAAACATAGCCAATGAGCTTGAGTCAAATCAAAAATTGTTCTGGTTAGTCCTCACAAAGGAAGCAGTCTTAAATTTCATCCAACCCAACCTAAGGTCCGATTAGCCTTACTGTCTTTTTTGCTAAACTGACTACACTGATAGGGTGGGGTCATGTTAAAGAAGTATTTAGGATATACCTTAACAAAAGACAGAATTTTGTCAAGACCCTGATGATGTCTATATAGGTCTATATAGATAAGATTAAGAATTCTGGGTCAAGGGACTTTCTTGGTGGCCCAGTGGCTAAGACTCCACTGTCCCAATGCAGAGGACCCAGGTTCGAGCCCTGGTCTGGGAACTAGATCCCACATGTCTCAACTAAGAGTTCACATGCTGCAACTAGAGATCTTACATGCTGCAACTAAAAAAGAAAAAAAAAAAGAAAGCAGGTCAAGTTTAGGCAAGCATATTTGACTAACTAAGCCTCCACAAGAAGGTGAGATTTGAGCATGGTTTTGGGGAGTACTAAGCATTAGTTTTGAAGTAGTTACAGAAAATTTTCCTGGGAACAAGGAACCTTCTGCACCGAGTCTCACCTAGCATTTAGGAAGAACAATTGGATTAGAGTGAAGGAAGGTGATTACTGTGGGAGATTTGGGCAGGGAGGCCAAACAGGATCAGCTCATGTGGAAGCCATATACGCCATGATAAAGACTTCAGTTTTTGCGTTGTGTGAGGTGGGGACCCAAGGCAGATTTGGTATTGTGAGTAGACTGTCAGAGAGCAAGGGTGGAGCCCAAGAAAGACAAGTCAGGAAGGTGGTCCGTATCCAGGTGAGAGATGATGCTTCTCTGAACATACTGGTTTTATCCTCTTAGACTAGTTTTCCCCTAATGAATAAATTATGTCTCCTGACTGCTTCAAGGCTCACATCATCACAGTTTACCACTAGAGAGCAAATGCCTCCTTCCCTTTCAGTTCACTTAATTCCCTTAAAAACACATAAGGGAAGTCCAGAGAAAAGCATTGCCCTTCTACACTGCACTTGCCACTCTTTCCCAGGCCCAGCACACAGTTGGCACTCACAAAATGTATTTTGGAAAATAAATGAGAAGCATATAAAATCTTCTGCTACTTGATTGATTTTATGGGGTGGGTTGTAAGGCACCATTTACATCCTCTGGCCTTGTCTACTTTATGACCAGTGGCCATATGTGCAAAATGACCAGATGAATTTCATAAAGGTGGCCAAGGGCTATGAAAAGCGTGTGGTTATACCCAGAGAACCGAATTCCTGGTTTCATTAACACCTTTTCATTGAGTTATTCTTCCCTAGACAAGTTTGAATCTTAGGTGATATGGTAACACCAATGAAAGAAGCCACTTTTAAATATCTTACCAACATTACTATTCAAAACAATGAGTACAAAACCATCAAGGAAAGTGCAGAAGAGAACAAGAAGCACATGGGAAAATGTTGAGCATTTAAATCAGATCCTGAAAACCAGAAGCCCAAGAAGCAGACCTGACAGCATATATTGTTTGGGCTGCAGAATAGCGATCCATTTATTGATTTTAATTTTTTTTAATTAGTGGCTCATATGTAAAAGTTGAGATATTTCATATGAATTCAGATCTCTAATTTTTCATTAAAATGGTATGCTATGTGGCAATGCTGAAACACACTTCCTTGAGGGCCCTGGATTTCCTGTATCAAGTTCCATCACTCCCAACACATGTTCCGCTTCTGAAATTTACAATACCTCTCTAGTCCCCATTTTAAAAATTGAAGCATCAATCTCTACTTCTTTTTTCTTTTTACAATCTCTACTTTTATTTGGCCATTTTTTATTTAGTTAGCTAGTTATCTATTTATTTTTGGCTGCACTGGGTCTTGCAACAGCAGCTGTGGCACATGGACTTTAATTGCACAGAGCAGGCGATACTCTTCATTGAGGTGCATGCACGTCTCATTTTGGTGCCTTATTTTGCTGCAGAGCATGGGTCCCAGGGTGCTTGGGCTTCAGTAGCTGTGGCTTCCAGGCTCAGAAGTCATGGAGCATGGGCTATTTGCTCCACGGCTTGTGGGACCTTCTAGGACCAGGATCAAACTCATATCCCCTGCGCTGGCAGGCAGATTCCTAACCACTGGACCACCAGCTGTTATGGCTTTGTTGTACTTAGTTGCTCTGTCATGTTTGACTCTTTGCAGGGACGTCCCCAATTTCTACTTTTAAGTGCATCTTCTGAGGAACATTGCATTTTTCAAAGCAAAATCCAGAATAGTGTTCTAGAACTAACATGGTAAAAGAACTCTCAAAACACGGAATGCAAAACTTACGAGTTAGAATAGAGAAGTTTTAAATTACAGAGCAAGAATGAAACAGGCTAATGTGTTAATTTTGGCACATCTTTCACAAGTGGAACCTTCAGCCATACCAAATCACAGAGATAAGTTTAGAATTATTCAAAGGCATTAGGATTATTAGTTCGTACATAGGAAAAGCAGGATTAATAAACTCCTGCCTGTGCAGAAATCAGTCCTCTGGCCTATGTCTACTATTCTAAACCGTAATTACAAAATTCCTACTGTGGATACATCATAAGTAGGAACTGGAGGTGGCCCAAGTTATGAACCAAAAATTGGAAGAAATCACACTAATTTGTGAAACCCAGTACTGAACTGAAATAAAACACTATTTTTTCTAAATTGTGGACTCACCCAAAAAGATTTCTATGAAAACCAATAAAATCCTATTAAATGCATATGAACAACAATTGAACCAATGTTTTCTAAAACAATTGAACCAGAACTTTGGAATATTATCTAAGCCAAACCAGCATTTTGTTCTGTTTGCACCTCTTCTGATAATTATCTTTAAAGACCTGCACATTCTTGCTCTGGTTATTGTGCATATCAAAAGTACAGGAAACATTTTAATCAATTATTAACCTTTTTCAATTCTGGCAGACACGCTTTTCAATTCTTGCCAACCAAATACCCATAACACCCTACTTCTTTAACAAAACCCAGATTTATCAAGAGGACAATATACCCAATTTTCTTTTCCTAGCCTCCCTTGGAACCAAGTGGGACCATTTGTCTAGGTTTCAAACTGTGAGATTTAAGCAAAAGTTGAGTGGAACTTCCAGGAAACTTTTTTGCCATGGACCCATTCAATATTCTTCCATCTTGAAATTCAAGTGTATGGCTAAAGCTCCAGGGCTATAAGACCAATTTCAGGATGGACGCTGTGCACTAAGGAAGACAAACAGAAATCTGGAAACAGAGCTATCATGCTAGGGACTTCCCTCACGGTCCAGTGGTTAGAAAGAAGAAAGAAAGTGAAGTTGCTCAGTCGTGTTCAACTCTTTGCGACCTCACAGACTGTAGCCCACCAGGCCAGGCAAGAGTACTGGAGAGGGTTACCATTTCCTTCTCCGTGCTTTCAATGCAGGGAGCATGGGTTTGATCACTGGTCAGGAAACTAAGATCCCATGTGCTGCACAGTTCAGCCAAAAAAATTTTTTTTAATTTAAAAAGAGTTATTGTTGACATCCTAAATGTCCATCCCAACTCCAGATTTCTTTCACATGAGAATTTAATAAATCTTCATTGTATAGGAATTGTTGTTTTGAAGATTTTCTGTTATATGTAGCTAAACCTTACCCTAACTTATAAAGTACACTAACATCATAGAAAAAAACTCAGTACATCACTTTATTCAACAAATATTCATTGATTATCTACTCTGCCTCAAGCATTG
Source organism: Bos grunniens (assembly GCF_055505025.1). Lineage (NCBI taxonomy): Eukaryota > Metazoa > Chordata > Mammalia > Artiodactyla > Bovidae > Bos > Bos grunniens. Next base: position 43,941,012 of record NC_141175.1, read on the forward strand.
CATTAAGGATACTGATGTATTTAATGCTTTCATGGAACACAGAAGAAAGAAAAGTTGGCTAGGCAATTACATCCCAGACCCAGCCCTGCTATTAACTAATGAAGTCTTTGAACCTTGAGAAGCCACTTCACTTTTCTAAGCCCCAGGCCCTTCCTATGTAATACAATGATGTCTGACCAGATTATTTTCCAAGATCATTTCCAGCTCTTCCATCATATGATTTAGCCCTCTTCAATAGAAAGCCAATCATTTCCTCACTATCCATTGAACCTTGCCACAATCCAAGTTCCCAGAGGACAGTAAATGACCCCAACTGACTCTCTCCAACCACAGTTGATAAGACCAAAGCTAGACAATCGCATTCTCCCTTCTGGGAATCTCAAATCGAAACACTGTGACGTTGAGTCAGTTCCATGGTGCTGGGCACTTGAATGAAGAGAGTAGAATAGGGTAGAGTGTAGAATATGGGTAGAGACTAGGGGTAGAGCGAGTGCCATGGCAAACCAGAGTCCTGAGTGAGCCTGTGTTTGGGGAGCAGGGACACGAGGAAGGAGGGAAAGTTGCCTGCATGATTGAGCAAGAACATGCAAAGGAGGAAAGCCCAAAGGTACCAATTGGGCAGTCCAACAAGGCAGATAAAGTCTTAGCTGAATTTTCAATTAAACCACAACATTTTTAAAAATTTGGATTACTTGTCAAGATTTTTAAAAGAAGAAATTTTGCATGAAATTTTAAGTTTCCAGCATCCCTGAATTCATGGATGATCTGATGATATGAGGCCACAAAAGTTAGAGCAGGGTTGTCTAAACAAGATGAGCTATGTCAGCACCCACCCCTCCCTGTTCTTTAGCACCAGTGCTCTGTATCATTTCTGCTCCTGGTAGGGGTCCTTGTGGGTATTTGAGTTTGAGGTCCTGTCCAAGGCAATGTAGACACGTGAGAAAATGACAGCATAATTGTCTAATTTCAATGTGTCTTCTGTATTCCCAGCTCTGTTTAGTAATGGTCCTAGAATTTTTATTAGATTCCAGAGCCAATAGTGAGGAAAGCCAAGAACAACACAACTGACATCTCAGAACTCTCTCCCCTCTCAAAGGCTCAGGAATTGTCAGAACCAGGTAGGTCTAAAAGTAGAAGGTTAAGATAGGACTTCCCTGGTGGCTCAGACAATAAAGAACCTGCCTGCAATGCAGGTGACCCAGGAGCGATCCCTGGGTCAGGAAGATCCCCTGGAGAAGGGAATGACTACTCCAGTATTCTTGCCTGGAGAATTCCATGGAGAGAGGAACCTGGTGGGCTACAGTCCATGGGGTCACAAAGAGTTGGATGTCACAAAGAGTTGGACATGACTGAGCAACTCGGAGAAGGCAATGGCAGCCCACTCCAGTACTCTTGCCTGGAAAATCCCACAGACGGAGGAGCCTGGTGGGCTGCAGTCCATGGGGTCGCTGGGAGTTGGACACGACTGAGCGACTTCACTTTCACTTTTCACTTTCATGCATTGGAGAAGGAAATGGCAACCCACTCCAGTGTTCTTGCCTGGAGAATCCCAGGGACGGGGGGGCCTGGTGGGCTACCGTCTATGGGGTCGCACAGAGTCGGACACAACTGAAGCGACTTAGCAGCAGCAGCAGCAGAGCAACTAACACTTTTACTTTCAAGGCAGGACCAACAAGAATATTGATTAAAAGCAGTTGGACGAGATTTCCCATTAGGCCAAGATGGAGCAGCAGCAATCAGTTTTACTCCCTCAGGAGACACAATTGATAAAACAGATAAAATATATGAAACAGTTGTTCTCAAGACATTGGATACTAGGCAACAAAGTACAGCCATCCCTGAGAAACAGAAAAGAAAGATGAGCTCTATGATTGTCCTGGCTTACTGTTCTGAGACAGTTTTTATTTCCACCCCAAATTAGCCAGAATACACATGACTCTTCAGTGTACACAGATCATTTATCAAAATAGTCCCTACTCTGGGCCTATAAAACAAATCTTCATAAATTTTAAAGGACTTAAGTCATATAAACTACATTCTGTGACCAAAAGGAAATTACAACAGAAGTCAATATTAAAAATTTATCTCAAAAATCCCAAATGTTTGAAAACTAAAACATTAGTTAACAATTCTTAACCCATGAGTCAAAGAAGAAATAAAAAGAGAAATTAGAAAGTATTTGAACTGAAAGTGAAAACACTTTATCAAATACATCAAAATTTGTGGGTACAACTAAAGCAGGACTTAAAGACGGAAATCTATAGCAAAAGAAAGGCAATGCCAAAGAATGCTCAAACTACCACACAATTGCATTCATCTCACATGCTAGTAAAGTAATGCTCAAAATTCTCCAGGCCAGGCTTCAGCAATACGTGAACTGTGAACTTCCTGATGTTCAAGCTGGTTTTAGAAAAGGCAGAGGAACCAGAGATCAAATTGCCAACATCTGCTGGATCATGGAAAAAGCAAGAGAATTCCAGATAAACATCTATTTCTGCTTTCTTGACTATGCCAAAGCCTTTGACTGTGTGGATCACAATAAACTGTGGAAAATTCTGAAAGAGATGGGAATACCAGACCACCTGACCTGCCTCTTGAGAAATCTGTATGTAGGTCAGGAAGCAACAGTTAGAACTGGACATGGAACAACAGACTGGTTCCAAATAGGAAAAGGAGTATGTCAAGGCTGTATATTGTCACCCTGCTTATTTAACTTCTATGCAGAGTACATCATGAGAAATGTTGGGCTGGAAGAAACACAAGCTGGAATCAAGATTGCTGGGAGAAATATCGATAACCTCAGATATGCAGATGACATCACCCTTATGGCAGAAAGTGAAGAGGAACAAAAAGCCTGTTGATGAAATTGAAAGTGGAGAGTGAAAAAGTTGGCTTAAAGCTCAACATTCAGAAAACGAAGATCATGGCATCTGGTCCCATCACTTCATAGAAAATAGATGGGGAAACAGTGGAAACAGTGTCAGACTTTATTTTTTTGGGCTCCAAAATCACTGCAGATGGTGACTGCAGCCATGAAATTAAAAGACGCTTACTCCTTGGAAGGAAAGTTATGTCCAACCTAGATAGCATATTCAAAAGCAGAGACATTACTTTGCCAACGAAGGTCCGTCTAGTCAAGGCTATGGTTTTCCCTGTGGTCATGTATGGATGTGAGAGTTGGACTGTGAAGAAGGCTGAGCATGAAGAATTGATTCTTTTGAACTGTGGTGTTGGAGAAGACTCTTGAGAGTCCCTTGGACTGTAAGGAGGTCCAACCAGTCCATTCTGAAGGAGATCAGCCCTGGGATTTCTTTGGAAGGAATGATGCTAAAGCTGAAACTCCAGTACTTTGGCCACCTCATGCGAAGAGTTGACTCATTGGAAAAGAGTCTGATGCTGGGAGGGATTGGGGGCAAGAAGAGAAGGGGACGACAGAGGATGAGATAGCTAGATAGCATTACTGACTCGATGGACATGAGTCTGAGTGAACTCCGGGAGTTGGTGATGGCCAGGGAGGCCTTGTGTGCTGCGATTCATGGGGTCGCAAAGAGTCGGACATGACTGAGAAACTGAACTGAACTGAAATGAACTGAAACACTTGTTAGGGGAAAAAAAAAAAAAGAAAGTCTCAAATCAACAACTCAGCTTTCCTCCAATTTAAGAGACTAGAAAAAGAAGAACAAATGAAACCCAAAGTAGATTAAGAAAAAAAATAATGACAATACCTAAAGCTTAAGGAAGTAATGCTAATTCTATACAAACTCTTTTGGAAAATTAAAGAGGAGGTGAGGAGTCCTATGAGGCCAGTATTCAATGACATCAAACCAGACAAAGGCATTGATTGCATGAAAAGAAAATGACACATCAATACTCCTCAGGAACATAGAGGCAAATTTCTGTTTTTTAGATTCTAACAATTGATATACAATATTATATTAGCTTCAGGTGTACAACACAGTGATTAGAAATTTGTAGGTGCAAATTTCTTAAAATTTTAGCAAGTCAACATATAAAAAGAATCACATAACCAAGCAGGTTTCATCCTAGCATTACAAGGTTAATTTCACATTTGAAAATCAATACATTGAATTCACTATGTCAACAAATTAAAAAGAAAAACCGTGTGACCATCTCAATAGATACAAAAAAGAAAATCTAACTTTCCTGATAAAAATTTTCAACAAAGTACATACAGGAACTTCTGCAACCTGATAAAGAATATCTAGGAAAACCTACAGCCAACACCATATCAATACTTAGTGATGAAATACTGATTGCTTTACCAATAACATCAGAAAGAAGAAAGGATGTTTGGTCTCAGCACATAGATCCTAAATTGAACAGGCTCTAGCCACTGCAAATAAGCAAGACAAAGAAACAAAGGTATCCAGGTTGGAAAAGAAGAAGTAATATTGTCTTTATTCACAGATGATGTGATTATCTATGTAGAAAATCCTACACAAGGTACAAAAATAGCTACTAGAATTAATAAATGAGTTTAGTAAAGTTTCAATATATAAGAATAATGTTAAAAAAATAAAATTATGGGAATTCCCTGGCAGTCCAGTGGTTAAGACTCCAAGCTTCCACTGCAGGGGGCACAGGTTCAATTCCTGGTCTGGGAACTAAGATTCCGCAAGCCAGGTGGTGTACCCTTCACCCTCGTCCCCAAAACTCAAATTACATTACTATATACCGGCAACAAGAGTCGGACACGACTGAGCGACTTCACTTTCCCTTTTCACTTTCATGCATTGGAGAAGGAAATGGCAACCCACTCCAGTGTTCTTGCCTGGAGAATCCCAGGGACGGGGGAGCCTGGTGGGCTGCCATCTATGGGGTCGCACAGAGTCGGACACGACTGAAGTGACTTAGCAGCAGCAGCATATACTAGCAACAAGTTATAGGACATAGAATTTAAAATATAATACCATTTTCAATACCATTTAAAACTATGAAATACTTAGGGATAAATCTGACAAAAGATGTGTAAGTCCTATATAATGAGAACTAAAAAACATCTCAAAGAAAGATAAAGAATATTTAAATAAATAGGGAGATATACTGTTTTATTGGGTTGGAATGCTCAATGTTGCTAAGCTACAAACTCCCCCAATTTGATCTACAGATGCAGTACAATTTCAGCCAAAATCCCAATGAGTATTTTACATTACACTGTTAATTTTAACATTAAGAAGCTGATTCTAGAATCTGTAAATGAGAAGTACCTAAAATAGCTAATTCAACTTAGGAAAAAAAAAAGACTAAAGTAGAAGACTTACACTACCCAACTTCAAGATTTAGTATAAAGCTACAGTAATCAAGACAGTATGGTATTGAATTCAAGAGAAACAAGTAGAACAATGGGTTAGAATGGAGAATACAGAAACAAATCCTTGCAAAAGTGCAAAGGCAATTTATTGGGAAAGCAGAGTCTTTTTGACAAATGATGCCAGAACAACTGGATATCCATATACAAAAAACATAAGTCTGATCCATACCTCACACCGTATTTTAAAAATTTATTCAAAATGGATCACAGACCCAAATCTAAAGCCTAGAAGTATAAAACTTCTAGAAGAAAAGAGGAGAACGTCTTTGTGACCTTAGATTAAGCAAAGAGTTCTTAGGCACAACACCAAAAGATCAATGAATAAAAGAAAAAGATCGATAAATTGGATTTCATCAAAATTAAGAACATTTGCTTTCTGAAAAACATTGTTAAGAGACTGAAAAGACAAGCCACAGACTGGCTATATATACCCTGCTTATTTAACTTATATGCAGAGTACATCATGAGAAATGTTGGACTGGAAGAAGCACAAGCTGGAATCAAGATTGCTGGGAGAAATATCAATAACCTCAGATATACAGATGACACCACCCTTAAGGCAGAAAGTGAAGAGCAACTAAAAAGCCTCTTGATGAAACTGAAAGAGGAGAGTAAAAAAGTTGGCTTAAAGCTCAACATCCAGAAAACTAGGATCATGGCATCTGGTCCCATCACTTCGTGGCAAATAGATGGGGAAACAGTGGAAACAGTGTCAGACTTTATTTTTTTGGCTCCAAAATCACTGAAGATGGTGATTGCAGCCATGAAATTAAAAGATGCTTACTCCTTGGAAGGAAAGTTAAGACCAACCTAGATAGCATATTCAAAAGCAGAGGCATTACTTTGCCAACAAAGGTCCATTTAGTCAAGGCTATGGTTTTTCCAGTGATCATGTATGGATGTGAGAGTTGGACTGTGAAGAAAGCTGAGTGCTGAAGAATTGATGCTTTTGAACTGTGGTGTTGGAGAAGACTCTTAAGAGTCCCTTGGACTGCAAGGAGATCCAACCAGTCCATTCTAAAGCAGATCAGTCCTAGGTGTTCTTTGGAAGGAGTGATGCTAAAGCTGAAACTCCAGTACTTTGGCCACCTCATGCGAAGAGTTCACTCATTGGAAAAGAGTCTGATGCTGGGAGGGATTGGGGGCAAGAGGAGAAGGGAACGACAGAGGATGAGATGGCTGGATGGCATCACCAACTCGATGGATGTGAGTTGAGTAAACTCCGGGAGTTGGTGATGGACAGGGAGGCCTGGCGTGCTGAGATTCATGGGGTCGCAAAGAGTCAGACACGACTGAGCGACTGAACGGAACTGAACTAATGGTCCAGTCACTTCACTCCTAAGTGTTAACCCAAGAGAAGTGGAAAATTCTGTCTACACTGCAACTTGCCTATGAATGTTCATAACAGCTTTATTTGTAATAACCAAAACCTGGAAACCATCCAAATGCCCAACAACAAGTGAGTAAATTGTGACCTATTGATACAATAAGATACCAGTTAGCAATAAAAGAAATGAAATATAGATACACTCAACAACACGGATGAATCTCAGAATAATTACACTGGGGGCTTTCCAGGTGGTCCAGTGATTAAGAATCTGCCAGCCAATGCTGGGGACACAGGTTTGACTCCTGGTCTGAAAAGATCCCACAGGCCATGGCGCAACTAACCCTGTGTACCACAACAACTGAGCTTGCAGTCTAGAGCCCGTGTGTCACAACTACTGAGCCTGCATGTCCTGGTGTCCTTGCTCTGCAGGAAGAGAAGCCAGTGCAGTGAGAAGCCCGTGCTCTGCAACTAGAGAGCAGCCCCTACTCACCACAACTAGAGGAAGCCCGCCCACAGCAACAGAGACCCAGTGCAGCCAAAAATAAATAAATAAACTCTAAAATATATATATACTAAGGGGGGGGGGGGGGAAGCCAGAATCCCTCCCCCAAAGAGCACAAAATGTATGATTATATTTATGTAAAATTTTAGAAATGCATAGTGATCTATAGCGACATTCAGAAAATGAATATTTGCCTGGGGACAGATAGAAAAGTGTAGGGTGGTTAACATGCTCAATATATTTTCAAAAAATATTTATGTATTTACTTCTATATTTGACTGTGCTGGATCTTAATTGTTGCATGCAGGATCTTTAGTTGCAACATGGGGGATCTATTTCCCTGACCAGGGATCGAACCTGGCCCCACTGCACTGGGAGTGTGATGTCTTAGCCACGGGACCCCCACGGAAGTCCCAATATACTTGTTATCTTGACTGTGGTGATGGTTTCACGTGTGTACATTCATAAGGTATATACCCACTTATCAAATTGTACATTGTAAACAAGTGCTATTTATGGTATGTCTATTATACCTCAACAAAGCTGTTTAAAAATGCATACAATAGTCTGATCTCTAGGTTCCCTCCCCAGCTCTGTGCAACTGGGCAACTGCTCTTCCACAATCCTGCTGTTAGACTCAGGCTGTTTTCTAGAGGAAGGTAACAGAGGGCCCAGGACACAGCAGGTACAATTGATGGCAAGGAACTTATGACAAAACATGAAAGTCTGTGTACTGAATACTGAGACTGTCAGCCCTCTAGCCCCACTTGGCTCCTGGAACCCGGGCAGCCAGGCCTATCTCCTCCAGGCAGAAGGCTGGAAGTCTTCTCTGAGCAATCCTATTGGCCCAAGAAGAAAGGCTTAAACACTGTGACACTGGAGATTTCCTAAAGAAACAGTCAGATAACCCTATGATGAAGTCCACAATCAACAAGCCCCACTCACAAGATCAGAGCTTCTAATTGGCTTTAAAATATCCTTCTCTTTTACATGACCAGACAACTCAAGTTAGAATTTAACTATTCTGAGAACATAAAAGGGATAGAAAAACTACTTGAATGGGGGACTGGGGAACATTATTGGAAAGATAGAGAAACGATTGTGTTCATTAGGGAGCAGTCATTAGAAAATGCCCAAAATTTAAATTGCCCAAGAAGCAGCCATTTAAGCCCATCATTAGGTCATGCAAAGCTAAATATTAAAAGAACCAGCTGAAAAAATTGAAAATGGTTGCCTCTTGGGAAGGGAAAACAGGAACGGATGAGGAAATTGCTTCAGCAAGTCTAGGAGAAAAAGGTGGGTCTTTATGTACACCTGTAACTTTTATAAAAACTGGGGGAAAGTCAAAAAGAGAAAAGACAAATGTCATATTATATCACTTACATGTGGAATCCAAAAATATGGGTACAAATGAACTAATTTACAAGACAGAAATAGAATTATAAATGTAGAAAATAAACATGGTTACTATGGGAGTAACCATTGATGCTTCTGAACTGTGGTGTTGGAGAAGACTCTTGAGAGTCCCTTGGACTACAAGGAGATCCAACCAGTCCATTCTGAAGGAGATCAGCCCTGGGATTTCTTTGGAAGGAATGATGCTAAAGCTGAAACTCCAGTACTTTGGCCACCTCATGCGAAGAGATGATTCATTGGAAAAGACTCTGATGCTGGGAGGGATTGGGGGCAGGAGGAGAAGGGGATGACAGAGGATGAGATGGCTAGATGGCATCATTGATTTGATGGACGTGAGTCTGAGTGTACTCCGGGAATTTGTGATGGACAGGGAGGCCTGACGTGCCGTGATTCTTGGGGTTGCAAAGAGTCGGACACGACAGAGCGACTGAACTGAACTGAACTGAACTAAACTATGGGAGTAAGGGGGGATAAACTGGGAGATTGGGATTGACATATACATACTACTATATATAAAATAGATAATAATATAGATAACTGTGTAGCATGGAGAACTCTTCTCAATACTCTGTAATGACCTATATAGGAAAAGCATCTTTAAAAAAGTGGATAAATGTACATGTGTAACTGATTCATTTTGTTGTACAGTAGAAATTAACATTTTAAAAAAATGTTTATTTTTGGCTGTGCTAGGTCTTTGTTGCTGCTCTGACTTTCTCTAGTTGTCAGGAGTGGGGACTACTCTCTAGCTGCAACGCGAGCTCTCTTCTTGTTGCTGAGCACAGGCTCCAGGCATGAGAGCTTCAGTAGTTGCAGCTCCCAGGCTTAAGAGCACAATCTCAATAGTTGTGACACATGGGCTTAGTTGCTCCAAAGCATGTGGGATCTTCCCCATCAGGGATCGAACCCGTGTTTCCTACATTGGAAGGCAGATCCTTTACCACTGAGCCACCAGGGAAGCCCAGAAACTAACATTTTGAATAAACTATACTCCAATAAATATCTATTAACAAAAAAATAACGGGGAGGAGAGAAAGAAATTTCAGTTCAGCTCAGTTCAGTCGCTCAGTCATGTCCGACTCTTTGCAACCCCATGGACTGCAGCACACCAGGCTTCCCTGTCCATCACCAACTACTGGAGCCTACTCAAACACATGTCCATCGCGTGATGCCATCCAACAATCTCATCCTCTGTCATTCCGTTATCCTCCCACCTTCAATCTTTCCCAGCATCAGGGTCTTTTCAAATGAGTCAGTTCTTCACATCAGGTGGCCAAAGTATTGGAGTTTCAGCTTCAGCATCAGTCCTTCCAATGAATATTCAGGACTGATTTCCTTTAGAAGTGACTGGTTGACTCTCCTTGCAGTCCAAGGGACTCTCAAGAGTCTTCTCCAACACCACAGTTCAAAACCATCAATTCTTCAGCGCTCAGCTTTCTTTATAGTCCAACTCTCACATCCATACATGACTACTGGAAAAACCATAGCTTTGACTAAATGGATGTTTGTTGGCAAAGTAATGCCTCTGCTTTTTAACATGCTGTCTAGGTTGGTCATAGTTTTTCTTCCAAGGAGCAAGCATCTTTTACTTTCATGGTTGCAGTCACCATCTGCAGTTATTTTGGAGCCCAAAAAATAAAGTCTGTCACTGTTTCCATTGTTTCCCCATCTAGTTGCCATGAAGTGATGGGACCAGATGTCATGATCTTCGTTTTTTGAATGTTGAGTATTAAGCCAACTTTTTCACTCTCCACTTTCACTTTCATCAAGAGGCTCTTTAGTTTTTCTTCACTTTCTGCCATGAGGGTGATGTCATCTACATATCTGAGGTTATTGATATTTCTCCCAACAATCTTGATTCCAGCTTGTGCTTCATCCAGCCCAGCGTTTCTCATGATGTACTCTGTATAGAAGATAAATAAGCAGGGTGACAATATACAGCCTTGACATACTCCTTTCCTGATTTGGAACCAGTCTGTTGTTTCATGTCCAGTTCTAACTGTTGCTTCCTGACCTGCGTACAGATTTCTCAGGAGGCAGGTCTAGTGGTCTGGTATTCCCATCTCTTGAAGAATTTTCTAGTTTGTTGTGATCCACACAGTCAAAGGCTTTGGCATAGTCAATAAAGCAGAAATAGATGTTTATCTGGAACTCTCTTGCTTTTTCAATGATCCAGCGGATATTGGCAATTTGATCTCTGGTTCCTCTGCCTTTTCTAAGTCCAACTTGAACATTTAGAAGTTCACGGTTCATGTACTGTTGAAGCCTGGCTTGGAGAATTTTCAGCATTACTTTGCTGGAGTGTGAGATGAGTACAATTGTGTGGTAGTTTGAGCATTCTTTGGCACTGCCTTTCTTTGGGATTGGGATGAAAACTGACCTTTTCCAGTCCTGTGGCCACTGCTGAGTTTTCCAAATTTGCTGGCATATTGAATGCAGCACTTTCACAGCATCATCTTTCAGGATTTGAATTCCATCACCTCCACTAGATTTGTTCATAGTGATGCTTCATAAGGCCCACTTGACTTTGCATTCCAGGATGTCTGGCTCTAGGTGAGTGATCACACTATGGTGGGTCATTATCTAGCTCATATTCAATATTCTCCATTTATGTCATAAATGTCTTTTTGCAGCTTGTTTAAATCAGGATCCAAACAAGATCCACACATTGTATTTGTTGGGTTTTTTAAAGGTTTTTTAAACTGTAATTGTCTGCCCTCTCATACTTTCCCCAGACCTAATGTTTGTTGAAAAAACTGGGTCATCTGTACTTTTTGAATTTCCCGAATTCTACCTTCAGATTGTATCCTGCTGGTTGGTGTCCCTTAACATATTTCTCCATCCCATCGGGGAGTGGATCTCTACCTGGGTCTTGGAGATCTTTTCTGTATAGTTCTTCTGTGTATTCTTGCCACCTCTTCTTAATATCTTCTGCTTCTGTTAGGGCCATACCATTTCTGTCCTTTATTGTGCTCATCTTTGCATGAAATGTTCCCTTGGTATCTCTAATTTTCTTGAAGAGATTTAGTTAAAGCTGAATAAAGCTCTTAGAAAATCAATAGATAGGAGATGGCCATATATCCCTATTTGCCCAAGACACACCTGGTTTTCAGCTCTTAAGGAGGCTCTCTCTTGCTTTCCAGATACCTGTGTCACTAACTTGATAATGGGCATGTCAGGCTGACACCTCCTAAACCCACTGATGGACATTAGGATCACCTTAACGTGAGACAGAGTATCCTCCTCCTGATGCCACAGGAAGTTCTCAGCACTGCCTATGAAATATCCTTGCCTCCCTCACAAAAAAGAAAACTTGAATCTAATCAAGTCTCTCAGTCAGGGTTTCTCAAAATTCACACTTGGGGACACATAATTTCTTGTGTGTATAGGATGTTTAGCAGCTTCTCTGGCCTCTACTCACTAGATGCAAATAGCATCATCACCTGGTTGTGACAATCAATGTGCCTCTACACTTTGCCAAATGGAGGGGAGGAAGGAGGTGGCAATCTCTTCCAGGTGAGAACCATGGCTGTACATCTAAGTACCAACTTCCAGGAAATGGGATGGAGAAATATGTTAAGGGACACCAACCAGCAGGATACAACCTGAAGGTAGAATTCGGGAAATTCGAAAAGTACAGATGACCCAGTTTTTTCAACAAACATTAGGTCTGGGGAAAGTATGGGAGGGCAGACAATTACAGTTTAAAAAACCCAACAAATACAATGTGTGGATCTTGTTTGGATCCTGATTTAAACAAGCTGCAAAAAGACATTTATGACATAAATGGAGAATATTGAATATGAGCTAGATAATATCCGCCTGCCAATGCAGGAGATGTAAGAGATACAGGTTCGATGGCTTGGAGTAGGAAATGGCAACACACTCCAATATTCTTGCCTGGAAAATTCCATGGGCAGAGGAACCTGGTGGGCTACAGTCCATGGGGTCGCAGAGTCGGATGTGACTGAGCATACACACAAGCATTATGGCACTAAGAGATGTTTATTTTGTGGGTGTGATAATGGTACTGTGGTTGTGTTATTTTTAAAAGATTTCTGTTACAGATACACACGGCTGTATTAACAGATCAAATGACATAATGTCTGATTGCAAAGGAGGATGTTGTGGATCAGATCAAACGAAAATGTCAGACCACTACTGGTTACTGCAATGGTTAACTAATGGGTACCTGTGTATTCATTAAACTTGCTTCTCTACTTTTGTGTATGTTTGAAACTTTCCATCTTATTGGGTTGACCAAAGAGTTCATGCAGGTTTTTGAAAAACCTGCACGAACTCTTTGGCCAACCCAGTAAAAACTTAAAGAAAGTCCAAGAAAGGAATAAAGCATGGCTTATTAGTTACGACTGGTTAACTAATGGGTACCTGTGTATTCATTAAACTTGCTTCTCTACTTTTGTGTATGTTTGAAACTTTCCATCTTATTGGGCTGACCAAAGAGTTCATGCAGGTTTTTGAAAAACCTGCACGAACTCTTTGGCCAACCCAGTAAAAACTTAAAGAAAGCCCAAGAAAGGAATAAAATATGGCTTACTAGGAGACACATGGTCTGGGAGTCCAGAACTTGGGGTTTTATTCCAGTTCCTCATTAAGCAGTCTGGTCATTTTAGTGGGAGAGTCACTTCTCTGGTCTATAGAATACAGGTCTTGAGTTAATAAGAGGTTTTCAGAGATTCCACAGCATGCCTTGAAAAGTGAGTTGAACAGCACCCCCGAGGACCAGAGTCTGAATTTGTAGTGGAGACCCTGGTGGTGTTCTGGCCCAAGGCTCCCAGATTCCCTCCTCAGCCCCTCAACTAGTTTAGAAGTAGCAAGATCATGTGCTAGAACATTCTGAATTAGAAAGCGCCTGCTGAAAAAGGCTTGCGTCAAACCCCTCTTTGAGCTGCTGGGGCTGCAGTGTGAGTAACTTGTCAGGAAAGTGTGAATTACAAGTCAGTATTACAAAAGTGTTTATTTTCAGCCTTTCCAAAAAACAGTGAGAAAGAGGAAGGCATGCATAATAAAGCAGCTGGGCATCTGAGGCTAAAGTTGGCTCTTTCTTCTCCCTCCCTCCCAGCCTCCCACCTAGCTCTTTCCTGTGACCCTGAGGGCAGCGAAGTGGAAGAGGGTAGGTGGAGAAGCAGGGAGGAAGGAGGTCCGGCCACTCACAGTAGGGGTGCAGAGGGCAGGGTGACAAAGGAACAACTCAAGTCCCAGTCTTCCATCCCCCTGCCGAGCCCTCCTGTCTCAAAGGAAATGATTAATGAGGGACTGACCGCCAAATGCCACAAAGGAAGACCTTTAGAGAAAGTTCTCTGAAACATCCCTGAAAATAGCCTCCAAAAGACCTCTGCCCTTGCTTTGAAGAAGACAGAAAACATGCCTTGCCACCATGGGTAGAGCCACAGTGAAAGGAAGCTAGGAGTTTGCACTGATTCCCTCCCCCGTACTCTCTCCCCTGGACCTGAACTGAAATGTCAGCTTCCCTCCCTCAACCTACCAGAAAGGCCCCGCAGTGGTCTTCGGCCCCCAGAGTGACCCTTCGCAGAGGCAAACCTACCCAAGCCACTCATGCTCCTCTTTAAGCTGTTTTCACATACTTCATCTCTGTGGGCTTAAAATCCAGCGTCTAGGACCTCCAGCAGAGGCAGTGAGTGCTAGAGATCTAAAAGCACCCGCAGAAATCACAGGAGCCATAGAAGTCCCTGGATAAACCTAGAATTAATGTATGCATGTTTATAACATACATAAGCTGGCCTAGGTGCGGAACAAAGGAATCCTGCCCAGACATGGGGTTCTCGGCTTTAGGCCTGGTCCTAATGGCCTTTCAGGCCCTGCACCTTTCCAGTCTCCCCAGATCTCTTTGGTTACTGAACAGCAGCCTCCTGCCCTGCAGAGAGTTATGTGGGAAGGACCCCCCAGTCTGAGAGGGTGCAGGGGATGGAGTGGCATCAGGAGGGAACAGAGGGTTTATTCCTAAACTGTTGTCCACATGTACCACCAATCAAAGCAGTCCAGAGGACGAGACAAACAAGGACCCGAAGGGTGGAGAGAGCCCCGGGAAGCCAGTAGGTGAGCCAGATCCATTCTGGAGATGAAGCACAACCCCTGAGGGAGCTTCACAAACAAATGCTCAATTACATCAGCAGCATAGGAATAAATTCTCCTAAGAAAATACTTAAGCTAGTTCAGATTAAGCTACTGCATTGGTTGGCTGCGTGCTCAGTCAGTTGGTCATGTTCAACTCTTTGCAACCCATGGGCTGTAGCCTGCCAGGCTCCTCTTTCCATGGGATTTTCCAGGTAAGAATGCTGGAGTGGATTGCCAGTTCCTACTTCAGGGGATTTTCCTGACCCAGGGACTGAGCCTGCGTCTTTTGCATCTCCTGCATTGGCAGATGGATTTTTTACCACTGAGCCACCTGGGAAGCCCACTGCCTTAGTTAGGATGTATTTAATTGTATCAGAATGCCTGCCTAACAGTGGGTTAAGCAATAAAGGCATTTAAATATCTCAGGCCACAAGAAGTTTGAAGAAGAAAAATATCTGCTTTAAAACACCGAGATGTCTGTATGCCAGAATGAACTCCACCATTTTCCAAGTCTCTGCCTCATGGTCATAAGAGGGTTGCCATGGCTCCAAGCATCACATTTTCAAACAACACCACTCTAAGACAGAAAGGAAGTGCAAAGGCAGACTCTTTGTCCACTACATTTTCTCTTTGTTATTAGAGAAAAAAGTACTGGTAGAAGTCACCAGCAGACTAGGTAGCATGCCTACCACTAAATAAATCACAGGGAAAGAGAACTGGTCTAAGTGTACTTGACTTAGATCAGCCATGTCTGGACCTGCCTTCCCTGAGTACAGTGTTGCCCTTTAATACTTGAACAAAATTTGAATTATTAGCATGAAAGAATGGAAGAGGGTAGGAAATGACCACCACCGGTGTCTACCACAACTAAAGTTCCCTTTGACCCCTCAGCCTCTTCCTACACTCTGGGCAGTCTACTATTATCATTTGGACTGTAGCCTATCAGGCTCCTCGGTCCATGGGTTTTTCCAGGCAAGAATACTGGAGTGGGTTGCCATTTCCTTCTCCAGGAGATCTTCCTGACCCAGGGATTGAACCCAGGTCTCCTGCATTGTAGGCAGACACTTTACCATCTGAGCCACCAGGAAAGTCCATTCCAGACCTTATGCATGTGTATATACATATACACCATACACCATAATAAACAGTAGACTTAAGAGCATTTAATAGATTTATCATAGTGTGTGTGTGTGTGTGTGTGTGAGAGAGAGAGAGAGAGAGAGAGAGAGAGAGAGAGATAAACACACCATCCACTCCAAGTATCTTTCTGCAATCTGCTTCACCATTCAAGGATACATCTCAGTGATCCATCCATACCAATATTTATTGATCTCTTCCATCCTTGTGACTGCTGCACCATGTTCCCTAGAGTGGATGTGTCACCATTCATTTAGATACTTCCCCGTTGAGAGCCTCTTGGTTATTTTTAGAGCAGCTTCTACTCACTTCTGTGCACACAGGCACTGGGTGTTCTCCATTTGACCGTCCAGCCCCTTTCTCTACTCTGTGTTCAGATTGCTGACTGCTATAAATACATGAGCTGGCTCTCCTGCTCTCTGGCATCTGGTTGGGTGAAACTTATGTGAGTGGCCCGAAATGAGCAGGTACAAGAGAGAGGAGTTGGGGTGTTTATTCCCCTCAGTCATTTCAGTATTTGTGGTTCAGTATTTGTGGCGCAGTATAGGCTTAGTGGCTCCATGGCATGTGGAGCATTCCCGGACCAGGGATCGAACCCATATTCCCTGCATTGGCAGGCAGATTCTTATCCACTGAACCACCAGGGAAGTCCAGGCATCTTTAATTGGTTGTTTCCAAACGAGAGAAAGTATTCCTGGTTCTCATAGTGCAGGACCAGGAAAACGTCAATCTATAGGAACACCCCCTCCCCTCCCAACCCCGCCAGCCCCAGGACCAGGATAAGAGCTCAAAGGCTCCCTCTCACAACTCTGGGCTCTCCAGTACTTCACCTCATGCCTTCTCTTAAACGCAACACCAAGTTCTCTACTTTAGACCCTAGATGAATTTAGCAACCAGTTAACACGTTTCCAGAGCTTCAGCACAGCAGCTAAGAATATAGGCTGTGAAGGTAGATTATTCGAGGTTCAAATTCTGACTCCACCACTCACCAGCTGAGAGGCCGCTTGACAGCTCTTTAACTGTTCTGTGCCTCCGTTTTCTCACTGGAAGATTGAAATAACCCTATTACTTGTCTCATAGAGTTGTTTTAAAGATCACATAGTGATAGTTCAGTCATGTCCAACTCTTTGGGACCCCACAGACTGTTGCCTACCAGGCTTCTTTGTCCGTGAAATTCTCCAGGCAAGAATACTGGAGCGGGTTGCTATTTCCTTCTTCAGAAAGATCACATACAATCTATCTAAAAATACAACTAAAACATCTCAGCACAGAACCTAGTCTAGAGAGAGCCTCCATGCAAGGTTATAGATAAGGCTTGCTTGACACAATACGTGTTGCTGTAGGAGGGGAAAGAAGTCATGGCCTTATCCCCTGGTAAAGAATCTGCCTGCAATGCAGGGGACCCGGGTTCAATCCCTGGGTCGGGAAGATCCCCTAGAGTAGGAAATGGCAACCCACTCCAGTATTCTTCCCTGAAGAGTTCCATGGACAGAGGAGTCTGGTGGGCTATAGTCCATGGGATACCTTCAAGGAGCCTACTTCCCCAGTGGTCCAGTGGTTGAGAATATACCTTTCAATGCAGGGCACAAGGGTTCATTCTCAAGTCTGGGAACTAGGATCCCACATACCATGGGGCCGCAACTAAGACCTGATGCAAGCAGAAATAAATAATTCATCAAGTTTAAAAAATAAAAAAGTGTGCAATTCAGTGGGCTTTTAAAGTTTTTTAAATAAAAATAAAATATATCTAAAAGATCTCAACAAGAGCCTAGTCCAGAGACAGCCCTCCACATGGTAATAGATATGATTCACTCAACACTATATATATTTCTGTAGCAGGGAAAAGAAGCCATGGCCCTAGCCTCAAGGAGCCTGAAATCTACTTTGTAAGACATGAAGAGCCTTCTTATAATCATGGACAACACAGATGACCCCATGTTCAAAGAGCAGATTGCCTGGTATAAGTTCCAGCGCAACAGTAGTCTGGTGATCCTTTCACATATTTCACTTTTCACATTGCCTAACAGGTTCTTGACTAGACAGACCTTTGTTGGAGAAAGATGAGCACCGAAGAATTGATGCTTTTGAACTGTGGTGTTGGAGAAGACTCTTGAGAGTCCCTTAGACTGCAAGGAGATCCAACCAGTCCATCCTAAAGGAGATTGGTCCTGGGTGTTCATTGGAAGGAATGATGCTGAAGCTGAAACTCCAATACTTTGGCCACCTCATGCGAAGAGTTAACTCATTGGAAAAGACTCTGATGCTGGGAGGGATTGGGGGCAGGAGGAGAAGGGGACGACAGAGGATGAGATGGCTGGATGGCATCACCAACTCAATGGACGTGAGTTTGAGTGAACTCCGGGAGTTGGTGATGGACAGGGAGGCCTGGCGTGCTGTGATTCATGGGGTCGCAAAGAGTCGGATACAACTGAGCGACTGAACTGAACTGACTGGACTGAACAGGTTCTTGAGGTTAAATGCCAAGCACTGTTGTTCTTGTTATGCCCAGTGTTTGCACACAGTAGGCATTCAAACACGATTTTGTCTAAATACCCAAGGAACGTTTGGATAGCATATCAGAACAAGCACTTCTTTCCAAATTACTTTGAAACTGAAGCGTTGTTTATTCTCATAACAACCTTGTGAGGTCGTTAATACTATGAGCACCTGCATTTTCCAAAATAAGGAAAGGAGGGATCAAAAAAAGTAAAAAATTAGCATCTTGTTCAAGTCATACCGTCACTTTACTGTGGAGCTTGTCTGGGACCCTAGGTCCTTGACCATAAACGTGGAGCCTCATCCTCTACAGACCACAAAAGTCCATCAGCTGAAGAAGTATACCTTCTGGCAAGTGTCTTCTTCTGGCTTCCGCTGCGCTCTCTCTTTTTTAAACTTCCTCTTTGCTCTCTCTAGCTGAGACAGCTGGCTCCAGTTTTGTTTTGTTTTTTTTCCTTTAGCCAAAGGGAATCCAATTCATTAGGATTTCTTTTCAGGGAGGCAGAGACTCTCCTGTTTATCCAAGCTTCTATCAGACATGTAAATGCATAATATAGTCATTAAACTCTGAAATTTATGGCACAGTCATAACCACACACAGCTATTAGAAAGTTCATTACCTCCAGTGGGAGATATCACCATGCTTGCTACTCTCTCCTCTTCGCAAGGCCAGAGAAAGTAAGCTCATTGGTTACGGGAAATCTTTGTTTTGTCAAGGAATCCTCCTAAAAGCAGCTATATTACTGATAAATCCTACTTTATTTGTAATGCATTGAAAGGCAGTGTTTAAAAAAAAAACTTTTATAAAAAAAAAAATTGCCCTTTGAGAAAAAAACTCAAACAA
Source organism: Bos grunniens (assembly GCF_055505025.1). Lineage (NCBI taxonomy): Eukaryota > Metazoa > Chordata > Mammalia > Artiodactyla > Bovidae > Bos > Bos grunniens. The sequence goes on from NC_141175.1 coordinate 43,960,165, forward strand.
TACTAAAATGTGTAAAGTAAAAAGTGAAAATTCTCAAGAGAATGAGAACATAAACCACAACCTGAGAGAAAATATTTTCAAAAGACACATCTAATAGAGGGCTGATATCCAAAATATACAAAGAACTCTTACAATTCAACAATAAGAAAATGAACAACCTGATTAAACAATGGGCCAAAGACCTGAACAGACACCTCATCAAAGATTTGTAGATGGAAAATAAGCATATTAAAAGATGCTCAACATCATATGTCAATAGGGAATTGCAGATTAAAGCAGCAATGAATACCACTGCATACCTATTAGAATGTGCGTGTGTGTGTACTTAGGCACTCAGTCATGTCAGAGTCTTTGTGGCCAAGTGGACTGTAGCCTGCCAGGCTCCTCTGTCTTTGAGATTCTCAGGACAAGAATACTTGGAGAAATCATTCCCTTCTCCAGGGGATCTTCCTGACCCAAGGATTGAACCCACATCTCCCCCATTGCAGGCAAATTCTTTACCATCTGAGCCACCAGAGAAGCCCCACCGGGGCACAAATTCAAATTGCTAACAGCGCCCAGGGATCTGGAGCAACATGAACTCTCATTCATGGCTGGTAGGAATGTAAAATGGTATAGCCACTTCAGAAGACAGCTTGTGAGTTTCTTACAAAGTTATATTCTCACCATATGATCCTGCAATTTCATCCCTTGATATTTATCCAAATGAGTTAAAAACTTATGTCCACACAAAACCCTGTACACTGATGTTTATAGCAGCTTTATTCATAATTGCCAACACTTGGAAGCAACCAAGATGCCCTTCAACAGGTGAACAGATAAATAAACTGTAGTACATCCAGACAATGGAATATTAATTAGTACTGAAAAGAAGTTAGCTATCAAGCCATGAAAAGACACAGATGAACTTTTAATGCATTTTACTAAGTGAAAGAAGCCAATCAGGAAAGGCTACCTACTGTGATTCCAACTATATGACATTCTGAAGAAAGGTAAAGCTACGAAGGTAGTAAAAAGATCAGTGGTTGTCAGGGGTTGTGAAGAGGGAAGGATGAATAGAGAGCCCTGAGGATTTTCAGGGCAGTGAATATACTCTGCATGATACTGTAATGCTAGGTACCTATCATTATACACTTGTCAAAACCCTTAGAATGTACAACACCAAGAGTAAACCCTAATGTCAACTATGAGCTCTGGTTGGTAATAATGTGTCATTAATTGTAACAAATGTACCTCTCTGGTGGGAGATGTTGATGGTGAGAGAGCCTAGAGATATGGGGGAGGGAATGGATAAGCAGTATCTGCATCTCCCCCTCAGTTTTGCTATTCATTTAGTTCAGTTCGGTTCATTCACTTAGTCATGTCTGGCTCTTTGCGACCCCATAGACTGTAGCACACCAGGCTTCCCTGTCCATCACCAGAGCTTGCTCAAACTCATGTTCATCGAGTCGGTAATGCCATCCAACCACCTCATCTTCTGTCATCCCCTCCTCCTCCTGTCTTCCTGCTATTCATTTAAAACTGCTCTAAAAATAAAGTATTTTTTAAAGTGGCTATGCCCCCAATCACACTCCCTATGTGTAATTGTTATTAAATGTTTAATGTATTTACTTCCAGTCTTTCTTCTCATGCATACATAATGTGTGTATGCAAATTTTTTAAAGGTCAGCAAAAGCTATATGAAAATGATTATATCAGTGTCTCCTTATAAGGGTGGAAATACTTAAAAGTATACAGTTGTTCAAATAAGGAATACAGTTGTCCCTCAGTATCCACAGGGTATTGGTTCCAGGACTCTCCCCCACACCCCCTGACCCCCAACTCCCCTACCAAGACACTAAAATCCATGGATGCTCAAGTGCCCCTTGTAAAACTGTATGATATTTCCCTATAACCTACGCGTATCCTCCTGTATACTTTAAGTCATTCCTGGATTACCCGTACTACCTATTATAATGCAAATACTATATAAATAGCTGTAAATACAATGTGAGCTTCCCAGGTGGTAAAAATCTGCCTGCCAATGCAGGAGACTCAAGAGACTCCTGCTCGATCCCTGGGTGGGGAAGATACCCTGGAGAAGGAAATAGCAACACACTCCAATATTCTTGCCTGGAAAAGTCCATGGACAGAGGAGCCTGGCATGCTACAGTCCATGGAGTCGCAGAGTCAGATACATCTAAGCGGCCAAGCATAGTGTAAATCTATGTAAACCGTTACTGATGTGTGGCAAATTCAAGTTTTACTTTTTGGAACGTTCTGCAATTAAAATATATATATATATTTTTTTTTTTGACCCATATAGTTGGTTGAATCCATATATGCAGAACCCACAGGTATGAAGGGCTGACTCTAGTTGAGTAAACTATGACTTACTGCCAACTGAGCCCTGTACAGTGGAAAACTCTGGAGACCACAAGGTAGTTAGAATAGGGTAGTAGTTATAATAGAGTCAAACAGAACTGGATTTAAATTCCCATCTTGCTATTAAATACATACCTTAATTTTCATCTGTACCATAAAAATATTAGTGCTCCCCTGAAGGTTGTTGGTATAGATTAACTTAAAAGTGAGACTGCTTATGAAGTCCTCAGCAACACGCCTGGCACCTCAGTGTTGCATCGGCCACAGTTCCTCCTTGAGGGTAGACCCTTATCTCAGTAATCCTTGCTCCCCAGCAGTTTAACTCCATGCCTGACACAAAGTAAGCAGTAAAATAAATACTGGCTGAGTTGAACTAGAGTAGAATATTGTAAATTTTTTAAATCAATATTTAGGGACTTCCTTGCTATCCCTGGGTCAGAAAGATTCCCTGGAGAAGGGAAAGGCCACCCACTCAAGTATTCTTTCCTGGAGAATTCCATGGACAGAGTAGCCTGACAGGCTACAGCCCACAGGGTCACAGAGTCAGACATGACTGAGCGACTAACAACATTGGTAGCCCAGTGGCTAAGACTTCACCCTCCCAATGCAGAGCCCTGGGTTTGATCCCTGGTCAGGGAACTAAATCCCATATGCCACAACTAAAAGCTCACATTTTACAACTAAAGATCCAGAGTGCCAAAACTAAGACCCAACTCAGCCAAATAAAAAAATTTTTAATTAATAAAATAAAATCAATATTTAGAGACAAGCTGTGGGATTTGGGATTTCAAGGAAGACTATATTTAATAGAGAAAATGAAAGGCAGACATGAAGTTGGATGATATAGGGAAGTCGAGGTCAGGGAAGCCACCACTATCCTGCATGATGTGGCAGGACCATCACAGGTAACCTCAGGTCCTGCAGCACCTAGGAAGTGACTCCCAAGGGGCTGCCAGGACCTGCGGCCCAGACCTCCCGCCTCCCCCAGTAATGAGCTCACCTCTGTGCTGCTGTCACAGCTGTCAGTTGACTCACTGAGAGAGAGAGAAAGAGAGCCCAAACCTGGGCAAAGAAATGCAGAAAAGTAAATTCTGATAGGGGAGGAGGGAAGACGCTCATGACTCATCCTGCGGAATACTGCAGGGGCATTTTTTTAAAACTAAGAATTTTAGGGGTTTTTTAAAAAATAATTTTATTTATTTGGTTTTGGCTGTGCTGAGCCTTCATTGCCATGAGGGCTTTCATCCAGTTGCAGCCAGTGGGAGCTACTCTCTCGTTGCAGTGCATAGGCTTCTCACTGCTGCAGCTCCTCTTGTTGTGAAGCATGGGCTCTAGGGTACGCAGGCTTCAGTAGCTGCGGCTGGCTCCCAGGCTCTAGAGCACAGGCTCAGTAGTTGTGGTTCACGGGCTTAGTTGCTCCGAGGCACATGGGATCTTCCTGAATCAGGGATCAAACCTGTGTCTCCTGCACTGGCAGGCAGATTCTCTACTGCTGAGCCACCAGGAAAGCCCCAACAACTTTAGTTTCATATGACAAACAATATTGCCCATTGCAGAGAAGTCATCCATAATCTCACCAGTCAGACAAAAGCCCTATTATAACCATGGTCTTATTTTCTCATGGATCTTTTCCTATACCTGCATGCATGTGTCATACATGTCTCAGATATGTAACATATTACATGTGTGTATGTGTTTTCCATATATTACACCCTTTTATCATGTCAATAGACAATATCCGTGACATTGTTAATGGCAGAATAGAATTCCAGTGTCTGGCTAAACCATACTTTATGGAACCCATCATCAGTTGTCAGACATTTGGGTCATTTCCAAAATCTTGCTCTCCTAAACAGTCCTGCCAGGAACTTAGAGCCGTGCAGTGACTGTCTGATCCTCTCTCACAGAGGGTAAAAGAGAATGACAGGCTGCTGAATTGACTTCAAGCCCAAACCATCTTCCCGTCTCTCCATCCCACCCCCATGATTCCTGGTCCTTTGGAGCTCAGGTGGAGGAAGCCACAGTCAAGATCTTGGATTTCTGAAGATTTGGCCTCCTCCCAGAGGGATGTCTGAGCCTTTTTGAACCCACATAATTAGACACGAGGGCCCTGAAATCAGGCCAGCTCTCACCAAAACTGGGAAGCAGATGAAGGAAGCCTTGGTTCCCCCTAACTGCCCTCCCTAGTATTGTCCGGTCCTTCCAGGAGGCACCTGCCCACTGCCTCACTGCCCCATCTCAGCATCTGACACCCTCATTTCTGCAGCTGCAACAGTAGTCAGGCTCTAAAAAGCCATACCTTCCAGTAATGTATACTTTTCAAGAAGTTCCTTTAACATCTTGGGTCAACCAACATGCTTTGAACTAAACACTGTCAGGGGCACAGGTGGGTAAGATATTACCACTGCCCCCAAGCGGCTTATACTCTGTAGTATAGTTTCCTCAGTTCAGTTCAGTCACTCAGTCGTGTCCGACTCTGTGACCCCACAGACTGCAGAGCGCCAGGCCTCTGTAGTAGTTTCTTAGGGCTGCCATAACCAAGTGGCACCCCTGGGTGTCTCAGAACAACAGACATTTATTGTCTTACAGTTCTGGAGGCTACAAGTCAAAAAGCAAGGTGTCTACTCCCTCTGACAGCTCCCTCTTCCCTGTGTCTAATGGTTGCCAGCAGCCCTTGGCATTCCTTGGCTGGGAACTTCACCCCTGCAGTCTCTGTCTCTGCTTTCTCACAGCCTCTTCCCTGTGGATCTGTGTCTCTTTGTTCAAATCTCCCTCTCCTTACTGGACAGTAGTGGTATAGGATTAAGCCCACTCTTATTTAGTATGATCTCATCTTGCCCGTGCACTGCAAATAGAGAAAGCCAGGGTGCAGCAATGAGGACCCAGTGCAGCCAAGAATAAAATAATAAATAAATTTTTGAAAAATGTTTTTAAGAGGATCACATGCTGAAGTTCTGGGTAGATATGGACTTTGGGGAAACACATTCACCTCAGGACACATTCTGATAGAAGCAATGATGAATACAGAAAAAGTCATCACCACAGGCACAAAACTGCCACTACAGCTTTAAATGGACCAGGAAGGATCAGATGTGGGAGTGAGCACAGGGTGCAAGGATCTGTGAACCCAAGGGTGCCCTCGAGGCACCCTTAAGTCACTCTGTCTCACACCTCCTAGTCTGGCTATGCCTATAAATTAGACTTGCTGTGAGTCCCACTGGGCCCACTGAAGCCCTCCAGTGGATTAAGGAACATTTCTTGAATTCTCTCCAGCTCTGCTCACAGCCCCTTTCCTTTGAACGATAGGTTCTGGAGAATATCAGGGGGAAAGACAGACCTAAATGAGGAACGTATAAAGGCAAAATTGCAATACCTTTCCTTCTAAAGTGCTGTGTTTTTACAGATCTTTTCCCTTTTCCTCTGTTATCTCAGGTTGTAAAAGCTGAGGGAGGGGCCGGAAGCAGCAGTCTCCTCTTGGAACCGATCGGCTCACTCTTTTCCTTCCCAGGCTGTGACACTGCAGGGCCACCAGCTCTTGCGGAGACCGTGAGTACTCAGTGCTTCTCTAGAGTTCCTATGGCAGTCTCTGCCTTCCCAGAGCTGACCTTCAGTGCCGGAAGAGCCAGCGGAGGCTGAGATTTGAGCTTCACCCCAGCACAACCAATTCTTTGCAGAGGCAGCAAGGTTCTCATCAGAGGCGTGGGCATCAGACCTAAACCTTCCCCCTTGGACCACTCCAACAAGGTTTATTAGCTTTCTCCACCAGCTATTGTGACTAACAGGAGTAAATTCATCACAACTGCTTTCATCATAGCCCCCGGCACATGGTCCCACGGGGGTGAGGACCCCTGAGCCCAGGCTCTCTTCTGCAGGCCTCCGGGCCTGAAAGCTCTCTTTGACTGCTGGTGGAGAGCAGTCTGAAAGCACCAGGGAGGGAAGCCATTGGGAGCAACCCCCAAGCAATGAATAACAGGGGATGGTGAAGAACACCCCAGCTTTTTGCCCTTAAAGAGAGGCAGGGACAACTCTGAGCTGTGCTTTCGGCCCTTGCCCAGCAGGACTGAGCTCCTGATGCCCGTAGGGGTAACCTGTTTATTAAAGTATCCTGTACTGCGGACCTCCCTGGTGGTCCTGTGGCTAAGGCTCTGTGCTCTCCATACAGGGGGCCTGGGTTCAAACCTTGATTAAGAAACTGGATCTCCCATGCCATAACTAAAGAGCCCTCATGCTGCAACTAAGACACGGTGCAGTGAAATAAATTAATTAATATTAAAAATAAATAAAGTATCCTGTATTCTCTCACTTCCCTACTTCCTTCCCGGTGCTTTCTGGAATCACCTCCCAAATAAACTGCTGCTGCTGCTGCTAAGTCGCTTCAGTCGTGTCCAACTCTGTGTGACCCCATAGACGGCCTCCCACCAGGCTCCCCCGTCCCTGGGATTCTCCAGGCAAGAACACTGGAGTGGGTTGCCATTTCCTTCTCCAATGCATGAAAGTAAAAAGTGAAAGTGAAATTTGTCAGTCGTGTCCTACTCTTTGAGACCCCATGGACTGTAGCCTACCAGGCTCCTCTGTCTATGGGATTTTCCAGGCAAGGATTTTCTACTTGCACTCAAACCCAGGATCCCAGCCCAGCTTCAGGGTGCCCAGCTTAAGACACCCCATGGTGTTAGTGTGCATTTCCCTGTGGAACAGTGATTCCTTAAGGACAGGCCCCAAGTCATAGTCCTCTGAGTACCTGCCACGTGGTCCTTGCCAAATGCTATATATGCATTACCTCATCGCACCTGCCAAACAACCCTTATTATTTCCACTTTATAAATGAGGGAAGAGAAGCTCAGAAAGTTTAAGTCACTCTGTCCAAGGTCACACAGCAGAGAAGCAGAGCCAGCATCTGAACAAGGAGGTCTCTTTCTGAAGCCTGTACTGTTGATGACTGCTGTCAGGAATGGTATTTAGTTCATATTTAGGGAAGGAAGGAAGATGCTAGCAAGCAACCTTGGAAAACACTGGTACAAAGTGGTCACTATTTGGATCCTGGAGATAGGGCTGAAGAGCAGTCAATTTCCCTAACATGTTTAAGATCCAGCAAGGATAAAACCATTAGAGCATCCACAATTTCCTCAAGTCCTTTTATCTATTTTTTGTTGCTGTTGATTCAAGAAGCATTTATTGATCCTATGGTGTCTAAGACACTAGACCAGGCCCTGTGGAGGATACAAATTCAAGGAGTATACCATCTACCAGAGAGAAGGGAGAATTTGGGGAGGTATGGATAAAGATAAGGCAAAAATACCTGAAAAGATAAAGTGTAAGACCAGAGGTATCATCAGGCAGAAGTTACGCATTACCATGACAGATGATCAGAAAAGGGCCACGCTTTCGGAAGAGAAAGTGACCTTTGGGAGCCGGAGCAGACAGACCACAGACAACTGGAGGATTTGGAGCTTGAAGAATGTAGACGAATTGATGGCAGGAGCTGGGACAGGGAGGGAGAATGAAGGGGACAGACAGGTGAGCAAAACCACTGAGCAAAGAAATCAAGGCGATTATCTTCAATATTCTGCCCAGACCCTTCCTCAAGTCAAAGCTAACTGGGGGGACATCCCTGGCAGCCTAGTGGTTAAAAGGTCAGCTTCCACTGCAGGGGATGTGAGTTCAATCCCTGGTAAGATCCTGCATGCTGTGCAGTGCAGACAAAAAAATAAAATAAAATAATTAAAGCAAATCAAAAAACCTAGGGCTCTCAAAAAAAGAAAGAAAGAAAGCTAAAACAAATTAGGAATGAAAACAAGATGTTTGCCAGAAGCAAAACCGAGGTTACAGAGACAATCCCTGAGGACGTTAGACACATGGTAGTTCACAACTGCTTTTCAAGTCGAGACACGCATAGAGGATCACAGATCACATACACAGAGGTTGCCTTTCCTTCAGGTCTGAAGGGTGACTGAGAATGATGACGCATGTGCCCGCCACAGCTCCCTGAGGCAAATGCTTGGCACCAGAAGACACTGCCTCACCGCCAGCTCTCACTGTTGTGCTTGGACCACACCGCCTGGAACCTGGGAGTCACGAACTTTGGAGGTTGAAGATATTTCCCTGAAGGCTTGGCAGCCAGCACCTCATTTGCAGCTCACAACTGTACTGGGGGAGGGTTTCTCCTTTGCTCGCCCTCACCTTCTCCCCAGTGAGGGAGTGGGCACACTGGACGAGAAAAGGAAAAGCTCAGCCAAGCAAGTACTCTGCACGGTTCTGTGAAGAGGTTGGGCATGAAAAGCCTTGCGGGCTCTAAGAACACAGGCAGAACTCACTCAAAAAGACCTCACCCTGGCAGCGGTGTCCAGAGCTCAGACCCTCCCTTCCCAGCTATCTGCAACCACCCCCAATAAACATACAGTCTAAGTAAAAGCAACATGTACTCTGGAAACACGGTTTCAAGACCTACCAGATGGCTGCCCCCAGGCCTCTCCCAGATAGAAATTCCATGGCCACCCTTCCTGCCAGCTCGTGGGGGCAACTAGAGGTTTACAGCCAGGGTGCTAGGAAGACAAAGGCTGGATCCAGGTTGCAGGAAGCTCCAAAAAGCTTTGCTGTTTACTCAGCAAGAGCCTGAAGCTCAACCAACTCCGGCAGTGGCTGAAGTGGCATTGTGCAGCCTACAGACCTATGCAGGGATGGCTTTCCCCACATGCTGCCACAGACCAGGGGACGGTGGCGGTATGGAGGTCCGTGGGTTGCCCTCTAGCACATGGAAGCAGAAGATACCTGTTTCTTCATCCTCTCTTCCCCCACCCCCGATGTTCCTGCCTTGTATTTCACAAAGCCTCTCAGGAGACAGCCAATTCAGTAACTCATTCCTTAGCTGCCTCTCCCACCTTCTGTTTCACTCTCAAACAAAGAACTCACGTATAAGCATTCCCATCAAGCTCTGCTTTTGGAAGGGCTTCCCTGGTAGCTCAGTTGGTAAAGAATCTGCCTGCAATGCTGGAGACCCCAGTTCAATTCCTGGGTCGGGAAGATCCACTGGAGAAGGGATAGGCTACCCACCCCAGTATTCTTGAGCTTCCCTGGTGGCTCAGCTGGTAAAGAATCTACCTGCAATCTGGGAAACCTGGGTTCGATCCCTGGGTTGGGAAGATCCCCTGGAGAAGGGAAAGGCTACCCACTCCAGTATTCTGGCCTGGAGAATTCCATATACTGTATAGTCCATGGGGTCACGAAGAGTTGGACATGACTGAGCAACTTTCACTCCACTTCTGCTTTTGGAAGAACCTAGGCTAAGGCGCTCAGGAACCTTCCAAGATATCACTGGACTTCTGAAAATGGCTCCCTAGGGCACAGCGGAGTGGGTTTCCTCCATCCTTGCTCACGTTTTTCTCAAATGTGAACCTTTCTATCATAACCAAGCAGGCATTAACTCTGAGACAGGTTCTTGGCACACCCAGCCTGAAGAAGGAGAAAATGATCCATCTACCCACACCGAGAAGGCATGGCAAGTGAATTCTTCTCACCAAGTTTCATTTTGTCAGTTCACTAGAACCCATCTTGTGGGAGGGCCACTGAGTCACCATGTAAAAACGGGAAGAGCGATTTCATCAGAAGTGGGATGTTTCACACACTTCTTGCGCACACACATCAGGACACAACGTGGGGTGACGTGGTTTGCCTGACATCTAAGTGTCCTCAACTTGATACAGAGATTTTTAACCAAATATAGCAAAGAGGCTTCGATTGAGAATCTAGCTTCTCTTCTGAGGCAGATGATGAGTGAGAATTAGGGAGAGGGGTAGAGAAGTGGGGGAGAATGGGAATAGAGTTAAAATAAACCTGAAAGGAAAGAGCAGAATTCTCAAGCAAGGAGGGGAGGAAAACTTCATCTATATCTTCCGTCTGATACCTGAATCTGACCATAATGCCTTTCGAAACGACATAGGAAACATCTAGCAATATGTATGTCATGGGCAGGGAGGGAGGTTGAGTTTTGTCTGGGATATGAGAAATAAGATTAAAAATAGTGAAGAAAAAAAGAGTAGCATTTAGTTTTCCATACTCATCACAGACCTAAAAGTCACATTTTAATCTTAAGACTTTGTTGTGATTATAACATTATCATTTTTCCATATAAAAAAGTGTAAAGACTAAAACAAAAAAAATATTTTGGAGGTTTTTGGAAGGTATGATCAAAAGAAAATTTTTGCTCCCTGCCTTCTCCCCTGCAGCAGGGGCTATTGCATCTCCAGGAGCCTGGATATCAAGTCCTAGAGCATCTTGGAGTCTGGCTAGAATCATGAGCTGCACAAATCCCACTCGTAAGTGTTTACTCAAGAGAAATGAAAATTTCCACTCACAAGAAAACCTGTACACATATGTTTATGCATCTTTATTCCTAAACCCCCAAACTGGGTACCCCAAATATTCTTCAACTAGTGAATGGAAACCAATGTGGTACATCCATACAATGTACTGATATAGTACTTATTCAAAAAAAAAAAAAGGAACCAACAGCAGGTGTATGCAGCAACAGAAGAAGGAATCTCACATGTACTTTGCTAAGTCAAACAAGCCAATTCCAAAGGGTTATATGGTTCCATTTATTCTGGAAAAGGCAAAATGGGCAGAAAACAGATTATTGGATGCCCAGAGCCACTGGTGAATGGAAGGAGGGGACTGACTACAAGGCGGGCCAGGGAATGTTTGAGGGTGACACAGCCACTCTAAAGGTTGGTTGTGGTGGTAGGTTTACGACTGTATGCATTTGTTGCACACAGCTGTAAACTGCTCATAGAATTGTACACCACTAAAAAGGGTAAATTTTACTGTATGTAAATTATTGTTGTTTAGTCACTAAGTCACGTCTGACTCTTTTGCAACCCCAACTTTAAAAAAAAAAAAAAAAGACGTGACGTGTGGAATCCTCAGCCTGGGAAAGAACCTCAGGCCCACCACTTTCTTTTGTGTGACCTTGGACAAGTTACTTAAGCTTTCTGGGTCTCAGTTTCCTCATCTGTACACGAGGGTTCAATAGTTCCTACTTCACGGGTTTGTTACAAGGATTCAGTGAGTAAACACACAGCCTGACACCCACTCAGCATCCGATCTCATGATGACCATTCAGCCAAGAGTCACTGCATAAAGTCCATTTCTATTGGGTCCAGATAGCTCTTCACCACCCCAGGCCTCCCACCACTTACCCTCTGTCCAGCCTGGACTCCTGGGGGAAAATTGATGCCATCCCTTAGAACATTGGGAAGCGAGGGTTAGAATTTGGTGTTACTGAAACCTGGCTTTGAATCCCAACCAAAAAGCTGGCATCTCTGGGGGTTTTAAAACCTCTTTCCTGCAGCCCTAGCTGTGCCCCTCAGCAGAGCCAGTGAGCTCATAAAAACCATGGCAGGCGGAAGATGCGTGGGCTCTTGCCTCTGGGTTTGGGAATGGCAACCCACTCCAGTATTCTTGCCTAGAGAATTCCATGGGCAGAGGAACCTGGCAGGCTATAGCCCATAGGGTCACAAAGAATCAGACACGACTGAAGCACACAAGCATTGTTTGACTTCAGGTTCTAATACTTTTCTTTCTTTGCTGTGTGTGTGTGAGAAAGAGAGAGAAAGAGAAAGAGATCCTCCTAGCTAAAACTTTCTATTGTGTATTAATGAAAACCCTACTGCCCAATTAAACTCTTTTAAAGAACCTTAGTAGATTTTCCTAGCAGTCCAGTGCTGAAGACTCTACACTTCCACTGCAGGGGACACAGCTTTGACCCCTAGTTGGGGAACTAAAATCCCACATGGCACACAGCGTGGCTAAAAAATTTTAAAAAGATTTTCCTTAGTGAGGAAGTTCTATAGATCACTCCATTCACTACATTAAGTAACAAGATGTACTGTGCTTAGTTGCTCAGTTACTTAGTTGCTTAGATACTCTTTGCGACTCCATGGGCTGTAGCCTGCCGGGCTCCTCTGTCCATGGGGATTCTCCAGGCAAGAATACTGGAGTGGGTTGCCATGCCCTCCTCCATGGGATCTTCCCAACCCAGGGATCCAACCCAGGCCTCCCGCACTGCAGGCAGATTCTTTACCATCTGAGCCACAAGGGAAGCCCTTAACAAGATGAATCCCCTCTAAAGAAGTTTTTACTGATTAAGATCGATTAGGATGGAGTTCAGGGCCTAGACTGCACTGTGGGCAGGGTCTGGGCGTGCATTCGTTCATTCACAGAGGCAGTCACACAACAAGCGTGCAGGCAGCAGCCCATCTATGCTAGGGTCCCCTGTTTGGAGGGGTTGGGGCTGGGGTGCAAGACAGAGTCACATCCTTCCTTCCCAATTTCTGCCCCTGCATGTACACAGGGGCAGCTACAGACACCTCACTCCTTGGGGTCCTGGGTTTCTCTCCTGTCATTGTTGAGGCCCATTCCAGACCCATCCCAGAACCTAGACGAGGGTGGTATTGCTGCCGTACAGAAGAGGAATGTTTTAAGGTTACCATTTCCTTCCCCAGGGAACCCTCCCAACCTAGGGATCGAATCCAGGTCTCCTGCATTGCAGGCGGATTCTTTACCATCCAAGCCACCGGGGAAGCCCATGTTTTCTAACAGCAATGGCTAATTTACAAGTTGCCTTTTCTTTCACTGCTTTGGAACTACTTTGGAACTCTTGTGGACTAGAGAGATACACAGCCCCTCAGATGGGGTAGGGAAGTGAGGGGTGAGCTTAAGAGGGCAATTGCTATTTATATACTTTTGATTCCTGAAAAATTTTTTTAAATGTCAATGGTCCTAATTGATATCAGGATGTTAGGAGTTCATATTCATGAGTTATAATATACTCTGCACTTTTCATATGTTTGAAATATTTCTTAATAACTTTTTAAAGACATACTTCCTTCTTTTTTAAGTAACTGAAACTGTGGTGTGGGGCATTCTTTTTTCATCATAGAAATGATATTTCTGTGTTTACCTGAGTGCTTCCATGCCGATTCTTTTGTCTCTCTCTCTTTCTCCTTCTCTCTCTCTCTTTCTGTCTCTCTCTCCCCTCCAAATATTCTATGGGATGCTGCCTAAACAGCTTTGATGTTCAAACTGACTTATGACTTAAATCCTAACCGCCAGAAGCACGGTTACTTCAGTTCCTTTAAACGCTTCCTACTGGCGGGTCCGCTGTACCTCGGAATTCCCGGGGTCCTGGACTTCCTGCTGATGGCACAGCTTTGAGCTCTCTTTGCTCAAGGACAGGTTTGGGAGAGAACTCTCCCTAGCTGGGCTGGAAACAAGAAAAGGACTACATTTCAAAGGAAAGGGGGAGGGGAGGGGTGGATCAGCCTCGCCTCAAAGGCTAAAAATAATCCGGCTTTGTAGACTTCTTCCTCCAACTAGCCTGGGCCGGAAATGGGGAGGGGGAAACACAGGGTAGGATCTTGGCATCTTGTTAAGTGTGTGCTGGTCAGAAAAGAGTTAAACTGGCATCCTCCATCCCAAGTTTTCTCCCAAATCAGCCTCTTACAAGTAGAGATCATCACTCATCGCTTGGATAATAAATGAAATTATTAATAGGAGAAACCAGGTGGTGTTCTATCCATTTGTCCTGCCAGTAAGAGGAAAGCCCAGGCAGGCTGGGGATGCAAGGCAGCCTCCCTGAGCCTGTATACTCAGCACACCTGAGCCTGGGCACCGGGCATCTCCAGGCACAGAATCTCATCCCGGTAAGGGGTTTGAGGGCTAATGAAAATCCAACCCTCTCTTTCTCTAGAGGGTTTCATGACAAAAGAAATAATGGACAGCAACTGTTTTCAGCCTCCTCGAGGAAATCCAAGTGATGTTCCAGGCTACTTGGGTCAGATGCAAGCTTCCCCTTTAGCCAGTCACGGACTTTTCTCTTCACTGGGTTTCATTTACTCCTGGGGTGTAAACTCTCCCAGTGAGACAAGGACTCCTTACTGTACAGGAGGCCTCTCCTCCCCCAAACATATCTGGGTGTTTGTAAACCTGACCGATATTCTCTCCAGGACAACGACTTCCTTTACCAACAAAAGTTAGAGACATCCCGGAAGTCCAATAGCTGGCAGGCACTGGGGAATGTGAAAGCTACAACCTGGACAAAGATTCTGTGCTTGTCTGAACCTTAGTCACGATCCTGAACCGTGCACTTCCTTGTAACATCCAGTTTTGGCAGGAACCCTGCTAAGTCAAGTTTAACCAGAACCCTCCTTGGGATGCAATGCAGGAGACCTGGATTCGATCCCTAGGTTGGGAAGATCCCCTGGGGAAGGAAATGGTAACCTTAAAACATTCCTCTTCTGTAGGGCAGCAATACCACCCTTGTCTAGGTTCTGGGATGGGTCTGGAATGGGCCTCAACATCTTATGGGGCCCCTCATCTTCTCCCATCCCCAGGTGATGCCTGGTCACCCTGGTCTATCTTCAGCAAGAGTCCTATGAGGTCATTTAGCCAGAATCCCCATCATCCTTGATGTTTCCCATTAGTAAATTTTCATCCACTGACCTCCATTCTGCTCCCTGGCTGTAAATTCCCATTTGCCCGTGCTGTATTTTGAGTTGAGCCCAATCTCTCTCCCCACCTATAAAACCCCATTGCAGTGGTCCCTATGACTGTCATGGTGGAACTGAAGAAAGTCTGCCTCACCATCTTTAAGCATCACTGAGTACTTTTTCTTTTTTCTTTAACAGTCTCCTCCTGGATCCCTGGGGCAGACATCCTTCCCAGGAATGGTAGGCAAGGAGAATTTTCTGCTCCTTTGGATCCACCAGGTAAATGAACTACCTCCCTACAAACTAGTTCTTCTTCAGTGAGACGGCCCGTGTGTGGAACCCCACACCACAATTGACTCCAGTAATTCTTCAACATGGGAATCTCATTTAAGAGGGCTCGAGGCTGCTATACAGCCAATTTCCCTTTTCTTGGTGAAAATGCCACCCCTACTGGTTTTAAAGATGTATCAAGAATCCCAGCCTCCCTAACCTAAGTGTCAATGCTAAAAGTTTACCAGGACCTCTTATGCTACAGAAACATGTCAGCTTTTACATGGGGATGGTGCTGAATAAGGACAGTTCCGTGCAACTTTTAAAAAATTGAACCTAATTGATTTACTATCTGGGTCTTTGCTGCTTTGCACAGGCTTTTTCTAGCTGCGGTGAGTGTGGACTACTCTCTAGTTGAAGTGTGGGGGCTTCTCATTGCGGTGGCTTCTTTTGTTGTGGAGTACAGGTTCTAGGTGCATGGGCTTAGTAGTCATGGCATGGTCTCAGTTGCTCCATGGCATGTGGAATCTTCCCAGACCAGGAAATGAACCCATGTCCCCTACATCGGCAGGTAGATTTCTAACCATAACGTCACCAGGGAAGTCCCTCTATGCAATTTCTGAATGAGGTAAGAAGGTCGTCGTTGTCTGGATGTGAATGCAAAAAACTGGCAGGTTTCTCCCCTTAAATTTCTAAATGTACTCCTTTGAATTACTTAGAAGAAGGAATGTGAAGAGCCAACATCTGTTGAGGGTTTTCCCATCGCCAGGCCCTGTGCTCAGCCTTTGCAGAGATCATCTCATTTAATTTACAAGGGTGGGACTAAAGTTTTAACAGGGACATGAAATGTTCCATGGCCACTCTAGCTTCACCAGTGAAGCTGGGATCGGAGCACCCGTCCCTTAGCTCTGCATCTGGGTCTCCCAACCACTACCTCCAGAAGGGCCCTTGTTGAGATGCAGGTGCTCCATGGGTGGCAAGTATACAAGAATAAACCCTGGGATGACGCAGGAGATAGACGGGTCCTGGGCTGAGCTGCAGGTGTTTGTCCCTGTGGACAGATACTGCAAGACAGAGGAGGAGGAGCCGAGCCCTGCCCCAACAAGAGACCACATATATCTCATTCTCAAAGTCAAGGAGGCCTCCCCAGCTCTGCATGCGCAGGAAGGCTCTTTGGAGGTGAAAGGGGGAGTGATGTCAACCTACTGATAGGCCTCTTCGCTAGAATCCATCTTGGCTAAGAGATACATGCACACACATGGAAGGACCTTGAGATAAAACAAATACAGACTCAGAACCAGACAAAGCAAGATGATTGGCCAAGGAAACCCCAAAGAAATGCCCTATATAAATGATTCAAACTACCACAAGATCATGACTCTTTTTCTGAGCCTGCCCGTGTGTCCATCCACATGTACTCCTTTTCCCTGTAATAAACACTTTACTTGTTTCACTATGTTCCATTTCTTTGTGGAAATTCATTTTTCTGAAAAGCCATCAAGGCCAGGGCCTTGTCATTGGTCACTGGTCTGGTGGTTAGGAAATCCTGCTTCAAGCCACTGCAGGCCAAGGCCACCCAAGATCAGGAAGACATGTGCTTGAACCTCTAGGTCACCTCCGAACTTTTTGTGTGATTGTGAGGAATAGTACAACCTTTCCTGGCCTCAGAGATGAAAACAGGAAATAATGGTATTAGGTCAGCTTCCTTCACAAGGGTGGTGGATGGGTTTTACTGCTAATCTCTAAGGGATGCAGAAGGGGGTTAGGCAACACAGAAGGGAAGTTATCAAGATTCCTCGGGCTTGCCATGCTTCATAGAAATCATCCCTTGGCCCCACTGCATTCCCCTTCTAGATGGTACCTAGAAGACCAACCTTCCCCACAGCCTTCCTGGGTTCAGTAAACACAAGGGAGTTTTGGGGGGAAACAACAAACTTGTAATGGGCCACTTAGACCCTCTTCCCCGGATCTCAGAGGCATCATTTATATCTCAAGGGAAGTCATAGGGGGGCCCCTTTTCTGGGTGCAGGAGGCAACAAAGAGGAAAAAACTTTTGAGGGCCTAGCAACACAGCCACTATCTTTGAAACAGTCCCAACAGATAGATGTCTGAGGCAGATCCTGAAGCGCCCTCATAACTGGCATCACACATCTTTGATGTTTGATCTATCTCTTAAAATATATGCAATGTTTTCATTCTAGTCCTACCATGCCCACTTATCTTAATAAAAAATAAATACTTGCAAGGATGTCCCTGGTGATCCAGGGGTTAAGACCCTGTGCTCCCCATGCAGGGGGCACAGTTTGATCCCTGAATAGGGCTCTAAGATCCAGCATGCTGCACAGTGCAACCAAAAAATAAATTAATTAATTTTTAAAAATACTTTGGATTATTTAGTCAAACTACTTCTCTCTCCCTCTAAAACCTTGAGTAGCAGTGTTAATTGTTGAGCACAGTGCTAGAAACTTGACAGACATCATCTCATTTGAGCCTCATCAGAATCCTAACGGGAAAATACAACGACCCCTCCCCCTGCACAGATGGGGAAACCATTCTCCACGCCATTGCTGCTGCCACCACACAGAGGCACAGGCGTTAGCCTGTGGTCCTCTCTCCTTGGGTATTAGGGATGAATCCCTTCCCCTCATTAAGAGTCTTTGTAAATAAAGTCATCTTTTAAATAAAAGGATATGTGAGAATTATCAATATTACCCTAAACATAATTTCCTCAAACTATCCACTTCTCTAAGATTAAGGAGCCCCTCCCACATCTTCAAAAGGCCTGAAACAGAAAATTGCCTTGGGTATTGCATTATTTCAGGTAAAGATTCAGTTTAATGCAGTGATTAAGCTGCTTGGATTCAAAGCATGAGTATAGGAGTTACAAATCCCTACTAAGCCACTGCTCCCTTGTGTGATCTTGGGCTAATCATTTACTCTCAGCTTCAGTTATTCACCCATAAATTGAAGATAATAATAGGACCCATCCATGGGTTGTGGGGAGGATTCAATGTGCTAACACACACACACACACACACACACACACACACACAGTGTATCACAAAGTAAGTGATCGATAAATGTCAGATGTTTTTATTAAAGAGATTTTGGATGGAGATTGCTTTAAGCAACTCCTTTTAGTCAACAATGCCTAAAACCACACTTCTAAGAGTGGATAATAGACTGCTATTGATTTCAAATTCATCTTCAGATATCAGACCAGATCTACTGACATTTGACTATGAAAATGTGATCCCTGAAGCAATGAATGGAATTACGAGTGTGGCAGCGGGTGTCGCTGTAAAGTCTACTGACTTCTGTCACCCAACTGAACTTCTTTAGGAATCTGAAATCCATTTACAGGGAAGAACAAATCCACAAAGGGATCAGTTACCTAAAATGGGGTGATCCCTCTGAGACCATGTCAGTTTCGACTTAAAAATAAATTCACAACCTAAAAGTTGAATTATGTTATATTTGGTGGGAATTTTTAGGGCTTTGAGCCCAAGAGGTAGCATCTCAAGTAAGCCTAAGAGAACTGCTCTGAGGAGGTGGGGGGTGGAGCGGGGGGCGGCAGGGGCGGGTAAGCCAGGATATATAGTTTTGAAACAAAGGGCAAATAGTCTGAATGTCAAAAAAATATTGTTAATCAAAGAAAACCAGATGTCTCAAGCTAAGGACTTTAGCATCATTCTATGTATGGGAAAATGCAAGAGTCTGGGCTCACTGAAACCATTCCTTTGACATGCACCTCAGCCAGCTATCTGGAGCCAATATCCTCTATTTTCACATCCAGAGTTTTCTCAGTGCTCACGTTAGGGAGTGGTTGCAATCTGATGGCTGCTAGATTGCAGGCAATATTCCATTTATTATCAGCACTAAGACTTGGTGGCCGCAGGTAGAATGAGAGCACAGTGGCCTTGCTCAGGTGGTGCCCTAATCACCCTCAACCCAGGCTGAACTGTCAGTGTCTGCGCCCCTCTCCCCTCCAGCCTATAGTCTCATCTCTCTGCTGGACCAAGAACTCACAGAGACGGGGCCTACAGGCTTCAGTGGTGGGTATACTAACTCTGACACATGGTACATGTCCTGTAAATCCTTTCAGAATGACATAATGGGAGGCTGTAAAATTCTCTCCACTCTTCCCTAGGATATATCTGTGTAACCAGTGCCAGTCCTATGACCTGTATATATGGGTCAAAACAAGAGCTTTTCGGGTCTTGCAGCCTTATTTTCCCAGATCTGGTATATACAGTTGCCTTTCAGCTAAGCGTAACCTCAGAAAAAATCAGGTCATTCAGGCACAACCTTTATATTCTTTATGTATTTTAAAATATTTGTTTTTATTTATGTATTTATTTGGCTGCACTGGGTCTTAGTTGCAGCAGGTGGGATCCAGTTCCCTGACAAGGGATCGAACCTGGGACCCCTGTATTGGGAGGGCAGAGTCTTAGCCCACTGGACCACCAGGGAAGTCCCTATGTATTTTTTAATTTTAATTACATACATATCTTAGTCTCCCTGGTATTATCTTTCTCAAATATTTCTTTAGCTGGACTAATTTAGACTAGTGAAAGAGAGTATCTATTTTATGTTGATTCCATTAGCTCTGGTTTCTTGATCTAGTTTCTGAATTAGGAGAAAGATGGGGAAGGGGCACCTTTCCACAGCCTTCTAGACTTCAACCTCATAAAAGGACATAGGAGTTATGATTGTTCTCCCAACACTCTCATTAGAGTGTGTTCTTGTCTCCCTACTCCAATCCTATGTATGAAGACAGCAGAGAAGTAACACACCAAATGAACTTAATAAGAGCTTCCCTCCATGGACTTCATGGAGCCTAAATCCCCTACCCATAAATAGATTAGTCTAGTGTCCTGACAGAGACCCTGATTTATCATCATTGACCCTGCTTCTTGCTGGCTGTGACATTTTAGATAACTATTTAACTTCCCTAGGCCTCAGTTCTTCATTTATAAAAGCAGGAGCAGCCTCCAAAAAAAATAATAATAACTTTTAGTGTTCTCTGTAATACGAAAGTCTGGATCACCCTCCACAAACACAAGGAATGATTAGTCTCCATAGAAAATGCCCTCCATCCCCACAGCATGAGCTGGTGGGAGGTTTTAAGAACGAAACTTCCTAGGGAAAGAGAGAAGGTGCCAGAAGATCACAGATCATGCTCAGAACAAAAAAAAGAGGCTGCAGAACTCCCTGAACTGTCTCCCCAAACCTTTATGGAGACATGAGGCTATCTCCCTGAAAGTTGCCTTTCCCTTGGGAACGAATAGAAGCAGCAGTTGTCCTGAAGTCATACCAATGGAAACCTTTGGCTTGAACTAGAAGCTCCTAATATATTAACTAATGTAGGAACTGGCCCCCTCTGAAGGCAGAATGTGTCCAGAGTTGCCTAAAGAACTAATAGTATACACATTGTGCTCTATAATTCAAGGCTGTTTTGGATCTTAGTAATTATAAGTACATTTAAAAAAGAAAAAAAATCAATGCTCTCAGCAGCCAGAAGTCATTGCTGCTGCTGCTGCTGCTGCAAAGTTGCTTCAGTCGTGTCCGACTCTGTGCGACCCCACAGACGGCAGCCCACCAGGCTTCCCGGTCCCTGGAATTCTCCAGGCAAGAACACTGGAGTGGGTTGCCATTTCCTTCTCCAATGCATGAAAGTCATTAGAGTTACTCAAACTTTCCTTCAACATATGTAGCCACTGGTTCTGCTGGAGTCTGCCTATGGCATTTGGGCCTTGTGCTGAATAGTTATTCAGCCAGCAGACAAATCATAGGAAGCTCCAATCATCCAATCAAGAGACCAAGAAAATATGGGCCATAAATCTCTGATTCTTCCACCGCTCACCACGGACACGGTCTGGCCATCTTCTGACCTTACTGATGGCAGCTCTGGGGAGCTGGGATGGCCCAGGACCGCTTTCTCTCCTCTTTCTCTTAGTTGTACCCTAAGACTGTAGTGCACAAATATCAGAGCACTTTCTTTTTCTTACAAAAAAGGTGTCCATTTTTCTCAGAGTTACCTGAGAAGTTTTTACCAGTTTAATGCCTCAGCCTTAATCCTGAAAAGGTTCCATCTCAGAACTCTCTTTGCCTTTGGCCATGAGCAGGCTCCCGAGATGCCCCCGTAAGTCTTGCCCTGCCCTCCGGTGCTGTGAGGGTTGGAGGTCACAGGAGCACGGTCTGCCTCTAAATCTGGGTTCACCGAGGGTCGGTTCTGTGGCCGGGGCTCCCTGCAGTGAACCGGTAGAGCATGGGGAGGAGGCTGTGTTCTCCCGGGTGGTGACGGGCGTGGTGTTCCAGGCCCCTCAGCCTCCATCCTGGCACCACTGGGTCTGTGGAGATCAATAGCTCAGCATCCACAACTCATTCCAGCAGATCAATTGGGAAGCTCTGCTGTAGAGCCTCTGCCCTCTAGCCCATGGTTTCCTCATCTGCAAAATGGAAGCATAACACCAACCACTCTGGGTGGTTGAGCCCCTGCGATTATTATGGAGGCAAAGTGCTCAGTACAGTGCCTGGCACACAGCGGGCAGTCACAAATGCTGGTGCTTTCCCCTTGCCCCTCCTCTATTTTGAAGTCCACTACGAAGGCCTGTAAGAACCATCTGATTTTCCAACTCTCAGAGGGTATCATCTGTCAAAGCTTGTAGAGAGCTAGGATGAAGAGTGCCTTTCAGCCTTTCTTCTATTAAGAAAAAATTATCCACTGAGGCAACATTGTAAATCAACTGTGCTGTGTGCTGTGTGGTGTCGCTCAGTTGTATTTAATTCTTGGTGACCCCATGGACTGTAGCCCACCAGGCTCCTCTGTCCATGGAATTCTCCAGGCAAGAATACTGGAGTGGGTCGCCATTTCCTACTCCAGGGGATCTTCCCAACCCAGGGATGGAACCCGCGTCACATGTGTCTCCTGCATGGGCAGGCAGATTCTTTACCACTAGTGCCACCTCGGAAGCCAGTAAATCACCTAACCTCAATTAAAAAAAGGAGAAAGGAGAACATTATCTAACGCCCTTCCCATGTTGCACAAGAGCATTTCTAACAAGCCCACCTGCAGGCTATCTGATGCTCTACAGAGAGGTTCTCTAAGCGTGGCACCTGGATCAGCATCTGAACCTGTTAGAAATGCAGATTATTGGGCTCCACCTGGGACAGATTGAATCAGAAACTGAAGTTGGGGCTCTGCAACCTGTGTTTTATAAACTATTTAGGACTGCTGCACTGGTCTGAGGAAACATAACTTTGTGCTTACAAAACTTCCCGAGACAAGTAGCTATACAACTGTTGGCTGTCACAAATTAGCATATGTAAATCTAAGATTGTGGTGATATATACATTGGAACCAAAGCCTCCAATCAGAGATCCAGTCAGAGGACTGGAGATCTCATTTTGCTGTGCTTAGTCACTCAGTCATGTTCAACTCTTTGCAACCCCATGGACTGTAGCCCGCCAGGCTCCTCTGTCCGTGGGATTCTCCAGGCAAGAATACTGGAGTGGGTTGACATGCCCTCCTTCAGGGGATCTTCCCAACCCAGGGATTGAACTCATGTCCCTTAAGTCTCCTGTATTGGCAGGTGGGTTCTTTACCACTAGCACCCCTTGGGAAGCCCCTGGAGATCTCTAGCGGAAGCCTCAGGGCTGCCACCAAATAGGCAGGCAGAAACCAGGAAGGCAGAGGGCGGCATAAGCCACATGTGGTTGATGGGCTGAAGGAAACTGGAGGCAAGTCTGGATGAGACAGACTCAGCTGCATGAGGCCTTAAGATCATACCTAGAAAGCCACCTGGGACAGCTTCAGCCTTCTAGCTAAGACTCAGGTCTCAGGTGGGAAAGGGTGCAAAACAGGTGAAGGGGATTAGGAGGGACAAATCTCCAGTTATAAAAAAGTCATGGGGGTATAGTCTACAGCATAAGAAATATGGTCAATAATAATGTAGTAACTTTGTATGAAGACAGACAGTTGCTAGACTTCTTGGTGATCATTTCATAATGTATATTTCATAATCATTTCATAATGTATCATTTCATTTAATAATGTTGCAAATATCCAGTCACTACAAAGTACACTATGTAGAAACTAACTTAATTAGCATCACTTAACTAACTTAATAAAACTAACTTAATAAAAACTTAATAAAACTAACAATAAAACATAGGGAATTCCTAAGGACTTTGACCTTCCACTGCAGAGTGCGTGGGTTTGATTCCCGGTTGGTGAACTATGATCCCACATGTCATGTGGCCAAATAAATAGATAGATAGATATTTTTAAAAACTGATCTCATAGAAACAAACAAAACAAAAGAAAACAGAAACTAAACAAGAAGACTGATCTCCACTGGCTGACACTGTTAAGTCTTGAAGATCCCAGGCCTACCTGTCTGTCATGTGCTGTCTCCCGCAGGTTACTGGCTGAGGCTCACTTCCCAAGCACCTCCTGGAGAAATCATGCTAATAGAAGAATCACTTTCTTAATGCTATGAAAGTTGTGTGTTCATCATAATTCAAATCATTGCCAACTAATGGGCTTCCCTGATAGTTCAGTTAGTAAAGAATCCACCTGCAATGCAGGAGACCCTGGTTCAATCCCTGGGTCAGGAAGATTCACTGGAGAATGGATAGGCTGCCCACTCCAGTATTCTTGGGCTTCCGCTGTGGCTCAGCCGGTAAAGAATCTGCCTGCAATGCGGGAGACCTGGGTTGGGTAGATCTCCTGGAGAAGGGAAAGGCTACCCACTCCAGTATACTGGCCTGGAGAATTCCATGGACTGTACAGTCCATGGGGTCACAAAGAGTCAGACACCAGTGAGTGACTTTCACTTTCAGTGAACTAACACCACTGGTACTCCTTTATTTGAAAATGTATATATATTGTTTTAAATTTTGATTGAGCTGGGCTTTATTATAGTGCACAGGCTTCTCTAGTTGTGGCACATGGGTTAGTTACCCCACGGAATGTGGGATCTTAGTTCCCCAACCAAGAATGGGATCCTTGTCCCCTATGTTGGAAGACGGGTTCTTAACCACTGGACCACCAGGGAAGTCCCCACTGGTGTTCCTTTTAACTGACTTTATTGTTCTGTAACCACTGAAAAGCATTTAAAAGTTTTTGATTATTTTTTTTAAGCACTGACTAGGCCAAGCTGGTAGTGTGGAAATGTGTTCTATTAATACTTGGTGAAAAGGGGGAGGGGAAAGGGCTGAAGAGAGTGAGCCGGTGAGCAAGCCGGGAATTGTCAGGCACTGCAGCTGGGTACATCCTGCTTGGGCTGCCTGAAGGACTGACTGAGGAATAATTGGCAAAGCTCTGTGGGCTGAAGAGTATCTGTACAAAGCATGCGTGATATATAAAAAGAGAGAAAGAAGGAAGCAGTAGAGACGCTGATGAGGTTGTCTGGATTGGTATCGAGATACGGGTACCTATGAGAATTTGTGAAAAAATCTTAAAAAGATCTTATAGTTTTCCAAATGCTTTTGTGAACACTTAGTGAGCTTTTGCCATGAGTAAGGTGTTAGGTCTACAAGGAGGACTTGAAAGTCCTCAAACAGCTCATGTTCTAGTTATTAGTATATAACTTCACCTGTATCTGGCCTATGGAATCCAAGTGAAATGTTTGTTGCAATCAGATTGATAGCATTGTAGATCTAGTTGCAGTGGAGAAGATTGGAAGATCAGCTTAATTTACCCTGTATAATCCTGGGGGAAGCAATTGAGAGCACAAAGTCTGGAATCAAATTATCTGTTCATTAGCTGTGCGATCCTGAGCAAGGAATCTAACCTCTCTGTGCTTCAGTTTTCCTCATCTGCAAAATGGGGGTAATAATAGTACCTACCTGAGAGGGCAACTGTACGAGTTAGTTAATAATATATGTAAGGCACCTTGGAGAGATCTTGTGTTGTGTGCTTGGTTGATTGGTCGTGTCTGACTCTTTGTGATCCTATGGATTGTAGCCTACCAGGCTCCTTTGTCCATGAGGATTCTCCAGGTAAGAATACTGAAGTGGGTTGCCATGCTCTCCTCCAGGGGATCTTCCCAACCCAGGGATCAAACCCACATCTCCCGCATTGCAAGCAGATTCTTTACCATCTGAGCCACCAGAGAGAGATCTTGGCACTTAATAAACACTATTTGTGTTACCCCTTACTATCTTTAGTTTGTATAAATTTGGAGATCAACTTGAGAGGATATTTTACTCAGCCCTAGTTAAAGGAACGACAGCAGGGTGAGAAAATGGAGACGGCAAGGAGGTAGTTTTGCAAGGTCATTCGGTCAAGACATTGCTCTAGAAAAATATCCTGGCATCTTATGGAGTCCCAGCACATCGTTTCTTGGTGAGTCAGAAACTGGTTTTGGCTGGCACTGTCCACAGGTTTATGTTCTGGCATGGTGCTCACACCTTTGTGGTCTAACACCCCAGAGAGAAGTAGATGAACGCCATTCTCCAGACAAACCAAACCAGGAAGGAGCCATGTTAAGAAGCAAGTTTTAAAAAACAACAGTAACAACAAAACATACTTCATGGGGGAGACCTGCAAATAGAATGTTAATCCTTGACAGCCGTCCAGAGTGAGTTCCCCGGCTGGAAGCCATCTGTCTGATAAGTCATTCAGAAAAGTTCCCCATCCTCAGGTCTTTAAAGATGAATGCCTATCAGCAAGAATGGCCCCAGCTGCGTGCCGAAGCCTCAAGGCCCTGACTTCTCTTCCTGGCTCTGATGTCCCTTCTGAAGTCATCCAGGCAAGTCACTTAGCCACTTAGTTTCCCTATCTGGAAAAAGGATAAACCATTCAGGTGCCTTTTGTTCCTCCTTATCTCCCTTGGGAGTCTAAGGTATCTGTGTACCTAGGAATCCTATCTGAAGTGTCCAGTGTTACAGAAACCAACAAAATGCCTGGCTGATTGACCAACAAAATGCCTGGCTGATTGACCAACAAAATGCCTGGCTGGATTCATTGATGTTTCAGGAATTTGAATAACTGGAGGATGTGGGAGTACATGTTGGGTCTGGCCCAGTCTTGTGTGATACACATCTGGTGATATAAACAAGGGAGAAAATCGTGAACCTATCCAAAATCGTATCTTTTCCAAAAGACACTATTCTGAAGTATTACTACTGTCCTCTGGTTCCTGAACCTATACCTGGCACATTCTTGCTCGCTCCTGTATGGAAATAATTGCTTTCCTTTGCTCTACCCACTGTGCCTAGTAAGAGAAACGTGAGGCTGCTGCTGAAACCAGTGTGGCTTGGAAACAACCTGATTGTAAACCAAGTCTTCCAAGTTTTGAAGCCACAGGGTGTGTCAACAGGCACCCACCCACGCCTTCTTTACCACTTCAATGGAAAGCAAGCTTAGCCAGAATTAGAGGATTTGAAGCAACCAAAGAAAGTTAAAGCCAAAGAGAGACAGAGTGGGATTGTCTTAGTGGTCTGCTTTCAGACCTATTTACACTCCTGCCTGATCAAACAATACGTAGCTTGACGGACTTTATCTGGCATTAGAGTTACCTGGTAGTGTAGTAGTGTTAGTTGCTCAGTCGTGTCCAACTCTTTGCAATCCCACGGACTGTAGCCCACCAGGCTCCTCTGTCCACGGAATTTTCCAGGCAAGAATACTGGAGTTGGTTGCCATTCCCATCTCCAGGGGATCTTCCTGAACCAGGGATCAAACCCGGGCTTCCTGCATTTCAGGCAGATTCTTTACTGTTTGAACTACAGGAAAGACCTTCAGAGTTACCTGGGGAGCTTGTTAAAATTCAGATTGCTGGGCCTACCCTAGTAATTTTGAATTCAGAAGGACCTCAAAAGTTGCCTGTTTCCTACAGATTTGAAGGAGATACTAGCACTGTCCATCCAGGGAATCACATTTGGAGAACCACTAGGTCAAAAGGTATATTTTTACAGGTGAAAAATCTTATGTTGTGTCTAATTAGGGTGACCAGGTATCCTGGTCTTCTTGGGATTGAAAGTTTTCCTTGAATTCAGAACTTTTCCGTGATGAAAGTGGGATGCTTCTGAGCAAAGGAGGATGGTAGGTTACCCTAAAAATAGAAGAGATGCCGATGTCCTATCTTTTTAAAGTTTGGATTAATTCAGGAGGCTAACTAGTTAAGAATTTACTAAGTCCCAGAGGCCACATATGGGGATATTAGACAAAGTAAAGACAACAGTTGTAGTTCTTGTCCTCCAAAAATTTCCAAGATGAGTAACACATTTTTATTGACTGCCTACTTATCTGCTAGATATTTGTAGGGGCGGGGAGGGTATATTGGTACATAAGATAACACATTTCTGATGCTGGGAAAGATCGAGGACAGAAGGAGACAAGGGCCTCAGAGGATGAGATGGCTAGATGGCATCACTGATGCAACAGACATGCACTTGGGCAAACTTCAGAAGATGGTGAGGGACAGAGAGGCCTGGCGTGCTGCAGTTCATGGTGTCACAAAGAGTTGGACATGACTGGGCGACTGAACAACAACAACAAGATACACACTGGACCTGCCCTCACGGAGCTGACTATCTAATGGGAAAACAGGGAACCCAGTGAACAAAGGTGAAATGGAAATAATTTGCACCTTGAAGTAGAGTTATAAGGCTTAATCAAGTTAATGTCTGCAGACTACAACAGGGAACAGTATGTTACAATTATTATAATCACATGGCCCAAATCTTCTGAAAAGTCCTGATTTATGAGATCATATTTCCCAGTTATTTTTTCCCAGAGAGAAAAAAAGTGCCAGGAAGATAGAATGCAGGAGAACTGAGACTTAGTTCTGGCTGGGCTATTCACGTCTGTTTGACCTTGAAAGGGTCATTCATGTCTTTGCTCCTCAATTTCCACATAAGAATCAGATGAAATATTATTATGGAAACACTTTCAATATCAACAAACCGATTCATTTGGAAGGCAATTTATTTGGAAAGATATCACATGAATTCTAGTATCACAAATTCCCTATTGCAACAAAAGTATTCAAATCAGAATAATTATCAAGAACTGTGGTTCTTTTATGGAAATGTTTTTAAAAATATAGAGAGCCTTCTTGTTCTTTAGTCACTAAGTTGTGTCCGATTCTTTTGTGACCCCATGGACTGGAGCTTGCCAGGCTCCTCTGTGCATGGGATTTTCAGGTAAGAATACTGGAGCGGGGTGCCATTTCCTTCTCCAGGGGATCTTCCTGACCCAGGGATCAAACCCAAGCCTCCTGTATGGCTGGCAGATTCTTTACCATTAAGCCACCATGGAAGCCTGTATAGAGCCTAGGTGAGCACAAAGTTTTCACTTTAAAGGAAGGAGCTTCATGCTTTAAGATGAGAGTTTTCTGAGGACAAGGGGAAATTTTTTGAAGACTTGAAAATTTGCACCACTCTATTTGAATTCAAATTTCTAAAGCCAGAGAGTCTAACAAATACCTAAGTAGAATTAGGTGGGGGGGAAATGCATGTCTAATGCGGCTTCTATTTCTTCATCTTAAAAAAAGTGTTTTTTGTAAAGTTGAAAGCTATTTAAGTACATTTTCTAAGACTTCCTTTTTTCTTCACTGGGTATATGTATGTGCAGACATTCTAGGGACATAAGACATATATCTGAATCATGTTATCCCCTGCTGTCAACAATTAAGTAGCTTCCCAGGTGGCACAAGTGGTAAAGAATCCACCTGTCAATGCAGGAGACATAAGAAACGTGCATTCGATCCCTGGGTCAGGAAGATCCCCTGGAGTAGGAAATGGCACCCCACTTCAGTATTCTTGCTGAGAGAATTTCATGAACAGAGGAGCCTGGCAGGCTACAGTCCGTGGGGTCACAAAGAGTCAGACACAATTGAGCATCTGAGCATGGCCCTTAGGTTAAAGATGAAATTACCTTGGACTAAGGATTGTCAACTCTGGCTGCTTTAGCTGAGGGACCCTAAAAAAAGAAAACAACCAGTATACCTACCTAGTCCCTCCTCCGACTGAATCAGAACCTTTATGGGTAGTGCCTGGATACTACAATTTGTAAAAGCCATGTGAAAAAAAAAGGTGAGGGTACTTCCCTGGTGGTTCAGTGACTAAGACCCCAAGCTACCAATGCAGGGAGCCCGAGCTCAGTCCCTGGTCAGGGAACTAGATCCCACATGCCACAGCTAAGACCCGGGGCAGCCAAATTAAAAGGAAATAAATGAAAAGCCATGTGATCTGGTGCTTGTTGCCTCTCTGGTTGCCCCTGCCACTGCCCTCTCCTGCCTGGCTCTGCTCAGCCTCCCTGGCCAAGTCCTCGATCCTGGACATAGTCCAGGGCTTTTGCACCTGCTGCTCCTCCATCTTGGCTTAAGTTTTCCTTCCCTGACCTGCCAGAACTATACCAAACTGCTTCAGTGCACATGCTCCTAGCATGCCTCCTTAGCCCATCTCATGGCTGCCTGGCACACTTACCTGTGAGATCCTTGAGATCAGAGGCTGGTTGGTTTCTGCTCAGTATGTTTTCCCAAGCTCCAGTGAAGTGCTTGACAACAAGAGGCACTCAGTGCTGATATCAAAAGTGGAAAATGAATGACAGGATGGAAACCGTCCAATATTTTATGTCACAGGTTTTAAGAGATTAAAATATATATTATATAAATAAATATAATATGAAATATATATATCTTTAAGTCATGTGCAAATCTAAACAAGTATTGTCATAAAACATTGAACTTCATTTAATCTTAGCTACAGCTTCCCCAGCCAAGCTTCAAAGACAAGCATCATTTGGAAAATAAAACTACAGAACTAATATAACGAGCCATATCCTGTTGAGAGTTATTTTGGGAGGTGCCTACAAAAGGAGGGCTGTCTGCTGCCTTTTCAAGGCCACGCTAGGGATCCACAGTTTGAGGCCTCCCTTCCAGAGAGATTGTCTGAAAAAGGAGTTAGGCCTCACGGTAACTACATGCAAATCCCGGTTCTGCTCTCATCCTGCTTCCACGGAGGCCTGACTGTTGGTTGGTCAGTTAGTTCATAAATAATGTACACATGCATCCTCAGTCCCTCAGTTGTGTCTGACTCTTTTGAGACCTCCTGGACTGTAGCCCGCCAAGCTTCTCTGTCCATGGGATTTCCCAGGCAAGACTATTGGAGTGGGTTGCCATTTCCTTCTCCAGGGGACCTTCCTGATCCTGGGATTGAATCCAGGTCTCCTGCGTCTCCTGCGTTGGCAGGTGGATTCTTTACCGCTGAGCCACTAGCTGTTCCTAAATCCAGAAATGCAAATTGACTGTGACTTCAGTTCACATATTCATAGCTTGAAACCTCAAGAGCTTGAGTCTGCCATAGCTGCTGCTGTAAGCCTCTGAAAAAAGCCAAAGCTGCTCATCTTACAATTAAACTGTTAAGCCACAAAACAGACAACTGGGTTCAGATCCTACTTCTACCTCTAATTACCAGTGAAAGACTTTATGCAAGTTACTTAACCTTTCTCTGCCTAGTTTTCCTTGTCCCTAAAAAGGGTTTAACATTAATAGTACCGACTCTCATGGGATGGTTGGTAGGCTAAATGAATTAATACACATGACATCCTTAGAACAGTACCTTGCACATAGTAAATACTCAATAAATATTAGTGACTATCCCTCTTGGTAGCATTTCAAGCACAGCTTAGACGAGGGAGAGGTTCCTGAGGGGGCGCTTTCTTCTGCAAGCCAAGCCAAGCGCCTGTTCACCAGGGAGTTTCAATCTGAAAGGGAAGACAATCTGCTTTGCTTGCAGCTACCAGGAGCAGAGCTCCAAACTGAAGGAGAAAGCCCTTCATGTGCCAAGAGAAATGCATTTCACTTGGATTATGCCACCAGAAAAAAAGGGAGGGGGGATTATATGACCTACAGATGCCCTTAATTTTAGTCAAGATGAATGTGAAAAGGAAGTATTGATAAAAGCCGTTTCCTGCAGCTCATCCCAACATTGATGCCTAGCATTTATACCCCATTTTGTATAGAGCGGAGCTCTTCTATAGTAGATCAGAGCTCTCTATTTCTTTTTATTTGCTTTGAGCAGAGGAGAAGCAATCCCATACAAAGGAAAGAGTGCCAAAGGGAAACCAGAGGCTGGAATTCCCGGTTTAGTGTGACACCCACCTTCTCTGGACCTTGGTTTTCTCATCTATAAAGTGTAGAAGATGCACTGAATTCTCCCCAAGGTCCATTCCAAGAGCAAAAGAAAAATACTCAAAAAGAATTAAACTTTACAGAAAGGGGGATTAAGCTCTAGAAAAGAAAGCCAAGGTGAGTGGGGATGCAGCAAAGAGGGTAGATTAGGGATACAGAGGTAGGTTGCAGGATCTCCTACAAAAGGAGTGTTGTCTGCTGCCTTTTCAGGGCCACAGCTTTACAGCTTTCCCTATAAAGTCATCTGTTGTGAGATGCAGGTGTGGGCAGCATGAGGAAGCTGGAGATGGGATAGGGGGCTGAAGGAGCTCTGTAAAGTTTTGTTGTGATTACACTGTTTTTTCTTTACCCTGCCATGATTTATTATACATGCATAACTTGGGGAATAAATTGCTCTCGGTTCTTACCCACCTCAAAACTGAGAACAAGAGCTCTTGGCTCAGAATTTAGTCAAGTCCCTTCCAGAAAGTTCAGGAGGTAAGAAAGTGTCCATTCAGAGGTACCTGGCTCCTTTCTTAACCCTGGGATCTTGTATTACCTCTGAGAATTCCTGCTTGTCTATAAGAGGGGAATGTGAAGTGTGTGTATACGTATCTAGGAGATCCAAAATCACCCACCTACATTTATACAATGGAATATTACTCAGCCATAAAATGAAATGAATTTGAGTCAGTTGTAGTGAGGTGGATGAACCTAGAGTCTCTTATACAGAGTGCAGTAAGTCAGAAAAAGAAAAACAAATGTGTGTTATTGCATATATAAGGAATCTAGAAAAATGGTGCTGATGATCCTAGTAGGGAACAGACTTGTGGACACAGCAAGGGAAGGTGAGGGTGGGACAAATTGGGAAAGTAGCACTGACATATATATACT
This sequence comes from Bos grunniens, assembly GCF_055505025.1. Taxonomy (NCBI): domain Eukaryota; kingdom Metazoa; phylum Chordata; class Mammalia; order Artiodactyla; family Bovidae; genus Bos; species Bos grunniens. The sequence goes on from NC_141175.1 coordinate 43,992,299, forward strand.
ATAATGTGCAAAACAGATAGTAGTGTTGGTGGTTTAGTCACTAAGTTGTGTCCGACTCTTGGGAAGTTGCTAAATAGCACAGGGAGCCCAGTCTGGTGCCCTGTGATGACCTAGAGAGTGGGATGGGGGGAGGGGAGGGAGACTTAAGAGGGAAGGGATATATATACGTAAATATGACTGATTCGCATTGTTGTACAGCAGAAACCAACACAAAATTGTAAGTAAAGCCATTTTCCACTAATTAAAAATAAAATACAATCATGCACTGAAATTGTCAGGAGAATGATGGGAAAAGCTAAATGTCAACTTAGAGAGACTACGTGCATTCCCCACACAAACACCCATTCCCTGCATCTTGCGCCCCAGAAAGAGAAACAGAGAACAGACCACATGCCCCAGGTAGCCACTGGTCCAAGGAGGATGAGAGGCACATGAAACACAGTTGAATCCAACCTGGTGCTTGGATCCCAGAGTGAAAAGCCAGCCTAGCTCAGTTAAGCCAAGCCAACCTATAGACCTATGAGCATGCAAATAAAGGACCATTGTTTGAGCTTCAGGATAATTAGTTAGACAGCATAACTGTGGTGGTAGCAAACTGATACACTACTTTATGTCATAGGAATCCAACTCTAGAAAAGGGGGAGAAGGATACAGGCTAACACTTTGGAGTTACACAAGCAGCTATTGTCGTTCAATCGCCCAGTTGTATCCAACCCTTTGTGACCCCTTTGACTGCAGCACGCCAGGCCTCCCTGTCCCTCACCATCTCCCAAAGTTTGCCCAAGTTCATGTCCATAGAATTGGTGATGCCATCCAGCCATCTCATCTTCTGATACCCTCTTCTCCTTCTGCCCTCAATCTTTCCCAGCATCAGGGACCAAAATACTGGAGCTTCAGCTTCAGCATCAGTCCTTCCAAAGAGTATTCAGGGTTGATTTCCCTTCAGATTGACTGGTTTGATATTCTTGCTGATCTCCTTGCTGTCCAGGGAACTTTCAGAAGTGTTCTCCAGCACCACAGTTCTAAGGCATCGTTTCTTTGGCACTCTGCTTTCTTTACATAAGCAGTACGTAACTATTTTATCTCGTAAGCTATGCTGATTCACTCATTCACTTATTCATTCATTCAAAAGATATATAATAAGCCACCTTTATATTGAAGGCAGGAGGAGAAGGGGATGACAGAGGATGAGATGGTCGGATGGCATCATCAACTCAATGGACATGAGTTTGAGTAAACTCTAGGTGTTGGTGATGGACAGGGAGGCCTGGAGTGCTGAGTCCATGGGGTCGCAAAGAGTCGGACACGACTGAGTGACTGAACTGAACTGAATAAGCCACCTACTATGTTTTACACACTGGGAGCAAAACAGTGAATAAAACACATGGAAATCCCTGCTCCATCGAGCCTGTATTCCACGGAGCATGTATGTGAGATGCGTTTGCTACAGGCATCTGTGAGCAGAGGAAATGGTTTCAGAGCATCTCTACCTTGACACAGCCAACTCATTTACATTTGTTTAGCTATTACACCACAGGCTTTTAGCCATTCATGCAACCCAACTTAGTTCCCTTCTCTACTTCTCTTTTGAAAGGCATGACTTGGCCCTGAGTTCCTACTACTTACAAGCACTAAAGCTACATCGCTTTTAATCATGACAAAATCTTTAGAGTGAGGTTAACAGTATAGATTTCCCCCACTCTCTAAAAGGAGAGTGTTCCTGTGAAACCTTTTGTAAGTCGAAATGGTGTAAAGCAAAGAAGCAATTACCTTAGGATGCATCTTGCTAACAGATACATAGAGTAAATGGAGATAAAGCACAGATGCTCACAGATACAACTAAAAGCAGTGGGGCTGGATACTGAGATGCTGAGAGTGGTTCCCAGGAAAGGAGCTTGGTGGTTTCACTGTTGTTGTTTGAGGTGCCTTGCCTCTACGTTGGCTCCAGCAAAACCAATGTTGAATGCCTTTTTCACTTTTTACCTTTTTGTCTGAAAAATGAAAACCCTCTTCAGATTTCTTGCAGTTATAGAAAACAGGTACTTTTATAAAATTGAAGGGGCATAAAAGCAAACTTTCCAAAAATAGAGGATACATGTATTCTCATTATCTGCTTTAGGAAAGAGATGAGAAAGGTTAAGTCACACAGCTGAGAAAGACCTGGGATTTGAACCAGCTAATCACGATGGTGTGATCACTGACCTAGAGCTAGACATCCTGGAATGTGAAGTCAAGTGGGCCTTAGAAAGCATCACTACAAACAAAGCTAGTGGAGGTGATAGAACTCCACTTGAGCTATTCCAAATCCTGAAAGATGATGCTGTGAAAGTGCTGCACTCAATATGCCAGCAAATTTGGAAGACTCAGCAGTGGCCACAGGACTGGAAAAGGTCAGTTTTCATTCCAATCCCAAAGAAAGGCAATGCCAAAGAATGCTCAAACGACCGCACAATTGCACTCATCTCACATGCTAGTAAAGTAATGCTCAAAATTCTCCAGGCCAGGCTTCAGCAATATGTGAACCGTGAACTTCCTGATGTTCAAGCTGGTTTTAGAAAAAGCAGAGGAACCAGAGATCAAATTGCCAACATCCACTGGATCATGGAAAAAGCAAGAGAGTTCCAGAAAAACATCTATTTCTGCTTTATTGACTATGCCAAAGCCTTTGACTGTATGGATCACATTAAACTGTGGAAAATTCTGAAAGAGATGGGAATACCAGACCACCTGACCTGCCTCTTGAGAAATCTGTATGCAGGTCAGGAAGCAACAGTTAGAACTGGACATGGAACAACAGACTGGTTCCAAATAGGAAAAGGAGTACGTCAAGGCTGTATATTGTCACCTTGCTTATTTAACTTATATGCAGAGTACATCATGAGAAACGCTGGACTGGAAGAAGCACAAGCTGGAATCAAGATTGCCAGGAGAAATATCAATAACCTCAGATATGCAGATGACACCACCCTTATGGCAGAAAGTGAAGAGGAACTAAAAAGCCTCTTGATGAAAGTGAAAGTGGAGAGTGAAAAAGTTGGCTTAAAGCTCAACATTCAGAAAACGAAGATCATGGCATCCGGTCCCATCACTTTATGGCAAATAGATGGGCAAACAGTGGAAACAGTGTCAGACTTTATTTTGGGGGGCTCAAAAATCACTACAGATGGTGACTGCAACCGTGAAATTAAAAGACGCTTACTCCTTGGAAGGAAAGTTATGACCAACCTAGATAGCATATTGAAAAGCAGAGACGTTACTTTGCCAACAAAGGTCCATCTAGTCAAGGCTATGGTTTTTCCTGTGGTCATGTATGGATGTGAGAGTTGGACTGTGAAGAAGGCTGAGCATGAAAAATTGATTCTTTTGAACTGTGGTGTTAGAGAAGACTCTTGAGAGTCCCTTGGACTGCAAGGAGATCCAACCAGTCCATTCTGAAGGAGATCAGCCCTGGGATTTCTTTGGAGGGAATGATGCTGAAGCTGAAACTCCAGTACTTTGGCCACCTCATGTGAAGAGCTGACTCATTGGAAAAGACTCTGATGCTGGGAGGGATTGGGGGCAGGAGGAGAAGGGGACGACAGAGGATGAGATGGCTGGATGGCATCACTGACTCGATGGACTTAAGTCTGGGTGAACTCCGGGAGTTGGTGATGGACAGGGAGGCCTGGTGTGCTGTGATTCATGGGGTCGCAAAGAGTCGGACACGACTGAGCGACTGAACTGAACTGAGAGAACATTTTCTTTTAGTCTAAAACCCTCCAGGGCAATGTCAGACTTATGAGAGACAATAAGGTTCATCCAAAGAGGACTTTGTAGCTATCAGATCAGATCAGGTCAGTCACTCAGTCGTGTCCGACTCTTTGCGACCCCATGAATCGCAGCACGCCAGGCCTCCCTGTCCATCACCAACTCATGGAGTTCACTCAGACTCATGTCCATCGAGTCAATGATGCCATCCAGCCATCTCATCCTCTGTCGTCCCCTTCTCCTCCTGCCCTCAATCCCTCCCAGCATCAGAGTCTTTTCCAATGAGTCAACTCTTCGCATCAGGTGGCCAAAGTACTGGAATTTCAGCCTTAGCGTCAGTCCTTCCAATGAACACCCTGGACTGATCTCCTTCAGAATGGACTGGTTGGATCTCCTTGCAGTCCAAGGGACTCTCAAGAGTCTTCTCCAACACCACACTTCAAAAACATCAATTCTTTGGTGCTCAGCCTTCTTCACAGTCCAACTCTCACATCCATATGTGACCACAGGAAAAACCATAGCCTTGACTAGACGGACCTTCGTTGGCAAAGTAATGTCTCTGCTTTTCAATATGCTATCTAGGTTGGACATAACTCTCCTTCCAAGGAGTAAGCATCTTTTAATTTCATGGTTGCTGTCACCATCTGCAGTGATTTTGGAGCCCAAAAAAATAAAGTCTGACACTGTTTCCACTGTTTCCCCATCTATTTCCCATGAAGTGATGGGACCGGATGCCATGATCTTCGTTTTCTGAATGTTGAGCTTTAAGCCAACTTTTTCACTCTCCACTTTCACTTTCATCATGAGGCTTTTTAGTTCCTCTTCACTTTCTGCCATAGGGGTGGTGTCATCTGCATATCTGAGGTTATTGATATTTCTCCTGGCAATCTTGATCCCAGCTTGTGTTTCTTCCGGTCCAGTGTTTCTCATGATGTACTCTGCATAGAAGTTAAATAAGCAGGGTGACAATATACAGCCTTGACATACTCCTTTTCCTATTTGGAACCAGTCTGTTGTTCCATGTCCAGATAATTTCATGGTGTAATGAAAATGGTGGTTTCTGGTGACCCCTCTATGACTTCATCTTTTCTGACTAAATAAATTAGTTTCTTTTTTTCTGATTCATATTTCATGAGCACATGTGGTTTAAGCCAACTAGAAATTCTTCAAATGGCTACACATCTCAGAACATGGAATCCTAATTAGAGCTTCAAATTTCTGGTCCAGAATCTAATCCCAAACCCTACTCCAAAAAAACAAAAACAAAATACAAAGCAACAGAAAACTGTTTGCCCTAGAATAATAATCTTAGAAGTCAATATGAATAATCAAATATTAAAGATAATGGCTCTATGGACCAAATCTGAACATTAAAAACGGTGATAATAAAGGATTACAACATTGAACAAAAGGAAAAGGAATCTAGAACTCAGAGTTACACATTTTTAAAAGGTGGGATGGGATGCTTTTTTTCCAACAAATAAATGATAGATAATAAGTGTAGAAGGAATGAAATAATCAGAAGATTACCATTTTCCAACCACTGATGAAATAATAAATGCTTTGGGCAAAGATTATCAATAGTTGCTAAGCCACTGGGTAAAATGTTTGGAGAACAGGATATTTCTTGGTCTCAGAGTATTACTTCTCTTTTATTCTTCATTACTGACAAAGGGTAAAAAGTACCTTTACAACAGAACTATCTGATGGGCACCACCAAAACTAAGCCGTCAAAATTAGCATCACCAATAACAGAGCAAATTGATATACACCTCCTGAGGACTTGCAATGGGAAATCCCTGAAATATCCATGTTATGTTCTTGCCAAAAAATATTTATCCAGAGTGCCTGATCTCAAGGAAACACTTTGGCAAGTCCAGGTTTAAGCCATTCAAAAGGACAACTGGTCTGGACTCTCTAAAAATGTCAATGTTGTGAAAGACAAACAAGAACAACAGGTGAGGAGACTGTTCTAAATGAAAGGAAACCAAAGAGCTGTGACAAACCAGTGCAAAACAATGCAACAGCTGATCCTTGATTGGGTTGAAGGTGAGGGGCATGGAATGGGAAAGACTTTTAAAGATATTTCTGGGGCAATTGGAAAACTTGGGACTTTCAGATAATAATATTTCACTAATTTTAGATTTTGTGGATGTGATAATGAGATTGTGTTTTATAAGAAAATGTCTTTAACCTTTTGAAAAAGCATGATGAAGTGTTTGCAGTGAAGTATCAAGTTGTCTTCAATTAACTTTCAAAAGGTTTACCATGTATGTGTATGTGGATAGTGAAGGGGTTCAGAACAAGCCTCCCCGAAATGCGCCATTTCACCATGCGAATTATTCTGAGCTGAAGATAATGGATACCCAAAAGACGAAGGAAGAACTTTTTACCTCCCCTTAACTGCCTAAAAGAATTTAGATAGAAGGCCTGGCTCAGAGACAGCTATTACCAGAGATAACTTTCATCTAAATGACCTATCTGTCCAGCATGTGTGCATGCTAAAGTCGTTTCAGTTGTGTCTGATTCTTTGTGACCCTATGGACTGTATCCCACCAGGCTCCTCTGTCTGTGAGATTCTCAGGGAAGAATACTGGAGTGGGTTGCCATGCCCACCCCCAGGGGATCTTTCTGACCCAGGTATCGAACCTGCATCTCTTATGTCTCCAGCACTGCCAGGAGGGTTCTGTACCACTAGTACCACCTGGGAAACCCATTTGTTTGGCAGGGCAACCACCTAATTGCCAAACATCTGCTCTTCTTGCTGTCCTGAAACTTACCCCCTCCCCTTTGAAGTCCCAGGCCCCTATCCCATTACTTATCTCAGGGTGGCATCTAAGCTTACAACCACTCTTGCCCTCAGGTCTCAGATTCTTATGGGGGGTCCCATGTGTATATAATTAAATTCATTTTCCTCCTGTTAATCTGTCTTACATTGATTTGATTATTAGACCAACCAAAGAATCAAGAAGAGTAGAGGAAAAATTTTTCCTCCCCAACTTTAGATAGATAAACAGATAGATAGAGAATAGACAATCTCAAGTATGAAAGAAGAAAAGAGGATAGAAAAGGAAAGCAAATGCTAACAACTGTTAATCTAGTTGAATCCATGGATTCATTGCTTTTCCATTTAACTTTATTATAAATTTTTTAAAATTCAGAAAAAAAAATTGAGGAGCAAAAAATAGAGGTGTTGGAACAGAAGACATCTCCATTCCTTACCTTGTTGGCATTTGAACAATGCCAGGATCTGAAACAGATCATCCTTGGAAGATGTGTTCCTATCTGAAGCCCTGGGTCAGGTCAACTGCCCTCACAGCAAACCCGCACTGAATGTCTAGCATTTTAGTTCTGTGCCCTTGGAAGCTGACCATAGGGCACTGGCTCCTTCCTTGAATCTGGGACATCATGATGATTGTCTGGGGCTGGCTTTGACAGACAAGAGGATATTGGGCTTTGCTGGGAGACTGTGAAGGGTGAGTCAGGAAAAGAAGGAGATGAGGGGGCAGAGAGATGGGATGTTTGCAGCCAGGAAACAGGGAATGTGTGGGAAATGTGGAGGAGGGGAGTCTGGAAAAGGATGAAGGAGCAGAGGCTTATCTAAAACCACTTTCATACAAACATAGCTGCGGAAGGCTTATTCAGTCTTGTTTATTTACCTACCACAGGTTCCCACTGTGAAGTCAGCAGACACCACTTACCTGCATTTCCTCATCCTGCAAGTGAGCGTAATTCCTTCCATATTCTTTCATCCAAGCCATCCTTTCCTTACAAACAGCTGGTCTTCTTCAAGTTAATGTGCCTAAAGGAAGGAACAAAAAACTTTAGCGTTGGCATACGTGTGGAGGCAGATGATAGGAAGGCACAGGTGAAAACAGGAAGACCATTTTAGAAGTTTTACAGACATCCCAGTGATGGGTAACGGTGGCCTGGACCAGGGGGTTACAGAAGTGGTCTGAGGCAGTCAGACTCTGGATGCATTTGCAGGCAGAAGTCAAGTGTCACACTGCTGCCTGGCCTACAAACATCACCGGCCCCTCCAAAGTCCCTTCAGCAGCCCTGTCTCTGTGGTTTACATTCTTCATTAACTTAAGGGTTTGGTTTTTAGAGCCACAAGGCAATTGGAGTAGACAGATGAAGGCAAATCCATCTTTGATCCCGGAAACTCAATTCAAAGAGCACGCCTTTCTGATAAAGATGAGTCAGCAACCTCAGAGGAAGTTGGATTCAGCTCAACAAAAGGTTCCATCTTCTCCAGGAAGCCTTACTTCGAAATGTGATGCCTGCCTCCTATGTCAAAGGCAGTGTCATCTATACCACTATCTTATCTGACATGAGTATTGTACTTTACCAATGTTTTACACTATTTGGATAGGTCTTTCCTAACTCCTGGACTAATCACACCTCCTGTTCTATTTTCCCATGGTGTCTTAGTCTTTCCCCGTTATAATTCTCACTATAGTTTGTTGTAGATATTTGTTTAATTATCTGAACTTCCCAGGTGGCTCAGACAGTAAAGAATCTGCCTGCAATGTGGAAGACCCAGCTTCAATCCCTGGGTCAGGAAGATCCCCTGGAGAAGGGAATGGCAACCCACTCCAGTATTCTTGCCTGAAGAATTCCATGGACAGAGGAGCCTGGTGATCTACAGTCCATGGGGTCACAAAGGGTCAGACATGACTGAGTGACTAACACTGAATTTGCCTTTCTTGCTAAATTGAAAAGCTTTATGAGGGAACGAGAATGCTATACCTCTGGTACCTAACATAGTGAATTCTTGAATTCTATTCTTGAACTCTATTCAAGAATAGAATTTATCCCTACAAGTGAATGAGTAAATAATTAGTAACTTTTAATTTTCAAAACAACTCTTGCCAGGTGGGTGTTATTGTGTCCACTTCATCAATGCGGGGAAGGAGCTATTGGAAGAAGATGGTCATCACAAAGTTAGTTAGTGGAAGAACTAACTGGCAGTGGTAACCAGGTCCCAATCCTCTCCATCACACTCCACTTGGAACCTAGAAGAACCACCCATTCATTTAGTCAACACACACATTTTGATTATTCCTTACATGTCAAGCTTTACTTAGGGAACATATGCTCATGGAGGACATACTAAAAGGAGTAAGATTTGTGTCCAGATGTGGGAAACAAGAAGCAGAGAAATGGACATGCAAATATGTAATTGCATTATAGGGTGGTCAGTACCAAGGGCTCTCCTAGGAGGAATGTCTAAATCTGCCCGGGTGAGGGAAGGTTTTAATGGGTCCATTTCATTTGGATTTGGGGGAAAAAAAAAAAAGTATTTTTCTAGGAACAGAGCAGGAAAGGTTATTAAAGGATAAAGCTCATCGCTGGCATCTCCAAAGTTGAATAATTTCATTTCCAGCTCTGTTACTGACTCTCCATCCTACTCAAGTCCCAGAAGCTGGCTTCAGGAAATGGAGGAGTCAGTCCCAGGACTCTAGGCTTGCTTAACTCAAAAACAGTCAACACAACAGGAGACCCACAGTGCAGAGCCAGGGTGTGTTATAGGGCTCACCTACGTGGGCCAGCATACATGAGATTAAAACATCACCTATATGAATGATGTTCGCTGGATTCAGGCAATGCTCAACTCTCACCATCACACATGTGGCTCCAACATCTCATTTCAATTGATACATGAAATTTATTTTTGCTATAAATAAAAATGTAGGTCATCAGGTCATCTGACATGGAATAAAGTGAGTTACAACTTGCTGTGAGTAATAGAGCACTGGAGCAAGGGGAGACCACTGGTTTACTGAAGCAATGGCACCCCACTCCAGTGCTCTTGCCTGGAAAATCCCACGGGCGGAGGAGCCTGGTGGGCTGCAGTCCATGGGGTCGCTGGGAGTTGGACACGACTGAGCGACTTCACTTTCACTTTTCACTTTCATGCATTGGAGAAGGAAATGGCAACCCACTCTAGTGTTCTTGTCTGGAGAATCCCAGGGACAGCGGAGCCTGGTGGGCTGCCGTCTATGGGGTCGCACAGGGTCGGACATGACTGGAGCGACTTAGCAGCAGTAGCAGCAGCAGGAAAAGTCTTCTCCTAAGAATATAACAGACCAGCCAGGGCAGTCAACCGTCCTTCTGAGATGTGGCGCTGAAGGCAGCCAAGAGACAAAGGTTAATCTGTGAGCACTGTCATACCACACTAGGAGTTTGGGACCAAGGGGCAGCTATTATCGTAAACAGTTAATTGACAGGAACTTTTAAAATAAGAAGGCATAGTGATCATATTTACATTTTAGAAGGATAATGGACAACAGTATGTTAGGGGAGCAAAGGACAGAGGCAGGGAGATTGTTTAGAAGGTTAATAAAAAAAATACCATGAGAGATGATGAGGCATCTATCCGGTTAATGAGAATGAAGAGGAGGAAATGGATTCAGAAACTATTTAGGAAATACAGTCATCAAGACCTGGATGACTAATCACATATCAGGGGTGAGAAAATAGGAAGAGGAGAGGATGACGCCTGAGTTTCTGACTTGGGAAAGTATCTGGATGGTGGTTAGAAGAAGAGAGAGAGCAGGAGAAAGAGAATCTTGTGTGTGTGTGTGTGTGTGTGTGTGTGTTCATCTTTGTAACTGTTGAAGTGATTGTGGACCACAGACATAGGTTTACAGTAGGTAGCTGGATATGTGATCTGCAATTTAGGAGAAATTACCTGTCTATGCCTGTGGCTGATTCATGTTGATATAGGGCAGAAACCAGCACAATATTGTAAAGCAATTATCTTCCAATTAAAAAAAATAATCATTAAAAAAAAACATTCACATTTACTTTATCATTTTCTCTCTCATACATATTTACTATTACATACTTTAGTATGTACTTCCTTAAAATAAGGATCTTCTCTTACATAACCACAGTATAATCATCAAAATCAAAATATTAACATTGATCCAATGTTATTATTTAAACTATAACTTTTGCCAGTTGTCTCACTCCCGGGCTTTATCACAAAGAAAAATATATTTTCCAGTCCAGGAAACCAACCCAGAATCAAACATTGCATTTTGTTGTCATGTGGCTTTAGTCTGCTTTAATCTAGAAAGTTCCTCAAACTGTCATCTTTCATATCATTGACATTTTTGAAAATCATAGGGCAATTACTTGTAAAACTGTATTTGGGTTTTTCTGTTTTCTCGCGATTCTGCTTACATATTTTTGACTAGAATCCTACAGAAATGATATGATGTCCTCCTCGGGGCATCATTTTAGGAGGTGATCACTTGGTTAAGGGAGTAAAATGAAATTGGTCAGATTTCCCTTCTACAAAGTTACTATTTTCCCCTTAAATTAAATTAATAAGAATGTGGGGAAGCTGCTTGGCAATTCCAATCAATGTTGTGCTGCTGTGTGTGAGCTCAGTAGTGTCTGACTTTTTGCAACCCCATGGACTCTAACCTGCTAGGCTCCTGTGTCCATGGAATTTTTCAGGTGAGAATACTGAAGTGGGTTCCCATTTCCTTCTTCAAGGGATCCTCCCAACCCAGGGATTGAACCTGCATCTCTTGCATCTCCTGCATCAGCAAGTGAATTCTTTACCACCGCACCACCTGGGAATCCTATAAATGTCATGTTTCTCATCAAATTTTCATCTGCTGATTTTAGCTTTCATTGATCTTGCCTGAAATAATATTAAGGTGACTGCAAAATCATGATTTTCTAATTCTGGAATTCATTCTGGAATTCATTACTTTTCTTTTTACTATATATTATATCGGAGAAGGCAATGGCAACCCACTCCAGTACTCTTGCCTGGAAAATCCCATGGATGGAGGAGCCTGGAGGGCTGCAGTCCATGGGGTCGCTGAGGGTTGGACACGACTGAGGGACTTCACTTTCACTTTTCACTGTCATGCATTGGAGAAGGAAATGGCAACCCACTCCAGTGTTCTTGCCTGGAGAATCCCAGGGACGGGAGAACCTGGTGGGCTGCCATCTCTAGGGTCGCACAGAGTCGGAGACGACTGAAGTGACTTAGCAGTATATATTATATAGACCAACTTTTCTTCCTCCTCCATTTATTTGTTTGTTTCAGTCTCAACTCATGGATTCCTAGTCTATTCAATGAGTTAAAGTCAACAACTGTCTTTACATATTTTGATGCTCAAATTGTTGCAGGTTTGCCATTACGGGCCCCTTTAAGCTGAATTCTGTGTCCTTTTGACATGTACCCATCCTTCTTTGAGCACTTTCCTTATTTGAGATGATTATTTTTAATAGGACACATTACCATCTTGATAAAATCATGCTTCTGTTTGCAAGGAACAATGGGAGAAATGGAAATTGTGTGGGCCACCAGTTGTGTCTACCACACCTGTCTCCTCACCATCCAAGAGCTGGTGGCTTGAATCCAGGCCGACAGTCTTGCTTTGTTCTGACAAAACAACCTTGAACCCACATTTCAAAAAGAGCCTTGAGGCCTTATAATTTCATCCAGGCCTTTCCTCACTGTTATCCTTTACCACCATCCAAAATGAGTGCTCCTAGGGCCAAGGCCCTGTGTTGCACAATTCCAGGGGTTGTCATTCTTATTAGGGACTATGAATGACCTACCAGAGCAAGGGCTGACAAACTTTCTGTAAAGGGCCAGATAGTAAATACTTTTAGCTATGTGGGCCATTTGGTCTTTGTGTAAACTACTCAGTCCTACTCCTGGAGTATGAAGGCAGCCATAGACCATATGTAAATGAATCATCATGGCTGTGATCCAATAAAACTTTGTTTATAAATACTGACATTAAATTCCATATCATTTTCCTGCATCACGAAATACTATTCTTGATTGTAATTTTACAAATGTAGAAACCATTCTCAGCTGGTGGGCTCTACAAAAATAGGCAGCTGGTTAGAAACGACCATAGTTGTCCACTCCCTGCTCTGCTCAGCCCAGAGCCGTCACAGGCAGTGGCCCTGCCTCCAGCCAGGTCTCTTCTCCCTTATCCTAATCTCTAATCTGCCACTCTGCTCTGGATTTTCTTTCCAACTTCTGCCCTCTCCTTTCTCAGGCCTTTTCCTCTGTGCCCCAGAACCTCCATTCAATTATAAATAAATTTCTTTTCACCTTTTAACCCTTTAGTTCTTTCCTTAACAGCATAGTGACTGTATTCCCTAAGGAACTTTCTTCCTCTGTTGAATTCTAGAACTGATACTATTCATTATCCCATGCCTATGGGCATGGGAAGTGGTGTTGGCACTCTCCATGTTCCTCATTCCTACTGCAAAAGCTTTTTTCTTCCACCCTCTCCAAAAACCCCTTCCTCAAATAATAGATAACATACCCTGGGTCAGATTTTCCCAACCTCTAGCAGGTATGTACCATTATTATCCCCATTTTGCAAGAGCACAGAGAGGTTAAAGGTCACTCAGCAGGGCCAGGATTCTAATCCCACCAGTTTGCGCTTACTACCAAGAAGTTACTTGCTATTTTAAAAATATATATATTTATTTACTTGGTTGTGCCAGGTCTTAGTTGTGGCAAATAGTATCTTTAATTGTGGCATGCAGAGTCTCGTTACCTGACTAGAGATCCAATTCAGGCTCCCTACATTGGCAGTGTGGGATCTTAGCCACTGGTCTGTCAGGGAAGTCCCTTCATCATGATTATGCACCATGTGGATAACTATCCACCATTCTAGCCCAATCTCCATTAGCAATTTAGTGCATGGGCAGACACAGATGCACACAACTTGAGTCATTTGAAGAAGATTTAACAGAGGAGCAATTTATAAAACGATTATAAAAGTGTCGGGCAGTCTTCCTCAACCTTTTATCATTATCATCCACCCTAAGGAGAAAAACTAAATCAATTTACTGGTAACTTTACTAATTAACTAAATTAATAAAACATCCAGTTCACCCCGACCCAATCGATTCTTCCCACTACAGTGAAAGTTATCTTTCTAACTGGAAACCGTGGGTGCCTCTGGGACAGTGAACTGCATGGCTGGAGGTGGGCAAAGGGAAGACCTTTTCAGCTTTTGAATGTGGTACAATAGTCATGTATCATCTAATTTTAAAATAAAATGTAATTTTAAAAATTGACCTAAAATGCAAATATGGTCATTCTTTCTCAGGCTCAAAACACTTTTGTAGCCCATCTGCCTCCAAATCCAAATCCAAATTTGTTCGCATGTCATATCAGGCCCTTCAGCATGCTTCTTTAGCCTCATCTGTACCACTTTCCCGGAGAAGGCAATGGGACCCCACTCCAGTACTCTTGCCTGGAAAATCCCATGGGCAGAGGCGCCTGGTAGGCTGCAGTCCATGGGGTCGCTAAGAGTCGGACACGGCTGAGCGACTTCACTTTCACTTTCATGCATTGGAGAAGGAAATGGCAACCCACTCCAGTGTTCTTGCCTGGAGAATCCCAGGGATGGGGGAGCCTGGTAGGCTGCCATCTATGGGGTCGCACAGAGTCAAACACGACTGAAGTGACGCAGCAGCAGCAGCAGCAGTACCACTTTCCACCTTAAACCCTGTGTCTGGACATGTGAATTACTGAAAAGTGAATGCATTCCCTAAGCAATTTCTTCCTTGGCTGCCAGTTCTTTTTATATCAGGCATCCATTTTTTGTATGGGCTTCCCCGGTGGCTTAGATGGTAAAGAATTTGCCCAAAAAGCAAGAGATCAGGGTTTGATCCCTGGGTTGAGAAGATCCCCTGGAGAAGGGAATAACTACCCACTCCAGTATTCTTGCCTGGAGAATTCCACGAACAGAGGAGCCTGGAGAGTTACAGTCCATAGGGTTGAAAAGAGTCGGACACAATTGAGCAAATAACACTTAACGTATCTGTTTTTGTATGCTTACAGTTTTTACATCTTGAGCACGAAAAGCCTCCCCCTTTCCACTCTCCTTCCTCCTGCTGAATTCTTCTTCATTCTTCAAGATCCAACTAAAAGAACTCTGGACTCCCATGAGAATAGCTGCCCATCTTCTCCTCCAAGCCACCGCTCTAGAGTAGGTGATTAAAAGCCCAAGCTTTGACGTCAGACTTGTGTGGGTTTAGATCCTGGATTTATCACATATCAGTTGGTGACTTTGGGCAAGTTATTTAACTTCAGTGCTTCCGCATCCTTATTTGTAAAAATGGAGATTAAAATACATAGTTCCTCTCTTAGAAGGAAAGTATTCATTCAGCAAATATTTCCTAACTATCTATCATACATCAAAACAGAAAAAAACTCCTGCTATGGCATAACTTAGATTTTAGAGCAGAGTTTGGCAAACTACAGTCCCTGCACCAAACTGAGTCACCTGTTTTGTAGATAAAGTTTTCTTGGAACACAGCCACACCCATTCATTTATGTACTGTCTGTGGTCACTTTCCAAGCTATACTGGCTGAGATTAATGGTTGTGACATAGATCACAGGGCTGGCAGAGCCAAAACTATTTACTTTTAAGAAAATATTTATTGTTAAGAAACAGTTTTTTAGCTCCTGCTTTGGTGAAATTGAGTTGTAGTTTAAAATTTAAAACATTGCCTGGCACTTGGGAAGCTCTCAGTAGATGCCAGCATTACTAACATTACTGCATACTCACAATAACGCTTAGCTGCTCAGTAACAGAGGAGTAAAGAGGAATCAGAAGTTGACCGCGTGGAAGCTGTTGGAGGAAGAGTTTTAAGAAGGTGGAAGTGGTCAGCCAGGTTAGGTTACCAATCAATACTGAAGAAAGATCACCAGATTTAGCAATCAGATAAAGAGATCTAACCCCAGAGCAGCTTGGGTGAAGTTTTGTTGTTGTTGTTTAGTTGCTAGATCATGTCCGATTCTTTCAAGGCCTGGTGGACTGTAGCCTGCCAGGCTGCTCTCCATTTCCTTCTCCAGGGGATCTTCCCAAAGCAGAGATTAAACTTGCCTTTCCTGCAGCTTCTACACTACAGGTGGATCCTTTACCACTGAGCCCTTGGGGACCAACAACAACAATAAACCTCAGAGCAGCTTGTGTGAAGTGGTGAGAACAAAAGCTAGACTATGGTAGGTGTAGGAGGGAATGGAAATGAGGAAGAAGAGATAGGAAAGTAGAGATTATACAGCTATGGGAGAGCAAGCACTGAGATAAAAATGAACACATTTAATCTGCTACCAGCATTTTAAAAGATCTGCTAACCAAAAATATCAGGTTTGATATGTTGGAGTATCTGATGGTTTTTCTGCTCATCCTTTACTATCTGAGCCACTGGGGAATCCGCTAAGCTGTTTGGTGTTGGATAAAAGGTTAATGGTTAAAATTTGAGTCCAGAACTAGAAGACAGACTTCAGGCAGAACCTTCAAGTCCAGGCTATTAAAAGATTTATGATGATGTTGCTGATGATAATGTTTGTTCTTTTTGTGATGTTTATCATTGTGTTAACTGGTGTGAAATGAGAATTCCAATGCAAATGATGATGTAAATTTGCTTACAGATTATTTATTGTTAATTGTAAAACAAAAATGATACAGGATGTTTTAAAATACATATTGTATTTTATTCAAATATATACTATATAAAGGAAAAAAGTCTATAAAGATACACATTCAGAGTATTAACAGGGGTTATACCAAGGAGGTAGGATTATTGAAATGTTATTTCCCTTGCAATATTTTTTTACACTTCAAATATTTGTACAATGAACAGGGCTTACTTTTATAATCACAAATAACAAGGGAACAAACCACCACATGTTAAGAGCACACAACCTATCAGTTCAGTTCAGTTGCTCAGTTGTGTCCAACTCTTTGTGACCCCATGGACTGCAGCACACCAGGCCTCCCTGTCATCACCAACTCCCAGAGTTTACTCAAACTCATGTCCATTGAGCCAGTGATGCCATCCAACCATTTCATGTGCACTGGTAAAAAGTGGCTTAAATAACAAGGATGTACTCTTACACATAACCTAGAGTCCAGAGGTAGGTGAGTTCCAAGTCTGGTTAACTCAGGAGCTCAACAACTTCAGGATTCTTGGTCAGCTCTTCTTTGACTGTTTTGGTTTTCACCTCCTGGGAGCGCTGAACATCACTGGTAGAGGGGAGCACTCCCTCTAACCACATATCTCTCTTTTGTTCATAGATTCAAATCTTTCCCAGAATTTCCCTAGCAGACACCTTTCATTTTACTGGTCACCCTGTGACAGTTCAGTGTAAGGAAGAACAGGAAAAAAAAAAAAAAAAAACCACCCAGTTAAAAGAAGAAACCATAGCCATCCCTAAACCAAGAACTAGAGAAAGGGATTACCATCACTGCCCTAGACCAGCAGTGCTCAGTAGAATTTAACATGAGCAAAAATGCAAGATAAAAATGTACAGCTCCCTGAGTAGTTTTTGGAAAGCCAAAAGCAACTTTTCATTTTCCCCTTCAGGAATGAGCTTCCACATCAGTAAGCAACAATGCCTCCCATCACCATAACTAGAAGTAATGCCAAGGGTACATCCTGTATTATTCCAACAAAGGCACCTTAGTTATGGAATTTGGACTTTGAGTTCCTGAGGTATGATTTTGGATGTGACCCTGACTATCTGTGTGGTCTTAATGGAGTCCCTTGGCTTATCTGATTTCCTGTTTCCTCATCTTTAAGATGAGGTTTAACCTGGTTTAACCAGGTGGTTCTTTAATGTTCTTTCAACTTGAGTACTCCATTATTTTATTAATATACTACTGTTCAACTGTGGACCTTCCCAGCCCCTATCTGAAACCAGAAAGCTAGGCCAGCAACACACAAGGAGTCACTCAGAAGGGCATTTTCTCTGATGCCACAGAGCAAAATGCACTTTTAGAGGAAAAGAAAGAAGGCAAGACATGATGATGTGTCATTCACTTACTCAGTAAGTATTACAGGGTACCCGCTCATTAGAAAACACCTTGATGCTGGGAAAGATTGAGGGCCCGAGGAGAAGGGGATGACAGAGGAGATGGTTGGATGGTATAACTGACTCAATGGACATGAGTTTGAGCAAGCTCTGGGAGATGGTGAAAGACAGGGTAGCCTGGCTTGCTGCAGTCCATGGGGTCGCAAAGAGTCGGACATGACTGAGCGACTAAACAACAATTGTAGCCAGAGTGACTACTGGATAAGAGAGAAAAAGATGTGTTCTCTGCTCTCCGGGAGCTTGGGAGACAAGCAGATATCAAATTACAAAAGCTGTAAAGAGCTCTAGGACAGAAGATGATGAGAGCACGAAACGGAGGAGCACCCAGCCCAGCTAAGAGGAGGGGACAGACGCCTCCCTGGAGCAAGTAATACTCGACTGAGGCGTAGAGTATTTGGTTTCCTCTCCTGGCATCATGGGAAATTGCCTGGCCTACCGGGCATCTTTTCCTATCCTTTATCTGCTTCTCTTCTCTGACTTAACTGTTTTTTTGTCCCTTTCTTTGGTGCCTTTGCTCAGCTGTCTGTACATCTGGGATCTGGCGAGAGGTCAATAGGGAAACTTACAGCAAACTGAAGGTTTTTATTTCAGATCCTTCCACCACCATGATTTCTATAATCATCATAATCACCTCCACTACCATCAATTCCACCACCATCACACTACCTTCACCACTACCTCTCAACTTTCCATCATCACTTTCCCATCAAGAGTACCACCTCTTCCACCATCAAAAAAGTATACAAGTGAGCTTTGCTTTAGTTCCAAAATGATGCATAAAATCTGAGTTAATATAATGAACAAATTAAGGGATGATTTTGCTTTGCCAGATTATTCCAACTATAGTAACCTTAAATAAAATTTCCCTAGTGTTTTTTATATGTGTTTTGGTGTTTTTGCTTTTTTTAACAAACATTTCAATTTTCTAGATCTCTTTAGGGATATACCTATTTTAAGAAGAAAGACGTATCAGAGACAGGCTTTTCATGTGAGGAAGAAGGGAAAAGCATAAGTTCATAAGGTCTCTCTTTATTTGCTAAATTATTGAGAAGAGTTTTATAGCATGCACAAATCTATTAAATATTAAGCACTCTTAGTCACTTAGCCATAAATCAATGATTGTAAAGGCTGAGGTTAATTCTATCAATAGCACTCCTATACATAAATAGGATACCTATATGTAGACATATAATACTTATATTAAAAATATTTATTTAGTTGTATATTTTCTAATACATTTATCATATGCTTGTATAAATCATTATAAACCATATGTGTGATCAATGTATATTATTATTATAAATATCCTTCTCTAATTGTGAAATTTGGGCTAGAGATTGAAGTAGACTATAAAAAGGTTACAGATTCCCCCCATCCTTGTATGCACATCCCTTGCCATGTGACTCTGCTCCTCTTCTCTTCAGGAAGGAGAGTCTATTTCCCTGGGTCTTGACTTTTGACTCTCGGTTGGCTGTGTGACTTCTCTGGCTAATGAGACAGTATTAATAAATGTGATGCAAGTAGAGGCTTGAAAAATGCATGCACTTTGGGATTTGTCCTCTTGCTGATCTGGGAACCCTGCCACCCCCACCATGTGATCTAGTCTGGGCAGGCCTTCTAGAGGATAACAGATCGCGTGGAGCAGAGATGAGCTCCTCCAGCTCAGGTTAGACTAGTCAGCCTGCCAATCACCAGATACAGGAGAGCCCTTCCTGGCTCATCCAGCCCTAGCTAAGATGGCTGAGGTTAGAGCAGTCACCCTGTCGAAAAACTGGAGACTCATGAGATAATAAAATGTTTATTTGATTTTTGGCCACGCTGTCCTGCATGTGGGATCTTAGTTCCACCACCAAGGATCAAGTTGGCACCCCCTGTAGTGGAAGCAGAAAGACTTAACCAGTGAACAGCGGGAGAAGTCCCTCGCGGTGGTTTGTTACACAGCAAAAGCTAACTGATAAAGGGACCATATTTTACTGAATTTTGTTTTCTTCTTTTCCTTTTACCCATTCCAAAAAGCTTGGGTAGAATGTTTGGTTTATTGGAGCCACAGTTGCTACAAACATATGATCTTTCATTTTCTTCCAATTCTACAAGTTTATGTTCTTTTATATTATGAAACATCCGTTCTCAGTTATAAGCTTTACAGAAGAAAGGGACTGGGGAATAAAGGCAGAAAAATGAGGCATAAGGTTAAGAATGAGAAGGGAACTGGTGATGTGAAATAGGGTGGTGACAATGGGAAGCTGAGGCCAAAAAGAGAGGCTGGTACAACTCATAAAATGTTGACTAACTTCCTGGGAGAAGTCTGTTCTATTAAGTCAGAATCTCTGTGAAACTCCCTGGCACTGACCCCAGATGTCCCTACGTGAAATTGCAAACATACATTCTAAAATTCCCTTATGTTCCATTCCTTAGTTCCTCTCAATCTTTTTCACTCTCCTAAATATGGCTTTCTATTTTGGTAGTTAGAATTATTTTGGCTGGAAGTGACAGAAGCCCAATTGACCTAAAAAGTCCAGATCATCCTCAAGTTTGAGGCAAGGTTGACTCCAGTTGCTCAAATGATGTCCTCAGGGAACTGTCCCTCCATTTCTATCTCGAGGTTCTGCTTTTCTATGTTCTAGCTTCCCTTTATATCCTTCAATCCCCGACATACTTAGTTGATCTCAGAGTTGAGTGGTAACAACTGTCTATTGGTGACCAAGCCCTTCTCCTTTTATCCTAATCATGTTAAAGACGCTAAGATACATCCAATTTCCCAAGTCAACAACTTATAAACTTTCCCAGACCTTTCCATTAGTCTCCATATCTAATAGGTCAGAAAGCCAACTCATTTCCATCCCACTTGTGTCTTTGGAATTATTTTCCATCTCCATGGCCAACGCCACTGTGCTTTGTCATGGATTATTATTTCTGTCATGGAAGAAGAAAATTTCTCCCTAACTATCCTTTGCTTCCTGCAAACCATTCTCCATGCCTGGAGTAATCTATTAAAAGTATAAATCTGAGTTTAGCATTCCCTGCTTAAAATGTCTTATGAAACTTATATATGCTGCTCCATAAGTTTGGGGTACAAACATTATTCCATCTGGGGAGTTTTCCAGTAGATCACTTGAACCTCAGCTGCCCTGTTGGCAGAGATCTTGGGTTGAGTTTCCCAGAAGCAGAGTCTGGGCTGGGGCTGTGTTGTTTTAGAGGCCTCATTGCTTCCCTGCCACTGGGCTCTGACTGAGCTCACTCTAATCTATTTTATTATTTGGCCTAATTTATAATAGTCCTGGAGTAGGAGATTGAAGATTGGTATCTTTCCTTCCAAGAGGCCAGGAGATCCTCATGTAAAATGCTGTGTACTTATTGCCAAGCTTGGCCTACTTTGGGTCACAGAGTGGGGCCTTGATGTAGTCATAAAGGATTCTTTTATGTCAGAGTAAAAAACTTAAATGCCTACAGGAGCCAGAAGCCTGACAGACGGGCCAGCCACCATTCATTCACCAAGAGTCAACTGTTACCAAATAAGAATTTGGTACTCATAGTCCCTGCATCTTTGGAGTATTTTTTAAGAGGAGCCAAAAATCTTGATTTTTATGTGAAGCGGTCTGATTTTAAACTGTTAGATTCTTTTTTTTTTTTGAAAAAAGGTATGCATAAATAGAATTTATCTGGAGCCTTATCTGACCGTGGGGCTGTCAGTTTCCAAACCCCCAGACAATGTATGCCCAATGTCTCTATGTCTGTGAACCTGCTACAAAAGATTCCCAGACTTCAAGATAGTCTAACTTCCTTTAGCATGACCTCTGTTGCCTCCCAGACCCATCCTTCTCAGCCTTTCTGTTACCCTGGCTCCCCACCCTGTCACACCTTGGGGCTTCTGGGTTCACTGGGCTGTCAGTTATCTACACTGTCTCGCCTTCCTTCAGGATGTGGCTCAGACACCCCTTCTTCTGGGGAGCCTTCCTTTCCCTGACCTCTGCTTTCTCTCCTGCTTACCTCATGTTTTAAAGGCGTCAGCCATTGCCCTAATGTCTTCTGTATAGGACTGTTGCCTCACCTTACAGAAAACCTTGGAGGGCAGGACCCTGGGTTCATGGTCTCCTATAATCCCAAAGCGTCACAAAGGACCTGGCATTTTAAATCCAGGTTGGAGCAATAAGCCTCTGGTTTGAAAAATAATGACCAGGCCACTGCCTTTCACTTACCGGAAATGCATTGGTGAAGAACCAGTCATTTATTTTGAGAAAATAAGTCGAAACTTGGTGTTTAAGAGAAAGGGTTAAAAAGAAAAAAACAAAAACCCTCGGCACACTATCATTTTTAAAACAACCATGTATTTGTGAAATACAGTTGGGAGGAATAAGTTTTTGCACTTCCTCATCTTTGGACATAGCAGAAGCTTCTAAGAAACAAGAGAGTGGCTAAACTAACCCGTGGCACTGCTTTTCTTCTAGACCTCAGAGGTCCCCAGGGCTTTTACAGTCAGGGATGTCTGCTGCCTCCGAGAAAGGGAACCAGCTCCTCCGACTGAAACAGCACTTGTCGGAGGCCGAAGGCGAGTGAGCAGCCACAGCCGAAAAGACCCTTTGCATAATCTATTTTACAATGAGGCTGTAGAGTTGTAAACTGAAACTCCAGAGGCAAACCATCAGCGGTTACGTTTTCTCGATGAGACGGTTGCCCAGCCCTGTCAATCATTTATTCTTGCTTTCTCTCCCTCCGGGACACACACACACACACGAGGCTCGGTGGACCACTGCCTTGACTCTGAGTCTCTCTCCTACACACACACACACACACACACACACACACACACACATGAGGTTCGGTGGACCGCTGCCTTGACTTAGTCTCTCCCCTACCTGAAGTGAGCCATCAGGAAGCAGCGAGGTTTCATTCATAATACATGACCTCAAGGGAGCAGGGAGGCAGGAATGAGAGCCTTTCATCTCTGCTATTTAAAATCCCAGCCTTGCAGCTGAAAGGGAAAATGATCCGGGAGTGAAAGCATCGGGAATGAAGTATTCACGATAACGGGACCAGCGAGCGCGTCAGCGGCCCGCCCGTCGGCTATTTATACAGCGCCGATTATGCAATCGGGCTCCAGCCATTCATGCTGGGATTGGGACGCCGCGCCCCGCAGGGGCATCGTTCCCGGACGCCGGGTCAGTTTCTAAGTTTGCATCATCCCCTTCTTTTCGAGAGAGCTTGGGTTTCCATTCCGGCCGGCGGGTCTGGTGCGGGGGAGGGCGGAGCAGCCGGGCTGCACATTCGTTTGACACACCCAGACACACACGACTGCTTGTTTAAACAGAAAAATAAAGGCACCCGAGAGCCCAGGGCGCGGCCAAGCTGCGCGCAAGGCTGGGCTCCTGGCAGACCGGAAGGAACTGATAAAGCTGGCGCTAATGATACCCGCTCCCTCCCGGGTCGGAAGTGTCCTCCGAGCGCCGGTCATTGAGAAATACCGAAGGGGCAGGATGAGGGTGAGATGAGGACAGGCGGGGCGCAGCTGCGCACGCCTCGCGGGGCGGGGAGTGGGGGGCGCTGCGGCAGTGGGGGGGCTCCTGAGGGCCGCGGTCGGGCGGCACAAACCACCTTAGGGCACAGTGGAGTCCTCCCCAACCACCCCCTACCCTGCAACCCCCCTAACCCTGGGGGAGGGCGAAGGGAGTCACTATCACCAGCCCACTCCCGAGAGATCTACACCAGCGCCCAGTCGGACCCAGACGGGCGAAAAGTGGGAGGACGCAGAAAGGGGGCGAAGGACAAGAGAGAGCGGATTGTGGAGGAGAAAATGTCCGCTTCTCCCCACGCCCGTGCCGGGCGGGAGGGGGCGGGGGCCGAGGCCGGCTTCCGATTGAAACTAGCACGCGGGTCTACTGAGCATGCCCGTCCCGAGGCCGCCTAGGGTCTCTCGGGTTCCGGGCTTTCCCGGCGGCCAGCCCGGAGGACTCGGTAGCGGGTGCTCCTCCGCCCCGGACTCGGGTTCGGAGGCGAGTAGCTGGGGGTCCTACGGGAGACTCCGCTGAGTTACCCTGAAGTGTGAGCAGATCGACATTACTTTTGACACCCTGTACGAGACACCCTTGGGTTGCCTGCCCCTTGTTTTGCTGTTTGTCGGGGCGAGACAGGGATGTGGGTATTTAGCTCTTTTCAGCAATGTCATAAAAACTCTGAATCCGTGATATCCCCAATTATGGTAACTATCCAGTAGGCTTTGATAACACCCTGGTATTCCGATCAATAAACATCTGAGTTATTCACTCAATACCGCCATTTATTCTCGGAGCTGCCAGTCATAGTTAGCGATTGATGCGGGAGGGGTGACCTGCTTGGGACATTTTCATCAAAAAGATTCCTTTTGCGTAATGAACAAGGCAAAAATTGGAAGGTTTTCTTTAGAGGAACATAAAGGACCAGGAGTGAAAGAGAGAGCATTTGATAATCCACTGGCTAAAGGGAAGAAAGGGTTGCCGTTAATCTCGTATTTGCAGTGTGCTTAACACAGTGCCTTCATTTTATAGCCATTTAATCCTCCAACAACGCTATGTTGTGGATATTACCTTGTTAATACAGGATAGTGTGAGGCTCAGAGAACTTAAGGACCTGCTGGAGTCTGGCAGCAGAACATCCAAGTTGGGACTTGGTGACTCTTGGACCTTGGAATGTTTTCTTTTGCTCCTGGGTTGGGCCAGTCATTCACTGTTATTAGCAGGGAGATGGATGAATGAGTTGTAATGACACAGATTCAGCTTGCCTACCTGCAGAAAATAATCATCTCACCTGTAACCTTGTCATTTGAGTACTCTGAACTAGAGGGTGACGCCCATTGGGTGGATATTTCTGACAAGACAAATGTCCATGTTCCTGAAGTTCAGGAATGACTGAATACGACTTCTTTCAAACATTGCTGAGAAAAGCAACAAATGGGCAAAGGTGAGAACTGGGTAGATGCCTTCACCTCATGGGGATTTAGATGCCAATGAGGTCTTGCTTTGTTCAGTGCTTTCTCATAGACCCTCAGTGGTCTCAAAGACTGAGAAAGACAAGTGTGGCCTTGGTATCCTTGTTTTATAAAGAAACTGAAGAATTGCTAAAAGCCTCACTCAGGGTCTTGGGGCTACTAGGAGGAAACCAGAACCTAGGTGTTCCTCCCCTGTCTAGTGCCCTTTTTACCACCACATACCAGCACTTAGCATAGAGTGGTTGATTGGGTTTAACCCCAATCTGTGTCCACAAAGATCATGGTTAAGATTAAACACAAAGCCTAGGGTAAACCACTAGTTTTCCCTTGACTCAAGGTGAAAACTCTTAACTTTCTTCAGAGTACTGTGACTCTCCAAATGCATACATATACCCTTTACCTATGCAATATTTGAGGCATATATTTAGTCTTCTCTTAATTGGTTCAGTGATTGCCATTAAGTTAAAATTTTTTGTGTAGTGTCTTGGGACATTCAGGAGAACATAAAAGTGCTCGGAGAGCAGGAAGGAACAGGGACTATATCTCTTGCTCCCTAGCTAAACCCCAGAAGGAAATATTCACTGGCGATGGAATTTCTGGGACCCCTGCAAAGTAGCAGTGTGAAGCCCCCAGTTTAAACACCATAAAGAATTTCAAAACTGCAACAGCAGAGCATCAAGCCAAGCAAAGACCCTGGCACAGTTGTGCAGGTTGCTTGCCCTTTGCCTAGACAGTGCTGTGTTAAAAAGTGCGGGCCTATCCTGGGCACGGTCCCAGGCCAGGTTAGGAAAATAATTTAAAAACAAAGGGGAGATAGAGCGGGAGCAGGGGTCCCCACCTCACTGTGCCGAAGCCCATGGGGCTGGCAACCTCTGGGCCAGAAACTGGCATTCAAGGGCCTAAGACAAGGACCATTCTCCACCAACTTGAGATTTACTTAATAATTTAAAAAACATATTTGGATTTGCATTTTAACCTGGGAAAGTCCTTCATTTCTACTGGAATGCAAACGCTCCTGGCTTCTGTTGGATTTTTTTTTTTTTCAATGTACAAATAATGATTCCTTAAAAACGCCCAAGCCCCTACCAAGAAAAGAGATCCCGAGATTTACGAGAAACTGAAAAGCCTCTGCCATTCAGAATCTTGGCAAATGCACCTGTTCCGCTCCCACCCTCCCGACCCAAGGTGGGGTTAGTTGGTCTTCCGAAGGCCAGCAACCCTCCGGCCACCCCCAGAGCTCACCGTCTTCCCCCTCCTCCTCTTCCCTCCGATTTTTAATCCAGGGGTTTGGGAGGAGGGAGGGAACCAACCGGAGGCCAGATGTGTGCGAGTCCCCCGCTGCCACCTCCTCCCTCCTCTCGGGCATCTTAAAACCCGGAGCGCTAACGCGGGAGGATCCGGAGTTAAACGCGGCGCAAACAACTCCGCTCCGGGGCTCCTCGGGGAGTGGAAGCCGGGAGGGACTTGGGGGGGGGCGGGGGACGGAGGGAAGGAAGTCGGGCATGCTCAGTAGGCCGGACAAAGTTTTTTTTTTTTTTTTTTTTCCTCCTTTTTTTTTTTTTCGGTCGCAAGTAGGAAGCTTTTTGCACTCCACCACCTCTGGCCGCTGGGAAGACGTCATCGCTTCCGCCCTACTTCCTCCTCCTGTTGGCGGTGGTGAGAATCCAATATGGAGTAAATCGGTAGAGTCGAGAGATGGGGCTCGGACGGGGCGCCCTGCACCGCCTTCCGGGCGCACCTCCCCTGGCCGCCGAGCGCTCCCCGGAACCGTGATTGGCCCGGCCCCCTTGGGGCAACCCCGGGCCGAGCCCCCGCCCGCGGCCGGCCCTCTTCTCCTGCTCTCAGCAGTCCCCGCCGCTCCACCGCGCGCTTGTTTTTCTCCTCCTCTCCCCTACCGCCGTCCCCTGCCCAAATCTCCCCGCTCCGCCCGCTCCCGAGCCCTCGGAGCCCCCGCCCGCCTTTGCCCCTCGGCCCTGCGGCGCTCACTCCCCGCGAAGCTTGCCTGTGCACCCCTTCTCCCAGACCTCACCCCACGCTCCCGTCGCCCTGCTTCCCCTTCTGGCTTCTGCGGCGCCCCCTTCATCTCTAGCAGCTCCCCCCAACCAAATCAGGCGATCTCCGGAGATGTGAAGAAGGGGGGTGGGGGGGAGGATGAGCGGACAGGAAGATGAAGGGAGCAAAGCTGCCCGCCGCGGGACAGGCGTCTAGGTGAACAAGAAAATGACCGAAGAAACACACCCGGACGAGTAAGTTTGGCCGCGGGGGTGGGACGAGGGTGCCCCGCGAGGGCAGCGTGGGGGCCGGGGCTGAGGACGCGGGCGGGGACGCTGTTTGGGTGAACTTGGCTTGGGGTGCAGTGACTCGCTGGTCTGTGGGGTGTGGGACACGAGATTCCCCCCCTTGTTGATGAAGTGAGGAGGGGGCGAAAACTGCTGCAGGCTGGAGGGGGCGCGTGTTGGGTCGGCGGGCTGGTGGCCGCTGCAGGGGCCAAGGGCGCGCGGGTGACCTCCGGGCGGTCCCCGATCCCTCTCCGGGGACTCAAATCACCCCTCCTCTCGAGATCCTCGGCGGCGGGAGCGGAACACCTGACATCCCCGCTCCGGCTTCCAGGGGTCGGTGGGTTTTGACCCGGTGACTTTTGTGACTCTCCCGCCCCCTCCGCTAGCCCCGCGGTCCCTTCGGAAGCCCACTGGGGCCCAGACTCCGCCATGTCGTTTTCTTGAATCGCTCTCATTTGCATACCACATTTTCATTCATAAAAAACACTGCGGAGCTAAGGGAGGACTGGGCGCGGGTTGCGCTAGGGTCTGCGTGCACCCGGGTCCCTGCGCGGGCCGGCGTGCTGGAGCAGCCCTGGGGCCCCGCGGCGCGTGTGCGTGTGTGTGCACGAGTTGGCCAGCCGGGGACAGGCGCCCCGCGGGGTCTGGGCTGCTCGGGGGGCGGATCCGAGGATGTGCGGCGGGGGAGGGCGGGAGCCTGCGGGGCAGCGCGCTGCGGGGCCCTTGTGTGTATATCTCTGTGTGTCTCTGTGTGTATCTTTGTGTATATCTGTGTGTGCGCGCGTGCACAGGAGTGCGTGCCCGGCCCGCGGGCCCGAGGCGAACAAAGCTCAGGGCTCTTCGCTGGAGGGGCTGTCCGGCGGCCCCACCTCCCCTCGCGGGACCCGTGCCTTCCTTCAGCCCCTGGCCGAGGTGCAGCTTTTCGTGAACCTGCGGCCGCCGAGGCGGCTTTGCCTTTCTTCTGCCAGCGCCCGAGGCGTTTCCAATCGCGGGTGCGACTAGAGGTTGGGCTGCCGGGCCGGGTGCCTGAGATCGTCGGCCTCGGGTCCGAGCGGTCACCGCATCGCGGCGGCCGCCGCTGCTCCGTGACTGTGCCCGCCACAGCCACTTTTTTTTTGTGAATAAGACGCTCTCCTTTATTGTCACATGATATCCCTCCCCTCCTCCCCTGCACATTCATAAATCCGGAGCCTGTCTCGGCTTCTTTCATTCAGAGCTGCCATTAGCCAAGGTAGCGGCGGCGCCGGCTGGGGCGCAGAGAGCGGGTCGGCAGCCACGGGAACTTGCCTAGAGGGAGGCCCAGCGTGTGTCTGCGCCGACTTGGGGGCTGCAGGTATCCAGCGCCAGAGGCCCCGGGTCTTTTGCCCCCGCGAGCATTGAGACCCGATGCAGAGAGGGGAAGTGACTCAGGGCTGGCCGGCGGGGAGGGCTTGTCTTGCAGCAGGTGATAGAATGCTGTGCTGTAAGCATCTACTCACTTTTTTTTTTTTTTTTTAGTGCCCCGTTGTCCTTTGGCGTCTGCTGTCGCCCGGCTGGGCGGGAGGGGGTGTTGGGAGAGTTGGTGTTTGGGAAAGGGAATTTCCTTTCTCTGGGTCCCCAGGGAGCTTTGGCTGCAGTAACCACTAGTCTGCCAGACACCCGACTTAGGACACCTGTCCCATAAGTAGCCCGAGAGGATCTTACCTGGTGTGCATGTCCCATGTCCCACCACATCTGTTGGTCTTTCTATGTTAGACCTTTGCTTGGCCTTCATAGACTGTATCTTGAAATGGTAAAATGAAAAATGTTGCCCTTCTAGGGCTGAAATATGGGGTGGGGTAAGGAATATGCTTCTGGGCCTTGCCTCCTTTTGGACATGATTATTAATAATAAACAGGTATTTTTATGGGTCCTTGTTTGTCCCTGCACACACAAATAGCAGTAGTAGCAGGAAGGGAAGGTTGCCATGCTCAGGGCTTGTTGGAGATTGATTGGTTCATCACCCTAGATTGGGGTTCCTTGCCTCCTTTGCTCAAGGATGCTGGCCTGGCCGCTTCCTTTCTAGGGCAGGTCAGCTTTGTATCCTATCCCATCTGATATCCAAAGCAAAGGGATTTCAGGTGGAATCATCAGCAAGAAATAAATATTTCTCTTCCAGGCTTTCAGAGCAGTTTGGCATGGAACTGGCTGTCCCTACCGCTGTCAGAAGCCCAGTTAAGACAATGGATATTTGAGGTTAGGTTCTGGTTTCAGTTAGAGAATCAGAAAGCTGTGGCGCCTTAGCCTGCTGCAAAAATGGCCTTTTCTGAATTACTTTTAATGCAGTGACCTTGTCATGAGACAAGAAATGCCTGGTAAAAAAATAGGCTGCATGGGCTGTATAAACTGCCCATTTGTGGACACTGTCCATTATATTGTTCATCTTTCTTATGTAATGGCCCATCTGAAAAATTCCTTTTAAATGCTGGTGCCCAGAAGAACGTTTCTTTCAGACTTACAGGGCATGCTGTGATTGGTTTTCTGTTTTATTATTTACTACCACCGTCTCAAGCTCAGAGCTAAAATTTTTGCTTGGTTATGGTAGCCATATTAGCTTAGGTTTTTGCTAGATTTATTTCCCACTCCTCTGTATGCATTTCAATCTATTTTCTGTTTTCTGTTCTAATGGTTTTTATGTTTGAGCTTCCTCAGATACCTTTTGGAAGTAGGCAAGGTGTGTTATAAGGAAGTGACATCAAACTGGAAACTAAAGGGAGATATATTTGTGTCTTAGGTAAAATAGATCTTCCTGACAGCCCACATATATTTAAGGTTTTTATTAAACAATACAGGTATTTAAATATATTACATTTAGCAATAAATCAAAACCTTGCAAGTGGTAAAATTGTGCTTAATTTTAAAAAATATATGTTTTGTCTTCTAATATTCTTTTTTTCTGTCATTTTAAAATTCCTCTGTAATGAATATATGCTTATAAATTTAGTAAAGCTCTTTTTGCTGATGGTCCTAAACAATAGCTTCAGTATAAAAAGTAGCCTGACCCTCTGTCCCTCTCCAGACAGAAATGCATGTTAAGATTTATAACTCTACAGACTTTTTCAGTAAGTGAAAATTAAAGATAATGAAATTAAAAATTAAAGATAATTAAAATAACTCAATAAATTATTGAAAGTGACCTTTTGTACAGAGGAAATGGAAAAAAATTTTTTAAATCATGTGTGTTTCGTCTGTATCTTTAAATCACTGGATCATGGCTATAAATGATTTGGAAATTTGCAGACAAAATGAAGAAACTCTTCTCAAGGAGCAGTAACTCAAGAGCCACTCAGCTACCGTTCAGCTTTCTATTTTGTTGATGAACTCTTCTCGGAAACACACATCTTGCTGAGGATGGATTTATAACTCCACCCTCACTCATACTTTCCCTAATGTTGAAAGGTTTCCCATTTGGAAAAAAACTTAAAAAGCTTAAATATTTTTTGCTGAACCATTTCAAAGAAATTAGACATTAGAACTCTTATATTCAATTACTTGAGCTTACTTTCCAAAAGATAAGCATACTCTTATGTGAAACCACAAGACAATGATTACACTTCACAAAATTAAGAATAATTCCCTGATGTCTTTACTCTCAGTCTCAACTGACTGAAAAATGTCTAACTGGTTATTTCAGCCGAAGGCCAAAGATCCTGCTTTAAATGCATTTGTAACATATGGCTCAAGGCTTAGCCATTTGGTCACCTTCTGATCCAAGGCAAGTTACTGATGTATCTCACTTTGCTTTTATCTGAGTGAATAAAATGGGAATGAAAACTACTGATTTCGTGGAGTTGCTGTGGGAATTAAATGAGCTAGCCTGTGTAAAGCTTACAGCACACACTAGGAATAACACAGGTTTCTGGTGTCGGCTCATCGCTGGACACCGAGAGGTTTTTTACAGTCTCACTTTCAAATAACCATGTGAGGGAGGTGTTACCACATTTAACCCATGAGGAAGCTTACATTACTTACCGAAGACAGCAAATATTTTTTATAGCACTTTACTCCTTTAGTCTTTTCAACAATTCTGTGCTGTATATGGTTTTGTTTGTTGTTTAGTCGCTCAGTCATGTCTGACTCTTTAGCCACCCCATGGACTGTAGCTCGCCTGACTTCTCTGTCCACAGGATTCTCCAGGCAAGAATACTGGAGTGAGTTGCCATTTCCTTCTCCAGGGGATCTTCTCAACCTGGGGATCGAACTCGTGTCTCCTGCATTGGCAGACGGCTTCTTTACCACTGAGCCTCCAGGGAAGCACATATGGTTTTATTACCTCCATTTATGGGGGGGTGAAATCAAGACCCAGAGAGGTTAAATAACCCTAGTAGGCTGTCTCAGGAAGGACTGTGTTTTCAAGCACCACAAGGTGCTATCTCAGAAGGGCAGAGGGTGGCCAGCCTTAGTCATTCTGACTTCAAAGCTCAGACCGTTTCTGCCAGTCATACTGTCCCTAATTCTTCTGAATTAGTGACATCCTGTCATTGCCATAACTTTTTTCACTTCCCTTATCTTCCCTGAAAATGCTATGAGGCACATACTGTATTAAAGTGAATTTAAGTAAACTTGGGCTTGTTACACCTTAAGATAATGGAAGGAATGTGAATTCAGAGTTGATTATTACTGGAATGTTAGCTGTATAGTTATTGAAGTAGTTATGAAAATTAGACACAGTGGAACAAGTATTGATCCCTTCTCTTTGCCTTAGCCTTAAAAAAGTAGGTGTGTTTCTGCTCTACCAGAATAGAATCCTGGAGTCCACTAAGAATTGGAATCTTGATCTCTTCCCTAGAAAATCTTGGTCTCTTCCTTAGAAAATCTTGAAAGCAAAACAAAACAAAAAACTTGGAAAGACCTTTAACAACTTATAAGCCAGGACATTGTCATTGTATAAAATTAAAAGCCTACTGCAAGGTTATAGTCTTGGTAGGTGGTGGGCGTTCACTAACCTCCATCTGCTGAGTTTGTTTCCACAGGGATCTTAACAGATGCTACTTCCTTTCCAGCTGTACCTGATTCCCTCTGCTTTCTGATCCCTTTAACTAATAACATATATAAAAAGTGGATCAGTATCAATATTAAAACTGTTCTTCTGAATGGTCCACTCGCTCATGCTGTTTACTCCAGAATGTTCTTCTTTTCCTTCTCCAACATGTGAAATTCTGCTCATTCCCCTACTACTAGCCCTGAGTCATTCCTCTTCTGAGGTCCTCCCGGACTTCCCCCTCCCTCACTCCCTAAGGAAAAATCGTGGACTCGTTATAGCACTTTCCCTCCACACTGTATGACAGTTATCACCATTTAGAGTTGGGTTGTTATACACAGCTACATCTGTCCCAAAATATGAGCTTTTGGGATTCAGGGTTACTTCTGTTGCCTAGTTTTCTACTTGTTGGCCTAATATCATCAGGCACATTGTGGTTGCTTTTAATAAAGATCTATTAAGTTAAAAAAAAACAAATCTGATTATTTTAAAATGTTGTTTTGTCCCTGCTGACAAACGCAATAATTATAATTGTTGTATTTGGTTAACTTAGGGTGTGCATAAGCCTCCTTCTGAGAAACTCCCATGTTTTACCTGTAGCCTTTGACGTGTCTTGTGGAAACTGGTTGCAGAACTATCTGGTGTTGGTGATCTGGGATGGAAAAGTCAAAACCGTTTTGATTCCAATCACTGTTGTGGGAACTGGGAAGTGGAAGAGTCTAAACTCAATAAGCCTGGTTTTCTGCCTCTTTAGGATAGTGTCTGCCGAGATCAAAATATTAACAATTTGCAATAGCTACAGGGTTCTCGTGGAGTCTTAACACTTGAAGTTGGAGACAGCTGTGCCGATGAGCGCCACTGTTGGCAGAGTTCCTATGTTATGGGGTGGAACACAAATATACAATCTAACAGCAAAATCCTCAGAAACTTGAACAAGATGATAATAGAGGCAGAGCAGGAAGTTTTTGCATTTGGCTGTTTGTTTTGGCTTGTTTTCTCTTAAGTAAATTGGACTGCCTTTATTTTTTTTTTTTTTAAAGACCCAGTCATATTGATAAACTTGTTAACTATTGTAAATGTTTCTTTTTGATCAGTATTTTTTAAGGCATTGTCTAAGGGCTTTTAGTCACTGGAGTAGAAGGAATATTTTGCACTGGTGGGCAGCATGCTCTGTGAAGCAAAATGTGTTTTCTGCGTGCCTGCCATGGTAGGCATGCAAGACGGTTACCACAGCTTGATGGGGTCCCTGTCAGGGGAAGGAAGTCAGGCCAGGATCTTAGTAAAACGCTTGATATTAACTGGCATAGGACTTGGCTAAGTTAAGGACCAACTGTTTTGTAATTACTCATTTCTAAGGTAATCTTTGTCAACAGTATGTTCACTTGGGGTATGTTGCACACATGATAGCAAATCCTGCTTATGTTATTTATGCTACTTTCAAAGGACAGCTGAATATTTATTTTAAAACAGAATTTCTATGTGGATTGCCCCAAGAGCATACAGACAATAAAGAATCCACCTGCAATGCAGGAGACCTGCGTTTGATCCCTGGGTTGGGAAGATTCCCTGGAGAAAGGAATGGCTACCCCACTCCAGTATTCTTGCCCAGAGAATCCCATGAACAGTAAAGTCTGGCGGGCTATAATCCACAGGGTTGCAAAGAGTTGGACAGGACTGAGCAGCTAAGCACACACAAGAGCATACAGGTGAAGAAACAAATTTTTACTTCATCCTGGCATTTAGCAGGGCATTTAGCAGTTGTGATTGAAGAGAGAAAACAATATGAGCACCTTCAAAATGTATGGGTTTGGCTCCTCCTCTTTGTAAAAATAACGATTTTTCAAATTGCAGTTCCAATCTTAGATATATTTCCTGTGGTCCATTCATAAGTGCTTAAAACTTAATTATCAGGCTGAGTTGTTAAAATTGTCCTTCCTGGTTCATCCTTGTCTTTCATTTTCACTGTTTATTCCTCTTACTTTTTTTTCTCATTGCTTTGGCTCTGGCCTCCAGTATTGATTTTTCAGATAACACTGTTTATTTTGTATTTGCATCCCACCCTGAGAATGCACCCAGAAGCTTGGCCTATCTGCCCTTCCAGGTGTGGAAATAATAGCTTATTGACCTGTACACCCATCTTCAGGCAGAGTGCTAAGCCCATAGTAGGCTTTCTGCAAACATTCATTGATTGATTAAATGTTCATTAATTGAAAAAGTTTGACCTTATATAAAAAATTAAATGATTATTCATATTGTATGTACATCCAGAAAGACTTGAAGTTGTTTGTTTTTAAAAACTATTCAGAGGGGCAGGCTGCCATTCTGGTGGTGCAGGAAACGTGGGCTTTGGGGTCATTCTCTACTTCTTTCCTCTTCTGATGCTTACTGTCAGTTTACTTACCTTTGTAGTAGCATCCTTCGCTCTCTTGCCACCCCTGTCTGGTCTAGAACTCATATTATCAACAGCGTTCAAATTCTTTCTAAAACAGAGCATCGGTAGGCTTGTGGGGGGAATGGATGAGGCTGAGAGTTCTCTTAGGAGTAAGCTGGCTTATGGCTTGTTTTGTCTATTTGTGTGCCATATTGGTGTTTGTGTTTATATTTCCATCCAGGGAATAAAGTGGATGCTCGGCCAGAGATTTAATCATCTATATCCCAATATGTTTACTCATTTTTTTGTAGAACTTTTAAAGCTGAATAAGTGTAAATACAGTCTTAAACAGAGTAATTAAATGTCTCTTCTTTGTTTAATAGGTTAAATCAAAATCTGGGATTTTTCTCAGGCTCAAAATTCTGAAACAGGTCTGCTGTGCCTGGATGGTGTGCCCTGGCCTAATGCTACTTCTGGCCCTGAAGGCTAATGCTTGTCTTCTCGTTAGACTGTGGGTCAACAAGTTTCAGGCTTCCCGGGTGGCACAGTGGTAAAGAATCTGCCTGCCAATGGTGGACACACAGGAGACGCAGGTTCGATCCCTGGGTTGGGAAGATCTTCTGGAGGAGGAAAGGCAACCCGCTCCACTATTCTTGCCTGGAAAATTGCATGAACAGAGGAGCCATGGGGTCGCAAAGAGTCATACATGACTGAGCACGCATGCACAGATTTCAGATTAGGAGTCTGCTGTTTGTGAACCAGTTCTGTTCTTACATGTCTTTTTATCCTGAGGAAAAGTAGTGGATATCAGATGACAGGTGTCCATTGGAAATGTAGTATTCTCTGAATCTAAGGAACTTCACTTTAGAAAATTCTTGGCCACTAATTGAAAAGCCATGTATAAATTATTTATTGGATAAAATAAATAGTAGTTAGGGTGAGACTGGAGGAGAGGGAGTGACTGGCTGCAGAGTGCCCTTCACTTACTTCACACAGTGTCCAGCCACCTTCCTGCCAGACAGGACCCCAGCTGTGGCTCAGAGGGAGCCTCTGCCCTTGGGGAGCTTACATTCTAGGGTGCTAGGCACTTCCTTGTGCCTTAAGGGCGTAACACCAGAGTTATCTGGATGATGGACTGATTGGCCACCAGAGGTGTTTGCCCTCTTCGTCCTCTGCGGAGTTACCCCTCAAGCTGCAGGCGTTGGGATTCCCAGATTTGGGGTATAGGGAACTCCTTGTCCAAAGCTTTAGAGGAGCTCCACACCCTTCCCAGATCCCCTAACAAGTTCTTGAGTCATTTTTAGGGTGAGTGTGTGTTGTGTGTTCATACAAATACACTCATGCACTCACATGTGGATGGATTATGTCCATGAATCAACAGTGTCCACAGCTGCAGGCGAAGAAAAGATTCAGCCAGGTTAAGTATCTTGTCTGAGGTCACAGAGCAGGATTTGTTATTTTTACCCAGGTCCTTTGACTTCACATCTCGTGTCTGTAGAACAACTATGAACAACTGCATAGAGCCTCAGTTTTGGCAAAGAATCTGTTGCATGTACAGTTTGACTTATATTACCATTGAGCAGATGAAATTAGAACTCTGTAAAGGGCTTCCTTAGTGGCTCAAATGGTAAAGAGTCCACCTGTAGTACAGGAGACCCAGGTTCGATCTATGGGTCGGGAAGATCCCCTGGAGTAGGAAATGGCAACTTACTCTAGTATTCTTGCCTGGAAAGCTCCCTGGACAGAGGAGCCTGATGGGCTACAGTCCACAGGGTTGCATAGAGTTGGTCACAGCTGAAGTGACTTAACATGCATGCACAGGATCCCGTAAATGCCTCAGGACAGTGAGGTGACATTTCTTCCTCGCTCGCCTGTTCAGCTCTGTGGAGCAGAGAACCAGTACCCACAGAGATGGCATTTTCTGTACTGATACAAAGAGCAGTTCTACAGAGACCGCTTTTGGAAACACAACCAGCCACCTTGCCCTTGATGGAGTGTGTGTGAGCAAAATAGTTAACGAAGCTTGCTGTTCATTAAGACCTGGTTTTAGCCTAGCTATTTTGAGAAGAGGATTAAACCTGAATGTGCATGGGAATCTTATAAAATGAGGATTCTGGTTCGGGAAGGCCTGAGATGCTGCAATTTTAACCAACTTCCCGATGCTGCTGGTGCAGATCCAAGGACCCCTGTTTGAGTAGCAAGAGCCTGTCTTTGTGATGACGGTGAGCTCCCAGCTGCCAGGTTTGTGTCTTCAGAGGCAACCTCACATACTTGGCATTTGGAACTTGCTGAAGAAGCTCATTGGTCAAGAAGGTGGTGTTTCCACGCAGAGAGATATTATCAAGGGCCTGCCTTTACCCATTGTTGGCAGGACTTTCAGCTTTGAGGCGTAGCTTGATCTTTAGATGGTAAGGTGCTGGAAGAATTTTTTCTTTTCTTACTACTTAAAAAAAAAGTTCTTGGTGAATGCCAGACAGCCCAAGAAATCCATCACTGAAAGAGGAATAGGAAGTCCCAGCACTTTGTGTATAATCTCTGTCAGCTGGCATTCTGCACCTTCCAGACAAATCGGTCTCCTATGGAAAGCCAGCCGCCCTGGGAGCAAGCACACTCAGCCCTAGAAGAAATCACAGGAAGTAATTAAACCAAGAAGGTCAGAGAAAGAGGAAGTGGTTGTGTTGTTTCTGATGCGAATAGCATTGTTGTTCCTGGGGATCAAGATGATGATGTTTAAGTCTTCTGGAATGTGACTGCTTGGGGACTTGATTGTATTTAAATTGCAGCCCTTTTAGTTTATTCTTTTAGACAGCAATCTAGTTAGGAAATGAATTGCTGTTAGGTCTTATCAGGAATCCCCACGTGCCTAAACAGAAGTCTTAGGCAAGGAGTTGCTTATAGCTTAGCAAATTGCACTTAAATAAAATGAATGTCAAGACTATTAGAGGTTAATTTTAGGTGTCTGGAGTTCTCCCTAATTCTCCTGATTAAACACTTTAACATAATAGTTTCCTTAATTGGAATAATGATAGAATATTAGCATGCATATTAAACCATTTACCCAAATTTGAATAGGGTTAAAATGCAAATTATCCATCACTTGTCAGCGCTTTCTCTTTAGAGATAATTCCTGGGGAGAAACTGAAAGTGGCTTTCTACCTGAGGCAGCATTGCCAGGAAAGCCAAGAATAGACCAGAGGACTAGAATAAGACCCTTCTCCCCCAAAAAAGAAGTGCTGGAAATACCACTGCCTGTGATAGTAGTAAATACAACAAGAAGGGAGATGGAATGAGAGCTCTGAAGTGAGCGGACCGTGGACCCTCTCTGGTGGTATCTTCATTGGCCCATTGGCAGATGTCAGAGGAAGGTGATAAGAGACTCAAGGTCCTTCCCCAGCATTTAGGGGCTTCCCTGGTGGCTCAGATGGTAAATAATCTGCCTGCTGTGCAGGAGATCTGGGTTCGATCCCTGGGTCAGGAAGATCCCCTGGAGAAGGGAGTGGCAACCCACTACAGTATTCTTGCCTGGAGAATCCCATGGACAGAGGAGCCTGGCAGTCTACAGCCCATGGGATCGCAAAGAGTTGGACACGACTGAGTGACTAACATGCACACCCAGCATTTAGGCATCACCTCTGAAGTCTTGAACCAATGCCTCTACCCAGCAGTTTCCCAAGTGGCTGGGGACCCATAAGCACTTCAAGTGTTGTTTGTGAAGCAAATATGTATATAACATCACCCACATACATGTATTACTCTTTCAATGTATGCCGTTGCATTTATACAATAATAAAATATAACCTCAATAAAATACTATTGAATTCATGGTGGATGTTTGTCATATTTTTCTCAACTCACAGTTGTTAAAAAATACGGCTATAATCTCTAGAGGAAGAGGGCTGGTCCCTTAGTTTTTCTGCCTTTGCATACTTACACTTAATTGGGAATCATTGCTGTGCCCCTCATTCTGTATGTAAGGACATGAGTGTGGTCATTCAGGGGGCTTCCCAGGTGGCTCAGTGGTAAAGAATCTGCCTGCCAAGCAGGAGACCTGGGTTCGATCCCTGGGTTGGGAAGATCCCCTGGAGAAGAAAAAGACTACCCACTCCAGTATTCTGGCCTGGAGAATTCCATGGACATTCACGTGGGATGCATATGCAGAGGGTGTGTTTATACTCCGGGCGGATTGAGGATTGGGTGGAAGGTCTGAAGGAAAGCAGAGGGCGTTAGTTGGAGGTGGGTGGGGGGAGTTGAAAATGAGTCAGGACTTTCCCCCACAGAGACTTGGTACAAAGTTGGGTCTTCTCATAAGGAGGAGGGCCTAGGGGAGCTTGTCTTCTGTCTTCCAGCTTCCTTGCATTTATTGAACACCTGCGTTGTGCAGCACAGGACTCTATTGTGGGAAAAAAGGATACACCCAACAGGAGAAGCTTTTGAACGGATACCAAGTAGCAGAGCAGATGGGGAGCAGTTTGCTTTGTGCAGCAAGTTCTGGGAGTTGGGAAACTTCGGTCCCCTTCACTTCTTTGCCCCAATGTGCCCAAGATGTCAGGTGGTCTCTCCGGACTTGGCTTTCTCATCTCTAAAATAAAGGGATTGAATAGTAATAATACTGAAGAACTCTTGTAGTTCCAGTATTGTAAGGAGAGTTCTTTTTTAAAAAAACTAATTGTATTTGTTTATTTTTGGCTGTGCTGGGTCTTCGTCACTGCTTTTCTCTAGTTGTGGCAGTCGAGGGCTACTCTCCAGTTGTGGCGCGTGGGGTTCTTGTGGCGGCGTGTCTTGTTGTGGAACACAGGCTCCAGGGCGCAGGGGCTCGGTAGTTGCAGCTCCTGGGCTCTAGAGCACAGGCTCAGTAGTTGTGGCGCATTCAGTGGATTCTCTACCACTGAGCCACCAGGGAAGCCCCAGAGTCCCTGTTTTAAGAAAACTTTTATAAGTATAATATTCTTTTTAAAAATAGAGACAAATGCAAAGAAGTTAAAGTACCTCTTGCTGCACTAGCCAAGGGGAAAGTTCACTTTCATCCAGGTGACTCTTGAGTTGTAGCGGACTCAGATAAGGATGGTGGTGGTGATAGTGGGGGAGGGGGCAGGTCAGGCAGGTTGGAGAGGAGGCATCCGGCGTCCAAAGGTTTCTTCCACAGACAAGGAAATCCCACCCCTAGGTATATGCCGGGGGAACTCAGAGAAAGAGCTGGTCCGGGTAGGTGAGGCTAAATTTTAGGCTTATTGCATGCCAGGCTATCAAAATCCATCTTTGAGCTTTCGTGCTTTAGGTGGAATGGTGCTGTTTAAAGTTCTGAATCAAAGAAATGATAAAGTGATGTACTGTCGGTAAATTCCAATTAGTTGGAGGCTACGGGCTAGGCTGGAGTCAGAGAGGCCCCTAAGAGCTCTTACCCCACCGGATCTGGGCAGGGCTTTCCTTCTGGCTGTAATGAACTGCAGCAGGCACCGCTCTAGGAATCTTTGTTCCGAAGAGGTTGTTATGTTTATTGGAAGATAGGGAAGCTGTGAAATTCAAAGCAAAGTTAACCAACCTACTTTGTAGATCAAACTTTCAGGCTAGTAAGAAATCAAGTGAGAGTTTGGGGTTTTTCTTTTTGTTGTTGTTGTTGTTTTTACTACTTCTTGTATTTTTACTATTTTTTTTTAAATATAGTTTAAATTTAAACTTTTTTTTTTTTTTTTTTAAGTATTGTTCCTCCTGCAGGAACACAGCACTGCTCAGTTGAAATTGCCCTTGTGAAGTGGAGAGTACATCGCCCTTTCTCAGTAAAGTAAAATGGTTGCAACTGGACCATAAAATTGTAGAGCTGGAGAGCAGCTTAGGAAAATGCCATCTCCCTTCTTGCAATCCAAAGAGGTCGAGTGATGAACCCAGGGTCACACAGCTAGTTGGTTCCTTGGGATATGTAGGTAAGCAGATGTCATCTGCCCTTGGCTCCAGTCCTGTTTTGGTGTTGTGTCAGACTTTCATGACAGTTGTTACCCTGAACCATTGAACTCCCTGGACACCAGAAAAAGATGATTATAACTTGTTCAGTTTAAATAAACGTAGCCCGTGTTGCCGAGGAACCATCAACATTGAACAGAGTGCCAGCCTCGGTCAGCCCCTGAACACGTGGAGAATAGGTGAGCTGCCAGACACTGTTTCTGTGTGGTTCACCTTTGGGTGGTAGGGGGGTCCCATATGTGTGTTTCAAGAACAGGAGGGTAGGGAGTGGAGGCAGAGGAGTGTTTCATTCAGCTCTCCATCCCGGGGAAGAAAAGATGAGGCCTTTGATGAGACGTTGAAATACACGTGACCAAGGTTTTTGCACCTGGGCACTAGCAAAAATGTCTGAAACTTCCCTGAGGCTTGTCCTTCCTCCCCAGCTCCAGGGACTTCTCTCCTCCCCATGTGTTTGCTTTTGAGGTTAACTGCCAAGGCGATGTGGTCATAGACAGCAGGAAGTAATATTTGATATGCAGGTCTCAGGGGTGGGGGTGGGGGATTGGTGGATACCAGCATGGGAAGGGTGCCAGTTTTGGCGCACTAGAGTGAGAACTCCGAACATTTCTAAGCCAACAGGTGCCTGTTACAGCAAAGAGAGGGAGGGAAGAGTTGACGAGCTAGTCATATAATGAGTATTTTTTACGGTAGCATGTTTATTTTAATTTTTGTAAGGCCGCTGCCCCACAGGTTAACTCTGATAAAATTGGGATTATTCTCTTTACCAAATGAGATAGCTACTAAGTGTTATAACCGTGTAGAAACCTAGGCTTGAGGAAGAATAAAAATCTCCAAAGCAAGACATGCTCTCCCCAAGAGCCCACAGTCAAACACACATGCTGGGAAGCACGTGCCACCTTGCCATGATGAGACGATCCATTTCCCAGTCCTGCTTTGGAACTATAGTTCTCAGTCAGGGCTCCTCTTGGATAACAAGATTCATACTGCTTGTGTCAGATGGATAACGTGTACTTAAAAAATTTCCTTCTCTTGGTATTCTACACGCTCCCCCTTTAGTCTCCATCAGCTGGGCATCCTTATTCATAGAGTAAAGGATCCCTTGTGAGCCTAAAGATTGCTTTGTGGGGTTTCAGGTTCCACATCACATTGCTTTTGGATCATCCAAACCATCAGGGCGGTTTGCTTATAAATGATTTGCCCACAGATCCCTCCTTCCACAATCCTCTTGTTCCACATGGAGCAGTGCAGCAGTGACCAGGAGAAGAGACCACTGTGTCCAATCCACCCATGCCCGCAGCCTGAACCAGAACTCCTCCCCAGACTGTCCTAACAAGGGCAGTTTATCAGTTTTAACAAGAGGCCGCAGGAGGAACATATCCAGGTTGGTTTGGCATGCTTTCTA
Organism: Bos grunniens; assembly: GCF_055505025.1. Lineage (NCBI taxonomy): Eukaryota > Metazoa > Chordata > Mammalia > Artiodactyla > Bovidae > Bos > Bos grunniens. Next base: position 44,033,902 of record NC_141175.1, read on the forward strand.
GGACACAACATCTGTCTGTCTTTCCACTTTCACCTTTCTCCTCCCTAGACCAACTGAATTAGAATTTCACCCTCACACCCTGTGTCAATATTTCAAAAAAATCTAGATTATACTGTGTCTTAGACTAATCAAGATTTGGAAGAGGGAAACACCCACCAAACCTAGAGGGCTATGACCAACAAAGATGGCACCACCCAAGCCTTCCTCTTTTGAAAGATCCCCCTGGGTGATGGGTGTTAACCAGACTTTATTGTGGTGATCATTTTTTAGGTATATACAAATAGCAAATCATGTTGTACACCTGAAACTAATATAATGTTAAATGTCAGTTGTAGCTAAAAAAAAAAGTTCCCGTATCACTGCCCCTGAGTCATTTACCTGAGTCATCTGTCATACAGAAGGGAATTCAAGTCACACACATCCTTATCAGGGGAGGGGACCATTGCTGTTTTCCTTCCCACTCTTTCTTCATGATTCCATCTCATTCACGTTAGTAAATCATCTCTTAGGGAGGAAGATACCAAATTGATGTTACATGTAAAGTGAAACCATAAGAGACAATGCAAAATAAATTCTAATTGTTGATTCAAGAGGCCTTTTTTTTTTTTTTTAACAAAAAACACTCTAAAACACACCAAAAAATCACCTACAGCTGTCCAAAATTACGACTGTTTTTTATTAACTTTTTTAAAAGTTTGACTGAAACTTTAAAAGCCCTAATGGTTTTTTTCAAAAGTTTTCCTTAGTGATGTAATACAGATGCCTTTAGGATATGAATTTAGCTATTTTAATTAAGTAGTAAATACAGGAGTGTTTTTTTATTTTGTCTTTTAGGGGGCGGGTAGAATGGGGCCAGTTATTTTACAGGAAACAAGAATAGTTCTTGAATTTGATTTTTGACAAACCTTTTGTTTTTATAAGACCGGCATCTGTTTGAATTTAAAGGAAAACAGATATAGAATCATATGCTTTACCTAGAACTGAAAAATACATTGACTTAAAACAGATGTTGCTAACAAAACTGATGCCAGGTATTAAGATTGTAGCTTGTCATCTGAAACTGTGGCACAGGATGCAAATGTGGGAGAGGTTGAAAAAGTGTTTTAATATCTTAGGAGAAAGTGTGAAGGGCGCTCTTAAAAACGGGAGAGTCTTGCACAACAGTGTGAACGTATGTACTTAATGTCACTGAACCATACACTTAAAAATGGGTCCAATGGTAAATTTTACCTTGTGCATATTTTGCTACCACTAGAACAGGTTATTTATTTATTTTAAGTGGGACCAAGTCAACTCATGACTTCATAAGAAGTCTCAAAGACTTCTTTCTGGAAAAAATGGCCGTCTGAGCACAACTGCGTGGGCTGGAGGGCCTCAGACATCAAATCAATTTCACATCCTTACCTGTAGGTTTCCAGTTCCTGTCAATCTGTGCCTAGTCCCCTAGGCTCCCCTCTTCTGCCTCCCCCTACCGCAAAAAAACAGCTCCGCTCAAGACGTTGGAGGCAAGATGGACTTTGAGATGAGGCCAATGGTGCTAAAGTTTGTGTATCGCCTAAAGGTTCTTCCAGTGAGTGAGTGTATTTCTGCCTAAACTAATGAGTCTTGAGAAAGGGTTGGAACCTCCCAGAAAGCTTTCAAGGTCCAGACGGCCTTGCAGGAGAGCTTACAGCGGAGCTGGCCTTGGGTGCGAGTGCAGTGGGTGATGAGCCCTTCCCAGGCAGGAGATCAGGATCACGGGGAGGCTGGCACAATAATAACCAGGGAAGCACCCATGGGCGAGCGCTTCGTGTCCAGAGCCTCAGTGGTGACAACCATATGGGACGACAGCACAAAAAAAAAGTGTAAAGAACCAAAGAGGCATGTTGGCTCTTCTGCTTTTCCTCTGTTTGGAAACGAGGAGTCAAAACCTGGCAGGCGAAATTCATAATCACTTAATTTAAGCAAATGCACGAGAACGAATGTGTGCTGAGGCCATGCCGGTGAGAAAAACAACTCTCCCTTTGAACGTGTTAGGCTCTTGTTTATGTAAGACGTGCTGTTTTCCTCTTTAAGTCGTTTTGCTAGTAGCCCATGGGTGGAAACTGGGTCCTTAGAGGTTCTGAAATGGCATACGCCTTGAGTGGGAATATTAGCAACTTCTTCTACAGCTTTCGTGAATTTTGCAATAAAAATACCAAATCTATTTTACCTGCGGTTCATCACTTTGGTTGTTGGAAATCTATAGTCCTTTATGAACTGTTTGTAGATTTGACACTTTCTGGTCTTGTCAAACGTGTCACCACGTTTTGGCACTCTCCATGTTGAGTAGGAAAAAAGCAAATGCTGTCATGAACCATTTTGATAAGCTTTGGGGAAAGGGTTACTCATGATTGAGGGCATATTTGCTCATGTGAGAGCACTCCACCCTCAACCCCCAACCCCCACCCCACCCCGGGGATGGAAACGCAGGGTCTGTGGAGATCTTACTAATGCAGGGCTGGTAAGTAGGTGCTGTTCTGCTGCCCCAGATGGCCCTTCTCCCTCTGCCCAGATACTTCCAAGATAAGGGGCCCTCGTGCCAGGTGACATGGATATGTGGCCCTGATCGTCAGCAGCTCGTCTATGGAACTACTGTCCTCTGTGGCCACGACAGCCAGCTCTCTGCTGTTCTGTCTCCCCACTGATACATGAGGAGAGCTTCTGCTGCCCAGACACCGTCCCAGTCTCCTTATAAAACAGGGATCCAGAACTGGAGGTGTTTCTCCAGCTGCCTCAGGCTCATGGATGCTGTGCATGTTGACGTCTCCCTGACATGGGGGCTGTGGTCAGTGTAGAGAGATCGGGCTGTATATGTGGAAAATGTGGCTCCCTGTGCTGAATGTGCACCCTTGACTTTGTGGATGGGTTTCAGCTGTTCTAGGGGAGCTGATCTCTTTCCCATTCAGAGGCATAAAGAAGGCTCTCCTGGTGCCAGCCTGAGAACTTGCTGGGGTCAGTTATTGCTCTTGGATAATGGGCAGGGGGAGAAAGGGAGTTCCCTCCTGCTTCACAAGATCCCTCCGCTCCTGAATGAAGGACTCTGGTCTTCTGTGTTCCCCAGCTGGTATTCTTTAGTGGGAGTAAGGAAGAACAGGTGAGAAGGTGAGTGAACTGCTTATAGCACTGAAATCGTAGTTTTTCAAAGCTGGTCCTGGGCCATCTACTCAGAGTTGGTAGTCTGGAGAGCTTGTTAGAATACAGATGTCAGCAGGCTACCCCAGACCTCCTGGATCAGCCTCTCTGGGCATGTGGCCCGGAGAATCTGTATTTTTGAAAAGCTCCCTAAGTGAATCCTCTGCCTGCAAGCCAGAGTTTGAAATCTATTCCCTAAATTGTAATTACATCCTGGATGTTCGTTTTCTGAAACGTCCAACTACGGAGTACTCAGGAATCTTAAAGGCCACCTTTGTGCCTTACTCCAGCCACCCAGTGCTTTTAATAGTTCCTGAGTGTGTGTTTACACTATCTGCATTTTATGAAGTCCATAAAGACATATTTACTCAACAAGTCACCAGCGCTCCAAAGGTCAGCTTCCCTCCATTTGTATGAAAGGCTCTTAACTCCAAAGTCAATTAACACCAAGATGGAAGCCAATTAAGACAAGGAAGTGAGCTGTTTAGGCCGACACTCCATCCCTAACTTTTGTCCCCTGTTGTAATTTAGTTTTACAAGTTCCTTCAGGCCAGTTAACTTTGCTTAGCTTATGCCTGTGTGGCCCGGTCCAGTGCACAGGTAAAGTGCCATTTGACAGGTCGTCATGTGAGAGTGCTGTTTGAAAGCACGTAATTAAAGTAACAATTAAATGATACCGTGTCAGCACTTTGGCAGCTGACCAAACCAGCCTACCTGCTTGCATGCCGCTGGGGTACCCTAGGAACGCTGGGGAAGGAGGGCAGGGAGACCCAGTCTCCCTCCATGTGGCTTATAGAGCCTGCTGTTGGGTGGCTTGCACGTTGCTGGGGTACCCTAGAAATGCTGGGGAAGGAGGGCAGGGAGACTCAGTCTCCCTCTGTGTGGCTTGTAGAGCCCGCTGTTGGGTGGCTTGCACGTTGCTGGGGTACCCTAGAAATGCTGGGGAAGGAGGGCACGGAGACTCAGTCTCCCTCTGTGTGGCTTGTAGAGCCTGCTGCTGGGTGGCTTGGATGCCATGGGGTTACCCTAGAAATGCTGGGGAAGGAGGGCAGGGAGACTCAGTGTCCCTCCGTGTGGCTGGCTTGTAGAGCCTGCTGTGTTGGGTGAGTCTTGCCTGGGCCCGGAGCTGAGTCATTCCTCAGAGGATTAAGTGAGATAACCTTGGTTGCGTGCTCAGCACAGTGCCTGGTACATGGAGCGCAAGCAGTTGAAAAAAGGCTATCTGCTACAGCTGATGTTGATGATTATAACATAAAAATGGAAAACCCTGAGCGAGAACGAACACTTCGGGTTAGCAGTTGCAGTAGGTCAGGAACTTCAGCGGATAGGCGTCCCACAGTGAAGGCAGCCAGAGCAGGCAGCCTCTGGACCCCTTCCAGATGCCAGCCAGCCAGGTGCACTGCCCTGAGACCCACTCCCCCAGGGAAAGGTATGGGCCATAGCTCCTTCTGATTTTTACTGTAGATTCAGTGCCCGACATCTTTTCCCTACCTTCTCATCTATGAAATTCTCATCCTTAGGAGCAAAAAGCTAGGTCCCCTTTTGATATGATTTGAGAACCATTTTCATCTATTGAGGTCAAGAACCAAGATGGTGAGTGCAGATAGCGATAAAAGGGAGACTGCCCGAGCACTGGATGGGAGGGGAGGCTGGGGGAGAACAGATTCATGTGTGTATATGTGTGGCTGAGCCCCTTTGCTGTTCACCTGAAACTGTCAGAACATTGTTTGTTTAATCGGCTCTACCCCAATACAAAATTAAAAAGTTGAAAATTGAGTTAAATTTTAAAAGGGACACCGCCTGAGAAGGAGGTTTGACCAAATGCCAAGACCATGTTGGAGATCCTGGCATTGTAGGGACGGGGGACAGCCCTGTCTAGGCTGCTTGCAGATTCTTTGACATCTGTATGTGAATTTATACTTATTTTTTCTTTGCATTAAAAATTATTCTTGAAGTCTTCATCAGGAAACAAAGTTTTTATTACTGGAGGTGAGACTGTTGAGGTGGATTTATTTTTTTTAATATTTTTGTTTATATATTTGACTGTGCCAGGTCTCAGCTGCAAGTGAAATCTTTAGTTGCGGCATTCAAACTCTTAGTGGCAGCATGCGGGATCTGGTTTCCTAACCAGGGATTGTAGTCAGGCCCTCTGCGTTGGGAGCACAGACTCTTAGCCACTGGACCACCACAGAGTCTCTGTTCTTTTTAAAATAGTGTACAACGTGTAAACTACTAAAGAGCTGCATTACTGCAGGAAAGCAGGGAGGCAGTAGGACTTCTCAGTAAAGACTGGAGGATTTAGACAAGTGCTGTACAATGCAAATACCTCAGGAACTGCATAAGTGACATTAAATGGTCTGGGAGCAGTGTGTTTAAAAAAAAATAGGGGAGATTAATTTTAATATATTTTATTTATTTAACTCAACCTGTCTAAATAGTTGTTTCAATATGTATGTAATCAATAATAAAAATTGTTATTGAGATATTTTGCATTTTGGGTACAACACCTTTGAAAGGCAGTGTATATTTTACACTTGTAGAGCACGTCATTTGGACCAGCTGTATTCCAGGCGTTCAGTAGCCCCAGGGGCCTCCTTGTGTCAGCACCCTTCTAGACTGAGGCAGGCCTAATATCACCTCCTCTCTGTTACTTATTAGCCATGTGACCAGGGGTAAATCACCTGAACCATTCAAAACCTCAAGTAAAAGAGAAACCATAATATCTCCTTTCCTAGGCTGTTGTAAGTATTAAGTCAGATGACGTATGTTCCTAAGAGTCCACGAAGAGGTGCTCTGTAATTGGCGTCTACGATTTTGAAATCACTGTTAATTGCCTGGTGGTGGTTTAGTCACTCAGTCGTGTGTGATTCTTGTGACTCCATGGACTGTAGCCCGCCAGGCTCCTCTGTCCGTGGGATTTCCCAGGCAAGGATACTGAAGTGGCTTGCCACTTCCTTCTCCAGGGGATCTTCCTGACCCAGGGATTAAACTTGAGTCTCCTGCTGTTCCGTAGGGTATGGATTAAAGGATGAGGGTTATGATGAAAGCCAGCATCGGGGCAATATTTATAGGCTGAAGGAAAACTCCAGAAAATCTGACAGATTCCTGGGACTGGAGACTGGGATTTTGTACACAAAGGCCTTGGAAGGGGACTTTAGGGCTGGCTGAGCAATTTGCAGCTCTACCACCAGTTCTCTTCCTAGGTGGTTCAGTGGTAAACAGTCTGCCTGCCAGTGTTGGAGATTCAGGTTCAATCTCTAGGTCGGGAAGATCCCCTGGAGGAGGTCATGGCAACCCACTCCTGTATTTTTACCTGGAGAATCCTTTGGATAGAAGAGCCTGGCTGGCTCAGTCATAGGGTCGCAAAGAGTCGGACACGACTGAAGCGACTCAGCACACGTGCACACATACCTTTTATGGGCTTCCTCGGTGGTGCTAGTGTTAAAGAACCCTGCCTGCCAATGCAGGAGACATAAGAGATATGGGTTCGACCCCTGGGTCAGGAAAATCCCCTGGAGAAGGACATGGCAACCCACTCCAGTATTCCTGTCTGGAGAATCCCGTGGACAGAGGAATGTGGCAGGGTTACAGTCCATAGGGTCGCAAAGAGTCAGACACGATTGAAGCGACTGAGCACGCACGCAAGGTGTAAACAGAAGGGACAGATCATGCCTGTCTGATAAACAGCCCCAGCGAGGCAGGAGAAGGGACCCAAGAGACTGGATTTGTGAGGAACTCTCTCGAGCTGAAAACAGAGACAGGTAAATCCTGTCGAAGTGCGCATGGGGGATCTAGTGCCCCTCACCCATTTGGTTTATTGACTACCAAGATTCTAGACTTTGCCAAGGATTTGTGATGGTGTAAGATACCCTAAGGGACTCTGAGGAAGAAGTAGGAAAGGGGAGGAACAGAGGCCTGGCCTGGGGTGATGGCATGCTGGGGAGTTACCCTCCACACGTGGGCTATGTCATAACGTTCTGATAACATTCTTTTTTTTTTTTTTTCCTGCTCTGCTTCCTCGCCCAACTTTTGATATTTTTATCGTTCGTTCTGGAGAGTAAAATTACGACCGGGGCGTCACACCGTTTTGTGTTAGTAGTAGTATTTTAAGATTTAAAACACTGCCAAGAGCCAAAGGGAGACTTGTTCTGGAACTGGAGTTCTAGGGAGTTACCTGTGCTCCCCAGGTGAAGCTTGAGCCGATACAGTGTCTTCACAGGTAAAAGGACAGCAGGATCCAAATTCAAGTTGATCGTTTGATTTAAGCAAAACAGACACCAACATCTAGATTTGCAGAGCACGTGCGTTCAGGTGTGTGTGACGATCTTGTGTACGGCAGTACTCACCATGGAAACTTCCCTGCTGGTCCCATGCTTGAGACTGTGCTTCCAACGCAGCAGGCACGGGTCCGATCCCTGGTCAGAGAACTAAGATCCCACGTGCCACGCTGCATGGCCAAGAAATCTTTTTTTAAAAAAGATTCAGCATAAAATTACTTGAAATAAGCAGCATCCCTTTGCTCAGCCTGCATCAGAGAGAAGCTTTGTGTGCCGTACACCCACCTCTTTGATTTTACTAGCTTTTCTCCTGCATCTGTGGCCACACAGCTTCAGGGTCAATCAAACCCCCTCTCACTGAATCTTTACTGAACAAGGAGAATTTAAATGTCTCTAAAGATTGTCATTGGATGGGTTTTCACTGCAGACAATGTTTCCCTCGAATTTAGGCATAGATGTTAATTGCCCACCTCCCCACCACACAGACTCGAGTGTGCAGGCACACACACCGAGGGGGAGCCATTTGTTGTTAAGAAGTCATTGTGATTTGGGAGTTTTTCATTGTTAGCATTAGCTGTGAGGTCAGAGACTGCATTGTGGGACAGTTAACCATGAATTAAGAATGCCCCATTTGAGAAAGAGATTCAACTTTCCACCGCCCCAGGTAGTGTCCAGTGACTTGGAGCAGAAGCGCGCTTGAGCAGTGGGTGGGCGGGTGAGTGGCTAATGGCGGGCCCTGCCTCACTCAGGTCTGAGTGCAGAACGGCGGATCTTATCTCTAAGGAAGTGGCGGCTCCCCTTATCTGGCCATTCTGGTGGAACAGGTTCGCTCCCAGCAAAGGAGAACTTGATGTTAACTATTTCTGACCTGTCACACCTGCAGCCCGGAGGGCTGGTTTGTCAAGCAGAAGGAAAGGGAAATAAAAACACACCCTGAAGTCTGTTGCCATCTGCCCCTGACCTCAATAGAAAAGACCCTCCCCAGAGATAAAAAGTCAGGACATTTCAGGTGTGGTGCACAGAGGGTGTAGTGGTGAATTTGGTTTCCACGACCACTTAGCCCGTCCCATCGTCACTGCCTCTCTAAAAGCTCTTTGATATCTTTGAGACAAGAGTGGGTGCACAGATAAAAATGTGGGTTTCACTTTGCAAAACTAGGCTCTTCGATTTAGGGGAGGAGGAGGAGGTGGACACTGGTGTTGCTTTCTGCATTTTGAACATTTTGATTAATTATTCTTGACCGCCACGGAGAGTGAATTCTAAGGAACTGCAAAGTGTGTGGGTGGAGCTTTGGGTGAGCAGGATTAGGAAGCGTACTTTCTCATGTTTTCTCTATGGGGCACAAGCTGAGGGATTTACTGCCTCTGGGATGGTGTTTGTGGCTCCGGGCGTTTTGCCTGGGCTCGGAAGGGCTGGCATCCACCTCTGGGCTGTTGCTCTTCCAACCTCGGGGTAGCATCAGGAGCTCCAAAGAGTGTCCATCAACAACATCTAGGCCGGAAATGCCATTTAACAGATGGGGACACTAAGGCTCCTAGGAAGTGGAGCCCCAGGTGACACAGTGGGATAGCAGGGAAGTCTGGGCAGCTTGGTGGCTTTCTGTCTCCACGGGGATCATCCAAATGAGTGCCAGGAAGAAAGGGTGTGTGTGTATTTGGGGGGTTGCTGCCCATTGTAGGGGTCAGCTTGCAGAATTAGTTTTGAAGCACAAAAAGCCCCTGCAAGAAAGTGAGGACGGTCTCTGGGCAAAGAGGTCTTCTCAGACAGGCGGGATCCGGGTAGGAGGAGGAGGGCCAATGAGTGTGAGGACTTGTGGAGGAGCTCAGATGTAGCTGCTTAAATTAGTTCAAAGTGAGAAATGTAATTACTATACTTGCACAAACCAAATGTCTGAACATTGTTATAAAATGAGGTGTAATCACAGAAAAGAGGATTGCTCCCAGCATTCCTCCCACAAAATCGCCTTTGTGTTCAGCAGAGCCCAACGGGTGCTGATTAATATTCTGGGGGTGTTGAAGGCCCATTAAGTTCAGGTGTGTGTATTGGACTTAATTGGGTGGGGGAGTTTTCATCCTGCTCCTTTGGACAATCATTCACATTTACTTTGCATTTGTAACGAATTCATGATGAAGGGAAAAAAAGAATCATTTTTTAACATTTTAGCTTGAAATACTTTCGAGTCAGAATAAAAGAACTAAGCAAGGAGGAAAATGGGAATTTACAGCACTGGCCCTTGTTAACTGCTATTTTAGTGATAAAAGGAAAGATGAGAAGGATATTTCAGTAACTCCCTGAGAAACAGCTTTCTCTATCAATATTTTTATGTCAATTCTGTACTTTCCTCCACCGAACTGAGATGTGCTGTAAGAAGGCAGTTTGAGTCCTGATTCGGCCATTTGTTAGTCAGGTGACCTAGAGCAGTTACATAAACTCTGAGCCTTAATTTCCTCTTCTGGAAAGTGGGCTGATGGAGGTACAGTTAAATATCAATAGATCACCTGGCACGGAAGAAAAGTGGTAAACGTTAGCAAGCTGCCATTGTCATCCCCATCGTTTCTAATCATATTTATAACATTGTGTAAATACTGCACCAAAGATGGGAGGGAAGTGGGCAATGAAACCAAGAAAGATTTCCAGGCCAGTTGTTGGGGAGGGAAGGAGAGATTTGTTTGGCAGAAGGAAAAGGCTGATGTCCAAGTTGGGGACCTGTAAGTGGGATGACTGTCATGCCTGCATTTGCAAGAAACCAGTGCTGAAGCTGAAACTCCAGTACTTTGGCCACCTCATGCGAAGAGTTGACTCACTGGAAAAGACCCTGATGCTGGAAGGGATTGGGGGCAGGAGGAGAAGGGGACAACAGAGGATGAGATGGCTGGATGGCATCACCGACTCGATGGACATGAGTTTGGGTGAACTCCAGGGGTTGGTGATGGACAGGGAGGCCTGGCGTGCTGCGATTCATGGGGTCGCAGAGTCGGACACGACTGAGCCACTGAACTGAACGCGCAGTTTTGTAGACCTACACTTGTACTCTTTGCTGCTCAGTGGCTTCTCCTAGATCTTGTGTCCCAGACTTGTGTGTGTAGTGGAGGGGATTGTTGACTCTCCAACTCCAGAGACCCCAGGTCCACTCTTATCTGTGTACCCTAGGGTTTAGTTCCAGGAAGACAGTGGGCAGTTTGCCTATTTTGTTTGTTGCTGCATTTAGTGCCTGGTTAAGCAAGATCTGCCAAATGAGTGAATGAGATCCAGTAGGAATGAGCATCTAATGTTAAATTGTACGTGCTCCTTGAGAAAAATCCCCAAGAAAACTGTCTTTACTGAGACTGTTCAGCTGTCCAATAAGAGACAAACTTTTGAAACAACTTGGTTTGGTTAAAGATATGTTGTATATACTTGTGCTTACTTAGTTCCCCTGTAATTCATTAATATATTTAATATATGTGGTTAACTTTGTGAGTATATGTGATTACAGCTTTTAACTTTATTTTACATGGTTGCCTGCCTACACACAATCCTTAGAACTCTTAAAGGGGAATATAATGAGCATGAATGTACCTTTTTTTTCAAACTGACAATGCTGCTGCTTCTGGAATAAAGTGTTTAAATATTATATTCACCTAATTACTGGTCTGACCAGCATAGTGCGAACAAGTGCCTTGAGGTCCAGGCCTTTTAGACCAGGGCATGAAAGTGGGTGTGAGTCACCTGGTGGGGGGATCTTGTTGAGCTATAAGTTCCAATTCAGCAGGCTGCAAGCCTGTATTTCTGATGTTGACTGGGGGATTTTGCAGAAACTAATGCCTAGGGCCGGTGATTTGTTTTGTAAGCGAATATTGAAGCACCCCTGTTTGAATATCAACAACTTTTTTTGCATGTAATGTATTTATTTGAAACGTTGTGTATATCTTACTAAAGCATTGTAAGAATTCCTTAGAGTGTGATAGGCAGTATAGCAGGCACCTCTGTGCAGGGAACAGAACATCTATTACAAGTATACTGTGTGCTTTCCCCCGGATAAGCAGATTGTGCTTTCTGGCAGCTTTTTTTTTTTTTTTTTAATCCTGTGGGTATTATTTCCTTTAAAATATATTCTTTTATTTTACCTGATAGCGGACAAGGTGATCTTTGTCCTTGTAGAAAGGACAAAGGAGGGCTCTTGTAGAAATGAGAAATTTCATAATGTGTCACTTGAAAATTTTACAGTATTATACTTTCATTTATAATATACACAAGGTTGGAACAAAAATCTAATGGCGCAAAATGTGAATGATAACAACAATCATAAGTTGTATAATAAACCCTTGATCAGTTTTAAGCTCTAACAGCTTTCCATGGTGATGTTAATTGTATTTCTGATCAATAACGTCCCTGTAGCAAAAGACATATACAATAATGTTCTAGTAGCAAAAGCCACATATAATGTCTCCAGTCAATGATGTGTTAAGTTTTCCTGATACTGCTGCAGGCTGTGCTTTGGACCAAATTTTGAGTAGCCAGGCTCCTCTGTCCATGAAAATTTCTAGGCAAGAATACTGGAGTGAGTATTCCCTTCTCCTGGGGATCTTCCTGACCCATGTATGGAACCTGGGTCTCCTGCATTGCAGGCAGAGTCTTAACTCTAAGCTACCATGGAAGCCCCCTCCTGTACTTTATCCTTTCTGGAAATAGTTGTTTCCTTAGGAGGGCCATTGTTTGGTTTGTACATGACAAACAGTACTGCCAAGTATAGCTGCTTCTTGAAACTTGGACGTTTCAGGATTCACTGTGGACCTTGAGTGAAGTCTGATGCTTTATATTTGGCTTCTGGGGATGTATTTGGGATTTTGGATGTAAATCAAATGCTAGTTGGTTCAGTAAGGATTGTGCCGATAAATTCTTTGGCAGAGGTATAAAATGCCCCAAACATGGTAGATTCATTTCTGTTTCTCAGTTTGACCAAATGTGCTCATCAGCATCTAACCCTTTTTTGGTTAATACTGGCACAAATTTTCTGCTGTCTTGCAAAGTAAAAACCTTAATTATGATTTTTTTGCGTATCTATACCTTGCCTGTTGATCTTAATAACTTCAGATGCAGCCGCTTTGTGGAATTACATTGCTCTAATTCAGACACTCATATAGGTGTACACTTAACATCTACTTTGTCTTAAGATGCTGTGATTGCGTAGTGAACTCTGATGGGAATTACTATGTGTTTATTACTAAGGCTTCATCTCCTTAGGTGCCGGAATGCGCCCCCACCCCCAGGTGCCATCTCATCTAATGGCTTTATGTACCATTCTGTGCACAGATGACTCAGGTTGATTCCTCCAGGCTGGCGATTCCCAGAGCTCCAGATTTGTGTCTGTATCGCTACATGGATGTCTAAGATGCATCTAAATTTAAATGTCCAAAATAGACCTTCCACTCTTCTGGAGCTGGGCAGCCCATTCACCCCCTTCTCCCTGTCGCTGGCAAATGACACACCATTCACTCAGTAGTCCAACTTTAAATCTGGGTAGGAGGTACCACTGTCTATTGATTTATATGTTCATTGTCAGTCTGCCTGTACATGCGCAGGAACCACATTTGTCTTCTCTAGAGTATACTAGTGTCACCTAGAAAGTACCTGAATTTCAGTACGGTAGAGTCTTAAGTGGTTGTTAAATTAATGAATGACTTTATCTTGAATGCAAAGAACTTTGGCGTTCTGCCAACAGTTGGTATTTATTCATGACTGTTTGGGCAAAAAGTAAAATAACAAAAAGGAAAGTCAGTCTGTCGGACTCTGTGACCCCATGGAATAGTCCATGGAGTTCTGCAATTCCACATTGCAGGCAGATTCTTTACCAGCTGAACCACCAGGGAAACCCAAGAATACTGGAGTGGGTAGCCTATCCCTTCTCCAGTGGATCTTCCCACCCCAGGAATCAAACTGGGATCTCCTGCATTGCAGGCAGATTCTTTACCAGCTGGGTTACCAGGGAAGCCCCCAAATAACAAAATAAACATATTATTCTTAAAGATTTTTTGCTTTGTTGTATTGTAAAGAAGTCTTTTTACTATGTTGGAAGGTGAGGTACTCCTGCTGCTACTGCTGCTGCTAAGTCGCTTCAGTTGTGTCCAACTCTGTGCGACCCCATAAACTGCAGCCCACCAGGCTCCCCCGTCGCTGGGATTCTCCAGGCAAGAACACTGGAGTGGGTTGCCATTTCCTTCTCCAATGCATGAAAGTGAAAAGTCAAAGTGAAGTCGCTCAGTCGTGTCCGACTCTTAGCGACCTCAGGGACTGCAGCCTACCAGGCTCCTCCATCCATGGGATTTTCCAGGCAAGAGTACTGGAGTGGGGTGCCATTGCCTTCTCCCAGGTGCTCCCAGTAGTGGTCAAGTTGCTACATGTACCTTTAGAGTTACCTAAGAAAATGAATGGATATTTATGTTTTAATATCCTGATTGCTTTACCATTTATAATCAGTGAGTGGTCTAAATGTCAGCATTGATTTAATTAAATTATTGACCCACCATTACTGGCAAATACTTCTTGAGCTCCCACTGCTTATGAATCTTTGTACTTGATGCTAGAAGGGAAAAGAAAAAATGGTATAATACATGGTGACTGACCTTGTAATTCTATTTGTAAACATTCAGTCCTTGACTTCTGGTTAAACATAGTAAACTGAACAAGTGTATGTATTTATATATCTGCTTCTTCCCAAAACCCTAATAAGATGACATTGAGGAATGAAAACAGTATGAACCCAGAAACCTCCCAGAGAGATAGCAACCAAATCTTGCAAGATGAAATGCCAGTGTGTGAATGTTGGCTTAGCAGAGAAAGCTGAAAGCAGACTGCCTGCTGGGTGGGTGGTGCAAAGTTGAGGGTGGGATAGATGGCAGTTTCTGCTACAGAATTCTAAAGGCTAGGGTTCCAATGCAGTCCTGAACCAAAAACTGGGAGTGAAAGCCATTCCATCAGGGCTTGGGAGAAAGAAAGAGAACACCACACAATCCAGAAATCCAGCACAGAACAGAAATAGAGGAAAGAAGCTGCAGCCATGCAGCCAGTCCAGAGGGCATGGTGCAGGATGGATGGTCCCAGAAGGGGTGGCACTTGGAGCAGAAATGCTTTTGATCCTATTGAGAGCACATTTTTCAGCTCTGGCCCAGGGTGTAGATAAAATAGTAATCGATACACTGAAAAGTAAGCAACCATTTTAAAAGAAGGCCTGTTTTTAATGTAGGAATAAAACAAAGCTTATAAGAAAGAAAACATAACCATCACATTTTACAAGGTCCACTTTAAATATTTATATAATCATACTAAAGTAAAAGTGTCAGTTGCTCAGTCATGTCTGACTCTGTGACCCCCATGGCTTGGGGCCTCCCAGGCTCCTCTGTCCAAGGATTTCTCCAGGCAAGAATACTGGAGTTTGCCATTTCCTTCTCAGGGGATCTTCCCGACCCACAGATCAAACCCAGGTCTCCTGCTTTGCAGGCAGATTCTTAACCATCTGAGCCACCATTGAAGCCAATAATCATACCACTGTACCCCCAAATCTTGATTTAATTAAAATGTCATATACTATTTAAGGAGGAGTGAGGAGTGAAATTGTGGAAGGTGATGTAAGAGAGCTAAGCCTGAGAAAGTCAGTGGATAATCACTAAAATTGATGGCAGAAGGGCTGTGCATCAGTGGTTTCACTGGAAAAGTGTTTGCACCTGTATATCCTCTGAGGCTGCAGATAACCCTCTCACATGCTTTGGAGGAAGTGCCATGTCTGAAGAAGTCTAACTAAGAGTCCCATCCTCAAGAAGCTGGCAATCTGGTTAGAAAGGTCCGAGTCTGAATTAAATATAATTACGTTACCTTGTTTTGTGAACAAAGGTCAAAAAAGTGCCAAAAACATTGTAGAAATTTGATGGGAGAAAGGGGAGATTTATCTCTTTTTTAAAAATTTATTTATTTTTAACTGAAGGATAATTGCTTTACAGTTTTGTGTTGGTTTCTGCCAAACATTAACACGAATCAGCCATAGGTTTACAGATGTCCCCTGCCTCTTGAACCTCCTTCCCACCTCCCGTCCCATCCCACCCCTCTATGTCAGACTTTTACCTTGGTTTTAGGCACTTGAGAGAAGCTTCACAGAAGAGAAGGGGATTCAATTTTGCCTTGATAGATTGGTAGTATTTGGATAAAAAGGAAAAGAAAGATGTCCTAAACCACCTATGCCGGTTGCCAAGAAGAGTTAATGTATCTTATTTGTTCAAGAGGGTGGCTACGAGGCCTGGGTCTATTACTTGGTATTGCTGCTGGCTGACTTCTGGCCGGCCTGGGTCATCTTCAGGGTTTCCATCCATGCTGGGGTGAGGGTCTCATAGGCCAGGCCGTGTAGATCACATAAGTCTGGCGAATGGAGGATCAGGATATAGTGAGCATCTGTTTCTATATCAAAATTTTTCTCTGTCAGTATTTCATTCAAAACAAAGAAAAGCCAAGTCTTTCCCTTTTCTTATGGCCATGACTGAATTTTTCTTGCATGAACGGTTCTTGTGTTCTTATTTAAAAGAAGAATTTGGCATATGGCAGACCTCCTCAAGCTATCTTTAGTTGGTTGTGGGGTGTAAGTGATTAAGAATGCAGCTGTACTTGTTACCAGCACAGGCTTTTAAGGAGTGAACTGCTAAGCAGACATGCCTGGTAGAAGTTTAGAATAGCCTCTTGGGATCCAAGATCTAGTTTTTCAAGCACAGGATATATAAGTCCCCTCCCCTCAGGATTGAAGCCTGGAGGGCTGTTTGTGCCCAGAGGCAGCGTGACTTATTTGTTTAAAATGGCGGCCACTCTTGGCTCTGGTAGGGGCAGCTAGGCTTCACTTGCAGTAGACAGGAGGAGGCTGACTTCATTTTACTTTGTGTAGTTTGGCTTGAGTGCTCCTTTGGAATAAAACTTTCTTTACTTCTCCGGTGTGTCCCGGGACAAATTCATCTCTGTCCTGTTGCTCAGTTACACCATGGTGCTGGGTCCTTAGTCTTCAAAGCTTGGAACTCTCTCTTGCCTTTCCTCCAAAAATTTGTTCTTTCGCTCAGCAAATATTTACCAACGTTCTGCCCTACGCAGGACTGTGTGGCGAACACAAAGATGAATCAGGCATGGGGCCTGTCCGTAAATGTCATCAGCCAAGTCCAGGGCATCTTACAGTGGGGCAGACACTCAGGAGCTTTCACTGTGAAGGGCCCGAGAGTAAGGCCACTTGCTGTAGGTTTTCAGAAGGGGAAGGAGATTAGATGGGTGGGTTTCAGGTAAACCCCTCATGGAGAAGGTCACATCTGGGTTGAGCCTTGCAGGACAGGCTTAGCTGTGCAGAGAAAGAGGTATTGTAGGTCAAAGTATTTAACACATGTTCAGATTGCAGAGCAAGAGGATGGATAGGACTCCGAAGAAGAGTAGTCAGTGCTTACTGAGTGCTCCCTGCACTCCAGGCACTTGACTGAGGCCTCACCTTTGTTATCGCATGTAATCCTCAGAGCAGCTTCTTTCCTGTGAACAAACTAAAGCCAAGGGACTTCCCTGGTGGTCCAGTGGCTAAGACTCCATACTCCCGGTGTAGGGGGCCCAGGTTCTATACCTGGTCAGGGAACTAGATCCCATGTGCCACAACCAAGAGTTCATATGAACCAACTAAAGGTCCCTCATGCTACAGCTGAAGGTCCCGTATACTGCAGCGAAGACTGAAGATTGAGTGTGACGCAACCAAGACCTGGAGCGTCCAAGTAAATAAATAGATAAGTAAATATTTTTAAAAAACCAAAAACCTAAGACCTGGAGCACTTCAGTAATTTGCCCAAGGAAGCTCGTAAGTGTTTAGAATGGAAATTTGAACCCAAGACAGTCTGATTCCAAATCTCAAACCGTTGGCCTCTTAAGACAGAGCAGGTATTGGCCAAGACATTTGAGGCGAAAAGGACTAGTTTGAAAGGTAAGATTTAAAAACAGTGGTTTGGGGCAGATGGAAGAAAACACCTTGAATGCGGAACTCACTCCTCTGTAAGCCATAGGGAGCCATGGATGGTTTTTCACAAGGTGTGAAGGGATTGCTGCAAGACTGTAAGGCAGAGACATTTGAGTTTGACGCCAGGTGCCTGACAACCTCTAATGTCTCGCAACCTCATAACAGCCCTTTACAATGGTGTTATCCATGCCCCCTACTACCAGTGGGGAAACTGAAAGTTTAGCAAGACTAAATGACTTGCTTCAAGTGGAATTGGGAGTGATGTGCAAGATGGACTTGAGGTCAGAGGCAGAGAGATCAGCCAGACCCCTGTGGGAGCCTATGAGAGATGGTGGTAAGGACCGGCTGGGAGGACAGGAAGCGCCAACATGGGACACTTAGGGTGGCAGCTAAAGATGGGGTGAGTCCAGTGGCAGAGGTTTCCGACTTCTGTCTTAGGGATGCAGTTGTTGGAGGAAAACTGGGGAGTGTCCTTGAGGGATGGTTGGGCTGGGATGAGTGATCGATGAAATCTGTGGAGGATTAAAGTTGGTGAGAGAAGAGCTTGGAGGCGCGGGGAATGGGGCCGCAGATGGGGCAACACTGGATACTTAGATCCCAGGTTGGACAAAAGCCTAGGATGAAATTAAGGAAGTTGAGGAGGGGCACGTGGATGAGCGGCCAGTGGGCTGGACCCCTTAGGAGGATCTGGTGATAGAGGGAAGTTGAAAGATGTGGCAAGTCTTGGTCACCAGCCATCTCTGGACCCCTTGTGGCTAGAGTCAACACCAATCTGAAGCAGTCTCATTTTCCTCGTTTAGAAAATAAACATCACTTGGATTGGCATAAAGTTACCTAAAATAAGACATGGAAGTAACATCATATGAAAACGTAGTGGTTTAAAAAAATTTTTTTTAATTCCTATAAAAGGACTATCCCTTCCACCTTCTTTGAGTCTCACTGTGGTCAGAACCGGGCTTGATGTGCCAGGAGGTAATAAGCCAGACAGCTCAGGGCTCCTGGCAAGCCCAGTATCAGAAATGGACAGAAGGCACAGAGGGAGGAGCCCCACCCCCACGGGCATTCAGTAAACTGCAGGGGAGTGCGCTTCTCTCCTCAGGTTCAAGTGGGTCAGGTGAGGGTTTGATGAGTGTCTATGAAACATACTGATAAGAAACCAGTCTTCAGATAGTGTGTGATCCGCCATCAGATTTGGCTCAAAGGTAGTCCTCAGCTCAGGGGTTTATTGAGGCTGCTTTAAAACAGAAGGTCCATTAAGCCCTGTTCGTGTCCATTCACAGCGGCTTCCCAACAGAGAAGCCTGTGCAGGGTGCCAGCAGCCACCTCCCAACCGTGACCCACCTCTAAAAGCAGCGCACTTTGCCAGACGCCTGTGAATGTTAAAAGCCGGGATTCATCTGCGGACTTGTCTTTCCGAACCTAATGATTTGTAATTGTTTAGTTGTTGAGCTGTGGTTGGTCTATTTTTAGCAGATTAGCTACCTGGGAGGAAATGAGAATTTAAATTATTTGCTGGACTTTAAAAAATTTACATCTCAGGAGCCGTCTTGTCCACAGATGCATATGACACAGGGAAAGCTTTTCCCGCCCTGCCCTCCCCCCAACCCCCCACCCCCACAGCCCCCACAGGTAACAGTCACTATTGATTTTCATTTTACAGTTTTCTTGCCTGGGTACTTCTCCCACCTCCTTAAGTAGTCCTCACAGCAACCTTTACTTGTGTGGTTTTAAGCCCATTTTAGAGAGGAGGCACCCAGGTTCAGAAATTTTGTAGTTTACAAAGATCCCCCAGCTGGTAATGCGGGAGCTGAAGTCTGGATCCCAGATCTTTCTGCCTGCACCATGGCTTTCTTCTCCCTTTATCAGGAGTAGCCTGTCAATTGGCAATGACAGTTGTTGAATGAATGAATGACTTCTTCAAAAAGACTAGTCCATATGCTCCCCAGTATGAGAGGATATTTGAGGTGGTTGTTTGGAGAAGGGGGCCACAGACCAGGAGACATCAAAGTCTCTTTTATATCTGGTAAATCCCTTTATTATGATTATCACAAAGGCCAAAACTATGATTGTTCAACAAACAGGTATTTAGTAAAACTGTAGTCTGCAGCTCTGGATTTGGGGTTGGAGGCCCGGGTGGAGGGGCAGGTTGGGGAGAGGTGACCATTCCCCACGTACTGTGCTCCCCGCAACAGTACTGCATCTCTGTGCAGGCAGCCAAGAGGTGGCTGAATGCTGTCCTCAGTGTTATTTTGGATAACATGATGCTACATTGTTTTGATCTCTGTACCAATAACTTTGTATAAGAAAAATACCTAGTTAATAGCTATTTCTGTGGAGAAGGCAATGGCACCCCACTCCAGTACTCTTGCCTGGAAAATCCCATGGACAGAGGAGCCTGGTAGGCTGTAGTCCATGGGGTCGCTAAGAGTCAGACATGATTGAGCGACTTCACTTTTGCTTTTCACTTTCATGCATTGGAGAAGGAAATGGCAACCCACTCCAGTGTTCTTGCCTAGAGAATCCCAGGGATGGGGGAGCCTGGTGGGCTGCCGTCTATGGGGTCGCACAGAGTTGGACACGACTGAAGCGACTTAGCAGCAGCAGTAGCTAGTTCCGTGATCTTTTGCCTTTTGAGAAGGAGGCAAAGGAGAAATCGGTTTTAAACTCCTAACCGGCTCCTCATGGTTCCTTATTTTCTACTATTTAATAAAAGTAGCATCTTTCATCCTTTGAGTTCTGGGATCAGAAGGGCCTGATGGATCATCCCCAACCCACCCATCTCATTGTGCTGCCCTCTGCTTTTATCCCTCAGCCTTTTCCTTCAGCTCCCAACAATCCAGACCACATTGAGGAAGCACAGGGCTGGGAAGGAGGAGGACTGAGTGTCCCTGGCATGTTCTGATTAATCCTATTTATTGTCAAATACAGTTTTTTAATGAGCTAATTCATTACTGAGAGTAGGTCCCATGTAAATCCCATTTCGATCCTGTGGCTGTAATTTCTTAACAATTTCCCCATTTCAACATAACTCCATTGTACCATGGGTTTTATGATTTCCTTAGAACGTAGAGCCTCACCTCACATTTTATCTCAAAACTATGAAGTAAATATTTAAAAAATGAAAACCTTAAAATAGTAAACTAGAAGAACTCATAGGTAGATGTTTAACTCATCTTTAAGGGAAGAATGATTGCCCACAAATAGAAGTATTGGAAGAAATTACACAGAAACTCAGTGATACATCTCCAAACTTGGGTTTGTGTGATATCACAAGACAATTTAACAGACATAAAAAGCAAAAAAAAAAAAATTTGCCTCGCTTGTGATATATAGAATTAATATAAACTGAAGAATTCAGGAAATTACAAAAAGAGACACTAAGAAAACCAGTAGAAAAATAGACAACTTAATATTTTAAAAAATGCTAAGCTAACTGGCTAAAAGAGAACAATAAAGTTGGTTAAACATGAAACAAAATAGTCATCCCAACATATTACTAAAGTAATGCAGTGGAAACATACTAGCAGTTTTATAGCAGTTATTCCCCAACTAATAAAGTAATGCAAATGAAACTATAGCCCTTTCAATGGTTATTAATTATCATATAGAAAAATATTTTTAATACTGGCATGGCTTTAGTGAGGGGGCATTTTTCATACACTGCTGCTGGAAGTAGAATTTGGTGTACCCTTTCTGGAAAGAAACTTGGTGATATATATCACTAAGTTCATCTTTATTCAAATAATTTCTGTTGTCACATCCCCCTTTGGAAAGGCATTTGTTTGTCTTTAGTCGCTAAGTCGTGTCTGACTCTTTTTGACCCCATGGACTAGAGCACGCCAGGCTTCCCTGTCTTTCACCATCTCCTAGAGTTTGCTTAAATTCATATCGGCTGAGTTATTGATGCCATCCAACCATCTCATTCTCTGCCACCCTCTTCTCCTTTTGCCTTCAGTCTTTCCCAGCATCAGAGTCTTTTCCAATGAGTCAGCTCTTCGCATCAGGTGGCCAAAGTATTGGAGATTCAGCTTCAGTCCTTCCAATGAATGTTCAGGGTTGATTTCCTTTAGGATTGACTGGCTTGATCTTGCAATCCAAGGGACTGTCAGGACTCTTTTCTGGCACCAGTTCAAAAGCATCAATTCTTCAGTGCTCCACCTTCTTTTACAGAGACGAAGTAATTTGCCCACAGTCCCCACAGTTTTTGACAGAGTCTGGATGTGAACTCAGAGTCAGGGTTGTAGAACCCGTGCATCTCTACAGGTGTCCCCCCATTCCAGCCCTTTATTGCCCCTCTTGACAATTATGTCATTGCTGCCCTCCACAGGCCACTGTATTGGCCATGTTAGACCATGTTAGTGCTGCTTCTCTCCAGCCCCTGCCATGGCCAGGACTGCCACTGACCTCCAGTAGAGGAAACACCTTCCCCCCATCCGGAGACTGGGGTGGGGATTTCCATAGCAGAGTCAGTGACCTCTGGAGATAGCGTTCTTTCAGTTTTGCTGCATGATCTTGTGGTGAAGGGCTGGGTCCAGGTGCAGCTTTGGTTATTTCAGGAAACACTTCTCCTTTTCCTTTTTTTTTTTTTTTTGTCAAGTCTGGCTCACCAGTCATTCTCTCTGAAGGTGATTTTGGTTCTTCTCCCCAGACCATCAGACGTGTGTGTGTGCAAGTTACTCAGTCGTATCCGACTCTTTGCAACCCCCTGGACTGTAGCCCACCAGGCTCCTCTGTCCATGGAATTCTCCAGGCAAGAATACTAGAGTGGGTTGCCATTTTCTTCTCCAGGGGAGCTTCCTGACCCAAGGATTGAGCCCCCATCTCCTGCTTTGGCAGTTGGATTCTTAACCACTGAGTCACCAGGGAATCAGGATACCCGGCTTTGTCCAACTAAGACTCTTGATTGCAGGTTGCTTTGTCAGCAGTAGTGTTCTCTAGGTGGTGGATCACAGGTAGTATATATCTTTTTTGCTTGCTTAAAATATTTCTTCAACAAACTTGCTTTACTTTCCAGATATTAAACATGTACTACATTTTTGTTAAACTTATGCAGTTTTGCCCCTGCAAGATTTCCAGCTCCTTCAAAATCGGTGCATAGCTGATAGCTTCTTAGACCTCATTCAAGTTTGAGCAGCTCCATTTCTGTACCTGAAAGAAATGCCTTCAGCCATTGTCTGAACTTGTACCTTGCTGAGAACCCTGCCAAAGTTTCTTGATAATTGTTTGTTTTGTCACATTAATTGAACAATGAGAGGGCACTGGTATTCCTCACCCCTGAGGCAGAAACACAAAATCTCCATTTCTTTTTAGGTGTTTGTTGATGGGGAGGGATTTGTTTTGCTTTCAAATCTAGAAATCTGTTATTTGACAAAGTTTTAGATACTTATGGAGACTGAGGTGTTTAGGCTAAAACAAAGTTTGAAGTTGAACCCTGTGTTAATGTTTTCAAAAAATCTACGTGTTTCCTTGTCCTCTTCCTTCCCAAAAGTTCAAAGTATGAGTCTCCCTTCTGCCCCTTAACACACTTTTAGGAGGTAAGAGGGAAATAAAATAGCAGAATTATTCTTAATTGTAAAAGTAGGGTGTCTTCAGAATCTTTTAAGTTTCAAGGGAAAGACTGTGCTTCCCAAGGCAAGATGTTCCCTTTAAAAAAAAAAAAGACTAATCTATCTTTGTATTGCTGCCCCTGGAAAGGGGATGAGGCATCTGCTGGGGCAAGAAGAAGGGAGAATTGCCAGGTGAATTCCTGACGCTGGGGCACAGCTCTGTGGCAAAGGGCCTTTTCACCCATCAGAGGAAAGAGGGACAGGGGCCTGAGAAGGTGGAGCGAGGGAACAGCTGGCCAGTCAGGATGGCCAGGTGCTGGTGCCCACAGCTCGCTCCACAGGGCCAGCATCCCTGAGGAGCTGTTAGAAATGTGGGGTCTCGTGTCCCCCTCCCCCACCAGAGGCAGATCCCTAGACGATTGGCCTGCACTGCTTGTGAACACTGGTTGAATTGGTGGCTTGTGTGGTTGCTCAGGATAGCAGTTTACCTCTCAGCCAGGGACACAGTGGGGGAGCATGGGCTGGGCGCTAGACTGAGGAAGATCATATGATTAAATTTATAATAACATATTCTCAATACATGATAAAAGTACAGAAATTTGTAATATTGGACCACATGCTCAAGAGTTTGGGTTTTGTTTTGGGGACCTAGGAAATAACCAAGGACACACCAGGAGAGAGTATGTGTATGTAAGGGGAAAATTACTTTCTCACCACCTCTTCCTCCACCCTCGTTTTGACCCCTTGTCTGTGCTGGTAGAGTCTGCAGAGGAAACCGAGGGACTTCCTCTGCCACTGATAACAGCCCCTAAGAGCACATGATAAACCCCCCAGTGAGGGACACTAGGCCCTCCCAGACACCCTCACCAAGGTAGACTGCAGAGCTGTTCATGAAGGTCCTCACTGTTTGACAAGTCTCCAGAAATGGAGTCACAAGTCCGTGGCCAGGACCTTGGCTAATCTGAGCACCTCCCAGAACGGATGGGAGGCAGATGTGGGCATGGTACGGCCCGCCCTCAAGGCGCCCTGGGCTGGCATTACCTCATCCACCTTTTGTCGGCACTGATAGTGTTTCTGGCCCTACCCCTAATGGGAGATCCTTGCCTCAAGGGCTCAGATTCAGTTTGGTATGCTCTGGATTGACTCAGGTTAAACCTCTCCCCTCCAGACACACTGTGTTAAAATACACGGGCCTGCACACGGCTCCTGGGTAAGGCTGGCTAATGCACTAACCTTGGCCTTGACACCAGCCTGATTGCTAACTCAGGGTGGCTTTTAGATGTTTGCTCTCCCTAGTTTTTCAGTGTTTGTAGATTCCCTTTTTACCTAAACTTATATGTTTAGGTTAAAATTTGCATTTTTAGTTAGTCAGTATCAGTTCAGTCGCTCAGTCGTGTCCGAATCTTTGCGACCCCATATACTGCAGCACACCAGGCCTCCCTATCCATCACCAACTCCCAGAGTCTACCCAAACCCATGTCCATCGAGTCGGTGATGCCATCCAGTCATCTCATCCTCTGTCATCCCCTTCTCCTCCTGCCCTCAGTCTTTCCCAGCATCAGGGTTTTTTCAAATGAGTCAGCTCTTCACATCAGGTGGCCAAAGTATTGGAGTTTCAGCTTCAACATCAGTCCTTCCAATGAACACCCAGGACTGATCTCCTTTAGGATGGACTGGTTGGATCTCCTTGCAGTCCAAGGAACTCTCAAGTGTCTTCTCCAACATCACAGTTGAAAAGCATCAATTCTTCTGCACTCAGCTTTCTTTATAGTCCATCTCTCACATCCATACATGACCACTGGAAAAACCATAGCCTTGACTAGACGGACCTTTGTTGACAAAGTAAAGTCTCTGCTTTTGAATATGCTGTCTAGGTTGCTCATAACTTTCCTTCCAAGGAGTAAGTGTCTTTTAATTTCATGGCTGCAGTCACCATCTGCAGAGATTTTGGAGCCCAGAAAAATAAAGTCTGCCACTGTTTCCACTGTTTCCCCATCTATTTCCCATGAAGTGATGGGACCGGATGCCATGATCTTCGTTTTCTGAATGTTGAGCTTTAAGCCAACTTTTTCACTCTCCTCTTTCACTTTCATCAAGAGGCTTTTTAGTTTTTCTTCACTTTCTGCCATAAGGGTGGTGTCATCTGCATATCTGAGGTTATTGATATTTCTCCTGGCAATCTTGACTCCAGCTTGTGCTTCCTCCAGCCCAGTATTTTAGTCTAGACAGATCCTGAATTGGAAACAACTCTGCAGTCTGTGTTTCATAGGGCTCATTACTTTAATATTTCTAATTTTGGTTAACTAAATGCTATAGTATCTTCACTCTGGAGTTTACATGTGCAGTATTACCCAACCTTTCCAGCTTAAGTCCTATTTATTTCAAATATAATTTGGAAGCACTTACCCAGTATATTTGCAATTTTTGCATTATTTTTCACTCACTCATATCAGAATTGAGTATATTTAGCTGATACTTTCCGTTCAGTAAACTGAGAACTAAGTATGCTTGCCATCATTTTGTGTGAAAAATAATTGATGAAGGTTATAAATTATTAGATAAAAAACTCAGAAGCCTCTAATGGAGGGAGTTCCCACTGCTTTTTCCGTGGTCATAGCTGGAGAATGGTGTCTATATTCCTTACACAAAAAGTACAGCCAAGAGGCTGGAGCATAGACTAAGGAGGAGACTGGTCTGGTAGCCATTTGTAACTTCCATCTCCTGCATTCTTTACTGACAGCTGGGGAAACCAGCAGTGAATGACCACATAACCCCCCCTACAGAACTAACCCTAACCCTAACCCTTTTTAGGATACTTCCCCACAAAATTACCCCATCACAGTGGAGGGCCCCCCAGACCCCACTTAGAGGCTTTATTTTATTGTATTATTATTTTTTTTAATTTATTGAGTATAGTTGCTTTACAATGTTGTGTTTCTGCGGTGCAACAAAGTGAATCAGCTATACATGAACATACATCCCCTCTTTTTTAGATTTCCTTCCCATTTAGGTCATCACAGAGCCTTGAGTATAGTTCTGTGTGCTATACAGGAGGTTCTTGTTATCTATTTTATATATAGTAGTGTATGTATGTCAGTCCCAGTCTCCCAGTTCATCCCACTCCACCTTACCCCTGTCATATCCCTAAGTTTGTTCTCTATATCTGGGTCTCTCTTATTTGCAAATAAGTTCATCTATATCATTTTTCTAGATTCCACATATAGGGGTTTTAGATATTCAGAGTATTTGCTGAATACTTCACAATCAAGTTATTTTTCTTTAATATTGAAATCAGCTTCAGGTTAAAAAAAAAAATGTACCTCTTAAAGAGCCAACAGTGGGAAATGTTTGCATGGCAGGGAAAGCGGGGCTCTTGAGGGGGTGTTGTAACAGATGGGAGGCCTGAAATTTCTGAAACAACGAAGTGCTCAACACCCACAGAGTGACATCCGAAGAGTCAAAACCTGCAATGTCCTTCCTTAGACACACACCATGAGCCTTGATTTCTCTCTAAACTGGGAACCAGACTGTAAGGAAGGAGATATCCTCTTGATAAATCCATGATGATGTTAAGACCTTACTGGGCTGGGGTCTTGGGTAATCAGAGGTAACCTTCCATTCTTAAGAGGGAGCTGCACAATAAACAGGGGAACCAATAAATGAGGAAAGTATAGATGATCTCAATGCCAGGAAAGATGTGACTGAGAACAACTGGTCCAGCCCTCACCCCGTGATTAACCTGCTCATCAATCATAGCTGCTGCTGTTACTATGATTATTCTTACTGAGTGACTTATTGGGAGAGGAGGTTCCTTGAAGATCTTTTAATACCAGAGGGCACATATAGTTAATACCTGTGCTTTCTGATATAATATCCTTCCCTTCCTCAGCCTCACCATCTCCCATAAGAATGATCAGATGACAATTGCTGGAAAAATCTACCTCACTTGAATATGTAGAAAGCTGTTTGGGATTTCCAATATTTTTCTTCTTTAAAGAATAAAATATTGGGTCAACCTTTAAGGGGTAGTGGTGATCATTGTCCCTCTTTTCTGTCCCTTGTCTCATTCTGCTTCTTCACTCAAAAGGAACTTAAGGGCCCATAAGCATTTTCCCTGAGAAGTTCATCATGTTAATGGAAACAAGAAACCATTTCAAGCTTTTAGGTGAGAACCCAAGTTTCTTGTCTTGAACTTAACTTCCCATTCATAGTTTATAGGGCATTAAATTAAACATGGCTCCCTCTCCCCTTGAGAGGTGGGAGGGTATCCTGGCTCTCCTGTTTCCTGTCCCTCTTCCATTCCTACCCCCACCCCCACCCCACCCCCCCAGAGCTGGCTGCAGCCAGCAGGGTGGTGAGATTTCTGACTCTGTGCCAGCTGGGCCACTTGTGAAGCTACTGCCAAAGTCAGTGTGTGCAGCCTTGGTGTCCAGCCAGTAGGTTTCATAACTGGTGGTTAATGGAAGTTCCTGTTCAGACATCCTCAAAACTCGTGTGATTATTTCTCTGGAGAACCTGGGCATCTCTTATGGAAAAGCAAATCTTGAGGGAATTTTTTAAAAATTATTCCTTTAACAGGTCACTTGGCAAGGTCATAGGAGGCTTTGTAATTGGCTGTTAGAGGCAGAGGGCAGTATTCCTAGTGGCTATTTAGTAGAAATTTGTAGAGACCTAGCTTCTCTGGTGGCTCAGATGGTAAAGAGTCTGCCTGCAGTGCAGGAGACCCAGGTTCGATTCCTGGATCGGGAAGATCCCCTGGAGAAGGAAATGGCAACCCACTCCAGTATTCTTGCCTGGAAAATCCCATGGGCGGAGGAGTGTGTCAGGCTACACAGTCCATGGGGTCACAGAGAATCGGACACAACTGAGCCACTTCACTTTCTTTTCTAATGTGTGTACCAAGTTTTGTTCTGGAAAGGTGGGAGGGAAGGGCGCAGAAATGGCTAAGCAATGAACGTGAAGCCCTGGGACTCTTGGCCTAACTCAGATGTGAAGGAGAGACAGGTAGATTAAACCATACCGTGAACCAGTGGAAGGGGCCTCTGAACTGGTTACCTGAGAGGATGGAGGGGAGGGATGCTGGGCAGTGAGGGTGAGGAGGGTGAGAAGGGTTCTTAGTGGTGGCCATGCCCACTGCCTGCTGGGGTGGGTCTGAGGGAGGCGGGTTGGTGGGGGCCCGCCTCATGGATGTGCAGCCATTGCCATCGCATGGCACTTCAGCTTACAGGGTCCCCACCACAATTTAATGCTCTGCTCTTGCCATTGTAAAATCCTTAATAATTTTCGAACAAAGGGTCCTACAAATTAATTTCCATTTTCGAGGGTCCCACAAATCACATAGCCAGGCCTACATAGAGAGTTAGGGCTGTAAAGATGGGCTGGACCAGACTCTGTAGAGCTCTCTCTTATCAAACTGGAAGAGATTTGGCTTTTCTTCTCAAAGCAACCAGGAGCCATGGAAGGTATGGTAACAGGGGTTATAGACTGAGAAACGGAGAGGCTGGTGGGGCCAGGCGGGCTGGCAGTCGTGGAGGAAGGCTGATCATATCACATAGGAACAGACATGGCAGAAGCCCAGAGGAACACTTGGGGGGAGATGGGCCAGCTTCGAGCCCTCGGGACAGAAGCAGAAGGGTCTGGTGGCGATGGCCAGGCTTTCTAGCAGGAATGTGGGAGGAAAGAGGCCCTGAGTGGTGGCAGCGAGGCAGATGTTTCGCAGGAGTGGGGCGAGGCCCTTTCCAGAAAGACCCGGAAATCTCTGGTGGGACAGCTTGTGGAAACACACGCTGCAGCTGCTCCACCACAGCAAATGACCTGCAGATCAAGGTTTTTGTCAGGATCGAGAGCTTCACTAGAACAAATATTCATCCAAAAATAAACTTCCCGTTCTTCCTGTTTTTATAACTTGCCTATTTCCTCCGAGTTTGAGGCTGGTCTCCAGTTCTGTGGGTTATTAATCTTCAGAGGATCAAGACCTCTATAGAAGTATTTCCTGTACATGTTTATCTACCCAGCCCTAAATTATTTTCTCCAAATGATAAGAGAACTTTTCCATACCCGGTGTGTCAGGCTTTTCCTTTGAAGGATCTCGATTTAGGCTTCCCAGCAAGTAAGGCTAAACCAGAAAAGCTTAGCCCTGTGCTCTGGAAGCCCAGGTGATGGTGGAACCTGCAGGGGATGTTGATGGGCATGGTCAGCGCACCTCCACCAGGTTAAAGGTGGCCTCTTTCTGGCCAGGGTCCTCAGGAGATAAAATGACAGCTGCATAGAGCCCTGTCTGAGGACATTTAAATGCCCTGCTTGGATTTCCCTGGTGGTCCACTCACTAACACTATGCTCCCAATGCTAGGGGCCGAGGTTCAAACCCTGGTCAGGGAACTAGATCCTACATGTCGCAACTAACATCCCAACTGAGACCCGGCACAGCCAAATAAATGTAAAAAACAAACAGATAGTAAATCCCCTGCTGTATATCCACTGCAGAATAATAGCTCTAGAAATATCTCTGCCCCCTTGAAGTGTTGAAAGTACCCCTCAGAGGACCATAATGTATTCTTGCATCATCTTCCGCCTTTCCTCTTCCTTTCACAGATGAGGTATACACGGTGTTCATGACTACTCAAAGAAAAAGAGAAGAGTCACGCTGAAGCTTGGGGCCAAGCTCAGACCCAGTAGACAAATTAGACCAGCTTGGTTCAGTAGGCCTGGGCACCTTACTCCTCAGCCCAGTGAGTCCACCTCTGGGAGACTGTCTTTGGTCTCCCTGTTTTTTGTGCTTACCAGTCCCAAGCTAGCCACTGGTGGGTCTATTTTAAATGGAAGCCTTGTATAATTCTTTCAGAGGGAAGAGGCCGTGGGGACCAGGCTGTGTGGGTGGCGCCTTGTGCCGCAGCGGAACTTGGAGGACAGCCAGGGCCTTTGGCTGAGCCCTTCCCAGGTGGGGTTGGGGTGTCATGTTTTGCACCAGGCGCCGCCCCCTCCCCCTTGGCAATTCCGGTGACCAGATCGGGAACAGCCCCACTGCTCTAGACCCGCATTGCCTTTGCTGCTGTCCACCTGGGCTGCTGTGCACTTGAAACAGAGCTGGTGTGAACCCAACCCGGGCTGTGAGTGTAAAACACACATTGGATTTTGAAGCCTTAGCACCAAGAAAAAAAATGTAAAATACCTCGTTGGTAATTCTTTCGTCCTGATGAGTGTCGAAACGAAAATATTTTAGATATACTGGATTATGTCATCTCTATTTTCTAATAATGAGTTTTGCCACGGTTTCATTGCTTTTTTAACGTGACTGCTAGAAAAACTTCAATCACATGTGGGGCTCACGTTACAATCTATAGGATGGTGCTGTAAGGTCAGCTGCCAGGTGGGGCTTCGAGGTGAATACAAGTCCTAGAAGCTCCTCTCCCTGGTGGCATGGCTGAGGGGTGACCAGCCCTAACCTAAGACCGCTCAGGGCTGTGGGTGAGACACCCTTCTTCCAGGTAGAGTGTTAACAGCTTAATAAGCAGCAGCAGGAATTTTTAAAAATCCTTTCAAAAGCACCCCTCCTCACTGACTTTTTTCTCCTTAGGCTTCTGGGAAGAAGCCTTTTTTTTTTTTTTCCCCCAAATTCACAGCTCTTCCTCTCTGTCATCTTGGGACCTGGAAGGCGTGGTGAGGTCCAGGGGGCTTGTTTTTTCATTTCATTCTCTTGTTTAGGTTGTTCCTGTGCCCCCAGTTCAGGCTCCAGTAGCTGCCAGCCCAGGAACCCTCCAGATGGGCCTGGGAAGCCACTATTTTAGACCAGTCCCCAGGTCTGTAACACTCCCCCACTCCCTACCACCTTTAGAGTGGTTATTCAAATGTAACATATCTTGGGAAAACGCGAAGTAGATGTGAAGCTTAGGAAACCCCTGCTTTGAGAAGTACAGAACCACAGCCAACCTCCTAATGTCAGGATGGCCTTTCAAGAGAAAAGGGGGAAATTCCACTGGTGTTTGAAAGCCCCAAGTAATTCCCTGTTACAGGGAGGAGTTTCAGGTTGACTTCAGAGGTCCAGGAAGAACCTGATGGATTGTATAGTTATCATTTGCCAAAGGATATGACACAGTCGAATTTCTCTGCTTGGGCACCGGTGCTAACCAGTGGAGTGGGGAGGAGAACCCTGCCCCAAGGTACTCTGTGATTATTACATCTTCGGTCCGCACTGTCTGTCGTATACTGAACCTTTGCTGAGAACTAGCATTTATTATTACGGAGAAGGCAATGGCACCCCACTCCAGTACTCTTGCCTGGAAAATCCCATGGACAGAGGAGCCTGGTGGGCTGAAGTCCCTGGGGTCACTAGGAGTTGGACACGACTGAGCGACTTCACTTTCACTTTCATGCATTGGAGAAGGAAATGGTAACCCACTCCAGTGTTCTTGCCTGGAGAATCCCAGGGACGGGGGAGCCTGCCGTCTATGGGGTCGCACATAGTCGGACACGACTGAAGCGACTTAACGGCAGCAGCAGCATTTATTAAGTGCTTACTCTGGTGTGATGCTCTTTATTACACGTACGCTTAATTGGCATCGCAGACTTTAAGATACCCCAGAGTAGGTGCCATTGTCTCTCCATTTTACAGATGGAGAAAATGCAGTTTAGAAAGATGAAATAAGTTGTCTGAGAACTCAGCTAGAAATCGATGGGGCAGGGAGAGCAGCTTGGACTGTGCGACTCGAGCTCCAAGTGTTTAACCATAGGGTGTCTCTCAGCACCGCCCAGACCAGCCCATGGATGCGTTGCTCCATTCAGTACAAGCATTGGTTGGTTATCTACCCATCACTGGTGTAGGCTGGGGCAAGACACCAGGGGAGGGTTCAGTCCTGGGTTGCTGAACTAGCCGGGCTGAGAATTGAATATCGTGGGTGCTTCTGATCTTTGCTGGGAGGACAGCTGCTCACCCGGTCTTTGAAATGCTATGTGCTACACAACCTCCTCCCCATGTGTCATGGTGGAAGGCCCAGGACCGCCTTGATAGATGTTCTTTTTGCCTCTCCAGGGTGCCCTGCCACTGCTGGGTTAGTGCATAAAGGGCAGCTCTGCTGGTGGCTGCTGACTGGATGAGGTTTGGCAGTGCGCCCAGGGGTTGAGAGCTGTATGCTCCAGAGTCAGACCACTCTTTTGGTTCTGCTGCTCTGTGGCTTCACAGGCTGGGTTCTCCATTCTCTGGGTGGCAGTCTCCCCACCAGTAAAGGGTGGATCCTCACAGGCCCTGTTTCAGATAACTGCTGTGGGGTTTCAAGAGGACACACAGAGGCACAGTGTCCTTGGCACGTCAGGTCAGTGTCAACTAACATTTCATTATGATTACTATTAATGCCATTTGCAAACTTCGGAAGATACTGAAGGACAGGTAAGTCTGATGTGTTGCAGTTCATGGGGTTGCAAAGAGTCGGACACGACTGAGCGACCGAACAACAATGACAATGCCATTTGATGCTGCATAATGGACTTTAATCACATAAAATGTACCATAAGATATGAGCATATAGCTTGAGTTTTTGGTTATTATAATGCAATTGTATCAGAGCATATAGTTTTGTATCTGAGTATATACCTTAGTACTTGGCATTCATCTTTCAAAGCTGTGATCAGGAGCCTCCATACCCATCTCCATCTCCCAACCAATTCTTGAAACATTTTCAGAAACCTTTTTGGAACTCTTCAGAAGAAAAAAAAAAAAGATGATGATATTAAATATTTCTGTTGTTAAGGCAGGTAGATTTTGGAAATGGCCTTAAGTTCATTAGAGCTAAGTTTGGTGAGTAAGTCAAGAATAAGCTTTAGTGGATGGATCTAATAAGTTAAGAAATCGTGCTTAGCCAAAAAGTAAAGATTGCTCTTTTTTTTTTTAATGGCTCATTTATTATAAGACTAGCCATGAAGGTAGTTTCAGAAGAAGGATTCCAGGCAGCTTTGGCCGGGGACAGCATCTTTGAAACAATAGCAAGAGTCTTCTAGGACAAAACTTTAAAGGCAGGGGTTTGAGGGTGAGTGGGCAGTGTTGACTAAGACCTGTCAGGCTGTGTTTTGGAGTAAAAATTAGTCTTATTTACAACTACTGTGGGCTTCCCAGGTAGCACTAGTGGTAGAGAACCCACCTGCCAATGCAGAAGACACAGGAGAGGCAAGTTCAACCCCTGGGTCAGGAAGACCCCTGGAGGAGGGCATGGCAACCCACTCCAGTATTCTTGCCTGGAGAGTCCCTTGGACAGAGGAGCCTGGTGGCTTACAGTCCATACGGTCGCAAAGAGTCGAATACAACTGAAGATACTTAGCACACACGCAGACACACCTACTGTATTAACTACCAGCTGAGTTGGCCTTGCCTTTGGCACTTATGTAGCTTCTGATGGAGCTGGCTGGGAGCAGGAGGTGTCCCGCATCCAAGGAGTAGAAGCCAAAGTCTGGCTTTGGCCCTGGGTTGACTTGTCTTCCAGGTCTGTTTACCCTTTGTGATAAACAGAATTCAAATCTGAAGGTGTGGGTGTGTGTCTGTGTGTGCGTGTGTGTTTCTGTAGGGGAGGGTCCTCAGCTTGGTGTTCTTCACCGGGACTCTAAAGCTGGGCATATGAGAAGGACTCCTCTCTCCTTCCGGGCTCCATGGAGCAGCTGGAGAGTGGCTCTCAGCTGAGGTTCACCAGGGCAGAGGACAGCTGCATGTTCCCGTGAAGCGATAGAAGAAAAGTTCAAGGGTTTTGTATCCTAAGGCTCATGGTGACTCACAGGTTCATCCAGGAAGGCTGGGCCACCAGAAGCCTTTGGATGATTTCCTACAGGTGAGAGTGCGTGGTGCCGTGTGCACTTTATCTTGGAGGATGTGGCTGTGGAAATAGGCTTTGGAATTTGCTCTGCTTGCCGATGGCCAGGCTGATGATGGTGTCATCGCGTTGCCTGTCCTGTGTAAAGAGGGAATACTTCAGGGTAGTCGTGAGGGAGGGTCAGAGGGTTCCCATCCATGAGGAGCATCCACAGATGGAAGCCCCCCACCTCTCCCAGGGCCCTGAGAATGACACCAGAATGAACCCCATTGCCACAGGAATGTGGGCACAGGCCCACAGTTGTAGAGCAGAATATGCCACCTGTTACAGGAGAATTTCCCCAGTCCCTCTGTGAGGTGAGGCTCACACTCCCAAGAGGAGAATTGCCACTTCCTCTCTGCTTTGAATAAGCCAGCTGTTAGGGCTCCATCGCCCAGCAGCTCTCACCCATTAAGCTGCCTAAGACCAATCAGCCACAGAAGCTTTTCTGTAACAAACACAGTCTGGCATCAGCAGGACACACATTGGCCCTTAATGCTGGGTGGGTGAGGGCGTACAGTCAGTGGAACACTGCCTGTGAGCTGCAAGCCAGATAACAGGTCCTTGCTTGTCTGGATTTAAAGTAGGCCCAGCTTCTGGTTTTTATCTATTTGCCAAGTCCCTGTTTTGTTTTGTTTTTTTAACTATATAGCTTTAGTGTCATCTTTAATTGCACCAGTAATTCAGGGAAGCTTGGCCCGGACCCCAAACTTGGGGGCCCTGGAGAGCCAACTGAGTAGACTAAGGTGGGGGGGGGTCACAGGCGGACTCAAGCAGAGAGCAGCCAGCTGTCCCGTCCTCTCACATTTACTTCTTTTTCCTTAGCCACTCTGTCAGGTTTCTGGAGCAAAGATTCTCAAACTTTGCTTGTCCATTAGAATTGCCTAAGTAACTGAAAAAAAATCAAGAAATCCAAACCATATCATGCCCTCAAACAATTATCAAGAAAAAGACAAAACCCACAGAACTCCCAACGTGCAGCCGGGTTTGAGAACCATGTCTTACTTGACAGGAAAAAGACTCTTCTGTTATGGGTATTTACTGAGTTGACTTGCTTTTGTGTGGTCACCCAAAAGGGGTGACCAGCCTATCACCCCTAGGGGTTGAGCTGCCTGGTCTCATCAGTAGTGAGGTCTCAGTGGAATTTAGCTATTATAACAACTGTTTTCTTATAAAGTGATTTACATTATCTCAAAGATAAAGAAGGCTGTATAATGGACACCATGTACTCACGACTCAGCAGTCATTCATCACACACTTTTGTTGGGGGCGGGGGGGGGCGCGGGCAATAAGGTGGGGTGGGGTATTTTAAAGCAAATTTCATGCATCATTTCATCCATAAATCTTCCAATATGTATCTCTAAGAAATAATGACCTAAAAATATAACCATAATACTTATCGTCACACCCAAGAAAATTAACAGTAATTATGTAATTTCATGTAATAGCAAATCCATGTTCAGTTTTTTTTTTCCCCATTTATTTTAAAAATACTCTTATACATTTGGTTTGTTCCAATTAGGGCCCAAAGAAGCATAATTCATTTTTAATGTTTGACCATAACCCTGGGGTAATTAAGCCATCACTGTGTGCAAACACAGGTAATGATGCGTGTGACCTCTGCAAGAAGGTGTAAATGGCATTTGGTCTCTTCGGTACTTTTCTTAGCCCTTCTGGTGGGACCTTGACCTGTCATGGAGGAAATGCTCATTGAGGGCCCAGCCGCAACCACTTTTGTGCTGCTCTGCTTCTTCCTGAAGGCATGTTCCCTTTGGTAAACTTAGAATAGAACCTTCAGGATGCTTGTGAAAAGAGGATTATGAGTCAGCTCCATGAACAGCTTAGAATTTCCTGCTTCTGTGCTGGAGGCGGTGTCTGGAAAGGGCTCAGACTGCCCCTTGGGCCCTCTCTGGGCTCTGCTGAGGGGTCCCGTTTGCTGTTGACTTTGGGGGGGTTTACCTGGGATGTAGGCTCTGATGCAAGGAGCAGCCTACAGCCATCCCCAGGGGTGCAGATAGCTCTGTGCCTGCATCTCCAGCTGGACCTTTGCGTTTGGGTTCAGATAATGACCAGGGACAGACAGGGTTGTTCTCTGCTCTCTCAGGTAGCACCAGACACCTCATAGTCATTGCTTGGGCACAGGGTCTGTGAGATAGAATGCTGTTAGAATGGTTAGCCCCTAGAATGAATGAATGGTGAGGCTTTGGGTGGGGGTTGGTGAGCAGGAGAAGGAAAAGAATGTAGAACGAGCAAGCTTTTAAATAATAATTGAATTCCATCTCACTCCTTCTATAAATATGGATGGAGTCTATATGTATCATACCAAATCAAAATGTCCTTTTATATACTTCCATAATGTGTGTGTTTTTGCTTTAGAGGGGCTTTGTCTTGATTTCAGATGGATTTGCAGTTGTAAGATCTTCTTTCTATCTCTGTACCATGGTCAGATAGTTACAGAGCAGTAAGTAGGCATCTTAATGTATAAAGGCAACTCTGATATATAAAGTTGTTCATCACAAGATTGTTTTCAAGGGCAAAAGGTTCAGAAGAGCCTAAATGTTCGTTAATAAGGGACCAGTTAAGTAAACCATGGTGCATCCTTATAGTAGAGATTGTTCAAATGTAAAAAGGGAATGAATCAGTTGTCTCTGTTTCCATGTGGAGAGATCTCCAGTGGATAAAAAGCAAAATCCAGAACATGTGAATGACATGCTACCTTTTTTGTGAGAAAGGGTAAGAAAAGATAAATTTGCGTAAACCCTGGAAGGATACACAACTTTTAAAAGGTGGTTACTACAGGTTTGTTGGGTGGAAGAAGGAATAGGACAGATGGGATGTCATGGTAGAATACCATTTTATAGTTTGATTTATGAATCATGAATATGTTACCTAAGCAGAAGAGTTAACTAAGTCAAAAAGAATAGATACATCTATACTTAACATTGTGCAGATAAATTGATTACTTACTATGCCCTGGCTAATCTGTTTTACAGATTACCCTTACTTAAACAGGCCAGGTCTGTTGTGAAATCGGCCAGTGAAGCTCTGGCCAGCCCAGGGAATGTGTGCCATGTTCTTCCCATGATGCCTTGCTCAGCAGTAGATTATAAATATTTGGTGCTATTCGGCCGCCCATAGGCATCCCCCCTTCCTCATGCTGAAACATAAACCAAGCTGACAAGATCCACAGTTGAAATGTAGGGGACAGGGAAAGTGGGCTGCCTGTGTCCTCCTGCACAGTTAGCGGCTGTCTTCCAAGGAGGAGGCGTGGTGGGTAGAGCTGGGGAGGGTGGGCGTGGCTTCCCTTCCTGTTCTAGTCTCTCTGGGTGTAATCTTTTGCAAACGTTGGCATCCTGTGCACCGTGTTGTCTATGTTTGTGTTTATTTTCAGCTTCTATTCAGTGGCAGCAGAATCCCTCTGAGCTGAACTGGTCCCACCCTCATAATGTGGAATGTTCTAATGTTAAGACTTGCTCTTCATATCCTGCACATTCTCCGTAGCAGAGACAATTCCTCAGGGCCCGAAGGAAACAAACAAATGAAGTCCATGGAACAGTTTTCTCCCTGTTGAGTGGAGAAAGAGGAGCAGAGAGGATATTTGGGGCGACTTCAAACAAAGAACACATAGGAACAAACCTTGTTCAAAAGCACTCCGAAAGATGAAATTCAAGGACACGCAGGACCTATTCTTGGCTCTGCCACAAACATACCTTTTATATTTTATTCCAGTGTGTGCGTTTGGGGCTTACTTTCTGGTTTTTCATTTATAAAATAGGTGGGACCCGCATTCATTGTCCATTCCCCCTCACTGTTCCATCTTAGCCATCCGATACTTGTTTTAATAAGACTTGAAGGCTGTCCTTTTAAATGGCAACCAAGTGAAGAGAGTGAGTAAGTCCTCCTCTGTCCCTGCTCTTCCTCCGGTGAGTGCCATACTGAGTACCGTGCTAGGGGTGGGTGCCGGTCAAGTTGAGGTTCGATCAGGGGCATGTTATCTCTCCCACAGGTCTCTTCCTCCTCTGAGTTGAGCTTTACACATGATGAAAATCACTCGTGGTCATAAGTACCCTTGACAGTTCTATAGGAGGCCAGCATGCAATCTTTTGCCTCCTCCCTCCAGCCTTAGGAAGAAGGACCACTGCTTTGTTTTGTGTGTTTTTGTCTGTTTGTTTGTTTGTTTTTAGGACCACTGTTTTTACGATGGAGCAGGAAATGAGGTGGTCGGCTAGCATTTAGAGTCCATGTTGAGAGATGAATGTGTACTGCATCTTTATTTTTTTATTTCATTTTTTGGCCATGCCACATGGCATGTGGGATCTTAGTTTCCCTACAAGGAATGGAACCGGTACCCCCTGCAGTGGAAGCGCAGAGTCCCAGCTGCTGGACCACCAGGGAAGTCCCTGTACTGCGTCTTTAAATCCCAGAGTCACATCAAGGGAAGCAGTGGACCAGGAGACACACGTGGACGAAGGGTCCCCAGATCCCTGCCGACACTGGGGCTGTGTTCCCTCCAGAGGGAGAGCCTCTTCTGTCTTTAAATATACCCAGCCTCTTGCTTCTGTTCTCTGGCTGAGCAGGTTGAATTTGGAAGGTTAACCGTGAATATGTGAGACTTCCCTAGAAGCCACCTTCACCTTAACTAGCTCCACCCAGAGCAAGGTCCTTTGGTGAAATTCTTTGAGTTCTTTCCTCCCCTCTTCCAGCGGGTTTTATCGTGACCACTCTTGGGGTTCCTGGGAAAGGGAGACACCTGAAGCAAGTTGTGTGCTCACCACCTGTGCCTTCCCTACATAGACCTCGAGAAGTGGGTGCCTGTGGCAGTGATCTGTAGTCTTTATCTGATAGTTGCAGTACCTTGACCAGCAAGCCCCAACTCAGGTTCACTGGCCCGGTTTTTAAATAATCAGAAGCACTTTACAGAATAATGAGTGACTTTAGCTAACCTGATGGTGATTTACTTAACCTGCCACCTGAGGATTCTAGTGCAGGGACATATTCTGGACACTGTCATCTGCTTTTCTTGTTTTGGAATCATCTGGATGCTTTTCAAAAACCAGAAGTTAACAGTGTGACAGAATGTAGGGATGGTTTGGGGTTCAGCCAGGTAGGTAATTCTCAGTAGGGAGTGATGGGCTGAGTGTCACAGGTCTCAGGCCCATTGCTTTCCTGCTGGTACGGCTATATCTGCATAAGAAACGTGGCCACTGGTCTTAGTTGCCTCCTCTGTCAAATGTGGTTGGTGTAGAAGTAGATACCTCTGAGACTCATTTTAGAATTCTAGACTGCTCTTCTGGTTTTTAGTTAACATCTAAGGCTTGTGTGCATGCCAAGTCGCTCAGTCATGTTCAACTCTGTGATCCTTTGGACTGTAGCCCGCTAGGCTTCTCTGTCCATGAGGATTCTCCAGGCAAGAATACTGGAGTGGGCTGCTATGCCCTCCTCCAGGGGATCTTCCCGACCCAGGGTTTGAACCCGCATCTCTTATGTCTCCAGCATTGGCAGGCAGATCCTTTAGCACTAGCACCTCTAAGGCTTATAAGGTGCTAAACCCGTAAATTACTTACTTGCCCTTTGGAGATGCTGAACTAAAACGGGGGAAAAAAAATCTGGCTAAGCCCTGCACACATTATCTTTTGTGTTTTTTAAATCAGAAATGAATAAATAGAAAAACAGGAAAATACTATTTCCCAATTATTTATTAACAGGATTCAGGTAGTGGCAAAGAATACTTTAAATTAGTAAACATGCATCACATAACTTTAGACGCAGGTAACGCTCTTAAGTTCTACCACCGAGATGTCACTCAGGTGAATATTTTTCTTCGTATTCCCTAAATGCTCTGCAGTAAACCTAATACTTCTGTAATGAAGAAAAAAATACTCATTTCAAGAGTTTGTCACCACCTTTCTGTCATTTCTTCCCTTTCTATTATCTTCATCTCCACCCTCTATTAAGCAATAAAGGATAATGTGTCTGTTGAATGAATGAAAGAAATTCAATCTGCCAAGGGTTTACCATTTGCCATATGCTGAGCTACAAAAGTTAAAAAAAAAAAAGGAAAAAAAAAACTTAAGCATCTCAAGTCTAATGGCAAAGGTAACATGCAAATCCTAGAGAGATGCTGTCACTGTGGTACTGATAGCCACGAAGATGGAGAAGAAGGTATGCTAGGCTGTTCCCTCTCCAGTCTGTCTGTGGTTAAAAGTTCTGTGAGATTGTAAGGCTCAGCACCTGCCTATAACACAAGCGTGGCTAATGTTGACATTAGCTGCTATTGTTGACTAATGTTGGTAAGGAAAAGTCAGTTCTAGCTTTGGCATGAGATTCACATCCTTTAAACAAGTGGGTTAGTTTAAGCTGGCCTCTGAAATCCAGGGTCAGGAACATAGCTGTGCCCCCAGGTCCTCAGTCTTGATCCTCTGGCACGGCCCAGCTCTCCACTCCCCTGTCTTCTCTGCATCACTGGGCAATTTTCTTGTTATCAGTCCATTCTCTGTACAACTTGGGAGTTTGAGAGACTAAAGTAGTTTAAGCCCTGGGTTTTCTACACAAGGAAGGCTCTCTGCATCCTGAGGTCATACAACTAATGGTAAAGTCAGGCCCAAGCTGTGAAGTGAAGTGAAAGTCGCTCAGTCGTGTCCGACTCTTTGCGATCCCATGGACTATGCAGTCCATGGAATTCTCCAGGCCAGAATACTGGAGTGGGTAGCCTGTCCCTTCTCCAGGGGATCTTCCCAACCCAGGGATCGAACCCAGGTCTCCCACATTGCAGGCATATTCTTTACCAGCTGAGCCACAAGGGAACCTACTTGTGGCCCAAGCTACTGCTTCCCAATAGAATAAATTTGCAGGGTTTCATGCATGTGTGCTATGTACATAGGCGGATGATTAAAAAGTTACTGTTAGGAGTTCCCAGAAAAGATTTCTGTTTCCATAGCCAAATATCTGTAGAGCCATCTGACTAACAGGTGGCTACCATTGTCTTGGATAATTTTTTGGTGACCAGCAGCAATCAGGGTGAGTGGTTAGTCTCAAGTCTGAAGACTATCCCTGAAACTATACAATGTTTGAGCGGCTTCGCATCTAATTCTGGCTGCAAGTTAGGAAAACAGCAGGGTGGGCCGAGCTGAACTGATGGAGATTTGGGTCCAGTATGTTCAGTCTGTGCTGTGATCCTCATGACACAAGTGTACCTTGAGGAATAAGCCTCAAGTGTTAAGCAGATTTCAAGCATGAAGTGAAGAAGTGAAAAAGTGTTAGTTGCTCAGTCGTATCTGACTTTTTGTGACCACATGGACTTGTAGCCCGCCAGGCCTCTCTGTCCATGGGATTTTTCAGGCCAGAATACTGGAGTGGGTAGCCATTCTCTTCTCCAGGGGATCTTCCTGACCCAGAGATTGAACCCAGGTCTCTTGCATTGTACGTGGATTCTTTACATCTGAGCCACCAGGGAAGCCTAAGCAGAGATTTCAAGCATAGACCTACCTCACTGTTCAGCCTGGCGGATGTCAAGTTCACTAGATAGTTACCCCTTAGGCACTCCTGTGTGTGTTGAGAGAGAGAGAGAGAGTATGTATGTATGTATGTATGTATGTATGTGTGTCTTTCTACATCTTGAGGCGACTTCATCCCCTGAACTTAAAGTTCCACCCCTGGAAGTGTGGCTTCTGTCTCCAGCCCAGATCTCTGAGGCCAAGTCCTGTTGCCCTGTTAGTCCAGTCTGGAAGGTAACATGATCTGATGGACGCCTGGCCTGTGGCCCTACCATGGACCCAGACCCAGAATGCTTTTATGTATTCCTTGCTCATCAAGTCCATGGCTCCTTTAGTAATTTTCCAGGGTGACGTTGCCATATTTCTGATGTATTTCAGAGTCCTTCTTCTTTTATCAGTCTTGTTTGTAGAACATCTTGTTCTGAAAAAACTCAGACTATCTAACCTAAGTCGACCTAGTCACTCATCCCTCTTTTCTCCACACAGGCCAGGAACAAAAATTGTAGCTGTGTTGATATAGTCATATAGCACCCCACCTCAAATGGGCACTGGGTAAATGTGAGTTGCTGTTGCCTTTCCCTGAAGATACCTGGCTGAATCCATAGGGCTTCCCTGGTAGCTCAGACGGTAAAGCGTCTGCCTACAATGCTGGAGACCTGGGTTCGATCTCTGGGTCGGGAAGATCCCCTGGAGAAAGAAATGGTAACCCACTCCAGTATTCATGCCTGGAAAATCCCATGGACGGAGGAGCCTAGTGGGCTACAGTCCATGGGGTTGCAAAGAGTCGGACACGACTGAGCGACTTCACTTCACTTCTGAATCCATAAGCCCAGCTCTGAAAGGTTTTCACATCATGTGGTCTCTTTAAAAAAAAAAAATCTACTTAGGTTAATAGCTCATATGTGTTTAATCATTGCAGATCTTCCGGCTCTTAGCAAAGACATCCCTAAATTAACCATGAGCTTTGGAGAGTCTTACTTTACCCCTGTGCTAGACAGTTACACTTTAAAGAACACAGCTGAACACTGACTTGGCTTCAAGGGA
Organism: Bos grunniens; assembly: GCF_055505025.1. NCBI lineage: Eukaryota > Metazoa > Chordata > Mammalia > Artiodactyla > Bovidae > Bos > Bos grunniens. The sequence continues at coordinate 44,076,232 of NC_141175.1, forward strand.
TATACATCGCTCTGTGTGCCATCTCTGAACTGCTGCTCTCAAGATGTAACAACAGAAACCGTCTGCCTCCCTTCTCTTCCTTGACCAGCCCCGGCCCAGCCGTCATCCTTCACTTTAGTATGTAACATAGGCCGTTTTCTATTGGACTGGCCTCACAGGGATGTTGATGTTTGCCAGGAAGGCAAGTGACCTCCAGAAAGACTCTAAAGTGCACCCCAGATACAGTCTCTGTCCCAGCAGCTGGCTACGACTGTTTTTTGTTTTTTGTTTTTTTTTTTTAATAAGATAACTAACTGAAAGCAGTGTGAATGGTTTCTTTTGTTCAAATTTCCTCTCCCAGAGACCAGTCCCAAGAGTCCCTTCACCTGTGTTATCCATTAATGCTGTGGGTTTATTTTCCCCAAATAAACAAGCATTCCTGCCAAAGAAAATAGCACGATGGATGCAGTGATACATCTTGGGACCTGCCTTTGAGGCGTATTCTTCATTTTTCTGGGTTGGTCCACAGTCTCCTTCCTGGACTCCTGCGGGCAGCGGCCATGTTGGAGCAGCCCCCCATTTCTGAAGGCCCCTCAGGCAATATAAATCCCGCCCATGGCTGTCCAGCTCTCTTGAAAGCACCCTTCATTTCTGTTGGCACAGCTTCCTGAATGCCTCTTCCAGATCATCTTTCACCTCTTGCCTGAGGCTCTGGGGACACATGTGGTTTCAACATAATGCACAGATGTGACTTGGGGGAGGAGAATTACAGCTGTGGACTCACATCAGCTGGGGTCACTGGACTCTGAAATAGGGGAGGTCAGGAAGGAGGGGAGGCAGGAAAGACCAGCAGACAACCTCAGGCTCTGTAGATTTCCCCACCCACCATGAGACAGAGTGCTATGGTGAGTGTTCTACATTTAAGGAAAGCATGAGCTACACGGCTCATGTGGACCAGATTACCATAAATAATACTCTTGCATCTGGTTCTAAATTGAGATATTAAGCAGAATAAGGGAGCAATGACCAAAACTTCTATAGGGAGAAGACCTGGTTCTTTATCCACCCAAATGGTGGTCACCAGGGGGTCGAAAAACCTTCTCTGTAAAGGTCTGGATAGTAAATATTTTCAGCTCTGGGGACCATATGGTTTCTGTCACAACCACTCAGCTCTGCATTTATACCTCTGAAGTGGCCACAGATGATAGGTGACCAGACCAGTGTGGTGACTGGCCACGATGTGCCTGCCCCTGACAGTCTAGGTTCATAAAACTTGCAGACATCCTCATCGTTGTTTGCATCAATGAACGAATGCTCTGTAAGTGGCCGGGCCATATGCTAAGTACTTACTGTGTATGATCACATTTATCCCATTCAGAATGCTTCTCTGAGGTTGTTAATAGTATTATGCCCATTTTACAAAGAAGAAAAGGCTTAGAGAAGTTACATAAGTAAGGGCCATACAGGATTTTGAACCAAGATAATTTAACTCCAGGCTCAAGCTTCCTGATATCTCAGTTAGTAAAGAATCCACCTGCAATGCAGGAGATCCTGGTTCAATTTCTGGGCCAGGAAGATCCCCTGGAGAAGGGATAGGCTACCCACTCAAGTTTTCTTGGGCTTCCCTTGTGGCTCAGCTGGTAAAGAATCCGCCTGCAATGCGGGAGACCTGGGTTTGATCCCTGGGTTGGGAAGATCCCCTGGAGAAGGGAAAGGCTACCCACTCCCGTATTCTTCTGGCCTGGAGAATTCCATGGACTGCATAGCCCATGGGTTCCCAAAGAGTCAGACACAACTGAGCGACTTTCACTTTCACTTTCAAGTTCTTTACCACTACACACACAGTCTTTGGTATCTACATCATTGACATTCACATTTACTTTTATGCTTTTAAATCTTAACATTAACCAGTATTTGTACTTTAGCTACCACCACCACCCCCCCATACATACATCAGATAATTGCTACAACTCTTATATAATTTAATATATTGCAAGAATTAAAATGTTCTTCCCAGCGAGTTCTGCTTCTTAACACCCCAAAATCAGTGCTAAGAGATGAATGTGTGAAGACCTAGGGGATTAAGAAGTCAAAGATTTCCAGGCTGGCTTTCACATTCCAAGGCCCAGTACTGATAATGAGTAAGGTGAAGTGGAGCTGGGCCCACGCTGCTCCTTCAGATGTTCTTGCCCAGGGACTGCCCCCTCTTAACGGAAACACCAACATCCAGTGTGAGCCATCAGCCTGCCCTGCACAGGTGCAGGGTCCTCAACTGGCATGGACGGTGGCAAGGGCACCGTTGGGTGGTCGGGAAACCTCCAGCAATCATCAGCATGTGTGTGTATGTGTTAGTCACTCAGGCGTGTACAACTCTTTGCAACCCCATGGACTGTAGCTCACCAGGCTCCTCTGTCCATGGGACTCTCCAGGCAGGAATACTAGAGTGGGTTGCCATTCCCTTCTCCAGGGGATCTTCCCGACTCAGGGACTGTACTGGCATCTCCCACATTGCAGGCAGATTCTTTACTGTCTGAGCCACCAGGAAGTCAGCCAAATAGAAATCTCCATTATAAAGCACAGAAATCAAGTCTGGACATCTATTTTGTTGTTACAAGTGAGGTAAGTTCTGAAGAAGACTTAAAGATTGGGAGTGGGGAAGCATTCTGTAACCCATGATCTACAGCAGTAGTTCCCAAAGTGCTTTCTTCAACTCTTAATGATAGAAATGGGTGAGGGGTTCCTGCAGTCAAATCAGTTTGTGAGGTGCAAGACTAAACAAGCAAATAATATTCTAGAGGATATAGAATGTTTTCTTCCCAAAATGTGTGCTTGGGGGGGTTGTTTAGCTTTCACTTTGGTTTTGGAGCCCATTATTAAATTGTCTGCAAGGAAGACCCAGTGAAGGGTCCTAATTCAGAGGCTTTCCCAACGTTCATTGTTGTTGTGGAGTCACTAAGTTGTGTCCGACCCTTTGCAGCCCCGTGGACTGTAGCCCGCCGCACTCCTCTGTCCATGGAATTTCCCAGGCAAGAATACTGGAGTGAGTTGCCATTTCCTTCTTGTGGGGGATCTTCCTGACCCAGGGATTGAACCTGCATCTTCTGCCTTGACAGGCAGGTTGTTTACCACTGAGCCACCAGGGAAACCCTTCCTAATGTTTACATTTAGGTCTAAGTTTTTTTTTCTTTTAATAGGGGAGGGGAGCAGCAGCAAAACTATGGTGGTTATTAAATCCATAAACATCTTTTGGTAACAAGGGTTATATATTTTCTTGTGTTTCTGTGTTTAACTTTATTTTGAAACTTGCAACTTTTCTCTAAGTGTGAAATGGATAGTATGAAGAACTCCTTTATATCCAAATCTCCGTTTGTTAACATTTTACCGTATTTGTCATATTCTCATTCTTTGTGTTTACATTATTACTGTTATTATTCTTATATTTTTAATTAATGAAATATGAATTGTATAGTTCTTTAATGAACTATGGATTTATTTATTCACTACTCATGGAAACTCAGATTAGGCTGGAAGTTAATTCCACCCCCTCCCATTTTTACCTGTTGCGCTAAGGTCAGTTTTACTTTGCAAGTATGTGAAAGGTTGTTTTTAATCAAGGGGACCTTTTGATAAGCCTGTAGCTTACAGTCTAATTGAGGAAAGAATCTCAAAACTAGAAAGGCTTCAGTTCCGGGCCACACGGTTCTGAACATTTGGATTTGTGAGGGTCACGTGATGTGGTATGGGGGCCATCATGACCGTTTGCAGCCGGTTTGCAGCCCTCTTGGGCCCAGTCCCTTGAGGACTGGGTTGGCTATCGACTGAGGTGGGAGCCTCGGCCTGATCCTTCCTCCTTTCCTATCCTAGGACCTCTGTCTTTCCAGTGTCCTGTGATGACTTGTCACACTTTGAGAACGTACCTAGCGACACAGATGTTTTTTTAAACAACATCTAGTTTCAAGAGTGATTGCCTGTAACATACATTGGAGCTTCCATATATGGTTTTTTCCTGGCCATAAAATCAAAGCTCTCTTCCTCCTTCCGGTGGTTTAAGTAATCCAATTTGAGTATAAAGTAAGTTGTGCAAACGTTGTGCCACCTGGTTGGTGTGAGAGGACTCAAATCAGACTTATATAACCTCAACTGGAGACTTTCCAAAACCATATAAGGAAGCTGGCAGGTCACCTCTCCCTCGTAATGTCAACATTGAGCTCACAACGAAGCTGGGGCTTATATCCTCAAAGAAGGCGTGAGGAACAGCCACCAGACAGGCTTGGGAGGTGAAGACACCAGGCATTGGTTCAGGGCATGGGAGCAGCCCTCACAGTGGCCTCAGGACACGTGTATCATGCCTTCCAGCTGGGAGCCCCCACACCCACCGGGCCACATATGATGCCCCCATTGACATGTATGGTGAGTTCATACTAACTAGAAAAATGTCAGTACTGTTAGACCACGGGAACTGAATTTCTTTTTTAGTTTTTGAAAACATTTTGTTATGCAAAGTGTCAAAGGTACTCAAAAGAAGAGAGAATAATGGAGACAATTCCCATATACTCACGAAACAGATGCAACAGTAATCAAGATTTTGTCACATTTCTTTAAACTTCCCTTTTTGGGGGCCAAAAATATTTCATAACGAGTCTCAGATATTATAGCATTTCATCCCAAGCATACTTTTTCTTTAGACATTTTGTAAACACAGTGCCACTACCCACCTAACAGCATTATCCCAGGGACAAAATTTTGACATGTATCTTTTTTTTTTTTTTTTTCCACAAAGCTCCTGCAACTTGGTAACCATACAACATAAGAACCAAAATGCCTGTGCTAATTTCACTGACAACTTAAAAGAGGAGGGGAGGGGTCTTTGTTCTCAGTCCTGAACAAAATTATTCGGGGATGGGGCAGGTAAACAACGTATACTGTGGTTCTCTAGACTGTAGTCTTGGGCATTGAGCTCTGCCAGTTACTCCCCTGGTCATTTCACAGTATCATCCATGATTGATCGTCGTAACTTACAGGAATGTTTTTTTTAAACAATATTTTAATTGGAAAAAGCATCTGTCAGCTGTCAGGCTTCCAGCTTCCACTTTTGAGAAGCAGGATGTTGAATGTGAGTAATGACACAACAGGCCTATAAAATGCGGACTAACCCTCGGATGACTCATCCAGTGCGATGCAGTGTATTTGTCAAGGAGACTGAATCATATATGGGGGAAACCACTTCTCAAGCAGCCAGCTGGTTCTCAGGTCCACAAGAGCTGATCCATTTTTATCGGAAGCACTGTAGTAGCAATAATGCTAATATCCAGCACTTGGACTCTACAATGTAGAGGAAATGGCATCACCCGCCAGGTATGTGCTTACTGTTTACATGAACTTTATTTTCTTGTGGTTTCTCCTCTGCCTAACCTTCCTGGCGTCTGCTTTTAACATTTTTTAAGGGAGGGGGAATTATTCTGATTTTAAGTAACTAAAGTGTGTGTGTGTGTGTGTTTGTGTGTGCGTGCCCACGTGCAAGGACAGACAGGTAACCACTGTTCTTTTAATCGACACAGATCTCTTATCCACTCATCTCCCTTTCTGGAAACAAATTTCTCCTTGCATGTTCAGATAGAAATGGTGTTAACCCAAACCTTTTAGTAAGCCTTAAATGATACTGCCTAGGAAACAGCAGAGGTGGTATATACCTTTTAAGGCTGGGAGTAGGGTAGCTTAAAACAAACACACAGAAGAATAAAGAGAAGATGCACTAAGGAGGTAGTCTAATGATAAAACTATTGTATTTATTGTGTTGGATTTTTGTTTTTAATATTGTGCTTTTTCTTCTCCTCCAAGATGGATGACTTAGTGCCAGAAAGCTTGATTCCTCTACTAAGTGAATTCTTTTTTTGCAAATTAAAATTTGCTCATACTGAATTCATGCATTAACTTCTAGGTGGGAGAAAGAGTGGAGGAGATTGGTACCAACATTTAATTATAGCTTTCACATGATCTGAAGGATTGTTCTGCATAATTGGGAGGCTGTGTCGCCTGTCTGACCCTCTCTTCACTCACTAAATTTAAACAATGCCTGGCTAGTTAAGGCACATATCTTGTTTATTTGAGTGTATTAAACATTCCTATCTGTGTTGACAGTCCATTCAGCGTCTCCTCATATTTTATAAAAATACTTTTTGTATCCTACTTGTTGGGGACAGATGCTATGGTTAGTTTATAGCAGTACTATTTATACTTTTCTGGTCTGTCTGTCCAGAATGACTGGGTCAGGACCCGAAACACAACTGCCCACAAATTTGCCTAAGATTTAGTATTTGTAGAGCAGCCCTGTCTGTGGTGGTAAATTCTGTTATCACTTGGAGAGTGTTAAACAGATCTGGGGTTATCAAGCTGGAAAAAAAGGCAGTCTTTTTTTCTCTTCCCCTTTCTTGTAAAGCTTGTAATAATGACTTGTTTTCCTTGAGGTATGTGTACTTTAAACTGTCAGTAAATGTATTAGATTTACTTATCTTAATACACTCAGAAATTGGGATGATAAGGTGAACCAGCACGAAATGGGTCTGCTCCGTGTGTTTCTGTTTGTTTTATAGATTAGTTGTTGTTTAGTCATTCTGTTGTGTCCAACTCTTTTCGACCCCATGAACTGTAGCCTGCCAGGCTCCTCTGTCCATGAAATTCTCCAGGCAAGAATATTGGAGTGGGTTGACATTTCCTTCTCTAGGGGATCTTCCCAATCTAAGGATCGAACCTGTGTCTCCTTCATTGGTAGGGGTATTCTTTACCACTGAGCCACCAGGGAAGCCCTTTGTAGATTAAGGGGTACACTTTTTTTAGAATGGCCAGTTTGTTTCTGGAGACAGGACCATCTCCAAATTTTATTAAATTTGTCTTCTATAAATGAAAGCCACCTGTCAGGCTGTAACATGCTAATTATGGTGAGGACAATAATGAGGAAGAACAGTATTTGAAATATGTGGGGGTTTTGCTAAGAATTTTCCTGCCCACATCTGTACTGCTTATTTTTATGTGTATGTCTACACATGCATATATAGTGAATATTTAATAATAGCACTTGGTGATATTAAAAAATACTTCAGATTCAAAGTGAGAGTCCTTTTCATTCCTTCTCATTAACTTTTTTTTTTTAAGTTATGGAAGAAACTCTTCTTTAAAAATGTAGCTTGAGCTGAAGCCTGAGTTTTGCCATTTAATAGTGAGCAGGGTTGTCTCTCCAAGCCTTGGTGGGATGCTACACTCAGCCCAGAGCTCATTTTATCAAAAGTCTTCAGAAAAATAATGTGACTTAATGTGAATTAAGGGGAGATTAGCTAATTTGTCCTGATTTTGCTAAAATCTTAGACTTTGATATCTTTTTTCTTTTTCCCCCCTTGAGGCCTACAGAAAGTATTTCAGGCAACTGTATGAAAACATTTACAGTTCTTGATTTATTAGTGTTTTTCTATGTCTGTGAAAAGGTCTTGTTCTCCTGTGACTGGTGCAGTTGAGACTAACTCAGGTCTTGTCCATGTTATTTCAAGGCAGCGTAGACTTCTTTTGACGTCAGTTACTTTTTACCCTCATGGCATATTGATCTCTACCATCCGTGGTGATAGTCATCGCTACAGGTTCTGGCAGCTCTTGGGAGCCCCTGGGATGTTAAGCCCCATGAGCCACAGTTCAAAGTGGCCACCTGGTTTTCAGATGCCTTCTCTCCCTTTTGAGGGAGGGGGGATACAGAGCACAGTTGGTACCTAGGGTCTCCCATCATTCAACGTGGAAGCGATTAATAGATATTGAATGAGATGCCGCCCTTGTTCGGAGCTCTGTGCTGGGTGATGTTAAATTTTAAAAGGCTGTGATCTGGGCCCAGCCCCATCCTTGCTTTCATTCCCTCTTCAGTGGAGATCCGTCATTACAGGCAACAGTTTCCTCCTGGGCTTATTAAGAGTCCATATTCCAGAGCCACTAATTGTTCTGTATAGAAGCAACTTTTAGCTCTTCCCTTCTGATTCTTATGAATCTATCTTTTCTTGGATGGCTCTCATATCAGAGAAAGAACTGCCCTACTGAAAAATTCATTTGATAGTTTTGGTGGCTGTGTTTTCTGAGCCAAGTAGATCGGTAGCCTTGGACAAAGAATTTTTTTCCCCCTTCTTCCTTGAGGGGAGTGGCAGTCAAGGAAAGTGAATTCTCAAAGTTTATAGTATCATGGATGTTCAAGTGACACTGATTAGTAAACAGCAGGGGCAATCTTTCCCAATCTTTGAGTTTTAAAAACCCCTCCCCTTTTTCAGTTCAGTTCAGTTCAGTCGTTCAGCCGTGTCCGACTCTTTGCAACCCCCTGAATCGCAGCACGCCAGGCCTCCCTGTCCATCACCAACTCCCGGAGTTCACTCAGACTCAGGTCCATCGAGTCAGTGATGTCATCCAGCCATCTTGTCCTCTGTTGGCCCCTTTTCCTCCTGCCCCCCAATCCCTTCCAGCATCAGAGTCTTTTCCAATGAGTCAACTCTTCACATGAGGTGGCCAAAGTACTGGAGTTTCAGCCTTAGCATCATTCCTTCCAAAGAAATTCCAGGGCTGATCTCCTTCAGAATGGACTGGTTGGATCTCCTTGCAGTCCAAGGGACTCTCAAGAGTCTTCTCCAACACCACAGTTCAAAAGCATCAATCCTTCGGCGCTGAGCTTTCTTCACAGTCCAACTCTCACATCCATACATGACCTCTGGAAAAACCATAGCCTTGACTAGATGGAGCATCTATTAAAATTATATTCTAATGACTCAAAGCTATAATGAGCTCAGTAACCATTTAAAAATACTATAGATTATCTATCAAATTAAAATCCTTATTTGTATTTAGAAAGACTTGTTTAGTGAGCCTACAGTCTGCTCTTGCGGTGCTTGGTGAATGATTTATGGATGTCGGGTTATAACTGTGGCCCCAGGGGAAGGCTGGATCTGCCTGTTGTCCATTTCCTGTTGTCCTTTGCTCACTGTTCTGCTGTTACACTGTCCTCCCCACATCCGGGGTTTATGGCCACTCTGCCCTCACAGTGGGTGGGATTACTAGCTGCTGCTGCTGGTGCTAAGTCGCTTCAGTCATGTCCAACTCTGTGCGACCCCATAGACGGCAGCCCACCAGGCTTCCCCGTCTCTGGGATTCTCCAGGCAGGAACACTGGAGTGGGTTGCCGTTTCCTTCTCCAATGCATGAAAGTGAAAAGTGAAAGTGAAGTCGCTCAGTCGTGTCTGACTCTTTGCGAACCCATGGACTGCAGCCTACTAGGCTCTTCTGTCCATGGGATTTTCCAGGCAAGAGTACTGAAGTGGGGTGCCATCGCCTTCTCTGGGATTACTAGCACTTGTAGATAAATCTTGTATCGTTTATCTGGAAATACCAACTTTTCTGTGTGGCTCAGAAAAGCCAGAGACAAATACAGAACAGGCTTATGGCATCAACCCTGCTCTTAAGGACATGTGAATGGGGTGGATGACCACTCTTATCAGACCAGCATGGACTCTTAATAATCCTGAGCATTCTTCCAGGTATAAGTTTGCTGATAGCCTGTTTGCCTTGTCATCTATGCCCAGATTGACTTAGGATAGAGAAGGGACAGTTACAGAAGCTATGCCCATTCGTAATTGGATTCTAAATCACCAGAATTTTTTTTTTTAATTAATTTTTTTTTTTTTAATATTTGTGTTGTTTGGCCACACCATGCAGCAGATGGGGGTCTTAGTTCCCCAACCAGGGATCAAACCCATGCCCCCTGCATTGGCGGCACAGAGTCTTAACTACTGAACTGCCAGGGAAATCCTCCAGCATTTCTTCATGGCTAATGATCACCAAAGAGCAAGCACATGCCTTGGCACCTGGATGGCACTTCAGCCCTCAGAGAAAGCTCCTGGCCCGCAGGACAGGCTGCCTTCCTTATGCACATTCTGAGCGAAGCCCGGGGAGTTCTCTGCATTATCTTCACAGAGCTCTTTGCAGAGAACCACAGCAAGATACTCTCTCTTTCCAGATTTCAGCCCCAAAGATGACTGTTCATTTTTAGTGTTAATTCATAGAATTGTAAAGATACTCAGATTGGAGATGTCCAAGTTGGATTTGGCTGTTTTGTGTCTTTCTTTTAAACACTCATTCCTTGTGCCCATCCCGTGGAAGAGATGGGGTGCCTGCCATTGCTCTGGCCCCACAGGGCCTGCTGTTTGACTGGGCCTCTTGAATTCCATCAAATGGAGCGCAGACAGCATGTGTCATAGAGGCTGCTTGGGAAGGGTGAGGAGCAAAATTAGTGTCTGTGGGTGGGCATGTGTTCTCATCACATTGCCAAAGAACTGCAGTGTGCAAAATCTGGCAGGAGCTCATTCCAAAGAAAAATAAAACAGCCCCTCTTTCTGCTTTGAAAAATATTTAAAAAAACATCACTAGCCCCCATGTTAAAGAAATGGAATCGTTAAAAATGCATCTGTGCGTGTGTATGTAGGTTTTAAATAATTTGAAAAACTGAGGTTGGAATAGAAGAAATAAAAAGGTACTCATCATAAGAAATAGTTTTTAGGGATTCTGTCGCTCATTTGGTAAACACGACAAGCTTTCTATTAGAACATAATTGGCCAAGGATTAGGGGAATTCATTAAGAGTTACCAACTAGGGGAAAGCCTGCTATGCTTAACTTCCGTTCTTCTTTGAGAGGATTTTGAAAGAAAAGCTATTTTTTGACTCAGGGAAGCCAATTACGAAGGAAATGTTTGTGTTTTTCATGTATGCAATTTGCCTTGTATCCCAAGGAACAAAAGGGTATGCAACACTTAAATTCATATTTGAAACACAAGATCTCCCTTTGATAGTTACCATGAGAAGGTCTGACCCTTTGTTAATCTCTCCTCATGGTACAGAAGAATATTTCTTAGATTAAAAGCATGCTTATAATATGTGTAGTTTGCACAACGGATATATACTACTTTCATAATTAGGAGAGAGTTTGTAGGGGTTTTTTAAACAGTGGTAATGTGAGGACAACAGAAATGTTCTTTAGCCAAAACCCCAAATTTATGAATTTCAGGTCATTTTTGAGTATACCTACTTCAAGAGCCCCCTTTTTATTTCTCAAGCTAAATGACTTTCTGTGTGTGGAAGGGGCAAAAAAAACATAAAATTTACCATCTAAACCATTTTTAAGTGTCCAGTGTGTTCATGTTACTGTATGTACATTATTGTACAGCACATCTCTGAAACCTTTGCATCTTGAAACACTGAAACTGTAACCATTAAACAACTCCCATATCCCCCTACCCCAGCTCTTCACAGCCTCCATTCTGTTTTCTGTTTCTCTGAGTTTCACTACTTTACTGGAGTTTAAAAGTGGAATCATGCAGTATTTGTCTCTTTGTAACTGACTTATTTCACTTAGCATAATATCCTCAGAGTTCATCCATGTTGTAACATATGATGGGATTTCTTCCCTTTTTAAAGCTGAAAAATATTCTGCTGAATGTGTTTTCTTTACCCATTATCCCCTGATAAACATTGAGGTAGTTCCCACCTCTTGGCTATTGTGAATAATGCTTCAGTGAACATGGATGTGAAATTAATTGCCCTTTGAAATAGGATTTGACTTTCAATAAATGTGAGGGCTAATTCCTTGTGTACAAGCACAAGAAAAGGTATCATCATGTCCAATCACCCTTTTCAGTTTGCTCAAGAGCTCCCATATCCTGAGTTTCTCACTGTGGGAAATGGCTTGATATGGAGCAGTTTTCAGTCCCAGATGGGGTATTTATGCTTCCGTCAGGGATCATGACATCCCTAGGGATGAGCTTAGTCCTGGGCGGTGGCTGAAACACGCTGGTGAATGAGCTGGACTCTGGGTAGTTCTTCTTGATGAGACGTTAGGACAGGAGCCCTTTCATCCTCTCTCCTGATACTAGACGACAGCCTGCAGCATGGCTTCATGGTGTTGTGATTGCATCTGTTGGGCCACCCAGACTGCCACCTTACCTGTAAAGCTCTCTGCTGGGAGAAGTTGGCCCTGGCTGCTGGGTTGACTTGCCTTGGGCAGTAGTTTTTAGGTACTGCTGAATGCGTGACCAAGAGCTTGGTTGGGCTCCCTGGAGTAAGTGTGTTGGTGATAGCCAGGAAGAAAGTCCAAGTTCAGCAGCTTATTAGCCTCCAAAGCTCTCATTTTCTGTGAAGATCCTAAGTCTTACAATCAAATGGCTGTCAGTCTTCCTCATTAGCCCTAGTGTTTCTTGGAAGTTCTTTCTGAATTCAAACTAGAATACTCTCCTACAAATGAAACCGTATTTTAAGGAGATGGTGTTAAACTGTGGACCATCTTGGTAGGTAGTTGGCCTACACATTCTCCTTACCTCCCAATTCTTTTTATGGCAGGAAAGAAACTTCACGGAAGCACATGTACCAAAAGCATGGCTCTGTTTTATAATATCTCAGAAGGAAATTGCCCTCATAGATCAAATCCTGTCCCTCTGTGTGTAAGTCAAGGACTAGCCAAGGGTGGCTACTGCATGATGACCCTGTGAGCCTTGCCTGGTTTCTGCCTTTCTAATTAATTGCTGCCATTGCCATTGTAAAAGAAAAAAACGGTGACACTTGTTTACATTCCTAAAGCATTGGTACTGTTACGGTTGTCACACTGCATTGAAACCAGTCCTTGGGAGTCCAGATCACTTAAGTGCTTTCTGTTTGGTTTGTCTGCTTGCTTGCTGCTGCTGCGTAGCTGCTCAGTTACATCTGAATCTTTGCGACCCCATGGACTGTAGCCCAACAGGCTTCTCCGTCCATGGAGATTCTCCAGGCAAGAATACTGGAGCAGGGGCTTCCCTGGTGGCTCAGATGGTAGAAAGTACTGGGGTGGGTTGCGATGCCCTCCCCCAGGTTATCTTCCCAACCCAGGGATCGAACCCAGGTCTCCCTCATTGCAGGCGGATTCTTTACCCTCTGAGCCATCAGGGAAGCTTGGTGTAAAGATTCCTCAACCTTATTAGCAGGTGACTGTCAGGCTGCTCTGTTTTGAGCTATTCAAGTAGTGCCAAAGTCCAAGGCTCCAAAAGGAGGCCTGCCTCTGGAGTTTAGGAGTTTGTCCTCGCTTGTCCTGTCTCCCCTGCCCCACACCCAGGTAGGAAAACTCTTGGCAAAACCCAGCCAGAGCCAAGTAGAACTGGCTGTTTCCACCCAAGGAGGGAAAGAGGTGTCTGTTAAGGAGACTGTCAGTGAGTAGTGAAAACCATTTGGGAATGGGTCTGTGATTCAAGTATTTTAGGAATTGATTAGGCTTTCAAGCACTGACTTGGGAATCCTGCTGCTCACCATTTTATGTTGTTCTGTGGGGAAAATACGTTTTCTAGTTTCAAACAGCTAATTTACAAGAAAACTTTTGGGCCGGAACTCATTTGTGACATTGAAGCAGCCGGGCCCCAATGTGAAATGTGAAGTACACAGTGTTTGTCAGAGGTCTACAAGTAAATGTCTCGCTCTATCTTTAAGCTATGCAGTTGCTTCATTACCTTTTCTTAACATTGTCCCCCTTTCTCTCTGAAAGTAGAAAAATTTGTACCGGAGCAACTGTCTTGGGTCAAACGATAAAGCCTGTAGGAAGAACCATTTGGGAAAAGAGAGGCAGATCCCTCTTCTCTTCCTTGCCTGAATTGGCTCCATAAGTATGTTTTGGAGATTTTCCTCCATGTGGCTAAGGAAAATCTCACATCCATGGATGTGTAAACCCAGCTAGATGGCTAGATTTCGCCTGTTTTGTTCGAAGATCTTATTTTGTGTGTGCTTAGTTGCTCAGTTGTGTCTGACTCTTTTCAACCACATGGACGGTAGCCCGCCAGGCTCCTCTGCTCATGGGGATTCTCCAGGCAAGAATACTGGAGTGGGTTGCCATGCCCTCCTCCAGGGGATCTTCCCAACCCAGGGATCGAACCCAGGTGTCCTGAACTGCAGGTGGATTCTTTACCATCTGAGCCACCAGGGAAACCCAAAGATCTTATTAAACTTATTAAAACTCAATTTTCATCATTTTCTTGCTTTTTTGTAGTACTTCAATAAACCAGGTTTGTTCCTGGGAACTTTATAATTGCATAATATCACTTGCAGTGAGAAAACATATCTGTTCATCTGTCATGGTTTCAGATCTTTGTGGTTTCAGACTTTTTCTTCACTTTGAAAGATGTTTTCAGTTGCATTTTACTGCTGAAAGTTTTCTGATACGCTTTTGTAGAATATTTCCTAACCCCTCTGACATGACTTTACAGCCATGTATTTTTTGTTTGTTTGTTTTGCTTTTTAAAGACACACTTTATTTTTATTTTTAAACACTTCATTTTGTTTATTTATTTATTTTGTGGCCACACCTGTTGACATGTGGGATCTTAATTCCCTGACCAGCAATCAGGAACCCGAGCCCCCCCACCCCCAGGTGGAAGCGTAGGGTCTTAACTACTGGACTACCAGGGAAGTCCTCGGCTGTGTGTTTTTTTTTAATGCAAAGTTAAAAAGAGGCCAAAGATGAAAAGGGACCTTCAAAGGTCATGGGGCCCCTCCCCCTCATTTTATAACAATACATGAGAAATTGGGACTCGGTGGTAGAATCTGAACGGTCTCAGCCAGGAGGGAAAAGAGGTCATTTTTGTTTAGGGCACTAGTTACGCCATGTAGATCCCAAAACAAGAATTGCCTCTGTTGGTGAGAAACTGCCAAACCAAGGAGGACTTCACAGTCCTGCCCACCAGCTCTGCCCTTTCTGCACGTGGCCATGCTATTAGTGATACCTCTTGTTTTCTCTTTGATGTTTTTAACGGTCAATTGTGTATTTTAAGAGACCCATGAGAAAAACTTCTCTTAAATACTCTAGACAACCTAGCTGAGATACGAGACCTGTGCCATAATTCTGGACCTCTTTAAAACAAAGCGTAAGAGGTCTGGGGTAGGGATTGTTTAGTGATTGGATCTTAGTCCTTTATCTGTCCCTAATGCCAGTAACCTTAAACTAGTCCCTTCTCCAGTCTGGACTTTAATTTTTCCATCTAAGTGAGGGATCTGAAACAGATGGTTTCAATGATTCTTTCTTGCTTTAAAGGTGTGTAACTAACTCGTGTGGCTCTTGACTAGTGATAATTGAAGACCTGAACTGCCCCTGCAGGCCCACCTCTACACATCTGGAAATGGAAGGGATCTAGAATTCTTTAGGGAGAACAAATGCTTCACTTGTGCTTTTGTTTATTCGGTTTTTCATCTCTGATGAGGGAGGTGGCAGAATTCTAGGAGAAAAGGAGTTAAATGAATTGGTAATTCTTGCCTCCTGAAACGGTGTCCATGTTCAATGAATCATAATCCAATCTGCCTGTCACTAACAGAACATGCTGATTTTCTTCCCTGTGGGTTAAATTATCACCCCCTTTTGAAAACAGGTCTTATTAAGGGCTGACTTGTAAGAGATTTTGTAGGTTTAGAATTTCGTACTACCATAGGTTGATAAAGTAGTTTCCTAACCTTTTGGCCAGGGTTCCCAGGTGACTCAGTGGGTAAGGAATCTGCCACAGTGCAGGAGACACAAGACACGCAGGTTTGATCACTGGGTCTGGAATATCCCCCAGAGAAGGGCATGGCAACCCGCTCCAGTATTCTTGTCTGGAGAATCCCGTGGACAGAGGAGCCTGGCGGGCTACAGTCTATAGGGTTGAAAGAGGACACGACTGAGCACAACCTTTTGGCCATGGTTTGCTTTGGAGTGGGGCTTCCCTGGTGGCTCAGATGGTAAAGCGTCTGCCAGCAATGCGGGAGACCCGGGTTCGATTCCTGGGTCGGGAAGGTCCCCTGGAGAAGGAAATGGCAATCCACTCCAGCACTCTTGCCTGGAAAATCCCATGGACGGAGGAGCCTGATAGGCTACAGTCCATGGGGTCACAAAGAGTCAGACACGACAGAGCGACAGTGGTAGGTGGCAGGTGAAAAAACAGGAAATGTGTCCTGGATAGCGTGAGGAGAAGTAACCAGATTTTTCATTACCATTGTCAGCATCTTCTACGTTTAGTGTTGATCACCATCTAGAATGAAGTGTTAGTCGCTCAGTCATGTCCGACTCTTTGCAACCCCATGGACTGTAGCCTGATAAGCTCCTCTGTCCGTGGGATAGAACACTATAAATTTTCTCTCTCTCCTATGTCTTCAAGTGTTCAGAAAAGTTGCAAGAAGTATACAGTCAATACTACAGCCTACAACCAGCATTTTACTGTTACTTCTTTATCACAACATAATCTGTCCATCCATCCCTCCTCCCTCCCTTGGTCCATCCAAGATGCCGTGTTATTTTTTATGCATTTCAAAGTAAGTTGCCGATATTGTGAGCTTTCTAACTGTTTCAGCATGCGGTCATTAAGCTCTCTCTTCCTTTTTGTTTTCTCTAATTTGTTGAGAAAGAAAGCGAAGATTTTTGAGAAAGTCAGGCACGGAAGTTCAAGGGCTACAATTTAAAGACCTGAATTGGAGATTATTAACTTGAAACAACTCCCTTTGCCATTTGTGTTTTGAAGCACCAATTTTTCTATTACATGTGTACTTTAATGTGGTGAGAGTTAATTTTGTTTAGTAACCTAACATTTCCATTAGCTGGCCTTTGGGGGTTTAAATGTGGATCGTAAATACCATTTTTGGAAGGGTGTGTAAAACAGAGGGAAAGTCAAAGAAAATTATTGCTTTCGGAGAAAAAAGTAGGAGAAGAAAGGGTTCTTCAGCAGCGGGTCATTTTGTTTGTTTCAAGTTGGTAATCCTTTGATCTTGATTAATTATGAACTCCACTGAACTCCAGGCTCAGTGAAGCAGCAGACAATAAAAGCAAAATCATAAACCTAGATTCAGACTTTGGCCTCTTGCCTGCCAGAACTCTCTCCCCACTTAGCACTGTGTAATCACCCTGAAACTCACCCTTTAGGACAGAACCATTTTAGTCTGTAAGTAGAGTCATTCTATTCTGGTTTGAATAAAATAAATTTCATTTTTTAAAGTGGTGTATTCATGTCAGAATTGTTCATGTTTTAACGATTTTTGAGAATAACTCAGAAATCACCATTGATTGCCTTGAATGTTAATGAACTGTTGTGATAAAATTTTACTCTAATTTCCTAAAATGTTTTAGGTGGTCTTAAAATATCCATGTTAGCCATGTTAGAGAATCTGTGTATAAGCCTATGATAGAATTAACATTAAAATAGGGACTTTGGGAAGGTCATGGACACACTGCTATATTTAAAATGGATAACCAATAAGGATCTCCTGGATAGCACATAGAACTCTGCTCAATGTTATGTGCCAGCCTAGATAGGAGGTGGTTTGGGGGGAAATGGATGCATGTAGATGTATGGCCGACTCCCTTTTCTGTGAAACTACCACAGCATTGTTAATTGGCTAGTTAGTTGCTCAGTCGTGTCTGACTCTTTGCAACCCAATGAACTGTAGCCTGCCAGGATCCTGTGTCCATGGAATTCTCCAGGCAGGAATACTGGAGTGGGTAGCCATTACCTTCTTCAGGGGATCTTCCCTACCCAGGGACTGAACCCAAGTCTCCTGCATTTGCAGGCAGATTCTTTACTGTCTGAGCCACCAAGGAATCAGCTATATCTCAATACAAAATAAAAAGTTTAAAATTTGGGGAAAAAATAAGACAATCATTAGATCTACCTATTAAAAAAGCAAAACACAACTACATTGATATAATAATTATATATTATATATATATATTGAAATAACAAGATTGTTATTTCAATAACTGTCTACAGCCTATGTGGTTCCTGAATGTACCCAGAATGAGAAAAGGAATGAGAAGTCTAGGCAGATTGGGGACACATTCAGGTGGGTCTGACAGCCTTGCCTGGTGAAGGAGACTTGCTTTGAAAGAGCTTAAATCAGAATTATCCCCCTCATGCTAGTATAATTGTATTTTGCAATGTGACATCCCAGAGAATTGTTTGATGCTGGGTTTTTAAAAAGTCTTTACTAAAAAATTTTTAACTTTTTTGAATTCAGTGGAATTGTACATTAAAAAAAAAAAAAAGCTTTAGTTGTGTTATATTTACTTCCAATTCTAAAAATTTTTGTTGGTGGAGGAGGGTAGTATGAGTTACTTTCCTAGAGCCAGTATTTTAAAATCAAAAATAATTTAAAATCCATCCCAGGGACTTCTCTGGCAATCTAGTGGTTAATACTTCGCCTTTCAGGACAGGGGATGTGGGATCAATCCCTGGTCAGTGTATTAAGATCCCAAAAAAACAAAACATAAAAACAGAAGCAATATTGTAACAAATTCAATAAAGACTTAGGGAAAAAAAAAAGAATGGTCCACATTAACAAAGAAAAAGTCTTAGAAAACAATAAAATGCATCCAGAGCAGCAGGTATTACCTGCAGTGTGAGAAACGCTGGGCTGGAAGAAGCACAAGCTGGAATCCAGAGTGCCGGAAGAAATATCAATAACCTCAGATATGCAGATGACACCACCCTTATGGCAGAAAGTGAAGAGGAACTAAAAAGCCTCTTGATGAGAGTGAAAGAGGAGAGTAAAAAAGTTGGCTTGAAGCTCAACATTCAGAAAACGAAGATCACGGCATCTGGTCCCATCACTTCATGGGAAGTAGATGGGGAAACAGTGGAAACAGTGTCAGACTTTATTTTTTGAGGCTCCAGAATCACTGCAGATGGTGATTGCAGCCATGAAATTAAAAGACACTCCTTGGAAGGAAAGTTATGACCAACCTAGATAGCATATTCAAAAGCAGAGACATTACTTTGCCAACAAAGGTCCATCTGGTCAAGGCTATGGTTTTTCCAGTGCTCATGTATGGATGCGAGAGTTGAACTGTGAAGAAGGCTGAGCACCGAAGAATTGATGCTTTTGAACTGTGGTGTTGGAGAAGACTCTTGAGAGTCCCTTGGACTGCAAGGAAATCCAACCAGTCCACTCTAAAGCAGATTAGCCCTGGGTGTTCTTTGGAAGGAATGATGCTAAAGCTGAAACTCCAGTACTTTGGCCACCTCATGTGAAGAGTTGACTCATTGGAAAAGCCTCTGATGCTGGGAGGGATTGGGTGCAGGGGGAAAGGGGACGACAGGATGAGATGGCTGGATGGCATCACCAACTCGATGGACGTGAGTCTCAGTGAACTCTGGGAGTTGGTGATGGACAGGGAGGCCTGGCGTACTGCGATTCATGGGGTCACAAAGATTCGGACACTACTGAGCGACTGAATTGAATTGAGATACTTGAAGGGATTCCCTTGTGGCACTCGTGGTGAAGAAACTGCCTCCCAATGCAGCAGACGTAAGAGGATTTGATCCCTGGGTTGGGAAGATCCCTTGAGGAGGGCATGACAACCCACTCCAGTATTCCAGTATTCTTGCCTGGAGAATCCATGGACTGAGGAGCCTGACAGGCCACAGTCCATGGGGTCGCAGAGTCAGACACAACTGAAGAGACTTAGCATGCATGCATAGATCCTTGACAGATAAGGATACAGAGGTCCCAGTGGTCGGTCAAGCAGATAATCCACCTAGGATCTATGGGGTACCAGAAGTCTCTAACCCTGGACCTGCAAGGGTGGGGAAATTAGGATTTCTTCTACTAGTAGAGATTAGAGCAAGCCATTTTCAAATTTCAAGAAAAAATGATTACTTTCTTCATTGATTGTTCATTTCTGATGATGAACGACCACTCCTGTCCTGCCCCATCTTCTCCAGACTTGACCTCAGCCAGGACTGTCTTCTAGCAGGGAGCATGACTCACCTCAAGAGGTAGTCACTCAGGAAAGTTATATTGACACAGGGAGAGATGCCAAAGAGCCATTAAAAAATCTGTCTTGGACACAACTCCTAAAATTGCCTTTTGGGTGCTAAGATTTACTTCAGCCAGCGCTTCATTGCCCAGGTTTGAAACTGCCCAGTGTTATGGTTTTACGTTGTACATTAACAGCATAACAGCCCTAATGCCTTTATCTTTATTGTGCCCCAGTTAGAAGTGGTCTGTCATTATGGATATTATAGAGTTAGTATTCTTGTGGTTTCTGAATTTAAATGTAGGCAGGAAAGGTTTTTTGGCTGAAGAAAAAAAAAAGAACTATAGCTCCATCCTTAAGGCATTGGATATGTTAAATAAGTAAAATCAAAAGGTTTGGGTAAGATTTTTCCAAAAGAAAAAAAAAGTCAAGAGCCACAGAAATAGAATCTAGCTGAATCACTCTTTCTCTGTGGAGGCTGTACGCATCCTCAAACTGCAGGTGATAAAAGCTTAGAGGTTAAATTTTAAATTGTGTTTTAAAGACAGTACAGTGGAGTGATTCTGATACTACTTTGTAAATCTTGCTGAGAAGGAAGCCCCAAAACCAGTGTTTTATGAGGTCACCTCCAGCACACCTGGGCACTGCCGTGTGCATCATCACCTCCCATTCACAGTGTGGAAAGGTTTGCCCTTGAAATTGGCGGTGTTACTGAGGCGAGGGAATGGGGGCCACCAGAAGCTCTAGCTTGCTTCAGCCAGCTGTAAGTGTTTCTAGCTCATCAGAGTGCTCCATGGTCAGTGTTTCCAGGCCTCAGGGATGTCAGAGGACCCCTAATTGTCTCTGGAATTTCCTCAACTATTTCTTCCCAGGCCTCTTAAGCCTCTGTCAAGATCATATGTTTAACTTCTAGCCCTGATCTTTGTTCCTTTGTGTCTTGGCTTCGTTTCCTTTTCTTGGCCATGATGGATCATGTGAGCAGCAGCTACCCTCTACTGGGGGCAGCCGGCAGAGTCCATGCCTGTGGACATCCTCTGGGTGTGTGTTTCAGCCTCACATGTCAGGGATGTTCGGTGCATGTATTTCTCTGGCTCTCGTGGCCTGAAAGTGTCAGGTAGCACTTGGAGACTGGAAAACACATCTCTTCATAGTACATTGTAACGTAAAGGAGAAAATTGCAGATAATATTGTAAGCAAAGGCATTGGCATTTACTTTGAATCACTGAAACACTAGTATTAAAATTTCAGTAGGAAAGTAAAATACTAGAGGCCCATGTGAAATAAAGTTCAGCTTGCTCAGATTGGTTCTAAAGAATAATTTATAAATTATTAAATTTAAGAATCATTCCTATTTCAAGTGTCAATTGTGTGGCAATGCCTTTTATAATAATAGAGAAAATGACCCCTTATATGTGCACTAGAAAAAAGTGTGTGGGTGAGGAGGTCTATTTATATGCTTCAGGGTAGCTAGGTAGCAAGAACAACAAAGATGCTGACTTACATGGGGCACGTGAGGGTGAGAAGGGGCACGCCCATACCTCCCCCTCAGTGTCAGGGTGGAACTTGGACAGGAGGGCTCCAGTGGCCTTGCGGGACAGCAGAACTCACTGCGTATGATGCAAGATTAATGTAGGGATTCCTAGGGAATTCCTTGGCAGTCCAGTGGTTAGGAGGGGCTTCCCTGGTAGCTCAGCTGGTAAAGAATCTGCCTGCAATGCAGGAGATCCCAGTTCGAGCTCTAGGTCAGGAAGATCCACTGGAGAAGGGATAGGCTACCCACTCCAGTATTCTTGAGCTTCCCTGGTGGCTCAGCTGGTAAAGAATCCACCTGCAACACAGGAGACCAGGGTTTGATCCCTGAGTTGGGAAGATCCCCTGGAGAAGGAAAAGGCTCCCCACTCCAGTATTCTGGCCTGGAGAATGCCATGGACTGTATAGTCCATGGGGTCACGAAGAGTCGGACACGACTCTTCCACTTTCACTTCCAGTGGTTGGGACGCCGTGTTTTCGCTGCCACGCCCTGGAGTTCAAATCCCTCATGGGGGAACTAAGATCCTGCAAGCCGCCTGCCAAAAAATAAAGTGGGAATCCCTAAAATATTTTCTAATTATCTTCACTCCCCAGATTCTGAGCCCAGCACTAGTAAAGGAGGAAAACCTATTCACACTCCACAGTATAAGCAGGAACCTCTCGCTTTCAGCTTAATTAATTCCTGGATGAAGGTTATATCCCCTTGTCGTTGCAAGGCAAGCACCCACCACCACCACCTTCCAGGTATCATATTATATATTGGGGTTCCATTCTGAAAACTCATTACATGCCATTTTAAAAATACATAAATGGATCACAAAGATAAAAGGTAGAAAAGCACTGCTATAATCTTCTGGGGATTAGATAAGATGAGCTACAACGTCTCAGAAATGCAGGGACACAACGAAGATTGGATGAAGAGCCTGCTTTCTTCTCTGGGTAAATCTGATGCCCTGGCAGAGGGCCCTGGCGTCATCCAAAAGTACAGTGTTGGTACCTGTTGGAGGTACAAGGATTGTTTTACTAGCAAATAATGGGGTAGGGCGGTTTCCAAGACAACTCCATCAAGTGTACCTCATGGCTGATTTCATGGGTGTTAAGTAACTGAGGAAGCCTTTTTCTTCAGTGATCTTAGCTCATGTTTTAGCTCCCCCAACTCTAATTTCACGTAAACCAATCCTCTTCCTTAATGTTCAGAAAAGTCCTCTGCTGCTTAGTGGCTGCTCATTAGTATTTAAGAGGAGAGCTGGTGCCTTCACCAGAAATGGCTCCTGCAGGTCTTACATCTGTAGCTGCTTTTCTTATCACTGTTGCCTGTAATGGCCTAACAATACAAATTTAGACAGTAAGCAGGCACCCAGTCCCAATACTTCATGGCAAATAGATGGAGAAACAGTGGAAACAGTGGCTGACTTTATTTTGGGGGGCTCCAAAATCACTGTAGATGGTGACTGCAGCCATGAAATGAAAAGACGCTTGCTCCTTGGAAGAAAAGTCATGACCAACCTAGACAGCATATTCAAAAGCAGAGACATTACTTGCCAACAAAGGTCCATCTAGTCAAGGCTATGGTTTTTCCAGTAGTCATGTATGGATGTGAGTTGGACTGTGAAGAAAGCTGAGCACCGAAGAATTGATGCTTTTGAACTGTGGTGTTGGAGAAGACTCTTGAGAGTCCCTTGGACTGCAAGGAGATCCAACCAGTCCATCCTAAAGGAAATCAGTCCTGAATGTTCATTGGAAGAACTGATGTTGAAGCTGAAACTCCAATACTTTGGCCACCTGATGTGAAGAACTTATTTGAAAAGACCCTGATGCTGGGAAAGATTGAAGACGAGTGGAAAAGGGGACAGCAGAGGATGAGATGGTTGGATGGTATCACCAGCTTATTGGACATGAGTTTGGGTAAACTCTGGGAGTTGGTGATGGACAGGGAGGCCTGGTGTGCTGCAGTCCATGGGGTCACAAAGAGTCGGACATGAGTGAGCAACTAAACTGAACTGAAGCAGGCGAGCACGTGTTCTACCTCCAGGGGTTTGAATAGAGCTGAAAAACCACATTATCACCATGCATAAAACTCCGTTATGTACAGCTTTCCTTGCCTGTAAAGTATGGATTATATACATTTCTAAAACCAGCACAGTACTTTAAAAAAAATTCTTAAGTAGTTGATACTTAATAGAACTCAAGAAACCACCACCCACTTAAATAGAATATGAACCATACCTTTGGCTCCTTAGCTCATTTGATCCTGCTGACATAGTCTGTTGATTCTTTTTAAAAAGATGACAAGATATATATTTTATGCACCTATATTTTATACATATACCTAATACTTTATATATATACACAATTTGGTGAACTCAGAGCTTTTCTAAATCTATAAGCACAAGGAAGACTGGAGGTTGGTATGGTTGGGGGGCTGATTGCAATGAAGAGTGCCCGCCGCACCCGCCCCAACCCATCCACCACCCACCCCCCGCCCCGCCCAGGACCTGGTGTTATATTTGGCTCAGCGGGCGGCTAGGGGTTGTGCTGGGGCCAAGAGGGAGCCTGAGAGGCGCGATCCTTGCTAATCCCTCTCAAGGTCTGGTGAAGTGGAGAAGGATGGGAAAGAGGGCCAGGAGGAAGTGAATGTATGTTTAGCATAATGGAGAGATAAAGGAGCCCTGTAATCAGATAAGAGCGGGCTAAGGAGGGGGGCGGGGAGTATTTATGGAGGATGTAAAAGTTCCAGGCTCCATCTCTGAAGACGATCGGGGCGGGGTCAGAGCAGAGGGCCAGTTCCCAGATGGCAGATGGAATGATTCTCTACAGGTGTGCCTGAAATAAAGGCTCGAACCTGTTCTTCATAAAGCTGCCTTGCATTATTGCATTAATAATTGCTGGAGGTCCATTTGGGGTCCTCCTGTTGTCCAAGGTCTGACAACTTCCCTGTCACTCTGTTTGTTCTCTGACAGCTGAAAAAGGCAGGCAGTCAGAAAACCCAGTCCTTTGTGGTTAGGAAGGCTGATCTTTTTTTTTTTGAGAGAATATACTTTTATTCTGTTTTTGTTTGTTTGTTGTGTTTTTGGCCACACAGCTCGGTGATATTAGTTCCCCGACCAGGGATTGAACCCCGGCCCTCAGCAGTGAAAATGCAAACTCCTAACCACTGGACTGCCAGGGAATTCCCAGGAGGATGGTTTTTAAAGGGTGTGTGTGTGTGCACGGGCGCACGCAACCCCATGGACTGTAAAGTGTGTGTGTGTGTGTGTGTGTGTGCGCGCGCGCGCACACACGCGCGCGCGTGCAACCCCGTGGACTGTAGCCTGCCAGGCTCCTCTGTCCATTCTCCAGGCAAGAATACTGGAGTGGATTTGCATTTCCTTCTCCATTAAAGGACCTGATTTGTAGTTAAAAGTCAGCCTTTCAGCAAAAATAATTACGATGGCTACAATGACCAAACTTCTCATGTCAGGCACTTGACCTCTATTACTGCTTTTAACCCTCAGGACATCCCAGCGAGGTATCCTCTCTTTGTTTTTTGCAAATGAGGTAACTGAAGCTCAAAAAAGAATCTTCTTCAACTACTGAGGAGGCCAAAGCAGTGCTGACCTGTCTGGCTCTAAACATTGTTTACAGACAGGATGATGCCTCATCACCATTTCCTACAATTCCTTTGTTTACTTCTGTAGTATGGTCCAGACAAGGCCTGCTTTTCTTCTGAGGAGAACTTATTAGAACATAAAGGCCCACAATCCAAAACTACTTGTACCACCTGGGAATCAGCACCCCAAAATAATTTAGCTTTGAATTTGTTCTTTCTATCCCTCCCCATCCTACCAATGGAGAAGGCAATGGCACCCCACTCTAGTACGCCTGGAAAATCCCATGGGAGGAGCCTGGAAGGCTGCAGTCCATGGGGTCGATTAGAGTCGGACACGACTGAGCGGCTTCACTTTCACTTTTCACTTTCATGCATTGGAGAAGGAAATGGCAACCCACTCCAGTGTTCTTGCCTGGAGAATCGCAGGGACGGGGGAGCCTGGTGGGCTGCCATCTATGGGGTCTCACAGAGTCAGACACGACTGAAGTGACTTAGCAGCAGCAGCAGCATCCTGCCAAAGGATGTCACCTATGTCTGCTCCGTGTTGAGTGATCACAAGACAGCAAGTCCTGTTTTTACAAATAAGGCCACCTGTGGGGACCATAAAGCTTAGTCATTAAAGGAACCACCTTTGGTCAGATCCCCAGCCCAATCTGGAAAAGCCAGTATTACTCAAAATGCACCTAAAGAATATGGTGGTGTTTGGGTGGTGGTCAAACACCATTTGTAATGACTTTTTGTTTGTTTGTTTTGGGGTACAGCCAATTAACAATGTTGTGATAGTTTCAGGTGAACAGCGAAGGGACTCAGCCATACATATCCGTGTATCCCTTCTCCCCCAAACTCCCCTTCCATGCAGGCTGCCACATAACATTGAGCAGAGTTCCATGTGCTACACAGTACATCCTGTGGGTTATCCATTTTAAATATAGCAGCGTGTACACGTCCATCCACAACTCCCTAACTATCCCTTCCCCCCACCTAGACCCCCGGCAATCGTAAGTTGGTTCTCTTTCTGTGAGTGAGAAAGTCTGTGAGTTTCTTTCTGTTCTGTAAGTTCCTTTGTATCGTTTCTTTTTAGATTCCACGTATAAGGATTGTCATACTGTATTTCTCCTTCTCTGTGTAATGACATTGATTCTTACGGTCAGTTTAACTCAAGTTCAGACACTAGGGCTCCATTCAGTCTGTGTTTGGACCCATGCCTGGAACTTCAGCAGGTCCTCATCAGTTACACTGGTTTAAATAGCTGAAACTTTCAGAAGCACGAGGTGGTGGTTGTTTTTGACAATAGCGTTTTGGGGAAAATGTCTTAAGCATACCAGCAGCTTTTTCCTTGTACAAATGAAGAAATGAATCTGCTTTTGCCTTTCCTGCTGCATCCCCCTGCCCCCCAAATCAACCCCACATCTGGTCTAAACATGTTGTTTAATTCTTTCCAGAAGGCGGCAGGGAAGGTGGGAAGGCAGTGTACCTTCTTTATACCTTTCTGGTAGGAGAGTTCATTGTCCTCTCTGTTCCGGGTGGGGTGAGGGCCTGGATAACGTAAATACACCACAGATAGGAAGCAGCTGGCGTGCGGCCATGCAGCTGGGTTATCCAGACATCCTTCGCAGCTTTTACTGCAGCACTTTATCCCCCTGCCTTGTTTTAAATAGCCAGTTGCCTCAGTTAATGCTGGCTGTTAGGGTTGTTGCCAGAGGAGATGGGGGCTTTTGCCCCACCTCACCCCCAACATACACAGCACATCACAGAGAGGTCTGCCCTTGGGAAGGGGCATCAGAGAAGTCAGGGCAGCAAAGAAAATGCTGCAGACCACAAGCAAAGGCCAAAATGCACCGCCCCTCCACTCTGGAAGGCAGGATTGGGGTGTTTTTTTGATGAATAATTTTTTTTTAATACTTTTTGGAAATAAGTTGATGGCACTAACATAAGTAATGCAAACTTCCTTTTTCATGTTTACTTAATCCCTTCAAAGGAAGGGAGAAAAGCACACAGCTGCAACCAAATAAGTAAAAGCGTGCTTTAGCAAAAGGTGTAGAAAGTTTCTGTTACTCACCTTGGCCATTTCCTGTTGGGATGAACCCGCAATATGTTCATAGAAGATTTGAGAAGGCTGTTTCATAGTGGAGAATGACACATCCTGGAAACCCCTAATTTTTCTAGAATAAATGGGGAAGGAAGAGGAGCATATTTTCAAATTGTATGTAACTAAACAAATGTTCTTAATCTCTCTGATCTAAAGTAATATGTATGTGGAATCCGGAGGTAAATGGATTAATGATAGAAGCCTTGTGAGTTTTTAAATTCAGTGTTCCTATTAATAAAAAGGAAATCTTTAGCGTATCCCAGTTAAGCTGTTGTGGCTCATAAGCAAATGAGTATTGAACACTGTATTTTCTCGGGGATTTTGTTAGCTACAAATTTTTTTTTTGAGCCTGTTTACAAATATTGTCAGTTTAACTCTATCATTTCACAACCCAGTACGTATCAGACATCACTCTATGTTCTCAGGATACAGCAGGAAACAAGAAGGGCAGAGTCCCTGCCCATGTAGGGTTTACATTCTAATTGGGCAGAATGGGCTGACAAATAGGCAGATGTTGATTTAGTAACACATAGAGGGGCTCGCAAAGAGTCGGACACGACTGAGCGACTTCACTTTAGAGAGACAAAGGGAGGAGGGAACGACAGAGGATGAGATGGTTGGATGGCATCACCAACTCAATGGACATGAGTTTGAGCAAGCTCTGGGAGATGGTGAAGGACAGGGAAGCCTGGCATGCTGCAGTCCATGTGGTCACAGAGCATCGGACACAACTGAGTGACTGAACAACAACAGAGACAAAACACGATGAGAAGGTTTAAGATAGGGGTGGAGGGTGCTCCTTTATACATAGCGGACAGAGAAGTCTTCTCTGATGGAATAACCTTGGACAGAGATGGGAATGAAAGAAGGCGATGAGCCTGGTTGGTGTGTGGAGAGAAGAGTGGGAAAAGGGGTTAGAAGTGAAGGAAACGGCAAATACACACCCTGGGGTAGAGTGTGTAATATGGAGGACCGCTAAGGACAGCAGGACTGAAGTGGGGTTGAGCAAGGAGGGGAGTAAGATAAGCCCTAGATTTTGACTTTGACTCAGAGTAATATAAGAAGCTATGGGAGGGTTTGAATAGACTGTCTTAATCTGAGTTACCTTTCGACATGTTTAGAAAGCTGGGCAAAAGTGGAAGTAAAGAGACCAGTTAGAAGGCTGTTGTAATTGCCGGAGAAATGTTCTGGACATATTTCAAAGGAAGAACCAACAGGATCAGAGGCGTCGGGAATCACGAGTTCAACCTTAAAATGTGTTAATTGGGGTGCCTGCTAGATGCAAAAGCAGAGAAATCTCATGGGCAGTTGGCATTACTCATCAGGAACCTAGGGAAGAGGTCTGGGTGTAGAGATGTGAACTAGGGCACTGTTAGCAATAGGAAATATTTAATTGTTGTTGTTAGCCCTAGCTTGGATCAGGGATGGTTTAGCCACAGTTAAAGGGGGAGAGGCAGCAAATTCTGGTACCGAGTAGTAGGCATGCTCTTGGGTGCCAGTGCAGGGTCTCTTCAGAATAGGTCTATTTTCTTAGTAAAATGAAAGCAAGCTCTTCCATCATCTGAGAGAGCGAGGGCAAGAGAACATGTGAAGCAGTTTTCTTGGGGATGGATCAGGGAAATGTAGCAGGATGCTGGGTAGACACACTCGGGTTTAGTGGTCAAAACTAGACCTATGAGCAGAGAAGAGTGCGGTGTTTCCCTCTATGTGCTGCAGCCTGAGGGCAGGTATGGAGTTAAGTGGATGGTAGGACTTCACCAGGCAACTTCACTGAGCAAAGAGAAGGCAAACACGTTTAGGTTTTGCATGAGAGCGTCACAGCAGACCGTGGAATTTAAATTGGATAAAGAATCAAGTGAGAATATGAGTGTGCAGAGAGTAGGGCACAAGAGATCGTTGGCCCCAGTGGGGTGACAGATTGGAATGAAAGAAGGAAAAGAGAGAGATCAATCTAGAGAGAGTGAACTGCACTGTTGAGAAATTGTGGCTGGGGTGTAGGATGCTGAAGACTGACAAGGTCAAGAGAGTGACCTAGGCATGAGTGGCTAAGACAAGGATATTGAAGGAGAAGAGTTCCAGAAACTGAGAGGTCAGCGGCTTGGAAGGATCCTAGGTGTGAATAACTCAATTATGAAGAACCATACCAGAGGTCATGATGAAGAGATGGAGGGATAGTCAGCCCACTTGCTAATATCTCCAAGGAATGAGGGGACAAGACCAGAGATCTGAAGAAGATTGAAGAAATGCAGGGCGGGGGGCAGTCCATGGTCAGACTAGTGAGCTTCAGAGGAACTGGAGGGAGCCCTGTAGCCTGCAGTAGAGGTTAATACCCCCACCCATCATCTAGGCTCAGTGGGGAAGGAAGGCAGCCACGTGAATGGGCCACGTGACTCAGCCAGAGCACATTTTCATTTCTGTTAAGAAAGTGAAAGGAGGGACTTAACTGGTGGTCCAGTGGTTAAGACTCCATGCTCCCAATGCAGGGCACCCGGGTTCAATCCCTGCACAGGGAGCTAAATCCCGCCTGCCGCAACTAATACCCAGTGTAGCCAAATTATAATAAAGAATTTTTTTTTTAAGTGAAAGGAACTTATATGAGATACCTGGAGTAGTCAGATTCATAGAGATGAGGAGTAGGATGATGGTTGTCAGAGGTTGGGAGAGAGGAGAATGGGGAGTTACTGTCGAATGGGCACAGTCTGAGTTTCCATGAAAAAAGTTATGGAAATGGATGGTTGATGTTCTGGTGATGGCCACAGAACAGTGCAAATGTGCTTAATGCCACGAAGTGATACACTTAAAATGGCTCAAATGGTAAATGTTCCGTTATATGTGTTTTACCACAGTAAAAACAAGTGTGAAAGGGAGGATTGAGGAAGCAAAAGGGATGTTGGCTCTGGAGTCCCAGGGGCACCATGGGAGGGGAGTTGGGTCACAGTAGTGGATAAGCTGCAGGGGGTGGTGGGGAACCTGGGTGGCTTTGCCTGTAGGGGTGAGTGAGGTGCAGAGGGGTGGTCTGAGTGGTCTCTGGCAGATTGCAGGGCGCTTGGTCAGGCTCTGAGCACTGGATCTGGGAGGGTAGAAAGAGGGTTCTGTGTTACTCTGCATTTTTGTTTCCTTAGAACCTGGTACCCACCTCACATATAGAAGTTGGGAATATATGTTTGAAGGATTAAAAAAAAAAGGAGTGTTACAACAAGAAAGAAAACAGCAGGAGAGAATTCGATAGCCTTGTAAATTTCCCCAAAAGTGATGGAGAATGAAAAGAAGCTAGAGTTGGTCTCTAGAGGAGAAAGAGGATTTTTGGCCAATGTGCAGAAGAACTTATTGCGAAATTGAAGTTTAGACTGGAAAAAATAAAGTCATAAACAAAAGGCTTCACATGTATAAAGGATATTGGAATTGAAATATTTTCCCACCTGTATAAATGATCCCATGGTGAATTTGTGATTTGGGAGTGGGTTATTCTCTTCTTATGCTAAATCAGATTATTAGCTTTATAAAATGTTAAACCATGGTCATTCATTATAAACCAAGTTTTAAGGGTTGAAACCATAATGTCCTCTTACGTTAATAGGTTTGTCTTTCCTAACTTAAAGATACTAAACTGTAGATAGCAGTTCTTTCATTTTATTGTTAATACTTCCGAAACTGGAGAATGTTATGCTTGCATACATCCTCAAAGACTCACAAATATTTTTTAACAACCGGGCATCTTTCCTTTTTAACTTAAATTTTATACTGAGTTTAAGAGTTTGGGTTTTTCCCTGAGCATTGACATGGGTTACCTTTTAAGGTTGCTGCCAGGCATAGATTTTCTTTTGATGAGTCCCAAAAAAGCTGGCTGTGGTAGCCTTGCTCTGTGAAACACATCCTTCAGCTCCAGACCATTGTCATGCCCCGTTCTTCTTGTTGTCGTTTTAGTGACAGCTATATTGTGCGTGTCAAGGCTGTGGTTATGACCAGAGATGACTCCAGCGGGGGATGGTTCCCACAGGAAGGAGGCGGGATCAGTCGCGTGGGGGTCTGTAAGGTCATGCACCCCGAAGGCAATGGACGAAGCGGCTTTCTCATCCATGGTGAACGACAGAAAGACAAACTGGTAATGGCAGACGTCAACGCGTGGGTTACATAGTAACGACTGATTTCTTGATGTTAAACCATAGCCCTTTTCCTGTAGGTATTTTTCCCCTTCTTTCTCTGACTTCAAAATCTTGCAAGAGCTTCCAAAGATAGAACTCCCAGAGCTGGTACCAAATTGCAAAACCTAACCCAGGCTTTCCAGTGAAGTCACTTTCTACTACACACCATATAATGCTTAGAAGTGGTGCATTAGGCGGTCTTATTTGCGTCTTTGATTAATTAAGCTGTCTTTCTCTTACTCTAACAAGATGTTCGAAACAGAAGTATGTTCTTT
The DNA here is from genome assembly GCF_055505025.1 of Bos grunniens. Lineage (NCBI taxonomy): Eukaryota > Metazoa > Chordata > Mammalia > Artiodactyla > Bovidae > Bos > Bos grunniens. The sequence continues at coordinate 44,107,624 of NC_141175.1, forward strand.
ATTATGAATCACATTGTAGTAATCTGTGAAGTCAGAGTTTTTTTAAACGGTTGGGTTTATTCATGGGGCATGCCATCAAGGTTGGGCTGGTGAGAGGTAGAAGGCAAGGAGGAAGTGTCGTCCTGATAATTTTGTTACCTCTAAATTAATGTTTATCCTAAAGATACTGCAGCTTCTATTTCATCAGCTAATGAATAAAACATATTTGGGGAAAGAAAGTAATGGAAAGCAGTGGCATTACACTTCTGTGATAATTCTGTATGCTAAAAAATATGCACTTTGGAGAGTACTCATGATCTCAAAGGATGGGGGCATTGGTAGTTTATAACATACATTTTCATGAAGGAATTCAATGTCCAGTTCTGTTACGAAGGAATCTATGATATGAAGGGAAATTGAGTGTCTAAGTCTATTTTTAATTGGTGGCCTTGGACCTGGAAGAACATGGTCCTCTGTATATTTGATCCTGGAATGTATACTCCACAGCCAACCATTGATTCAAAATGTGCAGGACCCCAACAGAGAAAAATACAAAGACACCACAGGAATATACCTGGTACATTTGAGACCCTTAACAGTGGCATCTATTGAGTTTTATGTGCTAGGTATACAAATTTAATCTTCTTTTGCCACCACTTCTTAGGGTTTATAAAGGTTTCAAAATAAATAAGGCAGAACAATTTCTAAACATTATATATGGATTAATAGAAATGGTGTTTTCACACTTGATTCATTTCTGAAAATGAAACAAAAATTTAAAGGGAGAATATTTTAAGAAATGTGGCCATTCAAGAAATTCCTTACATAATAGTCAAATAGTTAAAACATTCTAGTTTATTAGATATTCACAATAAAGGCATTATACACTAACCCAAAAAAAGTAAAATACCCTTTATCCAGCATTTCCTTAGGGGCTAAGGACAATGCTAGCCCTTCAGTTAAGGTACATCACTGTATCCTTACAGCAGCCTGTATAGTTATATCTGAAGAAACTAAGATTCAGAAAGACTACTTGTTCTGGGTCCCATCAGGGAACCTGAAACGAGTGTTTGATTCCCTCTCACCTGACCCCAGGTTTGATCCCTCAGTTGGGAAGATCCCCTGGAGAAGGGAATGGCTACCCACTCCAGTGTTCTTGCCTGGAGAATTCCATGGACAGAGGGGCCTGGCGGGCTACAGTCCATGGGTTCACAGAGTCGGACACGACTGAGTGACTAACACCCTGAACCCAAACTGAGCCAAAGTCACATGTGCACAGCCACCTTTAACCCTTTGGTATAGTTTTTCCCCTTTGTGCATATTTTTACTTTTACCTAGCTGTAATCAGAGCTCATAAACAGTTTTATATATCTCATCAGAAATTTTCCATGTTGCTGGTATCAGGTTGATGTTCTGTTGTTTATTTGATGATCTCCTTAGTGTCAAATATTAAGATTGTCTCCCTCCCCCTTACCCCTGTATTTATCTACCTGCATTTTCCACACTTGCTGTCTACTTGTAATAATCTGCGGGGAGGTCAAATTTTTATGGTTTTTGATACTTATACAAAGAGCTGTTACCACCATATATGAGAATTTTCTCAGATATTTTAAATCTTTACCAATTTGATTAGGATAACTGTGGTATCTTATTTTTGATCAGCAATAAGAGCAAATGTTTTTCTGTTAAACACTGTGAATTATCTGTCAATGTCCTTTGCATATTTACTTTTTGGGGCCTGACTATTCTCCTTGATATGTATGCCCTCCAAGTATAACAAAGATAATCATCTTCATCTGCCATTTTTACTGCAGATATTTTTATAATCTGTTGCTTGCCTTTTTTATTTTAGTTGGTGTTGTTTTCCTACAAAAATTTTGATAGAAAAATTTTTTTCACTTTTTCCTTTTTATTTTTATTGTTAACTACTTTTATGTTAGCAGATTATCTAACCTGAACAGTTCTATGTTTTTAGGTCTGTTTTTTCCTGGTATTTCTGTGGTTTGTCATTAGAATATGTCAACCTGAAATAGCCTTTAGATTGTCTATTAATAATTCAGCCCCTTCATTTTATAGATACATTTATAAACTTGTTTCTTATCACTGGCTTGAACATAATTATTGTAAAGTTCTACAGTTTCGTTTGAAGCCCTTTATGTAAATAATCTCAGTTACATTCCTGCCACATTCTAAAGGAGAAGGACACTATTATTTCCAGTTTGTAGTGGGAAACTCAGTGCTCCAGGAAAGAATCCACTTCCCCAGTCTTTGGGCATGTAATCATTAGAGACAGCTCTTGGACCATTTCATTGTGAAGCTAAATCTTGGTCCCTCCATTCCAGCTCGGCATGGGAAGAAGGCAGTCCTGGCTGTGGACCAGCTTCTGTTGTGTGTTGGCTGTTGCACAAGGACTGTATGCTTCATCCCCTCCTGTTGTGTTTCTCCATCACTCCCTCCCTCGTCTTGTCCCCTTTACGTTCTGTGACTCTACACTTTGGGACTTTTATAAATTTTGTCACTAGTTAAGTCAGACCCCCGCACACCTAGGTGTGCTCTTTCATCTTTCCATCCCTCACTTCCCCGTTTCACATGAAACTTTCCAGTTTCACGTGCTGGTAAATTCTGGACTCCTAACACACACACACACACACACACACACACACACACACACACACGCTTTTGGTCAAATGATGACTCATTCTTTGGCCTCCAGCTTCCATAATGCAGCACTTCTGCCCACTGGAGGGTATGAATACTCCTGGAAGCTGTGCAAACAGGACAGGTTGTTGAAGGACACTCCCCACCCCCCCACCCCCGCCCTCAGCAGTGGAAAGGCAAGGAGAAGATGGAGATCATTTTGGAAATACAGAGAATGGATAGTATCAGAGTTCTTGGTATTCCAACCAGAACATGAAGTACTGTCTCTGGTAGAAACCGTGTTGTCAATAGATTTTCCAAGGTAGTGCAGTTCTAGAATTCAGCACATTGGTTTTTGTTATTGTTATTTGAATTTTGTGTTGACACCTGTGAACTTGTGTTGATGCCATTGTTTCTATGGGAAAAGTCTGTGTTCCAAGTATTCATTCACACAGTTGTTACTTTTTCTAAGTTGGAGACAGTCAAGTTTTCCTGAGAAGTTATATGCAAATTAAAAATTGCTGAGTTGAATCTTATTTTGATGGATTAGATGCTTTTACTTCTTAAATGAATCCTATGAGAAACTACCTTATGAAGATTAATCACAGAATCTAAAAGGTTGATCATTCCAGTGCAGGTCTGTGAGCACTCCCACACACATTTAGTGGGAGTTCCAGCTGGCAAAACTATTTGAAAGGCAATTTGGCAGGATATTAATTTTAAATGTGTATTCCTTTTCACTTGGCAATTCTACATCTAAACCCTATCCTATGGAAATAGACTTACCAAGCTTTATAGATAGCTGCAGTTCTCAGACATTTTTGGCCTCAGAATCCTTTTACTTTCTAAAAATTTATTGAGGACCCTAAAATGCTTTTGTCTGATAGGCTATAAGCTACTACTATTTACCACACTAGCAATTAAAACTGAAATTGTTAAAAATCTTAAACAGTAGGGTTAGCATAAATGACATTGTTTCTGGCAAATAACTATATAGCTATTTTCCAGGAAAAAAAAAATGATTAGAAGAATAGCATTGCTTTGCATTTCTGCAGAGCTCTTTAATATCTAACCTAGTAGAAGATAGCTGGATTCTAATATCTACTCTTGCTTTCAGTCTGTTGTAATATGTTGTTTTGACTGAAGTATATGAAGAAAATCCAGCCTCACACAGATATGCAGTTGGAAGATGTAGAACTATTTTAATAGCCTTTTCAGATCATTACTGATATATTAACACTTCGATCTAAACCAAAACTCAGTTTGTAGTAGTTTCTTAAATGCAGACTCTGAAACCTTTTCAGACTCTTATTACATTAAAATCCACTGATTCACCTTTCTCTTTGCATCAATCTTTTACTCATTCCTGATTTTGTAACATCATGCATTGGTCATTTGGAAAATAATGGTTTACTGAGTTACACAGATCTTCCAAATGTTGATATACTTAAGTCTACAGTATCAAAAAAAAATCACATTTCTTAATATCACCACTAATATCATTAGAAAAGTCTTTTTAAGTATTGCCAAGCTGTCCAAAATTCTAATTTTCACTTGAAAGTTCAAATTTTATTATTGTCAAAAAATACCTCCTTGCTTTCCTTGAGGTGACAGGTTCACTGTGTTCATCTTCAAAAAAAGTACCCAAGTCTGAATAACCATAGTTCATCTGTAGGTTGCTCTTTCAAGTAAACCCGATGATTCATGAGAAAAGCAGTTAGTTCAACTCCCAACGGCAGCAGTTACGCACGTTTTCCTTGAGATAGTCATCACTCTTCCATACACAGCGGAAGTAAAAAGGCTGTGAGAGATACTCTTCCCTTTCCAACTGTGCATTTGTGCAAAGCCCGAGTTTCTTCTGCTTCAACCAAAGCAACATATTACAGCAGATCAAGTGTGGACACAGATAGGAGAATCCAGTTACATGTACATCCATTTCATCACACAAAATGAAAGATGTGTATTCTTGGGTCATGATTTCAGTCATTTTTAACTGGTTCATCAAGGACAACCCTACATAAAACTGGCTTTTTTCCACTGTGTGTGCCAGTGGTGAATCCGGTGGCTTTGGTACTGTTTGGTGCCACTGCCGGGCTTTGATTGAGCCTCAGCACAACAGTTTTACCCACCGTTCCTTTTGCAGCATTAGCAGGGCTGGCAGCACAATGGAAAAGCAAAAATGTGTTAATATATGAAAATAGTTATGCCATCCTGAACCCCTTGAAAGGACCTGGGGTTGTAGAGGGAAGGCTCCCAAGAGCCCAAATACCAAACTTTGAGAACATGTTCAAGAATGTTCATTTCAGCATTGTCTTTAAAAGTGACTAGTTAGAAATGACCTTGAATGCCCATTAGTATGGAGAATGGCAAAATAATTCTCATATATCTGTTCTGAGGAATATTACGCAGCCACTAAACAGAGTCCTTTTTTACCTTCCTGTATCTCTGAGACATATTTTTGAGGAAAAGGCAAATTGAAGACCAGTGTATAGGTGTGGCTACATTTAAACAGACTCACACACACAAACTTATGTGAGTACATAAAGAAGCTGCAGGAAGGGAACTAAGGTAGTTCTCATACTGTCAGTGGGCAGCTCTGGAGGTAGAGAGGTGTCGAGGGGACAGACAGAGAGCTGAGCAAGAATGGAACCTTCATGGACTCCGCTATATTGAACCTTCTACAGTATGGATTCTTTTTGAGACCCTATAGAGTGTAGCCCTCCAGGCTCCTCTGTCCATGGGGATTCTCTAGGCAAGAATACTGGAGTGGGTTGCCATGCCCTTCTCCAGGGGATCTTCCTGACCCAGGGATCGAACCCGTGATTCCTGTGTCGCCTGCACCTGCAGGCGGGTTCTTTACCACTAGCGCCGCCTGGGAAGGCCCCTTCGCAGGCTGCTTCTGCTAAGTCGCTTCAGTCGTGTCTGACTCTGTGTGACCCCATAGACAGTAGCCCACCAGGCTCCTCCGTCCCTGGGATTCTCCAGGCAAGAACACTAGAGTTGGTTGCTATTTCCTTCTCCAGTGCATGCATGCATGCTAAGTCGCTTCAGTCGTGTCCAATTCTGTGCGACCCCATAGACGGCAGCCCACCAGGCTCCTCTGTCCACAGGATTCTCTAGGCAAGAATACTGGAGTGGGTTGTCATTTCCTTCTCCACTTCACAGGCTAGTAAGATTTTTTAAAATGGAAGAAAAAAATAAAGGAACACCAGTGACTATTTCATTTTAATCCAACTAAATGACCACAAGTTTCACAAAATGTATTGTTTGGTTCATCATCTAGAAGGTTATTTACTTTCATCACAGATTGTGAAACAGCAAAATGATATTTGCTGGAAGGGACAAGACAAAGAAATTTTGTTAAAAACCTCTCTCCCATCCAAGAGTGCTTATTAGGAACTGTATTTGCATTTTCTTGCATGTGCTTAGATTTTAATGAAAGCAGGTGCTCTAAAATAAAGCCAACTCTATGAATTCAGGTGAAGATTAATGTAATTTTTTATTGTCAAATGCAACAGATACAGTTCAGAAGGCATCAAATGAGGGATGAAATACCTTCAACAAGAATATATAATCACTTATTTTTCTCCCCATGCCTCTCATTGAAAAAGCCATTTTTAAAACCCTTTCTCAAGTTTTAGTCAAATTCCCAAACTTCATTTTAGAGGATTAATACCTATTATGCCAAAACTTCACTAAGGGGTTATACCTGTTATGAAGATTACAGCATTTGAATGTTAATCATTTTTGTCATTAAACTTACATAGATATATAATGATATAATTTTGTTGAAGAGGATAAAGAGATTTAAGAGGATAAAGAGATGGTATCTGGTCTCTTCCCCATCCCTCTTCCCACATAGTTTAGGTGGCTAAACTTTACTTTTCTAAGAATTTATTACACTTCTCTAGGAAAATGTACCTTTGGGATAATCTTAAACTCAGAAAATGTCAACGAAAGACTAACTTTTTCGCCATAAAAATATGGAGAAACTGGAAATGTTTGTTTTTACAAAAAAGTTTATTTTGAGATTTTGCATTGAGACTATTAAATTCTAAAATAGATAACATTTGTTAGCTAAAGCCTTGGTTATTTGGATTTCCCCAATTTGGAATGGGGCTGGGCTGACATTTAATCATTGCGCTATTCTTAGGGGAAAATGGCCATAATAAGCAATTTAATCATAAATAGAACTGTGTGAGGGGACCATTGTCTTCCTTCAACACAATGGAATAAAGTTAACTGCTTGCGATGCTTGGATAGGCCAGTTTGACTATTATTTTCATCTATTAAGTTAGAGAACATTTATTAGGCAATACTTAATTCCTGTTTGCTTAGGTGTATTCTTGAAATTTTATTCATTTAAAGATATTCTCTAATTTTTATTAATTTCACTCTTTCACTTAGTATAAAAGTAATAGTATCTCATTAAATGTAGAACTTTGCTGAACAAGATCAAAGCTGGTAAAACTTAGTGAAATCATCTGATATATACATAATGAAACTATAGAAATAAATATTGTTGGTATTTTGGAGCTATCCATGAATAAAGAATAGAGTTTACATTCACATGATTTCAATGCCTCTTTTATTCTGTAATATTGAACTCTGATATCTTTGCCAGCAGTAGCACTCTGTACATAGAGGGAGTTATTTTATAAGACATCTTGATCTTTTTACAGTCTAGTTAAAGGAACAAGACTAAAGCACATGAAACTCTTAGAAAATAATATGAAATCAAGTACTAAATTGTGAAGGTGATAAAAACTGAAGTAAAAGAGTAGAAAAACATGATGCAATATCCTGGTAAGTACGTACAACCCTTCAGGTTCCTCACTGTTCAGTATTTGCAGAGCATGTTCGTGTATATGTTCTCATTGATAATGTTGATGTTATTTCCGCTTTAGAGATAAAAAGATCAAAGGTCTGAGACAATCTCCTCCAAGTCATAGCCTAGTGAAAAGGCAGTTCTGAGACTAGATTGCTAGAATGTTCTAATAATCCAGATAAAAGGTTTATTAGAGACCTTAGATCAGGGTGGTAGCAATTGAACCAGGGTTGATACAAAATATACTGAAGGGAAAATGAAATGTACTTGGTGTTTAACATAAACAGGGGATAGAACAAGCAGAAGAGGCAAAAGGAAACCATGGAGATTCAAGCCAGAGAAAATTAACAGAGGTTGGCATTGCTAGATAAGAAGCTGGCATAGGAAACTAAGGGCAGCAATTTCAGAGCAAGTTAGTTATTTTCCCAGCTTGTTGAATTTGAGGTCACTGAGAAAGGGCATTAGGACAAGAGAAGGAGGACTGAGAGTCATGAATACAAAGGCCCTGAGGGAAAAGCAGTCAGCCTAGAATAGAGCAAAGCCCCAAGACTGGGCCTCAGCTTAGAGCCCCACTCCACCCCACTCCACCCCTCCACCCCCAGCTAGGGGCTGGAGAAATGTAGAGCATGGTTAAGGAGCAGAGCAATACAGCAAGGACCACCAAGGTGGGGATGGGGGGAGCAGCAATGAGTGGATGCTCAACAGAGGCAGGGAAAGCCTTCTTCTAAGAAGCCTTCACAGATGCACGAAGGCAGTGGGCACGGGGGGTCATCAGTTGCCATCAAAAACAGTCATTCCTAGTTAGATTTTTATAAGCAGACAGCATCGTGACTATTTAAAAAGTAACCCACCTGTGTGTTTCAATCCTCCAGGTGGTATTGGAATGCTATGTGAGAAAGGACTTGGTCTACACCAAAGCCAACCCAACCTTTCATCATTGGAAGGTCGACAATAGGAAGTTTGGACTTACTTTCCAAAGCCCTGCTGACGCTCGAGCCTTTGACAGGGGAGTGAGGAAAGCAATCGAAGACCTAATAGAAGGTATTGAATTGATCACTGCATTCTCAGTGGGTCTGTGGGAAGTTTCCAGGTTCTTTTTAATCCCAGTTGTCTGCCATCACATATTTGTGGATTATTTGCAGGAGGGCTAGAGGCCAGGTTGGTTGAGGTCAAAACTGTAGGAACATCCAAAGGAGAAAAATATTTTAAGTGACAGTGCAGCGGAGAAGGAAATGGATTTCAGAATAATGAGTGATTCCAACTGGTTTTTTAGACTGCTCCGGAAAGACAAGTTCTGACATCCATGTAAATGCCTTTTTGATATATTTCACCTTTTCCTGAGAAAAAAGCTTGGGTGCAACCTGTCTTGGTCCAGAGGTGGAGAATGGATTCTAATGGGCCCAGAAGAGGCTGTAGGCCTTCCCACTGTTGTGTAACGAGGACCCAGGGGTGCGGCTGCCACTGGAAAGGAGAAGGAATCTGTGACTCCTTAGTCTGTGAGTAAGCAGCTGGTGGACACTGTGTGGCATTTAATCATGGCCTGAAAGGCTCTCGGGCAGTCAGTTCTCAGGGGCTTTTCGAGTGTCCACAGATGCAAACACACAAATTCTCCATTTCGACACATTCAGTTATCAAATCAGAAGTTTCAAGGTGTCATAGCCAACCTGTGAACAAAGAAGTATCAAGCAAGGCACAGTAAAGCCATATTCAGAATTGGTTAGATTCATCACAAAAGAATATGTATTTCATGTGTATAAGAGAGAAATGTTTTCTAAAGTCATTTTCTTCATTTGGGGGAGGAGAGAAAAGCAGGTCTCAAAAAAAAATCTCTTAAAATCATCAGGGAGACAATTCTAGCTGGAACAATGAATCTGAGAACTACAACCACGGGGGGTGGACAAAATGAGTAGAAACCAGTGTGTACACCATAAGTCTGACACAAGTGCATAATATTTAAAATCTTATTATTAAACATAGCTTTTAAATGTTTAGATGAGAAAATAGCTCCTGTATTATTTTCTTTTATTTATTTATTTGGCTGTGTTGTGTCTTAGTTGCAGCATGTGGGATTTAGTTCCCTTACCAGGGATCAAACCCGGCCCTGCTGCATTGGGAGCACAGAGTCTTAGCCACTGGGCTATCAGGGAAGCCCACTCCTGTATTACTGAGAGAAGTTTGTACTATATCCATGTGCTTAATCACTGAAGCCACACACAAAATTTGGTTCTCTTAATTTTTTCTCATACTTTCTACCTAGCTCTGTTCTATCAAACTTGCTTTAAACATTGATGGACTAGAGTGACTCAAATAGTAGAGATCTAAGAGTCTCAGAGCAATAGAAACTGCACACATGGTATTATGGAACTTGTTTTTTCTCCTCTGAGCCTTCATTGGGAATTTAAATATTTCTCATCCCTTTCTGATCAAGTCTTTGGAGTTCAATTTTATGTTAATAGCAAAATACTCTCTAAACGTGCATTTCATAAGGCCTAACCAAGAAAAAGGAGATGATACAGACTGAATTTCTCTTTTGGTACTCTGTCACTTATGCAAATTTAAGCATGTTTTCCCTTTTTGGCCATTAACAGGGTTAGTTAATTTGATCCACATAAATGGGGTGCTATTAGGAGAAAAAGGAAGAAGTTACATGATTTGCCTACCAGAATGAAGAAAGAAATGAACAAATAAATCAGTTGAACTGTAAATAACCATTTCATTCCCTGATAGAATAAACTGGGTTTTTGTGTTTTTTTGACATTATCCTAAATGTTGACCTGCAAAACTCACTGCCAGTACTGCAAGAAAAAAGCCTTTTTGCCCAGGTACCAGTTTAGAAGGTCGCTTCTCCCACAGTCTGGGGTTTATAGTGTCTAAATTTCAGAAGAGGAGGTGACCGTACTAGCTCTTTAGTTCATGTCCCTTTGTGGGTAAATGAAAAGCCCAGAGATCCAAGTCCAGTTTCACAGTGCAATTGTGGCAGGTCTAACCTGGGCTTCTCCGTCCAGTGCTTAGCGGTCAGGGGGTCCTTCAGAGCTGGGGGTAGGCTCTCTGAGCACCACCTCCTCGGCGCCTCTCCATGTGCCTGTTCTCTACTGATCAGTGAGGACGTTTGAGGGATCGATTTGGGAACAACAGTAAGCAAAGTTCATTTAGGAAACATGCTGGCTAGAATCAATTAAAGAAGAGCAAGTTAAAAGTATGTAAGGACTTCCCTAGTGGTACAGTGGTTAAGAATGTGCCTGATAATGCAAGGGACACAGGTTCTATCCCTGGTCCAGGAAGATTCCACGTGCCGTGGAGCATCTGAGCCCGAGCACCACAACTGCTGAAGCCCACACGTAGAGTCTGTGTTGCACAGGAAAAGCCACCAGTGAGAAGCCCATGCATCGCAACAAAGAATAGGCCCCTGCTCGCCACAGCTAGAGAAAGTCCACATGTAGTAAAAAAGACCCAGTGCAGCCATAAATGGATAAATAAATTATATTTTAAAATTAAAGCATTTAATTCCCAAGTAACATTTCTGCTGGTGATCCACATATGAAAGGAGTAGTTTCTTTAAGGATGTGGTTTCTTTAAATGAGTGGCTTTGACTTATCCTCTTTGGAAACACTTTTTTGTGGTTTTTGTGTCTTTTTTAGGCTCCACAACATCATCTTCCACCATCCACAATGAGGCTGAGCTTGGTGATGATGACGTTTTTACAGTAAGTTCCCATGGTCTTTTGCTTTCCACATGAGTTGGTGAATAATCAGAGGTTCTGTTTAGGGGCATGAGAGACACTTGGCAATTTGGCATTTGTTGCTGCTGTTGGGATGTTGTCAGGGAGATCTCTGTCTCGTCTTAATTTCGCTGCCCTGAATTTGTTCTAGCCGCTCGTGTTCCCATGATGCTACAAGGCATATGGTGTCCACCTTCCTGGATCTGTTCAAGGCCCTCTCCCAGTCTTCCTTCACATTTAGGGTGAACAGCCAACCTGGTTTGCCTGGGACTGTCCTAATTTTAGCACTGAAAGTCCTTAGTCCCACAGAAGACATACTTCGGTCCCCGGCACGCTGCAACAACTGGCACCCTACTCTTAGAGTCTTCCACTAACCACCTCCCTGGCATGGAGGGGGCAGGGGAGCAGCCTTCCTGATGAGTGATTAAATATCTGATAAGAGTCCTGAAGGCTGAGTTGAGGTTAGGGCCAAATGTGCTAAGGCAGGAAATGGCTTGGATATTTTGACATAGCTGGCGTTAATGGGATGTAACTGGAGACTAAATGATTTCTCAGCTTGCCCCTTCACTAAAATTCTGTGCTTCTAGAAGTTAAACAGTTCAGAGTGCACCTGCCATGTGCTTGGTGCAGTGAGGAACTGCAGGGCAGCATTTCAGAGTCTGGGCCTTGATGCAAAGGAGGAAATACATTTAAATTGTCACCTAGGATACACATCCAGTAGACACCCCAAACCAGATCATATTTCATGCCCTGCATTCTGATTTTTCCCTCTTCTTTTTCATTTTCTTCTGTTTCATTATTAAACTTTTCAAGCACACAGGAAAATTTAAAGCCTAGTACAGTGAAAGCCTGTAGACTCTGTATCTAGAGTCGGCAGTGATAATGTTTTACCCTGTTTGCCTTATCTCTGCGTATGTGTCAGCTTGCACACAGGTATTTTTTCTGTTGATCCAGTTGAAAGTAAGTCACCTCTAAATAACTTGAGCATGCATCTCTTAAAGAATAAGATATTCTTCTGCTGCTAAGTCACTTCAGTCGTGTCCAACTCTGTGCGACCCCATAGAGGGCAGCCCACCAGGCTCTCCCGTCCCTGGGATTCTCCAGGCAAGAACACTGGAGTGGGTTGCCATTTCCTTCTCCAATGCATGAAAGTGAAAAGTCAAAGTGAAGTCGCTTCAGTCGTGTCCGACTCTTAGCGACCCCATGGACTGCAGCCTACCAGGCTCCTCTGTCCATGGGATTTTCCAGGCAAGAGTACTGGAGTGGGGTGCCATTGCCTTCTCCGAGATATTCTCCTACACAACATCGTAACTGGACCTAAGAAAATTAATAGGAATTTCATATTATCCCCTAATAGTTCCCCAATAATTCCTTAGTTGTCCCAAAAGTATCTTTTATAAGCTGTTTTTTAATTTAGTATTTTATTTTATTTTTTTTCAACTTTATAAGTTTTTTTTTTTTCTCTAATTTTATTTTATTTTTAAACTTTACATAATTGTATTAGTTTTGCCAAATATCAAAATGAATCCGCCACAGGTATACATGTGTTCCCCATCCCGAACCCTCCTCCCTCCTCCCTCCCCATACCATCCCTCTGGGCCGTCCCAGTGCACCAGCCCCAAGCATCCAGCATCATGCATCGAACCTGGACTGGCAACTCGTTTCCTACATGATATTTTACATGTTTCATTGCCATTCTCCCAAATCTTCCCACCCTCTCCCTCTCCCACAGAGTCCATAAGACTGTTTTATACATCAGTGTCTCTTTTGCTGTCTCGTACACCGGGTTATTGTTACCATCTTTCTAAATTCCATATATATGCGTTAGTATACTGTATTTATGTTTTTCCTTCTGGCTTACTTCACTCTGTATAATAGGCTCCAGTTTCATCCACCTCATTAGAACTGATTCAAATGTATTCTTTTTAATGGCTGAGTAATACTCCATTGTGTATATGTACCACAGCTTTCTTATCCATTCATCTGCTGATGGACATCTAGGTTGCTTCCATGTCTTGGCTATTATAAACAGTGCTGCGATGAACATTGGGGTACACGTGTCTCTTTTAATTTAGTATTTTAAATACTAGTTGCAATCCTGTAAACATGATTCCTGACCCATTCATCCTGCAACTAGTGATTTAAAAAACGCAACTCTGGGAAGACAGAGGTGGGTGAACCCGCCTCCATCCCTCATGGAGGTAACCAGGTGGTTTGGACAGGGAGGATATGGCCCTGTGAGAGGCTTAGAAACCGGCACAGACTGTTAAATGCTCTGGCCCAGGATGGGGCCTGGGGGTCAGAGAAGACCCCTGGGAGCTGAGGCTGGACTTCGATGGTGTTGGAACAGGGCTGGGAAGGGGCTTCGGGGTGTGGGGTGAAGGCGGCAGCAGGCTGTACGTGGTGAGTAGTGTAAGCATTGCAGACCCCAACCTGGCATGAGCAGAGAGTGCTTGTCGGTGGCAGTTGGGGGCTGAGCGTCAGGAAATGAACTCAGTTGTGCCTCCGTGGAGCGGCTGGTGTGATGCACTCTGAACAGGCTTCCTATAGCGCTCCAAGCAGATCCTCTCAACAGTTGGCATGTTGCTTACATCTGTTCCTTTGTCACGTTTGAGAGACAAACAACAGCAGGCGGGTTAAAAGGTGGCTTCCTGTGCTCCAGAGCAACCCTGTCATCCACAGCTGCTTCCCAGCTACCTGCCAGCGTGATTTATGGAAGCGGGAGCGGGCAAGAGGGACTGGGGCCATAGAAGCCGGCATCCCTGCTGGCTTTGTCCTTTAATCCACAGGGAATCGACGTGCTGTTCAGGGTAATGCCGAACGCCTGGAAGGACATGTAGGAACTGCCCTGCTGTTTCCTGGCAGTTGGAAACTCACGGCGGGAGAAGCCAGCTTCATTGTATTCCCTGTGGGCCCTGCCGTACACAGTCCTTACCTTCATTCCACTTGTTTACACACAGGGGCCTCTTAATAACAGTACCTCCCTTCCCCAAGACAAGCCCAGCCACGAGGCCAGTGACCATTAGCAACATCCCGTGTAAGGCTGGGAGGGTCGTCAGGGGCTGACACACCAGGTTTCCTGTTTGTTCACAAGTTCCCTGTCATGAGACTTTTTGTCCTAAGAAGTCAGGGATGTCTCTAAAAGCTGGAGCCGTGGAAGTGAGCAGCCAGGTTAACACCTATAGAGGCTACGGCTTCCCGAGGTTTGTTGCATTCTAAAGCTGATGTCGGTCGGAGAAGGCAGTGGCACCCCACTCCAGTACTTTTGCCTAGAAAATCCCATGGACGGAGGAGCCTGGTGGACTGCAGTCCATGGGGTCGCTGAGGGTTGGACATGACTGAGTGACTTCACTTTGACTTTTCACTTTCATGCATTGGAGAAGGAAATGGCAACCCACGCCAGTGTTCTTGCCTGGAGAATCCCAGGGATGGCGGAGCCTGGTGGGCTGCCGTCTATGGGGTCACACAGAGTCGGACACGACTGAAGTGACTTAGCAGCAGCAGCAAAGCTGATGTGGGTAAGACAGGGATTAGGACTTTGAACTCATTTAGAAAGAGTATAAGTGGTGATAGACCCTCTTACAACTTACGATGAGCCAGAAGGAGAATTTCTAAGAGAATAGTGTGTATAGGAGAAAACCTTCAGAGGAAGGAACCAGAAGGAGATCTCTGTTTGTGCTGCTGGAGCCAAGGGTTCCCTCTATTCCAAGGCATTCCTTGGGACCAGGAGGAAAATAGGACACTGAACAACACAGGGATGCATGTTATATGTTGGAGGATGACATGGAGGAGGGGGCAACCCCAAACCCCCCCGGTGGAGAGGTTGCTGGGCTTGGGTGCTCAAAAAGCATGGCTGTCTCTGCTCACAGTTTCCTGACTCCCAGCCCCTAAACCAGCCTGTCTTCTCAGGATGGTAGAACCATGTTGCAGGTCCTCCACGTGAAATTAACATCCAGCTCAGCATGTGTGAACGTGCGTGCAGACACACACGTAACTGCCCATGCGTTGCTAGTTGCCTTTACAGTCCTCCCACGCCCCTCCTGCCACCAGCCTGGTGTGTGTCCACATCTTTGCCGACGGAGCCACCACCAGAGACTCCAGATTAGCAACTGCTCTGATTTTCTGGGTCTTGGACTGTTTATCCATCCATGTGTCTTACTGTTTCACCCTCAACCAATTATGATTGTTTTCTCTTCTTTCAAATCCTATAGCATTCTTGTTTATCCCTCTCTTGCTACTTAAAAGCCTGGTTCTTTTTTGACTTTCACATTTTATCTGCTGAACAAGTAACTTTATTTAGCTCAAAGCAGGTTATTCATCGTTACAGTCTCTGTAACCCTATAAGGCTTGGCTGTATAGGTGCTCAATAAATGGGTGATCTGAACCCCAATATACTGTATAACAATCACAGGGTTTCATATTTTATTCACTGTTGTTACTCAGTTGCTAAGTCATGTCCAGCACTTTGTAACCCCATGGACTGTAGCACATCAGACTTCTCTGACTTCACTATCTCCAAGAGTTTGCTCAGACTCATGTCCATTGAGTCAGTGATGCTATCTAACCATTTCATCCTCTGCCACCCCTTTCTCCTCTTGCCTTCAGTCTTTTCCCATATCAGGGAAAGAGTCGGCTTTCAAAAAGCATCAGCCCATGCTTTTTGAGCTCCCAAGCCCAACAACTTCTCCACCAACATGTAACATGCATCCATGTGTTCCAATGAGTCGGCTCTTTGCATCTGATGGCCAAAGTGTTCATTGGCTTGTTATCCTGCATACTTAGTCATTTCAGTCGTGTCCAACTCATTGCGACCCCATGGACTATAGCCTGCCGGGCTCCTCTGTCCATGGCATTTCCCAGGCAATACTGGAGTGGGTTGCCATTTCAGTTGGTGGTTTTGAGGGATTTTCAGTAGCTTTATGTCATATTTTTCTTGCCGTGTTTTCTGTTGCGTCCACAGCTAGGAGGCGAGGTTTGAGCATCACCACCCAGTCTCACCCTTTGGCTGTTAATGCTCCTTGTCACCTACCATCCAGCCCCATCATCTCTCCTCCCTGGCAGACCTCAGTTACTGTAATCCATCCAGGTGAACAGAAATACCTAGCTGGCTAGGCATTAAATATGGATGAGGTGGGGGGGGGGGTGGTGCGTGGATTCCGATGCCTGAGTCACGTGATGCAGATTTATGAGTCATGCAAAGAATATAAAGCAATGACAACAAGGGCTAGCAGTCTGCAGTGGGCATTTGGAGGCATCACTGAGAGTCAGCATACTCCCATCCGTGCCCCTGGCAGACGGCTTTCTCTCTTCAGAACCAGGATCCTTGAGAGGGACAGCATGGAAGGACCTTCAGTTCTGTTCCCTCTCATTGCTTTTGTCTTGTGGGGGAGACATGCTCTAGTGTATCTTGTGGAGAAGGCCCCCATGAACTTGAGAGATGAGCAGTGTGGTGCCTTGGAGGGGCCAAGCTGATTCGCTCCGCAGCCTGGGGCTGGCCACCCAGATCCCTTCAGTCGAAGCCTCTGGGGCCAGAGGGTTTGGAGCCCTTGGGGAAGGGGCTCAATGAAGATGGGGAGAGAATGAGTAGAGAAAATGGACTGTATAGAACTAGAGAGGCTCTGGGTTTTATGGTCATTTAATGAACAATTTTCTAAATTCCTATTTTGTAGGCTTTGGTCCATTGAAACCTGGTGGTTTCTTTACTGCCACAGAGCTCTAAAATCACTTCTGAATGTTACTAGCATCTTCATAGCTAGACAGGGAGAATTTTAATACCATCTTGGGAGAATGCAGCTGCAGGGCACACGGACTTCAGAGCAGGCTCACTGAGAATCTGTGGTCAAGTGCTGTCGGTGCCTCAGCTGTCATTGTGCTGAGTGGTTGGATTCTGGCTCTAAAGCTGGGGGATTAGGGAAATATTTGCTTTATAGAAAGATACTTGGGGGTGTATAAAATAGCTAAGTCCTCATCTTCCATAATAAGAAGGTCTTAAATAATATCCCAATCTGCAAATCAAGAATGAGGAGTATAATAAGATGCCATTGAAAAGATGGAGAGAAATGCAAGAAGACAGAACCACAAGAATTGGGTTTATTTCTCTGGGGCGTGAGAAGCTGTCTCACTTGGAGAGGGGCAAGACTGCTATTTGAGGTATTAAGTGATACACATGTACTGATTTTTTAAATTTATTTTCAATTGGAGGATAATTGCTTTATAACATCATGAATCAGCCAAAAGTATACATATGTCCCTTCCCTCCTGAACCCCCCTGCCACCCCTCTGGGTTGTCACAGGGCATTGCTTGAGCTCCCTGTGGTACACAGCAGCTTCCCGCTCGCTCTCTGTTTTACATATGGCAATGTATGTTTCAGCGCCACTCTCTCGATTCGTCCCACCCTCTCCTCTCCCCGCTGTGCCCACAAGTCTGTTCTCTGTGTCTCTGTATGTATTCCTGCCTTGTAAATAAGTTCATCAGTACCATATTTCTAGATTTCATATATATGCCTTAATATACAATATGTGTTTTTCTCTTTCTGGCTTGCTTCACTCTGTATAACAGGCTCTAGGTTCATCCACCTCACTTTAACTGACTCAAATGTGTTCCTTTTTATGGCTGAGTAATGTTCCATCGTCTATATGTACTACAGCTTCTTTATCCCTTCATCTGTCGATGGACATGTAGGTTGCTCCGTGTCCTAACTGTTGTAAACAGTACTGCAATGAACACTGGGGTATGTGTGTCATTTTCAGTTATTGTTTTCTCAGGGTATATGCTGAGAGCTGGGATTCCTGGGTCATATGGTAGTTTTATTATTCATTTTTTAAGGAACTGCCATAGTAGCTATATCAATTTACATTCCCATCGACGGTACAAAAAGGTTCACTTTTCTCCACACCCTCTCCAGCATTTATTGTTTGTAGATTTTTTGATGATGGCCATTTGGAGACATTTTTAAAAAGGAAAATGAGAGGGAGTTTTCTCAGGAAAGGGGGGGCATGTAGTCAAGGGAGAAGGGAGAATCCAGTAATCCTGATTAGCTACAGAAGCCCTGATTTTCCCTTCTGGGGGCTAAAGGGACTGAAGATACACAGCAGAGGTTGAGTTCTGTGCTCTCGGTGTTCTGCTCCTCCCCACTGTTTTTTCTGCCTTGTGTTAGGAAGCAGTGTGTCCTAATGACACATGAAAAGTAAGAGAACTGATGTGAGTTAGCTGGAAACGTTTGGCTTGCGGGGAGGCGAGAACAGCTGTAGACATGCCAGCTCCTCAGAATTCTAGGTCTTGGAATTGAAAGGGATTTTGAGTTCACATCAGATAAGTCAGCCTCCTTCCTTCTGGCAGACAAAGTAAGATTGGCCCCATTTTGTAGACACAGTCATGGAAGCCACTCCGTGTCAGATGGAGGACCTGCCTGAGATGACACAGCTAGTTCACAGCAGAGGAGCAGTGAACACCATCTCCTCAGCGTTCCCATTCATCACTACCATTTTTCTCTTCCTCTGTTGAATAATTATATTTATGGTTTTTCAGCTGTCCTATTTTTTATACATCGTCCTTATACAAGAGTGAAGTTTTAGGTTTCTCTTGGACCCAAGTTGGAAAGGGGAGAAGAGATAAGAGAATAAATATGTGACCAGTGCCCCATGTGGCACATCCATATGACAGACTTGAAGCCTGAGCAAGTGTTACAGCCCCAAAGTCCCCAGAATAGCAATAGGAAGGCATACCCTAAAAAAGGCTTCGGTTTATTCTCTCACCTCAGGATAGCTGCTGGATTTGGGCAGCCCTTCTCCATAGGGATTCCTCACTTTACAGCATCCATCATCTGTAATGAATTACCTTCTCTTCTGTGCACCCAGAATAGCACTAACTGTGTACGGTCCTTTGCGGCATTGGGAAGAGTCATTCACAGCATCTTGTGTGGGTTGGAATTCTCTCCTAGAACCCAGTTAAGAAAGGCTGGTTATATTTGCATTGTCTCATCATCCTTTAATTTCTCAGGTAGGCAGTCCTCCTTCGTGTAGGAAAAATGTCTTTTACAGCATCATCAGCTTTTAGCCACGTGTTTGCTGAGACTGGAAAATGTAGTTCTTCCTTGTGCCCTATGCTTGAACTGGTGACATCCTGTTTATTACCAGCTGCATCTGATTACTTTCTGGCTCTTCAGAGCACTTGCTCCTAATGACATCTCCAACCCCTTCTGCCCACCCCAGGTGTTTCTAAAGCATGACTAGAACTGCTACTGCTGCTGCTGCTAAGTCGCTTCAGTCGTGTCCGACTCTGTGCGACCCCATAGACGGCAGCCCACCAGGCTCCCCCGTCCCTGGGATTCTCCAGGCAAGAACACTGGAGCGGGTTGCCATTTCCTTCTCCAATGCATGAAAGTGAAGAGTGAAAGTGAAGTCGCTCAGTCGTGTCCGACCCTCAGCGACCCCATGTACTGCAGCCTACCAGGCTTCTCCGTCCATGGGATTTTCCAGGCAAGAGTACTGGAGTGGGGTGCCATCGCCTTCTCCGATGACTAGAACTAGTTGAAACCATAGTGTGAAGCAGCAGGGTTGTTTTTTTTTTTTTTTGTCCTAGGTGAGCTTTTGAGTCTTTGCAAGTAGTGGTTATTTTCATTCTTGATTAAGTAGAAAAAATAAATTTGTGGAATTTTGTAAATGTCAAGCTTTTACTTAACAGAAGCAGAAGAGTGCAGAATGCCACAGAACTTTCCTTTTCTCGAGTTTGTTTTCCACTTAATCCGTCCCCAACACACATGAAATCCAAAGGCAAATCTACCAATTTTGTACTAAATGGGGTTTGTTTTCTGTTTTTCTAAGGGGATTTCGGTGGGGGGTGGGGGCGGTTAGTTACTTATTTTTTTAATTTTTCTCTTTGCACTGGGTCTTCATTGCTGCACTTGGGCTTTCTCTGGTCGCACCTCGGGGGACTCCTCTTCCTTGTAGTGCTCCAGCTTCTCTCGTTGCAGAGCACAGGCTCTAGGTGCAGCGCATGGGCTTGGCTGCTCCACATGTGGCATCTTCCCAGACCAGGGATAGAACCTGTGTCTCCTGCATTGGCAGGTGGATTCCTATCCACCGTACCACCAGGGAAGTCTGGAAAGGGCATATGTGACTCCTGCTTAGGCAGAGTTCAGAGGCTGGGGAGAGGCTGGGATTCTAAACATTTTTGACACTTCCATTTCTGCAGATAAAGTTACCAAGACTTGAAGAGGTGAAGCAACTTGTACCCAGCCCCATCCTTTGTTCACGTAGAATGCAAACTCCAGATCTGCTTGCTGCCTTTCAGAGAACGTTGAGAAAGGGAAATATTTATTCAATAAGTTTCAGTAGATTTCACATGTATTAAATATACCATATTCTCATCATTGCCAAAAAGCCACCTAAAATGGACTTTGCAACTAGTGCGTTGGCTCCAAACCTCAGCTGACTCTTCAGTGTGATGTGGGGTTCTGCTATGCCCTCCTGGGAGCCCCAGTCTCATTTTAGAAAATCAGTTGATCAAAACTGTTGTTTCTACCCTTGGAATTAAGGGACTGGGATAGAGTGGGGTAGGGAGAGAATAAGTAAAGGAGAAAATAGGTTGAAAATGTAAATTAATTCTACAAAGTTTAACTAGTAAAACTAATGTATGGTGGTATCTTAAGAAAAGCAAAAATGTTTTGGGGGGAAAAACAGCTATGCTTTGTGACTGACACCAGGGAACAGCGTCCCATAAATGCTGCTGGCTAAGACCCAGCCCTGCATAGGATGGCATGGAAGTTCTCAGAAGACAGATGAGAGCTGCTTTATCTTCTGAATGCCAATAATTATCAAGCTCACATTGCATAGTAAGAGGAGGATCTTTTATTCAACATGTAATACCTATAGTGGCTAAATTAAAGCATTGAAATGTCTAAGGCTCAAACAAAAGCTTTGAAATGCTCCCAATCTCAGGAAGGGCAGAGGCACTTTGCTAGCCCACCAGCTTGTGTCTGTCTTTGCTTACACATGTACCATCTCATCTGTTTAAGCTGTGGATAGTAATATACTACTATTTTCATTTTATTAATTCATGCAGAGTACATGCTCAAGGTTACCCAAAACCCACTTCCTGCTCACAGCCCTGCCAGTGAAACTAAGCTGTGGGTTTGAGAGTCCTTTCCTTTCATGTCAATATTTTACCTAACTTCAAAATTTAGAAACATAAAACTTTTTTTTTTTAATGTGTGGGAATTTTGGTTTTGTTGGTTTTGTTTCACAATTGACAAATGCCCACTTTTTCCTCTGGGTCCTGGATGGGATAATGTCTTAGAGTCTAGGACAGAGTCATCTCCTCTCCCCCCACCAGCTGCCCCTCTCAGACCACACTGCCTGCTAGCTAGCCCAGTTTCCTGCTCTACTTGCCTCTTCGAAAGAGAACACCTGGAACCAGTGTAAGCCCTGAGGACAGGTGAGCCAGTGCTGTCTGTTCCCAAAGACCTGTTGACAGAATGGGGGACGTTCTATTTACCAGAGGGAAAAAGACCATAGATAGGCCTGCCATTCTAATAGCTACTGAGTGGAAAGGCTTGCTTTGTTCAACCCCAGATCACCTGAGCTAGCAGCCTCTTGACACCCGCATCCATCCACTTTACTGTCTCCTGAGAGGCAATAGCTGCCCAGAGTTCCATGTGATCAGTGCCACCTCCCCATCCAAGGTGGAGACGGTGAAGAATCTGCTGGCAATGCAGGAGACCAGGGTTCAGTCCCTGGGTTGGGAAGACCCTCTGGAGAAGGGAATGGCTACCCACTCCAATATTCTTACCTGGAGAATTCCAGGGACAGAGGAGCCTGGTAGGCTAGAGTCCATGAGGGGTCGAAAAGGTTTGCACACGGCTGAGCTACTAACACTTTCACACTTTCAATTTCAAATGCTCATGTGTATAAATAAAATGGAAACCCTTGCAATAGGAAGAATTCTGAATATTGCTTTGGTGGCATCAGTGGCTGAACTACATTTTGGTGGTAAGCTGCAATAAAAATAACACAAATTAGGGTCATAACTACTAGTTGCCGCTAAGTCACTTCAGTCGTGTCCGACTCTGTGCGACCCCATAGACGGCAGCCCACCAAGCTCCCCTGTCCCTGGGATTCTCCAGGCAAGAACACTGGAGTGGGTTGCCATTTCCTTCTCCAGTGCATGAAAGTGAAAAGTCAATTAGCGACCCCATGGACTGAAGCCCACCAGGCTCCTCTGTCCATGGGATTTTCCAGGCAAGAGTACTGGAGTGGGGTGCCATTGCCTTCTCCGAACTACAAGTTAGCCATCTTTAAAAATTCAAACTATCTGGAATTCCCTGGTGATCCAGTGGTTAGGATTCTGCGCTTACACTGCAGAGGGACCAGGTTCAATCCCTGGTCAGGGAACTAAGATCCCCCAAGCCAGGAGGCCAAAAAATAAATAAATAAATCATCTATAAGACAGGGCTGCTGCTGCTGCTAAGTGGCTTCAGTCGTGTCCGACTCTGTGTGACCCCATAGACGGAAGCCCACCAGGCTCCCCCATCCCTGGGATTCTCCAGGCAAGAACACTGGAGTGGGTTGCCATTTCCTCCTCCAATGCATGAAAGTGAAAAGTCAAAGTGAAGTCGCTTAGCTGTGTACGACTCTTAGCGACCCCATGGACTGCAGCCCACCAGGCTCCTCCGTCCATGGGATTTTCCATGCAAGAGTACTGGAGTGGGGTGCCATTGCCTTCTCCTATAAGACCGGGCAGAGTCCTGCTTTTATTAATCTGAATCAGTCCTGCAGCTTTTCTTTCCCCTGTGGCGATGACTTCTTGTTTTTTTATTGAGCTGTAGAAGGCAATGGCAACCCACTCCAGTACTCCTGCCTGGAAAATCCCATGGACGGAGGAGCCTGGTAGGACGGAGGACTACCAGGCTGCAGTCCATGGGGTCACTAAGAGTCAGACACAACTGAGTGACTTCACTTTCACTTTTCACTTTCATGCATTGGAGGAGGAAATGGCAACCCACTCCAGTGTTCTTGCCTGGAGAATCCCAGGGACGACAAGGCCTGGTGGGCTGCCATCTATGGGGTCGCACAGAGTTGGACACGACTGAAGCGACTTAGCAGCAGCAGCAGCAGTTGACACACATCCTGTGGCTCTTCATCAACTAAGCAATAGTCTTAGCCAAACTCCTCTGTAACGTTCTGAGGAGGAAGGCAGAAGGATCACACATACAATTTTCAGAGCTCAAAGAAACCTTGGAGATCATCCAGGGCAACTCCTTACTTTACACCCGAGGACAGAGGCCCACAGAGCTTCAACAACTATCCCGAGACATACGTCCTCGCCTGGCCTGGAGTCAAGGTTCCCCAGTTCTCTCCGAGAAGTGCTATTTTTGCTTAACGTTTCTGTATGATTCCTGGATGACGCAAATTGGCTTCTTAAGCAGTGCCTTCGCTTTATTTTCTGTGCCTTATTCAAAACACATAGGCCTGTCACCCTCCAGAAGCAGCTGCTCGGAGCAGGCTCGGCTCCGCCCGCTGTGTGTTCACAACAGCTCATGTGCTTCTGAGGACACAGGGAGGATGAGGTGGCTGGACTTGTGTGCTTGCCTCTCTGGAGGTGGCATTCATCCCATTTGTCTCCATCCCCAAGAAGGAGAAGAAAATGAATGGTTGCCAGCCTTCCAGTGTTTCTGCTACCAGTGTGGACTTGGCCGGGCTGGTCGCATCTCTCTTTATTACGTGGAGGTTCCCGGCACCCACTCTTTCATGTCTATACCCTCTGACTCTTGCTTCCACCTCCCTTCCCTTTCTTTTCTCAGCCTCCTGTGTTTCCTTGTTAAAGTCTTGTCTTACTGCCTTGTTAGAGGGCTTTAGAACCAGGCCACGCAAAACTTACTACTCAAAATACATGTTTTTCTATAACCATAGAAAAATTTGAAAATGTAGTCAAAGGTATACCCCTTAAAAGGAGGACTAAATTTAGGTGGTTAAAAACATAACTCCCATACATAAAATAGATAAGCGAGAAGGATATACTTTGTAGCACAAGGAACCATAGTCAATATTTTTTGATAACCTATAATGGAAAATAATCTGACAAAATATATATGTGTCTGAATCACTTTGCTGTACACATGAAACTAACACAATATTGTAATTCATCTATACTTCAATTATTTTAAAAAAAGAACTCCCCAAAATATAGAAAACAGTGGAACACTGCCTAGCTCAATTTGCAGGACTTGCATAACCCTGCTGTAAAAATGGGCAAGAAGAATTCAAGTAGAGAAAAACCGGAGTCAAACTCACTTATGAATGTAGATGTAAAGTTTTAAAGTAAAATGTTACCAAATCACATGAAATATTTGTAAAACAAACTTAATAAAAGACCAGTAAAGTAGATATCCCAGGCATGCAAAGACGGTTAATATTAAAAAAGCTTATATTAATGAGACAAAGGTGAAAGACCATAGTCGTCTCAATAGACACAGAAGAACCATCTGATTACATCCAGTACATTCTGGTGACAATCCATAGCAATCTGGGCTTCCCCAGTGGCTCAACGATAAAGAATCCACCGCCAGTGCAGGGAGACGCAGGTTTGGCCCCTGGGTTGAAAAGAGAATTCCATGGACAGAGGGGTCTGGTGGGCTACAGTCCATACGGTCACAAAGAGTTGGACACGACTGAGCACACACACTTTGCAATCTTGAATACAGAGAGACTTTGGAACTTTATAGCCACTCCAGTTATCTGGAAACGTTATATACAATAGAGAATTGTTAGAAGTTGTCCCATCAAAGTCAAGTTCAAGACAGCAAGAGCCATTCTGTTTTTCCACATCATGCTGGAAACCTTGGCAAAGATACAATAAACAAGCAGTTAAAAATATTGGAAAGGAGACCAGACTGTCTTTTGTGGGTGATAGGAATTTGCTTAGAAAAACCCAGAGAATCACTGGATAAAACACTTGAACTTTTATAAGGAGTTAAGCAAGGGGACCGGATCACAGGATCACTGATTTTTTATAAAATCAGTAGTAACTGTTTAGAAAATGGAAACAATTAATCTCATTTTGTTTTTACAGTTACCCTGAGGACAATTTTAGCTCCATTTTACAGATGTGAAAACTGGAGTTAGAGGTCACCTTGTCCAAAATCAGACAACTTAGAATTAGCAGAGAATTGATTCAAATCTAGTCTGCCTGGATTGAGACCATGATATTTAGCATTATGACATTCCCTTGCATTTCTGTTGTTCGGTGCTTCGTATTAGGTTACAGGCCTCTTAATCGGACACATCTTTAATAGCAGGCTTTGACACTGAGCTGGAGTCACACCCGGACCCAGAGGCAAGGTTTTCTGGCAGCACACACGGAGGTAGCAGTGGTTGTGCTCACACTTTCATGTTGCCCAGGACCTCCCACAAGTAGGTGGCACCCCATGGCAGTGTCTGGCCGTGTTCACAGTGGGTGGCATCAAAGGCTGTTTCTCACCGCTCTGACTCAGGAAGCCTGCACCAAAGCCAGCCCACTAAGCAGGCTGAGGTCCCCAAGCACAGAGGACCTCTGCTTTTGTTCTTCTTGAGCTCACACCTACAGCACTTCAGAGATTTCCCCCGCCCCACCAGGAAGGCGAGTTGAAAACAGCAGCCAGTATTTCCAGGTTGAAGGTGAAGCTCTCGGATTAGTAGGTGGGTGGGTGTCATGAGCTTGTGCACACAAGTGGCAGGCATGTTCTAGAATCTGGCTTGTTGAGGTGCGTATGTGCACAGTCCAGTGGCTGCTTTTTTCCACAAGTAGAGAACAGGGGCATTCGTCCAGAGGTGCGTATGGTGAAAGGTTTTCCCTCTTGCCTTTTCTTGGAAATAGCCTAATAATACATTCCTTTTGCTGGTAGACACTTGCCTCTTGACAAGATTTATCTGATATCACAGATATGGAATAAGCCTCAGCTTCCGATGGAGCCTCTTCTGCATGCTTTAGCTCAGAGCAGTCAGGCGAGCGAGGCAGTGAACTGATAGCCCGCCTCAGTCTTCTGGCCTCCCAGCTCCTCTGTAGAGATTTGTCATCAGATTAGGAGATGTCGAAAGGCCTTTCTCAGTCTCACGTTCTCTGAATTGTCAGAAAATGGTCCAGGAAACTTTGCACTTGACTCTGCAATGGGAAGAGGCTGGTCCAGGCTGGGGAGGAAGGCTGGGAGCATCAGAAGGAGGCATCGGATTGGCTGAAGATGACTAGGAAGTACTGGGTATGCCTCATTTCTCAGAATGACTTTCCATACATTGTTAACCTGGACACAGGTCACAGAAAACAGGGTGGATTGAGGTAAACAGGTGACTAACACAGAGGTGACTGTGATGTGTGAACTGGGTTTCTGAGAACTAAATGCCAAGTGCGTATTACCATGTTTAATGCTGAGGTAGCTTCTAACCTAAGATGTGGCTGTCACGTGGGTATTGGATAAGAGTTTAACCCTTGGATTTGAATCATACAGAAAGGCCCTTATCTACTCATTCAGAAAGTATTTACTGAGATCTGTAGAAACCTTTGTATTCTGAGACACCACCCGTTACCACCTGGGTCTGTATAAATCAGGGCACGTCGTCTTACTCGGAAGTGTTGTACTTGTGTTAAGCTCACAAGATGAACACAGAGCAGGTGGCTCTCCTGGGCTTGATAAGCCGCAGTGCGCTGCACGGAGATCCCCCTGGGCTTGGCGGACGGGGGCTGCGTTTCAGTCCCGCTCTGCCAGTGGTTGCTTGCCATAGTTGGCAGGATCCCGAATTTCTTCAGGTGTCTGTGTTCCTGTGTATGACGTGGAGACAGTATTTTACCTGCACTGGTGGTGTAGGTAGCCAGTGTAGCCAGTGCCTGGCGCATCATAAGCCTTCACATAGTGTGAGACTGTGAAGGGTTGTATGCTTTGTTGTACTGTCAACTTGCAACCACTCATGTGTTAAAGAGGGCAGCAGTACCTCCAAACACATAAGGAAAGAGGGTGGGTGAGAGAGGACGGACCTGAATTTGAAAGGAAGTAAAAATTCTATGTGTCTCGGTTTGGTCTGTTTCAGTTTCCGGGATTTGAGGGGTAAGTAGCAACTCTTTCCTATCAGGGTTCTAAACCAATTGAGAAAAAAAGTGAAGAGACCCTTTATTACTGATGATGTGAGTCCCAGCTTACATCTGCAGGAAGTGGACATCCCAGGACTGGACCCTGAGATTAGACAGACCTGCCCTACCAGGCACTCATGTGCTGGGTCTCCATACCCTCCCCATAGTGGGTGGGCCCTCAACCTTCCAAGGAGACCACACAGTCCCAAGCAAGGTTGCCAGCACATGCTGTTTGCCAGTTGGGTGGCTCCCAAGAGGCAGAGGAGAGAAGTAGCAGGCTCTGAACACCCTGTTCCACTCTACCTGCTGTGGAGAGGACTGAAAGGGACAAGAGAGAGGCCAGGAATGTGGTGCAGGTGGAAGGCTGCCCCAGAAAAGGGATCGGCAGTGACAAAAAAGAAAGTGCACCCAACGGATGAACCCAGTGCATTCTGGGTTAAATTACCGAAGGGAATTGGCTCCTCTCTATGGGACAGCCTAGGGTGGATCAGGATTCAGGCTTGGCTGGATCCAGAAGCTCAAGTGGTATCTGTGGGATCCTTCTTCCCTTGGTTTTTTGCTTCACTCCATCCTCAGGTTCTTTCTTTCCCTGTACCTTCACCAGGATTCTAGGCTTACAGGACCCTTAGCTCTTAACTAGGTAGAGACAAGTATCTTTTCTGACCTGTCCATCAGAAGTCTCTCTGGATTGCCTCAGGGGAGAAGTGTGTGTCCATATCTGAATTAGCCACTAGATTGTGGGATTGGAAATAGGCATCACCCCCGCATCACACAAACCAAACAGAATTAAAAATCCAGGAGGGCTGGGTTTCCAAAAGCATGCTGCACATGTCCACCAAGCTTTAAAAATTAATGTCAGTTGTGCTGCACAGTGGAAATACGGGTATCTTTTCTTTTTTGGCCACACTGTACAGCGTGTGGGATCTTAGTTCCCCAACCAGGGATCGAACCCACACCCCTTGCAGTGGAAGCACAGAGTCTTAACCACTGAACCACCAGAGAAGTCCCTGAGTGTCTTTTCTTTTTCCTGAACACTTATACTCCTATTTTCCTGAGCATTTATTACTGTATAAGTGAACGTAGTGGAGGGGAGGAGAATAACTCTTATAAGTCTATTTGTTTTAACCTCGCCTTGCCCTGGAAAGGATCGATGACACTAACAAAAAACAGTAAAATAAAAGGATATAAATAAGCATATGGGGTAAGGGGGATATAAGGATGAGAAGCAACAACTAAGGGGTTTCTAGATATTTACCAGAAATAGGACACCTCAATATCAAGGAAAATCTTTTCATTTGTGAAAAAAAAAAAAAGGAGAAGAAGGGTCCATTACTCTAAGGAAGTAGAAGGTGGAGTGGAGTGAGGATAGGATTCACAGGGGCCCTGGTTTTCAAGGCAGTTGACCCAGCTGCATTTGACAGAGCCTTCTCTGAGCATGTGGCTACTGGGCCCCAAGGTTGTGGACAGTGACCATCACACCTGGGATCACCTGGGGGGTGTGAAGCACCCGAGGTGTTCTGGGAGACAGTGGGGCCCGTGCTCTGCCCACAGCCACAGTCTATTCTGATATATGATCACCTTCCTAAGATACCTTCATGGACGCTCCAATCTGAACTCGTCACCTCTACTGGGAAAACAGCTCTGTTCTCACCCTCCAGAGACAGTGACCCTCAGGCTTGCCTCCAAGCCAAAGATTACAAAATTTCTTCCTGGAAAGCCAGTACCCATGATACCCCTCAGGTATCCTTATCTCTGAGACTTTCTCAGGCTGGGCTTAACCCCACAAAGAAACATATGGGTTTGATTTTTGGCTTGTTTGCATTTCCTCTGCTTGCCCAAGGACCTTAACCAGGGCCACTAACGAGAGACCATTCTTGATCAAACCGGAACGCACCCGCGAGTGGCCTGGTGTGGTGAGCCCTGCCCCAGAGCCGGTCGCTGCTCCCACAGTTGAGAAAACAAACGCAACTTTCCAGGGGCTGGTGGCTGGGTTTCTCTGCCCGTCGTGTTTAGACAACTAGGCCCTTCAGGGGTCCTCCTGCCTCCCACGGCCAGGATAAACTCAAGATTTCGGGAAGTCCAGCGAGACGCCACAAGTGGGGGTAGACGGTGTGTTAGTTTTGGGGCGGACTTGGTTTTTGTTTTTGTTTTTAATTAACTCATGGTTACCTCCTTCTACACAGACAGCTACAGACAGTTCTTCTAATTCGTCTCAGAAGAGGGAACAACCTACTCGCACAATCTCCTCCCCCACATCCTGTGAGCACCGGAAGGTTTATACCCTGGGTCACCTCCACGACCCATACCCCACGGACCACTATCACCTCGAGCAGGTGAGCGGGGATCCTGTTCCTTGGAGGTCACAGGGGTGACCTCCTGATCTGAAACAGCTGCCCTGCCCTCCCTTCAGCCGCATGCCCGAGCCGAGGCCTCTTCTGTTCTCCTACTCTGTTCCCCCATCCCATATTGGAGGTGGTACAGGCAACTCACCCTCACTCAAGGGTTTTCTGTGTGCCAGGCACCTTGCCAAACCCTTCATGTGATTTATCTCCTTTAATGCTCACAAATTACCCAGAAGCAGGTCTTCTGCATCCCCAGTTGATAGATGAGGAGGCTGAGACTTAGGGAGAGGGTCCCTGGTGGAACAAGATTTAGATGGCAGACTCTGCTCACCCAGGATGCTACCCTGCCTCCTGCATTCCTCTGTCCAAAGGGTATGAAAGCACAGAACCACGATTGGTACCACAGAATACTGTATGTTTGGGCCGAAGGCCTGGCATCACGGGCTGCAGGCCCCAGCTTCTTTGGGGAGCTGTAGCTGGAATTCAGTAATATAACAAATATTTACCCAGCGGCTGTTTTTTGGAACAAGTTCGCAAACTGTGGGGCGTGGACTGGTGCCCATGTGGGTGATGTGGCCACCAGTGTGCTTTGAAAAGAGAAAAAGCACGAGGCACTGAGGTTTTATAACATAAAGCTAGATTTATATGACTCTTTTTTTCAAAATTGTTTTATTGGGTGTGTGCTTCCTAATATTTTGGCATGAAAACGTTCTTTTTAAAATCACAGTATGGTAGCAATAGATGGGAATTGACTTTTTGACTCTCTTTCGAAATAAATTAATAGCAAAGACTGTGTCAGCTCCCAAACTTTGTTTTGAAATACTGCAGGATTGTATTTTCCAAAGCTGGGGAAACTCTGACGTCAAGAATCTGGCAGGAATTAGGACAAAGCCTGTGAGACGTGGCCCTTGCCCTCAAGGAGCTCACAGTCTGGTGGGAAGTGATGGGTAAATTTAATTAATGTGCGCCCAATTCTAGGATAATACTATAATGACAATATTGGCAGCAGTTATTATGTGCATCCTGTGTGACAGAGCCTGCGCTTACACCATTTAGATTCTTTCTCTTTGTTCTCACAATAGCCCTATGCAGTTTGATCATCAGGGAAGCGAAGTCTGAGGCTTAGTGACTTGCTAGTAAATTCTATAGTCTGAATTCCAGTCAGAGCCATGCTTCTCACTCCTTAAAAAGCCTTCATGCTCAGAGGGCTTCTAAGGTGGGCAGTGTCATTGTCTGCCACAACTGGGATGCCCTGTGCAAGGCAGGCTTACCTGGATCCACTCAATAACTGTATTCAGCACCTGCCACTCTGGACAAGGCACTAATGCAAACTGTAGGAGGCCAACCACAGGGATAACAATTTCATCCTAAGGGAGAATGCAGGTTAGGTTTGAAGTCTAGACAGTGTGGCTCTGGGTCCAGCCATCCCAGGTTCAGATTCCACTCTGCCACTCACCACCTGTGAGATCCTGGCAGGATTCAAACACTATTGGCCTCTGGAACTTGTACTCTTACCTTCTGTGTATTTGAGCATCTTATCTCCCCAACCAGATTACAAGGCACCTATGAGCCTTCATAGTCCCTGGTATCCACTTTTGCTGTTTTGAACATGACCCACAGTGAGATACACATTCTATATCATGGACTAGTATGCAGTTGTTAAGTACACACAGATAACAAATGTACTTACCTCATAATGGTCAATGCACTCCAGAGATCTTCTGCTTCTCTGGGGAAAAAAAAAAGTCTTGAGAGAGGATGGCCGACAAAAACAGGTGAAACTAAGCTGTTAGAAATCATGGTGCCAGTCACCATCACCTTAGTGATGGGAGGTCACAAGAAGGGAGATAAGCATATTCTAGGGACATCTCAGGTCTGCTTTTGATCTGGGCATGTTCAGCTTCTGGAATTTCAAACTGTATTTTCACAGTGTGTATACCTACCCACATCTATGGCAAAACTGCAACAGAAAGGGGGGAAATGCCGGTCTCGACCCATTAACATGATTTCCTGACCCAGGAAGGGATTGAGACAATTTGAAATACATCTTTGGCCCGCAAGCTGTTAAGTACAGGATGGGTCTGTTTCTTCAAGAATTGCCCTTTGCCAAAGTGAAGGATGCATTATTTGAAGATTGGTTTGTTTAGCTGCTGCGATAAAGTAACGTCTCCTTTTTCCTGGGGCAGCCGATGCCAAGACCCTACCGCCAGGTGAGCTTCCCGGACGACGACGAGGAGATCGTGCGCATCAACCCCCGGGAGAAGATCTGGATGACCGGCTACGAGGATTACCGGCACGCCCCGGTGAGGGGCAAATACCTGGACCACACGGAGGACGCGGACTCCTACGTGCGCTTCGCCAAGGGCGAGGTGCCCAAGCACGATTACAACTACCCTTACGTGGACTCGTCAGACTTTGGCCTCGGCGAGGACCCCAAAGGGCGTGGGGGCAGCGTGATCAAGACCCAGCCCTCCCGGGGCAAGTCCCGGAGGCGGAAAGAGGACGGAGAGCGCTCCCGGTGCGAGTACTGCCGGGACATGTTCAACCACGAAGAGAACCGGAGGGGCCACTGTCAGGACGCCCCCGACTCCGTGAGAACTTGCATCCGCCGGGTGAGCTGTATGTGGTGTGCAGACAGCATGCTCTATCACTGTATGTCGGACCCCGAGGGGGACTATACAGACCCGTGCTCGTGCGATACCAGCGACGAGAAGTTTTGCCTCCGGTGGATGGCTCTTATTGCCTTGTCTTTCTTGGCCCCCTGTATGTGCTGTTACCTGCCTCTGCGAGCCTGCTACCACTGCGGAGTGATGTGCAGGTGCTGCGGAGGGAAGCACAAAGCGGCCGTGTGACTCGGTTTCCCTCCCAACCCTCTCCCGTCCACAGCCCCAAGGGGACTCGTCTTCTACATCTTCTCATCTCTCCCCCCGCTCCCAGGTACCCAAGGCGCCTTTCCAGCCTGGGGAGCCTGCCTGGTGGACTCTGCAGCACCCCCGCCGCCCACTCTGCATCGGCCACACCCAGGCACGCGCGCACAGTGTTCTAAGGAAAGGACCCTCTGCCTAGACGCTCCTGTATTATTAACAATCTGTAATCAAGCTAACTATCTCATACAGGTGTTGATTTCATGTCCTTTCTGCCCACCTTGTCCAGTTTCAAGGCGCCTGCAGCAGGAACTGCTGATTTTTTTGGTGGGTTTTGTCGTTTTTTTTCCCAAGAGCTCCAAAGGCCATCTTCCTCTTGGTTCTAGCTTGCCTGTTGCTAACGAGCTTGCTTCCTCAAGTTCCTGTGGTAATGGATTGTCGGAATGGTGAAACCCTACCAGATGTATTTTTGAACCTGCAGTCAGTTACTATGTATAGGAGGTGATCTAGTTAACAAAATTCTACCACAAAACGAGATCGCTTTAACGTTTCTAAAGCCAAACTTCCCATGTAAGCTGCAGTTTCTGTCTAGAGCCCATCATCTTGTCTCTCTCGACCAACACCCCCAAAATCTGTCAGTTACTCACTGATGCAAAACATTCACTCCTAAAATGACTGAGAATTGAGCCTTAACTTCAGAATCTTGTGAGAATCAGGAAAATCCTTTAAACTGCATTGTATCCTCTCAGACCAGGGCTAGAAAGGGGGATTTCAGGTTTCTCTGAGCCTCCCCACTGACCCTAAAGTAGTAGATCTTTTTAAAATTATGTCACCACCACTTGTAAAAATTTAGCAATACCAGAAGAAAACGCTAATGAAGTAAGAAATTTTGCTCATTGTTTTGCAAACCAAATAGTCTCTTTCAAACAAACCAGTGTTCTCCCGAACATGGTCCGGTTAAGAAACACTAAGATTGTGGTAAGTAAAACTTTAAAGGAGCTTTCTTTCCCCCCAGTGGCTATTTTCTATTAACTGGGGGATTTTAAATGTCATCAATTTGAAGAGTGGTGGGTTGCATTCTGTTCTTGGGTTTGTCGTTTTGTTTTCATTTTGGACTCAATTTCACGTCACCAAATTCTTTGTTTATACTTGGGAAAAAACAAGGCCATATATAAAAAATCCTTCCAAATGCCTAAGTGTCTTTCTCCTGCAACCCCAAACCCAGACTTGCCACTTTGACTGCTCGGATGGTTAGTTCAGCAGTCTGGGTCCACCTGTCGCCTTGCCACGTAGGAGGCTTCTAATTAGCTGGAAAAGAGTATTTTTCTAATATAGTGCAAGGAATAGCCAAATCTTACTGCAGAAAGGGGAAAAAAAAAAGTGAAGAGTGGTTACCTGTACCTCGCATTGTACAATCAGAACACCGTGGAGAGCACAGGGGACAGGCTCGTCTGCACCGGCTGTTCTTCCCGCCGTGATCTTCCTGTGGCTGCTGCCAGCTGAGCGCACAGCCTCATTCCTCTCTCCCCACTCCCCGCCCTCAACCATCCCTTCTCTACTGCACACAGGACATCAGTCTCCAAGGAAAGGGACTTTTTTCCCAGTCTGCCAATCATATTGGGAAAGTGCTGGCCACGCTTACCTTCATGGGAACGTTCTCAGCTTACCTGAGAGTGCTCTGCATTTCTTCCTCAGATTATCCATGTAAATACCCAGTGTGCTTATGAGTTTGTTTGGTAGGTGTTTTCGTTTGTTGGAGTGACTGGTTTGGGTCTTCCGGTCTGGGAAAGGGGCAGAGATCTATTAATCTGGTGGTGCAAGACAAGAACCACTTCCCAGCTTGGAGAACATCTAGAAAACCTTCGACCAGCCTCCAGATGCTGTTGAGAGACCATCTTCTCCCCCACCTCAACCCCCATCCTGAGGCATCTCCTCAGGGTCTTTCTCAAGGTCTCCTCTCTACAAAGCACAACACTAATGTATGTTCTGTTAGACCTCAGTTCAAGTGTCCCTATTTATTTCAATAAGAACACACCTGTTCTGGCCGCTTCTTGTTTGCCACGTCTGTCTAGCCATCATCTGTTTCTATCTTCCTTCGCCCCTTGTCCTTTTCCACCCCTTTGAAGAGTTAACGCTGGTGAATCTTAGGCCGCGCATCCTTTTTGGTTTGTGAAGAAGGCAGCGGTTAAGGGCACAAGGACAGCCGTGGGGACACTTTATGTAAATATGTCTCTCTAATTGCCACACTGCAGCCAAACAGTGTAGTATTTTCCCAGTCCGCTTTGCCATACTTAATGTCAATCATCTGAGAGAAATTATTCAGATTTTATTTTTGTATCTGTGGTAACAAAACATTAACCAAAAGATTTTCTGTTTGGAAGCTTCCCCTGACCCCAACTATGAAGCTATTTGCTCACATTAACAAATTAAAGTGCCTGAAGCATAATTCATTCTTTACCTGTATACTGAAAACCCCGTTGTATTGATTTTTTTATAATAAGCCTTTTTACCTCTGTGTAAAAAAATATATATACAAGTGTATGATGTACATTTTAGTTCTTAACTTTTTTTTATGGTTTCTAATATGTATGACCAATGTAGCCATTGCTTTAAAATGTACCATGTAAATATAAACACATCCTATCAGATCGCTGGCTTTGGGCTGTTTCTCTGGCTGGAGACAGGGTGGCATTTGAGTCTCTGCGGACGTGGGAGCTCTCGCACACAGGATGGGAAGGGGCTTCCTTTGGAGAAGGATGTGTGGACACCGGTCTGTTTTTGTGAGGCCCTTCCCGCCTCTGGTTATGTCATATTCCCCAGGGGAGACAGCAGCTCCTCGGGCTCAGATGCCTCAAGTGAAAAGAATGCTGTATGTCACCACCCGGGGAACACCCCTCCTCCTCGCCTGGCTTCCCCCACGCGTGCTCCTCAGAGGGAACAGCTGTACTTCCTCTGAGTTGTTTTCAACTGGTTCCTGCTGAACCTTTAGAGTGTGTGTGCGTGTGTGTGTGTGTGTGTGAAGTTTGGAACACAGTTTCTCACAGAACTCAATTGTTAAAACTACAAGATCCTTAGTCTCCTCAGAGTGGTTCGATTTTAGTGATATTTGGCCCACTTTCAGTTCTAAATGGGCTCTTTGGATGCTCAAACGTTACATGCAGTGACAATACCTTGGAGAAAATGAAGTGTGGGGTCTTTTAAGGGTCACAGAAGAGCGTTTCCGCTTATTCTCTGGAAAGCCAAGTAGGGGCCTTAAAAAGAGATGTGTAGAGGGGCCCCTTCATCCTAGTCTCAACTCTTCCCGAAAGGCGTGACATTTCCAAACTGCTGGCAAAGATGAAAAGCAACAGGAGATGCTGGAAATTAGAAAGTGAGGGGAAAGAAGCCATGAAGATTGGTAATTAAGAGATCGTTGGAGAACTTCATGAGAGTTCGTACATAAACTAGGAGGCACACAAACCAGATTATAGGGGGTGAAAAGTCAACATGAAGGACATGAAACATGGACATCAAATGTAAAACATGTTTTCAAGAAGTTTGATGGTAAAGGAATGGTGGGAATGCTCTGAAGGACAAGAAGAAAAATAAGATCTGCTGAGACAATATGCATACATTTACTCATAACAATCTGAATAAATTGCTCTGATTTAAAAAGAAAACTTGGAAGACACATCCAGAGTTTCAAGATCACCTGGCCCTCATGCCACCCCACAAGGCATGTCCCTCCCGGCATCTCTGTTTGGAGCTGAGGAACGGAGGTTTAGAAAGGGTAAGTAACTGGGACTTCCCTGGCGGTCCAGTGGTTAAGACTCTGTGCTCCCAAAGCCGGGGGCATGGGTTTGATCCCTGGTTGGGAACTAAGATCCTACATGTCCCACAGTGCAGCCGAGAAATAAAATAGCTACTTTCTTTAAAAAAAAAAGAAAGAAAGGGTAAGGAACTAAAGTAACCTGCAGTCATAAGAGGCAATGACCCAACCAGCTTGGGTTGACTGACTGCAGGTCCTTGCCAGGCCTCACTGATAGCTCTGCTCATCCCCTCCCCGTTTGTGGGCTTAAAAAGTGGGCACCAGGCAAGAGCCTTGCCTACTCCTCCCTGTTTCCTGGGGCCCATCAGGCTGCTACAGGATTAGTTTGGTGCCCTACGTGCTCGGCCGGAGCTGGGCACACTTTATCCACCATCTCCTTCAACCCTTTGTGGAATAGAGTTTCTACCTCACAGGTGAGGACACAGGGATAGAGAAACCACGTGAACCGGTCCCTGGACTGTCTTTCTGCTGTTACTAGCCATTAGCCTTTGGGCAAGTGATGTCACCCTTCTGAGCCTTGGTCTCCGCAGGTGTAGCAAGTGAGATAATACACACCCAAAGCACGTCGTGGGACTCCGTGATTACAGTTTGCCTGTCATTACAGCGCAGCATACAGGAGGTGCCCCTGTATGCCCAGCATACATGGTACTCCTTCCTTCCTCAGCTTCTCCTCTGTTCTGGAACTCTGGGAAACCCCAGCAACTGGAAAGGACACCGTCTTTTGAAGCAAAGGAGGCTGAAGCCATTATGGAATTTTGTGAGTATTTAGACCTACAAAATATGTGTGCTGAGATTTCCTTTTCTTAACCTCTCTGCAATACTAAACTAGGTTTCGATTCCTGACTGGCCCTCCCAGACCCCTTCACAGCCCTCGTGATGGCTGCAGAAGGGCACTGAGCTGGCTGATTCCTCAGGAGCCAGAGCACACAACTTGCCTTACCAACTGCCTCCTGAACCCCCGGCCCCTTCTGTGGCATTTGGGGTGTGAGTCAGTGGCCTCATTTTCTGGGCCTCTGTTTCTCCTACTGCTCTCCCGTTGCTAGTTACCACTCACTCTTCATGGTGGGCACCCCCCAGAAAATCAGACCTTCCCAGGGAAGAGAGTGTTGGTAAAGAATTCTGATGCCCAGGGACTAGAGGTGGTTTGTTATTTGAGCACAGCTTTCGAGCAGGCTGTCACAGTGCATCCTTGTGAAAGAGTGGCCAGAACTTATAGAAGTGTGCAACTGCCTGCAGGTATTCTGACAGCAGGCCCACTGGGCTTTCTGATTTGTGGGGTTAGCTGGTTAGAAATATCACACTTTGAGTGTGTGTGTGTTAGTCAGTCAGTCGTTACCGACTCTTTGCAATCCCATGGACTGCAGCCCACCAGGCTCCTCTATCTGTGGAATTCTCCAGGCGAGAATACTGGAGTGGGTTGCCATTCCCTTCTCCAGGGCATCTCCCCAACTCAGGGTTCAGACCCAGATCTCCTGCATTGCAGGCAATCCTTTACTGTCTGAGCCACCTCTTCAGGTGCAAACCAGATGGGTGGAATGAAAGGAGAGGACCATGGTGACATCTTGCACCACCAGATACCAGGTGACCTTGCAAATCAGGGTTTTGCCATGTCAATGGCACCCCACTCCAGTACTCCTGCCTGGAAAATCCCATGGACGGAGGAGCCTGGTAGGCTGCAGTCCATGGGATCGCTGAGGGTCGGACACAACTGAGCGACTTCACTTTGACTTTTCACTTTCATGCATTGGAGAAGGAAATGGCAACCCACTCCAGTGTTCTCGCCTGGAGAATCCCAGGGACGGGGGAGCCTGGTGGGCTGCCATCTATGGGGTCACACAGAGTTGGACACGACTAAAGTGACTCAGCAGTAGCAGCAGCTAAAGAAGCTGCTAGTGTTAGCGGTTCCTTGCAGGCAAGTTGACCCCTTCAAGGGCAGTATTGGAACCAGGGTGCGGCTGGGATTAGAGGGTGGAGAATAAGTGACATACTCTGTAAATTTATAAAGAGGAAACAAGCCAGTTATGTGACAGTCACGCTTCATACGCTTTTCTTCTCATTGTGTCTTATCTCTTTATTCCCCCTAGTTTTGAAGGAGGGCTCTGATTATTATAAAAGTAATTAATACACAGTTATAAAAATGTCATAGGCCACAGAAGTATAAAAATGAGCATCTCCTGTGGGCCTGTTCACGTCATCTTCCCTCTCTGTGTATCTCTATGTCCAAATTTCCCCTGTTTATAAGGGTATCGAGGCTTCCCAGGTGGCGCTAGTGGTAAAGAACACACCTGCCAATGCAGGAAACTTAAGAGATGCAGGTTCAATCCCTGGGATGGGAAGATCCCCTGGAAGCAGGCATGGCAGTCCACTCCAGTAGTCTTGCCTGGAGAATCCCATGGGCAGATGAGCCTGGTGGGCTACAGTCCATAGGTTAGCAAAGAGTCAGATACAACTAAAGTGACTTAGCACGCATGCACGTCTAAGGGTATCGGTCATTAATGGATTAAGGTCCACTCTGTGGCCTAATTTTAACTTGATTATATCTCTGTAAAGACCTATCCCCAAATAAGCTCACTTTCTGAGGAAAGAGATCAGGGCTTCATATGAATTTGGAAGAGACACAATTCAACCCATAACACTCCTCTGTCCTACCCAAAATAAGCTCTGTGCATCCTTCTAGATTTTTCTGTGTATTTGTACACAGATGTGTGTATGTGCACATATATTTCTCTTTGGAGAGGAACAAAAATACAGCTGCGCATCTACCTACACTGCTCGAAAGCCATTCTGTGCCTTCTGATTGGAGAATTTAGTCCATTTCCATCTCAAGTAATTATTTGATATGTCTATTGCCATTTTGATGTTTTCTGACTGTTTTGTAGTTTCTCTGTCCCTTTTTTCATCTCTGGCTCTCTTCCTTTGTGACTTGATAATTTTCTTTCATGGTATGGTTAGATTATCTTTTGCGTGTCTACTATGGGTTTTTGCTTTGTGGTTACCATGACACATATAACCATTTGTAACAGTCTATCTTAAGGTGATTACAATATAAGTTTGAACATATTCTGAAAGCTGACATTTTTAATCTCCCCACACTATGTTTTCTGTTTTTGCTCTCATATTTTACTCCTTATCTTGCGTATTCCTTAACTAATTATTGTAATTATGGTTATTTTTACTTTTGTCTTTTAACCTTCATATGAGCTTTATAAGTGATCTACTATCTTTACAGCATTCAATTATTCTGAATTTTACTATATAGATATCTTTACCTGTGAGATTTATAGTTTCATATGTTTTTCTTTACTAATTAGTGCCCATTCTTTAACATTTCTTATAGTGCTAGTTTAGTGACAATGAACTCCTTTAACTTTTTTTGTCTGAAAAACTTTATCCCTCCTTCAAATCTGAAGGACATTTCTGGGCATGGAGTATTCTTGGTTGGAAATTTTTTCTTTGAGCTCTTTGAATATATCACGGCCACTGCCTTCTGGGCCACAAAGTTTCTGCTGAAAGTCAGCTGATAGTCGTGAAGTAGTTCCTTGTGTGCAACAAGTTGTTTTCCTCTTGCTGCTTTTAAGATTCTCTTCTTGTCTTCAACTTTTGACATTTTAATTATAAAGTGTCTCTGTAGACCCATCTTATGTGCTGCCTATAAGAAATTCGCTTCTTATATAAGGACACACAGAGACTGAAAGTGAAATAATGGAAAAGGGTATATTCCATGATATGGAAATCAAAGGCTAGGATAATCTATTCTTATATCAGATAAAATAGACTTTAAAACAAAGACTATAGAGGACTTCCCTGGTGGCTCAGTGGTTAAGAATCCACCTTGTAGTGCAGGGGACACGGCTTCCCTGATCAAGGAACTGAGATCCCACATGCCATGGAGCAACAGAGCCCATGATCTACAACTACTGAACCGCACATTCTGGAGCCCATGTGCCACAACTGGAGAGTCCATGAAACACAGCTGCTGGGCCCGGCAGCACAACATGATGCAACAAAGATCCTGTGCGCCGCAACTAAGACCTGATGTAGCTAAATAAATAAATAAAACAAAGACTAGCGATAAACAAAGAAGACCATTATATAATGACAAAGGGGTCGATCCTATAAGATGATATAACATTTGTAAATATTTTTGCATCAAATGTGTGTGTGTGTGTGTGTATGTGTGTGTGTGTGTCGCACATGCTCAGTCATGTCTGACCCTTTGCAACCCCATGGACGGTAGCCCACCAGGCTCCTTCTTCCATGGAATTTCCCAGGCAAGAATACTGGAGTGGGTTGCCATTTCCTTCTCCAGGGGATCTTCCTGACCTAACGATCAAACCCATGTCTCTCGTGTCTCCTGCAATGGCAGATGGGTTCTTTACCAGCTGAACCACCAGGGTTCGTGCATGCTAAATCGCTTCATTCGTGTCCAGATTTTTGCAACCCTGTGGACTATAGTCTGCCAGGCTCCTTTGTCCATAGGATTCTCCAGGCAAGAACACTGGAGTGAGTTGCCATGCCCTCCTCCAGGGGATCTTCCCGACCCAGGGATCGAATCCACATCTCTTGTGTCCCCTGCACTGGCAGGCGGGTTTGTTACCACTAGTGCCACCTGGGAGGAACACCTAAATATAGAAAACAAATATTATAAGACCTAAAGTGTGAAAGAGACAGCAACACAATAACAATAGGGGACTTTAATATTCCACTTTCTTCAATGAATAGATCATCCAGACAGAAAATGAACAAGGAAACAGCCTTAATCAACATGTCAGATCATGGGAATGTAACAGAAAAATATAGAACATGCCATCCAAAAGTAACAGGATACATGTTCTTCTGAAGCACGTGTGGATTTTTTTCCCCAGTATAGATCATGTTAGGCCATAAAACAAGTCTTAATAAATTTAAGAAGATTGAAATCATAGCAAACATTTTTTTCAACCATAACAGTATGAACTAAGAATGAATTACAGTAATAAAGCTGGAAAATTCACAAATATGTGGAGATTATACTACCAAACAACCAATGATCAAAGAAGAAATCAAAAGAGAAATCAGAAAATACCTCAAGACAAGTGAATATGGAAATACAGCATACCAAAATGTATGAGTGCTGTGTGCTCAGTCATGTCCAACTGTGCGATCCCACCAGGCTTTGCAATCCCACCAGGCTCCCCTGTCTTTGGAATTCTCCAGGCAAGAATACTGGAGTGGGTTGTCATTCCTTCTCCAACCAAAATGTATGGGGTGCAGCAAGAGCCGTTCTAAGAGGGAAGCTTCTGGCGATAAATGCCTACCTCAAGAAACAAGAAATAGCTCAAATAGACAACCTTAATTTATACTTCAAGAAACTACAAGGGCTTCCCTGGTAGCTCAGTGGTAAAGAATCCGCCTGCCAATGCAGAAGACACAGGTTCAATCCCTGGTCCAGGGGGATCCCACATGCCGTGGGGCAACTAAACCTGTGCGCTGTAACTACTGAAGCCTGTTCACCTAGAGCCCGTGCTCTGCAACAAGAGATGCCACAGCAATGAGAAGTCAGAGCACCATAGCAGAGTAGCCCCTGCTCATTGCAACTAAAGAAAGCCCACACACAGCAACAAAGACCCAGTGAAGCCATAAATAAAATAAATAAAAATTAAAAAAAGAAACTACAAAAAAAAGAGCAAATGAGGCCCAAAGTTGGCAGAAGGAAGGACATAGTAAAGATCAGAGTGGAAAGAAATGAAACAAAGACTTAAAAGGCAATAGAAAAGATTAAGAAAGCTAAAAGCTTTAAAGTTCTTTAAAATGATGAAGCTGCCAAACCTTTAGGTACACTCACCAAGAGAGTGAACTCAAGTAAGTAAAATCAGAAATAAATGAGGAGACTTTACAACTAATAGCACAGAAACACAAAGGGTCTTAAGCAACTACTATGGATAATTATACACCAACACATTGTATAACCTAGGGGAAAAAAATCTAAATTTCTAGAAGCATGCAACCTATCAAGATGGAATTGGGAATTCATTAGTGGTCCAGTAATTAGGACTTGGCGCTTTCAGTGCTGTGGACTGGGTTCAATCCCTGCTCAAGGAACACAGATCCCACAAGCTGTGCTACACAGCGAGGAAGGAAGAAGGAGAAAGAAACATTAATACTAATCCTTCTCCAATTCTTCCCCTAAAAAATAAAAACTAAGGCTTCCCTGTTGGCTTAGCGGTAAAGGATCT
Source organism: Bos grunniens (assembly GCF_055505025.1). NCBI lineage: Eukaryota > Metazoa > Chordata > Mammalia > Artiodactyla > Bovidae > Bos > Bos grunniens. The sequence goes on from NC_141175.1 coordinate 44,150,108, forward strand.
GCCTGGGCAATGCAGGAGGCTTGGGTTTGATCCCTGGTCCAGGAGGATCTTACATGCTGTGGAGCAACTGAGCCCATGCACCGCAACTACCGAATCCGTACACCTAGAACCTGTGCTCTGCAGCAAGAGGGGCCAGGGTGATGAGAGGCTCATAGCCCTCAACTAGAGAGTGGCCCTACTCACCGCAACTAGAGAAAGCTTGCCCAGCAACAGAGACCCAGCACAACCTAAATAAAATTATAAATAAAAGAGGAGGAAACACAAACTCATTTTATAAGATCAGCAGTGCTCTAATACTGAAACCAGATAGGGACACCACAAGAAAATTCCAGGACAATAAGCCTGATAAACAAAGATGCAAAAATTCCCTACGAAATCAGTATACAAATGACTACTGCATTTCTAGACATTAATAATGAATTATCAGGAAGACAAATTAAGAAAATAATCCCATTTACAATCACAGTGAAAAGAATAAGCTGCCTAGGAATAAAATTTATCCGAGGAGGTGAAAGACCTATACACTGAAAACTGCAAGACATTGAGGAAATAAATTGGAGAAGATGCAAATAAATGGAAAGATACTCTGTGCTCATGGGTTGGAAAAATTAACATTGTTAAAATGTCCATAATACCCAGAGCAATCTAAAGACCTAATAAGTCCCTATCAAAATTCCAACGGCTTTTTTCATAGATATGGTACAAGCAATCATAAAATTTGTGTAGAACCACAAAAGACCCTGAATAGCTAAAGCAGTTTTGAGAAAGAAGAACAAAACTGGAGGCTCTCTGATTTCAAACTGTATTACAATGTTATAGTAATAAAAACAGCATGGCATCAGCATAAATTCAGACATGTGGATCAATGGACTATAATACAGAACCCCAAAATAATCCCACACTTACATGGTCAATTTATTTACAGAAAAGGAGCCAAGAATGTAAAATGGGGAAAGAATTGTCTCTTTAACAAATGGTGGTGGGAAAACTGGATAACCAGATGGATAAGAATAAAGCTGGACCACTAGCTTATACCACACACAAACATTAAGTCAAAATGGACTAAAAACTTGAACGTAAGACATGAAACCATAAAACTTCTAGAAGAACACGTGGGTGAAAAGTTCTTTGACATTAGTCTTGGTGATAATTTTTTGGATTTGACACCAAAAGCAAAGGCAGCAAAAATAAGTGGGACTACATCAAACTAAAAAGCTTTTGCACAACAAAGGAAACCATCAACAAAGTGAACAGGAAACCTATGGAATGGGAGAAAATACAGATCACATATCTGATAAGGGGTTAAGATCCAAAATATATGAAGAACTTATACAACTCAATAGTAAAATCACAAACAATCCGATTTATTAAAAATGGACAAAGGAAATAAATAGACATCTTTCTGAAGAAGACATACAGATGGCCAACAGGTGCATGAAACAGAGCTTATTGTATTAACAGTACATTAAGCATCAGGGAATTGCAAATCCAAACCACAATGAGATATCACCTCAACCGGGTTGGAATGGCTATCACAGAATGGGCTAGGAATCAGACGAGAAATAACAAGTGCTGGCACAGATGTGGAGAAAAGGGAACCCTTGTGCACCATGGAAATATAAATTGATGCAGTTGCTATGGAAAACAGTATGGAGGTTCCTCAGAAACTTAAAAATAGAATATAAGATCCAGCAATTCCACTTCTGGGTGTTTGTCCAAGGGAAGGAACAACACTAACTCAGAAAGATATATGCACCCGGTGTTCATTCTATGAACAGTATTTATGGTAGCCAACTACACACACACACACACACACACACACACACACACACACACACACACTAGAGCATCACTCAATATTATTTAAAAGACAGAAAGCTTGCCATTTGTGACAACATGGATGAATCTTGAGGGCATTATGCTAAGTGAAATAAGTCAGAGAGAGATAAGCACATATAATTCACTTCTATGTGGATTCTGAAAGGAAGAAAAAAAATGATCTCATAAATACAGGACATATTGGTGGTTTCTTGAGGGAGGGAGTGTGTAGAGGGCCAAATGGGTGAAGGGAGTCAAAAGGGACAAACTTCCAATAATGAAGTAAGTCCTGGGAATAATGTATAGTATGGTAACTATAGTTAATAATCTATACTGTATATTTGAATGTTGCTAAGAAAGTAAACTGTAATAGTTCTCATCATCACAAGAAAAAAAAATGTAACTACATGTGGTGATGGACTTACTGTATTGATCCTTTCACAATATATACAAATACGTAATCAGATGTTGTACATCTGAAACTAGTACAATGTTATATGTCAATTATAGCTCAATTTTTTTAAAAACTATGAGAATACAGATTTCTTCTATTAAGTCAAACGTTAAAGAGACTTGCAAATGTAAGCCAATGACTCTCTTCTCACTAAAATATTTTTTTAATTTGGAAAGTAGTTATTTTTCTTTAAAAATGTTATTTATGTCAACATGCAAAGGGTTTACTATCTAAAATAAAGTTTTAATAAATACTTTTAATTTCTCAATTTCAGTTTCTAATGTAATCATATCAATAACTATACCCTAGTCAAACTGAAGCTTGTTGAAGTCTTCAATAATTTTTGTAATGGGATCCTGAGAACAGAAAGTTGTGGCCTCTTCCTCTCTTTGGTTAAAAGTCTATTTCTTAATTCTGCCCTTTTCCTCTTCAAATGCAGTTTTGACTCTGGCTCTTTTGGGGACTGTATTATCTTCTTATTTTTGCCAGCTCTCCTTGTATCTCTTCTTATATCTCAGACTGTTTTGTTCCTTCTGTTTCCTTCTTCGGCTAGTTCCACTGAGACCATATCTTCTTGCATCTCTCAGAGGACACACTGCAGCCCTTATCTAAGATCAGCATCTGTTTCTTGTAGAAAAGTCAAAAACAGTCATGTTCAGAGAGGTCTGCTGCCTTTGGGTCTCTAGGACAGTTTTTCTCTCCTTCAGGCTCTATGTCTTTCCATTGGTCCCTTGTTGGAATTTTTCCATCACATAAGAGAGCCCTTTATTCAGATTCAGTCTTGGCCATCTGACGAGGTAAATGCAGTGTCCTCAGCCTCCCTCTTGGGTGCTGGCGGTTTTCTCTCGGGAATCGAAGCCTGCTGGACTCAAACACTCATGCTGGCGGGCCTTGTCTGGGGTGTCTCTGCACCACACTAGGGCTACTCTTCTGCTCAGCTCTCAGGATCTCTGATTAGGTTAGGCTGGAGAATCAAATGCAGCTTGCAGATCTTTGAACAACCATTCCTAGCACCCTTCCTGGCTTTGTTTGTTTTACCACTGTTGATGTTACTTCCTCTAGCAATTAAACCTCTGAAGATGACACATGCCTTCAGCCATCCTTCTCTCTCACTGTGCTGCCGCCTTGCCATTTTTAGAGAGGCAGTAAAGGAGGATGAAACTAGGCTTTGACCTTGAAGATAATTCCTGCCTACCCAGGTAAAAGATCACCACTAACAAATAATTTGAGTAAAACAAAACTGTTTCCTTCCTGCATGGGGGATGCCTGTCCCATTCTGGCTCAGAGGGGGCAACCCAAGTGGTATGAAATCCAAGAATGTTCTAAATGCATCCCAGTGGACAATGTGGTTAGTGAAAAATCTGCCTGGAGTTTGGCTCCCAGCCTCCTCTTTGGTCATAGGGCTGTTGCCAGGTTTCATATTTGTGTGGGACTTTCTGGGAATCTTAGGGAATGCTGTGCGGGGTATCAGGTGTGTCTGGTCTGCTCCTGCACTCACCTGGGTGTCTTTGGGAGTTATATTTGTGGCTTGATGCAAAAACCTTCTCGTGTTTTTGTCTTCTTTTGTCAAGCCTGGGTAATAGCTACCTCTGTCTCATGCTCACCATGCTCCATTAGCAACTGTGGTTGCCTTTTGAGCATCTTCCAAAAGAGCCTTTCCTTGCCAAAAGGGAGAAAACTGATCATGTCTGCTCGGCCTGAAAGCTGACATTGTAGGCCATCACAAAAACCATCCTGTGCAGTGTGCAGTAGAGGAGAAACACGGGACCCGCGGCTGTGGTCCCTTTCTGACTCTCCCCTCTGGGGCCAGGTTGTGGTGTGGTTCCTGCATGCTGCTTTTGAATGAATGTCTTTGCTTCTTTGCTGGCTTGATGCAAGGAGCAGGAGCCACTTTGAAGATGCCTCAACTCCATGGGGCCCAGGTATTTACATAGTGGCCTTTCATTCTACGAACAGTGTGCGCCTCTGCAAATATTTTAGGCCTCCCTGCATGCTTGCGGGCCCCTAAGTGCCATTCATCAGCTTTTAAGTTTGTTTTGCAGGCAGCGAGCCACTGAGAGGGAGGCCTGACTCAGAGCGCAGGGGGCCTGGCTGTCTGCTGCCGCCACCTCCTACCACTGCAGACTTGGCAGGGAAGGAAGCAGTGGGTTTTACAGCTGGTGTTTTTGGTTTGGGGGAAAAAAGAAAGAGAGAGAGAGAAAAGAATTTTTAAAAAAACACCCTGCACATGTAAAATGACACTAGATGTAAGTGTATATGCTGTATTTTGGACGAGAGAAACTGCATGTTTTGCATGATTCATCACTCCTCCTGATGATAGCAAACAAGGTTTGCACTCAGCTGCATGGTATTTCGGGAGTTTGTTCCAAATGCTCTGCAAAGACAGGGAGAAGAGGTTCCTCGCCCCTTCCTCAGAAGGAGGGCCGTGTCTGGGCTAGGTTAGGGCAGCAAGGCTTTACTTCTGCTCCTCTCGTCCAACTACAAAGATTCCCATTTTCCTATCAAAAACTGGGTCAGGTGCTCCATGTGTGCAGGGGGACCAGGGTGTGGGGATGGGAGAAAGCCAGGCTTTCCCGGTCTGACTTGAGCCTAGAAGTATGTGTTGACAGCGCGAGATGGGAGCGCCCTGCCCTTGCTGCCTCCCAGCAGGTGCTTTGGGCTCCCGGGAGGCAGCCGAGCATCACCAAGGCGGGGCAGCCGGCGACCAGGAACACGCAGTCTTTCTAGGATTCAGCCTTTGCAAAGTCACCAAACCATGGTGCGCTGCACTGAGGCTGACACATACTTTGGCAGGGGCGATGGGGCTTCTGCCCAGAACTGGGAGTCCCCAGGGTCAGACTGACCTTCAGGCTGCAGTTTGGCCCAGAGGAGGAAGGGCTGAACAGTGGATGGTTGGGGTGGCCTCTCTGGACAGACACTCTGGGACCACTGGGGCCACGAGAAGCAGGCTGACCCTGGGACCAAGGGCACAGTTAGGGCACCGGGGGAGAGTCTGGCAGCAGCAGGCCCAGGCACCCCACAGCCCCGTGCTCACATTTACTGTGAGCCGGGAGGACCTCCTCATGGCCTCAGTCACAGGCACACTGCAAGTTCACTGCCAAAATTAGGCAGCCCTTGGAGCCTCATACTTCGGAAATTCAGAACTTCACTTTTCCAAATCTGCGTTAGATTCAAGTTGGACAAAACAGAGAGCTGAGTCCAAAAGTTAAAATAATTAACTCTACCGTTAGTTTTTATTTCTTACCTTGAGAGGCAGTTTCAAGCGTATTTGCTTTATCAGAAAATCTTAATAATAGACATTTCTCCAAAGGAGACATACGGATGACCAGTAGGCACATGAAAAGATGTTCAACCTCACTCATTTTTAGACAAATGCAAATAAAACCTATAGTGAGGTACCACTTCACACCAGTCAGAATGGCCATCATTAAAAAAGTCTACAAATAAATACTAGAGAGGGTGTGGAAAAAAAGGGAAAACCTACACTGTTGGTGGAAATGTAAGTTCGTGAAACCACCATGGAAAATAGTATGGAGGTTCTTCAGAAAACTAAAAAAAGAAGTATCCTATGACCCAGCAATCCTACTCCTGAGCATATACCTGGACAAAGCTATAATTCAAAAAGATATATGCACCCCAATGTTCATAGTAGCACGATCCCCACAGTAGCCAAAACATGGAAACAAACTAAATGTCTATCAACAGATGAATGGATCAAGAAGATGTGGTACACACATACAATGGAATACTGCATGTGTGCATGCCCAGTCACTTCAGTCGTGTCCAACCCTTTGAGACCCCATGGACTGTAGACCGCCATGGATAGAGACTCCTCTGTCCATGGGATTCTCCAGGCAAGAATACTGGAGTGGGTTGCCATGTCCTCCACCAGGGGGTCTTCCCGACCCAGGGGTCAAACCCACATCTCATGTCTCCCGCATTGGTGACAAGGTCTTTACCACTAGTGCCACCTGGGAAGCCCACAATGGAATACTATTCAGCTATAAAAAATAAAATAATGCCATCTGCAGAAACATGGATGCAACCAGGGACTATCTGACTAAGTGAAGCAAGTCAGAAAAAGACAAATACCGTATGATATCACTTACATGTAAAATCTAAAATACGGCATAAATGAACTGAGCTACAAAACAGAAACAGACTCACAGACGTAGAGGTCAGGCTTGAGGTTACCAAGAGGGAGAGGGGAGAGAGAAGGATGAACTAGGAATTTGGGGTTAGTAGATGCAAACGATTACACTTAGAATGGATAACAAAGAAGGTCCACTGTGTAGTATAGGGAACTCTGTCTAATCTCCTGGGATAAACCATAATGAAAAAAGAATATTTACAAAAGAATGTATGTACGTATATAACTGAGTCACTTTGCTGTACAGCAGAAATTAGTACATTATAATCAACATTATTTAATTAACTTCAATTAAGAGTTGTTAAGATTAAAAATGTATTTGTGTCATAAAATATGATATTATCTTTGCTTCTCTTAACATATAAAACACAACCTGATATTGTATTAAGCCTTGAAAATGTGCTAGTGTACCACAGTTGAAAATAAACACAATCTGAGGATTCTCCTGGTGGCCCAAAGGTTAAGAATCTGCCTGCCAATGCAAGGGACACAGGTTCGAGCCTTGATCCAAGAAGATCCCACATGCCACCGAGGAACCAAGTCTGTGCACCTGACTACTGGGCCTGTGCTCTAGACCCGAGAGCCACAACTGCCGGAGCCAACGGGCTCTAGAACCGACGCTCTGCAACAAGAGAAGCCACTGCAGTGAGAAGCCTGCGCGCTGCAACAAAGAGGAGCCCCTGCTCATAGCAACTAGAGAATGCCCCCGAGCGGCAATGAAGACTCAGTACAGCCAAAAAGAAATACACTGATAAGATTTTTTTAAAAAGAAATACCCATATTGAAGGCATAAAATTGACAATAAATTTCAATTTATATAGAAAAAAATATTTGCCTTGTAATAATATTCTACGGTTAATTTGTTGTGTGGGTTTTCTGTATGTGTATTTTATTTGGTAATAAGATAGTTAAGAAAAATAAAAGTCCTCTGCAGAAGAACTAGCAATTGAGTAGCCCCTAAAAGCTAATATTGGTTCCCAAGTGAAATGAAAGTTGCTGAGTTGTGTCCGACTCTTTGAGACCTCATGAGTCCGTAGAATTCTCCAGGCCAGAATACTGAAGTGGGTAGCCTTTCCCTTCTCCAGGGGATCTTCCCAACCCAGGGATTGAACCCAGGTCTCCTGCATTGCAGGCAGATTCTTTACCAGCTGGGCCACAAGGGAAGGCCAAGAATACTGGAGTTGGTAGCCTATCCCTTTTCCAGCAGATCTTCCCAACCTAGGAATTGAACCGGGGTCTCCTGCATCGCAGGCAGATTCTTAACCAACTCTACTGTTATTAGCAATAGTTACCACAGACCTATTCATGCAACCCACATTCACCTGGCCCCACTAGGCTGTGGCTTGACAGACACATGTTCTGGTCAGGGTGACCCATGGAACACCCTCCCCCCACTGCCTCATCTTGCAATTAGGTGTGGCCACCTGCCTATATCTGGCCAATGGACAATGAGTGGAAATGACCTAGAGAGACATTTAAGAGTCAGCTCTTAGTATGACCCTCCTGTTTTCTCTCCACACACCCACAGCAGTGCACAGCCCTCCTTCAGGGCAATCATAGAAGCCACCCACTAAGGTGAAGAACCATGAGGGGAAAGCAGATTGGGTCACTGAGTCACTACAAAATGAACAGCTGACATGGGGAACAGCCTGAGTCAGAAACTGGATGAATAAGAAAAAATAAATCTTGTTATTTGGCCAATATAATTTTGGATTTTTTTTTTTTTTTTACCACCAAAGACTGTCCTGACTGATACAAAGACTGCAGCAGTTTCTATGAGAAATTTTCAAATGAGACAAAAAGTCAGCTTCACTCAAATGAAAGGAAGACAAAAAGGTGACCAGAGGATGACCCCTCCCCTTCTAATGGCTCTTGCACATCCTCCTCTGGTCTCCAGAGAGGCTTCAGGGGCTTCTCAAGCCTCAGTACGGCCTAGAGGAGAGGCAAAACTCCGCTGAGCAGCCTTTCTTGATTCATGAGGAGGTGGTGGAGGGGGCAGTAGATGAGGAGATGAAGACCCCGCTCTGCCCTGCCCTTCAGGCCTCCCCACCGTGTTTGCTCTGTGACCTTGGGCAAGCTGCTCCACCTCTCTCTACTTCAGCCTACACCCCCTTAGGTGTGACAGTCCCCACCAGCCTGGGGTGGCAGCAGAACAGATGACCTCTGCTGCCTAAGGGTGATGGGATGAGATGGTGGCTGGAGAGAGGATCCCCTGCACTCAGCATTCTTGTTCTCATGCAGAAGTGTCCCTGGGGTACCTGGCAGCGCTGAAGTCTGTTACTATCAAACCGAGAGGGCAGTATAGAGGGGATGTCCCAAAGCCAAGAGCCTGCGTGTCCCCTGGGTGCCATCCGCAACACCCTAGAGATAAGTGCACTTGCCGCATCTGTGATCTGAAAATGACCCCAACTATCCCAGGATGTCATCTTGCTCTTGTGATCAGAAGCACAACGTTGCTCTCACACACAAGTAGGGGCATTTACCTGAGAAAGACCAAGAAAAATCTAGAAAGCCCTAAATGTCTCTAAAGAGCAGACTGCTTAAATTTGGATATATCCGTGTTATGAACTACTATGCAACCATTTAAAGGCCAGGCGGCTGTCTCCACACTAACGATAAAGCCATCCAACACTGTATTGAATGAAAGAAAGCCCAGTGCGTGCAGTAAGGAAAGCACACGGCCACTGCACACGCACACCTTTAGACACACAAGCATGTACACGTCTTTGTGTGTTTTCTCTACAGCTGGAAGGCAACACAACCAATCAGTAGTGGTGGCTGCAGTGCACTGGGATCTGATGAGACAGAACTAATTTTAATTGTAAACTCTTTCATCCTGTCTTTTACCATGTGAAAGTGAAAGTGCTAGTCACTCAGTCGTGTCCGACTCTGTGCGACCCCATGGACTGTAGCCCGCCAGGCTCCTCTGTCCATGGGATTCTCCAAGGAAGAACACTGGAGTGGATTGCCATTCCCTTCTCTAGGGGATCTTCCCAACTCAGGGATCAAACCCGGGTCTCCTACATTGCAGGCAGATTCTTTACCATCTGAGCCACCAGGGAAGCCCATCTTTTACCATATATAGGTACATTTGGTTTTCCTTACCCTTATAGTTGACTCATTGGAAAAGACTCTGATGCTGGGAGGGATTGGGGGCAGGAGGAGAAGGGGACGACAGAGGATGAGATGGCTGGATGGCATCACTGACTCGATGGACGTGGGTCTGAGTGAATTCCAGGAGTTGGTGATGGACGGGGAGGCCTGGCGTGCTGCAATCCATGGGGTCGAAAAGAGTCGGACATGACTGAGTGACTGATCTGATCTGATCTGATAGTTTTTTGTCAAAGAAAGGAAACACTGGCTTTGGATTGCAATCCTAGATTTCAAGCCAAGCTTCATGTCATCATAGATGGTGATCTCGGGCAAACCTCAGTTTCCTCATCTGTAAAATGGGGTAACAGTAGTGCCTCCCTCACTGGATTGTTGTGAGGATTAAATGAGATCATGCGTAAGAGTTGTTTAGCCTAGGGCCTGGCACCCATTAAGCATTCTTGGCATCCATTCATGATACCCATTAAAGCTATTTTTGATCAAGCACAAAGCTCAATGTCCATTTGACCACAGGGCCCAGATATCTGACAGAATCATTAAGACCATTCCTTGAAGAGCGAGTGTTGGTATTGGTTTTAATATTTTATCACCTGGCAGCATCTTCTGGAAAACACTCATTTGCCTCTTCCTGTGCCCTGCGCAGGGTGCTGTTAACAGTCTCCAAAGCCTTCTTTAAAAGTGTGCTTCTCCATATGGTTTCCTAAAACTCCCACTCAATAGACAGGGTTGATGTATAGCTGGGTGGACATCCTTTTCTCCTTGAGCTTTTACAGAGGATGTGAGGGGAAGGGCTCTTCTTACCAATTAGAGAGAAAAGACTCTTGAAGCCATTATGTGTCTGACACCAATTCAATTACCCTGTCCATGGCCTGTGCAGCCAGCACTTCCTCAACTTCATTAGTGCTGCAGTGCTGCCCCATCCACCCTTCTCTGAAAGTCCTACACCACAGAGAACAAACTCCATTATGACAAGTCACTGCAGCATTTCTACCTCCTGAAAAAAAGGGGCCTCCCAGGCTGAGAGGAGGGCCCACGTGAGGTTGGGGGGCCCAGTACAACCCTACCCCAGCCTGTTTCCCATCACTGAGTTTCAAGCGATCTTAGAAACAACCTTGGTGCTCCCAGGTAGGTGAACACATCTCCACACGAGGAGGATGGGCCACCCCAGTTCCCAGGGGACAGAAGCTCCTGCCTTTGGGGCCCTTTCAGACTGCACATTGGTGGTTCATCTGTATCCTTCATGATAAACTGGTAAACAAATTAAGAGGGGGTAAAGAAAGAAAAAAGGAGGGCCAAAGAGTGAAGACAAAAGAGAGCTGGAGAGAGAAAAGTGAAAGTGAAGTCGCTCAGTCATGTCAGACTCTTTGTGACCCCATGGACTGTAGTCTACCAGGCTTCTCCATCCATGGGATTCTCCAGGCAAGAATACTGGAGTGGGTTACCATTTCCTTCTCCAGGGGATATTCCCAACCCAGGGATCAAACCCGGGTCTCCCGCATTGGAGGCAGACGCTTTAACCTCTGAGCCACCAGGGAAGCCAGGGAGAGAGAAATGTTCCCTAAATAATTAGGGAAAGAAGCAAAAGCACAACATACACGAAGACACAGAGGAAATTCTATTCAGCTGATTATCGTTTCTAGTAAAAGACTGACTGTGATTTGTGGTAAATACTCTCTGGAATAAAAGCAAAAGAGGAGGAAACTGAGGCTTAGAGAGGTCAAGTAATTTGACAAGGTTAAGTGACAAACCCAGTTTTCTCATCTGATCAAAATGATCCCTGAAAGTCCTTCCTCTAAGAAAAAGTAAAAATATAAACTTCTGTTTCTGGGGGACTTGCCTGGTGGTCCAGTGGCTAAGACTTCATGCTCCTAACGTAGGATGCCCAGGTTCAATCTCTGGTCAGGGAACTAGATGCCACATGTCCCAACTAAGAGTTCACATGCCACCACTAAAGCTCCTGCATGCTGCAACGAAGACTCAGTGCATAAGTGTTTTTAAAAATAAAAAGCAAACTAAAAAATTACTTCTGTTTATTTTAAATAATAAATATTTATTTATAAATAAATACATTTTAAAAAATAAAACTAAAAGATAAACTTCTGTTTCTGTTCTGCAGTCTTAAGAAATTCAGCACCGTTTCCAGGAACAGAAGCAGCCTGTTGTATACCTTCCTTTGCTGCACAAAACTATAAGTGAGTAATTTTTGTATTGAAAGTGAAAGTGCTAGTGGCTCAGTCGTGTCTGACTCTTTCCAACCCCCTGGACTATAGCCTGCCAGGCTCCTCTGTCCATGGGATTCTCCAAGCAAGAATACTGGAGTGGGTTGCCAATCCCTTCTCCAGGGGATCTTCCTGACCCAGGAATCGAACCCAGATCTCCCACAATGCAGGCAGATTCTTTACCATCTGAGCCACCAGGGAAGCCCATTTGTTTATCAGTCACATTAAAAACTGAACATTACACTAAATTAAAAAAGCAACAACTTAAGAACATGGGTTGTATAGTCTACTTTGTCTTACTCTTTTTGTAAGCAAAATGGCTCTAGTCTATCCTACTGCTCAACAGAGCCTGGCCACAGCTGCTTTGCTTGTCTATTGTACCAAAGATTATAAGAGGCTTGCGGAAAGGAACTGTGCCTTACACACCCATCAAGCGTCCATTCACGACCTGATTGCTGAGAGTAGGAAGTGCATCCCAGGGAGACTGTGTTTTTACAAGCTGCGATCCTGGAACCAAGGGAATGCTCTTGGAAGCCCTGGTTGGCACTGAGGGATACGGTGCTTGCCTTTGAAAAGACCACTGGGCTTGGACCGTGAGCATCTTGGCATCATCCACAACACAGTAGAGACCAGAGGCCCTTCCCCTTCGGGGCAGCTGTGAGCTACTGGATTCATACAGAACCATGGAGGAAACGGAGACCATCTGCCTCCTGAACTAGGACTGAAAGTGAACTCCTCGCTGCCATAGCCAGTGGAAGCTCAGAGTTCTACTTAATAAGGAGGACAAAGTAATTATGATGGCTCTGTATCAATAGTCAGGAACTAAAAGTCATATCAACTACATTTGTATCCCTGGGGCCCAGCAGAAATCTTGGCACACAGTAGATGTATAATGCATGAATAGCCAATCCTTGTGAGATCTTCAGTCATCAGATGAAAATTCATTTCCTTTTCATAAGTTCTACTATTTCAGAAGTAGAGAGTGGGCTCTCACCATCTAGAAAATTGTTTACTCCCATGAGAGAATAGAAATTCTTCCTTGTATCACATACTACTCCCCTACTCCATCCCTCCTGTGGCTTCCCATCTCACTCTGAAGAAAATCAGAGTTCTCACTGTGATCCTCAGTCCTACAAGGTCTTGCCCCCACTGTCTCTCTGACCTCATCTCTTACCACCCTTCCCCTCTTTTACTCCCTCAAGCCACACTGGCCTCCTTCGTGTTCCCCAAACATGCTCCTGCCTCAGGACCTTTGCACTTGCTATTCCATCTGCCTGAAATGCTCTGCCTTGAAATCTATGCCTGGCTTCATCCTTGACTTCCTGTAGGTCTCTGCTCTATACTTCCACTTCAGAAAAGCTTTCCCAGGTCACTTTATCTAACACAGTGGCCCCTCTCCATCTCCCCGTCTCACATTCAATGCTTACACTACTTTATCTTCATAACATTTAGATTATATATATATAGATAGATAGATAGATAGATAGATATAGATATGATGCTATTATTTATTTGTAGCCTGTTTCCTCATGAGAGCAATAAGGGAAAAGATCTTATCTGATTCCCTCCTGAATCTCCAATGCTTAGAACAGTTCCTGGCACATAGCAGAAATTCAAGAAATATTTGTTGATTAAATGAGTGAAGTTAACCAACAAATTTGATGGCCGAGGCTACCATACCTCCTATGGATTCTCTCCAAGTGAGATTTGATTGGTATAAATTTCAGAAACAGAATATTAGAGCCAGAGGAGATCTTTTGAGATGGTCAATTTCTGCCCTTGTAGGGCCCTGCAGGGGCCGGAGCGTGGACACCAAACACCTGCATGAGGCCTGGAACTTCCTGCTGACTGTAAGGAAGCCACCTTGATGGAGAGAGAGATTCCCAGCCCAGTATTCTGTGGTGTGTCTTCTCTACCATCACTAGGCTCAGAGCAAGAGGGAAATCTCATAGATGGTGAGCACCGTTCTGAGAAAATACATTCGGGAAATCCTGGCTAAGGCCAGTTTCCTTACTTCCCAAGGCTGAGGTAAGCATCTGTGCCTTGTGATTTTCCCAGGTGGGGTGACTTTAGATTCTTTTCTCAAACCTTTTTTAACCGTTTTCTGGAGAACTGTTTTTGTGGGATTTGTGTACTCTGGAACACAATTTGGAAAACACTGGTCTCATGCTTTCTTCCTCCCAAAGTGCCATCTGAAGGTATGTGAGAGGACTGCCGGTTGCTTTGCTTACCTAAAGAACCCAGAGATGGGACTTTTCTTTGCCACAAAGCCAGGCTCGCCAGCATTCTCCATCTCTTGGAGGAACCCCAAAGCACACTGCTTTCTGCATACTTTCTACATACTTTCTGCCTCCTTCAAGGTCCCCTAGACCTGAACCAGCTCCTTTCAGCATCTCTGTGCTCTCCACACGTCTCACCAGGCTCATCTTTCCCTCTTCCAAGCATCACCTTCACCACCTCCCTCCTGCCTATCTCCTGAGGCCCAGCTGGGAGTCCCAGCTGGAAGTGCCCCTCTGCCATGCCCTGCAGGTAGCCACCTTGCAGGGAAGCACTAAATAGCTGGTGAGCCTCTTAAAGGAGACAAGCAGGTTCCTGAACAGTATGTAAAATACGGACACATTGCTGGCAAGTTCACATCCATCTACACAGAGAAAGAAGAGACTGGGAGATGTCTGTTCTTCACAAGGGTGATGGTAGTTATCTCTGGGCAGTGGGCTCTGGGGTGGTTTTTCCCTCCTTTTTAGATTAGCTGTATTCTTAATTTTTTCCATGTGTGTTTTAAAGGGAAAAAAACTCAAATAAGTGTCACAGACTCTACAGCTGTCATCCCATTCCTCAGTCACCGCGTGACCTCAGAGCACGCAGCCTCTCGAGTTCCTCATCTCAGAGACGCCCCACCTCGCTCCCTCTCTGAGGTTCTCCGGGAACCACCTCTGTTCTGTCTCTAGATTGCAAGCAGCTGGAAAGCAAGCAAGCTCCTCCGTGTCCCACCTCAGCATCCTCCCGCAGGCCCGTGCAATGCCTTGCACGCTGCAGCGTTGTGATTTTTTATTACTGCAGGTGCTAAATAAATCCTCAGTGATGGAGCCCGGAGCCAAACACATTTATCCTTGTCACCTCTCCAATTCTGTGCAGCTGGAATGGAGCCCAAGGCTCAGGAGATGCAATAAATCTGCTCTCTGGGCTCCACCCGTTTCTCCACCAAGCAGATGTGGTCGCCGGGAGCCAAGGCTGGAGGAATGGACTGAGGCCCTGTGAGTTGGGAGTCCCAGGGAAGGGCTGGCCAGCTCCACAAATTCCCCTCCCAGGAGGTGTGAGAGTTGGCTTTTGGCAGTGATTTCCCCAGAAGGAAGGAATGAGGCCCTGACCAGGTGCAAAGGCAGCAGGTAAGAGTCATGCCTGGACTCAGCCCTGCCTCATCCTGAGGTCCCTACCACTGTGAGCCAGGACAATTCCTATTACTGCTCGGGCCTCACTTTCCCCATCTGTGAAAAGGGACAATAGCACCTCTGTTTTGGATTATCATGAGAATTAAATGAGATTATGGATGTATAATCTAGCACATAGCGAGTGCTTATAATGATCAAGTGGTATCTCTTAAAATGGTTTGAGAGACTTCGCTGGTGGTCCTTAAGACTTTGCCTTCCAAAGCAGGGGTTGTAGGTTCCATCCCTGGTTGGGGAGCTAAGATCCCACATGCCTCACAGCCCAAAAATCAAAACATAAAACAGAAGCAATAATACAATATTGTAACAAATTCAATAAAAACTTTAAAAATGGTCTACACCAAAAAAAAAAAAGATGGTTTGAGGGTCCAAAGCTAGTCCTAAATGAGAAAGTAGCCTCTAGGTGGCTTAGCATTCAGGGCTGGCTTACTGCCTAGGAGCCCCCTCTACCTGCAGGGCTATCCAAGCTGCTCTGGATGTAATTCATTTAAAGCAAAATCCAGTATTGACACTGGGGGCCCCATCTTCCTCCTGTGCTGTACAGCCCTGAGTGGATTGATGAAGCAAGAACTGTCTGTGGTACATTTTTTTGTGTGCCAGACATCTGCTAGGTATTCCACATCCCTTGCATAGGGAGGACATCCGTCAGGGTACAGACGAATAGACTGGGTCCAAAGATACACAAAACGGTAAGTGGTGGCACGGGGACCAAGTGCTGCTGAGTTACTCTGCTGGAAGTCTGCTCACCCCTATTTTGTTTTGCAGACTCTGGAATTTTCCATGCCATTTGTTTTACGCCATTTGTAGCAAAAGCGTCTCAATGCATCTTGGGAAGGAATGTGCTAATGGTACTATATACAAACTCGCTTCTCCCACATCTTAGCCACACGAAATGCCACGCCTTTAAGTAATTCTGAAACATTCTTCTCAGGATATTTGTGGCACAGGGCGGAAGCCGTTATTGCCTCCTGGCAGCTGTGTTGCTCTAGGTTGCTGCTGCTGCTGCTAAGTCGCTTCAGTCGTGTCCGACTCTGTGCGACCCCATAGAGGGCAGCCCACCAGGCTCCCTCATCCCTGGGATTCTCCAGGCAAGAACACTGGAGTGGGTTGCCATTTCCTTCTCCAAAGCATGAAAGTGAAAAGTGAAAGTGAAGTCACTCAGTCGTGTCCAACTCCTAGCGACCCCATGGACTGCAGCCCACCAGACTCCTCCGTCCATGGGATTTTCCAGGCAAGAGTACTGGAGTGGGGTGCCATTGCCTTCTGCTCAAGGTTAGGGACTGTGATAGCGAGCCCGAGCTGGATGCTGACTGAAGTATTTCTACCAAACCCTGTGAGTGACTTGGACCCTCCTCAGTGTTCTCTCAAAACTCATTGTCAGATTGGAGGGGAGAAGACGAGATCCACCAAGTGCTGAACTAATGTTTCCTGACATGAGGAAATGGTCAGGTGCTTGGTGACAGTCGCTTGAGGAACACAGCTTGGGGGTGGGTACTCAGCCATTTAGACACACTGGAGTTTCACATTTGACCTCTAGCTTCCAAACGCGATTAAGGGACAGAAAACTTTTCAAAGTCATTTATTATTTACATAACTAGTTCAAGGGCAATTGTGGACATGGCAAATCCAAAGTCTACCTAGATTACTACTTTTTTTGATTTAGGTCAGTGGTTTAGTGCTTGTTTAACAAATATTTTGTAAACTCCTTTTAATATCCCAAACGAAATTCATGGATTATATAAGCCAACTGTTGTTGATGTTGTTTAGTCTCTAAGTCATATCCAACTCTTTTGCAACCCCACGGACTGCAGCCTGCCAGGCTCCTCTGTCCTTGGGGTTTCCCAGGCAAGAATACTGGAGTGGGTGGCCATTCCCTTCTCCAGGGGATCTTCCCAACCCAGGGATTGAACCCACATCTTCTGCATTAGCAGGCAGGTTCTTTACCACTGAGCCACTAGTAAAGTCCATAAGCCAACTATACACATTAAAAAAATATTAATGTAATACCCTAACTTTAACACAGTTACATGACGTGGGGTCATGTAACTCTTGAAGTGCTCTCATGCACTTCATCCCAGGCTTGTAAATGTTCAGCAGCATCCCTGGCTTCTACCCCCAATCATGACAACCAAAAACTCTCCAGATATTGCCAAGTGTCCCCTGAGGGGAAAGTCATCTTCCATCAAGAACCACTCCTCTGATATAAAAGATAAACAGGTGATAATGTATAATTAAGTAATACATATTTCAAACTATACATGCTCAAGTATGGCTATACTGGGGCACACAATAAAGCAGCCATTTTCTCGTACCTAGTGATAGTGAAGGGGTTTGGCTTTAAGAGACGTAAGAAGATCACAAGTTCTTTCTGTAAGAAAAACAGGAAAATGTAATGGTAGTGGTATCAATGGACATTAGAAGGAAAATGATTGTTAGGCTACGTAATAACAGAGAACACTTAACTGTATATCAGTGAAAGAATAAAATAACTATAATTAAAAATGGAGACAGTACACTAAGATCAGCTATAGACTCAGTCATAAATGAGCTGGGACTTATTTTATCAGTACAGCATCAGAGTGGTTCCCTACCTTATGAGTAGGGATATCACTATAGTGATGGACTCTCTAGTATTTAACAAGAACTTGGGGTTGTATCCCATGAGAGGATGGACTGAAAAAAGCCCAAGTGATAGGAAGACCTCTGGGGAAGGAATCAGAATGATGTTGAAGAAGAATAAACCAACTGAAAAGTAATTTGAAAGTCAAATTCTTACAACCTAGATTTCTTATCGTGTACCTGTGTGTGTGTGTGTATATATATATGGCAATATTATAACAAGATTTTCAAAACAACAACGAAATTCATGAGCTTCATTTCACGAGTCTGCTCATTTCTATCTGGTTCGAGGTCTTTTCAAAGAAATCTCAAATCTCTGTTACATGTTTCAGTTCATTTCACTGCATAGTACTGCTTTACTGCATTGAAACCCTCTTCAGAAAAATCTGTAGTTAAAAATGCTTAATGTGGGGCCTTCCCTGATGGTCCAAGGATTAAGAATTAGCCTTGCAATGCAAGGGACGTGGGTTTGATCTCTGGTTGAGGAACTGAGATCTCATGCCACAGAGCAACTAAGCCCTCACATCATAACTAGAGAGTTTGCGTGCCACATTAGAAGACCTCACATGATACAATGAAGATATAAGGCAGCCAAATACATACCAATTTATTTAAAAATTTTTTAAATTAAATTAGAAAAAAAAGAGAGCTTCCCTGATGGCTCAGTGGTAAAGAATTCGCCTGCAAATGCAGCAGTCATGGGTTCAAGCCCTGGTCAGGGAAAATCCCACATGCCATCGAGCAACAAAGCCTGGGCACTGTAACTATTGAGCCCATACTCTAGAGTCTGGGAGTCGCAACTCCTGAGCCCCCAGGCCACATGCTGAAGCCCTTGTGCCCTAGAGCCTGTGCTCAGCAACAGGAGAAGGCACCGCAGTGAGAAGCCTGTGCATCACAGCCAAAGAGTAGCCCCCACCCACTGCAACTAGAGAAAAGCAATGAAGACCCAACACAGCCAAAAATTAACCACTTTTAAAAAGGGAAAATACTGAAAATCTTAAAAAAAAGAGAAATGTTTAGTGCATGGAGTCAGCAACCTGTACAGCATAAGTTGTACCGTCATTGCCAGACAAGGTCTTGCTTCCATTTAAGTTTCTCTCTATGGGATGGTCTTCTAAATTATTGGGCTTTTCAGTAACTTTTTAGAACTTATTGTCAGAATTATCATGTTCTATGTATTGCTGATTTACCTTTGCAGTGTTTAATATGGGAGAATATTCAAAAGTCACATAAGACGTGAAACAGTTCTTCTTGTGTGAGATTCTCCCAAACACTGCGGGACATCCAGCTTCCTCCTCATCCCCAGATGCCAATGGGCAGGTCAACCAAAGACTACATCCACCAGTTTCCAAAAATGCCACCTCTGGAGCACCACAGCTTCTGCTGATTATCCCAGGCTTATGAGACCACATCCCACATGTGGGTCACTGCCATCCAAGACTTCACCGACAAGCATCCACTTCATGGACACAGATTCACACGTCCTTCCCACCAGCTAGTGTTGGGGGCATAACATGGGTACTTCTATTATCTCCACTGCTAATATCTTTACTACCTATAACACTTCTACACAATTTTTATTAATCATGACTCACTCACTGAAACCCTCCATGAATGGTACTAACAAGGGTAAATAGGTAACATTTGTTGAGTGTTCCCTGTATGTCAGACCCTGGATGTGTTAGTTTTGCTACTTCATTCAAGCTTCACAATAACCCTATGAGGCGAATACTATTGTTAGCCACACTTTATAGAGGAGAGGTTTGGTAACTGGTCCAAAGTGACCTGACTAATGAGTGGCAGAATTAGAATTTGAACCCTGGCTCTTACTCTATTTGTTATACCATTTCCCCAGAACTGTCTTCTCTGTATTCAATGTAAGTAAAATGGCAAACTTATACCTATGGTCAATTCATCTTCAAAAAAGGAGGCAAGAATATACAATGCAGAAAAGACAGTCTCTTTGGCAAGTGCTTTTGGGAAAGCTGGACAGCTGCATGTAAATCAATGAAGTTAGAACACACTCTAACACCATACACAAAAAGAAACTCAAAATGTCTTAAAGACTTAAAGACACGATACCATAAAATTACCAGAAGAGAACATAGGCAAAAACATTAACATAAATCATACCAATGTTTTCTTAGGTCAGTTTCCCAAAGCAATAGAAATAAAAGCAAAAATAAGAAAGAAAGTGAAGTTGCTCAGTCTTGTCCAAATCTTTGCAACCCCATGGACTGTAGCCTACCAGGCCCCTCTGCCCATGGGATTTTCTAGGCAAGAGTACTGGAGTGGGTTGCCATTTCCTTCTCCAGGGAATCTTCCCGACCATGAGACCTAATCAAATGTATAAGCTTTTGCACAGCAAAGGAAACCATAAACGAAATGAAAAGACAACCTACAGACTGAGAGAAAATATTTGCAAATGATGCAACCAACAAGGGCTTAATTCCCAAAATGTACAAACAGTTCATATAACTCAATAACAAAATAAACCAAACAACCCAATTTAAAAAAGGGTAGCAGATCTAAATAGACATTTCTCCAAAGACATATGGATGGCCAATAGGCATATGAAAAAGTGCTCAACATTGTTAATTATTAGATAAATGCAAACCTTCCCTGGTGGCTCAGACGGTAAAAGCATCTGCCTACAATGTGGGAGACAGGGTTCAATCCCTGAGTTGGGAAGATCCCCTGGAGCAGGAAATGGCAACCCACTCCAGTACTCTTGCCTGGAAAATCCCATGGACGGAGGAGCCTGGTAGGCTATAGTCCATGGGGTCGCAAAGAGTCGGACACAACTGAGCAACTTCACTACCAAGTGCAAATCAAAACTATAGAGAGATATCACCCCACACCAGTCAAGAATAGCCTTCATTAAAAAGCATACAAATAATAAATGCTGGAGAAGGTATGGAAAAAAGAGAATCCTCCTGCACTGTTGGTAGGAATGTAAATTGTTGTAGCCACTATTAAGAACAGTATGGAGGTTCCTTAAAAAACTAAACATAAAGTTACCAGATGATCCAGCAACCCCACTCCTGGATATCTAGAAAAGACAAAAACTGTAATTCTAAAAGAAACACCACAATGTTCATTGCAGCACTATTCACAATAGCCAAGACACGAAAGCAACATAAATGTCCAGACATGTAAGTACATAAAGAAGATGATATACAATGGAAGATGATATATTCCGTATATCAGAGGATATATCATGGAATATTACTCAGCCATAAGAAAGAATGAAATCATGCCATTTGCAGCAATATGGATGAACCCATAGATTATCATGCTAAGTAAAGTAAGTCAGACCAAGAAAGACAAATATCACGTGACATCACTTATATGTAGAATCTAAAATATGATACACATGAAATTATTTACAAAACAGAAACAAAAGCACAGAAATAGAAATCAAACTTATATTTACCAAAGGGGAAACTGGTGTGGGTGCGATAAATTAGAAGCTTGAGATAAGCAAATGCAAATTTATAAAACAGAAAAACAACAAGGTCCTTCTGTATAGCACAAAGAACTATATTCAATATCCAGTCATAAACCGTAATGGAAAAGAATCTGCAAAAGAATATATCTTATTCAATTTGCTGTATGTCAGAAAGTAATACAACATTATAAATCAACTACATTTCAAAAGAGAAAAAAAAAGTAAATAGCAGCAAAGCATACTTTTATAAAAATTTGTGTTTATACCCAAAGTTTATTGAGTGAGCACAGTATACCCTCAGCACAGTCCCCTACATTACCTGTTCAATAGTCCTATGTACTTGGAAGAATTGGAATGGAAGAAGGGCTATTTGGAAAGTGACCTTTGCAGCCCTGAAAGATTCCCCATTATGAAAGAAATATTGAGCTATATTCACCATACCCAGAATGGCAGACAGGTTTCATCTCAAGTCAGCAAATTGATCGTTTGTGGCTGCCTAAGGTTCAGAAGGATCTTTAAGGCACGTTGGAGGTGCCATCAATTAGTGGCACCCCACTTCAGTACTCTTGCCTGGAAAATCCCGTGGATGGAGGAGCCTGGTGGGCTGCAGACCATGGGGTTGCACAGAGTCAGACACGACTGAAGCGACTTAGCAGCAGCAGCAGCAGCCTTGGCTAGGGAAAGGGCAGGCAGTAGCCTCATGTCAGGAGGTTATTGTCCCTGCTTCCCTAGGCAGGAAACTGTACACTTCGGAAAAGTTTTAAAAAATGAATAGAAATTTTTGGTGCAATTCTAAGTTAACCAGAAAACTCCAGTTTTTCAGAATATCCTTCTCATGTAGCCATAGAATCATCAAGGTAAGAAGGACCTTCACAATTAGTTAGACTTACCCACTTTAGAAATATTTGCAAAAGAAGGAATAGAAACAAGAAAGAATTTTCGGTGATGAATTCTAAGTTCACCAGAAAATTCACTTCCTCAGAATATTCCATTCATGACTCCTAGATGCTGAAGGCAAGGAAGAACACGTGAGATTATTGAGGCCTGTGGTTCTCAAATTTGGCTTACAGCGGAATCACCTGGGAACTTTTGAAAAATTCCAATGTGTCTGGGTTCTGATTTCATTGGTCTAGGAATAGGCCCAGGAACTGGCATTTTCTTAAAATTTCCCTCCTGGTTCTAATACCCAACCTGGACAGAGAGCAACAGATCTGGTCAAACCCCTCATCCTACAGATAAGGAAATGAAGGCTGAGAGGAGAAGGTTGGTTTTCCTGGGGATGCAGCTGGGGTGGGGGCAGAACAGATTCTGGTCTGGGTGTGCAGTGAACCCTTGGGTCCTTGAGGTTGCTGAGCTGCAGTCCTAGAGCCCAAGTCAGTCTCATAACGTGAGTCCCATTGGCCCTTTTCCTGACAGCCACCTCTCCAGCCAAGTGTGACCACAAGCTCAAGACAGCAGTTTTGTTGCTGCCTCCACCCCCTGCAGTGAATCCCTGGATTGAGAAGATCCCCTGGAAAAGGGAAAGACTACCCACTCCAGTATTCTGGCCTGGAGAATTCCATGGACTATACAGTCCATGAGGTCACAAAGAGTCGGACATGACTGAGTGACTTTCACTTCACTTGGGAACCAATATTAGCTTTAGAGGCTTCCCTGGTGACTCAGAGGATAAAGCATCTGCCTGCAATGCTAGAGACCTGGGTTCAATCCCTGGGTTGGGAAGATCCCCTGGATAAAGAAATGGCAACCCACTCCAATACTCTTGCCTGGAAAATTCCACGGACGGAGGAGCCTGGTAGGCTACAGTCCATGGAGCTGCAAAGAGTCAGACATGACTGAGTGACTTCATTTTCCTTTCCCTTCCACTCCCTGCTCCTGGCATTTCAAAGACAGCTCCAATGTTTCCCATTGGGCCTCTATTGCAAGGTGTTTCCTGCCTCTTGCCTTAGGCATAGCACTGTATGACTTGCTGGTCCTTGACGTCCCTTCATAGCACTGGAAACAAGAATAGGATCAACAAACCACCTGCTCTACAGTAACCTTTAAAAGGTGGAGGTAGGAAATGAGAAGTGCACTAATGTTTGTGCAAGGCCTCCTGAGCACCAAGCACTTTACGTATTTATCTTCTTGATGACACTGAAAGGGAAATATTTTTACTCCATTCTACAGATGAGGAAAGGTGGATCTGAAAGGTTAGGTGATTTGCCCAAGGTCACATGGCTAGCGAATGGCAGTCAGAATTTAAGCCACTTCTCAAAATTGCCCTCTGCAACCTCCTCCATCAGTGCAGTGTCCCAGTCCCTTAGAAGACAAGGTATATCACCCCACAAACTGCTTATTGGTTAAAAGGCAAAAACGGTCACTCTGCAATAGAGAAGCCTGCCCACGCGTTGATCAGGTGAACAAAAGGAACCATAGCAGATAGACATCACCCAAAATGACTTATGTCACTTGGCAAGGTTACACAACTTGAACCTCGTCACAAGGAAACATCTGATGAACCTGAATTGAGGAACATCATAGAAAATCACTGGCTTCTGTTCTTCAGACATATCAATGTCCACGTCAAAGCTGAGGAATGGTTCCAGAGTAAAGAAACAAGGGAGAAGACATCTAAATGCTGTAGGTGGTGCGGGATTTGATTCTGCACTGGGGTGGGGGACATGTTCTGAAAGTTTGTTGGGCCAGTTGACAAAACTGAAATATGGAGTGTTCAGTTCAGTTCAGTCGCTCAGTCGTGTCCGACTCTTTGCGACCCCATGAATCGCAGCACACCAGGCCTCCCTGTCCATCACCAACTCCCGGAGTTCACTCAGACTCAGTCCATCGAGTCAGTGATGCCATCCAGCCATCTCATCCTGTGTCATCCCCTTCTCCTCTTGCCCCCAATCCCTCCCAGCATCAGAGTCTTTTCCAATGAGTCAACTATTTGCATGAGGTGGCCAAAGTATATGGAGTGTAGAAGAGAAAAAAATTACTGTAACAGTGTTAGATTTCTTGAGTTTGATTGCCGTACAGTGGCTCTGTAAGAGAATATCCTGTTCTTAGGAAATACACACTGAGATATTAAGAGATAAAGGGCACGATGCCTCTCAAATGGTTCAGAAAAAAGTAAATATTGCCACAATGCTTTTGAATTGTGGTGCTGGAGAAGACTCTTGAGAGTTCCTTGGATTGCAAGGAGATCTAACCAGTCAATCCTAAAGGAAATCAACCCTGAATATTCAAGGAAGGACTGATGCGGAAGCTCCAAGACTTTGGCCACCTGATGTGAAGAGCTGACTCATTGGAAAAGACCCTGATGCTGGGAAAGATTGAAGGCAAAAGGAGAAGGAAGCGGCAGAGGATGAGATGGCTAGATAGCATGCAAAGGACATGAATTTTAGCAAACTCCCCAGAGATAGAGGACAGAGGAGCCTGGTGTCTACAGTCCATGGGGGTCACAAAGAGTTAGACACAACTTAGTGACTGAACAATAGTATTTCTTACTGTAGCCAGCAGAGAACTAAGCCTATATAGTAGAGAACGAATTTTGAATCTTTGGTTTTATTTGATTAAATAATTCTACAGTCCCCTGACATCAAGGAAAATATTTTGCAGTGTGGCGTTCTTAGTCACTAATACTTCTGCTTAATTTCAGAGGTGACACAAATAAAATTCTGATCCTTCACCATCTGCCTCCTCACTCGACTCACAGCTTTTCTAGGAAAGGGGGAAAGCCCTACTGTGAACTTGTCTTACTTTACGTTCATTTATAAATTCCTCCACATTTCCTGGAAATTTATTTGGGATTTTATTACTCTCACCGTATTACTAGGGTGAAAAAAACAAACTCAGCAGGACGTAGCTGAGTACACGCTCTGCTCTCCTTCTGACCTTGCGTTCCTATGAGAATCTTAAGTCGGATGCTCATTCTACCAGATGGAGGAGGACTGAGTGGAGCCTCTCACTTGAAATAGAAAGCCATCTTTAGTTTGACAAATTCTGAGCCAGCCTCTACTCTGCATGGTACACAGAGCTCTTGTATCGGACATTTGAAAGAATAAACACATTCTATCCTACTGAACTAAATGTTTCGGAAATACCTCCATGTCCTTCAGTGCAAAGTATAAGACAGAATTGCATCCTGGGGACTTCCCTGGTGGTCCAGGGGCTAAGACTCTGAGCTCTCAGTGCAGGGGGCCCAGGTTTGATCCCTGGTCAGGGAGCTAGATCCCACATGCTACAACTAAGACCCAGAGCAGCCAAATAAATAAATACAATTAAAAAAAAAAAAAAGAATTGCATCCTGGCCATTTGGGGCACGGAGTACCTATACTATGGGCTTCTCAAGTGGCTCAGTGGTAAGGAATCCACCTGCCAATGCAGGAGACGTAGGTTCAATCCCTGGGTCCAGAAGACTCCCTGGAGGAGGAAATGGCAACCCACTCCAGTATCCTTTGCTTGGAAAATTCCATGGACAGAGGAGCCTGGTGGGCTACAGTCCCTGGGGTCACAAAGAGTCAGACACGACTGAACAACTGAGCACGCCTGTGTATACGTATATTAGTTAGGGTCTTAACCGCAAACAACATAACCTGCCCTGGATGGTTTAAGCAGAAAACAAATTACTAAGGGATACTTGGGAGCTCTCTCAATTACTAAGGGGACACCTGCCACCTCCCCTTCCAGACACAGCCTCTGCTGCCCACATCTATGACCAGATGCCTTGAGTTGCTCTGGTGCAGTCCTGTGCTGCATCCAGCCCCCTGGGCAAAAAACTATTCCTCTGGGGTCTGCTTACTAAGAAGGAGTGTCTGATAGACCCTCCCTGCAAGAAAGGCTGGGAGGCATTAGTGACCTCTGTCTCAAGGAGGCAGCACTTACAATGTAGAAAAGCCGCTAAATATGGGAAGAGATTTCCAAAGATGCTTGGTGGCCACAAGCATCATGACCATCCCCGAATACAGCACCAAAGAGGCAACAGTCCACCCAGGAAAAATGCCCGGCTGCTAGGCTTTCTTCACGCGCTCTCGTCTACTGTGCTTGCTTTTGCAGTCACTGCCTTCTCTCTCTTGTTCTGGCATTCCAAGGCTTATTTTGAATATGAACAATAAAATCTGGAAACTCCTCAAATCTTAGTTCTAAAGTGAACTTTTTGAGGAGACTGGAAGCAATAACTGTTTCAAGCACCTGGAAATCTGTTGCTTCCAGATGAGAAGGGGCCCAAAAATGTGGGATTTGGCCACAACTACTGTGTCTGTGCTGCTTCCCTGGAGCTCAGTTGATAAAGAATCTGCCTGCAATGCAGGAGACACAGGTTTGAGCTTTGGGTCAGGAAGAGCCTTTGGAGAAGGAAATGGCAACCCACTCCAGTATTCTTGCCTGGAGAATTTCATGGACAGAGGAGCCCGGCAGGCCATAGTCCTTGGAGTCACAAAAAGTAGGACACGACTGAGTGACTATTGCTACTGTATCTGTGCTACTGGCTATGACCAGGGTTTTCCAGAATGCGCTTTGCATTGTATTAATGAGAGCGGAGGTGAGAGGGAGGCAATGGTTATGAGAGGTACTTTGCACTGGGTAGATAAAAGTCCACCCCCCGTTTCCTTCCTGTTAGACTTCCCTGAGATTCTAATATGCTGCAAGGAAGGCTCAGCCAGTGATGCCCTAACTCGCTGGACCACACAGAACACCTGGGCCGTAAGGTATCTTGTGGGGACTTGGGTTTCACCAAATACCCTTAGGGAAATACCCTAGGCTGTCTCTCACCCAGGTTAGAGCCCTTGCAGAACACTTGACTTCTTCCAATTCAATACTCAGCGACTTTCATGCAAATACAAGTGAATTTAAATGTCACTGGCTTCAGACCTGTTTTGAGGGCTACTTAAAAAGGGAAGAAAGGATGACACCTGCAGACACGTAGTTCAAGTTCTCTTGAATGCCTTGGGAAGTTTCTTCATGTCCTCCACTGTTTGATTTAGGAGATGCTGCTCGAGGGTTTTCAACAATTGAGACTTACATGCAAACTTTACGATTAAATGACTGTAACTAACACAGGGTAAAAGAATGCTATCCAGTGAGGAAAAAACAATGTTTCCTACAGTCAGTACATAGGAACTTTCAAATGTGCTTATATTGCACAAACAGAAACAAACATTGTCATGAGTTGATTTTGGTTGTTTTCTTGTTTTGGTTCACTGTCAAGTTCAACTTGACAGATCTTCAAATTAATTCAACACATATACATGTACAAAACTTGCAAAAGCTTTGGCTCCCATGCGAGCTGGCCCTCAAGCCTCTCACCAGAACAGCTGCACTAGGCTGATATTTGCGATTGCAACATACCATTTGGCTTAATAATCCTTGGCACCCTTTATATTGAGATAATTTAGTAGCCTATTAAAATGCCCACCACTCCTACTTTTTAAAGGCGTTTATTTGGTTCTATCCAAATCTTTCAACATTAAGATGTCGAAAAAACCACATCTCTGAGGTGTTGCTCACAGCATTAATCCTGAAGAATCTTTGATTAGAAAAGTACTGAATTGTGAAGGTCACCAGGCAACAGTCCCCTTCCTCTAAAATAGTTTCTGCTGGAGACTCCTTCATTTGGAATGGGTTTTGATGAGCACTCGAGAGATCATTTCATACTTTTTATTCATATATTCACTTCTTTTAAACCATAGTTTTTTAAAAAAGTGATCAGTTATTTTCAACTAAATCAAATAATGTGTATTTCATCCTGTCATGGAAAACTGAAGGCAGACCAGCAATATACACGGCCTTGTGGTGAAATCTGCTAGATACACTTTTAAACAATTTTTGTATAGGACTTGATGCATCTAAAGATTCAGAAGCGTAAGAGGAATCTGTTTCCAGGACCTCTTTAAACCAAGCCAGGCCCTCCACCCTCTCCATTGCTTTTTTCCTGGTATTTCCATTTCATATGAAAACATTTAACCCAGGTCCTAACCCTCAACTGTCCCATGAGTATGTGAATTACAGATCCTTGCACATCTGAAATACTCTGCCTGCAGCTTTTTTTGGTTTTGCTTTGTTTTGTTTATCCTACACAACTTCCTTCCTTCCTTCCTACCCCTGGCTCCCCAGGGCTTTTAGAGATAGGCTAACCACTAATCACGTCCTCCTGCAGTCTTCCTGCAGCGGCGAGGGACACCAAGAGCCAGACTCCTCCCTCTGCTCTTGGCCAAAGGGGGTTGAAAACAGTAATGGCCATCTTAAACAGCACTGCCGGGATCTCTGGGAGACATCCTTGAATGCAGGGAGCAATCGAATTTAAGTGACACACAGCAGCGCTGAATGGGAGCAGAGTCACGGTCTCCAGAAGGCAACATCTCTTCTATGGTTTAGCCTCCACAGACGGCTGGCCTCCCATTAGGTCGTTCCCCCATGGGTGACAGTCACCCTGAGAGCTTGCTCATGCACTCGTCACGCTCCCGAGCATTCCACACAGGGCAATTTCTCAGCAGATTTAAGTGATTCAAATGTTTCTCCTCCCCAAGTGTTCTTTTCAAGGGCCATTTGGATTCCAGGGGCCACTGCTAACTATACTGACTGACATTCTTTCCATTTCTTGCCTTCCTGTTGGGAGTGGAGATTTTGAAAACTCCATGGATGAATTTGTCAAGTTCTGATCTAAATTCAGGGCCAGAATGAACACCTGCTAGGCAACAACTCCCCCCTTCCCATGGCCCCACAAAAAAGTTTGAGCTTGATAAATCCTCAAAGTGTGTGTGACAAGCCCCTCCGGATCTAAATGCCTTTGCCCAGCCGACCACTCACTCACTTGTTCACTCCCAGTCTCCACTTAATTTTCTTCATGGGAATGGTTTGCTATAAACAGAAGAACAAGTTCTTACGGAGCACTTCATATCAAAGCGCTTTTTAAATGGCACTTTGGATGTCAACCACCCCGTCCGGGCTGGGGCACTTTACTCATCGGCCTGGGTTAAATAAAGGCACACAAGAGACAAGTGCTTTTTCCCAAGGTCTCCGAGGGGTGGGGTCATCAAGGCTTGGAGAGACAGGCTGACTT
Organism: Bos grunniens; assembly: GCF_055505025.1. Classification (NCBI taxonomy): domain Eukaryota; kingdom Metazoa; phylum Chordata; class Mammalia; order Artiodactyla; family Bovidae; genus Bos; species Bos grunniens. The sequence continues at coordinate 44,179,414 of NC_141175.1, forward strand.
GATGACCATCACGCCGAACTGCTGCAGGGTGGTGTTAAAGCCAAGGTCGTGCAGTCAGAGATGCTTGAGTTTCTTAGCTCTGAGCTCCTGTTCCGGTGACTGTATCTGTTACGTGTTTTCCTATCTGCAAAGTGAAGGTAATAAATCTGACTTAAATTACAAGAGAATGCTGGTAAAGTGCCTGAGGGACCGCACCTGGATCCTAGTGTGCGCTGAGGAAAGGGTGATGGGTGATGACCATTACAGCTTCGTGTTGCCACTTCATCCTTGTTGCTAATGCTTGCTGTGTGACTCCATTAATGAATGTAGGGCCTGAAGACCCCTGTTGGCTCAGCTTACAGAAAGCCAAAGAACTTTAAAAGTTCAAAGGACACTTACGTAAGATACACTCTTAGAGACTTCCCTGGTGGTCCAGTGGCTAAGACTCCATGCTTCCAATGCAGGGGGCAGAGGTTCAATCCCTGGTAGGGGAACTAAAATCCTGCATACTGCCCAGTGGCCCCAGAATTTTAAAGATGTATTCTTGTTCTCTGAAAGGCTGCAAACCATGATCCTTTTCCAAAAGGAATTTCAAACAAATGGCATTTGAAACAGATGAGACTGGCAACGCTTTCCTTTGTAAGTAAAATTAAGATATAATAATAAAGGAAGCCAGGTTTCTCAAGGCATATAGTAGGGAGAGGAGAAAGACAAAGATTAATCAGGAATCCAAGAGTCCCTGTTGGCGAAGTTCTAGACTGGACAGCCCTTATCTTCATTCTGTTAGAAAACTCTCGATTAAATGAAAGCTTTCGGAGGAAAAATGCCCAGATTTTTATCACTGAGGGTGTAGCTTAATTCTGAACAAAACTTCCCAGGTTTCTGATTCAGAGCAAATGTTCCCTTCTGGAGAGGGTCACCTCAGTTTCTGGAAGGAGGGCCAGGTATCTGTGCCATCATTAGCTCCCCAAGAGGTTCTCAGGCACCCAAAAGTTTGAGAAGCACCAGCCTGAATGTCCGCCAGAAAGGCTAGGAGAGGAAGAGTGGAGGTGTGGGGAAGGAACACCTCGGAGACTTGGAATTCTGTCTTGGTCTGAATGGAATCATTTTACACTGACACTGTCACAAATCCAGGAGATCTGGGGTAAAAGGTTTCCTCATTTCTCCTCGTAAATCAGCATGGATGTTCTTGGCCAGCCCTCTCCTTGCAGGGTGGGCGGCTGTGAGTTAAAACGAGGGGCTTTTTTTTTTTTAAACTTTACAATATTGTATTGGTTTTGCAAAAAAATAAAAACAAACGAGGGGCTTATCTCCTTTTCGTCTCCTAACCCTGTCCTACCTTTTGCAGATGTAACTCTTTCCCTGTCTGCTTCACAACTAATTGTTCCAGCAGACAAGCTGCGAGCCTGAAGAAAACAGGATATATTCTTGGAAGTAATTACTGTACTAAAATTGAATGGGGAAAGGCCCCAGCTTTTGAAAACAATCAGCTAGTGAAGCAGCACTTGGTTTCGTTTGGCAGTTAACAAAGCTTGAGTTCTAAGAGTTTAAGGTGTCACTTCATAGAATGTGGGAACAGCAAAGGTTTTTTTGTGATCGGGACCGTATTCAAAAGTTTTCCAGTCTCAATGATTTGATGGCAGACATGGGGGAGGGAGGGCCATAAATCTAAGCCTCTCTAGACTCTAAACACATGGGAATTTCATTACATAAATTTTTCCTGTCATATATTTGTTCAAAAGACCCACAAATGCAACAAAACAGAACTTTCATTTAGAATGCTCAAGGAAGACTTTCTTATTTTTTTTAAAAGACCTTGCAGAGTTCCACTGGCTGACACTACAAATCTTGGCTTCTTTTGAATGGGATGAACAGAAACATGTTTAAGGCCTAAGGATGCTACATATATAAAATGGAAAAGAAAGATAATTTTCAGCCAACTCTTTTCTGAGAATAGACTTATTCAAAACTTAAAAAAAAAAAAAAAAGACAACCATGAAATTGTCACACCATTTTAAAAGAATAGCAGCATAAAGTCGTAAGACTGTTTTCCAAGCACCGCCTCCACTTGTGTTCAAGAAAAGGCAAATAGCAAATCCACATTGTGAACAGCAAGCACTCTGCTTTGGGGAACCTCGTAATTTTGCAATCAGTTTTTACGTCCCAAGAAAATATACTGATAGCAGTCATTAAAATAACTATTGGACATTTATAAACAACACTTCCACTTTGGGACAACCTTTGGGCCAACACTGAGAACAAACAAGGCTTCTAAACATCTGATATGCATTTTTAGCTAACTGTACTATCAGACGTGGTGCTTAAAAGGTTGAACAATACTTGCTGTATGCTCTTGGGTGAAATGTTAAATTTAAGAGAACCTATCATGGTGAAAACAGTAGGAATGAGATAGGCAGGCAAACAAGAAAATGCATCCAGCATCAACCACACACTCTCCATCCACAGAAAAGGCTAAATCTTACCAATACGGGCTATGTAAGAATTAGGTTCAGAAGATAAGTCACTTCCTATTCACCCAGAGGGTCCACCAAACTCCTAAGACGGTTCCTGCGCTTAAAACTAACCACCCGCTCACCTGCAGCTGGTTGCTTGTTTCTCTGGTGCATGGTACTCACCTGCAGCTGGTTACTTAATTCTGATACAGAGTAGCTACATGGCCTCCTGTCTCCTCTCCATTCAAATCTCTGGCTAAAACTGTTCTCACCAAAAACAGCAAATGCAAGAGTAAGTTTTTGTTTCTCTCTCTAGTAGCTGTCAATTAACATATTAAAATTTCACTTCCTAATTATGTAACAAACTGAGCTTACATTCGAAAAAGAAGAAAATCAAAACCCGAAACAACTATATATAGGGCTTCCCTGGGTAGCTCAGGTTGGTGAAGAATTGGCCTGCAATGCAGGAGACCCTGGTTTGATTCCTGGGTTGGGAAGATCCTCTGGAGAAGGGATAGGCTCCCCACTCCAGTATTCTGGCCTGGAGAATTCCAGGGACTGTGCAGCTGGTCTCCACATTGCCTCCACCTTCCCTTGTATGTTAGTTGCATGGAACTTGAAACAGATTTCTTCTTCAGAGTAAAACTAAGTCTGTGGTAGGTGGGCTCCTTGACTGGACTGCAAATCATTTCAATCCATAGAGCTGCTGTACTAACTTGAGTTCAGGGAGCTGGGAACCACGCAAGTCAGAAGCCAAGGAGAAACCATCTCTAAAAACAGTAATTTTGGAATAAGCACTGGATATTTGACCACTTCCAGCACCCAAGTTGCATCTGTCTACCTAGGCTCCAGGAAAGCAAGCTTGCCCTCGTGACTTCTTCTCAGAAGCCTGCCTGCTTTCCCCAATAGACTCAAGCCAAACTTACAGACCTTCCCTCCACTTAAATCACAAAGAGCTGCTAATCTTCATTAGGCATCTGTTTGAGTTACTGGACTCCCTTTTAGCTCTCACAAATGTGTAAATGTGCTTTAACCAGCCCAGAAGTATTTGCATTTTGAGCGAAACATATTATCACCACCTAAAATGAGGATGTTTGGGGCAGTGGGTGGAGGGCAGTTGGCTTCCAGGGCTTGTTCACTTCTGAACCTGTTTGTGGAAAGCGCTAGGATTTTTCAGAAGAGGACAAGGGCATGCAGGTGTGGGCCCCGGGGAGTTAAATATCCTGTTAATATCCTACAGCAGGGGAGCAAGAGCTTTGGCAGGGCTCAGAACCACCAGCATAGCTGGGAAACCAGCAAATACTTAAATCCCAGAGTCAAATTTAGTATGTCAGAGTGGGGCCCAGAAACCTGCACTTTTAAATACTCTATGTGATTCTGACTTCAGAAAGATATAGAGGGGCAAATAATTTGAATATTTAAAAATTTTAGGTAAATACACCCTAGTTACTTCATTTTCTACAGGACACTTAAACATTAAATTCCACCTGAGCTGCTAGGTAAAAACAAGCAAAACAGCTTCCCTAACTGGTTAAAATCCTTTGAATTGTACCTAGACAATAGTTTTAGGTTCTAAACCTATATTTCTTGTCAATAGTTATTAGATTTAACTAATGCCAGATGTTTTCACATGTAGATAGATCTAAGAAAACATATACAAGCACACACACATTTGGAGGTATATCAAAGATTTCATATTAAGGGGTCAAATGTGTATTATCAACTTATTTTCAATATTTGAATCTCAGTTAAGGCCCAAAATTTTTTTTAATTTTTATTTTATATTGGAGTATAATTGATTAACAGTGTTGTATTAGTTTCAGACATACAATAAAGCAATTCAGTTATACATATACAGCTTATCTATTTCAAATTGCTTTCCCATTTAGGTTAATACAGAATATTGAGCAGCCGTCCCTGTGCAATCCAGTAGTTCCTCGTTGGTTATCTATTTTAAACATAGCAGTATGTACTTGTCAATCTCAAATTCTCAATCTAGCCTGCTTCCTCCCACTTTCCCCATCCCCTGTAACCCTAAGCTGTCCTCAGAGTCTGTGAGTCTGTTTTGTGAATAAGTTCACTTGTATCTTTTTAAAAAAAGATTCTACATATAAGTGATATCATATGATATCCACATAGCTGCAAAGGAAGGCCCAAATTTCTTACACTTCAAACACTAAGATGGCATGAAATAGGAAAACATAAAAAGTTAATAGAACTAATTCTCACTCAGGAAATCCTTTGATTTTATTTCCCATAGACAGGAAAATTTCTTGTGCAGGATAGACCTATAATAAAAATTCCAACCACCCCTGTACATCAAGGTACTCATTTAACAAAAAAGATCAAATTAAAATGTCAACCTTTAGTTGGTATTAATACCTTTACATTTGAATATTTGTGATTACTTTTTTATGCATGGAGTTCTTACTCTTGAGAGCTGGGGCCCTGTTTCAAACCTCTGTTCAAGGAAGTACAAAGCAGCTGACTAGTTTCCTTTTTACTCATCTTAAACAACAAAAAAAGCATTCAACAGGTAAAAGCACAACTTGATATTAATGGCAAAAAGTAGTGTTCTCAGGGGTCTACCTTAGCCTTGAAAACTGTACCTTATCCTTGTGATTGGTTTCTGCACATCCCAAACCTTTCTAGTTCATGCAAGCCTTGTTAAAATACTCTCTAATTCATCTATTTCAAGGGAAATTATTTGCAGAGTCCTTTCCAGTCTTTCCCTTTTCCTCTAGTGGGTAGGAGTTGAGTGTAGGTATGAGAAAGACAGGCCAATGTTCTGCCCAAGGGAAGAGAAAGAGGATTTGGATTCCCTCTACAGTTAGATGGGGCTTCCCCAGTGGCTCAGATGGTAAAGAATCTGCCTGTAATGCAGACCAGGGTTTGATCCCTGGGTCAGGAAGATTTCTGAATGGCACTCCTGTACTCTTGCCTTGAGAATTTCATAGACAGAGGAGCCTCACAGGCTACAGTCCACAGGTCAGAGTCAGACTGAGTGACTAACACTTTCACTTTAGCCAATTAAAATATTTCACATCTGCACGTAACAAAAATTGAGATACAGCAGGCATAAGATTTATTTGTCATTACTACAGTGAAGATGATTTAAACGAAAATATAATATCTTCTTTTTCCTTAACTTTGTATGTTATTTAACCAACGAAGAGCAAGATGCTTAAGGATGCTTTTAAAATGTTAAGTTTAATGTGAAAAAAAAATCACTGGAACTTACATTTGGCCCTCTAAAAAACGGGTTCCACATCTGAAGATTCAATCAACTGCAGATTGAAAGTATTCAGGAAAAAAAATTCCAGAAAAATCCAACAAACAAAACTTGAGTTTGCTGCATGCCCTAGCAACTGTTTACCCAGCCTTCACATTATATTATCAGACAAAATCTAGGAATGATTTACAGAACACAGGAGGATGTACGTAGGTTACACATAAATACCATGCCATTTTATATAAGGGGCTCTGGCAGCCTTGGGGGGACACGTGGGTAGTGTCCTGGAACCAATTCCCTGCTGATGCTAACTAAGAGCTTCCTTATTTACATCCCAATTCTACTTTCATTCTATAGCTAAAGTTACTGCAATATGGTGGGGTTAAAAAGCCCGTAATTTGGCCTTTACAACCTAGATAGCATATTGAAAAGCACAGACGTTACTTTGCCAACAAAGGTCCATCTAGTCAAGGCTATGGTTTTTCCTGTGGTCATGTATGGATGCGAGAGTTGGACTGTGAAGAACGTTGAGCGCTGAAGAATTGATGCTTTTGAACTGTGGTGTTGGAGAAGACTCTTGAGAGTCCCTTGGACTGCAAGGAGATCCAACCAGTCCATTATAAAGGAGATCAGCCCTGGGTGTTCTTTGGAAGGAATGATGCTAAAACCTCAAACTCCAGTACTTTGGCCACCTCATGCAAAGAGTTGACTCACTGGAAAAGACTCTGATGCTGGGAGGGATTGGGGGCAGGAGGAAAGGGGGACGACAGAGGATGAGATGGCTGGATGGCATCACCGACTCAATGGACGTGAGTTTGAGTGAACTCCGGGAGATGGTGATGGACAGGGAGGCCTGGCGTGCTGCGATTCATGGGGTCGCAAAGAGTCGGACATGACTGAGCGACTGAACTGAACTACTTAACACTTTCCCAGGTCCTTCTCCCACCTCCTCCACTTACCTTGGATGTAGCATTTTCAATCTTCTAATAGTTCAAGAAATTTTAACTGGAGGAAAAAAGTGATCCTACAAATACCCCAGGTACTGTGGGTGGTTGGACAAGTCCAAGGTTAGACAGCATGTTAAATATTGAGATAAAATCAATCCTTGAGTTTCTAGTTCACTTTTAGTTGGGTACCCTCCTTAAAAGTTCTAAAATTAGCAGTAATCACCACACTCAATTACACAAAGTTTGTGGGTGGAAAAAAAACTGTGAAGAGCACCAAGACATTCATTGTATCCACAATGACACCTAATACAGGGCCTGAGATTTTTTTCCTCTGTAACACGGAGAGAGAGGTCACATGACAATTTAGGTGACCAGGAAGAGACTGCATGGGAGACACCAGAGGATGTCCTGGGAATTCTGGCAGTGAAGGGGAGCCATGAGGTTCTAGCATTCAAGTTCACGGAGAAGGAGAAACAAGAACACCTGCATGTACTCCTCAAAGGCTAGTATAAAAGTAAGAAAGGGTTGGCTTAATACATTTTCATCTGTCTTTAGCTGTTTTGTTAAAAACAACATGCTTAAAAGTCTGCATGAGAAGAGGCATGTTCATATAGGTCTCTTAAGCATTTCTAACACTGACAAAGCCTCCTTAAATCTTCCAGGAGACAAAACAGTCTCCTAGAGGGAAAAATGTCTCTAATGGAGCTTTAGCTGTGACTTGCTCTTATTCTATTTTTTTCTTATGCATTTAAAATCATTTCAAAAGGTAAGTTCTTTTTTGTCAAATAATTTGACAGTGAACTGAACTTGGCCTAACAACTAGCATAAAGTTGTCAATCTGTCCTGTGTTAGTAAAAATGAAAATATGAATAAAAATAAGAAAATGAAACCAAAGAGAAATACTATCGAGAGGAAAAACAAAGACAAAATTCAAATGTACTTTGAAAAACCTGATTTTTTCCCTCAATCAAAAAGAAGTGTATTTATGTTAAAATCAGGATGTTTGACTTTCCATTGATCTCTCAAAATACTTTCCAGATATTGTTGACAGTGCTCAGAACTGTGTAAAAGTTAATATCCAATACCATTTTAAGGAAAAAAGTTCAAATGTAGGACTTATTTCTAAGAAACCCTTCTCGAAGGTCAAGGCGCTGGCAATTCTAATTTTAAAAGAAAAGAATTTTAAACATCATTGGGAATTTAAGTGACAATGGTTTTCAAGAGCTATCAATCACATCTCTTTTAAAAAAGAAAACATTTTCATTTCTGAAGGGCTCATACCTGACAACTCCAATTAATGATATTTCCCTACCCCACCCCCAAATCACTATACTAAATGCATTATTTCACCTTAGAATAGGAAAATTTTAAAATGTAATTAAAAAATTACACTCTCCATATATTAATATTTTAACGGTCATGTTTGATAGCAAAATTACAAAATTAAAACCAAATTCTACATTCAAGGGACAAATGTCTTCATTGTTTTATTTAAGAGTCTATTCCATTCTTTGTTGTTTTCTATCTCCATATTTTAAAATGATGATCAAAGGTCAGGAGTCAATCCATTTATCTGAAATAAACAACTGGTAGATACTAGTTCTGCATTGATGTCCTTTAACAACTCAGTATTCACAAGTCTAGGGGGATTGGTAAGTACATAATTTAGGAACATTTTAGAATTTCAACGTAACTCTGACACCCACGTCCCTAAAATCTTACAGACATTATTCACAGGCTTATTCACGTGTACTGAAGCATGTCCAGCATGCAGGCAAACTTCTTTTATTTGTTCAAATTGAGGTAAAAGAGACAAAAAAATACATAATATTAACAGAAGTGATACAATCTCTTATAACTTTATTTTTCAATTTAGAAGGAATTCAAGTCTGGGTACTATTTGATATTTTTTTTCAGATACCAAGCAATACCGACAAGATTCATAAATATGATTTTCTGACAGGAAAGTCTGCAAACATTTACAAAATACCAACTTTTCTTTCAAGCCTAAGATGGCTAAGATTTAGTAGTTATGATTAGTTTTTTCAGTACAAGTACATATTTAAATCTTGATTTTTGGGGGGCCAACATTTTAAATAGTCATATTTTACTCCACTTTCAGGATTTAAATCAAAACATACCAACAACAAAAGAAAATTAGTGAAAATTACCCAACTGGCAGCAAGTCCCATATTTCAATGTTATTTTTAACCCAATAATTATAACCTACTGCCAGTAATTATTTATATGTATCTACTTGTTTTTATTAAATAAGCACTGGTCGGTTATATAAAAGAATTTTTCAAGAATGGTACTTGGCACTGGGTTACTTTAATGCTTCTGATATAAATAGAAGCACTTAGAAAAAATACCAGCTCTTAAGCACTTTTTGTCTGAAATTTGAATTTCCAAAAGCATTTTTTCAATGTTACTTTTCCACTGATAGATTCTAGGGAGTCTAATCCCAGCTGACATGGTTAATTTTAAAAAACAAATGAAAAATCCCCAAACCACATAATAATGGGACACTACACCTGCTTTTTACATCATATGGAAACAGTTCCAGGCAGACCAAAAGTAGAAGAAAACCTGCCAAATCAAAGTATTGTAAATAAAGTTCATCTCCCGTACCCTAGAGCAGAAAAGCTCAAAAATCAAAAAATGAATATCAAAAGACTACCCCTGTCCTCCACGCAAAAACCCACCCTAACAGTTTAGTTCTGAGCCTACCATTTCCCTAAAATGTTAACACCAGAAGCTTTAAGGTACTTAAAGCTGCAGCAGTACTGTAGAAAGCACCACACTACAGAGGAAACTCCACAAAGGGCTCAGCAGCCGCCCACCCAGTCCTGACCACCCCCACCCCAGTAATATGTAAAAGCTGTTAGGTTTTTCTTATGCTAATAAAGGCATACCACCTAGTGTGCTAAAGACTAAAACTAGCAGCATTAGAGCAGTAAAGTGAAAATAGGAAGCCTACAGGAATGATCTAAATGCCTACTTAGAAGAAACAAAGCAGCAGACAGGACCCTTGCCCTCTCCCTGTGTTCACAGGGAAGTGGTAGAATTAAACAGTCAGATTTACCCACATTAACACAAACTTAACACAACTTCCGCAAGACACCAGAATAAAACCTGACCTTTCCAGTCAAGGGGCACAGACAGACAGGCCTCTTCCAGGTCCTGGAGTTGAATGAGTTCAAAGACTGGCAGTAATGGAAAAAAAGAAAGCACATTAGGGCGTGATGGGAACCAGCTTCACAGTTTATCGAACCGTCACCCCAAGTTTCTCCAGCACACGAACACCCTTTTCTTGGTATTCCTGTCGGGTCATCCAGAAGTTGTCTTTGTCCTTCATGATGTCCGCTAGAACTGCACCTCCCAGGAAAACCATGTGCTTCCTGCGGGGCGGGTCTTCAATGCGGATCTTGAATTTCTACAGGAGAAGAGGAGATAGTAAAATGTCACACGTGCATGGTGTTTTCTATCTTATGAAAATGACTTTTTCTTAAATTCTCACAAAGCTCCTGTGATGTATACATGTGAAGGAGAGAGAGACCTTGTGTAACTTGCCCCACTCACAGGAGATCGCAAATCCATCCCAGTGTGTTTAGAACGCTCCCTACTTACACCTGTGGCCCCAGTGTTAACTGCACCCCGTGTCACTCTCAAAAGCATCTTGATATGAACAATGAATTCCACAGTCACCCTACTAAAAGCCCAAGTACCGGAGTCCTGGCTGTGTCAGGTGTTTCACTGATGGGCAAGTCATCCAGCCAGCTATCAAGTGAACAGTTGGGATAAGAGGACTTTTACTTCCTTCAAGGTCTTATGCTCTTATGATCGTAGTCCCAGGCAACAAAGATTTAAGTTCTTATAAGCAAAGCTCACTTTCTATTGTTTCAAATTCAAACAAATATTTGAATAAACGAGGCCAAATATGGTCAAGATAAATTATGAGGATGTTGGAAAAAATGAACACAGTAAACAAAATTAAAGACAAGCAGGAAAAGCTTTACACTCTGTAGCCATCAAGGAGAGACCTCCTTCTGTATGGTAAGTCAACACATGCAAGAGAAACCTTAAAATGAAGTAGCAGTTTTATTTACAAAGTCACAAATCGTGCAAAAAGACTCAAAATAGCTGTCATCTTAACTGTCTTTATGTCACATACATGAACTGTAGGATCTGTCATAATATATGACATAGAAAAAACCTGTTTACTGATTAATTCTGAGGCTAACCTACTGTTCTAACTGTTCTAGTTACTTTTTCACTCTTAGGCAGGGGTCTGCAAACTTTTTCTACAGGGATCAGAGGATAAATACTTGAAGCTCTGTGGGGTCTACTCTGGCAATAGCTAAAGGCAGCCAGAGACAGTGTGTGACAACAGGTAACATATTAGGTGACAAAGGAGTCCGCTTGGCCATGTTCCCAAAAACTCCATTTATCAAACAGCCAGGTCTGGCCTGGGCTGTGCTCTGGCCACCCTGCTCCTGGGGAAACCTGGCTGACCCTTGAGGACACCGCTGCCTCTGCAGCTGTTGCAACGGGCTGCTGTTTCTCACTACTGCCATTCCAGAGACCCTCAGAAACTCGCCCTTCTGGACCATTCCAGCCACCACTCTCTGGGCCCATGGTGTCTACAGAGCCTCATGCGGAGGAATTCTCCTCAGACCTGCTCGGTGGCGCGTGGGCGCACTCTCTCCACCACGCCCTGACACCATCCTCAGTGACCCTGTCCTTCTCTGCCTTGCTTGGCAGAATGCCATTTCAGGTGATCAACTCTCTGCTCTGCCCCTGCCCTCAAGTAACTGAGCGTGGGGTGAGAAAAACTCAACATCCACTTTAAGCTTTACCTCAACTGAGCCCCTCAGAGATGCTCAGCAACCCCATGACATTTCTCTTCTCTCTTCCACTCTCTAAGACACCACTTCACACCTCCTCATTTATTTTACAAACATCCATCAGCTCCTCCCTCCTCTGAGAGCCTCCTAACCCATCCTGAGACGGTCACCTTTCTTCCTCCCTTTCGTCAAGCATGTACTCACCACATCAGACTTAATGATCCTTTAAACAAATCAGATACTACTTTCTCTGCTCAAGTTCCTCCCAAGACTCTATCTCAATAGAAGGAAAGCCAAAATCTTTACCATGGCTGAACAACACTTGCGTCCTGACTACCTTCCTCTTTTTTTGGTTGTACCATGTGGCATGTGGGATTAGTTCCCCCACCAGGGATCGAACCCACACCCCCTGCGGTGGAAGTGTGGAGTCTTAACTCCACACCACGGAAGTCTCCTGACTGCCTTTCTGTGCTCACCTCCTAGTCCCCTCCCTTGCTTACTCTGCTCCAGCCACTCCTACACACTCCCCGTAACTCAGGACTGTTACTGCCTGGAAGATTCTTCCCCACAGAGTCAGGCTCCTCGTTCCCTTCGGCCTTTGTTCAAAAGTTATCTCATTGGGCTCCTTCTCTGATCACTCTACCTGAAGGAGCACACCATCTCCCCTCATCACTACCACTTTCGAGCCCCTAACCTGACTTTTCCTCATAGTGCTTATTACTAACCAAAGTATTATTCATAGACTAAAAGTAGAGATTTTGTTTTGTTTGCCACTGTTTTGCCCAGACAAGTGTTTGGCACATAGAAGGAGTTCAAGTAGTATTTGCTGAATAATCATCTAACACTGATTTTAAATTATATGTATAACTCAATAACATCAGACAGACGAGTGAAGTACTTCAACAACATGCCTCCTTTAAGTCTTTTAATCGGTTTAATGTATGAGTCCATACAGAATTTAATTTCAATAAATTGAGTCACAAATGAAAGATGTATTGTAGACACACACTTTGCCATCTGAGGCATCAGGGAAGTCCTAATATAGTGTCTCCAATATATAAAGCCCTCTGTATGATGTAATCTCATTATCTAAAACAACTGACCAAAGTTGGTGAGATGAACCTCAGAGGTTTTTTTTAAACAAAATTAAAATGTTTTAAACTGCTTTTCTTTTTTTAAATATACATTTATTTATTTTAATTGGAGGCTAATTACTTTACAATATTGTAGTGGTTTTGCCTTACATTGACATGAATCCACCACGGGTGTACATGTGAACCTCAGAGATTAACTTAGAATTAGATGACTCCTAGCTGAGCACGTAGTATGTACAGATAGTGTACTTCACACATTCCAGGGTTTGTAGAGAAAAATCAATGTCAAATAACCATCAACTGTTACACCCTGGTTTAAAAACTTCTTTCCACTCTATGTATCAACAACTATCTAAAGTCTGTTTTAAGAGCTATGATTGTTGACACGAATGCAAAAGAACTGGAGACTACCTGATTGGGGAGATAAAAGACATACGCAAGAAACAGCCAGAAAATAATTTTAAATCAGAAATACGAAACAGTCTAAGAGTAGCACCGAATGTTGATGACGTAGTTAAAAAAAAAAACAACCCAACAGCCTTCCTCCACAGTACCGCAGGTTCTTCAGGCTACTGGTTACAGATGAACCGACAGGTGTCACTGGACCCGGCTGCCTCAGCTCACTGAGTAGAAAGGCCAGCTGGCACTAGGACGCTGGGACAAAGCTCATCTTGAACCACTTCTACTCTTCAAGGCTGCACTGGGCTGCAGTAGACGTTTGTTTAGAAGACTTCTTGCTCCCTCTGGTGGTTGTCAAGATTCACAAGCTATTTCACAGGGTTTTAACAGGATGCTAACAGTTGGAGTACTGACTGATACTTACAGAAAGTTTTTCCACATCACCCTTCAATACTCGTTCTAAGTAAAGCTGTTTAAGCTCTCGTTCCAACCGGGATGGCAGACCAGGGTACATAGTAGACCCTCCAGAAAGCACAATGTGCTTATAGAACTCAGATCTAGGAAGACACAACAGGTATTCATTAGGGGTTTCAGATTAGGAAAACAGTATTTCAAGAGTTGCTTTTATTTACATTAGCCTCAGATTGCTGGGAGAATTAAATAAAATTCAACATGTAAACTGCAGGGCTGAATGCTTGCTATTACTACTATAAACAGATAACAAACTCTTTATATAGAAAATATCTATTACCATTTTGATGACAATACTCCTAAAGCACATAACACATTTTCTTGCAAATGTAATTAAGTCTTTCAATAACGACTGGTTCACATAACAAAGGAGCGGTATTTGGGCTAGGCTGTAATAGTGCTTCCACGGAGCCACTTAGATGTGGTTGTTTACTAAAATAAACTATATTCCACCATGACTCCACTTCTAGCTTTTGAATTTTTCCATTTGCCTTTTGTAGTTTTCCCTTTTGTTCCTCTGCTCTGAGGCCGCTGGCTATTATTTTTGGTTAGATTGATGTGCTTGCTTCTAATAGCAGCCCTGTCTTTCTTCCTTAAATATGCTGTTGGTCATGATACCAGATAATCAAATCTAAAATAAGTGCAGATGGAGTAAAAGTATTAACAGTATAATCTAAGTGAGGGTTGGAGGAGCTTTTTTAGTAAAACTCAGGAGCTAAGTTGTATCCATTTTGGCTTCACTCAAACTCACTTCCTGGTTTTACTTCCTTTCAGGTTCTCAAGAGCTCAGGCTATTGTAATTCTAGCTTCTAGGAGAAGGCAATGGCACCCCACTCTAGTACTCCTGCCTGAAAAATCCCATGGACAGAGGAGCCTGGTAGGCTGCAGTCCATGGGGTCGCTGAGGGTCAGACATGACTGAGCGACTTCACTTTCACTTTTCACTTTCATGCATTGGAGAAGGAAATGGCAACCCACTCCAGTGTTCTTGCCTGGAGAATCCCAGGGACTGGGGAGCCTGGTGGGCTGCCGTCTATGGGGTCACACAGAGGCAGACACTACTGAAGTGACTTAGCAGCAGCAGCAGCAGAAGTTTTGTATTGTATTTAATTGCAGATGCATGCATGAATGTAACATAAACTAAGCAGCTGAAGTACAGCTACATGTGGTATATGCCCGTGAGCATCTACATGTATGCTTTCAATACACTGAACATGCAGAACAAAATCTGAGTGCTGCAACTTTCCGAGGCTAGCAACGTAGAAAGGATACCAAACCTGACTCCAGTGCTTTAGCATCACCAAAACTTCAATCACCACCAACAGGTATGCACCTTTATATATAATCTTGCTATTAGTGATCATTACATCAAGGGACAAAAGCATCTACCCAATCCCCACTATGAGAACTTATCATAATTACGAAGTCTAGATTAGACTTCTGATCATCTTCCACTAGATTTATAGCTTGTTCTAAGCCAATTGCTATTTTTACTAATTACCATTATTGTCCTGTTCCCCACCCTCCCACAAAAACTTGGCAGTTATTTCATTAGGGTTAAATAAAGAAGTAAGCAAACACTTGCTTAGTAAAATGTTTCTGAGTGAATTTCTCAACTTGGGTGAAGAGGAGAGCTTTCTGTGACTCAAACTCAAGCTGCAATAAAAGATTATAAATCTTCTTATACAACTAAATATAACCAAAATTTTATGTGGCCAGAAACACCAGAAGAGACAAATGAAAAATTACAAAATATCTGTAAATGGACCACAGAGCTCAAATAAAATGAACTTCTTTAAAAATTGAGAGGAAAAAAAAATTACAAAAATCTTACAGATAATAGGCAAAAGCCACAAACAGATTAATTCACCAAGAAAAGATATAAAAATGGTCCATCGGGCTTTCCAGTTGGCTCCAGTGGTAAAGAACCCGCCTGCCAATGCCGGAGACGTAAAAGACTTGGGTTCAATCCCTATGTTAGGAAGACCCCCGGAGGAGGCCATGGTAACCCACTCCAGTATTTTTGCCTGGAGAATCCCCATGGACAGAGGAGCCGGAGGGGCTCCAGTCCAAAGGGTTGCAAAGAGTTGGACACAACTGAAGCAACTTAGCATACAACACACAGAAAACTATATGCAACTTCAATCTTAAGAGAAATGCAAATTAAAATTACATTGAGATATCATTTCTCATTCATTAGACTGACATGCAAGTAAAATGCTGACAAACTCTGTGAACAGCTGTAGTGTCCTCAGACATGACTGTAGGAAAGAGAAGGGAATTAAGCAATAACAAAACCACACACGCATTCGCCTTTTGACCCAACTATTCCCCGCTCAGGCATTTTTTCAGGACATATATCCCAACAATACAAAGATACAGTGTGCACAAGGTTATTAATTGCAGCATTATCTGTCAGCATAAATAATGGACCCTACCTAGACAACCAGGATTCACTGAAGAAGCCATTATATGTACACACTGGAAAAAAGAACAACAACAACATACAGGAAGTGGTATAAGATTGTTTAAGATATATTAAGAGAAAAAAACAAAGTTCAAAAGAGTATTCACAAGATGCTACCTCTTGTGTAAGAAAATAAGAAATAGAGGGAGTAGCACTAAGGTGAAAGACAACGGGTGGGGAGAGTAACACTTCTGAGTGTCCTTTCTTTGTTTAGTTTTAACAGCCTTTTCAGAAACCAAAATTAAAGATGAACTGGGAATATCCTGTGCCACAAAACAGAATGAAATAGAACACGCTCAGAAGAGATGAGGGTGCAAAGAAGAGCGCCTGGAGAAGGAAACAACCCACTCCAATGGTCTTGCCTGGAGAATCCCACCAACAGAGGAGCCCGGTTATAGTCCATGGAGTCCCAGCGAGTCTGACATGGCTTAGGAACTAAACGACAAAGCACACAGAAGCCTGCTGCAGGGGCTCTCACAGGCCAAACCAGGAACAATTCAGCGCCAAAATGAAATAAGGCAGGGATAAGAACTATAATCCACTGAATAAAATCGCAAGTCCATACTGAAAATTAACAAAAACAAGGGAGAAGGAAAGGCAGTTCCTTATGCTAGAATGCCAACTAATAAATAGAGAAGGAATGACAGAATTAGAAAACTCATCTTTTTGCAACCATCACAATAAAAATGGATTTAGGCAAAAACCATCAATTGATGATAAAAGGGGTGGAAGTCAGAAACTGATGAAGAATAAGAGATTTACACAGTCTCAAAAGTATTTTCGGGCTTCTCTGGTGGCTCAGACGGTAAAGAATCTGCCTGCAATGCAGGAGACTCAGGTTCATTCATTGGGTTGGGAAGATCGAGAAAAGGATGGCTACCCATTCCAGTATTCTTGCCTAGAGAATTCCATGGACAGAGGAGCTTGGCGGGCTACAGTCCATGGGGTTGCAGAGAGTTGGACACTATTGAAAATACTTTCCCACAAATTACTTATAAATCAGGAAAAAAAAAAGACAACCTATACAATGGAGAGGACGCTCAGAGGGCTCAAACCTTGTGCACACAGGACCCGGGGACCTCACAGAGACTGAGACAGAACTGTGTTTGAGCATCTCCTGTGGAGGTACGGGTCAGCTGTGGTCTGCCGCAGGAACAGGGGCTCTGGGTGTGGATATGGCATAAGTCCTCTTGGAGGAGGTCGCCATTAACCCCACCATAAAGCTGCCAGAACTTATGTTAAGACTGGGAAATAGACTCTTGGAGGGTTCAACAGAATCTTGTGCACCAGGACCCAGGAGAAAGGAACAGTGACCCCGCAGGAGACTTGCCTATGGGTGTCCAGGAGCCTCGGGTGAAGGTGTGGGTTGGTGGTGGCCTGCTGCAGGCTTGGGGGCTCGGACTGTAGCAGTACATGCATGAGATCTTTTGAGGGAGGCCAGCATTATCGTCATTGCCTCCACCATAGTTTGGCCCAGGTAAATAGCAGGGAGGGAACACAGCTCCACCCATCAACAGGAAATTGGATTAAAGATTTACTGAGCATGGCCCATCAGAACAAGATGCAGTATCCTCCTCAGTCAGTCTATCCCATCAGGAAGCTTTCATAAGCCTCTTATCCTTTTCCATCAGAGGGCAGACAAACTGAAAACCACAATCACAGAAAACTAACCAATCTAATCACACGGAGCACAGCCTTGTCTAACTCAATGAAACTGTGAGCCATGCCGTGTAGGGCCACCCAAGACAGATGGGTCATGGTGGAAGGTTCTGACAAAATGTGGTCCACTGGAGAAGGGAATGGCAAACCACTTCAGTATTCCTGCCTTGAGAACTCCATGAACAGTATGAAAAGGCAAAAAGATAGGACACTGAAAGATGAACTCCCCAGGTTGGTAGGTGCCCAATATGCTACTGGAGATCAGTGGAGAAATAACTCCAAAAAGAATGAAGAGATGGAGACAAAGCAAAAACAATACCCAGTTGTGGATGTGACTGGTGATGGAAGCAAGTTCCAATGCTGTAAAGAGCAATATTGCATAGGAACCTGAAATGTTAGGTCCATGAATCAAGAGAAACTGGAAGTGATCAAACAGGAGATGGCAAGAGTGCACGTCAACATTTTAGGAATCAGGGAACTAAAATGGACTGGAATGGGTGAATTTAACTCAGATGACCATTATATCTACTACTGTTGGCAAGAATCCCATAGGAGAAATGGCATACCCATCACAGTCAACAAGAGTTTGAAATGCAGTACTTGGATGCAGTCTCAAAAATGACAGAAGGATCGCTTCATTTCCAAGGCAAACCAGTCAATATCATGGTAATCCTAGTCTATGCCCCGACCAGTAATGCTGAAGAAGTTGAACAGTTCTATGAAGACCTACAAGACCTTCTAGAATTAACACCCAAAATAGATGTCCTTTTCATTATAGGGGACTGGAATGCAAAAGTAGGAAGTCAAGAAACAAGGCAAATTTGAACTTGGAGTACAGAATGAAGCAGGGCAAAGGCTAATAGAGTTCTGCCAAGAGAATGCACTGGTTGTAGCAAACACCCTCTTCCAACAACACAAGAGAAGACTCTACACATGGACATCACCAGATGGTCAATACAGAAATCAGACTGATTATATTCTTTGCAGCCAAAGATGGATAAGCTCTATACAGTCAGCAAAAACAAGACTAGGAGCTGACTGTGGCTCAGATCATAACTCCTTACTACCAAATTCAGACTTAAATTGAAGAAAGTAAGGAAAACCAATAGACCATTCAGGTATGACCTAAATCAAATCCCTAATGATTATACAGTGGAAGTAAGAAATAGATTTAAGGGACTAGATCTGATAGACAGGGTGCCTGATGAACTATGGACGGTGGTTTATGACACTGTTTAGAAGACAGGGAGCAAGACCATCCAAGAAAAAGAAATGCGAAAGAGAAAAGGAAAGATATACCCATTTGAATGCAGAGTTCCAAAGAATAGCAAGGAGAGATAAGAAAGCCTTCCTCAGTGACCAGTGCAAGGAAACAGAGGAAAATAATAGAATGGAAAAGACTAGAGATCTCTTCAAGAAAATGAGAGATACCAAGGGAACATTTCATGCAAAGATGGGCTCAATAAAGGAGAGAAATGGTATGGACCTAACAGAAGCAGAAGATACTAAGAAGAGGTGGCAAGAATACACAGAAAAACTGTACAAAAAAGATCTTCATGACCCAGATAATCACACAATGGTGTGATCACTCACCTAGAGACAGACATCCTGGAATGTGAAGTCAAGTGGGCCTTAGGAAGCATCACTATGAACAAAGCTAGTGGAGGTTGATGGAATTTCAGTTGAGCTATCTCAAATTAAAAGATGATGCTGTGAAAGTGCTGCACTCAATATGCCAGCAAATTTGGAAAATTCAGCAATGGCCACAGGACTGGAAAAGGTCAGTTTTCATTCCAATCCCTAAGAAAGGCAATGCCAAAGAATGTTCAAACTACTACACAATTGCACTCATCTCACACACTAGCAAAGTAATGTTCAAAATTCTCCAAGCCAGGCTTCAACAATACGTGAACTGTGAACTTCCATATGTTCAAGCTGGTTTTAGAAAAGGCAGAGGAACCAGAGATCAAATAGCCAACATCCACTGGATCATCGAAAAAGCAAGAGTTCCAGAAAAACATCTATTTCTGCTTTATTGACAATGCCAAAGCCTTTGACTGTGTGGATCACAATGAACTAGAAAATTCTGAAAGAGATGGGAATATCAGACCACCTGACCTGCCTCCTGAGAAATCTGTAGGCAGGTCAGGAAGCAACAGTTAAAACTGGACATGGAACAACAGACTGGTTCCAAATAGGAAAAGGAGTACATCAAGGCTGTATACTGTCACCCTACTTATTTAACTTCTATGCAGAGTACATCATGAGAAACGCTGGGCTGGAAGAAGCACAAGCTGGAATCAAGATTGCCAGGAGAAATATCAATAACCTCAGATATGCAGATGATACCACCCTTATGGCAGAAAGTGAAGAAGAACTAAAGAGCCTCTTGATGAAAGTGAAAGAGGAGAGTAAAATAGTTGGCTTAAAGCTCAACATTCAGAAAACGAATATCATGGCATCCGGTCCCATCACTTCATGGCAAATAGATGGGGAAACAATGCAAACAGTGACAGACTTTATTTTTGGGGGCTCCAAAATCACTGCAGATGGTGACTGCAGCCATGAAATTAAAAGACGCTTGCTCCTTGGAAGAAAAGTTATGACCAACCTAGACAGCATATTCAAAAGCAGAGACATTGCTTTTCCAACAAATGTCCGTCTAGTCAAGCTATGGTTTTTCCAGTAGTCATGTATGGATGTGAGAGTCGGACTATGAAGAAAGCTGAGCACCGAAGAATTGATGCTTTTGAACTGTGGTGTTGGAGAAGACTCTTGAGAGTCCCTTGGACTGCAAGGAGATCCAACCAGTCCATCCTAAAGGAAATCAGTCCTGAATGTTCATTGAAAGGACTGATGTTGAAGATGAAACTCCAATACTTTGGCCACCTGATGCGAAGAGTTACTCACTTGAAAAGACCCTGAATATGGCAAAGATTGAAGGCAGGAGGAGAAGGGGATGACAGAGGATGAGATGGTTGTATGGCATCACTGACTCAATGGACATGAGTTTGAGTAAACTCCAGGAGTTGGTGATGGACAAGGAGGCCTGGCGTGCTGCAGTCCATGGGGTCGCAAAGAGTCAGACACGACTGAGCGACTGAACTGAACTGATACAATGGAGAAAACAGGAAACTTCACTAAGAGTTTAACACTAATAACACCAAACAGGAGCAAACTGACATCACTTCTGGATGTGATAACCTAAGAAGGACACATCACTTAAGTAGTGTTCCAGCCAAAAAGGCACAATCTAAATTTAATCATGAGAAGACATTCATACCCAAACTGTAGTCTGCAAAAATATCAATGTCATGAAAGACTGAGGAATTACAACAGATGAAAGGTTACTAAGAGACATGACAACTACATACAAGCTGTGGTCTCAGTTCTGACCCTTTACCAGAAAAAAGAAAAACTGTATAAAGGACATTACTGGGACAAAGAACAGAACTGAAATGAGGGTGGCAGATAAAAGTGCATCAGCAATCAATCCCCTGAACTCAGTAACTGCACTGCCGCTATAAGAGAACAGCCTCATTCCTAAAAGCCACAAAGTAAACATTAAGGAGTAAAGAGGACTTACATATTCAACCTATTCTCAAATGACTCGAGAATAGGAGAGAGAGAAAGGGAGAGCACACAAACACGTAGATTGCTGAAATCAGAAAAATGGAAAACTGGGTAGTGTACAGGAGTCCTCCTTTCTATTCTGGAAACTTGCAACATTTAAACTATTTCAAAATAAGTTTAAACGGGCATCTGTGACACAATGATATATGTCATTCAACAACCAGTGTCATCCTATCAAAAACTCGGGTGAGACAACAGACAACCTGGTCACTCAAGCTATTTATATTCCATCTATTTCTGATAAGCTACTTTGAAACAACCATTTCTAAAGTACCTGGTATCAATGTCAGCCGCCTGGATTGTGTTAAAAAGCAATTCAGCAACACCTACTCCCTCGACATTGATCAAGTGAGGCTGAAACAGAGCTTCCGGTGCTTCAAACCTCTCTCCCCCGACTTTGATAATGCGGCCATCTGGGAGCTAGAGACCAAGAACAATCAGGTATCAGCAAAAGATTTTAAAAGTTCCCAGTATTCTTTAGATGTTAGTATGCCTGTTTTATAACCAAAATCATTAGCAATATATTTCTCCCAAAATACATTTTTGAAAAAAGACAAAGTAAAATACATTAAAATAACTGTTTTTATTATCATGCTCTGTTCTGCTTTTGAAATGATATGTCCTGCCTTTCCAAACAGTAGGAATTTCCTTAAAGAGTCACCAATACACAAATGTGTGATGTCTACAGGTGTATGCAAGTGAGCACTACAGAAAGTGCTGATCACCCACAGCAACTGGACTTTTGCCGGAGTCAATGCTGCTTCTCTTTATCATTTTAACACATTTTTGAGTTTATAGAGATTTTTACCATGTAGCACAGACACATTCAATTAAAAATTTTAAATTTCTTTCAACAAATAATTATTCTGGGGAACTATTTTTTTGCCATCAAATACTTTATATCATGTGTGAAACTTCTATCAAATCATTTAATCCAAGGAAAACCTTATGATCAAAAAAGCTTAAGGACGCTAATCTATTTTTTAGCAGGCAATTCTGTTGTATCCTATTTACTAGGTTCTATTAAATTTTTAAGTAGATAAATATAATTTTAAGAAAACAAGATTTAAGCAACTGGTAAGATACCACTAACATATGACCCTGTTAACCCTTAAGTTACATCATGTTTATGTTTAATTAAATGAGAAATGTTAAACAAAAACTCTCTCACAATTCACAGAATTGACCTAAGTAACAAGCATGCTGGTATATACTGGCATTTGACACATTTCTATATGACAGACCAGAATTAGTTTTACATTAACATTTCTAACAGTGTATCAGTTTAAAATAATGTAATTATAATAACTATATTTAGATTCCCAAACTCACTTTCCAACATGACGAAGTATCTCAAAGCAAGTCCTTGAAGACATTTACTCCATGTTTGCTCTAACTGTATACAGTACGTGCAACACAATCACATCTTTCAAAAACTCCACAATTATCTTTTTATAAACTTTATAAAAAAAATTTTTTTTTAATTTACCCTTAACAAAATAAACACAACCATCCAGTGACTTTAAAACCACATGAACTCAGCCAAGATATAAGGGAAGACTTCACATGGCAGAGTATCACTAGCATAAAACATCTACACCTGGACAGTGTGGCTTTTCTCAAAGCTCTGGCTGGAGATCAGCCCGGGGCCACCTACCCTAGGAACTACTTACCTTTCAGAACTGTTAAAACTGTACGCCTCCCAATTTCTCTGCACCAAACCTTATCCTATCCTCTATTTGTCCACTATTTCCCCTCTTCATCAGTTCCCCGTTTATTTGTCACAAATACTTTTGTAACCTGCCTCAAATTCTGAGACAGGAATGAAGAGATAAAATATGTTTTATATTTCTAGTTCCCTTATCCTCTGTCTCATGACACTTTCTTCCAAAGTCAGGTAGACAATAAATTATAAATCTAGGGGAACTATCAAGAAGGCCTCAGGAAAGAATCCCTAGGGCAAATCTGTAGATGATTGAGTTGCAAAGTATTGATTTATTGTCTATTTGGATCATTATCTTCTAAAATGAAACAACGTAACTTATAAAAATTTTAAATTATTTTTAAAGTGACTATTTTGTACATATTTATGATATGCTCTGTTTTATATGAATTAAATGGTGGAAGAATACTTGCTTTTATTGCCTATCACTCAATTTCAGTTTTGGTGGCTCAGTGGTAAAGAATCTGCCTGCCAAGGGTTCAATCCCTGGGTTGGGAAGATCCCCTGGAGAAGGAAATGGCAACCCACTCCAGTATTCTTGCCTGGGAAATGGCATGGACAGAGGAGCCTGGCAGGCGTCCATGGGGTCGCAAAGAGTTAGATATGACTTAGTACTCTTGCCTGGAAAGTCCCATGGGTGGAGGAGCCTGGTGGGCTGCAGTCCATGGGGTCGCTGAGAGTCGGACACGACTGAGCGACTTCCCTTTCACTTTTCACTTTCATGCATTGGAGAAGGAAATGGCAGCCCACTCCAGTGTTCTTGCCTGGAGAATCCCAGGGACTAGGGAGCCTGGTGGGCTGCCGTCTATGGGGTCCCACAGAGTCAGACACAACTGAAGCGACTTAGCAGCAGCAGCAGCAGCGACTAAACAACAGTAGCAGATCAAAGACACAGTATGGAAGCACTTTATACCCAGATGAAAATGACAGACTTAAGGCAGCAATACACTGAAAATTCAACTCCTCTGATATAAATTATAACTTGGTTCTAAGAATCATTAGTTACAATTTCAAGTTAACACTTGTTCTGAACATCTCATTAAGAAAATACTAAGTCAGGAAGACTGCCACCTATTGAATTGTTAAAGCAATTCTATAGGAAGACCATTTTCTAAACTATCTTAGAATACCAGTCCCATGAAATGCTAAGAATACTGTAATCATGTACAATTCAGCATATCAAAGGTTCTGAGAAGTCCTTTAATAAAGTGAAACTGACTCTCTCCCAAACTTATCTGACAATGTAACCCTTCATTTTAATTTCTGTCACGATCTACTAACATCTCAGAGAAATAACATTATGTGAAACCCATGCTGAAAAATGCTACTCCAGGTACTGCTGCTGCTAAGTCACTTCAGTCGTGTCTGACTCTATGCAACCCCATAGACGGCAGCCCACCAGGCTCCCCAGTCCCTGGGATTCTCCAGGCAAGAACACTGGAGTGGGTTGCCATTTCCTTCTCCAATGCATGAAAGTAAAAAGTGAAAGTGAAGTCGCTCAGTCGTGTCCGACTCTTAGCGACCTCATAGACTGCAGCCTACCAGCCTCCTCCGTCCATGGGATTTTCCAGGCAAGAGTACTGGAGTGGGGTGCCATTGCCTTCTCCAATTCCAGGTACTAGAATCTCAAAATAACATTTCATATCTAACTGTATCCTAAAGTAGAAAAGCAATATATGATTCTTGCTTTATTAAATCATAGTATCATAATGTAGAAAGACATTAAAGGTCATATATATACAAATTATAACAACCCAAACCCAAAGTACTGGATTTCAAGAAAACCTCCTTAAGCACACACCAACAGTCACTGTCACCCACTTTAAAACCATATATATATCATACACCAGATATACTTACTGTGTAAGATTCAACCAATACTGTGGTTTCTAAGGCCAGTTTCTGCTCTTGCTCAATATTATATCCCACATAACACAACTTTTCTTTAATCATGCGAACCGTTTCAAAATCAGCAGAATGGTTGAAGGCATATCCCCGCAACAGAAGCAGCTGGTACAAAAAAACAGCAATTAAGTCCACAATTAATCTGAGTGAGTTCAAGTCCACAAAAGGGATTAATGCTAAGCATGTCACATCAATACCAAATACAATGGACAGCAGAACCTTAGCTCTTACTATTTCAGAAAGGAGAATATTACTCACCATAAGAGTTTACATTTCACTTTCACAGAAAAGTTTCATAGGGAGTGACAGAATTTACAGTTCATGAATAATAAATGGGCAAAATATATATTAATAAATAATATTTTAGCACTGGATTTCTATAATCTGCAATTTACTCAGTCAATGCCATAACTGTGAAATATGACTGACACATATTAGAGGGGCAATAGTATTTGCTAAATAGACAAACAAAAACAAGAATTCAACCTGACAGGAAAAACAAAACACACACGATATACATCATAAACAAATCAGACTTTTCACATAAAAACTACAAATCCTCTGATCTTTGTGTTTACAGTCAAAGGAAAACTCTTGGACAATCCTTTGGCAGTCACCCTCAAACAGAATTCTGGCTTAGAATGACAGTATAATTCTCATCACCAATCTTATTACTAACCCAATGTCAATACGAAGACTTAACACAACCCAGAACAGTCTTCCCACAGCAGTACCAGTGACATATTGGACCTTATAATCCTTTGTTGTGGGGGATGCCCTGTTCATTGCAGAATGTTTAGCAGCCTTCCTGCAAAGATGTTAACAACCAAAAATGTCTCCAGACATTTCAAAGTGTCCCCGGAGGAGTAGCATCATCCCTGATTGAGAACCACTGACCTGGAGAGAATGTACTAACTATCGAGTTCTGGTACAGACAATATTCTAAATCTTTCCCCCCCCACATTACAAAAACCACACACGCTTCCAAAGAGTGGCCTTAAATGTATACTGTATCTAGCAATGTTTTAAAGAATAGCATCACTAATTTCATTCACAAATAAATTTTAATATACATCTTGTTCAAAGAGGGTTTTACGGCTGAAAGGCTGCCCAAGTTGTTCAAGGAAGTCTTAAGAGTCTTCTTCCACCTTTAACATGCCTCTCTTCCCATTCCTCAGGAAAGGCAAATTATAATCACGTAATGATGACCTCTCATTAGTACACAAGAGATCATGTGTGTGAATCTTATACCGATTTTTATATGAATTTTAAAATACTGGGCCACTTCTCTGGTGGTGCAGATTCACTAGAATCCTGAGGTGATACATTCAATTTTAAGTAGATATATATACAAACTTACAAAATCTAATTCCATGATATTCTCTTTTGCTTACCTTGATAAGATATCTGGTAATATCCCTCCCGGCAATATCCAGTCTCCTGGTAAGGTGAGGGAGAGAAAAGCCTTCATACACTGGGCAAATGTGAGTCACACCATCTCCAGAGTCCACCACGACTCCAGTTAATAAACCTGTAGAAGAATCATGAAGTTGTAAACAAAAAGCCAAATCAGAAATCAAAGCCAGCAAATTTCAAGTATTTCAATATTCAAAGATGCTGGCTTCTGATTAGAAACATCACCAACCAAAATGGTCTAAAAGCTAGCACTTCTTTCTTATTTGCTTATTTTGCAGTTTATTTCTAACACACAGACACTGAAGTCAGTGTTCTCTCACATGCCTCCTGTGAGACCTTTAGTCCAATCATGTGCTCCCCCAGTGATGGGAAGAAACAGACCCTCAGACTGAGGACTGAAAAATACAACATGGTCTTTAATCCTAACTTTAATCTTGATCCCTGAATTCCCCTGAAGTCAAATTCTCTAAAGTATCATAGATAACTTTTATGAAAACCACTGTGAAGGGTAATTACACAAGTTAATAGTGAATCTGCTAAAATAATCTAGTTCTTTATTATTATTTTTGTCATATAGTATATTCAAAACTCTGCTGTTTGGAAAATTTCTGTTCATACAAAATAGCTAGAAATCTGAGAATAATTCATCTTAACTAGCCAAAGAATCACTTCAATTATTCACCAAAATCAAGAAAGACACTGTCAGTTAAACTTTTAAAAAAAAGACCAGCAAAGAAGCTATCTTCTCTCTTGCGAGTGCGTGCGTTCTTAGTCGCTTCAGTCGTGTCCAGCTATTTGTGACCCTATGGACTGTAGCCCACGAGGTTCCTCTGTCCATGAGATTCTTCAGGCAAGAATACTGGAGTGGGTTGCCATGGCCTCCTCCAGGGGCTCTTCCTGACTCAGGGATGGAACTCACGTCTGTTATATCTTCTGCACTGGCAGGTGGGTTCTTTACCACTAGCGCCACCTGGAAAGTCTCTTTGTTTCTCACTATGTGCTATTTAACGGTATAAATGGGGACTTCCCTGATGGTGCAGTGGTTAAGCCTGCATGCTTCTAATGTAGGGGACATGTGGGTTTGATCCCTGGTCAGGGGGGTGTGGAATTAAGATCCCACATGCAGTGCAGTATGGCCAAAAACAAAAATAGTAATAATAAAATGAAATTTAAAAAAATATATAAAAGTACAAATGACTGAAAGTTAGTGTTTCACCTTTTGTGCCAGAGTTAATTCAGGAAAAAAAAAATTTCTAAATCACATTTTCTAGCAGTTTTTAAGTCTAATGATACTTTTAACCAGAGTATGTATTATCTACAGTTGCTTAAGCTTATTATTTTATCACTGTCCCATCCCTGAATACTCTCTCCTTCTTTCTTATGCACAAAACATCTAATTTATCTCTGAACACATTTATTCAAAACATCTCCTACTAAGTTCATATAATTTGTTTTTCCTTGACTGATTTTTCAATTTTCATAAAAAAATCACATGCTGCCTCTTAAGGTTGCTTTCTTTTAAACAAGAGACTTTCTATTGCAAGAAAGAAGAATCCACAGTATCATTAATTCAAAAATGCTCCCAGTAATACCAACTAACACTAGATTACTCACTCTTTCTCCTTCAATTCTGAAGGATTCTTTAAAGCTCAATCTAGTTCTTAACTTTTCATTCATACCCTCCCTGACCATTTTAACCTCTAACTCACACTCCATAATTCCAGTTATTCCCCTCAATCCTGTACACAAAATGCAGTCAGACACACTTTCTTGAATCACCATGTCACCTCTCTTATTCAAAAGCCTTTCCTGGTTCCAAATGTAGCTTCTTACTCTTTTGACTTAACTGGTAGCTTTTAGCCACCTTGTTTTTATGCAAGGTGAAGAGTTCTCTTCGGCTGAAGAGTTCTTTTGATTAGAATTACTGGATTATCACTTCTCAAAACTAAGAATTAAATATTTAAACAAAAGCAGCTAAATATCAGGAGTTAAGAGAGGATATCTTCTCCTTGGACAGAAATAAATTTATGAATATTGCTAGAAATATCTGTTAAGGTCAATTTTATTCAATTAAAGCAAAAATTCATTTCAGCAGAAGTGTCCCATCTCCACCCCCTAACTGGAATCACCAGTTTCAAAGCTTAGATTCAAAAATTTTAATATCTATTTTTCCAAAGTATTTTCTAAAATAAATTCTGAAATGTACTTAAAAAATGAAACACAATTTCCTAGATGCAGACAAACACGAGCTCCTCAGACCCTGGCTATAATGGACGAAAGGGCAAGGAGACCACATGTAGCTTATCGAGGAGCTGACTCACCGCCGTATCCTCTGTCCTAAACAGAACGCCAAGCTCATGACACACTTGGAGAATGAATAAAGCCTCTTTAAAAATTTAATTCTCCCCAGGTATTTTCTTAGTATCTACATGAAGTAGTAAAGACAGCTTTAAAACCTAGTATGTATTTTGACAAAGTGATTTTTACTCATCTATGTGTAGAATCAGATGGATCACCATAATATTAAAATTTGTTTCTTAACACAACTGACCCTTGAACAATGTGGGGGTTAACCTGCACATAACTTACAGCTGGCCCTTTGCATCCCGATTCAACCAACTATGGACCTTGCAGTACTGTAGTATTTACTACTGAAAAATATCCATGTATAAGCGGAGTCATACAGTTCAAATCAGCACTGTTCAAGGGTTGACTGTACTGTCACAGACCACGTAAGTACTAAGGCTTGACATTTAGTTGTCACCTCCTTCAGAAACCTTCTCTGACATGCTAAATCAATTTCTGAATCTTTCCCCCATTAAGAGTGTAAGTTCTTGAGGGATCTTTACATTTTAAGTGCCCAACAGGCTCTGAGCACATATCTGATGGCCTCATAAGTTCTCCACAAGATCATCAGGATACAGAGCTCTCCCTACATGGCTACTATTTTATTCCCAGCAGATACAGAGGCAGTTACTAATGGCAGTACCAAGAAAACAAAGGAAAAATAGGTCCCCTCCATTCAACCCACTTTAAAGTTGGGAAGGTACTCTCAAACGTCTGTCTTTTCTTTTATATTTAATCTATTATGTATTTGACAAAGATAATTTTATATGAACCTTTCTGGCTTTTTTAAACTCTTGACAATTCTGAGGACAGAGTCCACGTTCATTCCTTCCTTCAAAAATTTTCTTAAATAGTCTAAAAGAAGAAACTTCCTACTTATTAAAAAAAACTGAGAAGTTTCTTAAGTCCTTCATTGTTTAGTAAAGAAAATAAAAATGTGTATATTTTATTTGACAAACTGTGGAGTATTTGAATAAATATAAATACATGAAACTGAGCTTTCTGGGACTTAAAACTTTCTGAGAAATCAAATTCCTCTGACATAAAATACATGTAACAAATGTTTGCTGAATTAATTAATGTTTAGTAAAGAAAATAAAAATGTGTATATTTTATTTGACAAACTGTGGAGTATTTGAATAAATATAAATACATGAAACTGAGCTTTCTGGGACTTAAAACTTCCTGAGAAATCAAATTCCTCTGACATAAAATACATGTAACAAATGTTTGCTGAATTAATGATACTGAAAGTTAAGCTTCACCTACCTTGAGCATACAAAGTCAGGACTGCCTGGATAGCTACATACACACCAGAAAACTGGTAAGTTTCAAACATTACCTAAAAGTGCAAAAGGAAAGGGAGAACATTAGTATTTTAAAATTACATTATACATATAATGTAATATATATATATATATATTAATATATGCTTTCTTGATGGCCAGAGTAGATTAGCTGATCAAAATAGAATCAAAGGACCCAAAAGAATCTTCCATTCTCTACAGCTGTTTCTTGCCTCTACTAAAGTCCTGCTGTCAGGCAGCCCCAATTTTGAGGACGGATTTTTTTTTAAAATACACACTGAGTCCCCAAGCATTTCTTAAGTTCTACAAAGCAAAGATTTCTGAGAGTTTTTAACTAATGGCAGGTAAGAGTGAAACAAAGTGTTCTGTTTTTGAACAAGACCTTCTCAACTCATGTCCCTTAAGGGAAATGTCTTTTAATTCAAAGACAAACTATACAAACTACTTAACTGCCAACCTTCCCATCCCTTTCCCTCAACCTGGGCCAAGCAAGACTGTGGCTCTACCTCCAAGTAATAAACGGTACAGCAGGGAAACAAAACTAAACAATTCTTGAATGCTGGCAGATTCAGAAGCTGCTCAGCTGCTGAGTCTGCGCTCCACCCTATGCTGAGGTCCACTGCAGGGATGAGGAGCTCCTTCACGTCCTCTCTGCTCACAATGCTGCTCACTGTCCATATCGCAGGTTGGCCAGGAATATTCCGTAGGATTTTCTCTGTCATCCACAGTTAGCATTCACTGACTGGCAGTGCAGACTACCACTATGAACATCTGATATTTAGAAATTTTACAACCGATCACAATGAGAATGATATTCAGTTTAAATTTTTTCAACTCTGGGGAATTCCATAGTGGTCCAGTGGTTAAAACTCTGTGTTTCCACTGCTGGGGGCACGATCCCTGGTCAGGGAACTAAGATCCCACATGCTATAGCCAAAACAAAACAAAAAAACCTCTAAATCACTATTCTGTATACCTGAAACTTAACACAGCATTGTAAATCAACCATACTTCAATAAAACTAAATTAAAATTTTTTTTAAAATCCTAATAAATAAATTTTACAACTCTGAAACACAAACTCATCAATTAAGCAACTAAATTTTCTGACTAGTATTCTATTCCATCATCCTTTATCCCCCTGCTACAGGGATGAAATTGGTATACAGCTGACCCTTGAACAACACAGGTTGTTCTGAATTGTGCAGGTTCATTTAATTGAAGATTTTTTTTAATAAATAAATACTACACCATCACATGATCCGAGATCAGCTGAATCCAGGGATACAGAACCTGGGATACAGAGGGCAAATTATAAAGTTTTACACTAATTTTGACTGAGGGGGATTGGCACCCTTAACCTTGTGTTGTTCAAAGGTCATTTGCATTTATCAACTGTATTTGCATTTATCAACTTGACAGTCTGTCAAATTTGTTTTTATTCATAAGATCATTAAGAAGTATTTGTAGTTCAGAAACAACTTTCTGAATGAGATTAAAATGGGGCATTATCAGTCATAGTCAAATTTGTATTTACAAGTAAAAAAGAGCATTGAACTAAGAAGAGTCCTTAGAGTGTGTAGTAAAACTAATTCTTGTCATTTCTGCAGTTTAAAAAAAATATCTGTCCTAGTCAAATAGTTAGTTAGTGGATGGCAGATATGGTATTATCCACTACATAGCAAATGCCATCTCCCTGAATTTTCAGTTGAAAGAAAACTTGGTTTCCATTCTGCTACTGTATTATTTTTTTGAAAGAGGATTCCTTGTCTCATAACCTCTTGATTCAATACAAAAATATCTCTACACTCTGTTTTTGCAATGCATTGCTAAAAATAAAGAGCAATTATAAATGACCACTTATCCATTACAAACTATTAGTAACTATAAATCATTTAGAAAGTATAAAGCACAATTAAAATATAAATACAATAAAGCCCATCTTTCATAGTTTCAGGGGTGGCTAGGAGGGGGGAAAAAAATGAACCATAAAAAATGATATGGATTCTGCAGCTAAAACCACAATCTCAAAATTTGAAAAAACAAAAATTTTAAATCTCTTCTAAAATTTCCATCAACATCTCAACATAGTCAATGAGTAAAACAAAACATTTACTTACATTAAGCAGTATCTGGAAAGCTAATAAAATCCAAAGTAATTAAAATTTCCTATCTCATATATAACAAAATGAAAGATAACTGTTGCAAAGTTACCCATCTAAAGTACTAAGAATGTAGACTTTTTGCTCTTTAACTGCCTACCTCCTTACTGTTTCCACCTCTCTTCCCGAGCCCTCCCATCTCCCTGGCCCCCAGCATTCCTCCACTGTCTGCTATCACTTCTTTGGTTAACTATATTATCTATATCCTCGTGACTCCCAAGTTTATACCTCCAGTCTCAGACTTTTCTCCTGAACTTGACCTTATATATATAACCATTTTTGCTTGGATGTCTAACGAAAACCTAACATGTCCAAAACTGAACTCCTGATCAATTTCCCTCCCAAATCCTGTTCTACTCCGTCTTTGCTCAAGTGAAACTATCACATGTATTTAAGAAATCAGGATTTTTTTTGTTGGCCCTACCTTCGAAACAGAGCCACAATCTGGCCACTTATCATTACCTTCTCTGCTATTACCCCTAATCCTAACCATCATTATCTGGGTGTCTAGATAACTGAAAAAGTCTCCAAACTTGTCTTTCTTCTACCCTTGCCTCCTTATGTTCTACATTCAACACAGCAGCCACAGAAACCTCCATCTGTAATAGCTCTTCCTTGTAACAGCCCCACATTTCACTCAGAGTTTAAATCGAATTTCCTATAAGAACCTACAAGGCCCTAGATGATTTGGCCCCATTATTTCTCCCACCTCATCTCCTGTTGCTCTCCCACACTGGCTTCCTTGCTGACTAATATGCCACACTTGCTCCCATTTCAAGACCTTTACACTGGTTACTCCTTTGCCTGGAATGCTTTTCCCCCAGTTAGTTACTGGCTAACTCCCTCCGTTTAAATATCACCTTACAGATACGTACTACCACAACCTATGAAAAACGCAGCCTTCCTTCATGCCCCATCTCCCTTACTCTTTCCCACCCCTCTTTCAGCATCTAGTATCTTCTAATAAACCATTCAATTAATTCATTTTTTTGGGTCTATTTTCCCCTGCTAGATGGTAAATTCCATAGCAGCAGGATTTTGGCTTTGTTTACTGGTATATTCTACTTATAATGACTAACATATACTTAGGTGCTCAATAAACAGGATCTGGGAGAAAGTAACAATTATTCTTATTTCCTTTATTCTCAACAACAAGGGAAGATAAAACAAAAAAATTTGCTTTAATATCACATCACAGAAACATATATATGCACAACCCATCTAAAAACTTACCTCTACAATCTTCTCTCTGTTTTTGGTTGGGTTCATAGGAGGTTCTGTGAGTAGAATTTTACAATTCCTGGTATCTATGTTAAGTTTTTCTGGTCCAAATGTGTAGTCCCACAGGTGTTTCATGTCATCCCAATTTCGTACTATGCCATTTTCCATAGGGTAATTAACTTCTAACATCGAGCGTAATTCACTTGCCTCATCACCAACCATAAGATCCTAGAAAATTATAATATCAAAGCTTTAGACCAAATTTTTGCATAAAATACCATCAGAAAATTATCCTTATATTTTGGAAAACTGGGGAATAATTAATTTTAATATTTCTGGCACTTTCAGATAAATTTCTTCATTCCACAAGTTAAAAAGTCGATCTCTCCTTTAATGAACAATGTCTTGCAAATCTTAATCATAAATAATACGTTTTTATGTACAATGTGGTTTAAATCAATAAATTGACCTTACCTTTAATAAATATGTTTCCAAAAGAAGAGTATTAGCACAAATAAACCCCACATTTTCATATTTTGGAGGGGTTTGTATGAGGTTTCATCTCTTTCTTTTGCTCAAATGTTCAAAAAATAAGGCCTGTGATATGTGAGATAGCACATCAGGGGGAAAAAAAACTTGTAGAAAAATGCTCAACGCATGCAGCACATTTCTTTGTACTAAATATCAAAATGATAAGTGTAGTACCATACAGCATAATGAGAAGCAAAAAATAAAATGATTTTTATTATACTGTAATAATGGATATATGCACCACAAACTTGTAAATTTCACAAACGTCTACCTAGATATGCCTCAATTAAAACTGAAATTAAGCTTCAATATATGCCTCACCAAGATGAAAGATAATTTGTAGAGATACAAAAAATTATGATACAGAGAAGAAATTCTTCTTTAAAATTATCTCATAAGCAACATTTCCAATCTTAAAGTATACTATGCTATCACCCAGGAAGCAGAATACTCACAAGTCTTGTCTCCAACGAGCACATACTTAAGATGACCCACATTTCAAAAGTCAAATTTTATGTGTATAAGGCTAATGATGTCTCAGAATTAAAACTTACTTTAAAAATTGGCTAGTCAAAATACTAAATGATCCTGACTTAAACATATATTGATGAATTTAAAAAAATGCTAGTATCAAAAATAGCTACTATTTGCTGTAAGATCTTAAGATGTTTTAAAACAGAAGTTTAAATAAATATATGACTTTAAAATTTTTTTAAATAATGATTTTAAAAAAGAGATAAGAAAGAAACCAGGGTGAGAACTCTATTTAAAGACAACAACAACCAAAAAACAAAAACCACTGGAAAATCCACTGAAAGCGACAAAAAGGAAAAACAAAGTTAAAGCAGATGCTAGAAATATTCACTAAAATGTTTCTATTGCAACTAAATTTCATGTAAAATTAATGTACCATGCCTTAATACTCAAACTTCTTAAATACTATTTAGAATTATCTGATACAAAAATGAAAAACTAAAAATCTTATATTAGAGAACTCTAGTAAATGACATGCATTTGTTGAATTACTTAGGGAAAAGAATACTGTTAATTTCAAATACATTGAAAGACAAGCTACACTGATGGACAGATGGATAAATCGATAAATATGTTATATATCAGTATAGTAAACATTAATGTCAGAATCGAGGTGATGGATCTATGGGTTTCATGGTAAAATTCCTTTAACTTTGCTGTGTATTCCAAATACTTCAAAATAAAATGTCAGGGGGAGGAATCTGTATCTCCAAATACCTATATGACTTCCAGCCATCAATATAA
Source organism: Bos grunniens (assembly GCF_055505025.1). Classification (NCBI taxonomy): domain Eukaryota; kingdom Metazoa; phylum Chordata; class Mammalia; order Artiodactyla; family Bovidae; genus Bos; species Bos grunniens. The sequence goes on from NC_141175.1 coordinate 44,214,482, forward strand.
TTTAATATATAATGTTAGTTACTTTTTTCTGGAATGTATCTTTCTGTGTGTTATACAAGATAGTAATAGATTAGATAATTAAGATGGTTTATATCACTGATACATATTCACAACTATATTTCAACAAATTTAGTATAAATCTGGTCTAATCACATCTGACTATTTAGTTCTTATTCCATGCAAGAATAGGGGCCTACATATGTCTGATCTAATACCAACTCAAGTGTCATGTGTCTACTTCTAGGGCACACATACTATGAAGAATTAACTGAAACATCTGGCATCAAGTATCTTACCATCCCTCTGAACAAAGAGGACATTTAAAAGGAAAGAAAACAAGTGTTAACTTGTCAAATTAGTGCAAACATTCTTGAGTAACTCAAGCTACCTAATTCAAAAATTTATTTAAAATTTTATTCCAAAAAATCCTAAAACATAGTTTTCCCTAGAACATTTCAACTTCCCAAACTCCAAAATGCTAAGAGTTTTATGGAACTTGCCTTCATCTTTAAGATCAAGATTACAAGCGGTCAGATCAGGCCTTGTTTTGTTGTTGTTTTTACCACCCACCTCATCACTGGACCTCAAGCCTAAACCATCACCTATTATCTGAAAAAATGAAAAATTACAGTAACTGTCTGAAATGCCATTTTAAAGGCATTTATATTTTATGAAAAGCAAGCAGTGTAGATGAGATACGCCAAGAATCATTCTGAACAATATCACCACAACTTGGAAATCAGATCAAATATACTCTAAAACCACAATTAAATTCCTAAGAAAGAAATTTCATAAAAAGCATTAAAGAGTTCTCTGCAAGTACCCTCTTTTCTTACTCTCCTTAGGATTTTAAGACAAATGTATGATCTTTTATTTAGAGATATAGTAATTTCCAGTTTTCCATGTTTTTCTTTATTCAAAAGAAGACTTGCCACTAGTTTAACTAGTTACTGTCACTAGCTAAAATACTTATCACTAGAAAGGCCTGATATTTATCTCTGTCAAAGTTACTTACAAATAATATTAAAAACAAATGAGAATATCTACTATAGAAAAACATAAGACTATCACAGAAAAATATAATAAAAGACTCAACTGCCGGGATGTGTCTAGTTCTAGTTCAAATGAAAAAGGCACAATGGTTTTTATTTAGAGGTAAAATCCACTGTCAATGGAAAAGTCTTACAAGACTTTGACCTTTTTCTTATTTATAATCAGGTAATGTAAAATCTGCTCATAAATAAGGATAATACAGGAAGCCAATCAATCTCTTTTTCTCTCCTTTACTATTTATAGTTCATTGGCACATTACAATCTTACCTAGTTTATTAAATACACATATGATACTGTACCAGATGCAAATATATACATATATAGGCTATGACAAGCAATGTTCAATTTAACAGTGGTCAGTAAAGTGAATTGATCCAAGTGCAACAACTTCACCCCACTTTTCTGGATCACACATATCCTAAAGAAAGCCACTTGGTTTCTAACATAATGCACACTACATTCCATTTTAATTGTAACATTCATCTACAAAAAACACAAGGAAAACAATTCAAAACTATGTTAGTAATTAGTTCTGGTTTGGTCCATTGTATGCAATCAGGAGAGTATAGGACTTAATTAGTTGCTACCAAATTGAAGCAATGAAAAAGGTTAAAAATCAAAGTACTTAGAAATTAAAATACGGAATCACCCCCCTCCCCAATACTAAAGGGACACAAAACAACAACTACTGTCCCACCAAGCAAAAGTGGAAAACAAACAGAGAGCATGTGTGTAACCTCACTTACCATCTTTTTGTTATTCTACTTCAACAGGTCAAGAAAGGTGAAGAGAGAGAAGGTAGAAGTGAGAGTCAGAAAAGGCCTAAATAAAATCCTCACTGAAATTTTTAAACATACAAGCAATAGAGACAAATTAGGTCGAGGCAGATGCAGTACTACTACAGTTTACGGAGTTAATAATTAGGGCCAAATTAACACGGACAGTTATTACCTCCTGAATGAAAGTTAACTCGTTAAACAATTTAAATTTCCAGTTTTCAGTCTACCACATTTTAGGTAACAAGACACAAAAAGTATAAATCAATCCACTAGGCATAGGTATTCCAAAAAAGTCAAATTTCTTTCATTTGTTACTGAATTTAAGTACCTTTAATTAAGGAAAATAAACAGCAGAAAAGGTCTAGCTGAATAGGTAAAGGGTGTGTAGAGTGATTTTCCAAGCTCTAGTAGTCAAGTTAAATTTGACACAGTTCTCTTTTCTTTCACTGTTTTCTACTGGAAGAACAAATTAACTTGAAAGACTTAAAAAGATTAAGCAGATTGAACAGAAATAAACCAACTTAACAGACTGACAAACCATACAAGCAAATGCTACTGGGGAATTCCTTAGCAAAAATGTCTTATTTGAGTATCACTTAGATTCATTTCTATCACTTCCCCTTAAAAAGCAAGAAAAGTGGGAGTAAAAAATACAGGTAATTATTTGTGACTATGCTGGACAATAAAAATAGCTATATGTGATGTAGCTTAATACCTCAAAAATGTTATTATCCATAAAGTATATTCAAAAACCATTCTTCTTTAAAAGGCTGATACTGAATAAACGTGACTTTCAACATTATTAAAAAACTTTATCCTTATCACTATTACTAGCTAAATTTTTAGCTGAGTTCATTTAAGATGGAATTCAATCAGAACAAAAGGAGTTAACAAAAAGAGAATATGGGATTCTATAAAATTCCCAAAAGACCCTAAAAAAAAACCCAAACCAAAAAACTCTCATATTGAGTATCCCTTCTGATTGTAATAAAACAGAGGCCAGAATCATTCACTTTTTTAAGTCTTTAAAAACATTATCACAGAACCCAAGTTTCAGTTTGTATTTTTATTCATCGTGTAACTCAATCCTCTAGTCCCAACAGCAGAGAGCTCTTAAGCAGCAAATGTCTACTATCTATTACCAGCTTTCTAGACACCTCAAACAAACATCCCACGGGTACCTTAACTTAGAACCTAACACACTCTCTGAAGTCTTGTCAAGGACTGTCCAGATAGGACCAACGATGCTAGTCTGTTCACAAATGATTCATAAAACAGCTTCTAAATTCTACTACATTTCGTATAACCTAACCTGATCCCTAGGCTATCTGAAGATTTTAAGTCAAGTGGTAACCACTGATTTTGATTGTTCTTTTTTTTTCCCCCTTCTAAAATATTGTTAACTCCCTTTTGATTTCCACCTCCTTTAATAGAAGATAAAAATCTATTAAGGTCCAATCTCATGTTAAGAACAGTACGTAGGCGATGACAACATTCCCGCCCTTCTCCTTGTCCTAAGATAAAAGATGCAAGGTCAAATAAAGACTTGCACAGCTTCCTCCTGCACACTATGGAAATCAGTTATTATACTGGGGAAAAAAGGAACCAATAAGATGCACACTCTGTTTTTCCTGACTAGCTATATAAAAATGTAGGGGCATCAGGCCATGAGAACATGGAAGAAGTTTCAGCTCCCAAAGAGACACTAACCCTGAATGACAAATATATGAAATTGAAAGACATAAAAATACCAGGCTGATTTCTTTTAAAATTATACTATAGGGCTTTAAGTCCCTAATACAGCATTCACATCAACATAAAAATCTTATTTTTATTGTATTCAGAGAGTAATGGCTACACTTAAAGTCAGACGAAATTACTTTCAGTTTCTGTACCTTTCTTCACGTGTTGATAAAAATTTAAAATATAAGCAATTCGGCCCTCCTCCTTTGCTTTTCAAGGCATCAACATCTTAAAACTACTTAATTCAAAGAACACTTCAGTAGGTTTTGCTCCTCATTTATCAATAAATAAAATATTACCTTGATTTCAATGTTTCCCACTTTGGTGGTCGATCTGATAATAGGTCTTCCAACCAAAGCTGGGAAGATATGTTCTGGAAAGTTAGAGCCTGCATATCCACACTTCACAAACTGGAAAAGAACAGTAAAAAGTGGGTTAGTGTCAAAGTATTTACACTATTATCCATTTAACAACTGCATCTGAAAAGTACTGCTTTGCATTTATATAATATTCTAAACTTTTGGTGCTTTCAAATTACCCAAAGTAATCACCAGGTCTATCATATCCTCCATTTGTTTCCTTCATGGACCGACTACTGGAGTTCCCATTTCTTGACTGGTTAACTCTTAGGGAAAGCCTCAAGGGACCTAAGCTGAGCAGTGCATGCTGGAACCTGCTGCCTTGATGCACAGCAAGGAAGGGACAAATTCATTCAAAGAATGCTAAGGAGTTTTAAAAGAAATGTCAGAAAATGGACAGAACCAAAGCAGGCTTTCATTCATGTCTGGCAATTCACTTAAGTAACATCATTTCCCAAAATGGGAAAATCAAATGGCATCTGGACCAGCATCAAGTTAAAATAAACATTTATTAGGCATTTTTGGCTATTTACATTTTTATATTTAGAAAAACATTTAGTAATACCAGGTGACATAAGTTCATATTTAGATAGTGTACTTCTCCAATGAGGATGTAGCATTGATTCTAATAATACTTCCACTTTATGAATAAGAAACAGATGCACTAGGAGATTTAATGACTCCTAGGGTTTTTAATGCTTGTATCAGTAATACAATCTGCTTAGCCTTATTTTTAAGAGCAGCCATTACAAGGAAGGCAGTTAAAAACTTCAGGGTGGGAGGAAGAAGCTATATGAGAGACGAGCTGTCATCAACCTCTACCATTCCCTTAACAAGATTTTGTGCAATGTACAGTAGACTGTGCAAACACTTTTGTGTCTACTGATGAATCCCAAGCACCTAGAACAGAGTCTGACACAAACTAGGTGCGTATTATTTAACTGATCAATAAAAATGAAGTTTTGCTGCTGACTCAAGAGTACAATATTATGATTATTTTAATATAGAGAATATGTTCAATATTGAGACAATCTACTGTTCCATGGATTTGGCACCACATTCTCTTAGAAGAATTCAGGAGAAAAACAATATCTGAATGTGACATATGACAGAAATAACACGAAAGTGGATAGAAAGCTGTTACATACAAGGAACTGTTTTGTTTGATGGTGGTAAAAGTTAGCAACAACCTGAAACTCACTGACTTCTGACTAACCCTCTAAAATACAAATTTTTTCTATTTCAAAGATAACCTTGTTGGAAATGATGTTGATGAACCACATTCAATTATAAATAGCCTAGTACATTCTGCCATGCATAACTGCAAGTTTTTTAAAAATAGTACTTTAAAAAAATATGTTAAAATCATGTCTTCAGCAGACTGAAGCTCTAGTCTGAAAAAAATCTGTCTAAAATTAAAAAAATTGCACATTTCCAATACCACCTGAGTTCATATCCCCTCATTCATGTTCACATTTTAGAATTCACATAAAATTGGAAGAAAACCATTCACATTTTAGAATTCACATAAAATTGGAAGAAAACCCAAACCCACAAAACCTAGTCCTGCTCAGTTTGCCACTGAACCTAGGTTTTCTAAAACCTAAAACTATGATACGATTCTTTCTGGATTACCTTCCAAGGCTGAAGTTAGTGTGATATGATGGCATATGCAATAGATATCCTGCTTGCTCATACCTACTTCTACTTGAATAGTGGTTGATAGTAAAGAACAATATACTTCCCACCCTAAAAAAAAGTGTTTAACATAATTCAGAAGTGTTAGTTCATTTTTCCACAATATCTTCCCAAATAATTTATCAATCTGACCCAGAAAGAGCTGGAGCGACAACTGCCGCAGACAAAGAATACTACTTAGTATTTTCTAGTCTATTCAAATTAAAAGGAAAAAACCTCTTACACTCATCTCTTCTAAATCAAACTCTCTAGTCCTTAAGCCAAAAGCCAGCTCACTTGATGTGAACTGAAATCAGATGTAAGACCAGAGAATCTCTTCTCATTATGCCACTATATTCATATTTCTACATAAATAAAATCTGTCATGACCACCAGACAAGTATCAGCTTTAGTCATAATTTATACATATATTCCAAACATAAACAGCAAATACAATGTACACATTAAATTTTTATGTAGTGACATAATGAGCAGATAAACACACTAGGTGAGACAAAAGTGTCCATGAGTATAAACATTCTTAAGAAAATTGTAAAATGAATGAAAAAAAAGAATCTACACATTTGTAAAGGCAATTTCAGCATATTAAATGCAAACCAATGATTTACCTGAGAAATCTTAACACTAGGTGAAGGTGGGAGGAGGAGCCTGGGATGGAGCCCAAGTCAAGTGTCTGTCCCATCCCCCCACCCCCCACGCCCCCAGGCAGTCAGGAGGCTGGGGAGGTAAAATTCTTGTTCGAGCATATTTCACAGGACAACATATTTGCCAAGTGCCTAAGGTAAGAAGACAAAAATTAAGAATTCCTAAAACTATAAAAGTAACTCCAAACTACTATCCTGTGCTTCATTAAAAGATGAAGGAACTTCTCTGGAGGTCCAGTGGCTAAGACTCCGCATTCCCAATGCAGGGAGACCAGGGGTCAGGAAACTAGATTCCACATGCCACAACTAAAGCTCCCATGTGCCATAGCTAACCTGGTGCCACCGAATAAATGCATTAATTAAAATAAATATTTTTAAAAATAAATATTTTTAAAAATTATTTTAAAAATGGAAAGTTGGCTTTTAGTTCAAATTAAAGACAGCAATCACTAATTAATGAGATTATTTACTCTGATTAAGCAGTAGCTTATTGGAAGTAGATGCTGCCACAGTAATCCAGTGCTAGAATTCCTACAGGGAACTAGTGTTTGGTCAAAATGGCAATAGCTGCACTATATCACATTATTTCAGATGTCAATGCATTAGCAGTTAAAATAACAAGAACATAATTACAATGATCTATTTCTCAGTCATATATAACCAACAGACAACCTGGCATTTCCTTTCTTGCAAAAAAGCCAGTATTTTTTTTTTAAGATCTAAACCATAAGGTAATAATATACAAAGAAAATATTCTTTTCTAAACTACTTGTTTGGCATAACTTTAATTCTTGAAATACCTCCCCTCACTTCAATCATTTTAAGACCTCGTGACTTAGTTCTCTCACTGTGTGCAATAAGGCTGTGTTTAAGAAACAGACTTTACCATATATAGTTTCCTCTTCACAGCACTGTGGTTTAAACAGGCTCCCTTACTTCCCACTGAGTCATCAAATGGTAAGAACATGAACAATATAATTTTCTTTTAAGAAAAAAAAAAAGCCCTTGTACATTTGCTCTAAAGGTATCTCTCTCCCCTTAAAAAACAAACTGAGATTTATAAAGCTTCATTTGGGCTTATTTAATTTGTATTTTTCCTTTATTATTTTAAACAAATGGCACTGATATAATAATTTAATTGCATAGTGATTACTCTGATCTTAGATCACCAAAATATTTATTGTTTATTCCAAAGCATCTACTTTTGATTTGGTTCTACTTCAAACACTCCTAAATCCAACATATAAATTTGTTTAAGCCTGATAAAGCAAGCTGTAATCAACTACAAATGTGAACTGTGTAAGTACAATTAAAAAAAAAAAGTGTAACTATCTTAACACTACCAGCTACTCTGTATCACTGGACCCTAAAAATTATAACAGTCACACAGCAGGCGCTCCAGAAGTCTTCACTGTAGGTAAACCAACTCAATGTTGATGAAATCACCCAAGTTTGGCCAAAAAATACACAACATCAGGGGCCTGGGCCCAACCCCTGAAAGGCACCTAAGCCGAAGCAGATCTCCACATCTTCACCTATCTGGCCACCTTCCCCAGCTTTATTTTAGGTGGCGGTTTACACAGGCTCCATTTTAGGTTTGGATGGTTATGAGGATGAAGTGCATAAGGTATTGGAATCCGATGAGCTTTCCTCCTCTAGGAGGCCCTACAGAGGCACTGGTCAGCTTGGGAGCCGGAGAGGTCGAAGAGCAGGACCACCACCTGGCATGTGATCGTAAGAACTCATCTACCCTTAGGGCTTTCCTTTTAGGGCCTGCCAGAGAAGGCAATGGCACCCCACTCCAGTACTCTTGCCTGGAAAATCCCATGGACGGAGGAGCCTGGTAGGCTGCAGTCCATGGGGTCGCTAGGAGTCAGACGTGACTGAGCGAATTCCCTTTCACTTTTCACTTTCATACATTGGAGAAGGAAATGGCAACCCACTCCAGTGTTCTTGCCTGGAGAATCCCAGGGATGGGGGAGCCTGGTGGGCTGCCATCTATGGGGTCGCACAGAGTCGGACACGACTGACGTGACTTAGCAGCAGCAGCAGCAGAGAGGCTTAAAAAAAAAAAAAATCAACTTCTCAAATGGCCTATAATTTTAAAACCTAAAATGTGTTAAGAGGCAAGTTGCTTTAGAGTAACAACTATTCTCATAAATTTTTAGAAACTAAATTTTAGTATCTTCTTAATCACAGAAGAATCATTAGACCTTCAAGTACCTAAATAAAATCAAGAGGACTATGAAGTATAAGAAATACAGACTCTAAGTGGCTCCTAATTCTCTAAATTTTCAGAAATATCAAAGCATTCTTGACTACGTACTACATCAGAGCTTTCTTCATGAAGTTTCTTCATGAAGTCAATCATGTCCTATAGAAAATCTGGATATTTAAAGTAACTAGAAATACAATGCCAAATATTACACAAGGTTTTGTTTGAATTAACTACACTTTTCTACTTATGTCACAATAACTTATCTTTTGTCTTAAGGAACAAGATTCTTAAATTATAGGTTAGACATAAGGCTAATCAGATATACAATGAGTTTTCTAACAAGCTAATGAAACAGTAACATAAAACTAATTACGGGACTTGCTTCCACTATAGGGGGCGTGGGTTCCGTCCCTGGCCAGGGAACTAAGATCCCCACATGCCACAAAGCCAAAAAAAAAAAGTTTAAGAACAAGAAAAAAAAATTTTTTTTAATTAAATATTACGAAAAAACATATACTACAAAAACTGGTTTCACTGTCCTTCAAAGAGGAGGAATCCATTAAAATATAACAGACTTCAATTTCTAAAAAAAAAACTGGCATAGTCACAAAAAAATACATTAGTATCAATTTTTTAAAGATTTACATTTATTTAGATGTCAATTTGAGACTACAGGGGGGAATTAGGCCAATTTTTTTTAAAAAAGCACCTTTAAAGTGAGTTTTAACTGTAAAAGGAACACATTTATAATTTCATTTAAAGACAGTTTAACATTAAATGGTTTGTTAAAAAATAAAGAACATTTTCCCAATAACTGAGTCATGAAGTCCTTCCCACCTGACCTTACTCTTATCCCTAGTCTCACAGATAACCACGATGAACATAAATTTCTCACAAATCCCTTCAAAACTTTCACATACACATACACATTTGTGGACACATAAATAACTTTAATAAAGAACACACACATAAATGAAAATAAAATTTTTAAATGTTTTTGTGGTGATGAAGCTGCCTCTTTTTAAGTACTATGCTGTTTTGTATGAAAGTGAAAGTGAAGTCGCTCAGTTGTGTCCAATTCTTTGGGACCCCATGGACTGTAGCCTACCAGGCTCCTCTGTCCATGGGATTTTCCAGGCAATAGTACTGGAGTGGATTGGCATTTCCTTCTCCAGGGGATCTTCCCAACCCAGGGATTGAACCCGGGTCTCCCGCATTGTAGACAGACACTTTAACATCTGAGCCACCAAAAAAAATGATAACACTCTTCTTACTCTCATCCATTTTCAACTTAGTTCAGATAAAGCTAGTATAATCATTGCTTGTAAAAATTCAATCAAAGGCAGTATTATGGCGGTGAATATCAACTCTTTTTTCCCCTCAACGATCCAGTTTCCAAAGTGACTTGAAGTTCATGCAAAATCTATTTTAATTCATATATTACATTTATGGAAGGAAGGGGATAAAGTGACAAAATATTGCAGCTTCAAAATGGTTAGAAATTGCTGTAATGCAGGGGGAAGTGATCACCACACAACTCACCCAAAATAACTAAGAGTTCTGTATTCTAATTTGATGACTTCGCTGCCTAAAATACATTTTTTTTTAATTGGGGGGAGGGGTGACTGAAAGAAACAACTTTCAAATAATGTCTAAATCAGTGTTTTACTCTGATTTTTACAATTATTTGCATTTTAGGATCTTAAATACTAACATTAACCAATAAGCCTGCCAATAAGGGAAAAAAAGAGGAGGGGTAACCCAAACTGATTAACTTCCCTAAGGTTAGTAGAATTAATACTTGGGCCTTAAAGGATCAAGATCAACCACGGAAACATACTGGTCTCTGGGGGGCTGCACCTGGGCCAAATATCCAGCATGGAGAACAAAAAGTAAATGATGCACAACCGATCTGGCCTTCCATCCTCTCAGAAAACAAGAAAACAAAACAACAAAAGCCTCAAACACTGCGAAAGGACTGAGGTTCATTGCCTGACAGCACTTCCCTTTTTTCTTTAAACCCGTTTCCTGCCTCCTGTTCCGTATCTTCAACTCTACAGGAAGAGCAAGGCCTCTTGGTCTTTTTCCTTTTTACACACCGGCGACCCTGGAGAATGAAGCCCTTTCGCAACGCACAAGCCCAGCCTTTTACCCCTCCAGCCCTCGAGCCAAATTCCTGCGGCTAGAGCGCTGGGCCGGCCCCGGCCCGGTAGCAGGTGGGAACCCCATCCATCGCCGGCCTCGCCCGCCGTCCTGACCCCGAGCTGCGGGACTGCCCAGCTCGGGGCTACTAAGGAGTCCAGCCCGCTCGAGCCCCACACCCACGCGGGTGGAAAGCGCTGGCCAGCGCCCCTCGGCTCGGGCGGCAGAGGGCCCAGGGGTGCAGCTCCGGGCGCTTTAGGCCCGCGCGCTCCCCGCACATCCGCGCCGCGGCCTACGGCCGCTGCAGCCTCCCCGCCGAGCGCTTACCCCGGTGCCGTTGTCGCACACCACCACCTTCCTGCCCTGGCTGTCCATCGTCCTCCCGGAAGAGAGCCGGAGCCGCAGCCGCTGCCGAACAACCTAGAGGACCCACCGTCCGTCTCGTTCCTCTTCCTCCTCCTCCCTCTTCCTGGCCCCGCCTTCGGCCTAACTTTTCTCCCCCAACCGGAAGTAACCGCCGGCTTTCACCCGCCACCTAACAAACTGCCTGAGCGGAAGAGGCGGGGACGGGAGGAAGGAGGCCGAGACTGGCAGTGGTGCACTCCAATAATGAAAAAAGGAGCCCGAGGCCCCACCTACGGCGCCAGCCCGGCTCCCGCGCCTGCTCCGCCTTTAGGGTCGCCGCCCTTCCGGGTTCTGCCTGTGGGCGTCTTGTTCCCGACACTTCGGTGGGCAATAACGGTAGCCGAGCTGCCAGGCGGTTTGCCCTGCTTTCTAAGACTTCGCAGGAGTTCGGGGTTTCCGAAGGAGTTCGGGGTTTCCGAACTTCTCTCAAATATGATGGCATTTTTAAATACATTAATGTCATTCATACAATAAATGATTGTTGAGTGTAACAAGTATTTATTGTTACTTGTTTCATGTGTCTATACTAGACGTGTATTAACTAGACATGTAAATAGACGGGGGTAGGCCCAGATCACGTAAGTCTTCGTTGGCAGGGCCGTATTTGAAAATAGGGTTGCCCAATTTCAAAGTTGACAGCCTAGGTTCAAACAGGTACAGTAGAGGTGTGAAGCAATATGGTGCTGCTGAAAGGTAAGTGGTGAGCAGTGAGGCTCACCTAACTAACGGCAATCCCGGACGAGATGGGTTGGACTGGAATCGGAGGGATCTGTATAAATGCACGATTTCATGTGTCTGTACTAGACTGTGTCTAGTGTAACAATAAATACTTGTTTAGTCTAGTATAGACACAATTTCATGTGTCTATACTAGACTTCATGGGAAATAGATGGGGAAACAGTGGAAACAGTGTCAGACTTTATTTTTCTGGGCTCCAAAATCACTGCAGATGGTGACTGCAGCCATGAAATTAAAAGACGCTTACTCCTTGGAAGGAAAGTTATGACCAACCTAGATAGCATATTGAAAAGCAGAGACATTACTTTGCCAACAAAGGTCCGTCTAGTCAAGGCTATGGTTTTTCCTGTGGTCATGTATGGATGTGAGAGTTGGACTGTGAAGAAGGTTGAGCGCCGAAGAATTGATGCTTTTGAAGTGTGGTGTTGGAGAAGACTCTTGAGAGTCCCTTGGACTGCAAGGAGATCCAACCAGTCCTTATTGAAGGAGATCAGCCCTGGGATTTCTTTGGAAGGAATGATGCTAAAGCTGAAACTCCAGTACTTTGGCCACCTCATGCGAAGAGTTGCCTCATTGGAAAAGACTCTGATGCTGGGAGGGATTGGGGGCAGGAGGAGAAGGGGACGACAGAGGATGAGATGGCTGGATGGCATCACTGACTGGATGGACGTGAGTCTGAGTGAACTCCGGGAGTTGGTGATGGACAGGGAGGCCTGGCGTGCTGCGATTCATGGGGTCGCAAAGAGTCCGACACAACTGAGCGACTGATCTGATCTGATACTAAACTGCTTCTCAGTTTCACTCTGTTCTTTTATCAATAGTTTTCAAGTGGAAACCAAGTATATTAAAATAGGTCAAAATATGGGAGTTCCGTGGTGGTCTAGTGGCTAGGATTCTGTGCTTTGACTGTGGTGGCCTGGGGTTCAGTCCCTGGTCGGGGAATTGAGATCCCACAAGCTGAACAGCCAAAATTTGAGGGGAGAAAAAATCAAAATAAAACTGCCATAGTTGTTGGAAGTTTGAGAATTTAGGATGGGTTAAGGCCACAGGGAAATCTGTCTTCCTTGCATCTGCTTCTGTAGTCATTGGGGTACCTCAGCCTGCTGAACTTTGCAGTGGTTCATAAATTACACATCTTACTGTCGTGGCCAGGTGTGCTGCAGTTCATGGGGTCCCAAAGAGTCAGATATGACTAAGCGACAGAAAACCAACAACTTTTGTAGCCTGAGTGCTAGTACTGTGCAGTTTTTCTGGAAGTATATTTAATTGGTCTCAGCAAATTGAATTCAAGCATTTCTGTGTCCTTTTACTTTTCCTCTTTATGAAATGTAATGGATTACTAATTTTTACTTTTTAAGAAGTAGCATTTGTTGTTCTGATTATAAAATCAGTACATGCAGATGTTAGAAAATATCAACAAACATCTATTTGCTACACTAATGAAAATGCAGTAAAACCCCTTGATTATGCAAATTCAGATATAATACTCTTGGTGATGCTACTGTCTTCTGTACCAGCCTCATCCTGATCATTTCACTTTGCTCAAAATAATGTGACCTCACATTTTAGGTGATTGAATTGTGTGTGTGTGTATGTGTGTGTGAGTGAGAAAGAGGGTTTCATTTTTAGCCTTCTGCTGAAATTTTATGTATATTATTCTGCACAGAATCTTGCTAGGCAGGTATTTCCTTTTTACATATGACAAAATGGGAGCGTTAAAGTCTACCAAGATCTACATACAGAAATAAATACATATGCCATCAGCAAACAATCTAAAAATTAAAGAGAACAATTTTATTTGCAAGAGTATAAGAAAAATCCAAATAAATATAATGAAAGTAATTCAAGACCTATACACTGAAAACTACAGAACATTGCTGAGAGAAATCAAAGATCCAGGTAAATAAGTATACCATTGTCATAAATTGAACACTTGTTAAGATGACAGTTCTCTCTTCAAATTGATCTACAGATTCAATATAATCTCTATCAAAACCCCAGCAGTCCTTTCTCTTTTTAGAATTGACAAGTTGGATTCTAAAGTTTATGTGGAAATGCAAAGGAACCAGAATACCCAAAGCAGTTTTGAAAAAGAAAAGTGAAAGTGGCAGACTTCCACTGCTGCTGCTGCTGCTGCTGCTGCTAAGTCACTTCAGTTGTGTCCAACCTGTGCAACCCCAGAGACAGCAGCCCACCAGGCTCCTCTGTCCCTGGGATTCTCCAGGCAAGAACACTGGAATGGGTTGCCATTTCCTTCTCTGAGACTTCCACTATCTGACTTCAAAACTTACTATGAAGCTACAATAATGAATACAGTGTGGTATTGGCACAGGATAAATGTATAGATCAATGGAACACAAAAGACAGCCCAGAAATAAACTCTAACATTTATGGTCATTTGATTTTCAACAAATGTGCTAAAACAATTGAATGGGGAAACAGTCGTTTTCTTTTTACACAAGTAGTGCTGAGATAACTGAATATACAGGTGTGCTGCTGCTACTCAAGTCACTCGGTTGTGTCCAACTCTTTGCGCCCCCATGGACTGTAACCCCCCAGGCTCCTCTGTCCATGGGATTTTCCAGGCAACAATACCAGAGTGGGTTGCATTTCCGACTCCAGGGGATCCTCCAGACCCAGGGCTCAAACCGATGTTTCTTGCATCTCCTGCATTGGCAGGTGGATTCTGTACACCTGGAAGCCCCAAATTTCCATGTATAGTGGGAAAAGAACTTTGATCCTTACTTCACACAATACATAAAAATTACTTCAAACGAATTGTACTCCAAAATGTAAAAAAGCTAAAACTACACAATTTCTGGAAGAAAACAGGAGAGAAACCTTTTTTTAAAAAAATTTATTGATTTTGGCAGTGCTGGGTCTTAGTTGTGGCTCTTGGGATCTTTGTTACAACATGCATGTGCTGTCTAGTTCCCTAAACAGGGATCAAAGCCAGGCCCCTACATTGGGAGGACTTCCCCCAGGGAATTGCAAGGGGAAAAATCTTTTGATGTTGAGTTAAAAATGACCTAGATATGACACCAAAATCATGATCCATAAAAGAAAAAACTGATATACTTAATAAAAAAAAAAAAAATATATATATATATACTTAGTAAAATATAAGTATATAAATAAGTGTAAGTATAAATAAGTAAATAAGTATATAAATAAGTAAAATATAAGTATATAAAAACATGAGTATATACATAAGTATATAAATAAGTATATATTTATATACTTAGTAAAAAAGTAACACTTTTAAATCATGTATTAAGAAAAAGACTAGCCACGGACTAGAAGAAAATATATGAAAATCACATAGCCAACAAAGTACTTGTATCCAGAATAAATTCAGAATACCTAGGGACTTCCCTGGTGGCTCAATGATAAAGAATCTGCCTGCCAATGCAGCAGGCATGGGTTCGACCCCCAATCAGAGATGATCCCACATGCTGAGGACCAACGAAACCCATGTGCCACAACTATTGGGCCTGTGCTCTAGAGCCCAGGAGCTGCAACTGCTAAGCCCACATGCTGCAACTATGGAAGCCTGAGTGCCTAGAGCCCGTGCTCCACAACAAGAGAAGCCACCTCAATGAGAAGCCCATGCACCGCAACCCAACCAGAGAGTAGCCCCCACTCTCCACGGAAAAACCCATGCAGAAAAAAGAGAAAAACCCATGCAGCAATGAAGATTCAGCACAGCCAAAAATAAACTTTTTTTAAAAAAATTTAAAAATACTTATAACAATAAGAAGATGCATTATCTAATCAAAAAGTGGACAAAAGATTTGAGTAGACATTTCACTAATGGAGATATACATGTGAAAAGATGCTCAATGTCATTAGTTGTTAGGGAAATGATTATGAGATACCACTTTATACTTACTAGAATGTCTATAATCAAAAGGAGAAAAGAACACCTATTGGCAAAGATGTGGAGAAACTGGAACCCCCAAACATCACTGGTGGGAATGTACAATGGTGCAGCAACTTTGGAGAGCAGTTTGGCAGTTTTTCAAAAAGTTAGACATAAAGTCACTATACCTAGCAATTCCACTCCTAGATACTATACCCAAGAGAAATGAAAAATTGTATTCACAAACGTGTACACCAATGTTTGTAGTATCATTGCTCATAATAGGTGAACAGTAGAAACAATTCCAATGTCCTTGAATTTGTGAATGAATAAACTGGTATATCCATACAATAGAATAGTGTTTGGCAGTTAAAAGGAAACTACATGCTACAACATGGATGAAACTTAAAAATATACCAGCTGCAAAAGACTCTGTTTTGTATGATTCCATTTATATAAAATGTCTAGAAAAAGCAGATGTGTAGATTTAGGAAGCATATCAGTGTTCGCTCAGGCTGGGAGCAGGTTTGGCTGAATATAGGCAGGAGAAAACTTTATGGGGTGATGGAAATTGGTGATAGTTAGTCAATGGTATAATTCACGAAAATCATGAAACTGTACATTTGAGAATTGTAAATTATACCTTGTAAATTCCACAGAGTTGTTTTTAATAATTGTTACCTGCCCAAATTCACCAAACTATCAGAACCAGGAATAGTTACAGGTGTGACTGACTCCAAAGTTTCATTCATTCAGGATTTAGGGGAACTTTGGAACTGCCATGAAAACCTGAACCTCTAGTTGGCATCTCAGTTGGAGATGACTTTCCTAGCATTTCACTTGGATCTTATTTAGCTTCTGTGCTTAAATGGAAGTGAGTCAGTATGTTTTTGTGGTTATAGAGTAATACAATAACTGTTAAAATTCACTCCTACTCATTGATGTGTATCCTACTTGAGTTGAGAAGGAAAATACTGTCTCCTAGTAATTAAAGTAAAATAAAAAACCTAATTATTTTCTCTCCAGAATTTATAGATAGGAATGATTTCCTTGGATTCCCTTAAAAATGCAGTGATTTATATCTGCAGTTTCTAATTTAATAAGCACAAAGTCACCTTGGGAATGTTTTGAGTAACACTTTAATTCCTTCCAAAGGTGTCCTCTCATTTAGGAAACTGATAGTGTTACCACGTCTATTATATCTTATTCTGTATCTGAAGAACTCAGGAAGAGGACATCCATATCATTTATTTGGTTTATATGTCTCTTAAGATTATTTTGGTCTATACTACTTCCCCATCTCCTTTCTATACTATAGTTTGGGTGAATAAACTGGACCGTTTTGTCTTCTGGATTTTCCAACATTCTATATTTGGCTGACATGTAGTATCATTTTTCTTGTTCTATTAGCCTCCATATTTTTTGTAAACTGGTAGTTAGATCTAGAAGCATGATTAGATTAAGATTCAGTTATTTTGGCAAAAGTATTTCATAGGCAGCAGTATGTACTTCCTCTTGTGTCACATTTGAAGAAATATGTCTGGGGGTCCCATATTTAGGGATGTTAAGAATATTGAGTAATTAGCCTCCAATTAAAATAAATAAATTTATATTTAAAAAATAAAAACATAAACATACTCAAGAGTCAAACATTTGGTGAAAGAGCACAAATAAGTAGGTTAGACCTCTAAAGAAATATGTTTGGATTCTATTCGAAGCCAATAAAAGGCATTCAAAGAAAAATAAAAAAAGAATATTGACTGGATTTTGGGGGTCCCAAACGACCTATTACAGAATTTCCCCAGGAACTTGTCACTTAAGCAGATGGGAGTTTAAGCAGCCATCAGTGATTGTTGCCAGATTGGACCAAAAAACAATCAAGTACAGTTTGCCTGACCCACAATTTCTCATTTTCAAAGCTAAGAGGTTTTTACCTAATTAGCCACTGCATTTGCTTTCAAGTTAAACAGTTACAGTTTTGAAACTAGACTACTTAAGTGTTTCTTTAAATCAAAAAAACAAATCTCATAGGCATTGTGAAAGTGAAAGTGTTAGTCACTCAGTTGTGTCCAACTCTTTGTGACCCCATGGGCTGCAGCCTACCAGGCTCCTCTGTCCATGGAATTCTCCAGGCAAGAATTCTGGAGTGGGTTGCCAGTTCCTTCTTCAGGTGATCTTCCCCACCCAGGGATCAGTCCTGGGTCTCCCACATTGCAGGCAGACTCTTTACCAACTGAGCCATCAGGGAAGCTTCTCATAGGCATTACGTATATATGACTTACAGTTTTACTTGACATTTTATTTATTTTTTAATTTTTAACATTCTTTTTTTCTTTTGGCCAATCTCCGTGTGATATGGGATCCTAAATCTCCCACCAGGGATCAAACCCGTGGCCCCTGCAGTGGAAGTCCATATAATAGATTATTATTCAGCCAAAAAAGCAGTGTAGTACTGCGACATGCTACAACATGGGTGAACTTTGAAAACATTGCACTAAAAAAAGCAATCAGAGACAAAAAGTCACATATTGTGTGATTCCACTGATATGAAATATCCAACTAGGCAAATCTTTAGACACAGAAGATAGATTGTCTAAGCTTAGTGGCTTGTGGGGAAGAAGTAGAGAAATGGGGAGTGAGTGCTAATGGGAATGAAGTTTCCTTCTGCTATAATGAAATGTTCTAATATTGCTTGTGGTGATGGTTATACAACTCTACTCTTATAGTGTTTTTTTCTAATTTCATTGAGATATGCTGTACTGCTTAGTCGCTCAGTTGTGTCTGACTCTTTGTGACCCCATGGACTGTAGCTATCAGGCTCCTCTGTTCATGGGAATTCTCCAGGCAAGAATGCTGGAGTGGGTTACCACGCCCTCCTTCAGGGGATCTTCCCAACCCAGGGATTGAACCCGTGTCTCCTGCATTGCAGGTGGATTCTTTACCATCTGAGCCACCAGGGAAGCCCAAGAACACTGAAGTGGGTAGCCTAACCCTTCTCCAGGGGATCTTCCTGACCCAGAAATCAAACCAGGATTTCCTACATTGCAGGCAAATTCTTTACCAGCTGAGCTACCAGGGAAGCCCTCATTGAGGTATAATTGACTATAATACAGTATAGTATTATATACTTTAAATAAGTGAATTGTATGGTACATGTGTATCTCAATAAATGTTTGTGAGGGTTTTTTAACTTTCAGGATAAAAATTAGAGTAGTTTACTGAGGGGCAAACTGTCCTAATGTTCATGGTGGACTAAAACTTGAACTCATCCATTCTGTCAGTCTTCCTTCCAATCCAAAGGCTGTTCTTTCTATCAAGTATTCTAATTCTGTCATTGAGCAAACCCCAGGCCCTAAATGGTGAGCCTTGCATCACCAATTAAAGCTGAGATTTCTGGCATACATAAATAAAATAATGAATGGATGGATGGATGGATGAATAAATGTTAGTATTCTTCCTAAGTTAGGGAGAGGATATTCTAACGTATTAAGATTATAAGACTGAGGAAGTTAGCCGTGGGGTCCATTTTAGTGGCAGGATAGTATAGAAGTTAAGGTATAAAGATCCAGCATCATAAAGACTTGAATTTAAAACCTGGTCCCCCTGCTTCCAGGCTCTCTCCTTGAGCAAACTGCTCAATCTCTTGAATGCATTTTCTCACCTGGTCCTCACATCACTCTTGATATATAGGTATTGTTAGTCCCATTTTTTGGAGAAGGCAATGGCAACCCACTCCAGTACTCTTGCCTGGAAAATCCCATGGATGGAGGAGCCTGATAGGCTGCAGTCCATGGGGTCACTAGGAGTCGGACACGACTGAGTGACTTCACTTTCACTTTTCACTTTCATGCACTGGAGAAGGAAATGGCAACCCACTCCAGTGTTCTTGCCTGGATAATCCCAGGGACGGGGGAGCCTGGTGGGCTTCCGTTTATGGGGTCGCATGGAGTTGGACATGACTGAAGCGATTTAGCAGCAGCAGCAGCAGTCCCATTTTTACAAATGAGAAAACTAAAGCTCAGTAAATTAACTAGTCAAGTTTACTTTTCTGTAAATGGCAAAACTGCTGTTCAAACTTTTCTCTGCTTACCTTGAAAGTTATGCCAGCCACTTACTGTTGATTCTTATATGCTTCTATCTCCAGGTTTAATTCTGTCCATGAGGCTTGCTAACTGACAGGTATACAATGACTCTTTTGTTGTATAGGTTTTATTACAAGTTGTATAATAGATCAATATTATAATAAAATACATATCACATATAGAACACATATAAAAGTAAGCATACATATATGATAAAAACTTCTGTTTATACAGTGTAGTGCAATGACAATTATTAGAAGTTTCTTAGAGATATTGTTGATACTCTGTACTAATGAAAGAGGCAATATGAAGTCTATTAATCCAGACAGTTTTAAAAGAGCACAGAACTTAAAGACACACACAATGATACTATATATTTTCTATATGTCCTTACTTAGATAATGTCTGTAAAAAGGATAAACCAATATCCTCTTGGGAGAATATAAGATTTGAAAGGGACCAAAAAGGACTTCAGTTTTGTTCAGTTCAGTCGCTCAGTCGTGTCCAACTCTGTGACCCCATGAATCACAGCACGCCAGGCCTCCCTGTCCATCACCAACTCCCGGAGTTCACTCAAACTCATGTCCATCAAGTCAGTGATGCCATCCAGCCATCTCATCCTCTGTTGTCCCCTTGTCCTCCTGCCCCCAATCCCTCCCAGCATCAGAGTCTTTTCCAATGAGTCAACTCTTTGCATGAGGTGGCCAAAGTACTGGAGTTTCAGCTTTAGCATCAGTCCTTCCAAAGAACACCCAGGACTGATCTCCTTTAGAATGGACTGGTTGGATTTCCTTGCAGTCCAAGGGACTCTCAAGAGACTTCTCCAACACCATAGTTCAAAAGCATCAATTCTTCGGCACTCAGCTTTCTTCACAGTCCAACTCTCACATCCATACGTGACCACTGGAAAAACCATAGCCTTGACTAGACGGACCTTTGTTGGCAAAGTAATGTCTCTGCTTTTCAATATGCTATCTAGGTTGGTCATAACTTTCCTTCCAAGAAGTAAGCATCTTTTAATTTCATGGCTGCAGTCACCATCTGCAGTGATTTTGGAGCTCAAAAAATAAAGTCTGCCACTGTTTCCACTGTTTCCCCATCTATTTCCCATGAAGTGATGGGACCGGATGCCATGATCTTCGTTTTCTGAATGTTGAGTTTTAAGCCAACTTTTTCACTTTCCTCTTTCACTTTCATCAAGAGGCTCTTTAGTTCCTCTTCACTTTCTGCCATAAGGGTGGTGTCATCTGCATATCTGAGGTTATTGATATTTCTCCCGGCAATCTTGACTCCAGCTTGTGCTTTTTCCAGCCCAGTGTTTCTCATGGTGTACTTTGCATATAAGTTAAACAGGGTACAGGAGACAGGGATCAAGAACATCCCCATGGAAAAGAAATGCAAAAAAGCAAAATGGCTGTCTGGGGAGGCCTTACAAATAGCTGTGAAAAGAAGAGAAGTGAAAAGCGAAGGAGAAAAGGAAAGATATAGGCATCTGAATGCAGGGTTCCAAAGAACAGCAAGGAGAGACAAGAAAGCCTTCCTCAGCGATCACTGCAAAGAAATAGAGGAAAACAATAGAATGGGAAAGACTAGAGATCTCTTCAAGAAAATCAGAGATACCAAGGGAACATTTCATGCAAAGATGGGCTTGATAAAGGACAGAAATGGTATGGACCTAACAGAAGCAGAAGATATTAAGAAGAGGTGGCAAGAATACACAGAAGCACTGTACAAAAAAGATCTTCACGACCCAGATAATCACGATGGTGTGATCACTCACCTAGAGCCAGACATCCTGGAATGTGAAGTCAAGTGGGCCTTAGAAAGCGTCACTACAAACAAAGCTAGTGGAGGTGATGGAATTCCAGTTGAGTTATTTCAAATCTTGGAAGATGATGCTGTGAAAGTGCCACATTCAAGATGCCAGCAAATTTGGAAAACTCAGCAGTGGCCACAGGACTGGAAAAGGTCAGTTTTCATTCCAATCCCTAAGAAAGGCAATGCCAAAGAATGCTCAAAGTACTGCACAATTGCACTCATCTCACACGCTAGTAAAGTAATGCTCAAAATTCTCCAAGCCAGGCTTCAGCAACACGTGAACTGTGAACTTCCAGATGTTTAAGCTGGTTTGAGGAAAGGCAAAGGAACCAGAGATCAAATTGCCAACATCCGCTGGATCATGGAAAAAAAGCACTTACTCTAACTAAAATATTCTAGTTTTTTTTTTTTTTTTACAGAAGATGTTTTCATGTATTTCCCATGAAATTAAAAATTAATGTTTAAATAAACGTGTAGACTTTAAAATAAATTCTAAATTCTACTGAGCTATAATAACACAGATAGAAAAGGGTACAGGACTTCGCTGGTGGTCCAATGGTTAAGACTCTGTGCTTCCCCTCCAGTGAGCTCAAGTTTCAGCTCTGGTTCAGCCAAAAAAAAGGGAAAGTGCACAAATGGTACTTTTCTGCTCAAGACTATCACTAAGTAAACACAGCTAGTAACCACATCAAGGTCAGGAATTACACTATCTCAGGAACCCCGGAAAATGCCCCTACACTTCCTTTCGGTCACTGCCCTACTTCTCCACTCCAAAGGAAAACATTACTAAGATTAATTTTGCCTGTTTGCAGGGGTGGGGGTGGGGGATGGTCTCCTGGTGGCTCAGTGGGAAAGAATCTGCCTGCCTATGCAGGAAACACAAGAGACCCAATTTCGATCCCTGAGTTGGGAAAATCCCCTGGGGTAGGAAATGACAACCCGCTCCATATTCTTGCCCAGAAAATTTCACAGAGGAGCCTGACAGACTACCGTCCATAGGGTTGCAAAAGAGTTGGCCACAACTGAGCACACAGCACACACCTATTTTTGACTTTGTATAAATGGAATCATTACACTGTATAATCTTTTGCCTTCTTTTGCTCAGCATTATGTTTATGAGGGTCAATCATTCCTGTAGTTGCTTGAGGTTGTCATTGCTCTCAGAATTAAACCGAATTAAATTAATTAATAGATGACTTTTTAAAAAGACTCCAACACCACTGAAAAGTTGTTAAAATAACCAAGTAGGATTGAAATTCTCTGTTCACGTGATTTAGGGGGAAAAGAGTGCCTGACATTAGTATCCAACATCAAAATGTAAGCTCCCAACCTCCAAATGATCCATCATCACTAACTGACAGAACACTCTCAGAATTGCAAAAGTTTCAATTCCAGAATCATTTGAATTATATACATAAAATGTATTAAATGTGACTAAATTCAGAATTTATGTATCTTGAACCTAAATATTTTAATATATATTCTGTTACCTCCATACTGTGATTAAAATCTTATGTTAATAATTTGCTAGTGAAAAGAGAAGAAACACAAAGCTTGTGGAGGCAGTGATAGATTTAAATTTCTAATGAAGGATGAAAAAGGAATAGGTTCCGTCGCCAAATCCCCCAAAAGCAGCCTGTAGAACAGCATGAGCTGCTCGGGCCTTGAAGCTTAACAAAAAAGTCTGAAATAAAAAATAAGTGACTTTACGGAAATAAAAATAGGACTTACTAAGACAAAGCTCGAGTTCTGCCTCTTTGTTGGCCTGGAGGCCTAAGGGCTGTTGCTTCTACCCTCCTGGGATCTCATCTTATCTGAATTCTGGTCTTTATGAGTCCAGCTGAGGTCTTTACCTACAACCTTCAGAAGAAGCCATGAGCCCTGACTCATCCGGGTTCATCCCCTGACTCATGTGCTAGTCCTGGCTTTTAGAGAAGCTGTAGATAGCAAGAGGAGAGAGCAGGGAGGTAACTCTCTTTCTGCCACTGCTAAAGCAACATCATAGTCTAGCCCAGTGGTTCCCAATCTTCCCAACACATGGAGCCCATGGTGTACACTTTGTGGCTTAAATTTTGGCTACTGCTCTGAGCTGTTGCCAGACAAAGCACATCCTCTATGTGTTCAGTTCCGTGACTGACACATGTTCCAATAACTTGTGGCACACCCTGAAATAATCAGTGTCACTATTATACAAAATAACAATATTGCTGGTTTTTGGAAGAACATTGAAAACACCCTTCAGATGCCCATGATTACCTTCAAACTTGTTACCACACCCTTCTTTTGCTGCATGCTGGCTTTCTCTAGCCGCAGCGAGGGGATTGTTCTCTAGTTGCAGTTTGCAGGCTTCTCATTGTGATGGCTTCTCCCATTGCGGAGCAAGGCTGTACAGCTCTGGGGCTTCAGTAGTCGAGCGCTGGCTCAGTAGTTGGGGCGCACAGGCCTAGTTGCTCTGAGGTATGTGGAATCTTCCCCAATCAGGGATCCAACCTGTGTCCTCTGCATTGGCAGGTGGATTCTTAACTACTAGACCAGCAGGGAAGTCCCACCCTCTTCTTTTAAGGATGAATAGACAGAGGTGCAGAGAAGTTAAATGGATATAGTTATATCATGGAATAATGAATCTAATGGAAAGCATCCTGAACCATAAATGAGAATATCTGGGCTCTTGTCTTCACTTAGAAGGTTTAATTTTGTGATCCTGATCAGACTTTTCAAAATTTTCTCATTTTATAGAGTTCAATTTGTTTTTTTGTCCCCAATAAATGTACTACTCTGTTAATTTATAGAAGGCATTATTAGTAGTAGCTTTTACAAATCAGTTATAATAGTGAAATTCATCTTCCCTTTTGTTTTTTCATTGAGTGAGCATTAAGATGATCAGATAGGCTCATGTCATATACTTGTTCCTTATTCTCCTTCCCATGTTTCTTTTTTCTCCTTTATTATCAGAATAAAATTCCTCATGTTCACCCCACAACCTTTATCAACATTTCTAGAAGTTTGATCACTCTATGTGTGTTCAGGTAAACATAGATAATTGACACATCAGCTCAGTTCAGTTCAGTTCAGTCGCTCATTCGTGTCCGACTCTTTGCGACCCCATGAATTGCAGCACGCCAGGCCTCCCTGTCCATCACCAACTCCCGGAATTCATAGATAAGTGCAAATTACGCTTGAATCAAATTTGAACTGTAATGAGAAATTCGACACGTTGGCACCCGGAAGAATGTTGGCATTGATAATAGATCAGATATCAAAAATGGCAGAGAAACCAAGTGTGCTAAAGTGGACTAACTTGTCTTGGAGACCTCTGACTTAATTTTCATGATATGGCACCTTCATTTATCACACAGTACAGAGAGCTTGAGTTTCTTTTGAAGATCTGTGTGAGATTTCATCTTGGAACACAAAGTTGCCACAGAGAAACAGACCTGTTCAAACCTGTTTCAGCATTCTTAAGACTTGATCATTGCTCTGTGGTTAAGACTTTGGTACAAGGATGCTTTCCTGTGTTGATTTGGTCTAACAATGACACTGATGTAGAAAAAGGCTTTGTTAAGCATTATAGATATTTTTGTAAATTTCGAGGACCTCAAGGAAAAGAGTTTACTAGGGATTTGTGAGTGTCAACTTTGTACAACCCCAAAGCATAACCTATTACTCAGTTAGGAAGCACTGAATGAGATCACTAAGCATGTTACAGCATGATACTTTTTCTGGAAATGAACAGTAGCCCATTCATTGGAACTTGAGAGGAATCGAAGGTCTAAATACATTAAACACTAAAAATTTCATTTTTTGTAAGAACAGTAGCTTACTACTATTTATTGAGCAGCTCTTTTCTACCATATACTATACTTAGCCCTTTTAATACATTATCTAATTTAACTAAATCTTCATAACAGTCTTATGAGATAGGTACTATAATCACCTATTTTACAGTCAAGAGAAGTGAGACTATCTTTACGGGATTAAATTCTAAAAAAGCATAGATGGGACTTCCCTGACTGTCCAGTGTTAAGACTCCACACTTCCACTGTAGGAGGTATGATTTCAGTTCCCTGGTTGGGGGACTAAGATTCCTGATGCTCCACGGTGAGGCTAAAAAAAATTAACTAATTAAATATAAAAATAAAAAAGAGTGATTATATGTGAATGTATAACTGATTCACTGTTATAACTGATAACAGAGACTAACACAACACTGTAAATCAACTACACTCCACTAAAAATTAATAAAATTAAAATGCTTACTTTAGAGTTAAAAAGAGAGAGGAGTGAGATTAAAGGGGGTTAAAATCAACTATTTAAAGTTTCATGCTTGATAGGAACATGAGGATTCAAACCCAAGTCTGATTTGAAGTCTGAGTTCTTTGATGAAATACTGCTGACACTTTTTATTTTGTGGTTTTAGTTAATAATTAACTACACAAACAATATATGAATTCATTCTTTCTTTTAAAACATAAGGCACTATAGATACACTTTAAGTCCCACTTAAGGCAAAGGTTTGGATAGTCAAAGCTGTGTTTTTTCCAGTAGTCATGTATGGATGTGAGTGTTGAACCATAAAGAATGCTGAGCACTGGAGAATCGATTCTTTTGAACTGTGCTGCTGGTGAAGACTCTTGAGAGTCCCTCGGACAGCAAGGAGATCAAACCAGTCAGTCCTGAAAGAAAACAACCCTGAATATTCATTGGAAGGACTGATGCTAAAGCTGAAGCTCCAATACTTTGGCCACCTGATGCGAAAAGCTGACTCGTTGGAAAAGACTCTGATGCTGAGAAAGATTGAGGGCAGGAGGAGAAAGGGAAAACAGAGGATGAAATAGTTGGATGGCATCAGCGACTCAATGGGCATGAATTTGAGCAAACTCCAGGAGATAGTGAAAGACAGGGAAGCTTGGCATGCTGCAGTCCATGGGGTCACAGAGTCGGACACGACTGAGTAACTGAATGATGAAGAACAGAAATTGTGATTTATAAAAACATATATTTGGAGCCTAAAGCCTTTGGAATTTCCTGTGCTGAGAATGACAAAGGTGTCACTAAAGAATCTGGAATTAGTTGACTCATGTAACTGAAAGTGTAGGGGTGAACTTCAAGCATAATGTGACAGGAACTCAGATAATGACATCGGAACTCAACTTCTCTTTTCCCATCTTTTGGTTACATTTCTTTTGTGCTGGCTTTGTATCAGGCAAGCCTTTACCTTGAGGTGATAAGACAGTGTCAACAGTTCTGTATCCTATATTATTCTGGGTTCAGAGTCAGTTGAAAAGAAGTCCTTTCCCATGACTCATTGTGAAGGCAAATTTGGCCAAATTACCTCCTCTGAATCAATCACTGTGACCAAGGAATGGAATTCCAACACTTGGCTGGTCCTGATCACATGCTAAACTCTTGATGGATGGAAGGTACCCATTTGCTGCACATGGACTAAAAACAGGAAGAATTTCTAACCGGATACCAGAGTGAGGTTACCAAAAGAAGGGGAAATAGGTGTATGTTGGACAACCAAAAAGTCACAGGAGGCCTCCGCAGTATAATAAAATTATTTGTATCAGTTAGGACTTTTTCTGACACAGTGCTAAAGTAAAATCACAGATTTGTCCATGGTAGGGCAATCAAACTAAGACACAAAGAAAAGAATAAATAACATGCCCCCTTTGTGGTAGGCCTTTCCCAACATATAGTATGAATCTGCATTTTACATTAACCAGACCACCTCAAAACAGAAGGATGTAATCAACCTTTGAGAAAAATGGTCTCTTTCCTCTGACACCAGCATTATAATTTTAAGGTTAAAATTTCTTTTTTATCCCATACAGGGGTCACATTGACCAAAGGCTTGCTCTGTACCTGTACAACTGACCAAAACATTTTTAAATGAACTTTGTGTACAATGTCAGTATGTTGCATAAATTATTTGTCTCAAAAATGTATAAAACTGCGTATTTAATTGCTGACCAGTAGCCTGTTCTCAGAGCTCCAGAGAATCTGTTTCCAGAGTTAAAAGTCTCATTTTAGCACGAATAAAATTCTCTTTTTTTCTTCTTAGCTTGATTGTTATTCGATTTTCCACGAACACTGGTAACAAAAGCAATCTAACTCAAATTGTCTTTTTAAAAATAAAGGAATTTATTGGCTTCTGTTTAAAAATGTACCCTGGACTTGTTTTAGTCAGGTATGCTAAGACGTACCCACATGGAAATGATTGTCATAAAAGAAGTTTATACTCATAGTTCCTTAGAAATAGGAGGGCCAGCCTATCACACAGGGCCATTTGGGGAAGGACCAAGGCTGGTCAGGGGGCAGAGAGGATCAAGGCGGGTGAATGTGGCCCAGAGCCTTTAAAAGGGTTTTGATAGGGAAGAATGGGTGAAATAGGGTAGGTACTGACTCAGTTTAGAATTATAGAGTTTGATTCATTGAAGTAGGTTCTGGGCTCTGGGATGGTCTCTAGCTGGTCCTGGCTCTGGATTGATTTAGGGCAGGGGGAATACTGATTTCACGAATGAGAGTTTGATAAAGAAAATAATTGGAAAAAAAGTTGAAAAAAAAAAGAAAATACTTGGAGAGGTTGGTTCTGGCTTCTTTGGTTTGCATGTCAAAGCCACGCTCTGGGTATGGGAGAGGGGAGGGGAATCATTTGCTATCTGAGGTAATTTGGCCAAATTTGCCTTCACAATGAGTCATGGGAAAGGACTTCTTTTCAACTGACTCTGAACCCAGAATAATATAGGATGAAGAACTGTTGACACTGTCTTATCACCTCAAGGTAAAGAATTAGCTAGCCCTAGGAAGGAAAGTCTCTCCAGGATCAAGGCCCCAAATGCCAGAGCATCAAGAACACAAAAAATAAGAAAGTATAGTCAACATAGCTCCTATAACTGAAAAGTTCAAAGAAATAAATTTCCCAACATAGCTAGATATGATACATACAACATTATCTCTGCATCATGCTCAGGCTCCACCTAGAGTCTCCAGGCAGTTTCAGACTCCCCTGTTGCCTTCTCTACCCTCAGATACTGCTGCTGCTGCTAAGTCGCTTCGGTTGTGTCCGACCCTGTGCGACCCCATAGACGGCAGCCCACCAGGCTCCCCCGTCCCTGAGATTCTCCAGGCAAGAATACTGGAGTAGGTTGTCATTTCCTTCTCCAACGCATGAAAGTGAAAAGTGAAAGTGAAGTCGCTCAGTTGTGTCCGACTCTTAGCAACCCCATGGACTACAGCCTACCAGGTTCCTCTATCCATGGGATTTTCCAAGCAAGAGTACTGAAGTGGGATGTCATTGCCTTTTCCGTACCCTCAGATAAGTGATGCCCAAAAGAGGGTTGCATCTCTTTCCAACATCTTTTCTGCTTCAAATCCTGAAGGAAAGAAAGAGCTTCTTTACTACAAGAGTCAAAGAAAAAAAATCTTGATCCACATTCTGATTGGCCAGATTCGCACCAGTTGCTGGTCCAGAGAGGAGGGAATTGCTTGTTGACTTAGGGAGCACGCCCGGTGCTCCAACTACACGATTGAGAACCAAGAGGTGGCTCTCCAGGATGTTCTGGCATGGTGTTTTCCAAGAAGAATGGGGAATGGATGCTGGGGAAACCAAAGCAACAGCTGTTCATTACACAATTACCTTGTAATTACTGATGACTTGTTTAGTGTAACTTGGAGTCTTTCAATCCAGTCACATGTGTCATCAAGAACTGTAGTATTTAAAAATGTCTCACTGACACTCAGGACTCTGTCTTAAAGTTGCGATATTAGTTGACAAGAATTGATCCTCCACCTACCCCTCACCATCCCCCACCATCTGCCTACATATGTCTAGTCTTTGGGTATTTCATCTTTTCTTTAAGATTTTTCAGATGACTGTTAGCAGGTCTATGATTATGTCTGCAAAGTCTCATTGCAACACGATGCAATTTCTCTTGACATTTGAATTCTGCTGTCATAGGCTTCAATTTCATCTTTAGGATTTTCATTCTACCAACATCCATCCACTCCTTATAAATAATATAGCAGCTACAAGGCCTGAGAGGGTGTATGGGTGGATGCCCACCCCCAGTTTCTAGGGAGCACTTGTTCATTCTCTCAGTCATGTGTGACTCTTTGTAACCCCATGGACTGCAGCATGCCAGGCTTCCCTGTCCTTCACTAACTCCCGGACTTTGCTCAAACTCTAGTCCATTGAGTCAGTGATGCCATCCACCCATCTCATCCTCTGTCGCAGAGGGAGCACTCAGATGGGTTTAATTCAGTTAGTGTAATTCTCTCTCATTTGCAGCATCATTGGTTTAGGTAGCCCAACTAGAAGCCAGTTGCATGGGACTGGATGATCACTGGAATTGGGTCAGAATTGGCCTAATGAGCAAAAAAAAATTTTTGAAGACTTTAAAAATTTCTCATTTGGATAGTATTGTGTCTCTACTTTCACTGAAGTTATAGTACAGTGTAGAGATGAGATATAGATATGAATAGTTAGGTAACTGTCCCTTACATCCCCTCTGGCAAATTCCCACCCTCCTCTGATTGTGTATGTGTGTGTGTGTGTCTATATAGCTATATCTTTGTAAGTCATTTTAGGATTGTGGATCTAACAAAAACCATAGCGATTCATTTTCATTAGCAAAGTTGGAGGTTTTTAATCTATGTGGTGTGGTTTATTCGCTAAGTCGTGTCCGACTCTTGCAACCCCATGGATTGCAACCTGCCAGGCTCTTCTGTCCATGGGATTCTCTGGGCGAGAATACTGGAGTGGGTTGCCATTTCCTTCTCCAGGGGATCTTCCTGACCCAGGGATCGAACCTAGATCTCCTGCATTGCAGGCAGATTCTTTACTAACTGAGCTATGAGGGAAGCCCCTTTTAATCGATAAATAGAACCTTATTAAATAATGAAGAATGTATGCACAAATTTAGCTGCAAAAAGACGCTCTTTAAAGTACTTACGGAGAAGGAAATGGCAACCCACTCCAGTGTTCTTGCCTGGGAAATCCCATGGACAGGGGAGCCTGGCAGGCTACTGATCATGGGGTCGCAAAAGAGTCAGACACGACTGAGCGACTAAGCAGCAACAACGAAGTACTTTTAGAAGGACTTCCCTGGCCATCCAGTGCTTAAGATGCTGCATGCCCAACACAGAGGGCACAGGTTCAATCCCTGGTCCCAGAACTAAGATTCCACATGCTGCATGGTACAGCCTTAAAAAAAAAAAGTTTGAAACATCTTGTGGGCTTCCCTGGTGGCTAAGTTGGTAAAGAAACCGCCTGCAATGCAGGAGACTGGGTTCAATCCCTGGGTTGGGAAGCTCCCCTGGAGAAGGAATGGCTACCCACTCCAGTATTCTGGTGTGGAGAATTCCATGGACTATAGAGTCCATGGAGTCGAAAAGAGTTGGACAGGCCTGAGCGACTTTCACTTTCACTTTTTTCATACATCTTGTATAAGAACATTGTAATAAGCATCTTTAGTAGTTAACTCCTTATACACATAATTATCTCCTTAGAATGCAAATGCCCAGAAGCAGAATTGCTTTATACACACATCTCTGAGACCTCGTTCTGAACTACAAGCACCTTAGTTTTCTAAGTCATGTTCTTACCTCTGATCTCTCCCTCCTTTCTGCCTTTCACTAATAAAAGTCTCTTTCTAAAATATTATGTTTATTATTTTAGATCCTTCCAGAAAACCCATGCTTTCCCCTTGCTGGGGCCCAGTTCCTTATCCCGATATCTGAGGACTTTCACAATCTGACTCTGCCCTGATTTCTGGACTCTTCTGCCACAGCTCCCCTGTATGAATCATCCATTATAATTAAAGTCATCTACTCCCTCTCCCCCAGTACACCTTGCAATTTCCTGTCTTTGCACATCTGTTTATGCTGTTCCCATCCCCTGCAGGATAGGAAGTGGGAATTGTATGACAAAGGAAATGTTAGAATTAGGAATGAGCAATTCAGTGCATCACAACTGTCTATAAACCTTTCCCTCACCTGCTTTTCCCCACATGACCCAAACTGTGGAGTTACCCCTTTTTGGAGCTGAAAGCATAGGAGGATATGCAGTAATCCTCCCCACCCCACTCATCTCCGCATCCTCCCCCGAGCCATGGGCTTGTCCACCTGCTCTCTGGGGATCCCTGCCCCCTTTCCTCTCCACCATCAGTCTGGGGTCACTCGCCTCGTCCAGGCTGCCCTCTCACTTGTCCACATCGATCTCTACCCAATTCTACGTGCCTCTGTTCTCCATCGGTAGCCCTCCGGGTTCTGCGTTTTTGTCTGGCCATTTCTAATCATCTGTGTTTCTACTGCCTAGCACACTCTCTTACCTTGTGTTCTTTTATTATGTTTCCTGTTGCTCAGGTTGATGCTTTTAGTTCCTGTGTGAAGAGATAGGACTTCACATTGCTGAGAGCATGCCTTTCTTTTATTTTCAATAATTGTCTTTTCAGAGTCCATCAAGCAGAACATGCTTTCCAACCTCCAAGTGATGAAGGTGCTTTTCCTCACTGCCTTCTCTCCTTTCCATTCCTTCCTTGTATTAACAGATGCTGCAACCGTTCCTCATGCCTGAAGGTCCTGGCCAAAATCTCAGAGACCTACACCTCAGTGGTGGGGTGAATTGAGAACGTGACAATTAGTTATTAGTTTCTGTAATAACTACAGAAAGTTTAAACACAGAAAAAACATTATTTGCTTCACAAGTTTTTCCTAGTCTCAGTTTTGGTTTCTAGAGCACATTATAAAAGAAAGTATACATAAATTCTCAAACGTTATTAGACCCAGAGGAAGAGATATAAATAAACTTAAAATGAAAAGGCTTAAAAAAAAAATGAAAAGGCTTACTTAAAGCACAGCCAAATTGTTAACAACTCTGGAATTGTGACAGTTATTACTGACAGTTTAGAAATAAAAAAGACATAATTTAGCTAGAGAATTTAGGTCTAACAAAGCAGACAAATACTTAATTCTCAGACAGTACAACAGGTTTTAAAAAATAATTTCCTCTACTTCAATAGACTATCTAGGGTTCTTATTCCCCTTAAGAAACCAATTTAGAGACAAAACAAGTAATAAAACAGACATTTGTATACATCATAGGTTGTAGAATTAAATGATGGAGACCTAGTATAACAATTTAAAATCATGTATTTTCATTTGCTTCTATGTCCATTTTTCATAGAGTTTTAGTTGAAGTAAAAAGAACTTTGAAATCAATGTAGTATGAAACATTCAAAGATACAAAAACATGATTTGTTGAGAGAAGGAAAAAGTGAGAGGAGAAAATAATAATTAAGCAGAAAATATCATTATCAATATTTTTAATATCCTCATTGTTCAAACATCTTACAGGATTAAATAATAATTTAAATCTTTTCACAGTCTTTTAGGTAAAATTACCTTTGTTATTTTAAATTATCCTTTAATCAATATCCTTTTAGAAAATTGTAACTCACTTGCTTTTTCTTTACACAGCTTTGTTGAGATATAATTTGCATACTATGCAATCTACCTCTTTAAAATGTATAATTCAAATAAATAAAATGTATGATTCTATGGATTTTAGTATTTCAGCAAGTTGTACAACCATCACAATTAATTTTAGAATATTTTATTATCTCCAAAAGAAACCCTATACCCCTTGTGTGTAACCCCCAATTCCACCATTCCCCCCAGAACTAGGCAACTACTAATATACTTCCTATCTCTATAGTTTTTACCTCTTCTGGCATTTCATATAAACAAAATCATATGTTATATGGCCCTTTGTGACTAAGTTCCTTCATTTTGCATGTTTTCAAATTTCATCCATGTTGTAGTACATACCAAGGCTTCATTTCTTTTTATTGTTGAATAATTCTACTGTATGAGTATACCACATTTTGCTTATCCATTCATCACTTGCTGGAAATTTGAGTCATTTCAGCTTTTTGACTACTATGAATAACATTTTTATAAACATTTATATACAAGTTTTGTATATAATACCAGTTTGGTAAACATATATTTTTATTTCTCATTTCTTTTATGTATTAATAAATACTTAGGAATGGAATTGCTGGATCACAAAGCAACTTTCTGTATAACCCTTAAGGAACTGCAAGACTGTTTTTTAAAGTAAGATGCCATTTTACCCTCCCACCAGCAATGTATGAAGGCTCCCATTTCTCCACATTCTTGCCAATATTTTTTATTATTTGTCTTTTTTATCACAGCATATCTCATTATGATTTTTATTTACATTTATCTGATAGCTAGCGATGTTGAGTATCTTTTCATGTGTTTATCGTCCATTTGTGCATTTTCTTTGGAGAGCTGTCCTTTTAGATCTTTTGCTTATTGTAATTGGTCAGTGCTGTCCTGTGTCCATATGTTTCAACCGTGTCCAACTCTTTGTCACCCCATGGACTGTAGCCCACCAGGCTCCTCTGTCCATGGGATTTTCCAGGCAAGAATACTGGAGTGGGTTGCCATGCCCTCCTTCAGGGGATCTTCCCAACCTAGGAATTGAACCCCAATCTCCTGCATGGCAGGCAGATTCTTTACCACTAGTGCCACCTGGGAAGCCCTTTAATTGGGCTGCCTGCATGCTAAATTGCTTCAGTTATGTCAACTCTGTAATCCCATGGATTACAGCCCACCAGGCTCCTCTGCCCAAGGGATTCTCCAGGCAAGAATACTGGAGTTGGTTGCTATGCCCTCCTCCAGGGAATCTTCCCAACCCAGGGATCGAACCCGTGTCTCTTATGTCTAACCTGCGTTGGCAGGCAGGTTCTTTACCACTAGCGCCACCTGGGAAGTCCTTTAATTGGGCTGCTGCTGCTGCTGCTGCTGCTAAGTCACTTCAGTTGTGTCCGACTCTGTGCGACCCCAGAGATGGAAGCCCACCAGGCTCCCCCGTCCTTGGGATTCTCCAGGCAAGAACACTGGAGTGGGTTGCCATTTCCTTCTCCAAAATATGAAAGTGAAAAGTGAAAGTGAAGTCGCTCAGTCGTGTCCGACTCTTAGTGACCCCATGGACTACAGCCTACCAGGCTCCTCCATCCATGGGATTTTCCAGGCAAGAGTACTGGAGTGGGGTGCCATTGCTATTTATCTTTAATTATTAAGTTGTAATAGCTTCTAATATATTCTAGATATAAGCCTCTCTTTTATCTTTTCTTATTTGTGTATTAAATGTCATATCTAAGAAACTATTGCCTAATATAAGATCATAAGGAGTTAGGCCTGTGTTTTCTTCTTAGGGTTTTATAGTCTGATTTTGAGTTGATTTCTGCATGTGATTTGTGGTAGAGAATGAACTTCATTCTTTTCTGTGTGGGCATCCAGTTGTCCCAGCACCATTTGCCAAAAAACTGTTCCTTCCCCACTGAATTGTCTTACCATTCATGTTGAAAATCAACTGATCATCAATGTGAGTGTTTCTTTCTGGACTCTCAATTAAATTCCATTGATTGACATATCTATCTTTATGCCAGGACCACACTGTCTTGATTATTGTAGCTTTGCAGTAAATTTTGAAATTTGAATACATGAGTCCTCCAAATTTATTATTCTTTTTCAAGGTTGTTTCGACTATTCTGGGTCCTCTGAATTTCCGTATGAATTTTAGGATCAGTTTGTCAGTTTTTGCAGAGAACCAAGCTGAGATTCTGAAATCAATTATGTTAAACCTGTAGATCACTTTGAGAAGAATTGATTTGTTATCAACATTAAGTCTCCTGATCCATGGCTATGAAGTGTTTTTTCATTTATTAAATGTTCTTTCAACAATGTTTTGTAGTTTTAAGAGTGTGGTTTTGTTCTTCTGTTGTTAAATTTATTCTTAGGTAAGTTTATTCTCATTAATCATGGATTATATATCTGTTAATTTTTCTGTTCACTAAAATTTATTTATGATCCCTAAATCAATACTCATAGCACTTTAGCAGTCATTTATAGACATGCATAGAGCAGCAACATATTTGAATCGCCTGATATGAACAGCCCCAGTTGAAGTGAAATAAGGCAACATCCTGCCTTCTTTTCAGCTCTCCTGCTATAGACAAATGTCTTTTTCATGGTCTCCTCAGTGCCACGTTTCCCATGTTTTTTGTTCTTTTTGTTCTTGATTTCACATTGTTAAATTGTCTCCAGTTATAGTGCAGAAGTGCTGTGTAGTGCTTCTGAGCACAGAAAGCTGTTTATGTGCCTAATGGGAAAAAGACATGTTAGATAAGCTTCATTTAAGCCTGAGTTATAGTGCTGTTGGCTATGAGTTCAATGTTAATGAATCAACAATATAGACTAAATCAGGTGTCTTTAAACAGAAACACAAATAAATAAGATTATGCATTGATAAATTGATGAAAATATTGTGACCAGAGACTCATAGGAGTCTTAACGTGTATTTCCCCTAGGAGCAATGGTTCAGTATATGCTAATTCTGTGTTCACTGTGACTTTACAGAACATAACTACTGTGAATAACAAAAACTGATCATATTTTATTTTTTGATGCTACTGTAGATGGAATGATTTTAATTTCATTTTTGGTTTACTCGTTAAAGTATAGAAATAGAATTGATTTCCTTTTGTTGATCTTATATTATACAATCTTTTTCAACTTATTTACTGCTTCTAATAACTTTTAGTGGATTCCTTAGCATTCTCTGCATATAAGAGTACATTATCTAGAAACAGATATAATTTTACTTTTCCTGTTCCAATTTAGATGCACTTTATGTTTTATTTTCCTGTCTAATTGCCCTGACTACAACTTCCAGTACAATGTTGAGTAAAAGTGGTGACATCATTTTGTCTTTTTCCTGATACTAGGGAAAAACATACAGTCTTTCACTGTTGCTGTTGTTCAATTTAAGTCATGTCTGACTCTGCGACTGCATGGACTGCAGCATGCCAGGCTTTCCTGTCCTTCACTATCTCCTGGAGTTTGCTCAAACTCATATCCATTGAGTCCATGATTTCACCATTAAGTTTGATGTTAGTAGAAGAGATTTTATAAATGTCTTTCGTCAAGTCAAGGATGTTCCATTCTATTCCTAGTTTGTCAAACTTTTTATAATGAATGTGTTCAATTTTATGAAATGCTTTTCTGCATCTATTAAGATGTTCACGTGGTTTTTGTTCTCTGTTCTACTGATACAGTATATTATACTAATTAATTTTTGGATGATAAATCAACCTTGTATTCCTGGGCTAAGACGCTTTGGTCCTGGTATATAATCAATTTTTCCTACAAATTGCTGAATTTAATTTGCTAATATTTTGTTGAAAATTTTTAGCACATATATTAATAAGAGATATTGGTCTGTAGTTTTCTTTCTTGTGATAGATATCTTTGGTTTTCGTATCAAGGTAATGTTCGCCTCACAGGATGAATTGGGAAATGTTCCCTCCTTTTCTATTTTCTTGAAGAGTTTTTAAGAATTTGTATTCATTCTTCTTTAAGTGTTTGGTAGGGGAAAGCCAGGGAAGCCAGCTGGGCCCAGGATTTTTTTGTGGATAGGGTTTGGCTACTAATTTAGTCTCTTTATGTCTATTCCCATTTTCTATTTCTTCTTGAATCAGTTTCAGTCATTTGTGTGTTTCTGGGAGTTTGTTGGTTTCAGTTATTATCTAATTTACTGGCATAGAGTTCGTAGTATCCATTTGAAATTTTTTTTTTTTAATTTCTGTAAGGTCAGTGGTCCTGCAGCTACAGTCTCTACTGACTGAGCTCCTGGTTCCACTCAGCCAGCAGCTGGGCTTCAGGGTTTCTGCAAGAATCGACCAGCAGGGGTCAGCACTATACAAAACCCTCGAGCTTGAGACCTCTTGAATTGAAACTTTTCTTCCCAGGTCAGTCAAGATGTCCTGGCCTTTTAGTTCTCTCACTTCACTCTTCAGCCAAACTTTACTCTGTCATCTCTACCCACTCCCATGAATATAACATGGACTAGAAGCTTCACTGCTTCCTCACTCATTCAAACACGCTATCCTGTCCCTCCTCTTTCTCAACTAACTCCAGGAACACTCCTTTCACCTTATTAAGTCCTGCACATCAGTGACCAGCCACCTTCTCTCCAACCTGCTGTCCCACCCTCTCTTTGACACCTCATCCAGCTCTGAAACCACGTGTCATCATTGTAATCACTTTTGCAAACACCTTCAACTCTTTCATGATGCCAGACCCCTGCTTTTAACCCAATAATGATTTCCCATTGCACTTGAAATAAAACACAAAACCCACCACAGAGCCCTAAAGCTCCAGCCATGGGCTGGTACCTCCTCTGCCTGAATCACCCACCACACCCCCTCAACCATCAACCATACTTCCTCCAGATTAAAAAAACAATTTATTCTGGAGCATAGTTGATTAACAATGTTGTGTTAGTTTCAGGTATACAGCAAAGTGATTCAGTTCTACATATACATGCAACTATTCTTTTTCAAATTCTTTTTCCATTTAGTCAACCATACTTTCATTTCTTCCCTCAACCAGTTTGAAAGACATTTCCTTCAAATCCATTCTCTGACAAGAGATTTATTTCCTTTAAAACATAATTTAAAAATTATACCCATATTTGTGTACTTATATGATGTTTGTCTTTGACTTGAGACTGTTCACCCAACAAAGGTAGTGACCATATCTGGCTTACATCTTTTATAGAAGTAGTGCCAAGCTTTTGTTGGGTCCACAGAAGACGCTCAATTTGTTGAATTAGAATATCAATTCAGACCTTGACCCCATAAAGACAGGGACAGATGGAGGTCCTCTGTTACTTTAGGAAAAAAAATAGCACTTTATTATTTGTATAATACTTTGTCCTTTAAAGCACTCACATTAATTATTGTAACAATTGCATGATATACAAGTTGGATGTCTTATAATTCTCATTTGATAGATGAAGAAAATGAGTTGCAAAGGAAGCGACTAAAATATCAGAGTAAGTACTAAAACCAAATTCTCTGACTTACCCATCTGTACATCTCAACTTTGTGTACATAAATGTTCTGATTCTCGATCAAACTTGCAGTGGAGAAGGTAGCCTTAATAGTTAAATTCTCAGGCTCTAAGAATAGGTTGTTAAGGTTCCAAACCGATATCCAACACTGAACCTGCTGTATGACTGTGGGCAAGTTACTTAACTTCCCTGAGCTTCCACTTCTCCATTTCTAAACTAGAAACAGCAATATCTATCTGAGGAAGTTGTGGTGAGGTTTTCATATATATGTATAACATACACACACGTAGTGCTGAACGTGGAATGTGGGAAGCATTCAAGCAAAGTCATTATTTGTGAAAGTCTTTTGAGAATAATGATTATGTTTCATACTTCTTGGTAACTAACATGGAGAACAAAGCCTTTTAAAGTGATATTTAATTCAAATGTTTGACATGAAATTCTGACAACATTGGGAGTTGTTTTCTTGAATTTACCCCTATCTCTGAATACTGTTGCCTTTGAGGAATAAAAATAGTGTTATATGTGTAACCAAACTCATGGTTTGGCCACTTCCAAGTGCATATCCTTTAAAAAGACCTGATAATTAGGAGCAGACTTCTGGATGCCTGTTTTCTCTTTGTTCAGTTATTTTAAAGTCCATTTTCTTGTCTTTCTTTGAAAGAGCTTATCTGATACAACTTGCATCTTCCCCTTTTATTTTGGAATGGGTTATATACCATAGCCATGGCAGTTACTGTGAATTGACCTAACAATGCACTGAGCAAATGGAGTAGTCTTCACCCTCGCTACCCCTCATAGGATTGGCTAGAAAATTATAGAGTAGGAGGCAAGGTAGGTAGGTCAGTTCTCTTTATGATGGTATTCTAAAGAAGCTTATTAGAAACGTCACATGCCATTTGAAAAATTGCTTCAGGCAGGATAAAGTGATAGTTTAAAAATAAGCCTATAGGAGAGAAGAAAAGGTCATGGCATTTGATTTAATTTGGTTGGTCCTTTTAAAAATATGTAGCGCTGTAATATTTTTGTCATCTGCAATTTTTAATATAAATAAGGCAATGGCACCCCACTCCAGTACTTTTGCCTGGAAAATCCGATGGATGGAGGAGCCTGGTAGGCTGCAGTCCATGGGGTTGCTAAGAGTCAGACACGACTGAGCGACTTCACTTTCACTTTTCCCTTTCATGCATTGGAGAAGGAAATGGCAACCCACTCCAGTGTTCTTGCCTGGAGAATCCCAGGGACGGGGGAGCCTGGTGGGCTTCCGTCTCTGGGGTCGCACAGAGTCGGACACGACTGAAGCGACTTAGCATAGCATAGCGTAGGAATAATAGCCTATAATGAATGAGTCCTGTGAAACACACCAGTGAAAATTTAAATGGAGGTTTCCTGTAAAACTAACACAAATGACTAATGGGCATCAATCTGTTAGGACAGACTAACATGTTTTGTTTAATTATGTATGATGATGCCCCTTCCTCTCTATCTTTGTCATCATTCATTAACATTTTTTACAGTGAATCTTTCTTTAAAACAAACAAACAAAAAACCTCACCAAGACAAGAGATCTGCTGGCACTTAAAATTTTTTTTTTTATTAATTTTAGTTGCACTGCATGGCATCCAGAATCTTTGTTCTGAACCAGGGGTTGAACCCACATCCCCTGTTGTGGAAGCACAGAGCCTTAACCAGTAAACCACTAGGGAAGTCCCCATTGATTAACATTTTTACCTAGCTCCCTGGGGTTATGAATCGCAGTAAAATTTTGTTTAAAATACAGCAAAACCTTCCTTTTTTGTTTCTTTTTATGGAATTCAGTAAATTATGAACAGCATAGAATAGAACAATCTCCATCTTAATGTTCAAGGGTTTAAAGCAATAAGGTCCAATGTTATTTCAGTTTAGCTGAAAAACTACAAATTAATTAGCTTCAACAGGTGGAACACTCATCTTCCTGCCTGGTTTCAGAGAAAGTACCTTTTTCTCCTTTGGATAAAGTGTTTTAATTGTTGGAAATCAATAGATTTTTGAGAACATATGATTTCTTCAAGGAGGCTGTTGGGGCCTAATTCTTAAGGTGGCAGGGACTGGAGTCAGATTTCCTGGATTTTAATCCACAATGTAGGAAATGAACTTGGTGCCATGGTGGTTTCAAGTATCCTACAAGGCAAGCTGACCTAGACCATGTTGTCATGCAGAAAGGCACTGATTGATTTGCTGTTGTTTGGTTGCTGTTGTGTCTGACTGCCACCCCATGGACTGCAGCACACCAGGTCTCCTTGTCCCTCACTATCTCCCGGGATTTGCCCAAGTTCATGTCCATTGAATCAGTGATGAATATTCAGGGTTGATTTCCTTTAGGATTGACTGGTTTGATCTTGCTGTCCAAAGGATTCCCAAGAGTCCTTTCCAGCGCCATAATTCAAAAGCATCAGTTCTACGGTGCTCAGCCTTCTTTATGGTCCAACTCTCACATCTGTGCATGACTATTGGAAAGACCATAGCCTTGACTATATGAACCTTTGTTGGCAAAGTGATGTCTTTGCTTTTTAATATGCTGTTTAGGTTTGTTATAGCTTTCCTTCCAAGAAGCGTCTTCTAGTTTCATGGCTGTAATTACCATACACAGTGATTTTGGAGCCCAAGAAAAGGAAATCTGTCACTGCTTCTTCTTTTTCCCCCTCTATTACCCATGAAGTGATAGAACCAGAGGCCATGATCTTAGGTTTTTGAATGTTGAGTTTTAAACCAGTTTTTTCACTCTCTTCTTTCACCCCCACAAGAGCCTCTTTTGTTCCTCTTTGCTTTCTGCCATTAAAGTGGTGTCATCTTCACATCTGAGGTTGCTGATATTTCTCTTGGAAATCTTGACCAAATAAAGATGCTCAAATCACAGTTTGTTGAATTATCTTAAAACATACAGCTAGAAGCAAGGGGATAAGAGATAGGATAGGCTGAAGACATTTAGGAATAGGTTCAAGCCAAGTGGTGGACCACACTCTCTGAATCCTGTGTCATGCAGGGTTCAGATGGATGTTCTCTCTCATTCTGCTATATCAGTCTTTCCAGATGTTGGTGTGATTACAGAGACCAAAGTTAAGACTGAACAAGGGTGCTTAGCAGGAAGGTACCTGAAAGCAAACACACTTATTTTTTTGAAGAGAAGAAGCTGGGATAAGAACTTCTGGCCATAGGTTGCAGTTTGCCAATCAGCCTGTTGAGTAGCAGTGGACTTCATCTGCTCTTGGACCAGGCACATGTGGAGCCAGAGTGGGACTGTAATGAGTGTCACCAGTGGGTGCCTGGGGCTTCTCTGATGGCTCAACGGTAAGGAATCTGCTTGCAATACAGGAGATACAGGAAATACAGGAGATGTGGGTTCAATCCCTGGATCAGGAAGATTCCCGTGGAGGAGGAAATGGCAACCCACTCCATTATTCTTGGCTGAAATGTCTCATGAACAGAGGAGCCTGGCAGGCTACAGTCCATGGGGTTGCAAAGAGTTGGACATGACTGAGCAATGGGTGCCTGATTTTGGAGATGATATTAAGGTATGACAAAAGAGATTATGGTAATATTTAGAAAAAATGTTTAAGAGATATAGGTTCAAAGCAAAGCAGGAGAGCTTGAAGGTACTATTTTAAAGCTCTTAGGGATAGTAGAGCAGTTGCCTTATGTTTCTGCTTCCTGATTGTAAATCTGTATTAGCAATTCACAAGGTGAGATATTAGGGGTGCTCTCCAGCAATAGAATCCTGGGGATTTTCCTAAAACTCTAAGGGGCTGAGGGAGTTGGAGGTAGGGGTGCAGGATTGTGGGAAACACCACCACAACGATTTCATGGTGTCAGGGACAAACATGCTTTGAAAAGTCACAGTTGAACAAGTTTAAACTGGAGTTTTAATTACAGGACAACTTTCTGGCACCAAAACTATGGTTATTGATAAGGCCTAATCTATTGAAAAACAAAACATTGCTTTTAATAGACATTGCTACCTCTGAAAATCTCAGTGCATCCAGGCAAGATATTTCAGCTTAATGAGATTATTAGTAGGAGATTTAGAATGTGAAACCTCTGGTAAGAATGTGACATGCAAATTGAGAAATAAGAAAAAATTTTTTAAACTTTTTATTTATAAGATATAATGTAAAAACTTTTAAACATATCCACAAAGCTATCATCTAACATAATTATTTTTAAGTTTTGTGTTGCCTTTTACTTACATAGATAATTCTTAAAGAATTATTATATTTTTCTATTTTGTTTTCCTTTTTCATGTTTCCAAGTCTTCCTAATTATTGTTTTAACACCTCCTATTTCACTCAGTTGATGTTTCATAATTTTCTAAGATATTCTAATGTTGAATATGTACTCAATTCCTCTGTCATGTCTGATTCTTTGCAGCCCTATTAACTGTAGCCCACCAGGCTCCTCTGCCATGGAATTTTCCAGGCAGGAATACTGGCTGCTGCTGCTGCTAAGTCGCTTCAGTCATGTCCGACTCTGTGCGACCCCATAGATGGCAGCCCACCAGGCCCCGCCGTTCCTGGGATTCTCCAGGCAAGAACACTGGAGTGGGTTGCCATTTCTTCCTCCAATGCATGAAAGTGAAAAGTGAAAGTGAAGTCGTTCAGTCGTGTCCGACTCTTAGCGACCCCATGGGCTGCAGCCCACCAGGCTCTTCCATCCATGGGATTTTCCAGGCAAGAGTACTGGAGTGGGGTGCCACTGGAGTGGGTTGCTATTTCCTCCTCCAGGGCATCTTCCCAACCCAGGAACTGAACCCACACCTCTTGAGTCTCCTGCATTGGCAAGTGGATTCTTTACCACTAGCACCACCTGGGAAGCCATAACACTGGATATTTCGGCTATTTTCAATTTTTAAAATATATCACAGTC
Source organism: Bos grunniens (assembly GCF_055505025.1). Classification (NCBI taxonomy): domain Eukaryota; kingdom Metazoa; phylum Chordata; class Mammalia; order Artiodactyla; family Bovidae; genus Bos; species Bos grunniens. The sequence continues at coordinate 44,257,870 of NC_141175.1, forward strand.
AGTGCTATAAGGAAAAGCTGTATCAGTGATTGTTTTTGCTTTGCTTAAATATTTTCTTTGGGATGAATTTTTACAAGTCAAATTGAGACAGGCTGGGACCTGGGACCTTTTAAAACTGCAGTTCATACCTAGACAACCATTTCTTCAAACAGAAAACAAAGAAACTACAAGCGACTAAAACTAACTGCATGCATGCTCAGTTGGGGCAGATTATGACAAGATACAAAAAGGCCAAAACCCAACTGCCACTTCCGAGGTGCCGGGAGCGGGAGCAGGGTACTGCACGTGATCCCTGCACACAGCACCACAGGGGGGTGGGCAGACCACCTAAGCCACCCTCCCACCGGCACTGATCTCACTGCCCTTCAGCGACCTCAGTTCCCTCCAGGAACCAACTCCGCTCCTCAGCCCACCCCCACCCCGCCTCAGGGAGTGAGCAAGGGAACCAGTTTTTCACTCGCTCCTGCTGCAGTCCTAATAAAACCTTGCCTGAATTCCTCATCGGGCCTCTTATCAATTTCTGTTGACTAAAGAGCCCATGAACCCCAGTCAATAACCAAATTACCATAAAATGGTAAGAGCTTCTACTTTTGCTTTCTGTGGTCTTACTGCTTCCAAAAGGGTTCCATCACTACATTTTTGATGCGATATAAAAATTAGGTAATAACTTCTTATCTGTTTCAAAAGTCTATCTGGACTCCTTTAAAAACATTGTACACATATATGAATCTGAAAGTCAACCCTTGAAAAGCAGATATAACAGTAACAAAAAATTGGAATTCTCATTTGCCTAAGTGTTAAAGAAAAAAAAAAAAAACTTCAGAAAGTAATTAACTGATAAATTGTAAATTTTCTTCTTGCTTTGAAACTCTTGCTAAAAATATTATTAAAAATCACTTGACATATTCAGCAAGTGGGGAGCAAGGACATCCATTTTGTAAAGTATATCTTTTCTTTAGAAATAAAAACATTAATGATTTATTTCTTTTTTTAGCTGTGCTGGGTCTTTCTTGTGGTACGGAGGGCAGTCTCCATAGTCGTGGCATGTGGGCTTCTCTAGTTGCAGTGCAAGGTCTTGGTTGCTCTGCGATGTGTGGGATCTTAGTCCTCCCACCAGGGATCAAACCCACGTCCCCTGAATTGGGAAGGTGGATTCTTAACCACTGGACCAACAGGTAAGTCTCTAATGATTCAGTTTAACAGTTCACCTTCCTTCTCCTAGCTCATTTTATAAAAATGTTAGAATTCTTTCTCCCCAAATAACCAGTTTTGTATCCTAATTCATCCCTTTACATTTCGGGGTTATATATAGAAGATTCATTATACGTAAGAAATAGTTTATATTACTTTTTAATTGAAGTGTGATTATCACAAGGAAAAATGCACAGATATGAAGAGTACATTTTGTGTGTATGCACACATGCACAAAATGCACAGATATGAAGTGTATATCTTAATCGGTTTCGACAAACACATAAACCTGCATAAACCACACCCCAAAACCCAGAGAGCTACTGGCGCCTCCTTCTAGTCAATCCTCTCCAGAAACAATCTGTTCTGATTTATTTCATCATGGATTAACTTTGTATGTTGTAGAACTTTACATAAATACAATCATTCAGTATGTACACTTGTGTTTGCCTCTTTGGCTCAGCATCTTTTTGAATTCATTCATATTGTTGTATGTTATCAGTATTCCATTCCTTTTCATTGCTGGGTAGTATTTCACCCAGCAATATACTTTATGAATAGACTTTACTTTGTTTATCCATTCTTCTGTTAATAGACATTTTTTAAAGTAATGTTTTAAATTTACTTTTGGCTATGCTGGGTCTTCGTTGCTGTGCACAGGCTTGCTCTAGCTGTGGCGAGTGGGGGCTACTCTCTAATTGCAGCTCGTGGGCTTCTTACTGCAGTGACTTCCCTTGTTGCTGAGCGTGGACACTAGGGCTGGGGAGCTTCAGTAGTTGCGACTTCTGGGCTCTAAAGCACAGGCTCAGTAGTTGTAGTGCGCAGCCTTAGTTGCTCCAAGACATGCTTGATCAAGGATCAAACCTGAATTGGCAGGTGGATTCTTTGCCATGGAGCCACTAGGGAAACCCCCGTTAGTAGATATTTAGGTTATTTCCAATGTTCCACTATTATAAATAAAGCTACTATGAATATTCATATACAACTCATTCTGTAGACATGCTTTTATCTCTTTTAAGTCAATTCCTAGAAGCAGAAATAGTTGGGTAGTGGGTCATGCTATGTTTAACTTTATGAAAAAATGATTAACTCTGACAAATAAGAAAAAGACAAACATATAGAAAAATAGGAGAAAGACTTGAGCAAATTTTACGAAAGAAGAGATCCAAATGGTCAATAAATATATGAAAATATCAGTTATCACAGGAAAGCAATTTAAAATGCATTTACCACAGTGACAAAGGTAAAAAGATGGAAAATACCAAGTATTAGTGAGCAGATGGAATGACTAGAAAGAACTTGCATACCCTACTGGTGTTGAGTGACAGAAATCAGACACACAAAGGTGCTTTCTTTATGATTTTATTTACACAAAATACAAAACCAGTCAAAACTAATCTATGAGTTTGAAGAAAGCATAGAAATTATCCCTCTGTGTGAGTTATGGTAGTGACTGAAAGGGAACACGAGGACACTTTTGGAATAGTGGTTTAGTTCAAGAAAATTCCATGAACTCTACACTTACTATACATGCATTTTTTTTGGAGATATTATAGATCTCGTTCCAGACTCCTGCAGTAAAGCAAATATCGAAATAAAAAGTGTATAACATGATTTTTTTTTTGGTTTCTCAGTGCATGTAAAACTTACACTGAAGTCTATTAAGTGTGCAATAGAATTATGCCTAGAAAAACAATGTATATACCTTAATTTAATAACAATTTATTGCTAAAAATGCTAATTATCATTTGAGCCTTCAGCAAATTATAGTAGTAACATCAAAGATTGCTGATCACCATAATAAATAAATTAATAAAGAAAAAGTCTGAAATATTGCAAGAATTACCAAATGTGACACAAAGTAAGCAAATAGTCCCAATAAATTTGAAAAAATAGCCCCAAGAGACTTGCTTGACACAAGCCTTCAATTTGTAAAAAACACAATATCTGCAATGTACAACAAAGTGAAGTGAAATAAAACAAGTTATGCCTATATACATAGTATAATTCAATAAAAATTAAAAAAAAAAAGACCATAACCCAATACTACCACATACCAACCAGAATGGCTAAAATTAAAAAGAAAGAAAATACTAAGCTCACAAAGATATACAGCAATAAAAATCGTCATACAATCCCTTTGAAAAACTGGTGTATTTACTAACTTTAAAAATATGTATGCTTGTGTGTATATGCAATTATATGTATATTACCCTGCACTTCCATTCCTAGGGATTCATGCTCAAAAGAAATGTATATTTTAAGAAATGTTCAAAGCAGCAGTATCCATAATAATCCAAAGCTGGAAATCACCCCAATACCCATCAATGATAGAAAAGATAAATTGTGGTATGCACCTACCACCCAACACCATGCATCAGTGAGAATGAACAAACTCCAGTTGCATGCAAAAACATAGGTGAACTTCACAAACTTAAAAGTCAAGAATCCAGACATCAAAACATAGGATTCCATCTACACAGAAGGTTCAAAAACAGGTGAAACTAATCTATGATGTCAGAGGGAGGCTATGATTAACTTAGGGGGCTTTGTGACTGGTAGCAGACATGAGGGCTCTTGGGGTTGTGATAATGTTCTGTTTTATGTTCTACGAACATTACACAAGAATGTGAAGTTTTTGAAATTCACCAAGCTAAGCATTAATGGTCTGTTCTGTGTACTTTTCTGTATGTATATTCCACATCAATAAAAACTGACTTTAAAAAGGCCCTGAGATCTGAGATCCAATCTGATCTAACCTTACTCACATGCTATCTTGTCTCTCTGGGTCACTAGTTTTTCCTTTCAAGGTTATCAGAAACAGTACTATCAAAAAGGGAAGTTCTTTTGCTCCTTGAGGCACTGTGAGCATAATACATACATGTGTTCTAGAACAGTCTAGGGGTACAACATTAAGCCATTAAGCCAGTCATCAATGTGTAAAAGCTGACTAGTTGAGAAAAACAGAAAAAACAAATGCAGTATAGAGGTGGCATATGGTATCTACCCTAGTTAGGTAAATCATTAACCCGGGCACTCTATGGTACAGGGTATTTGACTAACCTTGCAAACTAAGTCAGGCAGCAAAAGTAAGGACACTGTGGCCATCTTTCTGTCTCAAGAAACCAGGGAAGAGAACTAAGTTGGTAAGGCATTCCAAGCACCTGGCATCTCAGTCCAGTTGTTGGTTCTCTCACTAAATTTGCTTCCCTCTAATCTGTAAGGGAAAAAAACACCTTCAATAAAGGTTTTTAGGTCCTGCCGTATAACACAGGGGACAATAGTTGATATCTTTGATAAACCATAATGGAAAAGAATGTTTAAAAAGATATATCTACGTGCATTAATATAACTGAGTCAGTCTGCTGTACAGTAGACATTGGCACAACATTGTATATCAACTAAGTTCAATAAAAAATTAAAGTAAAAAAGAAAAAAGAAAGAAAGAGTTTTTAAAGGATGTAAAGGGAAGTCCATACAAAATATCCCTTCCCCCCCTCAATAAATCCATGGGAAACATTCTGGGAGAGTTGAATGGGTTGTTGATTTATCTACTGCCAAAGACTGAAAAATAACCTAAGGAAAGTTTAAATGATTTACCTTTTCCCAGATCTAACTTCCCCCTCCCTTTCAGAAAGCAGTTTCTGTGTCAACTTCTCGCTGAGCAGCAGCTGCAATGAATATGGATCAGGCGGGATGTGTGCTTACTCAGCCGGACGGGGGCGCGCAGGAAGGTTACGGACGATTTGAATGGAATCAAATAGTTACCGTTTATTATCCCACTGTGGCTGCCAGATTAAACTGTGTGAAGTAAGCCCGGACAAAACTGCCTCAAAAGCTTGGAACAGTTCACCACCGCTTAACAAACTAAGCCCAAACTCTGTATTTTTCAAAGTTCGTTCAAGGTGACTGTTTCAGCGAAAGGTGTTGGTGCGTTTCTGTCCTTGTTGGGAAAGTATGAAATCAAACACGGTATATTGTAGGCGTCTGGGTAGTGGGAACAATGACAATTTTGTTCAGCCACCTCACTTCCTCCATCCCGTTTCGGTGTTAAAAAGGCATTGCTCTTGAGGGAGAACAAAGCAGAGAGCCAGCACTGGTAAAGAAATAGCCAACGCCAAAAAAGACTTTCTCTGATATTTAAATGTAAGTAATTGTTTTCAGCTATTCTCAGCATTCAAACCTGGGTCTTGTGATTACCTGTAAAGAAACTACAATAGTTTCAGGACTGCCACATTTTTCAAGTGCCACTGGAAAAACTCACAAATTAAAAAGTCCTCATCTGATTTCATCTTATCAAATGGTTAATATTTCTCAACTTCCTGGTAGCTCAGATGGTAAAGAATCCGCCTGCGATGCAGGAGATGTGGGTTTGCTCCCTGAGTTGGGAAGATCCCCTGGAGAAGGAAACGACTACCCACTCCAGTATTCTTGCCTGGAGAATTCCATGGACAGAAGAGCCTGGCCGCCTACAGTCCATGGGGTTGCAAAAAGTTGGTCGCGACTGAGCGACTTTCAACTTCCTGCTAGCAAAATATCAAATGCTAGGCTAGCTGCTGGATTAATTATTTTTAGCAGTATATATATTGCTTTCTCGTTTGTATAGGAAAGATATGAAGACCAAAGTGGTTCCAGTTTAGCTTTTCAAGAGTTTTTTAAACTCTCTCCCTGTCCAATCCAGGGTGTCCATACATGTCCCATGTGTTGTCTGAAACAATGGTGCTTGCAAATAAACAGCAATAGAAAAAAATAAAATAATGAACATTAGAAACAAATATGGGAGTATATTTGTATAACCTTGTGGATAGGGAGGTCTTCCTAAGCAGGACAGGAAATTGAGAGAAATTAAAGAAAAACTAGACATGTTTGAGTACAAAAAAAATTAATATTTCTTTGCAAGGCAAAAAATATTGTAAACAAAAAGAAAAGAAAAAGTGAGGGGAGATGTCTGCAGTAAAAATGACAGAAAATGGTAAATATCTTAATAAACAAAACCTCCTACAAATTAATAAACAATGGACAACACAGTAGAAAAATGAGCCAGTATATGAAAAAGCAATTCATATAGGAGGAACTAGGAGAAGATGCTCAGTTGCACTGGGAGTCAGGAAAATTCTGTGAATTCATGAATAAAAATATGTACAAGGAAGGCATAAAAATAGCCAATCTGTAAGTGGTTGCCTCAGGGACCAGAGGCCTAGGGGAGGGTAGTAGATCTGGGATTTGATGGCAAAAAGGATTTCAGCTTGAACTGCGATGCCTTATTTCTTTTATTAAAATATATTAAGATTTAAGGGAAATGTGACAAGAAAGTAACAGTTATCAAACTTGAGTTATGTCTGTTGGTCAACAGGTATTTGCATTTCTTTAGGTATATGCCTAGGAGTAGAATTGCTGGGTCAGGAGCCTGGTGGGCTGCAGTCCATGGCGTTGCTAAGACTCGGACACAACTGAGAGACTTCACTTTCACTTTTCACTTTCATGCATTGGAGAAGGAAATGGCAACCCATTCCAGTGTTCTTGCCTGGAGAATCCCAGGGACGGGGGAGTCTGGTGGGCTGCTGTCTATGGGGTCGCACAGAGTTGGCCACGACTGAAGCGACTTAGCAGCAGCAGCAGCAGGAAATGAATTTGTTCTAGTAATGTCCTGTTTCTTAATCTGAGGTGTTGGTTACAGGGTGTGATCAGATTATGAAAATTCATGGAGATATACTGATGTGCACACTTTGATAAAAAGTTAAACAAGAACAACAAAAAGTAAAGTTTAACAACTTTACTGAGATAACTTTGACATATAAAAATTGTATATATTTAAGGTACACAACTTGATGTTTTGATATATTGTGATACATTTTTGTGTGTGTGATACCATTTTTAAGTGATTAGAGAACCTACTATATAGCACAGGAAACTCTACTCAGTGCTCTGTGGAGATGCCTGTATACGTATGCTGATTCACTTCGACGTAAGGTAGAAACTAATACAACATTGCAAAGCAACTATACTCCAATAAAAATTTAAAAAATCAGATTAGGGGAAAAGTAAATTATATAGATCAAAGGTATGACCTTTATACAAATCAAATCTATGTGTACTGACTTGGTGTGATGTCCCTGAGAAGCTAAGTGAAGAAAGCAAGCTGAGTATAGACCGACCTCATTTTTGTAAAGATAAAAAACAAAAATTCCTTTAATGTGCATATGTGCATGTAAAATCAAGAATAAAAGATTGAGAATAAATAGATCTGCATTTTATTATGGAAGGGTACAATTAAAAGAGGAATGAGAAGAGAGATAATTAGCTTTTCTTCAGTCAGCTTTATATGGTCTGGCTTGCTAAAACCAGAATATTTTCTAGGTATTTTTTTATACTTTTTTTTTCCTTTAAGGTTTAAGATTTTACTTAACTCTGATCCATGACATCATCTCTTGCTGAGTTAGATTATATCATCAAATGTATTTTCACAAAGGTATATCAACCCTCTTTGTATATTTAGAATGCCTTTTTGCTATTTTTATTGAGCTATATAATATTATAAAAGTTTCAGAGTATACAGCATAGTGATTCACAATTTTTAAAGGTTATATTCCATCTATAATTATTTTTAAAAATTGGCTACACTCTGCTGCTACTGCTGCTGCTAAGTCGATTCAGTTGTGTCCAACTCTGTTCGACCCCATAGACAGCAGCCCATCAGGCTCCCCCGTCCCTGGGATTCTCCAGGCAAGAACACTGGAGTGGGTTGCCATTTCCTTCTCCAATGCATGAAAGTGAAGAGTGAAAGTGAAGTCGCTCAGTCGTGTCCAACTCTTAGCGGCCCAAAGGACTGTAGCCTACCAGGCTCCTCTGTCCATGGGATTTTCCACTATGTTCTACTATATATCCTTGTAGGTTTTATTTGATTTATTATAGTTTGTACCTCTTAATTCCCTACCCCTATCTTGCCCCTCCTCCCTTCCCTCACCCCTCTGGTAACTACTAGTTTGTTCTCTATATCCGTGAGTCTTTTTCCTTTTTGTTATATTTGCTAATCAGTTTTATTTTTTTGATTCCACATTTAAGTTATATACAATATTTGTCTTTCTCTGTGTGACTTATTTCACTTACCCTCCAATTCCATGTTGTTGCAAATGGCAAAATTTTATTCTTTTTTAATGGCTGAATAATATTCTATTGTCTATGTATATTGGCCCATCTTCTTTATCCAATCAGCTGCTGATGGACACCTAGGTTGCTTCCATAGCTTGGCAATTGTAAATAATGCTGCTATGAACATTGGGGTGCATGTATCTTTCTGAATGAGTATCTTCATTTTTTTTCAGGATTTCAGGATTTTTCCCAGGATTGGGATTGCTGGATCATTTGGTAGTTCCATTTTTAGCTTTTTGAGAAACCACTATACTGTTTTCCATAATGGCTGCACTAATTTACATTCCCACCAACAGTGTATGACGGTTCCTTTTTCTCCACATCCCTGACAACGTTTGTTATCTGTGTTCTTTTTGATGATGGCCACTCTGACAGGTGTGGGGGTGATACCTCATTGTGCTTTTAATTTGCATTTCTGATGATTAATGATGTTGAGCATCTTTGCATGTGCCTGTTGGCTGTCTCTGTTTTCTTTGTAAAATGTCCATTTGGGTCTTCTGCTCATTATGTATTTATTTATTTGCTCCAGCAAGTCTTCACTGCTGCAGGTAGGCTTTCTCTGTTTTCGGTAAGCAGGGACCACTCTCTAGTTGTGGCATGTGCCTTCTCATTGCAGTGGCTTCTCTTGCTGTGGAGCATTGGCTTAGTTGCTCCACGGCTTCTGCAATCTTCCTGGACCAGGGATCAAACTCATGTCCCCTGCATTGGCAGGCAGATTTTTAACCACTGGATCAGCAGGGAAGTCTTTCTGCTCATTTTTCAGTCAGGTTGTTACCAGAATTGTTTCTAGTTATTTTTGATTGAGAATAATTCACATATGATAAAATTCACCATTTAAAAGTATATATAATTCAGCAATTTTTAGTATATTCACAAAGTTGCACAAACATCACCACTATTTACTTACGGAACATTTAAATCATTCTCTGGATCCCCACCCCCCAAATCCTATGCCCATTAAGAGTTACTCTGTATTCCTCCTGCCTCTCAGCTCTCAAAACTACTAAACTGTTTTCTGTCTCCTTGAATTGCCCATTCTGTACATTTCATATAAGTGGAATCGTATAATACGTATGTGCCTTTTCATGCCTGATTCCTTTCACTTAGCATGTTTCTTAAGTTCAGCCATGTTGTGTATATGTATATGTTTGTGTGTGCATGTGTGTCTGTGTTCAGTCTCTCAGTCAGGTCCGACTCTTTTGCAGCCTCATGGACTGTAGCCTGCCAGGCTCCTCTGTCAGTGGTATTTTTCAGGCAAGAATACTGGAGTGGGTTGCCATTTCCTCTTCCAGGGGATCTTCCTGACCCAGGGATTGAACCCATGTATCCTATGTTTCCTGCATTGGCAGGCGGATTCTCTACCACCAAGTCAGCAGGGAACCCTCAACCATGATATAGCATATATTCCTCTTTATGGCTGAATAATGTTCAAACTTTTTTAATCCATTCACCAGATGATTATATTGTTTTTACTTTTTGCCTCTTATGAATAATACCATCATGAACATCGTGTACAAGTTTTTATGTGGACATAGGTTTCCAACTTTCTTAGGTATATACCTAGGAATGGAATTTTTGGATCATCACTAACCCTTAAGCTTCCCGGATGGCTCAGTTGGTAAAGAGTCTGCCTGCAATGTGGGAGACCCAGATTCGGTCCCTGAGTTGGGAAGATCCCCTGGAGAAGGAAATGGCAAGCCACTCCAGTATTCTTGCCTGAAGAATTCCATGGAGAGGAGCCTGGTGGGCTGCAGCCCATGGGGTCACAAAGAGTTGGACACGACTGAGTGACTAACACTTTCACAGTAAACCTGCATTTAACCTTTTGAGGAATTGCAGACCACTTTTAAAAGCAGCTGCATCATTTTACTTTTCTACTATCAATGTATGAGGGTACTAATTTCTCTATATCCTCTATGACACTTGTTGCTATTTGTGTTTTTTATTACAGCCATTCTGACCAGTACAAAGTATATCATGTTTATCTCGATTTGATTTTCCTTGATGACTAATGATGTTGAACATCTTTTCATGGGCTTATTGACCACGTGTATACCTTCTTTGAAAAAAATGTATATTCAAATCCTTTGCCTATTTTCAAGTTGGTTGACTTTTTGTTGTTGAATTGTAAGAGTTCTCTGTATATTCTGAAGTCCCTTGTCAGATATATCATTTGCAAATATTTTCTCCCATTTTGTCAGTTTCTTTTCACTTTCTTGATTCAGTTCAGTTCAGTTCAGTTCAGTCGCTCAGTCATATCTGACTCTTTGCAACCCCATGAATCGCAGCACGCCAGGCCTCCCTGTCCATCACCAACTCCCAGAGTTCACTCAAACTCATGTCCATCAAGTCGGTGATGCCATCCAGCCATCTCATCCTATGTCGTCCCCTTCTCCTCCTGCCCCCAATTCCTCCCAGCATCAGGGTCTTTTCCAATGAGTCAACTCTTCGCATCAGGTGGCCAAAATATTGGAGTTTAAGCTTTAGCATCAGTCCCTCCAATGAACACCTAGGACTGATCTCCTTTAGGATGGACTGGTTGGATCTCCTTGCAGTCCAAGGGACTCTCAAGAGTCTTCTCCAACACCACAGTTCAAAAGCATCAGTTCTTCGGCGCTCACTTTCTTCACAGTCCAACTCTCACATCCATACATGACCACTGGAAAAACCATAGCCTTGACTAGACGAACCTTTGTTGGCAAAGTAATGTCTCTGCTTTTGAATATGCTATCTAGGTTGGTCATAACTTTCCTTCCAAGGAGTAAGAATCTTTTAATTTCATGGCTGCAATCACCATCTGCAGTGATTTTGGAGCCCACCCCCCAAAAAAAAAGTCTGACACTGTTTCCCCATCTATTTCCCGTGAGGTGATGGGACCAGATGCCATGATCTTTGTTTTCTGAATGTTGAGCTTTAAGCCAACTTTTTCACTCTCCTCTCTTACTTTCATCAAGAGGCTTTTTAGTTCCTCTTCAATTTCTTCCATAAGGGTGGTATCATCTGCATATCTGAGGTTATTGATTTTCTTGATTAGTGTCCTTTAAAGCATAAAATATTTTATTTTTTATGAAGTTAAATTTGCCTATTTTTTCTTTGATTGCTTGTGCTTTTGATGTGATATTTAAGAAATCATTGTCTAGTCTAAGGTCCTGAAACTATACCCCTAAGTTTTCTAAGAGTATTATAATTTTATCTCTTAAATATTGATCTTGAATCCATTTTTAGTTAATTTCTGTACATGGGGTGAAATAGGAGTTTACCTTCATTGTTTTGCATGTGAATATCCAGTTCTCCCAATTTCATTTATTGAAAAGTCTATTCTTTTCCTCCATATTGAATTGTTTTGGTTTTGATATGATTGTCTAGGTTTTCTCAGTGCTACTCCATCGATCTATAGGGTTGTCCTTATGCCAGTAGCACATCTGTTAACTACTGTCTGCTGCTAAGTCGCTTCAGTCGTGTCCAACTCTGTGCGACCCCATAGACGGCAGCCCACCAGGCTCCCCCGTCCCTGGGATTCTCCAGGCAAGAACACTGGAGTGGGTTGCCATTTCCTTCTCAGTGCAGGAAAGTGAAAAAAGGAAGTGAAGTCGCTCAGTCGTGTCCGACTCATCATGACCCCATGGACTGCAGCCTACCAGGCTCCTCCGTCCATGGGATTTTCCAGGCAAGAGTACTGGAGTGGGGTGCCATTGCCTTCTCCTAACTACTGTCTAGGTAATTTTTAAAAAATTAACTAATTTTAAAAACATATTTGATTGAATTTAGTCATGTAACATCGAAGTACTTAGTGAAGGTCTCTCTGGGGATTTCATTGTTTTAAATTTTACTAATCCCGGTATTAGTTTTCTTTAGCTGCTGAAACAAATTGCCACTAACTCAGTGATTTAACACAAAAGCAATTTATTAACTTATATATCTGTAGGTTTTAAATCTGATATGGGTCTCACTAGGTTTAAATCAAAGGGTGAACAGGCCTGAATTCTTTTCTGGAAGTTCCAGGGGAGAATCTGTTTCTCTGGGCAGCATTTTGCCTATATTCCCTTCCTTCTCCTTCAAAACCCGCAGGATTGCATCTCTTGGACCACTCTGTAGGCATATCTCCTTCTGGTTCTCTTCTGACCCCGCTTCCATATTTGAGGACCCTTGTAATTACATTGACCCACTTGGATACTCCAGAATAATCTTATTTTAAGGTCATCTAAATAGTAACATTCAATATCACGGTAATCCAAGTCTATGCCCCGACCAGTAACACTGAAGAAGCTGAAGTTGAACAGTTCTATGAAGACCTACAAGACCTTCTAGAACTAACACCCAAAAAAGATGTCTTTTTCATTATAGGGGACTGGAATGCAAAAGTAGGAAGTCAAGAAACATCTGGAGTAACAGGCAAATTTGGCCTTGAAGTACAGAATGTAGCAGGGCAGAGGCTAACAGAGTTCTGCCAAGAGAACACACTGGTCATAGCAAACACCCTCTTCTAACAACACAAGAGAAGACTCTACACATGGACATCACCAGACGGTCAACACCGAAATCAGATTGATTATATTCTTTGCAGCCAAAGATGGAGAAGCTCTATACAGTCAGCAAAAACAAGACCAGGAGCTGACTGTGGCCCAGATCATGAACTCCTTATTGCCAAATTCAGACTGAAATTGAAGAAAGTGGAGAAAACCACTAGACCATGCAGGCATGACCTAAATCAAATCCCTTAGGACTATACAGTGGAAGTGAGAAATAGATTTAAGGGACTAGATCTAATAGACAGAGTGCCTGATGAACTATGGACGGAGGTTCGTGACATCGTACAGGAGACAGGGATCAAGACCATCCCCATGGAAAAGAAATGCAAAAAAGCAAAATGGCTGTATAAGGAGGACTTACAAATAGCTGTGAAAAGAAGGGAAGTGAAAAGCAAAGGAGAAAAGGGAAGATATACCCATTTGAATGCAGAGTTCCAAAGAATAGCAAGGAGAGATAAGAAAGCCTTCCTCAGTGATCAGTGCAAAGAACTAGAGAAAAACGACAGAATGGGAAAGACTAGAGATCTCTTCAAGAAAATTAGAGATACCAAGGGAACATTTTATGCAAAGATGGACTCAATAAAGGACAGAAATGGTAGGGACCTAACAGAAGCAGAAGATATTAAGAAGCAGTGGCAAGAATACACAGAAGAACTATACAAAAAAAGATTTTCATGACCCAGATAATCACGATGGTGTGATCACTCACCTAGAGCCAGACATCCTGGAATGTGAAGTCAAGTGGACCTTAGAAAGCATCACTACAAACAAAGCTAGTGGAGGTGATGGAATTCCAGTGGAGCTATTCCAAATCCTGAAAGTTCTGCACTCAATATGCCAGCAAATTTGGAAAACTCAGCAGTGGCCACAGGACTGGAAAAGGTCAGTTTTCATTCCAATCCCAAAGAAAGGCAATGCCAAAGAATGCTCAAACTACTGTACAATTGCACTCATCTCACATGCTAGTAAAGTGATACCTAACATTCTCTAAGCCAGGCTTCAGCAATACATGAACCATGAACTTCCAGATGTTCAAGCTCGTTTTAGAAAAGGCAGAGGAACCAGAGATCAAATTGCCAACATCCGCTGGATCATCAAAAAAGCTAGAGAATTCCAGAAAAACATCTATTTCTGCTTTATTGACTATGCCAAAGCCTTTGACTATGTGGATCACAATAAACTGTGGAAAATTCTGAAAGAGATGGGAATACCAGACCACCTGACCTGCCTCTTGAGATACCTATATGCAGATCAGGAAGCAACAGTTAGAACTGGACATGAACAACAGACTTGTTCCAAATAAGAAAAGGAGTATGTCAAGGCTGTATATTGTCACCCTGCTTATTTCACTTAAATGCAGAGTACATCATGAGAAACGCTGGGCTGGAGGAAGCACAAGCTGGAATCAAGATTGCCGGGAGAAATAATAACCTCTGATATGCAGATGATACCACCCTTATGGCAGAAATTGAAGAAGAACTAAAGAGCCTCCTGATGAAAGTGAAAGAGGAGAGTGAAAAAGTTAGCTTAAAGCTCAACATTCAGAAAACGAAGATCATGGTATCCGGTCCCATCACTTCATGGCAAATAGATGGGGAAACAGTGGAAACAGTAGCTGACTTTATTTTTCTGGGCTCCAAAATCACTGCAGATGGTGATTGCAGCCATGAAATTAAAATATGCTTACTCCTTGGAAGGAAAGTTATGACCAACCTAGACACCGTATTAAAAAGCAGAGACACTACTTTGTCAACAAAGGTCCGTCTAGTCAAGGCTATGGTTTTTCCTGTGGTCATGTATGGATGTGAGAGTTGGACTGTGAAGAAAGCTGAGCGCCAAAGAATTGATGCTTTTGAACTGTGGTTTTGAAGAAGACTCTTGAGAGTCCCTTAGACTGCAAGGAGATCCAACGAGTCCATCCTAAAGGAGATCAGTCCTGGGTGTTCATTGGAAGGACTGATGTTGAAGCTGAAACTCCAGTACTTTGGCCACCTGATGCGAAGAGCTGACTCATCTGAAAAGGCCCTGATTCTGGGAAAGATTGTGGGCAGGAGGAGAAGGGGACAACAGAAGATGAAATGGTTGGATGGCATCACCGACTCAATGGACATAGGTTTAGGTGGACTCTGGGAGTTGGTCATGGACAGGGAGGCCTGGCGTGCTGCGGTTCATGAGGTCTCGAAGAATCAGACACGACTGAGTGACTGAACTGAACTGAACTGAACTGAAATAGTAACCTTAATTCCATCTGCAACCTTAATTCCCCTTTGCTAATTTATTCACAGGTTCTGAGCATTAGGATGCAGACATCTTTTCTCAAGGAGGGGAGATCATTATTCTGCCTACCACATTCCTATAACAAACTTTGAATCATAATACAAATGTTTTTTGATAGTTTTCCATCAATGTATGAGTAGCTTTAAGATGATACAGCAAGTAAATGACAGAGCAAGAGAGGACATAGGTGTTTTAATTCCCTGTATGGTGATCCATTTGCATCATTTTTCATTCAAGAAACACTTATTGAGCATTTATTAATAGATCAAGTGGTAGACAACCTTATGTTGCTTTAATAAAGACGTTTTAGACTTAATTGGCTTGTTGGGGTTGAAGATCTCCAACATTAAATTTTTAAAAACAATTTAAAAAGAATATTTAATGATGGCTGATTATTTCTGAAGAGCTAACAGTACAAAACTTACAATCACGTGAACTGGAAAGTCATCCAATTCACCAGGATTGTGATGCCAAGGTAGGAAAGCTAGTGAGGTTGGTAGGAATGGAGCAAATGGCGGTGGGACACAGTCAAGGTTGAATGCCAGTCCTTGCGGGGATGCTCACCGAATGGACACGTGGCTTTTACAACAAACTCACCAGCCAACCAAATACTTTCGCCTCTGCTCTAGATGCTTTGTTACTGGGAAAGAGCTTGAGAAAAAGGGAAAAGTGTCTATGCAATGAAGGGTGGGGGGAAAAACAACTTGTAGGAGAGCATGTATCACAGAGTTAGTTCATTCATTTACTCAATCACTCAACAAGCATAAGCTCCAGGCATCATGCAGGGAGTCAAGAATATAGCTCTGAACATGGCACGGAACCCCTCATGCAAGCCACCTCCCCAGCTGGGTGCTCCCTTAGTTGGGTGCTGCCATTCAGAGGATCAGTGGGACTGAGAAGGCTGTGTTCCTCTGCACCTGCCTGCTCTGTCCTCTTTAATTTTCTGAGGGCTCCACCTCAATCTTCTTCCTACAGGGCATGGCTCTTTGCTTCCTCCAAGTCCCTCAACCATAATGGTTCCAAACAGTCCAATTCCCAGGCTGCATTTCAAACAACCATGTCAGGGTGAGGCAGGAGTGTTATGCGGGACTGGAAGAAGCAGAGCAAGGAGGCCTACAAGGCAGGGAGTGAAGGAGGAGGAAGAACCTTCCAGTTTCTCTCCTCTTAAAAGTACAGTGGAGGGACTTCCCTGGTGGACCAGTGGCTAATACTCCACTCTCCCAATTCAGGGGACATAGATTTGGTTCCTGTTCAAGGAACTAGATCCCACATGCCACAACTCAGAGTTTGTATGTGCTGCTAAAGATCCTACATGCTGTAACTAAGACTCTGGCACAGCCTAACAACATTTTTAAAAAAAGGCAGTGTGGTGAAATGGATAAAATCTGGTGTCTGGAGGTCCAGGTTGCCTGGGTTCAAGCTTGGGCTTTTCTGCTTGCTGCCTGAGCCACCTGAGCCACCTCAGATGTGTTCTCTAACCACGTGTACCTGTTTTTCCATTGCTAACACTGGAGGAATAGTTATTTCCTAAGGCTGTATTCATAATATGGAAAAGCATTCCAGCAGCACCTAGAACATAATAAACACTCTGTGTTAGCTGAAAGCACGATTTGAGGGGGCCTCTGCCACTGTGACATCAAGGGGGACCTGCTCAGCTCTCTGTCTTCCTCTGCAGCCTATTCCTGGTGGCCGTGGGTTTTTGTTCAGTCGCTCAGTCATGTCCAAATCTTTGCAACCCCATGGACTGCAGCACATCAGGGTTCCCTGTCGTTCACTATCTCCTGGAGTTTGCTCAAACTCATGTCCATTGAGTCGGTGATGCTATCCAACCATTTCATCCTCTGTTGTCCGTTTCTCCTCCTGCCTTCAATTTTTCCCAGCATCAGGGTCTCTTCCAATGAGTCGGCTCTTTGCATCAGGTGGTTGGAGCTTCAGCTTCAGCATCAGTCCTTCCAATGAATATTCAGGGTTGATTTCCTATAGGATTGACTGATTTGATCTCCTTGCTGTCCAAAGGACTCTCAAGAGTCTTCTCCAACACTACAGTTTGAAAGCATCAGTTCTTTGGTGCCCAGCCTTCTTTATGGTCTAACTGTCACATCCATACATGACTACTGGAAAAACCATAACTTTGACCAGATGGACCTTTGTTGGCAAAGGGGTGTCTCTGCTGTTTAATATACTATCTAGGTTTGTCATAGAATTTCTTCCAAGGAGCAAGTGTCTTTTAATTTTGTGGATGCTGCTGCTGCTGCTAAGTCGCTTCAGTTGTGTCCGACTCTGTGCGACCCCATAGACAGCAGCCCATCAGGCTCCCCCGTCCCTGGGATTCTCCAGGCAAGAATACTAGAATGGGTTGCCATTTCCCTCTCCAATGCATGAAAGTGAAAAGTGAAAGTGAAGTCGCTGTGTCCGACTCTTAGCGACCCTATGGACGGCAGCCTACCAGGCTCCTCTATCCATGGGATTCTCCAGGAAAAAGTACTGGAGAGGGGTGCCATTGCCTTCTCCAAATTTTTTTTTTTTTTTGTGGATAGCCCTCAGGCAAAACTCAACATACTCAATGTCCTAACAACTCCTAGGGACAATAATCTAAATTTATATCAAATGGAAAAAGGAAGTTTGCCTCAAAGAGATAAATCTGCAAAGGTTTTTGCAAGGACCTTCTGCAAATAACCTCTGAGGTTATTATGCAGAGTGAGTTCATTTCTCTTTTCTCAACTTCCTGCTTCTAGACTTGGCCCAGGGGCCTACCTCTGCCTCACAAAGCCCATCTCAGTGCCTTTCCAATAAGATACATCTGTTGGCAGCCCTCCTAGTATGTATGAACAGCTCATTTTAAAGTAGAATCCATTTCTTGCTTTGGTCTTTCTACAGTTAGTATTTAGTGTGCTAAGCAGAAAAAAAGAGTCATCATAGTCCTTCCTCCTACTTTCTTCCCTTCTCTGACCTGATCCTTTTATTCTGGGTCTCTCTTCTTCCTCTTTTGTTTCCTTTGCTCTTTGTTTCCTTAATTTCTCCTAATGACTCAGATGGAGCTGATATTGTCCTGGACTTGATAATGTTCTGAACTAGATGGATGAAGCAACAGTACTTTCTTTTCTGAACTTGGTGCTTGACTGAAAAAGGAGAGACAAAGCTTCTTAGGTGAAGAATCAGAGCTGGAGAGAGAAGCAACAGACTCCAAGGAAAAGACATTGCCTGAGGTGACTGGTTCATTTTTGGAGCAATCTCTCTCCAACTTCCCAGGATGGCCAGACTTAGTTTCTCTTAGTTTTGGAATGAAATGCATGATGCTGGACCCAAGTGTTCCCCTGGTCTTCAATCCAGTGTCTTGTATCTCTGGGTTTTAGGCTATAGATGACATCAGCTGTTTTATTACTTATTGTAAAGTGCCCATCTCATCTTGGACCCACATATGACAAGTTTTGGTTGGCTGTTATTTCCTAAGTCGTGAAGGGTGGGGTTCCAGTGTTCAGGAAGCCCAAGAGATGGATGAGGTTTGCTTGACTTCTTGACAAACTCTGTTTAAAACCAAATCTTTTCAGTGATATACCCAAGGACCAGGTACAGGGCAGAAGTTTGCTCTTACCCCAGATGTCCTATTTATCTCAGTTGTGGTTAGACTACAAACAGTATTTCAAGAAAAAAAGAAGTATTTTTAGTTTTGGACCATAGTTTATTTTGTATCAGTTCAATTCAGTTCAGTCGCTCAGTCGTGTCCGACTCTTTGCAACCCCATGAATCGCAGCATGCCAGGCCTCCCTGTCCATCACCAACTCCCGGAGTTCACCCAGACTCACGTCCATCGAGTCAGTGATGCCATCCAGCCATCTCATCCTCTGTCGTCCCCTTCTCCTCCTGCCCCCAATCCCTCCCAGCATCAGAGTCTTTTCCAATGAGGCAACTCTTCGCATGAGGTGGCCAAAGTACTGGAGTTTCAGCTTTAGCATCATTCCTTCCAAAGAAATCCCAGGGCTGATCTCCTTTAGAATGGACTGGTTGGATATAGGTAGATTTAAATAGCACCTTTGGACAAAAGGGATAGCTGTTTGATTAAAATAAAAAATCAACTTGTCATCCAGCTTTTTTTCCCTTCAAATTAGTCTCTGAATTTGATTGATTGGAGTTCATTTTAGAAACTGATTTTTTTTTTTTTTTAACCAGTTCAAACAGCCATGTTGAGACTTGGCTTCTTGATCCTACAGAAGAGAAAAAAAATTTTTTTCCTCTACTCTTCTGAGTTCTTGGCTGAGACTTCTGTAATAACACATAGAATAATGAGGGAAAAGTTAACAGAAGTTGATTAACATATATATCTCATGTATACATGGGAGACACCCGGGGAAAAATGTGTAACTCTTTGAGGTGGCTAGAATTCAGGATTAACTTCATCTTAGTAGGGAAAGGGGAGAGGGGTTATAAGTCTCCTAAGGAGAGTAAGTGATTTTTAGGGAAGTTGAACAAGTCTTAGAAGAACAGATGGGAGATAGAATGGTTTGTGACAGAGTCTGTCTGGGTGTGGCATCTCTAGTCTCCTCTCTTGTGATAAGGGTCAATCTTCTCTGGTTGATGAAACTCCTAGGGCAGGAGATTTATGACAGCTGAGTTTTTGGAGGGTCTGTCTTTAGGCAGATGAGAAAAGTCTATTTTTGCATTTGCTATTTTTCAAGTGTCTTCAGCTCAAAATAACCCAGCATACCAAAGCAGTGTGTTGTGAGGTGGCAGAATCTGCTACCCTTCAACCTTTCATTGAGAGTGCACACGTGCATACATGTGTACACAGAACCCTTCATGGAGGCTACGACCTGGGGCGTATTAGGTTGCTCATTTAAAACAATCCAAGGGAGTTACCAGATTCTTCTCATAATTACACCTGTCTTAAGTAGACCAAGGAAAAACTGATTAGTTCCACAAGTCTGAAGGACAGAAACTCTGAAGTTAGAAAAGCAAATCCCATGAGCAGCTTTTCCCTCTGTACATTTCAGTAAATGTCAGCAGTCAGAAGAGGAGGTCTACTACCATTATTCTACAGCTCATCATTACGCTCTTTCTAGTTTTTTTCTTCCCTCTGTGGCTTCTTCTGGTTCTTCTTCCTTTCCCCAAACTCTTACCTTTGGGGTGCCCCCAGGCTCCTTTCTTTGCCCTGGTCACTATCTGCTTTCATTCCCCTGCTATCTCCTTCAGTCTTGTGACTTGACATTCCAGTCGGGAATGCAGGAGTGTGCAAAGGTGAAGCAGCAAGACACCCTGAACTCTCAAATGGTTCCTTTAAACAAAGAGAATTTGAGCGTATACAAACACAGAGCAAATGTGGCAGAATGTTAAGAACTATTGAATGGAACTAGAAAGCATATGTACTAAATATATGTACAATTCCGTATGTTTATAAGCGTACGTACATGTTTAAAAAATGGAACTAGTTATATAAATATCCTCTATACACTGACAACTCCCAAATCATCTCTCCTGCCCAGACCTTTCTCCTGAACTCCAGACAATTGCCCCCCGTGACTTCCGCGTTAGGAGGTCAAAGTAATATACCCCAGACTGAACAGATCTGCCCTTCTCCTGCAAGGCTGCTCCATCAGTAGCTTCCCCACCTCATTTGATAACAACTCCATTTTTTGATAGCTGTTCAGACCAAAAACCTTGGAGGCACGTTGACTCCTCCTTCCCTCACAGCCCACATTGCACCTGTGAGAAGTCCTGTTGGTCTGTCTGCAGAGTGTATCCAGGAGACCATTGCTTCCCCCACCACGTCCCTACAGCCCAGTCCAAACTGCTGCTGGTCCTTCCTTGGATCACTGCAGTGGTCTCCCCAGTGGTCGCCCTGTTTCTGTCTTGTCCCTCTCCATCTATTCTCAACTGAGAAGCCAGACAGATTCTTTTTTTTTTTTTTTTACTTTTATTTTATTTTTTAACTTTACAATATTGTATTGGTTTTGCCATATATCAAAATGAATCCGCCACAGGTATACATGTGTTCCCCATCCTGAACCCTCCTCCCTCCTCCCTCCCCATACCATCCCTCTGGGTCGTCCCAGTGCACCAGCCCCAAGTATCCAGTATCGTGCATCGAACCTGGACTGGCGACTCGTTTCATAGAGATTCTTTAAAAATGACGTCCCCTTGTGTTCCTTCTCTGCTCAAAAACACAGCCTCAGCCAGAGTAGACAAGCAAAGAATGGAAGCTGAAATCCTTCAACAGCCCTGGGTGCTGTGTGGTCTCCTTCCACTTTTTTCGTGTCCAGCTCTGCCCAGGTCATCCCGGGCCCCTCGCTCTTTCTGGAATAAGCCCAAGTGCTCCTGCCTTCTTGGCTGTGACCCTTTCCCAGAAGGCTCCTCCCACCTTTTCCAAGTCCTGGCTTACTTCTTCTTTTTTTTTTTTTTTGGCAGAGCTGAGGAGGTACATGGGATCTTAGTTCCCAGAAGAAAGATGGAACCTGGACTCCTTGCATAGGAAGGATGGAGTTTTAACCACTGGGCTGCCAGTGAAGTCTGCTTACTGTTACCTCTTAACAAAACTGTCCCTTGTGATTGCAGCCTGCTCTCCAGACAGGCTAGATCCATCTAATCTTGCTTATTTCCCTACAGCACTTGCCACCTTCTGTCACACTCTTATTTCACTTCCATACTGATTACTGTCTCTCCCACTTGAATGTCATCTTGGTGAGAATAGGGATGTTTTTCCTGTTGTTAAATGCCCTGTTAAATGCCCTGTGCCGGGAATACTGCCTGGCTCAGTATGGAGCCTAGAAGGCAGTAAATATTGGTAGAATAAATGAGTGGAATGAACAGTGATACTTTGGTTGTATTTCTTGAGCCAAGAACCTATTCTGTGAACTTTAATAGGCTATGAATTAAATTCAAGTCAAAACTCTTCTAAGTTCTGAATCCTGAGCTACACTCTTCTGTTATTCCAGTTTGTTCGTTGTTTTCTTACTACAGTGTGCAAAACTCTCTGTGAATGGCCTCTTCTATGAATGATTTCATTGTTCTTTTTATTTTCCGTATGTTGCAATTCTTGGAACTCATATCAATCAAGCTGTTTCATTGATTTCACTTAGTACTTCCTTAAGGTGAAAGGACACTACTCAGTATGTGAGAATCAGTGAGTTAAAGTCAGAATCAGAATCAAGCGTGAGTTCAAGTCAAAATAAGAATAATCTCCCTTTGAACTGTCAGAAATTGAAGTGTCTCTTGGGATATGAAGAGGCACCTTTGAGAACACTCCGTAAAACTAACCCCCACCTCTACATCCAATTAGGTAGCCAGGTTCTACCTAAATGTTATTAGTCCCCTGGACCACTATGAAAAATTTCCTTTGGATAACATAATAGATTTTTCTCAACCTTTCTTGGCTGATTCCTTAAATAGGAGACACAGAATTATCATTGCGCTTCCAGAAAGGGCTATTTATGTAATGTGACATTGTTCTTTTCTAAGGTAATTCTGCTACTAAAAATAGTCTATTCTAGAAGATGGTCCCACTTTCTTGTAGCTTAACCATATTCCTAGACATTTTAAATGCCTTTCTTGGCTTCTCAAACTAAATCTTATGGTTTTAAATGGATGAAAGCCCAGTAGTTACTGAATAGAAAAAGCTCATCTTATCCTTTCTACTCCATCTTTTCCCTTTCTATTAGGACATGAAAACTGGTGAATTCATAGAGAAAAGACAGCTAATAAAGGCACTAAAGGGGAATTAATTTTACAGCAGTAAGTTGAATAGAGGTTTCAAAAAAAGATCTTATCCCTGAGAGAGAAAATGGTAACATTAATGTGGCAAAATACCCACCAAAATTCTGTTGATGAGTCTGGCTGGGCAAAGGGAATCTGGGAGTCCCTTGCACAATTCTTCCAACCTTTCTGTAAGTTTGGAATTATTTCAAAATTAAGAGTTTAGAGGACTTGCCTGGTGGTTCAGTGGTTAAGAATCCTCCTTCCAATATAGGGGATGCAGGTTCAGTCCTTGGTCAGGGAACTAAGATCCCTCATGCCACGGGGCAACTAAGCCCGTGTGCTGTAGCGAAAACCCAGTGCAGCCAAAAAAAAAAAAAAAAATTTAAGTAAAGGATTTTTCTTAAAGAGTTTGATCCTTGTGGTGAAAGTATTAGTAAATAAGGCATCAGCATGTATTAAGCATCTAGCAGTTGCTGGGGAATACAGAAAGATGAATAACATTCAAATCTTGTTCAAATATTATTCACAGTCCAGAAAGGAAGAGAGACATGTAAATAAATGTCATGGGATAGTAAAGTGGGGCATCTCTGTCTCAGCTTCAACTGATGTATCAGTGAATAGAGATCCATGTAATAAAGTAAGTTGATGATAAGAATCCCCTTCCCCATGCACTATTTACATAGCAAATGAAACATAACTTGTTTTACAGTTCCTGGACTCCTTAAACAGATCAAGTCTATTAGGAGGGCAGAGGGCCCAGTCTTTGAGAGAAAAGAATTAAAATGTGACTGCTGGGAGCGAGCTCCGCCCGTGGCAAAGGTCATGAGGAAGGAGGCTTGGCATAGGCAAAGGCGGGATCGAGCCTCAGAAGTTCCCCTGGAAATTCTCGAGCATCTACCCCCTAAACCAGAGTCTGCCTACTTTCTGCTTTGTGCTTTCACCTACACCTCTGACTTTATGGGGGGCTGTCCCCCACTACCTCTCTCTGAAAAAAGAGTTAGCTTACAGCTCCAGTTAATAATTTCTGGGTGTGACAGTGTTTCAACCTACAAACTCCTTTGGAAATCCTCTAGCCTGCCTGAATAGGTTTTTCTGGCCACATGTGATTGTTCAGAGCCTCCCAACTGTGAGAGGCAGGAGATGTTCTAAACTGTCTAAATACAGATTCCTTCAAGCAGTTAAAAGATTGATTAGAAATTGTATTGGTGAAGGGATTTTCACTTGTTGGGCCAATGTTTGCTGCTAAGTTTCCATATCCCTTACCTGCTGTGTCCCTGGCAGTGTATTGATTAATATAATTGGTGTAAGTAGTAGCTTTAATGTTTGTAACCTGGGACCCTTGAGTTAATTCTTTTTCTTGTTATAGCCCACCACACCTTTGCTCTGTAGGAATGCAACTTTATCTAATGCTTTTGGAGGGTGACTCCTGACCAATCACCCTTAGAGAAAAATAAGTTTTCTGAAGAAAGGGTCTTAAAATGTACTCCTGACCAATCACCCTTAGAGAAAAATAAGTTTTCTGAAGAAAGGGTCTTAAAATGTTAACAGGCCTCCGGGCCAGAAGATGATGCAAATCACCTAAGCTTTTGCATATGATAAGTTTGCAGGAAGAAAGCCTGGCTTGCTGCATGACTCTACCCCTTCCCCCATTATCCTCTATGCATAACTTAAGGTATAAAAACTACTTTGGAAAATAAAGTGTGGGCCTTGTTCACCGAAACTTGGTCTCCCCATGTCGCTCTCTCTCTCAAATTCTGGCTGAGTCTCCATCTGGAGCGCGGAACCCGCCATGCTTGCTAATTATGCCTGGGCTTCTAAGATCCGACCGGAGAGGCCTCAGTGTCTCCTCTCCTTCGGGAGAACGGAAGGACACCTGCAGCCTACGTAAGTGGTGCAAACTTCTTGTCTTGAAGTTTAATTGGTTTCCCGAGTAAACCAAGCTACTCAGCCTCTTTTCTCCACTGAATTTTCCTACTGAGCTCTCCTCATTCTATTACTCTTTATATCCTTAATTAACATTTAATTAAGCAGTTGTTTCCTGATCCTCGCCTACGCCGTCTCTCCTTCGAATACCCTGGATCAGCCGGGGCTGGACCCCGGCATGTGACCTTCTTAATCCCATGCTTAATCCCATACTCAAAGTAGATACTGTGGAGGGCTTTCAAATGTGTTTTTTTCAGAGAGAATAAGCAGAAAACAAAAACCCAAATGGCAGATTTAAGCCCTAACCTACTGTTAACATAAATGGTCTAAATAAACCAATTGAAACACAAGGCTTGGTGGAGTCAATAAAAATACATGACCCAACTAGATGCTGTCCACAAGGAACTCACTTCAAATATAACCATGCAGGTATGCTAAAATGTGTTTCTTCCAGTTGGCAGTTGCAAAACTCGGACCTGAGACATTTCAGACGGAACACAGAACAGGGTTTGAGAGAGGAGGGGCTGCTGTTTTGAAGGTAGGGTCAGAAGACTCCCCTGCATTGGAATCGCCCTGGACTTCTGTACCCTGCCCAGTAGGACTGACTGCCTAGAACAGAAGAGGCTGGAGGGGGCCCAGAGGCCAAGAGGCTGAGGATGGAGACACGTGTGACTCTCCAGAGGGGCAGTGCGTCCTCCTGGGCAGGGAAACGGCAAGGAAGGGGCCCATTCATACCTCCCCCCAGACCCCCAACTCTGGCAGAGTAGGAGAGGAAATGAGAAAAAAAAGAGCAGAAAGATCTAAATTCTCCATCCTGGTCCAGTAGGAAGATGCACCCTACTTGAGGCTCTGAGCTTTGAGTATTACAGAAAATAGGACATTTTGGGTTTTGAAATGAGACTATATTTGCTACCTCAGTTGACTGTAGGAAAAGCAAGCACTGGTCTGTGTATTTTGTAAGACTGAGCAGAGGCTTCACAGGCCAACTGGAATTTTCAACTAGTGCCAGAAGAGGAACTCTATGGAATAAAAAATGACAGCATTTTTATGATACTATCAAGAGATTATAGGGACTTTCCTGGTAATCCAGTGACTAAGACTCCACTCCTATAGTCCAGTGCAGGGGGCCTGGGTTGGATCCCTGGTCAGGGAGCTTGATCCCACGTGCCACAACTAAGAGTTCTCATGCCCCGATTAAAGACCCCATGGATGGGGAAGCCTGGTGGGCTGCCGTCTACAGGGCCGCACAGACTCGGACACGACTGAAGTGACTTAGCAATGTTCTGCAACTAAGACCCAACATAGCCAAAAAAGAAGAAACTATGGTTAATTTTGTAAAGAATGGCATTAATATCATTATCATTTTTTTAAAGATTTCTTATCATTTAGAGATGCATCCTGAGGTGCTTATAGATAAAATGATATTGTCTGGTAGCTACTTTGAATAATACTGTTGTCATAAGTCATAAGTGTTAGTCCCTCAATTGTGTCCAACTCTGTGACCCCATGGACTGTAGCCTGCCAGTCTCCTCCATCCATGGGATTCTCCAGGCAAAAATACTGGAGTGGGTTGTCATTTCCTTCTCCAGAGGATATTCCTAACCCAGGAACTGAACCCGGCTCTCCTGCATTGCAGGCAGACTCTTTATGGTCTGAGCTACCAGGGAAGCCCAATACTGTTGTGGAGAGAAAATTAGCACAGGCATAGATGAACAGTTTTGGCCATGGTGTGAAAATTGTTGAAGCTGGGTAATGGGGACATGGGAATTATTATACTCTTTTCTCTACTTCTATATAGGTGAAAATTCCATTATATAAAATTAAAGAAAAAAGAAGAGTGGATCAAAGAAAGTAGGATTTTGATTACAATCTATGCATGATGCTTGCTCAAACTATTGGTTCAACAGGCAAGTTAAGCATGTGACACTAAGGGCATAAGACAGTAACAAAGGTAATAGCTGCTCAAAACAGGAAACACCTCATGCAGGAGAGTGAAGAATGCTTTACACAATGGGCCATTTGTTTTGGGTCTGGAGAGTTAACTAGGAGCTTCTAGGCCAGAAGTGGGGGATCACATTGAAGATGGAAGAAATTGTCATGATCTGAGGCAGGATTGTGAAGGGACATGGTGTGTTCAGAGGTTGACTGCAAGCAGAATATGGCTGTAGTGAAGAGTGTGTGGGTGCAAGGTGGGGAGTGAATGGACGGGTAAGGATGTGGCAGGCTTTGAAAGCCCTGGGTACAATGTTGGGGAATTTGCATTGTATCCTATAGCAGATAGAACAGAGCCTGCAGAGACTTTCCAATAAAAAAGTTGCATGATTCACGAGAAAGATGGTACTGATGAAATTATTTGCAAGGCAGCAATGGAAATACAGACATAGAGAACAGACTTATGGACATGGGTTGGGGAAGGAAGGAGAGGATCGGATGTATGGAGAGAGTAACATGAAAACTTACATTACCATAGGTAAAATAGATAGCCAATGGGAATTTGCTGTATGTCTCAGGGAACTCAAACAGGGGCTCTGTAACAACCCGGAGGGCTGGGATGGGGAGGAAGATGGGAGGGAGGTTCAGGAGGGAGGGGATATATGTATGCCTATGGCTGATTCATGTTGATGTTTGGCAGAATCCAATACAATTCTGTAAAGCAATTGTCCTTCAATTAAAAAATAAATAAATTTAAAATTAAAATATATAAATTACAAAGAGTTGTATGATTCTATTAGGTTATATTTTAAACAGAGTCTTTAATGACTGTGGGCTTTCCTGATAGCTCAGTTGGTAAAGAATCCACCTACAATGCAGGAGACCCTGGTTCAATTCCTGTGTTGGGAAGATCTGCTGGAGAAGAAATAGGCTACCCACTCCAGTATTTACTCCATTATTCACTCAAGTATTCTTGGGCTTCCCTTGTGGCTTAGCTGGTAAAGAATACGCCCACAATGCGGGAGACCTGGGTTCCATCCCTAGGTTGGTATTCTGGTCTGGAGAATTCCATGGACTCTATAGTCCATGGTGTTGCAGAGTCAGACACGACTGAGCAGGAAAGGGAAAATGGAGCCATATGGAATCTTACCAGAAATCCGGGTATTATTTCATCCTGTCTTCTAATAATTACTCTTTCTTCCTGACTTTCACAAACATCCCAATCACTCCTCACTAGAACCCCACCTAAACTCTCAAACTACTTAATAACAACAAAGACAGAACATAGAGAATCTGGAAATTGAAAGGAGAAGACAAAGAGGACCAGAAAAACTGTTCTGGGCACACATCTCCTGTTTTTTGCCAGGGCACTTGCTAATGTTCTACTAGGGACTAGGCGCACAGCAGGCAATTAATTACTACTCTTTTAGGCCCTTGGATATTATTATATCTTCTGATGTAACGCAAGGAAGTACCAATATCACTGATGACATAGTCTAGCCAAAAATGTCCAATTGGACACATGAAGCATTTTCATCTAATTTATAGTTTGTAGGAAATACAAGGGATAGAGGACCAAACTCATATATACAAGCAAGCAATCAGACAAAAACCAAAAGATGGAAAACCTGGCCAAGTCTCTTCATTAAGTTAATGCAGTGCTGCATAGACTAGGCTAAATTAAGAGATATAAAGGGCAGAATAACCAAATGAGGTAGAAAACCTGGACTGAATCTTCCTCAATAAGATCAATGATAAAGATAATTAGGGATCCAGATATTGACATAAAATCAGCTAAAATGAAAAGATAGCAAACATTGTCTGAAAAAAAAAGGATGAGGTTACAAAGCAGTATGTAATATATAATCTAATTTATATGTTAAATTATATATCTTTACAGAGATAAAGATTTCAAATATGTGCTAATCTGATAATCTCTGGTTTTGATTTTTGTTTATCTGCATTTTCAAATTTTTCACTGCATGTATCTGTAATAATAAGAGGTCATTTTAAAAATTGTAGAAAAAATATTTTTTACTTCAGTATGCTAGACCCAGCTCCATTTCCTCTCCCTATGATTTCTCACAGTTTATTCACTATAAAATATAATACACCTTGCAAAAAGACAATGTGTAATTGGTTTAATTGTGAGGGGAATTCAACTTCATATATATTTAAAATTCATGAATTAGTTATTAATTGAAATTAATGAGTGTTGCACCAAATGATTTTAATAGTGCAAAGACAGCTTATACACAGCAATTTTTATGCTTCAGTTTATATTCCAGTGACTTCATTCATTGTTACATATTTGGTGACAATTCAATAAATACTTGTTGATGATTATGCAAAGGCAAAGTGAAGTTACATTTGCTCTTTCTTTGCCATCAGCACTATAGTTTGGAGACCAAGCTATGTGTTTCTGTCCTCATTTTCATTTTATTCCACGGTTGAAGCAGATGACCCACTTACTGTTTCCTGATTTTGAGGTAATTATATGTGAGCATTAGTGCTATTGCTATTTCAACTTTCAATAGTTCTATAGAGCAGAAATAGCAGTGGACTCAGAGCTACCATACTTGAATTCTAATAGCAATGCAGTCACCAGCTGCCTTTGTTTTTCACATATTTGCACAAGGCTAGATGATATCTAGAATTTCTCCTAGCTCCAAAATTCCATAATTCTAAAACATTGCATGTTTTTCCCAAAGTGAGATTTTCCAAGCAAAAACAACAAAACCCCATATGTATTGTAAGGCTTTAACCAATAGCAATTGGTATGAATGGGGTCCCATAATTTGCACACAATGACTTCATAAAGAGATTCAAACAAGAAATGATTGTTATTTTTTATATTTCCAGTACAAATAAAAGCAGTAAGTTGCCTCTAGTTCTACAGATGATCTGCTGGATTCAGAAATAACTAAAGACTCAAGCAGACTCTAATAAACATAGCAATATAAGATGCCCTGTTATT
Source organism: Bos grunniens (assembly GCF_055505025.1). Taxonomy (NCBI): domain Eukaryota; kingdom Metazoa; phylum Chordata; class Mammalia; order Artiodactyla; family Bovidae; genus Bos; species Bos grunniens. Next base: position 44,287,534 of record NC_141175.1, read on the forward strand.
CATCACAGGAAAATACAAGTTTATAATTCAAGTTAGATAATATTAACGAATTTAAGATATCTTTTATTTTCGTAGGCTTTGGGGTCAGGCTAACTCAGGTTTAAATGGCAGTTTTGATACTCTACTTCATTTTCCAAACTTCTATAGAGTTTTTTATTTTTAATTTCCAAGACCATTCTCCGTTTTCTTTTTTCACTAGTAGCATACTGTGCTTATTTCACATAATATCTTCTCCCTGCACCATCACTGTTTCCAACAATTTCTTCTTTCTGTTTGCTTGTCCTGATCCACATTTTGACCCTAGAAGCTTTCTTCTGATGTCTGTTAATCCTCAGGTGTCTGCTTTTTTTTTTTTTTTTAATTGGATTGTTTGCTTTTTAGTCATTGAGTTGTAAGACTTGTATTAAATATTATGGATGCCTGCCTGCCTGTGTGCACGCTCAGTCACGTCCTACTGTTTGCAACCCCATGGACTGCAGCCCGCCAGGCTCCTCTGTCCACGGCATTTCCTAGGCAAGAATACTGGAGTGGGTTGCCATTTCCTTCTCCAAGGGATCTTCTCGACCTAGGGATGGAACCCGGGTCTCCTGCATCACAGGCAGATTTTTTTATCACTGAGCCACCAGTGAAACCCCAAATGTTATGGATGATAGACCCTTGAAAGATAAGTGATTTGCAAATATTTTCTCTCATTCTATAGGCTGCCTTTTTACTTTCTTGATAGTGTCCTTTAATACAGAGATGTTTTTAAATTTGACAAAGTCCAGTTTATCTATTTTTTTATTTTGTAAAATGCTTTTGGTGTCATATCTAAGAAACCATTCCTTAATCCATGGTAGTACAGATTTTCTTGTTTTCGTCTAAGAATTTTATACTTTTCGCAGTCACATTTAAGTCTTTGATGCATTCTGAGTTACTTTTTAAAATATGATGTGAGGTAGGGATCTAACTTTTTTCTTTTATCTGTGACTGTCCAGTTGCCCTAGCACTGTTTGGTGAAGAGATTATTTTTTTCCCCACTGTTGAGAATCAGTCACAGTTGTCGAGATTCAGCTGACTGTAGCTGTATGGATGTATTTCTGGACTTTGATTCTATTCTGTTGATCTATGTGTCTGTTAATATGTCAGTACTACATCATCTTGATTATGGTAGCTTTATAAGAGTTTTAGAAACAGGGAGTGTGAGTCCTCAAACTTTTTGTTTTCTTTTTCATGATTGTTTTGCCTATTCAGATTCACTTATAATTCTATTTGAATTTTAGGGTCAGCTTTTCTCTTTTTGCAGAAAAGGCTATTGAGCTCTTGATACTGAACCTGTAGATCACTTTGGGTAGCACTATCATGTTGACAATATTGTTTTCCAAATCGTAATCATAAGCTGTCATACTATTTATTTAGCTATTTAATTTCTCTCAGCATTTAAAAAATTTACAGTGTACAATTCTTATATTCCCTTGGTTAAATTTGTTCCTAAGTATTTATTCTTTCTAGTTTTATTGCAAATGGAATTATTTTCTTAATTCAGTGTTAAATTATTCACTTCTACTGTATAGTGACTAATTCTATGACTAATTTTTGTGTATTGATCTTATATCTTGTAACTTTGCTGTATTCATTTCTTAGCACTAATGGTTTTGTGTGTGTATGTATGTGTATATTTATGATTTCATAAACGTGTGTGTTTATGATTTCTTTAGGATTTTCTATATATATGTCATGTCATCTGCAAATAGATAATTTTATCTCTTCCTTTCTAATTTGAATGCCATATATTTCTTCTTCTTACCTAATGACTCTGGCTAGAACTTTCAGTTATAATATTGAATTCAAGTGGTGAAAATAGGCATTCTTATCTTGTCCCAATCTTATAATACTTTATTTGAGTGTGTCTGAAGATGGAAAATCTGATTTGAAGCTCCTAGTGCATACATGGATCTTATAGACTGAAATTCTCTGTAGTCGATCCAGCTGGGCCAGTTAGTTAGGATACCTTCTCTTATTACTTTTAGGCTTCCCTGTCCTGCTAAATCCCTTGCTCCCTGCTTTCTGGCTTCCAAAATTGTGATGCTGTCGCCTCTTCTTCCGTTTTTCCTTTCCTTGTGAGTTTACACCTTAAAAAATTCCTTTATAATATATTACTATTGTTTTAATGGATAAAAGTATTTATCATCTTTCCCTGGAACTCTAGAACTGAAATTAATAGGTTTTGTGCTAGCTGTTATTTGTCATTCCTAACTCAAGCCCTCAGACCTAATTCAGTTCCATGGATAAAATATGTTTTCACTTCTTAGTGACCCAGCATTACTGTTAATAACGGGAATGTTTCAATAGTGCCTGTTATGACTTCCTCCTCCATCTTCTCCAGATTTGGATCCCCTATCCACTGCTGCTGTCTTAGCCTCATGGTGGTACCCTCTGATTTCCACCCCTCAGCTGTGGATTCTGGGTTTCCCCAACATTTCCAGGTTCTCAGAGCCTGAGAACAGTGCTGAAGCAAACAGAAGGGGGAGGAAGGAGCCTCCACCTCGTCCTTCCCTGTTATTGACAGGTCTCCCAAAGCCCCTCTTGAATAGTGCCATCAAATTCTGCCTCTAAACCTCTCTCACTAGTGAGCTCAAAACCAGTCCAGGGAACTAGATGGATGCTGGAAGCCCTTTCATTTCCTTCCATTCTCCAATTCCTTAATTCCAGCCTCACCCTGTCCCCAGACTTCCTCTCCACATCCTATTCCAAAACAAAGACTCTGGCATAGGAATGTGCACATGCTAACTGATACCGACCTGGATGAAGATTGGTGATAGAAGTAGGGTGTTTATGCTGACAGCAGCCAGGCAATAAGTGTCCTGTTTTAAATAGAAATGTTTGGATAGTGATTGCACTTCATCCCACATATGACAACTCTCTTTTCCAACTTTTTATTTCATTAACTAGAATAGAGTATCATTTTGTCCACAACATACTTTACTAAAGATATACACTAATTTTTTTCTATTATTAACAGAACAAATCGATTCCACGATGTCAGATATTTAATAATAGGGTTTGGGGCAATGAAAAGAAGTGGGGGATCTCTCTGGTGGTACAGTGGTTAAGAATCCACTTGCCAAAACAGGGAACACAAGTTCGATCCCTGGCCTGGAAAGATTTCACATGTCACAGGGCAGCTAAGTCTGTGCACTACAGCTACTGAGCCCATGCTCTAGAGCCCACAAACTGTAATAACTATGGCCTACGTGCTGCAACTACTGAAACTCACACACCCTAGAGCCTGTGCTCTACAACACGAGAAGCGACCACAAGAAGCAGCCCACACACTTACTGCAACTAGAGAAAACCCGAGTGCAACAATGAAGACCCAGTGCAGCCAAATATAAATACAGATAAAATAAATAAATTTTAAAAAATAAATTAAAGAAAAGGGATGCTGCTCCCTCTTGCAGCAGTGGGTGAGAGAAACAAGATTCATTCTCAGCTCTTAATGATCTGAATAGTTTTTGAGACTTAATTGGCACTCTGAGGAAAAAGCATAGAGAGGGCAGAGCTTACTTTTGAAATGTCTGTATGAGCGTAGAGAGTTTATATGGGGTTGACTTGCCTCAGCAATTGGATTTCAGTGGTAACTGAAATAGCTGGATTGGCCACAGGACCGTCCAGCAGAATGTCTGGAAACACATTTAACAAACTCCAAGGAGCAATGGGTGTGTCCCTGTATATCACAGCGATGTCATGCACTTTGCCCCAGAGAAAAGTGCTTTCTGTGAATGAGGTATTCAGTATTACGGTTGCACATTTTTTATACATATTTTAGTTTTTTTATATTGCTGATGTTCCAATTTAATTTTTTCATTGTGGTAAAATGCACATCACAAAATGTATCAGTTTTCTCACTGTAAGTGTGCTGTTTATTGGCATTTGGTGCCTTGTTGTGCAAACCATCCCCACTGTCTAGCTCCATCCTTTTTTTTATTCTCCCAGAGAGAAACCCTGTGCCCATTAAATAAAAACTCTCAATACCTCCTTCCTCCAGCCACTGGCAATTGCCATTCTACTTTATGTGGCTATGGCTTTGATTATTTCAGGTACCTCATATAAGTGGAACAGTACAATATTTGTCCTCTTGTGATGGGCTTATTTCACTTAGCATAATGTCCTTGAGTTCATCAGTGCTGTAGCTTGTGTCCGTTTCTTTTCTTTTTAAGGCTGAATAATATTCCACTGTATTTATATTTCACATTTTGTTTATCCACTTTGTCCAACTGTGGATGAGCATTTAAGTTAATCCCACCTCTTGGCTGTTATGCAGCTATGAGTGTAGGCATAGGGCAAGCTGAAAGGTATATTTCTTACTGAGCACTTTTCAATCCTATCAAAGTATTTTGAAAATTACTTTTGTATAAAAAAAATTAAAAAGAATTTGTGTAAATTCCTCAGATAATGTCATTATTTTACTTAAGAAAAAGTGAAAAAAAAAGTTATATCTAAAACAAACAAGAAATTATTGAAAATGTTAGAAAAATATCAAGAAATGGCATTCTATGCATCATAATAGGTAGATGAATGTATTAATAGTTAGGTCTGTGAAACATCCAGTTCAAAGATAGTTTTCCACTCTTGGCTACCTGTCTGATTTAATGATTCAATTTGCATTCAAAATCCAGTCAGAGAAGATCCTGGGGAAATTTTTGATCAATTTATAGAGTTCTCTTTTTAAAATTTTATTTTATTGATGTATAGTTGACTTAAAATGTGTTAATTTCTGCTGTATAGCAAAGTGATTTAGTTATGCATATATATATATTCTTTTCCACGTTCTTTTCCATTATGGTTTATCACATCGTATTGAATATAGTTCCCTGTGTTGTACAGCGGGAACTTGTTGTTTACGCATTTTGTATAGAATTCTCTTACTGCAAGAATCTTGGGCAGGGGTGAAAGGGAGACACAAGAGGAAGGGGATACATGTATACTTAGGGATGATTCATGTTGTGAAACCAACACAACATTTAAAGCAATTATCCTCCAACTAAAAAAAAAGACAAGGAAAAAAAAAGAATCTTATGTTTTCTTCTCTAGGCTGCCACTTTTGATCTTTGGGCATAAAATAAATTGAGTTTGAAAACACGTTTAGAACAAGCACACTGTACTAGTGGGTCTCAACTGGAGAACGGTTGGAGGCGTTTGGCAGTGTCTGGAGACAGTTTTAGTTGTCGCAACTCCAGGGTGCTATTAATATGTCATAGGTGGAAGTCAGGATGGCGCTAGACGTCCTACGATGCACAGGACGGCCCTCACAAGAAAGAATTATGTGGCTCACAGTGTCAAATGTCAATAGCACCACTGTTGAAAAACCTAGCACTACACAGACAAAATAGATGGAGAAATTACAATCAACCTGAACAATTGATGTTTGAAAACAGTTGATCACAATGCGGTTACATTTCCACTTCTCATAAAGAATGCTGACTATGGGGCTCTGATATTTCCTTTTCTTTCTGTCTCTCTCTTCCCCTTCATCCTTCCTTTCTTCCTTTCTTTTTACATGACATGAAAGAAACTTATCTACCATCTTCTGTGCTCATTCTGGACCTTTGACATTATTTTAAAGTGGTAGGAAATGTGATGGGAGAGAAGAGGAGGGTTGGCTTGGAAGTGAAGTGGAAAATATTGACTGTGTGACCAAGAGGCATAGTTTTCCTAACCATCTATTTCCTCCTCTCACAATGGGTTGGGCCAGTTTTCCTCCTGAGCTCTGCTTCAGCTACACTGGGAGTTCCCTGCCAGTGTCACTTCTGATTGGTTCATTCCTCATTTAGACCCATGGCACCTAAGCCAAATATTGTTACTACTGCCACAGAAAGTGGATATAATAACAATACTGCCCAGCCCAAAGAGCTGGGAAGAATCTGTACAGTAACTAAAAATACCTTCAAAGAATAACAATCATATAAAGGTAAAGTCTAAGGGAATGAAAGGATATTAAGTTACCAAGGATGACAACCCAAAGATCAAAATCTGCATGGCCACATCTAGGGGTTCAGGAGGAGGTTATTTTCTTTCTTTCTTTCTTTTTTTTTTTACTTTTTAAGCTGAGACTTTGTTTCTGCTACCATTGAATTGGGAGAAAACAAAGGCCATAATGACCTTGAACTCAGAGTAGTTCAAATCCTTTTTTTTGTTGTTTGTTTTCGTTTTTGGTCACTGGAGAGCAAATTATGGCAGAAAAGAAGAAAATCTTCTAAGTAATTGGGGCATCATGGGGCATGGATCCATGTGCACCCTTCTGGGGCAAGATTTAATCACGTTGTAAATTGCATATTGTGACTGTGTGTTATAAACAATAATCCTGTATGCCTCATTAAGCCCCAAATGCAGGTCCTGGAATGAAACTCACTCCTTTCCTTGCCACCTTGACTAGATGCATTGTCTTGGAGGTTGTCTTGGGAAATAGGAGCACCTGGTCCAGAGTTAGGCAGGTGTGAGGTGTGTCAAGAGCAGTGAAATTTTATGTTCATCAGTTTTGAAAATCCACGCTCTAGATTAACTCTCAGGATGCTCTGTCTGTCCGACTCCCTTAATTGGTGGATCAATTAATAGAAATTGCCAGGTAAGACAAGTAGCTTGCCTCCTGAGATTCTGGACAGTCATATTCTATATTTAAGACTTGAGACAGAGTTTTACAAAATTCCAACCTGTCCTAATTTCTTCCACTAAAACAATTTAAAATATATTTGCTAAGAATGAGCCAATTTCCTCCAAGGTGGCAATGAAAAATAAACATAAATGTTGAATTCCCACCTTTCTATAGTAGTTCATTTCTGTACTTCATTTACAAGAGCCCTATTCGTTATGAAGGGCTTCCGCGGTGGCTCAGTGATAAAGAATCCACCTGCCAATGCAGGAAACGCAGGAGATGTGGTTTCGATCCCCAGGTTGGTAAGATCCCCTGGAGAAGGAAATGGCCACCCACTCCAGTATTCTTGCCTGGAAAATCCCATGGACAGAGGAGCCTGGCAGGTTACAGTTCATCGGTCACAAAAGAGTCAGACATGACTTAGCGACTAAACAACATTTATTGTGAAAACGGACAGTGGTAGATTTGCTGTCTAAGACAGAGCCTTGTAAGGCTGTGCTATTCAAGGTGGGATCCACTGACCAAGACCAGTTGGCTAACTGTTACTTGTCCATGACAACATAAGCATGGGAATTGAGAGTAAGCATCTAGGAAGTTTCACAGAAATCTAAGCATGTGATTGTTCTTTCTAGTACTTTATTTTCATTTCATTTGGCAAGGGTGTCAATAGATGTTGGATGGGAAATGAAAAAAAGCTGGTTCTTCAGTGAAGATAGTTTGAGAATGCCGCTGTAGGGATTCTTTCAGCAACTGGGCTATCTTCTCCAGAGATGATTGGATTCATCTATTTTTCTTAGGCTGCAGAATAATCCTGTTCTGTTCTTTTGAGCTGCTCTACTTGAAAATGTGAAGTTGCACATTTTCACCTGCAAAGACCAGCTCTTTGATGGAGAATGAGTTTCCATTCCTTCTGCTTTTCTAGCCCCCTTAATTGTTTCCCTGTAGGAGTCACTTCATTTCATATCTTATGCAATACAAAAAGGTGCCCTTTGTAAAATGTCTGTGATACGCTGGCTGGGTCCCTATGTTTAAGGGGTGTTGAGGAATATCTCCTCTCTCTGGTGCCTCCACATTCCTTCATCAAATTCCAGGAGGAGCTGTATGTTATTATCATTCTTGTATCAGAGATGAGTGAGCCTAGCTGAGATGTGCAGTAGTCTGTAATGAGAGATGAGATCACCCTCTCACATTCCGTCATGGATTGTAAAGGAGGCTGTGCTGATTTAGCCCTCCTCCTGGCCTCCTTGTTATCCTTTCAGCCCACACGCCCTTCCCCACCCTGAGAAGTCTTTCAAGGCTCCAGGGCTCCTCTGACTAGTGACACAGCATCTGATCAAAACTGATAGCTTTAGAGACCCTTTCGTAGACCTGTATCTACTTTTTTGGAGAGGTATATGTGTATTGGGGGTTAGGAGGAAAATGGATAATTTTTTAAATAAAAACTTTCAAACCTAGAATTAACAAATGATAATTATATCTTTCTTCAAGGTATTTTTTTATTTGTATTTAAAAGACTAACATTAATTTCTCTGCAGTCTAAATCTTCTTCCTTTCCTTCTGATATGTATTTATTATCATTAAGTTGGCAGGTTATCAGAAAAGCAGAGACACTTTCTGTCTCTGTTTTTCTAATTTTCTATTTTATTTATTTTAATAAGTACCTATATACACCTTATAGTTCTCTGTTGCTGCATTACAAGTCACCCCTAAACTTAGTGGACTAAAGTAACAACAATAATTGTATTATTATCTCTCACAGGTCTGAGGGTTGACTGGACTCGCTGGGCAGTTCTCTCATAAGGTTACAGTCAAATGGCAGCTGGGACTGGAGTCATATTGAAGGCTTTCTCACTTACAGATCTGGTGGCTGTGCTGACTGTTGGCTAAGACATCATCTAAGGCTATCAGCTAGAACGCCTACGTGCAGCTTCTTCATGTAGCCTGGGCTTCTTCACAGCATGGTGGCTAGATTCCAAGAGGACCAAGTAGAAGTTGTATCACTTCTTTTGACCTGTGTTTGGAAGCACATGGCATTATTTCTGCCTATCCAGATTCAAGAAGAGAAAACACAGACACTCCCTTTTTTTGATGGGAAGAGTGTAAATGTCACAATGTAAGATGAGAAATCTTGCTGTGGCCATCTTGGAAAATACAACCCACTGCAAGTACTTATTATGTGCCAGGAACTATTCTAAGTGTATTACGAACAGTACCTATCCACAGTCAAGATGTGATACCATTTTGTATGCTTTTAATCCTTTTATAAGTGGCAGCATATGTTATACATCATTTTTGTAAACTTTTTGCTCAGCTTTATAGTTTTGAGCTCTATGTAGCTGATACATGAGGGCTAATTCATTTCTTTTCATTGTTATTTTGTATAGTATTGCAGGACTATATCACAATTTCTGCATTCCTCATGCCCATATATCTTCATTTTTTTAACTGAAATCATATAGTATGTATTACTTTGTGACATCTGTTTTTAATTTATCTTATTTGGCTGCACTGGGTCTTAGCTGCAGCATGTGGGATCTTGTTCCCTGACCAGGAATCAAACCCAGGCCCCCTCCATTGAGGGCACAGTCTTAGCCACTGGACGACCAGGGAAGTCCCTGTGACATCCTTCTTTAAAAAACTATAATAAGTGGTCAGCACTTTCCCAGGCCACCACATACTCCACTAACACAAAGATTTTAATGGCTACATTTTATCCATCTATCATGTGGATGGAACATAATCTTGGACTACACCATTAGAGTTAAACTTTTAGATTGTAATTTCTTCCCTGTTATAAAGCCACCAAAACCATCCATTTATATATTTGTGTACATTTTTATTGTTTCCCTAGGGAAATTTCTTATATGAGCAGATAAAGAGTATAAACAATTTTGAGGCTTTCAACACATATTGCCAATCTTGGATACACTTTTGTTTATTTTACATTACAGTCAATACCAGAAACACCTATGTATTCCCTACTTAAGTAAAACTGTGCCAACAGTTGAAAACACTTGTATGTAGATCTCATTCCATCCTCCTCCTGTTTCCAGAGGGCCTCACTATGCCAAATTTGGTATTTGTTATTCACACATATTTTTATATTTATATAAAAAAATAAACTACATATATAAAGATGCTTTCCATGTTTTTATATTTTAATATAAACAAAATCATACCATATGTATCCTTCTGCCACTTTGCTCAACATTACATTTGTCAGATGTATCTGTATCAATACATGTAACTCAGGTTCCTTGACTTTTACTCCTGTGTAGTATTCCATTGAATGGATATATCCTTCAACTGATTTACCCAATAGCAATTTGCCACACTTAGCACTGTCAGATTTCCTAGTCGGATGGGTGTGAAGTAGAATTTCACTGAGCGTATCACATTTTAAAAAGCCTCTGAAAACTGGTCTTAAATCTGGTGAAAAGTGTGGAGGCTGATGAAAATTGTGAAACAATAATCATGTTAAGAAATAGCTGAAGACACTTCCCTGGTGGTCCAGTGGCTAAGAATCTCCCTTGCAATGCAGGGGATCTGGGTTCCATCCCTGGTCGGAGAACGACAATCCTACATGCCTTAGAGCAACTAAGCCCACGCACTACAATTAAGGAGTCCATGGGCCTCAATGAAAGATCCCACGTGTTGTAGAAAGATTATGTGCTGCGATTAAGACCTGACACAGCCAAATAAATAAATAAATGTTTTTAAAAAAGAGTAACTGAAGACAATAAGGCTATTTAGACAAATCAGAAAACCAAAAGAGTTATGATGACAGTTCTCAAATATAGGAAAAGCAGTGGTATGGAAGAGATCTTGAGTTATTTGTCATTCCAGAGAACAGATTTACTTAAGGACTCCATTTCCCCAACATGGTCAAGCAGAGGTGAATGGCCAGCTTTCAGGGATGCAGGGAGCCCTGGGACTCTGGGAGGGAGTCCAGTGATGCCCCTAGAGATGTTGGCAAGCTGCTCATTTTTGGGGAACAGAGTTCTTAGCTTTTAGTCTCAAAAAGGTATAACCTAGATGAGATAAGCTGGCTTAAGATCCACCCCAAGGACCATCTAACAAGTTTTGGGGTTTTGTCTTACTAGTGGTTTGCCTTGGAAATGGACAGAGATCGTTCTGTCGTTTTTGAGATTGCATCCAAGTACTGCATTTTGGACTCTTTTGTTGACCATCATGGCTACTCCATTTCTTCTAAGGGATTCCTGCCCACGGTAGTAGATATAATGGTCATCTGAGTTAAATTCACCCATTCCAGTCCATTTTAGTTCATTGATTCTTAAATGTCAATGTTCAATCTTGCCATCTCCTGTTTGACCACTTCCAATTTGCCTTGATTCATAGACCTAACATTCCAGGTTCCTATGCAATACTGCTCTTCACAGCATCAGACCTTGCTTCTATCACCAGTCACATCCACAACTGGGTATCGTTTTTGGTTTAGTTCCATCCTTTCATTCTTTCTGGAGTTATTTCTCCACTGATCTCCAGTAGCATATTGGGCACCTACCAACCTGGGGAGTTCCTCTTTCAGTATCCTATCATTTTGCCCTTTCATACCGTTCATGGGGTTCTCAAGGCAAGAATACTGAAGTGGTTTGCCATTCCTTTCTCCAGTGGACCACATTCTGTCAGACCTCTCCACCATGACCCGCCCGTCTTGGGTGGCCCCACAGGGCATGGCTTAGTTTCACTGAGTTAGACCAGGCTGTGGTCTGTGTGATCAGATTGACTATTTTTCTGTGATTATGGTTTCAGTGTGTCTGCCCTCTGATGCCCTCTGGCAACACCTACCATCTTACTTGGATTTCTCTTACCTTGGACATGGGGTATCTCTTCATGGCTGCTCCAGCAAAGCGCAGCTGCTGCTCCTTACCTTGGATGAGGAGTATCTCCTCATGGCCGCCCCTCCTGACCTTGAACGTGGAGTAGCTCCTCTCGCCCCTCCTGCACCCATGCAGCCGTCGCTCCTTGGACGTGGGGTTGCTCCTCTAGGCCGCCGCCCTGACCTCGGGCGAGTGGTGGCTCTTCTCAATCATCGAAAAAGCAAGAGAGTTCCAGAAAAACATCTATTTCTGCTTTATTGACTATACCAAAGCCTTTGACTGTGTGCATCATAACAAACTGTGGAAAATTCTGAAAGAGATGGGAATACCAGAACACCTGACCTGCCTCTTGAGAAACCTATATGCAGGTCAGGAAGCAACAGTTAGAACTGGACATGGAAAAACAGACTGGTTCCAAATAAGAAAAGGAGTACGTCAGGGCTGTATATTGTCATCTGCTTATTTAACTTCTATGCAGAGTACATCATGAGAAACACTGGGCTGGAAGAAACACAAGCTGGAATCAAGATTGCTGGGAGAAATATCAATAACCTCAGATATGCAGATGACACCACCCTTATGGCAGAAAGTGAAAAGAAGCTAAAGAGCCTCTTGATGAAAGTGAAAGAGGAGAATGAAAAGGTTGACTTAAAGCTCAACATTCGGAAAACAAAGATCAGGGCATCTGGTCCCATCACTTCATGGGAAATAGATGGGGAAACAGTGTCAGATTTTATTTTTCTGGGCTCCAAAATCACTGCAGATGGTGACTGCAGCCATGAAATTAAAAGACGCTTACTCCTTGGAAGGAAAGTTATTACCAACCTAGATAGCATATTCAAAAGCAGAGACAGTAGTTTGCCAACAAAGGTCCATCTAGTCAAGGCTATGGTTTATCCAGAAGTCATGTATGGATGTGAGAGTTGGACTGTGAAGAAAGCTGAGCGCCAAAGAATTGATGTTTTTGAACTGTGGTGTTGGAGAAGACTCTTGAGAGTCCCTTGGACTGCAAGGAGATCCAACCAGTCCATCCTAAAGGAGATCAGTCCTGGGTGTTCATTGGAAGGACTGATGCTGAAGCTGAAACTCCAGTACTTTGGCCACCTCATGCGAAGAGTTGACTTATTGGAAAAGACTCTGATGCTGGGAGGGATTGGGGTCAGGAGGAGAAGGGGACGACAGAGGATGAGATGGCTGGATGGCATCACTGACTGGATGGACGTGAGTCTGAGTGAACTCCGGGAGTTGGTGATGGACAGGGAGGCCTGGCGTGCTGCGATTCATGGGGTCGCAAAGAGTCGGACACGACTGAGCGACTGAACTGAACTTACTAGTGGAAGATGCTGAGTGTTTACTGATGGGGATAGTAGAGGGGATGGAGACCAGGGCAGGGGACGGATTGTTGAGGGAGATTAGGAATAGTCAGTGAGGTAGGAATGGTTTGGGAGAGAGAATAGACACATCTAATGGGAACTTTTTGTTGTTTTTCTCCATCTCTCCATGAAAATGTCAGTGAAATCTAAATGAATCAACAACGAATCAACAGTGCTTTGGGAGCAATTTTTTGGGGGTATATGGTCCAATCTACTTTATAGCAGCCTGCTGCTGCTAAGTCACTTCAGTTGTGTCCAACTCTGTGCAACCCCATAGACAGCACCCCACCAGGCTCCCTCGTCCCTGGGAGTCTCCAGGCAAGAACACTGGAGTGGGTTGCCATTTCCTTCTCCAATGCATGAAAGTGAAAAGTGAAAGAGAAGTCGCTCAGTTGTGTCCGACTCTTCACGACCCTATGGACTGCAGCCCACCAGGCTCCTCCATCCATGGGATATTCCAGGCAAGAGTACTGGAGTGGGGTGCCATGGCCTTCTCCTTATAGCAGCCTAGAAGCCATCATCGAACTTCCTCACCTTCCTACGAATCGACCTAGACATCTACCTGCCTCTCTCCATCCCTACCACTCCACCAAAAGAGGTGTTCCCCAAGACTGTGCCCTTCACCTGTACCCTGGATTTTCCTACTCCTGTCATTTCCAGGACCTCTTCTATCAATAAACCCCTTTCCAATTTTTCCCCCTCTACTGACATCTTTAAAAATAGTTTCTCTTCAATCTTTTTTTTAAATTTTATTTATTTTTTACTATGCTGGGTCTTCATTCCTGCACATGCTTTTCTGTAGTTGCAGCAAGCAGGGGCCACTCTCCATTGAGGTGCATGGGCTCTTCGTTGTGGTGGCTTCTCTTGTAGCAGAACACTGACTCTAGAGTGAGTGGGCTTCGTAGGTGCAGACTCAATAGTTGTGTTGCATGGACTTAGTTGCTCTGCGGCATGTGGGCTCTTCCTGGATCAGGGATCAACCCCATGTCTTCTGCACTGGCAGGAGGGTTTCTTTACCCTGAGCCACAAGGGAAGCCCTCCTCTTCAATCTTAAAAAAAAATATTTCCTCAATATTTCCTCCATCATAGACTTTCCCCTTCACAGCCAAACTTCCTGAAAAAGTCGTCTCTCTCTGCACCTCCCACTTTGCTATTCTTTTCCTTGTTGATTCCTTTGAGCATTAAACACTATGAACCGGACCATTCTTCTCTTTTTTTAAATTCAGATATAATTCATCCATTTAAAGTGTACAATTCAGTGGTTTTTAGTATGTACGTGCATGCTAAATTGCTTCAGTCATGTCCAGCTCTTTGCAACCCTGTGGACTGTAGCCCACTAGGCTTCTCTGTTCATGGGATTCTCCAGGCAAGAAGAGTGGAGTGGGTTTCCATGCCCTCCTCCAGGGGATTTGTAGTATACTCACAAATGTATCGGAGAAGGCAATGGCACCCCACTCCAGTACTTTTGCCTGGAAAATCCCATGGATGGAGGAGCCTGGTGGGCTGCAGTCCATGGGGTCACTAAGAGTCGCACACAACTGAGCAACTTCACTTTGACTTTTCACCTTCATGCATTGGAGAAGGAAACGGCAACCCACTCCAGTGTTCTTGCCTGGAGAATCCCAGGGACGGGGGAGCCTGGTGGGCTGCCGTCTAAGGGGTCGCACAGAGTCGGACACGACTGAGGTGACTTAGCAGCAGCACAAATGTATACAAATATGTATGATGAAAGTCAGGTTTTCATCACCTGACAAAGAAACCTAATACCCTTCATCTGTCACTCCCCTTTTTCTCGATCTTCCACCCCCATCCCTAGGCAATCATTAATCTACTTTCTATCTTTTTACTTTTCATATGAAAGGAATCACATAATATGTGGACTTGTGATTGGCTTCCTTCACTTAGCATGGTGGTTGCAAGATTCATCAAAGTTACAGCATGTATTAGTACTTCATTTCTTTTTATTAATGAATAATATTCCATTAAAAGAGAAGAGTGAAAAAGTTGGCTTAAATCTCAACATTCAGAAAACTAAGATCATGGCATCCGGTCCCATCACTTCATGGGAAATAGATGACGAAACAGTGGAAACAGTGTCAGACTTTATTTTTTGGGGCTCCAAAATCACTGCAGATGGTGATTGCAGCCATGAAATTAAAAGACACTACTCCTTGGAAGGAAAGTTATGACCAACCTAGATAGCATATTCAAAAGCAGAGACATTACTTTGCCAACAAAGGTCCGTCTAGTCAAGGCTATGGTTTTTCCAGTGGTCATGTATGGATGTGAGAGTTGGACTGTGAAGAAGGCTGAGTGCTGAAGAATTGATGCTTTTGAACTGTGGTGTTGGAGAATACTCTTGAGAGTCCCTTGGACTACAAGGAGATCCAACCAGTTCATCCTAAAGGAGATCAGTCCTGGGTGTTCATTCGAAGGACTGATGCTGAAGCTGAAACTCCAATACTTTGGCCACCTCATGCGAAGAATTGACTCATTGGAAAAGACTCTGATGCTGGGAGGGATTGGGGGCAGCAGGAGAAGGGGACGACAGAGGATGAGATGGCTGGATGGCATCACTGACTCGATGGACTTGAGTCTGAGTGAACTCTGGGAGTTGGTGATGGACAGGGAGGCCTGGCGCGCTGCGATTCATGGGGTCGCAAAAAGTCAGACACGACTGAGCGACTGAACTGAACTGAACTGAATATTCCTTTGTATGGATATATCACATTTGTTTATCCATTCATGAATTGATGGGCATTTGGGTTGTGTACACCTTTTAGCTATTATGAATAATGCTGCTCTAAATGCCTGGCGTGCTGCGGTTCATGGGGTCGCAAAGTCAGATGAGACTGAGCGACTGAACTGAACTGAACTGAAATATTTATGTACGGTACAAGTTTTTGCGTGGGCATATGTTTTCATTTCTCTCAGGTATACATCTAGGAGTAGAACATTTGGACCATATAGTAACTGTATGCTTAATCATTTGAAGAACTGACATGCTGTTTTCCAAAGCAGCCACATCATTTTACATTCCCACCAACACTGTATGAGAGTTCTGATTTCTTGACATCCTGTCAATGCTTGTTATTATCTGACTTTTTCATCTAGCCATCCCAGTGGGTGTGAAGTGGTTTCCATTGTGACACACCATTATTTGTGAATATAACCGATTACCTTGGCTTCCACGAAGCTACACTCTTAGGATAAAAATATAAGTTTCAAAAAAGGTTAAAAACATGACTTACACAGATCTAAAATGAAAATATATAAAAAAGGAATCAATTCGTTAATTAATGAGGAAACCAGTAACGTGGAAGAGTTGGCACAAACAGCATTTTAAGAAAGCAGAGTCTATATAATCTTTTTTAAAAAAAGAATTTTAGAATAACATTGCTAGGTTAAAGACAAAATTGGTTAATGTAAATGCCCTACAAAGTAATAAACCATAACTTTTGAGATTGCCAGGTGTTGTGCTGAAGTTGGGTCATATCAGCTGATTGTTAAATATTCAAGAATTTTGTAAGCCAATCCCTCTTCCCTCAGCCAGTTTACCAGTGTATCATTTCTACTGGAAAGAAATTATTCAAATCTCTACCAGAGATAATCAACATATTAGCAAGTAACTTAACAAAGTCTCAGTCATTCCTTAATTAATAATAAAGAGCAAAGCCAAACATAGGAGTAAAACCTCCTCAAAAATTGAGTAATTCTTGGGTAGATCTGTTGAATAGTGCTTCACCGTAACACTGATAGAACGTGTGAGGACTTCCCTGGCGGTCCCATGTTTACGACTTCAAGTTTCCAGTTCAGGGGATACAGGTTTGATCCAGGATTGGGGAACTAAGATCCCACATGCTGCGTGGCATGGCTGGGGTGGGGGTAGTATTAACACATTAAAAATAGAGAAAGAACACACAGTCACCCTCTTCACCTTACTTCCAAAGTCTTGGACAATTTTTTTAGGATATTAATTTTCCTCCAACGTGTTTAACTCCTCCTTTTCAATCTTCTCTGTGGGCATCTCTTCCTCTGGTGGTAGTTTAGTTGTCCGCTTGTGTCCGACTCTTTGCGACCGCATGGACTGTAGTCCACCAGGCTCCTCTGTTCATGGGAATCTCCAAGCAAGAATGCTGGAGTAGATTGCCATTCCCTTCTCCATTCTCTTCCTCTATTTTTCCTTAAATAATGGTGTTCTTTCAGGTTTTATCTTCAGGGATTGTCCTCAGCTCTCTTTTCACTCTTCTCAGTCTTCGTTGCCTAAGTAAGTGAAAGTGAAGTGAAGTTGCTCAGTTGTGTCCGACTCTTCGAGACCCCATGGACTGCAGCCTTCCAGGCTCCTCCGTCCATGGGATTTTCCAGGCAAGAGTACTGGAGTGGGGTGCCATTGCCTTCTCCAAGCCTAATTAAGTACCACTCATCTTTTAACCTGCTGCTCTGTGATAAACCTTCCCCAGCTCCCCAGGCAAGATTAGTTTTCTCTCTTTGACAGCACTTACCACAATTCTAATAAACAATTAATTGTGTAATTATTTGTTTAATGTCTGCCTCTTCCACTAGAACATAAGCTCCAATACAGCAGGGAACATTATCTTTTCTAGTTCCCAAACCCTCATAGCCTCAGTAATTATTTATTGAATAAATGAATGAGTGAGTTCAGGAATGTTTAGATGTAGGTGTTTAGATGATGTCACCATCCCCTTTCATGGCCTCAGCTTTCAGTGCATTGGTAACTGAAAAAGAATGTGTCTTTTCAATTCTATTTCTGATTTGAAACTGAATGAAAAAGTGACATTCAGGGAAAGTCTCCTGTCATATTCTAAGGCAAGTGAATTCCATATAGATATTTTGAAAATGTCAAATGTCAACGAAAGGGGCACACAATTCAGCGATTGATCTAGGAACTAGCATTTGATGGTGCACAAAATGCAAGGAGATAATTCTCCATGTGTTGCTCATATTTCTTCATGTCTTGTGAGCAAAGGCACCAACAGGCTTTTGTTCCACACTATATTTTCGAGCATAATATAGCCTGGGAAGCTGGAGATAGGAACAAAAGTTTTGTTTGCTGTGCAGTATGATAAAGACAATATCTTCCTCTGGGGCAAAGCTTGGGCAATGGGTTTGCTTGCTGTCCATTATCCAAAACTGGAGTTTCCTAAAGCTTGAGGCTCCTCTCCTGGAACGTGACTCACAGCATGTTGAGGCGTCACCTGGCCCTTGCTATGTCACCTGTAGGAACTGGAGTCAGAGAAACGATGTAAGAAAATGATAGTTCTCTGGCTACTGCTCTTGCTCTGAGGGATAAACTGGCCTTTGTCACTAACCCAGGAGATTTGTTTTTGGTCAGCCTCCACAAAACTGTGGCAAGACTAACTTGTTCACTTGCAAGTAGGATAGAATCTTAGTCACCGTTCTTAACACAAGCAGCTGCTTATAAACATTCATATTAATTGATGACCAAGAAGAAACGTTTTAAGCATTTTACATCCTAATATGATTGGTTGTCATTTATATATAGATATATTACAGTGGTTTTTTGTTTGGTTGGTTTTTTTGGCTGCACTGTACAGCCTGCAGGCTCTTAGTTCCCCAACCAGGGATTTAACTCATGCTCCCTGCAGTGGAAGCTCGGATTCTTAACCTTTGGGCCATCAGGGAGTCCCAGCAGTGTTTTAGTTTTGACTTAAAGATTGATCCCCTGGAGAAGGGAAAGGCTACCCACTCCAGTATTGTTGCCTGGAGAATCCCAGGGACAGAAGAGCCTGGTGGGCTGCAGTCCATGGGGTTGCAAAGAGTTGGACACGACTGAACAACTAACACTCACTTTCACTTTGGAAGATTGATCAGGAATTTGGGATTGATACATAACTGATTATACTTTTTCCCCCTTTAAATAGTCTAAATCAGGCTCCCAGTTGAGATTTTTACAAAGAGTTTATACTTTTTAGAAGAGTTTTTCTGTTATGAACTGGGAGCTGCCTGTGTGTTTCTCTGTACTGACAGGTATGTGGTTTTGGAAGTATCTTAATTCATTCTCTCAAGTGTTTAGCATTGCCAACAACCACCTCAGAGGCAAGAGCAATACATGTTATTCTTTTGCACCCTCTCCTCCTTCTTACAAGGCTTGGCGCAAGCTCCTGTCAGAATATCATCACTATTCCAATATGGTAGATTGACTTTCCAAAGATTGCTGCAGTGAGATCTCCCACCCCACCCTCTTGCTCTTGTGCAGTGGGACCTTGTCCCTCCCTCATCGAGAGATGCAGTCTGATGTCCACACTGCTATATTTAAAATGGGTAACCAACAAGGTCCTACAGTATAGCACAGGGAACTCTGTTCAATGTTATGGGGCAGGCTGGATGGAAGAGGAGCTTGGAGGAGAATGGTTATATGCATATATGTATACATATGCTGAGTCCCTTTGCTGTCCACCTGAAACGATCACAACATTGTTCATCAGCTATACTCCAATATAAAATAACAAGTTTTTAAAAAACAAACAGAAGAAAGAAATGGAACCTGTTTCTCCATCTCCTAGAATCTAGGAAGGCCCTGTTACTTCTCTGACCAGTAGAACATGGCAGAAGTAACGCTGGGGAAGTTTCACCCAATCTCCTTTCCTGGCCCAACAGTTCTGTTCCTGTCTCTTGGAACGTTGTTCCTGGTCTGCTTCCTCTCATAACTCAGCTTTCATTTTGTGAGAAGCCCAGACCATATGGAGAAGTCCCAAGTAGGTACTCCAGATGGCAGCCTCAGCTGTGCTGCTGACCAAAGTTCATCATTAACCACCAGCCAGGTAAATGAGCCATCTGAGTTGTCTAACCTAGCTGAGTCCTCAGATGACTGTGGTCCCAGTTGACCTACAGCTGCAACTGACTCAGAGATACCAAGCAAGAAGTGCTGATCTGAACTCAGTCAGCCCAGAAGACCACAAAAGATAATAATAAATTGTTTGGAGGTAGCTTGTTACACAGACAGAGAGAACTGGAACAAAGAGGCCCCTGAATAGAGAATGTCATTTGAGCATGTAGTTCTAGCGTTGCCATTGCTCTCATCCTCAATTGCTTAGAATCTTTAAAAACAGGAAGCAGGTTTTACTCAAGATCTAGCAGAGCAGCTGGTATCTAGCAGACATTATCAAAGTATTTTTAATACTGAATTAGTGGATAATTGGATATAAAGCAAAAACCACTGTAAAGGTCTTAATCCTGGATTTTTAAAAAAAGAAATGTTGATTTAACTCATTTACAAATCAAGCACTCAGGAATTACTCCTTAATTTAAATTTATTTGCCTTCCTGGGCATGGCCTGATCTCCAGACCAGCATCAAGACAACCTGTTTGATCACAAGTTTGAGTTCATGTAGGAGGATGTTCTAGAACTGGTTTTGCTATTGTTGGGCAACAATTTTAACCTGATGTTCTAGTAAGCTAGCATGAAGGCACATTCATTACCCCTTTTAAAGCTTTGAGAATCTTAGATTGAGGTTCTGGGGATGCTGTCTTTGGATCTAAAGGCATAAAGTGTTTTTTTCTTTAAGAAAAAAGAAATCACTCTGAAGTATAGCAGTGAGCAGCAATCTCCTCCCCACCCAACCCCCAGGCGAGTTAGCTTACCATGTGCCAATGTCCTCTTAACCTTGTGCTCCAGCCCTGCTGATCTCTCGACAACTCCTTAAATACACCATGTTCCTTCCTGTCACTGGACCTTTGCACATGCTATCTTAGCCGCCCACCCCTGCCTCTTCATTTCTTCCTGTAGCCAAACTCATCATTTTGCATCAGTTCAAACACAAGTTCCTCAAAGATGCTTTTGCTGACCTCTGCAGAGTAAGTGAGGAGCCTCAGTTACATGTTCCCCTAGCACCCTATGTTTGTCCAGCATGTTTTGTAATTATAATTATATAATTAATTTATAATTATTTGTGTAACCACTTTATTTCTCTGAAGATGCATATTTTTCACGTTTAAAAGGCCATCTACATAGTTTACTCTATACATTAACATGACTTGACTGTTCTACTGCTGTCATCAACATAATTTTACTATTCTAGGAAACTTTTGATCAAGAAGATAAAAGTTACAAATGACTTTATTGTTGAGTCCAGGGCCTTTTTGAAAGACCCATCATAAGCTCTTTGAAATAAAGCCTCAAATGACAATTTATGCTCCAAGACTCTTGGAGGCCATTGTCTCAATTTCTTTATTTATTTAGTTATTTTTGGCTGTGCTGGGTCTTTGTTGCTTCACATGGGTCTTCTCTAGTTGCAGTGGGCAGAGGCTACTCTCTAGTTGTGGTGTGTCAGTTGCTATTGCTTTTCTTGTGGAGCACGGGCTCTAGGTACTTGGACTCAGTAATTTTGGTTCCCAGGCACCAGAGCGTGGGTTCAGTAGTTGTGGTACAAGGGCTCAGCTGCTCCACGGCACGTGGAATCTTCCTAGATCAGGGATCAAACCCCTGTCCCCTGCATCGGCAGGTGGACTCTTTACCACTGGACCACCAGGAAAGTCCTATTGCCTCAATTTCTGTATATACCAATCCAGACTATTTTATCATGATCCTTATCCAGTGCTAACCATGACTTCCCTTGCCCCTCAGTGAAAGACCCACCCTGAACCAGACTTTTAAAGCTCAATAGATAGCCCAATTTGCCCTTACTCCTCTTTGAGATGCTACAAAGTCTATCTAGATAGTGTCCTTTACTTTAGTAAGAAATAAACTGAGTTTTGTCATAGCAACTCGTTGCCTTGGTGACGTTGGCAGGGAGGTATTTTTGATGCTAACATCCAATCAATGTACATATTTAGCACTTTTTTTCCCCTTGAAAATCTGCTATTAAATCCATGATGGAAATCAATGATGCCTTAGCTTTGAGGAAATACAGTCGTTGACTTATAGATTTCTCATGAGAATTTACATTCTTTATAAGGGCATAGACCTGGTCAGTTTTGTTCTTTGGTTTATCTCTGTGTCAGAGCAGAATAGATATTTAAGTACACACTGCTATATTTAAAATGGATAACCAACAAGGACCTACTATATAGCACATGGAACTCTGCTCAATGTTATGTGGCAGCCTGGATGGACGGGGGTTGGGGGGAGGATGGATACATGTATTTGTATGGCTGAGTCCCTTCCCTGTTCACCTGAAACTATCACAACATTGTTTATTAATTGGCTATTCCCCAATATAGCTGATGGAGAAGAGTCATGAGAGTCCCTTGGACAGCAAGGAGATCAAACCAGTCAATCCTAAAGGAAATCAACCCTGAATATTCATTGGAAGGACTGATGCTGAAACTCCAGTACTTTGCCCGCCTGATGTGAGCCGAGTCATTGGTAAAGACTCTGATGCTGGGAAAGATTGAAGGCAAAAGGAGAAGAGGGTGGCAGAGGATGAGATGGTTGGATAGCATCACCAACTCAATAGACATGAACTTGGGCAAACTCTGAGAAATGGTGCGGAACAGGGAGGCCTGGCATGCTTCAGTCCATGGAGTCACAAAGAGTTGGACACAACTTAGGAACTGAACACCAATAATATCCCAATACAAAATAAAAGTTTACAAAATAGGTGCTTAACATGCAACTGTTGAATAAATGAGTGGATCAAAGAATAGATGAGAGACCAAGAGGGCAAAGGCAGCTCTTACTGATGAAACTTCCTGGCTAAGAGTCTTGTGGCAAAGTGACCCAGAAAAGATAACTCCACTTTCTCATCCTTCCTCTCTAACCCAATTCCAGACACCATCATGCAATTACACAGGACTTCGCCTGAAGTGCTGATGGTGACCTCATGGTGTCTTAACAGCTGCTTATCTGCTAGGTCATCATTTTTATTTGTTCAGCTACTTATGTAATAATGCCATTAGAGGAAACAGAAGTTGTCCACTCAGGGTGCCATTGTTTGAAAAGTAAGTTATAAAAATGAGTTCCTTGCACATAATAATGTCATGTGGCTTGGCTAATTGAAGAATGACTGGGAACAGAATATGGCATCCCAAAATATGCCACTTGGCATAAGGATATTTCTGAACTGAAGGCAATAGAAAAGAAGCAGATTAAAAAAAAACCAAAAACTTCTTTACCCTCTCATAGTTGCCTAAAAGCAGAACATAAATTTGTAAAGCTGTACCACTCTCTCCTCTCTACCTGGAATGATAGAAGTTAATCATCAGAGACAATTCTAGACCCTTATCAGCCCAGACATGGCACCAGAGGAGACTAAATAACAAACATTGCTAATTAGTGCTTTTCTTACACTATATGTATACTGCCCATATATACACCTTTCCACAATTTGCCACGGGTAGAAACTCAAAGTCCTTTCCCTTCCTCTTAAAACTTCTCTAAAAGTTTATTATTCTTTTGTTAAAATGCTAACGCTGTGTGAGTTACCATCTCTGAGTACGCCCATGTGTATGTACAATAAACATGTTAATAAACTTGTTTGTTTTTCTCTTGTTAATCTTTTATATGTCTAATTTATGGGGCACTGGCTAATGAACCTAAAAAGATATTTTTTGCTTTACAAGAGCATCAGCTGAAACTCGACTGATCCCGTGCAGAAGGTTATGCTGCTATGCCCAAAGGTGGTGCCATGGCAGCAGCACTGGGACACGTCCCATAAGATGAGCCATTGCTGAGATTTGTCATCCAGTGTTGTAGTTGATAAAAGCCCGACACTGTCATATTCACATTAGAGAGTAAGTGACCAGAAGACCATGATTTGCTTTTCTATAGATCTAGAAACTTCACTGTACATTTACTCAGCAATTAAACCATCTTGGGCTTCCCTTGTGGCACAGCTGGTAAAGAATCCACCTGCAATGCAGGAGACCTGGGTTTGGTCCCTGGGTTGGGACGATCCCCTGGAGAAGGGAAAGGCCACCCACTCCAGTATTCTGGCCTGGAGAATTCCATGGACTGTAGTCCATGGAGTCGAAAAGAGTTGGACATGACTGAGCGACTTTCACTTTAAAACATCTTAGGCACTGTGGAAAGTGCTTTGAGAGATATGAATATTTTTTGAAGGACACATTAAACACCTTTGTCCTGAATACATTCTTTTATGGAGAAAGATGAGCAATACCTGTGTTAAGTATAATTGACCATTTGTTAAAATATAGCTATTGATTTTACAAACAAGTCAAACACTAGGTATTTATAGAAAATATGTTACAGACTAAGCCCTGGAGATGCAAAGAAGTTTTACAGTCCTCAAGAAGCATACATGGAAGGGAAAGTAACAAAATACCCAGGCCAACAGAATTGTAAAGGGCTCAGTGCTGTTGGTAGTGGAAGCTCAGAGGACAGAGAGATCATTTCCCACTGGATGGTCAAGAGGGACTTCCTGGAGAGAAAGGGGACTTTAAATTGCATCATTAGAATGGGTATGACACAGAGGAATGGGGAAAGGAGGTGTACCTCTGGGCTAGATGCTAGAGAGGGAAACTTCCAGAGGGAGTTGACATTTTTGAGGTCTCCTCCATGGCAGGCACTTTCACAAACATTGCCTTCATTTAATCACCTCAAAAAACGTGGAGGACAGTGATGGCAATGAGGTCTCTGCTCTCAAAGGTACAAGTTTTATGCTTAAAACAATTAGAAAACAATAGAAGCTGTTAGAGAAGAAAATACTAGACTGAATATAATCAAGTGTAGTTCAGCTCTCAATTTGTTAATGGATTTCTGGGATAGATTGAGGCTTCCCTGATGGCTCAGATGGTGAAGAATCTGCCTGCAATGCAGGAGACCCGGGTTCGATCCCTGGATCAGGAAGATTCCCTGGAGAAGGGAATGGCTACCCACTCTGGTATTCTTGCCTGAAGAATTCCATGGACAGAGGAGCCTGGTGGACTACAGTCCACAGGGTCCCAAAGAGTTGGACATGAGTGACTAACACTAACACTTTTCTGGTTTTAGTAACTGAGTCCAGAAGCCGGCCTGATTGAGATCAGGTCAGTACCTGAGAACGGGGGAAGGTCAGGCTGTTGGAGGTATGCTCTATTGGAGGTCCAGGTTGACTAGCTGAGAGCCCTTTGTCATCCTGCACCTTGCATATCTGGTATTGTTCTGAGAACTATTTAGGGAACTTTCAATCTGATTTTCTTCAACACACCTCTGGCTTGCCCTACTGTTTGCTGAACACTGTGATGGCCTTGGCAGCACAGAAATATTGCAAATTGGAGACAACTTCACAGGAGGTAGAAGTCAAGGAACTAGGCATTCAGAGAGAGTTCTTTTGAGAGGGTCAAAGGCCTGGAGTTTGATATCCATGGCAGCCATAGTACACTGTAGCCAATCTCTTCCTTTGCCCTTTCTTCCTGCCGACCATGCCTGGGTAGAAAAGAGTTTCTTATCTGTTATGCTTCAGGGCATTGTACCTCTTTCTGGGAAGATGGACTGAACTTTATTTTCGGCTGAAGAAAAAAGCAAAAAAAGATTTAAGTAATCCTAGATGATTCTAAGGGCTTCCCTGATGGCTCAGTGGTAAAGAATCTGCCTGCCAAGCAGGAGACATGGGTTCTATCCCTGGGTCAGGAAGATCCCTTAGAAAAGAAAATAGCAACCGGCTCCAGCATTCTTGTCTAGAAAGTTCCATGGACAGAGGAGCCTGGCGGGCTACAGTTCATGGGGTTGCAAAGAGTCAAACATGGCTGAGCAACTAAACAGCCGCAGCAGCACTTACTAATAAGGCAATGCTTTCCTGAGGACCCAATCAATGAATATGTTGGATATTTATTAGGTATAAAGTACCATGCTACGTGCTGGTGGGAAGGGATAGAGTTTGACAAGGCGTGGTCCGTCCTCTCATGGAGCTCATAGTCTAGCTGGAAAAACAAAACATATACATGAAATATTATAACTAATGATATGTATTGCTGTGCAATAGAACTTTCCATGAGGATGGAAATGTTCTACAATGTCCATTGTCTAATAAAGTAGGCATTAGTCACATGCAGCTGTCGAGCATCTGAAATGTAGATAGGGCAACTGAAATGAATTTTTAACTTACTTAATCTTTTAAAATTAAATTAAATTAAATTATTTTTAGTTGCACCGGGTCTTCATTGCTGTATGCAGGCTTTCTCTAGTTGCAGTGAGAAGGCGCTTCTCATTGCAGTGACTTCTCTTTCCAAGCACAGACTCTAGGCGAGAGGACTCAGTAGTTGCTGCTCATGGGCTCTACAGCATGGGCTCAGTAGTTGTGATGCACAGGCTTAGTTGCTCTGTGGCATGTGGAATCTTCCTGAATCAGGGATTGAACCCATGTCCCCTGTATTGGCAGGCAAAGTCTCATCTACTGTGCCACCTGGGTGGTTCAGCTGGAAAAGAATCTGCCTTCCAGGCAGGAGACCCTGGTTTGATTCCTAGGCTGGGAAGTTCCCCTGGAGAAAGGATAGGCTACCCACTCCAGTATTCTTGGGCTTCCCTGTGTGGCTAAGATGGTAAAGAATCCGCCTGCAATGTGGGAGATCTGGGTTCGATCCCTGGGTTGGGAAGATCCCCTGGAGAAGGGCTTGGCACCCCACTCCAATATTCTTGGCTGGAAAATCCCCATAGACAGAGGGGCCTGGCAGGTTACAGTCTGTGGGGCTGGGCACAACTAAGCGACTAAGCACAACACAGCACAGTGCCACCAGGGAAGTCCTTACTTTTTTTTAAAGTATATTTATTTATTTATTTGGCTGTGCTGGGTCTTAGTGGCATGATCCTTGATCTTTGTCGGTGCGTACAAGATCTGTAGTTGTGGCATGTGGGATTTAGTTCCCCGAGCAGAGATTGAACCTGGGTCCTCCTGCATCAGGAGCACACAGTCTTAGATACTCGATCAACAAGGAAGTTCCAACTTACTTTTAATTATTTTAAATAACCATATGTGGATCATGGCTTCTGAATTGGACAGCTTTGTAGGAGGCATTATGAAAGCACTAAAAAAAGGAGCTGAGGTAAACAAGAGGGCAAAGGTTAACCCCCTTTAGGTTGATGTGGACAGGAAAGGCTGCCAGGAAGGGGTGTGGTTATAGTTGGGACCTAGGAATGTATAGAATTCCAATACGAGAATAAGAAGTTATTAGGTTGGTGCAAAAGTGATTGTGATTTTTGCATTGTTGAAATTAGCTATTTGATATTGGGTTACATTCTTAAATAAATGTGGTTACATCATTTTAACATGCATTTTTTACTTTATGTTTTTTGCTAATGATGTATTCCTTTCTGTTTATTGTATATGTCTTTTTACACTGTGGAAATGCTAGACAAAAACCAAATACGAGTGATTTTTTTATTTGAGTTCAAAATGGGTTGTAAAGCAGTGGAGATAACTTGCAACATCAACAACGCATTTGGCCCAGGAACTGCTAATGAACATTCAGTGCAGTGGTGGCTCAAGAAGTTTTGCAAAGGAGACAAGAATCTTGAAGATGAGAAGCAAAGTAGCCGGCCATCGGAAGGCGACAACAACCAATTGAGAGTAATCACTGAAGCTGATCCTCTTACAACTACAGGAGAAGCTGCTGAAGAACTCAAGTTCGACTATTCTGTGGCCATTTGGCATTTGAAGCAAATTGGAAAGGTGAAAAAACTCATTAAGTAGATGCCTCATGAACTGACCGCAAATTAAGAAAAAAAATCATCATTTTGAAGTGTCATCTTCTTTTATTCTACACAATAACAATGAACCATTTCTTGATTGGATTGTGACATGCAATGAAAAGTGGATTTTCCACAACAGCCAGTGATGACCAGCTAAGTGGCTGGACTGAAAAAAAAGCTTCAGAGCACTTTTCAAAGCCAAACTTACACCAAAAAGTTTGGTGGTCTGCTGCCCATCAGACAAGGATACTAGAGTGGGTAGCCAGTCCCTTCTTCAGGGAATCTTCCTGATCCAGGGCTCGAACCTGTGTCTCCTGCATTGCCGGCAGATTCTTTCCCATCTGCTGTGTGTGTGTGTGCGGTTTTCAGAAGGGGGACAATTCCTGGTAGTTCTAGTACTTCCACACCAGGGCAACTTTAACCCTGACCTGCCTGTCTTCCTCCTTCTCAACACTACTCCAAGCCCCTCTTCCCCTGTTCTCTGACTTGGTTGGGACCTTGTTCCCAAGCTGGCAGTTAAACTGGATATCTCTGAGCCACTTTAAGCCCCTCATGTCCCTTCACACCTTCAGATTCTATCTTCTCCTCTCTGAAATTGCCCCTCCCTTCTGTTTTATAGAACATACCATCACTCTCTTTTAAAAATTTATTTTATTGAAATATAGTTGATTTACAATGCTGTGTTAATTTCTGCTGCATAGCAAAATTCAGATATACAATGATTCAGATATATATACATATGTATCTTTCATATTATTTTCCATGGTGGTTTGTTACAGGATAGTGAATATAGTTCCCTGTGCTATATGGTAGGACAATTCTATATAGAATAGTTTGCATCTGCTAATCCCAAGTCCCCAAATCCATCCTCCCCTACTCCCGACCCCTGTTGGCAACCACAAGTCTGTATGTCTGAGTCTGTTTCTATTGTAAAGAACACAACATCTCTTGCCTAAATGAATCTACCTTTTAACTAATCTTCCTACCTTTAGTCTCCATGGAACTCCAGAATGCTCCCTTTAGAATACTGAGGTAGTCTCCTTACTTTCCTTCTTGGACACTTTCTTGGTTCTCCATTGCCTAGTGAAGAAGATTGAAACTCTTTAGCAGGTATTTGGAGCTCCCCACCATCTCACTTTAATCTAAATATCGCCTATCTCATCTCCCATGGAATCTGTGACTACCATTCCCTAAACACATGGGTGTTTTCACGTTTCCAGGCTTGTGCTCACTTTCTTTTGTCATTCTCCCTCTCCCCCATCTCTGCCAATAATTAAAATTTTATTCTTTTTCAAGACTTAATTCAAATATCACCTCCTTCATGAAAGCATTCCCAATAGTTTGAGTTGAAATTATTTCCCTCCTCTGTACTTCCATCCCATATCATTTTTGAAGGTCAGGTTCGTAATCTGGGTATAATTTATACACTATCAAATTTACCCCTTTTAGGTGTATAGTTCTACAAGTTTTGACACGGCATATATAGTTGAGTAACTAACCGTCCCCACAATGAAGCAATAGAGTCTTTCCATCAAAGCCCAAAGTTCCCTTGTGTCTCCTTGTGAACAATTCCCTCATCCCATTCCCAGTTTTTGGCAGTCACTGTTCTGATTTCTGTCCCTATACACATTGTATCATTTAAATTTATTTTTGTATTTCCCTCTCTAAGCCTTGTTTGTATACACATCTTTCTCTCAATAGGTTGTTATCTCACAGACAGAGAACTGTAATCATTCACTTTTGTATTCCTTATAGTTCCAAGCATATTTATTACAAGGCAGGTCATAAATATTTAATAAAAGAAAAAGGGAAGAATAGGAAAAGAAAGGAAGGGAAAAAGGAAGAAAGAACAGAACGAGCCAAATAGCAAATGGATATACAGCCCTAGGAGAGTTAACAATAGGGGCAATCAACAGGGCTCATGCTAGTTTAATGAATTATTGAGCTATTAATCTGAACTATAAAAGTAACTACTCTTAAGCACCTCATATAAAATATATCGGGACTCCCTTGGTGGTCCAATGGCTAAGAATCAGCCTTGCAATGCAGGGGACGTGGGTTCAACACCCAGTCAGGGAACTAAGATCCCATGTGCCACAAGGTAACTAAGCTCAGTGCTGCCACTACTGAGTGCACATGCTCTGGAGCCTACGTGCCACAGCTAGAGAAGCCTGCATGCCGCGGATAAGAACCGATGCATCCAAAAATAAACCAATCAACTACTAAAATAAAATATATTAAGGTTTGAATCAGCAAAACTGACACTTTTGGGGGAAGGAAGTCAATGTAAATGACATACAAGGTGTAGTATGGGTTTGCCTTGTAGCTCAGTTGGTAAAGAACCTGCCTACAATGAAGGAGATCCAGGTTTGATTCCTGGTTCTTCCTCTGGAAGATCCCCTGGAGGAGGAAATGGCAACCCACTTCAGTATTCTTGCCTGGAGAATCCCATGGACAGAGGAGCCTGGCAGGCTATAGTCCATGGGGTTGCAAGAGTCAGACTCGACTTAGCAAGTAAACCACCATCGTGGGCTGGGAAACGTCTAGGCACCACTGCCTCTAAGCTCCTTGCATTCTATTAATACATCACAACTAGGATATAAAGCATTCTGTCTTTGGTATACAGCTGCTAAGTTGCTTCAGTCGTGTCCAACTCTGTGCGACCCCAGAGACGGCAGCCCACCAGGCTCCCCCGTCCCTGGGATTCTCCAGGCAGGAACACTGGAGTGGGTTGCCATTTCCTTCTTCAATGCATGAAAGTGAAAAGTGAAAGTGAAGTCGCTCAGTCGTTCCCGACTTTTAGCAACCCCATGGACTGCAGCCTACCAGGTTCCTCTGTCCATGGATTTTCCAGGCAAGAGTACTAGAGTGGGGTGCCATTGCCTTCTCCGTGGTATACAGCAGGTACATTTAAAACTTTCGGGGAGAAAGGTCGTTACTATTTACCAAGTATCCTCAAAGTCACTGTACTATATACTTTATAATGTTTTAATTCTCACAACTACTCTCTCACTTAGGTTAAAGGTGATTGGTTATTTGTTAGGAAAGGACATAAATAATTAAAGAAAGTATAGCCAGGTGGCTCAGTGGTAAAGAATCAGGAGATGTGGGTTTGATCCCTGGGTCTGGAAGATCGCCTGGAACAGAAATCCGCAACCCACTTCAGTATTCTTGCCTGTGAAATCCTATGGACAGAGGAGCTTGGTGGGTTCCACAGGGTCTAAATAACAACAATATTATGGGTATACCTTCAAGGACAGGAACAGGTTAAATTTTTTATCCTTGGCTCAAGATGAATTCTTCAGAGGTTTTCTGAGTTTTTCTTCTGTGCAATCACAATAAGCAGGAAGAGATGAGAGTCTAGGATAAAATACACTTTTTGATGACTATCATTGATCCATTCAGGGTATTTTCCTGATGTGTTGATCACATTCGTTTCAGAAGCCAACATGATAAAGAGGAATTCTAGCCTACAGTTTGATGAGGTGGTCAACTAAAGCACATGTGTTGTATTTGTGTGCTAACGGGGTACAGTGGGTAAATAGAAACAAAAACTGCTTTCCTTCCATATTTTGATGTTATGGGAATTTAAAGTGATCTTGCAAAGTCTTTGAAGATAATTTTCTTGGTTCTAAGAACAAGTTGGAAGATAAACTTTGACCAGTGTATTATACCATGCCCTTTGTAATTAACTCAAGATAAAATGTTAAAGTTCAGTGGAGATTTAAATTCCTGAGCTGATTAAAAAGAGCTGTTAATATGTTTTTTTTGAAGTGTGTTCATGTTACTTCTGGAGTTTCCAGGCATTATACAGTAATGATCTGCACTATCGCTTATTACTTTCCAATCTTGTAGAATGGCTCAGAATTAAATAGCAACTAAAAATAAGTACATTTCAACTCGAAGGCTGGAACCAGGGCAGGAAGATTACTAATTTTTGTTTGGCTCAGGCTTGTGTCCTGTCCACGCAATGGGGAGGCACTGAAAGGTGTGGGGTTAGAGATGGAAATGTTTCAGGAAGATAAATCTGGATGTGACTGCAAATGGCTTGGGGCGGAGTAGAGGCAGAAGCAGATAGTCCACTCGTAGACTGCTGCAATATCCAGGCTGAGGTGATCAGAGCAGGGCTGGAAAGGGAATAGTAAGAAATAAAAAAATAAAATGGTCGTGCCAACACTGGTCGATGACCAGACCTAATGGCGTTCGTGTTTTCCAGAGACCCAAAGTTTTCCGCAGAGGCCCCTCGATCTTCTTCCATCTTTAGAGCGGACATCCTGGGACCAGCGGGGAAGCTCAAGCCTGAAGCAGGTCAGACCAGCAAAAGGCACACAAGAGCCGAGATCCCCTAGTTCCCCTTCCCTCCGCCTAGGCTCTCAGGGTCCCTCGGGCTCCGACCCCTCTCTCCCCAGCCCGCAGGGTCCCGGGATCCCCACCCCCTTCTTCCGCCAGCAGCCGGCACCGCCCTCTGTCCCTCCCCTCCCCCTCCCCCGTGGGGCGCTGACTCGCCCGGCTGCCACGTCTCACTGATGACATCACCAGGGCCGCTCGGCCTTAGCCAATCCGCTAGGGGGAGTCCGAGCGAAGTCCTAGCCAGCGAGTCAGCGGGGAGGGGAGCAGGGAGGGGCGGAGCGCGGGGGGGTTGAGAGAGGGGGGAATGGGGCGAGCGACAGCCCCTCAAGTACGCGTGCGCCAGAAGCGCGGGGCTT
The DNA here is from genome assembly GCF_055505025.1 of Bos grunniens. NCBI lineage: Eukaryota > Metazoa > Chordata > Mammalia > Artiodactyla > Bovidae > Bos > Bos grunniens. The sequence goes on from NC_141175.1 coordinate 44,319,690, forward strand.
GGTGGGAAGCTGAGTCCAGGTCTTGGCCCTGTACCGTGGTTCCCCAGGGCCCGCAGCCGCGCTCGCAACTCTCTTTCCCGGCATGCCATGCGGTGCGGCCGCCCTTTGGGCTGTGTAAAGGCCCCTCGGTCTAAGGCTTTCCTATTTCCTGGTTCGCCGGCGGCCATTTTGGGTGGAAGCGATAGCTGAGTGGTGGCGGCTGCTGATTGTGTTCTAAGGGGACGGAGTGGGGTAAAGACGTTTGCTCTCCTGGAACAGCCTATCTCATTCCTCTCCTTCGACTACCCGTGGCGCGGAGAGTCAGGGCGGCGGCTGCAGCAGCAAGGGCGGCGGTGGCGGCGGCGGCAGCTGCAGTGACATGTCCAGCATGAATCCCGAATAGTGAGTGCAGGGGAGCACCGGTCGGCTGGGTCCCTGGGCCACCTTGGGAAGGCTTAGAGGGGGCGAGGAGGGCGGAGGAATGGGCCTCGGCCTCGGCGAGGTAAGGGTGACGGGTCAGGAGAGGTTGGCGGCTGGGAGTCGGGCCCCATTGTCTGACGGAGGAGGGGCGGTCGAGGGGAGGGGTCGGGCCGGAGGGGTGAGCCGCCTGGGCCTGGACCCGGTTTGTTTTGTAGTACTGGCCCGAGTGCCGGGCCGGTGTGTAGGGGCAGTCCGCGAAGAGGGTTGGGGCGTCCGGGAGTCGGTGGTGGGGCCGTGGGAAGGGGTAGCTTTTCTTGGAAGCAGTGACTTTTCAAGGAGGGCCAGTTTTTTAAGGAGTGGGGATGAGGTGAGACAACTCTCTTAGAGGGCATTGTCAGACCCTACGCCCGCGCTCTGCGGAGCTGTCAGAACCCTCGGGGTGGAAACCAGCTTTACTTGTAAATCTTGAGCTTGTTGGCTATTTCTTCCACCCTCCTCTCCAGGTTGCAGGTAATATGGATGCTTTTCAGGGCTGCATGAGATTGCGGGGAATAAATAGATGGTGAGAATCGATTTAAAAATTTTAGTTCTGTTTTTTAGTTATTTCCTGGAGTTCTTTACGAACTCAGCGGGCCCATTGCCTTCCTGAAAAACCTGGGCGTTCGTGAGAATTTTTTTTTAGAGGACACCGAAGTCCTTTTGCCTTGTGTAGGTCAAGGGAAAAACAAAACACTAGCACCAAACCTAGGGACATCTTTGTGATATTACCAAATAAAAGCAAGGCTTTGCCGTAAAGTTGCAAGAAAAACGAATGGGCCCTTTGATAGATCTGTATGTTTTGAATTACCTACTTGAAGGCTTGCAGATAGGGAATGAGGTTCTGTGACGTGTCATGAAAAGTTAATGCATTTCTTTTTCTTGCTTCCTCAAGAAGTCACCACAGCAGATGTGACACACCTGTCACCTTTCATGGGAACCGGTGTTTCTTTCCTTAGGAAGACTTTGTTGGGCTCTCCTTAATGGCCCTTAAAAACATCCTTCTACAGTTTGCATTTTGAAATTAGTGAATAATTGAAGGAGATTTAATTGGTATTCCTCCTCTGTGTCAGAAGGATTTGGGGGGAGATGGGGAATTTTTTAAAGCAGAGATCAGTCTTTGACCTAAATGTTGAGTTTATTTGCTGTTTTGGTCAATTACTGCTAAATATTTCCCCTAAAAGGTACACCCATGGGTTTAGCTGACTGTCATGTGTGTGTCACATGGCTCTTGCAAAATGCATTCTGACTTCAACTTTTGTAATACTGTGGTTTGACGCCGAAATGTCCCTTTCTGTTATAAACAGAAGCTGTAGTACTTTATTAAAATTTTATATACTTTAAGAAGTTGAAGATAGTGTTCTAATAGTGTCCTGTTTGCTATGCTGGCAGTTTTTTATCAAGGGCTGCAAGGACAAAGTTGGTTTTGCATAGTTGGACAGAGTTGAACTTGAGGCCTCTAATTTAGAAGTTGTCCTGGCAACAGTAAAGTACATGGATTTTCCATTTTATAGAGGTTTGTCTTATGTTTAGGGAGTTTCTTAAATTTGCTACATGTATAGAGTCTGAATTTATTTCTCCTTTTGTGAAATAGGACAACTGTTTATTCCTATCGGGGTTATGTATATGTAAAAGGATTTGGTAAACTTGTAAGAGCAGGGTACATCATTGTATAAGGCTTTCCAGTCACAGTAAAATTTAGGAATATAACCTTTATCTTCAAGGAATTTATAATGGAATACAAAAAAAATAGATATTATATATGTTAAATACCAGTAGATACGGCAAGTTCCAGATGTGTGACATGGATTGGAGCCACAAGATTTTAAAAGTAGTTATGGGGTTGTGGTTGCCTGGTATGGTTCAGAAAGACCTTATAGAGAATAAACCAGTAAGGGAATTATTAGCATTTGATTTGGAGAAGCAGAGGGAGTGAGAACGATTGTTCAGGAGGGAAGAAGAAAGAAGAATGGTTAATAAATGACAGGGATAGTAATTCTTAAGTAGAGTGTCAAACCATCCTTTATTTTGAGGGTTCTAGATTAATGACCTCAACAGAATCAATCCCAGAAATCATTTTTATATTTTTATGGCATGGAGTGTGCCAGTACCTGGGCTACTGTATTTATATTCTAGGCTGTCTCTTAAGTAAAATGACCTAGTAGCTTGGGAAAACCTTTGGAAAAGCACTAGTGAAAAGTACTTAAGGTGAGAAGAGGTGGTATTTTATTATGAATGGTCACAAGGACAACCAGCAAGCAGATTTTTAGAATCTGACTTCAGCAATTTCTTCTTGTCTTTAATCAAGTTTATTAGCATCATTAAAGTAATTAGAGAAAAATTGGGAACTAGAGAAAAGAAGGAAATTCTTAGAGTTTAATCACCCAGACACAAGCCCAATTGCTTTAAAACCGTGTTCTAAACTTTAAAATCAAAGGTTTTTTTTTTTTATTAAGTTAAAATTTTTTTTTTTATTAAGCTAAAACTTGTAATGGATGAGTGCCTTTTATGATTCCACAGTGTTACCCTAATAGCTAACATTTATGGCCACTTATTATATGCCAGCTACAATATAGTGCATTATATAATACACATGTATTATAGTGTACACTTTATATGCTAATTTGAAACAATAGAATACAAGGGAATATTTACAGGTGCACCCCAGATGTTCCTTGCTTTGGTTTGTCATATTCTTCTTACCCCTTATAGAAACTTTTAAAATCTGTTGTATGGGTGCTGCTGAATTTGGTAATGAAAATGCGTTCTTGACAAAAGTTTGGTTCTCTCAGAATGAACAAGATTTTAGATTTGTGTAGGTTGACACGATTACCTGTTGGTAGCTTTATTACTAAATGCTTTTATTTTATTATCTTTAAGTTGTAAGTTTTTGGTTTGGGAGTGAAGAGAATAAGAAATATGTCCATTAATGATTAAATCTGAAGCTTTTTCTTTGACTACTTTCCATGTTATTTGGCTGATTTGGGAGAAATGGTCCTGGGTTATCTTTATTAGCAGAAATTAAGGGTAATGACTGACTCATTTGAACTTCAAATACTACAAACAAAACCAAAATGCAACCAGAGTGGAGTCTGAGCAGTGGAAAAAGTAGATGGAAAGCATCAAAGCTCTTTTTTTTTTCTTCTGGAGATTTGAAGAAAGATTTTAATTTTCCTGAGCTAGGAGGTGAAGCAGGCAGTGATTATTTCAGCACACTGGTTAAGAAATGCTTAACATTATTCTCATACCAGAGGCATTTTTCCTAATCCACTAGCTTCTGTTGGATTTTTTTTTTAGCGTCAAAATCATTTTGGCTGCTTCATCTATAAGGAGTATGTTAAGAATGAAATACGTGTACCTCTCTCAACCAGTTAACTCCAGTCAGAAGACCTATATGTAGTAGTGTCTTTGGATTGGCTAGTTTTTTTTGTTTTAAGATCACATTTTTTTTTGACAAGTATATACCACTTTATATATTTTTGGCTGCTCTTAGTCTTTGTTGTTGCACGAGGGCTTTCTCTAGTTGCTGCGAGTGGCGGCTACTCTAGTTTGGGTGCTCTTGCTTCTCATTGTGGTGGCTTCTCTTGTTGCAGAGTTGTGGCACAGGGACTCATTCGTTGTGGCTCATGGGCCCTAGAGAGTGCAGGCCTCAGTCCAGAGGGCTCGGTTGCTCCACCATATGTGGAATCTTCCTGGAGCAGGGATGGAACCCATGTTTTCTGCATTGGCAGGTGGATTCTTATCCACTGCGCCACCAGGATAGTCCCTAGATCAACTAGTTCATTGCAGAAAAATTTATAAAAGAAAAAAAATTTTTTAAACCTTGTTTTTTTACATTTTAACATAATTATGGCATACGTTTTAATCAGTCTCCTAAACTTTGTTTTTTGTCATGGTAGATTCAAGGAACATTTGACTTTTTTTTTTTTTTTTTTGCCAGTGCTATGCTTTGAATAAGTCTATCTTTTAATTTAAGGATTTGAAAGTAAAAACAAGTTAAATCAGTTCTATTATCTGGCTAACAGTGTAATTTCATTAATAAATACATCATTATTGCCTTTTACATAATTTTTAGTTAGAATTTTTTTATTAGAAGAGAAGCAGAAACCAACTAAAAATAGGTTTTATTTTTGTTGGTTGCTTTGATGACTTTTTGATGGTGTTAGTAGTGATTTGGGAAATTCAAAGAAGTTTAAAGTATTCTCACTGTCCAGAATATGACTATTTAATGTCTGTAGAGAATCAGTGTATGTAATTTCTCTGCATAGTGTTAAGTTGCCAGTACCTATGTAGACTTTCCACAAAATACATCTTACGAGTTTGGTGTGAGTGGATGATCTTGTAGGATCATTTAAAGAAACTGAAATTTTACATTTAAAATTTCTTCTCCTTTTCATCACGAATAGGTTAAAGTATAGGATGTTGACAGTGTCTTATATATTCAAAGTTTTTTTTTTTTTTTAAGATAGAAGAGCTTTAGAATCCGGTGTTCTCTTGCCAACTGTTTAGTTGACTTTTAAAGAGAATTTTGCTTTGTGAGTAGTTTTATTTCTTTAGTATTTCAATTTTTGTTCTAGAATAAGTGATTATTCTATAGAAAATAGAATAATAGAAAAATAAGTGATTTTTCTAAGTGATGTAAAAAGTGCTTAACCTCTTGTTACATTCATATCCCATCAGCAGTCCTTTGGCTGTGTATGTGTTTTTTGCTCTCCTTGGCAACTTCTGACTACATATATGATGGTTCTACCACTTGTAGTTGTAATAGTTAAGTTTCATTTTTGATAGTTAAGAGCTTCCTTTTGCTGTCACCTACTCTTGTCTCTTTCCTAATGTATGAAATGGGGTTAAATAAAATGCCTTTTAAGATTCTGAGATTTTTTTTTTAAATTTGCAAAATAAAAAGATGAAGAGAAACTAAAAATGGGTGTAGGATGCCAGTGCCTGAGATATCTTAGATGTGTTGACTTTGCTGCTTTTTACCACTGTTCGTCTGAACTGCATTTTGAAGTTTTAGTAAGAGTTAGACAAAATGACGACCTCCCCGCCCTGCTCTCGGAGAGCAGAACAGTCAGACTTTTCCACTGTTTTCTTGTAGAAGGTGGGGCTGAGGAGAGATTGCTTCTTTGATATCAGGAATAGAATTCAGGGAAGAAAACCTAAGACTTGGCTTTTCCTTGGACCCACCCTGTGATGTTTCAAATTATAAAAGGGTAGTGGTGTAATGATACTTAAAGGGAAAATAATCCTGAGGCTTTAGGGAGCCAGAGAATAAATGTTTATTGGTTTGTTTATTTACTTAAATATGTGAAGAAATAGGGTACAAAGGAGAAGTAGGAAGTGTCCTTGGTACTTTTGTGACTGATGGGTCAGTTTATTAAATCCAAGGTTGGTGATAGGTTCCAATTAAGTTTGCTCTGTTCCATGTTTATAGATTTTGACAGGTAGTATTACTTTTGCTCATAAGAATGACTCTTTGGAAACATTATTTTTAATAATAATAGCTACTAATTGACAAGTACTTACTCTCTGTGCCAGCTACTTGGCTAGGGTCTTCACATAGGGCATTTTATGCACTCTGTACCTCAGACTAGTGAGCTTTACAAATGAGATTGAGTGAATTATATAATTGAAGTTTTCCAGGACAGTGATGAATTTAACTTGTCTGACTGTATTTTCTTTGAATAACAATAGTACTTAAATGGAATTACTACTTGTACTTGCTGCTCTGCCCATTTAGGGCAGTTATTCTTAACCCATTTATGGTCATGTACCCTTGGGAATATTTGATAAACACTATGGATCTGTCCTGTGTATATACATACTCATAGTATTCTGCATAAAGTTGCAAGTTGTTCACATTCCCTGAGCGTACTCATGAACCTCATGTTATAAATGCCTGATGTAGAAGATTGAAAACAGAAAAGAGAATTTTCACTACCATTCTTTTGAAATGTAGAAACCCAAGGGGGACAGATTTTAGTTTTAAATCTGGGATCTTGAACTAATTTCAAAATGTGAGATTTGTTTGGGTATGGCTTATTTTGATGACCTAGTCTGTGCTTTTATTTTCTTCTTCTTTTATTAAAACGTTTACCTGTTTGTTTCTCATTAAGTTACTGATAGATGAAGTGTTTCCAAGATTCTTGAAACAAAGACACTAAGTTCAAACAGCATTAGTGTTCAGATAAACAACAATGTCATCTCTGCAGTATCTTTATTGCCCTAAAATTCATATGGATGTCATTAGGGTAAATGCCTAGATCAGAGTAATATGTAATATATTCTTAATTGAATTATATGGGATTTATAAAAATAGTTAAATTTATAAAAGGATAATTTAAGCAACTTTGTCAAATTATTAATTATTTAGTGCTTAATTTATAGGTTGGTGGGTGGCATTTGTCCTCATAAAGAGCAATTGGGTTCATCACTTACTGAAGCTAATGAAGTCAGAACTCCAAAATTTACCATGCTGTTTTGAGCTGAGCTTACTCTCTACTAAAACAAATGTTCTAAGTTAATTTAAGCAGTAAGTTACACTTTATATTTGTTCAGGTTCTGTGTGCTAGTTCATAGATGGCTTGATTCATTCTGATAGGTTATATATAAAGTAGGACTTGTATACTGACTTTATTATCATCCAAGAGTGTAAAATATATCGAGGGACTTGGTGAGAAATGGGAGGGAAAGAAAACTAAGCATTTCGAGTTGAAAACCATAGGTTTAAGTTCAGACTACCACTTACTTCATACAGTCCGTTTATGCCTTTTGAGCTTGTTAAAGTTTTTCTAACACATTTAATCATCAAACATGGATCACTGACCTGTCTATTTGAAAAATGTTTTCAATACAGATATTTAAAATCTTTCAGTCAGCATACACACGCAAAAATCTAATTTCCTTGGAGAAAAAGCTTGATAAAGAAAACAGCCAGCCAGTTTTGTCATCACACTATGCTAGGAGTTGAGGGGTTTTTATTTTTGATTATACAACATAGACTTTGCTCCCAGATGCTTACCAGTTAGTTAAGATGACTCAAACTTAAGCAAGTATAATCAATTTAACAGTATTAGCGCAAATTAAATCTTGTGATTTTTTGGTAGAGAATATGATGGCATAATAGTGCAAAAAATTGGAGAAGGGGCCTAGGATTTCAATTATTGACAGAAAGTTTCAGTTATGTTGATTTAGCTGGAGAAGAACAGAGCACTGAGGAGGACTCTGCAGAAGCCCTGGTGCTAGTCTTGAGTTAAGATCAATAGGGACAACTTTGAGTTCCCACCTCTAGTCAGAAATTTTATGTATGTCCATTATTTCCCCTAATCCAATGAAGAAATAGGGTCCTAATTTTACAGGAGTCGGAGGTAGAGAAGAGTTAAATGCAGTAGAATTGGGATTTTAACTCAAGGGCCTGTGATTTTACAGTCCAAGTATGCTGTTTCCAGTTTACTGTGTGTGGTTAACTTCTAGGAATTCGAAATTAAGCCAGTTGATTAGGCAACTAGCATTTCTGTGGCCAACTATGTCTAAAATTCTTGACTGGAGAGGTCTTTTTAAAATGTTAAGAAAGTATACATATATCCTCTCCCTTCTATGGCTGATTCATGTTGAGGTTAGACAGAAAACAAAATTCTGTAAACCAGTTATCCTTCGATAAAAAAATTAAAAAAAAATGTTAAGGGTTTGTGAGGTACATATTGTTAATAGGCCTTTGACTTTCTTCACATCTTGTGTTAGGTTGATCTTTAGAGCTTCTCTCGACTTGAAGTTAATTATTGTATCCATTTTCAGTTTTTCTACTCTCATGACTATTTTTTTTTCCTCATGACTCCTCTTGACTACTTGGTGCCTTAAAGTCATGCAAGCCTTTTCTGTGAGAAAAGCAGATAAAGCAAAATGCCTTTCTTTTACTGGAGAGGTAGGCTTATTTGCTGCAGACCATTTTACGGTTATATGTGTTGCTGGTTGTGATCGTTGTACTTATAACTGTTACCTGGTTATTTTTGTACTTTATATTATAAATTAAACTGGTAAACTTCTGTGATAATTTGTCACACATCATCTGTACAAAAACTTTGGATAAACAGCTTCAACATTTTTGTCCGTAGTGCTTGAATTTTTTCATCAGGTTACATCCTAGATTGGAGGGAGGAAGGGACAATAATAATTGCCACTTATTGTGTTCCTGTAATGTACCAGACACTGCTAAGTATTTTAGAGGCGGTATTTATAATCTTGACCAGAGCCTAATCAGGTGGTTCAAGTGTGTGCCTGTGTGCTCAGTGGTGTCTGACTCTTTGCAACCCCATATACTGTAGCCCTCAGTCCATGGAATTTTCCAGGCAAGAATATTGGAGTAGGTTGCTATTTCCTTGCTCCAGGGGATCCTCCCAACCCAGGGATCGAACCCTCATCTTTAGCGTCTCCTGCATTGGCAGGTGGATTCTTTATCACTGAGCCACCTGGGAAGCCCTCTAATTGGGTGGTAGTGTGCTAATTGAATCTTTTTACAGATGAAGAAATAGAGCCTCATAGTGATAGGTGAGTACCTTGCCTTAAGATTTTGTAGCTAGTATATGATGGAGCCTGAATTCAAATACAGGTCTTTCCAGCTCTAAAACCCATGCAAGCTTTGAAAGGTAAGGAGGTAGTGCACACTTGGTGTGTTTTTCAGCAAATGTTTGCCGTTAAATGCGTTTTAAGACCATTTACTCTTCTGTCCTCTTGTATGGCTTATCACTTCCAATCAACCAAGTTTTCTCTCATTTTCAGAATTCCATCTTTGGGTTTTTGGAACACTTTTAAACAGAGCCTAAAATGGAACCTCGAAAATTAATCTATTGTCTCTAAATATATTTTATTTAGTTGTGGTTTTAGTGGTCAATTGTGGGGAGAGTTTTTTTTTTTTTAATTGCTTGGCTATTTTTTTAAATATGAAGGAAAGACTGTTGCCCTCTCAGATTCTTAATTGTTTATTTTGACTAACAGGTTGCTTTTGGCCATTACTGAAGGTTTATTTAGTTTTTATTAATTTAACCAGAAAAGTAATATGTGCTCTATAAAATTCAAACAATACAATTGAAGCATATGAAAAATTTCTTATCTCTCTTACCTCTTTTCTCTAGCCTAATGATCAATTTTGAATTGTGTTCTGTGGAGCATACTTAAAGTGAGTAAAGAAGAAGAGTTGATGTCATGCACAATTGTTGCAGCGCCAAGGTTTTATTAATTGTTTTAAACTCCAAAGGCTAATAGGCTAGTGTGTAGTTTAAAGATGAATTAAAATTTGTTGGGCCCACTGTATCATAATCTCATAATCATGACTTTTGTTTTAAATTTGTTATATGAGCTTAGTTTTAGGCTGTTTTCAAGTATGATTTTATAAAAAGATAAAACTACATGTTTCATGTCATGCAAGTGAACTTGTTCTAGGTGAAAGAGAAGAAATTACAGGTTCCATTTAACTTTTTAAAATAGCTGGTCTGTTCTAAGGTATACTTATAACTGACATTGTGAAATTTGTGTTTTGGGGGTACCATTTGGATAAAAACAATTATATAATTCTCCACTGTTCACTTTTGTCTTGTCTTCCTTGGTGTGTTTCCAAAGTGTATGTTGGAAGTTGTGTTAATGTCAGTCAACTTTCTTTTGTAATGTTTTCATTGACAGGTGAACTGTATGTGATAATCCAAATTTTATTTCATAAAAGAAGATAAAAAATGTTTATTTTTATTTAATCCAAAAAGTTGATTCATATCTTTGTTGCTTATATTGGGAGTGTGCCAGTGCTACCGCTTCCAGCCTTGACCTACTCTGCCTACCTAGGTGTCATTTGTGTTACGGCAGGTATGCTGAAAGAACTCATTAGGTTGTTTAGTCACTGAATAAGCCATTGATTAAAATTTTTTCCTCTTCTCAAATAGCATTTTTTTTTTCTGCTTAGAAAAGTAGTAACTGTGATTGTAGACATTTTAAAAATAGAAAGAAAAGACAAGTATAATCATACAGTTTAGAAGTGTCTACTTCTTTCCCCAAATCTTTGATGTGTGTACAAATTGTTTTTTAACAATAATGGGTTATACTGGACAAAGATGTTCTATAATCTTTTTACATAGTAGTATATCATGTAATAGTCTCTTGATATAATGGAATTCTGAGTAGTATTTTAGATTGAGCAACAAGCAGATTCATCTCCTACTTCCTATTTTATGTATGCAGTTTGGTAACTTCATAAAAAGGAAAACATTTTATCTAAATAGAATTTTTAATAGAAATGGGTTTTAAGTAACTTTTTCAAAATACTGTTTTCATGCTCTCACAATAGTGATTTTTTTTTAAGGTATGGAACGTATTAATGCTTACATGCAAAAATGGCATGGGTATTAAGATTATGTTCAGATCATAAATAATGGAAATAAAGGGTCTGCAGTATTGAAAAAGTAGACCATGAGTTGACCTAAGGAGAAACTGATGACAAAAATAATTTTTCACTTGCTGTTGCCTTTGGCATCCCACCATCCAGTTGTTAAAAGGCTGAATCTGCCCCCCTTCCATGCAGTCTTAATCTTTGTCAGTCTTAACGGTCTTACTTTCTCACTGAATTATGTCCACTTTTCAGTAATTTTCTGAAAAAATACTTGTGCCTCAAAACCAAAGTTTTTATTTTACAGATTCCACCATGATTTATGATTGTTGATTTAACTCAAGAAAACACAAAATGTATCTCTCACATTTAAAAAACATCAGGAGCTAGCTTTTTTCAATTAGATTATACTTATTTCATTAATGTCCTCATAGTTTGTTTTTCTAAAATCTTTTTATTTTGAAGTAAATTTAGATTCACGGAAGAATTGTAAAAGTAGTACAGAAAATTCCTGTATGCCTTTGTCCAACTTCCCCTAATGTTAGCATCTTATATACCATGGTACATTTATCAGAATTAAGACGTTAACATGGGTAAACTGAACTAAACTATAGAGTTTTATTTCAGTTTCTCCAGTTTTTGCACTAATGTCGTTTTCTGTTCCAGAATGTAAACCAAGAGACCATGTTGTATTTAATTATTATATCATATTAGCCTCCTTCCGGAGAAGGCAGTGGCACCCCACTCTAGTACTCTTGCCTGGAAAATCCCATGGACGGAGGAGCCTGGTAGGCTCCAGTCCCTGGGGTTGCTAAGAGTCGGGAACAACTAAGTGACTTCACTTTGACTTTTCACTTTCATGCGTCGGAGAAGGAAATGGCAACCCGCTCCAGTGTTCTTGCCTGGAGAATCCCAGGGACGGTGGAGCCTGATGGGCTGCCGTCTATGGGGTCGCACAGGGTTGGACACGACTGAAGCGACTTAGCAGCAGCAGCTTCCTTCAATCTGAGTTTATTAGTGTAGTTTTTCATTATCTTGGCAGTTTTGAAGAGCTTAGGTATTTTGTAAATTTTCCTCAATTTGCATTTGTCTGATGTTTTCTTTTGATTAGATGAGGTTATAGATTTGGGAAGAGATACCATAGAGGTGAGACTTCCCTGTAGCTCAAACGGTAAAGAATCTGCCTGCCATGCAGAAGGCCAGGGTTCGATTCCTGGGTTGGGAAGTTACTCTGGAGAAGGGAATGGCAATCCTCTCCAGTAGTCTTGCCTGGAGAATTCCATGGACAGAGAAGCCTGGTGGGCTACAGTCTGTGGAGTCGCAAAAAGTCGGACATGACTGAGTGACTAACACACACACACACACACACACCCCATAGAGGTGAAGCACTCTACTCATTACATCATATCAGAAGGTCCGTGATACCAGTGTGACATTGCTGGTGATGTTCACCTTGATCGCTTTGTAAAGGTGGCATCTGTCAGGTTTCTCCATTGTAAAATAACTATTTTTCCCTTGTCATACAGTGTTAGAAACCAGTCATTAAGAACCAACCCACCCTCAGGGGAAGGGAGCTAAAGAGGCTCCATCTCCTGGAGGGAGGAGTGTGCAGAGGATTTGTGGGCCTGTGTTAAAACCACTGTGGTAATAAACATTTGAGGTGGGGGGCGTATTTTGAGGTCATGCAGATACCTTAACTCTCCTTGAAGTTTCACCCACTAATTTTAGCATTCATCAGTGGCTCTTGTCTGTAGCGTGACTCTGCTAGTGATTTTCTACTTCTCTTGTTCCTTCTACATGTATTATTTGGAATCCTCGCATAAGGAAGAGTTGTCCTTTCTCTATTTAGTTAATCATTGTACCCTTATGGACTCAGGGATATTTATTTTATTCTTTCGGTTATAATCCAGTACATGATTGTTTACTTTGTGGCTCAAATTGTTGCCTTGGCCTTTGAGGTTTGCTGTCCTTTTAACATGCCATGTCCTGTAGATTTTCTCCTCTGGCATTTTGCCCAAAATGTTACTCAAGAATGACTATTCCTTAGCTGTTACTCACAATGAGAGAGACCTGATTAAAAACACAAAATTAAAATGTTCTCTGAACTCTTGACACAGTGCTTTGTTAAAGGCACAATATTATATTTTGGATGAGTAAGTCAGTTTACCATCACACAGACAGATATGTTAAACATCAGAGTGAGGAAAAACAGACTCCAGACTACTATGGGGAGAAGGTATGAAGTATCATTGTCATTGTAAATTAGACATGAAAAAGACTAGAGGAAGTTTTGATTGAAAACAGTGGATAGAATTCACTGAAACAATCTAGTTTAGGGGAGCGGCGATTGTAGTTGTACTGTAGTCTGTAAAGATTTCTTTACTTGTACAAAAATTTCTCAACTGATAGAATTCAGTTTTTCACATAAGTCAAAATGGTATTGCAGACTGAAAACTTAATCCAAATTCTTGAGAATAAAAGATACATTTTGCTAAATTATTCTTGGCTCTGTACCAGAATTGATCTTGAGCTTTCTAACTTTAGATTTGCATATTTCCTATCAACATTATCACGTGTTCTGTTTTGTAAATTACAGTTACATAAATATCTTTAAGTGATCTCAAATCTGAAGTTACCCTGTATTAATACTTCCTGTATATTAATAGTTTGGAAATAAGCTACTACAGGAGTAGGTAATTTAAAACGTTCCAATGCAGGTAACTTGCTGTTGATCATAGTCTCTTGGTGTGTAAATTCAATAAGGCAAGAAATTTGTTGGTTGATTTTGTTTGCCGTTCTTTTCCATGTGTCTTGTCATGTTAGTGAAACTGATGGTTTGGGAGAGAACAAAACAGGCTTCTTTAGCAAGACTCATTGCGGAGCACAGTGCTCAACTCTTTGTATTATTTATAATGGCTCTGGGCTTTAAATTACCAGAAACACATAAATGATGTTTCAAAATAATGCTGTTTGTGAAATTTAAAAAGAATGTGATAATTGAAAAAGCTAGTTTTAAAAAATTGACTACTAATTTCTTTGAAACCATAATGTAACTTGTAACATAGTTAGGAAGCATTCATGTTTTTCTCCAGCCTTATGGTTATTCTGGAAGAGAGAAATTGATCTTTATGGCAATTAGTGACATCACAGGCAACATGTGTAGCCCATTGCTGTCCTTTACCAGTACCACTGATTCAGGGCATGTTTATTGAGTGTTTACTGGATACCTGGCACTGTGCTCAGGAAAGTTGGTAAATTCAGTGCATTTGTTGTGCCATAATTTCTGTTAAAAACAAAGTAACTGTAGTTGTATTGGTGCTGTGATTTTTCTTGCTAACTGAAATGTAAACTTGTAAGATACTCGTTGCTAATGTTCAGTGTTCATCACTCTTAAGAATTCATTTGGTCTAATTAAAGAGAAAGGTATCAATAGTACTGAAGCCAGTCAGCAAATGTACTGACTAATAGAAGTTGTTTGGTATTAGGTATCAATCATTTATTAAGGGTAAATTTTTATAATACCTATCCCTACTATCCCCTTATATTTAGGCTCTCAAATGGGAAAGGGTGTTAGCTATTAAGTTCATCCTGTGCTTCAATCAGCCCTTCTTAATCACTTGTTTTAAAAGCTTATTACCTTATGTGACCTTTATTTTGCCATTTACCAGGGCAGGATTTAAGAAATTTTTTTTTCTTTTTGGTATAATTAGGGATAATAAGTGTACTACAGTAACTTGGTAAAGCAGAAAGCTATGTGTTTTTTGTTTGTTTTGAATATTTTTTTAATTTAGTTGGCTGCATTGGGTCTTAGTTGGTGGCCTGTAGGACCATTCCTTGTGGCCCACAGTCTCTAGTTATGGTGTGTGCACTTTGGTAGTTGTGGCACTCTGGCTTCATTGCTTTGAAGTTTGTGGGATCTTAGTTCCCCAACCATGTCCCCCCATTGCAAGGTGGATTCTTAAATACTGGACCACCAGAGAAGTCCCAGAAGGCTATGTTTTAATACTTACCACTGTATAAACCTCGGTGAAAGTGTTAGTCTCTCAGTCATGTCCCACTGTTTTGATCCCATGGACTGTAGCCCACCAGGTTCCTCTGGCAATGGAATTCTCCAGGCAAGAAGACTTGAGTGGGTTGCCATTCCCTTGTCCAGGGGATCTAACTAACCAGGGATTGAACTGAGGTCTCCTGCATTGCAGGCAGATTCTTTACTAGGAAAGCCCCCCTGGTGTTACAAATCTTGGTAAACAGTTGATTAATAATCCCAGAGATAATCGTGCCTAAACATCTTGCTTACATGTAAATACACTGGTAATCTACATTTCATTTGCAAGTGATAGTTGGATTTCATTTTAAGTGGATGGCATTTTATAAAAACTAAGTCACAGGGAAGAAATTTAAGAATCCTGTATGTCTTCTGAAAAAAATCTATAAATTCTGGATTTTTTGTCATTTTGAAATTGCTTTAAAAGAACTTATAGAACTGGTCAGAGTTGGAAAGAATAGAATCTATTAGTGGTTCCTTTGACCATGGGCTGACTATTGTCTTGAGATTTATGAAAGGCTCCCTTGAGAAAAATTTTGAGATAGTCTAAGTGATTGTAAATGTGCATAAACATAGCCTAGCTTTCAGTGGTTTTTTTTTTTTTCAGTGTTTTCTGAAGTATGATTTAATACAAGCTTAGAATGTTGGTAAAGTTGTACGTTTACACAAATAGTCCCCTTGATTTTATTGTATCTCTAGTTTAAAATAAAAGGGGAGAATTCCAGGTGGATACTAGGGAAGGATCATAAAAGCCCTTTGTTGGAGGATTGCTATGAAATAATGATTTGAGATTTGAAGTTGAAGGAGAGATTTGTTTCACTGGCAAAAACAAATGAAACTTTAACTCCCTGTATTCTAGTATTGCAGAACAGTGGGATTTTCTAGCGAAAGTCTGTTGGACTCTCCAAGAATGCATATCACTTACGTTTCCTTTTATTCATTGCTTGGACCTGGAAGTTCAGTGATGTTAGAGATACGGGTGGCATTGTCTATCTTATTTATACATAATTCTGTCATGTTCAGTGATTCATCAAAAGGGCCCCAAACTGCTGTTACTTGGAGTTTGGGCTTCTGTTAGGGCGTCCATGGGCTTTTCAGAAGCTGTAGTCTTCCTCAGTGAGCTATTATTCTTGGCTATATTTTTGTTGTTATAGAACTTATAATACAATATGCTTTTTATTAATGTGATTTTCTTTTTCTCTTCGCAGTGATTATTTATTCAAGTTACTTCTGATTGGCGACTCTGGGGTTGGAAAGTCTTGCCTTCTTCTTAGGTTTGCAGTAAGTTGAAATCAAAAATGATTTTAAAGGAATTAATGCTGTGTATATTTTCTGGGTAGACAAAAGATAAAACAGTTTTATTCTTCCGGAATTTTATATGTGAAGCCTCCAAATACACATTCCCAGTGATATCTAGACTCTTTAAATAGAGGAGATACTGTTGTTCCTAAAAGAAATTCAAGAAAACTGTGGTTATAAAGTCAAAGTGTCTGATACTCTCCTTGGAGGTCAAACAATGTTTCATTCCAACATAAATAATGAGTAAGGGAAAAAATGGTAGGTTTGTGTTGAAAATGACTTGGTGGAAGACAAATCTTCAAGTAAAACTTGAGTAGAATAAAAAGAAAAAGCAGGGCCTGGTACAGACTATTTGTTTTTTTGACAGTGGCATCGTTGTCATTTAAATTTACAAACTGATAAATAACTTAATAATAACTTCCAACTTAATGTATAAAATGCATGGTCTTGTTCATAGTGTTTATGAACTGCCTTCAAATTTAACATGTTTTCCTTCTCGCTATCTTGATCATTGCTTCTTAAGATGTGAACCAGTGGGGATTATCAAGACCCTCCTGGAGTCCATGAGATCAAAAACTGCTTGCTAATAACACTAAATCGTTAGTATTTACTGAATAAATAATTACCTAGTAATTGTACTAAGACAAAAGATGTTTGCTTTTTTTCACTCTGTTGATCTTTGCCCTGATGGTGCAAAAGCAATGGTAGGTAAAACCGCAAGTGCCTTATTAGTCCTGTGCTGAAGTAACGCTAAGCCCCAGATTATGCTCATAGTCATGGTGTTTACCTCTGTTTGCTCACAGGAGAGGGAAGAAACACCATTATCACTTAAGTGTGTCTTTGATGAAACAGTAAAAATGATTAATTTTTTTCATACTTTTAAAAATTGAGGTGTAGTTGATGTTCTGTTATATAGCTGTTACATGTACAATGTAGTGATTCACAATTTTTAGAGGTTATATTCCACTTATTATTATAGGATGTTGGCTGTATTCCCTGTGTTGTACATGTCCTTGTAACTTTCTGTATTATACATAGTAGTTTGTACCTCTTAATCCCCTACCCCTATCTTGCTCCTCCTCCTTCCCCTCTCCCTGCCAAAAACCACTAGTTTGTTCTCAAATCTGTGAGTTTCTTTTTTTGTTAAAGTCATTAGCTTGTGTTTTGTTTTTTTTAGAATCCACATATAAGTGATACCATACAGTATTTGTCTTTCTTGCTCTGACTTAGTTATCATAATACTCTCAAGTCCATCCATGTTGTTGCAAATGTCAGATTTTCATTTTTTATGCTGGACTAGTATTCCATGATATGTATATATGTATATATACATCTCCTTTATCCATTCATCTGTTGATGGTCACTTACGTTACTTCTAAAAATGATTAATTTTTAAAGATTTTGATCCTTGTTGAGTGTTTCCTTTTTAAATACTCTGTGTGAAAAAATGAGTACACATAAAACAGTTTTACTGAAGACTGGAATGTGTTGGTTGTCTTAAGGGAGAGAAAAGCATTTGTATAGTTGTTTCCATTATGAGCTAAACTAGCTGATTTTTTCATTGAACTTTTTTTTAACTTGAAAGAACAGCTAACAGGCTATATTTATCTAGAACTGAGTATTGGGTATACATTTTATCAGATGAACAGACATTGTCACTTCAAGGGAAATATCTGATAGCATTTGTTGCCTATAATAACTTCAAGCTTTTCAAGGGAAAATTAGAATTTTAAAAAATTTAAAATCCACCACTGCAAGCTTGACAGCATCTCAAATACTTAGTATTACTTTTCTGATGAGGTATTAATGAGTCTCATATATATTCATTATATATAATAATTTGAAAATGAGACCATGTTAAGTACCAGAATAAAACCTAGGTGGCTCTTTAATCATATGTGAAAGTATTTTCTAACAGGAAAAAAATCAGGAAAGAAAGGACTGTTAAATGTGATTGCATTAAAATTAATGTTGACACATAATATTAGAAAACAAAAGGTCCTAGCAAAACGTATTTGGAGGAAGAGGTGATAGTCTCAATATATAAAGCACATTTATACACTAATAAGGAAAGGATATTTGTCCTAATGGAAATAAGAATGAATGCATGAGTGGGCAGTTTACAAAAGGAGAAATACAAATTGCCAGTAAATATGAAAAAGTGTTCAGTTTTATTTGTAATTAAAGGACTTAAAAAATTTTTTTTTGTTTAGTTGCTTAGCCGTGTCCAACTCTTTGTGACACCATGGACTGTAGCCCACCAGGCTCCTCTGTCCTTGGAATTCTCCAGTCCAGAATACTGGAGTGGGTTGCCATTCCCTTCTCCAGGGAATCTGACCAGGGATCGAGCCCAGGTCTCCTGCATTACAGGCTGATTCTTTACTGTCAAAATTAGATAATACTCAGTATTTATTAAAGTGACAAGTATTAAAATTAATTACTAGTATTAAATCAGTAATCTGGGTAGGTGGGAAGAAGCTAGCATTTCTTGAGGAAAATGGCTGTAGCCTGAGGTATTTGTGCTTCAAAGAAAATCCTTTCCGGATTCCTACTGACCTAAGTCACCGGTTTTCAGTATTACCTACACAGAATCAGCCAGGAAGCATTTTAAAAATACTGATTCTCAGATCCCTAAAATAGATTCAAGCTGTAAAAAGTATGATTAAGAAATGTATAATAAGCTTTGAGAGCACAGAGGGAAGAATCTCTTTAGCTACTGGCCAAGGAATGGGGGAATGTTTGGACAATAACTGTTTCCTGAGCTCACATTTGAAAAATGGATAAAAGTTGCCAACTTGCCCACGGGCTGGGGAGTTAGGGGGGTAAAGCTTGGGAGTGGGGAGAAAGAGATACTGAGAATTTGGACAGTTGAAATGTCAAGTGCGGTGGCTCAGAGGCATGCAGGTAAGGGTCATTTAGGGGTATATTGGAGAAAGTGATGGCACCCCACTCCAATACTCTTGCCTGGAAAACCCCATGGACGGAGGAGCCTGGTAGGCTGCAGTCCACGGGGTCTCAAAGAGTCGGACACGACTAAGCGACTTCCCTTTCACTTTTCCCTTTCATGCATTGGAGAAGGAAATGGCAACCCGCTCCAGTGTTCTTGCCTGGAGAATCCCAGGGACGGGGGAGCCTGGTGGGCTGCTGTCGATGGGGTCGCACAGAGTCGGACACGACTGAAGCGACTTAGCAGCAGCAGCAGGGATGTATAAGAATTCTATTAATAACAGCATTTATAAGTTTTTCTAACAAAGCACCTGGCATGTTCTAGTGCTGAATGCTGTTCTCTATCCGTTTTCTATAGTATGTGATACTTACTTGACAATTTAAATTTAAAAAATGAATGTCAAATAATGATGAGTATTTTGTCAAATTGCATTCAGTGCTTCAAAAATATCCTTTTACCCAGTGATTCTGTTTATGCCGAAATGTGAATATATGTGGAGGATAAGTCAACATAGCTATCTCTAGCTACTTGGAACTCTGATTACATTTTACAGTTGTCTTTAGCCGTCTTTATCTCAGTGTCATGTACACATCTGATTCAGCATTATCAAGACTTGGCCCACACTCATTTCATTTCCTTCTTTTTGTTGGAGTGCTACAAATAACAATCCCAAATGTGTCATTTCCCCTTGCATACTGTATTTAATATAGGGTTTCCCTGATCTCAGATGGTAAAGAATCTGCCTGCAGTGCAGGGGATCTGGGTTCGATCCCTAGGTTGGGATGATCCCCTGAAGAAGGAAATGTCAACCCATTCCAGTATTCTTGCCTGGAGAATCCCATGGACAGAGGAGTCTGGCAGGCTACAGTCCTTAGCATTGCAGAGTCAGACACAACTGAGTAACTAACACTCATACACTATCATAAAAAACATTTGTTGACTTACAAAATAAATTTTCCTGGTTATCTTAAGTGTGGTGTTAGTTTGAATCACAATTCAAAACATGGTTCACACAGACTTATCGACATAGGGAACAGACTTGTGGTTGCCAGTAGAGGGGAGGGGAGGATGGAGAGGGATGGGAGTGGGAGTTTGGGGTTAGCAAATGCAAACTTTTATATATAGAATGGAAAAACAAGGTCCTACTGTATAGCACAGGGAACTATATTGAGTTTCCTGTGATAAACCGTAATGGAAAAGAATATGAAAAAAAGGTCTATGTATGTACAACTGAATTACTTTTCTCTGTAGCAGAAATCAACAACATTGTAAAGCAACCATATTTCAATTTTTTAAAAAAACCCATGGTTCATACTTTCATTTCGTTCCTTTGCTGCTTAGTCTTTTAGAGTTTTTCCAACTTCCCACTTCCCACCTCCTCCTTTTTTATTTATGTATTTTTCATGTCACTTTCTTTTTGCAGAAACTGGGGCAGTTGTCCTATAAATTGTCCAACATTTTAGGTGTGTCAGTTAGCTTCTCTGTGGTGTCTTTAAACTTGTCGCTCCTGTTTCTGTAATTGGAAGTAAACCCCAGAGCAGTGCTTTATCTATCATTATGGTAGTTACTGGTCCCTTGTGATTATTTAAATTTAAGTAAAATTGAATGGAATTAAAAATTCAGTTCCTTGTTCTCACTAGCCACATGGAGCTACTGGCTACTGTATTGACAGTCACAGCCTATAGAACCTTTCTGTCATCAAAGAAAGTTCTTTTTAACAGTGCTACTCTTAATAGATATAGGCTTGATTGAGCCTAAATCCATCTTTGTTAGCAGAATACTTCCTGGGTGGTGCTTTAAGCCTGATGATTGTGCAGTGGGGTTACGTGGTGAAAGTGTGATCTTTCCATTTACATATATTTTCACTTAAATAAAAAAACTGAAATTTGTTTTCATTATGAGTAAAATAATTGTAATAGGTACTTGAGGGAAAAAACAGGTGTAATTTTAAAAGTTTAGCCTTTGGGTTAATATTGTTCACACAAAAACTTATACACAAATGTCCATAGCAGCACTATTGATAATGGCTAAAATGTAGAAACCACCCAAATGTCCATGAACTGATAAACAAAATGTAGGCTATCCATACAGTGTACTATTTTTCAGCCATAAAAAGGAATGAAGTACTGATTCATGCTGTAACATGGCTGGGGCTTCCCTGGTGGCTCAGTGGTAAAGAATCTGCCTGTCAGTGCAGGAGAGACAGGTTCGATCCCTGGTCCAGGAATATCCCACATGCTGTGGACCAACTAAACCCGTGCGCCACAAGTACTGAGCCTGTGCTCTGCAACAAGAGAAGCCTCTGCAAAGAGAATACCCCTATGCACTTCAATTAGAGAATAGCCTCCACTCACCACAACTAGAGAAAAACCAGACCCAGCACAGCCAAAAATAAATAAATAGTGTGTCTATGTGTGTGTGTATATATATAAAAAGAAAGGCTGAACCTTGAAAAGTTTATGCTGAGTGAAAGAAGCCAAACACAAAAGGTCATACTGTGTGATTCCATTCATGTGAGGTGACCAAAACAGACAAATCTGTGGAAACATAAAGTAGATTAGTAGTTTCCAGAGTCTAGGGGGAGAGGAAGAAATCTGACTGCTGCTGGGTATAGGGTTTTCTTTTGGAGTGAAGAAAATGTTTTGGAATTAAAATAGTTGTGATGGTTGCACAGCCTTCTGAATATACTAAAAACCACTGAGTTGTATATTTTGAAGGGGTGAATTTTATGTATATGAATTATCTCAATTTTAAAAGTCATAACTAAGAAATAAAATTGACTTCTGAAAGAATTTCAGGAGAGGGACATGATCATAGGTTTGTGTTGAGTAAACTGAATAACCAGTGGGTGTGGAGGAACAAGAATTCTGCTGATTAGCAGATTAGAAAAATCATTCGTAATCATTCAAAATACAAAACCTTCTCTGTATGATACATATAAAGAATTCGCCAAGATATGATTGGAAAACTAAAGAATAGCTATTGGAAAAAAAAATCTTAAACCATTTTTAAATAGCACTTTGTCTTCAGAATGTGAACTGAGTGCAGGAACAGGATGGAATGGCTGTTCTCAGATTGTTATGTCTTACAAATTTTATCAGCTTTCTAGATAAAAGTTAACATATTTCTTATTTACTCTATTGAACATTTATTTTAATTGTTAACTTTTTTCCCTTTAGGATGATACATATACAGAAAGCTACATCAGCACAATTGGTGTGGATTTCAAAATAAGAACTATAGAGTTAGATGGGAAAACAATCAAACTTCAAATAGTAAGTAATTTTTGGACTAGAAATTTTTTGGAAATTATTTTGGTAAATTTAGAATGTATTTGTTATTCATAATATGTTAAAATGAAAATATCTTAGGAATCATTCATCTGTGACAGAATGGTAGAGTAAGAATAGTTTAGATTGAAAGTGATTTAAGATTACCTCCTTCATTGAGTTTTTTGTTCAGAGAGTTGAGAAATACATGTTTTAAGTCAAACCTGGTCCTAGTTCTTTTTCTTGCGCTTTTATCAGTGAGGTCTAAGGGGTCTAAGTTGATGTTTGTTTACTTCGTCTTACAGAAGAAGTATATTGAGCAGTTTTCATGTCTTTTATTATGCTGAATACTCTGGATCCAGGAAAAACCTAGGAGAGGTTCTTCATATTTGTTTTAGTTGAGTATTTATTAGATAGTATGTTCCAACTCTCTAGAAATGTAGAATTTTATTGGAAGGGAATTTAGCTTTTCTTACGTATTTTACAGCTCAGAAAATGGATGCTGAGAGATTTAATGACTTGCCTACCGTTACTAGCAGAACCACGTGACCCATAGCTCTCTGTTTTCAGTATATTGTGTTCCTGTGCCATTCTCACTCCCTTACCCATCCTTAAAACCCCAACCCTGAATTAAAAATAGGGGGTTGTAGTAGAAACTTAATATAGGTCTGGGTACCAGGATGGACATACCTTTGGTCTTTAAAAAAAAATCTCGGGTATCTTTTAGAATTGGCTCTTAGTATGAAGTAACATAGAAAACAAGTGACTGCTCTTTCTTATGGAATTGATAACGCCCTGAACTGGAAGGAGTTCTGAATTTGGAGTCAGAAACTTGGATTTGTTGTGTTCATTCTGCTGTTTATTAGTTGGAGAGTCACGGGTTTAACTTCAGCCTTTTGCCTGAGACTCTGTTTCTTACCTCTAAAATGAGTGTGATGATATTTGACTTACTAATAGGTAGTTGTGAGAACCAAATCTATAGTTCTGTGTATGTATATATGTTAATCTGTGTAAAAACCCTTTGCGGTTGCCTAATCAAAATTAATTTCTGTTGGTAGCCTGCCATTTAGATTGGTCTTATCACAACCTATCATTCCTTTCTGGAAGCATGTTTTCAGAACCGTTTACAATCTGGGTTACTCCTGTATAAGTGCCATTTACTAAAATATGATTCCTAAATTCAAATACAAGATAGTATCTAGCCAGTGTGGACTACATAGGGTAAATTCTCTATTGATTTGGTCTCTGAATTTCTTTTTTTCCCTCTCAGACTTGAGGGACTCTTGCCATTTTCTCATCATTGGCCCATACAAGGACATAGAAAGAAAGCCTGAGTTTACTACATTTGCTATCTCAATAACTATTTTACCTACTAGTTTGGGTCTTAAGGTTTTGGTTTGTTTTTTAATTCTTATATTTTGTGACTAGGGCATTAAAAATCTAAATGTAAGATTTTACTTTTAACCCTGCTACATTTCACCTTGCCTGGCTTGAATTACCCTTTCAATGTTTTCCAGGTCTTTAAAAAAAATGATTGGGTTTATCTATATTTTAATTATTTTTTCTGCTTTTCCTGTTCAAGTGTGCCATCAGGGTCTTTATCACAGTTGGTGATTACAAAACATTCAGCACTGCAGGGCATGTATGGAGTCCAGTCCCATGAAAGGCCTCTTTCTGTGACTGTTGATTCATTCACAAAGCTTTATGGAAATGCTCACATTACACAAGATACATTCAAGGTTGCAGGGAGGGATGAAAAATAGCCCCATAGGAGATCCCATTTCAGTGGGAGAGACACAGCAGGGAAAATCAGTTTACCTCGTGATTATGAGGGGTAATGAGGATTATGTACATAAAGGGTGATCAGTTACAGAGGGAAGGTACTGTTAGGATGTAGTCAGGAGAGTTTTCAGAGTGGCAAGAAGATAGCAGAAATTTTACTCTTTGGATGCCATTGTATTCAGAAATAGTTTCTTCCTGTTCTTGTCCTATCCTTGTGAAAGGGGTTAGTGGTGGTGAAGAGAAGGGAACTAACATTTTATTGAGTAGCTACTATAATGAGGTATTATGCTAGGCATTTTATAAATATTCTTTCATTTAAACTTAGCAGTTTTATAAAGTAGTGATATCTGGAATTTATGGATGAAGAAACTGTCATAATCAGGAACCTAAATTTAATGTTTTGAAGTCAAATTGACTTTACTCCAGAGATCCTGCTTCTCCAAGGGTATCCTGAAAGACTGGAGGCTCCTTACTGATGATGGTTTTCTGACTCTAATAGGCTAGTACTTTGGATGAAAAAGGTAGCTTTTGCTTGTTTTAGATGAACAATTGTTAACATATTACTTTATTACTTCCCTTGGAGTATGTTAAAGTGGTTATTGACATGATATTTTACTGCAAAAATACTAATTATGCATCTGTTTTACTGTGTAACCACCGTTACCACTTCTAACAAAACTGACACTAATGCCTTTAAAAAAGTTTTTTTAAACTTTTTTTTTGGGGTATAGCCAATTAACAATGTTGTGGTAGTTTCAAGTGGACAGCAAAAGGAGTCAGCCATACATACATATGTATCCATTCTCGCCCAGACTCCCCTACCGTCCAGGCTGCTGCATAACACTGAGCAGAGTTCCATGTGCTGTACAGTAGGTCCTTATTGGTTATCCATTTTAAATATAGCAGTGATACCAACGCCTTAATGTTATCTAATATTCAGTCTGTATTTAAATTTCCCCAAAATTGCAGCTTATTTTTAACAGCTTTGTTGGCTGGGTCTTAGAAAAGGAAGTGATTTCACTCAGTGCTCCTGAATTTTTTTATTTTTGCCATTTAGGACACTAGTTGGGAGCAATGTCAAGTTCACATATATATTCCAGAACTTTACAGCTTCTTCCCATGAAAGGCTGTTTCATCATAATCTCCACTTGTATTAGGCTACAAGTCTATTTTTTGTTTTTTTAATTGTTAACCATTAAGTAACCGTTCAGTTATTTCCCCATAAGTCAAATATTAGTTTTAGTGGGGTGTGTGCTAAGTTGCTTCCATCTTGTCTGACTCTGTGTGACCCTATGGACTAGAACCTGCCAGGCTTCTTTGTCCATGGGATTCTCAGGCAAGAATACTGGAGTGGGTTGACATTTCCTCCTCCAGGGGACAGGACTGGGGGATCTAACCTGCGTCTCTTATATCCCTTTGCCACTGCTGGGAAGCCCGTTAGTGGGGTAGGTAGCTTTTCTAAAAAAACAATATTTTTTAAAAAAGGAAAGGTCATTATTTACGAGCAATTGAAACAAAATTCTCATTGCCCTTGTTAAAATCATGGTTTTTAAAAGGAGTTTACCTGATATTTTTTAATAGTTTTAACTGCAAACTTTAATGTGGCAGTGTATTTGTTTCCAGTGTTGGAGCCTAAATGGTTGAAGTGTGGTAAATTGCTCTTAAAATGAATTTTATAAAAGCATTTGAAATCATCTTCCTTACATTGTTTTCCCTAGGATTAAAATAATTGTTCCTTAGATAGCTAACGTGACTGGTAGTTATCTGAATTATTAGGTCCTTTCAGTGTTTTCCATGATGATAAAATGTGCTAGCAAGAGATTTTGTCTTATGTTTGATGAGAGTTGTAATGTGTTAACAGGGGCACTAGACCAGTAGATTTGCTAATATCAAGTCAGCCTATCTTTGCATTCATAGTGTAAGCTTGGCACAGTGCTAAAGGCTATTGAGTATATGAAAAGTATGACATAGTTGCTAATTGGCTTATAATTACAATATTGGTAGCATTAACTGCAAGCTAAATTAGACACTGCCTTCTTTTTTGAACCTTCAGATATTTGGCAGTTTCTTTGTGATTTAGTAGTGTGAGCACAGAGAGCTAATGTTCCCATAGCAAATCCTGGTTATCCACAACTCTGTAAACTAAACTGTTCTCCCTCCTTGCTGCCTTTTCCCCAACTCTTGTTTTAATGGAATTGTTTGGATTTCTTGATTGTTTTATGATAGTGGGACACAGCGGGCCAAGAAAGATTTCGAACAATCACCTCCAGTTATTACAGAGGAGCCCATGGCATCATAGTTGTGTATGATGTGACAGATCAGGTAAGTTCCAGGAGAAAATTGTGTTACACTAACAATGTAAGTTATTATTTGATTAAATATCACACTATTTTTACTTTGCATACAAGTGATGAGTATTATTTATATAGCAGACTTTGTCCACCCCAGATGAAGTGAATGATACAAAAACATTTATCTTAAACCAGTTATCTTTTAAGAACAGGTACAGTGTTATTTTTTCTCCCCTACTAATAAAACTGGTCAACCAAAAATTTCCTATTTTAGTAAACAGAAAATTTAGTAATTGGATTTACATTTGCTTTCAAGGGACCCAAATTATATTTATTATCAGTTAAATCATTTTGTCAAGGGTTTGTAGGGAACTGGGATTGTTTGACTCATATTGTGTCCTTGGTGATAGGTGTTAACAGAAATTTGCCTGGTAGTTAGACCTGTTGGACTTGGCAAAAGTAAGATTAGGGGTCTCTGCCTGTGGAGTGTGTGGTTCAGAAATAGGGATGAGCTTTGAGGAACATTTTAAAAGGACAGTGAAAATCTAAAGATAAGCTTGTTGAAAGAAGGTAGGGGGATGTGAAGAATAGTGTAAGAATGTGGTTCAGAGGCAGTAATTGTTCTTTTGATCAGAAAGTTAGAAAATTTCAGGGTCCTTTTGCCTGCCAAGGAGTGAAAGATGAACTTTGAAAATACAATGTATAACTCTTATAGCAAATGTTCAATCTCCAGTCAAATATGAAATCAGAGCTAATTAGGAGATGACTAAAATTATAGATTTAGATTCAGCACCATTAGGAGTACTGGGTGATAAAACATGAAGAAATCATTGCTAGTTAGTAAATCTCACGTCATTTCCTTGTAATATTTAAAATGGAAATTTTCCTCCCTTAAAAATGACTGTGGAAAACAAGTATCTTTACATTGGACCCATTTATTTAATAACATTTGACATCTCTAGTAGTTAACAGTTAGGCTACCTTATTCATAAGCCAGAATTTTGACAAATTTCAAAAACTACGTTTTGTGGTGCATATAAATAGCATATTCCAAGACAATGGGATTTGCCTGAGCTATAGTTTGAGCTGTATTTCCTTCTCAAATAAGGCATTGTCATCCTCAAGCTTTCAAATTCTGTATTCTTATTCATATAAGAATATATGTATCAAAATGTCAGTTCACGTCTTTCCCAGCATTAAGAGTTCTTTTTTAATAGCTATTATCGTCTCACTAGCTCTTCTTAGGTCAGGAGACACTTCTGTTTATCACTTGCTTCATTAGAATAGTTATGTTCAGAACTATATTATCACTCTTTAAATTGTCTTTTTAGGAGTCCTTCAATAATGTTAAACAGTGGCTGCAGGAAATAGATCGTTATGCCAGTGAAAATGTCAACAAGTTGTTGGTAGGGAACAAATGTGATCTGACCACAAAGAAAGTAGTAGACTACACAACAGCAAAGGTATGTTTAAAGTTTGACTTTCAGACTGAATTGGAAGGTGCTGAATTTGAATTATATATGGGTATGGAGTCACACAATGGCTGCAACCACCTTAGGTTTTATTGTTAGTTTCCCAACCAAGGGTTGAACCCGTGCCCCCACATATTGGAAGCACGGAGTCTTCACTGGACTGCCAGGGAAGTCCCCACCTTAACTTTTAAAATACATGCACTAGAAACTTTGACAGTGATCATTCGTGCAGTCATCTGAGTTCAGTAAACTTAGTCATTCATCATTGCTTATTTCAGATGGTGAAAAAGATTTTTCAATTAATTTTGCCTTACATATTCTCTTAGGAATTTGCTGATTCCCTTGGAATTCCATTTTTGGAAACCAGTGCTAAGAATGCAACGAATGTAGAACAGTCCTTCATGACGATGGCAGCTGAGATTAAAAAGCGAATGGGTCCTGGAGCAACAGCTGGTGGTGCCGAGAAGTCCAATGTTAAAATTCAGAGCACTCCGGTCAAGCAGTCAGGTGGAGGTTGCTGCTAAAATTTGCCTCCATCCTTTTCTCACAGCAATGAATTTGCAATCTGAACCCAAGTGAAAAAAACAAAATTGCCTGAATTGTACTGTATGTAGCTGCACTACAACAGATTCTTACCGTCTCCACAAAGGTCAGAGATTGTAAATGGTCAATACTGACTTTTTTTTTATTCCCTTGACTCAAGACAGCTAACTTCATTTTCAGAACTGTTTTAAACCTTTGTGTGCTGGTTTATAAAATAATGTGTGTAATCTTTGTTGCTTTCCTGATACCAGACTGTTTCCGTGGTTGGTTAGAATATATTTTGTTTTGATGTTTATATTGGCATGTTTAGATGTCAGGTTTAGTCTTCTGAAGATGAAGTTCAGCCATTTTGTATCAAACAGCACAACCAGTGTCTGTCACTTTCCATGCATAAAGTTTAGTGAGATGTTATATGTAAGATCTGATTTGCTAGTTCTTCCTTGTAGAGTTATAAACGGAAAGATTACACTATCTGATTAATAGTTTCTTCATACTCTGCATATAATTTGTGGCTGCAGAATATTGTAATTTGTTGCACACTATGTAACAAAACAACTGAAGATATGTTTAATAAATATTGTACTTATTGGAAGTAATATCAAACTGTATGGTGATAAGTATTGTTTTAATTCTTATGGCTAAAGGGAAATAGAGCCTTGCATTATACTCAAAACAGCCATTTGTGTGTGCAACCAGGGCATTGTAGACAACTATCTTAGAGCAGCATCCAATATACTTTCCAGATAATATACCCAGTAAATGACCTAGGGAGGCTTATGTGCTGCACAGGGATTTAACCAAGCTTAGTGGTTCAGGGAGATTAAATTTTATGAAAGTAAGTTTTAGAATGTATGCTACCTAGCCTATTATCTCTGATCTTTCTCTAGAACCATCTGAAATGGCTTCACTGATCAACATTTGCTTCTTCTGTGGTAGAGGTGGAAACCACCACCTTTCCTTAATTGGCAGACTAACACGTGTGCTAACATTGTTTCTTCCATGTTTGGAGTCAGATGTCAGCTGTTTCATCCTCCACAATTGTATACCTTAGGTTGGAGGCGAGTTAAAGCATTAAAGTAGGAAGCAGGAAATTTACTATTTGCCCTAATTTTAGAAAATATGTCCCTTAAAATTAGCTGAAAACCTGAATGCTGGGTGGGAGTAATAAATAAGAGAAATATTTATTTCAGTTGAATTTTGCACATGTGAAAATTTTGTTAACTAGGACCTTAAAGATCCTAGGGTTTGTTTTTATTGTGGGGGAACAAAAATCTTTTGCTAACTCTGGCATTTTAAGGTGATAGAAGTCAAAGATAGTTTCCTTCGGGTTGAAATAGTAACCAAAATATTCTTTACTTAGGGGCGTGGGATGTGGCTGTTGGCTACACATTTTATGGTGGGGTCTTTAATTCAGTGATAAAATTTAAACTAAAAACAAGCCAAAAATTATAGGTTTCTTTATTTTCACTAAACAGGCAACTGAAATACATGGTACAAAAATAAGTGGTAAGATTATTGTAAAATGAATGGACAGAATAAATATTCAATTTAATTTTCCATCTATGAGAATTTCACAATAAAATCACAGTTTACTTTGTATTATAGATGTGCTTGTTGGGTCTATTCATCTTCACATAAGGCAACTGAAAAACTCCTCAAGCTACCAATAGTTATTTGGGTGAAATTTTTTTAGTGCTTCAAAAGGTTTATTTTTTTGCCTTATCAATACAGTACAAATAATTCAGAAACATTTTTAAAGTAGATGATACAAATTTCAGACAATGTAATGCACTTTTGTTTTATACAACAAGTTGTTCAAACTGTCAGCTTTTTCTTGGTGAGTTAGCAAAAAAATTATGTGAATTTGAGGTGTAAGCATATTTACATATTTATTTTTGAAAATTCTAGTGTTCTTTTCCTTGTGGTAGTCAAGACTGGGACAAGATGTTTCAGCACGCTTCACTACTTGCTTAATGAATGCAGTTTGGGGGATACTCCATTCCTACCCCCACTTTCAAGTACAAATATTTCAAGCTACATTATGGGCTTTTAATAATCCATTCACTCAGTAAAGGGAATTATTGCTTGCCGTATTTTGTAAGGTTGCTATGAATTAGCTCACATGTTCTAAACCTAAGCAGTCACAGTCTCTGGAAATCCTTGCAAAATGATAGCCATTCTGGTCTAAGCAATGACGTTTTATGACTTTGGACCAAAATTTCCTTTAGCATGTATGTTGTCATTGCAGCATATTTTACATCTGCCCTTCTTTGTGTTCCCATTTAAGCTTCAAAATATCATTGTATTGACATTGTCTATTGGCAGATGAGCTTAAGCCATGGAGCTGCAACAAGAACCCAGGTTTTGAAACTGCCAATCTAGCTCCCAGTACTGCCACTTGCCTGTGGACTTAAGTTCTACTACTTTAAGGGACTACTAGGAAATTATACCACAGGTAAACTTGGAGTTTTGTAACCACATGATGTGTCACTGTGAGCCACTGCTGTCCTTAAGGCTAATGCTAGAATCAAACCTGGCCGTGTCTGCTCGTGAAATGCTGCTGGCAGCATCTAGTCAGAAACAATTTCCGCTTGAGTTTTAAGGGAGGTCTTAAACCTATAGCACTGCCGAAGATACCATTAATAGCTGTGCTGATGCTCTTCAGTGATAT
Source organism: Bos grunniens (assembly GCF_055505025.1). Taxonomy (NCBI): domain Eukaryota; kingdom Metazoa; phylum Chordata; class Mammalia; order Artiodactyla; family Bovidae; genus Bos; species Bos grunniens. Next base: position 44,350,810 of record NC_141175.1, read on the forward strand.
TTATGAGCAGGTCCAGAGTAGGCAAAGGAAGTGAACAAAAATATCTTTAGATCATCGCCTGGTAAAAGTAATAGTTTTTTACAAAACAGGGCACTCTGAAATAAAATATTCTGTGAAAATTTCTGTCAGCTGAAGCCTATTATTAGATCGAATGGCACTTTTAGCTTTCAACTACTGTAAAATACCATTGGTCACTTTGAAGATGACAATCCTATAGAAACAATTTTTTTGCTAACTAGTTAAGGCATTTTCATGCCTAGCAAAATGTCAGTAAATGGGTTTAACTCCCAAGGGCTTATCCTGTAACACACTCATTGGAAAGGCATGTACCAATTTATAGTCACATCAAAGAGAAGGTGAAATATATATATCAGTTTAAGTACAGAGGCTATAAGATATGCCTTCTGAACCAATTAAGGCCTTTAAGACTATTTTACATATATAATAATCTGCTAGGAAGGTGTTCTGTCTTTTTAAATCTATGTACAGAACCAAGATTAAAACTGAGACAGCAGAATCAAAATTATGCCTTTAAGCATTTTGATAAATACTAGAATGGCAGAGGCACTTGAAATACTCCATTTTATATAACTGTTACTGAATTTTATAGTTTCCCTTTAGAATTAAAATCTTTAAACATTAAAACTTATTAACAGCTTATTTTCCAGTTTAAACTCTTGAGGATTTTAGTTCACAGAGATGGATGAGATGGTGTTAAGTTGCTCAGCTTTAAGTTCTAAACTTCTCTTAAAGAGGGTAATTTTCTATTTAGTATTTTATTCTGAGGGGTATCAGAAGACTGCTTTATGAGAGTAACTGTTCTAATGTTACCTGCTCTGGGTTCAGGTGATTTGTCCATTTCTTTATAAATCAAAGTATCTTCCTTTCTTAAGCACCCTCCCTCAAGTGAGAACCTAGAGTTTGAGAAAGGATTTTGACTTTCTTGAAGTGTTATCACATATTTAAGTGTGGAGGACCCTTTCCTCAGGTCATAGCCTACTGGAACACAAGTAAACAGGCAAAGTGCTTTCCTCCTTCCATGCACATTCACAGCCAATAAAACATTTTGAAAGCGCTGCTTTGTTTTTGCAGAATGTGTGGTTACCAGCAATGGCCAATCATTTTACTTTAAAAAGCTAGAGTTGGCTTTAAATGGTTGCTCCTTGGTCCCTCCCCCCGCCCCTAAGGTATTCACATGTCAACTCCCAAAGAAACAAAAGAATTCCCTTTTCCCCTCACCATGAACAGCCTTAGCTTCTACAGCTATTTAACCAGGCTGTGTGAGCCTATCCATGCCCTTCTGACTCTTCCCAGGGAGGAGTGCAGGATGCCTCCTCCTGGAGGTACCCTGAAGGCAGATCATTAGTGGGCTGAAGCTCAATGGCAGCTTCTTAAGCCCCTATCATTCTCCTTTAAAATGTTAGGCAGGCAGATGGAGCCCTGAGCACTTAAGATGATAAAAGGTATCTTTGCAGCCCAAAATAATTTACAGAAGTTCTATTTGTTCAAAACTTTCTATTAATTTGGAGAGTCTGAATATCTTCTACAGTCTTCAGAGAGTGATTTATAAGCCTAGTCACTTTTTGTCTTTTGGATCCTCTTGTATGCCTGAGAACACCAAGTACTGGGTACCTTCTTTCTCCTACCAGCTTTCTTTAAATGATCTCAGTACACAGAGTAGTTTAGGAGTTCTGTCTCCTCTTTTTAACTGGACGGAGGGAGAGGAAATCCTGTAAGCCTTGTCTGCATTATTTGAACAACTGCAAAGCTACATGCTCTTTGTAGAGAAGCACCAAAGGAAAACCTTAACTGGAAAGGACTCATTTAAATAAAAACAGTAACTCAACAGCCCTTACTTTCAGGGAAAAGAAAGGCATTTTAAAGCTAGTACATTAGAGTCACATTTTCCACTTGGTTTCAGAATTAAATGGCTCTCACAAGGACTTCCGAAAGTTTCCAAATAGCCACATTTTGACTGACAGATAATTACATCTCATTCAGAGAAGATGCCTAAAGAGAAAGAGAAGCATCCGTTACAGGCAGAATGCTGCAGAGGAAGAAATGACATGGCAATCATCTGCATTCATTTTAGAATTAAAATGACTACTACCCTAGATTTATTTGATGCAAATACAGGGACTCCCTGCTCCCGAGATACCTGGATTTATCCCTTACCTTCTTTTATTTGCAGTGAATTCTCACCCAGGAAATCTGAGTTAAACGCCAGATTTCGGCAGCAGGAGAAGTTTTGGAAGAAGCGTGCTCCAGTTGTGGCGGCATGGTGTTGGGCAGTGGTAGCCCCAGAGTGGGCAGCAGTCCCTCTTTGCTCTCAGCTTCTGTTCCTACCTGTGACATCTCCAAGGCCTGGTGCTCCCATCTATCCATCCCCTAACCCTATCCATCCCCTAACCCTTTTTTGGAGGGGAGTAGTGTGTGACATTTTCAGAGAGCATTTTCAGGAAAAGAAGGTGTGGGGAGTTGTAACTCAGGATCCCTGTGGCTACTTGGCTTTGTCAAGAGTTGCTTACCGATGGAGCACCACATGAGCTGGGTGGGAAGAGCCTACAGGATAGAGGCAGCCTGTACCAGAGAAGCGTATGTGCACAGACATAACAAAGTTGGTACAGGTAAAGTCTACAGTTGTTTCCACGGGTGGGGAGGGGTGACATGTCGGCCATTTAAGATGGAAGCACAGAGCACCCTAGTCCTCAGCAGGCACAGGGCGGAAAGTGAGCAATGGAGCGTGCCGCTTTCATCACCACAGAAAGCGCCCCCCCCGCCCCACTCCCTGGCAATGGCAGCATCTCCCCTTTTCAGCTCCAGGGGCTTCTCCCAGCCTCTCGCCTCTTATTTGTTTCAGTAGCTTTTTTAGTTGAAGGAGCTTCTAAGAAACAGCCAACTATTAGAACAGGAACTCTGTTCCAGAATCAGGCACTGGGGTCTGAGGACAAGTTTCCTCCTCTGGGGTTGCTCTACTTACCAGGCTAATTCCCTTCACACCGGTGCTCCTGTGTGCTGCTGGCGTGCTGTCGGGGGTGAGGGTGCAGCCGGCCAGTGTGTCTAGGGAGGCCAAGATGGTGTCGTACAGGCGATCCGCGTGGCTCTCCAGCGCGCTGGGCTGCCTAGAGATCCTGCCCAGGACATCCTTTAACACTAACAAATGAGTTTTAAAGCAGTAAGGCCAAAGACACAACACAAGTGTGCCTTCAAGGAACATACCAGGGTGTAGCAGAAAGCAGGAACATGGCCACAGTTTCACAATGTCCACTTAAAAAATACTCCCTCGACCGAACTGCACTGCGGAATCTATGTTGTTAACTTGTGATTGATGCTGAATTGTCTCAATGGCTCCACTCTGGAGTTACACATTCACAAAAATGCACAAGAGACATGGTTGTCTGATGACTGGTATTATCTGAGTTTTAGAGATAAGACCCCTGGCTCACACCCGGATCCTGTGGGGCTGAAGCCTGAAATGAAAACAGCAGGCCACCATGAGGACTCTGGGTCCTGCTACCAGGTCCCATCAGCTTGTTGGCTGTGGGACTGTCATTTAGCACATATATGGGTGATGCGGTAACGTAACATGGGATTGCTTGTGAACCCTTTTTGGTGGGTCCTAAATGAATAGACTTCAAGAGAAAATTACCTGAAAGCAGGCTAAGACAAGATGGTTCATGAGGCCAAGGTTCCAACCCCTACAGGCCAAGTTTTGAGGAAGGGAGGGGCCAGGTTCAGAGTGCATCACACACAGCAGGCTTGTTTTTTTCTTTTAAAAACTTCGACTTCCTTTGTTAAACACAAAGGCTGCTTTTGCTTCCTGTGCCTTTTATCAGCTGTGTTCACCCTCTCCCTAATTTCCTGCCACAGCTGCAACATCTGTGAGCAGAGGAAGGGAAAGGGGAAGCTGTGTTATCTGCAGAGGATGCCAGCAGATGGGTGGAAGGAGGAACAGGCTGTGGAACTTAGCCCCTAGGGAAGCCACAGCGGTGCAGCATCATCAGGGCAAAGTGCCAGCCTGACAGTTTAGAACAATCGGCAGGGCAGGCTGAGGAATGCAGCCAGGGCCCCTGGCACAGCTCACCTGTAAGGGTGAGTGGGTCAGGTTCTCTCCTCCAAGTTCACCGGTCATGTGAACAGTCCTGTGTGGGGTCAGTGGAATTCAAGGGGCCTTTGGTTTTTGAACTTTTATTTTAAAATGTTAGAACATTTGGTTGGGGCCAAACAAAAGGGAAGCTGGAACAGTGATGAAATTCTCTTTCCCAGTTGAGACTTCAATGTTTTCACTGAATACATGCATACAGGGCCCTGGTTCAGCTCGATGTCAATAGGTTCTAGTCGTCTGATCTAGGATAATGAGGAGTTAAGGTGTAAGGCAGGACTGTTACTTCATGTACCAAGGTAACCGGGTCAAAATGTAGTGAAAACTTGCCAGATAACCAAAGGAAAACCCGTTAGCTGGAGGCTGAGATGAACACATTTGGAAGGAATTAATCTGACCTGTCCCTCAGGTTTTGCACATGGCTGAGGATGAGAGTGGGCTCTGAAGAAGTTTGCGGGGACTGGGGTGTCCATGCTTGGGCTCCACTGACTCTGACAGTGTGATCTGGAGGGAAGAGTTGTGCGCCTAGCTGAAGACCCTGTGGATGTCTAGGGGAACCTGTGATTTTCATAAAACAGCCAAGTTCCTGATTAGTCCAAGCAGAGAACTGGGAGGGGCATGGTGTCCATCTGAATGAGCCTGGATACAGACCTGAAAATCACAAAATACCCCAAAGCATCTTTTTTTTTTTTTGGCCATGCACAGCTTGTGGGATCTTAGTTCCCCAATCAGAGATTGAACTGGGCCTACAGCAGTGAAAGCACCAGGGGATTCCCTGGACCACCAGAGAATTCCCTAAAAGAAAAGTCTCTTATTTAGGCAGTAAAATACCTCTAGACTCCTTTGGAGAGAAGAGCAAAGTGGGACATCATTACCAATTAAGTACTGAGAAGTATTACTGAGTCGATTTTTAAATGAAGGTCCAAGAACCACCTGTAGCTTGTAAGAAACACATGTGGCCTCCAGAAAATTTCCTGGTACTGAGTTCTTTATGCTATTGTGCGTGTGTGCAGGTGCAGGAGCCTGAGTGGGGTATTAGTGCACAGGGGTGGGAGTCAGGCTGCCATGCACTGTGTGGCCCCATGCAGATCCATAGCTCTGTGAAGTGAGAGTATTAACTATCCACCTCACGGGCCTGTGATTAAGTGAAAAAAATGTCAACGGCTTTGGCATGGTGTCTGGCACATAGTACTCAAGACAATGCTGGTATAACAAGTGGCAAAGGAGCCTGGCATAGCAAATTTCTGCCCCAATAAAAATTAAAAAATTCCTAATGCAAGAGCACAGTGGATGAGCCAAAGCAAAGGTGTCCCAAGGGCAAGGGATGCCGTGGGCTCATGTGACGGACAATGGGTAAGTCATGCCCTGCTGAAACCCTTCAGTGGCTCCCCCCAGCAAAACCCCTCTGCCACGCTGTTTTCAGTCCTGGGGGTTTCTTCCTTCCCAGGGGACATCTGGCAGTGTCTGGAGATGTTTGGGGTTGTCAAAACCGAGGAGGTATACTATTGGCATTTACTGGGCCGAGGCCGGGGATGCTGATAAGCACGGTGCAACAACAGGACAGCTGTCCTCACGACAGCGCGTCCCGTGGCCCAGTGTCAGCAGTGCTCAGGCTGGGACACTTGGCACCACCTCCCTACCACACACCCACCCACCACTGCTGGTCAGGCGCGCGCCACCTCTCCCTTCTCAAGCCAGTGGACCCTGCCCACTTTGTTCACACAGTTTTGCTTCCAGTGGAAATCCCACTTCACTCCAAAACTGAGGCAAAACACAGATGGGCTTTTTCAGCACTTGCTTGCTCAGTCTTACAGAAACATAGGGACTGCTCTGAGGGGTCCATCAATTCCTTGCTTTAACTTAGCATTCTCCTGTCATATTCGTCCTATGATACCTGCCCCCAGCAAGGGCAAGGCCAACTGTAAACACCTGCACCCTGAGATGCACTCTCAGAGTCTGATTTTCTCACCTTCCTAATCTGGGAATCCATCCTGCGAAAGGGGCTCAAGCTTAGTTTGTGTACCACCGTCCACCTGTCCCCTTCTCATCAGTTCACTTCTTCCTTCAGTCTCTTCCCATAGAACAGATTGACTGCTCTCAGGTCCTGGAACAAATCCTCCCCCAAAGCAGATAACGAGAGAGGGGTCCAGCCTGCAGGGCAAAAGGAAGGGAGCCCTGTAGGCTCCCCAGTGTCCTTGGCTCCCCTAAGCTAAGGGGAGCTGGACTAAAGCCAGCATTCCCACCAAGGACTCCACCAAGGAAAGGCAGAAGCTTAAAGAGCACTGTTCTTGGGGCTTCCCTTGTGGTCCAGTGGCTGGGACTCCGTGCTCTCAATCAGGGGCCTTGGTTTAATCCCTGGTCAGGGGACTAGATCCCACATCCAGCAGCAAGGTTCACACGCTGCAGCTGAAGCTCCTACATGCTGCTAAGACCGAGCACAGCCATATATATATTAAAGTATAAAAAAAAAAAGTGCATCTTTCTTGCAGGCTCAATGCCTGACTTCTCACACCCGCAGGGCTGTGACTGCCTCATCACGTGTTTGTGGGGCCATGAAGATGCGAGAAGCTGGCAGTCGACTGTGGGAGTCAAAGGCAATGGGTGTGGACACGAGGGATTCTTGTACACTGGCTCCGCCTGGTGACAGAGTGGGTCCCGGACTTGCACTGAGAGGTTATATTAAGCACCAGCTAAATTCAAAACCCAAGCATCTCACCTGGGGTATTATCCAGCAGGCTCTGAAGCAGGATCTCCCCTTTCTGTAAGACACTCTCCGTCAGGGACTGGTGTTCATCTATATCTTTCTTAAATTGCTTAGAGCATAACAGAAAAAAACAGGAAAAAGCTTTATTACTACCATTTCACAAAAGTCATTAAAAATGATCTTTTCTTTGGTAGTTGGACTCCCCTTTAACCCACCCACTCTTCAGGATTCCCCAAGTAAACAGTGCAGTAGTTTAACCTCATCTTCTTTGAGCCCAAAGCAAACCCAGAGTCAATCCTGTTTTTCTGTTTACAACTTGACAAAAGCAGAGTTTTCTTTTCCCTGGCAGAGCCTGGCTCCTGAACAGCCTGGAGGCCGGGATTCCCGTGTGGGCTACACCTCAAAGGTCCCATTTAGGCTCACGGGCCTGTTGAGACTGTCTTCCATTCTAGTGGACCCGCAGAGCCACAGAGGTGCCTTCAGTGTGGCCACAGGCAGCTGCAGCCTGCCCCACGTCCTCCCTGTCCCGCTCTCTCTGGACCTGAGGCCGTGGGATGGCGTCAGGGAAGCTGTGAGTCTCCTGAGCGGTTGATTTCTTTTCCCCTTGCAGTACCAAGCCTTGTAACCGTTTCTGGTTTTTCCTTCAGCTGCTAAGATGTGAAGTCAAATCCATGACCACCTTCAGCACAGGGTGCAGTTCACATTCTGAAGTTGCAGTTTTACTTCTGGATTTACTATATTCTGTCTTGTTTTTGTTTGCCCTAATTACCTGTATTGATTATTTCTTCTTTAGTTCTCTGCAGTTTATATGCTGCCACAAACCCACTGTGTTAAGACAAAATACACAAGACAGGGTCACAAGTGAAACGTGTGTGAACCAGTGTACATGTGCTTATATGTGGTATCTAAGTAGGCTCGAGGCAGCTCACATGTGGGCGTGAGCCAGGCGCCATCCTGGGTGCAGCAGCGCTGACAGTGGGGTCCCACCTGGTGATACAGTCGTGTGGATGACACAAGCGGGCTAGGCTTCGCTAACCTGCAGTGACTCCCAGCTCAGCTCTCAGCTCTACCCACAAAGCAGGATAGGTGCATGTGACTGGCCTGACACGCAGAGGACAGGAGGAGAATAAAGTGGTGGCAACAGAGCTGCTGTGAGGCGCCTGCTAGGAGGGGAGTGGGGCGGAGGCCTGCTGGAAAGGCCACCCCAGTGGGTCCAAACTCCAAGCAGTGCCCTCTCCATGGTGGTGCTGCCCTGGGCCTCCTGGGAGTGGGCCCTCACGCTCAGCCTTCCTCTCCTCTCTCAAGTGTGCTCTGGGAAAGGAACTCTGGCAACCACTCTCCATTCAGCAGGAAGCAGCATTCCCACGAGGGTAGGGCAGCTGGCCCACCCAGGCAAGGCCTTGCCCCTCAATTTTAGTTGGCTCCAAGTTGGAAAACAAAGGGTCCCCCGTCTTGCCTGGGTGTGGAAGGAGCTCTGAGTTGGGTGGTGTGGCCCTGGCTTGGTCACAAGTAAATCACACACTCTTCTATTCAAAGAACTGTCCCAGAAAACTGGACTAAACCACAAGTTCAGGCCACAAACACTACCTCTGCTCCTCCGGAAGAGGCAACAGAAAGACTGGGTCAACCAGACAGATGCACTGTAAGCCAGCAGGTGGCTCAGTTGATGTGAATATCAGTATCAAGTGATATCAGTATTGACTGATACTTTATCATCCAATTCAGAACACTTCTGAGAATGAAAGAGGGCCTACTGATAACTATGCCAGAACAGCACAAAATGTCACAAAATACACCCGTTACAAAGTTAACCAGGACCCACAAAGAGATCGTTAAAATAACAAAATCTAAAAAGAGGTAACCCCTACCCTTCAAAAGAATACCTTGAGAAGCAAACTGGGTCATATTTTGGTTTAAATACCATCAAAATGCCTTGTGTGTATTCTGGAGTCAGTGCAATTCAGCTCAAATCCTAAAAATACCAGTCAGGGCTGTCCAACAGAGTTTTCTGTGATGATAGAAATGTTCTAAAGGCTCTATTCAATATGGTAGCCACCAGACAAATGTGATGACCAAACACTCGGAATGTGGCCAGAACTGAAAAACTTAATCTTTTAATTTTACTTAATTTCAGTAGTCTTGTGATTTCCTAACAATGCAGATCTCTGTCTATCAATCCCTGAGAATCTGTAAAGTGAAAGTCAGCTGTGTCCGACTCTTTGTGACCCCAAGGACTACAGTCCATGGAATTCTCCAGGCCAGAATACTGGAGTGGGTAGCCTTTCCCTTCTCCAGGGGATCTTCCCAACCCAGGGATCGAACCCAGGTCTCCCACATTGCAGGCAGATTCTTTACCAGCTGAGCCACAAGGGAAGCCCAAGAATACCAGAGCAGGTAGCCTGGCCCTTCTCCAAGGAATCTCCCCAACCCAGGAATCGAACTGGAGTCTCCTGCATTGCTTTACCAACTGAGCTATCAGGGAAGCCTGAGACATTTGGAAAATCACATTGCAAATAACCCTGAAGTATTCTGGATTGAAGGTATAAAATGGACTTTCTTCAAGCTCTACTTGGTCTGGGAAGTAACTCATACATGTTAGTTTTTCAGCATTAAGGATTTGAAAAGAATTAGATTTCCAGTAAGATGTCTGATTAGATTTCAGGTAAAAGTCAATGGATCATGACACTGTGCATCAGTCACCCAAACTTTGACCTTCTAATCAAGTAATTTACCATCATCTAGTGAGTGAACAGTCAGAAACCAGGACCACTTATTACCCGGTAAAGCTGCAGAGAAGACTTGAGGCCTGTGAGGTTGGATCTGGGTGCAGTGAGGTGGTCAGTAGTGTCTGCAACGTTATACAGCCAGTGGATCAGCTCTTCCAGCTGACAACAAAATGTCTGTGTGGACAAATAAATCGTGTGTCACCCATGGAACCACAGGCTAAAAATATCTGGGGGATCCCAGGCTACAGGCTGCATTCCCCACCAAGGTGTTGTCTCCCCTCTGCTCCTGGTCTGTCCCCACCCGTGACTCGACTTCTGCCAGGGCAACATGGAGGGCTCACCATGGCTCTGTGGCCCCTTGGTCTGTGAAGGGCCAGCCCTGTGTGCAGGGACAGGGCAGGGCACGTGAGGGAGAGGGCAGCAGGCAAAGAGCGGCCCAGAAGGGACCTGCCCGACACAGGTCAGTTCCTCAGTCAGCACTGTACTGACTGTAGAACTGCTCCTGGGGAAGATGTGGACATAGAACACGGGACCGTGACCAAGACTGACCTGATCCTACACCTGAAAACAACTGAAGCTGCTTGTCCCTGTGCTGCTCCTTCCCGCCCAGGGAGCCGGGCCCCAGACTCCTGCCAGCCACTCACCAGGGGCTGGGAGCCCAGGCCTGTACCCCACGGCTTCACTCTTCACATGCTAACACCTGTACCACCTGCTCCACAGCACAAAGTCCACATGACACCACAGGGCAGGCTAAAGCCCTCCTTGAGAGCTAGAAAACTTCTGCGGCGTCGCTCCTGGGGACACAGCCCTCGGCTGGCTGCCCTGCTGCCTGTGGACACATCTGGGCGCTCAGGCGGGAGGCAGGCCCTGGGCTCTCCCAGGGTGTGGACAGCTGCGCGCCTGAACATCCTCATGTGAGGGACTGTACAAGGTCCGGGACATGAATTATTTCATTTAACCCACACAACGACCAAGGAGGCAAAGCTCCACATCCTACCAACAAGCAAACTAAAGAGATGGAGCCAAAACACACAACTACCTGGCGCGGACAACCCTGTTCCATGCAGTATCAGCTCCACCTCCTTTCTCACATGGTCCACCAGAGTCCAGCAAGTCTAGGCAACAGTGTGCCTGACACCCTCCAATCTGCAGTTACAGCACTTTATCAAATTAAAGCTCTGGGCAGTCTTTTGGCCAAGAAAACACTTTTATTGAGCCTGTACTTCCTGAAGGCATCTGAGCACAGGTCCCTCTTGTGCAGAGGGCCTCTTGATCCTCAAGGTCAAGCAGCCTGGGGAGTGGTTAGCAGCACAGGCTCTACTCTCACTGACAGTGAAGGCGCAGGTTACCTAACATCTCGCTGCCTTTTCCTCCAGCGTTGACAAGAGAATGCCAGTCCTCATCAGGACTGGACAGAAGGTGCAGTACGGCGCCTGGCACCTAAGTGCTCAACGTCACCAAGCTTCCTACAAGGTCAGTGGACGGGGGAAGAAGGCAACAGTGCCGAGACGCTGAGTTTACCTGCACGCACTGCACGAGTGACTCTTTCCCCTGCTCGCCGCCCTTCCTGGGAGGCTGCCCTTCAGCATCTGGATCCAACACTGCCGACCAGGAGGCGCGCGTTCTCACTGGTCCGGAGGAGACTCCCAGGGCCTGGCTGCTCACCAGACTGCCCTCTCCGGCAGAGCGCCTTGCATGGACGAAGGAGCGTCGCAAACAGTGCTTCTGGTCCTCAGCACTCCAGGACCCTCTGAGGGTAGCCCCGGAGGGAAGCTGGCTTTGGCTGGAGTCTGACGGGAGGGAAGCTGGCCCATCACTGTCTGACACGTCCAGGGAGCTCTGCCCTTCGGCAGCATCCGTGGACAGGGGCACCAAGGTGGGAATGGAGCCCAAATACGAAATCAAGCTAGAAACCTGTGTCAGCCGAGTGGGTAGGGCCAGATACTCGTCGTCACTTTCCACCTCCTCTTGGGGTTTCCATCCAGACTCCTCGCAGGTGAGGCGCCTGAGGCCCTGGCTGGCCCCCTTCTCCCTCTCCAACCCCGGTGAGGACCACCCTTTGTCCCTTGTCCTCAGGCGTGGAGAACCCAGCTCAAGGTGCCGGCCCACAGGTGGCCAGTCCCTCAGGTTCCTCCGGGCTGGCTCTCTGCTCACCCAAGGAGTGGCCCTACCGCTTGGGGCTCTGGGAGTAGAGGCAAAGAGGCTGCAAGATGCTAACCCCACACCACCCTGCTTCTGGGGTACTCCAGAGGGCCCCCGCTTAAGGCTTGGCTCTCTGGGCCCAGAGAATGACAGGGCAGCGGTCTCAGCTGGTGGGCAACTATGGGAGACGTTAGTGGGTGACTTAAGGGTGCTCGCCGGGGAGACAGAGAAGCTATCCAGGTCTATGCCCGAGTCCTGCAGGACGGGCTCAGCCAGCACGTGGCTATCGAGCTGCTTCGGGAGCCGGGGCCCGGGCCTGAGGGGATAGGTGTAGTCCAGCAGATCTTCGTACTCTTTGTTCGGGTTCCAGAGTGGGGAGCGGCGGTCTGGGGAGGGAGGCAGGGAATCGGGCAGCACACAGGCCCAGTACTCGGCCTGGAAGGAGAGACGTCTCCTGCCCAGCCCGGGGGCATCACCCGCTGAGGACACAGGCTGGGGCAACCACTGGAGCCGAGGCCCAGGGCTGACCACTGAGGGCGCTGACGGCGGGACTGCCAGCTCCAAGGAGGAGGAGACCTTGGCGAGGCAGCCACTCCGAGGCTCCGCCTTTTCCTGGTGACCCTGGAGACTGCTGCCTGGGGAAGAGGCGGACATGCTGCAACTGGAAGATGGTGGCGCGGGCGTCCCTGGGCTCACGGCCGACCTCCACCTCGATGGGCACGGGAAGCCCGAGATGGGAGACTGTGGGCAGAGGTCTGGCACCTGCGGCGATTCCACAGGAGACGGGTCATCTTCGGTGTCAGCATCGTGTCCCAAGCAAAGAGCAGCAGCTCTGGGAATGGCGTGAGTCTGAGGTAGCGCCTCCGGGGCAGGAAGCCTGGTCTCCTCCATCTACAGTGACAGGAGGGAGGGAAAAGATCAAACAGGCGAGCCAGACTTCTCTCTTCGGGGACAACTCTGGGGTGGTTTTGGGGACCCAGATGACCCGGAGGAAAGTTCTTGAAAAGAAGAGCCTGCTACCTGGTGCAAGAGTCAGACACAGTGAGGGTGCAGCTGGAGATGGAGATGAGGGGAGCAGACAGTCCTCCCGGAGCTGATCTCCCCAACCCCCACCACCGTTCCTCCCCGGTTCTTCCTGCACAGATGCCTCCTTCGTGAGCCAGCAGAACTCAAATAGCTCTGTCGTGCTGAAGCTGGAACACACTGCCTAACCTCTGAGAAGCGTGCCCTGCGCAAGCAGGACCTTAGCAGTTCCGCTGCTGACAGGACACACATCCGAACCTGGCAGTCAGGCGGCCCACCAGGCCCCACCCGCTCGGCTCACACCCAGCGGTGACTCAATAGTGGCAAAATGAGTCATTCACCCCAGCCTCCTCACTCAGACTTTTAATCAGCTCGCTGAAGAGCCCACCCCCAGGGAGGCAGGGTGGCACTAGAGGTTAGGGTGTGGGCTTTAGAACCAGACAGCCCTGAGGCCACCCCTAGCTGCCAGCTCCCAGACTCACTTCTCTCACTTCTGAGCCTCACTTCCCTCACCTGCAAAGCGGGGGTGGTGACAGGGCCGCCTCCTCAGGCTATGCAGATTAAATGAGCTCCAGGGTGAACAATGAGAGCTCAACCAACAGCAGCGCTGCAACAAGCACCAGACTGATACTCACGAACAGCCCATCTCTGTGTTCGCTCACTCAGTCTGACTCAGGTGCCCTGAGCCTCGCAGTGCCCCAGCCCCCTGGCAGGTGGGCCTAGCCTCTGTCTTCTCCCAGGCAGTCACGCTCAGAACTTCCTCATGTCACAGGGCTCTGGGCAGCAGCACGTGGTAGCCAGTGCCACGATGACATGGCACAGATCAAAGCCGTCACCATGAGAGGTCTTGGCAGGCAGACCACCACAGGCTGTCGGAGCTGGGAGGGACAGGTCAATCAGGTAACCTTCCCAACTGTCCTGAGGGCCTGCAAGATCCGGTGGTTTGCCCGAGGTCAGAGACAGTCAGGACTCCCTGCTCCACATGACACCCACTAGGCGAGGTTGCCTGTAGTCAGGGAGGCCCCTGAAATCCTCTTTGCCCAGAGACAGTGCTGCCAGGTCCCCAAGGGCCCAGTGGGATACAGCCCCCAGGAGCCCATGGCCCTGGAACCTTCTTCCCCACGTCTCCCCAGGGGCTCCAGAAAGCCTCCACATCACGAAGTCAAACACAGGACATGGGTCCCCCACCGTGGCTCCCCTGCCTGCCCTCTGGGCAGGATGTCTTGGTCACAGCATCCCCAATCCTCAAAAGGTCACCAGTCATACTCCTGAAGAAGTGGAGATGCTGTGGACAGAGCTATCTGCTGGGCCCACCTGTCCATATGAGCCTGCAGAACAGAAATCAGCACATTCAAGCTACCTAAGCTCCCCTACCTCCCCGCCTCACACGGGTGCTGGGGAAGCTGTAAGATGGTGAGACAATGCTGGAGTGGACTCTCAAAGGACAGCCCCACTACCCTGGTGCCTACCTGACTTCCTGCAGAGGGCAGATCACCAGTCTCCAGGCCAGCAGAAGGCACGCAACCAAAAGCGGGCTTAGACCCACCAGCTGCTGGCTCCCTGCTGGCCCCGCTTGCTGGTGGCTGGCAGGCTCTGGAGGGGCCAGGGCCAACCCCACCATAGCAGGCAGGGCCGGGGAGCCCCTCGGTGCCCTCAACAGGAGAGGCGGGTCCTCCCTCGGCTTCCAGGCGTGGTGGCTGCTCCCCGAGCACAGGCCCTACGGGGATCAGCTCCTGCTCCCCACGGCTCCAGCTCCCACAGGAAGGGGCTTTCGTGTCTGAGGACGCCTGCCCCTCTGCCTTTTCTGCTCCCAGGGCCATTGAGATGTCCCTGGGTCAGGATTCTGCTGAAGCTTCAGCTCCCTACAAGATGGGAAAGGGAGAGACAAAGATAAACTTCCTGCTTCCATGACCAGGAAACCTTTTGTTTCTTAATGATTAAGACAAAATTTTTTTGGCCAAAAGAACAAATAAATGATGGCTACTTCCTCAAAGAAGAACAGAGGTGTGGCTTTTCCTCAGCTCGAGACCCTTCCGAAGGGGAAGCAGGAGCTGTTATCCTATCCTCTGCTGTTATGTGGCCGGAGCCCATCCTATCATACCTGCCCCCAGCAAGGGCAAGGCCAACTGTAAACACCTGCACCCCGAGATGCACCCTGAGACCCAACAGATGCCCAGGAGGGTCAACGCAAGTCCAAACCAGAGTCAAGCTTTGTGCTGCGTGCTAAGTTGCTTCAGTCGTGTCTCTTTTCAACCCCGTACACTGCAGTCACCAGGCTCCTCTAGTCCATGGGATTCTCCAGGCAAGAATACTGAGGTGGGTTGCCATCCCCTCCTCCAGGGGATCTTCCCAACCCAGGAATCAAACCCACATCTATTACGTCTACCTGCATTGGCAGGTGGGTTCTTTACCACTAGTACTGGGAAGCCTGAGTCATGGTTTGCTGCTGCTGCTGCTGCTGCTAAGTCGCTTCAGTCGTGTCCGACTCCTAGCAACCCCATGGACTGCAGCCCACAAGGCCCTCCGTCCATGGGATTTTCCAGGCAAGAGTACTGGAATGGGTTGCCATTGCCTTCTCCGGAGTCATGGTTTGGTCCTGCCTAAAGTCACCCTTGCTGTCTGAGCCATAATATTTAAAAAAACCTAAGAGCATGGCATCCGGTCCCACTTCATGGCAAACAGAAGGGGAAGATGTGGAAGCAGTGACAGATTTTCTCTTCTTGGGCTCTAAGATTGGTGCAGATGGTGACTGTAGCCATGAAATTAGAACACAATTGCTTTTTGGCAGGAAAGCTATGACAAACCTAGACAGTGTGTAAAAAGGCAAAGACATCACTTTGCTGATGAAGGTCCACATAGTCAAGGCTACAGTCTTTCCAGTAGTCATGTATGGATGTGAGAGCTGGACCATAAAGGCAGAGCGCTGAAGAACTGATGCTTTGAACTATGGTGCTAGAGAAGACTCTTGAGAGTCCCTTGGAAAGCAAGGAGATCAAACCAGTTAATCCTAAAGGAAATCAACCCTGAATATTCATTGGAAGGACTGATGCTGAAGCTCCAATATTTTGGCCAGCTGATGTGAACAGCCGACTCACTGGAAAACACCTGGGAAAGACTAAAGGCAGAAGAACAGGGTGACAGAGGATGAGATGGCTGGATGGCTTCACTGACTCAATGGACATGAACTTGAGCCAACTCCAAGAGATGGTGAGGGGCAGGGAGGCCTGGTGTGCTGCAGTCCTTGGGGTTGCAAAGAGTCGGACATGACTTGGTGACTGAACACACAAGGTCACCTGTCCCTTTGGCCCAGCCCCACGGGGCCAGGGGCCTGGCTGGGGCCCTCCCTGTGCCAGCGCTGCAGCAGTTGCCGTCACCACAGCCCAGCAGCAGGCAAGCGGCTCCAGCCTGGCTCTGACTGCTCTACTTCAGGCTGTGGCTGAGCTCAGGGCTCCCACAGTGCCTGCTCTGCTGGCGAAGGAGAGGCAGTCGGGAAGCCACACCCTGGGCTGTGCAGCAGGTGGGCACTTCTCATTCCAAGGATGGCCAGGGCTACAGCACCAACTGTCCTCCCGCTGACCTGGGTTCCAATTAATGGGTAACTGAGGGAAGCCGTGGAAGTCCGGGTGGATGACAATGGCAGTGGTCACACGGCATGCAGGCATGTGACAACAACAGACAAGTACACAGGGCAGGCAGCAAGGAGGAGAGAACCAGGGTGAGCCCTTGGGGCGAGGGAAGGAATGACTGGGAGCTGGATCTGAGAACAGAGCCATTCCAACAGGAGCTTCACGGACCACAGAGGGGGGACCCTGAGCCTGAGTGTGCAGGCGAGGGCTCTGCTGGGAGCCATGGCCAGATGAGGCTGGAATGAAAGCAGGCAGGAGAACTCCCGGAGGACTGAACAGGGAGGCAAGGGAGTACAAGCGCCCAGGATCTGGGCAGCTGCCTGGAATGCACTGCCAACCTCAAAGCTAAAACCTAGCCACAAACAGCCTCGTTTCCTCAGAGACAAGAAGGCACTGATGGCAACAGGAGGTGCTGGGGCAGCAGGGAAGCCAGAGCAGGTGGAGGTGGCCACAGAGGGGGCTCATCCTGCTCGGCCCTCACACCGGAAACACCACTGGTGGGGACAGCACGCCCAGAAAACAAGAGTGTTCTGCCCGGCCTGGCTGACTGGCGAGGCTCCAGTCAGCAGCGAGCCAAGAGCAGAACACAGGTCATGTGCACACTTACCACTTCTCATGGCCATCGCGTGCACAGGGACTCATCAGAACGACTGCCTTGAACTGGGTACATGTGGTTCAGATACAGAATACGCTGCACATGCAAGTCTCCCTCCCCTACCCCCAGAGGACACAGGGCATGTGGACAGCCGCACAGAGCATGGGGCGGGGCGGGGCGGGGGCGCCACGAGGAGACAGAATTAATGAAGCAAGGCACCTTACAAGGAACCAAGGAGTCCAACAGGGGAAGACAAAGCCACCAATTTTTCATATAAATCAGGCAAAAATATTTACCACTAGATACTCCCACAAAAAACCAGGTAGGTCTAATGAATGCTGTGTGTGTTTCTCATCTCTTGAGTATATGTAGACAAACACAAAAATTTATTTCATCTTCCCCCACTGCCCCCTTTAACACGGAAGTAGTTAACTGTACAGGACACGCTGTTTGGAATCTTGTGTTCTTTTTTTAAATGAAATACCTTGGAGATCTTTCCTTAGCAAGGCACAGTCAGCACCTTCTGTTTTCCGCCCCCACCCAGCACTGTACTCCACTGTAGGGATGCACGCTAGCATATTCCACCTCCTGGTGGATATTTATGTGATTTCCACCTTTTGCTACTAATGCTGTGATGAACAAGCACGCACGCGTATGCACACACACACACACCACTGCACACATACTAGCACACCCACAGTATCAAGAGTCAGAGGAAATGCTGAGGTGAAGGGGACTCACACCGGTACTTTGGGCGTGAAGGGGACTCACACCGGTACTTTGGGCATCTGGTATACTCCCACCTGTGGCCTGAGAGCATGCCGGTTTCCCACAGCAGGTGGGTCCTTTTATCCTAATTTCACAGAGCGGGGAAACCTTTCAGAGAGTCAAATCCAGGCCTGAGTGACTCCAGAACCCAAGCTCTTTATGAACCAACTGGGGAACAAGGTACAAAACAGACACACAGAGCAGGCTTAGAGAGACTGGTAAGGGACCAAGTCCCACAGGACAGAACCTTCATGGAGCCACATCCTCGCCTAGTGGCTACTTAAGAAGCGGCAAGAAGACGATGACAGGCAAACTGTTTCCACAATTATAGGAACAAGCGGAGCCCACCAGCTGGAAGAATTAGGGTGAAGGCTGAACCTAATCAGAGGCCCCAATTTCTTGCTCCGTTTCTAGAAATCCTTTCAATGTCCAGAGTCAAGCCATGATGGGTGGCTAATCCATATTTACTCTCCTGGTCCCCCCTCACTAAAGCAGGTGGTCTTAACGACAGGGGACTAAAATAAGATGATACTGGGGCAATAGAGGGGTACAAAGAAATGATCTCTATCTTTGTTTAACAATGTGTTTTTGATTTGTCTTGTCTGGATTTCACTATTCAAAAAGAAGGTATCTCTACATCCTGGGGATGAGTGATGGGCTAGAATTAAAAGCTCCTCTGGGGATACCGCTAGGTAACTTTCAAGTATAGATACAAACCTGAACTAAGCGAACAGTGTCACCAGAAGTCCTTCAGCAACCAGGAGAGGTCTGAAATTCAGCGATTTTCATTGATTTTCTGAAAAGACAGATCATAGGTGGTTATTTTCTCAGTCTGGATACATAGTCTGTTCATAATCTCACTTATTAATCTGCCTAACAAATCAAGGTGTATTTTCCCTGTGCCACATGAGCTTTTTTTTTTTTTTAAATGAGAATTAAAACAGATTCATGTGAAAAGAAAAAAGTCTACCATGAGTGTTCAATCCAAATTGTACATAAGTATTACAGAAAACAAAGAAAGGGAGAAATCAACTGGGATAGGGAAAACTCCTTGAAGGAATGACTACTGAAGACATCAATCATCTGCCAAGCAAATGGATAAAGAGCTCAACTCTGTGGGCAAGTGTCAGGTGGGCATGTTAACATGCCCAGTTGCATGACAGTCCAGCTCTCATTTCCACACAGATTCTAGATTTTACACATCATCGTTTCTTCTCACGCCTCTGAGGATGAGGGTGGAGAAGGGGATTCTGCTTGAATCCTTCCAGTGAGACAAGCTTCCACCTTTCCAGAACACCAAATGGACTGCTCAGATGAAAATGTGCTATGCTGTCAGTAGCGTTAAACAATCTGCTACTCTTCGTGGGTCATCCCTGCTCTCTGATCACACACTTTACAGTGTTTTTGGAGGTCAGCAGCTCCTAGGTGGGCAGAGGCCCCAGTCAGCGGCCTTTTCTAACAAGAAAGTGACAAGAAATTGGACTGAGTGACTGGAGGGCTCTGAGCGGACAATGAATTCAAGCCTCCCATCTGAGAAAGATCTGCACGCACCAGTTCAGCCCTGTGCTTGGCCAAGTCAAGAGACTAGCCACTTGAGCTGCAGGATGAGAGAGCAAATCGCCAACATTCAGTAGATCATGGAGAGAGTAAAGGAATTCCAGAAAAACATCTACTTCCACTTCACTGACTACAAAAAAGCCTTTGACTGTGTGGATCACAACGAACTGGGGAAATTCTTTAAGAGATGGGAATACTAGACCACTTACCTGCCTCCTGAGATACCTGTATGCAGGTCAAGAAACAACAGTTACAAGCAGACATGGAACAACAGACCAGTTCAAAACTGGGAAAGGAGTATGACAAAACTATAGATTGTTACCCTGTTTATTTAACTTATATGCAGAGTACATCATGTGAAATGCAAAGCTGGATAAATCACAGACTGGAATCAAGATTGCCAGGAGAAATATCAATAACTTCAGATATGCAGATGATACCACTATAATGGCAGAAAGTGAAGAGGAATAAAGAGCCTCTTGATGAAAGTCAAAAAACGGAGTGAAAAAGCTCGTTTAAAATTCAACATTCAAAAAACTAAGATCATGGCATCCAGTCCCATCACTTCATGGCTAATAGAAGGGGAAAAAGTAGAAGCAGTGACAGACTATATTTTCTTGGGTTCCAAAATCACTGCGGACAGTGATTGAGGCCATTATAATTAAAAGACGCTTGCTCCTTGGAAGGAAACCTAAGACAATCCTAGACAGCATATTAAACATCAGAAACATCACTCTGCCAACAAAGCTCAGTATAATCAAAGCTAATGGTTTCCAGGAGTCATGTATGGATGTGATAGACCATAAAGAAGGTTGAGCACTAAAGAACTGATACTTTTGAACTGTGGTGTTGAAGAAGACTCTTGAGAGTCCTGTGGACTGCAGGGAGATCAAATCAGTCATCCTGAAGGAAATCAACCCTGAATATTCACTGGAAGGACTGATGCTGAAACTCCAATACTTTGGCCACCTGATGCGAGGAGCTGACTCTTTGGAAGACTCTGATGCTGGGAAAGACTGAAGGCAAAAGGAGAAACAGGTGGCAGAGGATGAGATAGTTAGATAGCATCAACCAACTCAATGGACATGAGTTTGGGCAAACTCCGGGAGAGGGACCACGTGGAGTTTGGTATTAAAATTCTGTCAGTTTCCAGGACCCGCAGAGACAATATGACCTACCAGATGAAATTAGGAATGATGGAGGCTTGGCTTACTCTTGCCCTACGGTAAAGATATGCTCACATATCATGTATGGGGTCACACTAACTGGTTAAGTCTGGACATCTGACCCTTTCTGGTACTGGCCGCACACTCCTTGTGCAGCCCCGTCACAGTTGCCAGGACTTCCTCCCACTCACGCCTGTCCAGGATGGAGAACAGAGAACTTGGAAGTCCGCATGTGGGTGGAAAGGGGGGGAAGTTGAGGGGGGCTGGCTATGTCCTTAACTAAACCATTCAAATGTACAAATGCTCAACTTAGGGGGCAATCCTCTGATCAGGATTTTCTAAATCACAAGCTCACAAACCATCTGATTTACAGCAACTCTGCCCAGGAAGCCAGGTTCTGCCTGGGACCCATCTCTGTACCTGGGTGCACAGAAGGCACCTCTACCAGCCACGGAGACCAGGTGCTGCCTGAGCCAGCCCTACCAGTTCAGGGGCTAAAGCCCTTAAGCTCTGAGCTGTTTCCATAGGAGCCCATAGGTGTAAGTGGTCAATGAATGCCATGCACTGAATTCTGAGGTGGCAGAATCAGGCCAGAGAAGCAGACAAAGAAGGTCTCCGTGCTGCCCTTTCTCTAGGAACATGAATCTTCACTCGAGGAAGAAAGGGGGGCGGTGGGGTGGACCCAGCACTGTCAGTTTTGCTGGAAGGCTTCTGGGGGAACTAGATGGATGGCAGAAAGGGGCTCAAAGGCAGAAGCCAGTCCAGGCATGCGAGGCAGTATGAAAGCAGGTGAAGACGTGTGTGGGGAGGCCAACAAGAGGGGCAGTCACGAGAGGCCCAGGCCGGCCTCAGAGTGGGGTGGCTGCCAAGAACGCTGTGCAGGAGGCTTGAGACTGGGAGGCCCACGGCTCAAAGCCACCCCCTTCCACCTGCTCCTTCCCTGGTTGCGCAAGCCCTGCAGCCCTTCGAGGCCTGAGCTCCTATTACCATGTGATCGTATGTGAAGCACATCTTACTACTGCACTATTTTTGTTGCCTTTGTTCATGACAAGAACTGTTAACATGAGAACATATAATATCTTTTACGCAGCCAGCTTAATAAAGAAGTTAAAAAAAAAAATCAACCAAAACTGTGCTCTCTGTGACTGGGGCCACAGAGAACCTCACAGCAAGGCCAACCTTTTAACTTGTCACGAGAGGTCTTTAGATGGCCTTTAAGGAGATGCACTGCCACATCTACAAGGATCTTAACTGAGCTTCCAGCCACCCCTCCCCCTACCCCAAGCTCTCGGGCCTCCTTGGCAGCAGATTATTGCCATCCAACGAAGCTCAAAGTATGAGGATGATGGGGACTGAACATATCCATTAAGTGGACCCTCTGTTCCCACCTAAGTCTTCCCTGTAGCTCAAATGGTAAAGAATCTGCCTGCAACGCCAGAGACCTGGGTTCGATCCCTGGGTCGGGAAGATCCTGTGGAGAAGGGAATGGCAACCCACTACAGTATTCTTACCAGGAGAATCCCATGGACAGAGGAGCCTGGCGGATATAGACCATGGGGTTTGCAAAGAGTTGGACATCAAGGAGTAGCTAACACTACTCTGTTCCCAACAGAGAGCAAGGTCAAAAAACCATCTGCCCCATAACACAAATCATTCCTACTGTCTAAAGAAGCTGGCCCTGGACCATATGGCTGCAGCTCCACAGGCCACTGCTTTTACTGTACTAACAGTTTTCTATGAGTCCGTCGGGCCACAAGATGTGAAGACTGATTAAGAAACTGACTGATACTCGGGAGGTGCCATTAAGAACGTTTCTCTTTGGAGAAGAATTCTCAGGTCTCTGTAACAGACACTGTGATTTCACTGAGTAGCCAGTTTACTCTTTACTTTATATAGGTACTGGCAAATCTGATTTAAAAAAAATTCTCCTCTTTGCTCTTGCTGCTTGGAAGCTCAGAAGCAAATCAGTAGTCTCATGCAAGTAAAATCCAGAGGCCAAAGAGGCATTCAACTTTGGTATTTTTCACCTGATCTGTCTCAATCAGTTTTCTTAAAAATCTTGTTACACTGGGAAAGATTACTCAATTTTTGGAACAAAATAGAGGAGTGTTAAAAACAGAATTTTTTTTTTTTTAAAAAAGCTCTAAATCCAACACTTCATCAAATGCCAGAAAAAAACAAAGCCTGTTTACCAGTACGTCTAAAAATCAAATGTAGATCCTTATGTTAGTATCTTTCTACTCAAAGTGTTGTCCATGGAAAAGCAGCACCTGCATCACCTCAGAGCTTGCTGGGAATGCAGATTCTCAGGCACCACCCCAGAGCTCTGGAATCAGAATCTGCATCTTAGCAAGCTTTCCAGGTGGTTGGTAGGCATAGTAATGTTTCAGAACCACCAAGTTAGTAAGCCTATTTCAGCATCCTGAAAGGGAAATACAATGGCTTTCCAACCATTCACCAAGCACCCACTTTATGCAAGGCAGACAAAAGTAGGAAATTTACGGTCCCTGTCCTTAAGGTCCGGAGAAGGCAATGGCACCCCACTCCAGTACTCTTGCCTGGAAAATCCCATGGATGGAGAAGCCTGGTGGGCTGCAGTCCATGGGGTCGCTAAGAGTCGGACATGACTGAGCGACTTCACTTTCACTTTCATGCACTGGAGAAGGAAATGGCAACCCACTCCAGTGTTCTTGCCTGGAGAATCCCAGGAACGGGGGAGCCTTGGTAGGCTCCCGTCTATGGGGTCGCGTAGAGTTGGACATGACTGAAGCAACTTAGCAGCAGCAGCAGCAGTCCTTAAGGTCCTTCCAATAGGACACTAGGAAAAGCTTCCACCTGTGGCAGGTTTCTTAATGGTTAATGACAGGATGTCACAACTGGAGGGCATCTTCAGAAAGAATGGTATTTCCTAAAAAGGATTCCAGATTCATATAGCTACACTAAAAGCACAATCAGAGACCAGAATTCTCCTGTGATCCTTACAAGTGAGAGGAGACAAGGTCTTTGTTTTGGAGATTCCAAGTAATTTAAGAGAAACTGACATACCAAGGGGACCTACAGCTGGCAGGAAATAGACAGCCTGTTTCCTGTGACCAGAAAGTGGTACAGGAAAATCCGGAAGTGAGGCAACCTCCCCCTAGGGGGTGCATCTGCCACCTCAATGTCTAGCAAATAGATTCAGAGCTACTAGAAGACTTTTTCCAGTGTTCACAATGTTTGTGAACAACTTTCAAGACAGGAAGGAGTTTTTTCATGAAAACAGATTTAAGTTAAAAGGAGAGACAACATCTCAAGTCCACTTCCATCTGAACCAACTTTGTCAGCCACATCAGCCTCCCTCTCCTCTGCTTTTATATGACCATTTCAGTAACAGACCACATGAAAAGTTCATCAAATATTACTGCAATACTTGACCAAATTGTTATTTGGCACTCCATCAATCTCCAGTGGGTGACGGTACTTTAAATGCATAAACAGTAATCTTCCATGGAATACTTTTACAGTGGGGGGGGGGGGGGGCGGGGGGAAATCTTGAATGGCTTAAGGAATATTTTTAAAATCAAGGAACAGATAAGGACCAAAAGGCAGACAGAACCTGAGGGTTAAATACTATATAGATGTTTAGTATTAGTGAATCTGCTCAAATACGTTTATTTTTATCCTAACAAGTGTGAACACCTAAGGAACATGGTGCCAGGGAACTATGCCAAGCATTTTATTTCAATATTTTATTTAATCCTCAGAAATCATGAAGTAGGTACTACTGTCACTCCCATTTAACTGAGCAAACTGAGGCATGAAGAAGTTACCTAACTTATGCAAAGTTAGTAACAAGGTTGAGCTAAAGTCATGGGATTTGACTTGAAAGCCACAGCTCAACTGCTTTCCTCACCTGTACAAATAGCTGGCCCAACATGTTAATAGAATTAAAGTTTTTGTCGACTTTTGGTTGCACTACTGAGTTTTTGCTTTCTTTTGGCTTCCTTCAGCCACTGAGTGTCTTCTGTGTTCCAAGCACTGTCCTAGGGGCTGGGGAAACCACAATATAGTGTGATGTATAAAGACAGAGGCTACAGAAGGCAGACCAAAGTAGGGAGTGATTATTAGTTGAGGGGTAGGGAAAGACCTTTAAAAAGCTTTCCAGAAGAGGTGAAACCTGAGTTATTTCCTCTTTTCTGCAGCAGGAGACTCAGAACTGATGGACCCAGGTGGTGGAAGGAACAAGAATGAGAAGGGATGACCTCTACCTTTTTTTTTTTTTTTTCAATTTTTTAATCGAAGGATAATTGCTTTACAGAATTTTGTTGTTACCTCAACCTCTTAATCAAGCCTTGTACCGTTGATTTCTTGACCCAAAACACTGTGTTATGCATTATTTTAACAACAACCTTCACATCCTAGGTCTAGGAACATAAGGGTTTTTATGAATGTCATCTATCTTCGTGTCCGCCCTCCCCATCCTCCTCCAGTAAACTCCCAGTGAGGTCCAAATCTGCGGTGGCACTGGCTGGTTTCCGTTCATTTTTATTACAAACAATACACCGAACCCAACCCAATAATTATAAAGGGCCTGGACAGGTTTTGGACTTGTGCCCCTGGGCTGAGAACCATTCTAGTGATGACAGTTGGAAAGGGTGGCCTTTCCAGGCAAAACATGTGAGACGAATTGCATTTTCTCCTCGGCAGCAGGGCTGCCGCATTCTAAGCGACCAGAAGGCATCGTTCGTCTCCATCTTAATAGCCGGAATGACCCTGAGCGGGTGAGAGAGAGTCTCTAAGGCAGCCCGGATCCAGGAGCAGCTCGAGCCCCTAACTCCCGGAGCACCTGGGCAGGGCAAGCGCGCAGGGTAATAAACAAGACACGCCCGAGGCGAGGCCGCGGAGGAGAGTCAGTCCTCTGAAGCCGGGGCAGCAACGCGGCGCAGCTGCTCGGACGGGAGGATGCCCGGACACGCTCGCTCCCGCGGCCCGATTTCGCCGCGCTCAGGCTTTTCCAAAGACGGCCTCCCGCCTCCGCGCCCCGACTCCCGGCAGCTACTCTCACCCGCCGTTCCGCCTGCAAAATGGAGGCTCAGGCACGAGGCGCCCCCGGCCCCTTAAAGCCTCGGCGCCCTTAGGGGAAGGGGACGCAAG
The DNA here is from genome assembly GCF_055505025.1 of Bos grunniens. Taxonomy (NCBI): domain Eukaryota; kingdom Metazoa; phylum Chordata; class Mammalia; order Artiodactyla; family Bovidae; genus Bos; species Bos grunniens. The sequence continues at coordinate 44,376,352 of NC_141175.1, forward strand.
GCCCCGCGGCCCGCCCCCGCAGAGCGAGGGGGCCGGGCCGCAGCCCCCCGAGCTCCGCGCCTGTGCACCAGCCGGTCGCTACCTACCGCGTCCGGAACCCTTCGGACTCCCCGAATGAGCCGGCGGCGTCAGCAGTCGCATGCGGCAGCTACGAAGACGGAGTCCCAGGTGGACACAGAGGCCCTCCCGCCGGAGTCCTGAACGCCTGGGGCGGGACCGAGCGCCGGTCACGCCCTCCGCCGCCCCGCCTCCGCGCGGAGGGCGCCTTCGGAGAGGCGCGACCAATCCCAGCCCTTAGGCCGGAGGCTCGACCAATGCACGACCCGCTCCTGCAAGAACAGCCCACCCTGGTACGGCCTTGGCCTATGGGAAGCCGGCGCTTCTTCGGTCGGCTGTCCTTCCTCGCCTTCCGCGCTGGCGGCTCACGTTCTAGTGTCCTGGATGAAAGGGGTAGTGAGAGGGCGCGTAGTCCCCGGCCGCGAGGAACGGTGGGTGCTCTCGGGCTCTGTGTTTTAGCTAGTAGGCCGCAGCCCAAGTCATGCACCCGTTCATTTCCATTCATTTTGGGCGAAGCGCCTGGTAGTGTTTCTGGCGCGCCGCTGCCAGAGAGGCGGACCCAGTCTTCGTGCGTCTGTTTACATTCGCATCTAAACAATTAGGCGTGTGACCGAGGTCTGAACAGGTGCCACAGCGCTCGAGCGCCGGAAGAGGCAAGGTCCTCCCGGCCTGGTGGTTGGGGACAGCTTTAGGTGGAACCTTAGGCAGGCTCGGGAAGGATGGGAGGCTTGTGAATAAATGAACCGGGAGCTGCTTAGCGGCTCTCCGAGCAGCCCGTTCCGATGGGGAATCGGTGATGGAATTTGAGGGGAAGTGGATCCAGTTCGTGGGAGGCCACGATGCACATACTTTTCCGCCACCTCCTCCTCTCCAGCTAGCATGAGGCCTGGGAGCTTAATTGCACAGCTGGTACTGCTGAGCGAATCCTGGGGTATAAAAGAACTACCACCGGCCTGGAATGGTGAAGGGATCACCTGGTTATCTGTGTCAGACCCGTCCTCCGTTCTGATACGTTTACCCAGCAGCACTTGAGCAATCTGGCTTACCTTTAATGTCTCACCAGTTCATCAAACAGATCTGTAAATGTCTGAACCCCCGCTGTGGGCAACTTGAATTCCAGAGCACACATTCTTTACCATTAAGCTCTTTGGCCTCAGACAGGTTACCAGATAAAAACTTGTTGGGTTTTCCAGAACCTGCAATGATAGCTGGGGGTTCTTCTAATCCAAGAGTCATAAATTTTGACAGAGAAGAAACTAGCCCACATGGTTTCTTGGTTTTACTTGGGCAACACATTGATTTTATTTGCTTTTGCTTTTTAGATAAAAAATTTAAATCCCATAAGCACCACTTCTGTATTAAGTAACAGCCAGCCTGACACTGGAAGATGTTTTTGTTTGTGGCCCTTGGTCTTCTCTGAATACACAGAAGACCTCTGGGGCCGTCATCCAGTCCCACTGGTTGAGACTTGGGGCTTTCCTAGCCAAGACAACCAGCTGGACAGAGAATGAACCAAGTCAAACAGGTAATCAGGTCGAGGATAGAATCAGGGTACCAAATACAAGTGAAGGGAATTTGAAAACAAAATCAAGGGCAAATGAGTAAGCTCTCAAAAAGCCAAGGAAATTATGGGAGGTGGAATTTGAAATAAGCAGACTATGAGCGGAAAAGTAATTCTGAAGTTAGCAAAACACTAGCCCAGTACCCCTGTTGTATGTCAGGTCCCAGATCAAATCCCACCTCGATCTCCTCAACCAGACATGCCCTCTTCCTCCTTTCAACTCTGCAGCATTGTGTGTATCTTGTGCCTAGCCTTCATAATCTTCAACCCTGTGTGGTTTCCTTGTCTGTAAGAGGGTGTAGGATGGATGACTCCTGAGGTTCCTTTTAGCAATGTTCACATCCATGCTCACTCAGTTGTGTCCAACTCTTTGCAACCCCATGGACTGTAGCCTGCCAGGGTCCTCGGATTTTCCAGGCAAGCATCCAGGAGTGGGTTGCCATTTCCTTCTCCAGAGGATCTTCCCCATCCAGGGATCAAACCCGTGTCTCCTGTATCTCCTGCACTGGCAGGTGGATTCTTTACCACTGTGCCACCTTTTAGCTATGATTTCCTGTAATTATGTGTTGTGAGCATCTTTTGCTTTTGCCTGAGAAGTAATCTTTCCTTTGAGGAGTTGTCTGAAATTCCTTGGATCAGATGAATCTTTAGGGGCATCACATTTCTCACCTCCCAAGGCAGGAAGGATAGAGAACAAGAAGGCATGGAGCCCAGGGCAGACCAACTATAATCTCCTTCCTCTTCACAAAGGTGTGACCCAACCTGAGATGGCCTGAATCACTGGGATTTTAAAGAATGAGGCTGAGAGAGAGTTTCTTACCTATGGTGCCTCTAAGCTTAAGCAAAATAAATCTAGAAATGTATATGGTTATATTGCTTATATCAGAAAAGCTGAGAGATCAGGTCTGGAAATGGTAAAAATCCAGTAAGACTGGGGAGCAAGATACTCAGCCCAAGCCACACTGCTCCAGCCGCTCTGGTTAGGATGTATGTCTGCACTTTCAGTGCCACCATGAATTATTTTCCAACTCTTCTGTGATGTTAGGTATTCATTCAAGATTCAAGTTTTGGGCAGGACTATTGACTTGTCTAACTGTAGGTCATATTCCTGTGTTCTAACTACCATTAGGCAAGCAGAGTTCTGGTTTCTGTCATGGTTTGTGCTGGATCATTTGGCTTCTAGTGTGGGAGAGGGGCCCAACCTCAATCTAAGACTCAGAGGAGGGGGGATCACTCCAAATCAGAAGCATATTCAGGTCCTGGTGGCCAAAAGGACCTCCACTATAGTCCGTCTCTGAGGCTGCACAATGCAACCATGTCTCCTACAGCAACAAAAATGTCCTCATGCCTGCCCCCAGGAGAACAGTTCGAAGGCTCAGCAGTCATTGTATCTGGTCCCAGGGCCAAGTATGCAGGTGATGTCCATTTGAGACAGGCTGGGACCTGGGACCCTTTCCTGCAGTGCTTGCACCTGGACATCTCCTCAAGCAACAAAATACAAAGAAACTATAAGAGACTAAAAATAACTGCATGTGTGAGCAGGTGGCTCAAACTATGAACAAAAAGATACAAAAAGGCCAAAACCCAACTGCCACTTCTGAGGTTCCGGGAACAAAAGCAGGGTGCCATGCATGATGCCTGCACAGAGCACCACAAAGGGGGTGGGCAGACCACTCAAACCCCTTCTGGCCCCCACAGATCCACCCCTCCCCTCACCCCACTTAAGGAACCAGCTCGCCCCCTTCGGGGAGTGAGCAAGGGAACTTTTTACTTGTCTTTACTCCCTCATGCTACAGCACTGGTCCCCATAAAGCCTTGCCTGAATTCCTCCTTTGTCCTCTTATCAGGGTCTATTGATTAGAGTCCAGGTTGGCAACACATTCATCTTCTAAATCTTCATCAGTATCCTATCTCAATGTAATACGTAGACTAAATTTTGGAGTTAACTATCACTGATATATTTTAAATGCAATAATGAAGAGAAAGAGGATGAAAATCTCTTAAAAATCACTGAAAACTTTACATTTGTAAATACAGCAAGAAGGGAGATACAAATAGAGTCTATACTCCCCATTTTTAAAACTGGTATATGCTTGCTTGTGTGCATGCTCAGTTGTGTCCGACTCTTTGAACCCCACGGACTACAGCCTGCTAGGCTCCTCTGTCCATAGGATTTCCCAGGCAAGCTTACTGGAGTGGGTTGCCATTCCCTTTCCAGGGGTTCTTCCTGACCCAGGAGTGGAACCCATATCTCCTACATTTCAGGCAGATTCTTTGCCACTGAGCCACTGGGGAAACCTGCACAATGTGAGAATTTTAAGTCCAGTTTTATTTAGGGCAAAATGAGGACGCTAGCCTGGGAAACAGCCTCTCAGAGAGCTCTGAGGCACTGCTCTGAAGAGGTGGGGGAGGAAGTCAGGACATATGTGAGCTTAGTGAAGGGGTCACTTGTACTTAAGCACACATTTTGGCAGAAGGTTGCTTCAGTCAGGAGGGACGGATGTCTCTGGTAACGATTTTATGCTTTTCTAGGTATGAGATGTCAGAAATTGGGCTCATGAAAACTCCTCCTGAAAATATCTAACTGAAGGCCTGTCCTGCCAATTTTTCCCAGAGCACAGAGTGCCTCATTCCTAATGTCCACCCTGAACTTGAAGGATGTGCTGAAAGTCAGAGACTGCAGTGGCCAATGACTTCATTCTTGTAGAACCAGAGGGCAACTGACAATTTTTATTTGGCAGTAACAGTCCATTCATTCGCCTCTGAAGTGGTACCAGATGGAACAACTACAAAAGAGCTGCTAAACCAGGGGTGCCAGCAGGCGTCTTGAGGCTTCTAGGGGGGTGTAGTGTCAGGGAAGGAACTTCACTTGGCCTGTGTACTCCATCTCGCTGACAGAAAGAAGACATGCACAGAGAAAGCTGACTTGGGCGTAATGGTTAACTTTGGACATAAAGTGAAGGTGAGGGGTCTAGTGGTGCTGATTTGTGGTTAGTTGGAGACGTATAGAGGAAGTTCAGAAGTCAGAGCTGGAGGTGAAAATGACATAGAGATATGTTAAGATTATTCAGCAGAAACCTCAAGTAAATAGAGTTTAGAGGCCAGAATGGGGGCTGACTCATGCCCTGCAACCATAGCAGAGCCCAACAGAAAGAAGAAAAGACACCTTTTCTTTCCTGGCAAGGAAAAGTCAAGGACTCTGTTTCCTACAGCACTCTCCGTGCCTTTGCCCCTCTGAAAAACAATCTCCTTCCCTTAAGGTGGGGAACTTGCATGACAGAATTGAAGACCCCTGCCTTTCAAATTTCAGTTGATCCCAAATAAACCCATCTTTACTGGAGAAATATCTGGCAGTCTATTTTTTAAGAGTTTGAAAAATGTGGCCTGTTTTGAAAAATCTTTATTTAATTTGTTACAATATTGTTTCTCTTTTATGTTTTGGTTTTAGGGCCAGGAGGCAGGTGGGATCTTAGCTCCCGGACCAGGGATTGAACACATACCCCCTGCATTGGAAGGCAAAGTCCTAAGCACTAGACTGGAGTGCCAAGGAATCCCAGTCTATTTGTTTTAGATCCACAAACGTGAAATAACAAAAGCTACAGACAGGAAAGAGATTTCCACAGGCATGGAAGAGACTGGAAAAGCAGAGGGTTATTGCTGTAATATATCTATTTTTCAACCATTTTGCCCTCTTCCCCTTCCTCAAGCAGGTAGCAGGCCCTGTGTTTACTTTCCTCAGGGGAGGTTTGTGGTGACATGAAAGAAGCAGCTGAAAAACATTCCCTTCCTGGCTTTGTTTTCAAAGTCTACCCCACTGAGGTGACTGAGTGTACAGTGGGGAGAAGAGACAGGAAATGGCTCTGAGGGAAACCTGAGCTGAGGCACTTGTGGATTTTCTCCAAAATAAAAGATGTCCTCTGGCCAGGGGAAGGGTCCAGGCTACTGTGACAGCCAGGACCTACGCTCTCCTCCCTGACAACTCCTTAACCCCTCCTCCCAGGGGCTGGCCAGACCTCAGAGGGAACAGTGAGGTGTCTCCAACTCACCAAACTTCCACATGCCCTGAGGGTGACATGGAAGCTAGTGGCTGTTAGACCTGAAGAACTAAAGAGCCTCTTGATGAGGGTGAAAGAGGAGAGTGAAAAAGCGGGCTTAAAACTCAACATTCAAAACCCTAAGATCACGGCATCCAGTCCCATCACTTCATGGCTAATAGATGGGGAAAAAGTGGAGACAGTGACAGACTTTATTTTCTTGGCTCGAAAGTCACTGAGGACAGTTGACTGTGAAGTTTAAAAGACGCTTGCTCCTTGAAAGAAAAGCTATGACAAACCTAGACATATTAAAAAACAGAGACATCACTTTGCTGACAAAGGTCCAGATTGTCAAAGCTATGGTTTTTCCAGTAGTCATGTGCAGATGTGATAGTTACACCATAAAGAACACAGCGCTGAAGAATTGATGCTTTTGAACTGTGGTGCTGGAGGAGACTCTTGAGAGTCCCTTGGACTGGAAGGAGATAAAACCAGTCAATCCTAAAGGAAATCAACGCTGAATATTCCTTGGAAGGACTGATGCTGAAGCTCCAGTACTTTGGCCACCTAATGAGAAGAGCCAACTCATTGGAAAAGATCCTGATGCTGGGAAAGATTGAGAGCAGGAGGAGAAGGGGATGACAGAGGTTGAGGTGGTTGGATGGCATCATTGACTCAATGGACATGAGTTTGAGCAAACCCTGGGAGATGGTGGAGGACAGGGAAGCCTGGCAGGCTGTAGTCTATGGAGTCACAAAGAGTTGGACACAATGAGAGACTTAACAACAACAGACCTGAGAGAACCAGGTACATGGAGACTGGGGGCCTTGGCAGTGACCAGGGAGGACTCATAACCACAGTCTTCCAAGGACCTCCCAAAGATGGCATGAGACAGATTTTCTTATTGTTGGGAGTTGAAAGTAACTTGATATAACTTGATATATAACTTGACACTTTATTCCATAATGGAGTTTTTAAAAACTTGGAGGGGATGAATGTACTACGTCAGTAATACTGCCCTGATCATCTTTGTGCACTTAAGCTTTCTCCACCCACCAGATTCTTTGTGAAAGGTAGATTCACAGAAGTAGAAGAATTACTGATTGAAAGGGTACAGTCATTTTTAAGGCTCTTGGTATATATGGCTTAAATGTCCTCTGGATGGTCTGTGACTTTTCAGATTTAGAATTTAAAACTAGGACCGGGACTTCCCTGGCAGTCTGGTGGCTAAAACTGCACGTTCCCAGTGCAGGGGTTAGTTAGTGTTAGTTGCTCAGTCAAGTCTGACTCTTTTACAACCCCACAGACTATAGCCTGCCAGGCTCCTCTGTCCATGGAATTCTCCAGCCAAGAATACTGGCGTGGGTAGCCATTCCCTTCTCCAGGGGATCTTCCTGAACCTGAGTCTCCTGCATTGCAGGCAGATTCTTTATCATCTGAGCCATAGCGGCACGGGTTCAATTCCTGGTCAGGAAACTAGATCCCAAATGTTGCAACTAAGAGTTCACATGCCATAACTAAGATGCAGGGCAGCCAAAAAAAAAAAAAAAAAACCCACTAGGACCTTTCCCCAGTTGGGTGGGGATGGAGGGGCGGGGAATGGAAACTTGTTAGAAGGCTATTGCAGTATTTTACATGAGATATGAGGAAGGGCCGAAGATTATAGCAGTGGGGAAAAAGGAAGGGACAAATTCTAACATCATGTAGGAGGTGATATCAGTAAAACTTCTCTGCCTATCTATGAAGGAGAGATAGAGTAACCAAGAGCATCTTACTATTTTCCAATTTCAAAATGTGGGTAGATGAAAATCCTATTAATCAGGGGGCAGTGAGGTTTGCTGGAAAGTCTGGGTTATGTATTTAATTGACCTAGTTCAAATTCCACCCCCCACCACATCCCTAATTAGCTGTGTGGCCTTGGGCAAGTTACTGAAACTCTTGAGCCCACAGTCCTAGATTTCCTCACTTGTGAAATGGTCATAGTAATAAACATCAGTCTCCCGGACTACTGAAAGGATTAAATGTGAAAGTGTTTTTAAAGCACTGTCCTATTGTGGCTTTGAAGAAATTAAAGAAAACCAATTATATAGATAGAAGAAGATGTGGAGACTTGGAGAATAAAGAATATATGTGGTTTGAGAGAAATTGTTTTTAAGATGTCTGCATGAGATTCCATGCAATAGACTGGGTGTACTTTTGGGGGTGGGGCGGGGGAGGAGCTGTGCAGAATATAGGATCTTAGTTCCCTGACCAGAGATGGAGCCCGAGTCCCCTGCAGTGGAAGCACACACAGAGTCTTAACCACTGGACTGCCAGAGAAGTCCCTATCATGGTGTACTTTTTAAAGTGAAGTGAAAGTGAAGTCGCTCAGTCGTGTCTGACTCTGTGACCCCATGGACTGTAGCCTACCAGGCTCCTCCGCCCATGGGATTTTTAAAGAGACCTAGAAATATGTGAGGGCTTCCCTGATGGCTCATCAGTAAAGAATCTGCCAGCAATGCAGGAGAAGTGGGTTCAATCCCTGAGTCAGAAAGATACTCTAGACAAGGAAATGGCAACCCACTCCAGTTTTCTTGCCTGGGAAATCCCATGGACAGAGGAGCTTCACGGTTGCAGTCCATGGGGTCACAAAAGAGTCAGACAGGTCTCAGCGACTAAATGACATCAAGAGGTATAAGAACTACAAAAGAAGGGGTGATGATTCTGCTGCCCTTGGGCAGTGGTGCAGTTCTCAAAGATGGCCATAAGGTGGAGTCTGTTCAGTGCAAAAAGCTTCCCGAGTGAGTGAAGTCTCTCAGTAGTGTGGGACTCTTTTGCGACCCCATGGACGGTAGCCTGCCAGGCTCCACTGTCCATGGGATTTTCCAGGCAAGAATACTGGAGTGGGTTGCCATTTCCTTCTCCAGGGGATATTCCCAACCCAGGGCTCAAACTCACATCTCCTACATTAAAGGTGGATTCTTTACCACTGAGCCACCAGGGGAGCCCATACTAATGGGGTGGGAGTACAGTATTGATCTGCCAAACATCTATGGAGCATCTTCCCTGTACTGGACTCTGCCTTTTAGAAGCATCCTGACTTGTATAGTGGGGGACTCAGCTTGGTGGGAGGATATAGGGGTACCACTGTAGGGGTTTAGGCTTTGACCTAATCAAGGGAAGTTTTCCTTCCAGGATGCTGACTGATATATCTGACCAGGTGCAGTCAGCTGCAAAACTCAGTTCCCTAAAGGCTTGAAGTACTTTTTGTTTCTGAAAATGCACTTAGAAAACAGAGAACATTTAACAGAACTCAAGCGATTTCCTGGAACTTTCTACCAAAGCTCTTCCCTACCCTTCATTTCTTTAGAACAAATAAACAAAAACAAAACCAAAAAATGAGAACACTGACCCATTTGAAAAGGGCAAATCTGACTGAAGGCACAGATCTTCCCTGTAAAGTGTTGATGGACAGTAAACCTCTATTATCTGGAGAAAAGAAAATGCCTTATTAATAGGAAGTAAACTGTTATCAGCATTATTAATCTCACTGTAAGTTTAAAAAAGATGGATTTATGAGTTATAATCCAAACAGCAACTTTAGTTTTAAATCCCATTATCCCTTTCAAAAATGGTTGTTGTTAAGTCGTGTCTGACTTTTTGAGACCCTGTGGACTGGTGCCCGCCTGGATCCCTGGTCCATGGGATTTCCCAGGCAAGAACAGTGGAGTGGGTTAACACTTTCTTTTCCAGGGGATCTTCCTGACCCAGGGATCAAACCCAAGTCTCCTGCATCAGGAGGCAGATTCTTTACCACTGAGCCAGGGAGACAATTAAATACACAAATAAAAAATAATTAAACATTATGCTAAATGCCAGAAAAGAGACAAATGAGGTGTTGAGAGAAGAAAAATGCTGATGGCCTACTTCAGATTGTGTGGTCAGGGAAAGCTCCTCGGAGGAGGTGACATTAGGTGAGAAAGGCACCTCACTCCAGTACTCTTGCCTGGAGAATCCATAGACGGAGGAGCCTGGTAGGCTGCAGTCCATGGGGTCGCAAAAAGTCGGACACGACTGAGCGGCTTCCCTTTCACTTTTCACTTTCATGCATTGGAGAAGGAAATGGCAACCCACCCCAGTGTTCTTGCCTGGAGAATCCCAGGGACGGGGGAGCCTGGTGGGCTGCTGTCTATGAGGTCACAGAGTTGGACATGACTGAAGTGACTTAGCAGCAGCAGCAGAGAGATGAGGAACCAACAAGGACAGGGAGATCATGAGCTCCAGGCATCCAGATGGGCACAGGCTTGTGAGTGGGTAAGCACCAGGTGCATGGGGAACCTATACAAGGCCCGTGGATGGAATGAGGTGGGCAAGGGGCACAGCTGCAGGGATGAGGCAGGAGAGGTGGCAAGGGTTCCTGGATAAGGGTGTGGATTCTGTTCTGGGTGCAGAGAGGAGCCACTGAAGGACTTTAAGCAGAAGTGAGCCTTACTCCAACTCACATCTGAAGATCACGCAAGAAAAAGGGGACATGAATCTGGAACCTGCTGCAACTGTCCAGGTGAGAGATGGCAGACAGATAGGTGCCAACAGTGGGGTGGAAGAACCAAGTGAATCTGAGATCTAGTTTAGAGGTAAAATCAGCAGGAGTGACTTATTAATGGGTGGTAGGAGGTGAAAGAAGAAAGCAGAGGAAGTCCTCAGCAGCTGGCCTGAACAGAGCTGTGCTGATGGAGGTGGGAATCTGGAGTATCCAGCAGAGGCCTCAACACATCTCAGGTCCTAACTGCAAATTCCAACAAGAGTAATTGGCTTCCTTTGGGTCAAGTGCCCGCCCTGATCCACTAGCTACACAGAGATGGGGGAAGGTATACAGAAGCAAGTGTATGAGGGCCTGCCTAAATTTCCGAACAATCTCTTAAGGTGGGAATAAAAGTGAAGAGGAACTAAAAAGCCTCTTGATGAAAGTGAAAGAGGAGAGTGAAAAGTTGGCTTAAAGCTCAACATTCAGAAAACTAAGATCATGGCATCCGGTCCCATCACTTCATGGGAAATAGATGGGGAAACAGTGGAAACAGTGTCAGACTTTATTTTTCTGGGCTCCAAAATCACTGCAGATGGTGACTGCAGCCATGAAATTAAAAGATGCTTACTCCTTGGAAGGAAAGTTATGACCAACCTAGACAGCATATTAAAAAGCAGAGACGGTCCAAGTCTAGTCAAGGCTATGGTTTTTCCAGTGGTCATGTATGGATGTGAGAGTTGGACTGTGAAGAAAGCTGAGTGCTGAAGAATTGATTCTTTTCAACTGTGGTGTTGGAGAAGACTTGAGAGTCCCTTGGACTGCAAGGAGATCCAACCAGTCCATCCTAAAGGAGATCAGTCCAGGGTGTTCATTGGAAGTACTGATGCTAAAGCTGAAACTCCAATACTTTGGCCACCTCATGCGAAGAGTGGCCTCATTGGAAAAGACCCTGATGCTGGGAGGGATTGGGGTCAGGAGGAGAAGGGGACGGCAGAGGATGAGATGGTTGGATGGCATCACTGACTCGATGGACATGAGTTTGAGTGAACTCTGGGAGTTGGTGATGGACAGGGAGGCCTGGCGTGCTGCGATTCATGGGGTTGCAAAGAGTCAGACGTGACTGAGTGACTGAACTGAACTGAACTGAACTGAATCATACAAGTAACTAGGAGACAAAGCATTCCAAGGCCTGGGACACATATCATTTGGCAGTATCTTCTTAGCCCCACCAGCCATTCGCTGCAGCCTTTCTCTGCAGCTGGCCCACCTGCCCTGGGGTGGGGGCTAGCTACAGCTGATGGCAGAAAGAGACTCTCCTATGAGAAAACAAAGAACAACAGCACAGTTGAGAACAAGGTGGAGCATGTCCGTAGACACACCTCTCATTTTGTGTCTGAAGATCTGACAATTCCACAATGACTTTTATCTACTTTGATTTCTCATTGATTCCAAGTTACCTCATTTATATATATAATCAATCTACACAATAGATTGGTCACTTTTTTTCACATGCCAGAAAAGATTTAAAATGGTTTTCAAGTTACTTTATGGATCTATGTCTATCTAAATTTTGTGCCTGCCTGAGAGGCCCCCTGAATCCACGGAAACTTCTCCATGAATTCTTGTTTACAAGTCATTCAGGACCTCTAAGTATTTTGGGGCACTGATGTCTACAAATTCACTGTATAAATGGTCTTTCTATCTTTATGTCTAACTTCTCTATCTTTATGTCTAACTAGAGAGAAAGATGGGCTTCTCTGGTGGCTTAGACAGTAAAGAATCTGCCCGCAATGCAGGAGACCTGGGTTCGATCCCTGGATTGGAAAGATCCCCTGGAGGAGAGTACGGCAGTCCACCCCAGTATTCTTGCCTGGAGAATCCCCATGGACAGGGGAGCCTGGTGGGCTACAGTCCATGGGGTTGCAAAGAGTCAAACGTGACTGAGCGACTAAGCACAAGAGAGAAAGAAATACATGGATAATGTTGGCCTAAAGTTTACCCACTTCCGGTTTCTATCCTAAAAAAGTATTCACTGCTTTTCGGCTGGGTGACCAATCTCTTAACTTTTAATTTCTCATTTGTAAAATGGCAATTGTAGTAGTGCCAGCCTCACTGGGTTGTTCTGAGGATTAAATGGGATAATCTGTGTAAGCCACTCAGCACAGTGCCTGGCACATGGTAAACCAAATACTCAATTACACTTGGCAGCTATCCACCTGAAAGAAATAAAGAATATGTCTAAATGCTACCATGGTGTGGTCTCCAGCATGTATGGTAAAGTGAGAAAAAAGCAAGGTAGAGAAAGGTGTACAACCATAAAAAAATGTATAAAATATTAAATACATAAATGTATAGATTACATATATATACACACACACACTTATATTTAAAAGCCAAGTGATGGAAAAATAACCAATAAAATTTAAAAATGGTTACCCATGGGGATGGGGCTTCCCAGTGGCTTACAGTAAAGAATCTGTCTGCTGATGCAGGAGGTACAGGTTCGATCCCTGGGTCGGGAAGATCCCATGGAGGAGGGCATGTAACCCAGTCCAGTATTTTTGCCTGGAAAATCCCATGGACAAAGGAGCCTAGTGGGCTCCATGAGGTCTCAAAGACTCAGACATGACTGAGTGACTGAGCATGCACGCACCTATGGGACAGAGGGAACAGGGTCCTCTGGGAGGAGGAAGACAGAGAGCGAAGTCGGACTTCTCTGAACATAACTTCATATCTAGATTTGACTTTGGAGCCATGTGAATAATACGCGTAATTATGAAGTGTGTGTGTGTGTTTTAGTTGCTCAGTCGTGTCCGATTCTTTGCAATCCCAAAGAATCCAAAATTTTAAAGTCAACCATAAAATAAAAAATGCAGTAAAACAGATCAGTTTTGGGGATAACTCCCGAGAGGAGGAACTCTTCTAAATGACTGAAAAACAGTAATTTAAGGGTACATTCCTGATTGGATATACTCTCAGGACAAAAAAGAATGGCCAAAATAAAATTATTAAGCTGTGTGGACTTTCCTGGTAATCCAGTGGTTGAGAATTCACCTGCCAATGCAGGGGGCGTGGATTTGATCCCTGGTCTGGGAAGATTCCACATGCCATGGAGCAACTGAACCCGTGCACCACAATTACTAAGCTCATGCTATGCAACAAGTCACTGCAATGAGAAGCCCATGCCCCGCAACTGGACAGCAGCCCCCACCTGCCACAACTAGAGGAAACCTGCGTGCAACAACAAAGACCTGGTGTAGCCAAAAATAAATAAATATTAAGCTGTACGATCAGATTTTTGCTAGCAGAAGTGTTATTCTGAGATTGCTGTACATTTGTTGTAGTATAATAATACAATATGTGAAATTGGAATTATGTCACTCCCAGTATAAATGGGAGACAGATTTCTCAGTGTGGGAGAAAGAGGATATGGGTATAAGACAGAAGGGGTCAAGTAAAATCCCTAAGGTCCTGATTTTGAACAGGAACTATTGGGATGAATTCAGAATGTGTTTCTTAGCTCTGTCCATGGAAAAGACCTAGAAATAATGACCAACCCTGTACCAGTAATGAGCATGCCTAGCCTCCAGATTGTGGCCTCGTATTAAAACATACCCATAGGATATTAATTCATGGAGGTGACTGAGTGATGACACAGAGAGGTAATGCCATTAAAAGAATTTATTACTCACATTTTCCAAGAGCAGGGCATGCCACACCATGCTGGGCCACGTGGGGAAACACCAGGTTTCATCAGAAGGCATAAGGAGTGAGGAGAGAGCGTGGTTCAGAGCCTTTGTTGTGTTTTCTGTGGGAAAGGCAAGGCAGAGAAGGATAAACAGTTTAGGACTAAATAGTCTGAACAATGTTGGTGGTCTCTGGGTTCTAAGATGGTCTCTAGTTGTCTGGTTCTGGCCCTGGGTTGACTTTGGGCAGGGGAAATACTGGCCTGGTGTGTGACAGATAAAGGCGGTGGCTGGGGCTTTGGACTTAGGGTTGCTTGGTTTGCATGTGAGAGGTACACTTGCAGGGGAGTTGTCTGTTATTTTTGGAACTAGCTAGCCCTGGGAGAGGCAGTCTTCTCCCAGTCACCAAGGCTCCCCAAGATGTCAAAATATATAAAATTCAAGCATGATCAATACATCTTAAAATACCATTTCCTACTAAAAGGAACCAGTAGTCCTGGGAGAAATTGTTAGCTCTGGGAAATATAAGATGGGCCTGGAAGGTCTTATCATACCAGGGAGTAAAGTGAAAGTGTTAGTTGCTTAGTCATGTCCGACTCTTTGCGACCCCAGGGACTGTAGCCCACCAGGCTCCTCTGTCCATGGAGTTCTCCAGGGAGTAAGGAGGTTTTTCAAAGATGACTTGGGTCATCCCCAAAGGACCTAAGGGCCAACTTGAGAAGCCTCCCTCTGGCAAAAGATGGGATGATTTCAGCATCAATAAAGATAAAAACTGCAATGGATTAAAATATATTTAGTGACACGTTAACAATGTTACTAAAAAGAAGTTTATTGTTCCTGATTAGAGGATGCTCGGAAGTCAGTTTTGTGCTTTGAAAACCAGTACATAGAAGGAATCAAGTATTTATCCCATTTTTCTGAACTGTACCGCTGGGTAGCCAGATAGTAAATGAAAGGTGTTTCAGTGTATAACAGGGGAATTAGACTATCACCATTTGATAAGCCCTTATACATTAAAGGATCTAGGCATTGAGTGTCAACATCCCTTGTCATAACCAAAAGACCCTGCCAGACATGAAGAGCCTCCTGCTACTATAGTACTTAGGAAGTTATCTTGCAAAAACATTGAGCCTGAATCTGAATACACCTATAGTTCCAACACACAATTTATAAGAAATTCAAAGGTGAGGCAAGAGAAATATGATATATGATGCCACCATAGAGCTGTAATTGGCAAAATCCAGACTGTGGGAAACTCTCCCAGCCAAAACCACTGTTGTGTTCAACAAATTTATTTCGGTGAACAAGTATTATACGGGGCAGAGGTGAGGGGGATGGGGCACTTATGGACAGATCAATCAGTATCCGTGTGGACCTGAGATAGATCCTAAATCAAATGAACCTTTTAAACGTTGTAATTTGGGAATTCCCTGGTGGCTCAGTTGTCACGATTCACTCTGTGCTTCCACTGCAGGGGGCACAGGCTTCATGCCTTGATGGGGAACAAAGATCTTGCATGCCAAGTGGCCAAGCAAATAAATGAATAAATAAAAGTTATAATTTTATGAAGTGACTGGAAATTTAAACTCTGATTAGAAGTCAAGAGAAATATTTTAAAACTATTTTTTTAAAGATATAATAATGGAAATGGGGGGATTTTTTTAAAGAGTCCTTACCTGTTAGAAATAGATACTGAAACATTTATGGCAGGGAATGTGTCTGTCCGAGGATGAACACTGTGGGGTGAGGCTCTGGACCTGCCGGCAGCCTGCCATTTGGAAATGCTGCTCTCCTGGGTAAGATGATAATCCTGCTCAGAGTCACACAGCAGTGAGGTAAAGCTGGGCTTTGGCCGGTCTGTCTGCTTCCAAAGCTCCTAGTCTTCAGTTCAGCCTTTGTCTTCACTGGGAAGTAACCAGGAAACGGGTCTGCAGGAACCCCCAGGCCACTACCTGGGGAAGAGTTTTGGTTTCTGGAGCTGGTGAAGAAAGGAAAGGGGGAAGGTATTACTTGCTCTCAAACCTTGGCTCTGGGACAGAACTGTGTGTGAGTGTCTCCTGTGGAGGTACAGGTCAGCAGTGGACTGCTGCACGGGCAGAGGCTCTGGGTGCAGTAGACCTGGGTACGGCACAAGCCCTCCTGGAGAAGGTGGCCATTAACCCCACCATAGAGCCACGAGAACTTACACAGGACTGGGGAAATCAACTCTTGGAGGGCACAAATAAAACCTCATGTGCACCAGGACCCAGGAGAAAGGGGCAGTGACCCCACAAGAGACTGACCCAGACTTGCCCAGCAGTGTCCAGGAGTCTCTGGTGGAGGCGTGGGTTGGTGATGGCCTGATGCAGGGCTGAGGGCACTGAATGCAGCAGTGCCTGCATGGGACCTTTTGAAGGAGGTCGCCATTATCTTCATTACCTCCATCATAGTTTGGTCTCAGGTCAAACAACAGGGTGGGAACACAGCCCCGCCCATCAACAGAAAATTGGATTAAAGATTTACTGAGCACAGCCTGGCCCATCAGAACAAGACTCAGAATCCCCCTCAGTCAGTCTATGCCATCAGGAAGTTTCCATAAGCCTCTTATTCTTCTCCACCAGAGGGCAGACAGACTGAAAGCCACAATCACAGAAAACTAACCAATCCGATCACATGGACCACAGCCTGTCTAACTGAGTGAAACTATGAGCCATGCCATGTAGGGCCACCCAAGATGGACGGGTCATGGTGGAGAGTTCTGACAAAATGCAGTCCACTGGAGAAGAGAATGGCAAACCACTTCAGTATTCTTGCCTTCAGAATCCCATGAATAAAATGAAAAGGCAAAAAGATAGGACACTGAAAGATGAACTCCTCAGGTTGATAGGTGCCCAATATACTACTGGAGATCAGTGGAGAAATAACTCCAGAAAGACTGAAGGGACAGAGCCAAAGCAAAAACAATACCCAGTTGAGGATGTGACTGGTGATGGAAGTAAAGTCCGATGCTGTAAAGAGCAATATTGCATAGGAACCTGGAATGTCAGGTCCATGAATCAAGGCAAACTGGAAATAGTCAAACAGGAGATGGCAAGATTGAACATTGACATTTTAGGAATCAGTGAACTAAAATGGGCTGGAATGGGTGAATTTAACTCAGATGACCATTATATCTACTACTGTGGGCAAGAATCCCTTAGAAGAAATGAAGTAGCCATCATAATCAACAAAAGAGCCCGAAATACAGTACTTGGATGCAGTCTCAAAAACAACAGAACCATCTCTGTTTGTTTCCAAGGCAAACCATTCCACATCACGGTAATCCAAGTCTATGCCCCAACCAGTAACGCTGAAGAAGCTGAAGTTGAACGGTTCTATGAAGACCTACAAGACCTTCTAGAACTAACACCCCAAAAAGATGTTCTTTTCATTATAGGGGACTGGAATGCAAAACTAGGGAGTCAAGAAATACAGAGAATAACAGGCAAATTTGGCCTTGGAGTACAGAATGAAGCAGGGCAAAGGCTAATAGAGTTTTGCCAAGAGAACGCACTGGTCATAGCAAACACCCTCTTCCAACAACACAAGAGAAGACTCTACACATGGATATCACCAGATGGTCAATACAGAAATCAGATTGATTATATTCTTTGCAGCTAAAGATGGAGAAGCTCTATACAGTCAGCAAAAACAAGACTGGGAGCTGACTGTGGCTCAGATCATGAACTCCTTATTGTCAAATTCAGACTTAAATTGAAGAAAGTAGGGAAAACCACAAGACCATTTGGGTATGACCTAAATCAAACCCCTTACATTATACAGTGGAAGTGACAAATAGATTCAAGGGATTAGATCTGATACACAGAGTGCCTGAAGAACTATGGACAGAGGTTTGTTACATTGTACAGGAGGCAGTGATCAAGATCATCCCCAAGAAAAAAGAAATGCACAAAGGCAAAATGGCTGTCTGAGGAGGCCTTACAAATAGCTGTGAAAAGAAGAGAAGTGAAAGGCAAAGGAGAAAAGGGAAGATATACCCATTTGAATGCAGAGATCCAAAGAATAGCAAGGAGAGATAAGAAAGCCTTCCTTAGCGGTCAATGCAAAGAAATAGAGGAAAACAATAGAATGGGAAAGACTAGTTCAGTCGCTCAGTTGTGTCCGACTCTTTGCGACCCCATGAATCGCAGCACGCCAGGCCTCCCTGTCCATCACCAACTCCTGGAGTTCACCCAGACTCACGTCCATCGAGTCAGTGATGCCATCCAGCCATCTCATCCTCTGTCGTCCCCTTCTCCTCCTGCCCCCAATCCCTCCCAGCATCAGAGTCTTTTCCAATGAGGCAACTCTTCGCATGAGGTGGCCAAAGTATTGGAGTTTCAGCTTTAGCATCAGTCCTTCCAAAGAAATCCCAGGGCTGATCTCCTTTAGAATGGACTGGTTGGATCTCCTTGCAGTCCAAGGGACTCTCAAGAGTCTTCTCCAACACCACACTTCAAAAGCATCAATTCTTTGGTGCTCAGCTTTCTTCACAGTCCAACTCTCACATCCATACCTGACCACAGGAAAAACCATAGCCTTGACTAGACGGACCTTTGTTGGCAAAGTAATGTCTCTGCTTCTGAATATGCTATCTAGGTTGGTCATAACTTTCCTTCCAAGGAGTAAGCGTCTTTTAATTTCATGGCTGCAGTCACCATCTGCAGTGATTTTGGAGCCCAGAAAAATAAAGTCTGACACTGTTTCCACTGTTTCCCCATCTATTTTCTATGAAGTGATGGGACCGGATGCCATGATCTTCATTTTCTGAATGTTGAGCTTTAAGCCAACTTTTTCACTCTCCACTTTCACTTTCATCAAGAGGCTTTTTAGTTCTTCACTTTCTGCCATAAGGGTGGTGTCATCTGCATATCTGAGGTTATTGATATTTCTCCCAGCAATCTTGATTCCAGCTTGTGTTTCTTCCAATTCAGTGTTTCTCATGATGTACTCTGCATATAAGTGAAATAAGCAGGGTGACAATATACAGCCTTGACATACTCCTTTTCCTATTTGGAATCAGTCTGTTGTTCTATGTCCAGTTCTAACTGTTGCTTCCTGACCTGCATACAAATTTCTCAAGAGGCAGATCAGGTGGTCTGGTATTTGCATCGCTTTCAGAATTTTCCACAGTTTGTGGTGATCCATACAGTCAAAGTCTTTGGCATAGTCAATAAAGCAGAAATAGATGTTTTTCTGGAACTCTCTTGCTTTTTCCATGATCCAGCAGATGTTGGCAATTTGATCTCTGGTTCCTCTGCCTTTTCTAAAACCAGCTTGAACATCAGGAAGTTCATGGTTCATATATTGCTGAAGCCTGGCTTGGAGAATTTTGAGCATTACTTCACTAGTGTGTGAGAGGAGTGCAATTGTGCAGTAGTTTGAGCGTTCTTTGGCATTGCCTTTCTTTGGGATTGGAATGAAAACTGACCTTTTCCAGTCCTGTGGCCACTGCTGAGTTTTCCAAATTTGCTGGCATATTGAGTGCAGCACTTTCACAGCATCATCTTTCAGGATTTGAAATAGCTCAACTGGAATTCTGTCACCTCCACTAGCTTTGTTCGTAGTGATGCTTTCTGATCTCTGTTCGTTTCCAAGGCAAACCATTCAATATCACAGTAATCCAAGTCTATGCCCCAACCAGTAACGCTGAAGAAGCTGAAGTTGAACGGTTCTATGAAGACCTACAAGACCTATTAGAACTAACACACAAAAAAGATGTCCTTTTCATTATAGGGGAAAGACTAGAGATAGCTTCAAAAAAATTAGAGATACCAAGGGAACATTTCATGTAAAGATGGACATGATAAAGGACAGAAAATGATATGGACCTAACAGAAGCAGAAGATGTTAAGAAGAGGTGGCAAGAATACACAGAACTGTACAAAAAAGATCTTCAGGACCCAGATAATCACGATGGTGTGATCACTGACCTAGAGCCAGACATCCTGGAATGTGAAGTCAAGTGGGCCTTAGGAAGCACCACTACGAACAAAGCTAGTAGAGGTGACAGAATTCCAGGTGAGCTATTTCAAATCCTGAAAGATGATGCTGTGAAAGTGCTGCACTCAATATGCCAGCAAATTTGGAAAACTCAGCAGTGGCCACAGGACTAGAAAAGGTCAGTTTTCATTCCAATTCCAAAGAAAGCAATGCCAAAGAATGCTCAAACTACTACACAATTGAACTCATCTCACGGGCTAGCAAAGTAATGCTCAAAATTCTCCAAGCCAGGCTTCAACAGGCTGTGAACTGTAAACTTCCACATGTTCAAGCTAGATTTAGAAAAGGCAGAGGAACCAGAGATCAAATTGCCAACATCTATTGGATCATCAAAAAGGCAAGAGAGTTCCAGAAAAACATCTATTTCTGCTTTATTGACTATGCCAAAGCCTTTGACTGTGTGGATCACCACAAACTGTGGAAAATTCTTAAAGAGATGGCGATACCAGACCACCTGACCTGCCTCCTGAGAAATCTGTATGCAGGTCAGGAAGCAACAGTTAGAACTGGACATGGAACAACAGACTGATTCCAAATAGGAAAAGGAGTATGTCAAGGCTGTATATTGTCACCCTGCTTATTTCACTTATATGCAGAGTACATCATGAGAAATGCTGGACTGGAGGAAACACAAGCTGGAATCAAGATTGCCAGGAGAAATATCAATAACCTCAGATACGCATATGACACCACCCTTATGGCAGAAAGAGAAGAAGAACTAAAGAGCCTCTTGATGAAAGTGAAAGAGAAGAGTGAAAAAGTTGGCTTAAAGCTCAGCATTCAGATAACTAAGATCATGGCATCCCGTCCCACCACTTCATGTCAAATAGATGGGGAAACAGTGGAAACAGTGGCTGACTTTATTTTTTGGGGCTCCAAAATCACTGCAGATGGTGATTGCAGCCATGAAATTAAAAGATGCTTACTCCTTGGAAGGAAAGTTAAGACCAACCTAGATAGCATATGGAAAAGCAGAGACATTACTTTGCCAACAAAGGTCCAAGTCTAGTCAAGGCTATGGTTTTCCCAATGGTCATATATGGATGTGAGAGGTGGACTATAGAGAAAGCTGAGCGCCGCTGAGCACCGAAGAATTGATGCTTTTCAACTGTAGTGTTGGAGAAGACTCTTGAGAGTCCCTTGGACTGCAAGGAGATCCAGCCAGTTCATTCTAAAGGATATCAGTCCTGGGTGTTCATTGGAAGGACTGATGTTTTGAAGCTGAAACTCCAATACTTTGGCCACCTGATGTGAAGAGCTGACTCATTTGAAAAGACCCTGATGCTGGGAATGATTGAGGGCAGGAGGAGAAGGGGATGACAGAGGATGAGATGGCTGGATGGCATCATCGACTCAGTGGACATGGGTTTGGGTGGACTCCGGGAGTTGGTGATGGACAGGGAGGCCTGGCATGCTGTGATTCATGGGGTTGCAAAGAATCAGACACGACTGAGGGACTGAACTGAAGACTCGATTATATATCAAAATGTATGTTTGCAGGCACACATAATTGTTGCTGATTTGTACTGCAGGAAGAACAAAAGTAGCAAATTGATAAAGGAGTTCTACTTCTACTTCTAGTATGAAGAATAGCCCTTGATTACCCAAGTAGGATCCCTACTTTCATTGTAAACACCAATGTACAGAAGTATTATCTGAAATTCCAGGCTATTTGCTGAAATTAAAACACATTTTTATAAAAGATGATGAAATATTTTGACTCCAACAAAGAATTAGGTAAATTGTGTGGAAGGAGAAACAACCCATAATCTTCATTTAATTGGTCTTTTCTACTAAAACATTCGATTTTTTTAACTGTAAGACAAAGTATATCTTTAGTAGGCACTTAATTATTTCTCAATAAATATAGTTTTGTTCAGGCACTAAACCTTGGGGTAATCTTAGATGTTCCTTGGTCTCATCTCATATCCAATTCATCTGTAAATCCTGTTGACACTACCTTTAAAATCCATCCAGAGCCAACATCTCCACCACCACACCCCAGTCCAACTCACCACTCTCCCTTGAGCTCCTTATCTGTCCCCTCCTTCCACCACTGTCAGTTCTTTATCTGTAGCTGGAGTTACTGTTGATAAGAAGACAATCTTATCATATCTCCTCCCAGCTCTGTACTCCAGTGGCTCCTATGACACACTGCATCTCCTTATGGTCTACTGTTCACACGGCCAGCCTCTGCCTGCCTCTCTGAGCTCATTCCTTTCATTCCTCCCCTTGGTTGCTCTGCTTCAATCACATGAACTTTCTTGCTGCTCTTTAAGTATGCAATAAATCTGTGTTAAATGAATGAAATACAATAGTTGCTGAATGATTGAATTAGTGAATTCTACAATAATTGCAATCAATAAAACAATTAGCTGTGACTGCTAGCACAGCCCAAGGATATGTTCTTCTACCTACCTGGTCTAAACTGGTGGATCTCAGACATTACTGGTAACAGAATCACCTGGGGAGCTTGTTAAAACTCATATGGTTGTCCCTACCCTTAGAGTATCAAATTGCCAACATCCGCTGGATCATGGAAAAAGCAAGAGAGTTCCAGAAAAACATCTATTTCTGCTTTATTGACTATGCCAAAGCCTTTGACTGTGTGGATCACAATCAACTGTGGAAAATTCTCAAAGAGATGGGATACCAGACCACCTGATCTGCCTCTTGAGAAATCTGTATGCAGGTCAGGAAGCAACAGTTAGAACTGGACATGGAACAACAGACTGGTTCCAAATAGGAAAAGGAGTACGTCAAGGCTGTATATTGTCACCCTGTTTATTTAACTTATATGCAGAGTACATCATGAGAAATGCTGGACTGGAAGAAACACAAGCTGGAATCAAGATTGCCGGGAGAAATCTCAATAACCTCAGATATGCAGATGACACCACCCTTATGGCAGAAAGTGAAGAGGAACTCAAAAGCCTCTTGATGAAGGTGAAAGTGGAGAGTGAAAAAGTTGGCTTAAAGCTCAACATTCAGAAAACTAAGATCATGGCATCTGGTCCCATCACTTCGTGGGAAATAGATGGGGAAACAGTGGAAACAGTGTCAGACTTTATTTTTCTGGGCTCCAAAATCACTGCAGATGATGACTGCAGCCATGAAATTAAAAGACGCTTACTCCTTGGAAGAAAAGTTATGACCAACCTAGATAGCATATTCAAAAGCAGAGACATTACTTTGCCAATAAAGGTTCGTTTAGACAAGGCTATGGTTTTTCCTGTGGTCATGTATGCATGTGAGAGTTGGACTGTGAAGAAGGCTAAGCGCCGAAGAATTGATGCTTTTGAACTGTGGTGTTGGAGAAGATTCTTGAGAGTCCCTTCGACTGCAAGGAGATCCAACCAGTCCATTCTAAAGGAGATCAGCCCTGGGATTTCTTTGGAAGGAATGATGCAGAAGCTGAAACTCCAGTATTTTGGCCACCTCGTGCGAAGAGTTGCCTCATTGGAAAAGACTCTGATGCTAGGAGGGATTGGGGGCAGGAGGAGAAGGGGACGACAGAGGATGAGATGGCTGGATGGCATCACTGACTCGATGGACGTGAGTCTGGGTGAACTCCGGGAGTTGGTGATGGACAGGGAGGCCTGGCGTGCTGCGATTCATGGGGTCGCAAAGAGTCGGACACGACTGAGCGACTGATCTGATCTGATCTGACCCTTAGAGTTCCAGAATCAGTAGATCTAGGGTGGGTCTAAAAACCTACATTTTTAATACATCCTCAGGTGATGCTTATGATAGTGGTTCAGGCATATACTTTGGCTTAAATATTCCAGCGTGGAAGGCCAACTGAACATTCTGAACAGGATTTTGGCAAATTTTGTTCTGGTGTCCTGTCTGGTGGTTCCGTTTTTTGTATGAAAAGATTAATTGCAGAAACATGGGAGGGGAAAAAAAAACCTCTGGATCTCACTTTTTGACACTTAACCACACGGTGGCCCCCTAGTTCCAGTCATGATTCCACTGGCCCCCATTTAAAATAGCTTTTGTTTTTTTGGAGAAGTTCCCAACTATTTCCTTTTTTAAAACGTGAATTCAGCAATAGGACGAGTAGCTTGCCGTTCACAAAATGCTGTTTCATGGGACACGCTGGCGGTTTCCTTAACAATGTGAGAGTCTATGCTGTTAGAAATCACTACTGTCCTTCACACGGAAATGATCCTGGGAAGTAGGTGAGCACGTGTGAGAAGACTCGCTATCAGAAAAGGAAAGGCGATTTCGTTGTAGCCAACAAGGAAGGGAGCACACAGAGCACAGACGTCGAGCTCTGCGCAGCCCACAGCGCCCTGGACACAGCAGACGCCATACAGGCTGACCAGCCTCTCATGCCTCTCACACGCCCCCATCACTCCCCAACCCCATCCATCCTCACTGTGCTGCGGAGGCCCCTTGCCTTCAGCGGCTGCCTGATCTTCCATGGCGTCCTCACCTCACTCCAGGCCAGCCAAGGGCCCAGGACTAGCAAGAGTCGGAGAAAAAAGTACTGAGGATTGAGAATCGGAGCTCTTCGTCTTTCTGGGTGAGGCGTGAATACCTCCGCAGGGGCTGGGCTGGCAGAGGATGGGCCAAAGTGTGGAACGTGCTGGGCGGGGCCGCCAGCGCAGGCTCCGCGGGTGGCCCCTCCCTCTTCTCCCCTGCACACCCGTTCTCTTGCTTCTTTCTCTCTGCAGTCTGAGATATACATACATTTCATATACTCATGGGGTCTGGAAAATGCAGCCAAGTGATAATGTGCAAAAGTTAAAAACAGCCTTCCGCATGACAAGGTGGTTTTCATTCCCAGAAAGGTAAACAAGACGGTAAAATTGCCAAGGGCTCTTTGTTCATCAGACTCAGTCGTCAGTGATATAGTTTCAGCCATTTAAATGAGTTCTTTATGTGCGATTAGCCAGTTGATCTTTTGTCCCAGTAAGGGTCTCAGTGAGGCTATAGGTTGACTTCTTTGGGGACTGCTAGTAGTTTTTAGCCTTTGTTTTCATTTTTATTAAATTTATGAGAACTATGCCTCTTAAGAAATTTGTATGCTGGTCAGGAAGCAACAGTTAGAACTGGACATGGAACAACAGACTGGTTCCAAATAGGAAAAGGAGTACGTCAAGGCTGTATATTGTCACCCTGCTTATTTAACTTATATACAGAGTACATCATGAGAAATGCTGGACTGGAAGAAACACAAGCTGGAATCAAGATTGCTGGGAGAAATATCAATAACCTCAGATATGCAGATGACACCACCCTTATGGCAGAAAGTGAAGAGGAACTCAAAAGCCTCTTGATGAAGGTGAAAGTGGAGAGTGAAAAAGTTGGCTTAAAGCTCAACATTCAGAAAATGAAGATCATGGCATCCGGTCCCATCACTTCATGGCAAATAGATGGGGAAACAGTGGAAACAGTGTCAGACTTTATTTTTCTGGGCTCCAAAATCACTGCAGATGATGACTGCAGCCATGAAATTAAAAGACACTTGCTCCTTGGAAGGAAAGTTATGACCACCTAGATCGCATATTGAAAAGCAGAGACATTACTTTGCCAACAAAGATTCGTCTAGTCAAGGCTATGGTTTTTCCTGTGGTCATGTATGGATGTGAGAGTTGGACTGTGAAGAAGGCTGAGCGCCGAAGAATTGATGCTTTTGAACTGTGGTGTTGGAGAAGATTCTTGAGAGTCCCTTGGACTGCAAGGAGATCCAACCAGTCCATTCTAAAGGAGATCAGCCCTGGGATTTCTTTGGAAGGAATGATGCTAAAGCTGAAACTCCAATACTTTGGCCACCTCATGCGAAGAGTTGCCTCATTGGAAAAGACTCTGATGCTGGGAGGGATTGGGGGCAAGAGGAGAAGGGGACGACAGAGGATGAGATGGCTGGATGGCATCACTGACTCGATGGACGTGAGTCTGGGTGAACTCCGGGAGTTGGTGATGGGCAGGGAGGCCTGGCGTGCTGCGATTCATGGGGTCGCAAAGAGTCGGACACGACTGAGCGACTGATCTGATCTGATGTCTCTTATCACAAATAAGTCTCATGCCTCTATTTTGTACTCCTTTGAGAGAAAAAAAGAGCAAGGGGAAGTAGATGTAAAACACGTTTTGCTAAACAGAGATAGTGACACCACAGTAACAGTTCCACAGGCCAATAGGGAACAGAACTGCAAGGCTGTTTGAAGTATTTGTTCATTTGTGAAAATCTGCATGTATCCTAATGCAGGCATTTAGGGGAATCCAGGCCTTGTCTGGAGTAGGGGGATGTGTCCTGTAAGTGGGAGCTGTAGCGGAGCCTGCCCATTGGCCCCTTGAAGCTCATTCTAACTCTGTCAGGTGTAAAGCCTGAAAAAACAGAAACCCCTTTTCCAGACTTCTTCCAAGCTCTGCCAAGCAGAGGCACTTGGGTGAAACTTAGCAGGTGTGCCTGGGACGGTGCAAGTGAGGAATACAGCGTAGAGCTGTATTGGGAAGTCAGATGCAGTAGCTGGGGACAGGACTCCGCTGCCTGGTTCCTTGTGTCCCACGTGTGGGGTGGTGGGCAGTGCCAGCAATAGCACTTCTGTTAGAACAGTTCTTCTAGAACTAGGAACTCAGCCGCATTGCTCCTCCCCACTGGGTTTTAGCAATGTTTCCCCTATCGTTCGCAGAAGTTCTACTTTTACTAATACCCTGTAATCAATGCTTTACCTATCTAGAATGGATTCTGTTGTGTGTAACTTGGAACTCTTACCAAGTTAGAGTTAGGTTACTCTAATCAAAGCTATTATTAAGACTGGGCTCAAGGTGGTGTGTTGTGACAGCATTCTCTAACCCCCCTGAAGTTATGATGAATCTGCTGCTACCTTTTCTTCTAGTTACTGTTCCCAGTTTTGATCTCTTCCTCCCACAGCTCTGATGCTTATCAGTCAGCGGGGGTTCTAGCACTCCCTATCAGACTGCCTGTTCTGCCCTATTTCTTCATCCAGATTCTTGAAGGAGTTCATTTTGAAAGCCAGCTGATACTCTTCCTCGGCACTTTTGTGGCACCTCCAGTGCTGTCACCTGGATGTTTTTTTGACAGCTTTTACCATGAGAACATAAACACCATGGAGAAGTGGATGCATTGACTTTCGTGACTCAGAATGAGAAAACAAAGCCCAAGTGCTCATTGGCCAGGGCTTACAGATGCCACCAGAGCTCTCAGCTGAGGGTGTTAATACTCCATCTACTTGCTAATGGGTATTGTTAGGAAATATCTATCTAACCCTATTCTATAATAGTGTAACTCCTCATATGAATGGCATTAATCATCTTTGCATAGAACAATGCTTAACGTGGTATACTTTTATTGTACATAAAAACACACAGCAGGAAAATTGAATATAGAGACTGAAAGCTGCCTAGAGATGTTTCATGTCAATAGCACTGACTAGACACTGAGAGAAGGCACCTGTGCTAAGAAAGAAAAGTGGCTAGCTCCGACTAACACCAGATCCCAACGTGTGGGTGGGACGGAGTTGGTTTTCTCGCACCACTGATCAGTTCTTCAACACCCTCTGGGTGTCCTAAAATTCAGCTCAATTTGGACACTGTCCCCCAGGAGGGAACATCACATTCTGCAGGTTAACACCTCGGTCCCACAAGACTGCCCCCACTTCAGATGCCAGTCACAAGTCCAGGTTATCATGTGTGCTTCTGACGGATGGGTGATAAATCAGGGGCTCCCATTTTCCCCTCCTTGGTTTTGATGAATTTTATAAGGCTCACAGAAAATATTTACTAGATTACAGGTTTATTATAACAGGATATAATTCAAGAACATCCAGATAGAAGAGATGCATAGAGCAAGATACTATAGGAAGGGGTGAGGAGCTTTGTGCTTGGAGTGTGCCCTTCTCCCCTGAGACCTCCATGAGCTTCCCAATCCAAAAGCTCTCTGAACCCTGTCCTTTGGGTATTTAAAGAGGCTTAATTACATAGGTATGTTTTTTTTTTCTTTTTTTTAAGTATAAATGTATGTATTTTAATTGGAGGCTAATTACTTTACAATATTGTACTGG
Organism: Bos grunniens; assembly: GCF_055505025.1. NCBI lineage: Eukaryota > Metazoa > Chordata > Mammalia > Artiodactyla > Bovidae > Bos > Bos grunniens. The sequence continues at coordinate 44,404,248 of NC_141175.1, forward strand.
TTTTGGCATACATGAATCCGCCACCAGTGTACATGTGTTCCCCATCCTGAACCCCCCTCCCACCTCCCTCTCCATACCATCCCTCTGGGTCATCCAGTGCACCAGCCCTGAGCATATGGTTGTTTAAATCATTGGCCACTGGTGATCCGTTCAACCTCCAGCTCCTCTCCCTTACCCCGAGTCAGGGGGTAGGACTGAAAGTGGCAACTGCTAATCACGTGGTCGGTTCCACTGGACACCGGCTCCCATCCTTACGTGCTTTCAAAAGCCACCTCATTAACATAAACCAAGTTGCAGTGGAAAGGGACTGCTTAGGAACAATAGGACACTCACTTCACCTTCATGGCTCCGAAGCAGTTTCAGGAACTGACCACAAGAGACCCAATATTATAATCAAAGATGCTGCTGCTATTCCAGCACTCAGGGAATTCCAAGCACATGGGGAGCTGTGGGCTAGGAACTGTGGATGAAGACCAACTGTGTATGAGAAGTGTATTTTGGCCACCTGAATGACCAGATATATATTTCTTACAATTCGCTGTGCTTCCCTGGTGGCTCCGCGGTAAAGAATCCCCCTGCCAATGCAGGAGACACGGGTTTGTGGGAAGATCCCCTGAAGAAGAAAATGGCAACCCACTCCAGAATTCTTGCCTGGGAAATCCCATGGACAGAGGAGCCTGGCCAACTACAGTCCATGGTGTTGCAAAAGAGTTGGCCACGACTTAGCAACTGAACAACGACAAATCACTAGCGCAGCAGTTCTCATCCTTGGCTCACATCCTTGGCTCAGCTGGAACTTAAAAAATGTAAGTTATCCAGGTCCAAACCTAGACCCATTGAATCAGGCTCTCTAGGGTGGGGCTTAAGCATTTTTATGCTCAGGTGATTCTAATGAGAACCACTGGGTAGGACTTTCTACTTTGCTTCATTTATTCTCATGAATGTAGCTTTACTTCTCTCTCTGGGGTCTCTGAGGATTTAAGATGAAATAACAGCATAGGTTTTTCTAGTAAGTAGTATCTGTGGCTGGAGGCCAGCTTCCAGTTCAAAGACTTACACAGATGAGGTCTACTTGTGTTATAGCTCCCATCTCCACTCACAGGCCAGGATCTCTGGGGGCCACCTCAGAGTCTCCCTGAGGTATGTGCCTTAGTTTCCCTTTCCACTGATAAACTGCCAGCCAGTCAACCCACAAACTTCAGGCCATTGTCCTAGGGTTGGGATGGCTGCGCTATCTTTCATGGGCTGAACACCACAGCCTAATTTACTTGGCTTTCCAGTTTCCAGCAAAGCACACCAGTGGCAAATGGATCAGGAGAGATGAGACATATTTTCTTTACAGCAGGGGTTGGCAACCTTTTTCCATAAAGGCCCAGCTGGTAAGTTGGGCCATCTAGATTTTCTGGGACAAGGCCAAATTGAGGATATCATGTAGGTTCTTCTATTAATGTAACAGAAGAGAAAATTCCTGCCCCATCCTACCCCCACTTTGCGTGGGGTGGACCATTCCCAGGAGTGGGCATCTTGATGCCCAGGTGCCATCAGCTTGGAGATATTTTTAGGACAGACAGCCACTGGCCTGTGTGGGGAGGGGCTTGATAGACCGTAGGTGAAGGGTTGGCTGCCAGTGTCACCTAGAGCCTGGAGCGTAAGTCCAGTCATCTCAACTTGGGCCGCTGGCCGCATTTGCCAAGTTGTCAACACATGGACTGGGCTTCTACTCCCTGATCCCCAGCATGTGCCAACAGCAAAGTCCCCAACATGTAGGTGGTGACAGCGTAGGCCCTGGGCAGGGATAAGATGTAGCCTCCAGCCAGAGAAGCTGGTGTTGGCAGTGGAGTGGGGAACAGGGACAGGGCCATGTATGACTTTCTACCAGGGCCCCTGTATCAGATACACATATTAAAGATTACAGTTTGTGACTGTGGTCTGGGCCATGTATGACTTTCCACCACACGGGCCCCTGTATCAGATACACATATTAAAGATATGGTCTTATAAAAACACATGGAATTCAGGCTGAACTATATGCTTTCCTTCTGTTTTCAAAATAAATTAAAATATTTTCGTGGGCTCCTAAATGTACTGTGGACCCAAGGCCCTGTGTGTTCTGAGACTAATGAGTGAGCTGGCCCTGACCTGGGTGGATGGGGCTACCGATGCTTAGTCTCCTTGACTGCTCTTTGTCTGTTGGAGCAGTGCCCGAGGCCATTCAAAAGCAAGAAGCAGGCTGGCTTTGACCTGGGGGCCACGGTTGGCTGACCCGCTACTCTAGATGGTCAGGATACAATTAGCTGAGAGCATTTCCCATGGGCCACAGGACACCTAAGAAAAGACATGGTCACCCAGAGAGACTGGGAACCAGTACAGAGAGCTGGATCTCCTGCCATGTCATGCCACCAACCCTGTTATTTTTCTTAATGAAGTATTCCTGACTAATGGAAAATGTATAAAACATATTCGGTCAACTTAGTGCATTATCATAAAGTAAACACCCATTCAGATCAAGAAGCAGAACATAGTGAGCATTTCTGGAGGCCCCTCTAGTTCCCTTCCAATCATCGCCCCTCTCTCCACCTGATCATGGCTACTCAACTGACTTGTAACCCTGGTCACTTTTGTTGATATAAATGGAATAGTGCCACACAGAGCATTGTACTCTTTAGTGTCTGGATGCTTTCAGTTCTGGCCATTGGTGCTCTTGTTTCTGGAAGGACTGAATTGGAGCGGATCACCACTCACAAGATCCGTTTGTTGTAAGATTGCTTCTCTTACATGGACACAGCTGGAGGTGAGGGAGGTCTGGGAGCAACCCAAAAAGGCAGCCCAGGGTGCTCTGTGGCCTAGAGAGATAAAGGGTACATTGATGCCACAAAGTGCCTGGCAACAGACCCGGTGAAAGACACACCAACAGGAAAACTGACCTGACCAGGAAAGTTAATTAAGGAGGTTCCTCTTAACCTCAACCTCATTGCCTCTGGGACTCATTAGCCACCACTTATTAAAAAGAAAAAAAAATTTTTTTACAGGGCAGACATTTTCAACATGCTTTTTATTTGTTATTGTTCAGTTGCTCAGTTGTGTCCAACTCTTTGTCACCCCATGGACTGCAGCATGCCAGGCTTTCTTGTCCTTCACTATCTCCTGGAGTTTGCTCAAACTCATGCCCATTGAGTCAGTGATGCCATCCAACCATTTCACCCTCTGTCATCCCCTTCTCCTCCTGCCTTCAATCTTCCCCAACATCAGGGTCTTTTCCAATGAGTCAGCTCTTTGCATCAGGTAGCCAAAGTATTGGATCTTCAGCTTCACCATCAGTCCTTCCAATGAATATTCAGCATTGATCTCCTTTAGAATTGACAGGTTGGATCTCTTTGCTGTCCAAGGGACAGTCTTCACCAGCACCACAGTTCAAAAGCATCAATTCTTCCAACTTCTGAGGTCAGGGCTGCACAATACACAACTCCAGGGAGCATCGAGTACACAGAACACGATGTGCACCGTATCAGGCACGGATCCGCACAGTGCAGAGACCAGAATGTTAGCAGACTCAGCTGCCTGGATCCAGGCCACACTATAACTTAGCACGTGGTCTAGATAACTAAACCTTCATCAGCTACACCTGTGTGGGGAAAAGTTCTTCAAATTAGTTAAGTGTTCTGGTTATCCACTATTAACCTAGAAATTCAATCCCCTCCATCCCCCCACCACCACCGCCAATAGGCTAAAATGACTGAATCTGTATCTGATGATAAAGAAGATCTTACATGGAATGTCCCTGGTAGTCCAGTGGTTAAGAATCTGACTTGCAATGCAGGGTATGTGGGTTCAATCCCTGATTGGGGAGCCAAGATCCCACATGCTGCAGAGTAACTGAGCCTGCATGCCACAACTAAGACCAACAAAGCAGCCAGATAAGTAAATAAATGTTTAAAAAAAAAAAGAGAGAGAGAGAGAAAATATCTTACATGTTCTCCTGTGGGTGTGTGTGGAAAGGTGGGCAATGATTACACTTTTTTTCCAAAGGTAATTTTTTTTTTTTTTTTTGCCATGCTCATTGGCATGTGAGATCTTGGTTTATGGGCTAGGGATCGAACCCACACGCCCTGCATCGGAAGTGTGGAGACTTAATCACTGGACCACCAGGGAAGTCCCAGTGATTTTAAACATCAGTTCTTTTTATCTGGGATGTATCTGTAAAAGACAATATCTATATCTACAAATACAAAATATCCAGAATAGGCAAATCCATAGAGATAGAAAATAAATTAGTGGTTGTCAGAGATTCTGGGTTTCTTTTTGAGCTGATGAAAATCTTCTGGAATCAGATTGTGGTGATGGATGCACAACTCTCTGAATGTATTGAAAACTACTAAATCTTTAAAGAAGTGAATTTTATGGTGTGTGGATTATTAAAAAAATTTTTTTTAATTCTATTATTTTTTTTCAAAACATGAACAGACACTGAATCTTCATTGACCTCAGGACATTTGCTGAAACTATTTTTTTTTTTTCCCCCACAAAGAAGGACCATGTCTGAGCTTAATGCATGATTTTCTTTTTCCCCTAAAGGCAGAGCTAGGGGACAGCCATGAAGACCACACTAAGAATCCCAAAACTATCATCTCGGTCTTGTGTGTCACTCCAAATAATCCTAAATCTGCTAAAAATCTAGCTCAACACTCTTCTGTATATTGTTTGTAGAAAATAATGTAGGTTTGAGACTCTGATAAGAGAAAATCTAGGATACTCAGTTCCAACTCTTTGAAAAGATGGAAAACAGTGGGGATCACAGTGTTCTTTCTTCCCTTGAGATGGGAAAGTTTTCTTCCAAATGACTCAAGATTTCCCTCTTGTTATATGCTCCCTCAATTCTCATTCACTGAGAGCCTCAAGAAGGGGGCCCAGGGCCCATGGCCCTACAATTGGGAGGTAGACCAGAAGCCTGCCTTTGTGTCCCCTGAACATGAGGAAAAAGGGTTGAGCTTAGGCCAGGAGAGCAACTTCCTGTGTAGAAGGCAGGACCCTGCTGGAAGCAGCTGTCTGCATTCAGAGTTGCAACTTGGGAGGATAATAGTTGAAGGAAGGAAAGCCTGAGTTTTCTAGACGTGGCCTTCTGTTATGAATAAGGGACATTCACATGCATTCTGACAATCATTTATAAAGCCTGGTTTCTTTTAGGTAGTTATCGAAGTATTTTTAGCACAAATGTTCAAAATGGGCATACTCTCATACCACACAGGCACAGATCTGCAGAAAGGCCCACGAGTTGAACTAGATCTTCCTTTCTGTCTTTCCAAGCCAAACAAGGAAATGCCACTCATTGGGCCTGATGAAAGGGCCACAGGCTGGGTGGGAAGCTTTCTTGCCGATGTGTCTGATCTGAGAGCCAGCATGACAGAGGAACTTTCCTGGGCCAGGCACTCTTTTGAGCCTCTTACAGGTATCAACTCCTCTACTCTTCACAAGCCTCTCCACTGGCAGGATTATTATCCCCATTTTAAAGATGAATAGACTGAGGCACAGAGCCATTATCATGCTCAGGGTCATACAGTAAGAAGTGGCAGAGCTGGGACTGGACACAGACAGTGCGTATTCCTCCTTGCTGCATCATTCATGCATTCATGGTGTCACCAGATGTTCCTCTGTGCAGGCTTCGGTGACCCAAAAGATCAGCACCCTCTATTCTCCCCTGGGGAGAGGTGGCTTATGGAACTGCCATTCTTGATATGACATGAAAAGCTTAATCACTGAGTACTCACCTCAGTCTCCAAATACTCCACCCAGAGAATCAAGGGAGCCACACTCCAAGGTGGGAATCTAAATGTCATTAGTTACAAGCCCCATCGGGCACTTGACCTGTGCAGGCTCTCCTCATCCCTTTGGGCCTTGCCCAGAAAGTAAAACTGGCTTCCATATTCTGTGGAGGGCTGGATATCTCCAGGTGAGAGCAGGGTTCTCTTCCTTCTGAGGGCCCAGGGTCTGGAAACTAAGGCTGTCATTGGGAGCTGGTGGGATAATCCTATTGTAAGAAGCTTCTAAATTTCCTAATAGTGCTGGGATGCAATGTCACTGAACATGTGTGCTCAGTCATTTCAGTCATGTCCGACTCTTTGCAACCCCATGGACTGTAGACCGCCAGTCTCCTCTGCCTATGGGATTCTTCAGGCAAGAACACTGGAATGGGTAGCCATGCCGTCCTCCAGGGGATCTTCCTGACCCAGGGATTGAACCCGAGTCTTTTACGTTTCCTGTGTTGGCAGCTGGGTGCTTTACCCCTAGCATCACCTGGAAAACCCCCACTGAACATGAGATGATATGAAAGAAGGTTCTGGGTATGTTAATGAGGATGGTAGGCACGGGCAACTGTTTTATGCAGGGACTTTCTCAGTGATTCTACAGACGGGGGCATTCTTCCAGCTTGGCTCTGGGCTTACACTAGATGGTCAATTAATACCTGTTGACCTTGTTCTAACAAGGCTTGGCTTAATGGAGGTATGTGGCCAAACCACTCACTGTTTCAAGGGTCTGGCTCGGCTTGAGTGGGAGGAGCCCAGGAGCCTGGAGCTCACCACCGCAAGCCACATCAGTGATGGTTCTGCAGCAGCTCTGCCACCTGAGTGGCCTGCCCTGCTACAGGGGTCATGCTGGCTAAATGCAGCTAGAAAAATAACCCCTCAATTTGTCACCCACAGGCCATCCCCCAGAAGAACTCCACCAGTCAATGCAACTTCAAAACACAAGAAAAAAATAAAGGAACATCGGATTCTAGTAGAAATCCTGTATTCATTTTGAAGACTGCTATGTTTTAAGGCAAGTGTCACATATTGAAAAGAGATGAACAGCATTATGACAAGTTAGAGCAGGGGACACATCATCAGACAATGAGAGGGTGGCATTTTTCCCCAGCTGGCTCACTCCCAGTTTGATTCCTCTTTCGGACAGAAAAACAGGGAGAAACCAGGGAAAGGGGAGCGATCATCACAGGGGTTTTACATGGAAGCACCCTTCCCTAGGCCACGTGCTCCCCACACTGCACTCCCAGGTCCTGGAGAGACTGTGTGCAGCCCCTGGGTCAGACTGTCCATGTTTTGTGAAATTCACCTTTAGAAACAGGAAAATCAGGATGCCAAAGCCACACAACTTGCAGTTAATTCACCTCTGCCCCAAAATTCAAACTTGTTTGGACTGGAGCTAAAATACACAAACACACATGTAGATATAGATGCTAAACACATGTATGCCCCCCACATGCTACACATATGTGTGTACACACATAGTTACATAGATGTGCAAGAGGGAAAGATAAGATCTAGCAAAGGCTGAAAAATAATGAATGTTCACTTGCAGTTTGGAATCCAGCCATGTGATTATTTCTCCTTTAAAAATAGAAGGCATCAACAACAAGCCAGAGGGTAAAGGCTTCCATGTACTGCTGAGCCCAGCTCCTGGTCACTCCTGCTTCACAGGGGTGGCTTAGCTTGTTTTAAAGAGGGCTAGAGGGAGCACGGCCTGCCACCGGCTGGGTCTTCCCTGTGCCCCTTGGCTCTTCCCCACCACTTCTGCTCAGGCCCATGCCCCATAATTTTAAAACAGGGGAGCTTCACTGTCTCTGTCCCTCCCCCTATTCTAGCTGTGATGGGACATACACCATAACGGTGTGCTCCCCTTCTGCAGGGCTTGGGTGATAGCAACAGAGAAAACAGGGGAATGAGCAAGGCTGCAAGTTTGGGAGCTTGAATAATGGCCAGCGTGTGGTGGCAGAAACGTGCCTGGGTCTGGGAGTCCCTGGGAGGCCAGGCACCCAAAAGTGGGCTGGGAGGTTAATTCACAAAAAGATGAAGGACAATAGGAAGAGGCTGCATTTGATGCTCACAAGAAACTGCCAAGAGCACAAGTGACGTGATAACAGTTGCTCCTGCACACAAAACAAAGCCCTGCTCATAAAAGCTGTCCTCCCCGGGAGAAGGGACCTCCCGGAGAACCTAGGTATCACTTAGGTAACAGTGAGGAAGCTACGGAGTTAAGTGTTAGCACTTAATAGCCAAGATGCAAAATGATCATTTTCCACAGATTCACTCAATTTGCCTCACCAGACTCCTCTGAGGTAGGTAAAAGGCAGGTGACGTCAGCCCCATTTTACTGATGGGGGAGAGTGAGGCCCCAGGACTTGCTGTAGGTCACCCCACACATACACACCAACAACTACAGAGAAACAGCAGTCTTGTGCCTTTTAGGTCTTCCTTCCCTGCCCCTGGCAACACTGGTTCTCTCTATAAAGCCCCCTCTCCAACGTTCAACCTGAGTCAGTAGGAATCAGGTAGACCATTTGGCTGATAATTTTAAACTCTGATGTGCTGGAGGAAAGGGAAACCACGCCTATCAAAATCAGCCAAAGCCAGGACATCTGGCTTCACCCCAGTGAAGAGTGGGTTTGTGTTTTTTTTTTTTTTTAAATTTGTTTTGCTTTAAGGGAGGGTCTAGTTGGATTGAAATCTATTGCTAGACCAGTCAGGGTCCTGAATGTAATGACCATATCACACCTCCCCAGAGGCAGAGGCCCCTCTGTGGCCTGTTTGCCAAATCAGAGTGGAGGTGGATAAAGCTACAGTGTTGGCAGAAATCCAGATCATGAAAGCAGAAAACTTTCTGGGGCTGGGGCCAGACTGGGGACATTAATATATGTGAGTGTGTGTCCTTACCCGTCAGGCTGCTTCCCTTTCCCCTGCAGGCTACACTCCCCCTCCTTTCTTTGACCTCAGAATGTAATTGTTTACCTAATGCCGCTAACCAGAGACACCAGCAGTGCTAACACCATGGAGTATTTCTAACTTGATGGGCATGCAGCGCCTCCAGCCCAGTGAACCAGAAGCCAGCCATGCCTAGTTGGAGACTCTTAACACCTGAGTCCCAGCTCAGAGAATTCCAGCCAAGGACACGAATTCGGGAATTTTTCCAATTATTCTGGTTCACAAGGTGACAGATGACTGCCACCCGCCCAGGTCTGTCCAGGAAGTATCCAAATGCTGAACTTTCCTGGGTGCAATGAAATAACATGTGCATCTTCCAAGCTTTAACTGCCAGGTCTCTGTGAGCCTGTTACTCCCCACGCTGGCAGCTCGAGGGTGTGTTTCCAGACAGAGCCAGGGTGTGCACAGTTGACCTGGACATGGTCGAGTGTCAAATGTTAGAGTGTCTTGGTCCTCAGGAGTCAGTTCCCACTGGGAAACCCAATGCCTGTGCTGAGAAGTAACCCTCACACTGGTGGCTGGGCCAGTGCATTGCTCGGGAGGCGAAAAGTCGGTGAGGGCGGTGCCAGGGCCAGGTGGCCAGACTGATGGGGTGGGCACCCCCGGTGCGTGAGCTGGAAGCCCAGCCTCATCACAGAACCGACTCCTTGGACTCTGGGGTGCTGGCTGCTGGGCCGGTGGGGTTTGGGTGTGTCACCAGGGGTGATGTCTCCTCCTCCGACTTGGAGTTAGGGATGGCCTCCACTTTGACCTCGCTCAGCTCCTGCTCCCCTCTCTTCATCGCCTTCTGATTCAGGTGGTGGAGGATGCCCGCACCCAGGGCATCGCCCTCCACGTTCACCACGGTGGTGGTGCGGTCCCTGCAGGGAGAGAACAGGCAGGCGTTACAGTCGATGCCGCCTGGAGCCACCAGGAGGCGGATGTCACTGCAGGCCGAGGTAACAGGAGGCTGTGACCCTCAGGGAGGGCAAGCTAAGGATATGGGGTGCTGCTTGATGCTAAACTGATTTTCTCCAAATATCTTTCATTCTTATGAAACTACCAGACCCACTCATTGTAGAAAACTTGGGGAGAAGAGAAGTATAAAGGAAAAATCAAAAGTCACTCCCCACCATCCTCTGCACCCCTGAGTGAACCAGTAGTGACATCTGGATCTGTTTCCTTCCAGAAATCTCCCTATGTGTGCACTTCATGTGTGAGACATCGTTGTGTAAAAGTTATAAGTAACTGGGATGACGAGTGCTTCCCTGGTGGCTCAGATGGTAAAGAATCTCCCTGCAGTGCAGAAGACCTGGATTTGATCCCTGGGTTGGGAAGATCCCCTGGAGAAGGGACTGACAATCCACTCCAGTGTTCTTGCCTGGAGAATCCCCATGGACAGAGGAGCCTGGCAAGCTACAGCCCACGGGGTCGCAAAGAGTCAGACATGACTGAGCGACTAAGTACCCACACACAATTGGGGTGATGGTGCATATTCGGTCCTGGGTCCAGCTTCCCTCCCACTCACCGTTACCCTGTGGGAACCTCCCTCTTGGTCTCACGTCCACACTGCATCTCTACTGAACTGTAACCTTCATGTGCTTCCCATGGCTGTTGGCAAATACCATCTCACAGAGAACGGCACTGCCCTTTCCAGAAGCTTTGTCTTCCCAGAACCCAACAACCAGCACCCCTCCCTGGGGCTCAGAGGAAGTATCATGCTCATTCTGAAGAAGGAGGGAAAATAGGAACTTGCCTGAGGTGCTGGAGAAGCTGAGAGTTGTGGAATCAGAGGTTGCGGGTGGTGGGGGTCTCACTTGGGCAGCTTGCTTGGTGCCAGACCTCCCTCGTCCCGACCAAGCACCCCTTAAACGCCTGCCTTCCCCATGGAGGGGAGCTGGTGAGGAAGGAGGTGGGGCCTCTGACACTCTGCCCTGGTCCCTCTTACTCACCACCACAGGGACTGAGTCCCTCCGATGTGCTGTCTGAACACTGCACAGCACTGTTCAGCATCTCCAAAGCACTTTTCACCGCCAAGGAGCTCAAGGAATTCTGAGAAGTCCCTTCAAGTTTCCAGGGCTTAAAAATAAGGTTGGGCCGGCGGGGAGCCGGGGAGGTGGGGGGGTAGCGCCCGGCGTTCCAGGCAGGTTAGGAGCGCCGCTCCAGGCGGGCGAGGAGCGAGGCGCCCGGGCGCGGAGAGGCCGGGCGGGCTGCCGCGGGGGTCCCGGAGCCCCGGGGTGGGCGGCCCGGTCGCCGGCGGGGGGCGGCCCCGCGCGGCCCCGCCCCTCGCGGCCGGTGCCCGCCCCGCTCCGCGCCCCGCCCCCTCCTTCCCCGCAGCCCCCACCCCCAGCCCCGGCTCCTCAACACAAACTTTCCGTGCGGCTCGCTCCCTCCTCCGCGCCCGGCGCCTCCCGCTCCGAAAAAAAGAAAAAAAAAAAAAAAAAAATAAGGTTGGAACCCAGCACTCCTAACCACCGTGGGCAGATCCACCAGCCCAGGGCCAGGCTCTCGTGGTCAGGATATCCACACCCGGCTCTGACCAGCCTGGCCAGGATTGTCTTCCCCAGTGCTGACTGAACGCTCTTCCATGTGCTGCGCATGTGCTAACTCGCTTAGTCTCCACTACAACTCTGCTGTAGGGCTCTGTTCTTATCCCCTTTTCGCAGACTGGCAGACTAAATCACAGACAGTTCATATCACACTAGTAAATGATGTGAACCCAGGCTCCAGGGCTCGATTCTTTTTTTTTTTTTCAGGGCTCATTTCTTATTCACGTGCTCTACCTACTGTCCAACATCAGTCCCTCACTGACCTTCCCTATGATACAGGTATTGTTTGTATCTGAGAAAAGTGTCATGGGACTCAAGGCAGCAACAATTAGAAACTTCTGCGTCTTTACAGGAGCCCTGGTGATGGTTACCGAGATCACAGCTCCTTTCTAACTCTGCCCCTGAGCCCAAGCCCAGGCCCGTGCATTAGCAGTGCTCATCTTTTCTCCCCTTACAGAAATCACTCCTTGGACATTCCAAGCCAAGAACAATCATTCCCGAAGATTCACTGCTCCAATGGTTATGACCCCTATGCAGCCAACAATCTCCACAGATGCTTGGGCCTCTGACTTTTCTGAATGTTCTAAGCAAGTTCTCAGTAATGGCATGTTCTAAGTTTCTCTGCATGCCCCGGGCCAGTGCCAAGCTCCTACGGAGCTCAATACAGACTTTCTTTTATTCAGTGCCCTTAAGACTTGCTACTTACACAATCCAGTCCACAGCCAGGATCAGAGAGAGGTCATGAGTGGGCAGCCCGATGGCCTCCAGGATAATGGCGATGGTGAGGACCCCTCCAGCGGGCACGCCTGCTGCTCCAACACTGGACGCTGTGGCCGTCACTCTAGGGGATGGGACAGCAGGATCACCCATGAGCCCAGAGCACCAAGGGGACACAGAGACATGCAGAACATGGCAGCCATGGCTTGGAACTGAAAACCACACAACCCTAGTCTGTCGACTACACCCTTGAGAGAGGATCCACTTTCTTCAAGTAATGAATTCATGCTGTCCTCATTTACAAGTGAGACGCCCGAGTCAGGGTAAGGTTGTATTCATGAAGTTTTTCAAAGGAAATCACAATAAAAAAATCTCAAAGTTTAAACCAGGCCTAAAGGTGAAGGAAAGAATACGGAACTTACAGAATGGTGAAAATCTGTCCAGCTCTCAGCTCCACGTTGTTGAGCTGGGCAATGAACACTGCGGCCACGCACTGGAAGATGGCTGCGCCATCCATGTTCACAGTGGCCCCGATGGGGAGAATGAACCGGCTGATCCTCTTGTCTACACCATTGTTTTCTTCAATGCACTTCATCATAGAGGGAAGGGTTGCTGAGCTGGGAAATGCAAACAACCAAATAAGAGAATAGTTCTTCGTGACCAGGCTAACCTATTACTCAGCTCAGACCCAGGAATAGAGCAATTAGCACCATCCTAGGTTATGGCACTCTCCCCTTGAAAGAAAAGAAAAATCAGAATTGTTGCAGAGTTTCTGTCACACATGGGGTTATGTCAATTGCTTTCCCAAAGTGTTCAAAATTGGGCTTTCTAGACTTAGTTATTCTTCACCTGGATATACCCGTTCCAGACTTCCCAAGAACCTCACATTGTCTCACAATGCAAAGTATTCTCAAGAGAACAAAGAACTATTTACTCTACACATGCATCTCCTCTCTTGAACATGTTCCCCTCCAAAAAGTAAAAGGCAAACTACGTTTTTTCTTCTACGCCAAGAAGCAGAAATGGCTCTGACAGGACCTCCCTGGTGGTCCGGGATTAGGCTCTGTGCTCCCACTGCAGGGGACATGAGTTCAATCCCTGGTCAGGGAAGTTCCGCGTGCTGTGGGAGTGTGGCCAAAAAAAGAGAAGACGAAATGGCTCTGAGAGTTTGGAAAGAGGAACTGCATCCCAAGATAACGAAGGATAAGACCCGCTCCCCACAGTGGGTTCTGCAGACTCTGCAGCCTGTGGCTGGCATAGCTGAAGTAGGCTGGTTTCTGCCAAAGCTGGAGAAACTTACCTCCTTCATTCCTCCCACACCACAACCTGGTCATAGACAGTGCAGGGCAGGATGGTGGGAAACAGGCAGCAGAGAGGCAGAAACTAAATGTGTGAATCAAACAATGTGCCGCCATCCTTTCAAAGTTTTCTTTGTATTTGGAAAGCCCAGTGTTTTTCTGGAAGAATATCAGCCATGACAAGGTCCATCTTTTGTGGTAAATTAGATAATCCCACAATATTGTGTACTCCTAGAGAGCTGAGCACACACCCCTCACCAGGATGCCTTATGTCTTGGTCTTATTTCCTAATTCACCCATCCAAAGGGAGAACTGAGCAGGTATCATTCTAGAAACTTTCCTGCAATGCGTTTTGAGTCAAGTGGTTGTCTTCTTTTACTCAGGCTGAGGTCTAGTTAGGGTGAGGACCCACAGCTGGGTAAAATTATGATCTAACTGACCTCTAAGAAGCAAGAAGGAGAAGGGAATGAGGCAATCTCTCATTCTGGCAATCCTAAAAATCTACTTCCCTAAGAGCTATGGGGCTGGCGATACAAAAAAATCAGATGAAACCAATTTAGAGTTTTCAAGAAACTAAAATTTATCAAGATGCTAGCTGTGCATCCACCACGGGCTCATCTGGTTCCAAGCTCAAGGGCAGCCAAGGGCACCTGAAAGCCACTCACCTGGAGCAGGTGGCAAATGCTGTTGCAAACGGTGTGAGGAGGCCCAGGAGGAACCTGAATGGGTTTTTTCTCGTGAAGACAAAATAAATAAGTGGCAGAACAATTCCTCCGTGAATAAAATGGCCCAATATAGACGTGAAGATGTATTTCCCCAGGCTGGTCACCAGCATGATGATGTCCTTCATTTCTACAATCTTGCTTCCAACCAGGAACATGATGCCCACAGGTACGTACCTAGGATATGAGCACAGGGCACAGCTAAGCAAGGGTGAGGATGCTGGGGCTGAGAGATGCAGGCCCTTCCTGACATGGGATTTGCGGACTCTCAGCTAGGTGGTTTTCATCTCTCCCTGGGATGACCCTGAGAAACAGAAAAGGATGGGGGTATGCCGTGCCTATTTTACAGGCCGTGAAACTGAGTAAAATTAACAGGATCACTCATCGTGGGTGTGGAGTCAGGACGAGACCCAGACTTCTTTCCCCTTGGATATTGTATGTTCTTAACAGCTGGATGCTACCAACCACGTGGGCTCCCAAGTGGAAGGAACTCTTTGAGATTATAAGCCTCTGCGACTGTGGGCTTGACTTTCAGCTTTGCTCAGGCTTGCTCTGAGAACTCAGAAACACAAAAGACTAACACCTATTACATTTTGCAGAATTGCTGTGATACAGAATTGAGCCAAAGCTGGGACTTTTGTGAAGTTTCAAATTCTTTGTGGATTGGAAAACATGATTCCATAGGAGAGAGTCACTAACAATGACCTTCTGAGAACACTCTTGGAGTGTGAAGATTTTTTTTAATGGCCGGGTGGGAGGAAGAAAGGGAGGAAATGAACTATGGGAGCTACAAAGGACAAAAGTCTGCTGTTTTGAGCTTAACTGAGGATGAATTTCAAAAATATTAAAAAGCAGAAACATTGCTGACAAAGGTCCGTCTAGTCAAAGCTACGGTTTTTCCAGTGGTCATGTATGCATGTGAGAGCTGGACCATAAAGAGTCTGATCGCCGAAAAATTGATGCTTTTGAACTGTGGTGTTGGAGAAGACTCTTGAGAGCTCCTTGGACTCCAAGGAGATCAAACCAGTCAATCCCGAAGGAAATCAGTCCTGAACACTCATTGGAGGGACTGATGCTGAAGCTTCAATACTTTGGCCACCTGATGTGAAGAACTGACTCATTGGACTGACTGGTTTGAACTGGCTCATTGAACTGACTCCCTGATGCTGGGAAAGACAGAAGGCAGGAGGAGAAGGGGACGACAGAGGATGAGATGGTTGGATGGCATCACTGACTCGTTGGACATGAGTTTGAGTAAGCTCTGGGAGTTGGTGATGGACAGGGAATCATGGCATGCCACAGTCCATGGGGTCACAGAGTTGGACATGACTGAGCGACTGGACTGAGCTGAGGATGAATTTTATAACTATTGACTTTATTTATAAATTTTAATTATATAGACAATAATGTCACACGGTTCAAATTTCAAAGGATACAAAAGGATGCAGTCTACCTGCCACCTCTGTCCTCCCAACTACCAGGTTTCCTTCCAAGGAGAGATAGCCAGTGTCACTGGTTTCTTAAGACTTCTTCCCAGAGGTGTTCTAAGAAGTATTATTATTTTTAAATCCTATAGTAATACAAAAATATATTCTCCTTTCAAAAAATTAAAACATGATTGCTAAGAGCAAAATCTTTAGGCCCTATCCTCAAGCCAGCCCTCTCCTCTGGTAACCAGTCCCACTTCCTATTCTTTTAGATACATGTGTTTAAATCTACATGTGTTTTTTAAACTCCCTATTATGTCTTTGAGACCTTTTCATATCAATACATAGACATCTACTTCATTCTGGTCTTTTTCTTTAATCATGGTAAAGTATGCATAACATAAAACTGACCATATTAACCATTTTAAGTGTACAGTTTGGTGACATCAGTATATTCAAAGTCTTGTGCAACTTTCACTGCTGTCCACCTCCAGAACTTTCTCATCATCGCAAGCAGAAACTCTGTATTCAATAAATAATAACCCCATGCTCCCCCTCACTGCTGCTTTCAGAGACCACTGTTCTACTTTCAGTCTCTATGAATTTGACTATTCAAGGTGCCCTTATAAATGGAATAATACAATTTTAGCCCCCTTGTGTCTGGCTTATTTCACCTGCGGCTTCCCTGGTGGCTCAGACAGTAAAGAATCAGACAGTAAAGAATGCAGGAGACCCAGGTTTGATCCCTGGGTCGGAAAGATCCCCTGAAGGAGAGCATGTCAACCCATTCATGTCTTTAGGGTTCCTCTATATTATAGCACTTTTCAGAATTTCACTCCTTCTTAAGGCTGAATAATATTCAATTGTATGCATATCCCACATTTTCCTTATCCATTCAATTTGTCAATGGACATTTGGGTTGATTCCACCTTTATCTCATTCTTTTAAAATAGCATCCTCAGAACTACACTATAGATTATTTGCATTGCCCTACTGATGAGCATTTAAATTATTCCCAGGTTTTCATCACCACACAGAACACTGCAAACAGGCCTCTTTGTGCCCACATGCCTATGTTCTCCAGGTAGAGACACCATGAAGTGGGGCTACTGAGTCATGGGGTGTGTTTTAAAGTTTAGTAGATCCTGACAAATTGTTCTCCAATGTGGCTGTTCTAATTCATGTTCCCAGTGGCTTCTAGGAGAATAATCCTTTTCCTGCACCACTGCTGCTGCTAAGTCGCTTCAGTCGTGTCTGACTCTGCAACTCCACAGACGGCAGCCCACCAGGATCCCCCGTCCCTGGGATTCTCCAGGCAAGAACACTGGAGTGGGTTTCCATTTCCTTCTCCAATGCATGAAAGTGAAAAGTGAAAGTGAAGTCGCTCAGTCGTGTCCGACTCTTAGCGACCCCATGGACTGCAGCCTACCAGGCTCCTCCATCCATGGGATTTTCCAGGCAAGAGTACTGGAGTGGGGTGCCGTTACCTTCTCCCCCTGCACCACTGGTTCTAATCCAATGATGATTTTGTCCCCAGGGGACATTAAGTAATATCTGGAGACAGTTTTGGTTCTCACAGCTTTGGTAGGGGGTGCTATTGGCATCTAGGGGCTACAGGCCAAGGATATGCCTAAATACGGCACACAAGACAGCTCCCCACAACAAAGAACATCAATAGTGCTGCTAATAAAGGGTACATTGTGCAGCACAATAGCCAAAATACTGGGAAGATAGCCAGTATTTTATAGTAACCATATATGGAATATAATCTATAAAGACTTTGAACCACCATGCTATATACCTGAAACTAATATAACATCATAAATCAACTATTAGTGATTAAGTGAAAGTCACTCAGTCGTGCCCAACTCTTTGCAACCCCATGGACTATTCTTCAGACCAGAATACTGGAGTGGGTAGCTGTTCCCTTCTCCAGGGGATCTTCCCAACCTAGGGATCAAACCCAGGTCTCTTGCATTGCAGGCGGAGTCTTTACCAGCTGAACCACCAGGGAAGCCCTAAATCAACTATATCTCAATAAAAAAGAAACAGGTTTTTAGTGTTGAAAGTGGGAAATACAGATAAATGAAAATAAAAATTCCTCAAATTCCAAGGGAAAAAAAAAATAGTGGTGCTGTAACTTCACCCTTATCGGTGCCTGATAGAACCAAGCTTTTACTTCCCTGATTTCTAATAAATTGGCCATCCCTTAAAACGTTTATTGGTCATTCAGGTTTCCTCTTCCATGCATTCCCTGCTCATTTCCTTTGTTCATTTTCTAAGAGTTTATTCAGTCTTTTTTTTTCTTTTTCAGTAGTCAAGGCTCTTTATATTAGTTCTTCTCAAACTATCTTTGGTGAAAGACTGGTTCATTTCTACCTAGTTGGTCATGGGCCAGCATTCTTAGAAAAGACACATGCACACACACAAAAATAGAACAATGATCATGGCTTGGATGCTGAAGAATATGAAACTGCTATAAAAGATTTTTAACACTTATTCTCAAGTTCTCTGTTAATTTCACTACAAAAAGATGAACGTTTTGTGAACTTGTACCAGTCTTTTCAATCCCAATGCTTTGAGTGTGAGTGTGTTTGTGTGTGTGTGTGTGTGTGTGTGTATAGAGACTATATGTAAATATGTATCACTTTTTTTCAATAAGTGTCTTGTCTTATAACCTCATCCAAGGTTTCCTTTGCATGCAAACATTTTTATATTCTGGTGAAATCAAATTTAGCATCTTTTTATGGCTTTTCCTTTCTATATTTTGTGTAGAAGGACTTTCTCTACCCCTGTATTTTTTTCTAATACTTTCAGAGGACTCCCTTTCCTCCTTCCTCCCTGGACAGTTTAATGCATGGGTTGGCACCATGCGTTTTACTGGAATACAGCCGAGTTCATTGATTTATAAATTGCCTATGACTGTTTTTGTCCTGGGATGGCACCACTGGCAGCTATGACAGAGACCACATGCCTGCAAGGTTTGCTGACCATCTACTGAGAAATTATTTCTATGAACAGTACAGGCTAGGCAGGTGCCTGATATTATAGTAGGTAATTAGTGAAGGAAAGAAAGAGCTGCTACTGAAGACCCTCCCACACCTGGGGGAGATCCTTTAACCAGTTATGTGTGTGTACTTGTATATGTTCTAGTTAATAAGTCATGTCAGACTCTTTAGGGATTCCATGGACTGTAGCCTGCCAAGCTCCTCTGTCCATGGAATTTTCCAGGCAAGAATACTGAAGTGGGTTGCCATGGCCTCCTCCAGGGGATCTTCCCTACCCAGGGATCGAACCTGTGTCTCCTGCTTTGCAGATTCTTTACCACTGAACCACCAGGGAAGCCCTTTAATCAGTTAAGGCATCCTAAACCCCAGTTCTGTGTGGGATGCACTTTCTGGGCAACAGATATCCTACTGCAGTGAAGACACTCAGCCGGGTCTGCCTTTCCAAATGTCTGTTTCTGTAACTAACACGTCATGTTGAAGGAATGACTGTAAATTGGTTTCAGATTGAAAACAAATGCTTTCACATAGGAACATCACTTTCCTGCACAGTTTCCTTTAATCCGACCTTTGGGAGGATTTCAGACTGAAAAAAATAAGCCAGGGAAAGAACCTGACAGGATGAAAACACTTTTTCCTTTCTGGGAATATTTTTCTCCCCAGAACAACAGGAGTCATATGAAGTGTCATGTTTCTGATGCAGACTCAGACTCTGGAGTTTGGGGCTGAGCAAGAAAACTCGGTCAAGCAGGATAAGCAGTACTAGTGGAGGCTCTGAACTTGGCTTCCCAACCAATCTCAAGCTTTCCTACTAAATTCCAGGCTTCTCTCTTAAAATCAGTCCAGCTGCCATCCCAGTATCATCTGAGAGACATCCTAGGATATTTAAGGGTTGACAATAAGGAACAAGTTTTGTGTATGAAAAGATAAACTAGTGTCTCAACAATGAGTGGGTAGAAACTAAAACCCACAAAGTCTGGCTTCAGTAAAACAGCAGGATAACGCTTACTGAAGCATTGGCGTTGGCATTGGTATGATTTCTGAGAAGTTACTTTGAGAGATTTTGTCAAATTTTTCCTTGTTAGCCAGAAGTCAATCTGGTGGTTTTTATTAAACAAGTACCCTTTCATTGCTATTATATAAAGAGACATTCATGTAAAGAGCATTCCATGTTTACCTGTACGTATGGGGTAAAGATGGATTTGTTCTCCATGTTGTAATACTATAGTAAGGGGCCCTTCATGGCACCCTACTCCAGTACTCTTGCCTGGAAAATCCCATGGACGGAGGAGCCTGGTAGGCTGCAGTCCATAGGATCACAAAGAGTCGGACATGACTGAGCGACTTCACTTTCACTTTTCACTTTCATGCATTGGAGAAGGAAATGGCAACCCACTCCAGTGTTCTTGCCTGGAGAATCCCAGGGACGGGGGAGCCTGGTGGGCTGCCATCTATGGGGTCGCACAGAGTCGGACATGATTGAAGCGACTTAGCAGCAGCAGCGGCAAAGAGAAATAAGCCTTATTTTATATGGAATTCATTGCCCCACAAGATGTGGCAAGAATAATGGTGAGACTCATCGATAAATCATCAATGACAGAACCCCAGGGGTCACTATGGGTGACAAGCAAGTGACCAGTAACCATGGTACATGCTTATTTCTCTGAGATCCTTCAACCCTTATACCAAGACTGGTAGTGGTACACCATCCACAGACAGCACTGGGCCGGGTGGCCCCACGGGGTGACCTAGAACAGCTAAGTGGGGTTCTTTTCTGGATGGCAGGAGAAATGAGTGAGAGAGTGGGTGGTAGGGTGACACTCACCACATAATCCATGACACCAGCACCATGGTAGCCTCATTGAAGGCATTGAAAAAACGAATGAGCTCTTCTCCTTCAGAGCCGAGTTTCTTCAGGGCCACTCCTAATACCAGGGCAAAAAGGACCAATCCTAAAATGTTCATCCCTTCAATTTCGGTGCCAATGGGGATCTGTAGGATCAGAGGGGACACAGGGTCTAAGTTTACAACAGATGAGTGAGGACTAAAGAATGCATTTGCTCAGGTCTCCGTCAGACTGAAACAGTGTGCTCAGAAAGAGGAAAGGCTCATATTTCCTCTAACACTAAGTGATTTCACAGATCAAGGGGCCGGAAACTCAAGGGGAGATGGAGTCTCAGGATTTGGAAAGTCAACAAACAGGATTTTCACCTACTTGTTAACTGTGAAAGCTTTGGGAATGGGCATAGGTTGAAGCAGAAAGTACTGAGCCTCTCCTCACTGGATGTGCTCAGGTAGAGGTTGGACAATCATTTCAAAGGGTTGCTTTTAAAAGACAGGGCTTCCCTTGTGGCTTAGTTGGTAAAGAATCTGCCTGCAATGCGGGAGACCTGGGTTTGATCCCTGGGTTGGGAAGACCCCCGGAGAAGGGAAAGGCTACACGCTCCAGTATTCTGGCCTAGAGAATCCCATGTATAGTCCATGGGGTTGCAAAGAGTCAGACACGACTGAGCGACTTTCACTTCACTTCACTTTAAAAGACAAGCTGATTGGTGAAAAGGTCCTTCAGATCAAGAGTCAATGATTGTAAGGAATTCCCTGATGGTCTACTGATTAGGATTCAGTGCTTTCACTGCTGTAGGCCCCGGTTCAATCCCTGGTCAGGGAACTAAGATCCCATAAGCCTCAAGGGTGTGGCAAAAAAAAAAAAGTCAGCGATTCTATCTTTGGCTACTAATTCTTTGTTGCTAGGTTCTTACCATAGTCTCCTCACTGACAAATTTCAAAAATGATGTTCAGAATCAATATGGATATTTTCAGGATATTCTTTCCTAAATCACCAACTTAAAATGTATAAATATAATGTGTTCTTTATTTTTTTCCCAGCAGTACTGAATCTCACTACTGTAAGCATATATGTTAGACAAACATTTTATTCCATCACAACACATTATGAAATTCTGAATAGGAAACATGTCAGTGTGGTAAAAACTGAAAGAGCATTTTTACCATCATTCTAGTCTGAGCTCTAGTCCCGGCGATATTAAAATAACTTCTCTGAGCTGCAGATGCTTCATCTGCAAGATGAAGTGAAAGGGACTAAATTATTAGCTTTCAACTTTTTTTAAAAAAAAGTAGAACTTTTCCTTCAATCAAAAACAGGCTGGTAGAACTCAGAGCCACTTAGCCCTGGGGAGGTGTATGGGGGATGGGGGAAGGGCAGAGTTCCTCCTTCTTCCCATGGCAGCTTCATAGCTGGACTAAATAATCCCTGAGGTCCCTTGTCCCTTTCAGCTCCAGCATGAAGGCTAGGACTTAGCTCAGTGTCTAGTAAACAACAGGTACTCAAGGGACTTCCCTGGTGGTCTAGTGGTTACTCTGTGCTTCAGCTACAAGGGACTCAAGTTCAATCCCTGGTCAGGGAACTAAAATTCCCACATACATGCCTTGTGGTGTGTTCAAACAAAACAAAACAAAACAAAACCAACACACAGACAACAACAAAAGAAACAACAGGTACTCAAAACATACTTGTGAATGAATGATGGTTATAGTGAGTTAAACCCCTAAGACAAATTCTATGTGCAAGGGTAGGTTAAATCACCTATTATTTATATTTCAGAAAAACAGAAGGGACGTTACACAATTTTTTTTAAGAAAGGGGACATTAGTTTCAATTCAATGAAATGAACATCCTAAAGATGGTAAACGGCCCAAAGAACAAACCTAAACTGTGTGATTCAAACCCCAGTCTTCAGTCCTGCTGAGAAAAAAATAAGCATCATGCATGCTCCTTGAGTTCAGAAGCATTATTTGTGTTATAGGATTTGTCGTAAGTGATCTCACAAAAATCCTTACTTTTTCAATGGTCACGTTTCCAGCGCTCGTGTTGTAGGTCACTTCTCTGTAGTCAGTTGCATACTGTGAGTGAGAGAAAGAAAACCCCGTCAGTTCACAGCTGAAGACCTTTCCCAAGAGGAATCCAGAGACCTGCTGGGCCTCTTGCTACTTCGTTGCTCTTCTCTCCAGGTCTGCTGGCATTCCTCACTTGCTTGGCCGGACAAGGGCCTCTGAGGACTGTACCAAAGTCACTTAAGATCAGGGCAACATGCACTCTAGGAGACCGCTGATTATTTAGGAACCCAAGGGAATGGAGAGAATTTCCTCGGTCCCCAGACCCTGGCTTGGAGAAGGTCTGTACAATTTCAAGCTGATATCGTAAACGGCTGAGAATTCATATTATTTGGAGAAACTTGGTATTCATTCCATAATACTAAAGTTCATTTTTTTGATGTGCCCTTTTATTTTCATTCATTTATTTATGCTCCACTCTGTTCCAAAACTTACTTGAGCTTGACTGCTTTTCAGCATCTAATATGCCTTCAGCCCTCCACTCCTCAAAACAAAGGATGGGGGCAAGATGGTGTTTTTTGGCTGAGTCTTCTGGGACACCCACTCATCAGAGGGGAACTATCTTTCCAACTCTGGTTCTGTGGTTGACTTCACACACTTCTGCCTGACACACACAGGTGTCTCCCTGCAGCTGTGTGCATTAACGTTTAGTGGACTCTGTTATATGACACCCTTCCTCACCCTTCTAAGGACACAAGGCTTTTGAACTGTTAAAAAGGGGCCCATTAGGCCCAGAGGCCTCTGCTTTGAACCTGCCTTTAAAGAGTTCTGGTCTCTCTCAGCTTTGACTTATCAAGCTTTCAGACAGGCAGAGATGGTCAGCTGTCCTGTGATTAAGGGTTGCAGGGGGTACAAAAGCCACCCCACACCTTCCGTGGCAGGCACTGAAAGCCACGACACTTTTCATTTTTCTCTTATCTTCTATCTCACATTATACATAAAAGCCACAGTTGTATTTATACCCAGGGTTTTTTTTTTTGTTTTTTTTAAAGAGCAAGACTGAGTGGAAACTGAAAAGACAGTGCGTGAAATAGGCAATCAGTTTAGTCCATCTAATCTAGACCTTTATATTCCTTCTCTGTGTAAAGCTTGGCTGTAGGAACATTACATTCAGGATTGCTAAAGTAAGGGGAAAACTAGAAACAGCCACCCACATGGGACTGATTGAGTAAAATTATGACATGTTCATACTACAGCCAATAACTTATGCAGAAGGATATTTACCGACATGAGAAAATGTTCACAATAAGAGCCGGTTACTGAAAAATAAGGGTATACATAATAACAATGTATGTAGTATAATTATTTTAAAATCTTGTGTGCGTGTGTGTCTGTGTGCAGATGCATACACACATGTATAGAAAAAACATACCAGAAAGATGATAACCAATGTTAATGGGTAGCTCTAGGTAGTGATTATGGTGATTTTTATTTCCTTCTATTCTTTTGTACTTTAATTTTTTTTGCAAGGAGCATATATTATATTTATAATCAGAAAAAAAAAATGCATTAAAAAAAAAAATTCTAGGGAATTCCCCTGGCAGTCTAGTGGTTAGGATTTAGCACTTCCACTGCCATGGCCCAGGTTCAATCCCTGGTCTGGGAACTAAGATCCCACAGGCTGTGCAATGCGGCCAAAAAACTTAACAAGATTTAAAAAAATTAAAATTCTAAAATATTTAATAGCTCCATAAAACATGATTTAAGGGTACTAGGTGATGCGAAAAGATGCTGGAACTAGAGGGATATTTTGGACAATTTTTTTGTTTCTTGTTGTTTTTTTTGTTTTCACTCCATCTATAAAAATTTAGGCCAATGATACTAAGTGCACACAACCCTCCTTGTTCCACCTTACCTAACTCTATAGCAGTAATTTATATGCTATAAACATATAATACCCAAAGTTTCCTATTTTTAGCAAAGCATCAAGCTTACCGTCCGGAAAGCTGCAACCACAAGATTTGAAGGAAACAGGTTTCTGTTGGAAAAGAAAGCACTTTGTCAGTATCCTTAAAATTTGTCATTCAACATGTTCACTTTAAGATGCCCACACCTGACAGCCTACCACACAGGGTTCCCTCTCTCCCCACGTCCTGCAGTTATTGCCATCTTCTCCTTGATCCAAGTACTCAACTGTGCCTTGGCTGAAGGGTCACAACAGAGACTCTAAAGCACTGATCTCTATCCTCATCTCCCTCGTGGTACCCTTGATATTTAGCTGTGTCCAAGCGAACCAGAATAACTGCATCACTTTCCTTTCCCCTGGTGGCTAGGCCCTAGGGCAGTGGTTTTCAGTGGGAACTGGCGCTGCCAACTTGTGAAATCCAAGGGAATGCTGTGTTGTTACAATAACTGGGGGACATTCCTGGAACTGGGGGAGTATGTTTGGGCAGAAGTGCCAGATCCCAGCTATTTGTTCTGCTAAGAGTGGCAAAGTCCTGTGTAATAAATAGTTTCAAGGCCCTCATACTTCCCAATGTCCTGTATGACACAAAACTGTAGAGGAAAATCTTATTCATAACTTATTTGAGCTTAGAGACTAACTTTAAAGCAAGGTATTTTTGTGCAGTTTGAATATACACTGAATTTTCTAGGACTGAAACTCCTGTGTAAAATGTGGGATGATTTGTTTTGCTTTGTTCAGAATATTTTCAAGTATCATTCACTTTCTGGGAAATCACATCACTAATGAAAAATTGTAGGATCTGGGCCCTTAATCACACATGCTAGTAACTGAGTATCAGTCTGAATTTAAAGCTCTCTCATTAATGGTGACTCTAAACTCAGAAGCAAGCACTTAATCATTTTGTTTTAGAGCATTCACATCTTGAAATACATTATTTTTACTATGAATTACTCTCCTTCAGTATTTCACTTTTAAAAACTTTACAGTATACTTTTTTATTTCTATTTTTTAAAATATGTAATAATCTCTTCTACCTATTTATCCCACCCTCCACCATCATCTCTGGCAACCACCACTCTGGTATGGTTTTTATATTACAGGTAAGTCATATTGATGTTTGAGATTATGTGTGGGGTAAAGTCTATTTATGGATTTCATTTCAGGATGAAAGAAATTATAGAATTTTGTTATAAAAAGAGAGCAATAGAACTGATCCAGTTACACCAGATTTTGAAACCAAAACCTTGGCAGGCAAATAGTTTTTATTGAGCCTCCTTTGGGTCAGATTTTGTACAGATGCTAGACTGATGTTGAAGCTGAAACTTCAATACTTTGGCAACCTGATGCGAAGAGCTGACTCATTGGAAAAGACCCTGATGCTGGGAAAGACTGAGGACAGGAGGAGAAGGGGATGACAGAGGACGAGATGGTTGGATGGCATCACCGACTCAATGGACACGGGTTTGGGTGGACTCCGGGAGTTGGTGATGGACAGGGAGGCCTGGCGTGCTGCGGCTCATGGGGTTGCAAAGAGCTGGACACGACTGAGCAACTGAACTGAGAACTGAGTTGTGATATATGAAAATCCCACTGACAATCCATTTTTCTACTGACCTCCTACAGTAAGTCTGGAGAGTAAAAGCTCATCCTTTACAATCTGTGCCAAACATCCATTAATTCTTACTTCTGTGGATGAGTTATTCACAGTGTTAGAATCTCTAGGCAACTATTTGCAGGTATTCAGTTTCAGAGCTCAGCAGATCTGACTGCAGCCCAGCTTGGCAAGCAGAGTCTAAGAGGCATCCTGGTAGTCACATCTTTGTGTAATATCCTCCCCTTGAGTGTGTGTGTCATGGTGGAGTGTGGGGGTGGGGGCTATGACTTGCTTCTAGTCAACAGAATGGCACTAGTAGTAAAGAACCCGCCTGTAAATGTAGGAAACGCAAGTTGTGGGTTCAGTCCCTGCGTTGGGAAGATCCCCTGGAGGAAGGCATGGCAACCCTCTCCAGTATTCTTGCCTGGAGAATCCCAAGGACAGAGGAATCTGGTGGGCTACAGTCCATGGGTTGCAAAGAGTTGGACACAAATGAAGTGACTTAGCATGAATATGAGCACAAACAAAATCCAGTAAGGGTAATGGGCTATCACTCTTGTGATATGATTACATAAACGTGTGGGTTCTATCTTGCTAGAAGACACTCTTTATTGCTTTCTGGGCTTGCATATTGATGAAACAAGCCGCCATGTTAGAAAGACCCATATGACAAGACACGGAGGACAGTCTCTGGCCAATAGCCAGCTAGGAACAGAGGCTCCCAGTGTGAACCTCAAGGAACTGAATTCTGCCAACAACCGTGTGTCCTCAGAGGGGAATCCTTCCTCAGTTTAGCCTTCAGATGAAACCCCAGCTGTGGCTGACACTTTGATTGCAACCTTGTAAGAGACTCTAAAGCAGAAAACCCAGCTAAGCCATGCTAGGATTCCTGACACTACAGATTCTGTGGGATAATAAATGTGTGACTTTAAGCTGTTAAATGGTGGTAACTTATTATACAAGAGATAATACACCCACCAACAGGGTTAACAAGACACAAAAATGACTTTGTTAGAACACTCAGGCTTCCAAAAGACAGCCAACAGCTAGAGACGGCAATTCAGCATTTCCTCACTTGCTTGTCTATGAAACCTGAATTGCTTTCAACATACTTAAAGAATACCCGAAAGTACATGGCTGTATTTAAACAGACAAGATGTGATCTGTGAATTAACCATTGCAAAATGGTGATCTGAAGTTTGATTCCTATTACAAGCATTACTTATTTTAAAAGGAAGGTAGAAACAGGCTAGGCATTGGTATTGGTTATTTGTTAATGTATAGATGAATAGCAACTTACTTTTGCCTATGATTTCCATTACAAAGCACCTTTAACAGTCTTGTTTGGTATCTCATTGCCATTTGCTATACTAGTTAGAAGCAAAAACAGGCCCTGAGCCAAGGTTTCGTCCATTCTATATCCACCACAGTAGTTCTCAGACTGAGCTGGCCACCTGCTTCTCTCCCTAAAAGGACTGAGAAGTTAAGGAGAGAGCTGGGATAGAAGCCCTCTATCTTCTCCATGGGGGATGATTTCCCCCACAAATACTTCACATCCTTCAGAAATGAGCTGTTTCCTCACTCGGTGCAAGCACAGCCTCTCCCATAGCCTTCAAACACACTCTCTTCCAAGGGTCACAGACCACTTGTTCAAACCCTACTATCTGGCCAGCCTGGTGTCTTTAGAAAGCAATAACCTAATACTGCCTCACCTAGAATGGATCTTAACTCACAACTTCTAGACCAATCTGTTTTCAGACAGTCTACAAAATCCAATGGGAATAGAGGGGTACATTCAATACTAGAGTCAAAACGGCAACTCCAGCCAAAAGAATCAAATTCCTAAGAAGAACATGATGTGTTCTGGCAGTTTCTTGTAAAGTTAAACATACACTTACCATATGACCCAGCGTTTCTACTCCTAGATATAAGCTATATGGATAACAGTATTATTCATAATTGCTCAAAATGGAAATGTCCATTAACTGATGAATGGACAAACAACATTATGATAAATCCATACAAAAGAATTCTACTTGAAAATAAAAAGGAATCAATCACTAATATACACAACATGGAGAATCTCAACAACACTGTGCTGAGCAAAAGAAGCCAGACAAAGAAAAGTACATACTGAGTGATTCCATTGCCATGAAACTCTAGAAAAAGCAAAACTAATCAATAGTGATAGAAAGCAAAACTTTCTATCCAAAGCTGCCCGGGGCCAGGGATGAAGTGTGGGAACTGCTGAGAAGGATCATGGGAGACAAAAATGTTCACTGTTTGGATTATGGTAGTGATTAAGTGGTTTATCTATCTGTCAAAACTCATTGAACTGCACCCCTGAAGTGGGTGCATCTTTTGTATGTAAATCATATCTCAAAATTCCTTAAAAAGTTAGGACAAAAGATACAGTGCTAACTGCAAAGGAGATCTGACAACCAAAAAACATACACACATTCAACGGGATGACTGAACTTTTTAGATTACACAACTCAGCTCTCAAATATTAACCCCTTGGGAGGAAATGCCTGGGGGCAATGAGTTGAACCCACTGAATCACTCTCTTTTAGTTCCCCTCGTTGCCACAGGCCAGGAGCAAGAGCGCCCCCTGCCCCACCTGCCCTCCAAGGGGCAAGGGTGTGAGGCTGAAGGATTAAGATGCAGGGGTTAATAGTCAGCCGCCTGTTGCTCTGGCTAAATGAGATAACCACCATGGGAAAAGAATAAAAGCAAAATACAGCAATACAGCGTAACCCAAATAAAAGTATATTGGGTTGATCAGTTGGGATTGTCATGCCCTGCTAAGCTAAGGAAAAACATAGTGTGAACTTTGGAATGCTGAGTCAGTGCAAGTTCAGAACACTGCTTATGCACACACTAAGATGTTTTCCCAAGGCATATGCGGGTCTATGACCTCCAGCTAGGTGATAGCCCTTGTACAAGAAAATAACAAATATAGTTTAAAGTAATCAATAAAATCGGAGATGTGACTGGGGACATAGGAGGCTGACTTCATCGTAACACAACAGATACTCTCTGCTTGCCAAGACACTAAATAAAAGTGATGTGGCTCCAAGGAACAGGGCTCTTGACCCAAGAGGTCTTGAGTCCCCCGGTCCCATCTTTAACACTTTAATTCTGTCCCTAGTTTCTTTTTTCCAAACTGTGCGTCAACCACTTTCAATCCCTACTTGCTGTGCTGGCCGCAGCAGTAAGACAAAACATTTTTCTCTACTCTTCATAGATCCTGCCTTTGGTGTTGTATCTAAAAAGTCATTGCCATATCAGAGGTCATCTTATGTTATCTTCCAGGAGTTTTATAGTTATGCATTTTACATTTAGACATGTGGTCCATTCTGAGCTGATTTTTGTGAATGGCACAAGGGCTGTGTTTAGATTCACTTTTTTTGCATGTGGATGTCCAGGTGTTCCAACACCATTTGCTGAAAAGATGTGCCATTCTACTGCCTTTACTCTTTTGTCAAAGACCAGTTGATCATATTTAGGTGGGTTGATTTCTGGGCTCTCTACCCTGTTTCACTGATGTATTTGTCTGTTCTTTTGCCGACACCACACTGTTGATCACTGTAGCTTTCTTTGTAGTAAGTCTTACAATCAGGCGTGTCGGTTCTTTGATTTTGTTCTCTCTGCACTCTTCTTTCCCCTCTTTCCTTGGCTTTTAGACACAGATGCTGCAGTGAACTCAGGCTTTTTCTTACTGCTGAGCTCTCCTGTATTGATGGATCATCTGCTCCATCACACAAGCAGTTTTTTTCCCCCAGAGCTCTGTCTCCAGGCACTTTTCCCAGCTCCTCACATTGACAGAGTAACCTTGGGTGCTTTCAAAATGAGGAACAGGATCTTAGAGTGATCAATTTAACCCTTCATTTAGTGTCCAGAGATTGGAATTCACTATATCTCCCATTCACATTCCATACTGACCAGCACCATCCAACAGGACTTTCTACATTTATGCTGTCCAATATGCTAGTTGTGTGGCTACTGAGCACTTGAACAATGGCGAGTGCTACTTAGAGTCTGAATTTATTTTATTTACATTTAAATTAGTTAGCTTTAAATAGTTACTTGTGGCTGGTGAGTTGTGGACCTCACAACTCCAGTACAGATTTGTGTTGTAAGATCCACTGTCTGGAAACCAGAAGGATCAAATGCTCCTCAGGCTCACCTCTGCAGAACACTCAATTTCACTGGGTACTAGTATGCTTCTAAACACTGAGCTCTTCATTTTATTCAAATTCTCAAATATGTCCTTTTTTATGTTATTTGATTCTGAGAAATGTTCTGGAATTACAAAATACCAGCTGTATTTCCCAGCTCTAAGGAGCACTCGGTAAAAGATGTAATACATTAGACAGAATATAAAAGAGCAGCATGCATCAGTACTTACAATGTGGTTTTGTGAACCTGTGTTTCAGGTTGTCTATGTGGAGGTGGGGGTGTCTATATGTGCATGCTACCATCTAAAGTGTATTTCTCATAGGGCGTCTAAGTCAAAAACATCTGCAAAAGTGCCAAGACTGTATTACTACATCCAGAGACCCAAGTCAGATCAAACTGGGAGAGAATGAATGGACGAGTCTTGCCAGTGCTTTAGGAACATTTGGACACATAGTTTAAAGCAAACAGAAAAACTGGTATAAGCCATGGCCAAACTTGTGAAAGCAGAACTACTGTGAATGGTACTGAAGACACTCGAGCAGCTCACACCATGAAAACTTACAAATGTTCCTTCTTTATACATCTGGTCCTGTTTGTTCTTCTGAGCCTATTGTCAAGGATGGTATGCATTTCCCTGTTCCATATGAGAAGAATGTAAAGCAATTTACTTTTGTCTAGGTATATTTTTTTTGTTCCAACAGCATTTCCTTTCATTTAACTTCAAACAGTCCTTAGCCAACTTATGCACATTTCAAAGACTCTTCAGAACAGGATATGACACTGTATGTACACCTGATAAATATTTATCATCTGTAGTGTTCATTGTTACAGAGTTAGCTATCAGGGGTGTGCACCTTCAGATCTTGGTACCCCCTACAAGGTCAGGAGCAGAGGGAGAGCTGGGGGTGATGGGCCCACACTATGGAGACAGTAGGGGGTCGGGGAGTAACCTGTCCTCTTTTTGAAGCCCACATTCAGTTTTAGATTCCTGCTGGAAAGGCTAATGCCGGGCCCCTAGGGTGGGGGGTGTTGGAGGAAACAAGGCTAAGAGGACCACTCATTCTCTGTATCAAGTAGCCTGCAGCTGTCCCCAAGAGGTTGGGACATGCTAGGATATTAGAGAGACACTCATATACTAACTCTTTCGATCCCTGTAACAAATCTGGGTAGTAGCTACACTATTATTAACCCCATTTTACAGATAAGGAAACTGAGGTACAAACAGGCTAAATGACTGTCCATACAGCTAGTAAGTGGTAGTGAAAGTATCAGTTGCTCAGTCGTGTCTGACTCTTTGAGACCCTCTGACTGTAGCCCGCTCCTCTGTCCAAGGGATTCTCCAGCAAGAACACTGGAGTGGGTTGCCATGCCCTTCTCCAGGGGATCTTCCCAACCCAGGGATCGAACCCGGGTCTCCCACATTGCAGGCGATTCTTTACCATCTGAGCCACTAGGAAAGCCTGTGGTGGTAAAGCTGTATTCAAACTTGGGTAGCTGACCTCAGTGTCTACTTCATCACTATCCACACTGTCTCCCTGGATTTATGTTCTTTAGGTCTGGTGTCAAGCTAAAGAAATCAGTTTTAAATTACAAGCTACCAGTTTCAGTGACTAGGTAGGCTGAGAAAACTCCATTAATTTGGATCCATGTTTGATTTGCTAGGAGTCTTCATCTAGCCTACAGAAGGGAGAGACATAGGTCAGATAACCTGCTATGGTCAACATTTAAATAAAAGATTCATCATTCACTCCCTTGACTGTGATCTAGGGACTCAGATCTCAGTCGCTGACAGTTTTCTTCACATCCACTGAAGAAATGCGTTCTTTGCAGGCTGAGAGGCCTCATAGTCATCCAGTTCTTGGGAAAAAAACTAGGACCTAGAGCCTCCTTCCAGGGGAGGAAGCCTGCAGGGGAAAGGCTCCTAGCACTGTCCTCTGTTGAGAAAATGAGCGCAAGAAAAGCAATAGAGCCTAGAAAACTGGGCAACAGGCAAAATCTCAGTTGTCTTTACCAGGCACACAGCAGCCATGGGTACACTTCTGCAAGACAATGGCCCAGGGCCATTCTCCAGGCTGCCAGTGCAGATGGTGCCTTAGACCCCTGCCTCCTTGGCACATCAGTGTCTGGTTTTCCATTTCAAAACCACAAATATTAGCACTCAGAGGAAGGTTACCTCAATCCCTTCCACTGACAGGTGAAGAAACCTGAGGTCAACTTTGGAGACCAGACATATGTCATGCAGGGGAAAAAGAAAACAGATGTTGGGGATGATATGTGAGGATTTCTGCCCCATTTCAGAATGGAAGTCTCTTCTGTGTTTAGTTTTGATTTTCTCCATTTCCCAAATGTTCCACCTTGTTGATTGTTGATTCTGTTAGTCCAAAACATAGCCACTGTTCACCAGGATTTTTCTCCAGGCTCCATGTGGTTCCCAATAGACCCAAAAAGCTCTATTAACTTCAAGTCATCCTGAGCTCTCCACACATCCTTTTCTTCCCACCCACTCTTTATTTCAGAGTATGAAAAGAGAGCCGGGCTTCACAGGTGGTGCTAGTGGTAAAGAAAGTGCCTGCCAATGCAGGAGACATAAGAAACACAGGTTTGATCCCAGGGTCGGGAAGATCCCCTGGAGGAGGAAATGGCAACCTACTTCAGTATCTTTGCCTGGAAAATCTCATGGACAGAGGAGCTTAGAGAGCTACAGTCCATGGGATTGCACAGAGTCAGACATGACTGAGCCACTTAGCACACACATAAAAAGAGAATCATCCCCATTAACTCATGTGAACCGGAAAAATATCATCACTCATAATCTTGCTCCATTTATAACAAGAGCAAACATTACTGGGTCAGTCCTATTCTTAGAGCTTTACAAACATAACTCATTCAACCCTCATCACAATCTCAAGAGGCAGGTGTTCTCATGATTGCCATTATAAAGATGAGGAAGCCAAGGCACATTTATGGACATGTCCTAGGACCCACAATCAGTAAGCAGTTAGAGACCAAGAACTCCACAATGATTGGGTCCCTGAAGACCTGCTTAAAAGTCACTCTGGGTCACATCCAGTAATGAGTTCTGACATTCTCCCAGGTTCCTAAGCATGGTGCTCAGAAGGAAACCATAACTTTCCCACCTGCCAGCTACTGTCACTTCTCAGCTCTCTAAGGGCCTGCTCTAGCCTCAGCCCCACGCCCCAGTCTGCTGTGCTATTTCTAATCCTTGTGTTGGGAAATCACAACACTTGGCAATGGCATTCTGAATTTTCCAAAAAGCTCAATCAGTATCTGTTAACTTCATTTCTTTCTGACTTGAAGTTCCATCTTGAAAAAATAAATTAGAAATCATGGCAGAGAGATCCAGTGGGAGTTTGGGGCATCTCCACCATCCAGAAAGATCATGGACTTGAGCAAAGCCTTGGACACAGCTGCACTAAATCACCTGAGGCTTTTTCCACTCCTTCCAGGTGTGGAAGTTCTAGGCAGTTACCAGGGGGCGGGCCTGCAGGATCATTGAGGTGTTTGCCTGAAGTCTCATTTCGTCACTCGCCCACAAGGCAGAAAGGACTGCACCCTGCCTTTGCCAGGGAACATGCCTGGAGTCACATGAAATCAGCATCCGTGAGGTCTCTTTGAGGGAAGTAATTTTATTTATTTATATATATTTTACTTTTTGGCCACACAATGCAGCATATGGGATCTTAGTTCCCCGACCAGGGATCAAACTCACACCCCCATTGGAAGGTGGAGTCTTAACCAATGGACCACCAGGGACCAGGTAAATCCCAACGGAAGCAATTTTAAAGCATTTACCCAGAGGGTCCCCAGACTCAGGAAGCACTTCCATGTGACTCAGGATTCTGTTTCTTCTCACATGGGCTCAAAGAGAACGTCAGATTCAACCCACATACTCGCTTTCCTTCACTGAAGGGGCTCGACTCCTCTGCTTACAAGAAGTTAGTGTCATACCCTACCTGGTTCCTGGTCAGCATCTGCATCAGGGCAAACAGTTCTGAGATGGGACTAGACCAGCAGCATAGCCTCATAACTATGGTGTGCTGATTTGGGGAAGGAAAGAGTGGGAGAAATAGAGCCCTGAACCAGAGGGGAACCAGACCCATAGCTCTTCTCTCCCTCTTTTGATAAACCACTCTGTGGCCTTGAGCAAATCACTTAATCTGTCTCAGTTTTCTGAGTGGTAAAATAGGGTCTACCACTTACCCTACCTTTATCTGTGAGCTCCTGGATTAAATAAGGAGCATCATGAAACACTACCTACTTCCAACAAGCCATGACAAAGGTTGTCTTGGTCCTTCGCTGTGTTTTCAGCCCAAGTCACTGAGAGTCTACACTTATACTGGCCACTAAGTCATGATGCCGGGTCATTCACTTCAGAAGCAGGAGTTGAAGAGACTCGGATCTAAAACTAGAAAACCACAATCAGGAAATAAGTCCCTTCTTGGGCTCGTGGTAATATGGTAACCCCTCACTTCTCCCCCTACACCCTGTTTCTTAGCCATTGCCTCTCTCTTGGAGACAAAGGAGTGCTACCAGTCTCCCTATGGGGTACCACCAACACACCAGAACATCTACACTCCTTGAGCCACTGATCCCTGCAAAAAAGACTCCTTTAAGCCCACAATCATGCTCCCTCACTGATACATTGAAGGTAATAAGTCAAAGGCACATGAAACACTACCTACTTCCAACAAGCCATGATGAAGGCTCAGCTGGTCCTTCTGTGTTTTCAGCCTGAGCCACTGAGAGTCTGCACTTACACTGACCGCTAAGCCATGATGCTTGGCGGTCAGTGTAAGCGACCACTACTCTCAACCTCAGTAGACTTTTTCAGTATCCACCTAAAAGTTAGTCCTCAAACCGTAACAATCTCTAAAGACTCCACATAATAAGCTACCAGACACTAGACAAAGGCTATAACTCATCAAAGTTGTAATAGGCCACCTCCACCTATCTTTTTGGTAAGAACTTTTTGGTCCCCCTTATCAGAGAGGTTATGGGTTTTGTTTTGTTTTGTTTTTCTAAAGTAAATGCCTTTGACTTTTTTTGTTGTTATAACTTTTTTAATATTTTATTTTATTTTATTTTTTAACTTTACAATATTTTATTGGTTTTGCCATATATCAAAATGAATCCGCCACAGGTATACATGTGTTCCCCATCCTGAACCCTCCTCCCTCCTCTCTCTTAAGTGGCAGTCATCACATTTTCCAGAAGGAGAAATGGAAACAGCAGGAAGTCAAGTCACTTTGCCCAGTGTTTGCTCTTTTTCACAGCCTCAGCAATGAGGAGCTTTGCTTCAGTGACTCAAGACAAAACATATGTCCAAGACTCTGATTCCAGAATTATTGAAAACCCAGAGAGGGAGCCAGCCAAGCTCTCCCCACTCAACTGAACCTGGCCACATCAGTAAATGCCTCTAGGTTGAAGTTTTTCCATCTGTGAACTCTGGGCTAATGGAGAAACCAAAAGAAGCTGAGGCTTTGGCGAATCCACAAAAACTACATTTCTAAGGATGAAATGCAACTTTAGAGTCCCCCGAAGCAGCAAAGTTAACTGAAGATGCTTCTTCCTCCTCCCTCTCTAGAATTCACATCTTCCCACAAATAAAGCCCCTTGAAACTCACAATACTCTACAGTGGTCCTGACTATGCAGGTGGCGAGCAACCTATCCCAAGCTCCCCCGGAGAGACATGTTTCTGGGCAATGAGCCCTGAACAACTCACTCCAGCCTTGTTATTCTTGGGTCCACTGACAACCCTTCAAAAAACTGCCAGCTTCTTCCCAGCCAAAGGGCTGAAACAGATGCCGTAGATTACAGGGGAGAATGGCCCAACAGGCAAAATTTAACCAGTGCTCTCGGAAGCTTCTTTGCACTACCTGGGGAGAAAATTAGGTGAGAACATAGGGGCGTGGTTGGAATGTTTTTCCCTAGAGAGGGCAGCCAAAGAGTATGAGCGAAGTACAAGTGAGACCTCTGCCTCTCTCTAGCACACTCCCACCTAACGGTAGAACTAGTCTTGCTGAAAGATGGAGCCCTGGTCCTTGAAAATGTCCGGTGCGACCCGGCTGACATTTGCACAGGTGTGGTCAACACTCAAAGTCTGTAGGCGTTATTTTGACATTTAAAACTGTTAAAGGCCACCAGCAGCCGATTAAGAATGAATACGGGGGCATATGAACTAGAGTGCATTAATGAGCTGGCGTCTCCCACTGAGGCTCAGGAAGGTGGGGTGGAGGTCGCGGGGACATTACCTGGTCAGGTCAAGGAAGGAGTCCACTGTCTCTTTGGGGACCGGTGGGGGCCCCGAATCCTCCAGACCCAGGTCGCTGGACTGAAGGGTCTGCGAGCCAGATCCAGGTTTGATGATGAAAGCCAAAGCAACCGCGAGAGCTGAGGCTCCTAGCGTGGTGAGGCCGAAGTAGGCGATGGCGATGCCGCCCAAGCGCCCGAGAGAGCTGGCGTCGAGGGAGGCGGCGCCCGACACCAGGCTGCAGACCACCAGCGGCAGGATGATCATACGCAGCATACGGAGCAGCATCTCGCCCGGAAAGGCCAGGTAAGTGACCTGTGTGCGATTCAGCTGGAGTCCACGCAACGCCGCGCCCAGGCCGGCACCCGCCACCACCCCGGACACCGTGAGCAGCACAAGCCCGTGGCGCCGCAGGAAGCCGGCGCAGCGCCCCGCGCGTCTAGCAGTGGTTCCGGGCTCGCCAGGCCCCGCTGCAGGCCCCTCCTGGGCGCTGTCTAGGTAGCCGTTGGTCTCGCTGCTTTTCTCCATGGCGCTTTGTCCGTGGCTTCGAGCTGGAGGAGGCGGGGGACTCGGGCTCCGGGAAAAGACTCGGCTCTCAATGAATGGATCCCGTGGAGCAGGCGAGGTCCGCTAGCTGTGCCCTAGCGGGTTCTCGGAGTCGGCCTGCTGGGGTCCCCAGCCTTGGCGCTGGAGCAGGTGCGGGAAGGACCAGGACAGACGCGGGAGACCGAACTAGAGCCCCGGCCCGAGTGGATCGCCCCGAGCCCAGCCTCTCACTGCGGCCACTGGCTGAAGATGATGCAATGAGGGAGCTCGCAGAAGCAGAGAAAAACCCGAGTGCCGAGCGGCTTAGGCCCGCCCCCTTCACACCCACCGCCCCGCCCCCTGCAGCTCCGGCCAATCAGCATCCGAGAAGGGCCGCCGCACGCCTCGCGCCGGGCTCCAGGCCACCGGTGCGGGGGGAGGGGTGGCCGCTCCGGGGCCGCCGCCTGAAGCGGCTGGGGCACGGAGTGAGCCGGCGAGTCCCGGCGCCCACAGCCTCCGAGGCCCGGCTAACCGAGGCGGGCTCCCGGCGACCGCGGAGCGGGCCGCGGCCTGAGAGACGGCCCGGGCTCGTTGGCACCTGCCGGGGCCTCTCGGGCCGGCCGGGGTCTGGGCCCTCGCGGCCAGAGGGTCGGGGAGAACGTGGAACGCCGACGCGTTCCTTGTCCTGGGGATTGGGGGAGGGGCTGCCGGCACCGTGGTACTGTCGCTCCAGTGCCGCCCGCCCCTCCTGCGAAGGGGCCTCGCGCGGTGGGGGGGATCCGGAGGTCCTCCCTCCACATCTTACTCCTGCGTCAAGTCCCCCCTCTAGTCCTGTGTGGTTGCGTGCGATAAAGCCTTGACCCGGCACAGGCCTTGACGTTGAGACAAAGGATGGATGGGTGGATAGGCAAATGCAAAAGCCTTATCACCCTCCCAATAAGAGGTCTGACAAAGCTTTACTCTTAAGTGAAACGGGGTCTTTAATTTAGCCCCTACACCCCACCACTTCGCTCCCTCGCGTGCTCCTAGGCGCTTGGCCTGAGGCCACCGGCATAGGCCCTGGGTCGCCCGGCAGCTGTCTTCCGTTGTGTGAGCTGAGGACCGAAACTTGGAGAAGAAACAGAGCTCTCACCACCACTTCCAGTTGCGTTTGTTTCTACCGTGTACCTTCAGCTGAAACAACCCACTGGCTTTTAACCTTTTCCATCCCCTGGTCCCCAGCCATCCCATGAAAGTAGTGCAAAGATTCAGCCAGCTTGCTGAGATGTTTCCCTAAGGTTCACATTAGATTCATTTCCTTTTTATTTCAAGTTTTATTTAACAACTGCTCTAGTCGTGGCAGATATAAGAGAAGTCTATGCAGAGGCGTCTTACTGTCACATATATTAATTAGATTTTCATATTCTCTCATTCTGCTTTTGAAAGGAATTGTTCTTTTAAGACATCTGTGGAAGGGAAGCCTTCTTATGTGTGGCTAACCTGAATTAAGGAGGAAGACCATTTACTATAGATCTCTTGGTGAAAAGGAGTCATCTTTGAACATATGAGCATTACTATCTGTGCAAATCATAATGCCTTAGTAAAGAACTTTAAGGAGCTGTCCACATTTTGAGACAGCGAGGATTTCATTGCCTGAAGCCAGCCAGCTTGTAGGGTCTTTTGAGGGAGGGGGTATAAATCAAGTGAAGAGCTTACATATTTTTATCTGGTTTTGCAGAGCAAAGTTTATTTCTGTGTGCACTGAAGAAAGGAATCGCTATAGACACACTCTCTATTTTGCCAACCAGCCCCTCCCTTCATTTTGACTACCACTTTTATGCAAAGGGCTCTCAAATCAAGCTGCAGAAATGAATTTCCAATGGCCTGCTTTACATCTCCCCCTGGATATCTTGCAGGCATCTCAGCTCAATATGCTCAGGACTGAATTCCTAGTTGCCTTCCTCAAGGATGCCTCCTTATCCTGCTGCTGCTGCTGCTGCCGCTGCTAAGTCGCATCAGTCGTGTCCGACTCTGTGCGACCCCATAGACGGAAGCCCACCAGGTTCCCCCGTCCCTGGGATTCTCCAGGCAAGAACACTGGAGTGGGTTGCCATTTCCTTCTCCAAAGCATGAAAGTGAAAAGTGAAAGTGAAGTTGCTCAGTCGTGTCCGACTCTTAGCGGCCCCATGGACTGTAGCCTAGCAGGCTCCTCTGTCCATGGGATTTTCCAGGCAAGAGTACTGGTGTGGGGTGCCATCGCCTTCTCCACCTTATCCTGCTGATCCCCCTATTTCTGTTACCAATATCTTTGACTTCCCAGTCACCTCTGCTTGAAACCTCAGAATGACCTTTGATTCTTCCTGGTGTGTCCTCTCACCTGACCTATTGCCAAGTCCCACAGACTCTCCTTTCGCAATATTTAGCCCATCCACCCTTCCCATCTGTTCCCAAAGCTGCCATTCTGGCTCAGTTCTTATTTCCACACTTCTTATCTTCACCATTGAGGTGTTCTCCTAATTGTCTTCCCACCTCCAATGCTACTCTGTTCCAGCCATCAGGTGTTTTGTCTTGCCCCAGGCCAATCTTCCTAATAAATAATATGCATATTAGGATCTGGCTGGGCTTCCATCCAGAAGGAAAAAATAAGAAGGAACAAAGCCTTCTCCCTCTGAGAATACTTCCTGAAAGTTGTACACACTATTTCATTTCTATTTAATTCACCAGAATCTAGTTACATGACCACACCTAGTTTCAAGAGAAGTTAGGAAAGCAATCGTAATTTGCACAGGCATAAATCCAGTTACAAACTGGGGTTTCTGTTACCAAAGAAGTAGGCAAGAATGATTTGGGAGGGCAACTCCTTCAGATCACTTCTTGTTCAAAAGCTCTCAGAGCTCCCACTGAAATAAGAAGATGCTTTCCACCCTGCATTCAAAACTTACCATGATCAGGCCTCAGCTCACTCTTCAGCCTTGTGCCCTCTACAGGTGCTCAGTTGCTCAGTCATGTCCGACTCTTTGCAACCCCATGAACTGTAGCCTGCCAGGTTCTTCTGTGCATACAATTTCCCAGGCAAGAACACTGGAATGGTTAGCCATTTCCTTCTCCAGTGGATATTCCCAACCCAGGGAGTGAACCCACATCTCCTACATTGGCAAGCAGATTCTTTACTGCTGTGCTCTCTGTACATGCAACAAAATCAAACTGTGATGCTTCCACATTTTCTGGCTTCTGTACCCAGTCCCAGTTCAGATACCACTTCTCTCCCAAAGCCTTTCCTAATGC
Organism: Bos grunniens; assembly: GCF_055505025.1. Classification (NCBI taxonomy): domain Eukaryota; kingdom Metazoa; phylum Chordata; class Mammalia; order Artiodactyla; family Bovidae; genus Bos; species Bos grunniens. The sequence goes on from NC_141175.1 coordinate 44,444,350, forward strand.
CTGGTGCTCTAAGTCTGCCTGCTGCCCATAGCTTTGGGGGCTATCCCCATGCACTTCACAGCTGTTAATAGTTAACCCTCCAGTGCGAACGGGTAGCTCCCTGCACTGTTAGCACTTTCTTTGAGTATAACTGTGGTGCTGAGTGAGAGAGCAGTGTTTGTGGGTGCCTTATGCTATGCCACATGCATCTGTCATTTAACTAGCAAAAGCTCCCTTTAAAGAGGAACTGGTCTGTTGGGACTTCCTACAAAGACTGGTTGCCTAGCAGTAGTACTGCCTACAAATGAAGTAAACCGAGGAACAGGTGTCCACTCATGTCCCCCAACAGCTGATAAAGGGTTTCACTTCCTGCCTTCTTTTTCTCTCCTTACTTCTTTTTAAAATCCCCTCCATTTGTTCACCTATTACATTTATTTTGTCTCTTCATAATTTTTTAAATTTTATTTTAAATTTTACTTTATTTATTCATTTGGCTGTGCTGGGTCTTAGTTGTAGCATGCTGAATCCTTAGTTATGGCATATGGGATCTAGTTCCCCAACCAGGGCTCGAACTTGGTTTCCCTGCATTGGGAGTGTGAAGTCTTAGCCACTGGACCAACGGGGAAGTCCCTCTTCATAATTTTTCATTCCTCCTCCTTGTAGGGATTTAGTATCAATAAATCAATAGAGGGATTTCCCTGGTGGTCCAGTGACTAAGACTCCACACTCCCAATGCAGGGGGCCTGGGTTCAATCCCTGGTCAGGGAACTAGATTCCATATGCTGCAACTAAGAGTTCACATGCCGCAACTAAAGACCCCATATTGCACGATAAAGATTGGTCAGCTAAGACCTGACACAGCCAAATAAGAATAACTAATAATAAATATTTTTTAAAATAAATTAACACTTATTATAAATTGATAGAAATTGATAAACAGAAATATTAATGTTGTATCTGATAACAGCATCATATTTTCCACATTGTTTCACTAAAATTGCTAGTGGCATCGCTAGAATCACATCATCTGGCAGGAATTATTTTCTACTGAATGGAATGATAAAGGAAAGTTGTATCCTTCATCACAGGCAACTTTGGGTTCTAGAGGGCTCCTTTTCATTTACTAAGGGACACCAGGTATTTTAACAACCATATTGAAAAGGTTAAATTTCTGTGCAGTTCTTTCTATGGTAGCAAAATACAGCTTTGCGGAAAATCTAATGTGATTTTCAAAAATAGAATATTTGCTTTTCGAATAGATCAGATTACCTTGCAAACAGAGCAAGCAAGTTGAAAAAACAAAATAATAAATAAGTTCTTTTTCTCCCGTGATGAACAACTTAGTTCAAAGTGGCATACTGGAATCAAAGTGTGGGTCACTTCTCAACCTGTAATCATTCCTCTGGGCTCCCTTCTACATCATCTCTACTCACCAAAAAGGAAAAAAAAGGGGGGGTGAGGGGAAGGGGGCCATAAATATGTCCCTAGAACCAAAAGGTCAGGCACAGACGCAGATAAACAATTTGAGTCAACACTAAAAGGGAATTTGGTCAGAGTGGGAGTAAAAGGCAGGGAGAGCAGAAATAAGATGCCTGTTTCTATGGTTTTAGAGAAAAGCTAAGACTCTGTGAATGGACAATTTCTTCTGAGAGAACTGGTAAAATAGGAGCATTGAAAGAGATGAGTTAAAAGATGGGAAGGTAAATTCATTTGGTGTCTGTGTTTTGTGGACAAGAGTTCTGAGAATGGAGGTTTAATTCAGCGACACAAGCAGAGGTTTACAAAGTTGCTTACCAAGAGTAAATCACTCTAAACGGCCCATACAGTGAAGCGCAAAAAAGAGAGTATGGACTATCTAGGGAGCTGATTAAAATGCATACTCCTGTGTCCAGGGGAAGACCTAGGAATCTGCCTTGCAACAAGCCAATCCTCCCCTTCCACACCCCTCTACTCCCATGCTAGATTATTTGATTAAAAAGTACTTATAAGGGCAATGAATTAACAGAATTTGGAATTAAAGAGAAGTCTAAGATAAAGTCTAGGGCTAGGCTTTCAAAACCTGCCACTCAAGTTGTGAGTATAATGTTAAGAGGTGAGAAACAGGTGGGATTTGAGGAGAGGGGCAATGGTTAGGAAACAGAAGAGATGGATATCAATAATAATGAGGTATAGTTCTCCCAACAGTTTATTACTCCTGGAACAAGATTTCACTGAAGTCTGTTTGGGAAAACAGCCACGGACAGCTGAAAAGATAATTAACCTTCCAAATAGAACTCAGTGATTCCTAAGCTTGACTTCCATCAGAGTCATCCAGAAAGAATTTTCTTTTTTTTTTCTTCAGAAAGAGTTTTTTCTAAAAGATTCCTGGGATCTAACCCTGGAAATTTAGTGTCTGTAGCCTTAGGGTATGACCCAGACATCTATTTATTATTCTTCCTGTTAACAGATTAATGAGATATAACAACTAAATGCAAAAAATAAATAAAAACAACTAAATGCAGTGGGATCTGGATTAAAAGAAAACTAAAGCATAATTTTGATACAATTAGGCAAAATTCATGTGAATGGAATGTTGGACTTAATGTTGAGTTTCCCAGGTGCGACAACGGCGTCCTCAGTAACAGGACAAGGACCTCATTCTTGGGAAAAGATGGAGAATTATTTAGGGGTGAAGTGTCATGGTGCCTGCACACCACGTTTGAATGGCTCGGTAAAGGGGAAACGTGTAAATATAAAGAGAGCACTGTAGTATAGGAGGTAATTTTTTCAAAATTACAAAACATTAATTTGTTTTTTTTACAAGAGAGAATAAACGATGGAAAGGGAAGGCTCCATTCTTGATTTTCTTGTACACAGATTGAGAACCTTAGTAGGAAGGTATGGGTTACAGGAGCTCAGAGCAGAGAAGTCACTCTGGTTCTCCACTCTTTCTCTGGTACAACACACATGAAAAATGATGCTTATACACAATGCCCACAGCCACAGGTGCACCTAGGCTTAGAGGTAATTCCTGGCTACTGACCTGTAACACAACAGGTTTTCCTACTTAAGAAAAAATGCAAGTAAGTGATATTACCATAGATATAATTCTGAATTATTCAAATTTATTTTTAAAATAATACTGTCTAAACATCTCTACTTTTGTGTGGAAGAGGTTTGAAAATTTAATAAATCACTCTGAATTACAAAAAAATGTCAGTTATTTGCTATCTATATCTGATCTAATCTTTGTCACGGGCAGTCACAGCCCTGGGTCATTGCAGGGAGGAGAAAATGATTTCAACTTGACCATGAATGTACAGGAAATATTTTCTAGTTTAAATAACCTTGTGTGGATAATCAGAGTCTTTTGGTAAATACTCAGACTTCCTCTCTATCAATAAGTGGTTCTACAATGATGCGGTTATAATTTTTTAAAAACTCAAGTGGTAGTTCACTAATAACGAAAATGCACGGACATTGTGGTAGATTATTAAAAATAGTCCCATTCTTTGCTTCTCCTTGACTACCGACCCTTTGTCATGTTGCTTTTCAGGGTCCTCTGATTCCATCTGGGGTCAACTATATGATTTTCCTTAGCTTATCCTTTGCTTTTTTTTTTTTTTTTTTAAATTTTATTTTATTTTTAAACTTTACAATATTGTATTAGTTTTGCCAAATATCGAAATGAATCCGCCACAGGTATACCCGCGTTCCCCATCCTGAACCCTCCACCCTCCTCCCTCCCCTCCCCTCCCTCTGGGTCGTCCCAGTGCACCAGCCCCAAGCATCCAGTATCGTGCATCGAACCTGGACTGGCGACTCGTTTCATACATGATATTATACATGTTTCAATGCTATTTTCCCAAATCTCCCCAACCTGTCCCTCTCCCACAGAGTCCATACGACTGATCTATACATCGGTGTCTCTTTTGCTGTCTCGTACACAGGGTTATTGTTTCCATCTTTCTAAATTCCATATATATGTGTTAGTATACTGTATTGGTGTTTTTCTTTCTGGCTTACTTCACTCTGTATAATAGGTTCCAGTTTCATCCATCTCATTAGAACTGATTCAAATGTATTCTTTTTAATGGCTGAATAATACTCCATTGTGTATATGTCCCACAGCTTTCTTATCCATTCATCTGCTGATGGGCATCTAGGTTGCTTCCATGTCCTGGCTATTATAAACAGTGCTTCGATGAACATTGGGGTACATGTGTCTCTTTCCCTTCTGGTTTCCTCAGCGTGTATGCCCAGCAGTGGGATTGCTGGATCATAAGGCAGTTCTATTTCCAGTTTTTTAAGGAATCTCCACACTGTTCTCCATAGTGGCTGTACTAGTTTGCATTCCCACCAACAGTGCAAGAGAGTTCCCTTCTCTCCACACCCTCTCCAGCATTTATTGCTTGTAGACTTATGGATTGCAGCCATTCTGACTGGCGTGAAATGGTACCTCATAGTGGTTTTGATTTGCATTTCTCTGATAATGAGTGATGTTGAGCATCTTTTCATGTGTTTGTTAGCCATCTGTATGTCTTCTTTGGAGAAATGTCTATTTAGTTCTTTGGCCCATTTTTTGATTGGGTCATTTATTTTTCTGGAGTTGAGCTGTAGGAGTTGCTTGTATATTTTTGAGATTAGTTGTTTGTCAGTTGCTTCATTTGCTATTATTTTCTCCCATTCTGAAGGCTGCCTTTTCACCTTGCTAATAGTTTCCTTTGTTGTGCAGAAGCTTTTAAGTTTAATTAGGTCCCATTTGTTTATTTTTGCTTTTATTTCCAATATTCTGGGAGGTGGGTCATAGAGGATCCTGCTGTGATGTATGTCGGAGAGTGTTTTGCCTATGTTCTCCTCTAGGAGTTTTATAGTTTCTGGTCTTACATTGAGATCTTTAATCCATGCTTTTGTTTTTTGTTAAGTTGCTAAGTCATGTCCAACTCTTTGTGACCCTATGGACTGTAGGCCACCAGGTTCCTCTGTCCATGGGATTTTCCAGGCAAGAATACTGGAATGGGTTGCTATTTCCTGCTTCAGGGGCTCTTCCTGACCCAGGGGTCAAACCCAAGTCTCCTGCATTCGGCAATGGATTCTTTACCACTGAGACACCTGGGAAGCCCATAGCTGATCCTGCTGCTGCTAAGTCACTTCAGTCGTTTCCAACTCTTCGCGACCCTATGGTCTGCAGCCCACCAGGCTCCTCTGTCCATGGGATTTTCCAGGCAAGAGTACTGGAGTGGGGTGCCATTACCTTCTCCCGCTAATCCTAGGTAAGCACAAATTCGAAATAGGTTTATACGTTTGGCTTTTCCCTTATGCTTGTGCCATTGCCATCAGAACACACTGGGCCTAGCCTACTGGAGGATGAGAGATATGTGGAGTCTAGCTGAGTCCCCAGTCATCATAGAGGAAGTGATCCTAGATCACTAGGATCACTGGCCAGTCAACCCCGATACAGGAACAAACCCAGCCAAGGTCAGTGAGCTGTCTAGTCAGCAGCCCCCAGAAACAGGAGCCATAAACACCTAGTGTTGTGTGTCATGGAGGCTTATGGTTTTCTGTTACTGTGTGACTCCAAGTCCTCTAAGAAGCATATGCCAAGATAGGACAAAATGTACAAAGATTTTACTAGGGAGACATTTAGGAGAGAAAATAGAGAAGGAGCAGCATTAGCAGAGCTGTCAGAGGGTGATGAAAGTCTGGCCCCAAGTGAAGGAAAGAGGGGAGCAGGTTGGATGCAAACATCCTAGCCTGTCGTACAGCCAAGAAAAGTCAGCAAACTACTGGGGAACCTCAAGGCGAAGTCAGCAGTCAGAGGCATCTCAAGCCTTCTAGGAACAAGTTGGCCTTCGTATCCCACTGTACTCAGCCATTGGCTGGAGCACCTGTGGGATGCATGGCCTTGGCATACACTTGGCAGTGGGTTTCAGAGCACACTAGTTAGCCAACTAGATTAATAAGTCTGCAGGGTTTTTTTCCTCATGCTTGCCATGGTTACACAGCTTTATTGGTTAGGACTTAAGCGACAGAGGCAGGGAGACTACTGACTTACAGAATAGCAGTTCTTAATGTGGGAGGTACTGCGTCCTAGAGGGCGTTTTGGAAATGTCCAAGGGGCATTGCTTGACTGGTGTCATGACTGAGGAGGTACTACTGGCATTTAGTGGGCATGGGCCAAAGAAGCTAGATGTCTTGCAAACCCCTGGACCATCCTGCATGACAAAGCATTCCACGTGTTCACTAATTTTCAATGACCTATGGGGAAATAATCTGTTTAAAATGATCTGAGCCAAGAATCTAATTCTGTTTTACACAGAAACATCAAGTATTGGGGGACTTCCCAATACTTCCCAAAACATCAAGTATTGGTTCGGTGGCTAAGACTCCACACTCCTGATGCAGGGGGCTCGGATTCAATCCCTGGTCAGGGAACTAGATCCCACATGCTGCAACCAAGAATTCATATGCCACAGCTAAAGATGCTGCATGCTGCAGCAAAGATGGAAGATCCCACAACTAAGACCAAGAGCAGCCAAATAAAAAAAATTTTTTAAGTATATTTTGCCAAGCATAAATAAATATGCACTGTATTTCCAAGGTTACAATTGCCATGATGTTGAAAACTGACTGCTTTGCTTCAAACTTTACTGTGTTGGTTACTTACATGAGGAAGTCATGCCACCAAGCAACACTATTTGTGCTATTCAAATCACCAATACAACGCTCCTGACACATTGTACATTTGTGTCTGTGGTCACCGTGAGCAACATGCAAAAACATTTGATGATTTTGTTATGTGCCCTGTATGATTGTTCTCAGGTATTTGCTCAATGGAATATTTTATTGTACTGATTTTCCTGAAACTGTACAGTAGACAAGCTAAATTGCTTATGAACTTCATTTTAGAATGAGAGAAAGTGCTAGGTCAGACATGGTTAAGAATCACTCTTATAGAATGAAAGGGTACAGAAGGATTATGAGAGAGAAGGGAAACATACAACTGTGTTCTCAGCAGGATTGCACACAATAGCCAAAGAGGAAGTGACCCATGTCCACTGACAAAGGAATGGATAAACAAAATGTGGTGTGTGTGTATGTATACATACATATGTAACAGAATATTTAAAAGCCTTAGAAAGGAAGGACATTCTGATCTGTGCTACAACATGGATGAACACTGTAGACATTATGCTAAGTGAAATAAGCCAGTCACGAAAGGACAAATATTGTATGCTACCACTTACATGAAGTAGCTAGAGTAGGCAAATTTGGAGAGACAGAAAGTAGGAGGGTGGCTGCCAGGGGCTGGGGCCAGGGGAGGATTGTGAATTATTGTTTGGTGAGTATAGAGTTTCGGTTTTGCAAGATGAAAAGATTTCTGGAGGTTGGTTGCACAACAATGTAAATGAATATACCTAACACTGTTGAAGGGTACACTTAAAAATGGTTACGATGGTAAATGTTATATTATGTATATTTTACCACAATAAAAGAGAGAGAGAGTAGAAGGGAATGTAATTCCAGCCTAGGTCAGACTCTGAGTAAAATATATATGGATACTAGTAAGTAATAGTGTCCATTAATGTTATATTGATATTTAAGTACATAGGTTTGTATGAATGTGGGTACATACTTATTTAATATATAAAATTGATAAGAAATGATATGACATTTGGAGAAACTAGTAACTTGGTAATTTGTTTATACCAAAACAAGGTGTTTTTTTTTTTTAAAGAGGACTTAAATAAGTTGGAGTTTATACAGACACAGAAAACAAACTTATGGTTACCAAAGGGGAAAGGAGTGAAGGGGACAGATAAATTAGGAGCTTGAAATTAACAGATACAGACTACCACTTATAAAGTCAATAAATAATAAGTTCCTACTGTGTAGCCCAGGGAACTATATTCAGTATCTTTGATAAGCCATAATGGAAAAGAACACGAAGAAGAATATATCTGAGTTGCTTTGCTATATGCCAGAAACTAACACAACATTGTAGATCAACTACAATTCAATTAAGAAAAAGAAGTCGGAGTTTCACTGGAAGGTCTGGGTGACTTCATGAACTCTGTGCTGGTTATCCTCTATTATCACCCCCTCCAGGCCCCTCTTTCTGTGATCTTGGGGCTGAGCCATACTTCCTACTTTTCCTTGCCAGCTGGCTTCCTATGGGTCTGGAGGCACTGGTGGGAACTGGGAGGGTGGAAGTAGGAAAGAGAAGGCTGTTTTCTTGTTCCTCTCTCCTGTCGGGAGCCCTGCACAGCTCTAGCTCAGCTTCTAACTTCTTTCTGCAGCCCCAATGCTAGCCTCCAGCAGCCCCTTGGATGTGCCCCATCAGTGGAGCCACAGACTTCCTCATTATCCAGAGTCCCACCCTCCTGAGCTTTCATCCAGGACTCAGCGCACACGGGTGAGGACAGGTCTGGGTGTCAGGCCTGCGCTGCCTCCTCTGGGATTCTGGTTTCTAGTAATACCTCCTCTTCCCTTCTGCTCCTCAGACCAGTGGCAGCTGTGTCCTCAGCTATTAATCTCTGGTTTACCTCAGCATTCCTTGTTTGCTTTTCCCCCAACTAACACTTTTGTTATTAATTGTCTATTTTATATCTTTCTTATTGGAAATTCCTAATGCTGGTGTGATTTCTGTTTTCTTGCCTGGATCTTGACTAATGAAATCTTTTAAAGACACACATCTACCTGTCAGTAGTGTCTAGTAGTGATGCTATCTCCATCTGTGTTCCTAGGGAACAATCTGGTATCCATCCCTAAAGCAGCCAGGTTTTGGCCTCTAACTTTCTACTAAAAGGAACCAGGGCTCCATGGAGAGTGACTATTATTCTATGTTCAGAGCAGAGAAAGCAGAAATGTTAGAAAATCTTACTGATTTGAAAAAGCAAAAACGCTTGCAAGGATCTCTGGGACTCGCACTGGCCAGATTGTGAGAACCTGAGCACTGAAAAGGAAAAAATATTCTGTGACACGACTGAGCGACTGAACTGAACTGAACTGAAAAGGAATAAGAAGAGACTTCCTTAATGGTTCAGTGGCTAAGACTCCATGCTCCCAATACAGGGGCCCAGATTCAACCCCTGGTCAGGGACCTAGATCCCATATGCCACAACCAAGAGTTTGCATGCCACAGCTAGAAAGATCCCACATGCTGCAACTAAGACCGGATGTAGCCAAATAAGTAAATAAAAGTTAAAAAAATAAAAAGACTTCGGCTTTTGTCAGGAGTAAAATGGGGGGCTGCTGCAGGATTTGGGATGGAATTTGAATGGTTTAATATGATCTGCTGCATTAAGAATAAGACTCTAAGGAAGTTCTTGAATGAAAGACGTGAGACCTGTTGGGAGGCTGTTGTATTTATCCCAGTGAGACATGATGGTGACTTAGGCCAATGGGGTGGCACAGGACATGGTGAGAAATGGTTCAATTCTGAATATACTTTGAAAGTAGGGCAAAGGTATTTTCTCATGGATTGCTCATAGGATGTGAGAGAAAGAGAAGAGACATGATGGCTCTGAGATTTCCGGCCTAAGTAATTAGGATAGAATTGACATCCCACTGAGGTGGGGAAGGCTAATGGACACAGTTTTTAGGAGGGGAGTTAAGAAATTCAGCTGTGGGCCTCTTGGGTTTGAAATCTCTGTCTTGACATCCCAATGCCATTGAGTCAGTATCTGGAATCTGCATCTGGTGTTCAGGAGAAAGATGTGGGCTGATAAATATTAGAATGGGTAAAGCTAGGCTGTGGTAACAAAAACTACAAAATCTCACTGGGTCAACTCAACAAAAGTGGATGTCTTCTGTGAAGGACCCCTGTGGCTCCATCTCTGCGGATTTTTCAAGGCTAATAATGTCCAGCCCATCCCAGCTCCTCCACAACTGACACTGTTCTGACTGGCCTGTCCTCCATCATGATAGATGGACATCTTTTATGATGGGCTGGAACTGAACTAATTTTTAACATTTTGAACATTGTTAGTCATTTGAGATTATGATCATGTTCCATGCCTTTTTTTTTTGGTGTCAAAGTCATCACATGCTGAAATTCTATATCCTGAATCGAGATCTCTTCTAGATAGCCAGCTCTCTCAGTACCACTGAATCTGGACATGGACATGTGGGAATTTCTAGGGAATCCCCAGCACTTCTGGGGATAAGTTAACCAACAGTGATATCCTTTTGGCCAGGACTCCGTTTTATTCACCTTTCTACTCTTGGCACCTTGCAAGTTGCTGGGAGTATTGAAGACACTATTGTATGCCATATGGGCTTGCCGAGTGGGGTAGCAGTATGGTGGGTGGTTAGCTGAACACTGGAGGAGTGGTGTAGTTCTTTTTGAATAGCATAGAAATGTGTAGTGATCTGATCAACTGTGTAGCAGCATGGACTGAGAAGTCAGACTGTGTTTATAGCCTTCTTGGCCAGTTACTAGCTATGTGATCTTGGGCAAGTTACTTAACTTTTCTATGGCTCACTTTATCCTCTAGAATATGGAGCTAACAAACTCATCAAGTTGTTGAGAATTAAATGAGGTATGTACATAAAATAATTAGCACAATTCCAGATGCATGGTACAATGTGAATAAATGTTAACTGAAATAATGTTATATAACACACTTTTATTATTATTTTATGTGATCTAATTCAGTTATTTGAACTAGTCAGTGTGTCAGAATAAAGAGAGGGAAGAAAAACAATGTTCCAAACCCTAATTGTACCCAATGAAAAAAATTTGATGATATTATATACAGAAAACACTGGAGACTCCACACAAGAACTACTAGAACTGAGGAAGGAATTCAGCAAGGTAGCAGTAAACAAGATTAACATATAGCAATTGGCTACATTTCTTTACACTAATAATGAAACATCAGAAAGGGAATGGAAGCAAAGCATTCCTTTTAAAATCACATAAAAAAGTACTTAGGAATAAACGTCACCAAGGAGGTGAAATAATTATATGCTGAGAACTACGAGACATTAGGGCTTCCCTGGTGGCTCAGATGGTAAAGAATCTGCCTGCAGTGCAGGAGACACAGGTTCAATCTCTGGGCACGGAAGATCCCCTGGAAAAGGTAATGACTACCCAGCCCAGGATTCTTGCCCTGGAGAATTCCATGGGCAGAGGAGTCTGGCAGGGGGTCACAAAGAGTCAGACGTAAATGAGGGACTACACTTTCACTTTTCACAAAACATTAGCAAAGGAAATCGTAGATGATTCAAAGAAGTGGAAAGATATCCCATGCTCTTGAAGAATTAATATAGTTAAAATGGCCATGCTACTCAAAGCACTCTACGTTTAATGTGGTTTATTTAATGTGATTCTTATGAAATTACCCATGACATTTTTCACAGAACTGAAACAAATAATCCTAAAATTGATATGGAACCATTAAAGACCTAGAATCACCAAAGCAATCCTGAGGAAAAAGAACAAGGCGGGAGGTATAACCGTCCCAGACTTCAGACAATACCACCAAGCTACAGTAACCAAAGTAGCATAGTACTGGCACAAAAATAGACATATGGATCAATGGAACAGAACAGAGAGCCCAAAAGTAAACCCATATTCTTATGGTCAGTTAGTCTTCAACAAAAGAGGCAAGAATATACAATGGAGGAAAAACAGTCTCTTCAGCAAGTAGTGTTGGAAAAGTTAGACAGCCGCATGTAAATCAATGAAGTTAGAACACACCCTCTCCCCAAACACAAAAATAAACTCAAAATGGCTTAAGGACTTAAATATAAGACGTGACACGGTAAAACTCCTAGAAGAGAATGCAGGCAAATAATTCTCTGATATAAATCATACCAATGTTTTCTTAGGTCAGTCTCCTAAGGCAACATTGTAGAAATAAAAGCAAAGATAAACAAATGGGACCCAACTGGACTTACAAGCTTTTGCACAGCAAAGGAAACCATAAACAAAAACACAGCCTATGGGCTGAAAGAAAGTATTTGCAAAGGATCTGAATGACAAGGGATTAATTTCCAAAATATACAGATCATACAACTCAATAACAAAAAACAAACAACCCAATTGAAAAATGGGCAGAAGACCTAAACAGACATTTCTCCAGACAAGACATACAAATGGCCAACAGGCAACTGAAAAAATGCTCAACATTGCTAATTATCAGAGAAATTAAAATCAAACCTGCAATGAAGTACCACCTCACACTGGTCAGAATAGCTGTCATTAAAAAATATACAAATAACAAATACTGGAGAGGGTGTGGAGAAAAGGGAATCATCTTACTTTGTTGATGGGAATGTGATTTGATACAGCCTCTATGGAAAACAATATGGAATTTCCTCAAAACAACTAAAAATTTTAAGAGTTGTCATGTGATCCAGCAATCCCACTCCTAGACATATATCCAAACAAAATTATTATTTGAAAAAATACATACACCCCTATGTTCATGCAATGTTCATAGCAGTATTATTCACAATAGCCAAGACATGGAAACAGCCTAAATGTGCATTGACAGATGTGTGGATGAAGAAGATATGGTATCTATGTACAGTGGAATATTACTCAGCCATAAAAAATAATGAAAGAATACCATTTGCAGCCACACGGATGGATCTAGACATTCTCATACTAAGCAAAGCAAGTAAGAAAGAGGAAGACAAATATCATACAATACCACTTAAATGTGGCATCTAAAATACAATACAAATGAATGTATCTGTGAAGTAGAAACTGTCTCATGGACATAGAGGACAGACTTGTGTTTGCCAGGGTGGAGAGCTAGGGAAGAATTGAGAGTCTGGGATTAGCAGATGCACACTATTATATAAAGAATAGATAAACAAGAAGATCCTACTGTGTAACACAGGGAACTATATGCAATATTCTGTGATAAACCATAATGGGAAATAATATGAAAAAGAATGTGTGTGTGTGTATATGTGCTCAGTCGTGTCTGACTCTTTGCAACCCCACAGACTGTAGCCCACCAGGCTTCTCTGTCCATGGAGTTTTCCAGGCAAGAATACTGGAGGGGGTTGCCATTTCCTACTCCAGGGGATCTTTCTGACCCAGGGACTGAACCCACAACCACAACTCTTGTACTTCCTGCATTGGCAGGTGGATTCTTTACCGCTGTGCCACCTGGGAAGCTCCCCCCCACCACCGCCCCAAAGAATATATGTATGACTAAGTCACTTTGCTGTGCAGCAGAAATTGACACATTGTAAATCAACTATACTTCCATTAAAAAAATTTAAAAGAATTTATAAAGTGACTATAAAAGAATCTGCATTCTTGTTCATGATATGTTTGAATGAAGTAAGGAAGAGTCCAGCAAAAACCTCACAGTGTAACAGAGGGGCAGGTCAGACTGGTGAGCTTGTCAGATCTATTTTGTTCTATTCTTTTCTCTTCCCTTAGTATTCTTGCCCAGCTTTTCTGGACTCTTGCTGCCTCCAAGAGTACTGGGGAATGAGTCACCACCCACAGAAGGCATTTACAAAGAGACTAAGTTGAAAATTCCAAGCTGTACCATGAAAGGTCAGCACCCATGGATAGGAAGAAGACTGGGCACTTGGCCCTACTTGGCTGCTGACCTTGGCCCTTAGCAAGCCTAGGTGGGTTTGGCATGTTGTCAAAGTGGGCAGGTCAACCTGACTCTTCTCCACCCGCCTCCCATGCTCAGGGCCAGTGTGAAGGTCACACATTTGTCTTGTGAATCATTTCAGTGTTTAGGCTGCCCAAGTCCAAGCTAACTGGGGATACTGACTGTTACGAATTGGAATCAGATCCCCGTCTGGACATGAAAGGCAGCGTGATTCCATTTAGCAGTATGTGAGGGATGGTTAAGTCCAACTAGGAGCCAAGGTTAATATCAACAGTGATAAGTCATACTGATAATTCATCCCTGGTGGCTTCAACGGTAAAGAATCCACGTGCCAATGCAGGAGATGCAGGATTCTTGGGTTCCATCCCTGAGTCCAGAAGTTCTACTGGAGAACAGAACAGCTACCCACTCCAGTATTCTTGCCTGGAGAATTCCATGGACAGAGGAACCTGGCAGGCTACAGTCTATGGGGTCACAGAGTCAGACACGACTGAGTGACTAACACTTCCACTCTTTTTTCACCCTTAACATGATGTAAAGAGGGGTGGCATTTTACTTCTATGGTTTTCCATTCAAAAACTCACTACCCTCTCTAGTCATGAAAAGAATGCCAGACAAATTCCAATAGAGGGGTATTCTACAAAATTCTGGATCTGTATTCTGGAAAACTGCTAAAGTCATCAAAAAACAAGGAGGGTCTAAGAAATCATCACAGCTGAGAGGGACTTAGAGAAACACGATGGCAAACTGTTGTGGATCCTGGATGGGATCCTGACCAGAAAAGGACGTTAGGTAATAACTAAGGAAATCTGAATAAAGTGTCAGTATTTTTCATTCATTGTGACAAATGTACCATTCTATAGTAAGTTGTTAAAAACAGGGGAAAGTGGGTATGTGTATATAGAAACACTCTGTATTATCTTCATGATTTTTCTGTAAATCTGAGACTATTTTAAAATGAAAATTTATTTTTAAAATTTTGTGTAGGAGAGGTCTACAGAGCAACACCTTAGCCTGTTAACCATAGAAAGGGATGTTGAAGCCCTGCTGTGTGCAAGGTTAGCCCTGCTGTGTGCAAGGGATTGGAGAGACAGAGGTCAGTGAAACAGGCATGGCTCATCTTCCAAAGTCTGCAGTCCAGCAGGGAGGGACTTTGTGCATTTCCCACTGTTGGAATTTCTCTCGATGGATGTGACATACTTTCAGAATCTGATTTCTTATGAATTAAAACAATACAACAGGACGCTGAATAAAAGTAATAATTAGTAGACTCTCCTTAAGAATGTTAACCTGGATTTCCTAGGCCACGCCAACTCCTATTCTTGGACTATGATTTTTAAAGTTTTTTTTTGGTGAGATTAGAGATCGATCAGTTTAGCATGATGTTTCCCAAACTTACTTACCTTGACCAAAGTATACATTAAAAATGATAGTGCACTGACAGAACACCAGCAGACGTGTATTCACTACAATGAAAACTGGTTTGAAAGAAGGCAAAGGTAAAGGGTCTCACAGATGTATTTCCTTAAGGAAAAATGTGAAAGCAAAACATCTTTTTGTTTTACATGTTCTTATAAAACTTTTAAAGTCATTTGTACATATTCCATGTCTCTTATATATCTGTGTTTTTAAATGTTTGTGTGTTTTTGGTCTTTCAGATATTTGTGTTTTGAATATTTTTGTCTTTTTAAAATTCCCTGTCTGTCTACTGGAAACAGTCTTGTGGCTGAGAGGTATTATTAGCATGATACATCAGATGCAGCACTACATTTTCATTCAGTGCTGTGTGTAGTGAAAAGTCCACATTCTATATACACTGGAGCAAAGAGGCAAACGATGTGAGTTATATGCTATGTGATACTTGTGTCCTCTTAGTTTAGGCTACTCCATAGAGTGGTCCTTCTTGGGCAGCACATATCTAGGGTTTTTGGTTTTTTGGCCATGCCATGAGGAAGCATGCAGGATCTTAGTTCCCCACCAGGAACCAAACTCGTGATCCCCGAAATGGAAGCATGGAGTCTTAAACACTGGATTGCTGGGAAAGTCCCCTAGATTTTTTTTTTTTTTTGAAAGTTAAAGCTCAGATTACTCATCTTCACTTTAAAGTATTCTAAATTTGTGTTGGTTCAGGTATCATTTAGAACCCCCAAGAACTTCTTATCATTTAAATCCTTATCACTTTAGCCATAGATCTGGAGAGAACACGTTAGTATTGGATAATTATTTAATATTGATTGTTGTTGTGGTTCAGTCACTCAATTATGCCAACTCTTTGTGGCCATATGGTCTGCAGCATGCCAGGCTTCCCTGTCCTTCACAGTCTCCTGGAGTTTGCTCAAATTCGTGTCCATTGAGTTGATGATCCAACCCTCTCATCCTCTGTTGCCCCTTCTTTTCTTCCCCTCAATCTTTCCTAGCATCAGGGTCTTTTCTAATGAGTCAGCTCTTCACATCAGGTGGCCGAAGTATTGGAGCTTCACCTTTAGCATCAGTCCTTCCAAGAAATATTCAGGGTTGTTTTCCTTTAGGATTGAGTGGTTTGATCTCCTTGCAGTCCAAGGGATTCTCAAGAGTCTTCTCCAGCACCACAGTTCAAAAGCATCAATTCTTCGGTGCTCAGCTTCCTTTCTGGTTGAACTCTCACATCCATACATGACTACTGGAAAAACCATAGCTTTGACAATCCAGACTTTTGTCAGCAAAGTGGTGTCTCTGCTTTTTAATATGCTGTCTAGGTTTGTCATAGCTTTTCTTCCAAAGAACTGCTACTGCTGCTTCTGCTGCTGCTGCTAAGTCACTTCAGTCATGTCCAACTCTGTGCTACCCCATAGACGGCAGCCCACCAGGCCCCCGTCCCAGGGATTCTCCAGGCAAGAACACTGGAGTGTGTTGCCATTTCCTTCTCCAATGCATGAAAGTGAAAAGTCAAAGTGAAGTCATTCAGTCGTGTCCGACTCTTAGCCATCCCATGGACTGCAGCCTACCAGGCTCCTCTGTCCATGGGATTTTCCAGGTAAGAGTACCGGAGTGGGGTGCCATTCCAAAGAACAAGCGTCTTTTAATTTCATGGCTGCAGTCACAGTCTGCAGTGATTTTGGAGCCCAAGAAAATAAAGTCTGTCACTATTTCCATTTTTCCCCCATCTATTTGTCATGAAGTGATGGGACTGAATGCCATGATCTTAGTTTTTTTTGAATGTTGAGTTTTAAGCCAGTTTTTCACTCTCCTGTTTCACCAAATATTGCTTAACATCATGGACATCTGCTGAAATTATGTGACTAGGTTTGGGACATTATGGCAATCAATCAAAAGATGATGTACATGGGTGTACAAACCCAGGTGCATTTGGCTGCATGTAATAGGAATTATATTTGGCTATGTGTAGTAGGAATCTTGGAGAAGGTGATGGCACCCCACTCCAGTACTCTTGCCTGGAAAATCCCATGGACAGAGGAGCCTGGTAGGCTGCAGTCCATGGAGTCGTGAAGAGTTGAACACGACTGAGGGACTTCACTTTGACTTTTCACTTTCATGCATTGGAGAAGGCAATGGCAACCCACTCCAGTGTTCTTGCCTGGAGAATCCCAGGGACGGGGAGCCTAGTTGGCTACTGTCTATGGGGTCACACAGAGTCGAACACTACTGAAGCGACTTAGCAGCAGCAGTAGGAATCTGACAACAATGGCTTAACTAAATAGCTTTTCCCCCTTTATATCAGGGAATTTAGAGGTGAGCAATACACCTCTAAACTCGTACATTAACTCTGTGATGTCATCAAGGACCCCAAGTTTGACTAGCTCCTTGGGTCACTACCTTTAGCTTGTGACTTTTGTCCTCTGGGTCACAAGCTGGCTGCTGCAGCTCCAGATGTCAAATCTGTATCTCATGCAGGAGAAAGAAGGACAAAGACAAACAGCAAAAGGTACAAGGCAGCTGAGTCTTTCCCTTTCACCAGGAAAACATCTTTCTGGAAGTCAATTTAGCAGACATCCCCTTACATCTCATGGTCACTACTAGCTGTGAAGAAGCTGAGAAAAATCAAGTCTGTACCTGGCCTTGGGCACCCTGAACAAAATCAGGTTTCTACAGATAAGGAAGGCGAGAAGAGTGGATATTGTGTAGGCAGTTTCGGGGCTGGCCACCGGGAGCTTGAAAGATGGTAACTTCTGCCCATACATCAAAGCACAGAACAAATGTCCTGCAGGGACTACTCCAGCTGTTTCTGCTAAAGACAGCTTACTAGAGGATTAAAATAATATTTATTTAGTTGATTTTTTACATATATACTTTCATACTTTTCTTTCTTTAAAAAATATTTATTTTTATTTATTTGTTTGGCTGCGATGGGTCTTAGTTGCAGCACACGGGATCTTTGATCGTCATTGCAGCATGCAAACTTTTACTTTCCCTTAGTGGGATCTAATTCAGGATTGAACCGGGTCCCCTGCATTGGGAGATTGGAGTCTTAGCCACTGGACCACCAGGGAAGTCCCCACACATGTTTTTCTAGAAGAAATTTTTGTAGAAAAAAATAACATCAGCATCACTTATTTTCATGGAACACATATTCTATTTCTTCAGACCACAGTTTAGGAATTTCTGGCCTAAGTCACAGAAATAACCCATTCCAAATGACAGATACATTTTACATTAAGAAAACCCCAAACTTTAAGATTCCTTTAAATCATATCTTCTCTTAGTTAAAAAAAAATTCTTAATATAATTAAGATTTAAAAATTGATGTATGTATTTCAGCATAAAACATCGTATACTACCTAGGTCTACAAATTTTCATTTCCAAATTCCAAATGGATAAATAGGAACACACTGTACACTTCCTGGTTAACACTTCCAGAAACAATAATGCTCACTTGTTAATCTGAACCTGTTTAGTACCTGCTTCATTGATTTGGTCCCTACCCCCTGCCACTGTTACAAAGTCTTCTTTTGCTCTTTTTACTGACACTGGCTCACTTCCTGAGTGAAATGAATCCTTCTTTCCTGCACTCAATTCTGAATGACTTCATTTAAAACCCTTCTTTTCTTGATTGAAGTATAGTTGATTTACAATGGCATGACTCCATTTTTAAATGTAAAAAATAATGCCTGTTACTATTTTTAAATAATACAAGCTCATTGCAAAAAAAAATCACAAATATGTATGTCTTAGCTGGCACAAAGTTCCCTCTCATAGATAGTTGTTAACATTATTTATATTCTTGCAGAGTTTTTGAATGCATTTTAATTTTTAATATGTAAAAATATACAGATAGAAGATACTGTTGACTGTTTATACCACATTCACTCTTCTTTGCTAAACAACTCTATTTTGTTGAAAAAATTCAAGGTATTATTCAAGCCTTTCAATCAAGATGCATGGCTCAAAGCCTTGGTTCCTTTGTCTGTGAAATGGGCCAAACAAACCTATCCTCTAAAGGTATTAGAAGGACTGGAAATGATGCCTAAAAGCACTTAGAATAACTCCTGGCACTTAGTGAGAATTGTATAAATATTTGTTATTCCATTTTTGATACAATTCCAAAATAAATTATCTGGTTTCCAAAACTGCACAAAATTGTATAAAAATATAAAATTAGAAGTTATGCCAGCACTTACAGGCATATTATTGTTTTCAAGTTCCTTCTGAAAGATGGTGGGCAAATGGGCCTCATGGAAATCAAATCTATTTCACAGATGCCACAAAGAATGAGGGCTTCTGGAGTGTGATGTGGGCTGTATCACTGTTTCCCTCCACTTGGCCATCACTATATTTTCTCATTTTTTAAAAAAATAAGAGATTCACCTTAGGATGTTTACCATAAAATATAGAGACTATAGTAGGCTGAATAATGGCCCCCAAATATGTCTGAATCCAACTCCTCAGAACCTGTGAATATGTTACATTACAAGACAAAGGGGATTGTAGCAGATGGAACGAGGCTGCTAATCAGATCACCTTAAAATAGGGAGATTAGCCTGGATTATCCAGGTGAAAGTGTTGGTTGCTCAGTCATGTCCGACTCTGCAATCTCACGGACTGTTGTCCACCAGGCTCCTCTTTCCATGGGATTCTCCAGGCAAGAATACAGGCGTGGGTAGCCCATTCCCTCATCCAGGGGATCTTCCCAACCCAGGGATTGAACCCAGGTTTCTCGAGTGGCAGGCAGATTCTTTACTGTCTGAGTCACCAGGGAAGCCCTTATCCAGGTGTGCCCAGTGTAATCACAACATCCTTCCGTGGGGAAGAGGGAGGCAGAAGACAGTGTCAGAGTGACATCCTGTGAGGACTTGACTGGTCATTGCTGGCTGTGGACAGGGGTCATAAGGCAAGAAATGCAGGTGCCTCTTAGAAGCTGCAAAAGACAAACAAACGGATTCTCCCCTCAATCTTCCAGAAAGGATAATGGCCCTGCCGAAACCTTGATTTTAGTCCATAGAGATTCATTTCATATTTCTGACCTCCGAAACTGTTAAATAACATATTTGTGTTTTTCAAGTCACTAACTTTCTGGTAATTTGTGACATCAGCAACAGGAAACATACAGGGAAAGAATGTCATTTCAACTCAGGCAAAAAAGGACATTTGGGAGCCTCAGATACTCTTTCGAGTCAAACCTTGACAAACAAAAAGGCAAACACTAGACAAGGGAAACCCTAAACAGCTAACACATGTCACAGAGTTGTTATCATGAGATGGCATTCAAAATCAAATCTCACTTCTACACCAGGGTCCAGGAGCCTATTGTGATCCCAACAATGCATCTTCAGTGAAGAAGAATAAAACAAGACGTTGCCATTTTATTGCAATATGAGAATAAGATGGAGTGAAAGCCAGGGTATTGGTTAAATTAGAAAATAATAACTGGTGGGTGGCAACAAAGGAGGACACAGTAAAATGGCAAGAAGCAGAAGCAAAGGAAAAGGATATCAGAACCATGAAATGGGGCCATTTCATGCATGGGAAATAGTTGAATAATCTCACTTCTGGTATTGATGGCATGGGCATTCAAGGTAATGTCGCATGCGCATCAGTGAGAAACTGCATGAGGTTTTCGTGGTGTGTTTAAGATGGCAAGGAAATAGGCAAGAGAGTCGAGGGGGAAAATTCATCCAAAATGATTATATTTTCTTTTCAAGCTTTAGGACTTTGCAGGGAGTAAACTTGATCACCCAAATTACATCTCACATCATATCCCCTCCCCAAATGAGAGGCAAATTAGGAATGGTGGCAGGAGGGTTGGCTCAGCACAACAGTGAGTTCAGTCTCATTTGGGGTTCAAGGCTTATCAAGTTTTTACTTCAGCCCCAGTGCTCTGTACTTTGTGAGCCTTCTAGATGCTTGTGTGGCTTCCTGGTTCAGGCAAATGAAGCCTGCCCAGTGACGGCGGCTTTGTTCAGGAATGGAGAGAAACCTTCCTGTTTTGTTTCAAATAAAGCGTTACCATGTCAGACTCTCTGATGAAGGGATGAGATTCCAAGTGGAGTGTTATGTTGACCAGGCCTTTACTTGTATTTCCTTCCACTTTTGATATTTTGGTTGTTGGTCCCTGAGGAACCTCTACTGAACAATTTCTTAAATATTTTTCAACTATTATCCAGTTATTATCCATCGTAATTTAAGATTTTATTAAATGTCCATCTTAACCTATTTTTCTTACCACCTTCATTATTTCATATTGACATGGTGTTGCCTAAAATAGCAAATCCTTGAACCCTTAACCATTTTTTCAATATGGCCCACATATCAATAATGAATATTTGTCAATAATGAATATTCATATGTTATCACATATGAATAATGATAACTAGTTTTCACCAGGTCCTTACATTGTACAAAGGACCAAGCTTTATATGACTTAATTTTCCCAGAATTCTGAATGATAGACACCTTTATGATCATCATGTCACATCTGAGAAAACTATGGACGTGTTCAACTCACAGCAAACAAAGTGATTGTCAATTAATTTTATCAAACGACAAAGTTTTTATAATGAACACTGGGTTAGCTGGAACCTTCAAGTAAACATGATTTTCTTAACTCTAAAATTATGGGGGGAAAGCAAGTCATCTGACAGAAAACCCAATTAAGAATATAACTAAAATGAATGAACCCCAAAACCAACTCATAGTACTGGCATAGGTCACCACTTCAGCCCATGATCATCAACTATACTTACATCCTATTGATGATCTAAACTTATATCATGAGGACGCCAATTAAGAAAATGGCAAGAAGTTCTAGAGATGGATGGCGGTTATGACCATAGAACATTGGGGATCACTTAATGTCATAGAATTGTATACTTAAAATGGCCGAAGTGATAAATTTTATGTTATGGATGTTCGACCACAATAAAAAAAGAATATGGTGAGTTACTGACTTTCTTGGCTTGGTGTGTATTATTCCTGATGGTTAGTTAAGTGACTTTGGTTGCTATAGAACCAATGGTAGCTAGCTTGGGCCAAAAAAACGGGAATTGCAAGGATGCAACGGCATATCTCAGAAATCAAGGGCAGGAATACTAAGAGATCGCGGAGGACTAGAGTCAGGAACTGGAAGGCCACTGCGACTCTTCCTTGTCTCTGCTTTTCTCTGTGATTCTTCTACATCCTCATTCTCTCAACTACCTGATTTCTCGGTCTCTCTGGCTCACAGGGTGGAATGTACTCACTGCCTTCCTCTCTTCATGACTTCCAACTTTACTTGGCCTGTTGTATTCTTGTGTTGAGAATAACTGGCCATCTCTCACTCCTAATTCCACATACCCATAAAAGGGAAACTTCCCTGGTGGCTCAGATGGTAAAGAGTCGCCTGCAATGCAGGAGACCCAGGTTCGAACCCTGGGTCAGGAAGATACCCTGGAGAAGGAAATGGCAATCCACTCCAGTATTTTTGCCTGGAGAATCCCACGGACAGAAGAGTCTGGTGAGCCCCAGTCCATTGGGTTGCAAAGAGTTGGACATAACTGAGCAACTAACATTTTTAACATGAAAGTGAAGCTGATTGGCACATCCTGGGTCAGGTGACCTTCCCTGGTCCAGTCAGCCCTGGTCACGGAGTAGTATAAACATGGCCAATTCTGAGAGACCCGTGACTGAGCACATATCTCAAATAGTGTCTTAATATTTGGAAATATCCACCCCCACTAACCCAAGTAACGTTCTTCCCTCCAGTTCTCGGCACAGTTGCATTCAGTTTAGTTAAAATGGAAGAATATACAGTGGCATGAATTACGTGGTTAGTAGATGAGTCAGGGTCACTTCCTCCTCCTCTGGAGCCAAATTCTTCATCTTGGGAGAGCCTTGAAGCCGTGAGTGGGTTTTTTTTGGAGAGGTGGGGGGTGGGGGTGGGGGGGAGTGTTTTGTTTCCAGCTGTCATGCTCCAGCCCTGAGGGAGCACAGTAGATGCTCCAGGTTCGACCCTCACATGCTAAGTCGTGAGTCCACAGTCCTGACCAGTTGCCCTGCTTTCTCTGAACTCACAGACCCCACACAGTACTAGCAGACTTTCTTCTGGTAAAGGGCATCCTTTCCATTTTGCCTATTTCCTATTTTTCTTCACCTCTTCAAAGGGCTTTGTTCTTTGAGCCTCTGTGGGTCCCTTTCCTGCAATGCCTCTGAGTTGCCAGGAAGTTACAGGGTCACTTTTGTCCATAGTTAATTCTCATAGGTATAAATTTTCTTATAGGTATAAATTCTCATAGGTATAAATTTTCTTAACAACACTCAGGTATAAAAACATTGTATTTCTTCTTTTTAAAAAAATTCAACTAATTAATCCAGCTGTGAGACCTACCTGCCAGCTGATGAGAAGTCTGATGTGGCTATTACTGGAGCTGGCCTGCATCTCCATGGGACCAGCTGGTATCCTGGAGGTTATGTGATGCCTGGAAGCTGTGAGGATCCTGATCCTTGGTCCAGGGGAGTGGTTGGCGGTGTAGTTACCCACTTTGCTGCAGGAGGCAGTGCTGAGCAGGTCCCAACCCTGCTGCCCTGAGTGGGTTCAGAGGAATCCTTCCTGACTTGTGGGGTCACAAGGACTCCTGCAGGTCTCAAGGCTCCCAGGGCTTTGTAGGGGGTAAGACTGTGGTGTCCCTCCATGTCCTGGGTCCTCCAACTCCAGAGCACACATCTCTCCTCTGTTAAGGTCAAATCCACCCTTTAAGCTTTATGGCCTCACCTCACACCCCTATGACCTGAACCCGAGCTTTAGAAAGACAAGAAAAGCTTCTGCTTCCAGGATATAGGCATGGGGTGGCAGATGAACAGGCAGAAATGTGGGTACCATTTATTTTGGACAAGCAGAAAGGTGGGTACCATTTATTCTTTTATGAGTCTTGGAAACTGGACACTGTTGATTTATTCATCAAGAGAAGCTGCAGAGAAATATGCCCACTCATTCGCACAGCCCCTCACAGTTTCCCTACCCTAGAAAGGAGAGGAGAGTGTCCACCCAGATCACAAAACACAGAAGGGAATGGGGAGGTCCCCAAAGGGTACCTCACTTGCAGCAGTCGCCTGACAGCACCACTGTCAGGGTGAGGAACACCTGAACCATGCCGCTTCCTACCAGAAGTGGTGAGCACGGAGGGTTTTTTTGACAAAGTATAAGTGTCCTAAAAATGCAATGCTTTCTTTATAATGATTATCTATGATGATTAAGTATTAAATCAAAGCATTTGCTCTAACTCATAATAAATAAGAGGCATTACATGATGCATACAGCCTTCCTCAGAAGATCAAAGACTTAAGTTTTCAAATTTTCTATTCCAGCTCCTCTAAACGGTAAGCCCACAAAAGTCACTGACTCCAGTCTTAATCGCTTCTGTCCTCCCATGCTCAGACACCACAGGACTCCATAATGACTCAGTGAGTTGACTCCTTTCATTTAAGTGCCCAAGGGGAGATAAAAGAATGAAAACCTTCCCCACCATTTCCCTGTGGACCTGTGGGAAGGAAGGACTTGTGATGTCTGTGTCTGAGTTGAGGGTGGGGGAAACAACTGCCAGGGGATTCCATGAACAGATGGGCGGGGAGTGTCTGTAATCCTTCAGGGAGTATGGAGTTAGCTCCTGAAAGGTGCCCACTGGACACAGGCAGGTCCAGAACTGAGGCCAATATCCATCCAGCCAACGGACATGGTTTCCTCAAAGAGGGAGACCCGTCATTTCTCTCCAGCCAGAGTAAATGAACTCTCACCCTCCGAGTGTTTGCTGTAAAGATTTAGCAACATTTTCACTCAAAATTCACTGTATGAGTCAAAAATCATCCCATTATAGAAAAGAATCTGATTAAGGATTTAACTGAGTCACAAAATATAGACACTTGCTACCTTTAAATCTCCAGGGTACTTTTAGGGGCAGAATACGTTCAGGTCATCCATCACACCTGTGCTGCCAACTTGCAGCTTCTAGGGGAATTTGTTGGGAGCCACCTTCTCACCCAGCAGGCCCACATTTGGGGCTGAACACCTTCTTCTGAGTGATCCTTGCTGGGAGAGAACAGCCTGAAAGGGACTTCACAGCCCTGCAAGGAAAAGAGAAAAAAGCCCTGCATTCTGCTGCAAGGCTGAGAAGGCCTTTCATTGCTAATGAAAACAATTTGAAGAAGTTGGCCAGGAGCCTGGAGCTGGGGGAACTAGAGCCATAAGTTACTAAGTACCTTATACAGGCCCCACTGGGCAGTTGAGAGAGTCCCTGGCTTGGCTATCAGAAGCAACCTTGGGGCCTGAGGAGGCATCAGGTCCCAGCCTGGATGCAAGTTGATGTCATCAGGGTCAACACCAGACCAGGGAAAAGGAGAGAAAAAAAAGATAAAGAGAGGGATTGTCATTTTTAGCTTGTAGGATGCCAAATGGGGATTCAAACATGTTGGAGAATGGAGCAGGGTAGGGAGCATTTATTTGCTCAAGGAGTTTCAGGAATTCTCGCCCCTCTTACCCAAGTATCATTTTCCAGAATTCATCACCTGCTTCTTGCATCATGTCTGGAAACTGGGGTTTCTTCTTAGTATTAATTCAGAAGATGTGCATGTTCAAGATTTCCCAGCCTGTGAGAGGAGCTAGATAGAGATTCTGGGAAGTAAGATGCAGGCATTTCCACCTCTGTGTTTCCTTAAAGGCCACAGTATTCATGCTGATGTTCCTGAATTCTATTTATTATTGTTGGGTCTGCCCAATTGGAAAATGAGACTAGAAAGACCTGTCCTACCAACTGGCAGGAGGATGTTGTGGGAATCGATTCACTCTGAAGAATAAATGAATGATTTGAATATTGATACAGAATGGGAGTCTTTGCATTTTGAGACCCTTTGAGTTCTTAGCTCCTCAGGAGGGCAGAGGTTTGTCTAGTCTATGACTCTATAATGACCCAACTCTTAGAATAATGCTGAACGCAGCAGGAACTCAAAAAATTGTGTTGAATAAATAAATGGGAAAAAGTGGAAAGCACGAAACTCTAGAGTTTAACAGCTGGAGGGATCTCTTAGGTCAATCTCAAATTTTGGTTTACAAGCCCCAGTGAGGTTTATGCTTCTTTTCAGACTATTGCAGTCTCAAGGGTGGAAAAGTTGAGCAGGCCTTCACGATGAGAACGATTAAGTCTCACATTCAGGTTCTCTGTCTGCTTTGCTGTAACATGAAATTCACTTTGAAAAACAAAACAAAATAACTTAAGCTCTAATTATTAGCTTTCTTTTTGGCAAGGGAAAAAAAAATTCCAGTCCAGCACTAAGCATGACATGTCTGATCCTATTCACTCTTAAGTTAAAGAAAAAAAAATTGGAAATTTTCTTGGCATTCTATGTCTTCACCCCAGGTTCATGGAGAGGTCACAGGAACCGAAAACACATATATGTGAATGCCTTCTGGGTCACAGCTAAAGCCAGCTTGGCCTCCCAAAGGTTTCTCCAACATCTGGGACTCACAGCATGTCAGCTCTTCGCTAGAACAATCTGAGTGACAATCATCAATCAGAAAGGGATGCAGAGGTCTTATGGTCCTTTCATCACATGGCTCACCATAGTCGCCGAGTCTGATAAGGGGAGACCCTCGCCATGTTGCAGCTCAAGACACTGCTGTTAACTGACCCTGCATGCCCTGCAGACCACAGGGCCTGCCAGGAGAGGGAGTGGGTGGTGAAACCAGCAGCCTGTGGGCTAACGGTCAGGGAAGTTGCACATCTCCCTCCACACCCTCTGACTGCATTCCCCTTGCTCAACAGCACCAGGATCTGTTTGTGTGGCACCCCTGACTGCTCCAGCTTATCCCAGACTCCCCCTGGCTCTTCCCTCAGCATCGGAGCCATTGTGTGTGTTGTGAGCAGAAGCAAAGATGCAGAAAGATGGTTATCACCTGTCAACAGAGGTCCTCTTGGGCAGTGCAATTGAAGGGGGCAGGTGGACATGATTAAACTTTTCCTTTATCCATGCCCGTGTGGCTCAACTTGTTACAACCAGCATCTATTAAACATATAATTTTTTTTAAATCCAATAAAATTAAAAAGCAAGTTGCAAAAGGCTGCATGTCATATGATATCATCTATGGAAAATCCCAAACAATGAAAACTATGCATTGCTTATGGAGTTATACCTTGGTAGTAAAAGCCCCAAACCTGCCCAAACAGTTCGGCTGGATCTGTGACAGCTTGTTTCCTTAAAAAAAATGAAAAAGATCTCAAAGCAAATATTTGTTGTAGTTGAGTCTCTCAGTCTTATCTGACTCTTTGCAACCCATGGGCTGTAGCCTGTCAGGCTTTTCTGTCCATGGAATCCTGGCATGGGTTGTCATTCCCTTCTCCAGGGGATCTTCCCGACCCAGAGATTGAATCTGTCTCCTGCATTGGCAGGCAGATTCTTTACCTCTGAACCACCAGGGAAGCCCTCAAAGGGAATATAGCAGAAGGTTAATGTTCACTGGGGTAGGGAATGGGTACTTGGGAAACTATTATAGTATTCTTCATAATTTTCCATCTGTTTGAAATACTTCATGAGCTAAAATTTTAACCACAATAAAGGTTAAAATTTATTTTTACTGTCTTTATAACTTATCATCTTAGCAACTTGCTATGCATTCTCCAGATATGAAAAGAGCCAAAAGAAGGAGGAAGGATCATGAGTCTGGGAGAGCTAGATTGCTTTTCTGATTTTCCTTATCCTTTGTCTTAGTTCAAGCTGCTGTAATGAAGTACTATAGACTGGGAGGGGTTGGGTGGGGCATAAACAACAAATATTTTTTTCTCACAGTTCTGGGAAGTCCAAGAAGAATCTGTGTCTGGTAAGGGTCCTTCTCCTGGTTTGCAGATGGCCACCAACTTACTGTAAGCTCTTTCTTATAAGGGCACTAATCCCATCATAGGGGCTCCACCCTCATGATCCCATCTAAACCTAATTACTTCCCTTAAGGCCCACCTCTGATACCATCACACTGAGGATTGGGGCTTCAACATATGACTTTGGGGACACAAATATTCAGTCCATACTGTTCTTGTACAGGGCTTTATTTGGCAGCAAAGGAGGAGAAAGGCAAATTTAATGTCCTCTGGCTAAATGGATGGATGGACAGATGGACAACTAATAAAGCAACAGCTGCCAGGTTCTCTGTGCAAGTTGGAATCTGCCTTCCTCATGAAGGCTTGCAGAGGCGGTCCCCTGAGGCTGTGGAACTGCTCACTGCTCACCTCTGGCTCTAATACAATGCATTCATGAAATTGGTACCCTTATGCTTTTGCCTGTCAGGCCACAAGAATCTACATGTGTAATAAGTAGTTAGAAGACAAAGAGCTCTTGCTACTGATTTTCCCCCTTGTGCCAGGGTTGCAGGGGTGACAGGAGGTGAACATTCCTCGTGTCTTTCCCCTGTCCTGAATAAGGACCTGCAGCTGTCACTGTAGGGACCCAAGGAGATGGTGGCTCCCCTGCTCTCAGAGATAGGAAATAATAATGATCTGTGTGGCCATTCAAATGTACTACATTGGTTTTTATCCCTCCCCACCCCACCCCCCAAAAAAAATAGTCTCTGAGAAATAGTAGCGCAGGTGTTTTTCATTTTGCCCTTTTCTTAGATGGTATAACCTGGATCTAGGGAGTTGAGGGCCTGACTGGGGTCACAGTTAAGAGCATGTCCCTTGGGTCAGAGACCAGAGCACCACCAGCCTCTAGCAGTCTTCCTGGAGAGTAAGTGCCCAGCCCACCAGGACAGTCAAAGTTTGCTGAGCATTTCCTACATTCCAGGTGTCATACACATCAGCTGATGTTTACTCTTCACAGCAGCTCTGAGTTAGGTAAGCTCTGTGGCTGGCAGGTCAGGTGTGCACAAGCGACCCATTGGGAATGACCCTGCTGAGAGAGGTAGGGACTGGGCCAGGGAGGACCAGACATCTTGCTAAGGATCCATCCTCCAGGTGAGCGGGAGCTATCCAGGGCTTTCAATAGGACAGTGGCCAAACCTGATTTGGTTTTAGGAAAAGTCCTGTGGCTTCAGGGTAGAGGATGAATTGAAAGGGCAGGAGTGGAGTCTAAAAGGCAACTGTGAGGTCACTGCTTTGACTGGGTATGAGCAAAGGTGGAGAGGACTAGTGTGGAGACCTTGGCAAAGGGGGATGGCTCCAGGTCTGGGCAGCATGGAGGATTGCAGGAGAGAGGAGCTGGTAGGAGGCAGCAGTCAGACAAGGAGGAGGAAATCACAGACAGGGGCTCTTGCTTCAATCAGCCACCAACTAGCCTTAGGACTTTGCACAAGTCACAGCATCCCTTTGGGACTCAGTTTCCACTTCTGTAAAAGGACTTTGCACAAGTCATAGCACCCTTTGGGGATTCAGTTTCCACTTCTGTAAAATGATGGGGAGAGGCAGCCTCTCCCACTGCAATGCTTCTGGGTCCTAGTGCCTGGCACCAACAGGAGAGCCAGAGAAACTGCCAAGGCAGCAGGGAGTGGAGGGTTCCCAGGAGCCAGTTGGCATCCTGGCAAGCAGAATGGCAATGCTGAGGCAAAGGGTGAGCAAGCACTGCCAGGCTGGCCCATGTGACCAGGACACCGAAGTCATCACGGTAGGGCTCCAGCCAGGCATGGGCAGGGCTGGGCCTTGAACCGCATCCTCTCTTTACATAACTGCCTTCACAACAACTTGTTTTCTCAGTCGGGTGGTGCCAGGCGTCTGATTGAATGGCTTTGGCAATTACTGACTGTCTGAGTCTGGTCTAGGGAGCAGGAAAGAGCACGCAGCAAGGTGGCCTTAAAATCTTCCCAGCCCTTTGGCACAGTCTCTTGGCGTGAGTCAAGGGTGGAGTGGATCTTCTCAAAGTCCCTCTTGACCCTGCAGTTCTAGGAGCCTCTGCTTAGGACCTGACTTGGAAATCACTCTGAGCTGAGGATGGGGATGGGGAGCAGGGCGCTCCCATTCTCTGAGCTGAGAGTCTTGTGCTTTTCCAGGTGCTACCTCATGTCAGAAATGGGAGAGGCTGTTTGGGCTGATGGATAAACACTGCCTGGCAATACACATTTTACCTATTTCCAGCTGTGTGGCCGTGGGAAGTGCCTTAAACTTGCTGTGCCTCAGTTTCCTTGTGCCTGCAGAGAAAACCTGATGGGGTCCACAGTAGTCTTCTCCACTGGGGATGATAATGCTACCTACTTTGCTCTTAGTAATATTAATATTAGTGAACCTTTAACACAGAGCCAGGCACGCTTCAGTTTGCAGTTACTAATAGCTATGACCACAAGTATGCTTTGACTGTCAGTACCTACTGAGCACTCAACACCATACCAGGCTTGGGGGACATGAAAAAAGTGAAAGTGTTAGTCGCTCAGTAGTTTCCAACTCTTTGCAACCCATGGACTGTAGTCCACCAGGCTCCTCTGTCCATGGAGATTCTCCAAGCAAGAATACTGGAGTGGGTTGCCATTCCCTTCTCCAGGGGATCTTCCTGACCCCTGGATCGAACCCGGGTCTCCCACACTGCAGACAGATTCTTTATCAACTGAGCCACCAGGGAAGCCCCAGGGGACATCAGTTCATTTCAGTTTAGTTGCTCAGTCATGTCCGAGTCTTTGCAACCCCATGGACTGCCAGGGGACATAGCACTAACAAAGCCTGGCAAGCTGGGCCCCATCCTCAGAGTTGCTGTCTGGAGGGGAGGCAGACAGGTTAACCCGCAAGCTTTAACTATCAGGGTGCACTCTGCTAGGAATGCAGGGGAGTGCTTCAGGAGCTCATATGAGTTTGGATTCCCAGTCCCCAGCAGCCTCCCTCCTGCTGTCTGGAATGCTCTCTCCTGGCTGAAAAGTCCACACCCTCCCTCCATGTCACATGGCTCACTCTCTCCGCTAGTTAGTGCATGCATGCCAAGTCACTTCAGTTGTGTCTGTCTCTGTCCATGGGATTCTCTAGGCAAGAATACTGGAGTGGGTTGACATGCCCTCCTCCAGGGGATCTTCCCACCAGGGATTGAACCCATGACTCTTACATCTGCCTGTGTTGGCAGGTGGGTTCTTTACCACTAGTGCCACCTAGGAAGCCCCCGCTAGTCATTACTCTGCTCAAATGTCACCTCCCCCCGCCCAAGGAGCCTTCCCTGATCTTTCTGTCTAAAATAAACCAGTGCACCTTCATTATCCTATACCCTTATCCTGCTTTCTTTATAATACACTCTCCACCGCTATACCCTGGATCTGTTTCAAAAAATGTGTTTATTGACCATTTACTTATTATAAAGTGAGCTTGATGAGAGCAGAGACCTGGCCTGCCCTCTCCTTCCCAACTGTATCCCCAGTGTGTGGAACCATGCCTGGGCCACAGTGAACCATTCATAAATGTCTCTGATGAATGAGGGGATCTCTAAGTTTGATCCTGAAGGATGAATAGGAGTTGGCCAAGAAAGGGTCAAGGAGGAAAGAGAAGATCTTTCAGATGGAGGGAACAGCACGTGCAAAGGCTGGGGAGGAGAGCAGGACATTGTGGCAAGTAATTCAAAATGGCAGGTCTATTACTTCAGGTCCTCTGAGAAGCAGAGGCCAAGACAAGATTAGGCATGCAAGAGGTTTATTGGGAGAAAATTCCTGTGAAAAATAAAGGGGAAGGAACAGGAGGAGACAGGGTGAGTTTTCAAACCACGATGCAGGCCTGCACCTGTAAAAGGATCTGGGAAAAGAAGGAGGGTTGGAGGGGAGAGTCTCAGACTGCAGTTCAGTTGAGTAAATTTGTAGCTGGTGGCTCAGTGGTCAAGAACCCACTCACCAATGCAGTAGATTCAGGAGACATGGGTCCAATCCCTGGGTCAGGAAGGTCCCATGGAGAAGGAAATGGTAACTCACTCCAGTATTCTTGCCTGGAAAAGCCCATGGACAGACGAACCTGGTGGGCTACAGTCCCTGGGGTTGCAGAGAATCAGACGTGACTGAGCACGCACACACTGCACACAGCCACAGCAGATCTCTGTGGCACAATTACATGACTGCGCGACAAGCAGAGAGGGCAGGGGAGGAGGTGGGGAGAGGTGAGGCTAGAGAATCAAGCAGGGCCCAGATCCTAAAGGGTCCTCCAGAATCTCTCAGAAGGTTGGGCTTCATCCTGAGGGCAGCAGGATGACATAGTATGGGTTTTCACAGGCAGGGAGTATGGAATGACTAGATTTGCATGTCAGAAGGATCACCTCGGTCACAGAGAAGAAGATGAAAACTACAACCTGTTACTTGTCTAGAGCAGTAGTCCAAGCTGTTGGGCTTTAGGGGATCAAAGCATAGTGACTTTTCCCCCCTCCATCCTTGTTCTGAAGTACTTTGAGAAACAGACGCTGGAGGCCGACTAGCAGAGGTCAGACCACACCTTGATTCCTGGTGAAGCTATTAGTGAATGTACCTTGGTGATACGGGTCAGTTTTCCTAGCACTTGCTGCCCAGTTGTCCTCCAGAGTCAGCCTTAAGACAGCCCACTCAGGCATCCGTTTGGGTTTCCTCTACTGCCTCACTGTGGTCCATGGTGTGGAGGGAAAGAAGAAGCTGAACTCCCAGCACTTACTGTGGTCTTTTCACTGTGTAGCCTCACCCAGTGGAGAAACAGATATCTGGCACCCACGGGTGGGGGTAGGACCATGGATTTTAGTCTTAGAAGCATGGGGGTGGGAAATCAGTTTTCCCGATGGTCACAAGTAGCGGCCTGGGCCAGGGTAGTGGTGTTGGAGTTGGAGACAGGAGAACAGAGAGAAGGGTCAGGACTTAGCAGCTGGGTGGACTCTGGGGGTGGTGTGTCTGTGTGCTGATTCTGGGTCTTCACAGAGAGGTCAAGGGTGCGGCCCAGGTTTTTGATGGGTGGGAGAATGGTGGGGCCATCGAGTTCCTCTTCCAGTTCTCTTCCAACCCATAACTTATTGTGATGATTAATTTCATGTGTCAACTTGACTGCGCTCAGATGGGCTATGGTGTGCCCAGATGTTCGATCAGACATTATTCTGGGTGTGTTTATGAGGGTGTTTTTGGCTGAGACTGACATTTGAACCAGTTGACTGAGCAGGGCAGACTGCCCTACCTAATATGAGTGGGCCTCACCCAATCAGCTGAAGACCTGAGTAAACAAAAAGCCTGACCTGCCCCTGAGTAAGAGGGAACTCCTCCCACCTGGCTGATTGAGCTGGGACATGGATCTTCTCCTGCCTTTGGACTCCAGCTGAAACATCAGCTCTTCTTCGGTCTTCAGGCTGCTGACTTTGAGACTAGAACTTACACCATCAGCTCTACTGGGTCTCCAGCTTGTTAACTGCACCTCTTGAGATTTCCCACCCTCCACGACTGTGTGAACCAATTCTTTATGATACATTTCTTTCTATGTATACATATACATCCTATTGGTTCTGCTTCTCTGGAGACACTGACTAAAACAAGTATCTTTGAGAACTGGAGAAAGAGTCCTCTGGGCAGATGCAGTCATTGTCAAGTTGAAGGCCTGTGAGTGGAACACCTGGGTCCATCTCCCTCCTGGCTGGGGGCTCAGCAAAACCTGCACAGCCACACACAGTCATCTGGACACCGTTGACTGAAATAGGGGACAGAGAGGCCAGCGGATGTGATGATTTTTAAACGTGTTGCTTTTGAAATGTCTGAAGGTAAATTGAGATTGAGAATCTTTTTTGTTTCTTTTTTTTTTTTTAATTGGGGTTAAAAAAACAACTCACATATCATAAAATTAACCCTTTTAAAGTGTATAAGTCAGTGACATTGAGTACATTCACAATGTTGCTCCAACAATGATGTGACTGACAAGGACTTAATTTCCAAAATGCATAAGCAACTCATACAACCCAATAACAACCAAAAAACTCAATCAAAAAATGGGCAGAAGATCTAAATAGACATTTCTCCAAAGAAGACATACAGATGGCCAAAAAAGCACATGAAAAGATGCTCAATATCATTAATGCAAATTAAATGCAAATCAAAATGACAATTGGGTATCACCTCACTCCAGTCAGAGTAGCCATCATTAAAAAGTCCACAAACCATAAATGCTGGAGAGGGTGCAGAGAAAAGTGAACGCTTCTCCACTCCTGATGGGAATGTAAATCGAAACAGCCACTGTGGAAAAGAGTATGGAAGGTCCTTAAAAAAACTAAAAATAGAGTTACCACATGATCTAGCAATCCCATTCCTGGGCATATATCTGGAGAAAATTCTAATTTGAAGAGATACATGTACCCCAATGTTTGTAGCAGCACTACTCACAATAACCATGGCATGAAAGCAATGTAAGTATTCATCAATAGATGAATGGATAAAGAAGATACAGTATCAATATACAACGGAATATTACTCAGCCATAAAAATGAAACAATGCCATTTGTAGCAACACAGATGGACCTAGAGATTATCATACTAAGTGAAGTCAGACAAAGACAAATGCTATACAATACCACTTTTATGTGGAATCTAAAATATAACACAAAGGGACTTATTTGCACAACAGAAACAGACTCACAGATATAGAAAATGAGCTTACGGTTACCAAAGGGGAAAGGAGGGATAAATTAGGAGCTTGAAATTAACAGATATACACTGCTGCTGCTGCTGCTAAGGCGCTTCAGTCGTGTCCGACTCTGTGCGACCCCATAGACGGCAGCCCACCAGGCTCCTCCATCCATGGATTTTCCTTGGACGGAGTACTGGAGTGGGGTGCCATTCATTGACTTCTCCACAGATATACACTATTACATATAAAATAAACAATAAGAACATACTCTATAGCACAGGAACTATATTCAATATCTTCCAATAACAAATAATGGAAAAGAATATAAACACACACACACATATACATATGTAAAACTGAATCACTGCTGTACTCCAGAAACTAACATGACATTGTAAATTAACTATACTTCAATTTAAAAAGATAACATAAAAAAGCCAATGTTGTGCAACCATCACCACTACCTAGTTCCAAACATTTTCATCACCCACAGAAGTAGTCACTTCCTATTCTCCCCTCCCGTCAGGTCCTGGCATCCATTAACCATCTTTCTGTTTCTGTGGATTCACCTATCTTGAATATTTCATATATAAAGAATCATACTTTATGCGACCTTTTGTGTTTGGTTTCTTTTGCTTAATATCTGTTTGTTTCTTTTTAAGACTGAGGAGATGATGCAAAGGGGCCAGCTAAGATCAGAGATGTTGATAATACAGGAGAGAAAGAGGACACCACCAACAGAAAGTGACCCTGAGAAGGTGCTGGAGGGGTGGGATGCGAGGAGCCCAGGGTGAACTGCCTTCTACACTGGTTGGGGGACAACTCTCTCATGGAGGGAAGGGGAAGGGTGTGGGAAAGATGCACACATGATCATAATTGTAGGTTTGGTGGCTGTGAAGGGGATTCCCATCTGATGGTTTCTATCTTCTCTGTGAGGTCAGATGTTGGCCACCTACTGAGAGGCAAAGGAGAAATTGTAAGGTTTAAAGAGAATAAAGATGATTGAAAAGAGCTACTATGGAGAAAGGGGGAAAATCTTTCTAGGGAAAAAGGGGGGGTTTTCCAGGCAATCTTGAGGGACCAGGTGAGGTTGGGGTCAGTGAATTCATAGCGACGTTAATCTACAGTGTTATCTAGTTTTATCTGCACATCTCAGCACCCTGGACATGAGTGGTGCTTGAGTGTAACACCTGCATCTGTGGCAGCCAGACTGTGAGCAGGAGAACACAAATTTAAGAGCTGAGTCCACACACTGAGGACTGGAGAACAGAGGTTGACTGTATCTTCCAGTGTATCTGGCACACAGTAATTGGGATGATTCTGTTCATAAGTCAGATCTCATTGCCCCTCTACTTAAAGTCCTTTAATGATTTTCTGCTTCTCCAAGAAAAGTTCCAAGGTTTTACCTTAGTCCATAAAGCCCCACATGATCCAGCTTCCTGCTGCTTCTCTGACTTCATTCTTCCACTAGCTCCCTCCCTCCCTCCATGCCATCCTTTGGCATCCGTGCTGAGTTTTAATCTTTCCGGCACATTCCAGTCTGAGCCTTTGCCCTGGCTGATCTGCTTTTCCTGGGAAGCTCTTAGGTCAGATGCCCGGCTTGTTCCTTCACTTCCTTTAGCTCTCTTTAGATGTTTCCTCATCAAAGAGATAGTCTCTGGCCACCCTGTTTCTAAATCTACCCACCTTCATCACTCCATTCTCTTTTCCTGCTTATTGTTCTTTGGAGCACATGTTGGTACCCCACACTTTATGGACTTGTTTGTTCGATTTTATTCACTCACGCACACACGCGAATGTGAGCTTTCTGAGACCAGGCCCCTGTTCAATTCCCCAGAACCTAGAACAGTGCCTGACTCCTGGTAGTTGTTCAATCTTTATTGAATGAATTAAAAGAAAAAGCTGAGGTCCTTGGTGGTTATTATTGCGCCACTGCACTGATCCTGAAGCCACCCATGCCCATACTTCGCATCACACAAGAGAGTTGCCAACTGCCAGGATGCAGGAGAAAGTAGCCAAGTCAGAGGCAGAAGGGACAGGGCGCGGAGCGCCAGGGCAAAGCTTGCCCACTTCACCACGACCTGGTGTGGCCAGCCAGCCCCAGCCCCCACAGAGAAACTGAAACTGAAAATGTAGCTCTTCACCTTGGCACCTAACCTCTATGATGACCCTTATGCTTGGTTTAAGTAAAAGAAACATTCCTTCAGCCAGGACAAACCATAATCCCTAGGTACACCAGTTAGAGCTTGGATTCGGTTGCTAACATGGACAAAAGTGACTTACACAAATTAAAGGTTAAAGTTTCCAACTATCACAAGTCTAGGCTAGAGAGAGGTATGCAGGTCAGGGCAGGCGCTGCAACCCTCATGTTCTCAGTGACCCTGGCTCCTTCGTCTTTCTGTTCTCCTGCCCTGAGTGTGTGGCCCTGTCTCCCAAGATGGCTGCATGCCCTCCAGCATTTGTCCATGGTCCAGGGAAGAAGGGGGAGAAGGGTAATGGATCAAAGCCACAAGGCCAGCAGAGGTTTCCCAGAAACCCCACTCAGTGACTTGAGTTTGCATCTCACTAGACAGAACTATGTCA
The DNA here is from genome assembly GCF_055505025.1 of Bos grunniens. NCBI lineage: Eukaryota > Metazoa > Chordata > Mammalia > Artiodactyla > Bovidae > Bos > Bos grunniens. The sequence continues at coordinate 44,481,441 of NC_141175.1, forward strand.
CGTGGTCACCCCAGGTGCAAGGGAGTCCATGCACCTGTCACTCCAGACAAAACCAGGATTCTGTCAAGAGGAAGATCAGACCAGATGGTGTATGAGCTGGTGATTTTCAAACTTGAGTGTGTCTCAGGGTCACCTGGAAGGCTTGTTAAAATCCAGACTTTTGTCCTTCCCCTCCTCCCCCACCAGCTCCCCAGTTGATGCTGGTGACCAGGGAACATCCTTTGAGAGCTTCTGGCACCTCGGGGCATAGCACTGTGAAATCCACAGAGCGGGCTGAGTTCACACAGAACACTGACTGGCTTAGCCTCAGAGTGGTAAAGCCATTGATTTATTTTCCCGGACAACCCACTGTAGCTAGCTTGTCAGCTGGTGTGGCTTTGAGCTTACTGCCACCCTCCCGTTTCTAGCAGTCCCCCTGCCTTCCTCTTCAACCCACACAAGAAAATGCCTTCAGAGCCTCCTGGTCAAGCCTGAGTGTGTTTGCAAAGACTTTCAGGTGAAAAGCCTCTGAATCCAGCTCCCGGGTGCCTGGAGAGGCCCGGACTGGGCTGCTCCCTGCAGACCTTCCCAAAGGCTCCAAGGGGCCCTTTGAATGGGGGTGGGGTGGAGGGGTGGGAGTTGGGGGGATGGGTGAGGGGGCAGTTCTTCTGGAGAAGGGCTATGTTCCCTATCACTCATGTCTGCAGAATTCATTGCTTCCTCTCATTGTCAGTTTCTAGTGATACATGACACATGAATACCTAAAGGTCCTGCAGCTAGAAAAGCCTCCCACACAGACATGCCCATCTGTGCTTTTGAGAATGAGGATTTTTTTAATTGAGATAAAATTCATATATCATAGCTCACCCTTTTAAAGTATACTGTCTAGTGGCTTTTAATATATTTATAGAGTTCTGTAACCATCACCACTAATTCACAGAACATTTTCATCACTCCATAAAGAAATCCCAGTTATCCCCCAGCCTCTGGCAATTGACTTTCTGTCTCCATGGACCTGCCTGTTCTGGACATCTCTTTTCAATGAAATCATATAATATGTAGTCTTTTGTGCCTGGCTTCTTTCATTTAGCATAATGTTCCAAAGTTTATCCATGTTGTAGCATGTATTGGAACATTTTATGGCCAAATAATGACCCATTGTATGGATATATATGACATTTAATTTATCCATTCATCAGGTGATGGATATTTCAGTTGCCTCTGCTTCTTGGCTATTATGACTAATTCTGCTATGAACATACCTATGAGTAGAATTGCTGAATCTCATGGTAACCCTATATTTAACTTATTGAGAAACTGCCCAACTGTTTGCCAAAATTACGGCACAATTTTATATTCATTTAGCAATATAGGAGCGGAGAAAGCAATGGCAACCCACTCCAGTACTCTTGCCTGGAGAATCCCAGGGACGACGGAGCCTGGTGGGCTGCCATCTCTGGGGTCGCACAGAGTCGGACACGACTGAAGTGATTTAGCAGCAGCAGCAGCAGCAGCAGCAGCAGGTCTGAAACAAAGGCCAGATTAAAGTCTCCATTTTTACACAGAAAAATCTCAGCCCACAAATCAATAAGTCTGTGAAGCAGCCACTTGAGTTGGAATACAAGAACCCTATTCATGATTTTATCACCACCAATTGATGGTATCCCACTAGGGGGACGTGGACTCACTTGCTTCCTCTTTGCCACGGAAACGGTCATCCTTTAAGTGGAAATGTTCCTTCGTTAACGTGTTACTTTCAGGTGAAAAAGCTCCTGTTTCCTGCATCGATCAGGGGCAGATCTCTTTGATTACTTTTGTCTTATGTGCTTCCTGTCACATCAGGGTTGAATAAATACCCAGAAAGCCAGGCTGGGAGAAGAGGCTGTCTGTGTCACAGCCCACGTACGGCCCCCTCTGGAGGCTGGGCTCCCTTGTCGTCTCCAGCTGGCTCTCCTGCTTGACCAGGCTTCTCTGTGAAAGGTTAATAGAGCACACACAGCCCTGGGCAGCATTTGGAAACTAAAGAGAAATACATACAGTGAAAGAAATAAAACTTGGCAATAATTGTATAGATCTGTGTTGCCTACATTTTAAAAAACTATGTCTTCTTTGCTGCTAAGGCGCTTCAGTCGTGTCCGACTCTGTGCGACCCCATAGACGGCAGCCCACCAGGCTCCCCCGTCCCTGGGATTCTCCAGGCAAGAACACTGGAGTGGGTTGCCATTTCCTTCTCCAATGCATGAAAGTGAAAAGTGAAAGTGAAGTCGTTGAGTCTTGTCTGACTCTCAGCAACCCCATGGACTGCAGCCTACCAGGCTCCTCCGTCCATGGGATTTTCCAGGCAAGAGTGCTGGAGTGGGGTGCCATTGCCTTCTTTAGATTAACATAAAAACCTCAAGGCCACTCCCCACCTAAGATTCTGATACATTGAGGACAATCTGTTACCTGTGTTTCCACTTTGCAAGAATATTTTATTGAATTTCATTTTCTATTCTTTTGAAGATAAATTTTCCAAATATAAAATCATATTATGTGCTCCCCTGGTAGTGCAATGGTTAACAATCTGCCTGCCAATGCAGGGGACACAGGTTTGATCCCTGGTCCAGGAAGATCCCACGTGCCACGGGGTAAATGAGCCCATGCACTGCAGCTACTGAAGCATTTATGCCTCGAGCCTGTGCTCCACAAGATAAGCCACCTCAGTGAAAAGGCTGCGCACTGCCACTAAACAGTAACCCCTGCTCACTACACCAAGAGAAAGCCCTCGCAAAGCAGTGAAGGCCCAGCACAGCAAAAAAAAAAATAAAAGATTAAAAAATTATGCTGTAAACTTGAATATTCCTTTAAAAAATGCCCATGTTTTCGCATGCATTAGAAGTATTCCCCGCTAAGGACAGAAACCCTGAGAATCTGGGCACTCCAGCATAGACTCTGACAAATAGGCGATTTGGCATATGATTTAGAGAGAAACGTTGGAGCCCAACAAACATTAAGTTTGAATCCAGGTGCTGCCGTTCAATAAGTGTGTGGCCTCAGGTTTTTTTTTTTCTTCATTTCTAAAGTAGGAACATCAAGTACAGTACTACCTATTCCACAGGTGTCGCCAGGGAAAGCCAGATCAGGTAATGCACACGGAACACGGGCAGCGGGCACATAAGGAGTACGCAGGCAGTGGAAGCCACATCAAAACCTATGCCCAACATAGAATACAACCAGTGACCCCGTGGAACCGAGAATTTTCACAGTGTATTAGTTTCACATCTTAATTTCTTTGGGTTTCTCCGCTTCCTCTTTTAAAAAGGACCTCACACCCACTTGTTTTTCTAGAAGAGGATGACCATAGACCAAAAAAGAGATTAAGAGGTTTCACATGAGTTCTTCTCGGAAACAGAGCCAAGCCCATGAAACACTATTTCCACCGAGTCTCTGAACGCTGGAACAGTAGATTGGCAGGAATGGAAGGGACCACAGAGAATGTCACTGTCACCTGGCTCATGAAGACACTGAGACCCAGAGAGGTGAAGGTCCCAGAGCTAGCAGTACAGCCTGTGTGAACAGCGCCTCCTAGAGTTGTGCAGTGCACAGCCGTCACCAATGCAGCCACACGGCCCTCACGTCCTCCTGGGCACAGTGATGGAGTGAGGTGGTCCATTCAGAGGGTATCTCAGCACTTCTGGGGATGCTGGCATATTGACTCCCACATTTTCCCCACTCCCTGGAATAATGAAGCCCAAGAAGCTGTGGTATAGCCACCGAGGGAGAGTCTGCCTGAGCAGAGAGGTCATCTGCAGGCCAGAGGTGGAAGAAGAGATACAGAAGATAGGTGGCTTTGTTCCGGCCCCATAACGTAGCCCTACCTGAACACAGATCTACACCCATAGACTGCTTTCTGCTCAACTGTTTGAGCCAGTAAGTGTTAGTCGTTCTGTTACTTGCTGCTTCTGCTGCTGCTGTTTAGTCACTAAGTCATGTCTGACTCTTTACGACCCCATGGACAATAGCCCCCAGGTTCCTCTGTCCGTGAGATTTCCCAGGCAAGAATACTGGAGTGGGTAGCCATTACCTTCTCCAGGGGATCTTCCTGACCCAGGGATCAAACGGGCGTCTCCTGCATTGGCAGGCAGATTTTTTTTACCAGGGCAGCCCTTCTGTCACTTGCTGTCTTATTATAATTAACAGAGGGGCTCAAAGTGCTATGAAGGTCCAGGCAGGAAAATTTCAGATCGTAAAAGCCTTCCTGGACCAGGTTACATCAGAGAAAGATCTGAAAGGAAGATGGGTTGTAGACATGGTGGGAAGGGAGAGACAATTCAGGCAAGAAAAAGACCTTGAACAGATGCCCGAGACAGGCAAGCCTGTGGTAGGAGTGTTCAGGGAAATAGGCTGGAACAGTGGGTACCTGAGGGAGTAATGGGAATTAGATTGAAGATGCAGTCTCCAACCAGTCTGTGAAGTTTGCTCTTCTGTGTGTAGTTAACAAGGAGTAGAAAAATCAAAGTTGGGTTTCAGAATTAATTCAGTGAAGGAGAGAGATGAGAATGAAATAAGAGAACTGTTTGGGAGGCTATTTGTAATCGTCTAAGGAAGACAGTCCATGGCTTCTAGGGTGTCCACAGTCCTGATTTGCCCAGAACCAAGGGATTTCCCCGGATGTTGGACTTGCAGTGCTAACAATGGGACAGTCAGGGAAATTGGGATGGTTGATCACCTGAAACTGTAAAGGAAAAGACTGATAGATTTCACTGAGTAAAAATAACATATGACCTAAAAGATAGGAAATAGTCTAGATACATCAAATTTTCAATGTTTCTCTGTGGAAAAAAAATTAAATGAGACTTCTTGACTCCTACCATCCAGCTTCCCTGTGCCCTGGAATCCTTCATCACCAGGTAATGAATTCCCAAATTTCCACATCCTACTTTAATCAAAACCATTCATATCTTCAGCACTCTCTTGCTCTTTCAGAGCGCTCCAATATCTTCATCGTTCCTCTTTCTCCCTTCTGTCTTCACCTCCTTCTTTATCTAGCGACCACTCCAACCAACTTAGTCCATGTCATACTTCTGGTTCTCTGCCCTTGGCAAAACTCTGGACTCTGGATCAGTTCCAGCATCTATGCCCCTTCTACATAAAGGCTGTAGATAGACCTTGGATGAATGCTCAACGCCATCCATCAGTGAGTCTTTCTGTTCCTCTCTCCCACTTCCCCACGTGACTCTTCAAGTGCTGCCCTACCACGGATATAGCTGCATGACCCCGGGCCAGTTGTGAGGATTCTGTATTAACATGCAGAAATGCTTAGCACAGTGCTTGGCATGTGGTAGGAACCCCCAGGAGTGTTAGCTTTTACTCACACAAGGAGTTTGACTTCACTCTTAGGAGGATTGATTCATTGTCTCAAGTAGTCTAGGTCACAGCACTGTGGTGTTCAACACATCAGTCACAGGACATGAAATCACTGTGCAAAATTTACTTTTGCAAAGACTTAAACAGACCTTTTGTCAAGTAAGGTAGAAATAAGCTCGTGAGAGGCTGCTCAACATCACTAGTCATTAGGGAAATGCAAATTAAAATTGCAATGGTCTCCACTACACACATATTAGAATGTCTAAAAGTTTAAAAACCAATCTTACCAGGATGGGCAAGAATGTGGAGGAATTAGATCTCTTATACACTGCTGGTGGGAATGTAAAATGTTTAGAAAAACAGTTTCTATTTTCATTTTCTGGCAATTTCTTAAAATGTTAAACATACATCTACCCTAAGACCTAGCCACTCCCTCCTAGGTATTTAGACACGAGAAAAGGAAGCATGTGCCCATCCAAAGATGTGTACACAGATGACTAGAGCAGCTTTAACTGTAATAACTCAAAGCTGGAAACAACCCAAATGATCCTCAAAAGGGACATGGATGCACAAACAACTTGAGTATATCCATGCTACGAATCTAATCTTCAGCGATAAAAAAGAATAGACTACTGATACAACAATATGGATATTTCACAAAATTATTATGCTGAGTGAAAGAAGCTAGAAGAGTACATACTGCACAATTCCATTTGCACAACATTATAGAAAATGCAAACTAACCTATAATGACAGAAAACAAGTCAATGATTGTTGGTAAGTAAGGAGAGAGGTGAAGAGGGACAGGAGTAAGTAATTACAAATGGACTTGAGAAAACTTTTGAGGGTGATGAATGCATTATCCTAATTGTGGTGGTGGTTTCATGCATCTATATATCTGTCAAAACTTGCCAAATTGCACACTTTAAAGATATGTACTTTGTGTGAGAATTATACCTTAACAAAGCTATTAAAAACTCACTTTTGCCGATGAAGAGTCTCAGCTTTTAGGAATACCAGTTGCACAAAGGGAAGCTGGCTGCCTTGGATGTAAAATGAGTGCCACCTTGTTGCTTAAACACCCCAAACAAGGGAAATAAAGAGATTGGACAAAAATCAACAAGAATGTAGAATTACTGTTTGGAAAATATTTCTTATAGTTCTGACCTTATAATTGCATCCAGAATAAACCCCTAAGATACATATTTTGCAATGCTAAAATATTTGCCCTTCGAACAGGCTTGAATGGATTATTTTTCTAAACGATAATTATACATTAGTTTAACAATGTGAGTGCGTGCTCAGTTGTGTCCGACTCTTTGTGATCCCGTGGACTGTAGCCTGCCAGGTTCCTCTGTCCATGGAATTTTCCAGGCAAGAATACTGGATTGCCATTTCCTCTTCCAGGGGATCTTCCTGACCCAGGGATCAAACCCGCATCTCTTGTATCTCCTGCATTGGCAGGCAGATTCTTTACCACTGAGCCACCTGGGAAGCCACAGTTTGACAATACACCTGAGATTAAGAGAAATATAAAATTCCCTGGTGGCTCAGACAGTAAAGAATCAGTCTGCAATGCAGGAGACTTGAGGTTCAATCCCTGGTTTGGAAAGATCCCCTGGAGAAGGGAATGGCAACCTACTCCAATGTTCTTGCCTGGAGAATTCCATGGACAGGGGAGCCTGGTGGGCTACAGTCCCTGGGGTCTCAAAGAGTTGGACATGACTGAGAAACTAACACTTTCACTTCACTTTAGGAGAAATATATCTCAGAAAGAAAAAAAAAAAATGAAACAAACGTTCACAATAGCAATGAGCATCAGTTAAGTAAAATGAAGATAAGGATAGTCTGTGACTCCTTGAATGGAAGCCGTTTTTCTGTGGTTTCTTCCCGCACTTGAATCTTTGCCTCTAAGGCAAACTCCTCTGATTTAATTCAGCCTTTCACAAAAAGCAGCAGCTGCTAAGGAGCTCTTGGCCTCGTGAGACAAATTGTAAGTAGATGGCTGCTAAGAGGTTGTTTTTCCCCAACGTGGAAAGTGTGCCAAATCTGGTTAGGAAAGGGCGGTCAGGAGAGGAGCGAGCGATCACCACAGAGCAAGACAACCATAAGGGAAACATGCCCAGGCCTGAATGTCCTCAGAAGCCCCTGGGAACTGATACAAACGTTTCCCATAGAAGGACAGTGAGGGGCCGAGAGCACAGTCACCGGCCAGCCCTGTGGTGTGGGTGAGCTGCACAGCCCTTCCCGGCCTTGGTTTCCTTGCCCATCAAATGGGGATGCTGTCACCTACCTCACAGGGTTGACGAGATGCTCAAAATTGCCGAGAACTCTGAAAGTGGTTTTTAAGAAATGTGTATGTGTCTGGCTGCACAGGGTCTTGTTGTGGCATGTGAGATCTTTAGCTGTGGCATGTGAACTCTTAGCTGCAGTGTGTGGAATCTAGGTCCCTGAACAGGCATTGAACCTGGGCCCCCTGTATTAGGAGTGCAGAGTCTTAGCCACTGGGCCACCAGAGAAGTCCTTGAAAGTGTTTTTTTAAAAACATGTTACAAATTAGCACCATTTGCATACCTATCAGAAACCAGCGGGAACTGGGAGAAATTAAGTTGATATCAAGCTTCTCCATACTTTTTAAACAATATCCTACCAACCAAGAAGGCTGAGCTTTCATTTTCTGCCTGTAGCTTTATGTAAAGAAACAGATATTTGTCTTGTTTCACCAGTCATACAGACTCCTGCCCCTCTGGAGATCTCAATCCATTTCCCTGGCCCTAGCCTTCTGATGTGTTTGAGTAGATTCTAATCTAACTGAGCCTGGACTCAAGGACTGAATTGTGGTTGGTGTTAAGGTTTGTCTGGAAACTGGCAGTCCCACTTGAGTGCTTACCCCTTGTCTCATTTCCTCCCCAGAGCTTACGTGTCAGCCCCCACCTCTGGTCCCAGCCAATTGCAGCCCTTAGGCCATCCTGCCCCATCTCTCAGTCATATCTGACTCTTGTGACCCCATGGACTATAACCTGCCTGGCTCCTCTGTCCATGGGATTTTCCAGGCAAGAATACAGGATTGGTTGCCATTTCCTTCTCCAGGGGATCTTCCCAACCCAGGGACTGAACACGGGTCTCCTGCATTGCAGGTGGATGCTTAACCTACTGAGCCATCCCATCTCTAGCATCTGTCTATATATACCAGCATCCTGTGTTTTAAGTTAGCAAGCAAATTCCTACCCAGTTTCATTCCTGAGTCTCAGTCATCATAAATCATCCGGGAGCTCCAGGCTCTTAGGATGGGCGCTTTGCAACGCTTTGATTTCCAGACGCTGTTCATTTCTCTGTCCTAGCCACCAGGGTGGAGTAAGTCTGACCCAGTGCCCAGGCTGTTGTCCTCTGTGAGCAGACGTGCCTGGCGAACTGATGGGAAGTTTGAGGACCTCTGGATAAAGCAGGTGTCTCAATCTCAGCACTGTTAATATTTGAGTTCAGATAATTCTTTGTGTTTTTTGGAGCGGGGGGCGGAGTGGTTAGCATTGCAGGGTGTTTAGTAGCATCCCTGGCCTCTACCCATTAGATGCTCCCCTCCCCCAGATTGTGACAACCTTCAGACATTGCCCGAATTGTCTCCAATTAAGAATCGCAGGGTAAAGCTCCCCTGACCTCCTCCTGGAGCCCCCTGTTGTGACTCTGGGTTGCAGCCCCCTGTTGCCGCATGAGGAGAAGGAAATGGCAACCCACTCCAGTGGTCTTGCCTGGAGAATCCCATGGATGGAGAAGCTTGGTAGGCTGCAGTCCATGGGGTCGCACAGAGTCAGACACGACTGAAGCGACTTGGCAGCAGCAGCAGTTGCCCCATGAACACCTTCCACCTCCATTCAGTGAGCACAGCCCCAGAGACTGATTGGCAGGCTTCCCGATCTAAGAGACATTTGTTGAATTTCTGGCCGCCCAGCCTCTGAACTACCTTCTTGGGTTTGGGAAATCCCATCCAACATGAGGCGGAGGCAAAGACCACTGGGAGGAATGCAAAGACCACCACTGAGATCATGGCCTCCTCCAGCTTCTCTCACAGTGAGAATGGTGGTTGAGGCTCAAGCCTGTCCAGGTCCTTGGAGGATGAGAATGCCTTTTGTTTTAACAATCCCTATTAAATCGCTTCTGGAGCATCAGCAGCTCCCAGCTTACAAACATGGCTTGTAAGGGAGCCTCCAGCCTATAGGCTGCCATGGAAACTTCTGAAGGAGGCTTGCGGGTTAGTTTAGTGTGGTTTTGAGGACCTGTGGATCCAGGAAATTCCTCTCTTAGAAAAGAAGGAATAACTAACAATGCATTTAAACTTGCGCACTTGATTGGAGCACAGAAGCTAGAACCAGACTGTGTGTGGGTGGGCTCAGTCCCTTCAGTTGTGTCTGACTCTTTACGACCCTATAGACTATGGTCCGCCAGGCTTCTCTGTCCACGAGATTCTCCAGGCAAGAATACTGGAGTGGGTTCCCACACCCTCCTCCAGGGGAATCTTCCCTAACCAGGGATTGAACCCACGTCTGTTGCATCTCCTGCATTGCAGGCAGATTCTTTACCGCTGAGCCACTGGGGAAGCCCCAGAACCAGACTACCTGGTTCAAATTCTGGCTCTGCTGTTTGACGTCTCTGGGTCTCAATTTCTCCAGCTGTTTACACAGGGATTGTAAGACGTTTCAAGGCTGTTATCTACATTAAATATTTGTTAATACTTGCAGAGCACTTACAACAGTGCCTGGCACGTAATGAGTGCTGTGTATTGCTATAAATGCAGTGTTATGCAACCCACGCTGGGATTCTTGTCTGGAGAATCCCATGGACAGAGGAGCCTGGTGGGTTACAGTCCACAGGATCACAAAGAGTCCGACTGACTTAGCAGGCAGGCAGGCAGTGTTATCTATGATAACAACATACACATATAAAGGCAGTAAATTAAATATCCCATGTTAGGAAAACAAATAAATTATAGAATATTTATAGCATTTTATGCAGGCACTGAAAGAGTATTTTAAAAGAGTATTTTAAGACATAGCAATGATGAAAATAAGCCTCCCCACCATAATGAAAAGAACTTTATGTCAGATGTTAGAAAAGTTAAAAACTTTGAATGAATATCTCCTTTTTTTAAACAGACTGTATTTTAGAGCAGTTTTAGGTTTATAGCAAAATTGAGCAGAAACCACAGAGTTCCCATATACTCCCTGCCCCACTCACGCATAGCCTCCTTCACTATCAACATTCCCCAACAGAGCGATGCATTTGTCACACACTGACATCACTGTCACCCAAGTCCATAGCTGACATTACAGTTCAGTCTTGGTGCTGTACATCCAAAGGCTTTTGACAAATGTGTGACAACATGTGTCCACCATTATCGGATCACACACAGCAGAGTAGTTTTGCTGCCCTAAAAATCCTCTCTGCTCCTCATATTCACCCTCACGTCCCCCTGACGCCTCGCAACCACTCTTACTTTTTTAAGAATGTCGTATAGTTGTAATCTTACACTATGTAGCACTTTCCAATTGGCTTCTTTTACTTAATAATATGCATTCAAGGTTCCTTCATGTCTTCTCATGGCTTGCTAGCACAATTCTTTTTAGAGCTGAATAATATTCCACTGACTGGATGTACCACAATTTTTTTTTAACCTTTCACCTACTGAAGGACACCGTGGTTGCTTCCAACTGGTCAATTATGAATAAAGGTGCTATGAATATCTGTGTGCACTTTTTGTGTAAATCTTATTATGAGCTGATTTGGGTAAATACCAAGGAACAGAATTGCTGGATCATGTGGTAAGAGTATGTTTAGTTTTGCAAGAAACCTCTGAGCTGTCTTTCAAAGCGGCTGTACTGCTTTGCATTCCCATCAGCATGAATGAGAGTTCTTGTTGCTCTACATCCCCACCAACATTTGGTGTTGTCAATGCTTTGGACTCTAAGAGATGTGTAGTAGTATCTTGGCTTAATTTGCTTATTTAATTGATTATGACCCCTTCTAAAAATTAAATTTATAGGGACTTCCCCAGCAGTCCAGGGGTTAAGATTTCACCTTCCAATGCAGGGGGCATGAGTTTGATCCCTGGCAGGGGAACTAAGATTCCACATGCTGTGGGGTATGGCCACATTTTTTTTTTTTTAAGTTAAATTTAAACCTGTGTCTCTTAACTCTTTAGATGTTTGCTTTACCTTCTTTGGGGTTTCCCTGGTGGCTCAGGTGGTAAAGAATCTGTCTGCAATGTGGGAGACCCAGGTTTGATCCCTGGGTTAGGAAGATCCCCTGGAGAAGGGAATGGCTACTCACACCAGTATTCTTGTCTGGAGAATTCCATGGACAGAGGAGCTTGCAGGGCTACAACCCATGGGGTCACAAAGAGTTGGACACAACTGAGCAACTAAACACTTTCACTTTACCTTGTTTACTGAGATTCTCCTAGTTTCATTTAGAATTACTCCACCTAATTTCAAAATATCTATTGAAACCTGTCTTTAAAATGTCAAATAAAAGTTTGTTTACTTATAAGTACAAGACTTCCCAGAGCTTTCCTGGTGGTTCAGTGGTAAATAATCCACCAGCAGTGTGGGAGACCTGTGGTTTGGTCCCTGGGTTGAGAAGATTCCCTGGAGGAGGAAATGGCAACCCACTCCAGTATTCTTTCCTGGAGAATCCCACAGACAGAGGAGCCTGGCAGGCTACAGCCCACAGGGTCCCAAAGAGGCAGACACAATTGAAGTAACTACACACACACGCACATACACAAGACTTCCCTCCTGTGTGAATCTCAACATGATTTCTGGAAGTGGGTATGAGGGCTGCAGGTGTCTGTTTAGAGCCTTGGGGGGCCCTTTTATGTAAATGAGCACTCGTAAAATTCTGGGTTAAAAACTGAGAAAAAGTAGTTAGCCCTTTTAGGTTGCTGACTCCTTTTATTAAACTGCTAAGGTCACATTTCAAAATAATTTGAAATTATTATATTATACTATTATCCTGCCTTGCTTCAGTATATTTAGTTCTCAGAACTGGAGTTTGGAGATAAACACAAGACTGATCCCAGAGGCCCAGGGATCTGGGTTTCTTTTCAAAACCTCCTGCTCTCTCGGCCCTACTAGGAAGCTGAGCTACCAGAACTATCAAATGGTTTAGCTACAGCAAGAGTTAAATTGTGCGCTAGGCTGGAAGAATTGACCTGGTTTAAATATTGGCAGGAAGGGTGGCGGGGGCTCAGCTAAGGTTGTCTTCTCTTTGTTAACCGCTGACCTAGCAAATGAACGGTGCTGGGCTGTGAAAGTCCTGAGAACACCGGCTAGGGTTCTGCTCCCCACTTGCCCAGAGCAGGGATCATCAGTATTTGTTAGCTGATTGAAGGAAGTTTAAGATAAGTCACAGGTGTCTTGGCCATGTCCCTTCGCCATTATCTCTACAGCTGTTAAATAAATAACCCAGTGACAGGGCTAAGCCTGAGACCTGGGGGCTCTGAGACAAAGGCAAGGCTGAGACTGCAGGCCCAGGGGTCTGGGTTTCTTTCCAGAAGGTCATGAGTCTCTGGCAGTGGTTCAGGAAAGCTGCCACGTTTTGTAACTGGGCATTACAAAGAAGTCACAGAGGCTGCAACCACTTGAAAGGCTTGGAGAACAAAATAAAAAACGGGCCTTGTTAGCCAAGATTTCCCAGCAAGGTTCAGCTGTTTATTGGTGCTGAACTGGAAAGAGTTGAGAGGGGCCCAGCTGCCTTGGGCAGGGTCAGGTGGGGGAAGGTTGTTGACAGAACACATTTACTAACCATTCAGGGAAGCCCCCTAAGAGAAGGATTTAATTTTCCTTAGGTCTGAGGTCAATGGCCTCTACAGTAAGTAAGGGACAGGATTTAAATAGTAAAATTACTGATGGTACTGAATGGCTACGGATTATCAGGCATTGGCTTCTATAGTATTAATCCCCACAACAAGCCTGTGAATCCAATAGGGGAAGGTTGTGACTTGCCCGGGTTCAACCAGATGGTCAAGTTGGTAGCTGTGCTTCCAGCCCACCTGCCCCACTACAGAGCTTGGTTCTTCCCACAATGCCAATGTCCAATGATGAGAACATATTTAGACTCTGTTATCAGACAAAGAGAGCTTTAAAAGATAAATGCATAAGAACAGATTTCAAACATTCTGCTACGTTCATGACAATTCTCTTCCTCAACTTGGAAGACTGGCATTGGTTCTATCCACCCTGACAGAGTCAGCCCCTGCCATGGCTCATCAGATTCCCCCAAAGAATAGTCTCGCACCCCCAATTCTGGGGGGAGGTTATGCTTCCCTCCAAGTGGAAGATCAACCATGGAAATTTCTAACAAAGTAGGGGGCCGGGTTGTTAATTCTACATTTTCCTAAGTGTTTCCTGATTTGACTTAGACTAACTTCTTCCAAAACCAGTACCACTGGTATAGCATAATTGTTTGTGTAACCTTGAAAATGATGCAACAATTCTAAGTTACATCCAGTTGTGCTTTGGAGTTATGCTCTATTTCTTTAAGACTCTCACAACATTGCACAAAGAAAGCAGTTGTTGAACCAATGTATGGGACAATACTGTTTCTGTTTTTAAAAATCTATATATAATTTCATGCACTTTCATAGAAAACTGTCTGAGAGGATGCTTAGTAGACTGCAACCACGGTTAGCTTCAGGGAGCAGGTTCATGGCTGTGTGTGTGTGTGAAGGCCCTTACACGTCTTCCTTCTCATACTTCTGTATTGTTCCATAGTTTTATAACAATATAAATTATTTTAACATGTATATACAGTAAAATTCACTCTTTTAGGTGTACAGTTCTATGAGTTTTACCAAATGTATAGATTAGTGTAATCACCACCACCAATTAGAACATAGTTCCATCCCTGCCATATGATCCAGCATTTTCACTTCTGGGTATTTGCCTTAAGAAAACAAAAACACTAATTCAAAAAGTTATATACATCCCTGTGTTCATTGCAGCATTATTTACAGCACCCAAGATATAGAAGAAACCTAAGTATGAATGGATAAAGAAGAGGTGGGATATATGTGTGTGTACACACACATGTGTTTATTTTGGGCAAATACCTAGGAGCAGGACTGCTGGATCATATATTAAGTGTATGTTTACTCTGATGAGATATTAAATGGCTATACCATCTTGTACGGTACAGGTTCCCATCAGAGTACCCATCTGAATGAAGAGTTCCAGAGAATAGCAAGGAGAAATAGAAAGCCTTCCTGAGTGATCAATACAAAGAAATAGAGGAAAACAAAAGAACAGGTAAGACTAGAGATCCCTTCAAGAAAATTAGAGATACCAAGGGAACATTTCATGCAAAGATGGGCACAATAAAGGACAGAAATGGTATGGACCTAACAGAAGCAGAAGATATTAAGAAAAGATGCCTAGAATACACAGAAGAACTGTACAAAAAAGATCTTCATGACCCAGATAACTACGATGGTGTGATCACTCACCTAAGATCAGACATTCTGCAATCCGGAGTCAAGTGGGCCTTAGCATCACTATGAACAAAGCTAGTGGAGGTGATGGAATTTCAGTTGAGCTATTTCAAATCCTAAAAGATGATGCTGTGAAAGCATTGTACTCATTATCCTAGCAAATTTGGAAAACCCGGCAGTGGCCACAGGACTGAAAAAGGTCAGTTTTCATTCCAATCCCAAAGAAAGGTAATGCCAAAGAATGTTCAAGAGAAAGTGAAGTCGCTCAGTTGTGTCCGACTCTTTGTGACCCCCTGGACACCAGGCTTCTCCGTCCATGGGATTTTCTAGGCAAGAGTACTGGAGTGGGTTGCCATTTTTTGCTCCAGGGAACTTCCTGACCCAGGGATCAAACCCAGGTCTCCCACATTGTAGACAGATGCTTTACCGTCTGAGCCACCAGAGAAGTCCTGCACAATTGCCCTCATCTCACGTTAGCCAACTAAAGCTCAAAATTCTCCAGGTGAGGCTTCAACAGTATGTGAACCGAGAACTTCCAAATGTTCAAGCTGGATTTAGAAAAGGAACCAGAGGAACCAGAGATCAAATTGCCAACATCTGTTGGATCATCGAAAAAGCAAGAGAGTTCCAGAAAAATATCAACTTCTGCTTTATTGACTATGCCAAAGCCTTTGACTGTGTAGATCACAACAAACTGGAAAATTCTTAAAGAGATGGCAATACCAGACCATTTGACCTGCCTCCTCAGAAATCTGTATGCAGATCAAGAAGCAACAGTTAGAACTGGACATGGAATAATGGACTGGTTCCAAACTGGGAAAGGAGTATGTCAAGGCTGTATATTGTCACCCTGCTTATTTAACTTATATGCAGAGTACATCATGCAAAAGGCCGGGTTTAGATGAAGCATAAGCTGGAATCAAGATTGCTGGGAGAAATATCAATAACCTCAGATATGCAGATGACACCACCCTTGTGGTAGAAAGTGTAGAGGAACTAAAGAGCCTCTTGATGAAAGTGAAAGAGGAGAGTGAAAAAGCTGTCTTAAAACTCAACATTCAAAAAAATAAGATCATGGCATCTGGTCCCATCACTTCATGGCAAACAGATGGAGAAACAATGGAAACAGTGACAGACTTTATTTTGGGAGGCTCTAAAATCACCGCAGATGGTGACTGCAGCCATGAAATTAAAAGATGCTTGCTCCTTGGAAGAAAACCTATGACAAACCTAGACAGCATATTAAAAAACAGACACTACTTTGCCAACAAAGGTCCATCTAGTCAGAGCTATTACTTTGCCAACAAAGGTCCATCTAGTCAAGGCTATGGTTTTTCCAGTGGTCATGTATGGATGTGAGAGTTGGACTATAAAGAAATCTGAGCACTGAAGAATTGATGCTTTTGAACTGTGGTGTTGGAGAAGACTCTTGAGAGTCCCTTGGACTGCAAGGAGATCCAACCAGTCCATCCTAAAGGAGATCAGTCCTGGATGTTCATTGGAAGGACTGATGTTGAAGCTGAAACTCCAATACTTTGGCCACCTGATGCGAAGAGCTGACTCATTTGAAAAGACCCTGATGTTGGGAAAGATTGAGGGCAGGAGGAGAAGGGGACAACAGAGGATGAGATAGTTAGATGGCATCAATGACTCAATGGACATGGGTTTGGGTGGACTCCAGGAGTTGGTGATGGACAGGGAGGCCTGGTGTGCTGCGATTCATGGGGTCGCAAAGAGTTGGACACAACTGAGCGACTGAACTGAACTGAACTGAGTCAAAGCTATGGTTTTTCCACAGTTATGTATGGATATGAGATTTGGACCATAAAGAAAGCTAAACGCTGAAGAATTGATGCTTTTGAACTGTGGTGTTTGAAAAGACTCTTGAGAGTCCTTTGGACTGCAAGGAGATCAAACCAGTCAATCCTAAAGGAAATCAGTCCTGAATATTCATTGGAAGGACTGATGCTGAAGGTGAAGGTCCAATATTTTGGCCACCTGATGCAAAGAAGTGACTCACTGGAAAAGAACCTGATGCTGGGAAAGATTTTAAGCAAGAGGAGAAGGGGACAACAGAGGATGAGATGGTTGGATGGCGTCACCAACTCAATGGACATGAGTTTGAGCAAGCTCCAGGAGTTGGTGATGGACAGGGAAGCCTGGCATGCTGCAGTCCATGGGGTCGCCAAGAGTCAAAACACAATTGAGCAGCTGAACTGAACTGACTGACCATCTTGCATGATGAGATAAAGAAATGTACGAGAGTTCCAGCAGCTCTGCATCCTCTCCAGAACTTGAACTTGATATGGTAAGTGTTGTTGATAGTAACCATTCCAGTAGGTGTATGGTGAAACCTCATTGTGGTTTTGATTTACATTTCCCTACTGAGTAATGGTATTAAGGATTATTTCATGTACTTAATGTTTTTGCTCTTTTTCTTGGTAAAGTGTCTATTCAATCTTTTGCACATTTTTTTTGTATTGTTTGTTTTGTTATAGTTGAGTTGCATTACTATTTTTAAGAGGTTTATTGATCCTAACTGACATATTATATTGTGCATGTTTAAAATGGATAGCTTGATAAATTTGGCATAAGCTTACACCCCTGAAACCATTGCCACAATTAAGGTAATGGACATATCCATTGCCCCCAAAAGTTTCCTCACACCACTTAATAATCCTTTTTCCATTCGTCTTCCTGCCAACACCCACTCCCCAGGCAACCAGTAATCTGCTCACTATGAGTTAGTTTGCATTTTACAGAATTTTATATAAATGGAATCATACAGTAGGTACTTTTAAAATCTGGCTTATTTTACTTGGCATAATTGCTCTTCCATCCATCCATGTATGCATCAACAGGTCATTCCTTTTTAAAAAAATTAAAATCAGTTATTGCCTCCGGCCATATCAGCCTGAAGGCGCCCGATCTCGTCTGATCTCAGATAATAAAAATTTAGTTTCCAGTTATCAAGTTATTTTCCTCACTGACAGTTTCAACAAATATAATAAGGTCTTATTTGATCTTCAGCAAACCTAGGTGCAACAGAAGTACTACTTAACACTGATGATGCTAAAGGCATGTCAGTATTAGTCAAACCAACAAGCTTCAGCTAGCTTCAGTACCAGATATCGACTCAGTACTGAATATTTACCAGATCACTTGAACCTGAAATTCATTCTGATCAGTTTCTTTTATATTCCTGAGAATTCATATAAGCACTTAATTTCTCTTAAGCCAATTAAACAGAGCTCATCCACAAACCAGTTTTGACAATGCCATTAGAAGGCAGAGACATCTCATATTTATAAGGTACATACATACATATTTGGGGCTACAGTGGTAAAGAATATACCTGCAATGCAGGAGATACAGGAGACGCAGGTTCAGTTCCTGGGTCAGGAAGATCCCCTGGAGGAGGCTGTGGCAACTCACTCTAGTATTCTTGCCTGGAGAATCTCATGGAAGAGGAGCCTGGTGGGCTAGAGTCCACAGAGTTCCAAAGAGTCAGACACGACAAGCAACTAAGCATGCACACATGCTCATGTATCTACATGGACATAGCAATCTTACCGTTTTGCTCTGGTCACTCTTACTTAGTTATTATGGACAAACAGGCTTCCAAAGTGGTCTGGCTCTTGAAAGAGAAAGGACCCAGAGTGGTTTGCAATAAGCAAAGCCTGAAAGGGAAGTGAATCCAGATGAAGCAAGTAAAATTTTCCCATCCCACAAGAGACAGAGTGGTTCATCCCAAAATGATACATAGAAAAACACAAACAACAAATAAGGTATGGTTGCACAGACAGAAAATCAGAAGAGGTTTCTGATTCCACTTCCTCTCCCAGATGGAAGCCCCCAAACAGATTGGCCTAGGTCTTTTTAAAAAAGTATTTAATTGGGGCTTCTCTGATGGCTTAGTTGGTAAAGAATCCATCTGCGATGCAGGAGACCCCAGTTTGATCCTGGGTTGGGAAGATCCTCTGGAGAAGGGATAGGCTACCCAGTCCAGTATTCTTGGGCTTCTCTTGTGGCTCAGCCTGCAAAGCGGGAGACCTGGGTTTGATCCCTAGGTTGGGAAGATCACCTGGAGAAGGGAAAGGCTACATTTTGGGCAGCACCGAGTCTTTGCTGCTGCATTCAGGCCCTCTAGTTGTACCGAGCAAGGCCCACTCTCAAGCTGTGGTGTGCGGGCTTCTCACTGCATTGGCTTCTCTTGTGGAGTGCAGGCTCTAGGGCACACGGGCTTCAGTACTTGGGGTTGTACAGGCCCAGTTACCCCACAGCATGTGGAATCCTCTTGGATCAGGGATCAAACCCATGTTCCCTGAACTGGCAGGAGGATTCTTAACCACTGGACTTCCAGGGAAAGGCCGGCCCAGCTCTTGAAAGAGAATGGAAAAAAAAAAAAGTAGAAAGAGAATGAACTCAGAGTGGCTGGCTTCCTGGAAGAGAATGAACCTCTGCAGAGGCCCAGGTGCTGGAGGAACTCAGAGGAGGGACCCAGGCTTTTTTCCTATGACTCTTCCTCTAGTGACAAGAATTGCAGTCAGCCTACATCAACCACTGGAGGGGCCCAAAGGATTTCTCTGCACTTCCTCTGAGATATCCAACACCTCCATCAAAATCTAGGCCCCTGACATTTCCACCTATTTCTAGGGGGAAGTGACCCTGCCTTGATGGCACCATGCAAGGAGTGTGGTCTCCATAGGTTTTGTGCTTGAAGTGGGTCTAAGCTTGCTTTGAGAGTCTGAATCACCCTTCCTGGGACAGAGCATGGATTGAGTTATGAGCCTGTAGCAGAAGAGGGAGGCGGGGTGATCACCTGTGAAGAATTCTGGCTCCCAGGTCCCAGCCCGCCTTCCAGACCACACCAGGTTCTGACTAGACAGTACCTGCCACAGCCTGAGGGTACTTTGAAAAGTTACTGCGACAGCTGAGGCCTCATCATGGGATGTGGTGGGGGGCCATGAAGGAGGCAGTGGGGAGAGGGCAGTGGGGATTTGGACTAATATCCTTTGAAGTCACAGTCCTTCTCTAGAACTGGGCTCAGATACTTTGTTGCACGTGAGCTTTTCAGGATTTTAGGGTCCATGAGTGAGTGCTAAGTCGCTTCAGTTGGGTCAGATTCTCTGTGACCCTATGGACTGTAGCCCCCAGGCTCCTCTGTCCATGGGATTCTTCAGGCAAGAATACAGGAGTGGGTTGCCATTTCCTTCTCCAGGGGATCTTTCTGACCCAGGGATTGAGGGCTGACTGGTTCTCAAAGGGCAGTCTCTGGGTCAGCAGTCTCCCAGCCACCTGGAAACTTGTTCGAAATGCAAGCTGTCAGGCCACCCCAAACCTCTGAGGTGGAGGCCAGCATTTGCGTTTTAAACAGCCTTCTGGGTGATGGTGATGTAGGCTAAAGTTTGAGAAAGTTTAGATAACGACTCCTTAAAAAAATCGCCCACCAGCCCACTCCTGATCACCTCATCCCTCCCTCTCTCGCTCTTTCTCTCTCTCTCTCATACACACACACACACACACACACACACATACACACTCGACTGGCAAAGAGCCAGAGCGTTCATCTGTGGACCGAGGAGCCAGGTCAGTCGGAAGCTGACTTGCACAATCAGAAGCCGTCCCTCCCCCTAGACTTCCAACAGGAGCCCCCTTGCTTCCGCCACGGCTTTCACACAGTCCTTATTCAACTCTTTATGCCGACCTTGCTTTTGCATTCCAACTTTGCACAAAGCTGAGGCCTGTTTTCCCATTATCTTTCAGATGAATGCTTGGATCGGTGTCCGGCGGCCCGAGCGTGCCTGGTAATCCGAAACAGAGACCTGGATGTCTCAGGGCCCTGTTCCAGCTTCTTGCAGCGGAGCCGGCAGGAAGCCTGTTGGAGACGAAAGGACGTTGGTGGCACAGCGCCACCCTGTGGCGGCAAGTGAAATAACCGCTCGGCCCCGCGGTCTGTGCGTTGAGCTTGGGGTTGGCAGGGACCTTAAACTTTATCAAGTACAAACACAACGAAATGCCCATTTAAAGAGCATTTACTGGGTGTTGGCAAACACCCTCTTCCAACAACACAAGAGAAGAGTCTACACATGGACATCACCAGATGGTCAACACCGAAATCAGATTGATTATATTCTTTGCAGCCAAAGATGGAGAAGCTCTATACAGTCAACAAAAACAAGACCAGGAGCTGACTGTGGCTCAGATCATGAACTTCTTATTGCCAAATTCAGACTTAAATCGAAGAAAGTAGGGAAAACCACTAGACCATTCAGATCAGATCAGATCAGATCAGTCGCTCAGTTGTGTCCGACTCTTTGCGACCCCATGAATCGCAGCACGCCAGGCCTCCCTGTCCATCACCAACTCCCGGAGTTCACTCAGACTCATGTCCATCGAGTCAGTGATGCCATCCAGCCATCTCATCCTCTGTCGTCCCCTTCTCCTCCTGCCCCCAATCCCTCCCAGCATCAGAGTCTTTTCCAATCAGTCAACTCTTCGCAGGAGGTGGCCAAAGAACTGGAGTTTCGGCTTCAGCATCATTCCTTCCAAAGAAATCCCGGGGCTGATCTCCTTCAGAAAGGACTGGTTGGATCTCCTTGCAGTCCAAGGGACTCTCAAGAGTCTTCTTCAACACCACAGTTCCAAAGCATCAATTCTTCCGCCCTCAGTCTTCTTCACAGTCCAACTCTCACATCCATACATGACCACTGGAAAAACCATAGCCTTGACTAGACGGACCTTTTTTGGCAAAGTAATGTCTCTGCTTTTGAATATGCTATCTAGGTTGGTCATAACTTTCCTTCCAAGGAGTAAGCATCTTTTAATTTCATGGCTGCAATCACCATCTGCAGTGATTTTGGGGCCCAGAAAAACAAAGTCTGACACTGTTTCTACTGTTTCCCCATCTGTTTCCCATGAAGTGGTGGGACCGGATGCCATGATCTTTGTTTTCTGAATGTTGAGCTTTTAGCCAACTTTTTCACTCTCCACTTTCACTTTCATCAAGAGGCTTTTGAGTTCCTCTTCACTTTCTGCCATAAGGGTGGTGTCATCTGCATATCTGAGGTTATTGATATTTCTCCTGGCAATCTTGGTTCTAGTTTGTGTTTCTTCCAGTCCAGCGTTTCTCATGATGTACTCTGCATATAAGTTAAATAAGCAGGGTGACAATATACAGCCTTGACGAACTCCTTTTCCTATTTGGAACCAGTCTGTTGTTCCATGTCCAGTTCTAACTGTTGCTTCCTGACCTGCATATAGGTTTCTCAAGAGGCAGATCAGATGCTCTGGTATTCCCATCTCTTTCAGAATTTTCCACAATTTATTGTGATCCACACAGTCAAAGGCTTTGGCATAGTCAATAAAGCAGAAATAGATGATTTTCTGGAACTCTCTTGCTTTTTCGATGATCCAGCGGATGTTGGCAATTTGATCTCTGGTTCCTCTGCCTTTTCTAAAACCAGACCATTCAGGTATGACCTAAATCAAATCCCTTATGATTATACAGTGGAAGTGAGAAATAGATTTAAGGGATTAGATCTGATAGATAGAGTGCCTGATGAACTATGGACAGAGGTTCATGATTTTGTACAGGAGACAAGGATCAAGACCATCCCCATGGAAAAGAAATGCAAAAAAGCAAAATGGCTGTCTGGGGAGGCCTTACAAATAGCTGTGAAAAGAAGAGAAGCGAAAAGCAAAGGAGAAAAGGAAAGGTATAAGCATCTGAATGCAGAGTTCCAAAGAATAGCAAGAAGAGATAAGAAAGCCTCCCTCAGCAATCAATGCAAAGAAATAGAGGAAAACAACAGAATGGGAAAGACTAGAGATCTCTTCAAGAAAATTAGAGATACCAAGGGAACATTTCATGCAAAGATGGTACAATAAAGGACAGAAATGGTATGGACCTAACAGAAGCAGAAGATATTAAGAAGAGGTGGCAAGAATACACAGAAGAACTGTACGAAAAAGACCTTCATGACCCAGATAATCACGATGGTATGATCACTCACCTAGAGCCTGACATCCTGGAATGTGAAGTCAAGTGGGCCTTAGAAAGCATCACTACGAACAAAGCTAGTGAAGGTGATGGAATTCCAGTGAAGCTATTTCAAATCCTGAAAGATGATGCTGTGAAAGTGCTGCATTCAATATGTCAGCAAATTTGGAAAACTCAGCAGTGGCCACAGGACTGGAAAAGGTCAGTTTTCATTCCAATCCCAAAGAAAGGCAATGCCAAAGAATGCTCAAACTACCACACAATTGCACTCATCTCACAAGCTAGTAAAGTAATGCTCAAAATTCTCCAAGCCAGGCTTTAGCAATATGTGAACCATGAACTTCCAGATGTTCAAGCTGGTTTTAGAAAAGGCAGAGGAACCAGAGATCAAATTGCCAACATCTGCTGGATCATCGAAAAAGCAAGAGAGTTCCAGAAAATCATCTATTTCTGCTTTATTGACTATGCCAAAGCCTTTGACTGTGTGGATCACAATAAGTTGTGGAAAATTCTGAAAAAGATGGGAATACCAGAGCATCTGACCTGCCTCTTGAGAAACCTATATGCAGGTCAGGAAGCAACAGTTAGGACTGGACATGGAACAACAGACTGGTTCCAAATAGGAAAAGGAGTTCGTCAAGGCTGTATATTGTCACCCTGCTTATTTAACTTATATGCAGAGTACATCATGAGAAACACTGGGCTGGAAGAAGCACAAGCTGGAATCAAGATTGCTGGGAGAAATATCAATAACCTCAGATATGCAGATGATACCACCCTTATGGCAGAAAGTGAAGAGGAACTCAAAAGCCTCTTGATGAAAGTGAAAGTGGAGAGTGAAAAAGTTGGCTAAAAGCTCAACATTCAGAAAACGAAGATCATGGCATCTGGTCCCATCACTTCATGGGAAATAGATGCAGAAACAGTAGAAACAGTGTCAGACTTCATTTTTGGGGGCTCCAAAATCACTGCAGATGGTGATTGCAGCCATGAAATTAAAAGATGCTTACTCCTTGGAAGGAAAGTTATGACCAACCTAGATAGCATATTGAAAACAGAAACATTACTTTGCCAAGAAAGGTCCATCTAATCAAGGCTATGGTTTTTCCAGTGGTCATGTATGGATGTGAGAGTTGGACTGTGAAGAAGACTGAGGGCTGAAGAATTGATGCTTTTGAACTGTGGTGTTGAAAAAGACTCTTGAGAGTCCCTTGGACTGCAAGAAGATCCAGCCAGTCCATTCTGAAGGAGATCAGCCCCGGGATTTCTTTGGAAGGAATGATGCTGAAGCTGAAACTCCAGTACTTTGGCTACCTCATGCGAAGAGTTGACTCATTGGAAAAGTCTCTGATGCTGGGAGGGATTGGGGGCAGGAGGAGAAAGGGACGACAGAGGATGAGATGGCTGGATGGCATCACTGACTCGATGGACGTGAGTCTGATTGAACTCCAGGAGTTGGTGATGGACAGTTGCGTGCTGCAATTCATGGGGTTGCAAAGAGTCAGACATGACTGATCGACTGAACTGAACTGAACTGAGCACGGTGGTCACTGTTTTATCTTGCTATAGCTTCAGATTTACCTACTCGGTAGACAAGGTCACACAGCTGCTAAAACAGAGTCTGGCGATGAGTCCCCAGAGTCTATACGGAGGCCACACAGCTAAGTAGCACTTTGTCCTTTCAGGCTCTTTCAGATTCTAGTGAGGAATGCTCTTTATAGTCCGGCTCCTCAACCTCCTGTGCAGGCAGCACCTGGGGATCCTGTTACAGTGCACACCCTGATTCAGCAGATCTGGGTAGGCACCCAAGACCCTACATTTCTAAGGGCTCTCAGATAATGCTGATGCTGGGCCATGGACCACACTAAAAGGCAAGACCCAGAGCAAGATCCGGTAGAACACAGAAAGGTCTAACTCTGTACTGTCCAACACACTGGCCGCTAGCCACCTGTGATCACCAAGCACTTGAAATACGGCCACTGCAAGTGAGAAACTAAAGTTTTCATTAGTTTCAACTAATTCAAATAGTCCCTCCATGGCTAGCGTCTTCCATACTGGCCAGAGCAGGGTCCCTCATGAAGGCGGCTTCAAATAGCTTGTAATGGAAGAGCCAGAATTCCACAGTTAAGCTGGTGCTATTGATTAGCAGACGTTTAGAGCCATGGGAGATTAATATTTGCCGTTGTTCAGTCGCTAAGTCATGTACGGCTCTTTTGTGACCCCACGGATGGTAGCCAGCCAGGCTCCCCTGTCCATGGGATTTCCCAGATGAGAATACTGGAGTGGGTTGCCATTTCCTACTCGAAGGGATATTCCCGACCCAGGGATTGACCCCATATCTCTTTACCACTGAGCCACAGGGAAGTGGGGGAGATGAACATACTCCAATCCTTGAAGATGTGAGATATATATATATATACACATACATACAATATTACGAGATCAAAAAAATTGAAATGTCATTTGCAGCAACATGGATGGATTTAGAGGTTATCCTACTAAGTGAAGTAGGCCAGGTGAAGACAAATGTCACACACGATCGCTTATACGTGCACTTAAAAAGTGACACAAACGAACTTATGAACAAAACAGAAATAGATTCACAGGAAAGAAAAAAACAACAACTTAAGGCTACCAAAGGGGAAAGGGGGACAGGAATCAATTAGGCTTTTTGGATTAAAGTATACCACTACTATATATAAAATAGACAGCCAACAAAGAGCCACTATATATAACACAGCAAACTATGCTCAATATCTTATAATAATCTAAAAGGGAAAGGATTCTGACAAAGATAGACATATGTATGTATAACTGAATCACTTTGTTGTATACCTTAAACTAAACATTGTAAGCCAGCTATACTTCTTAAAAAAAAAGAGGGAAAAAATATATATGTTTATATATACATACTCCGACACTACCATCTTGCACGTGAGGAAATGGAGGCCCAGAGACTCAGTGACTTGTCCCAGAGTCACAGAGCTGGTCCAGCATTCTTTCTACTGCTATAGTCCCAACTTGAGACACTTCTCTGTGGGTACAACAACATAAATAATATACTGAAATCAAATGTTATTTATTATTTTATACAACATCTTCCCTGATGGCTCAGACGGTAAAGCATCTGCCTACAATGCGGGAGGCTCGGGTTCAATCCCTGGGTCACAAAGATCTCCTGGGGAAGGAAATGGCAACCCACTCCAGTATTCTTGCCTGGAAAATCCCATGGAGAGAGGAGCCTGGTAGGCCACAGTCCGTGGGGTCGCAAAGAGTTGGACACGACTGAACAACTTCACTTCACTATGAATCAGTTAACCAAGTTTAAAAGTTATCCAACTTGGCAAGTAAATTAACTGATTTTTGGTTATATTTGTAAGACCTGGATCACACAAAAAGAATCATCCCCTTTTATGGGATACTTTGCAAGGCCAGGGTCCTTGGCCAAGTCAAAATTAAGGACAGCCCCTGTTCAGGTGCCCTGGCAGAGCCGGTGTCTTTGCACAGGTGATGTGGCTGTTTCAGCTGGTACAGGTGTGCCAGGCACCAACTGGGTGACAAGATGCCTAAACAGGTTGTCTTTTATCACACCAAAATGAATGATTTAATTGATTGTTCATTCAAAAAATCTTTTCTGATTGAAAAGGAATATATGTCCATTGTGTACAGTTTAAAACTTGCACCAAAAGTATTGTACAACTTACCTATTGCTGCATACAGATAAGTTATCTATCTATATAAATATATCTAATTATTTCCAAAACCTAAGCAGCTTAAACCAACAAGCTCTTGTCATCTCACAGCTCCCAGAAGCGGCCTAGCTGGGTGGTCCTGACTCAGGGACTCTAGGGAGGTGGCTGAGGGCTTGACTGAGGCTGGAGGATTTGCTTCCAAAGTCATACACATGACTGTTGGCAAGAGGCCACGGTGGGCCTCTCCATAGCGCTGCTCATGACAAGGCTGCCCCCAAAAGCAAATGATGAGAGAACAAAAAAGAGAGAGCCTGAGATGGAAACTGCAAACTTCTGTAACCTCAGCGCATGTGCTGGACCATCCATTCTGCTGCAGTCTTTTGGTCACACAGAGTAACCCTGCTGCATCGTGAGAAGAACTGCCCAGGTGTGAGTACCAGGTGAAGGCCACTGGGGGTCATCTTGGAGACTGCCCATCCAAACAGGAAAAAAGAAGATAAAATTCACCTGAACCCTCACTCTCCATAAACGGTCACTGTTGCACCAGGAGGTAATTCCTGTGTATATATAAATGGCAGACTTTTTTTTCTGACTCTTAACATATATATTAGTTTTTGTATTTTCCCTCAAGCTTCCTTTCAGCTGGAAATCCAGGCTTTGTTTAACCTTCTTCCTGCATGGAAGATATACACTCAATTTTTATCATTTTACTGAATACCCTAAATTTTGAACATGCTTCTTTGATGCCACAAAATATAAAGTGAATCAATTTCTTTATTCTCCTCCTAAACAATTCAATGACATTGAAACATTAAACCAGATCATTACACTTCCATTTTATATCTGACTATTTTCTAGTGTTTTGCTGCTGCTGCTGCTAAGTCGCTTCAGTTGTGTCCAAGTCTGTGCGACCCCATAGACGGCAGCCCACCAGGCTCCCTCATCCCTGGGATTCTCCAGGCAAGAACACTGGAGTGGGTTACCATTTCCTCCTCCAATGCATGCAAGTGAAAAGTGAAAGTGAAGTTGCTCAGTCGTATCCGACTATTAACGATCCCATGGACTACAGGCTACCAGGCGCCTCCATCCATGGGATTTTCCAGGCAAAAGTACTGGAGTGGGTTTCCTAGTGTTTTAGTCCTATCTCACTTTTGCATATCCTAAGTTAGCTTTATAAAGTATTATTTTTAGATTTATCCCCTGGTTTACCTGTTTCTTTACTCATGGATGCTTCTTGTATCCCGGAGCAAGACAAAATCTTGGCTCTAGACTTGGTACTTAAAGGTTTCTTTCTTTCTTTTTTTTTTGTTCTTGAAAGCTCAGCATTTCTAGGAGTTTGTAGTAAGAGGATTTTCAAATCATGTAATTCCCATGTTGCTGGTAATCCCTATATTCAAGTTTTGTAGCAGAGCTAATATACTTCTTCCTTTTGAAAAACTTAAACCCACTGATGAGGTTATGTGTCCTGAAAAAGGAAGATGGGAGAGAGGTCTTGAGGTGGCAAGGAGTTAGAGATGAAGGGAGAAAGGAAAGGGAGGGATGTGAGGAAAGAAGTGGCAAGATCTCAGCAGTGATGCTTCAGAGGGTGGGTGTGAGGAAGCGAGTCTCCAGGCTGTCCAAGATTCTTGCATCCAGGCTGGGCACTAAGGCTCACAGGGAGACTTCCCTGGTGGTCCAGTGTTATGAATCCACCTGCCAATGCAGGGGATGTGGGCTAGATCCCTGGTCCTTGAAGATCCCAGGTGCCGAGGGGCAGCTAAGCTGGTGCACCAGAACTAAAGGGTCCTCGTGTCCCAGTGAACGATCCTGCGTGCCACAACAAAGGCCCGAAGCAGCCAAATAAATAAATATTTTTAAAACACTTAAAAAAAATAAAGCCCACAGGGACTGAGCACACAGGGGAGAGGAAGGCTGCACTGGTAAGTGGGCTTATGAGGGGAAGTGAATATGTGCTCAGTCCTGTCCGACTCTTTGTGACCCCAGTCTGTAGCCAACAAGGCTCCTCTGTCCATGGGATTTTCCAGGCAAGAATACTGGAGTGGGTTGTCATCTTCTCCTCCAGGCAGTCTTCCCAGCCTAGGAATCGAACCCACATCTCTTGCATCTCCTGCAGTGGCAGGCAAGTTCTTTACCACTGCGCTGGGATGCCCCATGTGGTCCCAGATCACAGGAGCATGCTGACGTTTTGCTGCTATGGCCCAGGGGACCCCAGCACAACTGTGGTGAAGGGGAGACCTGAGAATCACTGAGGGTAAATTCCCACCAAGAGGAGCGTGGGTTTGGAGGTAGAATCAAGTTGAGTTTAAAAAAAAAAAAGGACTTAAATATTTCTTGTTCATATAGCTTGCAGGCTGGGATTCACACCTGCTACGCACACTTTTCAAACTGTGGTCTAGGGGACTTGCCTGGTGGTCCAGTGGCTAAAACGTGGAGCTCCCCTCACAGGGTGGCCGGCTTTGATCCCTGGTCGGGGGGACTAGATCCCACATGCTGCAAGTAAAGATCCTGCATGCCACAACAAAGATTTAAGATCCCTTGTGCCCCATCTGAGACCCAGTGCTGCCAAATAAAAATTTAATAAGCAAAATTTTTAAGAGTAGACTAGTCATACCTCTGTATCCTGCTTTTCACTTGGCTTATATTATGAACATGATTCAATAACATCATTGACACTCCCAAAACGTCCACAAAGTTCCTGTGGAGAGGGCCACACATCTCTGCGTGTTCTGCTTCACCTACAAGGCTCAAGGTCACGTTCCTTTCACTCGTCTTAAGACCCCTTGCCCCAGGGAATCTATCAAGGGAAGCCCTCTCCTCTCCCCGGGAGCCCTTGGCCCTATTTTAATCTATTATAACTTCAACCCCTCAACGCTGTGCCTCTCACCCATCAGGCGGGACCAGTGCCGGTGACTCACCTGGAGGCAGGAACACCTCTTCCTCCCTCCGGAGGAGGTAGCTGCTTCTTGGCTACCACAAGATGTCACCAGCAGCTTGGCAGGTGGATGCATTTCCTGTCCTCAGGGATGGCAGCGACCCAGGCTGTTTCCTCAACCCTGAAATGGACAATTAGTTACCATTACAGGTTTTATGTGAATTCAATGGAAAAAAAAAAAAGGCTGATACCCACGTTCTCATTCTCCCCCTGCTGGAAACGTGGCGGAACTGCACTTCCCCGCCCTCTCAGTGAGGTCTCTCAATAAGATTCGGGAGTCCAAAGAAGGTGGATGAAAGTGACGTGGGTCACTATCAGGTGGCAGACCCTATGAGCCAATCCATAACTTATCACATTTTCCTTCTTATTGCTACCACTGCTGTCACCGCTCCACACGGTGGCTAGTCCATCAGTTCTGGTCCCTGCATAAGGCCCACGGAGGAGGCCCGCAGCCACCCCAAAATGGGCGACTGGAATGAATTAAAAAAAAAGAAAATCTTTGTCGGTTGTAGTGAGGTGGATGAACCTAGAGGCTGTTATACAGGGTGAAGTAAGTCAGAAAGAGAAAAACGAATATTGTATATTAAAGCACATATATGGAATCTAGGAAAATAGCACTGATGAACCTATTCACAGAGAAGAAATGGAGATACAGACAAACAGGATGGACTTGCGGACACAGTGGGGGAAGGAGAGGCTAGGAGAAATTGAGAAAGTGGCGTTGACACACACATATATACACTCTTCGTGTGTAAAACAGATTAACTGGCGGGAAGCTGCTGTGTAACACAGGGAGCGGGGCTGGCGCCCTGTGACCACCTGGAGGGGTGGAATGGTGGGGGCAGGGAGCGGCTCGAGAGCGAATATACATATACATATACATACATATATATATATATATATATGACTGATTCATGTTGATGTATGGCAGAGACCACACTGTAAAGCAGTTATCCTCCAACTAAAAAAACAAAACAGAAGTGAAAACCCGCAAATCTTTGATGTTCTGAGCACTGAGATCTGGACGTTGTTTGTTACCACAGCATACACTAACTGGTTAATTTTTTTTTAAAGGATGAACCTACTCAAGGTTACAGAGGCTTATATTAAAACAGGAGGGGCGACGATGCAGACAAGCTAGTCCATTTCAGGGTTCTCACCCACTGCTCGCTCAGTGACAGGGACATTGTACAGAATACTCTCTTTTCCACCCTCAGGTGAGTCCAGCTAATTATTCTGAGGACAACTCTGCCAGGCCTCCTTGTTGCCTGTGAAATGTGTGGCCCTGGTAGAATTCTGTTTTCCCATTCTCCCCTCGGGCTTTATAAGGGCCTTTTTGGGGGCTCCAAAATCACTGCAGATGGTGACTGCAGCCATGAAATTAAAAGACGCTTACTCCTTGGAAGGAAAGTTATGACCAACCTAGATAGCATATTCAAAAGCAGAGATATTACTTTGCCAAGAAAGGTCCGTCTAGTCAAGGCTATGGTTTTTCCTGTGGTCATGTATGTATGTGAGGGTTGGACTGTGAAGAAAGCTGAATGCTGAAGAATTCATGCTTTTGAACTGTGGTGTTGGAGAAGACTCTTGAGAGTCCCTTGGACTGCAAGGAGATCCAACCAGTCCATTCTAAAGCAGATCAGTCCTGGGTGTTCTTTGGAGGGAATGATGCTGAAGCTGAAACTCCAGTACTTTGGCCACCTCATGCGAAGAGTTGACTCATTGGAAAAGTCTCTGATGTTGGGAGGGATTGGGGGCAGGAGGAGAAGGGGATGACAGAGGATGAGATGGCTGGATGGCATCACTGACTCGATGGATGTGAGTCTGAGTGAACTCCAGGAGTGGGTGATGGACGGGGAGACCTGGTATGCTGCGATTCATGGGGTCACAAAGAGTCGGACACGACTGAGCAACTGAACTGAACTGAACTGACAACCTGGGCACCACACCCAGGGCCTTGGTGTTGTTAACCTACATCTTCTTCTGAGCTTTCTCGTTGTGCTTCTTAGCAAAGCCTGTGTTTCTCAGGAAATTGTGTGCACCCCTTTAAGAGATTCACATCTTTGTGACCAGGGTTACCTGATGCCATCTGTGCCATCTGGTTGGTACATGATGTGGGTCCTGGCCTCAGCCGTGTCTGCACCAGAAGTCCAAGATTCCTGAAGCAACTTGAACCAGAGGAGAAATTTCATTTCTTTTTTAAATTAGGAGGAAAACAGTGAGTTTTCAAGTTGGACAAAATGTTTTAATATATAATATTAAAGCAGTCACCTTTATACCAACTCAGTAACATTGGTAGGACTGATGTTGAAGCTGAAACTCCAATACTTTGGCCACCTGATGCAAAGAGCTGACTCATGTGAAAAGACCCTGATGCTGGGAAAGATTGAGGGCAGGAGGAGAAGGGGACAACAGAGGATGAGATGGTTGGATGGCATCACCGACTCGATGGACATGGGTTTGGGTGGACTCTGGGAGTTGGTGATGGACAGGGAGGCCTGGCGTGCTGCGGTTCATGGGGTCACAAAGAGTCGGACACGACTAAAAGACTGAACTGAACTGAACCTCCTTTTCTATAGTCATAGAGCCTCTGTGTTGAACTGGGTACCAGAATAATGGCTCCACTTCCCAGCCTTCCTTGCAGCTAAGTGTTGCCATGTTGCTAGCTCTGGGCCATCGGGATGTGAGTAGAGGTTTATACTTTTATAAGGAAAAGCTTTCTGTGTTCTCTGACCCTCTTTCCCCACTTTGCCAGCAGGACTTTGCTGACAAGGACCATACCCTGGGGACAGGGGAGCAAGGAGACTGGAGAGGCTGAGGTCCTGACACCTCTCTGGGTGAGGTTGCCCCGCCAGCCCTGGGCTGCTAAGGCCTGAACAGGACAGTTGAGTAAATGCTCATCTTATAAGCTTCCATAATTTGGTAACTTCATAGCAGTCAAGCCTATTTTCTAATTAATAAAGGGGGAAGAGGGGTCTTCACTTTTTTGCGTTTAAAGAATTTTGAACATGTTCCAAGGTCAATCGGAAGAAACCAGGAGGAGAGATTGAAAGCAAAGAGTGATCCAGGATGACGGTTAAGTGCAAGGGTCCCGAGAAGGCAGGTGTGAAGAAGGCGCAGGGCCCGGCTGGAGGGGCTGGCCCTGACGGTGGGAGGGACACCACTCCACTCAGACAAGGGGAATGGCCGATGGGAGATCTGGGCACAGGAGACTGGAGATCTGGAAGCAGGAAGTTGAGGCAGTCCCTTCCTAAAGGCTTCAGTTTTCTCAGGGAAGCATGAGGGGAGGTCCTCTGTGGAGAGAGAAGTAAGAAAATCAAACCAGGACAGATTATATAAGTGTTCAGGGTGGGAGAGTGGGTCGTGTTGTATTGTCTAAAAACATAAGAACTAAAACCCAGACATGACAATTTAACTCACTATCAAGTACCGTTCAAGGCCATCCCTGAATAGGACTAGAGAATAAAATGTTTTTTTCTATGGTTCGAGCATTAAAAATAAGACTATAGAACAGGTTGGCAGCCTATCCAAAGGATCCAATTTATCCAAAAGTTTCAAGCCAAAATGTATTCATTATCTGCAGTCATCAAACGAAAATAGATCCTTCTGATAAAAATATCAGGATAGCTGAGACCCAAATAAAACATATAAGTGTGGCCACTTCAGCTGTGAGTCAGACATGGCCAGACACCACGCTAAGCTTCTCACATGGCTTAGCTCTCAATCCTGCGAAATAAGTATTTTTGTCCTCGTTTTATAGATGAGAAAACTGAAGCCAGGAATGATTAAATAACTGCCCTAAATCACATAGCTACCAAAAGAGGAGGCCAGAATTTGAACCAAGGGAGAGCTGACTCCAAAACTCTGCTCTTAACCACTGCCCACTGCCTTCTCTTGGCCCAGGAGGAGTGTGCCATGACCTGTCAGTCCCTGGGTTTTGCTGTCCTTCTAGAAAGTTATGGAAACAGAACTCCTCGAGGTCAGCCTGGTCAGAGTGGCCAGTTGAAAAAATCAGGTTAGACACACCCTCCCCTCCCTCCCCAGCCCAACAGTCATGCTGCAGCAAAGGCCATCTAGATGGTCTGTAGCCCTGCCCTTTCTTTTCTTATTTTTTAATATTTATTTATTTATTTGGTTGCACTGGGTCTCAGTTGAAGCATGCTCGATCTTCGTGGCATTATACGGGATCTTTTCATTGTGGCCCACAGGCTCTCTAGTTGTAGGGCCTAGGCTCATCGTTACGGCTCACGGGCTAAGTTGCTCCATGGCATGTGGGATCTTAGTTCCCCAACTGGGGAGCAAACCCACATCCCTTGCATTGCAAAGTGGAATCTTAACCACTGGGTCACCAGGGAAGTACCCCTGCACTTTCTTTATGCTAGTGGATATCATACCTGGTGACCAGATGAACATTAACAAGTCACATCTTCTGTCATGCCACTCTCTGGCTCCCCATTGACCCGCAGGATAAAGTCCAGACTCCTTGGCCTGGCACTCAGTTATCCCCTGCCTTCTCCAATGACCTAGGCAGGCTCCTGCAGTTAGGAACAAATTCAGCTGTGTGTGATAGGAAACCCCAAATAACCATGATGTAAACAAGACAGAAGTTTCTCCCTAGTAGGGGAGTGAACGTCCACAGACTGGCGGTCCGGGGAGGGCGTGGCAGTTTCCCAGTTACAGGGCCACAGGTTCATCACTACATCATTTCTCATGTGTGGCTCTTGCAGTCATGGTCTCAGATGATGGATCAGCCGTCACATACATCTTTCAGACATTAAGATGGAGGAAGGGAGGAAGAAGAATTAAAAGGGAACTTTTTCTATTTTAAGAGGTTTTGCCCAGAAGTTTATGCAAAACGTTTCTGCTTATATTTCATTGGCTACATGAAAGCACATAGCTGAAGGGGAGACTGGGACAAGTAAGTGTTATTCTGGGAAGCCTTTAACGAAGGAACTGGGTAGGACGAATATAGGGATTGGCGGCAACAACCTCCTGCGCTTCCAGAGCTGCCCCATCACACGGCGCTTCCTTGGGAACCCTCTTCCGCTGGCCGGTTTGCTCCTGTCTCCTAAATAGGAGTCATGCAAGGACTGCCCACTCTAGTTCCCTGGGAGAATCCCAGTCCCTATTTCTGTCCCTGTTTCTTTCCTGACCACCCTGACTTCTGGTGACCTTCCTTTCTCCTTCTACAGAACCTACTAGGGAAGGAAGCAGAGCAGTAGGAAATGCCCAGACTTTAGAGTCTCGTGGCTCTTCTCCCACCTTCTGTGTGATCTTGGGCAGTTTTTTTTTCTTTTTTCAGTTTTCTATGAGTCTCAATAGTCTCTTTTTAATTTCAGCAACCTGGAATAGGGAGCATAGTGAGGGGAGGTTTGATTTAATTTTTAAGAAGTTACTGATTCCTTCTCTGTATAGTTAGAAGGAGAGAATCATGTTGGATCAAGCCTTTTTGTTGTGAAAGGAGCTCCTATTTGCACCTTTTAGTTAAAAAAAATCATTATTATTATTTTTTGTAAATAATGCCATACTGCCCTGGGTATACAGAGAAGGCAATGGCAACCCACTCCAGTACTCTTGCCTGGAAAATCCCATGGATGGAGGAGCCTGGTGGGCTGCAATCCATGGGGTCGCTAAGAGTCGGACACGACTGAGCGACTTCACTTTCACTTTTCACTTCCATGCATTGGAGAAGGAAATGGCAACCCACTCCAGTGTTCTTGCCTGGAGGATCCCAGGGACAGGGGAGCCTGGTGGGCTGCCATCTATGGGGTCGCACAGAGTCAGACACGACTGAAGTGACTTAGCAGCAGCAGCCCTGGGTATAAGATTTTTTTAAAAGGAGGAACATGGATTTCCCTGCTGGTGCAGTGGATAGGAATCCGCTTGCCAATGCAGGGGACACAGGTTTGATCCCTGGTCCAGGAAGATCGCACATGCTTGGGACAAACTAAGCCTGTGTGCCACAACTACTGAGCCTGCGTGCAGCAGGAGAATCCACCGCAGCGAGAAGCCCTTGAACCACAAGGAGGAGATGCTGCTTGCTGCAACTAGCGAAAACCAGCGCTCAGCACCAAAGACTCAGTGCAACCAAAACTAAATAAATAAGGAACAACAGGACTTTTTGCTTGATTTAGCAAGGCAGCCCTTCACTAAGACCCCTTGTTAGGCAGAGTTCTGAAAAGGGAGGGACACATTTGCAGAATCATCTCAAAGTCTTAAGGGAGGAAAGGAACTAAGAGACCTTTAACCCAAGCGCTGTGAAATTTAAACTTACAAAAGCCCACTGGGACATCATTAACTAAAATCTAACTGCAGAAAAGGACACCCAGGGCCACAAAGGGGATGTCTACTGGAGGTTATGCGAATTCTTTTGGGTTGCCCGGTAGCTCATTGGTAAAGAATCTGCCTGCAATACGGAAGACACAGGTTCAATGCCTGGGTTGGGAAGATCCCCTGAAGAAGAAAATGGCAAACCACTCTGCTATGCTTGACTGGAGAATCCCATGGACAGAGGAGTCTGGTTGGTTGCAGTTCAGGGAGTCGCAAAGAGTCAGACATGACTGAAGCACACCCAGCACATACATGGGATTCTGGGGTGGTGACCTCCAAACAAGTACGTGGAGGTGATCCAGGGCAGCTGTCCTGGTGCAGTGTCAGGCTTTGGGAGTACATATACGTATGGACAGGGACGCCTGGCGTGCTGCGATTCATGGGGTCGCAAAGAGTCGGACACGACTGAGTGACTGATCTGATCTGATCTGATACGTATTAATGAGAGCAGACTTGTAGCTCAGTTGGTAAAGAATCTGCCTGCAATGCAGGAGACCTGAGTTCAATTCCTGGGTCAGGAAGATCCTCTGGAGAAGGAAATGGCAACCCACTCCGGTATTCTTGCCTGGAGAATCCCATGGATAGAGGAGCCTGGCAGGCTACAGTCCATGCGGTCGCAAGAGTTGGACACAACTTAGCGACTAGCGACTAAACCACCATGTGTATCAAGTGGCACTACCTTGGGCTGGCACGGATCTGTGCTGGCAAGGGTATCGCCTAAGTGAGGAGCCTGTGAGTACTGCTTACCGGCCTGCATAAAATCAGTCTTCAACAGCGACACCATGTGGCGGTGACTGGAACAACAGTGCAGGTGAACTGGTTGGAGATGACAGACCTAGACAGTGTGTTGAAAAGCAGATACATCACTCTTCCGACAAAGGTCCGTCAGACTACGGTCTTCCCAGTGGTCACGTACGGTTGTGAAGGGTAGACTGTAAAGAAGGCAGAACACCAAAGAACTGATGCCTTTGAACTGCGGTGCTGGAGAAGACTCCCGAGAGTCCCTTGGAGAGCAAGGAGATCAAATTAGGCAATCATAAGGGAGATCAAAATGGCAACCCACTCCAGAACTCTTGCCTGGAAAATTCCATGGACAGAGGAGCCTTGTAGGCTACAATCCATGGGGTCACAAAGAGTCGGACATGACTGAGCGGCTTCACTTCACTTCACTTCAAGGGAGATCAACCCTGAATATTCATTGGAAGGACTGATGCTGAAGCTGAAGTTCCAGTATTTTGGTCATATGATGCGAACAGAAAGCTCACTGGAAAAGTCCCTGATGCTGGGAAAGATTGAGGGCAGAAGGAGAAGAGGGTGTCAGAGGATGAGATGGCTGGACAGCATCACTGATGAACATGAACTTGGGCAAACTCTGGGAGATGATGAGGGACAGGTAGGCCTGGCATGCTGCAGTCCGTGGGGTCACAAAGAGTCAGACACGATGGGGTGACTGAATAAAAACAACAACTGACCTCTTTGTACTAAAATGATAGGATTCTTGGAAAGTTTAAAGGGATGGTTCAATGGAAGGATGATTAGATTTTTCTGCTAATAAAGGTAGATGGGAGTTATTAACAGTAAAAATAAGAAATGTGACTGTATATGTACCCCCAAAGAGACACGAATAATCCTTGTGTAGAATGTCACCTTGAGTCGTCCCCAGAACAGGACACAGAACTTGGAGAGAAGGGTTTCAGCTGGCTTCTCTCCTGGGCTGCCTGCCTTGCTGTGTGCTGTCTCCCGGAACTTCTCCAGCTCCAATTACAGCCTGTCTCCTGGACCTTCCTTTTATTATTATTTATTTTTATTTATCTATTTTGGCTTCGCTGGGTCTCAGTTATAGCAAGTGAGATCTTCTAGGTGCAGCATGTGAGATCTAGTTCCCCCACCGGGGATCGAACCTGGGCTCCCTGCATAGGGCATAAGGAGTCTTAGCCACTGGACCACCAGGGAAGCCTGTTCCTGGACTTTCTGATCCCAGCAGTGACTGGGCAGGGAGCAGAGGATAGCCCCAGAAGCTGACACTAAGTCTCCAACTGATGGAATCCTTCTCAGGGTAATGAAATTGCAGTTAATGCAACTTGCTGGCTAGTTCCTCTAATACTCTATGGCTCAGTCCGTTTGTGGCTTCTTATAACCCTGGCAGGAAAGGCCATTTCTCTGTAATCAGATTGTAGAGCCATGGGGCCTCTTCTGAAACAGGAAGCAAGTTCTTTTTAGAGTGTTCATTTTATTTGTTGTACGTTTTAGGCAAATTAAGCACTTAGGGTTGGGATTTTTTAAAATATTTATTCCTTGAGCCAAAGGAGCATTTTAATAAAGTTAAGTTCTTTGCATAAAGCTTCTCCAAGCCCTGACTCATTAATTCCTAAAAAGCAGCTTGTGGCCCCTGATTACTGACAGCCCCTCTTTCTACAGGAGAATACCAGGGAGAGTGCCAACAACAGCACAGGGGCCCCAAATGGTGACCCTTGCCCTGAACTGGTCCACAGATGGGTTTTGTTAAGGACGTATAGTGATAGCTCAGGTGGTAAAGAATCTGCCTGCGATGCAGGAGACCTGGGTTCGATCCCTGGGTTGGGAAGATCCCCTGCAGAAGGGAAAGGCTACCCACTCCAGTATTCTGGCCTGGAGAATTCCATGGACTACAGTCCATGGGGTCACAAATAGACACGACTGAGTGATTTTCACTTTCATTTCACACGAAAATTCAGATTTCCTACTCCTTTTGATCAAGTGGGCTTGAATTCTCAGAAGGCAATAAACGGCTGCTATCCTTCTGGGGGGTGCAGTGGGTGTCCCGTTCTGCCAAAGCTGCCGACACCCCTATGGTTTTATCCTTGCCCAGGTACACGGACCTGCCTGGCTGCCATGGTGATTTGCATTTGCTCTCCCTCGAGTGGTATCAGGTGTACACAAGCTTCTCTTAAGCCTGGAAGACAAGAGGCAAGTGCATCTCACTTTCTGCTCCATCGATAGCACTGAGCGTGTATGTGCTCAGCCGCTCAGTCGTGTCTGATTCTTTGCAACCCCATGGACTGTAGCCCACTGGGCTCCTCTGTCCATGGAATTTTTAAGGCAAGAATACTGGAGTGGGTTGCCATTTCCTACTCCAGGGGATCTTTCTCACCCAGGGATCAAACCTGCATCTCTTGTGTCTCCTGCATTGGCAGGCAGGGTCTTTACCACTGTGCCACCTGGGGAGCCCCAGTGCCAAGTATGGGTTCCCAATAAATGTTGAATAAAAAAATAAAGGAGTAAATGGGAAGGTATTCCTTGTGTGCCTGGAGTGTGCCAATTATGGGGCTAGGTACCAAAGGGCCGCAAAGGTATTATAAACCATAAAGGAGTTTATAGCATAAAGCAATAAAAGGATTGTGTAGGATGTGTGTGTGTCCAATATTTTAAACAAACACAGTGCATAAACAATCAAAAGAACAACTTTGCCAGCCCCGATGAAAACTTCAGCAAGGCTCTAGTGGTGTTACAGCCTCAGCCCCTTTAAGGCACAACCATAGTCACCCGTGGGTAGAATGTTCATCCTATGCAATCATACTCTGAACTTGATTTGGCCTTACATTTCCTTCCATCTCCCTGATGACCTGGGAAGGGAAGTGGGATAGCTTTTCTCCTTCCCCCATCTCCTTTCCTACCAGCAGGCCGACAGGGTCCCTGCCCACTGGGAGAAAGGGCAGAATCCAAGATGGTGCCTTTGGCTCCAGACACCAGGGTCCTCTGAATGGCAGGTGGGGCAGGGTAACTGTTGAGCTCATGTGTACTCTGGGAATTCCTCAAGATCCCCCAAATCAGGGGCTTCCCCGGAGTTTCCAGAACTCTGTCACTGCAGAACATGGACTCT
This sequence comes from Bos grunniens, assembly GCF_055505025.1. Taxonomy (NCBI): domain Eukaryota; kingdom Metazoa; phylum Chordata; class Mammalia; order Artiodactyla; family Bovidae; genus Bos; species Bos grunniens. The sequence goes on from NC_141175.1 coordinate 44,521,062, forward strand.
GGAGGTTTCCACTTTCTTCTGGCTATCCTATACCATCCTAACCATATTGGATGGGATTTAAGATGTTCCCACAACGGCTTCCTTGGAGACTTTCCTTGGTCCGTAAGGAAAGCTACACTCCCCTTGCTGTGCCCTGGGAGAAGGGCAGTTCCCTCCACCTCTGCCTGGCCCCAGGCTGCTTCAGTTCTCTCAGGCAGACATGAATCTGGCCCTGGACCACAAAGAACCCAACTGCAGAGACCTCACATCTGGCTCTCAAGCAGCCATCCAAGTTTAATCTCTCTGGATGTAAAAGGAAAGAAATAACACTCCCATTTGATCTCACTTTTCCCTCTCCATGCTTATAGCAAAGCCCTCTCCTAAGAAATTCTCAAAAAATCCTACTGAAACAAGAGGGAAGGAAGAAGGGCATCCAAAACAATGAGCTAGCCAAGGACATGACATACTGACTAGAACCAAATGGGCCAAAGACGGTCAGCGAGGCGACTCCCACTAGACCATGAGGCTCAGTGTACACTCATCGCAACACATCAGCAGCTAAATGACACACCCACAGGCGCGATGCCAGGTCCAAGGCCGACCATTAAGGTCAAAAAGTGGGCGGTGGCCCAATTTCTGGAAATCCCCACCCCTTCCCCAAAATAACTGTAATACTTCTTTCACTCATTAGCCTGTGAAATCACCGACCCCTATAAAAACTGACAACCCCATACTCCGGGGGCTTCCCAGGTGGCTCAGTGGTAAAGACTCAGCCTGCCAAGGCAGGAGACACAGGTTCGATCCCTGGGTCAGAAAGATCCCCTGGAGGAGGTAATGGCAACCTGTCCCAGTATTCTTGCCTGAAAAATCCTGTGGATAGAAGAGCCTGGCGGGCTACAGTCTATAGGGTCACAAAGAGTCAGACACAACTGAGCGACTGAGAACAGCACAGCAGCATAAAACTGGCAACCCCCTACCCTGGTGCCCCTCTCATCTTCTGAGATGGTCCACACTCTGTCTGTAGGGTGTGTTTCTATCTAAACAAATCCACTTCTTACCCATCACTTTGTCTCTCACTGAATTCTTTCTGCGATGAGACATCAAGAACCTGAGCTTCATTAAGTCCTGAGACCAGCTGTGTGATCTCAGTTAAAAGACCGTGGGTTCAGTCCCTATCGGGGTTTTGGCTGGATTCAAGTCCCAGCACGTGGGTTCAGGTCTCAATATTAGTTACATGGTTTCACTATCAACCATTTTATAGCCCCAAGGTAAGTAGGGAAAGCTCAAAGGTCTTGAAACCTAAATTCTGCATTTAAAGATCTCTCAAACTCACTTTAGGATCTGATATCTCTTTAACAAAATTTTAAAACCAAAACAGGAAAAAGTCCCCTTTAACATACAGTTCTAATAAATAACAGATGCCCTTAGAAGGCTACAGTTGAACACTCCTATGAGAGCTTAAAGAAGTAGAAGATTCCTTCCATATAGGGAAAGAATCAAGAAAGACTGCCGGGAGGAAGCAGATGTTGAACTGGGCCTAGGAAGAGTGGAGGTTGGAGGGGAGAGCAGTCCAGGTGAAGAAACTGGCATAGAGAAGGCCCACAGGCAGGAACTGTGCCGGATCAATAGTGTCCTAAGGGACATTTCCATTGCCAGGAACAGATCCTCAAATTACTAGATAAAAATGGGTTAAGTGTCAAACGCTCCTATAAACACCTTCAGAACAGCAGTTCTTGGAGTGTGGCCCTGGGACCAGTAGCACCAGTGTCCCCAGAGAATTTGTTGCTAGTTGCTAAGTCACTTCAGTCGTGTCCGACTCTGTGCAACCCCATCGATGGCAGCCCACCAGGCTCCGCCATCCCTGGGATTCTCCAGGCAAGAACACTGGAGTGGGTTGCCATTTCCTTCTCCAATGCATGAAAGTGAAAAGTGAAAGTGAAGTCGCTCAGTCGTGTCCGACTCCTAGCGACCCCATGGACTGCAGCCTACCAGGCTCCTCTGTCCATGGGATTTTCCAGGCAAGAGTACTGGAGTGGGGTGCCATTGCCTTCTCCGAGAGAATTTGTTAGAAATGCCAAATCTCAGACCCTCCTGAGAGCACGTGAGTCAGAAAAGAAACTCGGGTCAGTTAGCATTCTTTGTTTTAACACTTTCCAGGTGATTCTCCTCCACAAGGAAATCTGAGAACTTTTGCCATGGAAAATTTCTGGAAGGATATGCCAAGAACTAATAAGAGGGATTATGTCCTAAGAAAAACAATGAGGTGCTAGAGACAAAAGGTAGGGGATGAGGGAGATTTTTAATTGTGTCCCTTATGCTTCTGTGGGGTTCCCGGGTGGTGCAGTTGGTAAAGAATCTGCCTGCCATTGCAGGAGATGCAAGAGATGAGGGTGTGATCCCTGAGCCAGGTAGATCCCCTGGAATAGGAAATGGCAATCCACCCCAGTATTTTTGCCTGGAAAATCCCATGGACAGAGGAGCTTGGCAGGGGCTACAGTCCATGGGGTCGAAGAGAATGGGACATGACTGAGCATCACTGGCTGGCTGTGCATCTATCACCTAGTTACATAATCAAATAATCATGAGACCCCTGCTTTTCTGGGCTTCCCTGATAGCACAGTTGGTAAGGCATTCACCTGCAATGTAGGAGACCCCAGTGTGATTCCTGGGTCAGGAATATCCTCTGGAAACGGGATAGGCTACCCACTTGGACTGCAAGGAGATCCAACCAGTCCATTCTGAAGGAGATCAGTCCTGGGTGTTCTTTGGAAGGAATGATGCTAAAGCTGAAACTCCAGTACTTTGGCCACCTCATGCGAAGAGTTGACTCATTGGAAAAGACTCTGATGCTGGGAGGGATTGGGGGCAGGAAGAGAAGAGGACGACAGAGGATGAGATGGCTGGATGGCATCACTGACTCGATGGACGTGAGTCTGAGTGAACTCCGGGAGTTGGTGATGGACAGGGAGGCCTGGCCTGCTGCGATTCATGGGGTCGCAAAGAGTCGGACACGACTGAGCGACTGAACTGAACTGAACTGAACCCACTCCAGTATTCTTGGGCTTCTCTTGTGGCTCAGCTGGTGAAGGATCCGCCTGCAGTGCAGAAGACTTGGGCTTGATCCCCGGGTTGGGAAGATCCCCTGGAGAGGAGAAAAGCTACCCATTCCAGTATTCTGGCCTGGAGAATTCCACGGACTGTATCGTCCATGGGGTCACATAGTAGGACACGACTGAGCCCCTTTCACTTCCCTTTCTGCCTCCCCACCCCATCTGTGTCCCTCCTCCCCCACAGCTGCCCCAGCGCCTCCCTCTTCACACTGCCTTCTCCTCCCAGGCAGGATGGCTTTCTATTCTCCTCTTCCCATTCACTTGTCTTTGGTCTTTATTACTATATCTTCTAAGCCTCCTAAGGAGAGCTGAGGGAAGGAGTAGAGAAACTGAGCTAACATTTATTGAACTCTCACTGGGGAGTTGGAAGGGCAGGAAGTCAGTGCATCCAACCATGCTAATCATCTCAGTTGGGTCCCCTTCTACTAAAGGAATTAAGAGAATGCCTGTCTCATCCTCTTTCCAGTAGTCAAATAGGCACTGTTTTCTGATTTTTGTGCTGCTGTTTCTGTTTCACTCTCATCCTGACTCAGTCCTCAGAAGAGTGAACTCTTAGGGTAACTCCAGCCACGTAGAAACCACAGAGAGACCATGGGAGAGGGTTGTCTAGCATCTGGAAGATGTCTTGCAGCTGAAACATGTTGACCAAGAAATGCAGAAGGCTGCAAATTAGAAGAGGGTTTCTTGGGGATCTTAGGAATTGGAACTAAGGAGACACTGGTTCAGGAAAACCAAGAGTGTTCCAGGGAAGAGAAAGAATCAGGGGCTTATAAAGGTAAAAGCCACAAGGTTGTTAAGTTATGTGTCAAGAACTAGGATTGACCGTGAGACAAGAAAGGAAATATTTGTCCTTAAGGGATCAGCTGTCATGGGTTATTTTAGGCTAAGGGTCGGATAAGTATCTTGAGTTTCTGGAACAGATATTCTGGATGCCTGAGCTAAGACGGTAAGAGGTCAGAGTCCAGGTTTCCTCCAGGCCAAGGCGTGTGTAGGTCACACTTCCTCCACTGCCTCCCAGCTCCATTTTAAAAGACACTCTTGGCAATGCTGACTCCATGTTGACTTTTATTTCAGAAATAGGAGCAAGAAGAACCTTCTAGTAGGTCACCCGCAACTCAAGGACAGACATATGGAAATGAACAATGCTGCAAGAGTATGTATCCAGGGAAGTAGGACAAACAACACAGTTCCCAAACCTTCCAGGGAGTGGCCCTTGGCTTGTGTCCTGGGGCTGAGTTTACAGGCACCACCTCTACCTCAGGAACTCAGAATCTTTGATGCAGTGATAAGCTATAGTAAGTTAACTCTTTAAAAAAGTCCTGATTTATGGTGTTTGCCAATTCCCACTGTGTAAACACCCAAAGCGTGAAAGTATTATTTGCTCAGTCGTGTCCAGCTCTTGGCGACCCCATGGACTATAGCCTGCCAGGCTCCTCTGTCCACGGAATTCTCCAGGAAAGAATATTGGAGTGGATTTCTATTCCCTTCTCCAGGGCATCTTCTGGACCCAGGATCGAACTCGGGTCTCCTGCATTGCAGGCAGACTATTTACCATCTGAGCCAACGTACGTCAGCCAATTTCAAGCTGCCAATGTGAAATTACAGAACCCAGCATTGGGAAGAGATCCACACAACAGAGTGGGCAAGGTTAGTGGGCTTCACAGAGGAGTGGCTGAACCACGTGCACCCCTGGGGCCCAGAAATCAGGGCAGAAATGACCTGAAAGGTGCCCAGTGAGTGTCCCCTAGGAGGAAGCCAACAGCTCTGCATCACTTCCACGTGGCAAACAGCACACAGCAAGACTTCCTCAAGAGTCTTCGACGAACAGTTTTTAAATGTTGTATTCATTGGGCCAGCTAATGTTATTGATTTTTTTCCTGAGATCTATAAAAGAAATTAGCATTAATTATGTTTTTTCCCTCCTCCAGGATTAGTCATTCAGTGAAGGATCAGAAGATGGGTCAGTCGTTGAATGCCAGGCAAACATTACATGTGTTTTAACACAAGTTAAATAGGTACATTGTTATTAAGAACACTCTTAACCATCAATATTGATCACAGGACTGCTCACTGCCAAGCTTTGTGGTAAATGTTGCACTCACGGTGTACCATCAGGTTTTCTCAACAGCTTCTTACCATGGGAAGTAGGTATCTGTATTTCATCAGCAATTGTAACCTGTGTCATAATTTTATGCTTGCCTAAAACAGAAAAAAAAAAGCACCAATAAGTTGACACAAAGGTTTCTTCAGTTCAGTTCAGCCACTCAGTCATGTCTGACTCTTTGCAACCCCATGGACTGCAGCACGCCAGGCTTCCCTGTCCATCACCAACTCCAGAGTTTACTCAAACTCATGTCCATTGAGTCGGTGATGCCATCCAACCGTCTTATCCTCTGTCGTCCCCTTCTCCTCCTGCCTTCAATCTTTTCCTGCATCAGAGTCTTTTCAAATGAGTCAGGTGGCCAAAGAATTGGAGTTTCAGCTTCAGCATCAGCCCTTCCAATGAATATTCAGGATTGATTTCCTTTAGGATCTCCTTACAGTTCAAGGGACTCTCAAGAGTCTTCTCCAACACCACAGTTCAAAAGCATCAATTCTTTGGCCCTCAGCCTTCCTTACAGTCCACTTACGATTTTCATTTTGGACTTGCTGAAAGAGCTCTTTCAGGTTTACTTAAAGATGTTTGCCCTACATCATTCCAGTGCACAGATAAAAAGCAAAATACAAGTGAAATAAATTGGTTATGGTATGCTCAAACTTCCTCACATTTGGGGCCCACTCTTCTCATTATCCTTTGACTCAGAATCACGGCAGCCCCCCGACACTGTTTTCCTGGGCACCAAGAGCTTGGGGATGTAGCATCATTAAAACGAGGCTCCACTACTGTCTCTGGGGTTTTCTCCCTGGCAGCTGATATCTGGTCAGCAAGATTTTGTTTTTAATATTTATTTGGCTGCACCGTGTCTTAATTGCAGCATGTGGGATCTAGTTCCCAGACCAGGGGTTGAACCTGGGTCCACTGCACTGGGACCGTGGAGTCTTAGCCACTGGACTACCAGAAACGTCCCCCGGTCAGCAAGTTTTGATGTCCAGGTAGTGACAGCTATGTCCTGGCTGCAGCCTGCCTGATATACAGGTTAAGACATGTCCTGATTTCAGAGATGTTAAGATATCAAAGACGTGTTTCTTGGAGTCCTCAAAAAGGACCAGCTCCACTTAAATGATTCCCACCTTAGAGGTAAGGTGCAGGAAAGTTTAGTACCTAGCCCACAGTCACTCGAGGTAAGACATGGCAGAACTGGGACTGGAACTCCATCCAGCTGGCTCCTACTCACGACCGCAGTGTCCTGGGTTGTGAGTGTCTCCAGGCCAGTTCTGGATGGAGGGAACAGAAAAACAGGACCACAGACCATCTCCTGTCAGCCTAACGCAGGGAGAACCTTTGTGGTTCACCTCAAAGAGCAAAGGCACAGAATGGCTATCTTCATGGTTAAAGATAGATGAACTACAACAAAATACCTCTTCTCACCTTAAGGAGATCAGTGAAAAAAAAAAAAAAAAAGCTGATCGGGAGTTCCTTGATGGTTCAGTGGTTAAGAATGCAGTGGTCAATGCAGGAGACACAGGTTCGATTGCTGGTCCATGAGGACCCCACATGCCTCAGAGCAACTAAACCTCTGGGCCACAGCTACTGAGCCCAAACTCTAGAGCCTACGCTCCACAACAGGAGAAGCCGTTGCAGTGAGAAGCCCACACACTGCAGCTAGAAAGTAGCCCTCACTCTCTGCAACTAGAGGAAGCCTGTGTGCAGCAACATAGTAAAAAATAAATTAAAAAAAAAAAAAACCTAAGGGATAGTAAAAAGTATTGGTGAGGATACGGAAAAATTAGAGACCTCATACATTGCTTTTAGGGCTATAAAATGGTTGCCACTGCTGTAGAAGATATCCTGGCAGCTCTGCAAAAGGTTAAACACAGATTTACCACGTGCATGCATGCTAAGTTGCTTCTGTCATGTCTGACTCTTTGTGACAGAGGACCAGGCTCCTCTGTCCATGGGGATTCTCCAGGCAAGAATACTGGAGTGGGTTGCCATGCCCTCTCCCAGGGATTGAACCCATAACTCTTATGTCTCCTGCACTGGCAGGTGGGTTCTTTACTACTAATGCCACTTGGGAAACCCTGTACAACATTCTGAATATACTAAAAGCCACTCGATTGTACACTGTAAAGTAATTTTATGTTATGAGAATTATACCACAATAAAAATCATTTTAATAAAAGAACTGATTTACTTCTCCACCTACACTTCTGTGAGATAGTAAAAATGTAACTGGTTGCCCATCAAATGGAAAACCCTAATGCGGACAAGACCCCTCTGGCAGGGGCGGTACGAAGGCTGAGCTTTTAAAATTCACACTCTGTGTGATCTCCCAGGACCTTATGCAAGTGGTGTTTGTTTCCATTTTCTTACCTCCAGTCACTTGCCGTATTTTGATAATGCTCTAAATTACAGGACCCAGAACTGGTCTTTAATTACAGAGTGTTTTAATAGGGCTTGCTGGCAAATACCATGGAATTAAGGGAGCCACTAATGAAATACAGCATCGTTTTATCTGTTCTCCAGTGGCAGCTTTTAAAACGCAATTAGTACCATGCAAGATATTTATTTAGGATTTTATCTCATTTATTCATTCCATCTCCAAAGGAGTGTTGTGCTTGCAGCTGCTCTTTATTCCTTCACCCGGAGTATTTTCTCAACTTTTCAATCCACTCTTTTCTTCCCTCTTAGACTCAGAAGCCAGCATGTCAGTGGCCTAGGGACTTATTAGGTGAAGCCAACATCTTAAAGATTTTCACCCATTCCGTCCCCCGCTCTACCCTGGCACAGAGGGAGGGAGGAATGGACACAGGGATTAAACTAAAACACTTGCTGGGTGCCAACCATCACCTCTGGGAGGGCAGCACAGCTCCTGCGGCGAGAGGGGACGAGGCATGCCCGGCCTGGGCCCTCTCCTGCGGCCCAGCCCCAGGCGCACTTCCTGTGCCGACACGCCCCACTTCCTCACCTCTACATTATGCTTCAGATGCCCATCACTATGTCAGATCCTCACCTTCCCACCGTAATCACTCAGCCTGCCTTCCCACCCCAGACAGAATCCATTCCTTCCAGATCCTAGAGTCCAGGGGCCCCAACCTCCAGCATCTAATGCCTGATAGTCTGAGGTGGACATGAGGTACCAATAACAGAAATAAAGCTCACAATAAATGTAACGCACTTCAGTTCAGTTCAGTCACTCAGTTGTGTCTGACACTTTGCAACCCCATGGACTGCAGCACACCAGGCTTCCCTGTCCATCACCAACTCCTGGAAGAGCTTACTCAAACTCATGTTTATTGAGTTGGTGATGCCATCCAACCATTTCATCCTTTGTCATCCCCTTCTCCTCCTGCCCTCAATCTTTCCCAGCATCAGGGTCTTTTCCAACGAGTCAGTTCTTCCTATCAGGTAGCCAAAGTATTGGAGTTTCAGCTTCAGCATCAGTCCTTCCAATGAATATTCAGGACTGATTTCCTTTAGGATAGACTGGTTGGATCTCCTTGCAGTCCAAGGGATGCTCAAGAGTCTTCTCCAACAACACAGTTCAGAAGTATCAATTCTTTGGTGCTCAGCTGATGTCAGAGATGGCCAACTCTCACATCCACACACGAGTACTGGAAAAACCATAGCTTTGACTAGACGGAACCTTGTTGGCAAAGTAGTATCTCTGCTTTTTAATATGCTGTCTAGGTTGGTCATAGTTTTTCTTTCAAGGAGCAAGCATCTTTTAATTTCATGGCTGCAGTCACCATCTGCAGTGATTTTGGAGCCCAAGAAAATAAAGTCTGTCACTGTTTCCATTGTTTTCCCATCTATTTGCCATGAAGTGATGGGACCAGATGCCATGATCTTAGTTTTCTGAATGTTGAGTTTTAAGCCAACTTTTTCACTCTCCTCTTTCACTTTCATCAAGAGGCTCTTTAGTTCTTCGCTTTCTGCCATAAGGGGGGTGTCATCTGCATATCTGAGGCTACTGATATTTCTCCCAGCAATCTTGATTCCAGCTTGTGCATCATCCAGCCCAGCATTTCTCATGATGTACTCTGCATATAAGTTAAATAAGCAGGGTGACAATACACAGCTTTAATGTACTCCTTTCCTGATTTGGAACCAGTCTGTTGTTCCATGTCCAGTTCTAACTATTGCTTCCTGACCTGCATACAGCACTTGGATCATCCTGAAACCATTCCCCACTTCCACCTCCGGGCCGTGGAAAAATGTTCTTCCATGAAACTGGTCCCTGGTGCTAAAAAACTTGGGGATCACTGCTATGGTCCATATCCAGTAACTCTGGCTTTGGCTTCCTAAAGGACAGTCAGCAATATCTTCCCCTCCACGGTGAGTCCCTCGAGGGCAGGGAGATGATTTCATCTTTGTATGCCTGGCCCCACGTTATACCACATGCTGCATGGAGGAAATGCCCAACAATTATTTGCTCCATGGAATCATTTCAGGGTTTTCCTGAGCATGGGAGCTCTCAATCAACCAGTGTCTCGTTAAACATCTTGTCCTCCTGAGGATCCTAGGTTGATCTGGTGATGGCCTGTGGCTAGGCTGCTTTGGAACAAGAAGGGTTTGACCAGTTTCACATGTGCCTGCAATGCTAGCTGCAGCGGACATCACAGAAGCTAGGTCAACACGGTCTGCCTACAAGGAATTCATAATCCAGTCGTGGGAGACAAGCAGCCATACCTTGAGGATGACAACAGAGGAAAGCTGGCTATTTAGAACCCACCTGCCTTGTAAGGTGAGCAGACGACTGTGCACGATGGGGGCCCTTTGTTCCTCTGAATTCCGAAGCCAGATGTGCAAGTTTGAGGAAGGAGACAGGAAACCTCAATTTTTTCCACCATAAAGGAAGAGAAATTGGAGCTCCCCAAGGAACCCATGAGGGAGGGGATCAAGTAGATTTGGGAGGAGGAAAAGGAAAGCAATGAGACAAAGTGACAGAAGACAGGAGTGTGAGCCCACTTCACCAGGACCATCTACATGAGGGCTGTAGAAACCAGCGAAGGACTGAGGTTCACACCAGCCATGACTTTACAAAACAGCAAAACTGCTCCTAGAAGTGGAAGCCCATGAGGCAGAAATGTTCATGAGAAATGAAAACCCCTTCCTTGCTTCCCTAAATCAGTAGAAATGGAGCAGGGGTTTGGATAGTCAATGGCATTGGAATCCATGTGTCTGTGTGTGTGTGATATGTTTGGTGTCTGTGTGTGTGTATGGAGGTGGGAGGCAGTCAATGTGATTTCATATAGAAAACTTACTTCCTCCAAACTTACCTAACTTCTTTAATATCTCCCAAATCTGTTCCCCTGTCTCCTCAATAACCTCTCACCAGAACTAGTCCAGGAGCAACTGTATAACTGTAACCACCCTCAGCTCCCCACAAACCCATTTCCACCCTGCAGCCAGAGTTCAAGGTGATCATGTGATACAGACATGGCCTTGTCACCCTTTCGCTGGACTCTCCCTGCTTATACCTTGTAATGACTTTCCATTGTCCTTGAGGTAAAGAAACAGGATGTTTTTGGTCCTGAGGGTCAGAAAACCCTACCAAAATAAGCTTGAAATACAAGGTAATTTATTAGTTTCCTAACGGGTAGCTGGAGTAGAGTAAGCTTCAGGCATTGCATGATCAAGACTCTAGTAACATATTCTGCTAGTCTCTTAGCTCTGCCTTCTCCCTAGGTGTCAGCTTTATCCACATCCAGCTTCCTTTCAATAAGCACTCTCAGAAAAAAAAAACAAAAAACAAGAAAAAAAGAACATTTTGCCCAGCCGTGAAATAAAATTCCTTCTCTTCAGCCAAGTGAGCCAACTGAGGTCATGTGCCCATTCCCAACCAAAAAAATTTCCAGTGGTATGCCTATCCTGCTCCTGGTGGGAAATGGGTCCTTTAGTACAAAAACACATTGAAATGATGCTGCTGCTGCTGCTGCAGCACTTCAGTCATGTCCGACTCTGTGTGACCCCACAAACAGCAGTCCACCATGCTCCCCCGTCCCTGGGATTCTCCAGGCAAGAACACTGGAGTGGGTTGCCATTTCCTTCTCCAATGTATGAAAGTGAAAAGTGAAAGTGAAGTTGCTCAGTCGTGTCTGACTCTTAGCGACCCCATGGACTGCAGCCCACCAGGCTCCTCCGTCCATGGGATTTTCCAGGCAAGAGTACTGGAGTGGGGTGCCATTGCCTTCTCCGTGAAATGATGCTAAAAGACACAATTGATATTAAACATAGGAAGTTTTACTTCAGTGATGCTCACCTATAAAACTATGAAAGAACAATCAACCTTAAAGTTCTCCACCATCCTTGGGGTAGTGAGCAGTAAGGGCAAAGGGCTGGAACCTGGAAGATGGAGGACAACAGGGGACCAGGGACTGCTGGCCTCATAAGAGATGGATTCTAAATGGATGGGATGGAAAAGATACGAAAATACTGCTGTAGCATCTTTTGCATCTTTTGCTAGTTGGGTGGGATCCCAACTAGCTTATTTTTTTCTTTCTGAAAATGAACTTAGTCAACAAAAGAATTGAGATTAGGGACTTAAAACATCTATCTGTACATACACTGAAATTCATAGCAACATTATTCACAGTAGCCAAGAGGTGGAAACAAACCAAGCCCATTGATGGATGAATGGATACACAAAATGTATATATACGCACAATGGAATATTATTCAGCCTTTAAAAGAAATGCAATTCTGATACATGGATGCACTTTAAAGATACGTTAAGTGAAATAAGCCAAATACAAAAGAACAAATACCATGCGATTCCATTTATATAAGACTCCTAGAATAGCCAAATTCACAGAGACAGAAAGTAGAAAAGTGGTTTCGAGGGGCTGGAGGCAGGTGAGGTGCGTACAGAAGGAAGGATCATGTGTAGAGTTTCAGAATATGGGAAGATGAAAAGATGGTGATAGTTGTACAAAGTGAATATATTTAATGCTACTGAGGTGTAAGTTACAAATTGGTTAAAATGGTCAATTTTATGTTGTATATATTTAACCACACACACACACACACACACACACACACACACACGGACTTAGTTCACCTTTCCAGGCACTGGAAACACAACAAAGGGGTGGCAGGAGATTCTCAAAGAACAACCGTTGGCGGATTGTTCTATCTGGATAAAACACACGTTTAGTGATACACTTTCATAGTCATGACTATGATGACAAAGATGACGATGGGACCGGGGCCTCCCGCGGAGGAAGCCCTGAGGCGGCCCCGTGAGTGCAGGCTCCTCCCACCCCGGCGCAACTAATTCCCTGCACACACAGCCCCTGTGGACCAGTGCGGGCTCTTTGTGAGACGGGCATGTTTCCACTTCTGTCTTCTGCAGGGAGGAGGCCGCAGGGTGGCGGGAGGGAGTAGAGGTGGTGAGGGCAATCTCCTTCTGTCAGGCAGGAAAACAGCACGAGGAAACATAGCTACCCTACTCTTTGAACGGAAAATGTCTCTTTCAGACCTTTCAGAGTCCCCTCCCACCGTATTACAGGGAGGGATGACGGAACAGCTGTCACCAGTTGGGTTTGACTCATTCATTTATCATCTCTCCCTAACCCCCTCCCTCCAAATCTACCCACCCTGAAAATGCCTGAGCACAGTTGACTATTTTAAGAACTGAATTCCCTGTCGGCATGGCAACTTCGGCTGTACCTCTTGTTACGGCTGCCTGGTTGGAAGAAAAGCCACCTTTCACCAGGGTTCCAGGAGCCAACAGGAGAAGAGATGGTTCACAGATCAGACATGGCCAGAGGGTGGACATCCAGTTTCTGTCGCATACTCTTCTTGATGTGTTTGCTTGTTTTACAGCCCTTTAAGATTGTAAAAACTGTTCTTAGCTGACTGGCCATACAAAAACAGGCCCTGAGCTAGAACTGGCCCAAGGACCATAGTCTATCCAACCTTTGTCTAGGACAAGAACAGCAGTTGTTCTCACTGGCTGGGTTTCTCTTTGTGGAAGTTTGAAAGGGTGTGAAGGATCAGGAGGCTGATGGGTAGGCATTGTGGAAGGACATCGTGATTAATTGATTTTTAAAATTTCCTCCAACTGTCTATATTTTCTTTTCATACTTTAAAGGTTTGTTTATGTTCTTCTTCTGCTTTATGGCTAAAATCTTAGGCTATGCCATCTTCACCACACCCTTAACAAGGACTGAGGCTTATAACCTGAGTTCCTTTTGTAGAGAATGTTATTTATTTCATAACCTCTTGTCATTCTTCACAAAGACCAGATTTTCTTCAAACCTATTGAAAGAAGAATATTTTGAAGGTTTCTTTTTTGTTTCAGAATTTTTCAGGAAAATAGTTTGTAGAATTTTAATTTAAAATGAATGAGTACACAAATAAGAATAAGAATAATAAAAAAACTACTGTGTACCTGAAGGGCATTTCTGTGTAAATTAAACAGCTTTTACTTTCTTAAAATGTGGATTGAAAGAGGGAAATCACACCTTTGCAAACAATATCTGTATGGAATCCAGTTCTAGGTCATCGCTGAAAGTGAATGTTGCACGGAAGGGTGGGAGAAATATCTGTAGAAAAGAAAAGGGGATCATTCTTCGATGGTTACCATGGAAACCACTAGGTTAACACAGTTGAGTTTGCTAATGGGGCAGTAGGTTCCTGCTAATGGGCTCCAGGTCAGAACTGTAGGAGAGCCCTTAGGCTGGTCCCCAAGGATACCCTGCTGTCTCTGAATCTCCCTCCCAACCCCCAGCACTGTTCAGTTTGAGGATATTCTCATTCTGAATTTCTAGGGTTCGATGAAAAGAAAAGATGGTCCCTGGTGGCTCAGATAGTTAAGAATCCACCTGCAATGCAGGAGACCCTGTTCAATCCCTGGATTGGGGAGATCCCCTGGAGAAGGGTACAGCAACCCACTCCAGTATTCTTGCCTAGAGAATCCCATGGACAGAGGAGCGTAGGGGGCTACAGTCCATGGGGTCGAAAAGAGTTGGACACAACTGAGTGACTAACCTTTGTTGCTTACTTCCTTGATTTTAGAGCTTTATTTTGTATTGAGCAAACCAGGCTCAAAGTGCTCACTTGCGTACCCACTTTGAGGTGTTCCAGAATTTTACAGCAGACCACTTGAGTCCTGTTTTCAACAGCAGAGCCCCTGTGTTCCTAGAAAAAAGTCCTAGAAGGTGAAGGTCTTGGGGGTTTTGATACTCACTGTAGAATGCAGAAAGTACAACCATGAGCTCCGGAGGAGCGAGGAATCCAGCCTAAGCCAATGAGATTCAGCAGATCCAGACTCATTTTCCCCCTCCTGAAAGAATTTGACCCCAATGTAGAATATTCTATAGTTGTCAATATCCAGAGCTGCTTTAAACATGAGGTAATTTGCCTTAGGCATATCAATAAGTGGAACTTTGGCATCGGACTCTTTGGACTTGGATCCAATCTGCACCACACATTATTTCTACCTTGAGATATTCTGTCGTCCCCTAATGGCATTATTGTTGGGGGATCCATAAGATGCCTGCTGCTAAGTCGCTTCAGTCGTATCCGACTCTGTGCGACCCCATAGACGGCAGCCCACCAGGCTCCCCGTCCTTGGGATTTCAACGGCTAGCACAGAGGCAGAAGCGGCCTGGAATTAGTCACCGAGGAGGTGAACGTGCGCAGAGTGACAGACAAGAGGCTGCGGAGGACCCAGGCAGAACCTCGATGATGGGGCCCCCACGGGGCTATCCCCAAACTTGAGGTCTTATCCAAAGTGGGCTCCTGCAGCTCGAGGGAAAAGGCTGAGCAGACGAGGCACGGCCACCAGGGGGCGCCGCCGGTCCTGGGATCTCGGAATCGAATCTGGGGCTGGGAGACGCAAAGCCGCCGGAGGCGGGGTTGGCGCAGTACCTACCTGTTTTCCCCGCAGGATGTTACTGGTGAACAGCAGTGGCAGGTATCTCCCGGGCAGTGCTTTTGCTCCCACAAAACCAGAATCCCGTGAAGGCGGTGACTGTGTTTTCATTCCCTTACTCCTCCAACTGCACGTGAGTTCCCTCGTCCCACCCTGGAAGGGGGCGCGAGGCGTGGGGTTGCTCAGGCTGTGGAGAGCTTTGAGGCCCCTGGATGAGATATCAGATCTTCACTGCAGTGGAACCCAACCGCTGGCGGAGCTTGTACACTTGAAAACTTTGGGGTAGACAATCTACGACTTGGGCAAGAAATAAAACTGGGTCTCAAACTTCTTAATCTCAGGACCCCTTTATGCTCTTAACATTACTGAGAAGCTCAGAGTGTTCTGTATACCATATTAGAAATTAAACTGAAAATTTAAAAGTATTTACTTTAAATTGCAATAATAAATCCACTACCTTAACATATATTTTTAATAAACACCTGTATTTTCACACACAAAAAAGTGAGAAGTATGGCACCATTTTACATTCCTGCAATTTTAAAAAATGTTTAGCTTAATAAAAGACAGATGGTGTCTCTTATCTGCTTCTGGACTCACTAGCAGACTGAGTTTTCCAGTGAAAAGGGCAAATAACATCTTACTGTGAAAAGTTTTCATTTTGCAGACCTCCCATTTTGATATTAAGTATAAATTAACTACAGTGTAATTTTTGGATAAGAATTGGGAGGCTTTTTGTAAAAGAAACGTTGTCTTAGGTGCAGGCTGACGGCTAACGGCCAGGTTGCCTTAACGTTCACCACTGGGAAGACGTGGCCTGCGGTACCAGAAAGCAGAGTCTTAGCCGGTGTAGATATTAGTGTGTCATGTGAGAGTCAGGACTCTGTTGCAGCTGGTTAGTCACTGTCTGCTGTTCTCAGTTGCAGGGGGCAGAATGGTGGCCAGACCCCCTCTGTGAGGTCAAAAGCATACGAGAAAATTGATCGTTTTCCTGATTCAGATACTCTGCTAACTTTGAACCCATTTGGGGGTTCTTATCAATCCAAAAATATTTCAAATATTTTTGGTCCCACTCACCTCACACTTGTTAGAATCTCTACAGTCAAAAAGATAAGAGATGGCTGTGGGCTTCTGTGCCTGCCTAGTTCATCCACCTCTCCTTCTGCCTCCGCTGCCATCATGGTGCCTGTAAAACAGCTTGTTGGGGGCGGGGGGTGGGGGAGTGCAAAAAAAAAAAAGCAGGTCCTGCAGTTTACTCTGAACTGTACCCCTCCTGCAGAAGTGGAATCATAGATGCCGCCAATTTTGAGCAGTTTCTTCAGGAGAGAATCAAAGTGAATGGAAAAGCTGGGAATCTGGGCAGCAATCATATCAATCCAAAGACACAAAAGCAAGATCACTGTGACTTATGAGGTGACTTTTTTCCAAAAGGTATTTGAAATATCTTAAAAGTGAAAGTGCTGGTCCATCAATCGTGTCTGACTCTTTGCATCCGCCAGGCTCTTCTGTCCATGGAATTCTTTACCAAAAAATATTTGAAGAATAATCTAAGTGATTGGTTACACACAGTTGCTAACAGCAAAGAAAGTTACGATTTGTGTTACCTCCAGATTACTCTAGATGAAGATGAGGAGGAAGATGAGAATTAAAACTCAGGATCTAGAATATTTTGTGTATTTAAATAAAAAAGGAAACCCTTGTGCATTGTGGGTGGGAATGCAGATTGGGTGTAGCCACTATGGAAGACAGTATGGATGCTCCTCAAAAAATTAAAAATAAAACTACCATATGATCCAACAATCCTGAGTATATATCCAAAGAATATGAAAATAGGATCTTGAAGAAATGCCTGCATTCCCGTGTTCATTATGGCCTTGCTCACAACAGCCACGATATGGAAACAGCCCATGTATTTCTCAACAGACAAACGAATAACGCGGCACATATAGACAATGGAATACTATGCAGCCATTTGCAACAACGTGGATGGACCTTGAGGGCATTAGACAGAGAAAGACAAATACCAGATGTTATTACTTAAAGATGTAGAATCTAAAAAAGGCAAATGTCTAGAAACAGAGGGTGAAATTGTAATTTCCAGGGGCTGGGGTTGGAAGGTGGCGGGGAGATGGGGTGATGTTGATCCAAGGGGACAAACTTCCAGTTATAAGATGAATAAGTTCTGGGGAATCTAATGTATAGCAATAGTCTTATGTATAGACTACAGTTAATAATACCATATTGTATACTTGAAAGTTGCTAAGAGAGTAGATCCTAAACATTCTCACCACAAAAAAAGAAATGCTAATTATGAGATATGATGGAAATATTAACTAAAGCTCTGATGGTAATGGTTTTGTAATATGTAAGTATCGAATCAGCATGTTGAACACCTTAAACTTCCAGTGTTATATGTCATTTATATCTCAATAAAGCTGGGGGAGGGGGGAACACCACCACAGCAGCCCCAACATCTCCATGCCCTAGGCCTGCCCCGGGATCGGTGTGGAATGCCCCAGTGTCAGTGAAGAAGCTATGTGGGGAGACTTCCAGAATCAAGTAACAGATAAGGAAAGCTCCTTTCAGTTAATTCCCTCCAGGGACACCTAACCAGGGTGACAACCAGAATCATCGGAGGAATGGCAAAGGAATAGTGATTCCTGGGCCTACCTCACATAGTCCGGGGCGGAGGCTAGCTCTTAAAGCTCCAGTTGCACTCTTGAGCTGCCAGGTTTGGGAGCCGCTGCCTCCTCTATCGCCATCTACCTATCCTACAGAGCCCTCCATCTGTAGGCACCTTGGGATCACTTGGGGCATTTATTCATTTATTTAGGAACCTCATATCCTATAGTCCATGGGGTTGCAAAGAATCAGACATGACTGAGCAACTTCACTTTAGCTCTGCTGGGTCTTAGCTGCAGCATGTGGGATCCAGTTCCCTGACCAGGGATTGAACCTGGGCACCCTGCATTGGGAGTGCGGCGGAGTCTTAGCCACTGGACCACAAGGGAGTTCCCCAGCTCAATCCCTAGAGAGTCCAGTAACTGGAGATTAGGTAGACCTGGGATGGGCCCCGGAACAAGTTCTGAACAAGCAACTCAGTTCACACTGCCGTAAGTGGCCCTGGACCAGCCTTTGTCTGGAGGGCTTTTGCAGCCTGTGTGTTACTATCTGAGTGTCAGAAAGAGATTTTAGGGCCCAACTCACAATCAGCACAACCTTTGCCTTACTTCCCTTATCCTTTGAACAATCAGATCCCTTCTTGGGAATGGAAATTTATAATCCAGATTTTATAAATCATTTGATTTGAAGGTGACAGTCTCCCCTCCCTCCCCCCAATCCCAGAAAGGTACATTCCAAGAAGATCCTAGTCTTTTCAAACTCCACCCAGGCTCCAAGCACCACCGGCTCCCTTCACCACACTGGACAACCATCCTTCTACTCTGCGCCTATGTCTATATGTATACACATCCATCTTTCCAAAGAGCCAGGCTAAAGGTGCAACAGGCAGGAAAAATGGGGGGACAGATTTATGAACTCAGCTTTCTTCATACCAGGGGCCCCACTCCCACCTTCTCCAGCTCTGTAGAGGATATTTTAGTCCCATCACCACACACAAAAAAGAAATGCTAATTATAAGATATGATGGAAATATTAACTAATGCTCTGATGGTAATGGTTTTGTAATATGTAAGTATCAAATCAGCATGTTGAACACCTTAGTTTCATCCAAGGAAAAGAAAAACTGTCAGAAGCCCTCGAAGTGAAATTCAAAGATGCCACTTTGTTATTTTGATTATCTTGAGCTGAAGGCACTTAAAAAACAGCAAAGGCAGGGAGAAGCTTTCCTCCCCTTTATCTGCCTAAGACAGACCCTCCAGAAGGAACTTAACTGTCATAAATCCCTTCCCGGGGAGTTTCACCAACCAGGGAAGATGGTCACAGGAGAGGACACTGGAAGTCCACCCCACACTGAGACAAACATTGTCAGAAACTATCACATCTCCCATCTGTTCTTCAAAGGCCCGTCCACCTTTCTCCTAAATTGCCCCTTCCCTATTAAGAAGGTAGATAAACTCTCAAATCTCATCTCCTTCCTAGGTTTTCTTTTTTCCTGTGATATCCCTGTTGATGTCATGTTACAAGTCAAGAAATATGTATACCGTTCCTCTTGTTGGGCTTCCCTGCAATTCATTGCAAGAATTCGTCTGCAATGCAGGAGACCTGGGTTAGATCCCTAGCTTGGGATGATCCCCCCTGGAGAAGGGAATGCCTACCCACTCCAGTATTCCGGCCTGGAGAATTCCATGGACAGAGGAGCCTGGCAGGCTATAGTCCTTGGGGTCACAAAAAGTCAGACAGGACTGAGCAACTTTCACTTCCTCTTGTTAATCTGCTTGCTGTAAATTGATCTCATAGACCCAGCTGTTGAACCTAGGAGAGTAGAGGGCAAAGTCGTTCCTCTCCTACATCCTCCTCCATGTCATCTTTCTTTCTTTTCTTTGAGACCGCATGGACTATAGCCTGCCAGTCTCCTCTGTCCATGGAATTCTCTAGGCAAGAATATTGGAGTGGGTAGTCATTCCCTGCTCCAGGGGATCTCCCCGACACAGGGATCGAACCCAGGTCTTGTGCTTTGCGGGCAGATTCTTTATCATCTGAGCCGTCAGGGAAGCCCTTTTCTTTCATCAGACCATGCCGAGTTGTCTGCTAGGTGTTAGAGATACTAAGCTGAAAGTGGAACATGGGTCAGGCCTCAGGAAGTGGCGAGGAGGGACCTGATGCTAAACCAGCAGCTTTGGGGAGAGCTCAGCCTGCTCCCCAGGATCCTGGCCCATCTCCATGCACTGAGTGGGGGAGGGTGCGAGGAGTGACTGAGGATATTTCTGGGAAAAAGGATTCACCCGTGGCAACTTCTCAGCACCTACAAGAAGGGCAATTTCAAGGACAACACGCTTCTGTGTCCTGGAGTGCCGGCATCTTTGTGAGCACAGGCTCTTCCGTTCTTCGTATTATGCCCCGCATGCTCTGTAGGAGGCACTGCTGTTGTCTCCATTTTACAGACGAAGAAACTGAAACTCAGAGAGATGAATCAGCTTGCTAAATGCCTCAGGAAGAGGCGCTGGAAGCAAACCGCAGCTCTGTCTGACTTCAGAGCCCTTTTTGTAACAGCTCTAGAGAGACAGGCTTCACTGAAGGAGCTGGTAAAAACGGACGGGGCCGTTTCCCCCGCACCTCAGTGGAGCCCTGAAAACACCAGGTGTCGTCAGCAGAGCTGGCAGCTGGGGGCCCCCCTGGTGTCAGTCGTGTTGGGAGGGGCTTTGGGGCAGCTGTGGAAGACGGCGCCGGTGGCCTCAGCAGTCCTGGTGGGCAGCCAGCCGTCCCCTCATGGCACGATAACTGATATTTATTGGACACTTACCGTGTGCCAGACACCGTGTAAGTACTTAACGTGGATTAACTTATTTAATATTTACAACAACTCCCACTTTTACGGATTAGGAAACCGAGGTAAGGCAGCTTTCTCGGGTCAGCCTCTGATAAATGTGGAGCCAAGATCTGAACCCAGGCACGTTGACGGCTGGCTTGTGTGCTTCAGCTTTGCTCTGTTGAATGTCCTGGGGGCGGAGAAGGGATTTAGTATCTTGACGTGTTTACTTACGGGTAGTGTGCCCAGGGAAGAAGAGGGCCAGTGTGTGCAAAAATGACGACAATACTTTGCACTCCCTCCACCAAGAGCTGAAGTCCGTTTCCCACTTCTCAAGTTAGGCCTGGCCTCCCGACTCACTTTGACCAAGAGAATGTGGCCACAGGAGACGGGCCGGTTCCCAGCCCAGGCCTCCAGAAGCCTCGTGGCTTCTGCTCTCCCCGTCCGTGGAATCTCGCCACTACAGCAAGAAGCCTGGGGTAGGCTCCCCTGCTGGGTGAGAGGTACTTGGCCCGTCACCCTGTCACCCTTTCACCACAGCGGACAGCCTGCTAACCACCTGATGAGCGGATGAGGCTGTCCTACGCCATCCAGCGACCTGCCAGCTCACCACAGACACAGGGCCAGGCCCAACAGAGCCAGGCTGGACACTGCCCCCACTGACCCACAGAGGCAGGAGCTAATGAGTACACGTTTCTTGTTTTCAGCCACTGGGTGGCTTGTGGGTAGCAACAGATACAGCAGAAAATACCCCAAACAGAAGGAAGCTATGAAGTTGGAGGAATTCCCACCAGACAGTATGGGTAAGTGGAAACCCCTCAGGCAGGGAAAAGAGATTCACAGGAAAGGGAGCGGGGCAGGGGAGCACCTGCCTGGCTCCTCAGAAACCCAGCACCCTCACCTCTTCTGGCTTCCATCGGGTGGGGGAGGGGCCAAACTCTCCGGAGAGAAACTCCAGAGAGACAGGAAGCTGAAGCAGTAGTCTGCTCCTGTGTGTGTATGTGTGCGGGGGTGAAGGGGGGTGGGTGTGTCTGCAGTCAGTGTGAGGTGGCCACCTCTTGGCAGACGTGCTGGTGTTGCTGTAGAGCAGAGAGAACCCAAGACAGTCTGTGAACCTGGGATTCTGGGCACCACCGATGCCAAGCTCCGGCTGTTCCCACAAAGTAGCTCTGATCCAGACAATAAACTGTGTGAGCCTAACCACAAGCAGCAGATATAAGAATAAGGAAAAGCAGGAAAAGGGGAGAAACATTTAGTATATATTCATACGAGGAACAAGAAAACTTGGGGCAAATTGAGATAGAGGGAATGGCCACTGGGATGGGGGGGTTAAAATAACACTGCTGTTCAGACTACAAAAGGATGCCCTTGGGATTAAAGCAGGGGAAAAAGGATTTAATGATACTCAGTAAATATTACCAGCATGTAAAATCTACATATTATGGTGTAATCACGCTTTTTGGTGATGATATTGGTGATTTCACTTGACCACGTTTTAAAAATCACCCTTCTCGAACGCCTTGAGGATTTTAAAAAGAATCAAAGCTTTCAGGTAAGGGATGGTGCTGTATCCATACAATTTCAAGCAGACTTTGAGAATGGGACAAGAGTTTTTCTTTTAAGTTGGACCCTTCCCGGGGCTCTGGGCCTGGGCCCGAGCCTGAAACCACAAAAAGCATTTCCCAGCACCCTTGCGACGCCCACCTTGAATTCCCTTCCTGCCAAGTTGCCCCGAGTTTCCCAGACTTGGGGAAGCCACTCTCCTCCGCCCGGCTCCGGAGCCTGGGGGTGGGGGCGGCCGATCCCCTCCAACCGCGCGGCCGCCAGAGGGCGCTGCTCTGTCGCCGGGAGCGCCGCGGCCGCCTGGGCGTGTGGCCTGGCGAAGGCAATTTTGTGTTGTTTAAATGCCAGCATTGATTGCTCACTCCTTTCCCAAACATGTTTCCATTTTACCCTGTATCTCTTCTACGTGAAAAACTCAAGAACAACAACAACAAAAATGTGTACTTTAGTTCTAGTTCCAGAATAAGTATAAGGGGTTTTACACGAAATGCAGTTTTGTTCCAGAAGCCTCTGGGACCAGGGCAGAGCAGCCAGCAGGGGCTCTCCGGACGCTGCTCACCGGTCAGGGCAGAGGCACGTGGACACAAACCCACCGAACCTCGGCCCTGTAAATGCTCTCGCCAGCAACCCACCAGCCCGCAGCTTTCCGCTCCGGAGGACCGGTTCGTTTCCGGCCAAGTTCAGAAGCTGGTGGCCGAAGAGGGTGCCGCGCGGGACCGCGGAGGAGCCAGCCGGGGTCCGGAGCAGGCGGCGGGCCCCGGCTTCCCGCCCGGCTGCGCCCGGGGAGCGGAGGCTCGCAGGCGGGGATGGGGATGGCCGGGGGACACGGGGGTGTGGATGACCATCGCGCACGGGGCAGCTGTACCCGCAAGGGTGAAGGCGGGGAAGCAGCGGTAGGAAGACGAGGAGGGGGCGCAGAGGGAGAGTCCTGTCTGATGGGGGTGGTGGGGATGGCCCCGCCGGTTTGGGTGGGAGCCTGACGGCCACAAATACAAGTCCTAGGCAAGAGACTTGAAGATACGTTTGGCTGAGGGAAGGTGTCTAGGAGAGAAAGCTCCTAATCCTGGAGTGGGGGCCGGGGCGGCGGCGGCAGCGGCGAGCGGGGAAGGTGTCTGATTGACAGCTAGATTCTGTTTTTCAGACCAGAAAAAAAAAAAAAAAAAAAAAATCCCCTGTCCCCTGGGGAGATTTCTCAGTCACTTTTCTTCTGCAGGAAACTGCTTCTTGTTGGAGCCTCCTGGGGCTGGCAGAGTTAAAATCCTTTAACCCAGGATGCCTTGGGCCTTTTGTTCCGCTCTGACAATGGAATTGGGTGGAGGGGGCTGGGAAGGCAAGGGGCTGGATCTAGGGTGTATCCGTGGGGTGGAGGGTCTGGTGAAGCTGTGTTCAATCACACGGTGAAGAAAAGCAATTTGGTCGTATGTGTGTGCGTTTTCGGCGAAGGTGTAAGGAAGCCTAAGGCACGGGGCACCAGCTCGTTAACACATGTGGCTGAGTGCCTGCTGTGTAGCTCAGCAAACCTTTAATTACTCAGGGAGATCTTCCAAAACTAGAAACTCAATTTTGGTCCCTGAAAGGTTGGATAATGGGTTTTTCTTGCATCTCAATCCAAGGGGACAGATCTCCCACTCCCCTGGGCTCCCAGATTCTTCTAGATGTTTTGGCTTCTAAAACTGTCCTCCCATGGGACAGACAATGCTTAGTTAAAGACACTCAGACACGTAAACCCTTCAAGCATATTAATCATTTGAAATCATTGCTTTGAACCTATCATGTCCTTGATTCATAATCATCGGTAGCACCCACTAACTCAAAGGACTTGGAGGGAGGCATTCAAGGCCTCTCACCATGCTGACTTTTCTCCTCCCACCCCCCACCTGCTTCCTCCCCTGTAGCCAGCCTGGCCTCTCACTGCCCCCTTGGTATATCTTGGCTTCTCCAGCCTACCTCAGGCCCTGCAGTTGCCTTCCTGGCCATCTAGCTGGCTACTTCCTTCTCCATTCAGTTCTGGCTGCAGTCAGTCAATATACATTTACGGAGAGCCACCCACCCCTACCCCCACCCCACCATGTGCAAGGCATGTTCTGGCCCTGGAAATATATCAGAGACCAAGACAGATGCCTGCCCTTAAAGATTTTTTGCCTTAATAGAAGAGAATAAAGCCAGACAGTTTCACATGTTGATAAGTAGCTAATCAATGGAATAGAGTAGGGATGGGGGTAGGGTTAGTTAGTGCTGCTTTATTTAGCCAGGAAAGGCCTCTTTAAGACCTTCTGAGCAGGAAGAACTCGAAGCAGAAGGGATAGAGATGCAAAAGCCCTGAGGCAGGAATGCACTCCATTAAGTTCAGGAGATACCTTTGAAGGCCATTGTCACTGGAGCAATGTGAACAAGGACATTTCGAGGGCTCTTGAAATATAGGCAAAGACTAGACCATCATATCCTCATGGGTCAAAATAAGCAGTGTGGATTTTATTTTGGTTGCAGTGGGAAACCTTTGGAGGATTTTAAGCCAGGAGAAAAGATTCCACTTACTCTTTAGAAAGATGGCTCTGGCTGCTTGGCAGAGCAGGGACTAGAAGCAGAGGAGAACAGTAAAGATGTGGTTGCAGATGTCCTGGCAAGAGCAGGTAACGGCAGGTTTGTGGCTATGGAGATGATGAGATCTCTGGAGCTATCACAAGGATGACTTTCATTTTTAGGATAACTGGATGGACAGATTGCCCATGTTGTGGGGAGGGGAATATCAGCAGTTCTGTTTTGGCCATGCCAGTACCTGTCAGGTGTCAGGGGGATATGTGTAGACAGGTTTGAGTCTGGAATTCAGGGGCATCTCTCCTTTAGGTTTAAATTTGACATCTAGCATATGGATAGTATTCAAAACCATGGGCCTGGATCATTCCATTTAGAGAAAATGTAAAGCTAGAAGTGAGAGAAATGAGACTGAAGCCACTCCAACATTTAGAGATCTGGTAGAGGAAGAGCAAGCAAGCGAGACTGAGACAAATGGCCTGCGAAGTTGGAAGAAAACCAGAAGATGGTGATTCTAAAGAAGCTGAGCAAAGGAAGTATTTCAAGAAGAGGGATATATCAGTCAGCTGTTGCTAGGTAACAAACAATCACAAAAATCTCTATGGCATATAACAGTAAATATTTTTAATACTTTTATTTATTTATTCTGGCTGTGCTGGGTCTTCGGTGCTTCACGGGCTTTTCTCTAGTTGCAGTGTGCGGGGTTCTCTTGTGAAGCATGGGCTCCAGGGCACACGGGCTTCAGTGGTACGGCTCCCAGGCTCTAGAGCACGGGCTCAGTAGTTGAGGCACATGGGCTTAGTTGCTCCACAGCATGTAGGATCTTCCCAGGCCATGGATCGAACCCATGTCTCCTGCACTGGCAGGTGGATTCTTTACCACTGAGCCACGTGCTATTTTATGCACACATCTGGCGTCAGCTGGAGGTCAGCCAGGTGAGGCTGACCTTGGCTGGGTCTAAGTCTGCTCTGGATACATGTCCCTCATTATCCTTGCACGGACAGGGCAGCTATGGCAGGTTATCCCCTGGTGATGACGTTGGCACAGATAGGCAGATGGAAATGACTCCTAAGGCCTAGGCTTGGAACTGTACCATGTCACTTCCTCTCTCATTCTGTTAGCCAAAATGGGTCATATAGTGATGTTCAAAAGTCAAGGGGCAAGAACATATATTCTACCTCTAGTGCAAAAAGGGGCAGCGAAGTTACATAGGATAAGAACACAGGGAGGAGTGACAGGAATTAGGACCAATAATTCAATCTACCACAGAGTAGTCAAAGATGTTCAGTACCACTGGGAGACCAGATGAAATAGGGATGTAAACTGGCCACTAATTTAGCCAAGATGTCAGTCACTGGTGTCCTCATAAGAGCCATGACAAGGGAATGGCAAGAGAAAGGCCTGACTGGGATGGGTGGAGGTGAGAGGGAGGCAAGGAAGAGAAGTGTGAGTTGTGTAGACAACTCTCCCAGGAATATTTGCTCTGCAGAGGAGCCGGAAAATGGTGCAGCAGGAAATTGGGCTAAGACTAATATGTTTTTAAATTGAGGGATATTAAGTCCTGTTCGACTGCAATGGGAAGGTTAGAGTAGAGAGGAAGAAATATTGGGTTGACCAAAAAGTTCCTTTGGGTTTTTCCATACCATCTTTTTGGTATGGAAACTTTTTGGCTAACCCTATAGCTGAAAGGAAGGGAAGATGTGTGCTGGTGAAAGGGGAAGGGGCCCAGGGCACAGATGGAGGGGTTGGCCACAGATGGGCGGAGGGAACCCAGAGCTGGGGACATTCTGGTGGCTTTGGTGGGAGGAAGTGCAGGCGGTTGGTCTGTTTGTACCTATTTTCTCTATGAAGGATAGTCAGAGGCCAGATTGAGAGCGAAAGAGGAAGGGGTGTTGACAGTATGCAGAAGAGGAGAAAGTGTGAAATTGTTGCATCAAGAAGAGGGAAAAGGAATTTTTCTAAGAAATGGTGGTAGGACTGTCAAATACCCATCAGAAATTTACGGCCATAAATGTGATGTGAGCCCATTCAGAGTAGCTGGGTAGTTTCTTCAGCAGTGTGCAGCTTCTCTGTTGCAGGTATGAAGTAAGCAGTTTGATTTAACCACAGCTGGGTTTTCACCAGGTGAATGCAATGGAGAGAGACTGCTGTAAGAAGTTCAGAGTGTTTGCAAGGAAGATTTCCCAGGCCAGATCATAGAACCTCAGCTGGCTGATAAGACCTGAGGGAAGATAAATAGTGAAAAAACAGTACAGCGATGGACTGGAGGTCTCAGGTGGGAAAGATGGTGGAGTGGAAGGACCGGAGTGAAAGAGCTGGCAGGCTGGCAGGTAGTAGGATCTTTGAATCTGAGATTTAAGAGATGGTCCCCAGTGGCTCAGTGGTAAAGAATCCTCCTGCGATGCAGGAGACCTGGGTTCAATCCCTGAGTCAGGAAGATCCCCTGGAGAAGGGCAACCCACGGCAGTATTCATGCCTGGAGAATCCCATGGACAGAGGAGTCTGGTGGGCTACAGTCCATGGGGTCCCAAATAGTCAGACACGACTGAACACACACGCACGTTGACATTCATGGTTCCAGGTCTAGGGTATGACCAGGAGACCAGGGTGGGGCAGGAGATGTATCATTAGGACTAAGGTAGTCAGGACAGTTAGGGGATAAGGTTGTGGGGCAGGTCATCAGCTTTGGGGCATGCCAAAGCTGTGGGGCATGTTGAGATCACCAAGAATGGTGACAGTGGAGGAGAAAGAGCCCAGTGCTGAAATCGTCAAGGAATGGAGAAAGTGGGCAGAAGGATAATAAGGTGACACTAACTAGAAGCGGTGGATAGCAAGCTCTGTTGACGTGTATTCCAAAGGAGATGGGTTTTTGAAGGAGGAATAGGAACCAGATTGGGAAGCATCAATGGTGAGTGAGGAGACATCTCCAGGCCCGGAAGCGTGGCCTATGGAGAAAGAAGCCTCTGTTGGACAGGGCTGTGGAGCAGCAGGGTCCTCAGAGGTGAGACAGTCTTCAGGAGGAAGGGAGGGTCCCAGGCTTGCAGGAGATTGCATGAGAAGGCAGAGAGGGCTGGGTGAGGATTACAGGGGGAGGGGGCATTCATCAGTGTCTGCTGCGCTCCGCCCCCCACCCACCCCCGCGGCCCCGCCGGGGTGCGTGATGGATAAGGGCAGCCTCACCTGGCCCCTTGAGGATAGCTTCCCAGGTTACCCTGGCCTGGAGGGGAGGCTTCCTTTTCAAGGAACCCCTATAACTCTGGTTTCTCACGTTTCGCAATTGGGCCTGGTCCCCTGCTTCCTGGTGTCCTCAGCGTTCTTCTTCCGTGTAGATTTCTTATAGAGGCAAGTTTGGGCAGAACGCCGTCTAGGCCATTTTGCACGCGCGCTCCAGTCCAGCACAGCACCTGACACGCAATGGGCCTTCACAACTGTTTGCTGCTGGATGCAAATACGGTAATAGTTTCCCTTTAAGGCCAAGAAAGGGGCCCGTCCGCGGGTTGGAGGGAGGGGGGCGTCCTTCTGCCCGCGGCCCCCGCCCCCACCCACTCCCGGCCAGCTGCTGCGGCCGCCCCTCCCCCCCTGCCCCGCAGCCGCTCGGTCTGAGTAACCCGACGCCTGGGCCCGCTCCCCCGCCCGACCCAGGGCTCGGCGGCCAATGGCCGTGGCCCGAGCCTCCGCCGGGAGCCGCGGGGGCCCTCCCGGCGCCACCCGGCCGGGCTGGGGCACCGGTTAAGAGCCGGCCTCCAGCTCCTGCTCCTGCTCTCCGTGCCCTGCGTGAGCCGCCGTCGGCCAGGCCCAGCCCAGACACGCCCGCGCCCTGCCCCGAGGCTGTGCCAGGGGACTGGGCGATGGGTGCAGACCGGGCACTGAGAGGGCCAAGGCGGGAACTATCCCCAGCCCGGGGAGCCAGGGCACTTGAGTTCTGGGGCGCTTGACAGGCTGAGAGACCTTGGACAGTCGCGGAATCGTCTGTGGTTGAGAGCAGACCCTGTCCACCTTGAGTGGGGCTTGTGAGGGCCCAAGCCGGCAAAGGCCGCAAGTCCTCCTGAATTAGCCAGTGTGTGCGTGTGCTCAGTCGCTCTGTCAAGCCGACTCTGCGACCCCATGGATTGTAGCTCGCCAAGATCCTTGTCCATGGAATTTTCCAGGCAAGAATACTGGAGTGGGTTGCCATTTCCTTCTTCAGGGGATCTTCCCCACCCAGGGATCAAACCCACATCTCTTAAGTCTCCCGCATTGGAAGGCGGATTCTTTACCCCTGTGCTGCCTGGCATTAGCCAGAGGCCAGGCGAAACCGAAGTCACTGGGACCAGTCATCACCGGCCCTGTCTACAGCTTCTCCTCCCCACCATCCGGGTCCCACCGCCCACCATCCTGGGAATTCCCTAGGTTCAAGGGGAAGAGCCTGACACAACTTTCCTGAACACCTCAGTCTGGGCAGCTCCTCACTCCCAAGGCAGAGGTGGGCTGATGGGGTTAGCAACCCCCTCCCCACTCCCTCCACCAACCCCGGAGGAAGGGAGCAGGAAATACATGCTGGGCTGGAAGGGTGAGCACAGGCAGGGCACCTTTCCAACTACCTAGTTTATCTCCAGGGCACTTACTAGAGTGGAAAAAGTATAAAGAAGAAACTGACCAATAATACCTTTTTCCTCCTCCAATGGTTACAACTACACACTCCCCACAATTTGCCGCCGTAGGCTACAAATACTTGAGTATTTATCTGTGTGCACTACAGATCCCCGTACCTTAAGAAAAGCAAAGGAGAGCTCAGGAAATACACTGTAGTCTGAAAGAAACAGAAGAGAAGAGATCTTTGTCAAGGATGCATAATTTTAACATTCACAGCTCTCCTACACCGGAGCAGGGTCTGGGTTGCGTATGGTGATGAGAACACATCTGGGTCCCTTGAATCTTCGGTCTATGCCAGGTCCCAAACAGGCTCCCAAATAGGTTCTGGAACCTGCAACCTTGACTCACACCCTTTCCCACCCCCGCACTGGACTGGCAACCTTCAGGCACCTTGCCTGGGGCTCAGGGTCACATGCTACACGGCTCGGCTCTCTCTTCCCTGGCAGTTGGACTCCAGGGTCTGACACCCCATCAGGTCCTCTGCCCCAGGTGAATCCAAAGGCAGGATGTGGCATTTCAGGGAGCCTGAGAGGGAGTCCAAAAGCAGGGAGGGGGAGAGTGCCCCCCAGCCCAGGCCTGGTGTTCTGCAGGCTTCCTGAAATTCATTTGCTTCTAGACCTCTTCAGCCTTGCCAAGTTCTGTGTGAAAGATCAGAACAGCTGGAAATTTCTAGCGGGAGAGTGCCAGGTGCTGAATAGGTCCCAGTCTGACTTAGAAACAGTGAGGGGCCAGGGCTGTTTGGGGTTGGCACTCTTCCCTTTGCCAGACGGGCAGGAACTGCTTGCTCTTGGAAGGCATGCCACCCCCAAGCCTGGGCCAAAGCCGCTGTAAACCCCGGACACCAGGCTGGGGACAGAAACTAGGAGCCTCCTCCCTCCTAAGCCCCAGGATGACGACACAAAGGGCCTCCTCTGCTGGCCAAGCAGAAGGGGATGGGCTGACTGGGGAGGGCCGAACCGTCACCCAGTCAAAGCCAGGCAGCTGCAAATGAAACACAGGCCTAGGAAGGCTCCGACAGGCACTCAGTCTTTCCCAGAGCCAAAAAATCCTGGCTAGAGACTTGACTACAGAGCAAGGCAAGGCACTGGGAAATACTTGAAACCAGGCACGACCCCTGGTACTGTTGGACTCCTGACAACAACAGGCGGAGCCAAATGCTTTTTCCCCACCTGGCCCAGACACAAAAATTAAGCTGCCCAGAGGGGACCCAGGGGAGGTGGCAGAGGAGCCAGGGAGGGACCCAGCAGGAAAAGGGAAGCTGGCAGTAAGGTCGTTTTTACCCTGCTCAGAGAGCAGAGCTCTCACACAGCAAGTCTGCAGAGGGGAGAGTTCCTGCTTGGCTTGACAAAAGGCCAGGTCACTCAGGCCCTCTGGAGCCTCTCGCAAGCCACTCTGGGATGTACATGGTGGCTAGGCCACAGGGGTTACCTTCTGTTTGAAGAAGGGTAGGTGGTAGGGGTAGCTGCTGAGGGAGGCCGGCACCCCGCCCCCAACCCCAGGCTGTGACAAGCTTGACCTTCACTCTCAGGACTACCTCAGTCCTTCCATGGCAGGCTCTGCTTGCTTTATTTATTTGCCATGCCATGCAGCTTGCAGGATCTTAGTTTCCTGACCCGGGATTGAACCTGGGCCCTTGTCAGTGAAAGCACCAAGTTCTACCACAAGGGAATTCCCATCAGCCTGCTTTAATTTTTTTTTTTTCCAAGATTTTGTTTTTTGACATGGACCATTATTAAAATCTTTATTGAATTTGTTATAATGTTGCTTCTGTTTTACATTTTGGTCTTTTGGCCAGGAGGCTTGTGGGATCTTAGCTCTTCAACCAGGGATCAAGCTTGCACCCTCTGCATCAGAAGGTGGTGTCTTAACCTTTGGACAGCCAGGGAAGTCCCCAGGCTGCCTTATTTTAAATGCACCTGCAGGGTAGCATATTATGGATAACATTTATAAACCCACTAAGGAATGTTCTTTTATTCATATTTCTCCTGATATGTGAAAGGAGGGTTACTTTTTAAAAGTTCCAAAATTAAACAGGAAAAGAGACATCATGTGTTGAGGATGGATTGGGAATCTTAATTTTCTTTATCCTTTGCTGGATCTTGAAAGAAAAAAGAATAGAAAGACACATACCACTGCACAAGGCTTCTTTAAAAAAAAAACAAGCTTTCTGAATTTAAAACTAGAGCATGCTCTATAAAAAGAAATTCAGACAAAAAATATAAAGAGCAAAAAATCACCTATTAATCCCACTACCCACTGATAGCCCTGATATCATTATTGTGTATTTTTCCCACACTATTTTCTATGCATGCAGATCCATGTTTTTACATGAGATATAATTATTAACATCAGAGTGTCTTCTTCTTCCTGCCCCTGTCCACTGACGAACATTCTAAACTTGCCTGTTTGGTTTCTCTTCACTTCACTCTTCCACAGAGAGGAAGAATGATCACTTGCTGAGAAAAGCTAAACTGATCTACATAATAAAGGAATGCAGTGAGATGGGATGAGGTCCAGGGTAGGGAAAAGCCTTCTGAACTAGAGTTCGGTACGCAGTTTAGTTTGTAGCACGTTAGAGGCTCAGGAGAAGCGACGGGGTGTAGAGAATTGGGCTTGGAAGACGGGGCTTTGGAGACGGACTGATGTGGTTATTTTTCTGGAGCTCTTTTAATGTTCTTCTAGAGATGTAATTAAATAATGCAATTTATTTCGTATTAATTTGGGCCATTAAGTCCATACAGAGACTGAAATTATGGTCTCCCTGCTCATTTACAAGGGTTATGTTTTTAAAACATGGAGTTGCAGTATATTTCCTTTTTATATCCTTTTTTAAAAATTAAATTTCAGGGCTTCCCTACTGGCTCAGTGGTGAAGAATCCACCTGCTGATGCAGGAGACGTGGGTTCAATCCCTGATCTGGGAAGATCTCACATGCCGAGGAGCACCTAAGCCTGTGCATCCACAACTATTAAGCCTGTACTCTAGTGTCTGGGAGCTTCAGCAAGAGAAGCCACTGCAATGAAAGCCCCACACCACAATTAGAGTAGCCCCTGCTCGCCGCAACTAGAGAAAAGCCCGAGCAGCAACAAAGACTCAGCGCAGCCAAAACTGAATAAATAAATAACACTATTTTAAAAAATTAAATTTCATGGTCAAGTCAATAAATGGAGATTTTTTTTTATCCTTTAAACAGCTGCATGGCTATCCGTTCATCTTCACCATAATTTATTTAATCCATCTCCCGTTGATGATCATTTTTGTTATTCTAGGTTCACTGTTGTCAATAATTAGCCAGAGGCCATCCATATGCATATACATCTTTGCACTCGGGCTGAAATTTCCTTAGGATGTATTCCCGTATGACTGCAGGATCAAAAGAAAAGGACATTCAAATTTTAGTGCACAGTGCCAAGCTGCGCTCTGTAAAGACTGAACAAATTAAAACCACCACCTACAGGGCTGGATTCTGCTCTTGAGTGTAGTACTGCTGGCAAGGGAGGTCCCAGTGGGTCAAGCAGACAGAGAGGCTTTGGGAAGGAGCTGAGCCGTGGCACAGGGTTGGGGTGAGGGGTGCGGGGTGCGGGGGTCGGTAAGGAAGGGTCTTCCAGGGAAGATGGTAAGAGCCAGTGAAGGCTCTATAGAAATCACTTTTGCTACTCAGCATCCTTTATCTGGGGGAATCACCTTCTCCTCCACAGTAGCCCATTCAGCCTATGGATGAGCTTTGGGTGGTGCCGACTTCCCACCTTCTCCAAGACCCCCATCCTGGGTTGGCCACAGGGGTGACCAGATGACTGGAGCCAGATTAGTCAGAGGTCTTCATACCCTGGTGAGAATGATGGTTCCAGCCAGGAAGAAATCTTTCTTGCTCACTGAACACCACGTGACACCAGAGCCGGCAGTGGTCCTCTCCTCCCACCCTTTGAGGGCTGCCCAGATGAATGCGGAGCTGAGAGATGGAGACAAAACCTTGATAGCTTTGCAGAGGCCCGAAACCTAGCCACGTCTGAAGCCATCGGGGTCCATCCTGGGCATTCTGTTTACAACAAAGAAGTCTTGACTCCCGCTCAAATTGTCATTAGATTTTATTTTTTAAAATTCAGGTAAATTTCACATAACATAAAATTAACCATTAACTATGTTAAAGTGTGTGCTTCAGTGGCATTAATGTACGTTCGCAAGGTTGGGCAACCATTGCCTCTATCCAGTTTCGAAGACATTTACATCACCACAACAGGAAACCCCGTCCCCATCAAGCCATCACTTCCTATTCCCTCTTTCTCTCAAGAAGTTTCAGATAAGTGGAATCATACAACATGTGACCTCTTGCATCTGGTTTCTTTCATTAGCGTGATGTTTTCAAGGTTTACCCATATTGTAGAATGTTTTAAGTACGTCATTTATTTTTGAGGCCAAATAGTATTCCACTGTAAGGAATATACCACATTTTGTCTATTCTGATGGACATTTGAGTTGCTTCTACCTTCGAGCTATTATGAATAATGGTTCTGTGGACATTCATGTGCAAGTATTTGTTTGCATGCCTGTTTTCAAGTCTTTGGGAATATATACATAAGAGTGGAATTGTTGGGTCGTATGGTAATTCTAAGCCCAGACATTCTACATTCTTTTTCTAGTTTAAGCCAGTATGAAGTGGGTTGCCTTCCTGGGCAGTCAAAGGAATCCTGACTTACTCAGGTCTTGAAAGACAAACCAGCCTGGCCAGAGTGGGGGAGCAGGGAGGAGAGGGTTTGTCCTGGAGCAAGTGGGCAAGCAGTGGTGGAGACATGGAAACAGACCCCGGAGGAAGTACATTCTCGAGTGGGAGTGCCAGGCGAGAAAGTGCTACTAGCCTTCTGGACTAGTAGCAGGGAAACCCGCAGATAAGAGGAATCTTAGACCAGTTGCTTTGGCAACCCAGCCTAGGAGAGGAAATGCCCTCCTTCCTCTTTTCCTTCCTCCCCACTTCCTGTCAACGCCTGAGCAGGATGCACCAACAGGGAGTAGCCCGAGTGGGAAAACACATTTTCCTTCTTAAAGGAGAAAGGTTTATTTCACCCTGTGCCTCCCGCAGCCCTGGCAGGGATCAATTTCTCCATTGTGCTGAGCCACCAGTCAGGCCTCAGGACCATGTTTGAGGGTGGCCAGCCACCTTCAAACCTGCCCACTCTTGCCTGAGACTCCATGCAGAGTGAAACCCCTGATTCAGCTTAGAAAAGAAATCATTGAGGTCTCTGCTCCTGTTCCCTCATTCCCACTCACCATTCTCGGCACCCCGGTTCCTTTGGGGGATCAAATCGGGATGATGGAGATCTGTGTTCCTGCTCATTCTCATTGAACGTGGGTTGAGAGTCTCCTCTGAGTCAGTGTCTTCCCTACAGGTAGAAGGCCATTCGATTGACTTTCTTTGTGTTGAACACCCTCTGTGTGGGTCATGGTGGGTAAACTCCTGGGCAGCAGAGGAAGAGGAGCAGGTCGCGCCTGGGGTCAGGGGAGGGGGCACTGGAGATATCAATACCCAGGCTCCTGATCCCGAGGCACATGACGCTCAGTAGGGGAGACCAGGGGCAGTGTAAAGCAGAGCAGGCATAATTACAGCAATAGGGAAGTTTGGTAGATCTTCCCGACTCAGAGATGGAACCCAGGTCTCCTGCACTGGAGGCGGACTCTTTACTGTCTGAGCTACCAGGGAAGCCCCTTATGTCCTTCCTAGTGAATATCTATTTACTCAGTTTACTATGTATTTAAAAAAATTAATCAAAGTAATCCCTTCACATAGTTTAGGAGTTGAGACACCCTGCCAACAGCAGCACCAAGTTGCCAGCCAGGTAAGGAAGCCAGCTGTCCTGGAAGTGGATCCTCCAGCCCCAGTCAAGCCTTCAGATGATAGGATCCTCTGCTGACATTGTGACTAAAACCTTACTGTAAGAGACCTTGAACTGGAACTGCCAAGTTAAGGAGAATTTCTGACCCAAAGAAACTGTGAGGCAATAAATGTTAAGTTTGGAGGTAATTTATTACATGGCAACAGAGAACAAATACGTGTTTGCTTTTTTTTTTTTTCCAACTCAATTGCACTGGGTCTTCATTGCTGTACACAGGCTTTCTCTAGTTGCAGAGAGTGGGGGCTACTCTTTGTTACAAAGCTCTGGCTCTAGATAGCACAAGGGTTTAGTTGCCCCATGGCATGTGGGATCTTCCTGGACCAGGAATCAAACCAATGTCCCCTGCATTGGCGGGCAGATTCTTAACCACTGGACCACCAGGGAAGTCTTGTGTTTGTTATTATATTATTTTCTTGGGTCAGAACTCTAAGCAAAGAGGCTGGGGAATGCTCTAACACAGATGGCTGTGAGCAGTATTAACTGAGGACACTTTGCTTGTAGGCTGTGTATAATGAAATAGGCTAAGGACCATCCAGACAAGTTACAAAGCTTCTTTTGAAATGATAAGTTTCTTACTAACTCAGAAGCCTGTGGTCTCAGGGAGGAGATGCCTGGCTGACAGACTTTGTTCACAGATGACAAGTGCTGGGGTGACAGGCATCCAGATGAGAGTTATGGGGCTAGGGATCTAATGCAGTTCCCACGGTTAGGAACTGATTGAACGCTTCCGTTAGAAAAGGCCGTCCCAGCCACAGGTTCATTTGAGTCTGGCCCCTATTTCCAGTGTGTAGAAGCTCGTCTCTTCCCTTGAAAACATGGTGAAAATCTCTGCAGTATTTCCCAGTGAAACTGGCTTCCTTCCCTGTCACCCGGAGCTGGCTGGAGCTGAAGGCACATGACAGAGGCGTTTCATCAGCTAATGTGAGCTCATGTCCAAGAAGTGCCCACGCCTCTCTGCTCTTGGTACCTGAGATTCTGGGAAATCCGCTCTATTTTCAGCCTCTAGGTTTCCTTGTCATTATGAGAACCGAGCTCCTCGGAAACAGGTGGCCACAGGGGAGCTGAAAAAAAGAGGAAGATGAAGCAAGCCCCACACAGCCTTGCAAGGAGATTGTTCTCAGCTTGAAGACCCTGGAAACCTTGGTCGAAAACCCTCTCGGCAGTTGCCCCTTGGAGACATCTACTGTTTGGGGAAATATGTTTGGTAAGGCTTCTCTCAGCAACCAAATGGTCAGCCCATTTGAACCCCTTTCCTTGAAAGATATTTTGCTATAAAACATGTTTTAACACTTATTAATTTTTTTGTTGCTTCTTCCTTTCTTTCCTGGTTTTGTGGCTTAGAGACAGGCCTTAAATCCAGCCATCTCGCCCTCCCCCAGCCAAAAGGAAAAGCAGATGAGAAATGACCACTTTTCAATTTGTCCACATCCCTTGGGGAAAAAAGTATACAAAACTCAAGTCTGAAACTTTTAAGGACTAAAGTGCTTATAAGTCTTCCTCCAGCAGAGACCCAGAGGTGGTAAAGAAGAGACAAATCTAGCAACTGGTTATTTAAAAGCCGTCACTTAGCATTTAATGAAGGATGCCTTTTGGATTAACTATTAAAATTGACCTCCAATTCCCAGTGGAAACTGAACATGTCCAGGCACTGCCCAGAGGGTAAATGAAGAAACCAACATTGAAAAGTCAAGTCTGGGTTTCTTAGAAATAATCCCAGTTTGTGTGGGCAAAGGGAGTCTTCCATGATCCCCTTGGCCTCCATGCACATCTCCTCCAGAGGACAACATCAGGCCACAGCTGAAGGATAAACTGTGTGAATAAGGTATCCCTAGCAGCAAGCAACTTTAGACAAGGCTGGCAATGAAAGAAAAGCAAAAATGAAATCAAAGTATAACACTGCCAATGCTTCTCTAGCAATTTGCATTGCATTACCCATAATGATTTGTAATTTTACATTTAAAGCTATTATCTTTTGGCAGACACCTTGACTTTAAATAAATGTCTGTCACCCCAAAGGACTGTGATAAGTCATGCCTTGAATCCCACAGTAAGATCCAGAGTGAGGTTATGCGCACCGGAGTGGGGCTACCCCAGCAGGAACATTTACCAGCCTCAGACCACACCCTGCTTCTTGGCTTGAGGCTGTGCCTTACATTGGCACTTACCGTGGCCACTGCTTTGGTGACTGTCATCCTGCCAAGAGCTTTAAGCTACCACCATCCATCGACTCCCACTTCTCTCTAAATAGAAAGAATTGAGTAGCTTGCTTTCTCCCTTTGGTTTCCCTAGGACTGTCTGATCATCTCTTGGTCCCTGACATCTAGGAACTACATATGCTTGAAAACAGACAGAAGCCCCCAAGGAGCTGCTGGCAGAATGAGAAGTTGAATGGATGCCAACTGGAGTGCCACTTCTGTAACCCCAAACACCTTTAAGTGACAGGAGACTAAGCAATATCACAGAATACTCTGATCTTCTTGTCAGAGCCTGAAAGCTCCTTGGAGCCAATGGCTATACCTAAATTCAATCAGAATTTTAGACAGAAGCAAACTGAGGGGCTGGCTGGGGGCTATTTCTTCCCAGAACACGTATTCTACATGCTGATAGATACTGATAAAGTTTAAAGAAATAGGACAATTACATAAAGTACAAGCCAGTGTCTGGCACACAGTAAGCCTATCAGTTAGCTCTTTCTGTTTAACTGATGACTTAAAACAACAGGAGTTATTTAGCCCATGGCTCTGCATTTGGGCATCTTAGGCTGTGCTCACTCATGCTCTGCTGTCTGCTGCCCCATTGGCCGGGGGCCCGCTGGTCTGCAGTGGCCTCAGTTGGGGCAGCCCTCCCTGCTCCATGTGGACTATCATTCTCTGGCAGTCTAGCCTGGCCTATTCACCTGAGTTCCAGAGAGAGAAGCAGGCATGCTCTTTCATGGCCTAGGCTCAGAACTGTACGAATAACACCCACTGCATTCTTCTGGGCCAAGCAAGTCACTGGGGCAGCGTGAATTCAAGGAGTAGAGAAACAGCCTGCGGCTCTTTCTGGGAGGGGCTGCAAAGCCTGCTTGCAGAGCAGTAAGCACAGGGAGGAGAGAACAGTTGTGGCCATTTTTGCAATCTACCGCTGTAGGTAGCAATAAACTCTGTGAGTGCGTATAATTTTCAAGCATTTCCAAGAGGAATTATATGACTGTGTTAGTTGACAAGGGCTTCCCAGATGGCGCCAGTGGTAAAGAATCCGCCTGTCAATGCAGGAGACATGAGACACGGTTTGATCCCTGGGTCAGGA
Source organism: Bos grunniens (assembly GCF_055505025.1). Taxonomy (NCBI): domain Eukaryota; kingdom Metazoa; phylum Chordata; class Mammalia; order Artiodactyla; family Bovidae; genus Bos; species Bos grunniens. The sequence continues at coordinate 44,559,463 of NC_141175.1, forward strand.
AGACACCTGGAGGAGGGCATGGCAACCCACTCCAATATTCTTGCCTGGAGAATCCCTCGGAGAGATGAGCCTGGTGGGCTACGGTTCATAGGATTGCCAAGAGTCAGACAGGACTGAAGCAACTTAGCATATTAGTTGGCAAGCTAGGGTGAAAAGATATATGGAAAAGCAAGCCCATCAGACTGGAATTACGCACTTTAGCGTAAGTCACTATTGGCTGGATTTTCTCTTATTTGCAGTCAAATAAATGCCTTTCTGATGTAGGGAGAATCGTCAGAGACCCAGTTTGCCTTGCTTTCTGCTGAGTCCTCCACACCTAAAATTGGGCCTGGCACACAGTGGGCTTCACAGATACTTGCTATTGAATGAATCAGGGGTCTAGTCCCCACCTTTCCAATAACTGGCCATACCACCCTAGCTGACCAAAGCATTAACCTTTCTCTGTGCCTCTTTTCTCCACAATATAGCTCAACTGAACCTCACCAGAACTGAAGAAATACAAAGCCCCACATAAATGCAAAGTGGACCCACACTCTGCATCACCACGACGATGCCTCCCAGTGTTGCAGACGGTTGCAGGAAAGCGTTATTCTCTACTATCCTTAGAAACCTCTCTTTCCCCAGAGCACAGTTCCTTCCAAGGCTCTGGGATTAACCTTTTCCAGCCATGCCTCTTTCAACACTCTGTTTAGGTTACTAAATGTGCTCCCTACAAAAGGACAAGAGTTGAGGAAATAGGCAAAATCCTTCAAGGAAATAGATGGCATTTCATAACTAGGAAGATGACATGCCTGTGTGCCATTGTCACAGAATATTTTTAAGTAAATCAACTTGCATGTCTCCAGGTTATAGTCTTTACTAATCAAAATCTTGAGCTGGTGCAAGGATTTGTGAACCCTCTCCTGCTGAACACCTTATTCAGAAATAATGAAGATAATAATAACTCACATATAGTAAGTAACAAATACTTTGCATATGTTCCCTCATTTAAACTTCAGCAAAAATGTATAAAATTGGGAGTATCATGATTCCCTTTTTACAGGTAGGGAAACTAAAGCATGAAGTTGCTAACTCATAGTAGATAGTAGAGCTTGGCTTTGAACCCAGGCAGGATAGCACTAGTGAACCATTATGCCTCACTGCCTTGCAACTACCTTACACTGAAAATCTAGTTGATGCCAGACTCTGGGCTTTGCACAGACAAGAATAAAGCCTAGTCCCTGCCTTGAAAGAGTCCAACTCTGGTAGACAGACCTGCTGGCAGAGATCGGTAAACAAAGCATCACAGCAACACAAATGAAAGAGAAAAGGCCTGTGTCTGTGGGTAGTCAAGGAAGGCTTCACAGAGGAGGTGGCTTTGGAGGGAAAGTAGGAGTTTTCTAAGTAGGCAAAGAGTGGACAGGGCATATCAGGGAGCAGAAGCTCCTTGGAGGTTAGATCTGGAGCAAGGGAGGAGGCAAAAGGCAAAGCCGAAAATAAGGACGTGGTGCCACTGGGAGAGAGTCTCCCTGCCTGGGTCAGGGAGCCTGACAAGGATTTACACAGCAAAGGGGTGGGCTTGCTTTGCATTTTAGAAAAAGTTGTCAGGTGTGAAACTTATTACACATAAGAAGTGATTGTGGTGGGAAAAAAGAGAACGCACTTCAGCACCGTGGGAGACATGACAAACTGAAGGAGAGAAGGGGGAGACAGATATGTAGACCAACTCTGGCTTCAAGTGTGTGAGGGAATGGACATCCACACCTACAAAACACATTAACTGAATAGGCCTTCCACATGCTCATGTGGGACGACAAGGATGACGAGGGTCTCTGGCAATGTCTCTACTACCACTTCTAAGATACCATCTCTCTACAAATTCTATGGTGGTTAGGACTCCATACTTTCACTGCTGAGGGCCCAGTTTCAATCCCTGGTTGGGGAACTAAGATCCTGCAAGCTGCGTGGTGTGACCAAAAATTTTTAAAGTAAACAAAACAAAGCGAAAAAGAAAAGTCTCACTGAAGCCATCATTTCCGGGCAGGCATGGTAGGGCCATGAGCAAGCTGATGACTAAGCTCTCTGCTGGGAGAAAAGACTGAGATAGACACAGTCAGGAGAGATGAGAAACCAGGACACCCTGAAGAGTGAAGAAGAGTTGGGGATGTAATTTTTAAAAAGCTGGAGGGAAGAGTTGCCCGAGAACTTTCTGTTCCTTAAGGTCACACTATACTACCTGCAACCAGGTTTCATATGAATTCGTTTTCCAGTAAGTCCTTTTCTTTTTTAACTTAAGCCAACTTTCTATTTCTTGGAATTAACAGACCCCTAACACAGCCTTCCATACTAGTCCTATGGTTTTCTTTTCCACTTTTTCTAGGTTTTTTTTTAAAGTACAAATGCTCCTGAGGAAGTAATGCTTACATCACTAATACTTCAGGCTAAATGCCTTTCATCATCCTTGTGAGTGAAGGAGGTGGCAGGCCAGTAACATGAGCTGCAGCAGCGTTGGGGGAATGCTGACGGGAGGACAGAGGCTATGACACGTCAGAGACAGACCTAGTGGCCCTTACAACTGGACTTCAGCCCAGCCCAGCACATGGAACACTCTCACAGCCTTTGGGTCTGCAGGGACTGGCTATAAAAGTCCTGGAGAGAGCTATTCCAAATCATCTGGGTATATTATAAAATGCAAAATTAGCTGGAAGTCTGGTTTCTTTGGGGCTTCCCTGGTGACTCTGTCAGTAAAGAATCTGCCTGCAATGCAGGAGACCCAGGTTTGACACCTAGGTCAGGAATATCTCCTGCAGAAGGGAATGGCAATCCACTCCAGTATTCTGGCTTGGAGAATCCTATGGATAGAGAAGCCTGGTGGGCTAAAGTCCATGATGTCGCCAAGAGTCAGACATGACTGAGGGACTAACATGGTACGCTACACTCCTGGTTTCTTCAGTCCGGATCTGTGAGCCATTCCTAATTCTGCAAAAAGTCAAGATTCTTAGATTTTCTCCATCTAAAAGAAGATGGCATTTCTTCACTCTGTTGCACCAAAAATTCGCACACTTGAAAAATTTCTCCCATCTTCTCACATCCCAGGCAATAAACTGTTAATTCATGAGAAGAAAGTTAACATTCTTTGTTACCTACCCAAACACCTACACCCTCAAAGAGCCCCCACCAGCAAGTACCCAAGCCACATTCTTGTTTACTTGAATTTATTTATACCCTTTCTCATTCCACAAGGGATCTGAGGGGGCTGCGAGCTTTCTATGTCATCAGATCACTATACCAAACTTCTAGCAAATGCCATTGTATTTCTAGAGGGCTGGAAATGTAATGACTGACACGAAGAGAATACTCACTGTAGACCACCACTTGTGCTAAGTGGCTCGCATGGATTCACTCATTCAGCCTGTGTGAGGTACTACTGGGTCCCCTTGAATCCACACCACGACCACTTGTGGGTTGCCCCATTATGGACCACTAAGAAAGAAAGAAAAAAAAAAACCTGTCAACTAACTAGAAGACAAGTACAGGATATGCTAGATTGTGCTATCAAAACATAGCACAGATGCACAGGAGATGATGATTAAAAACTTTGATAATCCTTAGTATTAAAAGTGGTTCAATAATAGAAATAGCCCCCAATACAGTAAATCATTGAGCCATCTGAGTAGTTGTCTTGCTTTATTTTGTTCTTATGGGTGATTTGACTAATTTTCACATGATAAACTGCTGCTAAAGATAATTTTAAATGGCCCTGTGGGGTAGTTTAAGTTATATATATATATGTATACATACACACACACATACATACATATATATAAATACAGAATCTGAAAGTTCAGGAAGAAAGGAAGGAAGAAAGGAAGAAAGATTTATGCTTCTCTGTTCTTAAATGCCCATCAGCTACAGCTTAGCTCCACATCACCTTCACTGTGAGATCTAGGCCCACGGAAGAGTCTCCATCTGGGACTTTGTTGGCTGTTGAGGTGAACCTTTTAAAGCTTCAGCCCATTAAGTGACACATGTCACTACCTTTCACAATCCATTGGCCAGAACAAGTCACAGGACCACCCCTGGGCTCCTCCTGTAGGAAGGGGCATTGAAGCAAAAGCGATGCAACTCCCTACATTGTGTGAATTGAAAGACATGTCCTAGCTTCAGAGTCTAAAGGGTGAGAAACAACACAGCTTGGAACTGATGAAATATGGAGCTATCACCTCCAGTAGCCAGGTGAGGAATGAGGCTTAGGTGGGTCTTAGAATGTGCCTGAGACCCCAGAGTGGCAAAGCTGGGACATCAGCCCAGGTATCTCCATCTTCACCTTTAATGTGGCCAAAATAAGTCCTTATGGAGGTGGTAGGATCTGTCAGGTCCTGGGGAAGACTAAGGGCCCCCTAAATTACTCTCCATTTATTAATGTCTCTTTTTAAATACTCTTTTCTTTAAACATGTGTTGAGCCAGCATTGTACTAGGTACAGCACTGAAAAATAAGTCTCTAGTTCCCTTAAACAAAATACTCCAGGTCAGTCAGAGGTCAAAAGGAAGATTCACAGAGGCCAGCTATTAGCTGTGCAGAGAAAAGCATGCACTTGGAGGCTAAGATACACATGATCCCTTCCCATACAGGCAAGGCCCTGGTCGTAAATCATCCCATAGAGAGGACTATTTACTCTAGGCAGAGGCCTGTGCGTGTGGGTCGGGTGCCAAGAAGTGAGTGAGCTGGCCATTGGAATGTGAGTGTGGGTGGGGTGGGGGGAAGTGGTCACCGGCTTCCACTGAGTCACAGAGGACTGCACTGGGGAGGTGGCAGGCCCCACCTGGGTGCAGCAGGAAAGAGCAAGGTCAGGAAGAGTCAGAGGTTGGGTGGGGCAGGGAGGAGGTGGAGGGCCATCTCAGGCCCCAGCAGATCCCAGAGGTGGCTGGCACACAGGTCTTTGATGCAAACATTGCTCCATGAACACCACCCAGAGTCCAGTTCGTGATCCAGAAATCTCCTCCTGGGATGTAAATCAGGGTTACCATGAGAATATCCAGAACCTTGCCTTTGCCTGGTGTGGAATTCAGAAGCTGCTGGCTGGGGTGTCTAAAACTTATTCTAAAAAGTCATGATTTAGGGTTCTTTCCCTGTCACCCACCCACCTCACCAGGGCAAAGGTGTCAATGGTGAGCACATTTTCAGACATTTTAAAAATGGGAAATAAGAAAAGCTGAGGGCTGGAAGGAAGTAGAAAGAATGGAAGGGTTGGAGGGGAAGAGGACAAACTCTGAATGTGAAATGAAGCCAGCTCTAAGATGACACTACTGGTTAGTCATGGTATAATCTGAGTGTGTAGCCCCAGCTCCACATTGTAAAATAGGAAGGGATTACCATGTGGAGGAAGTGTGCCGGAGGCCAGTCAGACAGCTGCTGGCCTCCTGCGGGGCTCTGAATCCAGGCTGGCCAGTCAGGGTCCTGCCTCCACCAGCAGAAACCCAGGCTCCCCTCTCAGGGACCCCTGGAGCGAGGGTTCACTCACACGCTCTACCCAGCTGGGCCCACATCCACAGTCACCCTCTGAGAGACCCCTCCTCCTGCCTTTCTGGCCACTGTCCCTGCTCATGCCTACCTCCTTCCCATCCTTCAGGGCTGCAGCCTGGAATCACTCCAGCCCTTGCTACACAAGTGCTGGATGTTCATTCATTCCTGGGGCTCCTTTGACAGCACAGGGTGGGGACCTGGACCCTGCATTGGCTTAAAGGGAAAAGGGCGGGGGGATGTTTTGGCTCATGCGATTGTAGGGTGTACAGGACAGGTCCCCCTTAGGTCCCAGGATGGGTCTGCAAATTAAACTGACAGAGACAGAGTAACAGCAGAAAAGAATACAGATTTGTTGTTGTTTTAATTTCTTTGGCTGCATCAGGTCTTAGTTGCCACACGTGGGATCTTCCTTGAGTCACGTGGGATCTTGCGGCTCATGGACTTGCTAGTTGCAGCATGTGGGCTTTGCTGTGCCGCAGGCATGTGTATTCTTCCCCGACCAGGGATGGAACCCACATCCCCTGTACTGCAAGGTGGACTCTTAGCCACTGGACCACAAGGCAAATCCCCATACAGATTCGTTTAATGGAAGTTTTACATGACATGGGAGCTTTCATAAGAAAACGAATACCCAAAGAAATAGTCAGACCTGAGTATTTTATGCTAGGTTTGATGAAGAGCAGGCAGTCATTGAGGGAGAGGACAGGTTAAGGACTATGAGACAACGTAGTAAACAAGGGGAAACCGAGCAAGGCCTGTTTATTAGGATGTTTCTTGGTGTCCCTTTGTCTTTGGAGATAAGGATGCTCCTTTCCTCCAGATAGTCAGAGGGCGCCTCTGACATGAGGATTTTATGAATTGTTTCTGGAAAGGAGTAGGGATGGGGTCAGAGTAACCTTTGTGCTCTGCTGTTTTCTGACTTCTTCAGCTTAAAATATTCAAGATGCCATAGTTTGGGGTAGCATGTCCTGAACCCCATCATAACTAATGATGAAATTTCTAAGCTAGAACCAGCAGCCCTAGGGCACCCTGGTCAACAAGGGACTTAAACTCCATCAGTCAATCTCTCCCTGCCTGGTGCTCCCTGGTATGTTTTTCTCTTTAGGTTTGTTTCTTCCTCAAGTGGCTGCCCCCTAAGACTGGAACATGGTCTTGCTGCTCCCTGTTGCTCCCCTTACAACCCTGTAACCAGGAGAAGCCCCTCATCCTCTTCTGTTGGGTGGCCTCCACCCCAACAGCAGGGGTGGTGAAGTCTTTGTATAGAATCTGGAGGCAGATGGTGCTGGGAAGGTGTGGCAGTCTGAGCTGCACAGATCATTATGGTCACATCACCCTCTTAACTGTTGCAGGTGTTCGTTAACCTTGAGGTCTCAACTACATGGAATCCACAGGATATCTTCTCCTAGGCTTGTTCTGGGGTCCCCCAGTAAACAAGTTCTCAATAATGTTTGCTCACTGGTTAATTAACCCCCCAAACCAATGAGCCCAGTCAGGATCATTAATCACTGAATCAAAACCTATCCATAACATTTGGAATGGGTCCACAGGAACTTTCAGGATCTCTTTTTTTTAAATGACTTTTTAAATGTTTTTATTTTTTGACCACACCAGATGGCATGTGGAATCTTAGTTCCCTGACCAGGGATAGAACCTGTGCCCCCTGCATTGGAGGCACAGAGTCTTAACCACTGGACCACCAGGGAAGTCCAACTTTCAGGCTCTTTGGAAATCCAAAATGATCAGGGAAAACCCAAACCTCATTCTGCTGCTGCTGCCCATCAAGAATAAAAGTGTCTTTTCCACCCAGCGCTCGCTGCCCCTCACCCCAGGCAGGGAAAGGCGGCTTTCATGGGGAGGTCTCTGTGGATCATTTCAAAGATGCTTGCTCATTTCCCTCCCAAAAAAGATCCTTAAGGGTTGGGATAAAAATGTCCAGTGATAGGGATGGTAGTAGACAGTCTCATTTCAGCAGAGATGACACCATAGTGTATCTCAGAAGACAGTCAAGGGTTGTATCATCTGCGGTTTAATGTGTTCGTTTGAGGAGCGATCATTTCCATGCCTTTCAGCTTTGTACTCGCCCTTGTTTCCCGCCCTGACATCCCAGGTTGCTCAGCAGTGACTTCTTGGCTCACAGCCAGCCTCCTCCCCACCTCTTCAGCTGTCTTTCTTGAGAGCCCGTCTGCAGATTCGGAAGAGGACAGGTTACACACACTTCTCGGTCTGCGAGCAGTTATTGATTCATCTGTCAGTCAGTAAGTGCTTAGTGAGCATCTGCTGTGTGTACTAGTCATTGTTCTGGGGGCTAAGAGGACCCCTGAGAAGTATCAGACTGGCCCCACTCTCCAGGAGCTATGTCTACATGGGAAGATCCCTGAAGACAGATGATGCTGGACTGGATGATCTTGAAGTTTCTTCAGGGCAAAATATTATGTGGTTATAGACTACGCAACTGGGTTTGAGCCAGGCCCAAGTGGTACTAGTGGTAAAGAACCTACCTGCCAATGCAGGAGACATAAGAAATGCAGGTTTGATCCTTGGGTCGGGAAGATCCCCTGGAGGAGGTCATGGCAATCTACTCCAGTATTCTTGCTTGGAGAATTCCCATGGCCAGAGGAGCCTGGCAGGCTATAGTCCATAGGGTCACAAAGAGTCAGACATAACTGAAGCGACTTAGTACATATACAGCACAGTGATAGATGGGTAGGGTCTGGGTATCTGCTAAGAGTATCTGTGGGGTGGGGGGTTATAGTCCAAGGGCTAGAAAAGGTGAGGAAGTAGGAAAATGTTGGGTTAGCCAATAAGTTTGTTTAGGTTTTCCATAAGATGTAATGGAAAAATAGGTTTTTAGCCAACCTAATACTAGGTGTATTCTAGGATTAGGGGTTCAGAACGCTTTTGGGTAATGCAGAGGATTTTAGTGGGAGGTTTACTGCAGTATTGGTTAGAGCCCATGAGTATGTAACACACCTCACAGGCAAAAGAGAACCAGTAAGTATTTGAGCAGATTAAAAAAAAAACTTGAACTAAAGTAGAATATTCATAATAACATTCATATCCCACTTGCCCACTGCTGTGTCCATGATGGACATGGCTGGTTTTGCACTCAGCAACCACCTCAACTTCTTTCTAACAGAACTTTAATTTTGTTTAAGGTCTACTCATTCCCTCATGTAGCCATGTGCCTCAAGGGAAGCTGGCCCACTCCATGCTCCAGAGTAGGTCTGATTGGTTCTAAAATGAGCACGTGGCCCAGTTCTGGCCAATGAGAGGTGAAGGAAAGTCCACTTTGGGACCTCTGAGAAAAATATTCTTGTTTCTAAGAGGAACTCAAGAAGAGATGGTCTTTCTTTTTCCTCTGGACATTGTCATGTCTGGAGGTGGCTATTTTGCCTCTAGTCTGAGGATAAAGCCAATAATGAAGTAGCAGGGCAGAGAAGATAAATGGAAAGAACCTGATTCTTTGATTATATTGTTGAGCCACTGAATCAACCATGTTGAAACCTGTTCTTCCTGTTACATGACTTAATACAGTTTCACATTAAGTCAGTTTGAGTCAGGTTTTTGTTATTTGCAGCCTGAAGCATCCTGGCTCCTTCCTCGCAGTTCTTGAAATCATTTTTCTCCACTAAGTCCACTCTCTGCTCTCATCAGGAACTCTAGAACCATGACCCTTCTGGCTTTTCCAGTTCTGTCTGCTCTTCTCTGTCATTACTGTCTTTCACGTCATCCCAGAATTCTTGCACAGTAGTTCGCCTTCACCCTTCTCCTGCCTGCTCCCTCCAATCCTCACTCCTGAACAACCACCACGTACTTCCCCACTGAGTCCCCAGCAGCAGGTCAGAGCAGCTGTGCCTTTGCTGCCCTCCCACCCTGAGTTAGGTCAACAAGTGTCATCCAGCTTTGCTTGACCCTGAGAGGCTTCCTGCAGTTTCAGATGTGAAGTGCTAAAACTAGAAATATACTGAATAAATGGAGGGTGGGTGGCCCTAATGGTAGGTGAGGCTTCTGGGGACACTATTCAACAATGGTAAGTGGCCATTCCCAGTGCACGGTCTCCAATTTCCACCTTAGCTTACTCCCGCTTGGAAGTCCTGTTATGCAATCTGGCTAGCTTGGCACCATCCACCACCTACTTCATCACGGTGCTGGCTTCAGAGATTCACTCTGGGTCTCAACCTGCCTACTCAGCTCCTGCCACATTCCTTTAGCAGCTGACTTCCAATTTCACAGAGATAAGAGGGACTGTTGCCCATAAAGCCCCTCATTTTCCTGCCTTCTTGTTCAGGAAGCATCTCCTTTCCCACTGCTAGAGGAAGCCTTTCTCCATCCCAATGCATTCATCAGAAATCCACAGGATTCTGATTTTTATCTGTACCCACCTCTAGCTATCATGCGCTCTCCTTCCCTCCATAAGTCTTGCTTGCTGTCTGTTCCTAATTCTTCCTTCAACTTGAACTCTGCTCCACCACTGCGTCTGTCAGACTCTCCAAGGACCCATGACTGGAGCTGTTCTCAAGCCCCCTCCCTGAAGCCCACCTCCTGCCTTGGACCCCCTTCCACTTCTCTGGCTGTTCCTGCTCAGTCTCTGCTCTTCCTGCCCAGCACTTTTCTTCGGGCTGTGCTGTGTATGTTGGTGTTTCTCCTTCTCAACTGCATACACTTCTTTTGGATGATTCCATCTAAAACCATGGGTTCAACTATTATCAAATTCCCACAACTCCTCAACCTCTGGCTTAGGCCAAGACCTTTCTTCTATGCTTTGACCTGCATGTGTTGTGAAGCCATCAGTGTGATCATTAAGTTCCATGATTTTGGAGTCAGACTCAGGTTTGAGTCCTGGCTCTACCACTTATTAGCTGTGTGACTTGGGTCAGGTATCTTAAGCTCTCTGTGCTTCATTTTCCTCAGTTGTAAACCAGAGATCATCATGTACTTGCCTTGCAGAGCTGCTGAGAAGATTAAATGAGATTATGCAGAATGCTTACATTGTATTATGTACAATGTGTAGCTCATAGAAACAATCAACGTGGGGTTATTTTTATAGCATTTAGTTGACTAATACTCCTCTTTCTTTTCTCCCCAAGTTTTATTTCCTGAACTGTGAGGCACTAAGCAATTAAAATCATTTAATCATTAAAAACTAGAGTAAAAACCTCCTAAGGTAGGTGTGTTTTCTCTCTCTTTGTCTCTGAGGCCTAGCCTCAGAGATATACGGTCACAGCCTGGCAGTGGCCAAGCTGGGCTTTGAATAGACTGAGGCCAAAGTCCTCCTCAGTCACTACAGTTAATCCATCTCTCAACACAGTCACATCAAAATTCATTCTCTTTTCCTTGTCTACACTTGCTTGCCGTTCTGCTTCGAATCTCATTTTGCCAGAAGGCTGACAACATTTACATTTACCTTGTTAGCAAAAACTAACCCTTCAGGGGACAGGAAGGTGTGAAGGGAGAGGTGTTCTAGCCTCTCTCCCTCTACAGCCCTTACTCCGTCCAACGCACCGAAAGTCCACGTCCTCATTTCTCTACCCACTGCCCTTGCCAGTTTGCAGCCCCTCCAGCTCTTCCAGTGGGGATACTGCTGCCACCCTGCTAGAGTTAGTACCTGGAAGGACATCCATACATCACTGTTAAGGATACCTGGCTGACCCTAGCCTCGGCCCCAAATCTAAAGTCACCCCACTTTTGCTCCGTTGGTGGGGTGACATTGTTAACACCTAACGATGTTCACTTCATTCTCCTGAAAGCTCCTCCATGCCCTCACCCCATCTCCCCGGAATAAAATGTTAGTGAGATTCAGGCAAAAGAACATTTCTGTGTGAAAAGTCTGGGGGCCTCTTGGAGGAAAGAGAATTGCCAAGGTCTGGGCCTCTGAACCTGTGGCCTGCGGTCTAGGTGGGATCCACCCTCCAACAGATGTTCAGTTGAAGAACTGAACAGTCGGGTCCAGGTCTAATTCAGTGGCCTCCAGGCCCTCCACTAGCTATTCCCATCTCTCTAGGAGGGGTCAGTAGTGAGCAAAAGGTGGTGTCTAGTTGCCATTGGATGGGGCTGGTGACCTCGTTTCTGGGCTTCCTATTCAGTTCCCTGGGCAGAAGTCCGAAGAAAACACTCTGGCCACACAATTCGTCTTTCATTAGCATCTCTTCTGGCAGTCTCGGGGAGAATTTAGGACTGACGCGACTGAAAACTAGATTCTCCCTTCCCCTTACTCTCCTGTTTGGCTCCTCCTCCTCCTGCCCCTGAGGGCCAGGGGACTTCCAGTTCAGTTCGCAGGAACCGGGTGCGAACTTGGGTTTCTTCGGTGCGCTCCACCTCTAGCAAAACGCCGGCCAAGGCCGTCTCAGGCCTGCGGGAGAGTTGTCACGTTCGTTGTTCCTGGGGCATCCAGCAGTTGCACACGTACGCCACACCTCCCTGCTCCACCCTGACCCCCCCTCCCCCTGCCCGTCCCGCCCCCAGGTGACTCACACTTTTTCCTGCTCAGCGGTGGGGCTTGCTGGGCGCACCCCTTAAGTGGCACGTGTCCTGGTCATTCCTGGGGTGATGCACGGCTCACCTGGTTGTGTAGCCCAAGCCGGCCACACAGCCTGTCTGAGGTGTCTTTGGATGTCTCCCAGCCCCCGCACCATGTTTGGAACCCTTTTGCAGGCCCACTGCTGCAGGAAAACACTGAATCTGGAATGGGAGGGAAAAGGGTGGACAGAGCTGACTCCTTCTCCAGCTACCTACTTCTTGGAAAATCAAATAAAAAGGGGAGGGAGATCTTCTCAGTCAGTCAAAAGGACAGTATTGACTGGGGAGAGGGGGGCCCAAAGTGTAAGAATGGTGGTGGGAGAGGATGAGTCAGAATACCAAACAAAGGAAGAACCCTAAGGATAGTATCTTACGGGTTAACCCCAGGGCAGCGACCGACATGGCAGAGACACACATCAACTAACCTGGACTAGTTTAGGTTCATCAACATTAGCTTCTTATCACCTGGAATTCTAGAACTTTACAGCTAGAGGAACCTTAGAGAACACCCATAATTGTTGGCCCTCATTTTAAGGCAGAGAACCTAGAGAGTTAGGTGACTTGACTGAGGCCATGTTGTTCCTGCTCTTAGTTAATGATGAAGATCACACCTGGAACCTAAGTCCCTAACTCTCCTTATTGTCAAAGGAGCTTCTGCATCCAGCCTCACCTGCCAGGTCAGGAGGCCACGGGTGTGGTGCAAGCTCAAAAGAGCTGGTGTTCAGGAAACATTAACCAAAGGAAGGGGGTCTCCCTCAGGTTAAGAGTTTTATGTAGAAACAATTTTGTTTTTCAGCAGAAAACTGAATCATCTATTTGTGTCTTCTATTGTATACTCTCCAAGCTTATGAGATTCAAGCTCCGTCCATTGTCTCTAAGCTACTTTTCAACTCTATAAATTATACGTAATTGAGTCTGTGTGTGTGTGTGTGTGTGTAAACTGCTTTAGTCGTGTCTGACTCTCTGCGACCCTTTGGACTATAGCCTGCCAGGCTCCTCTGTCAATGGGATTTCCCAGGCAAGAATATTGGAATGAGTTGCCATGCCCTCCTTCAGGGGATCTTCCCAACCCAGGGATCCAACCTGGTCTCTGTGTCTCCTGCATTGGCAGGCAGGTTCTTTACCACTAGTGCCACCTGGGACAATAAGTAACTGATAGATATGTAAATTGTATCCTATCTGGTAGAGATTTGACTTCTTCCCACCCCACCACACAGGCAGGAAAAATATAAAACACTTCTGTCTTCATTTGCAATTCATCTCAACATTAGAACTCCCTGTAAACTTGTGCTGTTTCTACTTTTCCTTTGAACCAGTTATGAAACTGAGCAGGACATTGTGGGGCTGCTGGGCACGAAAGCGTTTCTGTGTCTCCCTTTTCTTGTTGAATAAAGAACAACCTCCATGACCTTTCCTGAGTTCCAAAGGGCAGGTTCAAACAGTTGCTAATCAGAGAAGGGAGGGGATGCAGAGACAAGGGAGGAGTAACTCAGAAACAATAGTGCGGCCTTGGGGCAGGGTCCTGGTTCCCTCTCAAGGGACACACAGACAGTATCTTTGAGCTCTTCTGCAGGACTAAGGTATTTATTATGCTCCTACTGTGCTAGCCGCTATAGATAGTGTTGCAAAGTGAAGTTGCTCAGTCTTGTCTGATTCTTTGTGACCCCATGGAGCCTACCAGGCTCCTCTGTCCATGGGATTCTCCAGGCAAGAATACTGGAGTGGGTTTCCATTTCCTTCTCCAGGGGATCTTCCTGACCCAGGGATCAAACCCACTTCTCTTACATCCCCTGCATTGGCAGAACTAAAACCCTCCAAAAATCAAAGATGTTAACTACTTGATGAAGCATTCTTCATTCCAGGAGAGAAGTTAACCTAGAGACCCACAGAAGCGCCTCAGGAGACCACTTGAGGCCAGATTAAAGGAATACAGGCCCTGCACACACCCTGATTCTTATCAGAAACCCCACCTTTGAACTATTGCTATAAAATGCATGAGGGCCCTCTGGGTTGGGACACACTTTTGTTTTTAAGTATTTATTTATTCGTTTGGCTGTGCCAGGTCTTAGTTGAATGTGAGATGCTCCCTCTTCGTTGAAGCATGCAGGATCTTTAGTTGTAGCATATGAACTCATACACATTCTAATGTATTTTCTATAAATTATAAGATAAAGTCAAGCATGTATCTGCTGATACTGTTTAAGTTGACCTGTCTTTATACTTAGAAATGTCTCTTAATAGTAGGCTTCCCTGGTGTCTCAGATGGTAAAAACTCTCCTGCAATGCAGGATCCCTGGGTCGTGAGAGCCCCTGGAGAAGGAAATGGCAACCCACTCCAGTAATCTTGCCTGGAGAATTCCATGGATAGAGGAGCCTGGCAGGCTACAGTCCATGGGGTTGCAGAGTCAGGCATGACTGAGCAGCTATCACCACTCACTTATGAACTCTTACTTGCAGCCTGTAGGGATCTAGTTCCCTGACCAGGAATTGATCCTGGGTCCCCTGCAATGGGAGAGGGGAGTCTAAGTCACTGGACCACTAAGGAAGTCCCTGGGACACACAGTTTTGAGGGCATTAATCTCCTGTAGCCCCCTTTGCCTGGCAAATCAATAAAGCTATTCTTCTCTACTTCGCCCAAAACTATGTCTGAGATTCAACTTGGCACCAATGTGCAGAGATTGAGTTTTGGCATCAGTTATAGTGTTACTGAGTCCAAGCTCACTCTGCTTGCCGCATGACAGGCCAATGAATCCAAGAGATGAGGGGTTGAGGCAAGGAAGAGACCTTATTTGGGGAGCCGGCTAACGGAGAAGATGGCAGGTTAGTGCCTTAAAATAACCATCTTATCAGGGTATGGATGGCAGGTTATTTTATAGATCAGAGATGGGAAGAAGTGAGGAAGCAAAGTAAAAAGGCCATTAATCTTGCAAACATCTCCTAGCTAGGGGATGTGTTAATCTCTTCCTTTCTGCCATCTACAGGTGGACAGGGTTCTGAACCAAGGCACTAGTTCAGGCAGAGGGGCAGGATTCTCTGAGGCAGGCCATTCTATATGATTACAATAACAAAAGCAATGAAAACCAAGGCAAAGAAACAGTTCCAACATGGAGTCAGAATTGGCTTCTTCTCTGCAACAGCAGCATCTATCCGCCTGTTCCCATCATATCATTTGAGCAAAATAAGTATTTTAACACGTGTCCAATTTTTTCATAATTTTATAGAAATCATGATTTTACCTTATAACAACCTCATCCACTAGGCCCAGCCATCCCATTGTGTGTGGTGATCAGTAGCTGCTGGATGAGTCCGTTTCTGTGTCCAAATGAATCTAAGCAGAGCTGCTCTTCTCTGGGTTTATAAGGGAGGGACAGTGTATCTGGGGATAGCAGCTAGGCTGGCTCAGGCTGGCTGACCTGGCTCCTGCATCCCCACTCACTGGTTGGGAAGTTATTCAGGAAAGCTGGATATGCTTTAGGGTGGCTCTGACCTTCAAGGAATGGAAGGGGGCTTCTCTGACATAGGCTACCCTGCAGATGAACTCTCTACACTTTCTATTTCTGTCATTAAACAGCTACTTGAGTAGACATCACTGCATTTTTTTCTTTCTTCATTAGATATTTTTAAATGTCTAATTGTGAGAACTCATTCTAAGAAGCTTGAATTTTCATGCTGAGGCATGAAATTAGTGTCCAGTAACTCAAAGCCTGTCTGCTTCACTACTTAATTTAGAGATACGCTGGTTGGCACAAGGCTTCTGGAGCCAAAAAAAATATTTCATTTCTGAAGCCTCCTAGCCAAGTTCAATGAAAAATATAACCATAAATACTCATTCCAATGACTCCCTAGGCCATAGTCACAAAGCTTTTACATTGCATTTACTCAGGGCTCCCCAGCCAAAATCATCTCACTCATCCTTCTCCAGGGTCCTTGGAAATGTCTGTATCCTCCTACCACCTGCCTTACCGTGTATATCCTTTCTGGCAGCTCATGTATCTAGATGCCAGGCTGAAGCTGTGGGCCCTGATTTCCTGCAGTCATAACGCCCTGGCTCCCTGGCTTACCATGAGGTGATACTCTGGCCAGAGGCCCTGGGGGCTGAAGCTCTGGATTTTTGGCTTTTACTGTAGAAGTCCCTTGTCCCTGGGGTTCTGATGTCTAGGCAGAGCTGATGAGTCCCATGTAGTGGCCTGAACGATGGATTTGCAAAGCTAATTTGCATGGGAAGAAAGGAAAGGGAGGTCTTAAAAGAATAGAGGAAGACAGGTGGGAGTCTATAAATTACAGTGCTCCTCTCCCTCACACCATGAGTTGCCCCTGGAATTCCCTTAGTCCCCAGAGGATAGTCCTGCTGCCAAAAGCCAGGCATAGACCAGTCACCATGTTGCAGGGAAGAGCCGATTCTAACTCCATGCTGTAGCTGTTTCTTTTGACTTTAACCTTTGCTTTTGTTATTTTAAAATTATACATAATGGCCTGCCTCTGGGAACCCTGCCCTTCTGCTTGACTGTTAAACTACAGGTGCCTTTGTTCAGTTCAGTTCAGTTCAGTTCAGTTGCTCAGTCGTGTCCAGCTCTTTGTGACCCCATGGACTGCAGCATGCCAGGCTTCCCTGTCCATCACCAAATCCCAGAGCTCACTCAAACTCATGTCCATTGAGTCAGTAGTGCCATCCAACCATCTCATCCTCTGTCGTCCCCTTCTCACGCCTTCAATCTTTCCCAGCATCAGCATCTTTCCCAATGAGTCAGTTCTTCACCTCAGGTGACCAAAGTATTAGAGTTTCAGCTTCAGCATCAGTCCTTCCAATGGATATTCAGGACTGATTTCCTTTAGGATGGACTGGCTGGATCTCCTTGCAGTCCAAGGGACTCTTCAAGACAGTGCAAAAGCATCAATTCTTTGGCACTCAGCTTTCTTTATAGTCCAACTCTCACATCCATACATGACTACTGGAAAAATCATAGCTTTGCCTAGACAGACCTTTGTTGGCAAAGTAATGTCTCCGCTTTTCAATATGCTACCTAGATTGGTCATAACTTTTCTTTCAAGGAGCAAGCGTCTTTTAATTTTATGGCTGCAGTCACTATCTGCAGTGATTTTGGAGCCCCCCAAAATAAAGCCGCTCACTCTTTCCATTGTTTCCCCATCTATTTCCCATGAAGTGATGGGACCAGATGCCATGATCTTAGTTTTCTGAATGTTGAGTTTTAACCCAACTTTTTCACTCTCCTCTTTCACTTTCATCAGGAGGCTCTTTAGTTCTTCTTCACTTTCGGCCGTAAGGGTGGTGTCATCTGCATATTGGAGGTTATTGATATTTCTCCTGGCAATCTTGATTCCAGCTTGTGTTTCATCCAGCCTGGCATTTCACATGATATACTCTGCTTACAAGTTAAATAAGCAGGGTGACAATATACAGCCTTGATGTACTCCTTTCCTGATTTGGAACCAGTCTGTTGTT
Source organism: Bos grunniens (assembly GCF_055505025.1). NCBI lineage: Eukaryota > Metazoa > Chordata > Mammalia > Artiodactyla > Bovidae > Bos > Bos grunniens. Next base: position 44,576,944 of record NC_141175.1, read on the forward strand.
CCATGTCCAGTTCTAATCGTTGTTTCTTGACCTGCATACAGATTTCTCAAGAGGCGGGCAGGTGGTCTGGTATTCCCATCTCTTTCAGAATTTTCCACAGTTTATTGTGATCCACACAGTCAAAGGCTTTTGCATAGTCAATAAAGTAAAAGTAAATGTTTTTCTGGAACTCTCTTGCTTTTTCTATGATCCAACACATGTTGGAAATTTGGTCTCTGGTTCCTCTGCCTTTACTAAATCCAGCTTGAATATCTGGAAGTTCATGGTTCACGTTCTTCTGAAGCCTGGCTTGGAGAATTTTGAGCATTACTTTGCTAGTGTGTGAGATGAGTGCAATTGTGCGGTAGTTTGAACATTCTTTGGCATTGCCTTTCTTTGGGATTGGAATGAAAACTGACCTTTTCCAGTCCTGTGGCCACTGCTGAGGTTTCCAAATTTGCTGGCATATTGAGTGTGGCACTTTCACAGCATCATCTTTTAGGATTTGAAACAGCTCAACTGGAATTCCATCACCTCCACTAGCTTTGTTCATAGTGATGCTTTCTAAGGCCCACTTGACTTCACATTCCAGGATGTCTGGCTCTAGGTGAGTGATCACACCATCATGGTTATCTGGGTCATGAAGATCTTTTTTGTATAGTTCTTCTGTGTATTCTTGCCACTTCTTCTTAATATCTCCTGCTTTTGTTAAGCCCGTGCCGTTTCTGTCCTTTATTGTACCATCTTTGCATGAAATATTCCCTTGGTATCTCTAATTTTCTTGAAGAGATCTCTAGTCTTTCCCATTCTATTGTTTTCTTCTATTTCTTTGCATTGATCGCTTAGGAAGGCTTTCTTATCTCTCCTTGCTATTCTTTGGAACTCTGCATTCAAATGGGGATATCTTTCCTTTTCCCTTTTGCCTTTACCTTCTCTTCTTTTCTCAGCTAGTTGTAAGGCCTCCTCAGACAACCATTTTGCCTTTTTGCATTTCTTTTCCATGGGGATGGTCTTGATCCCTGTCTCCTGTACAAAATCATGAACCTCTGTCCATAGTTCATCGGGCACTCTATCTATCAGATCTAATCCCTTAAATCTATTTCTCACTTCCACTGTATAATCATAAGGGATTTGATTTAGGTCATACCTGAATGGTCAAGTGATTTTTGCTACTTTCTTCAATTTAAGTCTGAATTTGGGAATAAGGAGTTCATGATCTGAGCCACAGTCAGCTCCTGGTCTTGTTTTTGCTGACTGTACAGAGCGTCTCCATCTTTGGCTGCAAAGAATATAATCAACCTGTGAAGAGCCTACCTGTGAATAGCTGCAAGAAAGAAGAGATTAACACATTCCTTCCCAGAGACTGGCCATCCCAGGAGATATTCCCAAGATAATGGGCTTTTTACTTTACTTTCTCAACTCCTCCCCTTCTCTGTTCTCTAAAAGAACCTGGCATACAGACCCCAACAAGATGGTCATTTTGAAACATTGGTCTGTCATCAGGTCAGATGGATTTCCGAATAAAGTCATATTCCTTGCCTCAACACCTCGTCTCTGATTTTATTGGCTTGTCAGGCAATGAGCAGAGTGAGCTTGAACTTCGTAACAGCCAGTCAGTCCCTACAAGGATATACTGAAGCTCCTACTTGTGTTTCTTGCAACCGGCTACAATATTAGGCCTAAATGGGAAACTTCAGTAATATTGATGCCCAATCCCTGCCCCAGACCATTTAAATCTAGAATTTGGATGGGGGTAGGGATTAAGCTTGGTATTTTTAAATTAAGGTATAATTTAGATATGACAAAGCACATGAATCATAAGTATATGGTGTGATGAATTTTTGCACCTGAGTAACTACTGAGATCAATATTTATGATGTGGAAATATTCTAGTCCCTCTGAGTTCTTCTTTCTGATAAGACCCATCAGATTAAAAGCAGGGGCAGCCAGCTCCAGTCCTGCCAATTGCTGGTGCAAGAGAGGAAAAAAAATTCTTCCTTCCCTCTATCCATCTTAGGTTCATTGGCTGGGGCTCTGTAAATTAGTCTGATAATGACAGAATAACAGGAGAAAAAACAACCAGTTTATTGATGTGTGTACCACACATACATTTGGAGCATGCAGATACAAAAAAACAAAAGAAAAATTTTAGAGAAGTCACAGACAAAGGAAAAGGACTTTGAGGCAAAGGGCAAATAGTGGGAAGGCAAACATATGGAGAAACTACTGGAAGATAAAGACTGGTATATTAGCAAGTTTTGTTTTAGAGTCTTCTGGTGCTCAAGGTTGATAAGGGTTGAGAGTTATCTCCAGGGTTTAACTTCCCAGAAGGGAGGGGAGGGGACACCTTTATAAACAAGTTTTACTTTTTTAGGCAAACTGGGGACGGCAGAGAGCTTTTCTTGTATCTGCTTCATCTCAATTGCCTTTCAGTTCAGTTCAGTCGCTCAGTCATCTCCGACTCTTTGCGACCCCATGAATCGCAGCACGCCAGGCCTCCCTGTCCATCACCAACTCCTGGAGTTCACTCAGACTCACGTCCATCGAGTCAGTGATGCCATCCAGCCATCTCATCCTCTGTCATCCCCTTCTCCTCCTGCCCCCAATCCCTCCCAGCATCACAATCTTTTCCAATGAGTCAACTCTTCGCATGAGGTGGCCAAAGTACTGGAGTTTCAGCTTCAGCATCATTCCTTCCAAAGAAATCCCAGGGCTGATCTCCTTCAGAATGGACTGGTTGGATCTCCTTGCAGTCCAAGGGACTCTCAAGAGTCTTCAACACCACACTTCAAAAGCATCAATTCTTCGGCACTCAGCTTTCTTTATAGTCCAATTCTCACATCCATATATGACCACTGGAAAAACCACAGCCTTAACTAGACGGACCTTTGTTGGCAAAGTAATGTCTCTGCTTTTCAATATGCTATCTAGGTTGGTCATAACTTTTCTTCCAAGGAGTAAGCATCTTTTAATTTCATGGCTGCAATCACCATCTGCAGTGATTTTGGAGCCCAGAAAAATAAAGTCTGACACTGTTTCCACTGTTTCCCCATCTATTTGCCATGAAGTGATGGAACTGGATGCCATGATCTTCATTTTCTGAATGTTGAGCTTTAAGCCAACTTTTTCACTCTCCACTTTCACTTTCATCACGAGGCTTTTTAGTTCCTCTTCACTTTCTGCCATAAGGGTGGTGTCATCTGCATATCTGAGGTTATTGATATTTCTCCCGGCAATCTTGATTCCAGCTTGTGCTTCTTCCAGCCCAGCATTTCTCATGATGTACTCTGCATGGAAGTGAAATAAGCAGGGTGACAATATACAGCCTTGACGTACTCCTTTTCCTATTTGGAACCAGTCTGTTGTTCCATGTCCAGTTCTAACTGTTGTTAGAACTGCATATAGGTTTCTCAAGAGGCAGGTCAGGTGGTCTGGTATTCCCATCTCTTTCAGAATTTTCCACAGTTTATTGTGATCCACACAGTCAAAGGCTTTGGCATAGTCAATAAAGCAGAAACAGATGTTTTTCTGGAACTCTCTTGCTTTTTCGATAATCCAGTGGATGTTGGCAATTTGATCTCTGGTTCCTCTGCCTTTTCTAAAACCAGCTTGAACATCTGGAAGTTCACGGTTCACATATTGCTGAAGCCTGGCTTGGAGAATTTTGAGCATGACTTTACTAGCATGTGAGATGACTGCAATTGTGTGGTAGCTTGAGCGTTCTTTGGCATTGCCTTTCTTTGGGATTGGAATGAAAACTGACCTTTCCCAGTCCTGTGACCATTGCTGAGTTTTCCAAATTTGCTGACATATTGAGTGCAGTGCTTTCACAGCATCATCTTTCAGGATTTGAAATAGCTCCACTGGAATTCCATCACCTCCACTAGCTTTGTTCATAGTGATGCTTTCTAAGGCCCACTTGACTTCACATTCCAGGATGTCTGGCTCTAGGTGAGTGATCACACCATTGTGATTATCTTGGTCGTGAAGATCTTTTTTGTACAGTTCTTCTGTGTATTCCTGCCACCTCTTCTTAATATCTTCTGCTTCTGTTAGGTCCATACCATTTCTGTCCTTTATCAGCCCATCTTTGCATGAAATGTTCCCTTGGTGTCTCTAATTTTCTTGAAGAGATCTCTAGTCTTTCCCATTCTGTTGTTTTCCTCTATTTCTTTGCATTGATCGCTGAGGAAGGCTTTCTTATCTCTTCTTACTATTCTTTGGAACTCTGCATGCAGATGCTTATATCTTTCCTTTTCTCCTTTGCTTTTCGCTTCTCTTCTTTTCACAGCTATTTGTAAGCTCAAAATAATTCTTATGTCAAAATAGCATATTTTGGGATGGCATAACCCATCACAGGAAACCCGTGTCAAGCACTCCGAGTCCCCTCACTTAGCTTGAGGGAGAGGGAAATGCCCAGGACTCCAGGGCAACTCTCTTCCCTGGTATATTTCCTGCTAACATTTAGAACAAGTTGCCTGAAGATGAGTGCCGAATGGGACCAGAAGGACAGAACGTGGTAGGTTTTGTTTGTTGTTTAGTGTTTGTTGTTGTTAGTGTTTTGAGCCACCCTCGCTGCGGTCATTTTTGTTTTTCAATTTAAAAGTCCTGCCTAGAAGGTCCACCACTTTTCTTTGAAAAGAGTGTTCTTGTCACCCACTTTTTAAATTTGGGGGCTTCAGCATCACCTAACAGAAGTAAAGTCCCACTTTGCCTCCCTGATACTGTTTTTTGCATATGTGTTTGGTAAAATATACATAAGATAACATGTATCATTTTAACTATTTTTAAGAATAGTTTAATGGCATTAAGTATTTTCACATTGTTGTGACAACCATCACCGCTATTCATCTTCCAGAACTTTTTCAGAATCCCAGACTGAAATAATATCCATCCAATTATAACTCCCCCTTCCCACCCTCCCCCCAGTCTCTTGTTACCACCATTCTACTTTCTGTCTCTATGAATTTACCTATTCTAAACACCAGTGGAATCATACAATATTTGTTCTTTTGTGCCTAGCTCATTTCATTTAGTATAATGCCTTCAAGGTTTATCCATGTTGTAACACATATTAGAATTTCTTTCTTTTTTTTTTTGGTCACACTGAGTGGTTGGTAAGATTTTAGTTCCTTGATCAGGGACTGAACCTGTGCCCTTGGCAATAAAGGCATGGAGTCTTAATCAGTGGAAAGCAGGGAATTCCCAGAACTTCATTCCTTTTTAAGGCTGAATAATATTCCATAGTATGTCTTGTTCACCCATTCATTGATTAGTCCCATCTTTTGATTATTGTAAATAATGCTGCTATGAATGTTGGTATACAGCAGCTATTCAAATGCTGTAGCATCCATAGCTGGATGCTCCTTTGATGATTCTTACATGCAGCAGGGTTAAGAGTCTCTGGTTCGGGGCTACTCAAAGTAAGACTTCCTCACAGTGTAGCTGTGGAAGCCATGAGGTGACAGAATCAGACAAGCCTTTGTACCATCAGGGTTTCTTATTGATCCCAGGTCATGTTCAGTGCTGCCTTCCTGGAGGTGGGCTCCCGTTGGTGTTCTTGTCTTCCTTTCTAATTAGCTGCCTCAGTGACCCTGAGATCTTGGGCCTTCTTGCAAATTGGCCCCCTCTTTTCCTTGAGATCAACTCCACAGATGAAGGGTGGAGGCCTTTGTTTTCTACAAAAGATCCTGCTGCACCCTTTCCCCCAGGGCATGGAGCATCTTTAAGCTCTTATATTTGCCTGACCCAAGTATCTTCTTAGAACAAAGAAAATTTTCCCCAAGATGACTTCCTGCTTTTACTAAGCCTCGGAAACAGCTATCAGCCCTTAAACTGCTGCTCCAAAGACTAAATCAGTTTTGCTCAGCCAAAGAGCCCACTGTATTCACAGGACTTCCGGGTAACAGGATCTGGCTTTAGGTCCGAAGTCCATGTAGCAACATGGGCAGAGGTTACTTGGGTGTGCAGAAGCCACTATGCCATGTGGGCTGATGAGAGGTTCCTTTTACTCCACCTGAGGGGTCCACAGAGCACCTCACAGGGTAGTGAGGACTTCAGGGGGTACCTTGGGGCTGGGACCTCAGCCTCTGGTAGGAGTGGTAATGTCAATGCTCACCCTGGCTTTGAGGGTTAAAACTGAGCTCCTGTGCTCCTCTGGGGCCTCCAACAATTGGTACTGGAGGAGGCCACAGGTCTAGGTTACTCAAGTGGGGTCTAACCCAAGGAGTTTTGAGTTTTTACTGCTCAACGAGTCGTCTTAAGACCTCTGGGCAGAAGGGGCCTTGGCAAATTCTGATTCACCCAGATAATTCTCAAAATCAACAAACAGTGAGACTGATTCTTAGAAAAGTAGTTTCAAATCTTCACATTTCCCAGAGCTACAGTCAGTTTGATTTTCATCCTCCCCAACTCTTCCTGCTCTGGGGATGCTGCTAGAAAGTAAAATGGTCTGGATTCTGAAAGCAAGGCCAGGCTCTAGAGACAAGGTATATGCAAATGGGAATTGTAAGCCCCAGTACAAGGAGCTGGTCTTATGAAGACTTTTCAGCCTTTGATTTGCATGAAGCAGTTCTCATCCTGAGGTGTTAGACAGCAAGAGCCCAGGAAACTAGGTCTGCCTGCTGGTGACCAGAACTGGTTAGGCACTTCTGGGGCTATCATTTTCTCTAGAAGGTCTTCATGATCAGTCTTTCTAATGAGGCCATCCAGCTATTCAGGAGTGGCTGTCTTCTCTTCACCACAACAGGAGCTGGAGCCCTGAAGAGGGAGGCAGGCATGGGGACTGGTCAAATCTGGCTGAGTATGGGGTGCTAGAGACTCAACAAACCCCTTATATTCATTTATGCCAGGCTCTGCTCCCAAACAAACTTCACAGGAGCACCTACTTTGGTCAAGTCATGCTCCTGGGCCCCGAGGGACACAGAAAAAGATAAGGCAATAAGAAATTCACCATCTGGAAGAGGAGAGAGTCAGGCATACAAAGTAAGGAATCAGTGCCCCCCCAAAGGAATACAGGGGAGGAAAGACTTTCCCTGTACCCTCCTAGGTTCATTAGCTGAATCTATGAAATAACAGATAACAGGTAAATTAACAGGAGAAAAGATATTTAAATTTATTAATTTTTAATATTATGTGGACAGAGGCAAGTTAGGGGAAAAAAGTGAATACCAAAAAAAGTGGTAGGATTTGAGACTCTATGTGTTCTTACAGGGGAAGAGAAGGTTGTACAGGTCCCTTAGGGGAGAGTAAATGATTTTTAGGAAAGATAAATGGGCCCTTAGAAGATCAGATGAGAGAAAAGATAGTTTGTGACAAAGTTTGTCAGGGTGTGATGTGGATTCCCAGTCTCCTCTCCTGTGATAAGAGTTGATCTTCCTAGGTTAATGAAACACCTTCCTTGGGGAGGGGATTTTTGACAATTGAGTTCCTTTTGGAGGATCTGTCTTTAGACAGATAAGAAGAATTCAGAGAAAGTCTTTCTCTGCATTTCAAGTACCTTCACCTCAAAATAATCAATACACTGAAGCTGTATATCTTGGGGTGGCATGTCCTGAACTCCTTCAAAAGCACAAGCAGAATATGTGATCCACCAGCTGTGCAGGATGTTGTTCGGTTAAGGCTACTGCATTGTTTGATATAAGATTGGTATTCTTTTAAATAATGGCAGAAACTAACATCATAAAATTTTATTAGGGTCAAATGTGTGCTAAGCCCTCTAAATGCATTAATCTGTTTAGCTGATATAACAACACTAAAAGGAAAGTACTATTATTATCTTTGTTTTACAGATGAGGTTAAATGCTATTTAGAGATGTTACATGTTATTCCTGAGATAGTCCACCTGGTAAGAGGGAAGCCAGAATTTTAGTCCAGCTTGGTCCAGTTCTAAAGCTTGACTTGTTAGTGTGATTCTGTGCTAGACATCCAGATGTATTGACAGGCATGAAGAACAGAGCTCTGAACAGGTGCTGATTCTGGCTTCAGTACTATCCAGCTCGAGGACTTATGTCAGTACTGTGTCCCCAAAGACTTCGGTTTCCTCCTCATTTGTTTTAATGGTTAAACCAGGTAACTACAAGTGTGCCTTCCATTTCTAAAATTCTTTAAACCTAGGATTTTCAAGTTCCTAAAATGAAACCATCTCATGCTCACTCTTTTAAATGTTTAAATCCCAAAAGACATTTAGGAGGCAAGTAAGGTGCTATTGCATTCATGCCTCTCTGACTTCTGGGAAAGATGCTAAAAATGTCTGAGTTCCAAGACAGGGAACAAAGGCAGGGGTACAGAATTAGGGAGTTACAATCATGTTTGAAAGGATCTCAACAAATTTACTTTCATACAGTACGTATTAGAGTTGACCTCTATGTCAAACACCCCCTATGATTCAATGGTTTAACCAAAGGATAGTTTATCTCTTTCTTAGGAACAGTCCAACCCAAGTGTCCTAGTCCTATGTATGTCTCTTCTCCAAAAGGCTTCTCAGGAACCCAGGCTCCTGTTTGTGGCTCTGTCTGACTCCTAAGCCCTCAAAGCACTTTGCTTCCAGTTGTAGAGAATTATATCAGAGGCTTTTAGGGTGCAGGAAGTTAGCATCTCTCACCTCTGCCCCATTCCACTGGCCGACATTGGTCACATTATCCCACCTAACATCCTAGGAGAGGTTAGGAAATATAGTCTCACTGGGTGCCCCAAAGGGAGCTGACCTTGATGAACACACACTAGTCTCCAGAAGCCCATAAACAGTTAAATCAACCTTAAAATAGAAAAGAAGGCACTTACCCTACCAGTCATGGAGATGCTCCAGTGCTGTCCTCTTTGGGTTGTCCGTGTCCATTTTCCCATCATGACTGTTCAGAATATTAACCTGTTGTCCCTGCTGTATTGTTGTTTATCCCTAAGTTGTGTCCGACTCTTTGTGACTCCATGGACTGCAGCACACCTGCTCTATTCCAGGTTTTTTCTCTGTTCCCAGGTGATGGAGAGTAGTTGGATTCAAACGTCCTGGTTACTCCTCTCTCTACGGCAGCATCCGTCACTACGTCCTGTCAAATGACAAAAGTGAAATAATTTGAGTCTGATGTCCTTTACTCAAGGAAATCAATCTGCATACAGGGGTGGGGGGTGTGGGCTGGTGGGCATGCAGTGCTTCCCAAGCAGAGGAGTACTCTTCCGCGGATGTTTGGGTAAAAGTGAGTTTACAGCGTGTTTAAAAAGACCTCCCAGAAACAGGAAACAGGACCTGATGGGCTAAGAAGTCGGAGATCTCCTTATAAGGCTAGCAGGTCCTGTTTTCTAGGATGAGGTGAGCTAACTAAAGCTGAGCTGGAGGACTGTGATTGGTAGATATGAGGATTCCATGCCGGCTCACTTAGGTTTAGATTTGTGTTCTGGGCGAGGCCTGGGGGGCAGCCTCCTTTTAGTAGGTCTCGATATGCAGATTCACTTTGTCAGTCCAAAGTGTGGACTTAACATTCCATCAGGCCTCTGCCTAGGGTGACCCTTCACTCCACACCTTAAAGCCCTGGTTCTCTCTGCTTCCCCCAAACCACCTCCCCGTGTGGCCTAGAACAAGCCACAGTTTGCAACACCTGGAGAGAGCTATGCGCCCCCACCTCCCCTTCCTGGGCACTTGCTTCTGTTTGACAAATTCCTGAGCACACCTCTCTTACCCAGGGGATGGGGGAGGGTGGGAAGAGCTGCTTTCTCCAGACCTACCACCTCCCCTCTGCGTCTCTCCTCCCTGAAAGTCCTGATAATCCCTGACTAGTTCTCAGTTTTCCCATTCCTAGTATTTATGGCACAAACTTGATGCTTCCATGATTAAATTTTAGCTGTTCAGCCTCAGTCTTACCACTCCCAAGTAGTTTTCTGTTTTTTCTGCCTTATCACTCCACCTCTGAGGCAATAGGACTTTCCTGATAGCTCAGTCAGTCAGTCAGTTCAGTCACTCAGTTGTGTCCGACCCTTTGTGACCCCATGGACTGCAGCACACCAGCCCGCCCTGTCCATCACCAACTCCTGGAGTTTACTCAAGCTCATGTCCACTGAGTCGCTGATGCCATCCAACCATCTCATCCTCTCCTCCCGCCTTCAATCTTTCCCAGCATCAGACTCTTTTCCAATGAGTCAGTTCTTCACCTCAGGTGGCCAAAGTATTGGAGTTTCAGCACCAGCATCAGTCCTTCCAATGAATATTCAGGACTGATTTCCTTTAAGATGGACTGGTTGGATCTCCTTGCAGTCCAAGGGACTCTCAAGAGTCTTCTCTAACACCACACTTCAAAAGCATCAATTCTTCGGCGCTCAGCTTTCTTTATAGTCCAACTCTCATATCCATACGTGACCAGTGGAAAAACCACAGCCTTGGCATAGCCAGACCTTTGTTGACAAAGTAATGTCTCTGCTTTTTTATATGCTGTCTATGTTGGTCATAACTTTCCTTCCAAGGAGTAAGCGTGTTTTAATTTCATGGCTGCAATCACCAACTGCAGGGATTTTGGAGCCCAAAAAAATAAAGTCAGCTACTGTTTCCACTGTTTCCCCATCTATTTGCCGTGAAGTGATGGGACTGGATGCCATGATCTTCGTTTTCTGAATGTTGAGCTTTAAGCCAACCTTTTCACTCTCCTCTTTCACTTTCATCACGAGGCTTTTTAGTTCTTCTTCACTTTCTGCCATAAGGGTGGTGTCATCTACATATCTGAGGTTATTGATATTTCTCCCGGCAATCTTGATTCCAGCTTGTGCTTCTTCCAGCCCAGCGTTTCTCATGATGTACTCTGCATATAAGTGAAATAAGCAGGGTGACAATATACAGCCTTGACGTACTCCTTTTCCTATGTGGAACCAGTCTGTTGTTCCATGTCCAGTTCGAACTGTTGCTTCCTGACCTGCATATAGGTTTCTCAAGAGGCAGGTCAGGTGGTCTGGTATTCCCATCTCTTGAAGAATTTCCCATAGTTTGTTGTGATCCACACAGGCAAAGGCTTTGGCACAGTCAATAAAGCAGAAATAAATGTTTTTCTATTTCGCTTTTTCGATGATCCAACAGATAATCCAACTGATAGCTCAGCTGGTAAAGAATCCTTCTGCAAAGCAGGAGACCCTGGTTCGATTTCTGGGTTGAGACGATCCCCTGGAGAAGGGATAGGCTACCCACTCCAATATTCTTCAGCTTTCCTGGTGGCTCAGCTGGTAAATAATCCACCTGCAGTGTGGGAGACCTGGATTCGATCCCTCGGTTGGGAAGATCCCCTGGAGAAGGGAAAGGCTACCCACTCCAGTATTCTGGCTAGAGAATTCCATGGATTGTATAGTCCAGCCAGTTCAGTTCAGTTGCTCTGCTGCTGCTTCTGCTGCTGCTAAGTTGCTTCAGTCGTGTCCGACTCTGTGCTACTCCATAGACGGCAGTCCACCAGGCTCCCCTGTCCCTGGGATTCTCCAGGCAAGAATACTGGAGTGGGTTGCCATTTCCTTCTCCAATGTGTGAAAGTGAAAAGTGAAAGTGAAGCTGGTCAGTCATGTCTGACTCTTAGCGACCCCATGGACTGCAGCCTACCAGGCTCCTCCGTCCATGCGATTTTCCAGGCAAGAGTACTGGAGTGGGGTGCCATTGCCTTCTTCGTTCAGTTGCTCAGTTGTGTCCAACTCTTTGCAACCACATGGACTGAAGCATGCCAGGCCTCCCTGTCCATCACCAACTCCCCGAGTTTACTCAGACTCATGTCCATTGAGTCAGTGATGCCATTCAACCATCTCATCCTCTGTCGTCCCCTTCTCCTCCTGCCTTCAGTTTTTCCCAGCATCAGGGTATAGTCCATGGGGTCACAGAGTCAGACACAACTGAGCAACTTTCACTTCACCTGAGGCAATAAATGCTACTGACTTCCAGGTGATAAGAAAAGACTACAGACAGAGTCAGGAGTAGGGCGAGGGACACCAGGCAATAAACCTAGAGGGAAAGGCTGTAAACTGCTCAAAATATTTTTATGTACCAATCTCATTTAAGTCTCAGTGACCCCTCTATGATATAGTAGTGATACACCCACTACTATCTCTGTTTGATAGATGAAGGCACAACATTTTATTCTTAAGTTACATTTTGCCAGGGCACTTTTTGGTGTATGGTGGCTTCCCAGTGGTGCTAGTGGTAAAGAACCCGCCTGCCAATGAAGGAGACGAAAGAGATGAGGGTTTGATCCCTGGGTCAGGAAGATCTGGATGGCATGGCAACCCACTCCAGTATTCTTGCCTGGAGAATCCCATGAACGGAGGAGCCTGGTGGGCTACAATCCATACAGTCGCAGGGTCAGACACTACTGAAGCAACTTAGCACACACACACACACACACATGGGTGAAAAGTTTAAAGATCATTTTAAATATAAAAAAATTAGGAAAAGGGCTATTTCAAAGCTGAATAGTGTTATTGCTTTTAAGTGTCAACATAAATTAACCGATATGAAATCCTGTCCAATGGAGATGGGAGACCAATCTTAGACTTTCTTTAACAAATACCTAAGCCACTCTTGAAATTTGTAAGAAGCCCGTTACTTGGAATGGATCGAACAAAAGGTTTGAAAACTACCCTCTTAATTAAGTTTGACTCCCTCTTGCAATCTCTTCTAATGATTAGCTTATTAGAAAAAAAAATCCTTTTATTTACCAACAGCAGGAATGTAAAGTTTGCTTAATCTTTCAATAAACATTGATTGAAGCCATTTCCAGGCCCCTGTCTAAAGTCATTGTGTTTTAAACTCTCCAATTTGCCGCATTCAGATTCTTTAGGCTGTCTCCTCCCCTCAACTTTAAAATCTTTTTAAAAAGTTCAATGGTAAAGATTCTTCATTCTGTGAATGCCTGAAGCAGACGACTGCATTGGAAGTGGGGTTTAGGAGACTCTCCGAGGAGTGAAGGTAACAGGCCAGGGAAGTGGTGTACAGAATGAGAAGAGGAGGAAGGCAGTGCCGGGCACCAATGGAGTGTTCATGCCTACGTGCGTGCTAAGTCCTGACCAGCTCTTTGAGATCCCATGACTGTAGCCTGCCAGACTCCTCTGTCCACAGGATTCTCCAGGCAAGAGTACTGGAGTGGTTGCCATTTCCTCCTCCAGGGGATCTTCTTGACCCAGGGATCAAACCCGGGTCTCTAGCTGGCGGTCAAACCCAGGTCACTAGTGCCACCTGGGAAGCCCCAGTGGAGTGTTCGAGAAATGACTTAAAGATGCAGTGGTGCTGCAGAAATGACACACCCTGTTCAGGCCCTCTTGGGGGGTGACCCCAGTTGCCCAGGGAAGGCTTCCTCTTTGACGGGCCTTGGCTGAATCTCAGTGCCTCACGGTGACTGAGCTTGCCTTGCGATGCCCATTCATGATGCCCGTTCACACCTTTGGCTCATAGCACTGGACAGCACAGCAGAAAAGTCAGGAGAAGCATGTGGTGGTGGTGGTTTAGTTACTGAGCCTCAGAGCAATCATAACGTGTTGTTTTAAGCCACTACATATTGGGGTGTTTCTAGAGTGTGACCTCAGGGGAGATACTTAACCACTTGGAGGTTTAGTTTCCTTCTGTAAAACAGGCAAACTAGCAGTATCTACTTCACAGTTAGTATGATATGAATGTAATAACGGTAGAAGCACCAAGCACAGAGCCCAGCACACAGTAGGTCTTCAGTAAATGCCAAGGTCCTCCCTGCCCCTTCTCCAGGAGGTCTTATATCCCAGATGTGAGTGAATCTTGGCCACTATTCCAAACTTCCTGGGCAGACACCCAACTTTCCTCAAAGGGAATGCCCAGGATCAAATTTGAAACTGGGGTTGAACAGCACTTGAGTTTTTCTTTCTGGGACAATCTGTGACCCCCTGCAAGAAAAATGTCACCACCTTGTACGAAGAAAACGGTATGTTTTTTCTTTTTCCTTAATTTAAGAGATCGAGGAATTAAGTCTTCACCCTTTTTTTTTTTTTTTTTTAAAGAAGAAATATGCTTGCTCATGCTGGAAACTACTGGCTTGAAATAAAACAACTCCCCTTCTGTTTCACAGCCAGCAGGTTTTCTGCAACACCCAGTCCTGCAGACCCACAGACTGCACAGTGGGCAGACTTTGTTGAACAGATGAACAACTGTGGCTTAATTTGTTTTGGGGAAAGAAAAAAAAAAAGGTCCTGAAGCAATTGATAAACAGGAGGCTGAGGTCAGTGTGAAGGAAGAGTAAATGGGGCCAGATTGGGGACTGCTGGAACGTAAGCCTCTTTCATCCCCAGTCCTGAACCCAGCAGGCGGGCACGTGTGAGTGAAGTCAGGACTAATCTACCAGGAAGGGGGCCGAGAGTCTTTTCTTGCCTGAATTTGAATTACATTTTCATTATCATTCAAAATTATTTTAAAATTTATTTTATGCTCTTTTACTTATTTATTATTCCAAAATGTTTTCCAAAGTGGATAAAGATAAAGAATCTGCCTGCAATGCAGAAGACCTGGGTTGGATCCCTGGGTCGGGAAGACCCCCTGGAGAAGGGAATGGTTGTCCACTGCAGTATTTTTGCCTGGAGAATTCCGTAGACAGAGAAGCCTGGAAGGCTACAGTCCACGGGGTCACAAAGGGTTGGATATGACTGAGCAACTAACACACACACACACAGTTAAATGTACTTTGCACACTGTATAGCGGGCTAGCCAAACTTTTCTGCTTCTGACTTTTTCACATTGATCTTGACAATCATTCTATACCACCACCTAGAAAACAGCTAAGTTTCTGGAGAGGTCACGTAGTGTTTGTTCCACAGTCTGAGTGTACCAGAATTTATTTAATTTTATTAAAAGGCAAAGCGGTTATGTTCAATCTTCTTAGAGCTGGCTTTAAATAAAAAAAGTGTTCTTGAAGGGTCTTTGTTGTCCTTCAGATTTAAGGTAACAGCCAGGCAATGCTCTTTGGAAGCCTTATAAATACAACTTCTAGTTCTTACTCTCCTCTGAATTATGCTGGGTGTGGTACCCCCAGGGGTGGTCGATTATTTTATTGCCTTGTCCTGTTAGGACTTCGTAGTTCCTTGTTTGAATGTGTATCCAGGAAGTGGAAATAATGTCCCTGACACCCGCACTTCCTTTTCTGACAAATCTGTGTCCGGTGAGTGAATCCAGCTACTTTCACCCACCCTCTTCCTTCAATCAGACGCTTGGCTTGCATTGTCCTGGCTGAAATCTGGAGGTTTTAGGAAATAGACCTCAAGAGTGCTTCCAGGCAGGACTAGTTTGAGGAACTATTGTTCATTTTGGTTAAACTGAGCCTCCCTTTTCTTCCTTCTGTGGATTCTTTTGGCCCCTCACTTTCAACCCCTGTCCCAGTTGCTCTGAACTCACCTCTCAGAATCATTTAGACTTAATGTGAGTTCAAGTCAGCGCCTACTTCTTGCTCCTAGTGGTATCTGCCTTTTAAATTTTTTACTAACCATAATTATAGAACAAAAAAGATTTGTCTCCTTAAACCTTCCCAGTTGTGTAACACATACAACTGTTGTGTCTTCAGGAGTTGGGGCGATGTCCTCACCACCCTCCATCACCACCAGAATCATGCCAGCCTTCTCCCTGCCCTAGGAGGACAGACGGGAAGGGGCAGGCCTGGGTGGTTCAGGACCTAAGGGTGTGGCTGGAGTCTCTGTGTCTGTTTCCTGTGGTGGAGGGGCAAATGCCACCACCTTGGGCATGGGGTGCCAAGGCTGAGCTGCAGAAACATGTCCTCCAAAAGCAAGGTCCCTGGTAAGTATCAGACAGGGCAGCCCTAGTTCACAACTTGAAGGTTCAGTGTAGCAGGGAAATCCTCAGTGGCATTACACCAGGAGGTAAGGGTATTTGGAACTGGCAACTGCAACTTCTTTGGGCCTCAGTAACCACCTGGTAGAGCTATAATGCACATAAAAGGAGTTGATATACAGCTGTGGCAAGAGCTCTGTAAATCAGCCCTAATTGTTACGTGAAGTGGCCCAGCTTCTTATTACCTGGACTAGATTAGCTTGTTTCAGCTCCACTTGTCCTCTTTGGACTTGCCTTGCTCTCCAGGTCTGGCCCAAGGGGACCGCTCCAGGCTCTTCTGGCCTGACCCATCTTCCTAGTTTCTCAACCCCCTTTGCACCTCTTCTTGATGCCTGCCACCTTAGCCAGCCTTCAGTCTTCCACTCTTCTGCAGGACCATCAAAGCCTCAACCTCCTCCCATAAAGCCAAAAAGCCCACCGTGTACCAAAGAGAAAACAAACACTTCCTTCCCTGGTGCTTTTGTGTCTCTTTGATCCCTCATCTTTGCATTGTCCAGTCTCCTTCCAAGTTCCCAGTTCTGGTGTCTCCCTGCCCCAGCCCTTTGTATGTGCTGAGGACAAAGTCTGGGGATGAAAGAATAAGGATGCGCAATCCTGACACCTGGGGACTCCGTGACATCAATAATGGTGATACCTCTCCATCCTTCGGCATCTGTCTCTATACAGGAAGATAAGGGCAACAGAACAGAACTTGGACGTTGTGCGGGCCCACTACAGACCTGGCTCTGTTCTTAGCCTTTTACACTTATTCTGTCATTAATCCTCACACAGCCGTCTAACATGGATGTTAGGACCATTCTGCAGATTTCCAAACTGGGACTCAGAGCAGGTGCACATCAAGGTCTCATCACTACTGGGGAGCAGATTTGCATCCAGGTCTGCTTGACACTGGGGCTTCCCTGGTGGCTCAGATGATAAAGAATCCACCTGTAATGCAGGAGACCTGGGTTCCATCCCTGGGTCAGGAAGATCTCCTAAAGAAGGGAAAGGCTACCCACTCCAGTATTTTTGCCCGGAGAATCCCATGGACAGAGGAGTCTGGTGGTACTACAGTCCATGGGGTCACTGAGATGGACATGACTGAGTGACTCACACTTTCACTTTACTTTCACTGCCTGGCCCCAGGCCCCATGCATGTTAAAGAAAATCTGAGCCAGTGGGACTTGATACAGTAGGAACATTTTGCATTCTATTTTGTATTTGGATCAACTAGCCTGAGAAGTGGTATCTTCTACATCTGAACTTGGCACACACAACGTCTTAGCCAAGGATTTCAAGCTTTGTCTTGTCTGGTAGGAAATGGCAACCCACTCCAGTATTCTTGTCTGGAAAATTCCATGGACAGAGGAGCCTGGCCAGCTATAGTCCATAGGGTCGCAAAGAGTCAGACACGACTGATTGACTGAGCACGCACGCACTTGTCTGCACACTAGTTTGATTTTGAAATAGCCAGTTTGTAGACATTCAGAAGTATTCTTGCCAAGACTCACACAGCACGTTCGGTTGTTTTCCCAAACTTCTGAAATACACTCCCCCAGAAATTAATCATCCAGAGGACAGCAGGTACTAGGAAGGTGGTGTCCAGGGCTTCTCACCTCCTGTGAGGAGCTCATGTGGACAAAAGCGCATCACAAAATGTTCTGACAGAGAAACCAGTGGATGGAAAATGGCACCTCATGGTGTGAGAATCTAAAATGGCTTGAAAGTTTTATTCAAATTAAGCAACGCTCACTTTTACATAACCTAGAGCAAGAGCACTCAACAGTGTTCTTTTGTAGCTCCCAAACCGTCGCAGATATATGAAATATCTATGTACAGATTCAGTCTTAGCTTCTATCCCAAGGCTCCTGTTTCCCTCAAGGTTTAAACCATGCCCTCTGAATTTTTGCCTGAAGTTTTCTTTAGAGCACACTCTGCCTAACAATCTCTTTGATTTTTCAGTATTAAACAGAGGAACTGCACTGGGTTGAGTAGTGCCTCCCCATAAAGCTCATGTCCACTCAGAACCTCAGAATGTGACCTTATTTGGAAATAGAATCTTTGCCGATGTAATTAGTTAAGATAACATCACTCTTTGGGGTCTTTCCCTTCTCCAGGTATCTTCCCAACCCAGGGATTGAACCGAGGTCTCCCACATTGCAAGTGGATTCTTTACCATCTGATCCACAAAGGAAGCTCCCAGATTGGGGCGTGGAGAGCTAAATTCAATGACTGGCATCCTCCTATGAGAAAGGAGAAGGAGAATCAGATGCAAAGACATGGGCGGGGAAGAAGGCCGTGTGACAATGGAGGAAGAGAATGGAGTGATGCAGCTACCAGTTTCCCTCCTATCTGAAAGTAGAGAGTTCCTAGGAAACCTTTCGTAAGCCAAGATCGTGTAAAGTGCAGAAGCAATTACCTTAGGACACATCTTGCTAACAGATGCACAAAATAAGTCGAGACAAAGCACAGATGCTCACAGACACAGTTCAAAGCTATGGTGGCTTGATGATGAAATGCTGAGTGCAGTTCCCCGGGAAGGAGCTTGGCAGGGCCATTTTTGCTGCTTGACTTGTTGTTATTGTTTATTCGCTGTGTCTGACAACCCCATGGACTGCAGCATGCCAGGCTTCCCTGTCCTTCACTATCTCCGGGAGTTTGCTCAAACTATGTCCGTTGATACGATGATGCCATCCATCCATCTCATTCTCTGTCATCCCCTTCTACTCCTGTCCTCAATCTTTCCCAGCATCAGAGTCTTTTCCAATGAGTCATCTCTTTGAATCAGGTGGCCAAAGTACTGGAGCTTCAGCTTCAGCATCAGTCCTTCCAGTGAATATTCAGGATTGATTTCCTTTAGGATTGACGGGTTTGATCTCCTTGCAAGAACAATGCTGAACACTATTTTCACTTTTCATCTTTTTTGGGTAAAAGCAAAATTTCTCTTCAGATTTCTTTCAGTTAGTGAAAACAGATACTAATATGGATCTTTCATAACAGTGAAGTGGCATAAAGTGAACTTTTAAAAAGCAGGGTATATCTGTACAAGTCAAGGAACACCAAGGATTGCTGGGAACCTACCAGAAACTAGAAGAGTCCTTCCTGGCTTCCCAGGGAGCATGGTAGAGCTGACCCCTTGGTGGAGCAGACCAGGCTCCAGAACTGTGAGAGAACACTTTTCCAGGGTTGTAAGCCACATAGTTGTGATAACTTGTCATGGCAGCCCTGGAAACTCTCATTCGACTCTTTAAATAAAAAGCTTCCTTTACTATGAGCATTGCCACAAGCTTTTCTTGTTTTTAAACAAGACTCTCTGAACCTCGTTTTCTCACATAAAGACTGTGTATCAATCAGCTGTTGCTGCCTAAAAACCACGCACAGCTCAGTGACATAAAACGGTGATTGTGTATGACCACACTCGAAGGTCCGTGGGGTGGCTAGGTGCCTCTGCTCGTATACCCCTTACTCTTCTGAAATCTCCAGGCCTCCTGAGCATCTTGTGGTAATGACAGAAGTCCAAGTTGGCATTTAAAGCCCCTGCTTGGGACTTCCCTGGCGGTCCAGTGGCTAAGACTCCCAATGCAAGGGGCCTGGGTTTGATCCCTGGTCGGGAAACCGGCTCCCACACGCTGCCACTAAGAGTTCACTTGTGGAAACTAAGAGTTCGCATGCTGAAACTGAAGATCCCACGTGCCATAACAACAACAAAAAAGACTGCACAGCACCATTAAGGCCCAACACAATCAAATGAATAGATTTTTTTTTTTTTAAGTCTCTGCTTATGTCACTGTAGCTGAGCGGAACCCTATGGGGCCTTCCCAGGACAGAACCCTCTCCATATGCTCTGCTTTAGGGCTTCTTTGAAGCACCTACATAACAGTATCTGATGCACATTTTCTGAATTGTTTTACAGATGCTAAAACCCCACCAAACAGAAGAAATTAACTACCTGATGACCATGTGACCATGAGTATGTAGGCCTCAAACCTAGTGGAGCCTGAAGATTGACTAAGTGACACTACCCTCATCTGGCCTTTAAAGATACTTGGCTGAAACCCATCAAGGAGTTTGGGTGTTTTGAGCACTAGCTGCTCTGGACTCCTTGCTTGGTGCCCTGAAGAAAACCCTGCACTTTCTTCCACCACAACCCAGTGTCAGGAGAGTGCCTTTATGGTGCACGAGTGAGCAGACCCAAGTCTGGGTTCAATAACATCACTGTTAACATCCCATTGGCCAAATCAAGTCATGAGGCCAACTCCGCTCTGCTCACAGTGACAGGGTGAAAGGAGGAATATTTGTTCAACAATAATCCCAACTAACACAGATGTGGTAATACCTGCCACTATAGACTGAATGTTGTAGCCCCCTAAATTCATAATTGAAACTTAATTCTCAATGTGATAGTATTTGGAGGTGAGGCCTTCAAAAGGTGACTACGTCATGAGGGTGGAGCCCTCATAAATGGGATTAGTGCCCTTATAAAATGGGCCCAAGAGACCTCAGAGAGCTCCCTCACCTCTTCTGTCATGTGAGAATACAGAGAAAAGATAGCCATCTCTGAACCAGAAAGCAAGTTGTCACCAGACACCTGATTTGCCAGTGCCCTCATCTTGGGTGGTGGAGTGATATCCATTTAAGTAAACATAAATTCAATTTTGATTTTCTGATCATATCCTATCTGTTATGAAGGTTCTGTCCCATCCATGAAACTGCCACCCAACTTCCACACTCTTGTGGGGAGGCCATTATTCTGCTGATCGTGTGGTCAAAATCAGTGACAAGGACAGCTCAGCCTCAAGAGAAGGGGAAATAGACTCCACTATTTGATGGGAGAAATAACAAATCTTTTGCAGCTCTTTAACCCATGCCACTGCAGATGGTGACTGCAGCCATGAAATTAAAAGACGCTTGCTCCTTGGAAGAAAAGCTATGACCAACCTAGATAACATATTAAAAAGCAGAGACATTACTTTGTCAACAAAAGTCTGTTTAGTTAAAGCTATGGTTTTTCCAATAGTCATGTATGGATGTGAGAGTTGGACTATAAAGAAAGCTGAGAGCCGAAGAATTGATGCTTTTGAACTGTGGTGTTGGAGAAGACTCTTGAGAGTCCCTTGGACTGCAACGAGATCCAACCAGTCCATCCTAAAGGAAATCAGTCCTGAATATTCACTGGAAGGACTGATGTTGAAGCTGAAACTCCAATACTTTGGCCATCTGATGCAAAGAACTGACTCATTTGAAAAGACCCTGATGCTAGGAAATATTGAAGGCAGGAGAAGGGGACGACAGAGGATGAGATGGTCAGATGGCATCACCCACTCAGTGGACATGAGTTTTGAGTAAACTCCAGGAGTTGGTGATGGACAGGGAAGCTTGGCGAGCTGCAGTCCATGGGGGCGCAGAGTCGGACATGACTGAGTGACTGAACTGAACTGAACCCACACCAATATGCATCTACTCAGACAGTCCTCACCACAACCCCAAGAGGTCGGACTGGTATTATCCACATTAGAAAGTAGGAAAGTTAAAAGCAGGGATGTTACTAATTTGGCTTAAGTTAGTCAGCTGATCAGTAGAAGAGCTGGGGTTCCAATCTAGGCTATTAGGTAGAGAGGCCATTGTTTGCTTTCTCCTTCCCTATCGACTCTGTTTCTTTAGCCACTTATGGGCAGAAGCTGGGACCCTTCTACCACATTATGTATAGGCTTCTCTCATATATACTTTCATATGCACAAAAGGGCTTGTGGTAAAGTCTCCTTGAAAAAACAGGCTGGGATTTCTCTGGTGGTCCAGTGGTCTGCCTGCTAATACAGGGGACAAAGGTTTGATCCCTGATCGAGAAGATTCCCCATGTTGCTGGGCAACTGAGTCTGTGCAGCACAACTACTGAACCCATGGTCCCGAGAGCGCATGCTCCACAACAGGAGAAGCCTGTGTACCGCAACTAGAGGACAGCCCCACCCACCACTAGAGAAAGCCTGCGTGCGGCGGTAAAGACCCAGCACAGACAAAAATACATACATGAATAAAACAGGCTAGTGGCATTTAAGCAAATATAATTCAGTTTGGGTTTTCTGGCTGCCCTGGTGGCTCAGCTGGTGACGAATCTGCCTGCAATTAGGCAGACCTGGGTTCGATCCCTGGGTTGGGAAGATCCTCTGGAGAAGAGAACAGCTACCCACTCTACTATTCTGGCCTGGAGAATTCCATGGATTATATAGTCCATGGTGTCACAAAGAGTTGGACACAACTGAGCAACTTTCACTTCACCTGGATTTTCTGACCATGTCCTATCCGGTTATTATAGTTTTCTCGGGATTTCTTTCTATGGGGGGTTCTGATCTTTCCATGGAAACACCACCCAAATTCGACACTCTCTTGGCCTTTTGGTTCAAACTCGTTTCTGTCTGCTTGGTCCTTTATTCTCAGGTGTTGTCTTAGTCATGGGTCTAGGGTTCACTACCCCATCGCAGGCCCAGACTGGTCTGCCTCTGCTCTGCCTCTGCTGGGACTTCACAAGGTGTGGGAAGTTACAGAGCTGTGCCCAGAGGGAGGGGAGGTGGCAGCATTCAAAATCAGCATCTTGATTGAATACATTCTAACTTATGTGGGTTTGGAAATCCGTGTGTGTGGAGCACTGCTCTAAGCACTGGCCTATAGTCATGGGTGTGACATGTTAGCTTACATAATCACTTGGTTTGGGCCAGTTCCCACACCCAAACCTGTAAGAAAAGCCTGGAGTCAAGACAGTCTTGCAGACAGAAATGGATGCCTGCCTTGTAAACTAAGTAATGCTTTTGGATTCATTCACTTGTCCAAGAAATATATAATTGAGCACTTGTTATGAGCCGGTTGCTGTGTTGGACACAGAGGACAAAGATGAATTAATTAGATGCAGGGATAAATTCCTGCCCTCCAGGAGTCCACAGTTAATTATCACAGTTACTACCTACATTTTATACCTGGGCATGTAAAGTCTAAACATGTTAACCACTATATATGTCTACCAGCAAGGCAAGGATTTTTCCCTCCCTAAAATGACTGCTCGGAAAAGAGGAGAGTACTTTATTTTGAGGTCTGTAAAGGAAAAATGCACTCTTGTGTGCCTCTTTTCCTACTAACACTTAATACTTCTGGCACTTCTGGTTACCAGATGTGTGGATTTTCCATACATGAAGCAATTGTGTGACACCAGTCTGGTGCCTGTAATTCAAGTCAATTCTGACACTATCTATCCGGAGATAGATCTCACAGGTTGTCTCATAAGACAGCCCCACTTCAGATGCCAATGGCAAATTTAGGGTGTCACCTGTGCTTCAATTTGGCTACAAATTAGGGGCTCCCATGTTCCCCTCCTTGGGTTCCATTAATTTCCTAGAGCGGTTTGAAGAATTCAGGGAGACTCTCTACTTCCTAGATTATCCATTTATTATAAAAGAATATAACTCAGGAATGGCCAAATGGGAAATATGTATGGGGCCAGTTACATGGAAAGAGGCAGCTGAGACTTCATGTCCTCTCTGGGCATGACGCTCTCGGCTTCATTACATATGCATATGTGATCATATGCAAAATCACTGGCTATCCCTGACTGATTTAACCTTCAGCTCCTCTCCCCTCTCCAGAGGTCAAGCTGGTGGGAGTAGAAGTTTTATATCCCTAATCACAAGGTTGGTGTCCCCAGAAACCAGCCCCTATCTTTACATTATCTTGGGGCTTTCCAAACATTTAGCTCATTAATAAACTCAGGTGTGGTTAAAAGGGGCTTATTCCAGAAATAACGAAAGACACCCATTTCACCTTTATGGCTCTTATCACTTAGGAAATTCCAAGGGTTTTAGGAGCTCTGAGCCAGAAATAAGAACAAAAACCAAATATATATTCCTTAACATAAATCACAACATCACAGAATCCTTGCAGGCGCCTCTCATGTTACACCAATGCTTTATAAATTTCTAGTTTTGGAAGCTTAGGGAGATCACCAGCTCAGTACAAAAGGAGGTGAGAAAATGCAACACAGATTTGTTAGTTATCCTGGGAATGTGACTTCACATTTGCAATGCTGAAAGTTGCTATAAACAAGCTTTTTATGATAACTTTAAAAAGCAGAACAGTGAGTAGTTATGTTGAAGAGACCAGTGAAAGCATGAACAGGCTAATGCTATTCAAATGGGTACTTTGTGGTTTGGGATAAAAATTCCAGGGAAAAGCATCCCATAAAAGGTCCAAGAGAACCTCCAACAATCCAGATGAAAGTGAGAATGCCTGATACATGGGGCTAGTCACAGTGAGGACACTGACAACCAAGAGGTACATGAAGACTTTAAATAGATATTGAAATGAAGTATGAAAGCAGAAAAAAGCAGTATTTAGAAATTATTTTATTATATTGCATTTCCTGTGTGTATTGTATTTCTTGTGTGTGCGCATGCTCAGTCCTGTCTGAGTCTTTGCGACCCCATGGTATTACACCTGGATGTGTAACTAAATTCATATATTGCAAAAGCAAATCACAACTTCATCTCTTCACTAAAAGTTTTATGTGCCCAGGTTGACCAAAATATTATGGGAAGGTTCCCCCCATTGGAAAGTTCAGTACTGCCTTTTATTTGTTTGTTTGTTTGTTTTTGGCTGCTCTGGGTCTTTGTTGTTATGTGTGGGCTTTCTCTAGTTGTGGCAAGTAGGGGCTACTCTTTGTTGCAATGCTTGCGGCTTTCACTGAAGTGGTGCCTCTTGTTGCCAGAGCACGGGCTCTAGGGCGTGTAGGCTTCAGTAGTTGTGGCACACTGGCTCAGCTGCCCTGTGGCATGTGAGATCTTCCCGGACCAAGGATCGAACCCGTGACCCCTGCCTTGGAAGGTGGATATTTAACCACTGGACCACTGAGGAAGTCCACTACCTGGTTATATTTGGTGCCAACTTTTATTTGGGTGTGGGGCTCCCTTGGTGGCTCAGATAGTAAAGAATCTGCCTGCAATGTGGGAGACCTGGGTTGGATCTCTGGGTCAGAAAGATCCCCTGGGAAAGGGAATGGCTACCCACTCCAGTATTCTTGCCTGGGGAATTCCATGGACAGAAGAGACTATTGGGCTATAGTCCACAGGGTCACAAAGACTCAGACACAACTGAATGACTAACATTTTCATTTTTTCCTACTTGGGCACATGTAGAACCTTTGCCCAAAGTCAAACAGTTAAGAGGAATAGAACCAGACCTGTCTGACCCACCCACATGTTTGCCTTAATTCCTCCATCAGACCAGATTTCATAAAATCTCACAGTGGTCCCTGCCCCCATTGTTCATCTATTTCATTCCATTTCAACTGAGAGCATATATTGAGCCCCTAATATAATGGAGGAATTGTTTTTCAAGTCTGTAAATCACTTTTAGTGCTGAACTAAGAGAAAAGAGACTGACTTTTAACTGAAGATTGAGAGAGAAAAGCAGTTTTTACTAAAATAGCACTAAAATAGCACAGGTTTATGTAGGCCATTCTCCCTGTTATACAATGTGAGTTCTGGTCTTCTCTGTCTTCTTAGGACTAAGAAATGCCTGTAGCCTCAGCCCCAATAGGACAGTCTCAAGGAGCAAATAAATGTGCAATTTCTCTTTGTCTGCTTTAAAATGGTGAACAAGGCCTATTAATTTTTGGGTAACAGGGGCTTCCCAGGGGGCACAGTGGTGACAAATCCGCCTCCAAATGCAGGAGATGCAGATTCCATCCCTGGGTTTGGGAGATTCCCTGGAGGGAAAAACGGCAACCCACTCCAGTATTCTTGCCTGGAAAATCCCATGGACAGAGGAGCCTAGCAGGCTATAGTCTATGGGGTCATAAAGAGTCAGACACGACTTAGTGACTGAACACATATAATGGGATTTTACATTTTTCTTGATATTTTGCAGAATCACATAAATTTTCAATGTGAGTATGTATTCAGTTCAATTCAGTCGCTCAGTTGTGTCCAACTCTTTGCAACCCCATGAACCACAGCACACCAGGCCTCCCTGTCTATCACCAACTCCCAGAATCCACTCAAACCCATTTCCATCGAGTCGGTGATGCCATCCAACCATCTCATCCTCTGTCGTCCCCTTCTCCTCCTGCCCTTAATCTTTCCCAACATCAGGGTCTTTTCAAATGAGTCAGCTCTTCGCATCAGGTAGCCAAAGTATTGGAGTTTCAGCTTAACATCAGTCCTTCCAATGAACACCCAGGACTGATCTTCTTTAGGATGGACTGGTTGGATCTCCTTGCAGTCCAAGGGACTCTCAAGAGTCTTCTCCAACACCACACTTCAAAAGCATCAATTCTTTGGTGCTCAACTTTCTTTATAGTCCAACTCTCATATCCATACATGACCACTGGAAAAACCACAGCCTTGACTAGACGGACCTTTGTTGGCAAAGTAATGTCTCTGCTTTTGAATATGCTATCTAGGTTGGTCATAACTTTCCTTCCAAGGAGTAAGCGTCTTTTAATTTCATGGCTGCAATCACCAACTGCAGGGATTTTGGAGCCCCCAAAAATAAAGTCAGCTACTGTTTCCACTGTTTCCCCATCTATTTGCCATGAAGTGATGGGACCGGATGTCATGATCTTAGTTTTCTCAATGTTGAGCTTTAAGCCAACTTTTTCACTCTCCTCTTTCACTTTCATCAAGAGGCTTTTGAGTTCCTCTTCACTTTCTGCCATAAGGGTGGTATCATCTGCATATCTGAGGTTATTGATATTTCTCCCGGCATTCTTGATTCCAGCTTGTGCTTCTTCCAGCCCAGCATTTCTCATGATGTACTCTGCATATAAGTTAAATAAGCAGGGTGACAACATACAGCCCTGACGTACTCTTTTTCCTATCTGGAACCAGTCTGTTCTTCCATGTCCAGTTCTAACTGTTGCTCCTTGACCTGCATACAGGTTTCTCAAGAGGCAGGTCAGGTGGTCTGGTATGTCCATCTCTTTCAGAATTTTGTATTATATATGTATTATCTTTAATCAGAAAAAATCATTAAATATTCATTATTGAAAACACACAAGTATTGGGTTATTGGGTTATATAGGCTTCCCTGTTGGCTTAGCTGGTAAAGAATCCGCCTGCAATGTGGGAGACCTTGGTTCAATCCCTGGATTAGGAAGATCCCCTGGAGAAGTGAACGGCTACCCACTCCAGTATTCTGGCCTGGAGAAGAATTCCGTGGACAATATTATTCCATGGGGTTGCAAAGAGTTAGACATGACTGAGCGACTTTCACATTGGGTTATAGAATTTCAGTTTCACTTGCTGGATTTGCATTGAGTTCACCTCATATTTAACCTCTTTCTTTTAATCCAAGTTAAGAGAACCAAACTCTTTCTGTGGGTAACACATGCAGGGCTCCCCTCTGCCCAGATGACTATTCATGCAGGAAAAGGAACAGAAAGATCCCACAAGTGCTTGAGCCATATCTTGTGTGTGTGTTCAATATTACTATGCCTCTCCCTGAGATTCTCCTCTGAGGTCACATTCTTGCAGATACGTTAAGCCCGGGAAATAAACTGGAAGACTCTGTGTGACTCAAAGCAAGCTGTGCAACCTCTCAGAGCTGGAGTTTGCTCATCTGTAAAATAACTGGTGGAATCAAAAGAAAGAAAAAAGAGCATGGCCTGGGGAGACAGAGTCAAATCCTGACTGCTTATTACTGAGCAAAAAATGTATATTCTATACTGTATAATATATACTGGTACATTTGGAATGCTAAAAAAAAAGATAGCAATGGTTGCTATGGTAACTACTGCTACTCTATATGTTAAAAGGCCTATTACTCTTAAAGCAAAACCATGAATCACAAGGCTGCCAGCTCAGCTGCGCAGGCTTATGCTGCACACCTCTAGGGGGTGACACCCCATGGCACACAATGTCTAGTGGCGTCCCGAGGAAGCTACACAAATTTTAGTTGTTTCCTCAATTAAGAATAATGGTGGGGGGAGGGGAAGATGTGGGGAGGAATAAATTAGGAGTTTGAAATTAACAGATACACATTACTATATATAAAACAGATAACCAACAAGGTATATTTAGTATCTTGTAATAATCTATAATGGAAAATTATCTTAAAAAGAATATATATATTTATCTATATATGTATATACTTATATAATACATAAAGATAAACATAAATATAACTGAATCACTTTGCTGTACATCTGCAAATAACACAACATTGTAAATCAACTATACTTCAAAAAATATATATAAAGACCAAAAAGAAAATGAAATTACAATCCCCCCCAAAAAGAATAACAATGAGGCAGTACAGGACTTTTCTTGTTACTTTAGGCACAGCTGAGGCCCCCTAATTGATGAAACAGGTAACAAGAATACTTTTTCAAAAGAAAGGTACTGGGCAGGACTTGTTAAATTAACAAGTGATGGGCTGCTTTCTGCCTCTGGAATGTGTGGGTGGTGGTTTACTCGCTAAGTTGTTTCTGACTCTTGTGATCCCATGGACTGTAGCCCACCAGGCTCCTTTGTCCATAGGATTCTCCAGGCGGAGTATACTGGAGTGGGCTGCCATTTCCTTCTCCAGAGGATCTTCCTGACCTAGGAATTGAACCTAGGTCTCCTGCATTGCAGGCAGATTCTTTACCAACTGAGCTATGAGGGAAGTCCTTTCTCTCTAAATAAACTCACTTTCACTTTACCATGGCTCACTCTTGAATTCCTTTCTGCTCAAAGCCAAGGCCTCTCACTTTGCAGCCCGTCCTAGAAACTCACTCAAGACCTGGGACATGACCATTCTCTTGCTTCCCTTTCTTCTCCAACAACTGTGCCACTTCCCAGTGGCTCTTCATCACGGCCCCAGTCAGGTAGACAGTTTCTTCCCTTTACCCATCTTAGCTCCTCAAACCTCATCCTGGAGGACTCAGAGGCTGGAGACAAACAGACAAACAGAGAGAAAAATGTGAGACATTTAGGATTTCCAAGACTAGGAGAAGGAAAGAATCTTTAAACGAAGTGACACAGTGAGGGTTTGACTGAGGTTGGTCTAGCAGGAGACTCTTGAGTAACACCTGAGTAAGGCTGGAAAAGCAGTGGGATTTGTGCTTCTGATATCATCCAGAGGTGGTGGACAGACATAGCAGGTGTGATAAAAGCAAACCCTCTTCCAGACTTCTGTTCTTGGGCTCAGATGAATCAGTGATTGGCAGAGCTGTTTTGGCCTCTTTTACTCCAGTTTCTTTCCTTCCAAACTCTGGGCTGTGTTCTCTGCTCCAAGCACACAACCTACTGGATTGACATGTACTTATGTCTCCTCAGCTAAAATGCATGTCCTCTGAGAGCAGAAACTGTCTTTTCTCATCCTCAACCCTTAGCACAAGGGCCATTCAGTTCAGTTCAGTCACTCTGTCGTGTCCAACTCTTTGCGACCCCATGAACCGCAGCACACCAGGCCTCCCTGTCCATAACCAACTTCCAGAGTTCACCCAAACTCATGTGCATTGAGTCACTGATGCCATCCAGCTATGTCATCCCTGTCGTTGCCATCTCCTCTTGCCCCCAATCCCTCCCAGCATCAGGGTGTTTGCCAATGAGTCAACTCTTTGCATGAGGTGGCCAAAGTATTGGAGTTTCAGCATCAGTCCTTCCAATGAACACCCAAGACTGGTCTCCTTCAGGATGGACTGGTTGGATCTCCTTGCAGTCCAAGGGACTCTCAAGAGTCTTCTCCAACACCACACTTCAAAAGCATCAATTCTTCGTCACTCAGCTTTCTTCACAGACCAACTCTCACATCCATACATGACCACTGAAAAAACCATAGCCTTGACTAGATGGACCTTTGTTGGCAAAGTAATATCTCTGCTTCTTAATATGCTATCTAGGTTGGTCATCGGAGAAGGCGATGGCTCCCCACTCTAGTACTCTTGCCTGGAAAATCCCATGGACGGAGGAGCCTGGTAGGCTACAGTCCATGGGGTTGCAAAGAGTTGGATACGACTGAGTGACTTCACTTTCACTTTTCACTTTCATGCATTGGAGAAGAAAATGGCAACCCACTCCACTGTTCTTGCCTGGAGAATCTCAGGGACGGGGGAGCCTGGTGGGCTGCCATCTGTGGGGTTGCACAGAGTTGGACACGACTGAAGCGACTTAGCAGCAGCAGCAGCAGCAGGTTGGTCATAACTTTCCTTCCAAGGAGTAAGTGTCTTTTAATTTCATGGCTGCAATCACCATCTGCAGTGATTTTGGAGCCCCCAAAATAAAGTCTGACACTGTTTCCCCATCTATTACCCATGAAGTGATGGGACCAGATGCTGTGATCTTCGTTTTCTGAATGTTGAGCTTTAAGCCAACTTTTTCCACTCTCCACTTTCACTTTCATCAAGTGGCTTTTTAGTTGCTCTTCACTTTCTGCCATAAGGGTGGTGTCATCTGCATATCTGAGGTTATTGATATTTCTCCCGGCAATCTTGATTCCAGCTTGTGCATCATCCAGCCCAGCGTTTCTCATGATGTACTCTGCATATAAGTGAAATAAGCAGGGTGACAATATACAGCCTTGACGTACTCCTTTTCCTATTTGGAACCAGTCTGTTTTTCCATGTCCAGTTCTAATTGTTGCTTCTTGACCTGCATATAGGTTTCTCAAGAGGCAGGTCAGGTGGTCTGGTATTCCCATCTCTTTCAGAATTTTCCACAGTTTATTGTGATCCACACAATCAAAGGCTTTGGCACAGTCAATAAAGCAGAAATAGATGTTTTTCTGGAACTCTCTTGTTTTTTCAATGATCCAGCGAATGTTGGCAATTTGATTGCAGATGTTCAGCAATACGTGAACCGTGAACTTCCAGATATTCAAGCTGGTTTTAGAAAAGGCAGAAGAACCAGAGCTCAAGGGCCATTAAACATTTATTATTGAAGAGAGTAAGAGACCCCGGGTAACAGAGTCAAGGTATGTAGAAGATGATGGTGGAGGTGGAACGGGGAACACAGAAAATGGAGATGATGGATAAATAGACATCATCCCTGCCCTTCATCTGTGAGGCAGCCATGAGAGTCTATTAGACTTTAGAGATAAGGAAAAACCATGCACTTCCATCATAATCTCTCCCAAAACACACTTCTCTGACTTAAAAAATTCAATTAGAAACTTAGCAGAACTGCGGTTTTCTGGCCCCCTATTAACTGGAAATATCCAGTTTACTACCCACCTGCTTTGCATGAGATTGACTCTTGCAGTGATGACCCACTTTGCTGACAGATTCTCAAGTCCTGAAATCCTGGTCATCTCAGAAAGCCCGAGTTTCACAGGTTCAAAACTGGGTATGAAGCATATATTAATGCACATAGAGTCTTCAAGTAGTTGCTCTTTAGCAATTCAAAGAGTTGATTGACCTAAACATCCCATTTCCCATCATGTTGTATAGCAAACATTTCTCATATTCAATGGTCAGGCTCAACTATGAGAGATATAGAAATGGAGAAAATTTTTTCCCTTCATCGTTCAAGTAAGCTCTCAAGACAAATCTCTCTAGAGATGACTTCAGATGAATGATGTTCAAGGTGAAGCAAAGTGATGACTCTACTTGAAGACACATATCCTTTTTCTATAGACATTTATAAACAAATGTCTCAGGGACTCCAGAAAAATGCCGTTTGGCCCCCACACTCCAGCACCCCTACAGTTTCTTGGCAGTTTTTAGCCAGAGTACACTAGGGAGACTGGGTTATTTTATTTTAAATGTGTAGAAACATGTTATTCTCAGAAAGTCTATCTGTGTGTCAGCTTGTCTGATCATCTGTGGTTGTCCCAGCTGGGCAATAAACATTGGTTTATCTTTCTGGACATCACAGAATCGCTAAATCCAGAGTGAGTTGTCCACCCAGAAGTTGTGAGTTTATTTGAATAACATTCTTATGCCTACAGAAAAATGAATGTCCATGGTGGGCTGATGTATAGGAAATTATTAGATGTTGAGGGACAAGATGGGGGGTGGGAGGGAGAAAAAAAACAAACAGGAAGGTCGTCTCAGAGAATTAGGAAACACTGATCTTCTCTTTTCTAAGCCTCAGATCTTTCTGGGATTCCATCTGGCTTTCATTTCCAACTCCTCGTCTTCCAACAAAGAGAATAAAGATGGTTTTAAAACTACATGTGAGCCCCTCCAGGAAGCAAGAACTCCTCTCTTCCACTCTTTCGCCTAGTAGCAGAATTTTCTTTTGCACTATTAAAAATGGCACAGGCCACCTTTTCTCCAAAAGCACATGAAGCTGTGGCATAACCCTTTTCCAAATAATTAATCTTTCCAGTGGAATCTTTCAAAGCCCCACATTTCCTGTTATTTTATACAGCTGCAATTTGTAACTGGAGCTCCTGCCCAGTGTTCCACGGGCAAAACGCCAAATCCACTACATTTCACCTACCAAGGTGCCCCGTGCAAATAATCCTTAACCACAAGTTAAACAGTCAGGTCCTGTCCTAGCCGAAAAGAAAAGCCTGGGGAACAAAAGAGTTTTAACATGCTTCTGCATTAAAATTTTAGTGGATGGTCACAGTATTTTATTTTCCAGTGTCAACACTGGAAAGTATCACCATGATGCCACAATCAAGGAAGAGTTTTCAGAAATGGATTGGTCCTTGTGTTAATATTTGTGAGTCATAAAAATGACACCGTCTTCCAGTTATCTAGAAGCCAAAAACTGTGGATTGCTCTATCAAACCCACCTTGTTTGCTTCCCTGTCTATGACCTGGAAGATCAGAGCCAAAGTTGGCTAAAAGGTGAGCCGGGAGGCAGATGCTGGCCAGTTGGTCGTGGCCCTGCCCTTCTGTCTTTCCGTCCTCCCTTTGCATTTCTCCTGTTCCCTCCACCCAGTTCTCTCTCCTGCAACCTCCCCATGAAGGAAGTTTTTTCAATCACTAAATTGGAAATTTCTTCTATTTCAAACCCTCTGCACTCTCTTGCCTACTCTTCTTCCTCCCACCCTCTCCCCATTTCTGCATATGACCTACCTCCTACTTTTTAAAAAGGGAAGCCATTGAAGCAGACACTCAACTTCCTGCTACAGCCCCACCTTCCCTGGCACCATCTCCCTTCCTTTCCTCCCATGTCGCAGTGGATGCTCCCATCCTGAGGTCAGGACCTACGTTCTGGATCCCAGCCCCTCCTGTCCTCTTTGGAGTCTCAGGTTGTAACGTGGCTCCTCTCCCCTGTATATTCAACCCTTACCCGAGTCTGAATCTTTCCATTTACATTTAGACATGCTCAAGTCTCTTAAAATAAAACAAAACACCTGTCTCAACCCCAAGCCCCTTCCTGCTATTATTCCTTCTTGTCTCCTTCCCAGTGAAATTTCTTGAATGGGTTGCTTTTCATCAGCTCCTCTCAGTCTTCAGTTCTATCACTTGGGCTAAAATAACTAATGACCACCATGTTGCTAAAGCAAAGGACTCAGTCCTCACCTCCCTTACCCTTTCTGGGAACCTTCGCTCCTGAAACCTCTTCCCTGGCCTTCAAGGACCTGAAGCTCTTCTTATTTTCCTCCTACTTCTTTGCCTGTTCTTTTTGTTGTTGTTGTTTGTTTAGATTGTAGAAGTTTATTGATATGATCAAAAAGCAAACAGCCACATATTTGATTATCTTTGCCACTGCGTCATTTTGAATACTGTTTTTAAATGCATAACAAACAATATTTAAATAATTACTAGAAAAGTAAATTAAGAGTCTACTTAAGGCACTTCAGATGCCTATTCTTTGTCTTCTTTCCAAGCCCATCATTCTCTGCGGAGCCATTAAACGTTTAAGTTTTTAAGTTTCCCTTTCTCACTCTACAGTCAATCCCTACCGTGCATGTTTACAGCCCCAACAATCAGACTCATATATTCATTTGCCTATTCGAAATCTCCAGTGAGGTTGCTCATTAGGCACAAGTCCAAGCTCCAAGTCAAGATCGCCCCTCCCCAACTTGGTTTTCTACCTCAGATCCCTATCTCAGCAAATGATGCTACCATCCACTGGATTTCTCAGGTCATAAGCCTGACATTCTCAATACTTTTCCCTATTTCTCAAACCCAACCATTTTGTTAGCCCCCAAAATTTTACTTCCTAAAATTTCTCTTATTTATTCACTTCTCTCCATTTCTACACCCACCATCCCAACCCTAGACACCATCTATTCTCTTCTGGATCATTACAACTGCTTCCCACATATCCATTCTCAACACTCTTTAAGTTCTTCTCCATAATGTTGGCAGACCACATCACTCTCTTGCATGGAACCCTTTAATGGTGTGTTGGACACAAACTCCATGTGCTTCTCAGATTCCCTTGTGTGCGTCCTTCTTTTTCTCTCAGTTGGTATTCTACCCACGACTCAGCTTCCAGGTTTGAATAAAATGCCACCCCTCTGACCTGACCAGAGAGGGGCTGAGAGATGCACTCTGAAGTACAGAGGGGTTAGCTTTCTGCAGTGTGAGAAACCAACAAATGAGCAATAGAAGAAAGGAGAATATGAAGCAGATGAATTACTCCCTCTTTTCTCCCTACTAAGAACTGCTCTGAAATATGATTTTCCTTGTAAGCTTCCTGGAGCAATCCTGTGGGCTGAACAACACATCTGGCCATTGATCAGCTGTGTTTCTTTGCGGCTGAGACTCCTTGTGACCCGGTGACCAGAGTGATAACACATATATAGCATTTCATTGCCTCACCTCCCTTTTTCCTCACTCTCGCTGCCCTAGGCTTTCACCTTCCAATAAAATGTCACCACTTTAATCTTTAATGCAGACTTTACTTCCTATAGGTCCCAGGCAAAGCAAATGCTTAAGAGAAAGACCAAAATATCTGTCCATGTCTCTCCATGGGTTGATTCCTGTATACTTCTTTAGCCCCTCCTCTTCTACTATTTTACCATCATTTTCTAGCTCCAGCTACAGAACAGAGTTCTTCATTCATGCCAAGCCCTCACGTGGCAGAAAGTCAACCTGGAAAATGTTTTTCACCACTCCTCTGGCTTCACCTGGCTAATTCCTTTCCCACCAGACCTCAGTTTCCATATCACTTCCTTCCAAAAGAAGTCTCTATGGCCCTCTCCCAGCTCCCTCCTCCCCAGTATCTCCTAAGTTTCCTTTGCTACAGTGTCTCAATGATCTACGTCAGGATTTGAATAGTGTCTGCCTCCTCCCCACACTGACTGTAAACACTGTGACAATAGAGATGGAGTCTTATTTGGCCCCTCTTTGCATCCTCAGCACAGAGCCTAACACTCAACAAACTTACACAGAGTAAAGGAGCTTATGGGATTGAACGCTCATTTTATAGGTGGAGAAGCTAAGATTGCAGAGATGAAGGGATTCATTCAAGACAGCTGATCAGTGGTAGAGCTCAGCTATACCTTGTAACTTTTGTAAAACTTAAGAATCATCCTTCTTAACTCTGAAAAAGACAGATAACAGATGGATCAATGAAGCAGAATAGAGAATCCAGAAATAGATCTAATTACCTGCTTCAACATGTGAAAAGTACTTGTCCTCATTCATAATAAAATAAATGTAAGTTTAAAATATGAGTTTTTAATCTTTTCAATTGGCAAAATTTATTCAATGTGGTCATTTCCTCGTTTGGTAACGGCATCCAACAGTAAGGTGCCAAATACATGAGTGGATATGTGTTTGTGGAGTACGCAAATCATCTTCCTTCATGGAGGACAGTGCGACAATAGCTATTTTGATTGCAATAGAGGTCACATCACAAGAGCAGATGCTCTCTGACATGCAAGCCATTAGTTCAAATTTTATGTATTTATTCTACAGATATATTTGCCCAAGTGGGAAATGGAGAAGTATAGTATTCATTGCAACATTATTTGCAATGGCAGAAGATTTAATCTGAATCATTTAGGGACTGGTTAAGTAAGTTATGCTGTTTTCATACACTGAAATACTATGTAGCTATTAAAAAAAAATGAGGTATTTCCTTTGAATTCCATGTTCCTATTATAGGAATATTCCATACTACTATATATTCCATGTGTGCATGCTACGCCACTTCAGTTGTGTCCGACTCTTTGTCAACTGTAGTCTTCCAGGCTCCTCTGTCCATGGGATTCTCCAGGCAAGAATACTGAAGTGGGTTTGTCATGCTCTCCTCCAGAGAACCTTCCCAACCCAAGGATTGAACACATGCCTCTTATGTCTCCTACATTGGCAGGCGGGTTCTTTATCACTAGCACCACCTGGGAAGTCCTGTATATTCCATATTTCCCTTTTCAGGATACATAAGCAAAAACCCAAGGTGATAGTAGTTTTACAGTACACCATAATTTGGGTTAAAAATGAACAAAAATCATAAATAAAATCAACTGGATTGTAAATTAACCTAGTGAGAGCAGTGGCCTCATATAGTTTGTCTTTCTTACATTGCACAGCAAATATTCAGTTAATATATTTTTATTAATTTCAATAAGAAGAAATGCCCTAAGTGATAAGAGAAAGAGGAAAAAAGAGAAAATAGACAAGCAATCATCATTTATACTTGTATGCTGGTTGAGAGAAATTTCATCAAAGGAGAAAGTGAAATGTGACAGTTAATATGATGGTTTTAGATCATCTGTGGATTTTTTGTTATTCTCCATGAATTAGTTAGTTATTCCTGTGGGAACTGAAGACCTATGTGTTCTTGATTGTATTAGCTCCTTTCTACCATAACTAGAAAAGAAAAGACACTCAATCAAACTCTTTTGGCCCAAAGCTTATTCCAATCAGGTCTCTGCCCTTTGCATGTCTTCACTACTGGATTAACCTGATTTCTCACTTATATGCCATGTCAGGAAAATCAAATGAAAAGATGCCTAGGAATTGACGGAAAGCATGCTCATGCTAAAAAAACAGGTATAATTTGATTCAATCCTGGGTTTCACATTGCTGCCTGCATGTTCTTTTGGAAGATGTATGACTATATAGCTTAGTCCTGGGAAGTAATAACTGTGAAATCTGGCTGTTGCCAAAGTAAATATCGCATATTTTCCTGTCAAAACAGTCAGTGTGTGTGCTTGCTGTGCCTCACTGGGGTCAGTACTGCTATAGAGGCACTTGTATTATTTTTTTCCCTGATTTGAATACTATTTTTTCTAAATAGTATTCAAATGTGTCAATCCAAAAGATGTTTTCTAATGTGTCAAAGGCCCAATGATATTTATAACATCAGGAAACTGAAATCACTATATTAAAGGCAGTGAGTGGTGCTGGAGAAGATTCTTGAGAATGCATTTGACAGCAAGGACATCAAAACAGTCAATCCTAAAGGAAATCAACCCTGAATATTCATTTGAAGGACTGATGCTGAAGCTCCAATACTTTGGCCACCTGATGTGAAGAGCTGACTCATTGGAAGAGACCCTGATGCTGGGAAAGACTGAGGGCAAGAGGAGAAAGGGGCGACAGAGGATGAAATGGTTGGATGGCATCACTGACTCAATGGACACGAGTTTGAGCAAACTCCAGGAGATAGTGAAGGACAGGGAAGCTTGGTGTGCTGCAGTCCATGGGGTGACAGAGTCGCACACGACTTAGCGACTGAACAACAGCAAAAACAACAAAGACAGTGAGAGTCTTTTCCAGACACCAGAGAGCAGGCAATGGGCTCTCTGCAGGATGAGCCTTGACCCTTTGACTTCATCTCAGGTATGTAGATAGATGGATAGATTCATACACAGGAGATTGATACAGAGGTGGATACATAGAGCATAGCCTTGCAGAGGGAGGTATGGGATGAAGGCTATATTTCCTGGCCTTTCTTGCAGCTAGATGTGGCTAAGCCATGATATGTAAGCCATGTATATGGGTCCTTCAAGGACTTAAAGATGAATCTGCAGGGATGAACACCTTTCTTATCCTTTTGGGTTTGGTTGCTTGTGTTGGGATGCTAGAGCGATGCAGAACTGAGTAAGGCATGGCCTCTATCTTCAAGGCATTTATAATTAATCACACACTAAAGGTATAAAAACTACTAGAAGGCAGAAGAAAAGAGAATTCATTCTGAGTGAAGGAAAGTCAGAAGACTTCACAAAGAGAATACAATCTAA
Source organism: Bos grunniens (assembly GCF_055505025.1). NCBI lineage: Eukaryota > Metazoa > Chordata > Mammalia > Artiodactyla > Bovidae > Bos > Bos grunniens. The sequence continues at coordinate 44,614,772 of NC_141175.1, forward strand.
GCTGGCTCTTAAAGAATGAATTATAACAATAATGACTCAGATTTATTGAGGACCTAACTGGGCTCTCAATAAATGGGCTTCCCTGGTGGCTCAGCTGGTAAAGAATCTGCCTGCAATCCAGGAGACCTGGGTTTGATCCCAGGTTGGGAAGATCTCCTGGAGAAGGGAAAGGCTACCTGCTCCAGTATTCTGGCCTAGAGAATTCCATGGACTGTATAGTCTATGGGGTCACAAAGAGTCAGACACGACTGAGCAACTTTCATTTACCTGAATTGGGTAGTGCATGAAATACTTTACAGACATTGTCTATTGATAACTTATTCTGTATAACAGTTCTGTGAGATAAGTACTATGATCATCCTTTTTACAGATGAAGGAACTGAGGAGTGAAAAGGTTAAATGACATGCCTGAGATAAGAGAGTTAATAAGTGGCTGAGCCAAGGTCTAAACCTCACACCATCTGATGGTCCTAAAACTCCACCCCAGCGCTAGGTTGCCTACAGATGAAATGGATGAAGACAGAAAGAAAAGCAAACTGTCACAAAGTCCAACAGTGATTGGTGCAGGCAATTCAATCTGAACCAGTTCTTAGGTGGAATTTAGGCCAGTGTTTCTTAATGTATATTAGCTTATTTGGCAGAATATCAGTCTTTTGAGATGTTCTGCAAAGGAAAACCAAAAGATTTACCTACACACTAACATATGAAGGTTATAAGAAGGCCTATAATAAAGAAAAATGCTTAATTTAATTTTACAAAAACTAGAATTCCTCAATCCTATTTGACCACAGAACATTTTTTAAACTTTGCTTTATAAAATGTAAATTAAAGTAGAGGCTGTAAAAACATTTACCTACTCATCACCCAGCTTCAACAACTATCACTATTCTTTCTACTTATTTCATCTATACCCACTTCCCCCGCTTCTCACTCTCTCTCTCTTTTTTTTTTGCTGAAGTATTTTAAAGGAAATTTCAGACAGCATGCTATTCCATCCTTAAATACCTTAGAGTATATCTCCATAAAAAGGATTTTCTTACAGAAAGTGTCATTATCATGCCTAACAAGATTAAAATATTTTTTCTTAATATAACAATACTCAATTCACATGTCAATGTCCCTGATTCCCCCCCCAAAAAAAACAGAGCCCCCGCTTTTAATAAAACCATTGCAGCTCTGTGTTTGTCATATTGATTCAGTTTTACAACCAAACACCAGAAGCAAGCAATCACACATTAGAAAAATGTACAAATAGTTGATAGCTCTCTTCTAGGACACATTAGAGTTAAAACCCTCTTAAAAATTCAGCCTGAAAAGCACAGGACAGAGGACATTTAGTTCTTTATCCTCAAGACGTCTCTTGGCTAGAGAAATGACTGACAACCAGGTTATATCACCTTTTCCTTTTCTCACTTGACTTGCCAAATAGAAAGAAAATAGAATTCTTTTAGCATCCCATGAATACGTATGCTGAGGAACACATTTTGGGAAATCTTGATTTAGACAAAACAACCAGTTGAAAGAAGGGACTGTTTTGGTATTTAATCAAAAAAGCAAGAGAGTTCCAGAAAAACATCTATTTCTGCTTTATTGACTACGCCAAAGCCTTTGACTGTGTGGATCACAATAAACTGTGGAAAATTCTTCAAGAGATGAGAATACCAGACCACCTGACCTGCCTCTTGAGAAACCTGTATGCAGGTCAGGAAGCAACAGTTAGAACTGGACATGGAACAACAGACTGGTTCCAAATAGGAAAAGGAGTATGTCAAGGCTGTATATTGTCACCCTACTTATTCAACTTATATGCAGAGTACATCATGAGAAACGCTGGGCTGGAAGAAGCACAAGTTGGAATCAAGATCGCCAGGAGAAATATCAATAACCTCAGATATGCAGATGACATCACCCTTATGGCAGAAAGTGAAGAAGAACTAAAGAGCCTCTTGATGAAAGTGAAAGAGGAGAGTGAAAACGTTGGCTAAAAGCTCACCATTCAGAAAACTAAGATCGTGGCATCTGGTCCCATCACTTCATGGCAAATAGATGGGGAAACAGTGGAAACATTAGCTGACTTTATTTTTTGGGGCTCCAAAATCACTGCAGATGGTGATTGAAGCCATGAAATAAAAACACGCTTACTCCTTGGAAGAAAAGTTATGACCAACCTAGATAGCATATTCAAAAGCAGAGACATTACTTTGCCAACAAAGGTTCATCTAGTCATGGCTATGGTTTTTGCTATGGTCATGTATGGATGTGAGAGTTGGACTATAAAGAAAGCTGAGCACCGAAGAATTGATGCTTTTGAAGTGTGGTGTTGGAGAAGACTCTTGAGAGTCCCTTGGACTGCAAGGAGATCCAACCAGTCCATCCTAAAGGAGATCAGTCCTGGGTATTCATTGGAAGGACTGATGTTGAAGCTGAAAGTCCAATACTTTGGCCACCTGATGCGAAGAGCTGACTCATTGGAAAAGACCCTGATGCTGGGAAAGGTTGAGGGCAGGAGGAGAAGGGGATGACAGAGGATGAGATGGTCAGATGGCATCACCGACTCAATGGACATGAGTTTGGGTAGACTCCAGGAGTTGGTGATGGACCGGGAGGCCTGGTGTGCTGTGGTTCATGGGGTCACAAAGAGTCGGACACAACTGAGCAACTGAACTGAACTGAACTGAGTGATAGATTTGGACTCATTATGTAGATTTCTCACTCTCTCTCTTTTTTTAAAAAAATATTTATTTATTTATTGTTTTGGATGTGGTGGGTCTTCGTTGATGCTTGGGAACTTTCTCCAGTTGTGGTGAGTGGGGGCTATTTTTTGTTATAGTGTGCAGGCTTCTCACTGTGGTGGCTTCTCTTGTTTTGGAGGGCTCTAGGCTCTCAGGCTCAGCAGTTGCAGTGTGTGGGCTCAGTCGTTGTACACGGGCTCAGTTGCCCCACTGCATGTGGGAGCTTCCTGGACCAGGGATTAAACCAGTGTCCTCTGCATTGCAAGGCAGACTCTCTTCCCCTCGACCACCAGGGAAACCCCAAATTTTTCTTTTTTGAAGTCATCACTTCTAAAATAGCGCCACTTGCAGCAACATGGATGGACCTAGAGATTGTCATACCGAGTGAAGCAAGTCAGACAGAGGAGAAATATTGTGTATGTTATCCTTTATATGCGGAATCTAAAAATAAATGATGCAAATGAACATATTTACAAAACAGAAACAGACTCATAGACTTAGAGAATAAGCTTATGGTTGCTGGTGGGGTGAGGGGGTGGGGTAGATAGGGATTTGAGGGGGAAGATGGGGGGGAGGGATAGTTAGGGAGTTTGGAATCAACACATACACACTGCTGAATTTAAAATGGATAAGCAACAAGGTCCTACTGTATAGCATAGGGAACTCTGCTCAATGTTATGTGGCAGCCTAGATGGGAGGGGAGTTTGGGGGAGAATAGATACATGTATATTTATGGTTGAGTCCCTTTGCCATCCACCTGAAACTATCACAACATTGTTAATTGACTATACTCCAATATAAAAAAAAATTTTTTTAAATAAAATCATTCTATTCTAAAAGGGAGGGTTTAGTAATTAGTCCTGGTTGTGACTCCTAGTTACATAGGTGATATTAACACACACACATACAACACACAAGCTGCTGCTGCTGCTAAGTCGCTTCAGTCGTGTCCGACTCTGTGTGACCCCATAGACGGCAGCCCACCAGGCTCCCCCGCCCCTGGGATTTTCCAGGCAAGAACACTGGAGTGGGTTGCCATTTCCTTCTCCAATGCATGAAACTGAAAAGTGAAAGTGAAGTTGCTCAGTCGTGCCCGACTCTTCGCAACCCCGGGGACTGCAGCCTAGCAGGCTCCTCCGCCCATGGGATTTTCCGGACAGGAGTACTGGAGTGACAACACACACACACAACACTGCAAATCTTAAAACAGAGAAGCATGGCTGCCGAGTTAAAATCAGGTCAAAACTATCCGAGGCAAGTGACTAGGTTATTCAAGATCTGTTTGAAGGAGATGCATCTAAAAGAGAGGTTTGCAGTATGGATATGGAAAGGGACGGAAAGATAAACCATACAGCACAATAGCGGTTCAGTTTCCCGTCCATGATAGGAGCTGAAATAAACACTCATACTAGTATCCTGCCAACGGTATCTTCCAAAGTAAAGAATAGAAGAAGTAATTTCATTAACTGCTGCTTCAATGGCTGGCTAAATATTTATATACCCCACATGCCCTGTACTCAAAATTTGTACTAGCAAAGCAGCCTGCAGCAAGCAAAATATTGATTGAGTCATAAAAACTCAAGATTACTAACCCGAATATCTTCTTGCTTTGTATAAAACTAATTGCTCGGCCAGGGAATGCAATTTCTGAGACAATTACCAGGAATGGGGGCTTTAATGACTTTGTCTTAATGTTTTGCATAAGTGAATAGTAGCTGTCTGATTCAGGACCCTGAGTGAGTTTCCTTCCACTGTGCAGAGTTAATGGAATGCATTTCTCACCAGGAGCCTGGGTGATTCTTTACCTGAAGTCAGACCCGTGTACATCCCAAACTTGAAATTTCTTTGTGTTCCTGAAGCAGTTCCCACCCTCAGGTCATCCTCAGTGTCTGATGCTACATTATCAACTGTCAAATTGTGTGAAGGAAAGCAAACAGAAGTGTAAGTCATCAAACAGTGAAAGGTATTTCTATTACCAAAGCCCCAGGTACTCATTTGCTGGGTTTGACACTGCAAACAGACTGCAAGCCAGTTGGCTTCGGGACTGGTAGGGAAGTGTCAGGTCAGGGGAGACTAAGCACTCATATTATGTGCTTCCTGTCAGGAGCCTGGCAACCCTTTCCCCACTTATCTCAGGACATAACCAGGCATGGCCTCGTTAATTGCTATAGGACAGGATGGACAAGGAGGAGTCAGGGCCTAGAAGCCAATCTCCTCCAGGAGTAGATAGACCCCGGGGAGGCCCAGCCAGCCGAAGGAGCAGTGAGGGTAGAGTTTAGCGTCCAGAGGGTATGGCAATAGGTAAACTTTGGTAGTGCCAGCAAGACGTCGGCAATAGGCAGCTCCACACAGAAGAGCGGAGGTGTCGGGACAGACAGGCAAAGTATGATGATTGCTAATCCTGGAGTTGCTGATGGTCAGAAATCCGGGAAGATGGTCAGTTTCACTGGGGCTGTAGGTCAGTGGAGTCAGGACTCCAGCACAGAGAATTTATAGGGAGGTAGAGCTTGAGATTGATCCAAACAGCATGGAAGCCCAATGTTTTAGTTAAGGTATAGCTGGATAAGTGAAGTGAAGTTGCTCAGTCGTGTCTGACTCTTTGCAACCCCATGGACTATAGCCTACCAGGCTCCTCTGTCCATGGGATTCTCTAGGCAATAGTACTGGAGTGGGGTGCCATTTCCTTCTCCAGGGTATCTTCCCTATCCAGGGATCAAACCCAGGTCTCTCACACTGCAGGGAGATTTTTTTTTACCATCTGTGCCACCAGAGTGTGTCCAGCTAAATTTCACACCCTGATCAACACAGCAAACCTCACTCAATGCTGAGCACCAAACAATTTGTCACCAGCTCTTCCTATTTCCCCAGTTGGGTACTAGATTGGTGTGGAGCCTGAACTGGGCTAGACCCTGACTGGGGCCAAATCAGGCAGGTGGCCCTGGCCATGAGGGAAGAAGGGCCACTGAACAAAGGGAGCAAGTAGGCAGGCAGTGTGTGCTTTGTAAACAGTGTCACCCACAGTGAGAAAGCTCAGTGACTGTTACCCAAGGGCACACATGAGGTTCCTGGACAACTAAGTAGGTAATGAGACCTTGGCACAGCCTTGTTTGCAGGTCACAGCCCCTTAAGACAGAAGGGTGCCTCCCACCTCCGCATTCCTTACTTTCCTCACTCACTGCACCCACAAATACCCAAACAGTCCAGATGCTTGTGAGTGAGATGGCAAAATCCCCTTTTACCCACTTCCCCAATTCGACTCCCCAGAATTCACCACTGTTAACCATGTGATCCTTCCTGACTCTTCTTCATGTGTTTATAAACACGAACACAGAGAAAAATACAGTGGTTCCTTTTCACGTAAGTGGGATTGTGACCCACATGTGTTTTATTTCTTCACTTAATAATATATCATCAAGAATTCTCTGGTGGTCCATCGTTAAGACTTGGCACTTCTGCTGCCAAGGGCCTGGGTTCTATCCATGGTTGGGGATCATAACCACCTTCTTGATTGGGTGCTGTTATTTTCCCCTCTTAAAAATGATAGTTATGGGGAGTTTAAGTGACTTGCTCTTACACAGTTGGTGAGAAGTCTAACTACGATTGGAATTCCGACCTCAGTCTTTTTGTGAGCATCCTTTGCTATCACACTTATGCTGTGGACATCCTTGTGCATCTTGTCTTGCAGTTCTTCCTCAGCAAACCTTGTCAGCAGTTGCACCAGAAAAGCTTAACTTTTGCATCACCACCTCTTAGACTCCCCTGGAAATGGAATCAGTCTCCCTGATTACTGGATCACTGCTTGTCTCATAGGGCACATGGCTTTAGCTGCTCCAGTTGACTTGTGCTGGGAAGGGGCCCTCAACTCCATTCCAACCACTGTACCTGCCCTAGCGCCAGCCCCTAGGCTGTCTTTCTCTCTACGTCCAAACTCGTCCTCTTAAACACTAGTAGGTCTGACCCAGCATCTGTCACCCCTGCTCAGATAAGCCGACCCTGCCTGGTACCTTCTGCCTAAAAGTTTACAGCCATGAATGATGTAGATTTTCCCTCCCCTCTGCTGCTACAGCAAATAGAAAGTCTTTGAGGGGTCAGTGTCCATCATCCACCTTTCCTCCTCAGTCTCCCTGTTAGGCGGGAGCAGGTAGCAAGGGCCTGATACCAGGGAGACCTCTGCTCCCCTTCTGGGTCATCACTATGGAAAACAATGTTCTTCAGGGGCTATATCCCCCTCCTGTCTATTTCCCTTCACCTTTAGTAGGCTCTGTCCCTCTCACTTCCCTCTTGCCTATCTTCCTATCATTAAAACCTTCGTTAGCACATGTGAAAATGTGGGTCCCAAACCCATGGCCTTGTCTTCCCCCGCAGAGAACAGGACTTTGATGCAAGGGTGAACTGCTCTGAGAGTGGTGGACATGGACACGGATGTTGGTGTCTGCTGCTAATGGGGTAGGGGGAATGTGTCCATCAAACTTTTGAAGCTGATGGCTCTGATTCTGGATCTTTAGAAACTGAAGGCTCTGCCAGGCACAGGGTGGCTCTGAGGTGTCAGGACAAAAGGCCCCCAAACCTATACTCCCCACCTCCCCCTGCCCTCAGCTCTCCCTGGTGTGGCTGCTTCTCTGGACCCTACTTGTGGTCACACCCTCCATGAAGCTGGTCTCCCTCATCTGTCAGGCGGAAGGCTTCATTTTCTGACCTGGCTGCCTTGTTATTTAGTTGCTAAATCATGTCCAATTCTTTGCGACCCCATGGACTGCAGCACACAAGGCTTCCCTATCCTTCACCATCCCCCAGAGCTTGCTCACACTCATGTCCATTGAGTTGACCTTCCAAAACGAGGGCAGATAAAGCAAGTAAAACTCAGGAGTTGCCACGACACCGGCCATGGAGATGCCACGGTCTCAGGGTGAGTCTCATGGTCTCAGGGTGGTTTCTCACAGGCCTGCTGACCTCACCCCTGTTCCACCCCAGATCCTCTGAGTCTGGGTCTCTGAGGTGCTGCCCACAATGTGTTTTAAGAAGTCCCCCGGGCCCAGGGAAGTCTGATGCATGCTCAAGTGTGAGAACATTCTTCTGTGTGTGGCTCCTCATTCTCTCTCCTGGGCGGAAAGAGTGTCCACTTTCCTCACAAGACTAAGGGTTTTCTGTGGTTTGTCACTTGAAGCAAGGTGGTCAACCCCTGTTAGCCTAGGCTCAATCTGTTCTGGGCCATGAACCGAACATTTCTATCCTTTGTTTGGAGAAGCCAGGTGTATGCCCAAGAAAAGAAGGAAGTATCGCCCCTCTTGGGGGTACTATTGTTTCATGAGGCCAAGAAAACTAACAGTGGAGTCTCGGGATTTGGGGAGAGGAAGAATTTGAGGGAGGCAGCAGTTTTCCGGGTTTTCTGGAAACTGGCATGTTGAGAGGATCCCCTTGTTGCAGAAAGGGGGACTATACTTCTTAATCCTTCATGTACCACTCATGCTGAAGTCAGATTTCTAGTAACCAGTCTTCTAGAATTCAGATAGGGCTGGAGTAGGAGCCAGGATCATGAGGGCCCTTGAAAGCTGTTTGTAAAATGTTAGGTAGTTAGAATAGGGAAAAGGAGTCCAAAATGGTGGAGGCTAAAAGACAGGGAAGAGAAAAGCCTGCGAAAATAGAACAGAGGAAGGTAAAAGGAAGGTCAAAGGAGGTCCAAGGACCAGAGTGAGGACTTCAGGTAGAACAGCACTCCGGACTAAGCCCAATTTGCATAGGGCAGGCCCAGGGGGAAGGAAAAAAAACATATAAAAACAGGAGCCAAAGGGCTCTCTCTCTCTCTCCCACCTGCTGGGGCACTCTTGTCTTCGCATCTTTGTATCGATGTGCCCTCAAGCCTGGAAGATGGATTTTCCTGCTATCTTCTAAATAAAATAGAGCTGTAACACTGAGCTGTAACACTGATTTGTCTAAGAGCTATAACATGGACCATTCGAGACCTGAGAGCTTTAACATAGTCTGTCCAAGACCCGAGAGCTGTGACACGCTGAGGGGGCTTTAATGTCCGTCACTCCACATCTTTGTTGTGACGAGACAAAGAACCTAGGAACATACACTCGCCTGACATAACAGTTAGTCTTTATCCTCAGAATGATGGAGGAGCTTCCAGGCATGGGAACGGTATGCTCAGATTTGAATGCAGGGGACAGCTCTGTCTCCCTTGCAAAGAACAGATTGGAGTGTGGCATGATGGGGTCACAAGAGTGAATGTTCAGAAACCAGTCAGGGACACAGGTGAGGCGGAATGGCAGCTTGACTCAGGATATTGGCTGGGGAGATGGTCAGATTTTCAAGATAATGTATATGGAGGAAGGGGTGAGGGGAAGAACACACTTACATGCCATTCACTCTGTGTGAGTCACTTGACTGCTGACAGCAGCAACCTTATGTGATTTGTACTGTTAGGTGAAAGTTTGAAAATTCAGTTGCTAAGTCATGTCTGACTCTTTTGCAACCCCATGGACTGTAGCCTGCCAGGTTCCTCTGTCTATGAGATTTCCCAGGCAAGAATACTGGAGTGGGTTGTCATTTCTTTTTCCAGGGGATCTTCCCAACCCAGGGATTGAACCAGTGTCTCCTGCATTGGAGGTGACTTCTTTACTGCTGAGCCACCAGGGGAGCCCCAATAGTATCAATAGCATTTCATACATTTATTAACTAATCCAATTTGATGTGATGTGTTTACCTAGGGAAACTGTGAAGTACTATTATAATCCTCATCTTTTTTTTTTATGTTCTTTTTTTTAAATTAATTTATTTTTTATTGAAGAATAATTGCTTTACAGAATTTTGTTGTTTTCTGTCAAATCTCAACATGAATCAGCTATCAGTTCAGTTCAGTTCAATAGCTCAGTTGTGTCCTACTCTTTGCGACCCCATGAACCACAGCATGCCAGGCTTTCCTCTCCATCACCAACTCCCGGAGTTTATCCAAACTTATGTCCATTGAGTCGGTGATGCCATCTAACCATCTCATCCTCTGTCATCCCTTTCTTCTGCCCTCAATCTTTCCCAGCATCAGGGTCTTTTCCAATGAGTCAGCTCGTTGCATGAGGTGGCCAAAGTATTGGAGTTTCAGCTTCAACATCAGTCCTTTCAATGAATGCTCAGGACTGATTTCCTTTAGGATGGACTGGTTGGATCTCCTTGCAGTCCAAGGGACTCTCAAGAGTCTTCTCCAACACCACAGTTCAAAAGCATCAATTCTTCAGCACTCAGCTTTCTTTATAGTCCAACTCTCACATCCATACATGACTACTGGAAAAACCATAGCCTTGACTAGACAGACCTTTGTTGACAAAGTAATGTCTCTGCTTTTAATATGCTGTCTAGGTTGGTCATAACTTTCCTTCCAAGGAGTTAGTGTCTTTTAATTTCATGGCTTCAATCACCATCTGCAGTGAATTTGGAGCCCCAAAAAATAAAGTCAGCCACTGTTTCCCCATCTATTTGCTGTGAAGTGATGGGACCAGATGCCATGATCTTAGTTTTCTGAATGGTGAGCTTTAAGCCAACTTTTTCACTCTCCTCTTTCACTTTCAATAAGAGGCTCTTTAGTTTCTCTTCACTTTCTGCCATAAGGGTGGTGTTATCTGCATATCTGAGGTTATTGATATTTCTCCTGGCAATCTTGATTCCAGCTTGTGCTTCAATCAGCCATAGATAAACATATATCCCCTCCCTTTTGAAACTCCCTCCCATCTCCCTCCCCATCCCACCCATCTAGGTTATACAGAGCCCCTGTATTATCCTCATCTTATAGATACAGAAACTGAGGCACAGAGAAGCGAAATAACATGCCCAGAGAGTTTCTGATTGCATGAAGATACTGGGGGGTGGGTGGGGGGAGGGCGGGAGGAAAGAGTAAAGGAAGGCACTTTACTTTCTGACATAAACGCTGGTAGATACCCATACCATTTCCTAAAACCAGGAACCTGGGGGGAAAAGCAAGCTTTTTAGGGGGAAGATCATGAGCTGTCCCTTGGTCTTGGGTTGGAGAGACAGAGCTCTCCAGCCTTATCTCTTTAATGTTCTCTTTTTACAGAAGACACCATGTTGCAACCTAAGCATTTTTATCAGAAAGATCATGATGAAAAAATATTCAGGTATTGGGAGGGGGTGAGTTCCAGTGATGCGGATTACTTTTAAGGCTCTTGGGCTAAGCCTATCTTTGAGATTCTGATCCCTAAGTCATGAAAGACAAAACCTTTGTCTTTTCATTAGTAGCCTTGACCTCAGAGCATTTAACTCTCTCTCTCTCTTTTTTTAAATGTAAAGCTGCTTCTTTAGAGAAGGATTCCTCACCCAGGAGATGAGCATGAATCAGGAAATATGTGTTTAGGCAGTTTCTAAAAATCTGTAGTTTAAGCCAAGAGACCAGAAAGGTTTCTGTCTCCTAGGTAAACAGCAATTAAATGGTATATTAAAATGTATATTACATACCCAATTGGTGCATGGAGTAATTATGTATTTTAGGAATATTTTAAAACACGTGTTCTGCCTCCCTCAGCACTGTTTCAATCCATCAAGTAACTGTATACTTAGAACATGTGTTCTGCATAGTAAGAGTCGTTTTATAAACCTCTCATTAAAGGGAACCAAACGAAAAGGCATCAGCTGCAGCCCATTTTTCAGAAGTGTTTATGCCAACCAAATGTAGACAAAGGAAAACAAAACCGTAGAGGCAAGTCATGGACCACGGAACTTCTGTCACTGACTGTAGAGACTCAGCAGTGATCCTGGGCTGGGAAGAGCAGAGGTCAGGACTCACTGGAACACCTTCTGAAGTGAGGCTAGAAGACGTTGATAAAGAAAACCAGGGGAAGTGTTAGAGCCCAAGCACAGTTTTTTTTCCCCCAAGGGGAAACCTCACACTCCCCTGAAGAGAATGAAAAGCAGGTGTTCTCCTGGCTGGTTGGCAACTGAGAAGCAGTGGGCCAAGGTCCAGCTCTGTGGGGTGTGCTGTGTTTGCCAAGGGGCTGGAGCTGGCCAGGTGAGCTGGGCACCCGGGTCGGTGGAGGTGGGAGGGCACAACAGGAGAAGGAGTGGCAGGAGCCCCCTCTGAAACCCGTGGCCCGGGGCCAGTGGGATACCCACACCAGCCATGGCCTCATCACCGCGCTAAAGGACACAGCAGCATGCAGAGCACTTTCCTTTCCTGGTATTTCAGTCTCTGCTTAGTATTTGTAAAGTGCTGTTTGCATGTTAACTCTTTCCAGCTGTAAGGGAGCAAGGGTATACTGAACATGCCTTTTTCCTGGTCTGAGAGCCATTAAATAGAAGGCACCAGGGCTTCTTCTAACCTCGGTGGATTTGGTGGTTAAGGGAAGTTATGAACTCTCTGAGCCAAGGTGGCATCAACTATCACTGAAAGGCCAGAAGAGCTGTTACACAGGAGAGGAGCTTAGGAACTTGGGATCCCACGTGGAAGGACTAGTAGGGGTGGAAATAAAGCAACTCACTGAAAACTAGGTACATAAGGCAAAGAAGAGAGATCACAAAAAGAGGGTGGCGGTGGGATGGGGGTGGCGGGGAGGAGCTGAAGAGGAGTACTGGAGTGGCAAAAAAATTTGTTCGGCCTTTCCCAGCTTATGGGAAAACCCAAACGAACTTTTTGGCCAACCAAAAAGTTGGCCAAAAATAATAGGAGGGAAAATTTGAAATGCAAAAGGGAGAAATGGAAAAGTAAAACCTTCAAAGGAAAAATCAGGCCATGTCAAAATATAGGCTTTTATGTGTGTTTGTGTGTGAAGTCACTTCAGTCACGTAAGACTCTGCAACCCTATAGATAGTCGCCCCCCCAGGCTCCTCTGTCCATGGGATTCTCCAGGTAAGAATAATGGAGTGTGTTGCCATGCCCTCCTCCAGGGGATCGTCTCAACCCAGGGATCGAAACCGTGTTTCTCATGTCTCCTGCATTGGCAGGAGAGTTCTTTACCACTAGTGTCACCTGAGAAACCCATGGGCTTTCAGGAGATTGATCAATGATTTGCTTGTTTTAGGGCTTCCCTTGTGGCTCGGGTGGTAGAGAATCTGCCTGCAGTTCGGGAGACATGTGTTTGATCCCCGGGTTGGGAACCCCTGGAGGAGGGCATGGCAACCCACTCTAGTATTCTTGCCTGGAGAATCCCCATGGGCAGAGGAGCCTGGCAGGCTACAGTCCATGGGGTAGCAAAGAGTTGGACACGACTAAGCACACAGCACATTGCTTGTTTTAAGTTCGCTAGTGGTGGAGACAACATTTTTTTCTCCATGTAAAAAGAGAATTCCCTCTGCCAGAGAAGATGGCAGCACCCATCTTGTTTTAATTGTGATATTATAACGGCTCACAGCAGTGGCTATTATCTGTGAACCGGGGAATTCTTTTGACATTATTTTTGGACCCAGTCCTAATCAGTTTTAAAGTATGACACATTCTTCTAATGTTTAATGTCTAAAGTCATTGATGCTGCTGGGTGAGGAAGGAAATGAGCTGCGTGAAATGCCTGAGTGGGTCTTGGCAAGGTCTTACTTGAAGTCTTAAGAAATAACTGTGTCCTCAGAACCTGCCGCAGGTAAGGCTGCTAAATGACCCCGGACTTTGCAACAAGTCACATATTCATTACCATCCATGTTGTTGTCGCTGCATTGGATAGGAGAGTGCTGACCCCATTTCATCATCTAATAGCCCTCATCTATTGGGCACACACCATGTACAAGCATTGCCATGGATGTGTCACATTCATCCTGCCAGATCCCAACAGCATCTGGACAAGGTAGAGTTTATCGGCTTCACTTCACAACATGGGAAATCTATCATGATCTTGGCCCCGTAAATGACTGCACTTCAGTACTGCCTGTTTAACTACCCAGAGGTGGTGTCTTTGCTGAATGGTGTTTAATGTGCTCATTCTTTACAGGACCAGCTTGTCACCTATCCAGACTGAATTTCTGGCAGGGCGTAAGTGGGTCTGCAAGGTGGTGGCCAAAGAGATAAAAGGAACCCTAGGGCATCAGATCCAGGACAGCCCCCTCCCCAGGGTCCACTTGATCATCTGCCACATGACAAAACATGCTAGGTGCTACAGGGGTCATGAGAGAAGCCTTACGTCCAAGGAGCTTGTGGCTTGTTTAGGACGTGAGTTACAACAAATCGGTCCATCAGTCCACCATAGTTTTTTTGTTTTGTTTTCTGGCCTCCCAGCATGCCAGAATCTTAGGTCCTCAACCAGAAATCAAACCCGTGGCCCCTGCATTGGAAGTGCAGAGTCTTAGCCACTGGACAGCCAGGCAAGTCCAAATCTACCACTGATTTTTGAGCATTTATTCAACTCTGTGCTGGATAAGACATGATCTAGGCCCTGGAATAGAGCAGTGAGCAAAACAGACAAAAATCCCTGCCCTCATGGAGCTTATAGTCTAACGTGGACAATAGAAATAATTGAAATGTATAGCTTGTTAAACAGCAAGAAGGAAAAGAGCATTGTAAAGAGGGAAGGAGCTTCGAAATTTTTTTTTCAAACTTCTTATTTTGTATTGGGGTGTAGCTGATTAACAAGGTTGTGGTAGTTTCAGGTGAACAGTGAAGGGACTGAGCCATATATATATATGTATATATACATATATATATATATATACATCCATTCTCCCTGAAAACCTTCTATCCAGACTGGCATGCAACATTGAGCAGAGTTCCATGTGCTATACAACAAGTCTTTGCTGGTTATCCATTTTAAGCATAGCAGTGTGTACATGACCTTCCCAAAGTCCTTAACTGTCTCTTTCCCCTGGCAACCGTAAGTTTTTCTAAGTCTGTGAGTCTCCTTCTCTTTTGTAAGTAAGTTCATTTGTATTGTTTCTTTTTCGATTCCACAAATAAGGGATGTCATATGACATTTCTCCTTCTCTGTCGGACTTCACTCAGTATGACACCCCCTGGGTCCATCCATGTTGTCGCGAATAGCATTATTTCATTCTTTTTAATGGAGCCTTGGAATTAACAGAGGGTCTTGCACTTTTAAATAGTGTGGTCTGGAAAGGCCTTGGTGAAGAAGTGACAACTGAGTAGAGACTGGAAGGAAGCAAGGTCACTAGCTGGGGGAATGGAAACTGCTGAGACAGTGGGGTGGGACAGTGTCATGTGGAGCTGGAGCAGAGGACACAACAGAGAAGGCAACAGAGTGGGAACTGGGTTCCAGGAGGAAAGGAGGCAAGGCATGGGGCTAGAGGAAGGAGGAGGACTCTACAGACCATTGTTTAGGAACTGTGGGCTTCCCTGGTGGCTCAGACAGTAATGTCTGCAATGTGGGAGACCTGGGTTCGATCCCTGGGTTGGGAAGATTCCCTGGAGAAGGGAACAGCTACTCACTCCAGTATTCTTGCCTGGAGAATTCCACGCACAGAGGAGTCTGGCAGACTACAGTCCATGGGGTCGCAAAGAGTTGGACACGACAGACCGACTTTCACTTCACTTAATAACTGTGGTAAGAATCACCAGGAAGAAACTGAAAGCTTCTGAGTGGAAGAGGAAAAGATTCTAGTTTTTTAATCAGCTCAGTGTGTTGAAAACAGCATGTATAGGTCTTAGGAGAGAAAAGACTAGTGCCAAAAGACCTGTTAGGAGGTTTCCAGATTTCCAGTCCTCCTTCCCCTTTTCCCCACCATTTAACTCATCATTCAAGTTTAATGATTCTGCCTCCATTTTCGTTTTGCCACTCTCTCTGCTACTGACCTCTTGCAGAACCTTGTCGTCCTTCAGTGGGAGTGATGCCAAGGATCTTCTTGCTTCTAGTCTCTTGCTCCCCAAGCCTTCCTCCACATCACTGCCCGTGGAATTGCCTCAAAAATGCAGATCTGATACTGTCATTTTTCTGGACAGTTTTAATGTGCCAGTTGCTGGGGAGATTGAAACATGATAAAGAGATGCCCTTTGCTGCTGAGGAACTCTGTCAAGTGAGACACACGAAAGAGCAGCGACCTGCAGCACCAGGTGACAATGTACCATCTCAGAGCAGGGCACCAATCTCTGCTAATCAAAAGGGGAGTGTAGAAATAGTCCTTGGGGAAACAGAACGCCATTACACCATGCCTGGGCATTCACAGATGAGAAAAAATTCTCCTCTGGAAAAGAAAAGAGCATTTGAGGCTCAGAGAATCACCGGGTCCATTCATTTCAGTCCAAGAGGAAGACATGCTGACCCTGCTGGCACACTAGATGGGACTCCATCTCTCAGCAGTGGACTCACATTAGCCCAACTCACACTGACTGACACAAACATTTCAATTTGAATTTTTAAAAAATATATAGTTGTTGTTGTTTTTTTTTTTTTTAACAGCAGTTTTAGATTTGGAGCAAAATTGAATAGAAGGTATAGAGAGTTCTTGTATACCTTATGAGTCCATTATACATAGTGCCTCCCTGATATCAAAATCCTGCACCAGAGCAATACGTTTGTCACAATCTTTGAACACATACTGACATAGCATAATCACTCAATACTATACTATACTATACTAAGTCGCTTCAGTCGTGTCCAACCCTGTGCGACCCCATAGACGGCAGCCCACCAGGCTCCCCAGTCCCTGGGATTCTCCAGGCAAGAACACTGGAGTGGGTTGCCATTTCCTTCTCCAATGCAGAAAAGTGAAAAGTGAAAGTGAAGTCATTCAGTTGTGTCCAACTCTTCGTGACCCCGTGGACTGCACCCCACCAGGCTCCTCCATCCATGGGATTTTCTAGGCAAGAGTACTGGAGTGGGGTGCCATTGCCAGTAGTCCATAAGTTTCCCTAGGGTTCACTCTTGGTATTCTACATTTTATAGGTTTTGACAAATATGTGATGGCATGTATTATACAGCATATCATATAATATTATATATACAGTATCATACAGAGTAATTTCACTGTCTTAAAATCCTCCATGTTCCACCTATTCATCCCTCCCGCTACAATCCCCAATCTCTGGCAACCACTGACGTTTTTATTGTCTCCACAGGTTTGCCTTTTCTAGAGTTGAAGTCACACAGTATGTTGCTTTTCCAGTTTTCCTTCTTTCACTTAGTAATATGCATTTGTTTCCTCCATGTCTTTCCATGGATAGAAATGAGCTTTGATAACTCATTTCTTTTTAACACCAGATAATACTTCTAATCTGAATATATCACAATTTTTTTAATCCATTTACCTATTAAAGGATAGGTATCCTTTAATAGGATAAAAGATAGGATAAAAGATATCCTATTAAAGGATATCTTGGTTGCTTCCAAATTTGGGCAATTATGAATAAGCTGCTATAAACATTTTCGTGCAAGTTTTTGGGTGGACATACATTTTCTGCTCATTTGGGTAAATATCAAGATTGCTGGATCATATGGTAAGAATATTCTTAGCTTTATAAGAAACTGCCCAGCTGTCTTCCAAAACAGCCGTACTATTTTACATTCCCACTGGAAATGAATGAGAGTTCCTGTTGCTCCACGACCTTACCAGCATTTGGTGTTGTTCAACTTGAATTTGAAACAAAAAATCTGGGGAATTCCTTGGTGGTCCAGGGGTCAGGACTTAATGATCTCACTGCCAGGGTCCAGGGTTTGATCCCTGGTCAGGGAACTAAGATCCTACAAGTTGTGCAGCACAGCCAAAAAAAAAAAAAAAAAAATGAAATAAGAAATCTGAATACGTTACAAGCTGAAGGTAGTCTCATGTTTGCCAATTGGATTTCTCTCCTTATATGAAAAACTACTTAGGAAGCCACACGGAAACCAGCAAGTTGCTTGGTAAACAGGAAGGCTGAACTAGAGGAATTACCAGAATCCTCTTAATGTCTGGCATTAGTCCTAGTGGCCTGCGCCCTCAAAACAACTCTCTAGGACTTTGTGAGCTGGAAAAGAGATGTTATTTTTTTCATTGGTTCCTTAATTCTCCCACTGATTGTGACTTTCTATACAAAATATAATCATACCTGGGGCCATTCCTTCTCTTGCAGGCAAAGATGCTCAATCATTTTTGTGCCATGGACCTCTTCGACTATCCAGAACTCCTTTCTTGGATCCCTTTTTGTAATAATGCTTTTAAATGCATAAAATTAAATGAATGGGATTATAAAGTAAATCAAATATATATAGCAACATGTAAATTGTGATTTAATAATACACATTTCTTTATTAAAATATTAATTAACCTGATCTAATGGTGAGTTTAATAGCTATTGTAATTTTGAAAAGATAATGAACGTTAAAGCAGAGGAACCAGAGATCAAGTTGCCAACATCCATTGGATCATCAAAAAAGCAAGAGAATTCCAAAAAAAAACACATCTACTTCTGCTTTATTGACTATGCCAAAGCCTTTGACTGTGTGGATCAAAACAAAGTGTGGAAAATTCTTAAAGAGATGGGAATACCAGACCACCTTACCTGCCTCCTGAGAAATTTGTGTGTAGGTCAAGAAGCAACAATTAGAACTGGACATGGAACAACAGACTGGTTCCAAATCGGGAAAGAAGTACATCAAGACTGTATATTGTCACTCTGCTTATTTAACTTATATGCAGAGTACATCATGAGAAATGCTGGGCTGGATGAAAGCACAAGCTGGAATAAAGATTGCCAGGAGACATATCAATAACCTCAGATATGCAGATGACACCACCCTTATGGCAGAAAGTGAAAAGGAACTAAAGAGCCTCTTGATGAAAGTGAAAGAGGAGAGTGAAAAAGTTGGCTTAAAACTCAACACATTCAACATAGTTTTGGAGGTTTTGGCCACAGCAATCAGGGCAGAAAAAGAAATAAAAGGAATCCAAATTGGAAAAGAAGAAGTAAAACTCTCACTATTTGCAGATGACATGATCCTCTACATAGAAAACCCTAAAGACTCCACCAGAAAATTACTAGAACTAATCAATGATTATAGTAAAGTTGCAGGATATAAAATCAATACACAGAAATCCCTTGCATTCCTATACACTAATAATGAGAAAACAGAAAGAGAAATTAAGGAAACAATTCCATTCACCATTGCAACAGAAAGAATAAAATACTTAGGAATATATCTGCCTAAAGAAACTAAAGATCTATATATAGAAAACTATAAAACACTGGTGAAAGAAATCAAAGAGGACACTAATAGATGGAGAAATATACCACGTTCATGGATTGGAAGAATCAATATAGTGAAAATGAGTATACTACCCAAAGCAATTTATAGATTCAATGCAATCCCTATCAAGCTACCAACGGTATTCTTCACAGAGCTAGAACAAAAAATTTCACAATTTGTATGGAAATACAAAAATCCTCAAATAGCCAAAGCTATCTTGAGAAAGAAGAATGGAACTGGAGGAATCAACCTACCTGACTTCAGGCTCTGCTACAAAGCCACAGTTATCAAGACAGTATGGTACTGGCACAAAGACAGAAATATAGATCAATGGAACAAAATAGAAAGCCCAGAGATAAATCCACGCACCTATGGACACCTTATCATTGACTAAGGAGGCAAGAATATACAATGGATTAAAGACAATCTCTTTAACAAGTGGTGCTGGGAAATCTGGTCAACCACTTGTAAAAGAATGAAACTAGAACACTTTCTAACACCATACACAAAAATAAACTCAAAATGGATTGAAGATCTAAATGTAAGACCAGAAACTATAAAACTCCTAGAGGAGAACATAGGCAAAACACTCTCTGACATACATCACAGCAGGATCCTCTATAACCCACCTCCCAGAATATTGGAAATAAAAGCAAAAATAAACAAATGGGACCTAATTAAACTTAAAAGCTTCTGCACATCAAAGGAAACTATTAGCAAGGTGAAAAGGCAGCCTTCAGAATGGGAGAAAATAATAGCAAATGAAGCAACTGACAAACAACTAATCTCAAAAATATACTAGCAACTCCTACAGCTCAACTCCAGAAAAATAAATGACCCAATCAAAAAATGGGCCAAAGAACTAAATAGACATTTCTCCAAAGAAGACATACAGATGGCTAACAAACACATGAAAAGATGCTCAACATCACTCATTATCAGAGAAATGCAAATCAAAACCACTATGAGGTACCATTTCACGCCAGTCAGAATGGCTGTGATCCAAAAGTCTACAAGCAATAAATGCTGGAGAGGGTGTGGAGAAAAGGGAACCCTCTTACACTGTTGGTGGGAATGCAAACTAGTACAGCCACTATGGAGAACAGTGTGGAGATTCCTTAAAAAACTGGAAATAGAACTGCCTTATGATCCAGCAATCCCACTGCTGGGCATACACACTGAGGAAACCAGAAGGGAAAGAGACACGTGTACCCCATTGTTCATCGCAGCACTGTTTATAATAGCCAGGACATGGAAGCAACCTAGATGTCTATCAGCAGATGAATGGATAAGAAAGCTGTGGTACATATACACAATGAAGTATTACTCAGCCATTAAAAAGAATACATTTGAATCAGTTCTAATGAGGTGGATGAAACTGGAGCCTATTATACAGAGTGAAGTAAGCCAGAAAGAAAAACACCAATACAGTATACTAACGCATATATATGGAATTTAGAAAGATGGTAACAATAACCCTGTGTACGAGACAGCAAAAGAGACACTGATGTATAGAACAGTCTTATGGTCTCTGTGGGAGAGGGAGAGGGTGGGAAGATTTGGGAGAATGGCATTGAAACATGTATAATATCATGTATGAAACGAATTGCCAGTCCAGGTTCGATGCACGATACTGGATGCTTGGGGTTGGTGCACTGGGACGACCCAGAGGGATGGTATGGGGAGGGAGGAGGGAGGGGGGTTCAGGATGGGGAACACATGTATACTTGTGGTGGATTCATTTCAATATTTGGCAAAACTAATACAATATTGTAAAGTTTAAAAATAAAATAAAATTAAAAACAAAAACAAAAACTCAACATTCAGAAAAGTAAGATCATGGCATCTGGTCCCATCACTTCATGGCAAATAGATGGGGAAACAGTGGAAACAGTGACAGACTTTATTTTCTTGAGCTCCAAAATCACTGCAGATGGTGATTTCAGCCATGAAATTGAAAGACATTCCTTGGAAGAAAAGTTATGACCAACCTAGACAGCATATTAAAAAGCAGAGACATTACTTTGCCTCAAAGGTCCGTCTAGGCAAAGACATGGTTTTTCCAGTAGTCATGTATGGATGTGAGAATTGGACTATAAAGAAAGCTGAGCACCCGAAGAATTGATGCTTTTGAACTGTGGTGTTGCACTCTTGAGAGTCCCTTGGACTGCAGAGAGATCCAACCAGTCAATCCTAAAGGAAATCAGTCCTGAATATTCATTGGAAGAACTGATATTGAAGCTGAAACTCCAATACTTTGGCCACCTGATGCGAAGAACTGACTCATTTGAAAAGACCCTGATGCTGGGAAAGATTGAAGGTGGGAGGAGAAGGGGACGACAGGGGATGAGATGGCATCACCGACTCAATGAACATGAGTTTGAGTAAACTCCAGGAGTTGGTGATGGACAGGGAGGCCTGGCATGCTGCGGTTCATGGGGTCACAAAGAGTTGGACACAACTGAGAGACTGAACTGAACTGAACTGAAGACATATGCAGTAGTTTTTATATGATTTGAAAATATCTGAAGTTTCTACTGCTGAAAAAGTCATAGTTCTTGGTGAGATTGCTGTATAGGTTGTTTATACTCAAAATGGAATGGAATTCTAAATTTCAATTATACATTAAGGAAAAGAGATATGTTAACTTTTTCCCACTCATGTTCATGGAGCCCCTGACTTTTTCCCTCAGGCCTCCAGTTTGAGAACCACTGCTTTAAGCATATTTTGCCTGCGTCAGCTTTCCTGATAGCTCAGTTGGTAAAGAATCCGCCTGGGTTTGATCCCTGGGTTGAGTCGATCCCTGGATTGAGACAATCCCCTGGGAAAGGAAAGACTACCTACTCCAGTATTGTGGCCTGGAGAATTCCATGGACTGAATAGTCAATGGGGTCGCAAAGAGTTGGATGCGACTGAGTGACTTTCACTTTCACTTTTTTTGGCCTGCATCTGTTGTATATGGTTTTTATCATCGAATTTTCTCCTGTTTCCAAGTCTGTTTGCACAGGAGCTTCTCTTCCAGGAAGCTTTCTCAGGTTCATCTAAGCAGGTCCCTTCCCTGTGATTCCTTCCCAAGCACCATGAGCTTCTTCCTTCTCATTTTGCCCTCAGTCATAGCATCCTATTTGTGTGTTTTCCCTTTTAAAAAATATTAAATATGGGACTTCCCTGGTGGTCCAGTAGTTACAAATCCACCTTGCAATGCAGAGGATGCAGTTTCCACCCCTAGTCAGGGAACTAAGATCCCACATGACCCAGGGCAGCTGAGCCTGTTTGCCACAACTAGAGAGTCTGCATAACACAGCAAAGATCCTGCACGTGCCACAACTAAGATCTGACGCAGCCAGATAAATGAATAAATATTTTTTAAAAATTAAATGTAACTTTTTTCCTGATAATATAAATAATATGGGTTCATTGCAACAATTTTGAACATTACATAAAAGGACAAGGGAGACAATGAAAATCACCCAGACCCCAGTTCTTTGAGATAGCCACTGCTCATATTGTTTTTGTTTAGTTGCTAAACAATTGTATCTGACTCCTTTGCAACTCCAAGGAACACCAGACTCCTCTGTCCATGGGATTTCCCAGACAACAGTACTAGAGTGGGTTGCCATTTCCTTCTCCAGGGGATCTTCCCCACCAGGGATAGAATCCTCATCTCCTATAGTAGCAGGCAGATTCTTTACCATCTGAGCCACCAGGAAAGCCCACTGTTCATATTAGATCAGAATAAATTCTTGATCCCTGTGTGATGTCTTGGTATATGTTGGTCTCCCCTGCTAGAATGTAGCCCTACAAGTGGCGGAGAGTAGGAGGGGAAGAAACTTGTTGGTGTTAAAGGAAAAATAAAATCTGAGGGCCCAGAGGCTGAGCATTGAATGAATTTTTTTTTCTCTCTCCCAGGAGAGCCTGATCTATGGGGGATGAGACTGGAGGAGGGAAAAATTGTCCTTTAAAAGCAAAAATCTTGCTCATCATCTCTTTCCGATATTAACTAGCAAATCAGTGCTGGGTTTGTTGGTTGGGGAAATATTGGGCTATGTGGGGTGCTCACCCTGGGCTTTGGTGTCCATCTGCTTTCTATGGCACTCAGGTCTATCAGCAGCTGGGTGGCCGTTTCAGGCACCATAATTGGTGTCTGCTCTCCCCCGGGACCTGGAGTGTAGGGGATGTTTAGTAAATATCTGCTGAATCTTTATTCCCCATTATTCCCTCCATGTTCCACTTTGTGATAATGTTTGAAACCCCTCCTTCATCTCTTTGACTCTGCCCACTCCTAGTTCTCTTAAGTAATTGACGTCCCTTCTTTTGTCTCTGAGAGACCTCATTAAGTTTTTCTTTACCTCAGTGGTGATTCCATATCATTTTTCATTCATTTGAAAAATGAATGAAAATTTGTCAGTGATGTCTATTTACTTGGTTTTTGTCCTTCACCCCAACAAGAATAACAACTTATTGAGAGCAGAGACAGGACGCCTCCAGTCACATGTCCATTTCCCAGGAAACAATTTGTGGTCTATCACAGGTGCCCAGTAAACACTTATTGATGAAACTTAAAATGAATGATAAAGTAATTTCTCAGACCAAATCCTCCTTCTCATCATAGGCTACAAGACTTTCCTGGTGGGTCTGGGTATTTGTGTGCATGTCCATTCTTTTTTCTTTTTTGGCTGCTCTGGCTCTTCACTGTAGCATGAGAAGGCTTCTCTAGTTTCAGCACGCAGGCCTAGTTTCCCCACAGCATGTGGGATCTTAGTTCCCTGACTAGGAATCGAACCTGTGTCTACAGCATTGGAAGGTGGATTCTTAACCACTGGACAACCAAGGAAGTTCCACATGTCCATTCTCATTGCAGAAAACCAATCTGCACTAATGTCTGCCCAAGCCCTTCCACTTTCCTGGCTCCTCTTGGTCACAGGTGTTCTAATAATTCAGTGCTGGTTTTGTGCTCACAACACATTTTCAATTTCTGAAATTTGGTTGTGTACTTGAAGAAATTTAAAGATTCAGAACAAGACTAAAGAAGTGAACAGTGATTACAAAATGATGTCTCATAGTAATTATAAAATTATCTATGGTTCCCGTGGTGGTATCAACATTTTACCTCCCCGACAATACATCTACATACATCTATCCATATGCTAACATTATATGTCGCTTCTTTAGTACTATAATCTCAGCAAGTTGCACAGACGCAAGTTGTGTCCACACCAAGTTGCAATACTCATTGACTGATACTGTTGCAGTGATTTTATGTCTCATCATAGCAAAAATACATTTTACACATGATTCTGAATTCACCCACTTATGCAGGTCTGGCAGCTCACCACTCGCACATCATGGTGCCAATCTATTGATTATCAGTTTTCTGATGCTTGGCCCGACCCAAATGTAAGACAGTCACTGTTGACCCACATGGGTTCCTCATTAAATATGTATCCATAAAGTGAGGGTATGGAGCCCTCTGTACATGTGGGGAGTGGTTGCAGATATTCTATTGAGTGTATTTCTAACTGTTAGGTAGAGCTGGGAATTTCTCTCCAACTGTGTAAATGGCAAAGGTTGGATAAAAAGAACTAAGAGTAAGCCAAATTGGCACCAGCCAAAGCAGGAACTGTATGAAGAACAGGTGTAACAGGTCGGCCACACCCAATAAACAGAGTGAAAGGAGATTAAAAGCCAAGATCAGCTAACTGTCCAGGAGAGCTCCCTAAAGACTCCCACCCACCTACTGTCCCCTAGGAAACCAACCCTTGCTTAATTATAATGAGACGGTACCAGACATAGAAGAGAGAAGTAGTCGACTAAAGCAGGATATTCTAGGGTTAAGATGTGGTGGGCAATGGAATATTACTCAGCCATAAAAAAGAATGTATTTTGAGTCAGTTCTAATGAGGTGGATAAAACTGGAGCCTGTTGTACAGAATGAAGTAAGTCAGAAAGAGAAACACCAATATAGTATATTAACGCGCATATGTGGAATTTAGAAAGACAGTAACAATCATTCTATATGCAAGGCAGCAAAAGAGACCTAGATGTAAAGAACAGACTTTTTGACTATGTGGGAGAAGGTGAGGTTGGGAAGATATGAGAGAATAACTTTGAAACATGTATATTACCATATGTAAAATAGATGACCAGTGCAAGTTCCATGCATGAAGCAGGGCATTCAAAGCCAGTGCTCTGGGACAACCCGGAGGGATGGGGTGGGGAGGGAGATGGGAGGAGGGTTCAGGATGTGTGGATACGTGCACCTGTGACTGATTCATGTTGATGTATGGCAAAACCATCACAATATTGTAAAGTAATTATCCTCCAATTAAAAGAAACAATTTTTTAAAAAAGACGTGGTAGACATGAGGGCAGAGAGAAGAGATGCTTGAGCAAAGGACACAGAAGAAGATGACAGGGTTGTGGTGCATGTGGGTTAGACTGCACACCATGTTGTTGAGGTCAGCTGACTCCCATTAGGAGTACACCCTGCCAGGTAGGATTACACACGGGTTATCAAGTGGGAATAAAGTGGAAGTATTTGGATACACGGCTTTGGCCTTTCACTAGGAGTGATCTTGATCGGTGGGTTCCTTTTGGGCTCCAGATGTTGATCTTGAGAGTGCAAGCCAGTAATTAGGCATCACTGATACACCAGGTCTCTCCCATATCATCAACGCTTTGTTATTCAAGTGTGCTAATATCTCTGTAGTGGCTCATACAAGTGCCAGCCTCCTCCTCCCTCTTCTCACTTCTCACTTACCTATGATTTCACATCTTACAAGGTCTTCAACTAAAAAAAGGTAGGCTAAGAAACTCTGTGAAACCCCAAATAGTTTTACTTCTATACCTGTAAGCACTGGTTTAAGATTTTTTTCCTGGGGAGATTGAAAGAGATGGGAATACCAGACCACTTGACCTGCCTCTTGAGAAACCTGTATGCAGGTCAGGAAGCAACAGTTAGAACTGGACATGGAATAACAGACTGGTACCAAATAGGAAAAGGAGTATGTCAAGGCTGTATATTGTCACTCTGCTTATTTAACTTCTATGAAGAGTACATCATGAGAAACGCTAGGCTGGATGAAGCACAAGCTGGAATCAAGATTGTCAGGAGAAATATCAATAACCTCAGATATGCAGATAACACCACCTTTATGGCAGGAAGTGAAGAGGAACTAAAAAGCCTCTTGATGAAAGTGAAAGAGGAGAGTGAAAAAACTGGCTTAAAGCTCAACATTCAGAAAACTAAGATCATGGCATCCAGTCCCATCACTTCATGGCAAATAGATGTGGAAACAGTGTCAGACTTTATTTTTTGGGGCTCCAAAATCACTGCAGATGGTGATTGCAGCCATGAAATTAAAAGATGCTTACTCCTTGGAAGGAAAGTTATGAACAACCTAGACAGCATATTCAAAAGCAGAGACATTACTTTGCCAACAAAGGTCCATCTAGTCAAGGCTATGGTTTTTCCAGTGGTCATGGATGTGAAAGTTGGACTATAAAGAAAGCTGAGTGCCAAAGAATTGATGCTTTTGAACTGTGGTGTTGGAGAAGACTCTTGAGAGTCCCTTGGACTGCAAGGAGATCCAACCAGTCCATCCTAAAGGAGATCAGTCCTGGGTGTTCATTGGAAGGACTGATGTTAAGCTGAAACTCTAATACTTTGGCCACCTGATGAGAAGAGCTGACTCATTTGAAAAGACCCTGATGCTGGGAAAGAATGAGGGCAGGAGGAGAAGGGGACTACAGAGGATGAGATGGTTGGATGGCATCACTGACTTGATGGACATGGGTTTGGGTCGACTCCGGGAGTTGGTGATGGACAGGGAGGCCTGGCGTGCTGCAGTTCATGGGATCGCAAAGAGACACGACTGAGCGACTGAACTGAACTGAATAGCATAAAATAAGATCTCATAATTTTCTGTACAGTTGGATTTCAATTAGTACTATCTATGAAAGCATCATCTCTCATATCATTAGTTATCAAGAATTAACTCTAGCAGAACAAGAATAAAACACAGTTATAGATATAAATAAGGACACATAGGCATGCATTTTAAATTTAATATTCAGGTGAGGTCATTAAAAATAAACAGAAAGATTTATTGTTACCAGACAGTCCTGAGTTATTTTATTATGGGAAAAATTATAGAGTTTTGTATATTGAAATTCATGAATGCTAAGAAACCAAAAAAAAATTTTGTTGAAAGCTAACAAAGGTCCATCTAGTCAAGGCTATGGTTTTTCCAGTGGTCATGTATGGATGCGAGAGTTGGACTGTGAAGAAGGCTGAGTGCCGAAGAATTGATGCTTTTGAACTGTGGTGTTGGAGAAGACTCTTGAGAGTCCCTTGAACTGCAAGGAGATCCAGCCAGTCCATTCTAAAGGAGATCAGGCCTGGGATTTCTTTGGAAGGAATGATGCTAAAGCTGAAACTCCAGTACTTTGGCCACCTCATGGGAAGAGTTGACTCATTGGAAAAGACTCTGATGCTGGGAGGGATTGGGGGGATGAGGAAAAGGGGACGACAGAGGATGAGATGGCTGGATGGCATCACCGACTTGATGGACGTGAGTTTGAGTGAACTCCGGGAGTTGGTGATGGACAGGGAGGCCTGGTGTGCTGCGATTCATGGGGTCGCAAAGAGTCGGACACGACTGAGTGACTGAACTGAACTGAACTATAAGTTATTTTTAATAATACACATACGGATGGATGTATTAGAGTAGAAATCAGAAGGAGAATCAGATAGCTATATCTGCTTAAACCAAAAGAAAGAAAAGATTTCGCTCGCTCATTGCTAACTAGGTACTGTAGAGAAACCGGGGAATTTAGAGTAGTGACACTATGCTCATGTTTCTAAACTTTGGTCTTCATCAAGCCAAAGTTACTAACCTCCCTCTTGTGTTATACTGGGCATAGGAAAAAAATGGCTTCAATTTCAAAACCAGGTCACTACATCAACAGTTTTGAAATCAATTTTTATAGTTTAATGGCCGATTTCCTCACAGTTCACCGAAACACCAGCTCTTGACCTATTTATTCCTTTCATTTAGATCAAATAAAAGGCTATGAAGAGTCTTGAACCTATTCTACACTTGTGAGTTAAATGAGGGTTCTTTTTAAAAAATCTTCGATTATACCATACACCTAAACAAGGTTGCAAGAAATAGCCCTATTTGAACACCATTCATTTATTTTTTGTATAATAGCATAGACATTTGGAGCTAAAGGGATCTTAGAAATAAAGTAGTCTGTATCAGTCAGGAATATGGATTTTACGATTGACAGAATACGATCTCAAAACATCTTAGGCAAAAAGGAGAGTGGATTGGAATCAATCTTAATGTCCCATAACTGCAGATCAGGCAATATACATGGGTCTCAGTGACACCTGGTCTAAATGCCACCAGAATGATCTCTTACATCTGCTTTTCACTGCATGTTAGCACTTCAATTTCATGTGCCAGAACCAGGACTGCCAAGTGGTTGTGAGCCCCATTCTACACACTTTACCCAGAGATGGTGACTCTTTTCACAGTTCCAGTTCAACAACAAAAACAAACAAACAAAATATCTCAAGTGAGCTTTCTGATCGGTCCAGCTTCGGTCAGGTGCCCCTCCGAACTAATCAGTGATGGCCAGGGAGGTGAATGAAGTCCTGTAAGAAAATGGAGGTCCAACATTTGGAGTGTGGGAGAGAAACAGCTCCTGGAAGAAGGGAGGGAGATGATGGGCAGACACCCCCCAAAAATCCATTCTGACTCATTTTACAGATGTGGAAATTTAGGCTCAGAGAAATTAAGTGACTTACTCAAGGTCACAGCTTGTTCTTAAACTTGGCTCATCTGGCAGTCTGTCAAACACTTGCCTCACTCCCCTACACTGCTGCTCATTCTGTACAAGCTTCATTTCAAGCTCTTTCAGCAGGAAAGACAGCAGGCTAGGGGTGAAGGAGGGTGGGATTAAGGGTCTTATGTTGAACTTCTTGCCAGTCTTTTGCTTAAGTTCTAACTTCACCAGTCTTTCTGTTGTCTAGTTTTGCTTTATTTTCTTAGTGGGGACACCTGAAGCAGGAATCCCCCTTCTGCCCTTGTCAGTCCCAAGGGGCTTCAGCCAAGCTGAAGTTACATAACTATCACCATAACAGCCTACACTGGAGAGAGGACTCACAATATGCCAGAGACTGTGCTTTTGATACATTCTCTCATTTAAGTCTCCTAATAGCCCTGTGAGAGAAGCATTAATATCATCATCACCCTATTTTGGGGCTTTCCAGGTGGCGCTAGTGGTAAGAACCTCCTTGTCAGTGCAGGAGATGCAAGAGACTTGGGTTTGATCCCTGGGTGGGGAAGATCCCCTGGAGGAAGATATGGCAACCCACTCCAGTATTCTTGCCTGAAGAAACCCATGGACAGAGGAGCTATAGCCCACAGGGTTGCAAAGAGACGTGACAGAAAGGACTTAGTACGCATGCATCCCATTTTGCAGTAAGAAAACAGGCAGAGAGAGGTTAATTAATTTGTTGAAAGTTGCAACTGGGAAAGAATGTAGGTATTGTTGGAACCCAGGCAGTTTGATTCCAGGCCCACTGAAGGCCTGATTGTGTCTGAGACTCCTCAGGTGCCTGCTGACCTAGAGCAGGTTCAAGTCTGGAGATAAACTGTTTAGGCTTTGGAGCTAAATTAGGGTTTGAGAGCTGGTCAACTGCTCACTAGCCTTGTGATTTTGGGGAAATAAGTTCTTAGCCATTAATCTTTGCCGTGGTTTTCTTAAAAAAAAACAACAAAACACTTATTTTTATTTATTTATTTGGCTGCATGAGGTCTTAGTTGCTGCATGTGGAATCTAGTTCACTGACCAGAGATCAAACGTGGGCTTCCTGCATTGAGATTGAGGTGTCTTAGCCACTAGACCACCAGGGAAGTCCCCTACCTTGGTTTTCTTATGTGTAAAGTGAAGGTAGTAGTATCTGCCTCAAAGTCTTGTAAAGATTGAGTGAGATAAGATGTTAGAGCCAACAGCAGAGTGCCTGGCAGAAAATAAATTTCAAAAAGGTCATTTTAGTTTTGAGTCTTATTCTTGGGGGCTGGGTCTGACTTTTGGGCACCCAAATCCTTACACTTTTTTGAAGAATATGAGGGTAGCTTATGTAAATAGGATTGTTCGTGACCTGAAGCTTGACCTTGATCCACCTTCAACCTGGGCTGGCTGGAGGAAAGTGGGTTTGGTAACTCAGGAAGGCATGTGGACATGGTGGCAGGAGAGAGGAGACCCTTGCCCTCCATAGATGGTGCTGAAAAAGACAAGGCTGCCAGTTATCCTCTACTCCCTTCTCATCAATCAGGGGACTCTTTCTTTCCTTTGGAGGATATTGCTGTGGTCCTTGTTTTTTTCTTTCCTTTGTCATGGCTGCACCAGGTTTATTTCTGATATCATCTGATTTGTGCCATATTCAGGCCCCTCCCAACCTGAGGGTTGGCCCTGGCAGAGCAAAATGCCTCCTGGATCTGTGTAATGATTGCACAAGTCCAACCTTACTTCCAGCCTCTCACATCCATTCTCACCTCCAAATATTTTAGCCACAAAAGGTATGCCTTTTGTTAAAACTTTAACCAGTTTTTGCCTGGATTTTTTTCAGGTCCGAGGTCTAGGAGCTCTTTCTGATTTGTGTGGCTGATAAAGGGTTGCATTTTTACTCCAGACAGGACCCACAGCAAAGAGGCGAGCGGTCAGCCATTCCACAGATGGGAACAAGAGCAAAAAGATGACCAAAGAGATGACACAGTGGATGAATGAAAGATGCCAGTGTCCTTTCAAATACTGTAATGATCAAAATTTTGCTTTAGAATGTGTGTGCATGTATCTTTGTATGAACGTCATATCTGAAAATACCTCCCCCCACCACCTCACTTTTCCTGCAGGCCTTTTTATTGTAAGCAAGCAGCCCAGCACCCAAAGACATTACAGAAGTTTGTGATTCCTTCAGCTAAGACGGTTTGACCTATATATAAGAAAAATCCCAGCTAGTCCAGACTCTCCGAAAGTGGAACTATATAACACATTTCCCTGAGATAAAATGCCATGAAATCCTCTTGGTTTTTTTCAGGAACCCTTGAGTCCTTAAAGGGATAGAACTTAAGGCAATGGGAAGAGGGGGAAAACAAACAAACAAACAAAAACTCACGCAACCTGTGAAAGAAAAACGAAAGAACCGAAGGGAGCAGATTATGAGACAGAGTGAAATAAAATCAACAGAAAAGGACAGGGAAACCCAATGGAGGAGCCAATCAGAAGCAAGAAGGAACTGCTGGACATGCACACACACACAGACACACACACACACACACACACACATTTTCAAGAAAAAGGTGCAAAGGAAACAAAACTGTTTGTTGTGGAAAAGGGAAGGGGGGCGGGGAGGGAGAAAAGAATGAACAGAGAGAAGCAGATTGAAATCTCAAGATCTAGAGCGGGTCAAGCTGGAAGGACTGGCAGAGTGAGAACCAAGGACTTGGTGGGGAATCCCATAGCGATCTGTTTACAAAAAGATAGGCCTATGGAAATTCCACAAGTGACTTTCGAGATTCAAATCCGAAATAGAGAAGGACCCAAAGCACACACTATCTGTGTGTATTTTAACCGCCGGACGAGCTTCTATCTAGAGGAAATTCTCCCCAGCCTTGAACAGACACTGAAATTTTACGTTTCAACAGACCTAAATACCCTCCACGTGGCCTCCAACAGTGCCTGGGGGGCCGGCCAGTGGCCGCGGTCCCGCCCCCTACCTCCGGGAGCCCCGCGGGCACGCGCAGCGCGCGGGGGCCGCCCCCTCGGAACTCCCCTCGCATTGTCTGTGTGCCAGGGAGTCTCCGCTTCCCCTGCGCGCTCCGGGTTATTGTTCTCCCTGCGCCCGCGGGGAGAAAGGAGGGATGGGTGGGAAGGGGGCGGCGGTGGCGTGCGGCGGCCACCTGGGCAGGGGCGCCTGGATCCTGGAATCGTGCACACGGGGGTGGGTCCGTCCAATGCCACCTGAGGCGGGGGGGTCGGGAGGATGCGGGGGCCGCCTCGCGCCTCCCCAGGCCCGTTCCTGTCCCGCAGGTCCCCAGCTCCTGGGTGACAGCCGGATAGGCTGGGAGCGGGAAGCCAGGCGGGCGTCCCGGTGCCGCGCAGTGGCTCCCGCGGCCGCGTGGCCGCTTGCAGCTCAGGGGAGGGACGCTGTGACGCACCCTCCGGGTATTAGAACACTTCACCTTCTATTTATAGACACTCCTCCAACCGCAGACCTAGCTCTCCTTCCCTCCGTCGTGAAGGAAAGGACGAAAAATCCTACCTAGAATGGAAGCTCCTAATACGCAGTGATAAGGAAGAATTCCATTTTGCGCGTTCCTTTATAATTCCAACTATTAATTGCAGGTCTAGGGAGCTCTCTCTGGCACAGGGAATTTCTGAAGCTTTAAAACCTAGGCGACTTTATTTTATATGTCTCCTAAACATATCAAATAAATTCGTCTCTTGGGAGTTCATGAAATATTCGCCAAGAATTTGCTCAAACTGGGTAAGGCACAAACCCACTGAATTCAGAGAAAGGGTGCTTCTATCTGGTTTTCTGTATTTACTAAAAACTAGTAATTCTAACCATAAAATTTATTTGGGAGGGGACGTATTTGGAGGGAAAATATTGCACATTTCAAACAAAAGTAAAGTTTGCCTTAGGGTTTGGTGTTTTTTTTTTTTTTTAATTGGTGCTTTTGGATACTGACTTTATGCTCTTAGATGTACACCATCCATGTAATTATAGGTGATTAAAAATAATTCTTACCTAGTCATAGTAACATTTGCAGTAATTAAAACAGGGGATTTTTTAAAACTGTAATTTATTTCTCATAATTTGGTTGTTTGTGCTGCAGTCAACACTTAAAAGGAAGCCTGATCATTATCTTTCATCTTGGTTTCTATTCAGTTTCACTTTCTAAACTCGAGTCAACCAAAGAAATACTGCCCTTTATATTTATTAACAAAAAAGATATACATATGTAAATATAAGCATTTTATATGCCTTTTTGAAAGGCTTTTTTTTAGAGCCACAAAATTGAGAGCAATGTACAGAGATTTGCCAGATAGCCTCTGCCCCTACCCAAGCATAGCCTCTCCCATCATCATTATCACTCACCAGAATTATACATTTTTTACCAAGGATGAGCCTACCTTTACAAATCAGTCACCCAAAGTCCATAGTTTACCTTAAGGTTCATTCTTGGCCTTGTACATTATATGGGTTTGGACATTATAATACAAAGTCTTTTCACTGCTCTAAAAATCCTCTAAACTCTCTATAGGTCCATTTTTAAAAGCCTAGCTTAACCACAGATTGCTGACCATGCAGACAATTCTAAGACCGCAAAATGCAAGCAGAATGCCCCGTGTGGCATTCCTGCTAACACCTAGTGTGTAAAGTGACGGGTATCTGTATGTAAAAGCAATATAGTTGACCATTGAACAAAGCAATGAGGTTGGAACACTGACCTTCCTATGCCCTGTGCAGTCAAAGATCCCAGTATAATTTAAAGTGGGCCCTACATATCCCCAGGGCTTCCCTGGTGGCTCAGTGGTAAAGAATCTGCCTGGGATTCAGGAGACGCCAGTATTATCCCTGAGTTGGGAAGATCCCTGGAGAAGGAAATGGCAACCCACTCCAGTATTCTTGCCTGGGAAATCTCATGGACAGAGGAGCCTGGCCGGCTACGGTCCATAGAGTCACAAAGAGTGGGACATGACTGAAGCAACTTTGTACACACGCACACAGTTCAAACCTTATTTAAGGGCCAACTGTATTAAAACTTGATTTTACTATACAAAAATCATATGCTATTACTGTAGAAGCATTTAATAAACTTTAAGAGCAAGCAAGAGCAACCACAATAGCAGTTGTTAGTGCTTTATAAAATATCCATTTGATAGTAGATCACCCTGTGAGAGACAATTTGGCAATAGCCATCACATTTTAAAACATATTAATATTTGCCCTTGGACCCAGCAATTCCTCTCCTGGGAATATATGCTACAGATGCAGTACACACATGTGAAGTCATTGGTTTGTTGCAGGGTTTGTACTAACAAAAAGTTAGAAACAGTATAAATGCCCTACAATTATGATGCATCCATATACACCCATATTCCATAGGCTTGAAGAAGATTAAAGCAACCTCTTTTTGTGCTGACACACTATTAAGTAAAAAAAGAAAGGTGCAGAAACAGTATAAAATATCATCAATTACATTACAAAAATAAATATAATGCTATGTTAATTTTATAAATATCAAATGGATATTTATATGGAAATATTTATAAACTGGTAGCAATGTTTGCCTCCTGTGAGGTAACTAAGAGGCTAGAATGGGAGACAAACATTTTCTATTATCTATCCTTTTGTATCTTTGAATTTTGTTCCATAAGGATGCATCATCAATTTGCAAGTTTTTAGTCTAAAATTACATTTAAATTCCTTTCTAAATTTACCTACATATGATAGGTCTCTCTTTAGTTTGTAGAAGTTCTACATTTGGGATTATTGTCATTTTAGAGAAGTTTACTGTGATGAAACAATATTAAATTAAACTAAACTAAGCTAAACTTTTATCCTCAGCACTCTTTTATTCTAGCTCTACCTGATCCGTGCGTGAGTCATCACAGAAATGCTTTACCCAGAGGTTGCTAGCACTTTAAAAGAAGATTCTCAGTTATTGATATATATTTTTCTCTATTCATGTGGCATGTTATGAATGGGAGTAATGGCAAAGTTAATGGCCTATTGAGTATCTATTATAAAATAATTACTTAAAGATATTTTTTTATAACTCATCTATTTTATTTTGCACTAGACTGTCACTTAATGCAAGGGACTGTTTATCAGAAGTCATATTTTTGTGACTACAATGACCTACAATGACTTTTTGTGCTAGAGATCAAGTGGTTAGGTTTCAAACTATTCCAGTGGGATAATGGTGCACAGAGTGTTTCTGCTTCTGGTTTTTTTTTTTTAATTTTATTTTTAAACTTTACATAATTGTATTAGTTTTGCCAAATATCAAAATGAATCTGCCACAGGTATACATGTGTTCCCCATCCTGAACCCCCCTCCCTCCTCCCTCCCCATACCATCCCTCTGGGTCGTCCCAGTGCACTAGCCCCAAGCATCTAGTATCGTGCATCGAACCTGGACTGGCAACTCATTTCATACATGATATTTTACATGTTTCAATGCCATTCTCCCAAATCATCCCACCCTCTCCCTCTCCCACAGAGTCCATAAGACTGTTCTATACATCAGTGTCTCTTTTGCTGTCTCGTACACAGGGTTATTGTTACCATCTTTCTAAATTCCATATATATGCATTAGTATACTGTATTGGTGTTTTTCTTTCTGGCTTACTTCACTCTGTATAATAGGTTCCAGTTTCATCCACCTCATTAGAACTGATTCAAATGTATTCTTTTTAATGGCTGAGTAATACTCCATTGTGTATATGTACCATAGCTTTCTTATCCATTCATCTGCTGATGGACATCTAGGTTGCTTCCATGTCCTGACTATTATAAACAGTGCTGCGATGAACATTGGGGTACACGTGTCTCTTTCCCTTCTGGTTTCCTCAGTGTGTATGCCCAGCAGTGGGATTGCTGGGTCATAAGGCAGTTCTATTTCCAGTTTTTTAAGGAATCTCCACACTGTTCTCCATAGTGGCTGTACTTTTAAAAGTCAAAAAACAGAAGCATCAGGGTAGATGAGAGGTGTGCACCAAAAAGTTATACCAGACATGAGATAAATTATGTTTTCAATTCCATTGTAGATATTTCTTTTTTCCCCCTTCCAGCTCCATTGAGATATAATTTACATATAATATTGTGTACGTTTAAGGTGTACAAAGTGTTGACTTGATACCCTTACCTATTGCAAAATCATATTGCAGGTATAAGTTCATGTAAGTTTGTGCCGTTACCCTTCAACATAACAACAGGACTAGGTGCGGGATTGACTTTGCCAAGATGGTTTTCTTCAGAGGAACCAGCACCAAAGCCTTGTGATGAAGGTGATGATGAAGATAAAGAGGAGAGATATCTTTGAACAAGCACAACTATTACTCACTATATGAACTAATGCACGTAGGGCACTTTGCAAGAGTCTGGCAGAGAAAGGGGGCTCAACATAGAATTATTATTGGAATGAGGAGAGGTTTATTGTCTCCTGGGTCACAAGTTGTGTTTGGGGTCATAAGGGCTGCCCACGTTCCACTATTCTTAAGAGCTGCCAAGTCCCTGTGCAATGTTTCCCACCTACAGGTACCACCACAGTGAACCGTGTTCATGATTTGTTCTATCTCTAGGCACCAGTTACACTACTGTTAATACAGGTAGAGAGTGCTGGCATGCTGCTGTCCATGGGGTCACAAAGAGCCGGACATGACTGAGTGACTGAATAACAAGAGAGTTTTTAAATCATTAATTCAAGCTGGTTTTGCTCTCTACTTTAGCTAAGCTTTGTTCAAAGCAATAATCATGGCTTTTAGGTGTCAGTGACATACGTAATATGCATATAATATTTTATGGCAGAAAGTGAAGAGGAACTAAAAAGCCTCTTGATGAAAGTGAAAGTGGAGAATGAAAAAGTTGGCTTAAAGCTCAACATTCAGAAAACGAAGATCATGGCATCCAGTCCCATCACTTCATGGGAAATAGATGGGGAAACAGTGTCAGACTTTATTTTTCTGGGCTCCAAAATCACTACAGATGGTGACTGCAGCCATGAAATTAAAAGATGCTTACTCCTTGGAAGGAAAGTTATGACCAACCTAGGTAGCATATTCAAAAGCAGAGACATTACTTTGCCAACAAAGGTTCGTCTAGTCAAGGCTATGGTTTTTCCTGTGGTCATGTATGGATGTGAGAGTTGGACTGTGAAGAAGGCTGAGCACCGAAGAATTGATGCTTTTGAACTGTGGTGTTGGAGAAGAGTCTTGAGAGTCCCTTGGACTGCAAGGAGATCCAACCAGTCCATTCTGAAGGAGATCAGCCCTGGGATTTCTTTGGAAGGAATGATGCTAAAGCTGAAACTCCAGTACTTTGGCCACCTCATGGGAAGAGTTGACTCATTGGAAAAGACTCTGATGCTGGGAGGGATTGGGGGCAGGAGGAGAAAGGGATGACAAAGGATGAGATGGCTGGATGGCATCACTGACTGGATGGACGTGAGTCTGGGTGAACTCCGGGAGTTGGTGATGGACAGGGAGGCCTGGCGTGCTGCGATTCATGGGGTTGCAAAGAGTCGGACACGACTGAGCGACTGACCTGATCTGATCTGATATCACACTAGAATAAAAAATGCTTGTCTGTGAACCTGCTGAAAGTATGTTGACTCATGTAGCTTATTGACCCAATTGCCGTGTAACTGTCTTCCGTAACTTGAAGTGGACCCTGTGAGCCACTTGGCAGATATTCCTCCTCTTCATGGCTTCCCTGGTGGCTCAGTAGTAAAGAATCCACCTGCCAATGCAGGAGATGTAGGTTCTATCCCTGGGTCAGGAAGGTCCCCTATAGACAAAGATGGTAACCCATTCCAGTATTCTTGCCTGGGAAATCTCATGGACAGAGGAGTCTGGTGGGCTATGGTCCAAGGGGTCACAAAGAGTTATACATGACTTAGCTACTAAACAACAATAGTGACAACTCCCCTTCACATCCTAGATTTGGTTGGGGTGGCTGCTTCAGAAGCAGTAACAGTGTGCTAATCACTGTTGCACTGTGTGCAACTGTGTGCAACTGTGTGCACTGTGTGCACACACTTTCGGAGCAGAAAGCTCTTCTGGCTCCTGGCCATGTGTAATTAGACCTGCATGTATTCATGTGTCTGTGCGTCCATGATTCAGGTGGACGTTTGCACTGCAGTTGATCTCAGCTCAGAAAGGACACTCTCTGATAAATATACTCCAGTCAGTTATTGAAGAACCAGAGCACCTTATGTGGGTAGTGAAGATGTCAAAAAGATGGGAGTGTTTTGGGGGAAAAGACCCAGTTTGTGTGACCTCTGTGGCAAAGCCTCAGGTTACAGAAGAGTGAGAGGTTGTGGAAAACCTTATCTTTGGGCATCAGCCTAAGATATATTGGCTTAGATTAAATCATGCATACAAAAGAATATAAGGCATACCTCGTTTTTATTTCACTTCAAGGTATTGCCTTTCCTGGATGTGTTTTCTGCAAATTCAAGGTTTATGGCAACCCTATATTGATCAAGTCTATTGGTGCCATTCTTTCCAACAGCATTTGCTCACTTTGTGTCTTTGTGTGACATTTTGGTAATTTGTGGAAATTTTCAAACTTTTTCCTTATTCTGTTTGTTATGGTGATCTGTGATCAGTGATCTTTGATGTTACCGTTGTTTTGGGGAACCACAAACAACAACCATATAAGACAGAAAACAATTGATAAATGTTGTGGTGTCTGCTTTACTCTTCTCCTGTCCCTCCCTCTCCTTGGGCCTTCCTATTCTCTGAGGCACAATGATGTTGAAATTAGACCAGTTAATGACCCTACATTGGCCTCTAAATGTTCTAATGATAGAAAGAGTCGCATGTTTCTCACTTTAAATCAAAAGTTAGAAATGATTAAGCTTAGTGAGGAAGATCAAAGAAGGCAATGGCAACCCACTCCAGTACTCTTGCCTGGAAAATCCCATAGACGGAGGAGCCTGGTAGGCTGTAGTCCATGGGGTCGCTAAAAGTCGGTCATGACTGAGCGACTTCACTTTCACTTTTTCTTTCATGCATTGTAGAAAGAAATTGGCAACCCATTCCAGTGTTCTTGCCTGGAGAATCCCAGGGACAGGGGAGCCTGGTGGGCTGCTGTCTATGGGGTCGCAGAGAGTCGGACACGACTGAAGCGACTTAGCAGCAGCAGCAGCAGCAGTGAGAAAGATATGTCAAAAGCTGTGATAGGCTAAAAGCTAAGCCAAGTTGTGAATGCAAAGGAAAACTTTTTGAAGGAAATTAAAAGTGCGACTCCAGTGAACACACAATGATAAGAAAATAAAACAGGCTTACTGCTGGCATGGAGAAAATTTTAGCCATCTGGAGAGAAGATCAAAGGAGCCACAACATGCCCTTAAGCCAAAGCCTAATCCAGAGCAAGGCCCTAACTCTAACTCTCTTCAATTCAGTGAAAGCTGAGAGAGGTGAGGAAGCTGCAGAAAAAAAATGTGAAGCTGTTAGATGTTGGTTCATGAGATTTAAGGAAAGAAGCCATCTCCAGAACATCAAAGTGGAAGGTGAAGCAGTAAGTGCTGACATAGAAACTTCAGCAAGTCATTCAGAAGATCCGGCAAGATAACTAATGAAGGTGGCTATACTAAACAACAGATTTTCAATGTGGATGAAACAGCCTTCTATTGGAAGAAGATATCATTTAGAGCTTTCACAGCTAGAGAAGAGAAGTCAATGCCTGGTTTCAAAGCTTCAAAAGACAAGCTGACTCTCTTGTTAAGGGCTAATGCAGCTGGTAACTTGAAGTCAAAGTCAATGTTAATTTACCATTCCAGAAATCCCAGAGCCTTTAAGAATTATTCTAAACCTACTCTGCCTGTGCTCTATAAATGGAAAAATAAAGCCTAGGTGATAGCTCATCTCTTTAGTACATAGTCTTCTGAACATTTTAAGCCTACTGTTAAGACCTATTGCTCAGAAAGATTCCTTTCAGCTCCTTGACAATGTACCTGGTTACCCAATAGTTGGGATGGAGATGTACAATGAGATTAATGTTTTCATGCCTGCTAACACAACATTCATTCTGTAGCCCATGAATCAAGGAATAGTTTCTACTTTCAAGTCTTATTATTGAAGAAATAGATTTCATCATGCTCTAGCTGCCATAGATAGTGATTTCTCTGATGAATCCAGGCAAAATCAGTCGAAAACCTTCTAAAAAGGATTTACCATTGTATACTCTATTAAGAACATTTGTGATTCATGGGAAGAGATCAAAATATCAACATTAGCCAGAGTTTGGAAGAATTTGATTTCAACCCTCCAAATGACTTTGAGGGTTCGAGACTTCAGTTGAGGAAATAACTGCAGAAGTCATACAAATACCAGGAGAACTAGAGTTAGAAGTGCAGCCTGAAGATGTGACTAAACTGTAATCTCATGATAAAACTTTGACAGATGAGGAATTGCTTCTTATAGATGAGCAAAGAAAGTGGTTTCTTGAGATGGAATCTACTCCTGGTAAAAATACTGTGAAGATTGTTGAAATGACAAAAAAGGATTTAGAATATTACATAAACTCAGTTGATAGAGCAGTCACAGGGTTTTATAGGATTGAGTGCAATTTGAAAGAAGTTATCCTCTGGGTAAAATATTATCAAACAGAATTGCATGCTACAGAGAAACTTTTTGTGATAGGAAGACTCAATCAATGCGGCAAACTTCACTGTTGTCTCATTTTA
This sequence comes from Bos grunniens, assembly GCF_055505025.1. Taxonomy (NCBI): domain Eukaryota; kingdom Metazoa; phylum Chordata; class Mammalia; order Artiodactyla; family Bovidae; genus Bos; species Bos grunniens. Next base: position 44,655,097 of record NC_141175.1, read on the forward strand.
ATAAATTACCACAGCTGCCCTAACCCTCAGCCACTACCACCCTGATCAGCCAGCAGTCATCAACAAGAGGAAACCAGGAAACCAGGAAAGTGCTTATGACTCTCTGAAGGTGCAGGTGATGGTTACCTTTTTCTTTAAACAATAAAGTATTTTTAAATTAAGGTAAGTATATACATATATATTTTAGACATAATGCTATTGCACACTTAATAGACTACGGAGAAGTGTAAATATAACCTTTATGTGCACTGAGAAACCAAAAAATTCATGACTCACTTTATTTTGATATTTGCTTTATTGTACTGGTCAGCAGTTAAAGATTTCGCCTGTAATGTGGAGGAGATGCAGGAGACACAGGTTCGATTCTGGATCAGGCAGATCTCCTGGAGGACAGCATGGCCGCTCAGTCCAGTATTCTTGCCTGGAGAATCCCATGGACCTGAGCCTAGTGGACTACAGTCCACGGAGTCACAAAGAGTCAGGATACGACTGAAGCAACTGAGCACTGGTCTTGCAAACTTGCACCAAACTTGCAAACAGTCTCAAATTTATTTGGGCCGTTTCTTAAAATCAGTTAAAAACTCCAAAGCATTTGTCTCTGATGTGTGCCTGAATAAAATGAAAGGGTATTGTTTACGAAATTCAAAAATTGGCCACTCATATGTCTACCACCCCAGCTTAAGAAACAGGCTATTACCAGCCCCTTAGGAAGTGCCTGTGTGCCCATTTCTGAACATATCTGCCTCCATGGCTTCTCTTGGGAACTACCTTTCTGAATTTTATTTTGCTTTATAGCTGTAATGGTTATGTATGTATTCCTGAATAACATAGTATTTGATTTTATCTGCCTTTGAACTAGAAATAGATGGAATCTTTGACAACTTGGTATTTTTTTGCTCTGCATTCTATTTTGAGCCTCATCTAGTTCCTTCTTTTCTCTCCTCTTCCCAGACCTCCAGCCCAGATCCCCTCTGGGATTCTTGCATTTATCTCCTGACCAGGATCTCTTGACAGACTCTTCCCTCCAGAATTCACTTTGCAAACCACCACCAAATCCTCACCTTCAAATGGGAAGTTATATTTAAAACTATTTTCTAGCAGTGTATTCAAGTGGCCTGAGAAATGTTTATCTTTAAAATTTTGCACACAAAAAACATTTTGTATGACTATAGATTACAATGGAGATGGAAATGGCAACCCACTCCAGTATTCTTACCTGGAGAATCCCATGGACAGGGGAGCCCGGTGGGCTGCTGTCCATGGGGTCACACAGAGTCTGACACGACTGAAGCGACTTAGCATGCATGCATGCATAGATTACAAATCACACAAAATTTTAACAATGACTCTCTCTGGATGGTAGGATGATAAATAGCTTTTTTGTGTGTGTGTGATTTTTTTCTATTCGCCAACTGTTCAGTGGAAGCTTAGGATGCAAGGTTCAGGTCTTCCCTGCTTTTATCTTCTCCTGGTGACTTAGCAGCAGCAGCAGTGGTTTCTGAGGTCTGGCCTGGTGAACAGGTGGGCGTGTGGGGTACAAGAGCAGAACATGGAGACCCTTTCTCAACGACACTCGTATTCAAAGCCACAGCCTTTCTTTTCCATCCCCAAGCCAGCACATCATTATTTCCTCTGAGTGAGGCAACCGGGCCCTTCAACCATTCTTGGAAACAGTGCCAGGATCGTATGCCACCTTGCAAACACACAGGAGCCTGCACTCAGAAGGGCTTTCTGCTGCTATGCTGTCTTGATGTTATTTTTGAACCTATGTTTTGTATGTGAAATTGGGTGAGACAGTGGAGCAGAGGCCATATTCATGCATTGTATGTTTGCTGTTCCTGTTGCCACATGAGCACAGACTTCTGGTTGTCCCAAGTGTTTGTGAGTTCGGCAAGATGTAAGAGTGTTTCATCTTTGATTGAGTAAGCAGGGGCGCTGGCAGCCCTGAGAGGTCATGCCTTCCATTCAAACCAGGACTTGTTCTGAAGCAAGAAAAAGGGCCATAGCATTCTAAAGACATGAATAGCCACGGAATCTTATATCCTGAAAATGAAGACACAGAAGGAAAGGGAAATGTAGGGCACTCCATAGTTCCTTTTCCTTTTAGTCCTTCCTTACTCTTCAGAAAGTTGAAAGTAGAGGGTTGAGCATATATCAAGAAGTGAAATAAAAACAACTCGAATTGGTTTTGTGCAGTAGTTTCCATTGTTCTGGTAAGAATGGACTACATAAGCACCTACAATCTACAAAATATGAATTAGATCTTTTTAATGTTTCTGCTTATAAGTTGAATGCTCTTATACTTGCATTTAAAGTGGATATTCTAATATAAAAATAAACAATGAAATTCAGGCTAATATTTTTAATTTTTGTTTACTTTTTGTTTTGTTTAGTCACTAAGTTGAGTCCGACTCTTTGGGACCCCATAGACTGTAGCCTGCCAGACTCCTCTGTCCATGGGATTTCCAGGCAAAAATACTGGAGTGGGTTGTCATTTCCTTCTCCAAGGAACCTTCCTGACCCAGGCATCAAACCTGTGTCTTCTGCATTGGCAGGCGTGTTCTTTACCACAAGCCATGAGGGAAGTCCCTTTGTTTACTTAGAATAACATGAAACAACAATTTTTTTTTAAACATGGCAAGTTGAGAGAGACTGTGGGAAAACTATTAACAGTACCTTTTGGGCCACCCCTCCCCCCACTGCAAATTATAATTCCAAACCTATAGTTTATGTTGCCTTGCAGCTCAAGAAATCCCAGGCCTTTTCTCTAAAACTTTTGTCTCTGCCGTGACTTCCTAAAGTCCATTTCAAGACCTAGAAGTCAAGAGATGACTCTTCTTTCTAAATCTCTGCCGTGTAGTAGCCGTACCCTGAGGGAAAAGGCTGGGATACAGAAAGCATAGGAAAATCACACTGGTTAAAATCTCAGAATAGTGCCCCACCCCATATTAAAAACAAAAACGGAACACCTAGTGAGCATAAATTCCTTAGAGGCAAGGACCTTCTTCCTCTTGTGCTTCAGTTCAGTTCAGTTCAGTCGCTCAGTCATGTCTGATCCTTTGCGACCCCATGGACTGCAGCACACCAGGCTGCCCTGTCCATCACCAACTCCTGGAGTTTACTCAAACTCATGTCCATTGAGTCAGTGATGCCATCCAACCATCTCATCCTCTGTCGTCCCCTTCTCCTCCTGCCTTCAATTTTTCCCAGCATCAGGGTCTTTTCAAATAAATCAGTCACATCAGGTGGACAAAGTATTGGAGTTTCAGCTTCAACATCAGTCCTTCCAATGAATATTCAGGACTGATATCTTTTAGGATGGACTGGTTGGATCTCCTTGCAGTCTAAGGGACTCTCAAGAGTCTTCTCCAACACCACAGTTCAAAAGCATCAATTCTTTGGCACTCAGCTTTCTTCACAGTCCAACTCTCACATCCATACATGACTACTGGAAAAACCACAGCTTTAACTAGACAGACCTTTGTTGGCAAAGTAATGTCTCTGCTTCTTAATGTGCTATCTAGGTTGGTCATAACTTTTCTTCCAAGGAGTGTCTTTTAATTTCATAGCTGCAATCACCATCTGCAGTGATTTTGGAGCCCAAAAAAAATAAAGTCTGACACTGTTTCCAGTGTCATCCAACAGTGTCATCCAAAACAGTGTTTCCACTGTTTCCCCATTTATTTGCCATGAAGTGATGGGACCAGATGCCAGGATTTTAGTTTTCTGAATGTTGAGTTTTAAGCCAACTTTTTCACTCTCCTCTTTCACTTTCAATAAGAGGCTCTTCAGTTCTTCTTCGCTTTCTGCCATAAGGGTGGTGTCATCTGCATATCTGAGGTTATTGATATTTCTCCTGGCAATCTTGATTCCAGCTTGTGCTTCATCCAGCCCAGCATTTCTCATGATGTACTCTGCATATAAGTTAAATAAGCAGGGTGACAATATACAGCCTTGACGTACTCCTTTTCCTATTTGGAACCAGTCTATTGTTCCACGTCCAGTTCTAACTGTTGCTTCCTGACTGCACACAGATTTCTCAATAGGCAGGTCAGGTGGTCTGGTATTCCCATCTCTTTAAGAATTTTCCAGAATTTGTTGTAGTCTGCACAGTCAAAGGTTTTGGCCTAGTCAATAAAGCAGAAGTAGATGTTTTTCTGGAACTTTCTTGCTTTTTCGATGATCCAACGGATGTTGGCAATCTGATCTCTGGTTCCTCTGCCTTTTCTAAATCCAGTCTTGAATATCTGGAAGTTCACAGTTCACGTACTGTTGAAGCTTGGCTTGGAGAATTTTGAGCATTACTTTACTAGTGTGTGAGATGAGAGCAATTGTGTGGTAGTTTGAGCATTCTTTGGCATTGCCTTTCTTTGGGATTGGAATGAAAACTGACCTTTTCCAGTCCCGTGGGCACTGCTGAGTTTTCCAGATTTGCTGGCATATTGAGTGTAGCACTTTCACAATAGTGCTTACCATGTAGCTTTCCTATAATAGGGACTTAATAACTGTCCATTTTCTCAATAAACATTTTCTACCTTAAATTTAAAACACTCTTTTTTCATCAGACCTTTCTCAAACACCTTAAAAGACTCTCTATTGCTTTAACCTACAAATTGAAACTCCTAATCAGACATTTTAGGTTCTATAATCTGGGTTCAATCTACTTTTCCTAATTCATCTCCCCAAACTCCCTAGAACTCTGTTAGTAATGGTTGAACAAATATGGGATGATTGGATTACACAGCTCCCAGGAGTTACAGAAGCTACTGATGGATAAATCATTAGCTCTTTTTAGGGTTACGTAATACATGTGAGCTCACATTAATGTCCCAATACTGGGACCTGGTGATGAGTCTTACAGACCCTAAATGAGAGTCGTAAGATATTTGATCTCAAAAAAGTCATCTCTGCAAGATCACATCCTAGCTTCTGCAGAAATCGGGGACCAAAGCTGGTCAGAGAGAAGCCTGCACGTGTTTTTTAGTCCTCCTGGAAGTGTGTGGGCTGCCGCCCTGTGGAACTCCCCACCTGGACTCTGGCAAATTCTTGGACTTTGAGGGCCATGAAATCATAGCGTAGCATTACTAAGCATCAGAATTTCATATGCTAGTAATGAGCCATTAAGGATAGTTTAGGGCAGAGACAAGCTTTTAAGGCAGTATAACCCAAGCAGCGGCTGTTCTCGTGTACCTTTGTGGGAATCAATTGTGTTTCCCACATGTCTGCGTGGGGGAGATTCTTAACCTGATGGGGCTGGGAGAAACTTCAAGAGCCATCACATCCATTCCCCTTGTCTTTAAGATTAGGAAACCCTTAAATCTTTTTGAAAAATTACCAATCTATCTCCAAACTTAGGGGGTAAGGGGAAAGGACCTGCATGAAAACCTGCCGCAACCTCATATGAAAACTAGAAGGAAATATTTGAGTTAAAAGTGAATCACAACAGCACCTTCTTATCCCTCCTTCAAAGTGCCCCAGCTAATAGCAGAAATGAAAAACACTCATGTATCCTTTAGTGAAAGACATCCCAAGGCCTGGGGCTTACACTGTTTTCTTGTTTCTTATCCTTTTTCAGTATAAAACATTTTAAAGATTTATCCATGTTGTAAGACATACATTTAGTGCACTACTTTTAGCAGCTGCTTGTTATTCCATAGTATCTGCTACATTTTATTTCCTCTCTGTATTGCACAGTGATACATACTAAGCTTGCCAACAACATGCTGCTACTTCAAGTGCTGCTATGATGACTATTCTCAGTTGTACCCTTTTATGGACATGTTTCAAGATTTTCTTAAAGGTATATATTCCCAGGAATGAAACTGCTGGGCCATTAGGAAAACATATGCTACTTTTTCTTTTCTTTTGATGTGGACCATGTTCAAAGTCTTTATTGAATTTGTTACAATATTGCTTCTGTTTTATGCTTTGGTGTTTTGGACAGGGAGGCATGTGGGATCTTACCTCCCCAACTAGGGATCGAACCAGCAGACCCTGCACTGGAAGGCAAAGTCTTAACCACTGGATCACCAGAGAAGTCCCCACATGCTACATTTTATTACCTATTTCCAGATAACTCCAAAATGACTATCAGATCAGATCAGATCAGTCGCTCAGTCATGTCCGACTCTTTGCGACCCCATGAATCACAGCACGCCAGGCCTCCGTGTCCATCACCAACTCCCGGAGTTCACCCAGATTCACGTCCATCAAGTCAGCGATGCCATCCAGCCATCTCATCCTCTGTCGTCCCCTTCTCCTCCTGCCCCCAATCCCTCCCAGCATCAGCCACCCAATAGCAATGCATGAGGATTCCTGATTCCCCCCATCCTAGCCAACACTTGGTGTTACCCAACTTTCACATTTTTGCCTATTTAATTGATGTAAAGAAGTGTCTTGCTTTAATATGCAGTTATCTGATTATAAGTGGAATTGTATATCTCTTCATCTACTTCTTTAAACTGAAATATAGTTGGTAAACTGGCAAAAAATTGGCAAAAGGAGAAGAGGGCAGCAGAGGATGAGATGGTTGGATAGTATCACCGATTCAATGGAGGTAAACTTGAGCAAACTGGGAGATAGTGAGGGCCTGGCCTGCTGCAGTCCATGGGGTCACAAAGAATTGGCCATGACTTTGCGACTGAACAGCAACAATAGTTGGTATACAGTATTATATAAGTTCAGTTCAGTTCAGTTCAGTCGCTCACTTGTGTCCGACTCTTTGCGACCCCATGAATCGCAGCACGCCAGGCCTCCCTGTCCATCACCAACTCCCGGAGTTCACTCAGATTCACGTCCATTGAGTCAGTGATGCCATCCAGCCATCTCATCCTCTGTCGTCCCCTTCTCCTCCTGCCCCCAATCCCTCCCAGCTTCAGAGTCTTTTCCAGTGAGTCAACTGGTGTACAATATCATGATTTACAATTTTTAAAGGTTATATTCTGTTTATAGTTATTATAAGATATTTGCTATAGTCTCCATGTTATACAATATATCTATTCATCCAGTTGTCAGTCTCTCAAGCCTCCTTTCTGTAAATTTGCCTGTTCATATCCTTTGGCTATTTTTCTATTGTGTTTCCTGTTTTTTTTTTTTTTTCTTTTTCTCTCAATGATTTGCAGGAATTCCTAGCATATTGTAGACATTAATTTCTTCTTGGTTTGGAAACCCCCCTCAATGTATCAACTTTCTCTTGTCTTATGATGTTCTTTGTTCACCAGAAAACTAATTTTGATATAGTCAAGTTCATCAATCTTTTGGTTTTATAGTTTATGCTTTCAGAGTCTTTGAAGAAATCTTTTCCTATCCTAAGATTCCAAAGAAATTCTTCTGCTTTTAATTTCTATTAGCTTTACAGTTTTCCCTTTCATTTTTAGGCAACGTTCAGAAAACTAACATCATGGCATCTGGTCCCATCACTTCATGGCAAATAGATGGGGAAACAGTGGAAACAGTGTCAGACTTTATTTTTGGGGGGCTCCCAAATCACTGCAGATGGTGATTGCAGCCATGAAATTAAAAGACGCTTACTCCTTGGAAGGAAAGTTATGACTAACCTAGATAGCGTATTAAAAAGCAGAGACATTACTTTGCCAACAAAGGTCCGTCTAGTCAAGGCTATGGTTTTTCCAGTGGTCATGTATGGATGTGAGAGTTGGACTGTGAAGAAAGCTGAGTGCCGAAGAATTGATGCTTTTGAACTGTGGTGTTGGAGAAGACTCTTGAGAGTCCCTTGGACTGCAAGGAGATCCAGCCAGTCCATCCTAAAGGAGATCAGTCCTGGGTGTTCATTGGAAGGACTGACGCTAAAGCTGAAACTCCGATACTTTGGCCACCTCATGCAAAGAGTTGACTCATTGGAAAAGACTCTGAAGCTGGGAGGGATTGGGGGCAGGAGGAGAAGGGGATGACAGAGGATGAGATGGCTGGATGGCATCACCGACTCGATGGACATGAGTCTGAGTGAACTCCGGGAGTTGGTGATGGACAGGGAGGCCTGGCGTGCTGCAATTCATGGGATCGCAAAGAGTCGGACGTGACTGAGTTGACTGAACTGAACTGAACGGATTCATTGAAATATTACCTTTGCAAATGGTATGAAATATGGATGCAACTTTATTTTTCTCTATGGTGAACCAATTTTTCCAACATTATCTATGAAACAAAACTTTTCTGTTAGGTTGGATTATTTTTCCCAAACCTTCACATCCTCCTGGTTATAGAATTATATACCCATGCTCTTTGCCATGTGGTTTTGCAGCACCTTCCACTACTTTGGTGGACTTGGCCATGTGACTTATTTGGCCAATGGAATATTAGGAGATGTGATGGCAGCAGAAGTGTTAAATGTGTTTGAGTGACTTGACTTCACCTCTTGAGCTCCTGTCATTGCCAGAGACATGTGATAAAGACCTGAATTTAACCTGTGTCCTGGGGCAAAACTCAGCTGAGTCCAACCAAGTCTTAACCAGATGGAATCAGCAGAGTCTCAGTTCACATACAGACCTGTGAAAGAGAAAAAACAACGGCTTTAATAAGTCACTGATATTTCAGGGTTATTTGTTATATGGTATTATTATTGTAGTGATAGTTGACTATCTCTACATGATTTCCTCATAGATTTGTCATGTTACCATTATCACATACAAAGTTCACATAGGTAAATGGGTTGTTTCTGAGTTGTGTATTCTGGTTCTCTGTTTTACATGTCTGCTACTATGACTTATAATATGTCATTATCTGGAAGGGTAAATTTCCCCTCTCTGATTTTTATTTTTAAAAATGACCAGATTATAATGGAATTTAATCTTCCATATATATTTGAGAATGTTTAAATTCTTCAAATCCTGTTACAAGTTTGAATGGTTTGCACTGAGTTTATGAATACATTTAGAGATCATTAAAATCTTAGTGGGCTTCCTCAGTGGCTCAGTGGTTAAAGAATCTGCCTGCAATGCAGGAGATGCAGCAGGAGCCACAGGTTTGATCCCTTGGTCAAGAAGATAGATGCCCTGAGGAAAGAAATGGCAACCCACTCCAGTATTCTTGCCTGGAAAATCCCACGGACAGAGGAGCCTGGCAGGCTACAGTCCATGGGTCGCAAAGAGTCAGACACGACTTAGCAACTAATCACACAGACATACACACACAATTATCTTAGTAACGTTACTTCATCCTATCCACAAACATTATACACACCCCTATTTAGGTCTTCTTTGAAGTCTTTAAATAGCATTAACCTTTTTTCTTTAGTCTGTTTCTTTTTGGCCGCACCACGTGGTGTGCAGAATCTTAGTTTCCCAACCAGGGATCGAATCTGCATCCCTTGCAATGGAAGGGTAGAGTTGTAACCACTGGACCACCAGGGAAGTCTAGTATTAACATTTTTTTTTTTCATGAAAGTTTTGTGCATTTTTCTTAGGTTAATCCCCGAAGACTTTTAGAGTTTTCTTGCTATTGTAAATAGTATCTTATTTTTAGTTTTTTAGTACTAGTATGTGAGTATACTTCTGGTTTTCATGAAATGATTTTGAATTTGGGAATGTTGCTATATCATGTAGGATTAGGTTTGGCTGTCTGTAACAACATACACGCACACACACACACACACAAACTAAAATAAGAGTGGCACAAATAAGATGGAGGTGTGTTCAAGAAGTTCCAGAAGTCTGGAGGTAGCTGCTTTAAGGTTGGTGCTGGTACAGAAGGTGCCTTCTTTCTAGTTTCTCTGTGTGTGGTTTCCATATCCAACCTCAGCTCATGGTCTAAGATGACTGCTGAAGCTCCAGCTACTGTATCTCATTTCAGATGGCAGGAAAGAGGATGAAGCATACTCTCTCCCTTTAGGAATGTGTGCACCAGATCTGCTTTTAACCCATTGCCTAGAACGTGGCAACACTTAGCTACAAAGGAGGCTAGCAAACATTGTCTTTATTCTGGTTGGCCATATGCCCCATAAAAGAGTAGTTCTGGAAAAAAGAGAAAAAAATTGCTCGCTGTCATTTTGTGGCTTTCTCATATTATTTCTAATAGCTTATTGTTTCTATTAGGTGTTTTATGTGGTTGATCATATTATTGCAAAAATCCCGATTTTATCCCTTTCCTTCTGATTCTTCCATTTAATTTCTTCATCCTTTTATTACAAATCTTATTTTGTCAGCCAGGACTTTCAATATCATTTAAGCAGCTGTGGCAAACTTGTCTTGATCCCATACTTAAATGGAATGTGTTAAAGTTAATCCATTAATAATATTTTGCAGTACATTTTTGGTCCTTCATAAAGTTAAGTACATTTCTTCCTATTCCTAATTTTTCTGAAAGTTTCTATTATTAATAAGGGATGCACATTCTCCAGTGCTTTCTCTCTTAGCCTTCTTGAGGTACATATTTGGATAGGTTTTCTGATGTTAAATCATACTTGAATTTCTGAAATAAGCCCTACTTGATTTATTACATTTTCATGATAAGCAGCTAGACAGGTAGCTAGACAAGTATATTCTAAAGAGGGGGAAAAAAATAAAGAGAGGGAAATGAATCTCAAGGTTTCTTCTAGTTTTTCTGGAGTAAGAATGTTGGATTCAGTTAGCTAATATTTAGAATTTTTTGCATATATGTTCATAAGCAAATGGGCCTATTCTTGTTCTTTTTCAGATTTAGAATCTAATTATAATTTTCCTTTTTTTCTGCCTCTGCCTCCTCTTGCTGATTATAACTTTTTAATTCATTTATTCTGTAATTTGGATTGTGAGCTAATGTTCATTTGGGCTCTATCTGTAGGAATGCTAATGAAACTCGGGTTGAAACTTCCATCTTCAATAAAGGATGTACTTTTGCTTCCTGGTTCATGTGAGTTGTAGTTAAGCTCTTTGAGATAACAAAAATCTCATATAGCACTTTTTATTTTTTTTGGTAAACATAACAGTTCTTAGTACATCATTAGTCTCACTCCATTGTTTAGAAAATGATAGTAACAAATCATTTGTACATTGAAATTTGCATTTTGAAACATGACTCTCCCATGTAAAAAATTCTTTTTGTATACTTCGAAACCATAAACTAGTAAGTTTCACACATACTGAAATTTATACATAACATCAATTACAGTGTTATTTTTAAGCTTATACATCTATTTGACTTAGTATACATTTTAAATGGTGTAATTATAAAGTATACCTATGGTATTTATCAAAGGCAATTTGCCAACTTCACCTTTTTTTTTTTTTTTTTAGGGATTACCCTGCCAGTGTATTATACAATCCTGTGCACAAGAAATATAGAAAGGTAAGTGAACACAAAAATGAGAGAAAAAATGTGTAAGAGAAAGGAATATATGTGGAAAAAAGGAAAGAGATATGTGTGAGAAAGAAAAAAGGAAGGAATAAATAAGTAACAGTTCTTAAATTTTCAAAAGAAAGGAATAAAATGGGGGTTTCAAATGAAACATTTGATTTTTTAATATTTATTCATGTCACAGGCATATTTGCTAAAAATGCAGAAGCCCATGACCAGCTTACAGAGATGATGATTCAGTAGGTCTGAGAGCAAACTCAGGAATCTAGGTGGGCCTAAGACAACCATTTAAGAAATACTGGAATAGGGTGAGCACAGAATTAGAAGATGACACATGGTGGGGACTGGAGGCATGCCAATAACAACTGACAAGGGAGCAACTTCTGCCACAGGAGGCTAACCCTGGCTATTTGGAGATCCTCTGAAAGATCCTCTAGTGTAGTTTAGACTCAAAATCTTATGTTTTTAGTGACATTCATAGTATGTAAGATAATACCACAATCAGTTATATTCACCTGAGTCATAAAATGACCTCACAGCAAGAGAAATATGAAATAGGCTTTCTGAAAGTATCATTAGCACACTCTTAAATGTAGTAGCATAGCCCACACTAGAAATGGAGCTGATTCTTCCCACAGGAGGGATTTAGTGTGTTTCAATCGTCACAGGGTGACCTGGCTAAGGGAACACAGCCTCCCTCCTGAATATCATTATGTCCTGGGATGATGATGCTGGCGTCCTTGCATTGCCAAACTGCAAAGAAGTTTCAACACAATGAGGGGCAATGCATACACAATCTGGGCACTATAGGAAGTGTGTAAGTTGGTTCATTTTCTTAGGTGGACTCAGGATGCAGGCTGACATCATGGAATAAGGCTAAAATCAGAAAGAGAAGAGGCAAGAGGTGTCAGGCTGAGTGTCACAATTACAGTTTATGGGAAGGGTCCCTATCTTAAAACAACAGTAATCAAGGAAAGCCTCCGTATGACTAGGGTAAGCCTTAAGGCTTATTGTTGACTTACTACCTCTCCTCTGAATTCCAGACCACTGTAGGTTTTACTCTGATAATCATGGGGAAAAAATGATCTTGCTCCCTTCAAGACCACAAGTCAATCCTGGGTCTCTCCAGTTGACTTGTCTAAAGAAAATGGATACTGAGTATTCTAAGTGGACTGGAAAATCTTTTTTTCTAGGGATGTGATACGTGATTTGTCTTTCCTTGGTTTTTTAAAGGAAGCAAATGTCATAAATTTCAATAACCTGCAGTAATGTCCCTTGTGGTTAAGAAGGTGGATTTTTGCCAGTGTATTTCTTTTGCCGGCACCTCTGTTCAGGTTCATTAGTGATCCCAGTTACTTTCAAGTACAAGTGCGTGCAGTGTTAAGGTGTGTACAATGATTCCTAGACAGTAGGCAAGAAACTGAGAAAAAGCCGTAGCTCCGGGGAATGAGCAGCGAGATCTAGTAGTGAGTACAAGGTGTCAGGGTCCAAGGTGAGGAGAGTGGGCAGAGAAGTGGGAGAAAAAGAGTAATGCATGCGGGAGCAAGGGCTGGAGGAAGCTGGTATTTACAAGCACAAAACCCACACAGCTTCACTCACGTCAGGTTAAGTACCTTTTCCAGAAACCCAATAAAGAAATGTTATGTATTCAGGAGGTGTTTCAACCTGTCCACACCCTACTCTGACTTCCCCAGAACACAGGGAAGCAAGGAGGGAAATGCCTCCGGTCTTGGCGTCCAGCTCCCTCGGCTCCCGGAGCACAGCCCCACAGAACGTCACACGGAGCTGTCTGCTAGAGTGGGCACAGCACCGACGGGAGGCAAAGTTTTGATCCGATTTACTCCACATCTGTCTGCCACTCGGGAGTGGGGTTTGGCCGCAGGGGCTCCCAGGCACCGCCGGGCAGAGGCTGAGCAGCAAGAGCAGCAGCCTGAAGGCTGAGTAAGGAGCCAGCCTTCTTCATCGCCTCCTCCGGTAGGTGCGGAGTCGGCAGCACAGCCAGTCCCTATCGCTGTCACGCCTTCTATAGCGCGGCCCTCCGCCGCCCCACCCCCCGGCCGCACGGCCCCATCCCTCACACTGTTATTTGCGTGACTGACCTGAACAGGGCGGGAGGGAGGACCCGGGTGCCGGAGGGAGGGGAGGACCTTGGCCCGCCCACTCCTTCCCCTGTGGCTCGGAGCGGCACCTTCTCTTCCTCATTGGGCACACGCTTGCGTCCATCACCCCCATGCGGCCCTCGGATTGGCAGAAGGCGCACTTCTGGAGCGAGGAGAGCTGAGTGACTCCGCCGGTCTCCGGTGCCTCATCTTTCTCTCCACCGCTCCCTCCCTACTTCAACGTCCACCCACCACTCCCCACCCCCCACTCCACTTCCCCCCGCCCGGTTAGCGGCAGTGTCCTTAGAAGACTCATTGGGCCAGGGGCGAAGCCTGCCGCCTATCGAGCCGCACCGTCATTGGCCGACCCCCACGCCCGTCGGAGCGGCGGGCTTCGGCATTGAGTGATTCCGCTTCGCTCCCCGCCCCCCATAACGCCTCGCCCTCTCACTCTCCTCCTCCCCTCCCGGCTCTTTCACAGCCCCCCTTTCCCTAGCCGTCCCCACCGCATCTCCCCTGTCCAGCTGGGCGGGGACTGCTTTACGACTCTGTAAAGTCTGTGAGTCACTGCACAACCCATCAATCCAATTAAATGTCTTGAGCTAGCCGAGCAGGCGGTGCTGCTGCCGCGGCCGCTCGCCCCGCCGCGGCAGCCCCTGCTCGCAGCGCCCCTCTGATCCATGGCTGTCTGTCTGTACTTGTTACGGTGTAACCTCCTCCTCCGCCTCCTCCGCCTCCTCCTCGGGAGCCGCTGCAACTTCCCCTCAGCCAGCCTCCTCCTCCGCTTGGGGACTGCAAAGGCATGGGATAGACCTAGAGCCACTTCTGTCACCCCTCCAGACCTCGCTCAGTCTCCCCCCTTTAAATTAAAGTCTGATCCTTGCTTCTCATCGTTTTAGAGGTTTATTTGTCAGTCTTTTTATTTCCCCGGATTTTATTTTCCCTTCCTGGGGCAGGGGGGTCGCAGGGGCCGGTGGGCTTATTTTAGGGAAGGGGCTTTCTCCTCCATCCCCTCGTTGCTCCTCGTCCCTTTTCGGCAGTGACTTGGTTTCCCGGCTCCGCTCCACTCCCACCCCTCGAACTCACCGTCCTGCACTCTAGTGACGCACCGACACCCCCCGCCCACAGCCCAGACGTCCCCTCCCTCGCTGCCACCCCGACCCGTCTCGGAGCTGGACCGGGTGCAGACTTCGCTGAAGGGTGAGTGCTGTGTTGGGTTAGCGGGGGTGGGTGTTGGGGCGGAGGGAGGGCCTGGGCAAATGTAGCGGGTCCACTTTGGGGAGGGCAAGGGATCGCGCTGTGGACTGGAGGTTCCCGGTCCGGCGTGGATTTGAGGTGGCGACTGCCTTCCTCCCTCGCTCCCTCTTCCCCCGCCCCTCGACTCCTTATTCACCAGCCTTGCTGTATTTCTAGGTATTGCCAACGCTTATAAAATGAGCGGTAATGGCAAGCTTTCTTAGTGAGCGGTCATAATCAGCGAATTGAACTGATAGACTCTATGACCTGCAAAAAGTGTCAGACGGCTAATAATGGGTACGTTGTCTTCCAAATCAGAGTTAAACTTTTATTCAGTAAAGGCAAAGCAAAAGGTACGTCTGATTTGAATGAGATAGACCACGAGAAGACAGGTTGCCTAGTGGCATGTCTTGCTGTTTTTATTTTTAAATAGTTTCGTAGGTTCTCTTTTGGAAAAAAAAGAAAAGATAATTCAATATTAATGTAAAGATTACAAAGTCTTTGAACCTGTTGGAGGAAAACGAGGTAAGATGGAAATCCAGTTTGACACTTCATCTTTAGCTCACCTCTATTCTGGCCAGAAATTACAACACAGAATTTTTTATTTCCTGGTCACTGGGCACAGTGGGGTGTGTTAAAAGACAAATAGGGATTTTTTTATCTTTTGATAGCCCTTTTTTGTATACTAGATTGCTCTTGAGCAAAATTTTAATTTGGTTTCTTGGTTGCAGGCTGTTCAAAAGTACACATGCGTGGCCGTATATATGCTTTATAAGACTTGCCCTATGCATCTTTAGTATTTAATTTGAGGTAAAAATAAGAATTATGAGAAATACTTACTGTGAATCGCCTTCTGAGGTTACGTTTGAGAATTCAGCCTGTTTAAAATGGTACTTATTCTTTTTGAATCAAGTTCTGGTCTACTTGTCCACAAGATTCAAATTAGGCCAAACCAAACATCTTTTGAAATATTAAAGTACACGAAAGGCCTCTTAGTAGTTCATTCTCTCCTTTTCTTTCAGACTAACCAGAATAAGTTGTTGCTAAATTTAATTGTAAAGAATAGACTGTTCCTGTACTGAAGTCTGCCAAGTTTCTACAGAAAAATTTCTTTTTAAAGAGGAGCAATGTGTTTATGATCAGCCCAAAGTAGTAAAGTTGACTCAAATGTAAATGCTGTCATAAGGAAATGCTTGTCATAAGCCCCCAAACCTGGCAGAGTGTTTCAGGAAGACTTATACAAAGCCTTTCTGAATTGTTTAATACATTTCATCATGTGGCCTTTTTCATGAGTGTTTAAGACTGAAATCATTCAGAGGCCTTATAACACAGGGGAGCCATGCTGCCTGAGTTTGAATCTAGCCACAGTCACAGGATGGCTGACTGACCTTAGGCAAGTTCAAACCTGGCCTGTGAGGGTTTTCTCCTGTAAATGGGAGGGATGACTTTCCCCTCTAAGGGTTGCCTTAAGGGTAAGTGAGAGGGCACAGGTCACGGAGCACTTGGTGTTAGCTGCCCTACCTCCATCATCATCATCACCACCCCCTGAGAGGGTGTCTGGTCTAGTGGTTAAGAAGGGGACCTCCATAACCAGTCTCTGTAAGTTCAAGTCTCAGTATTTCCTCGTGCTATCTTTGTGATCTTGGCCAAATCAACCTCAGATTCCCCATCTATAAAGTGGGGATTAATAGCAAAATTTTCTTCATAGGGTTATCATGAGGTCAGAATGAGTTTAGACCAGTGTTTAGTGCTTATTTTCAAGTTTAATTCTTTGCTCTGTTCCTAGTACATCTAGAAATGTGAGTGACTGTATTTTTTAGAAGTATGCTTTTTGTAAAGATAAAGAATTATTACTGGCGGATTTACACTTTTAAGTAAAGTTTATATGAGTTTTTATGAAATTTAGTTATTGGATGAGTTGAGCTGATTACTTTTTGATTTTAACTTGCACAACAGAGTATGGATACCTCTATTATAATGATACATATCACGCATTTGCTGTTACATGTGATTTTCTCCTCTACTAAACACAAAGCTCTTTGAGAATAAGAGTAGTATTTCATTCATGATTTAATCTCAGGTGCCTAGCATTGTGCCTGGTACATAACAGTCTTGATAAATGTTGTGGAATGGATTAAACAATCTTGTTCTCGTAGTTAAACGACATTGTAAGTGATATTATGGAGAATACTATTATTTGTGTTGTTGAGTTGAATTTTTATGTTTTCAATTACTATTTTTGTAAATAGAAATGGAATTATAATGTTTTATTAGGAAAATAATTTTTATTTTGAAGATTAAACTTAAAATATTCTGAAAAGTACTTACCAAATATCTCATCTTAATACCTAACATGGTCTCTTTTTTAATTGAAAAACTTTCTGATTCCCAAACTTCCTTTCACTACATTGGATGTTATTATAATTAGTATAGATTATACAAATTAGATTTTGAATGTCCTTAATGATGATGTGATGTTATTATTGGCTTCAGAATTAATAATAATAAAAGTGAACTTATCAAACCAACACTGTGGAAATAAAATAGCATAATTTCCTTAAGGACCTAAGCTTTATTTCTTTTTTCATTCAAGAGTGAAATTCTTTCTCTTGAGCAGACTTAATAAATAATTAGCTTTTCAAATAGTTGTAGTAAATAGTATAACAGGAATCATAAAGAAGGTATATGTAATCAGTAAATAAAACACTTTAAACTTCATTACACACTTAATTAGCATTATACAACTGGGTAATACATATTTTTTCAATAAGCAAAATTGATGGGGCCTGCACCACCTGCTTCATTTATAGACTCATTCTGCTTTACTTGTCAGTAAAACCACTAATTACTGTGCCCTCTGAAAGTATAAAATGCAAGAAATGTCTTTCATGAAAGAGATGTCCTCGATAACAAAATCTGAATGCTCATCTACTCAGAAGTGTTACAGTGTTCATAGCATTGTTAAAACATTTCAAATGGGTGAACTATCTAGCACAATGTGGGTAATTTTATATACATAATCCTTTGTTTAACCAAATAATCAGTTAATCCATTTTAGTTGAATATATTCCATTTTCATTGGCTAAAACAATTAATTTTAAAAACTTGCCTTTTTTGTTCATATACTTTGAAAGCAGTTAATCTAAAATGAAACTTTAAACAATTAATTTATAGGCACTTAGAAACTACACTGAAGCATATATTCTACAGGATGGAAGGTCTAATTTTTTGCTTGACAGATTTCAACATGATTTCTATAGCTCACATCTTTTTCTTTTATTTAACATTTTTTGGTGAGGACAGTTGAGTACTTTTGGTATTTTACAGATATATAGGGTGTCCTCAGCTTTTAAAAAAACAAAGTTTCTGATGAAGAATTGTCTGGAAAGAAGAGGGAAAGAGGAATAAAAATAACCTTTAGGGCCTATCCGTGTCTTTTAGTATTAGGAAAATGGATAACAATATACTCTTGTCAGTGATCAAAAGGAGAAGAAAATTATTTTTGTGTTATGTGTTGCCATACACTTAGAATTAAAGTCCATGGAGGTCTAGACTGAGCCATGTTACCAACTGGCACGTGACCTTGAGCATTACACTTAACCTCCAAGACTCTCCCAGTTCTTTCAGTGTGAAGAGAGAAGGCAGTTGCCTGGCCCTCACTCACAGGGGACATTGTAGGGGTAATTTGTAAGTGCTTTTTAAAAGCACTGGAGAATGACAAAGTGCAAGCAAATACAAAGTAAACATTCACATTTAGAAATGAACATTTGTTTTGTCATTATTAAAAAATTGTGACTTTAGATCTTTTGTCTTAAGCCCATTTTTTCCTTTTAACTTTGTATTTATGGAGACTTCTTATTGGTATGTTAAGAAGAATGAATAAGGTACCTAAAGAGGCGAGGAACTTTGAAAGGGATTTTAAATGCTAACATTAAGTTTTGGTGTATCCTGGGTTGTAGCACATGTTGATGTTCTAAGATCAAACTTTATGTGTCTAGAAGATAATACATTTTATTAAAGATTGTAAAACTTGCATGTATAGGACCCCCTCCTGACGCTCATTTTGTACCTTGAGTACAATGAAATGTGCATGTGTCAGAATATAGTAGCTTAGAGGATTTCATTTATTCCATATAATCTTTTATTTAGGAAGGTGAGTGAAGACACGTATGGAAAGGCTGTATTTTAAGAAACTAGTTCTTTTTTTTTTTAACATCTTGTCCCAAAAAGTGAGTTCTGAGTCTTTAAAAATAGAAAGCCTAGAGTTAGCACATTATATCAGTTTCTTTGAATTCAGCTTTTCCTCTCTATGGTTATTAACAGAAGAGTTGTCACAACCTAATGGTATTATATCACTTTTTAAAGTAGAAATGAAATTCTGGTTTATTCAGAGTAAGACTTTATTAAAACAGGTGGGACATACAAAGAAATATTTCTTTTGTTCCAACTAAATATTAAGTATGGTGAACAGTGATCCTCAAATGCAAGGTTGCTAAGAAGAAAGCAACTTTTAAAAGTATATTATCCTTTTGTCCTTATTGCTGAACATTCAGTTGATGAAAACTCAGACTGATCAGATTTCTTTGCTACTTCTGAATGTATAGTCCGCACTGTTGTTTATAAAGTTTTGTGTGATGTTATGTACAATCCTTTAGTATTGAATGTTTGCTTTTAACTTACTAAATGGCCAAAACAGTCCACCTTTTAAATTTTATCTGATTTTCACAACCTTCTTTGTTTTGTTCTACCACTGTTTTTCAATTTTCTTAATATTACTGCATGAATTTGTCTTTTAACGCTGTGTCTTTCTCATTTTGCCCTTCTTCTCCACTGGTCTTTTTCCTTGATTACTGCAGGTTTTTTTCTTTGGCTCTCTTTTGCCTTTGCCTCTGTTTAAGGCATGGAAAAGGGGTTTTCATCTATTTCATTCTGCTTTTCTGAGACTGAGGCAAAGGCCTTCTATATAGAAAATTTGCTTTGCCCTATCTCAAAAGATGAACTTTCTGATCATCTTATCTACACAAAACTTAAGGAACCATTTTGTAAACCTAAAACCAAGTTTTAACTTATGTGAGGTGATAAAAAGGGACAATAATGATGTGTTTAGTACTTCTTGCTTTTCTGTTAATCTCTTTTTTGGAGAGATACCCACAGAATTTTTTATGTCTACATTACCTTAAAACATCTCAAGCATCCATTGCTTGGCACCCAGCGCCTGATGAGCACTGGTGGCTGTCTGAGCTGTGACTGTGGCCACCTGACTATTTGAAGGGGCGTGCAGGCCTGAGAACAGCACGTGAGACGTGAAAAGCAGGTCCTTTGTTTTGTTTTTAACTCTGTTCAAGCCAGACAGAACCCCAGACTCTGTCCACTGAGGTTTTCCAGGGTTCGCCATTGTTGAATGATTAATGGTTCCTGATGAAGTAACCATCAGCTTTATTGTGTTCCAATAATTTCAACTCAACTGAAATGTATCCCTTTGAGTTAACTTTTGTTTTGATTTTTAAGACTTCTTTTTACTGAGAAAATCAAGGAGTATGAAAATAAATATGTATTTTTAAATAAAAAAATTTACATAAAAATCCTTTGAGTAAAAAGATTTTCTAAGGACCCAAATCCATTGACTTGGAGAGAATGTTTAGTAGTTTCTTAAAATACTTCACATTATTCAGACATTAGTGGTAGAAGACCTTTCTATTTGATTAAATGAAATGAATCCCCCTTTTGATTTACAAAACAAATGCTCCATTATACTTTTATTTAAACAATTCAAATATGAGATTAGATAAACTGCATTTTGGAGTTGGTGAAATGAGACTTTCCAGAAATTATCCTTTGTAAAATCTATGCCTCTTAGAGGAAGTTTGGTCTTTTTTTTTTTTGTACACCGGTATCCCATTCCTGACTTCTGTTCATTTCATTCAACAGATTTATTGAGCATTTATTATGTGCCAGCTACTTTTACGAGGCAATACATTACAGCAGTGAAGAAAATGAACAAATATTATTGTCCTTGTAGAAATTACATTCTAAACTATTTTGATATATATTTAGAGCTAGTTGTCTACTACTTTGAGTAGTCACAGCTCCACATTGTATAATAGTGGTCTACAAAAATGTTAAGATTTCTTCATATGGATTTTATGCCTTTTGACTTAGTGTGAAAGTCTAAAAGTGAATCCTGAAACAACTGCATTCGAGTTGACCATTTTTATTTGAGTTTGAGATGAAACATTAAAAGCATAATGTTGCCGATGTTTCCACCAGAAATCATGAAATTATCCTCGTTTATGAACCCCAGGACACCTTACAGTGGACGTGGTCTGAAATTTCTCCTAGCTTTTCTTTACACCTTTGAAGTTGTTTTCTCCCTTTGCTTTGTTTTCTTTGTGACAGAGCCTGAAAAAAATGTGTAACACTGAAAATTGCACAATGGAAATGTAGTCCTCATAGCTGTACTGCACAGTTTACAGGAAAATCTTAAATTTCCTTTGTCTAGTGTATGTAAAGAACTAATCTTTTGTTTCCATTATTATAAAAACTATATAATTTCCTAAACAAGTAAAACCCTTAGGGTACGTTTCACCTCAAATATTAAAATAGATACATGTGTTTTTACAGTATAACTAGCACTAATCTCGAAGAAGGCAATGGCACCCTACTGCAATACTCTTGCCTGGAAAATCCTATGGGCGGAGGAGCCTGGTAGGCTGCAGTCCATGGGGTCACAAAGAGTCGGACATGACTGAGCGACTTCACTTTCACTTTTCACTTTCATGCATTGGAGAAGGAAATGGCAACCCACTCCAGTGTTCTTGCCTGGAGAATCTCAGGGTTGGAGGAGCCTGGTGGGCTGCTGTCTGTGGGGTCGCACAGAGTCAGACACGACTGAAGCTACTTAGCAGCAGCAGCAGCAGCAGCACTAATCTGAGATAATGACTTTTATTAATTATTTTATTTTTGTTTATAGATAACACTTGTCCCAAGTGCGTGGGGGTTGCTGCTGCTGCTACTGTTTAGTAGCTAAATCGTATCCGATTCTACAATCCCATGGACTGTAGCCCACCAGGCTCTTCTGTACATGGGATTTCCCAGGCAATAATACTGGAGTAGGTGGCTATTTCCTTCTCCAGGGGATCTTCCTGACCCAGGGATCAAACACTCATCTCCTCCATTGGCAGGTGAATTCTTTACCACGGAGCCACTTGGAAAGCCCTAATCAGAGACTGATAGACATGGCACCTGTCCATAATGGTGTTCACGGTCCAGATGGGAGAGAAAAGATCCCCACATGAAGATGGTCTCTTGTGTTGAACAATACACCATCTAACTTGATGGGAAGTCTGGGAGAGGCCACTACAGTAAGCTAGGTCAGATGGACTTGCCTCCTGGAAATCCTGGACAGCCTTCATGGGAATCCATCCTTCCTTTTTTTTTCATCCTTCCTTTTAAGTTTGGCAAAGAGGGCCTTCTTTGTGCATTAGACACCTAAGGGTAGAACAGTCCCTTTTCTGGCCACTGCAGCTAGCTGCTCAGGGAGGACGGAAAGGAAATGGAGCACGCGTCCTAGGCATTCATTACATTTGTTAGCTATCCCCATGGGAGGCAGAAACTGCACCCAGAAATAGAATACAGCTGAGCCAAATTACCGGGGTTCAGCTTCCAGTGATTTGACTTTACAGAGGTGTGAAAGTTCTACACATTCTGTAGAAACTGGAGTTTTGAGTTTTGACAGGTTTTCTGGACCAATGGTATGCTAAACGATGCTCTTGTGATGATAGTCATGAGGTAAGTAACCAGGGTACTTACAACCATTCTGTACCACACAGCCAGTCTGTTTTTCACTTTCAGTACAGTATTCAACAAATTACATGAGATATTTAATACTTAATTAGAAAATAGGTTTTGTGTTAAGTGTTTTTGCCCAGTTGTAGGCCAGTGGAAGTGTTCTCAGCATGTTTAAAGTAGGTTTAGCTAAGCTGTGGTAGTTGGTAGTTTGTTTTAATATATTTTCAACCTAGAGTATTTTCAGTTTACATGTGTCTCATCAGAATGTAACCCTCTTGTAAGTTGAGGGAGATCTGTGTATGGACACATAATGGATGTGGTTTGGATTCTTGAGAACAAAAATTTTTCCATAGCTTTGGGAGGGCTGGTACATCAGTGAGGGTTCTGTACACAAGGAGTGTTCCCTGAAAAATGGAAGAAACACTGAAAGAGGAGAAAAGAAGTAGAGAGGGAAGTTTTTGACAGTTACCAAAGACTCACTCATTTTCCCTCAGTTTTGCCCAGACCAGTCCTGCCTGGGAGATGGGCGTGTCCTGGGCCTAATATGCCAAAATTAGAAAGTCTGTATATTGCTGTAATATGTAGGTGTAATCTTTCTAAATTGTTTTGCTTTGCAGTCAGCTGAAATCCGGATGTGTATATGTTTAAATTCTCAAATATAATGCCTTGTTACTATGGCTTTTGTTTTCATTTTCCTGCACATTTGAAGATACCAAGATTTTCTTTGTTTTTTGAGTATATTTGTTTATTTGGACCTAAATCTAAGCTAGAATAATACAATATGTGCTTATCTCTTTAAGTTAGGGGAAAGAATCTAAAGCTTTAATGTTTATTTTATCTGTTGATGAAAATATCTGGACACTTGTGTGGACTCTTCTTTTTTTTTTTAAATAACAATTCTATCAAGAGTTTCTTTTCCTAAAAACTGCATCTGTGCTAGAACCATCATGTATCTATTTGACTTAAAGGCCACTTGGGATAGTTATGTTCATTATCCTGATTGCTAGTGGTTTCAAGGGTATATACCTATGTCATGACTTATCGAATTATACATTTTAAATATATGTATTTATTGCATATCAATGAAACTTAAAAAACAACCTATGTTGTAAGGTATGTTTTCAAGATAAAAATCTCTACTGTAAGATTATATTTTTAAAGTTGGTCATTTATTTTTTATTTCTTTTAAAATTTTATCTACTGTTTGTTTACTTCTATCCCATACCCAAGACACGTATAGTTTAAGAAAGACAAATGGAACCACGGAGACTCATGTGCCAGCTGAAATTTAGATATAGGACCTTAGAGAGCTTTTTACTCTATGTAATGCTCACTGGAGTATCTTTAAGTCATTTGCACAAATTTGAATTTGGAGAATTGGAGTTGTGTATTTTTCAAGGAATTCTCCTTTCCTTATAGTTTAACAAGATGATGACTCATCCTTGGCGTGGAATAAAGAGCATGATTTTAGTAAGACTTTTTTTTTTTTTTGAGAGGTTAAGTGGCTTAATACTTCTTCTTAAATATTGTTCCTTTTATAAAATTGCATTTTTGTAAGTCAAATTTTGGCATGTTGGACCGTAGACTCTGAATAGATTTGTTTAGGGAATAACCAAGTCTACTGTATTCTTCTTGCCCTCCTGGTCTTGAGCACAGCTTAGGACCCTGATGCTGGGAAATATTGAAGGCAGGAGGAGAAGGGGATGACAGAGGATAAGATGGTTGCATGGCATCACTGACTCGATGGACATGAGTTTGAGCAAGCTCCAGGAGTTGGCAATGGACAGAGAAGCCTGGTGTGCTGCAATCCATGGGGTTGAGTCAGACACGACTGAGTGACTGAACTGAGTCATATAGATCTGTTAAAGTCGTGGTCTAATTTTAATTTAATTTTCCTTCTCTCACTCAATGTATGTTTCTAGAGAAGTTTCTTTGTTGTTGGAATTAATATGTTAACTTTAAAACAGCAACTTTTTTAGGGATAAAAAACATTCTAGAAAAAAATTCAGAATTGTTTTTCTGGGATTGGGACTGTCAGGGTATTAATGAGTTGTGACTTTCAAGCCCAGGCTCTTTCTACCATATAAGAGGGCCGCATTACAATCACCCTTCCCCAGGCCACAATCCAGGGTGGGGCCCTGGTTTCAGTATTTTTGAAAATCCTTAACTTACTCCAGTGTACAGCCACACTGTGTTCTGCAGCGCTGTTTCCCACACCATATTCCCCCACACCCAAACTTTCTATTGTAAAACTTTTAAGCCATGTATAAATCTTGAAAGAGTAATTCAATAAAAGACCCATATTTCCTCCACCCAGATTCAGTAATTCTTAATCTTTTGCTATATTAGTTTTATGACTGTTTGTCTCCCTTTCTTTATGTGTATACTTTTTTGTACCAGGTGAAATTAAATTTTAGACATCCTGACTCTTTTACCATTAAATATTTCAGTATGCATCTCCTGAGAATAAGGACATTTTTCCTACTTAACCACAGTACCATTATCACACCTAGGAAAATTAATAATAACTCAGAATGCTCTTCACGGAGAAGGCAATGGCACACCACTCTAGTACTCTTACCTGGAAAATCCCATGGATGGAGGAGCCTGGTGGGCTGCCGTCTATGGGGTCGCACAGTGTCAGACACGACTGAGCGACTTCGCTTTCACTTTTCACTTTCATGCATTGGAGAAGGAAATGGCAACCCACTCCAGTGTTCTTGCCTGGAGAATCCCAGGGACGGGGGAGCCTGGTGGGCTGCCATCTATGGGGTCGCACAGAGTCGGACACAACTGAAGCGATTGAGCTGCAGCAGTAGCAGCAGAATGCTTTTCAAGAGCTCAATTTCATTTATTAAATGTGTATAAATTCACATTCTACTAAAAATTAAATGCAAATGGAGTGAGAAGTTCTGCAGAATATGAAAATCTGAGAATTTTTGCCAAAGATATGTGCAAGTAAGGTCACTACTTCAAACATTTCCATAAAGTAAATGCCTTTTTAATGTATGTTTGCGGTAAGATCCTTTTTTGGATCTAACATCATTTGATCTTATCATGAGAAAAAACATTTATGAAAGTTCAGCCACAGTGTGGTTTAGTGGAAGAAGCCCCATTTTGGGCCAGAATGACCTTGGCTCATTCTCGCTCTGCCTCTTACTGCAGGTGACCTTGGAGAAGTTAAATTCATGTATCAGTTAGGATGCTTTCAGAAACTACTCCCAAGCTTGTTAGAATCATCAGGAAATTCACTGTTTTACAACAAATCCACAGGCAAGGCAGGCTCCAGGGTTGGTCAGTTCTGAGCTCTGGTTCTTAGCTACGCTCAGCTCCCAGCTGGACTCCTTGCTGGCTCCTGCTTCTGTTTTGGCTCCTTCCTCAGGCTGGTTCACAGCCGTATGTTATGGTATTCAGAAGAAGTCAGAAACCTCCACAGGTGTGGACGGTAAGCAGGGCTGGCTGAGGTTCTCTCAGGGAGAGGAAGGGAGGAATGGATGTTAGGTATACCGCTAACGGTATTCATTACTCCTCTCTAAGTCTCCATTTTCCTTGCTTTTGACTAGAAACAGTGATATCTACCTCTGTGATTATTCCTTGATATATAATAGGTAAAGCAATAAACGCATAACTGATTTTAATAAATGGTGATTCCTATTTTTTTCTTCTTTCCATTTTATGGCAAATCCTGTCTGCCTTTGACCCTGCTACACTACATTCTAGTAAGTATATACTAAGTGACTCTCTTTCAACTGGTTTTTTACCTGTCCTCTTACCTCAGTATCTAGGGTGTAGCATTTTATATGAATTTTTCACATTGGTCAGGAATCCTCCATTAATCTATCTTGGCCCTTCTTATTTTTTTCTTATATATTTCAGTTTATATTATTTCAAAGCCAGGGAAGGGAAACTGTCAACAGTGTATGTATGTTCATCAAAATACAGATCTGATGGGAACAAAAATCTCTTTAATTTCACTATTCATAAAAGCAGCAGAGTTGAAATAGATTTTTCCCTCTTTTATTCAAAGAAATGCACCATGTCCTGTGGAAAAATCAGCAAAAGTGCTGTACTTGAAATATAGTATCTTATTAGTTGAGGATGGACCAGGTCTTTGATGTTTTGGGGGTGTCAGACTTATCATGGTAGTTTAGCTGCTCTGGTTTCTCTAGACCTTATTTTCTAAATACAATTGTGTCTGATTTACATGTCAGTCTTTTCTGGATTGTTTGGTCTTGAACCCTCTCTTACCTACCATGAGAAAACATCTAAACACATCTAAAGATGTGTTTTCCAGTATGTGTGCATGCTGGAGGGTCTTTGTTCAGGCATGCCCTTCTCAAAATATGTAGAGAAGGATTGTCACATTTTTTTTCCCCTATGGAATTTCTAAAGCACTCCTGAATCACCTATGAAGTCTGCATCACAACCCAATTACCTGGGAAGATCTTCACTTTTTTTTTTCTAAATTTTCTTCCTAAATGATGGGATCATTCTCAAAGAAGAGCTACTGGATTCTTCTTGACCCCTCAAGAGACTAATTGCTGCCAACCTCCATGGCAAGAATAGAAGAAGGGTGCAAGTCCAGTGTCTCTTTTGACTTGAAAGATGCCAAGTTTTGGCCTGTCCCTAAATTTTCAGTTAACAGTTTCTTCACTTTGTCTTTAAGTTTTAGATTTAGTGTTGATGAGATGTCTTATTGCTGTAGTAAGCTCTGTGAATACTGAAACCTCTCAGATTTTGAATCATTCCATCCATAATTCAAAGCTTCTGCTGGCATGAATTGTTTCAGCCAGAGGGATGCTTTTTAAAAAAACTTAAGTGTGTTTTGATGTTTCTTACACATCTCAAGTGAAAGTTCTATAAACTGTAAATTATGAAGCAGTACATTGAATGTGGAACTCTGAAATACATTTTATTTTATTAAAGAAACCAAGAAGGGACATTGTGGCTATAATTTTAGTTAAAAGTGCAAGATTTTGGGGGCAGGGGAGTTAGAGCTTGGTATTGCAACTCCTCAAAATGCTATTGGTTACTTTTAAAAAGGGTGACATAAGACTTTAACTTGTGAAGCCTGGTTTTGTTTGGCCAATTTTTAATTTTAGTACCTTGCAGAAAAGTTTAGTGGGCAAGATTCCCTTTGCTGTGTAACAAATGTTTTTACTGTTTAGCTAAGGTTTGCTCCCAATGGCTCAGAGGCTGAAAGGAAAAGTGAAATGGCTGTTGTTTCCCATCTGACACCAGATTTTGTTTTTATTTCCACTACCCAGTGTTAAAAAAAGAAATGAAAAGAAAGCAAAGATCAAGATCCAAAAGCTCAAACTAAAGTTTAATTTCCTAACTAGAATAAGGCTGGTTTTGCCATGATGTGAAAAGTCATGGGTAGGAAACATTTGTTAATAGCTAAACAGTTGGCCATGCTGATTGCTAAGATGAGTAGTTGGATGGGCATGTATTCCTGTCTACAGATACTGAATCAGGCAGGTAAAAACCAATCAAGGGTAAGCAGTTGGAGCCAACTCAATTGCTTTTTCTCCTTCCCACAGGTAAATGTTTCAACTATGCTTCTTGTCCCTACTCTTTAGTCTCCCTGAGAGGTTGAAACGAAAGTCCGGGTGACAAGTGGGTTGGAGAGCAGTGCATTATCTGTCTTACTACTCAAGACTTACATACTCTAATGATTAGAATAATTGCTAGAGCTTTGTCTTTTTTTCTTTCTTGATTCTATCATTTCTGCATTGCCTTGGAGCTTCTCATGCTGCTGCTGCTGCTGGTGCTAAGTCGCTTCGGTCGTGTCCGACTCTGTGCGACCCCAGAGACACAGTGCATGGGCGGGGTCTAAAGTTACGTGGAGTGGATTCTGAGGTCAAACTTCTTTGTCCCAGCTTATTTATTGTTTTCACTTTCCATAAGAAGTTCTTATTTTAGCTGAAAAATGGCAGTATGACCAACAAAAAATTGTTGACCAGCTAAGAAAAGTGTGTTTATAATAGTTTTGAAAAAATTATTTGGAAAAGAGATTATACTTAGAGAATGATTTTTATTATTATTTCTGAAAGACCCACATACCACGGAGAAATTTTCCAGCCATGAATATATTATTGTATTAACCATTTGTGCCGTTCAGTTTGTGCATTTTTAACTATACACTACATATTTGAACATGAAGCATTTGGGGACACTTCCTGGTCAACTTTGAGTTTTGAGAAATAATTCTTTTTAAATTTGCAGCTGGACAAAACCAAAGGATAGTTTGAGGGTATTATTGGAATTGTATCATGGTTAAAATTTTTTATTTATAGGAAATTTGCCTGTAATAGCCATGAATTTAGCTTTATTCTGGAGATGCAGCCCATCTTTCCTAACTTAGTGTGAAAACCTCGTGGTTCAGGGACTCTCTTGTCTTCTCAGCACTGTTGTCATGTTCTCCTGCAACCCGTGTCACCTGTTGTGGCCAGTATAGTGACTGCTGAGTGGTTAGCACACTAGGTCAGGGGGTTGTTTTTTGCAGTACTTATGCAATAAGAACAACATGATGAAAACGGAAACATTTTCTATTAGGGCTAATATATGATCACCAATAGACACATAGAGGCATTTGAACACTTCCCTTCCTCCCCCAGTTTTGCTCTTACCTGCTTGCTGGTTGGGGAGATGGCCATAGAATCCATGTTGAGAGGGGGTGGTGGAGGAGAGGTGCTTGGTACTGCAGCTTTTTGTTCATCTGTGTAGTAGTCTACTGATCATTTCATATGATCTTTGGCAACTGTTCTGGTGACAAGTTTCACTTCTTTTGAAGGAACTGTGATTTTTATTTTTGAATAATTATATGAGTAAGAAAATGGGTTTTTTCAAAACAGATTTCCTATTTCCTAAAATAAAGTAGAAGCCTTTTCTTTTGTTCTTCTGCTTCATCTTCTATTAGCCATTTGTACACTTATAAACATTATGGTGTGAGAATTTCTCTTTTGAATTCCTTCAAGTTGCTTTTTGGTTCAAGTTATTAACATCCTACCTGACAGTGTCCCTGCTTCTTGTTTTAGGAATACAAAAGGAGATGTACTTTAGATTATTTGTACTTGTGAATACTAGATGTAGGTATTAGTGCAAACTCAGTATGCCATTATGTGATGAGGGAAAAAAAAAAGACATGTTTATGACTAGGAAAACATTCTTGGTGAAAGAAAAGTTCTGTCCTGCTCAGTTACTGAAATGAAACTGAGTTTTCTTTTATTATGTGTCTTGAAGTTGCAGTGACTCAGTAGTCATCTACAAGCATTAGAGTAGTAAGTTCTTGGGACTCTTTATACTCCCAAGGAGGCAGTTTGTGAAGCAAATGCATAATGCGTAAATGTATTGTGGCTTTTCTAACTACATGCTATAAGAGCAGATAATGTTTAGACTAGTGGGGAACAGCAGTTAAGCTGCAAGGTGTCAAGTGGAAACTTAGTCCCTTAGCCAATTCAGTTATCAGAGGCTTCCCTGTTGGTTCAAACGGTAAACAATCCACCTGCAGTGCAGGAGTATCTGGGTGGAGAAGATCCCCTGCAGAAGGAAATGGCAACCCACCCCAGTATTCTTGCCTGGGAAATCCCACAGACAAAGGGGCTTAGTTGGCTGTAGTCCATGGGGTCTCGAGAGTCAGATATGGCTTAGCGACTAGCCATCACCACCACTCCTCATATGCCCTCATTTTCTCAGTATGTATTTGTAATTGTTTAAAGTGATCCTATCAATTTGAAAACCAGAAAGAGTAATGGAAACAAAGCCCAAATAGTTGATTCTAGAGTTTTATAGAAGTCTCATAGGGGGAACATATTAAGTGTGAGGATAATCATCAATTTGATTTTTCTTACTCATCCTCTTCCTTATCACCTGGACTGACAAGTTGACTTCTTCACTTTATGTAAAGTTTTATTTCTTCTAAATTAAAAATAAACCTTCATGAACTTTGAACTGTAACAGGATGTGCGATGGGTGCTTTAATCACTGCTCTGTTCAGTCAGTAAAATTCCTGTACTTTTAAAACATTCCTGACTGTCAGACTGTCAGTGTTACTGCATGCTGCCATTTTGTTACCATTGTTTTGCCTCATTGTTGACTCGTGTGATCAGGTGTCCTTCATCACATAAAGGAATGAAGCTGGCAACAGCCATTTTATAATGGTGTGTATAAATGTATAATGTATAATCTACTCCATATCTTTCTACAAGATTTTCTCGCATCTTTTTTATCATTCATGTTTAGGAGGCACTCAGGATGGCCCTTCAGGTTTCTTGATGTGTTTAAGAATGGGTGGCCACTGTTACTTGCTGGAACCAGCCCTGGAAAAGTTGAACTGGTGCCATATATTTCTTGCTACTGTTATGTCTGACTACAAAATGAAGGAAGTGCTAATAACACTTCCTACTTGTTTAGCACGTTTTCCTCCCCAGCTTTCCAAGGAGTTGGCCAATATCAGGCAGGATTCCCAGCCTGTGTTTCTGTTATTTTCTAATTCCTGTAACATAAGGAATAAGGCCTCCACTCATTATCTTTTTTCCTATGTTCTCCTAAAGTTTGGAAAGTAGTATTTGCTAATATCATCCCCACTTCTCAGATGCTAAGAATAAGGAATATTTTGGCTAAGTATTTGACCTGGGATTATACTGTAATCAGCCGCAGTGCCAAAAACAGAGCTTGGGATTCTTCCTCGACTTCATTTTATTACTGAGCAATAGTTTTTCTCCTTCTCAGATGTACATTCTTACAACAGAACCAAAGAAAATACATTTCCAGGTTCCAAAAATATTTCCCACATCTCTTCTTCAGTGTTCGTTCCAATGTTAGGATTTATACTAGATTTATTGTCTGAAGTAAAGTTTCAGCGCCAGTTATAAACATGATCCATTCCCATATTATTCCTGATTTGACTGCTATCCCAGAAGGAACTGGATAGTTGAAGAAAGAGTGTAATGAATGCATCCCCTATTTTCTTTTTGCCCTTCTAAATTTGATTTAATATAAGGTTGCTTTCTGCCAGGAAATTTCATGAATGGGCATATGTTAATAAGCCAGATTTTTTTTTTCTACTATAGTAATAAACTAAACAAAATATCTCCCTGAAGTGGATTTAGTTAAAGTGTGTTAATACTTAAGCAAGTACTTCCTGAACTTACAGGAGGAAGCAACTCCAACCACTCTGAAAATGAAGTTGTTCCTATAAAACTTAAGTTACCGCAGTCTGAATATATTTTATGCTTTGAAGTATATCTTCCGTAATTCTTTTTGTTGGTGAATGTTTGTAGAACTTGAGGGGAAGTCTGTCAAAACTAGAAGAATTGACTGTTCTTGCTTTAAAAATGCTTTTTTAAAAAAATCTAACTGAGGATAAAGTTCCTGAGAGTGGCAGGTTTTTTTTTTTCCCTTTCAGAGTAACAAAAGTGAAAGTTGCATTTTGATCAGTTTTGCTCGGCCTCCTTAGTGACAACTCCAGGCGCAGAGCGTGTGCTGGTGCACACACAAAGCGGGCTCCTTGTTTGGGTGCCCCGCACGTGAACCACTGCATGTCCACACAAGCCGCGCATAAAGAGTCCATTCTTGCTCACACGCAGCCAAAGGAGGCTGGCCGCTGCCGTCTTCTGCTCAGTGGAAATTGGCAGCCTTTCTTCTCCTGTAAACAACAGCCTGACGTCACCCCATGCAGCAGTGACAGTGAACCCACTTTAGAGATTCTCAGTTGGCAGATCTGCTGAAGGCCTGTCACTGGCTTTGATCTTCATTCACACCTGAATCAGTGCAGTGCAGAGAGATTCGTTTATGTCAGGAATACTAGCATAGCCCTTTAAAACAGTTTGCAAAGTACATGACCTTGAATTTTCACATATAATGCTAATGAAAAACCTGTGTGATTGGCAGGAGAATTGTAGTTATTTCTATTTTAGAAATGAGCTAACTCAGGTCCAGAGAATTCAAAAGTTAGTCAGGGGTAGAATGACTGAAATGTAGGCCTTCTAAACACTGTTTTGTCTCTCTTTTTACTATATTAAATCACTTCTTTAATAATTGTTAATTGTTCTGTTCTGTTACTTCCTCTCCCATCCAAAATGTGTGGGAAGATAATTTATGAGTTTTTTTTTTTTTTTTTTTTCCCCAGTCAAGACATCTGTGCATTAAAATCAGATACAGTCTTGTTGCATTTGGGAACTCCCAGACATTACATTAACCCACTCCCTTGCCTCAGACAGAGCCTTTTGAAAAATCTAGCATAAGTCTACACTCACCAGCCTAATTGGGAAGATTTATTAACAAGGTGATCCTGTTCTTCATTTGGCCTCTGAAAGCTACATAAAATCATAATTCTTCTGTGTTGTTAATAGGAAGAGACAAAGCTGACATGAAGGGGCTGTTCTATTAGTTAGAAATCAGGATTTTATTGGGAAGGAGGAGAGAGTTGAGCTGCTGGTTAAAATATAATGTGCTTGTTATATAAATAGTTGTCTTTCTCATGTGCCCACTTCTAGTTTATTTTCAGACAGTTACAAAAAGTGAAAAAGAACAATGACCCTTCCTGATTTATAGTTGCATATGTGGTTTGGGAATACTTGAGGCTGTAGATAACTCTTGGTTTTCTCTTTTTGACTCCGAGTAGGTTTTTCAATGTGACATTGAAGAGTAGGCAGAAGGGTGTTTAGATGTGAGTGGACTATCCATGGTAAATTAGTGGGACCTTAACTTCTCTACTGAATGCCCCAGCTTGAGCCAGCTCCCCTCATTTTGACGTGTGTGTTTAGGGAATGAAAATTAATGTTGATTTTAGCTTACCCCTGACAGAAAATGCATTTAAATCCTATGTATTAAAAAAGAAAATAGAATTAAAAAAAAAACTGCTTTCTAAAACTGCATTTTGGTACATAGTGGGCACTCAAAAAGGAATTTTAAATGAAACTGTGATAATCAGAAATTAACTGTATTAGCAACCTCAATAAGTCTAGCATCTATATATAGTAGTTGACTAAACTATATCCAAGAAAAAAAAGTGCATTTGGGGTGAAAGAAATATATTTTATTGCATAACTTAAAATGAACCAAAGAGCTGTTTGTTTTGCTTTTTATTTCACTGAATAGAAAAAGTCGTTTTGCCTTTAAAAGACGGTACTGCTAGTTTTAAAAATTATAGCAGTTTGAAGGAATAGAGGGGTAGTACATCAGATCTACTTTAACACAAGTCACTACCTTCTTAGCATCTTTTGCTTCCTTCTATCTGTGACAGTGAATAAGGAGCAAAGTAACAGCTGCCAGTCAGAACCCCTCATTTCTGTTGGGGAGTGAAGTCTCAAAGTCTGGGGGTGCTGGGGGAGTGGAATGGCCAGGGCAGTGAGTGGCTCCCGCAGTGAGGGCAGTGCCAACCAGTGCGGGGCAGGCACCAGTGTGGGACTTCCCCAGTGCTGCCCATGGGGGATGCCCGTGCCCGCTGGTTACAGGAAAGGCCGCAGGGGGTCTGCCAAACCCAGCTTTAAGTTAAAGAACTGATGCCTAAGTGTCCCAGGCTATCACTTAACATCATGGAGTTTCTCATCTCTGCAAGCGGCTGCTTGTAATTGTGAACGCACAGTAGCAAGGGCAGAGGACAGACGTTAGGTAATGAAGTCAGGGGAGAGCCAAGCTGGCCTTAGATCTTAACTCTTAAGTGATCATCTTGTTATGTGTCCCACAGTGCGTAAAACATGAGCAGAAAACAAGGTGGAATTTGAATTTTAGCCCTCCATAAGAGCACCAGGTTTTTATTTCAGCATTTCAGAGTTGGAAAATACCATTTTGGCAGATTTGGTACAAACGATTATGCCACCTGAATTTGTATGGTGTGTTGCGGTTTGTAATCACTCTCAGGAGCATTATTTTATTTTATTTAGCACCCGCAGCCTTGACCACCTCATGAGGAACTGCCCTTTCTCTTTATAAATGAGAAAACAGAATTCTGAGAGGTTTGACTGGTCAAAGGGCACCTAGCTAGTAGGCAGTACTAGAGTTCAACTGAAATCTCTGGCCTTTGACTCCAGTGTTCCCTTTGTGGAGCTAGGAAGGAGCACCTCGATAGCGCCCAGCTTTGTGGTCTTCCCACCTCTCGCTCTCGCATCTGCACAGAAAACCACAGGCAGCAAATCAAGCTTAGTGACCAGTTCCTGTTGCTCACAGTAAAAGTATATCATCAAAGGGCAGCTTCTTGATTGACTTTGAAGTTAATAATCCAATAAAGAAAGGGGACCCTCGTTATTTCTTACTCAGAATTAGAAGAGCTGTGTGGAGTGAACCGTAGGGACCATTTGGTTTTAATACACATTGTTTTACCCAGAGTAAAGCCCTGTATAAGGAAAGTGAAACTCCAGTTAATTGCAGAGAACTAGAGCCCATTTCCCAAGCCTCAGACCAGGTTGCATTTTCTCTTAAAAAGGACACCTCTTTCAACAGA
The DNA here is from genome assembly GCF_055505025.1 of Bos grunniens. NCBI lineage: Eukaryota > Metazoa > Chordata > Mammalia > Artiodactyla > Bovidae > Bos > Bos grunniens. The sequence continues at coordinate 44,689,954 of NC_141175.1, forward strand.
GACCACAGTTCTCATCCCAGATATTTGAGTTGAGCTTCCAGCAAAAGCATTTATCCTGTGCAAAACCTTGTGCTGGAACCAGCTTTGTGAGAGTTTAGGATCTTTGCGGGAGACTTAATCTGGGTGAGACGCCCGCATGTTAAGTGTTTAGTCATTTAAGAGACTGAGAAGGTCACAGATAGATTCATGGATAACTCAGATTTGGCCTCAGTCTTCTGGAAACATATGAAGAATCCCTTTCTTACATGACCTCTTTGTAAGAAAAATGACAACTGTGGCCACTTTGGAGTGTTTCAGAGTAAGGTTGCCCATCTCTAAGAAGCTGAAGTCTGAAGATTAGAAGTAAATCAAATCGTGATTGTTAGCACTGGATTTCTCTGTTGGCATTGTCCCTAGAAGTTTTGACTGAGAAAATCGTATATTGTGCCTTGTTGTAAAAGCTCTGCTAATACCTTTGAATTCCTTGGCATACATTTTCAAAGAACCAGTGGTGAGTGAGTCCAGCTGAGAGCCTGAAGAGCCCTTTTGAACCCCCTGGTGATTTGGGCAGTCTCCAAGTCAGGCTGAATTGATAGGGGATGCAGAATTGATCAGAATAATTACAGGCTCCATTATGTAAAACTTTGCCAACAAACACGCTCGTGGAATGCCTTTATAGGACCTAACTTGCACCAGAATTAAACTTGTCTTTCTTACTAGTTACTTCCAAAGCCAAACAAACTACGTTGTGTAACTGGATCAGTTGGTGCAGTATTCTGCATGAAATGTTCAAGTGTACACAAAGGCAGCTGGGTTATAAAGGGCAAGTTAGCGTCCAGTATAGGAGGAAGCTATCTTATATTCTTAGAGAAAGAGAAAATTCTCTTTCATATAAAAGTGGCATTCTATAAAAGTGGCATTCAAGTTCCCAGTGTCTTGGCTCAGATCATGCTCACCCCTGTCAGCTTCAGGTTTGGCTCTTCAGCCAACCTCCCTTTACTCTCATGTTTCACCTCTAAGTCCTTGACTTGCACTCAGCTGTGCTTGCTTAAAATCAGGTGCCCCTGCCCTCACTTGGTTCTTAGGGCCTAAGAACTGGATGGAATGATTTGGGTTTAGCTTTTAAAAAGATAAACAGATATCCCATTGACTACAGTCTGAGTAGTACCTTTCTGCTGTAATGTGTTTCACTGCTTCAAATCAGGCCAAAGACAGAGGTAAAAAACTATAAATGGTATGTATGTAAACTTTGCGAAGAGGCTACAAGGGTTCTACCTTCATTTACCACATTTACTCAGAAGCGTCCCTCATTTCATTTAGTATTAAAGCCCAAAATTGAATTTCAATAACCATCTTTGTATATTTGTAGCTTTCTGTGAGTTGTGTCAATTTTTTCTCTTAGGTGATAAATGGTGGTGGTGATAAAGGGAAGTTCCATAAATTTTTAGGCAAGACCCCAACTCATTATTCATTTTGTTAATTATTCATCATTTAAATTTTCGTTCATCGTGTTAGTCCCCAAAACTTTAGGAGAAAAACAGGCGTTGCCTTTTCTGTTTGTTTGACGAAAAGTGTTAGAAACCTGTCAAACTAACTTGGAAAATGGAGACTTCCTGAGACTTACTGATTTGCCTTTTCGCCTGGGCCACCAGACTGTGGGAGCACCAGTACCCCAGTCAGCTTGAATATGGCCAGGACTCTCTCCGTCTTTCATCTCTGCCTGTTTTCTGCATGTTTGTCTCATTCCTTCTCATAGCTAGAGACATGGCCACTGGTAGTTTATCTTATAGCTTATGTCACAGAAAAGTTCTCTGGATGCAAGGTTAGGAAAAAAATCGAGCTCAGATCTGTTTGTGTCTCGTGTTCATCCCTGAGTCACTCGGCAGAATCAGGGAAGTAGGGGTCATATAGAAACATGGCGGCACATAATGTTTGCCCATATTACTAAAAATGGATAGTTATTTCCCAGGATAAGAGATGATGGTTGGGAAGAAAATTCCCTAGCATATATGCTCACTACAATATGTCAGACCACTGGCTTTTAAATATTTTGGCAGAAAACCATAGTGAAAAAAAATACACTTTACATTGAAGCACACATATACTCACACGTTTAATTGGGGGGAAATGTTGTGAAACCTTATTTACCCTCACTATGTACAAGGCATTCTGATACTTTGTTACATTCTATTGTAGTTCATTTTTAACAAATATTGATCATAATCTACCTAATTGATTTCATGACTCATTCATGGTTAAGATCTGTAGTTTGGAAAATACTGTGCTAGATGTTTAAAAATAGCGGTCCTTGGGCAAGGATATTTGTTCAGTCTTGTTGAAGAAATAACTTACATTCTGTAAAGAGATAGGGTGACAGATATGTGATGTAAATGCCTTATCCAGATTCATGGTGGATGATATGATGGTAGTTTTCCTACCGAGGAGAATTCTGGAGCCACTTCCTAGGCCTTTGTAAAGTAAGCAAGGTGAGTGCCATGTGCTGTCAGCTGCACTCCACTGTTTTGGACTTACCTTTTGCTGAGAGATACTGAAATCCTATGAACCTAGAAAATTTCCCGAAGTACTTTCAGTTCTTTCTTAAAACATCAACACTGCTTTCTTAAAAACTTTGTTGTGACAGTCTGAGAGGCAGCTTTATTGATCATGGTAATACTGTAAAAGGATGGATGAAATCTTACTTATCCAGAAGTCAGTTCAGAAACTAAGGCCTCTTATTTTTCTTATTTTCTACTGAAACATTTGATTCCCTAGCCTTTGATCTTTTAAGCTGAATTGAGAAATTCAGATGGAAACTTAACAGCAGTAGAGAAGAAGTCACTCCTTAACGAGACATTTGAAAATGCAGAGAAGAGTGGTGTAGAGTTCCTTCCTGCAGAAGCCCATGGAGATCCTATGTAACAGCTGATTAGCATGTGGTGCTGTGAATCTCACTGTGAGGTGCGCACCCATACAACATTTAGAAGAATATATTGGAGAATATAAAATTAGACGTACAGAGCGGTTTCATAAACAAGATACAAAAAATGCTGACCATCAAGGAAAAGACTGATAAATTTGACAACCGTTGATGAACTTTTATTCACTAAAAAGACTAGGAAAAGTAGATTAGGAAAAATATTTAGAACACACATAATAGACAAAGGACTCATACTCAAAATATATAAAGAACTGTTGATGGGACTGTAAACTGGTATAACCATGTTAGGAAAAAATTTGGCATTATGTAGTAAAGCTGAAGATAAGATACAATGTGATCCAGCAGTTTTGCTCCTACTAGATTTATAACCTAGAGCAATAGTTCCTCAAACCTTCTAATCTCACTTTACACTTTTGAAAATTATTGAGGACCTCAAAAAACTTTTGTTTATGTGGATTATGTCTGATGATATCTACCATATTAGTAAATAAAAATTTTAAATATTGTTTATTCATTGAAAAAATCATTATGTATTAACATGACATTGTTTATGAAAAATAACTAAATTTATCCAAAGCAAAAAAAATTAGGCATTCTGATATTTTCTATTACATTCTATTGTAGTTCATATAATGCAAAAAAAAATTAGTGGGAATACCTATGGCTGATCCATGTTGATGTATGGCAGAAACTAACATGATATTGTAATTATCCTTCAATTAAAAATAAATTAAAAAATAATTGTTGGGAAGACTGGCATTGTTTTAGTTGTGTAGACCGATTTAATGGCTAGCTTAATAGAAGAGAGCAGGAGTCTCCTATTTGCTTTTGCATTTATCTGTTGTGGTGTGTTGTCTTGGTTGAAGTAGACAAAGACTATATAGCCTCACACAGTAATGTAACTGGAAAAAAGAGGAATATTCTAATAATCTTTTCAAACAATTGTGGATACTATTTGTAAAATCTGAAATCATATCAATAACCGTTTAGTTTACTTAAAATCTGTTAGTACCTTGCATATTTATTGAGTAGATCTTTCACTCATGCCTAATTTTGTAATGTCATACATTGATTATTTGGAAAATACTGTTTCACTGAGCTATGCAGATCTTTTCATTGTTGACACATTTCATTATACAATATTAAAATGTCACATTCTTTAACTTTATTACTGATCTCATCAGAAAAGTATTGAGATGCTATCAAGCATACTGTGGCAGATAAACAGTTTTCCAAAATTCTCATTTTCACTTGAAAGCCCAAATTTTACCACTGGCACCAAAACTCAGTTTTTCTTGAAGCGATAGGCTTCCTTGTCTGCTAGGTATTCAAGTCTGAATACCCACAGTTTGTCTGACTGTCATTCCTTCAGTAAGAATGGTGTCCCATGAAACAAGTGGCTACTGTTAGCTCAAAGGCAAACAATTGCCCAAGCCCTCTCTCCAGGCAACCTTCGTACCTTGGTATGTGGCAGGAGTGCTTTATGTGTACTCTCCCATTTTGTCATGTGGAACTTTAAAAAGGCATGTACTTAAGGGCTGAGATTTAATTGAATTAGTATTTTTCTCTGCTGTAGTGGGTGGAGGTCAGGAAAATAATGACTGCTAGTACAGTTTGGTGCTACTGTGTTTGTTCATGTCCTCCTGAATCCATCCAAGCTTTTCACTGTTTTTCCAATAGTAAAAAATGCAAATAATATCTTAGAATTATTATGAAAATAATTTGATTTTGTGGACGCTCTGAAGGGGTCTGGAGATCCCCAGGGATACTAGAACGTCCTTCCCCATCCAGGAGTTGGACCACACTTGAGAACTGTACCTAAGAGAAAGCACGGCTCTTGTGTACCAGGACTGTTACACATCTGGGATACATGAGTGTGAGTGGAGGTCAGGTGGGGGCGTATGATCAAGAGGGGTATACGGTAAGGAAGATGCTTTCAGGATGTTGACAATGTTCTGTTTCTTGGCCTGAGTGAGAATGTTTGTTCTATGGTATGTGAATCTGTCCATTTTTATTTATATACTTTTCTGTATGTCTTTTACTTACAAGTCTGATTCTCTGACTTTTTTTAGCATCCTTAGTTAGTGATACAAGGGTGTTGAGAAGGGGAAACCACCCTCCAGTGCTCCCCTCTTTGTATTGTGTATGGGATGTATTTCTTCAGTTTTTTATGCATTTTGGGCTGTGGTTCCTTTGGTGATATTACAGCCGAGGTCAAGTACCTCTGGTGTGTTTCCCTCATCATAGTTTCTGACATGGCTAAGGCAGTGAAAATTATGAGGAGAGAGCTTTTCTCTTTTTTTTTTAATTGAAAACTTTATGTAGTTCTTAGTTATTTGAAACTTAGGAACCTTACTATAGAAGATACTCCCACATTCTTCTTTTCTGGGAGGGAAACAAAGTGAGAAGTAACTCATTAAGGACACAAGTAGAAAATAAAACCACTCCTTCTTTTGCTGTTATTAAATCATGAAACAATGGTGACCATACACGAAATAGGAAGTCATGATAAGATTTTGACATTTCTGGATAATCTTACTTATGGTCATGCTTTGGGAACATTTTCACTATAGTTGTCTAATTTTATCTCCACAACACTGATTTAAGCACAATAGATACTAATACTCCTATTTCATAAGTAAGAAAACTGAGGCACCGAAAAGATCAATGAATTAATTCAGTAGCAAAGTCAGAACTACACTGTACTCTAGTTCATGACTCCTAAGGAATTCAAGATAGTCATCAAAACTTGGACATTTTTGTCTTGGCCTTGTTGGTCCTCCTGCTGTAAACAAAGCCATTCCACTTTTGGCCAGGAAAATCAAGTCAGTGTTCTGATGTACATCAGTAAGTACCATGTACCTATCATGCTTCCTTATGCTCTGATACTTGGAGTGAGAACATTTAGAAAACTGCAAAGACTTAACTGAAATTTCAGTTTTGCTTGTTAAGAGACTGAATCCACTGAGGTGTGCGTTCTACGCTACTAATGTTGACGTTCAACCTGAACCCGTGTGCCATAAGTGAGAGGAGTGTTTATGCTCCTTTTATTAGCTCTCAGGGTAGGTAACTGGAGGGTGGAGGATCTGGAGTGCAGATGAAACCAATTCACTTTGAGATGTACCTGATGTCCCAACAGTACTGTCTTTTTGTTCCTTGGCTGAGGTTTACACACATGGGATTTATGTGTGCAAGAATGTATTTGCACTAACAGAAAAGAATGATCTCAGTTTGGGGCGTTAGGCAAAGATGATCTGGACTCTGGAGGATGTGGAAACTGGCCCATAGAACTGGCTTTGTCTTAAATGGACGAGTGGCAACACTTGTTGGACAAGTGGATCTATATCAGTCCATCTCAGACCTGTCTTTGGGTTTTACCTAGGAATGCAAAGGCACAGAAAAAAGCTGGAAAAAAAATTTTTTTTTGAAAACTACCCTTCCCCCTACTTGAAATTGAATGTCGTTTATTGGGGGAAATTGTTTAAAATAAGATGTTTCTGTTGCAACCTGCTCATAACTGCTGACTCCTCCCAAATTATTTCTAAAAATCTGGCAGTAGAAAGGACTTCTCTGAAAAACCATCTACAGCACTCACTTCCCTGAATCGCATTCTCCCTTTGTCAGGCAGTCTATCTCATGTCCCAGATAAAATGAACTCTTTGGGAGAATCTGAGTGCATTTCCACTTATGAGCACAGAGAAATAGTTTATTTAGAGATAGGAAGGATTTTGTCATAAGCCAGTCCTTGTAGCAGCAGAGAGCTCCTATCCAAAAATTAAAGAAGGTGGGGATGGTGTGGGGGCACCTCTCCTGGATTTGCCTGGATTAGGCCTAGACTCAGAAGTCTGAGAAGGGACAGTGGTTTATGTTCTTTCCAGTTAATATAAATATGAAGAGTGAGAAGAAAGGCCATTGTTAATTCTGCCTTAGAAATCAGATTAATTAGGCAGAACCACACATGGGAGAACTCTTACAAAGTTTCCTCCACTATAAAGAAACTAGAAAATTGATACAAATGGTAAATACAATAAAAAGACAATAGAATAATATTATTATAAGAAGTTTTTATTTTAAGAAAGACACATAATAACCATTAAACTGCCATTTTTACTTTTGACATCTGCCTTGTTTCATGTGTGTTTTACATATAGATATAAATAATATCTATACAATGATGTCAGGAATATATATGTATTTGAAATATAACAATAATTGTATTTCTATAGCATTTTTATGATTGAAATTTAGTGTTATAAATATTCTATGTTGATAAATCATAGTTTACCAAAAAGTTATCTAATGCTGGGTATTAGATTGTTTCTTGTTTTGAGCCGGTAAAGAACCTGCCTGTCAATGCAGGAGATGCAAGAGACACAGATTTGATCTCTGGGTTCAAAAGATCCCCTGAGAAGGAAATGGCAACCCCCTCCAGTATTCTTTCCTGGAAAATTCCACAGGCAGAGGAGCCTGGTGGGCTATAGTCCATGGAGTGGCAAAGTCAGACACGACTGGGCAACTAGCGCATGCGCACACACACACACACACACACACACACACACACACACACACGCACTGTGTTGTGTGTCTTCTATACATGTGCCTTTTTGCTCTTATTCAACTATATCTCTAGAATACAGTTGTAAGAGTAGATTTATTTACTCAAAGGTTATAATATCTTTATGGTGCTAGTCTCAGTTCTTTTTTGAAAATGAGTACTTTCTATAACTGCTTAACACGCTAATGATAATAAACCTAGAAATATAAAACTTCATTACCACAATTTTGATTTCAGGTTTTTCATCTCAAATTGATAAAAACTATTATTCCCTTAAATTTCAGAAATACAGTTCCATCTGTAATATAAGTTAAAAATAAATTCCATTTGTGAATGTATAATTATCTAAATAAGCTCTATCCTTTATTATCTAAAATAAATCTCGCATATTATCTTCTCTTTTTTTCAGTATTTCCAGGAGGTTTATATCACTAGTTTTTTAAAACTATAAAGCCCTATAAAATCTGAATTTTTCTTTTTTTTCATAATAATGCTAGATGATTTCAATCATATGAATATATACCTAGTATGTACCAGAATTTGCTTTTTAAAAATTGATGTTTGTGCATGAATGCATGTTTCTTTTGTTAATTTTTAAAAGGAAAAACCTAATTTTAATTTGCGTTATTAGATATCAGTGTGGAATATTAAAATAATGTTTTTCTGCAAGCTGCAAGTCATCTTGTGTTCAGGTGGGTCTTTTTCCGAGGACTTGTTTTCTGTGTGTCTGATATATAGCTGTGTTAAGACTAAAGTAAGCTTTGTGGCTTAGAATAGTCTCCTTGCCAGTCGGTTGCTGCCACACTTTTCTTTCCCCTTCAGTCCATCCTATTCATTACTCCCAGATTAATTTTCCCAAAACACTACTTACTGAAAAACCTCACTGGAAACCTTAATTGACTCCCTGTTTCTAGCTGAATTGAGTATAAACTTTTCACCTTGGCATTTAAGATCCACTACAAAACATGCCTTTGCAGACTTATGAGAACTACCAGCCAGAAGATGAGCATGCTACTGTGGTCCCCAATCCCAGATTTGCCTCATCATAAACTTCTAGATGTGGGAATTTCCAAAATATCTCTTTTTTCAAAGTCCCCCAGGTAAAGCACCACTGGGCAGGGGGATGCCCTCTGCCATTGGCAAAGGGGAGAAACAGATTTACATCCTGTCTTTGTCGCTTAGCAGCCCAGTGATTTCTAGCATGGGTGCAGACCACTACACCTAGACTTTCTTCTCTTTTCTTAAAATGGAGTCAAATAGCATTTTGTGAGAATAATCTCAATTATGCATACCAAGGTTGGTGTAGGGTAAGTACTAAACAAATGCTGGCTGCTACTGTTTATAGTGGCAGGTGTTCAGTCACCCAGTTGTGTCTGACTCTGTGACTCCATGGACTGCAGCACGCCAGGCTTCCCTGTCCTTCCTTCACCATCTCCTGGACCTTGCTCAAACTCATGTTTGTTGAGTCAGTGATGCTGTCCAACCATCTCGTCCTTTGTCGTCCCCTTCTCCTCCTGCCTTCAGTCTTTCCCAGCATCAGGGTCTTTTCTAATGAGTTGGTTCTTTGCATCAGGTGACCACAGTATTGGAGCTTCAGTTTCAGCATCAGTCCTTCTAATGAGTATTCAGGATTGATTTCCTTTAGGATTGACTGGTTTGATCTCTTTGCAGTCCAAGAGACTCTCAAGAGTCTTCTCCAACACCACAGATCAAAAGCATCAATTCTTTGTCATTCAGCTTTTTTTATGGTCCAACTCTGACATCCATACATGACTACTGGAAAAACCATAGCTTTCACTATATGGACCTTTGTCAGCAAAGTAATATCTGTGCTTTTTAATACACTGTCTAGGTTTGTCATAGCTTTTCTTCCGAGGAGCAAGTGCCTTTTAATTTCATGGCTGCAGTCACCATCTGCAGTGATTTTAGAACCCAAGAAAATAAAGTCTGTCACTGTTTCCATTGTTTCCCCATCTATTTGCCATTACGTGATGGGACCAGATGCCATGACCTTCATTTTTTGAATGTTGACTTTTAAGCCAGCTTTTTCACTCTCCTGTTTCACCTTCATCAAGAAGCTCTTTAGTTCCTCTTCACTTTCTGCTGTAAGTGTGGTATAATCTGAATATCTGAGGTTGTTGATATTTTTCATAAGAAATATCTTGATATTTCTTAAGATATTTCTCCAAGTAATCTTGATTCCAGCTTGTGATTCACCCAGCCTGGCATTTCACATGATGTACTCTGCATATAAGTTAAATAAGCAGGGTGACAATACACAGCCTTGATGTACTCCTTTCCCATAGTGGCAGTAGTAGTAATAAAAATCAGAAGCTTTATAATCAGGCAGATGTGGACTGAACTCACAACTCTGTTCCTCCTCTCTTTATCTTATCCAGATTGCATTATTCTCTGACCCTCAGACTCCTCATCTACAAACAGGGCTAATAATGCCTCCCTTATTTAATATGAGAAATAAAAAAAATAGGCTTCCCTGTTGGCTCAGTCGGTAAAGAATCTGCCTGCAATGCAGGAGACCTGGGTTGGATCCCTGGTCAGAAAGATCCCCTGGAGAAGGGACTGGCAACCCATTCTAGAATTCAATATCACATTGACACATAGAGGCACAAAATGATAGCAACTGTTTTTATTGTATGTCAGTTGGTGTCCTGGGGAGCTTCCCATGTGGCACAATAGTAAAGAATCTGCCTGCCAGTGCAGGAGACACAAGAGATGTTGGTTGGATCCCTGGGTCGGGAAGATTCTCTGGGGTAGGAAATGGCAATGCACTGTAGTCTTCTTGCCTGGAAAATTCCACAGACAGAGGAGCCTGGCAACTACAGTTCATGTGGTCACATAGAGTTGGACATGACTGAGTGACTGAGCACACACAATTACTGTCCTAATAAGCTCTTTGTGTTTTAACTACTCTTGTTATGAACCTTGTGAGGTGATACGACTATCATCATTATTTTACAGATGAAGAAAGTAAGATGCAGAGAAGTTAAATAACTTGCTTAAGGTCACACAAGCTATGGATTTGGACTCACTCCTCTGACTGCAGAGCCCATATCACCCACCAGGCGTTGTTCCTTCTCATTATTGCATTGCATTTTTATTGACTTTATTTCTCCCCATTTTCCTCCTCTGTGCTGTATCTATCTATCCCTTGTGCTTAATCACTCAGTCATATCCAACTCTTTGCAACCCCATGGACTGTAGCCCACCTGGCTCCTCTGTCCATGGGGATTCTCAGAGCAAGAATACTGGAGGACTGCCATGCCCTTCTCCAGAGATCTTCCCAATCCAGGGATCGAATCCAGGTCTCCTGCATTGCAGGCAGATTCCTTACCATCTGAACCACCAAGGAAGCCCGTCTATCCCTTTGGAAGGTGAGTAATTTTTCTTTATATCCCCTATAGCACCTGGCAAGTACCTCATCTGTAGAAGATAACTTTACAAGCATGTGTTCAGTTGAGCACAATAAGCATACCCATTTATCACATCTGGTCACAGGTGAACTACTCTTGGTTTTAGGCAACTGTCTTCTGGCAGTCTATCTTCCAGCCACAAATCAGGACTCTAATTTGCCCAGTTAGCTGCTTTCCCAGCCTCTTCCCTCTGAGCTTTAAAAATTGCTGTTCTGAGGAGGGGAAGAGGTATCATGGGTCATGGAACTTGGCAGGGACTCTCTGGAAAGAACCAGATACCTGGAAGCAGCTTAGCTGGAGTGCTGGGAGGTAAGAGGCCAGGCTCGGAAACAGGTGTCTCAGGAGCAGGCTGGTTCATATGCCACCCAGGTCTCCCCTCCCCGGTGACTGTGATTGCGCCAGGAAGAAGCTTCCTCCTGCAGTTAATCTTACTCCTCATCCATTGCTGACAGATGTTGCATTCATGTCTTCAAAGTATGACCCTGTTTTGACTTGCTGTTTTATTTACTTATTTTCTGATTCTTTAAACAAATGTTTTATTTATGTATTTATTTTTGACTGTGCTTGATCTTGGTTGCTGCGCGTGGGCTTTCTCTAGTTGCAGTGCACTGGCGTCGCTTACTGCAGAGCACAGGCTCTAGGTGCGTGGACTCAGTAGTTGCAACGCATGGGCAGTTGCCTCATGGTATGTGGGATTTTTCCAGACCAGGGATCGAACAGTTGTCCCCTGCATTGGCAGGTGGATTCTTAACCACTGGACCACCAGGGAAGCCAGTGAGTCACTGTTTTCAAGGGTCCATTTCTGAGTTGATCATCTTCTCTGACCTCTTTCCCATTCTGTGGCATAATGAGAGTGTCAGTTACGTTCTTTTTTCATGCTGCTACACTTACTTCTATGGATTTCACACTTATCCCTTAAAGACCCTTTTATTTTAGTTTTTCTCCAAAGGAGAGGTTTAGGTGTACATCTTCCTTTATTTTATTACTTTTATTTTGATTGGAGAGTTCATCAAAATTGCTATTTCTTGAGTAATCTGAAATTATGTATTACAGTTGTGATTATTTTTCTTTGATACTAATGTTTTATCAGGATATTTGATTTCTGTTTTTCATAATACCTACTTTTGAATTTTTATTATTACAAAATCAATAAATATTCATTGTAGGAAACTGTTAAAAATTCAGGAAAGTGTAAGTTAAAATGTACAAACAGTGTTGCATTCTGGTATTGAGTGATATTTATTTTTAACAATTTGACACATGTTCTTCATGAAATTAGCATTTGACTATACATACTATATCTTAATTTTCTTTCATTGTATGATTAAGAAGTATGGTACTTTGACTTGTTTAGGAAAATAATGGCAATGAAAGACAGGGAGATGGTGTACATGGCCAATAATCAGCATTAGGCATTTTTTGCTAATGCATTTCTTGGGACCTAGGCAGCCTTTTGTCCAAGTTCCATTTGGAAGTCTGTCTCCATAGTAAGAGCGACTAAAAGAAAATGAGCTTGACGGGGCATTTTGAGGTGGTTCCCTCTGTGAATTGCCGGCACTGGCCTTTACCCTGCTGTTTGAGTCTTGTTACTGTAAACAAAGCTGGCTTTGGACTGTGCACTACTGTGTGTGGTACTGGGTTCTGTATGCCTTGGTTTTCCATATGCTTTGCCAAATTGGTTTCCTGACCATGACCTTGTAGTTCAGCATTTCCCTTTTCCTCCACCCATTTCCTGCCTTTACTTTGATCATCAGGCTTCTTTTTCACATGACTCCTACGGTAGTAAGGTATAGTAGTCAGACCCATAGTCAGGAGACCACCCCACCCTTGGTCTCCTGAAATTCGTTTTGGAAAAGTACATTTTCCAGGTCTGTACTCAATAATTGTAATTTCAAACTACAACACAATTTCTAAAATGTCTTTTTTGTTCTGTTCTTAGTAGCACATTTTGGAATAGACCATTTTTTTTTTTCTTTCCTTTTATCAGTCCTGGCATTGACATTGCTCTTAAGGAGCTTTTTCAACTCTTACCTGTATGCACATGGTGAGTCCTACAGCTTGTTCAGTCCTCACATCTTCCCTCTGCTTCCGTCCTGTATTTCTGTTTACTTTTATTAGGACATCTCCAGTTAAGTATAACATTGTCACTATTTGACCTCATTATCTTGCATACAAACTTGCTTCAACTACCTTTTTTCTTTCCTGTGGAATCTAATACTCTTTCCCTCTCCCAAAGTACCAACTGTTAGAACTAGTAAGAGAAAACAGTAAAGCAGCCAGATGCAAAGTGAAGTATGCAGAATTCAATAGCTTTCCTGTACATTATCAGTGATAATGATGAAATAAGGAAAATATAATGATAAAAGATATATTTGAAAATATAATGAAATAAAGTCTCAATCACTATAGCCATTAAAGCTATATAATACCCAGAAATGATTTTAAATAATAGGTCTGCAAGACTTATAAATTTTTTTTTGCTAAAGGACTAAATATGGACAGAAACATATTCCTAGGTGAGAAGATGCCAGTTCTCCCCAAGATGATCTGTAGATTCAGTGCAGTTACAACCAAGGCCCTGATGGAATTTTTAATAGAATTTGATGAGCTAATTCCAGCATTTCTCAAAATTTGAATAGAGAAGAATGAAAAGCATAATTCTACCAGGTACAAACATCTACCTCAAATTTATAGTTATTTAAACGTGGCATTGGCACAGGAAGAGACCAACAGATCAAAACACAGAATAGAGCCCAGAAAAAAAAATGCAGAACCAAACTGAATATATGATAAATATAGCATTTACAATCAAAGGGAACAGGACAGACTCCAGTAAACTAGAGAGCACACGAACCTAGCAGAGACCCTCAGATGAGAGACCCGTGTGGTGCTTCTTTTGGAGCAAGAGATTCTCTTAACTGGAGAGGAGGAGTAGGGGCAGGAGAAAGAAATGGTGTTAAGGAGATAAGCAAGGGTCTTCGTTTGTTCTTCCAAAGAGTTTAGGCCTTTTATTCAAGTACCTTATTCATCCTGCTGCTGCTGCTGCTGCTGCTGCTGCTAAGTCGCTTCAGTCGTGTCCAACTCTGTGCAACCCCATAGACGGCAGCCCACCAGGCTCCCCCATCCCTGGGATTCTCCAGGCAAGAACACTGGAGTGGGTTGCCATTTCCTCCTCCAATGCATGAAAGTGAAAAGTGAAAGTGAAGTCGCTCAGTCGTGTCCGACTCTTTGTGACCCCATGGACTACAGCCTACCAGGCTCCTCCATCCATGGGATTTTCCAGGCAAGAGTACTGGAGTGGGGTGCCATTGCCTTCTCCAACCTTATTCATCCTAGCTTAGTACAAATTTTCTCATATATTTTCTTCTATGTGCTTTTATGGTTTGTTTTATTACATTTAGATCTTTACTTCGAATTTATACCCATTCATTATATGAGGTAAGGGTACAGTTTTAATTTTTCCTAACTAAACAGCCAATTATCCCAATTCCATTAATTGAATCTTATTCCACTGCTTTTAAGTGCTGCTTTAAATGTCGTCATATATATTTTTCTGGATTTGTTTCTGAACTCCACTGCATCCCATAAATCTTTTTGTCTGTTCCCATGCCTATATAAAATGCACCATCTTGAATAGTCTTAAGCAGCAGAATGACATGATCAGATTTGTAGAGAGATCCAGAGAGCCATCCCAGTAAAACTCAAACAAGAGATAGCCTCAACCTGAGCTGAACTGAAACAGTTGGGCTGGCATGGTACATGCTGGAATGTGGTGGGTTTCCAAAGAGAAGGGGATAAGGAAGACGCCACAGTTTCTCACTTGGGAAACTGGTTGGGTAACAGTGATACCTTTCACTGAGAAAGGGCATGAGCAGCAGCGTTTGAGAGGAGGATGAGTTCAGTCTCGGACACGTTGTATTTTAGAAACCCATACGACTTCTCACAGGGGAAGTAGAATCAGGCATTTGAATTTATAAATCTGAATGCCATGAAAGATCTGGATGGAAAATACTTGTGAGGCAGATTGACCTTAGGGAGTAGATGAGAGTGGAGAGGATGTAAGTGAGCAGGATAGTTTTTTGAGTTCCTTTTTTTTTTAAATGGGCATGACTTTACTATACTTAGATGCTGACGGGAAGTATCCAGAAGAGGGAAAAGGAAATAATTGATAAGTCCTGGACTCCAGGGTGACTGAGAACAAGAGCCCCAGAGATGTTGGGGTGCCAAGAAAGAGTGCATGTCTCTGTCACTTTCTTGGAGTGGGAAAAGTTAGGAGATTGTAAAGGCTTCTGTTTTCTCTGTGAACTAGGACTGAGGTTTTCTGCTATAAATAAGGAGAGATGTAGTGGAATGAAGGGTTTGAATGAGGGGTGGAATGCGAAATGTTTGAAACAGCTACTGTGTGGAATGGAGAGCAAGACAGCTAGCACAATGATAGGATTTTGGACATGTAGAGTCCGAATTCAGAGGGACAGTGTCTATGTGAGGTGTGGGTCTGGAGCTGAGGCTTGAGTTCAAGATTAGATCTGGAGATTTGAGATCTGGGATTGTTAGAAATCTTAAATTAAGGGTCTAGAGGAAAAGGAACAGTTGGCAGAGCAAATGGAATCAGAGAAAGAGCCTCCAGTCAAGGATATTGAAGAAAAAACACTAGGAGCAAATAGAAATACCCAGCAAGTGTGATATTGTGGTGGCCAAGGGTTTCAAATAGAAGGGGCAAGTTACTGAATGGAGTCAGTACTGTAGACTGTGGTTCTTCATCCTATGGAATCACCTGTGAAGCTTTAAGTGAGTACCCAGCCCTCTACCAACCCAAGACCAATTAAATTGGATTCTTCAGGTGGGGCCCTGGCATCAGTATTTTCTTCATAGTTCTAATTTGTAGCCAGGGTTAAGAATCAGTCATATACCAAGAGTTTGAAGACTGAGACGTAATTGGATTTGGCAACTAAGTCATCAGTGACTTTTGAGAGCAGTTTCAGTAAAAGGGTAAGCTGCTGCTGCTGCTGCTAAGTCGGCTTCAGTCGTGTCAGACTCTCTGCGGCCCCATAGACGGCAGCCCACCAGTCTCTCCTGCCCCTGGGATTCTCCAGGCAAGAACACTGGAGTGGGTTGCCATTTCCTTCTCCAATGCATGAAAGTGAAAAGTGAAGGTGAAGTCGCTCAGTTGTGTCTGACTCTTCGCGACCCCATGGACTGCAGCTTACCAGGCTCCTCTGCCCATGGGATTTTCCAGGCAAGAGTACTGGAGTGGGGTGCCATTGCCTTCTCCAAAAGGGTGAGACTAGACCCCAAATTGTAGCAGGAGGGGCTGGATGAGGATACGGAGTTTTGTGGTAAACATAGACTAAATGGAGGGAATTGATGTCACATGGCCCCCATCTTCTTACAAAATAAATGTTGTCAGCTACTATATGAGTGGGGTGTGGATCTATTTGAGATTGTGTGCAGAGTAGGGAAGAAGGTGAACAGATGCTCTGAGGAATATAAGAGACTGCAAAGCCACAGTAATGGCCCAGACAAGTGTGAATTGCATTTTGTAATTGTCTGGCCTCTATTATTCATGGTTATTGAGGTAACACATGCAGTGCTGATACGTAGCATGGAGTTGCATCTAAGACAGGAGGTATGTTTTGGAGTTAGTATGTAAGGCAAAAAATGCATTTGGTCAAAGTTGTTCATGTAAATCCTTTAGGAAGGTGTGCAGTGGGGACTGCCATTCTGTCTCCCCAGAGAGCCAGTTTTCCCCTAGGAGCAGTGGAATTATCACTGTTTATTCCACTGAGCACCAGATGAAATAGTTGACTTGTATATAAATAAAATTATATAAAAAATGTCTCTTTACACTAAAACCACACTCAACTTAATTAAATATTCTCATTAAGGAGAAGTATTTGGGTCATTAAGCAAGAATACTTAAGTACTAAAATGGATTATGGGTACAAAAGAATTAGTTTCCCATATCTGCCCTGGGCATACAATGAGTAGAACAGGGGGTACTGTCCTATTCTACCTAAATTGTTATTTTCCAGTTTTTTTCTTAAATCAGCATATAGTAGTTGAACTTGCAGAAATTACATATGATAATGTAACTCACACTACTATATTTTTTTATTTCTTGCTTATCCAAAATCATCTTGAAAGAGTGTAATACAATGGTTATGGGCCCCGGTTCCGACCTGGGTTCAAACGATGTTACTGTCACTCACAGTATGTGCGACTTTGGTCACGTTGCTTAATCTCTCTTCTCCTCTGATTTCTTATCTATAAAGTCAGTATGAAAATAATATCTACCTCATAGATATATTGGGAGGACTGGTAAATAAGTCAATCCATGGAAAGCACCCAGTGCTGTTAGAAATTATTACTGTGAGTTGTAATAACAGTGGCGTGTGCTGATTCATAAGTGTGATTCGAAGTTAGGCTAGAGCTTACATCACAAGGTCAGATTTTTTATTAGATCTTAGACTGTGGCCAGGAGATGAAAAAGCTGCTGGCAAAATTCAGATGTTTACTACCAAAATTGGGGGCTGTATTTATGACTTGTAAATACTCAAACCTGCCACAAAAGCATCTCTCTCAAATCTCAAAATTAAACAAATACATCCTTGACTAACAGGTTACATCCTGATAAAACCATTGTAAGTTGAAAATATCATAAATCGAATAATGCGTTTAATACACCTAACATACTGAGCCTGTCTTAGATGTGCTCAGAGCACTTCCATTAGCCCACAGACGGGCAAAATCATTTCACACAAAGTCTCTTTTATAATAAAGAGTTGAGCGTCTTCTGTAATTTAGTGAATACTGTACTTCAAGTGAAAAACACACAATGGTTACAGGGTCCAGGGTAGTTGTATAGATGGTTTCCCCTATCTGGGAGATCTGGCTACCCCTGCCCAGTATCACGAAAGAGCGTATCACTAGCCCAGGAAAAGGTCCAAATTCAAAATTTGAAGTCTGGTTTCTACTGAAGGTATATTCCTTTCACACCATCATAAAACTGAAAAATCGTTAAGTTGAAGCATTGAAGTCAGAGACCGTCTGGACACCAAGCAACACTCAAAATCATGGTCTTTGCACTAAGATAAATGGCAACTATGTTGGGAGGTACTAGATTTCTAGAAATGTGGATTTTCTAGATTGTCTCTGTCAAAACCAACAGTGCTGTGTTTTAAAGACAGACTTTTTTTCTTCTATTTTTTACACTGACGTTGATTTACAATGTTATGTTATTTTTCAGGTGTACTAAATAGTGATTCAAAGGCACACTCTTTTATGTGAAATAATGAGTTGGATGGATTTTTAGACCTTATGATTTTTTTAAAAATTGGAGAGACATTTTAAAAGACCTTCCCTGTTGAAAAGGAACAATGAAATGATGTCTAATGATGTGTTAATGAAATTAAAGAATGACTAAAAGAAGAATGATAAAGAAGTAAGAAGAAAGAAGCTTCATTTTGATAGAGTGGAGGGATTTTTTGATAGAGTGGAGGGAGAAATGTACATTAAGATTAGAGCATTTCTTAATACAAGGTTTTTCATGTAGTTGAATTTTGTAATGGTCTCTTTCAAATTTGCAGTAATTACTGGCATAAACTCATTACCTCTCTTTTGAAGTATATGTGTCATGTTTGCAGAGATTTTTTTTTTTTTTCCAGAATAAAACCTGCAACTGGTAAACGTACCCACTTTCAGAAATTATCTATCTGAGGAAAATAACACCATGTTTTGGCTCAGAAAATAAATAACTAGATTAAGCCTCTGGGTTGGGAAGATCCCCTGGAGAAGGGAAAGGCTACCCACTCCAGTATTCTGGCCTGGAGAATTCCATAGACTCTATAGTCCATGGGATCACAAAGAGTCAGGCATGACTGAGTGACTTTCACTTTCACTTTCAAACCTCTGAGCTCTTTGAAACAACTGTACTATATAACTTTATGAATAACATTTAGTTAATGCAAAGTGTTAAAGCATCTCAAAGGAAGAGAATCATTCACCACTTTTTTAAAAAGTCAGAACCATAATAAGTTGAATTATAAATGCCTTCAGTTCAGTTCAGTTGCTCAGTCGTGTCCGACTCTGTGACCCCATGGACCGCAGCATGCCAGGCCTCCCTGTCCATTACCAACTCCCTGAGTTCACCCAAACTCATATCCATTGAGTCAGTGATGCCATCCCGCCATCTCATCCTCTTTTGTCCCCTTCTCCTCCTGCCTTCAATCTTTCCCAACATCAGGGTCTTTTCAAATGAGTCAGATCATTTTAATTCAGAAGAGCATCATTTACAAGATAAAACAATTTCAATTCTTGGGATGCTTTACCTGGATAAACTGCTCTAGCCTCCATTTTTTCCCTTGGGTTTTATACCTCTGGAATGAAAAGGGGGATTGTATTCCCTATTAGGCTAATATGATAAATTTTTGGTTTACTTTCCCATAATGAAAAGATTAAGATTCTGTCATGTCTTTTGTGACTTCATATTAAATTTAATTCCTTTGGAAATTGCACTAAGTCTGTATATATGAATGTGTATATTGTTTTTATTATTCTGTATGTTTATAGAGATTAGATACTTGTTCAAGCAATCCAAAGTATAAAAGTATACCCCCTCTGACTAAAATCCCTCCATTCAGAATCTACTGGCACCATTTTAATGAATAAGCTTCTAATCCCTCCCCCCGGGAGATATAAAGAGATAAATGGCTTCATTAAATAAAGCCACACTAGAAATACTGTTTTGCTTTTTGTTATTTTCAGTCATGGGACTCTTTCCATGTCAATATAGATTATATTTTTAAATAGCAGCATAGTATTCCAATGTGAATGTATATATAATAATTTATTCAGTAAACCATTATTTCCAGACAGACATTTGTACTGTTTTTGTTTGTTCTCTTGGAAGTAGTATGCTGTCGGGAACAGCACTTATATCTTTGCACACCATTTTTCTCAGTAAGATAAGTTGATAGGTATGGGCTTGCTGAGTCTAGCAGCATATTAAAACACATGATAGATAGTATTGCTGATTTGCTCTCCAGCGTCTGTACCAGTGTGTGCTCCTAGTAGTGCATGAGAAGGTCTGTTTTATTACACTCAGTTGCTTCTTTCCTAACTGATTCACTTATTCAAAAAAAAAGTGAGTGCTTACTACATGCCAAGGTATACTAAGGTTTCAATAATGAATAATATAGAAAAGATACAGGATTTGTTTGGGGAGGCTAGTATCTGTTTTCTAAACCTTCACTTCTTTTCTTCTCATTAATTTGAATAGTTAAATATTGCATGTTTACAGACTTATTTTTCCTGTAATTTGTTCTTATTTTATTACTACTTTTAGCTTGTTCTATAGTCAGATCTATCTTTCTATGCAGGACTTCTCTACTCTTAAGACCACAAAATTGTTTGCTCATTGGACGAGCTAAAGTTCTTGGTTGGAAAAACAGAAACTGACCCTGTTCTTTGTAAGCCCAAAATGGTATGAGGTGCTCAGAGAATTGCCAGGAAAGCTAGAAACAGGTAGTCCAGAGGAGATGGGTGGCCTGCAGCTGAGTAAGAGCACATGGCTAAGACGGACTGGTAAGATCAACCTTCTCATCCTGAATCTGCTTCTGCTAAAATAATAATGTCAGGAATATGTAATCTTTTCTTGCTTTCCTTCATTCCTCTCCCCCGCCCCCTGCCCCCCATGGTAGCATCATTCTTAGGTATATTGTCCCCATGTGGTAGTAATGACAGCCAGAAATGACTGTCTTACCTTTTTAGCATCCTTGGCAGAAAGAGGGCACTTCTTTACCAATTGTTTGTGCAGAAGTCTTGGATTGAATCTCATTGGCCTCTTTGGGGACACGTATGTATCTATGAACCAATCATGAGGGGTGGAATGCTTTGACTGGCCAGCCATAGGTCATGTGCCCTTCCCCTCTACTGGTAGTAGAATCAGCTGGATTGAGGAAAAAGGGAGGAGTGGTTCTCACAGAAACTTGGGGTTCTGTTATGGAAGAAGAGGGACAGATGCAGCAAAGCAGCAGATGTCCTCTGTCATCATGATGTTTGACATTTTCAGTAATACTGCATTCTGCATTCTTTCGGAGGAACAGAATTTCGCTGTGCAAGTTATTGTTTCAGAAAATGAAAATTTCTTTTTATTAAATTAGTTATTTCTTATTGTACATCAGTCACTGTGCTGTGCTGTTTGCTTAGTCACTCAGTCGTGTCCAACTCTGCGACCCTATGGACTATAGCCTGCCAGGCTCCTCTGTCCTTTGGGATTCTCCAGGCAAGAACACTGGAGTGGGTTGCCATGCCCTCCTGCAGGGGATCTTCCCAGTCCAGGGATCCAACCCAGGTCTCCCGCATTGCAGGCAGATTCTTTACCAGCTGAGTCATCAGGGAAGCCCAAGAATACTGGTATGGGTAGTTTATCCCTGCTCTGGAACTTCCCGACCCAGGAATTGAACCGGGGTGTCCTGCATTGGCAGGCAGATTCTTTACCAACTGAGTTACCAAGGAAGCCCACAGGAAGAGGAAATATTAAAATCCCAATAAGGAAAGTAAGCTATATCCTTCATTTTAGAGTAGATTGTAGGCTGTAGCCCGTGGGGTCGCTAAGAGTCGGACACCACCGGGTGACTTCCCTTTCACTTTTCACTTTCATGCATTGGAGAAGGAAATGGCAACGCACTCTAGTGTTCTTGCCTGGAGAATCCCAGAGACGGGGGAGCCTGATGGGCTGCCATCTGTGGGGTCTCACAGAGTCGGACATGACTGAAGTGACTTAGCAGCAGCAGCAGCATATTGAATAAAAGACAGCTATATAGAGGAGCAAAGAATTGCTTTCTTTTTTTTTTTTGCTTCTTTTTTTATTATATACATTGAACACAGATCCTTAAAGATGCAAGATTCATATCTGGTGAAGATATACATCTTCCTAAAAATCCGTTTGTTATTGAAATCTGATTTAGTGTTAAAATATGTTTAGAGGTCCAGAAACAAGGAAAGCCAAAGATATAAAACACAAAAGAAAAACACACATACCCTCAGTCACATAGCATGAAAAACCACTGCTGTGTGTTCCAAGACATTCCTGCAGTCATTCAGAACTGTTTCCCTGTTTGAGTCAGTACTTGCTTAATGTGTTTTCTCCCACAAGTGCCAGTAACACACAGAAAATATCAAGAAACAATGCGGAGTAGTGAAGCAAAGAAGGGTTTTGGAGTCAGCCGAACTTGAGTTTCAATCTGATCTTAAATGATGTGACTTCACGCGTGCATCCCCATCTGACAAATGATGTAATATCTATCTCATGAGTTTAAAGATTTAAGTGACACAGTTTGCACAACAACAGTAACTATTATTATTATTGCAATTTAGAGTTATTATGTGGGGAAAAGGTAACATGCTTTCAGAAAATCCATTGCGTCAGTTAGCAAATTCAGAGACAGTTGTGTAGATGAAAGAAATACGATGCATTTCCAAATGTGCACTGGAATTTTCTTTTAGAGTGTAGGTATTGCTGTGGTAAACCTTGGGGTGAAAAGATTGATTTACCAAAGACAGGCTCTGATGTGCTGATTTGGATTTTTCTAGTGTTCAGGATCTGTGAGAAACATCCTATACGTTTTCAGGTTCCAGGAAGAACAGCAGCAGCTCCAAGTGCCTGGTGACTATGCCATGGTCCAGCACCCTAGAAACTGAATGACTTATCTGTGGAGTGAGCCCAGTCTGGCCCAGCAGCATTTGAACTCAGGGTCATATTTTACTTTGATTAACACTTTCGCTTATTGATGAGCTTGTTGTTTCAGCACTTTGCAGTTGAATGATTTACACAAAGGCTTTATCTTTTATTTGTTGTCTAACTATGGAGTCTAGCAATAATTTTATGACAGACCACATTTGGCATGCCTAGTTATTCAGGGAATTTTCAAAGAACTGTAGTGGGACTTTTTAGTCACACATCCTCTCTGTTCTTAGTCATCCATTCCTTTTATGGTAGTCATTAGCAAATATCTCTCAACCACTTCTATAATAGTTAACAGTGTAAGCTCTCTGTTGTGTTGGCTGTTTTGAGCTCTGTGTACTTAATTATGAGGCAGTCAGCATATACTTGTGAAAACATAAACTAAATGTTGGTATATTCTCTGCATGGTTTCTTTTTACAGAACTACAGTTGTAAATACACGCATTAAACTAGTTCAAAATCATTAATTAAAAGATTTTTCCCATATACATATTTTTGGGGGTTACTATCTTTTCTCTCCTTCAGTTGTACCCCTTACCTGAGTGTGATTAATTACTTTTAGAATTAAGGAAAAAGAGAACTGAAAATCAGGGTGATTAGAGGTTTTATTTTATTTAATAGGGAAACAGACATTTTGAAATTCCAGGTGATCAGAAGCACCTTTTCCATTTAACTGCTTGACCCTAACGGCCTGGTCAAATTCCAGTGTTGCACAATTGTATTCTACCTTCCCTGAAACCTAGTAAATCTAATTGTTTGGCTGCTCCCTATTTCCTTAACTTTAAAAACTGTTTATAGGCTATGCTCTTATTAATAATAAGTGTACACCAAAAGCAGAACTTGGCACCTTCTTTAAAAACTTTCACTCCAACTCCTTCTTCCAACCCTCTACTTTCTTCCCAAACTCACAGACACATTTCTCCATACGTACTCAGTAGCGTTCTTTTCTGTACATCCAAAAGACGTTGGACACAAGGTCTGAAAGCTGCACCAAGGGTAATAATTAATTAAGGTGAGAAAAGGAGATACTGGGCAGGACCTTGCTCCTGATGTCAAGAAAGTATTACAAAGTGCTCTTCTTGGCTCCTTGCAGGCCCCTGACTCAGCATATCCTGAGTTAAACTTGCTAACTCGCCCCAGCCTCTGGCTCTCCCGTTATGGCATATCTCTCCATCCTCTTATCGTCTTGACCACATCCCAACTCTTCCTCACACTCCCTATGCAATGCTCTGAGCTCTTGGTGGTGTGGGAGTGGTCCTGGCAAGCCCCAGTTCCCAGTGAACTCATCCAGCAACCAATAAGGGCATCCATTCATGTCAGTTTGCTCCACAGATATCACTGTCTTGATAATTGTGGGTCTGGTTTGAACAAGTTTGGGAAATACCACTCTATAGGATAAAATATTCTCTCCCATAAAGACTGTGCCAAAAATGACCCCGACTGACTTCTGGCTTCAGCTCCTCTGATTTCCCACAAGTGCATTTTATGTTATAATCTCATCAGACAAGTCTCAGTACTCTAGGTACACTTTGCTGTTTCATTCCCCTGTCAGAATTGGCTCATTTTGTAGTTGCTTTTCCTTGTTTCTGCCATGTGAAATTGTGTTCACCCTTTAAGCACAACCTGAATATTATGTCTTCGTCAGCCCACTAGGTGGGATTAATAGCGTTTTTTTCTGTGACTCCGGAGCTTATGCTTTTTAACCACTAGACTGTGTGGGCCAGTAAATCTCTATTGCTTGGAGTCAGACTCCCTGAGTTCAGATCCCAGCTGTACAGCAGCTGCCTGACCTTGAGTGATCACAAAAACCTTCGAGTACTCTTTTCGAGTTTTCTTTTTTGTAAAGGTACATCATAATAGTGAGTAACTCATGGAGTTTCCCAGGTGGCGCAGTGGTAAAGAATCTTCCTGCCAATGCAGGAGATGGAAGAGATGCCAGTTTGATCCCTGGGTCAGGAAGATCCTCTGGAGGATGAATTGGTAACCTGCTCCAGTATTCTTGCCTAAAAGATTCCATGGACAGAGGACACTGGTGGGCTACAGTCTGTGGAGTCGTGAAGAGTTGGACATGACTGAGCATACAGTCACTCACTCATAGAGTTGCTATGAGGATCCTTTCTAAAAAAAATTTTTGCCCGTGCAGCACAGCATGTGAGATCTTCGTTCCCCACACAGGGATCAAACCTGTGCCCCCCTTCAGTGGAAATGTGGAGTCTTAACCACTGGACCACCAGGGAGGATTAAGTGACAGGTAATTAGTGCTTAGTAAATGTTTTCTTACAATGATTATTTGAACTTCTGATATATTACTATGGTGCTTCTGATGGTGTGCCCTTTGCTGGGTTGTTAACTCCTCAGAGAAAGGGGCTGTGCCTTACTTTTGTCCAACGTCTGTGATAATGCTTGGTGCTGTTAGTAGTGGCACTAATGGTGCTGGTGGTGCTCTGTAGATCTTCCTTTGTATCAGGTACTATTCTAGGAAGTTTGTAAAAGTATCTCCTTCAGAGGGTTGTTAAGGTCAAATGCCCTGGTAACCACATTATAAGGGAAATTCTATTGAATCTGCTTAACTGATGAGGAAACTGAGGCACCTTGTCTAAAGCTACAAAACTGGTAAGAATAATAACCAGAATTTGGACCCAGGCAACCTGGTTAGATGCTGTGCTCTTAACTGTTACACTAGGCTCTCTAATAAAATGAGCCAATTTGGGCAGGGGAATGTAAGAGCAGAGTGTATCTAGGAGAAGGGGGTGGCAGAGGATGAGCTGGTTGGACGGCATCACTGACAGAATGGACATGAGTTTGAGCACACTCTGGGAGATGGTGAAGGACAGGGAAGCCTGGCTTGCTGCAGTCCACGGGGTCGCAAATAGGCAGACACAACTTTGCAGTTGAACAACAACAACAATACATATAATTGAAGTTTTAAGGGTATGGGGAAAATAGACAAAATACAGGACAAAAATAGCCAACTTTGGTGAAAATGAAACCTACAGACTCAATAAACTAAATGAACCTGAAGCAGAATAAACACAGGGAAAACCACACCAAGCTACATCATAACCGAATTGCTGAAAACCGATGATAATAATAAAACTCTTAAAAGACACCAGAAAAGAGTCATATATACACGGTAAAATTTTCTTAAGTATCACAAACTCCTCATCAGTAACTACACAAGCAGAAGACCGAAACGTCTTTAAGATGCTGAAGGAAAAAGCAACCAATATAAAATTATATACTAGGTGAAAAATCCTTCAGAAATGAAGACTAAATACCTTTAAACCAACAAAAGGTGACTGAATTCATGGCCAGCAGACCTGCACACCAAGAAATGTAATGGGAAATTTTTCAGGCTGAAGGAAAAAGATCCCAGATGGAAAATTAGATGTCCATAAAAGAATAAAGAGCACTGAAAGTGGTAAATAGGAAAGACTTTTCTCCATTTAACACTAAGGGGGAAAAAAAAAAAAACCTGTTTAGATAACAATTGACTGTTTAAAACATCGATTTTATTGTGTGGCATGCAGCTTATGTAGAAGTAGAATGAATGACTTATTTGTCAGTTACAAGTTTGGTTATGATCTTTGTATTTACTTCAGAAACATTCCTTTGAAAGATAATTAGTTATACTTAGGGGAACCTCCACAATTTCTATGTTACTTTCTGTATTTTGTCTTCAGTTTTGAAGATTTTTGTATAACGTGGGTGATGAAAAGTTTGAGCAATAATAAAAGTTCCAGGAAGATTTAGTTAAAGATGTTGAAAAATGCATGTTGGACATTTGTAGACTTCATTTGTAAGAAACATTCTTTCATAGTACACATTTGCTGTGAGGTGTTATTCAGTACTATAGATTAACAAATATCTGCCAAAAGAAATAAAAGTGTATAGAAATGAAGTCACCAGCATAGCAAATGATGCACAATTTTTAATAGTTGATTGCTTCAGTTATCTTCCTTGGTGGTTCAGGCAGTAAAGAATCTTCCTGCAATGTAAGAGACCCGGGTTTGACCCTTGGGTCAGGAAGATTGCTGGAAATGAGAATGGCTATCCACTCCAGCATACTTGCCTGGAGAATTCAATGGACAGAGGAACCTGGTGGGCTACAGTCCATAGGGTAGCACAGAGTCAGACAGCACTGAGCGACTGACACTTTCACTTTCACTTCAGTTTTCAAATCCATTGATAAATAATCTGCACCACTATTTGTAGTGTTACTTAGTGACAGAATTTTGATGAAACAAAAGGTAAAAGGTAAAGCAAGGTAAAAATGTGTAAGAACTAATTTTGTCCTTAGGAAAATGATCTTAAATATTTAATTTTATCCAGAGCACAAGATTATAAATCACTTAATTGTACTGTTCAGCAAATTCTAAATACAAGCCCAAAGGAAAAAATAAAATCAAGTAAAATTCTCTTAATCACTAAGTATTTGGTTAATTTATATTCTTTCTTGACTATTCACTATCTGATAGTTTTATTCATGGATTTATACAGATTTTATCTTTTGCTTATAAAACTGTAGTATCAAATGACATAATCCAACCCCCTCCTTTGGCTTCCTTTTGCTCTTCATCTTTTGAAACACCTCAGCGCTTATGAACCTCCCAGATAGGGGAAGCAATACTTAAAACCAAACCAGTCAGTTCTGCCACATTCTAAGTGTTTTTAAAAAGTTTCTTAAGGTGCCGGTGGGGTGGAGGAAGGTTATATAATGGTAAAACCACCAAGATTGAAATTTTAGGCTCATAGGTGAAACTCAATATCAAATTCTAATTTTTAGCTTTGCTTAATCATCTCAGCTTATAATATGCTTGTCCACCTGCTTCTCCAGAATATTTTATTTCTGTTTTTGATAATCTTCCTTCTGAAGTATGAATTTTCACCCCAGGCAAAAGATTTGTAGTTAACAGACTGATAGGGCCGACTCAAGGAAAACTTTTTAAGAATTCCCTTCCTGAGGGAGTTTTGATGGTTTGATTAGATAGGGTGCAGTGCTCAGAATTAGAAGGAAACTTTTTACTGGCCCAGAGAAGAGCCAGTTTTAAGGACGGGAGTATCATTCTTCTGGCCTGTTGTACAGTTTCAGCTCTTAGGAATTCTTTAAATGCTGTGAATCCCAGGGATTAAGTGTGACAGAGTAATAGTTACACCCGTTATTGTTGAGAATTATTTGCACTCTTGTTTCCTATATGCATGTCCTCCTACATTCTTTGAGTTTGTTGTATTTGACAGCTGTGCATCAGCAGAGTTTTATAGTTCAAAATAAATAGAATGTGCTATAGCTGTAACTGTATTTACTATAATTTTCTCTCTTTTTTACTCTCTGGTAGGAGGGTTTGTTTTTGTTTGTTTGGAGCTGTATTTATTTAAAAAAAAAAGAGTGGGAAATAAACACCAAGCAAATTTGAATTCTAAGATCTATTGTTATAGTGGAAGCAGTCTAAATCCATTATAAATTACAAAAGAGATAAAATGACCATCCACACTCTGTTTTTCCTTTTGTTTTAATGAGTGTTTCCTTGTTCTGAGTTTAAGTTCTCTACTTCGGCTTTCCCTCTTTCTTCTTATTATACTTAGGTGTCTCCTCCTGGGTGAGGCAGTTGTTGATTATTTCTTCTTTACATTAAAACAAACAAACAAACAAAGAAGCCATGCCCTTGCTAGAACCTAGCTTTTCTTACTAAGGTTTATTTGGGAGATAGTGTTTTTAAAAATCAATATTGTGAAATCTGTAAAATTTCCAGTAAGATGGCTTTCTATCAGTGGGCACTCATTATTTGTTAAATTAAATTAAATGAATTCTTGCGTTTACATTTAGTGCAGAATTGAGAAATACCAGATGGTAGAAGTCCTCAGAAAAGGATCAATTAATCCCAGGAGACTAAAGACAAAGATTGCATGTTCCAATGGTTTTGTAACTCCGCAGAGTCTGACAAAAGTGAACCCTTAGCTGTTGGGTCACATTGCATAAGACGCTGAGTGTGAACTCCAGCCATTCAGCCACGTTGTTTACCACCTGGAATAAGCCAGGCCTGGCACTGGTCCTGGTATTGATACGGTGACCAGCAAGGCAAAGAAGTGGCACTTACCTTCCAGGTTCCCCAAGAAGGTGGTAGACTAAAAAGGAATCTGGGGATTTTAGTCAGGTGTTCTGAAGGAGAATAAGCTTTGGAAAAATGCCTGCAGGTTAATGTTGAAAGATGGGACTTCAGCCTTTCTTTCCACTTTCTTTCCATCCTGGTCTCTTAAAACACCAAGTGCAAAAAATAGTTGTGCAATTCTGAATATACTAAATGCCATTGAATTAGACATTTTGTATGGGTGGGTTATAGGATATGTAAATTCTGTCTCAATAAAATTGTTGGAAAAATTTATCTGCTGTATTTAAGTTTTTCTAAAAAATGAATCTGGAGAAAAGAAATTGGTTACTCTCTGTGTAAGAGAGAGTTTACTTAGGAGGTGGAATTACCAGAAAATGAATATTTAAATTACTAGTACTTAAAATATTTCCAAATCTGAATATTTATAAGTTTGCTTATTACTATGGGTATCTGTTATAAATTTTATAATACTTTATAAGTGTTACAATTAGAATTCAATCCTCAGTTCAATTCAGTTCAGCCGTTCAGTCGTGTCCGACTCTTTGGGACCCCATGAATTGCAGCATGCCAGGCCTCCCTGTCCATTACTAACTCCCAGAGTTCACTCAAACTCATGATCATCTAGTTGGTGATGCCATCCAGCCATCCCATCCTCTGTCGTCCCCTTTTCCTCCTGCCCCCAATCCCTCCCAGCATCAGAGTCTTTTCCAATGAGTCAACTCTTCGCATGAGGTGGCCAAAGAACTGGAGTTTCAGTCCTAAATTATGTTATAATCAAGGTACTATTTTATTTTAGTAGAAAAGAGTAAGAAGTCATTATGGTATATAATATAGATCATTAGTCCTAAAAGATTTAATAAAATTAATTATTTGGTCATCTTCAAAGACTGATCTGTTAGTGTCCGAATTGCATGAGTGAGTGAGTGAATGTTAGTTGCTCAATCATGTCCAGCTCTTTGTGACTCCATGTACTGTAGCCCGCCAGGCTCCTCTGTCCATGGAATTCACGAGGCAAGAATACTGGAATGGGTTGCCATTTCCTTCTCCAGGGGATCTTTCTGACCCAGAGATCGAACCTGGGTCTCCCACATTGTGGGCATATTCTTTACCATCTGAGCCACCAGGAAAGCCCATACAAATTATATAGCTATAAATGAAATTATTTATTTCTTTCATTTTCACATAAGCACTACATTCAAATTTCTGGTATGTATAAAAGCAAAACTATGAAATGAAATTTATGTGTGACATTTTGAAATTATGTTCTCTTATTGTTGATCTGTGCTTTCAGCAGCTGTATTAGTTACCAACGGCTGCATAACAAACTGTCCCAAAACTCAACAGCTTAAAACAACACACATTTATCATCTTAGTTTCTGTGAGTAAGAAATCCAGGTGCAGCCTGTTTGAGTGCCTCTGCCTCAGAGTCCCTCAGTGTCAGGCAGGGCTGCAGCCTCATTTGAAGGCTTGATGGACGGAGGATCTTCTTCTAAGCTCACTCAAATGGTTGTAAGCAGGATCCAGCTCCCCATGGGCTGTTGGAATGGAGGCCTAGGTCCCTGCTGGGATGTTGGAAGGAGTTTCCTGATCTGTGGGCCTCTGTCTGGAGTAGCTCATGACATGGCATCCAGCTTCCATCAGAACAGTCAAGCAAGAGAAGGTGAGCAAGATGGAAGCCAGTCTTTTTGTAAACAATCTTGAAAGTGACATCCCACCACTTTGCTGTATCATCTATTAGCAGTGAGTCACTAGCTTAGCCTATACTCAGCGGGGAAGGGAACATCACAAGGACAGGAGGCGAGAATGGGTGGGAGTAGGGGGGCGTGTTAGAGGCTGCCTACCACAACATTCCTCTCCGAAAGTTCTACATAATATGTATTATAACTTAGAATTTGTTTTCTTGCTAGGGATATTATGGCATCTCTTGAAATATTAGTAATACTCAAAGGTGTGATGGATTAAGGTCTAGAGAACAGTAAATTAGAAGTGTTACCACATCACTTTCTGTCTTACTGCTCCAGTCTGCTGTGAGCATTACCCTTTGTCCAGGATGGCTCAACACCCTCTGAAAACAGCCATTGGAGAAGGGAAATAGAGTGAGGGGAACAATGCACACAGTCCAGAAGTTGCAGCTCTCATTTCAGCTCAGATTCCATTTGCCAGAATGTAATCACATGGCCACACTCAGCTACAAAAGAGGCTAGGAAATTTAGTCTTTGGTTGGGCTCCATCGATTATCTGGAAAGTTCACTTAGGTAGGACATTCTATAAAAATGATCCTAAAAATAAAGCAGAGGCCTTTCTCACCTTTGTCTAATTGCCACCACATTATATAGGAAAATTCTGAGTTCCATACAGGTTTCTGGTACTAGAATTATATATTGTCTCAAAGTGGTTGACATTAGTAATTTTTTTTTGTTTTTTAAAAAAATTGTATTAGCCAATCACCATGTATTTCAAATTGTAAACACAAAGCAATTACTCGCCATTCCCACCATCCTGTCGAGTGTAGAACTTTCTGATCACACATAGACTGTTTTAAGTGTAGGATTGTCAAAGAGTTCTCCAGTTCTCATATTTTTAAAACCAACTAGTGTCACTGTTGCCATTCTGATACATTACCTTGAGTGTTCTTTCCCATTTCTCAGTCTGGCAAATTCTTACTCATTTATGACCCGTTAAAGTTCATTACAAAATAAAATGAATTACACATGGAAAGCATGATCCTTAAAAGGAATAATCAATAAATTAGACAATCAAAATCTTAAAGTTTGCTCTGTGAAAGACTGCATTAAAAGAATGCAGAGATAAGCCACAGAGTTTGAGAAAATAGTTGCAAAGAATGTATCTGACAAAGGATTAGTATCTAGACTATACAAAAAACTCTCAAAATTCAACAGTAAATAACAAACAATCCAATTTAAAAAGACAAAAGATATTAAGAGGCATCTTTTTCAGATGTTCAGCCTCAGTCGATTAAGGAAATGCCAGTTAAGTCAGTGAGATATGTATATACCTATCAGAATGGCTAGAATAAAAAATAGTGACAACACCAAATGCTGGTGAGGATGCCAAGGAACTGGGTCACCGGCCCATTGCTGTTAGGAATGTAAATGTTACAGGCACTTTGAAAAACAGCTTGGCAGATTCTTTTAAAAATAAACATGCCACTATCACACAACCCAGACACCTGGGCATTTATCCCAGAAAAATGAAACCTTTTAAGTTAGTACAAAAACCTGTACACAAATGCTTGTAGTAGCTTTATTTGTAATAGCACTAAACTGGAAACAACTCAGATCCATTGATAAGTCAATGGCTAAACTAACTACGGTATGTTCAGCACTGCTGTATGCTGCCATGCTGTGCTCAGTTGTGTCCAGCTCCTTGTGACCCCCTGGGCTGGAGCCTGCCAGGCTCCTCTGTCCATGGAATTTTCCAGGCAAGGATACTGGAGTGAGTTTCCATTCCTTTCTCCAGGGGATCTTCCCAACCCAAGGATCGAACCCATCTCTTGCATCTACTGTCAGGCAGGCAGATTCTTTAGCACTGACCCACCAGGGAAGCCATGTTCAGTGCTGCTGCTGCTGCTGCTGCTAAGTTGCTTCAGGTGTCTGACTCTGTGCGACCCCACAGACGGCAGCCCACCAGGCTCTGCCATCCGTGGGATTGGCATGAACGCTGGAGTGGGTTGCCATTTCCTTCTCCAATGCATGAAAGGGAAAAGTGATAGTGAAGTCGCTCAGTAAGTGTCTGACTCTTCGTGACCCCATGGACTGCAGCCCACCAGGCTCCGCCATCCGTGGGATTGGCATGAACACTGGAGTGGGTTGCCATTTCCTTCTCCAATGCATGAAAGGGAAAAGTGAAAGTGAAGTCGCTCAGTCGTGTCTGACTCTTCGTGACCCCATGGACTGCAGCCCACCAGGCTGCTCCACCCATGGGATTCTCCAGGCGAGAGTACTGGAGTGGGGTGCCTTTGCCTTCTCCATGTTCAGTACTACTCAGCAACAGAAAAGAACCAAGGAATGATACATGCCGCAACCTGGATGGGTTGTGCTGAATGGAAAAGCCAGTCCCAAAAGGTTGAATATCATATGATTCCATGTATATAAAAATGGAGAACAGATTACTGATTTCCAGGAGTTAAGAAAGGTGGGGAAGAGGATAAGGGAAGTGGTGTAGCTATTAAAAAGCAACAGAAGGGATCTGTGTGGTGATGGAAAAGTTCTGTGTCTTGACTCTATCAATGTTGATACCCTTCCTTTGTAAGATGCTATCCTTGGGGAAAACTGAGTGAAGGGTGCATGATATCTCTCTGTATTGGTTTTTACAACCACATGTGGAAATACAGTTATCTCAAAATTAAAAGTTTAACTAAAAAATTATGAAGTCCTTAGAATTCCATTGGGCTGTGGGCTCCATGGGGGAAGGAATATCTTTATTTCATGAACAGCTAGTACAGTGCCTACCTAATGAAAAATGCTTTAAACTGTTTGATGAGTTGCCTTAAGGGAGAGAGGCTGAACATATGAATGTAATCATATTAAGCACCCGTAACTGACAGTACACCATCAGATGAAGGTTATTTCTCTGCTGAACTATTTATTTAAAACTACCGAGCATCTACCTTAGCTCATTTGTCTTCTAAGTGCTAGAAATACAACAGGGAACAAAATTGGGGTACAGGGAAGGAATTCCTGCTTTCACGGGACTTACAGTGTAACTGGGTCAGAAGGTAATAAACCCAATACAGAAATTATATATGTTAGGAAGTGGTAAGTGCTAAGAAAAAATTGAGCAGTGTTTAGGGGCTGAGAATATGAAAGTGCAGAAGTGAAATGGATTGTAATTTGTAATTTTAACCACAGTTTAAAGACCAAGGGACAATGTCACTTGAGTAAAGTTTTGAAAGAAGTGAGAGGAAAACCATCAGGTATATGGAGGAGGAGAGTTCCTGGAAGAAGGAGCAGTCAGTGCAAAAGGCTATGAGGCAGAAAGGTGTCTAGCACGTTCAGGCCTAGCAGGGAAGTGAAACCAGGGTTGCAGGACAGAATGAGAGACGGAGAGTAGTTCGGCCCTGAAGTTAGACAAGAACATGGAACATGTAGCGACACTTAGGGTGTGGCAGAGTCGTTGGGTCCTACTTTGAATAAACGGAGAGACATTGGAGGCTTTGAGTGGAGCAGTGAAATGATCCGACTTAAAGGTTAAAAAAGGATCCCTCTGGCTGTTGTGTTGAGAAGGAACAGTAGCAGAGCAAGGTAGAAGGAAGGACGAGAACTTCAGAAGCTACTTCAGTACTCTAGGAAGGAAGTGCTAGTGATGTGACTGGGGTGGTAGCAATAGAGTCCTGAGAAAAGATCCATTTGTGTTTAGATTTTGAAGGCAATGACTGTAGGATTTGCTGCCAGGTTAAATGTGCTTTGTGAAGGAAGGAGGACTCCAAGGCTTTGGAGCTGAGGACTTGGGCAAATGGAGGTGTCATTAACTGAGATGGAGGTGGAATGCAGGAATGGGGGGCACCTAAGGGGGGCACATGAGAAATACGTGTTGAATTTGAGATATCTGAGTAGAGATGTTGAACAGGCAGCTGGATATTCCCATCTGGAGTTCAGAGAAGAAAAGAGCCTGGAGATATAAACTTGCGAGTTGTCAGCATTTCTGTGATATTTAAAACCATGAAACTAGATGAGATCTCCAAGGGAGGAGTTTCGTGAAGTCCAAAGATTGAACCTTCTAAAGGGGCCTAAAAGCCTAAAAGGACCCTTGAGAAGTCAGAGGGAGAGAGATTGGGAGAGACCAGCAGAGAGAGGATGACAAGTGAGAAAGGAAGAAAACTACAGGCTCTTGGATCCTGGAGGCCAGGTGAACAAAATGTTTCCTGGAGTAGGAGTCAGTGATCAGCTGATCAACTCTGTAGGTTAAGTAAGATAAGGACTGAGAATTCACCACTGTATTTAGGAATGTGGAGGAAACTATTGACCTCCATATATCAGAGAAGAATTATTTTAGTCTTCAAACTAATCTGTGGCTCATTTCATGGACAAAGTTAACTTTTAGAAAATTTTGTTTAGAAAGACTGCTTTTGGTTCCTCAAAAAGTTATAGAATTCCCATCAGTTCAGTTCAGTTCATTTCGGTCGCTTGGTGGTGTCTGACTCTTTGCGACCCCATGAATTGCAGCATGGCAGGCCTCCCTGTCCATCACCAGCTCCCAGAGTTCACCCAAACTCATGTCCATCGAGTTGGTGATGCCATCCAGCCATCTCATCCTCTGTCGTCCCCTTCTCTTCCTGCCCCCAATTCCTCCCAGGATCAGAGTCTTTTCCAGTGAGTCAACTCTTCACATGAGGTGGCCAAAGTACTGGAGTTTCAGCTTTAACATCAGTCCTTCCAAAGAACACCCAGGACTGATCTCCTTTAGAATGGACTGGTTGGATCTCCTCACAGTCCAAGGGACTCTCAAGAGTCTTCTCCAACACCACAGTTCAAAAGCATCAATTCTTCGGCGTTCAGCTTTCTTCACAGTACAACTCTCACATCCATACATGACTACTGGAAAAACCATAGCCTTGATTAGACGGACCTTTGTTGACAAAGGAATCTCTGCTTTTGAATATGCTATCTAGGTTGGTCATAACTTTCCTTCCAAGGAGTAAGTGCCTTTTAATTTCATGGCTGCAATCACCATCTGCAGTGATTTTGGAGCCCCCAAAAAATAAAGTCAGCTACTGTTTCTACTGTTCCCCCATCTATTTGCCATGACGTGGTGGGATCAGATGCCATGATGTTAGTTTTCTGAATGTTGAGCTTTAAGCCAACTTTTTCACTCTCCTCTTTCACTTTCATCAAGAGACTTTTTAGTTCCTCTTCACTTTCTACCATAAGGGTGGTGTCATCTGCATATCTTTGGTTATTGATATTTCTCCCAGCAATCTTGATTCCAGATTGTGCTTCTTCCAGCCCAGCGTTTCTCATGATGTACCCTGCATATAAGTTAAATAAGCAGGGTGACAATATACAGCCTTGACGTACTCCTTTTCCTATTTGGAACCAGTCTGTTGTTCCATGTCCAGTTCCAACTGTTGCTTCCTGACCTGCATATAGGTTTCTCAAGAGGCAGGTCAGGTGGTCTGGTATTCCCATCTCTTTCAGAATTGTCCACAGTTTATTGTGACCCACACAATCAAAGGCTTTGGCATAGTCAATAAAGCAGAAATAGATGTTTTTCTGGAACTCTCTTGCTTTTTCCATGATCCAGCGGATGTTGGCAATTTGATCTTTGGTTCCTCTGCCTTTTCTAAAACCAGCTTGAACATCAGGAAGGTCACAGTTCATGTTTTGCTGAAGCCTGGCTTGGAGAATTTTGAGCATTACTTTACTAGCGTGTGAGATGAGTGTAATTGTGTGGTAGTTTGAACATTCTTTGGCATTGCCTTTCTTTGGGATTGGAATGAAAACTGACCTTTTCCAGTCCTATGGCCACTGCTGAGTTTTCCAAATTTGCTGGCATATTGAGTGCACCACTTTCACAGCATCATCTTCCAGGATTAGAAATAGCTCAACTGGAATTCCATCACCTCCACTAGCTTTGTTCGTAGTGATGCTTTCTAAAGCCCACTTGACTTCAAGTTCCAGGATGTCTGGCTCTAGGTGAGTGATCACACCATTGTGATTATCTTGGTCATGAAGATCTTTTTTGTACAGTTCTTCTATGATCCAGCAATTCCACTTCTAGGTATATACCCCAAAGAATTGAAAGCAGGAACTCAGATACTTGCATGCCAGTGTTCATTAGCAGCATTATTCAGCCTAACATAAAGGTAGAAGCAGCCCAAATGTCTATCAGCAGATGAATGAATAAACAAAATGTGGTATATGCATACCATAGGATGTTATTCATCCTTAGAAGGAAATGAAATTCAAATACATCCTACAACTTAGGTGAACCTGGAAAACATACTAAGTGAAATAATCCAGACAGAGAAGAACATGACTTTACTTACATATCAGTTCAGTTCAGTCACTCAGTTGTGTCCAACTCTTTGCAACCCCATGGACTGCAGCACTTATATATGTGCTTACATATGCCTGTGTTATGCAAAGTCACTTCAAAGTTGTCTCCAACTCTTTGCGACCCTATGAACTGTAGCCCACAAAGCTCCTCTGTCCATGGGATTCTCCAGGCAAGAAAACTGGAGTGGGTTACCGTGCCCTCCTTCAGGGGATCTTCCTGAATCAGGGATTGAACCCACATCTCTTACCTCTCCTGCATTAGTAGGCAGGTTCTGTACCACTTGCACCACCTGGGAAGCCCCCGCCTAAGTTACCTAAAATAGTCAAATTCACGGAGACAGAATGTAGAATAGAGGTTGTCAGAGGACGAGGGCCAGAAGGAATGGAGATTTAGTGTTTCAGTTCAGTTCAGTCGCTCAGCTGTGTCGGACTGTTTGTGACCCCATGAATTGCAGCACGCTAGGCCTCCCTGTCCATCACCAACTCCCAGAGTTCACTCAGATTCACATCTATCGAGTCAGTGATGCCATCCAGCCATTTCATCCTCTGTCGTCCCCTTTTCCTCCTGCCCCCAATCCCTCCCAGCATCAGAGTCTTTTCCAATGAGTCAACTCTTCGCACGAGGTGGCCAAAGTACTGCAGTTTCAGCTTTAACATCATTCCTTCCAAAGAACACCCAGGGCTGATCTCCTTTAGAATGGACTGGTTGGATCTCCTTGCAGTCCAAGGGACTCTCAAGAGTCTTCTCCAACACCACAGTTCAAAAGCATCAATTCTCCGGCGCTCAGCTTTCTTCACAGTCCAACTCTCACATCCATACATGACCACTGGAAAAACCATAGCCTTGACTAGACGGACCTTTGTTGGCAAAGTAATGTCTCTGCTTTTGAATATGCTATCTAGGTTGGTCATTTAATGGGTATGAAATTTCTGTTTGGGATGATGAAAAAATCCTGGAAATGGGTAATCATGATGGTTGTACAACAATATGAATATACTTAATGCCACTGAATTGTGCACCTTAAAAAAAGTTGAAATGGCAAATGCAAACCACAATAAAAAGAAAATATGGGATACAGATAAAACACTGTATAAAGGGAAACTGATTATATATACCTATATAATATATGTAAATAAAAATTGATGAATGAGTAAAGAAAAAGAAAGCTTTTTTAAAGTTTCATTTCTAAGAAATAAAGTTTTATCTCTAAGCTTGCTTTAAGCATCGTCTATGACTTGACTTTGCTTTGAGATGCAGTAGTACATGTTTGTTATATACTCCTTTCTTAATCGCTCAAGACTTAGCTGTTGCAGTTAAAGAAGATAATGTCCCCTTATAAAAGACATTATCTTCAGCAGGGCAGGGAGGAGTCAATTGTTACAGAGTGATCGAACTAATTAAAATTTTTAGAAAAAGAGTTCATTTAAAAGAAATATCTATATCTAACTATATGTATATATAGAGATAGCCCCTCATTTATAAAACCTTTTTCTCTCATATAATGGTTCTTGAAAATAATATTCCTTGGATGCACATGTAAATAATTTTCCTGCTAAAACCAGCATTTTTGATAATTTAGCAGAGCTGATATGGAGAAAACCTTGAGTACTGGAAGGTTTCGTGGCACAGCATATTTAATAACCGTGACAACTCAAGAATTTTAAGCAGACTCGCCTCCTTGTCTGGGATCAGTCGGCACCAGTGTGTCTCTCCTGGCAAGCCCTTAAATGTACTATTTCAGCCAAAACTGTACTAATGATGGTGTAGCAAATTTTAACAGGATATTTTTAAGACTTGATATTCTCATAATTAAAAAGAAAAAAAAAACTTTCCCCCATTCCTTTCAGAAGCCACTCCTCTGAAATATGTGGCAAATTAAAAAAAAAAAAAAGTCTGAAATTGCTTTACAGCCTTGATGAAACAAAGATTGGTGTGTTGGTGTGGCTGCAGGGAGCTCTGCACTGCTTTTGTATGATTTCAGAGGTGAATTTAGATGGCTGGAAGATAGATGGGTGCCAGATGCAGTGTGACATAGATTCAGGCAGCTGCTCCTGGGCTAGGTTTCATTAGCTGGTAAGTGCGCCAGCAGAAGCAGCAGAGCGAGGCCCCAAATGCCAAAATGACAGTGAGAACAGTGGAACAATACAATATTCACTAAGTGATTTTAATCTCAGAGATTAAATGTCACCCAATCAGTTTCCAGGTTTTAAAAACCAACTTGTATGAAGCCATTAGAGGGCCCAAGTCTTTGTCCACGGGGGTGAAAAGTTTTGTTTAAAAAAAAAATTTTTTTTTATTAGTTTTAAAACAGAAAGTGTTGTAAACCCATTTTGGTAATATACAATTAAAAGTCATGTCCACCTCCTCAACACACACACTGCAGAAAAGAAATGTATTCATTATTGCAACCAGGCAAATACTCCTCAATCAATGGACCCAATGTTGGTTTGTTTATCTATCTTTCTTAAAATGAAAGTCTTGGAAGAACTTCCCAAGCCTGTTCCAGCTTTAGGCCCCCCTCCCCAACCACTACCACACCCATTCTTCTTCAAAGAAAGACCAAGATCTCAAAACAGAGAGCGTATATTTATTTGCTTTTGAGACTTTATGATCTGCATAGCTAGTGGTGAATTTGTACCCAGCCACATAATTAATCATGAATTAAAACCATTTTTTTTTCCCTAAAGAATTCCTGCTCTTACTACTTGTGGGGTCATAAGTAATTATGAAGCTGACTCCAGAACTCCTCATGCTTGATTTCAACTCACATGTTTTCTCGGCCGAGAAAAGGATCCTTTATTTAGTATATTAAACTTACTAAACTTATCTTTGCTTTCCTGTAAAGAGTGTTATGATCTAATACATCAGTGATGCAACCATTTTACTTGGGGTAATTTTTAAAATTAAAATGAACATGAAGTAAATAATTGATTGAACATGTACATATTTGAAAACTGTAAATCTAGCCAGTCTCTGCTTTTCTTATTTCGTTCTAGGAAGCTAACGCATCACTTATAATAGCTCTGAGGCATTACAGTGTATTTCTTTTTTTTCTTCCAAATGCATGTGCGCTCAGCTCTCTTAATAACAATAGGTGTTGTATATGTGCTCAGTGGCAAATAGCTTCCATTGTGTTTTAGTATTTTGCTTAGTAATAATATTGTGATACTACTCTTTTTTTAGTCTACAACATGGTTAAAATTTTAGAAATATGCTCTGATTGAGGCAGAAACTCTGAATGTTCAGAAGCAATTATAATGTTAATCAATGGCTATATGATACCTACCAAATTTTAATATATTCTTGACCTGAATATATGGCATACATGTTCTCTGAAAGTTTAATTTGTTTGGGACAATACTTCCATCTGTGCACTTACATTTGAATTTAAGGGAATCATATCTTAGGTTACATGATTTTATTTATTTTTATTTAATTTGGGGGGAGGGGAAAGGATGATTTCTAAAATCTGTTAACATGTGAAATAGCATAGTTTAAAATTTGGTTAGAACTGTTAACCTTACTCATAGAGAATAAATTGATGGTGCCAGGGGCAGAGAGCAGGGGTGCACAAGAGAAGTGAAGGCAGTCAAAATGTATAAACTTCCACTTAAAGAAATCCTGGTGACTGGGATTAACAATGTGTGTATGTATGGGCTGTCTCTTCAGTCATGTCCCACTTTTTGCGACCCCATGAACTGTAGCCTGCCAAGCTCCTCTGTCCATGGGATTCACCAGGCAAGAATAGGTTGCCATGCCTTCCTCCAGGGGATCTTCCTGACCCAGGTATTGAACCTGTGTCTCTTGTAGCTTTCCTGCATTGCAGGCAGATTCCTTACCACTGAGCCACCAGGGGAAGCCCATGATTAACGATTTTGTACTGTATATTTGAAAGTTAAGAGAATAGATCATAAAAGTTCTCATCACAAGAAGAAAGTTGTAACTTTATGGTGATGTATGTTAACCAGACTTATAGTAGAAATCATTTTGTAGTATATGCAAAATCAAATCATTATATTGTACACCTACAACTGATACAATATTTATGTCTTGAGAGAAATCACTCAGTCGTGTCTGACTCTTTGCGACCCCATGGACTGTAGCCTACCAGGCTCCTCCATCCATGGGATTTTCCAGGCAAGAGTACTGGAGGGGGTTGCCATTTCCTTCTCCAGGGGATCTTACTGACCCAGGGATCAAACCGAGGTCTCCTGCATTGCAGGCAGACACTTTACTGTCTGAGTCACCAGGGTTTCATTATATCTCATTTAAAAAAAAAAGAACTGTTGACCAGAGTCTGTATTTAGACTACAGTTCAGTACAGTTATTCACTAAATGAATAAATGACTTAGCAATTAGAAAATAAAACGAGTATTTGATGATCAGATAAAA
This sequence comes from Bos grunniens, assembly GCF_055505025.1. NCBI lineage: Eukaryota > Metazoa > Chordata > Mammalia > Artiodactyla > Bovidae > Bos > Bos grunniens. The sequence continues at coordinate 44,731,118 of NC_141175.1, forward strand.
ATTATACACATCTGTATACATTCATTGGAGAAGGCAATGGCACCCCACTCCAGTACCCTTGCCTGGAAAATCCCATGGATGGAGGAGCCTGGGTCAGACACGACTGAGCGACTTCACTTTCACTTTTCACTTTCACGCATTGGAGAAGGAAATGGCAACCCACTCCAGTGTTTTTGTCTGGAGAATCCCAGGGACGGGGGAGCCTGGTGGGCTGCCGTCTCTGGGGTCGCACAGAGTCGGACACGACTGAAGCAACTTAGCAGCAGCAGTAGCGTATACATTCGTGGCTTCTCTAATAAGTTTTTATGCCTGAACCTCACTGTAAGTAAACCATGAAATCTGTCTGTGCTGGGTTTTTTAAAAGCCTCTTATTTAAAAAATTGAAGTATAGTTGATTCACAGTATTAGTTTTAGGTGTACAGCATAGTGATTCAGTATTTTTACAGATTATATTCCATTAAAAGTTGTTACAAGACAATGGCGATTATTCCCTGCACTATAGTGTATCCTTGTTGCTTATGTATTTTTTGGTGTGTAAAATACTTTACATTTACTACTTTATTTGCTGTTCATAATAACCATAAAAAGCAATATAACTAGTATTCACATTTACAAAAATGGCAAAATCTTTTTTTTTTTCAATTGGAGTATAGTTGCTTTATACTGCTGTGTCAGTTTCTGCTGTGTAGCAAAATGAATCAGCCATACATATGTATACATCCCCTCTTCTTTGGATTTCCTTTCTATGTAGGTCACAGCAGAACACTGAACACCAGTGAGTTCCCTGTGCTATACAATGGTTTCTCATTAGTTACCTATTTTATACATTGTTGTTTTTAGTAGCTAAGTCATGTCTGACTCTACAACCCTCTGTCCCTGGGATTTCCCAGGCAGGAATACTGGAGTGGGTTGCCATTTCCTTCTCCAGGCGATCTTGCTGACATAGGGGTTGAACCTGCATCTCCTGCTTGGCAGGCAGATTCTTTACAGCTGCTGCTGCTGCTGCTAAGTCACTTCAGTCGTGTCCGACTGTGCGACCCCATAGACGGCAGCCCACCAGGCTCCCCCGTCCCTGGGATTCTCCAGGCAAGAACCCTGGAGTGGGTTGCCATTTCCTTCTCCAATGCATGAAAGTGAAAAGTGAAAGTGAAGTCGCTCAGTCTTGTCTGACTCTTAGCGACCCCATGGACTGCAGCCCACCAGGCTCCTCCATCCGTGGGATTTTCCAGGCAAGAGTACTGGAGTGGGGTGCCATTGCCTTCGAGGCATGTACATAATTGGTAACATGATTTTGTTGTTGTTATTCAGTTGCTCAGTCATGTCTGATTCTTTGCAACTCCACGGACTGCAACACGCCAGGCTTCCCTGTCCTTTACCATCTCCTGGAGTTTGCTCAAACTCATGTCCATTGAGTCAGTGATGCCATCCAACCATCTCATCCTCTGTCATCCCTTCTCCTCCTGCCTTCAACCTTTCCCAGCATAAAGGTCTTTTCTAATGAGTTGGCTCTTGGCATCAGGTAGCCAAAGTACTGGAGTTTCAGCTTGAGCATCAGTCCTTCCAGTGAATATTAAGGATTGATTTCCTTTAGGATTGACTGGTTTGATCTCCTTGCAGTCCAAGAGACTCTCAAGAGTCTTCTCCAACACCATAGTTCAAAAGCATCAATTCTTCGGTGCTTAGCTTTCTTTATGGTCCAACTCTCACATCTGTACGTGACTACTGGAAAAACCATAGCTTTCACTATATGGACCTTTGTCGGCAAAGTGATGTCTCTGCTTTTTAATATGCTGTCTAGGTTTGTCATAGCTTTTCTTCTAAGGAGAAAGCATCTTTTAGTTCTTCTGAATCCTCAGGAGTTGTTTCATGGTAATCAAAGCTCCACCTTTCACCCCCTTCCCTGTTTTTTCCCTCTACTCCATTGACCTAAATATGGAAACCTTTTTTAGTTTCATTATACATGCTACTCACAAGGACAGGGCTTGCAAAACCTCTTTGATTAGAGGTGAGTTTGGGGTTCATGAAGAGTCTGTTTCAGCACATTCAGTTTTGGTGAACCTATCTAGACTCAGATTGCATTTCTCATGAAGCGCCATTAAAAGCCTGCCTATCCTTTTTGAATTTCCTCTGAGAGGAGAAAATGAAGTCACATGTGTAACATATTTAGCATAGTACTTGGTACAAGGACTCATTCTGTAGTTCTACATTCTGTTTCTTTCCTTTACCTTATACAAATATTCCCTGGAAAATTTCTCATTTAACTTTGTGAGAAATATGGGTAGAAAACATGGAGATCCTCAGAGAAAAGCGCTATGTGAATAAGTTTAAAGGTGTTATGTGGTTATTACTATTAATTACCAACAATACAAAGTTTTAATTGTTAATAATAATTTGACATTTTCCCCCCAGTGAAGTCACAAATTTAAGCCACAGTCTCCTACCACTTATGTCAGATTCTGTTAATTATCTGTGCTATACCTATTCCCATGTTCCTTTATTTCGGTTTTGTTTGTTTGCTTCTTTTGGTGGTAAAATATACATAACCTAGCATTTAGCATCTCAACCCTTTGTAAGTGTACAGTTCAGTGGTATTAAATAAATTCGTATTGTTTGCAGCCATCACCAGCATCCATCTCCATAGGTCTTTTCATCTTGTAAAACTGAAACTCGGGACTTCCCTGGTGGACCAGTGATTAAGACTCCAAGCTGCAATGCCAGAGACATAGGTTTGATCCCTGGTTGGGGAACTAGATCCCATATGCTGTAACTAAGACCCAGTGCGGCCAAAAAAAAAAAAAATTATTAAAAAAAACACCCCAAAACTGAAACTCCATACTCATTAAACAATAACTTTCCATTCTCCCCTACCTCCAGCCCCTGGCAGCCACCATGACACTGTCTTTATGATTTTGACTACTTTAAGTACTTCATGTAAGTGGAAGCATGTAGTATTTGTCTTTTTGTGATTGGCTCATTTCAGTAAGCATAATGTCCTCATCCATCAGTGATGTTCATCCAACTTGTGGTGCGTTGCAGAATTTCCTCACTTTTCAAGGTTGAATAATAATCCTTTATATGTATATAACACAACTTGCGTGTCCATTCATGTTTCAACGGATGCTTGGTTGTTTCCACATTTTAGCTGTTGTGAAAAATGCTATGAACATCGGTGTATAAGTATCTCTTTGAAACCTTGACTTTCAGTTCTTTGGGTATACACCCAGAAGTAGAGTTGTTGGAGCATAAGGTGGTTCTATTTAAATTTTTTCAGAAACCACCATAGTCTTTTCCTCAGTTGCTGTACCGGTTTATGTTCTCATCAACAGGGCACAAGGGTTCTGACTTCTCCACATCCTTGCCAGCGCTTGATGCTGCTGTTCTGTGCTGTCAGTCAATCGTGTCTGACTCTGTGACCCCATGGACTGCAGGCTCCTATGTCCATGAAATTTTCCAAGCAAGAATTCTGGAGTGGATTGCCATTTTCTACTCCAGGGGCTCTTCGCAACCCAGGGATCGAACTTGTATCTCTTGATTTCCGGCATTGGCAGGCAGATTTGTTACCACTCTGCCACCTGGGAAGTCACCAGCACTTGATCTTTCTAGGTTTCGTTTCTTTTGTTTTTGATAATATCCACCCTTACAGTTTTCATTTGGATTGCCCTAGTAATTAGTGAATTGAGCATTTTTTCATGTCCTTATTGGCCATTCATATATCTGCTTTGGAGTAATGTCTATTCAGATCCTTTACCCACTTTTTTTTTTTAATATAAACTTATTTATTTTGATTGGAGGCTAATTACTTTACAATATTGTATTGGTTTTCCCACACATTGACACAAATCTGCCACGAGTGTACACGTGTTCCCCATCCTGAACCCCCCTCCCACCTCTGCCCCCATACCATCCCTCTGGGTCATCCCAGTGCACCAGCCCCGAGCATCCTCCTTTACCCACTTTTGAATTGGGTTGTTTTTGTTGTTGAGTTTTAAGAGTTCTATGTATTTCTGGATATTAATCTTTCATCAGATACGTGATTTAAGAATATTTTCTCCCATTCTGTGAGTTGCCTTTTCACTCTCTTGATAGTGTCTTCTGATGCACAATATTTTAAAATTTTCATAAAATCCAATTTGTCTGTTATTTATTTGCCTATGCTTTTGGTATTATAGCCAAGAAATTAAGGCCAAATCCAGTATTGCAAAGTTTTTGTCCTGTGTTTTCATCCAAGATTTTTTTATTGATTTAGTTCTTTTAGGTTCTTCATTCATCTTTAATTTATTTTGGTATGTGGTGTTAGATAAGTCCAACTTCATTCTTTTGCATCTGGATATCCAGTTGTCCCAGCACCCTTTATTAAAAGAGTGAGTAGTCTTAGCACCCTTGTCAAAAATAATTAACTGTATATGTGAGGGTTTATTTCTGAGCTCACTATTCCATTCCATTAGTCTATATGTCTGTCTCTATGCCATTACCACACTGTTTTGATTATGGTAGCTTTGTTGTAAAATTTGAAATTAGGAAGTGTAACTCCCTCCAGTTATGTTCTTTTTCAAGATTCTTTGGCTGTTCAGAATATCTTGAGAGTTGATATAAATTTTAGGATGATTTTTGTATTTCTGCAAAAACATGTCATTGGAATTTTGATAAGAATTTCATTGAATTTGTAGATTACTTTGGGTAATATTGACAGTTTAATAATATTAAGTCTTCCAGTCCATGAATATGGGATGTGTTTTCATTTATTTATACCTTCTTTAATTTCTCTCAGCAATGTTTTGTAGTTCCCATTGTCCAAGTCTTTTTCACCTCCTTAATTAGTTCCTATTTTATTCTTTTTGATATTATCATAAATGGAATTGTTTCTGTAATTTCTTTTTCAAATTGTTTATGAAAGTGCAACAGATATAAAGTAATTATTGATAAAAGAAGGACTTCTGTCATTTTGTTATTTGTTTTCTATCTAACTTACAGATTTTGTCCCTCATATTTTGTATTACTATCTTCTTTTTGTGTTGAGTTGAATTTTTCTTTCGTAGTTTAAATGTTTAAAAATGTTTAAATTCCCTTCTCATTTCTTTTTGGGTATATTCTATAGCTATTTTCTCTCTGGTTACCATGGGGATTACATTTAACATACTAAAGTTATAACATTTGAATATAAATTTGAATTTATAGCAACCTAGTTTCAATAACATACAAAAACTCTGCTCCTTTGTAGCTCCTTCCCAACCCCTTTCAGTTATTGATGTCACAAACTTACACCTGTAAGCCCCCTGTGCCCTAAACATAAACTAACAATTCTTTCAAATGCACCAGTCTCTTAAATTATAGAGAAGATAAGATTTGAAGTTAAAAACCAAAGTTACAGTAATACTAGCTTTTACACTAATAATTTTTTTCTTTAAATCTTATTAGTCTCTTAGATCATGTAGGAAACCAAAAGTGCAATTAAAAACCATTTTTACAATAATACTAGCTTTTAAATGTGCCCATGTGTCTACGTATTTCTCCATATGACTTTGAGTTATCGTCTGGTGTCCTTGCATTTCACCTTGCAGGACTCCCTTCAACATTTGCTTTAAGACAGTCCTAATCATCGTGACGGAGAAGGCAATGGCACCCCACTCCAGTACTCTTGCCTGGAAAATCCCATGGGTGGAGGAGCCTGGTGGGCTGCAGTCCATGGGGTTGCTAAGAGTCGGACATGATTGAGCGACTTCACTTTCACTTTTCACTTTCATGCATTGGAGAAGGAAATGGCAACCCACTCCAGTGTTGCTGCCTGGAGAATCCCAGGGACGGGGGAGCCTGATGGGCTGCCGTCTATGGGGTCACAGAGAGTTGGACACTACTGAAGCAACTTAGCAGCAGCAGCAGCAGTCATCATGAACTCCCTTAGTTTATGTTTATCCAGGAATGTCTTAATTTCTCCCCACTTTTGAAGGATAGTTTTGCCAGATATAGGATTCCTGGCTGACAGGTTTTTTCCTTTTAATACTTTGGGTAAATCAGCCTACTGTTTTCTGGCCTCCCAATTTCTGATGAGAATTGTGCTGATAATCTTATTGAAGATCCCTTGTATATAATGAGTTGCTTATGTCTTACTGCCTTCAGGAGTCTCTCTTTGTCTTTTGAAAGTTGTATTATAATATGTAAGTCTTGTTGACTTCATTTTACTTGGAGTTTCTTGAGCTTCTTGGATGGTTATATTCATGACTTTAATCAATGTGGGAATTCCAGCCATTATTTCATCAAATATTCTCTCTTCTTCTGGGACTCCCACAGTGCACGTGTTGGTCCAGTTGATGGTGTTCTACAGGTCCCTTAGGTTCTCTTCACTTTTCTTCAATATTTTTTTCTTTCTCTTCTCAGATTTGATTATTTTCATTGTCCTATCTTTAAGTTTGCTGATTCTTTCTTCTGTGGAAATCTGCCTTTGAATCTCTCTAGTGAATTTTTCATTTGAGTTATAGTACTTTTCAGCTCTAGACATTCTTTTTGGTTTCCCTTTTAGGTTTTCTTTCTCTTTATTGAAATTTCCATTTTGTTCACACATCATTTTCTTGACTTTCTCCACATCTTCCTTTACTTCTTTGTGCAGTTTTGGACATTATGTTAAAGTCTTTGTCTATTATATCTCTATTAGATCTTTTTTGAGGATAGTTTCTGTTGATTTATTTTTTCCTTTTAATGGATCATGTTTTCCTGGTTTTTTTTGCATGCCTTGTGGGTTTTTTTTTGGTGAACACACGACATTTGAATCTAATAGTGTTATAACTCTGGAAATCAAGGTTTCAGACCCTCTTCCTCAAGGTTTGCTGTTTTGTATTGTTTTTGTTGGTCATTTTTGCTTTTTAGAATGTGGTAGCCTGTCTCTGTGCCAAGATCAGCCTGAGGTGTAAATTTAAGGTTTTCTCGGGTCTTTTCTGAGCCTTTCTTTAGGTGTACATTGTTATGTTCTTATTTTCCCTGCATATTACAATTTTTCAATGTCCTAGTCTTTAATGTCTAAGTGTGGTGGGTAGGTGCTGGCCCTTTAAAACCCCTTGGAAAGTCATTTCAGGTGGAAGGGGAGGGGTTTGCAATAATATGGAGAGGGGCAAGTGCAGCAACAATGATTTCCACTTCTTTGTCTGTACTAACATCATAAGAAGCAACAATGAGAGCCCAGACCCCCTAATATTTAGAAGACAGAATCCTTTTTGCTCCCCTAACTCTTACAAGCTTCTTGCAAGCTACTCAGGAGCATGTGCATCCCCAAGGGTAGGAGGGTGGCCAGCTGCTTCTGTGCTAAGAGTGGTAATTGACTGAAAGTAACCAAAACTTACTACAGTTTACCATGGAAGTCTTCCCCTGGAAGTTGGAAGCCTTCAACAGATGCCAGAATTTCAAAAGATTGTGCCAGTGCAATTGTTTTCCAGGTGGAGTCACAGATTCCTGGTGCTTCCTACTCTACTATCTCCCAGAATCCTCTCCTCTTCATTCTGTCTTTAAGAGAGCTCTGATTTTATTTGGGGTAGCTCTGTGCTAAGCTAAAATACATGATATTCTGACACCCTTCTAGATGAAGTGGCTACATTCTGCTCTGTTCTTGTCTGTGAGATATGGGTAGAGGTCCCTGGGGAGAATGCTGCCACATCACTTCAGTCATGTCTGACTCTGTGTGACCCCATGGACTGCAGCCTACCAGGCTTCTCTGTCCATGGGATTCTCCAGGCAAGAACACTGGAGTGGGTTGCCATTTCCTTCTCCAATGCATGAAAGTGGAAAGTGAAAGTGAAGTCACTCAGTCATGTTTGACTCTTAGCGACCCCATGGACTGCAGCCCACCAGGCTCCTCCATCCATGGGATTTTCTGGGCAACAGTACTGGAGTGGGGTGCCATTGCCTTCTCCCCCTGGGGAGAATATGCCTTCTGAAATAAAAAGACAAAGCCTCATGAAGACAAGACTTTTGAAAAAAAGAAAAAAAAAGACTTTTGAATTTATTCTTATATAGAATGTAGATGAAATAGCTGGTGGATAGCAACTCTCTTGTGACCATGAGCTACCATGAGGATAGTGAACAGTTCCCTTTGAACCATCTTTATAGTCCTGAGCTGTGAACCCCAGACTTACTAACTTCATGAGAAAAAAAATAAACTCTTAGTCATTTCAGCCATTGTTAGTATTTCTTTACTTACGTGGTGGTGATAAGTTGCTTCAGTCGTGTCTGACTCTTTGCAACCCTGTGGTTGTAGCCTGCCAGGCTCCTCTGTCCATGGGATTCTCCGGGCAAGAATACTGGAGTGGGTTGCCATGCCCTTCTCCAAGGCATCTTCCTGACCCAGGGATCAAACCAGGGTATCCTGCATTACAGGCAGATTCTTTACCATCTGAGCCACTACTTACAGCCAAGTAAATCCTAATATACTACTCAAGCCCGTAATCCATCAAACAGAATGGAAGCATAGACCAGTGGAAATATTTATGACTCTGATGAGTGCCAGTATTTTTCAGGGCAATTCAAGAGATTGAGATTTGGGATCTAAGGTTCAGTTGCATACACACATAATGGATATTAAAAAAAGATGGGTACGTCTACTCTTATTGAGATTTAAAGCTTTCTAAATTTTTTGTGTACATTCCTCATTTCTTGGGGTTCACTTGCAAAACATTATTGGCATTTTTTTTAAGTGAAAAAAGAAAGTATTGTAGCCCAGTTACAGCAATGAAAGTAGGAAGGGACATACATGTTGGTTTCTCCCATTACTTATATTTTAAAGCATTTGAAGAAAGTAGCTGATCTTTTCTAGTCTTTATTATGCTTTGTTATGTATACATCTTTCCATCAGAGTATGAAGTGACGAGGAGGAGAAAATGATGAATAATTAACCAGCCAGAGATCTTACTTTCTCCTAGTTCTTTTCTTAAGCTTAGCCTAGGGCCTGACACAGTGGACAGTCAGTAAATGTTTGTTAGACAAAGAAGAAAAAGGTGGAGTTGGTTTTATATTGAATTGCAGGGACAGAGGTACATTTTGAATGCTAGTCAGATGATGAGATTTATTCAATAAAAATGTTTCTTTCCTGTACTCCAGTCTGACCTAATGCCTTAAGTAAGTGGAGCTCCATCTAATCTCCAGTGTGTATCCCAAACCTGTACATGAGATTCATCACGGCTGACAGCAGTGAATGAGGCCTGATGGCGAGGAGCAAGGGAGCTTGCCTTGCAACACCAGGGAGCACTGGTGCAGTATTGAATTTAATGAGCATTACCTAATTAAGTAATTATTAATAACAAAACAGCTATAATACCTTACTTTATCATTTTTTAGAGACTGTGCCAACATCTTTACATTCATAATCTCATTTAACCCACATGATAACACCATGCCATAGGTTCTAATTCTGTCCCATTTTTGCAGTTGAAAAAATTGAGGCTTAAGCAAGTTGTCTAAGGTCAGATCGCCAGCACACAGTCAAGCTGGAACTTGAAACCCTGTCTGTCTCAGGACGATTTGACTCCAGAGTTAGTGTTCTTAGGCATGTCAAAAAATCTTAACTATAGTTTGTTTAATTACATGTTAAATAATCTCAAAATACTCTGTGTTTTGTACTTTGGTTTCTCTGCAAAGAACCAAAAGTTAATGGTATAAAAGTGGTCTAACTCATAGTGAAGACTTTTTTACTGTTAATGTGAAAAAGATGATTTCTGAGGAAGGGTGCTTTTCATGATCTTTTTTTGTTTACTTCGAGTGGGAGGGTGGGTTGGAGGTGGATGAATATGCTTTGCTGGCGTTACAGCAACGCATGGTGGGGGCAGAAGAGCGTGAATGTGCATTACGCAGAGTGCAGCTTCACATCCGATAGGTGTATCACTGAGCTGTATGACTGTGGCAGCCTGATGAATCATGGCATTTTAAGCTCTGTGTGTGTCATCAACGTATGTGGGTTGAAATTGCACGGAAGCCTAGTAGTCCACAAGAAATAAATAAAAGCAAAAATACACCATTGGAGTAACTGCAGCATTTCATATAGCAACTGAGTATTTGTGAGATCTGTACATTTTGAGCTTTTTGTTTTTAGGGGTAATGATTTTATTAGCTTAGATCATTTTAGCATTTTCTCTTTACTTAAGTGTTTAAGATTCAGTCATAAAAATCTCACTCTGAACTAAAGCTGTTTATAGACACTAGTGTGTGGGCATTTTGAAAAGAAAAAGATATATTTTTAAAAGATATGTTAAATATTTGCTGCTTTATAAATAGGTAGGTAGATAGATAAATGGATAGATTACCATACTTAAAATTCCCATATGAATCTGTTTGCAGAAATGTGCTTTGGCAAAGAGTCTTCATTAAATAGTTAAGTGAAGTGATATTTGCAATAACATAAATTTGAAAAAAAAAACAAAACAAAACCCTGCATCTGGAATCTACACTTTGCTGCTTGGTCATTGTGGCATTCTGAGAACATTTTCTTTGAACCTCAACTCCTCAAGTGTAAAGTGGGGTGGTAGCAGCTGGGGCTACTTGGAGCTTTGAGGGATAGGGAGCAACAAAGATGGTGATGTCAACGCACTTCATAATGTGTAAAAATAAGTAATTATACAGATTTAAAGGTGTGGTGTTGTTATCACATACTCCACAGCCAGCAGATGGACCAGTCTAACACCATCCTTCATCCATGAGAGTGACAATGTCAATTTCCGTCTCTCAGGCAACACAGATTTATTGAACTCTTATACTGTGTGAGGACTTCCTTCACATGAGCGGAACTTACGTTTAGATTTACAACAGCTATGGTTTATACAATGGTGTATTGTTTATTCAGACATTCTGTATACATGCATTTCATAGATGTTTGAACTTTCTCTTTAAGCACCCAAATTTGTTAAATGTAAACCTGTTCAATAAAAACATTTCCTTGTATGATTTCCCTGTATTGTTGTTATTATTACATTGTACCCCCAGAAAGCATTGAACATAATGCTGCCTTTTCTCCATGATTCAGGATCATTTAGATTGCTGAAGTATTCCATTAGAATACAGAGCCCTTTAGGACAGGGCTAGTGAGGGGCATGGTGCTATTTGTCTCTATTTTAAATGATCCCATGCACTAAATTTTTTGAGCTCTTATGTCAACATTTTTTAATCCCCCAACCCTGGTTTCCCACCTTTTTCTTTTCCTTTTTTTTTTTTTTGGCAGGGGAGGGGTTACTATCAGTGTGCTTCTTTTAAATCCATTCTCCCCACTAATTTCCATTTATGATCTATTGTGTAGGGGAAAGACAAAATAATCTTTAAACTTAAATAGATACTCAGGGAGGGCATAATAACACATGAGGTTGATGCATGGGCTTTATGATTTCTTCTTTTTTTTCCTCAAGGACTTCTTTTTGCTTGCTTTATTGGTTCTGAGTAACTGGAGTCTCTCTGAATGAATCATTTTGTGCAACACCACCATTTATAGTCTGTATCAGTTTCCTCTAATAGTCACCAGTGATACTTATCTAGCTCATTACCAATTATAAAATTCTTCAGCATTCCTCGATCCTCACATGCTCATGAGAGATAGGCAGGTTGTATATATTTTTAAAAAATATTTTAAGATGATGAATGAGAAAACTAAGGCATAGTTGGAGGTTATTTGGCAGGTTATTTTATCCAGGGGTTGTAGCAGAATGCGTTCTCGAGGCTTATTCACCCAGACATGCATGTAGCCTTTACCTGGATGTTCTTGTTCAGTTGTGTCCGACTCTTTATGACCCCACGGACTGAAGCACGGCAGGCTTCCCTGTCCTTCACCATCTCCCAGAGTTTGCTCACACTCACGTCCATCGAGTCAGTAATGCCATCCAACCATCTGATCCTCTGTCATCCCTTCTCTTCCTGCCTTCAGTCTTTCCCAGCATCAGGGTTTTTTCCCAGCTGGCTCTCCCATTTCACTAGGTCTGGGCAGGACTCGGATTACATTTTGGAAAAACATCCCAAAAATTCTAATGCATAAAGCTTTTCCTAACTCTTGCCCCTATTTTCTACACTCTTCCGCCATCTCTGCTCTCATTCAGAACCACTAGGTTGAGTTTCTATGACCAGTAAGTGATTTATTAAGATGTTTTCACCTGCATGTCAACAAATAGTGTCTTACATTTATGATTTTTAATGGTCCTGTAGTCAACTGAGGGCTTCCCTGGTGGCTCAGATGGTGAAGACTCTGCCTGCAATGCAGGGAACCCAGGTGATGTGGTGAACAGAATAGTGCCCTCTCTCCCCACCCATGTTACCCATAGTAAAAGAGAGTCTGTGAATGTTTCTAAATTAAGGATCTTGAAATTCTTATTGTCCAGATCATCCTGGGTTATTTGTGCTCCATGTAATCATAAGGGTCCTCATCAGGGGGAGGCAAGAAGGTTAGAGGCAGAAGAAGATGGGACGACAGAAGCAGAGGTTGGAATGGGACATTTGGAAGATGGAAGAAGGGGACACAAACCAAGGGGTATAGGTGGCCTCTAGAAGCTGGAAAAGTCAAGGAAACAGATTCTCCGGTGAAGCCTCCAGAAGGAACACAGGGCTGTCAACACTGCAGTTTTAGACTTCAGAACCTCCAGAACTGTAAGAGAATAAATTTGAGTCATTTTAAGGTACTGGGTTTATGGTAATTTGTTACAGCAGCAATAGGAAACCACTATAGCTGGCAAGTCCAAAATACAGACTCCTAGGCGCTCCCACAGAGATACTGTTTTAGCAGAGCTGGGCAGGGTCTGGGGTGTGGGGTTGAACCATTCCCCCGGTGATTCAGTGGTCTGTGTCCTTGGACCTCACCTGTGATTACAAACGTACTCATAAGACCATGGACTGTCTCCCTTGGAGGTCTGAAGGTGGGTAGTCCTAGCCTCAGTTGTTCTTATCAGCTCATCGGCTCAGTGAACACCTTCAAGGACCCAGGCTCCACCTGGACCTTTCCCTACCACGTTTGGTCCTTAGCCTTCTAACATAGTGCACACAGAATGGCTGCCATAGCTCCAGGGACCACATCCTCCTACAGTCAGGAAGGAGACAAAGAGCTCTTCCTGCATGCCCATATGTCTTCCATTTTTTAATCAGAGAAGAAAAATTCTTCCCCAAGGCTCCCAGCAGACTATCCCCTCTACCCGATGGGCCAGAACTGCACCACCTGGCATTACCTCCAGCAGCAAGAGAGGCCAGACCAGAGTGCATGCGTGCTCAGTCACTTCAGTCATGTCCATTGTGTCCAACTCTTGGCGACCCTGTGGACTGTAGCCGGCCAGGCTCCTCTGTCCATGGGATTCTCCAGTAAAGAGTACTTGAATGGGATATGACACCCTCCTCTAGGGGATCTTCCTCACTCAGGGATCAAAGCTGCATCTCCTGCATTGCACGCAGGTTCTTTACTGCTGAGGCACTAGGGAAGCCCCCTAGACCAGAGTACTGTCTCAAAACGCTCTCCTGTTCTCCTCCTCCTGGGAACCCTTCATGTCCCTCAAAGGGCACTTGCCCCTCATCCACCTGGTGCCTCCCTCCTCCAGAGATGACCCCTTATGCCAGGTCTTTGTGCCTTTTAAAATCACCTCACATGCCACCAGTGGCACTGTTCACTTTGAAAGGAAAAAAAAACAAAACCAGCACATTTTCTTATTTAATCTTTATAACCCTGTGAGGTGGGTAGTATTTTCCCTTTTTTACAGTGAAGAACCAGAGATGGAGAAACATGCCCACAATTCACAGTGGAAATCTCACCGGTGGCCGATCCGCCTTAACTGTGAAGCTCAGGCTCTTAACATCACACCAGCTCCAGCAGTGATTCTCTGCCATGTGCTATTCCTAGTACATCTTTGAATATCAGGGTTTGGGCACAGTTGAAGAGAGTACAAAGTCACAGCAACACTAAACAAATCAGTCATTACAATCCAGTCACCATCACTGGAGGGTTTTAAGAGAGGAGTGAGGCAACCCAACTTTTGTTTTAAAAGGATCCTTGACCACTGTCTTGAGGCTACATGGTTGGGGCCAAGAGTATTGCAGTATTTGCTTCCCATCTGACTCAAGGTCAAAGCCAAAGCCATTGCGTTGGCTTCTAAGGTCCTCTGCACCCTCCCCCCTCTTCCCGTTACCTCCTCTGTACCCATGCTCCTCTCCCCTCCTCCTCCACTGTGCCCTGAGGTCCCTGAGCCCTTGGGCATACACCCCACTGCAGCCCTGCTCACTTTTTCTGTTCCTCTTGTCAGGAAAACTGGTGCTTGGCTTGAGTCTTCTCACCTTCAGATCTTTGCTCAGACATCATTCAGTGAGGCTTTTCTAAAGCACTTCTTCAAAACTGCCCCCCACCCCACACAGACACACCCAAGCACACATTCCCCATCCTCCTTCACTGCTTTATTTTCCCCTAGAACACCTAATTTCTGTTATGCTGTATAATTGACTCTTCTTTCTTTTCTCTTTCCCCTCACTGGAATGTTAGAGCCATGAGAGCAGGGATTTGGGTGTGTTTTGTTTGCTGCCACATTCTCAACTCCTAGAACCTAGGACACAGTGGACATACAGTAAATATGTATTGAATGAGTGTATTCTTTATGCATAGCTCTGATTGGTTCCATGGGCGGTAAATTCCTAGAAATGAGATGACCATAGTACAGGATATGGACCTTTTAGGAGATTCTTGATACACATGTCCAAACTCTGTCTTCCCAAGTTTGGATTCACTGAGAGTTTAATCAGTGGCTATGACAACCTGTCCGCGGTGCCTTCACATTGTTAGCAGTTTTATCTAACTTGCCAGCTTGGTATAGGGCAATTATATTTCTAATGTGTATTGCTTTGATTGGATGCATTTGTACTCGTTTTTCCCCCTGCATTTCTTCCTTTTGTTGATCATCAGCTTGTGTCCTTTGCCAGTTTGTCTAATTTAGTTTCATTTTTTCTTAATGTACTGTAGTATTGGTGTAACTGAGCCATAGAATTAGGTTAGGTTACTAAGTCTCTGTTATCTGTTTGCACATATTTTTCCAGGTTTGTCATTTTTTCTTTTAATTTTGCTTATGGTGTCTCTTGATGTATAGTTTTTTAGTGTAATTCGTTTTAATTTTATAGTTCTTTTTTTGCTTTATGTTTGGAAAACAAATCTTGTCTACCTCTAAGATCAGTTATTCATCTATAATTTTTTTTAGTTCTCTTACATTAAAAAAAATTATTTTATTATTTAGTTAATCTCTTGTATTTTTTCATGTGTGAGGCGAAACTCTAACATCCGTTATTGACCTTAAATCGTTAACTGTTGCACTAACAACGCCATCTTTAGAATATACTAAATCTTCATACTAAGGTCTGTTTCAAGTATTTCAATGCAGATTCATTTATATTTTTCTTTTGTCAGAACTCAACTCTGTTAGTTATTACAGCTTTTTAATACATTCTTTAAATTTTATTGTTTTTCATTTATTGTTTATTATTAATAAATTTTACACTCATTCTGTCAAGTTCTGGAATAGATGAGGAATTAACATCCTAAAATAAAAATCAGATTGTGCCTCTCTCCCATGGGAAGTCTTTTAATGACTCCCCCCCACCTTCAGGATTTAAAGGCCAGACCCTTCAATGTGGCATCCAAGTCCTTCCTAGATGTGCCCAAACTCTCTGGTCTGGTTTATTGCTACTCCCTGCTTGCGATTTACACTTCAGAGCCTCACCCATGTCCTCTGCTGTTTCTCACTTTCCCATTTCTGCTGGTCCATCTGCCTGTAATGACCTTAACTAACCACCATTTAGCCTAAAATCCATCACCACCTCCCTTTTTTCACATGGTCAGTCTCTGTGGCCACTCGTGTGTCTCCATCGTCACCCTACGCATGTCTGTATCAGCATGCAACCCGCTGTGTCACAATGATGAGTTAGTCTACCCTGTGAACTCAGTGAGCGCATCTCTTGTTCATTTTGCATTTCTTGTACCTGGCATGCTACCTGTCATGGCGTAGGTGGTGTAGATGGATTAGAGGAGAATATCTAGGACTGGAAGTCAGGAAATAGATTGTTGCAGTAAGGAAAGTGAAAGATAATATGGCCTTGACCAGGGCAGTGGTGGGGAAATGGAGAGGAGTGGACATATTTGAAAAACATTTAAGAGAGAAAATTGATAGGATTTTATGTCTGGTTAAATGTGAGAGAAAGGGAGAGAGAAGAAACTCAGAATCTTAGATTTCCAACTTAAGACACCAGGGATACCTTATTGGTGGTTGTTGTTTAATTACTAAGTTGTGTCCAACTTTTTTGCTACCCCATGGACTGTAGCCTGCCAGGCTCCTCTGTCCATGGGATTTCCCAGGCAAGAATACTGGAGTGGGTTACCCCAGGGAATCTTCCTAACCCAAGGATCGAACCCTTATCTCCTGCATTGGCAGGTGGATTCTTTACCACTGAGCCACCAGGGAAACCCACCTTGTTGGTACCTTAACCGTATTTAAGCATTCAGAAGGAGGGACAAGTTTAAGGAAGATAAGATTAGGACAATCTTAGATGTGCTGTGAGTTGGAGATGCCTTTATACTACCCGGTGAAAATGTCTAATAGGTAATGAGATAGAAACAGGCTAATTATATACTATTATTGTTAAATCCTGGAGAAGGAAATGACAACCCACTCCAGTAGTCTTGCCTGGAGAATCCGACGGACAGAGGAGCCTGGCAGGCCATAGTCCATAGGGTCGCAAGGAGTTGGACACAACTGAAACAACTTAGCGTGCACATTGTTCAACCTAGGACACTTTTGAGATTGAAACAGGGTGCTGTTACTAAGTATGCCAGGACAAGCATATATTAGGTATGACCCTGACAAACTTGGATATATGTATAGTCTTTATAAAGCTTAGATATGAACCTCAAAGAAAAAGGTCTAGAATGTGATTAATGATTTGTGAATCATTAGCATATAGATGCCCTGAGAGTGGGTGAAGTTGCCTCATGAAAGTTCCGATATCCTAACCAACCATCACCATCATCCACTCACCTTTGTAATCTTCTCTGGTCCCAAATTGCAGTTCAGTTCAGTTCAGTTGCTCAGTCGTGTCCGACTCTTTGCAACCCCATGAATTGCAGCACGCCAGGCCTCCCTGTCCATCACCAATTCCCAGAGTTCACGCAGACTCACGTCCATCGAGTCAGTGATGCCATCCAGCCATCTCATCCTCTCTTGTCCCCTTCTCCTCCTGCCCCCAATCCCTCCCAGCATCAGGGTCTATTCCAGTGAGTCAACTCTTCACATGAGGTGGCCAAAGTACTGGCGTTTCAGCTTTAGCACCATTCCTTCCAAAGAAATCCCAGGGCTGATCTCCTTCAGAATGGACGGGTTGGATCTCCTTGCAGTCCAAGGGACTCTCAAGAGTCTTCTCCAACACCACACTTCAAAAGCATCAATTCTTCAGTGCTCAGCCTTCTTCACAGTCCAACTCTCACATCCATACATGACTATTGGAAAAACCATAGCCTTGACTAGTCGGACCTTTGTTGGCAAAGTAATGTCTCTGCTTTTGAATATGCTATCTAGGTTGGTCATAACTTTCCTTCCAAGGAGTGTCTTTTAATTTCATGGCTGCAGTCACCATCTGTAGTGATTTTGGAGCCCCAAAAAATAAAGTCTGACACTGTTTCCACTGTTTCCCCATCTATTTCCCATGAAGTGATGGGACCGGATGCCATGTTCTTCGTTTTCTGAATGTTTAGCTTTAAGGCAACTTTTTCACTCTCCACTTTCACTTTCATCACGAGGCTTTTTAGTTCCTCTTCACTTTCTGCCATAAGGGTGGTGTCATCTGCATATCTGAGGTTATTGATATTTCTCCTGGCAATCTTGATTCCAGCTTGTGTTTCTTCCAGTCCAGCGTTTCTCATGATGTACTCAGCATATAAGTTAAATAAGCAGGGTGACAATATATAGCCTTGACGTACTCCTTTTCCTATTTGGAACCAGTCTGTTGTTCCATGTCCAGTTCTAACTGTTGCTTCCTGACCTGCATTCAGGTTTCTCAAGAGGCAGGTCAGGTGGTCTGGTATTCCCATCTCTTTCAGAATTTTCCACAGTTTATTGTGATCCACACAATCAAAGGCTTTGGCATAGTCAATAAAGCAGAAATAGATGTTTTTCTGGAACTCTCTTCCTTTTTCCATGATCCAGCAGATGTTGGCAATTTGATCTCTGGTTCCTCTGCCTTTTCTAAAACCAGCTTGAACATCAGGAAGTTCATGGTTCACATATTGCTAAAGCCTAGCTTGGAGAATTTTGAGCATTACTTTACTAGCATGTGAGATGAGTGCAATTGTGCGGTAGTTTGAGCATTCTTTGGCATTGCCTTTCTTTGGGATTGGAATGAAAAGTGACCTTTTCCAGTCCTGTGGCCACTGCTGAGTTTTCCAAATTTGCTGGCATATTGAGTGCACCACTTTCACAGCATCATCTTTCAGGATTTGAAATAGCTCAACTGGAATTCCATCACCTCCACTAGCTTTGTTCGTAGTGATGCTTTCTAAGGCCCACTTGACTTCACATTCCAGGATGTCTGGCTCTAGGTGAGTGATCACACCATCGTGATTATCTGGGTCATGAAGATCTTTTTTGTACAGTTCTTATGTGTATTCTTGCCACCTCTTCTTAATATCTTCTGCTTCTGTTAGGTCCATGCCATTTCTGTCCTTTATTGAGCCCATCTTTGCATTTCAGACTTAAAGAAAGTAGGGAGAACCACTAGACCATTCAGGTATGACCTAAATCAAATCCCTTACAATTATACAGTGGAAGTGAGAAATAGATTTAAGGGCCTAGATCTGATAGATAGAGTGCCTGATGAACTATGGACTGAGGTTCATGACATTGTACAGGAGACAGGGATCAAGACCATCCCCATGGAAAAGAAATGCAAAAAAGCAAAATGACTGGGGAGGCCTTACAAATAACTGTGAAAAGAAGAGAAGCAAAAAGCAAAGGAGAAAAGGAAGGATATAAGCATCTGAATGCAGAGTTCAAAAGAATAGCAAGAAGAGATAAGAAAGCCTTCCTCAGCGATCAATGCAAAGAAATAGAGGAAAACAACAGAATGGGAAAGACTAGAGATCTCGTCAAAAAAATTAGAGATACCAAGGGAACATTTCATGCAAAGATGGGCTCGATAAATTGCAGTAAGGGATGATTATTTTTTAAAGTGAAGACCTATAGGTTTATAGGGTAGTAAGAGGAAAAGGAGCCAGCAAAGGAACAAGTAGCCAGAGAGATAAGAACCAGGAGTTCAAGCAGAGTTACTGAAAGAAACAGTTGGAGGCAGTCATTAATGTCAAATGCTATAGATAGGTGTTCAGTCAGTGAGGAACTGAGAAGTCTCCAATGGCTTGGCATTTAGGTAGTAATGGTGCTCTTTCCAGAGGTGGTCAGTATAGTTTTTTTTGTGAAGCCAGAGGAAGTAGGTGGAACTAAAACCATGAAGGGTAACGACAGCAGCTGTTGTTAGTTGCTAAGTCGTGTCTGGCTCATTGCAATCCCGTGGACTGTAGCTCTTCAGTCTCTGTCCACGAGACTTCCCAGGGAAGAATACTGGAGCAGGTTGCCATTTCCTTCTCCAGGGGATCTTTCCAACCCAAGGATCGAACCTGGGTCTCCTGCATTGTCAGGAGACAATGCCTTTACCTCTGAGCCACCAGGAGCCACCAACATTCCTGCAGCATTGAAGCAGGGGAGGAGTGTTTCTTGTTTTAAAAGTGAAGAGGGAGAACACCAAGTCTGTAATTTATTGACTGCAGGAAGGAGCCAGTAGAGAGGGCAAGGCTGAGTGTGTAGGAGAGAAAGAAATACTAGTCTCCAGTCATATTTAAGCTGTTTTACTCAGCCCAATTTTCTTGTCTGGAGTACCTGTGCTGTACTATAGTTGAATGCCACCAATCTGTTCCAGTAGCAGTCACCGAGACTTTAAAAACCATTCATTAGATGTTTTTCTGTTTAGTTGGCTTGGGATCTAGGTTTTTCTTCCTCTTTTTCACTACAGACTCAAGATGTGAGCCTTTGAATACAATATATGTCTTCTAGATGCATTGATTTGCAGAAATGTCACTGGCAAAGTGTTGATAACCCATCCGTTTAGGTTTATGGGTTGATAATGATAGTGTCTTTGTTGATAGATTTAGAAACATACACTGCAGATGAAAATATTCTTTTGGGATGTATATATGTGCATTTATGTGGTATTATATGTATTAGAAGGAAAAGTGAGTTTTACACCGAGAGTTGATTTTTTTTTTTTCCCTCTTGAGAAGCTCCATTAAGGAAAAAAATGTTAAGTTTCAGAATAGAAACCGTTCGTTTTCTGATCTGCTACCTCATAGTAAGAAGTTCAGTTGTAAGGTTAACTTCCTCAGAGAGAAGAAGGCAGGGACAGCAGCAAAAGGAAAAGGAAGGTTTAATTGCTCTGAAAAGGCCCAAACATGCTCTGAAAAGTAAAGATTTCAGGCTTAATGTGCACGGAACAAAAGGCCGTTGTGAGCTGTGTATAAGAGTTGGTGAGAGTTTGTATTCTGCCCCTTTTTTCTGTGGGAGTTATTTCCTGTTGTTGACTAGAGTTCTTTATTTAGAACCACCTAGCTTCAGAATGCCTGCTAAGAGAGCAGAAAAGTGTGTATTTAAAACATAGGCTTATTTCAAGACAGTCTCTGAAAAAAAAAGTTACACTACCCATGTGCTGAGAGAGCACCACCTTCCCAGAGATCAAGAGGGTATGGGGCTTTATTCCTATAACCCTGCATGGAGGGACACAAAGAAGAGAGAATCAGAATGCATTTGGAGTAGCTGTAAATGGTCAACTGAACACCCAGTGGAAGATAGTTCACCAGGAGAGTGTTTTCTAAATTTTTTTAAAAAACAAGATTTCACTTTTTAGGGCTAGATGTATGTTAAGGAAGTCACAGGAAGCCTTACACATTTTGTAAGGAAGCTTTTATCCTTTCTAGCATGGGTGGGCTGCTGTCCGCAGGATCGCACAGAGTCGGACACTACTGAAGCGACTTAGCATGAATGCATACATTGGAGAAGGAAATGGCAACCCACTCCAGTATTCTGGCCTGGAGAATCCCAGGGACGGAGGAGCCTGGTGGGCTGCCGTCTACGGGGTTGCACAGAGTCGGACACGACTGAAGCGACTTAGCAGCAGCAGTGTGATAGAAGTTAGCCTGACGGATGAGAAATACACCCCCAATACTGGCTTTAAACCTATTCTCTTATACTTGCCTTGTCAGTTGGGCTTCCTATTAAAAACTTCGGTTACGCTAGCATCGTCATTGAATTTTGCAGTCTGTTATTAAGAGAGAGAGAAGGACAGTATGCATGTGTGTGTGTGCTCAGTCGTGTCTGACTCTTTGTGATGCCAGGGACTGTGGTCTGCCAGTCATATCAAATGAGTAAAAGGGATTAGATCATTACTGAAATAATGAAGATAAATGCATGAAATATAAATATTACCCATTGCTTTATTAATAGATATTAGAAGTTGTGGGAAAAAACCTTACAAAGTTCTATTTCATGGGAACCAAGAGAAAGAAAGGGGAAAAAATGTGTTTTTTAATGTCTTGAAATCTAAAACAACACATTTAAATGGTTTACTACAACATATTTGTTTGCTTTTCATGTTTTTAACAAAGAAATTAAATTTTATAGTATCTCTCCCTGATTCCAGTACTCCTCCATTTATGAAAATTAACCACTTTCCTGAATGTTTTTGGTCTGTAATGTTTTTATTCTATAATTACACTCATCTGTATTGATAAACAATATATAGCATTGTTTTGCATGTTTTAAAGTATTTTCTATAAATGATATTATACTGTACATACTTTACAACTGGCTTTATTTTACTGGGCTTCCCTGGTGGCTCAGAGGTTAAAGCGTCTGCCTGGAATGCGAGAGGCCCAGGTTCGATCCCTGGGTCGGGAAGATCCCCTGGAGAAGGAAATGGCAACCCACTCCAGTACTCTTGCCTGGAGAATCCCATGCAGGGAGGAGCCTGGTAGGCCCCAGTCCATGGGGTCACAAAGAGTTGGACACGACTGACCGACTTCACTTTCACTTTATTTTACTCAACATTATGTTTTTGAGATTTAACCATGTTGATATTTGGTAACTTTAGTACTTCTTAACCACCATAGCTTTCAAATGTATTGATTAATTCTCCTTTAGCTATTACAAGCAAAGCTACTATAAACATTCTTCTATGTCTCCATGGGGGATGAAAACAAGAGTCTCTCTAGATTTAGCCCTTATCATCCAGAATTCCTCCAGAAAATTAAGCCCCAGTACCCTAAGGCAAAGGAGGGCATGGCAGCCTACTCCAGTATTCTTGCCTGGAGACTCCTCATGGACAGAAGACCTGGTGGGCTGCAGTCCATGGGGTCGAAAAGAGTCAGACACGACTGAGTGACTAAGCACACGTGCATCGCATCCTAAGGCATTTGTTGTATGTAATGAATTGTCTTCTGTCCTCTAAGTCTAGAATGGTTCACGTTTGGGGATAGAGCTGGAGACTGATACTTGCTCCTAAGAGTGATCACACCAATCTCTTTGTAATTCTTGAGTTCAGTGGGGAGGTTTGAAATCAGCCCTGGTGGGGTATTTACACCACAGAAATCAGCAAATGCTTCAAAAAGGGCTTCTTTCCTTCTTTCCCATTCTCCACCCCCACCCCAACCCCAGCCAGTTGTTAAACATTTACTAGCAACCACTGGTTCTTACCTTTATACCACCCTTGGGAGAATTGAGGAAATAGTCACTTGAATTCTTTTCTGTAGGGCTTATTTTCTCATGGAACCCTCATGGAGAAAGACTGCAGGTATGTGGGCAGGGTGTGTGCATGTCCAGCTCCACTAGCTAATGTCAGATTATCTCCAAAGTGGTCAAGTGGAGAACTGTGAACTAACCTTTTATAATTTGCATTTTTCCTGTAACTGAGGAGATTGAGTATCTCTTCACGTTTGTTGGATATTTGAGTTTCCTCTTTTTACCCATTTTCTGTTGGTTTTATATTAAAAAAAAAAACTGACTCGGAGTTCTTTTTTACTTCTGAGTATTAATCTTTTGCTGATTATATGAATTATATACTATCACTTGACAGTCTTTCACTTATCTTTATCTTGTTTATATTGTATTTTGTTTAATGGATGTTTAATTTTTAATGTAATCCAAGTTATTGGTCTTTTTCTTTATAGTTTGTGCATTGGCTGTCTTACTTCTTTTCTTTTGTTTTTGACTGTTCCAGGTGGCATGTGGGATCTTAGTTCCCCAACCACGGACTGAACCCACGCCCCTGCATTAGAATCATGAAGTCTTAACTACTAGACCGCCAGAGAAGGCCCTGGCTGTTTTGTTTCTGAATAGTCAAAGTCTCAGCAGGAAACAGTATTCCACTCAAATGATTCAACTAAAGAGACATAAATGAAGGGACTTTTGACAGAGATGTGACAAAACTTGAAGCATGGAAGACCAAGAACTTAGATCTTACTATCCTCAGGTCTACAGGGGAAAGGGGAGGAAATGGTGTTGCTAGAATCTATGAGAGTGAGTGCCCTGGAGAAAGGGTCACCTGCAGAAGCTGTGGCTATGGAGGGATGGGTCCTGCTGTAACAGGATCCCAAAGTAGGAAGGAGCAGGGAAGAAACAGCCCAAGCTCTCTCCCCTCTGACCCACTGTTCTCTTTCGGGTACCTTCCTGTTGAGGAATCCAGCTGGAAGCTGGTTGGCAAAGGAGCTTGGTCCCTAGGGGTCAGCATTTCCAGGCACAGAGCAAAGAAGAGAATGAATCTTAAGAGACTGAGAATAATCACACATTCCTTATTCTGAGCCCATAAATATATTTTCCTGTATTCTCTCCTAATTGTTTTAAAGTTTTGTTTCACATATTTAGACATTAGTCCACCTGAAATATATATATATATTTTAATCTGAGATACTAATTTTATTTTTCATGCAGGTATCCAGGTGACCTTTAGTCATTTATTGAATAGCCTATTCTTTCCCACTGATCTGTTGCCTCACCTCTGTCATACTTTATGCTTGCATACATGTGTGGGTCTGTTTCTGCACTCTGAATGCTGTTCTGCTGATCTATTTATCCCTTGCCAACACCACTCTGTTTTAATTACTAGAGCTTTATAATAAGCCTTGATATCTGTTAGGCCACATCCCCCATCTTGTTCTTTAAACTTATTAAAGCTATCTTTTGTCCTTTGTTATTCCAGAAGATTTCTGGATTTGCTTAAGTTCCTTGGGCAGGGGGAGGGGAGCATTGGGATTTAAGTTGGAATCACATTTAATTTATTGATGTGTTTTGGGGAGACTTGAATAGTATTAAGTATTCTTGTCCATAAATGGTGTGGCTCTCCATTAACTCTTTTCATCTGATGAACTTTTGGAAGGGTTTCTATTTTCTCACTTTTCATTTTTGGTTGTAATGTGGAAATAGTAATTCTGGAGTCTTTATCTTTAGAGCTTTTTTTTGGTTTTAATCACTAAAATTGAAAGCATGATGTCTAACAGTTCTAAAGTGGTAACAAATTAGGATTGAGTGAAAATGAATGTCTACTCATCAAAATTCTTTTCAACCTTTTATAATTTGGGCTTTAATTTCTTAAAGAAAAGTAAACAAATATAAATGATGTTCAAATTACCATTACTATTCCCACAAAAGCTGTTTATCAGCTGTCCCAATATGTACTATGCTGCCCTCTGTGTAATGAGGCCAAATGAATCACTGTAGCCAAAGTCAGGGAATCTAACACTTTTTCGATGAGTTTTTCTTTTTTTTAAATTTGATATGACTCTTTCATATGTATATTTTCTTTTAAAAGAATCATCTTTAGCAACAACTAAATACATGCATTGTTTGAGCAAACTCAAGTTTGTGGAGTGTACATTATTTGTAACAGAACAGAACGGCAGTGGGCGTCAATGCTATAGATGATATTCTCGTGGTATTTGCTGCCATCCCCTCTCCTTTCTAAATTTGGTGTTACAGATTCAACTTCTGTTTTCAAAAAGGGAAGTTGCATATAGCTCATTCACACTATTATTTTCTCCTTAAAAGCCAGTTTCTCTGATAATTGACCATTTAAGGAGTTTCATACACCTCAAACAAGACTTCTCTAAAGACAGCAGTTTTGAAATAAATATTACTTAGAAAGATAATCTTTAATATTTAAAGCATGTTTAGGAAAACCATTAACAAGTTGCACAAATGTATCTAATGTAACATTGCTGTCTATCTGAATAGTTTACCTTGGTTTCTTCCTACTCGGCTTTCACTTTGCCTTTCTGAAATTTTAAATGTAAAAATATTTTTATTTAAAATATATATTTTTCAATTTAAAGCAAATATTATTGTATAGTTAGATAATTTTGGAAAAGTCTTGTTTATTCTGGCAACATGTCTTTAAAGAACAATTCTGCATTGGTGACTAAAAGATAAAGTCTTGCTTAAGTGTTCCCTCTCCTCCAGAAAACCAATAAAAATTCACAGTGGCAAAGTACTGATTCATTTTTTTGTTGTATGCACTGTTTCCATTTAAACTGTGTTCTCTGCCCACATGTTTATTTTTAATGATACTTCATAGTATCATACTTCATAGTCTGAAGTCAGAGGTATTTCCTGGACATCTATACACATTAAAGCTTTGACCTTTTTTTCACATCTCAAAGTAGAAGTTTTATATCTGGGACTTCAAAAAGTGGCTTAAATATGTTATTTACACTCCCCAAATCACCCTAGTTCTCTTAAATGACCTCTTTACTCATAGGTGATTTAAAGGTACACAAGCTTAGATCACTTCTACAACAGATATGAGAATGTGTGTCACAGAAAATAGGATATGAAGTTGGTTTTATATTCTTCCAAACTCCTCTGTGAAGGTAGTCCCCATTGTAGCCACCTTTTCATAGACTCTTAGCTCTGGGAAGGGGCTACAGGAACCTTTGGGCCCTAGTGCCTCATCTGGCGGGAGATGGACACAGCCCTCTAGATGGAAAGGCCCTGATTCAGCTTCCTTGCTGACTGTGGCTGAAGAACTACACTTGAGATCTTCTAACCAACCACATGTGCTCTTTTCACCAGAACCAGTGCTAATCCTAAATCTGTGATATGGCAGATTAAGAAACTAAAAAGTCAGTGATCACTCATAGTGATTTATTTGTACAAGATCTTCAGACTCCTACTCCAAGACTCAGGCTTGATGGTCTGGAGGCTGTACAATTTCTAACATTCACACAAGTTTTCTAGGGAAGCCAGAAGTGCCGGGTACCTTGAAAAGAAGGTGAATTGCTCAAGAAGGGAGCATGGTTTATGGACAGGAAATCCAAGGTCAACATGCAGATAGGCCAGCATGTAGAGGCCAGAGAGGTAGTGCTGTCTGGGGAACTGAGGACAAGGAGAGAGGTTTCTGAGGAGCACCCACCAGCCGTGGAGGAGCAGCATCTGGCAGGAATGGGAGCACTGAAGAGTTGTCACCAGGGAAGGCTTTCTCTTTCCAGCTGAGAAAAGTTGAAAGCAAAAGCCAGAGTGTCTAAGGAGAGCCACTCCATTTATCAGAGGATTTTACCAGGAAATAGTGGCCAGTGAAGTAGGGAGGAAACTCATGCTCAACAGAAGCCATCTCATCTAGAAATAGAAGGGACTAATCAAAGATGCCAGAAAAAAAGAAAAGGGTTTCAAGAGCGTCTTATTCCAATATCATCATTACGATTTTGTTCTAAATTAGGATTTAAATATTGTCAGATCTTTAAAAGAGAAAAAGGTGTGTTCACTAACAGGAAAATGACTCTCTCTCAGAACACAAGGGGCCGTCATTGCAAAGCAGCCTAGTAACAGTGAGGGAAACTGCGAGAGTGGCTCTTCACTGGAGTTGAAACTCTGCTCTTGTGAAGCATGGCTGCAAGGACAGGCAGGAGAAAGCCTGACGTGAGGAGGTGGTCAAAGAGGTGGAGAAGGCTTTGCAGAGGCAGATGAGTTACCCGGCTCCTTTGGCACCGTCAAGTTTTAGCTTGCTAGAGGCTGAAAAGTTCTGAGCCTGTTCGTGCTGTCTTTGTGAGAGTGTTCATTAGTTTTCCTAGTCATCCTATCCTGTGTCAATTCTCTGATAATCAGTTAGGTAATGTGGGACTTCCAGACTTTATTTTGAAGATTTATTAATAGATTTCAGTGATCAGTGAATGGGAAGTCTGCATTCAGTTAGACTGTCTGTATTTTCCATGAAAAGATGATTTAACCCAGCTGGCTATATTATTGTGTTTAATAACTGAAACATTTATTGGGGGGGGCATAAGAATATTTCCAAGGTATATAGATGGGTGATTGACTGGTATTTCTTGTGGAACTTGAAAGATAAAACGTAATAAAGGAGAAAGGATAAGTTTGCAAACTGTTGTGAAATCTTTCTCAGTTTATATAGCTAGCTTGTCCTTGTGTCAATTCTTTGGTGCATATTAATTAAGTGCTAAAAGTGGCCTTCAGTTAGTGCAGTCATCTGGTTGTTTGCAAGACGTGAGGGTACAGAAACTTTCAAGAGAAGCAGTGAAGTGCAAACTAGTACCCAGAACCACAAAGCAATGTTGAGAAGTACCTCTCTGAAATTAAACTTGTGAGTATTTTTAAAAATTACCATCACAGTCCTATACTTATAAGAGCAGTGTTTCTTTTCTCCCTAAACAGATATGTTCCTGATAGTTAAATGTGGATGACTGGCCTAATTTCTTGTATGTGCAAGTGAGAGGGAGAAACTCTAAATCCTGAGGGTAGGATTATTTTAAATG
Organism: Bos grunniens; assembly: GCF_055505025.1. NCBI lineage: Eukaryota > Metazoa > Chordata > Mammalia > Artiodactyla > Bovidae > Bos > Bos grunniens. Next base: position 44,758,929 of record NC_141175.1, read on the forward strand.
GGCTTTTAAGTGTCCCAGAGAGTGAAAGTGTGAAAACCATACTCATGTGTTCACTAAACATTTCTTGCTCATTTGCTAGGAATAAACAATATTTTTTTTAAAAAATCATGCATACTAAAGGGAAAGGGAGTTGACTTCAAAAGCTCTGGGAGGGCCTTTCCTTAGCCTTATGGAGTTGGATTCCCAGGGCCAGGCAGGAATTGCTGTGCTGGGCTGAGGGGGACTCGGCCCTAGGGGAGGGGACTGTGTACCACTTGGTGAGGGACCACATGAGCAGGTATTCAAATGGCCACTTCATGCTTTGACTTCATGGTAAAAGATGCCAGAATCTCAAAGTGGGGAAAGTGGGACACATATATAACATAGATACCTGTATATAACATATATAAAATAAGGCATTTACCTTCAAAAGTATGGGAAGGTGAAAAATATTTTACCTCGGAACTCAGATTGCTTTCCTAAGAACTCAGACCTTTACTGAGCACACACAGAATTCGTGCTTTAGCAAAATCATGCATCCACTCTGGAGACACAAAAATTGTCACTTTGATCTTTAGTTCTTCCAGTAATTCATCTGCTAGAAAATATCCACGTGTCACAAAAATTGTGCAAGTCTAACTTGGTGCTCACTTCAATTCATGAATAACAGTTTAAATTTATTTTAAATTCAAGAGAACCTCTGGCCTCTGCTACAGAGATATCACAGTATTGCAGCTTCTATTTCAATGGCTTCTCTTTAAAGTGAGTGGGTTGTTCGGAAACTGTTAGTAGTGTCCTCTCTGAAAGGCAGAATTCTGGAAATGAAAAATATCTTGGCCTCATGGCAAAATGTTTGAATACTGTGCCACTTAGGCACAAACTGAGCAGGATGCGCTGAGGGCCCGGAGCACGACTTCCATGATGAGTAATTTGGAATGCCATTGTAATGAAATTTTCCAAAGATATACACAAATCATTAGCTTTTAGCACTGGCTATACTTAAAAAAAATCTGTGTAACCTTTTAATTATATCGAGGGTCCAGTAAAAAATCTTTTTCATTCCCTTTCAAGATAAAACAAGAAACATTTTCTCCTCTACCAACATTTTAGCCCAGATTTAATTTCAATAATACCGTCAATTTGATTGATAACAAATCATTACTGAACAGTTCCAATAGGTCTCAACTTGTCTTGATGTTAACGACTTATAATCACCTTTATGTTAGGTCTTAAAGCTTTATTATCCTTAAGTATAACTAGTATAGTGGACCATTAAATTCCAAAGAGATCTGAGACAATATTGATTGGGGTGGCAGCCAAAATTTTAAGGTGCCTGAATTCCTTTTCATAACATCTTTAAACTGAATGTGCATGCCATTTTTAAAATAATCATTAATTTTCCAGGGGAGGTCTCCTGTCCTAGGACTTTTAAATTTGCACCACACACACAAGCCTCCCAAAACTAGTATAAATTTTCCTAATAAATATAAGTAGTTCAAAGCAGAACTTCTTAAGGAGAAGGAAAAGGCTATCGCTGTGAAACTGCGCCTAGGTCCCCCCTGCGTCTTCAAGCCAGGCGTCCCTACCTGCGTGGGCTCTGCCGGGTTTGCACCGCGGCCGAAGCCTGCCACGAAGCCTGCCAAGTCGTTTCCCTCCTGTTCCGATAAAGTACTCTTGACTTGGTGACCCATTTCAAGTGTTGGGCTGAGGACACCGCACTCAAGGGGGATTTGTCCCCACCTCCAGCCGGAGCCTTCATCCTACCTCTTGGACACTCTGAGGGCCACTCATATGTCCGGAGGCGCAGGCATCGGAGAGCGTCTCAGCAGCGGACGCGCTGCCCCCGCCCTCCCGGGACGTCTGTCTCGAAAACCCCGCGGGCAGCGCGGATACCGCGCCCCGCGGTCGGATTTTTCTCTTTCCCCATCTACCACCACCGCCCCCCCCCCCCCGCCCCGGGACCCTGCCTGCCCGGCTAACCGGCCCCAAGTTGCAGAATAGCTGAGATGCTTGTCATATTTGCGGTCGCGCGACTCAGCAGGCTGTGCGCGCGCGGCACTCGTTGCCGCCTTTGTCACTAGCGGCTCCGTCATTTGCATGAGTGGTCTGAGGGGATTACTGGTGGTTAGTTGTGGTCCCCTGGCCGGAGTGTCTCGTTTCCTCTCCCCTTCTCCTTAAGCTTTTCCTTAAGAGAAAATCAAGGGCGCGCCGGCTGGGTAGGGAGCCGTGGGCGGCGCTGCCACCCGGCATCTCGCGTGCTCCGCCTGCCCCTTCCTGCTCCTGGGGCGGACGGGCCCCGCTCGGCATTTATCGCGCCTCCCGGGACCGCCGGGGGAGGGGGCGGGGCCCGGTCGAGAGGGCGGGGCCCGGTCGAGAGGGCGGGGCCTAGCGGCCGAGGGGGCGGGGCGGGCCGAGGGGCGGGGCCTGCTGAGCCCGGGGCCCGGAGCTCGCGGGAGGCTCGCTGGCCGCACGTCACTCCTGCACAGCTAGTGCTGGAGCAGTGGCTGCCGCTCGCTCGGTCAGGGCGCCCCCTCCGCCCGCCTCCGGCTTCCTCCTCCGCTGCCTGCCGCCGCCGCCGCCGCCTCCTCCTCCACCATTGTATAATGCTCCGAGCGCGCAGGCAGAGGACGGCGGAGTCTTAGCTTCGGTCTCGCCTCCTGCCCGCTCCTCGGCGCCACCCTTGGGCCCCCGGAGCGGGGGATTCCGCATGGAGCGGGAGTAGCTTGAGGAGTGGGCAGAAACCCCTCCCGATGTGCTAGTTCCCAGGTGGAGCTGCATGTGGTAAGTTCTCCCGGCGCCGGCTTGGAGGGGATTCTCGGATGCGCGGGGCTCCGGGTGGGTGGGGGCAGCGCTGGGACCTGGCCAGGGCCGGGTGAGCCTGGAGGGCGGAGGAGGGGCGCCGGGCGGCCGCGAGGGTCGCGGGAGCCTCGGCGAGAGGGACCTGGGCTGGAGCAGGTACCGGGAGGAGCGCTCCCTCCCGCTGCTCCCCGGCCCCGCGCCCTTGGACCCCCGGGGCCGGCGCCGGGTACCCCCAGCGTTCTCGGGCAGATCTGCTGGGGGAAGGGCCAGGCAGGGGACGGGCAGTCACGGACCGGGGTCAGGAGAGGGTCGGGAGCTAACCAGAGCCTAACGGTGGGGCGGAGGGAGCTTGGAGCTGTCGCTTTTACATTTGGGATCTGTGTGCGTGTTGTGGCGGTTGTGTTGTTGTGAACGTGCGAGACTTTTTTTTTAAGACTCGTATTGCTGGCGCGACGGCTGCTTCACTTTTCAGTCCTGTGGCCGGGTTTGCATCCAGCTTGCTTTAGTGTATTTCTGTGAGTTGCCCTGTGTTTTAACTTAGAAACATCCCTCTCCGCCCTCTTTTCGCCCGTGCCCAAGTGAATTGATTTTGAATTTGTGTGTTAAACTTGATGTCTCATTAGTTTTTTAAGTTAGAAATCTAAAAGTCATCTTAGTGGTGACCGCCTATGACTGAGAGGGAGGGGGCCGAGGGGAGCCAGCTGTCCCAGGCCCTGGACTTTGTACCAAGACGTGGTGCCTTCAGAGCGCCCCTGCATCGAGAGAAAATCATAAATTCCCTCCACCCTGCCTTGGCCAGGAGTTATCTTACTTTTAGCAGAAATAATAGTAATAGATTGAGATGGGAGTAGAATTCTGTGTTTAGCCTTAAATTTCTCAAAAAGATTAGGTATCATTGTCTTAGAATAACTTTTTGCTTCCAAGCTGGTTAGTTTCAGGATGTTTCAGGAGGTGGAGAGTAAGTTTTTACAGGCACTTAATGGGGAAGGGCGATCAGCAAGGTGAGACGTCCAGTCTCAGACTGTACCAGTTTTCATTTGAATTAAGCTGGACAGCCTCCTTTGGTCTTAAGGAAGATAATAAATGTTTTCAAGCTTTGTTCATGAAATATGCTTTGTGATTTCTCAATATATGTTAAGAAATGTCCATAACGTGTGTAAAGAGCCTAGAAGTTGTACTAGCCAATCGGATCCCTGAGGCCTTAAGTGTTCAAAGTAGCCTTTTATAATTAGAGACGAGTCTCTGACAAGAGTGAAGTGGGCTCTTGGCTCCACTCAACCCCTGGAGGACAGTCCACCTGAGAGCCTCTGGGTTGTTTTGCTGATGGGGGCCTGGGGGCAGGGGCGGGGGGCGGGGGGGAGTTGTTCAGCTACCCAGAAGCCAAAACTCACCCCTAGAGCTCCTCCCACTCCTCCCCCTTTTTATAGCAGTCTATTCTGATTTGAGTGTGGTAGGGTGTGCTCTGAGGATGAAAATACCCATCCTGAGATCTCAGCTTCTGGCAGGAGCAAGAAGAGCTTGTTCTTGGATCTCTACTTTAATGTTCATTTCAGCTATTTCTTCGTGGAAAAAAAAGAGAGATAAATGTTAGAAAGTCTGCCTTTAACTTTGTTGATTTACTTAGAGATATTATATGTTAATGTAAAGTTGTTTACGTTCTTCATCAAGTTTGAAACCCTTTAAAATAACTTTATTTCTTTACCCTCCTAATTAAAATGTGCATAACCATGTTGCTCTCAGGTGAGAAAGCTTATGAAATGGATCGGACAGCCTTTTTTTTTTTTTTTTTTTTAACATTCAGCTCTGTTCTTTGGGTAATTACGATAGGAGACTTAAATTTTATAATACCAACCAAGTGTAGGACATGAATGTCCTAGTGAACAGTTTTATTGTCAAGCGAGTGTCACAGCTTCTTAGGTAACAGCTGCCTGGGCCTGTTTCCCTTAAAAAACTAAGAAAGGGATATTAGCTCACATTTAGAAATCCTTTAGACTTCTGTTTGTTGAACTGTCCCCTTGAAAGCCTTTTATTTAATTGAGAAGCTGAAATATAAACGTTACCCAGTTGCCATGCACTAAATTATTAATAATGAGCATAGTTAAATGGTATTTATTTTGATATTTTAAAACTCAAATTTGTGTAGCAGCAGATAGCTTTTGGCATATGCTATTTTAAACAGTGTTCCAACGGCAGAATGAGTTGCAACACTACTTAGAAAGGTGCACACACACAAAATAGATAAAAAACATATAAGGGGACATTGAAATACATATGTACATATGTACAAATCAAGATTTTTTCTGTCAAAAATTAAACTGATGAAGAAAATAAAAATAAAAGCATACTTCAAATTATCAGTAACAAGTTATACTAAAAGTTTGCCCACAGTCAAAATATTTTACACTTTAGCTATTAAGAAGATAAAAGCTACAACATAAACTTTTAGAAGTTTCTTTTGCTGTGATTTCTTGTTAAAAAACAAATACTAATAAAAGCATGAAGTTTTATTTTTTATTTTGTTATATCAAAAAAATCAAGACAATTTTGTTAGTATTGTAACATAGACTTTAAAAATGTGTAGGTTAATATATTTTGGAGTATGAACTCTAACTCACTTGTAGAATTTTCTAAAACTTTGTTGCTACAGAATTTCATATTTACTGTTACAGCCTATCCTGTAGGAGATAGTTATAGTTGCAGCAGTTTCTTGGCAAAGCAGGGGTGGGGTGGGGGAAGAGAGAGGACAGAGAGGTGTCTCTGATTACTGAGTGCAAAGATCAGGTGTATGCTCAAGGCACCAGAGGGCAAGCTCCAGTTTTAAGTGAAAATGGCCTTGAAATAAGGGTAACACCCACCTTCACGGTCTTTCCATTAATCTGCACTGACCAGCAGAACAGGATCATTTAAAAATGCGGTGGCCACTGCATATGTACAAGTCATGTCTTTTCTACCAACTGTTAATAATTATTCCTTAAACAGCCGACAAAAACCCCCGAGCTAGGACTCCTGCTTAAAGAAATGTGTGGATATTTAATTTAATTCTAATATTCTTTTTTTTTTTTTTATTTTTACTTGGAGGATAATTGCTTTACAATCGTGGTGTTGGTTTCATTGGCATGAATCAGCCTGTGGCAGGTACACATATGTCCCCTCCCTCTTGAACCTCCCTCCCACCCCTCACCCCAGCCCACCCCTCTGGGTTGTCACAGAGCCCCCAGTTGAGCTCCCTGTGTCTTACAGCAAATTCCCACTGGTTATCTACTTTACATATAGTTAGTTCTAATATTCTTGAAGGGAAGAGCAGCTCACCGAAGTTGGCATATCTTTTAAACAAAATGATTGTCTCCAATGGCCAGTGCAGTTGGCGTTAAAGGCAAACTTTGCCCCTCTATACAGATGCTGGGCAGTCCTGTGAGCAGCACTGTCCCCCAGAGCGCCCATCACTCATTGTGTGGAGCAGTGTCTTTCTCTATGAGCACTGTGTGGCAGTTCATTCTTTGTATGAATCTGTGAATGGCATATGTCAGGCCAAAAAGACGACATTCCTATTCTGGGTAATAAATGGACGCCTTGTTGGTTTTTTTTTTTTTCCTTGAAGATCATGAGACAAACAAAACATGCTTGGCTGTCTAAAAATTTTCTTTGAAATAGAAATTCGAAAATAAAAATATCAGAATATCTTTGCAAACATATGATTGCTCATAGGACAAAACAGATGTATGTCATTTCAACAAGCACCCCAGACAATGAAAACTCCCTTTTGGAAGGGAATTCAGCTCTCTTTGTGGTCGGAGGGCCCTAGGAGCTAGAAAGCCTCCTTCGTCTCCTCTCAAGGTCTCCCGTCCCTCCTCTGAACTTAAACGGGGATCCCTGCCTGGAGTCCCAGCAGCCAGTCCCACAATTTGGTGTATCTGTCTTAGCAACCCAGGAGCACAGAAGCCGTGTTCTGCACCCACTGCAGCTTTCAGTTCGGAATGGAGTCGGCATCTGCTGTCTCGTCTGGCCTCCTCTCACACTTGCACGCCCGTGTGTCCAGAGCTGGGCCTGCCCCTGAGCAGGGACAGCAGAGCCAGGGCCGAGTGTGCCCGCTCGGCGCCGCCCCGAGTGGAGTGAGCCATGCGGATGCGTGGGGCGGGGGCCGGAGGGAGGGGAGCGGGGGACAGCGCCGGGCCGACTGCGCAACTGCTACAGCAGGTCCGACTAGTTTTAGGTGCCCAAAGGCAGCTTTGTTTCTCTAGTAACTCCGAGTAGCAAGCAGCAGACCTCAGTTGTGAACACTCATTTATGTCTGGCCTTACTATGTCTCTGTCCCCTTGCAGAAACCTGTAGCTTCTCAGAGTTGCTCTTTAATCCTCAGCTTTTTTTTTTTTTTCTTTCAAAAACCTTCATAGGTGGTTAACTGAAAAGACGAGGCTAAACCAGGCATTTGTGTGCTTCTGAGGAGTTTCATGAAGTAGAACAGTGAAGGGGAAGGGCTTCTGACTCTTTAGGACTCACACCCCCCCACCCCCCCACTCCCCCACTCACTCACTCACTCACTCAGTTGTCTCTGTGAACCTGTTCAACAAAAGTAAAAAGTATTACTTGATGGTGCCTGTGGTCAGAAAATTAAATAATGAAGCATTACTTGCTGCTGATCAACCTTTAGCCCCTTGCTCTGCTCTTCTGGCTGACTGCTTATCATTCCACGCCAGCCACAGCTCCCCGGCTTCAGGCAGGCCGGCTGGCGTACCCCACCCTGGTGTTTAGAAGTGTTGAGTTAAACTCAGGGAATCTGAAAGTCCCAAGGTCATCTCTACACCAGGACAGGTTTGCATAAAATTCTAGCCACGCCAATGAGATAACGAGGTGGCAACTGTTTTAATCTGAACCTGTCTTAGTAGTTATTCCGTTTTTTAATAATACTTGATACAGATTTGCTTTTCAGATTTCTTCCCTTTTCTTGAGGAGGGAACCTCCATGTTTGTGTACTTCTGTGTCTTCCTTGCAGTCACAGAAAAAGGGTCTGGCAGAGGAATTTGAGCACCATGGTCTGTAGCTGATGAAGAAGTTTTTGCACTGCCTCTGTGCTTGTCACGAACCTGGTGATGGTCTTTTCCGAATAGTTGTTTTTTTTTTTAACAGACTACTTTTTAAAATATTTTTATTATGGCCAGAAATAGAAAATAAAATAGATTTTACCAGATGACGGTTGTTAGCTGTCTAGCAGTAGTTGGTTAGCAAATTCAAAACGTGGATTCCTCAAGTGGCACCTGCCTTCTTGCTTTGGAAGCCTCTAAAGATAGGCAGGGTGAACAGAATGTTCAGGGGTGGCAGTGGGGTGGGGTGGAGGCAAGATCTCCTTAAAGGTCCTTGAAGCTCCTACAGGTTGAAGTTCTGAGAGGTAGTTTCCTTAGAAAATAAATATGTGTTGTTTTCAGTGTGGTATTCTGATTACTTTTATTATGTTTGAGTGACTTTGAGTAAAGTTCTGTGGGTCATTAGTTATGGATGCTCAGAAATCCTTTGGAAGAAATACTTTTTATCTCAAAATAGCCCCAAAGTAATTATTTTGTTTATTAAAGAAGGGCTGTCATATTTACAAAGTATCATTCACTGCCTTCAAGCTTAATTTGTATCCTCCTTAACTTTTTCTACTCTGTGAATTATTCAAGTGTATGAAATAAAGTTTAAGTTGTCTTTGTAAAACCTTATCAGGAGTCTGCCTAATTTTTAGAATTAACTTAAACATTCTGAATATGAATGTTACTTATATGAAATAGATATTTACATAGTAGAATAGTTGTTTCTTCCCTTTCGTGTGTGTTAGTCACTTCAGTTGTGTCCAACTCTTTGCAACCCCATGGACAGTAGCCCACCAGGCTCCTCTGTCCATGGGGATTCCCAGGCAAGAATACTAGAGTGGGTAGCCATTCTCTTCTCCAGGGGATCTTCCCAGTCCAGGGATTGAACTCAAGTGTCCTGCATTGCAGGCAGATTCTTTACCCTTTGAACCACAAAGGAAGCCCTTCCTCCCTCTCAGGCGTCTCTGAAGTATATTTCTTTTACCTTGTACCTTAAATTTTAATATGCTTCCCTGGTGGCTCAGATGGTTAAGTGTCTACAATGTGGGAGACCCGGGTTCGATCCCTGGGTTGGGTAGATTCTCTGGAGAAGGAAATGGCAACCCACACCAGTACTCTGGCTGGAAAATCCCATGGGAGGAGCCTGGTAGGCTACAGTCCATGGGGTCGCAAAGAGTCAGACACGACTGAGTGACTTTACTTACTTACTTACTTAAATTTTAATACTCATATGTCATATTATAGAAATGTGATAGTTTTCTTTTTAGGGATAGTTTTCTTTTGAGGAATTCAGATTTAGACTATATACAATGTTTAGACTTACTCAATGAGTAAGTAAAGAATATTTCTCTGGTTTTTCTCTTTAGATTGCATGTAGAAGTTAGAAGATAAAGTAAGTTCTATATTTTTGAGAAATATAAAGCATATCTTCTTTTAAGTGATTTTTCACAGTATTAAAGCATTCCCAATTTTAAAACAGAGGAGATTAAAAATTAATAATATCCCTTAAAAACACTTTCATAAAAACACTCCCTAATGTAGCATACTTAGTTTTTGTTAGTTTTATTCAGTGACAAGTTAGTTGGCTAACAAAACCTAGAAGGTAGTAATCTTTTGTTTTAATTAAGATGAAATTTTATTTTCACAGATTTGTTCTAGCAAATTATGTTTACCTGTTTTGGTGTGACCGTTTTATGTATCTGAAGGCCTTCTTTAAAAAAAAAAAAAAACACCATCACATACTTTTGGCAAAGCATTTGGTTTCAACCCTAAGCCTTTTCCCCTCTGACATTGTTTATTAAGGGTCTCTAGTGTGAGCAGAAAAACAAGGTATCTTTGGGGAAAAGATAGTACAGGAGAGTTGAAACCAGAATGCCATCCAAGCAATTATAAGTACTGGAGAAAAAAATGTTTTCATTATGCATGGGAATGGGGGTGGGACAAGAGTGGTTGGCCTTTACTGGCATATAATCTTAAGGGAAAGAAATTCAAATCTAAGAATTCCTTCCCTTAATGTTAATGAGGCTTTAGATTCAGCATGCTAAAGCTGAGTTCCTGACAACAAATTAGTGTGGAATAGCATCATAATTTTAATGTCTATAATAATATATTATTTATAAAAATAATATTATAATGGTTCATATTTACCAAGTTTCCTATGGAAAGATTGGTGATAATAGGTCATCTCTTATGAACATACAATATCATAGAACTTCAATACCTCAAACAGTGATGTAATTTGTAATTTGCATAGGGAGAATTCCAGCAAGTTATACAATCAACTTGCTTCATGATCTCTCTAAGGTTACCAGTGTTTTACAATTTAACGGCTCCTCCCCAATATTCTTTATGAAGTTTTCCCAAAAAACTGCCAGAAGCCATTTCTGTTCAGTGTGGAGGCAATTTCCTGTTAATACAAAGCAATTGGATTGTTGAAGGCTTTTCTATCCTAGTAAAATTCCTACTGCTAACCTTGAGACTCATTGTGTTGTTGGAGATCACTTTAGGACCCCCACTGGAAATTCTGAACTACTGGCTTCTCCCAGTCCGCATCTTATGACTCAGGTTGTATGTTTGTTGTGTGTGTTCTTGCTTCAGGAATCCTCCAGGGATTTTAGTCATGGGTTTTGAAACATCAGTGTTACTTATATACAGACAACAACCTTTTCTTTATACAATATTTCCAGATTTTGAACCATAGCATAATATAGTGTGGTCTTGGCAGGGCTCTTGGCTTGTCAAGCAGTGTCCTATGGAGACCTGAATTAGGGAACAGTCTTGGAAATGTGTATACTTTGAGATCTGTAGATAGAAATTGCGGTGAATAATCAGAATTCAGGAGTGCCTGTTGCTCTCCTGCGCCCCCTTGTGGTTAGATGTGATACTCTCTTTCAAAGCTGAAGAGGAGCTCCAACTTGTAGTGGGCATGCTTGTTTACAAAGAGCATTTATAGCTTTCTTCTGTGTAAAATAGCTTATCAAGTTAATATCATAGTTCTCACTGAGGGTATAAATAGTTTATTGTGTTTGACTTTTTTTTAAATTTGTAGAATTTTTAAAATATGTATTGATGTGTGTGTACATGTTTTACCTTTTTATTATGGAAAATTCCAAACACACTCAAAAGTAAATAGAGTACAGTACATCCCCTTGTGCTCATCATCGGGCTTTAACAATCATCAATATTTTGTCAGTCTTGTTTCATCTTCATGGTCTTTTTTTTCTAGAGTATTTTAAAGCATATTCCAGGCATAGAATCTTTTTTTTTTTTTTTTGCTCATCTTAAATTTAGAAACTGTATAATTCGGCTCAGTCTTTTACTTTAGGTGTGCAGTGCTTTTAGTCAAAATTGTTACATAAACTAAGAGAACTGTAAACATCCTCAGTATCTTTGGAAGGTGACTGATGTCCCTAGCTTCCTAAGAGTTAGGTCTAAAACCTATACCAGTAAGACAGGATATTAGAAATATTTTCTATTACTTAACAGTTACATTCTAAAAAACCTGTTTCTTTCCAGATGTTTAGTAACAAGGCCATAATTTATTCCTAAGAAATATTCACTTGAAATATTATCTCTCACGATTTGTTTACTAAATGCAGTTATCCACATTTGAAAATGTCCTTTTCTTTTTCCAAGAGGAAAGGTTATGTTTGACAAACCAGTCAGAAACCGTCTGCAATTTCATAGAAGTAGATAAAAGTCCTAGGAGGGAAGGCAAGAGTTTCTTACATCCCCAAACAGTAAAAGCTGTTGTTTTAATTGACTTCAAGGTTGACTTCCTGGCCGAATTTCGGTTTGTCTCCAGGCTTTAAGACGCTGTCGAGAAAGCCCGGGGATTGTTCGCCGCGGGACCCGTCCGACTGGAGTCTGATCACGGATGCGCGGCCGCGCGCTACCCGCGGCAGAGAGCGCCGCCGGGAGAGCCCGGGGAGGCGCCTCCGCAAACAGTGGTGTCGGGTTACAGCCTCGGAGCCGCGCCGAGCGCGCCTAACTGGCTTGATCTAGTGACTGGCTTCATAATTACATTGCTGATTTGTTAGGGAAGGCTTTGTCTTACTTAGCAATTAGCATGGATGTTACTGCAGGGACCTCATCCTGGATGAGCTTGGGCTTAAAAAAAGAAAGAAAAAAATAGGCTTCCCCGATAGGGGCAGCTTTAGGGGTTCAGTTACTTACCCTCCCTTGTCTTCTGGGAGTAAACACGCAGAGGCTTTCTCCCTGTTGGAATTTTGCCCGTGTTTCTGCCATTCCCGGAGGCCGGAAGCAGTCGCTTTGGGGTCTGCAGGCAGCCTGGGGGAGTGCTGACCCCCGCACGGCCTCCCGGAGGCTCACCACCAGGAATTGGGGGAACTGCACGGGTCACAGTGCATGGAACATCCCCGCTGGCAGATCCTTGCAGGCACCCCACTTTCTTTTTTAAATTAATTTATTTTAATTGGGGGATAATTACAATATTGTGATGCTTTTTGCCATACATCAACATGAATCAACCACGGGTATACATATGTGTGTCCCCCATCCTGAACCCCCTCTCCCACTTCCCTACCCACTCTTTTCCTCTGGGTTGTCCCAGAGCACTGGCTTTGGGAGCACCCCACTTTCTGTCAGCTCTCTCCCAGATCTGCCAGCACCCCCCCGCCCCCCCCCCCCCCCCGCATGTCCCTTCAGGGTGTCCTCTAAGTCGTGTCCCCCCACCCCCACCCCGCGGCTTCTGCTGTTACCTGGGGGAGGAAGGGTGTCAAAAGCCTACCCATTATCAGATTCCTGAGTGTTGGATGTTGATTAAGGTGTAATATTTTAACAGTGTAGAAAGTTGTCTAAGGGAACCTGGCTTCCCCTGTGGAACAAGGAGGGGGCCTTTCCTTCCTGCCTGGGAGGTGATGTGTGGCCAGCTGACAAAAGAGCTCTTCCCAGAGTTCGCTGGAGGCTGGTGGCAGGCGTCCTGTTCAGGAGCAGGGGCTGCACTTGGACCACCTCAAGAGCAGGACCCAAAGCACACCCTAAGGCAGGCGTCAGAGAGGAGAGATGAGAATGTTCTGTGTTTCAGAAGTTGTCTCATCGGCATTTGTAGCCAGCCTCTCTCCTGCTCTGGAGAGACTGTCACCCACTCAGTTTTGCCAGGGGCAACTTCTTTCTTCTTCCACTGCCCCCGAAAGAAACTGAAAGCATGCGTGTGTTTCCATTTACAGGACTTTGGGTTTGGCGGCTCAGGATGTCTGAGTGAGGAAATAGCCTCTGCTAGCCTGGTTGAAGACACTCGTCACACGTCATAGCTTCTTTTTTCTTCAAACTGGGTAGCTCTATGAGGAAAAGGCATCATTCTGAGTCATTAGCGTTACTGTGAACGCCTCGTTTTTATAATTTTTAGTGTCAGCATGGGCACTTCTGGACCCTTCAGCAGCCAGTAGTCACACCACTTGTCACACAGGACGGTGTGGTTGAGGAGACCCAGGACTCTTATTAGGAGCCTTTCACTTGAGAGCTGTTAACCAGTGACACGGGCATACAGAAACGTGCACAGGTCCTGAGTGTGCAGGCCAGTGACTCATCGAACAGCAGACGCCAGCCTCTTCACCCTGGTGAGGACCTAGAGCGAGACCCGCTCCCGGGGAGCCCAGAGCCCCACTAGGAGCTACCCTTCCCTGACGGCAGACACCAGGACTGAGCTCTGCCCTGTAAACCGACTGTTGAGACAACATGTCACTTAATCGTGAAGCCCGCTATGCTCCTGAGAAAGGAAAACCCTGGATTTCTACTTGTCACTTACTGGTCCAAAAGGAAATTGGAACAAGCTCTTGAAAATGTACACAAGGTACAGACCATCCAGCCTTGAGGTGTTTTAAAGTAATAACTTTCAGGATTCCCCCGTGTGCCCCGCCTCTGTGTGTGGACGAACGAGTGTGTGTGAGCATCGGGTGGTGCGGAGCTGGGAGCCCTTTCCACGTCTGCCTTGGTGTGCTGGCCGCTTGCCGCCCCTCCTGGCTGCCTCTTTGATCATATGGTCAGTCTTACCCTCCCCAGTGATTTCCTCCCTTCAGAAATTGGAACTAAGCTATCAATCCTGACCTTCTTTTAAAACACCTTTTGCAGCATTAATTCCCGTGGTTACTGAGTAGGATTTTCCTTCTGGAGGGTTTTCCTTCTGTTTGGGGTGATAACTGTTTGGGGGGATAAACTGAGTTAAAGTCTTTTGCATCTTTTTTTGACCCCCCCCCCTCCACCCCCACTGAGCCAGAAAGCCAGCCCCCATGGTGGGCCGGGGCAGGCTCCCAGTTTGGGCCTTTCATAAGCCCCAGCGGTGATGCTGCCCTCAGGGGCCACGCACAGCCCCTCCGTGCACCTATCAAGTCAGCGGCCCCCAGGCTCTGGGCCTCTAGGAAGCACTGGTGGCCACAGCGGGCTGCAGGTTAAAGCAGTGGGTTTTGTTGTTAGTGGGGATTACACAAGTGGTGGTTTGCAAAAGTGGATTTAATATTGTTAATTTTAAAATCATAATTAGTTCGTGGGGAACCTGGTGCTCAGCCATTCGTAGACAGCCTTTTGGGCTGGGGTTTTGTATGGAGCAAAGCAGCTCTCTCGCTGCGAGCTATTGAAAGTCAGCCCTCGACAGAAGTGTTTGTATTATTACAATAACCAAAAAAAGGAGGGGAAAAAGAAAATCGTAACATTTATTTTGACAGTTCAAATAATATTAAAGGACGGTGTTTTAAACAGTTTTTCCAAGGCATAGCTGTAAAATAATTGAAAAAACACTGAGTTTAAGAGAACTTTTTTGATTGCTTGTTTTTTCTTTTTTTTTTTTTTAATGTTTGCGTCTTTTTCCTGTAGTGCTTTAAAAATGTAAAAGCTATGAAATGCTCCTTTTAACACATGGGTACTATTTCAGTTTCTCTCAGGACACTGGGCCTCACTACCATTCACTCTGTGATCACGGCAAGAAGAACCTAGGCCCCAGTGAGCTGGTGGTATCACATGTATCAGTCTGAGAAACTGAGATTTATCATTAAAATTGAGCTTAGGACATCTTACTTCTGCATGTAGTCTTTCTTTTTTGATGTCAGTTGCCATCACAAAGCTACTCATTCTTTGTTTCCTTACCTGCTTAGGCACAAATAGGGAAGCAGTTTAAACTCAAGATTTAATTGAGTAAAGGTATTCTCAGGCTTAAATATGAAATAGCTGGGTGGAGAAAAAAGGAAGTCGTGGTTGTCAAAATGAGGTCCCTAGACCAGCATTACCTGGAAACTTGCTGAAAATATAGAGCTCGGTCCTCCACACTAGACCAAATGAATGAGAATCTAGGATAGTGGGGGGCGGGGGGAGCATTCTTTTACCGAGCCCCCTCTGTGAATCTGATGCTCACTCAAGTTTGAGAACTGAAGAATGAGAGAGGCACGCACAGCTTTCTGGATGCAGGGTCCTTGCCCACCCTCAGTGCCTCCGGTCCCAACAGATCTTACCCAACGCCTGCCCTGTACAGCTGTGCCCTCTGAGGTTCGTTCAGACTTCCCCTTTGTCATACCCTCCCTTCACGCCAAGTTTACACCCAGAGCCAAAGACACACATCTCTGTTTTTGTTTTACAGTCCGTCTCTGGCTGTCCCTCAATGTCTTTTCTCATTCTTTCCATTTACTATTCATCCAGTCGCTATTTCTGAAGCATCTTCTGTGTGTCAGGGACTGCCTTACCTTGAGGATACAGAGATGAACAGAACTGTCTAAAACCCTCAGACAGCTTACCGTCTGGGGTGGGACACGTTCACCGAGAGGCAATCCTGCCTTAAGTATAAACCTCAAATCCTATCTCTGGAAGTCTCTCCCCGGTCACCCAGTCTGTACTGATCTCTGATTCCTGACTGTGGGAGTCATTAGAATCTGGAATTGCAAACCCCCAAATAATATCTTTTCCTGCTTCTCTGGTTCTTTCTCTTCTGAGGAATCGCCTAGTGACATGTTACTGTTGACCATCTTCCCTGGGCAGATTTGTAGCATTTGAGGGCAGGGTCTTTCCTAGTGAAAGTGGCTTGACTGAAAGCCAGGTTTGGTATCTGGAGAGTTTTATTCACTATTAAACCTCCTGGAAAACTCCCACAGAGAAGTGTCCATTTGTATTGCTCCCTATGAGTTTTTGTTCTCTCTTTTCAAAACTTAGATTGCTGCAGTTAATACTTGCCAAAATTTATGTTAAGCAAATCAGAATGTTAGGGGTTTGTTTCTAACAAGTTTATTGGGGAGGGAAGGTATTTTACCTTGAACTGTATATTAATAGCCAGTGAATATTCAATCAAAAGAGTGACTGTGGTTAGTTTTAGACCCCTCTAGGTGGGCAGGAAAGGGAGCGAGCACGCACCTCACTCCTCCATGTCAGGGTCTCTAACCACCCTGAAGTTCCGGATCTCCTTTGGGCCTTCTACTGAAAGACTGGATAGAAGACCACGGGCTTTGGGCCTGGGTCTTCACAAGTCGAGGGAGGAGGCAAAGTGAGGTGCTGAGTCTCGGGGTAGCCTGGAAACCAACTTGTCACAAGCTCCTCTTTTCAGGGAACTCCAGGCTACCATCCGGTGTCCAGTTCCACTCCAAGGGGCCTCTGGTGCAGGAACAGCACACACCTCCTGCCACACCCCCACCCCTGTTACCCTGAAGCCCTTAGTGACCTCCAGCTACTGCTCCATCTTCACTCTGCAGCCAAGTGGGGCCTTTTAAAAGGTCACATGCCTCTCCAGTGGCCTGAAGAGCTACTGCTGTTGTCTTGGAGTGCCTGAGGAGAGGCTTTGGGCAGCCTGGCCCTCGTATTTTTGAGAGGCTTGTCTTGTCTTTGAATCGTGTCTGTTCCATGTTCACACATCTCCAAGTGAGGGTCCTTCTCACCTCCCTCCCACTTCCAGGAATTGGAGGCCTCTTCTGAAAGTGGGCAGACAGAACTCTGAACAGCATGTTAAGCAAACTTTGGGAAAACTTTTTTTTTTTTTTTTTTTACAAATTTTAAATTAAAAAAAAAAATGTAATGTTCTACATAAGAATGTGGGTTAGATTTTACCATGTCATTTTTCACTCCTTTTTGTAAAAATGTAGCTAGAGTTCAGATTACAAATCAGGATTGTGTGCATTTTGGAATCTTACTGGGTGTGTAGAGCAGTTTGCCTCATAAAACAAAATAGAAAAATGAAGCCAAACCTGCTTTGAGAGATACTCTATCATGGGTCCTTATTTACACATTTGAGAAGCATCCAAGATTCAGTTCATCTATCTGTTCCTGCTCATGGATTTGGCGTACCCAGGTCCTCCTCCTTCCCCTTCCAGACAGCATTACAGATGTCTTATCAGGCTTTCTCTAAATCATTCGGATCCATATCACATCACAGAGCTGTGACCAGCTTTGTTGTTGTCGTTGTTTAGTCGCTTAGTCATGTCCAATTCTTTGCGACCCCCTGGACTGCAGCACACCAGGCTTCCCTGTCCTAAACTGTCTCCCAGAGTTTGCTCAAACTCATGTACATTGAGTCGATAATGACCAGCTGCTGCTGCTGCTAAGTCACTTCAGTCGTGTCCGACCCTGTGCGACCGCATAGACAGCTGCCCACGAGGCTCCCCCGTCCCTGGGATTCTCCAGGCAAGAACACTGGAGTGGGTTGCCATTTCCTTCAATGCATGAAAGTGAAAAGTGAAAGTGAAGTCGCTGAGTCTTGTCTGACTCTTAGCGACCCCATGGACTGCGGCCCACCAGGCTCCTCCGTCCATGGGATTTTCCAGGCAAGAGTGTTGGAGTGGGGTGCCATTGCCTTCTCCGAATGACCAGCTAGATCATTCTAATTGGAAATCAGGTGCTTCTCACAGTGAAGTATCTCTCTGAAAAGTATCTCCATCGATCTCCCTCAGCCATGAGAATTTGGCTAACCATGCCTGTAGTACCACGTGCTTTTTAAATAGTTAAGTTCTATGTGCTTGCTGATTATTTCTAGAGAAATGTGAGTTATTGAAAAAGTCCTGTTGTTTTTTTCCTGGTAACAAGTCTTTAAAAGACAGTTCTGTGTGAATGACTGAAAGAAAGGAAACATCTGCATTGTCTTTCCTGAGTGTTACTTCTCCTTCAGAGAGCCAGTAAACATTTAAAGTAGCCATAAGCTTACATACTTGTTTTGAGGCATGTGTTTGGTTTACATTTTGGGACAGTGCCTCTCAAACTTTCTGTGATGAAAGACCATCTTCTTTGTGTTTTCCTCCTTTATGGACTAATACTTCAGTGAAACCTGACAGAATACTGGAAAAATGAAATGAGTTACACGGATGTAAAAATAGAAGCCTCATTTTAAAAAGTTTTATTTACAAAATATAATTACTCTGTAAATCTGCCATAAAAATTTCTAAGCAGTACAGAATTTCTACTTACCTCATTGTGAACCAGTAATAGTTTGTAGACTGGTTCCATCTATGGATCACACTTTGAGAAACACTGTTTTAAGAGAGAGAGATAGTGTGTGTGTGTGTGTGTGTGTGTGTGTGCGCGCGCGCGCGCACGCACGCACTTGTGTACTCTCACACACACTTGGGTGTATTGGGTACATTCAAATTATAGTGTATAACATAGGTTATGTAACGGCCTTATATGATAGCTAAATGCATATGGTGAGCTCTTTGGTAAAAGTGGGGCTTCCCTGATAGCTCAGTTGGTAAAGAATCCACCTGCAATGCAGGAGACCCCGGTTTAATTCCTGGGTCAGGAAGATCTGCTGGAAAGGGATAGGCTGCCCACTCCAGTATTCTTGGGCTTCCCTTGTGGCTCAACTGGTAAAGAATCCACCCGCAAAGCAGGAGACCTGGGTTTGATCCCTGGGTTGCGAAGATCCCCTGGAGAAGGGAAACGCTACCCACTTTAGTATTCTGGCCTGGAGAATTCCATGGACTGTATAATCCACGGGGTCACAAAGAGTTGGACACGACTGAGCAAGCTTCACTTTCACTTTTTTTTTCCTTTGGTGAAAGTGGAGTTTTTCTGGATGTGGCATTAAATTGTAAGCAAATACAAATGGTATATACTTGAATACAGTTATCTGTTTCAAAATACAGCTGTCTGAGTGTACTTCTGATAGATAAAGTAGCAAGTGTTTTGTACTGTGAAATGAAGTCGCCTCCTCTCTGATTCACACTCAGGTTTAAATGGGCACAGATACTTTAGATAGGAAATGTCCTATGCCGTGTGTACATACAAATGAGACAGCACTGAGCAGAGCAGTAGGAAATGCTGCTGTCATGTGAGGCACTAGATAAACCCTTTGTTACTATCATACACACCTTCTTTGCCTCAGAGAACAGTTAATTATGGGACTGGTCTTTGGTCCTAGTGATTGACAGCCATTTTCTTAATGTTTACGAAGTGGGGGGAAGTGTTTCCTATAAGTAACTCCACATTCTTTACAAGCGTTAACAAAGTCTCAGGCTGATTCTGACTTGATGGATTGCAGTTGTCTTCGTTCTCTGCTGGAGACTGAGCCACATGAAGGCAGCCACCCGGAATGGGACTTGCGCGCCAGGCTCTGTGTCCACCTGCACGTCTGGCCTTCTTCCACAAAGCCGAAGAAGGAAGTTTTATTATGGTTAGCCTTATCCCTTTAGGATGAGACTCCCACTTTAAAATGATAATAAGGTGTAGGAGAAGTTGTTAAGCTCCTTGAAGACCAGGCTTTATTCCTGTGCCGGACGACCCACTTTCTGGCAGAGTGCCCAAGGCAGTGTAAATGCGGGATGAGTTAAAGGATTAAAGGAGGTCATTCAGTAAAAGGCAAGTCACCTTTAGAAAAAAATGCTGGGTAACTGCAAAGCACTTTCTTGTGTGTGACATCATCAAAAAGAGTGAGTGGCCTTGAGGAGAGCATTAACACGCCCCTCTGGGTAAGCATTGTAGAGGGGGAAGGAACAAGCCACGGGCCTAGCTTGATGAGAAGCCCGTCTGCGGGTCTGAACGATGACACAAGGACAGCTTTCTTGGTTAAATCGTTATAAAGTGGGGTCTGTGAGACACAGACCAGTGGACTTGTGATTGCTTGGTTTAGATGCTGAAGTTCTGAGAGGAAGGGCCAGCTGCTCTCCAGGCATTTGGGGGTGTCTTCAATCAGGACAGAGCACAGGAGGAGGCTGCCATATCAGGCAAGGTGGGCAGGAGTTAAAACCCATTCCCCAGTGCTCAGGGTGTGAGATAGGAGGTGG
The DNA here is from genome assembly GCF_055505025.1 of Bos grunniens. Taxonomy (NCBI): domain Eukaryota; kingdom Metazoa; phylum Chordata; class Mammalia; order Artiodactyla; family Bovidae; genus Bos; species Bos grunniens. The sequence continues at coordinate 44,778,970 of NC_141175.1, forward strand.
TTGTCTCTTTGAAATCGCTGCAGGAATCACAGTAGGTATTTTAAGAAATGTACCCAGTACTCAAACAGCAATACTTATAATCACAGGAAATTGCTTTTAAATTAGTCCAGTTGCACTCAGGTATGACAGCCTATGATGAAACTTAGCCACGGAAAAACTTGGGTTGGGAAATCCTGCACTTGATTCTTGACAGAAAAGCGATAGCAGCTCCATCACTGTGGTCATTTAATACAGCCTAAGCCCTTCACCACATGTCACCAAACAGTCAGGCTCTGTGCGTGATGGGGAAGAAAGCAGTGTTTTGAAAGCATATGCAGTTCTACTAAAACTGTACATGTTCCCCTTTTTCCAACTGCGTTCTTTTCATCATTCCAGGTGTGTTCAAGCTGTAACCTGTGACACCTTTACCTGTTTAGGTCATAGCATTGTCAGTGTTTTCTTGGGTTTTAAAAATAGATCTGTTGGAGGGAGGGAAGTTGAACCTGCTTGGTAACAGGGTAGGTAGGCACAGGCACACAAGCGAGAAAGTCAAAATCACGGTTTCCATGGTAATGTTTAACTTGTCTGTGTCGTACACATTTCTCAAGAAATACATTCAACAGACTACCCAGTGATAAAAATTGCTCCACCGCCACACAGAGGTAGATTTCCCAATGAATTCCTCTGTTGTAACCAGCCCTGGTCAGGGAACTCAGGTCCTGAGTCCTGACCTCTGAAATCGGCATCTTTTTTGAAAACGGGAGGGGGGCGGGGTGGAATTCGTTTCTGTAGGATTGATTCCATCTCCTTCCTTTCTCCTTGTTAGATATATGTTGGGGAAAGGAGGAAAACGGAAGTTTGACGAGCATGAAGATGGGCTGGAAGGCAAAATCGTGTCCCCATCAGACGGTCCGTCCAAGGTGTCTTACACCTTACAGCGCCAGACTATCTTCAACATTTCCCTTATGAAGCTCTACAACCACAGGCCCCTCACCGAGCCCAGCCTGCAAAAGACCGTGCTCATCAACAACATGTTGCGGCGCATCCAGGAGGAGCTGAAGCAGGAGGGCAGCCTGCGGCCCGCGTTCCCCGCCTCCGCGCCGCCCGCCGCCGCCGCCGCCGCCGCCGACCCGCTGGGCTCCAGCTCCCGGGAAGCGCCGCCCGCCTTCAGCCAGCCCGCTCCCGCGCCCTGCGAGCTGGGCGGCGCCGCGGCCCTGGAGGCCTGCCTCACCCCCGCCTCGCTGCTCGAGGACGACGACCCGGACACGTTTTGCACTTCGTCGCCGGCCGCCCCCGCCAGACTCGCGCCTCCCGCCCTCCTCCCGCCGGAAAAGGACAGCTTCTCCTCCGCCCTGGACGAGATCGAGGAGCTCTGTCCCACATCTACCTCCACGGAGGCCGCGGAGGCCGACGGCCCGAAAGGGGACTCCTCCTCCGGGGGGCCCGGCGCGCCTCAGAGACCCGAGGGGCTGCAGGAGGGCGGCCGGCCTGAGGACCCGAAACTGATGGACTCCCTGCCTGGCAACTTTGAGATCACCGCGTCCACGGGCTTCCTCACAGACTTGACCCTGGACGACATCCTGTTCGCCGACATTGACACGTCCATGTACGACTTCGACCCCTGCACGTCCGCGTCGGGGACCGCCTCCAAGATGTCCCCCGTATCGGCCGATGACCTCCTCAAGACGCTGGCCCCCTACAGCAGCCAGCCCGTCGCCCCGAGCCAGCCATTCAAGATGGACCTCACCGAGCTGGACCACATCATGGAGGTGCTGGTCGGATCCTGAGCCCCGGGGCCCCCGCACCTGCTCCCCACCCCACCCCCCGCACCCCGACAGCTCTCCGCACTGTGCATGCACCCTTGCTTGCCTTTTTCTGAGAAGAACATTCTACAAAAGGATCACACTAGTTTTTGCTTTGAGCAGAGTTGGAGTGCCTTCATCCAAGTATGACCACTTTTAATATGCTTTTTTTGAGTGGTTCCTCAGAGACCTACTACCCGGGAATAAGAAAGAATACATTTGAAGACGATGTGGCTGTGTTGAATGACAAAAACAGTTCAAGTGAAGCACAAGGAATAAGTTGGGAAAGCTGTAAATTGCATGTGCATATTTGTCTATTTTTTCTATAAGTTTTATTGCAAGAGTTAAAAAAAAAAAAGAATATATATATATATTATTTAGATAATCTCAGTACCTTTTCCGGCATTTTCGCCCTGTATAGGTTGACTTGGCAATTCAGCCTTTTTAGAGGCATTAACTACTCCTCGTAAGTGTTGCATTTACATGGCTGTTTAGAAACTGCTGCCCAAATTTATTTTATATTTTTGTACAGATTCTGCAGTTTATGATATTGTTTTTCTAAAAACAAATGCTGTTTATACATATGAGATAGCTATTTTGATAGGATTTGCTCACATAGTTCCTGCAAACTTCAGATGTACAAGTTGCACTTGTACTTTTATAGAGTTGTAATGTTTTATATGTGTTTGGTGCAAAGAGAAAATTGGATCAAATCAATCCGCAGTTGATGTCCCCAGATGCAAACACACACACACACACACACACACACACAGCGCTTTAAAAAGGGCCAGGAGATATCACACCCAAATTTCATGAGCACTGACCCCCTGGCATGAACACCCGCCAGCACTGTGACTTCCAAAGCCAGAGCCACGTGTGCTCATCAAGCTTGCATTAAGCAGTTGGCGGGAGGCAGCCATGGAGCTCCGGGTTTACATGATGGTTCTCTTTCGCTTGCTCTCTGAAGGGGAAGGCTACTAAGTATTCTATTTATGCCAAGTCTGCGCTTTTAATTGTTCTTATTTTTTTTTAAACAAAACCCCAGATCTTTCCGTTTTTGGCATAATTTTTATGAAGACCTGAAATTTTACACACGAACAGAATTTTATGAAAAGCGACCAACCTCTTCATGGAACTAAACCCTATTGCAATGTTTAGGGCTCACCAAGAAGGAACTCTTCCCCCGGAAGGCATCCATCATGTTGCTCAGTTGTCTTTTCCGGCTTCCCTTCCCTAGAGCTTTCATTCCCTCTGTTGCTAAGTGCTGAAAATGGCACCGTCACGATCTCCACAGTGAGCCTGACTCTCCTCGGCCCAGCCTGGGATGCACTTGTGTGACGCCCATGGCTCTTGAACCAGGAGTTGGCCCCGTTACATCACGGCCTCTTATCTGGTTGCTTTCTCGAATCAACTGCTTTAACTTCACTTTACAAGGCTGTTTTACCCAAATACACAGGACTGTCTATGCATGTCCCCCTCTGCCCCTACTTTGCCATCCTCTCTCTGCCAGGAGAACTAGCTTTTTATTCCTAGTGATCTACTTTTAATTTTAGAATGTTTGCGATGTATCATGCTTGTTGCCGAAATTGTTTATGGCCTTTCTGTCTCAGTTTTTTCTTTTCTTCCGATGGTACTTCTGCTGGTTACAACCTATATTGTTGAAACGCAGATGGCTTCTTTAGGAGTAACTTTTATATTTATTTAAGAATTTTTAAATTATGGGATTTGTGTTGTTGTTGTTGTCTTTGTTGTTGGTCATTTGTCAATATTCAGTCACCAATTCTGCTCACTTCTTGCCATGGATAAAATTGAGTCTTTCTGGCCAATTAAAAAAAGACAGCTTTATAAAATGGCACTTTATACAAGCCATAGATAGTTTTATTTTTATAATGCACATGGCAAAGCAAATACATTTGTGATGAAGGAACTGCTCATCTAAGCAGAAGATTCATGTATGATATGATTAAATCTTTCTACATTCTGATTTACTCCCCCCCCCACCCCAACCCCCCCCCACCTAAATGTGTTTTTAAAGGCTAATTATCAACTCATTCAAGCAGTGAGGAATCGATCAAATTGCACTGTTCTCCTGTAAGCACCCTCCACCAGACACCTCTTACTACTACAGATGTGTCATTCCCTATAATAGGACCAGGGACCACATAGTTAAGGTGAGGGTTTTTGTAGATGCTTCCAGTGTCACTGTGCCTGTCCATTTGAAGCGCTTCCTTTTCCTGTAGAGAACAAGACCGCCCAGACGCCACGCTTCTGCTAGCTGGAGGACCCAGCAAACCCTCCACATGCCGCACACAGACACATTCGTGTCCGTGCACAATAGTGTTCATTATCCCGGACAATAACAGGGTAAGGCAGCTGATTTGCCATTGTTAAAAACTGATTGATAGTAACTTAGAACAACTGTACTTTGGTTGGATTAGCAAATTGTGTGTTTAAACAAGTCCCATATGTTGGGCAGCAGTTCAAATAAGCACTGCGAAATGTTGCCCACACGTGGTTCTCCCACTCTCCCGCATTGATAAGGCTGGGCTTCAGGATCAAAACAAAAACCCCCAACAGCAGCACGCAAGTGCTTTTTAACTCTGGATACCCTTGCCATGAATTCTTGGTATTCAAGGTCTAATGAGGAAGAACAAGGGAAGTTAGTGGCCCTTTTTCGAAAGAACAAAACCACCAAGTGTTCCAGTTATCTTTGTGTCTTATTTTGACAAAGCGATGTCCCAACAGGGAAGAACGTGAGCCTGTGTGTGATCTCCGAGCCCCAGTTCGAGCGTGGGACGTGCGTCCACATGCCACCGGTGGCAGTGCCTTCCCCCTCCTGAAGGACACCACATGGGTTTCAGAGTCAGGCAGGCAATGTGAGGTGCCTTTACGAGAGCGACATGCTGGGTGGGGCTGGGAGAGGACAATTATTGACAGTGATGTGCAATGAAGTGACAAGATGAGAGCAGAATAATAAGAGCTTTGAATTTGAAGTGATTTTTTTCATAAGTTATTTATTCCTTTTTTTTTTCTGTGTAAATATATTTATTTTACTGTGGAGCTCTAACAACATCTGGATGGTAACATGTGCAGAATGTAAGTAGGAATGTATTCTGTAGGAATGTCAATCTGTACTAGAAGGGGGTCTGAGCCAGACCCCTGGGTCTTCTCATCGTATGCACAGTCCACATTCATTTTTACTCTCTTCTCTAAAATATGGGTCTATTTGAAATATGCAAAAGGTATGGATGAGGAATGTTTTAATACCTCCAAATTTTTAAGAAAAGCATCAAAGGGTTGATATTTTTTAACTTTTTTTAGTCGCACTTTCTCTCTATGACAGAAGGGGCAACCATACCACTGACACCCTCGTTCACACCAAAGGGTGAGAACTAGCCAAGCCACCTCCACCGGAGAAGTGTCTTTCTCAATTGTGCTGTTTATTGCCATAGCCCCTCAGAGTGTCCCAACTGCCCTGAGATCAATCAAGGAAAATTTCTTAAATAAATAAACTCCAAAGAGCCAAGTGTCAACTTACGGATCATTTTTAAAGCTTAAATTTATTAACCACCCTTGGTGGTAAATAATGAATTATGAATCTGCAGGGCAGCCTTCTCAGATGACAGATGTTAAAACAAAAAAAAAAAAAGAAAACCAACCAGAGAGAGAGACTCTACGTTGTGCAGCGATTGTTATTCTCTATATGAATTGTCTTAATTTCAAAATCTTGCTGTTACAAATTGAACCTTTATACACTTTCTGAAAAGAATTGAAAAGAGCATATTTAACCTTTTCTGGCTGTAAATGGTTAACTTCCTGTAACTGCCAGTGGCAGTGAGGTGTGTGCGTCCTGCTTATGTACAATTGTTTTCAGGGCTTCTGAGAATGAGTCTAAATGGTTCTTGAAAATTAGCCAGGATCAAGTACTATTGCAAACAAAGCCAGTAAAAATTGTGGATGTCTTTTGGGGATAACAAGTTTGGAAGAGAAGTGTGGTCCATACAACCAAGATTTGGAACAGATGTACATAGCAACATGTTTGGTGCATGGTTTTTGAGGAGGGCTTTTGTCAAAAAGGAGGTGTAACCTTTCCCCCACAGACCTGAGAGCTGTGCCTTTTCTATGCAATATTACAGACGTTACATCAGAACCCAGATGGTTGTATTCACATGTAGGTTTGGGCTGTAATCTGAACAATTGGACAGATTAAATGTACATGGAAATGAGCAGTCTTACTTTTGTAGTTTTATATTATACAATAAACAGTTAAAAGATGAGAGAGGTGTGTTTGCAGTTTCCTTCTGCCTGGAGTACAGCCAGCTTGTATGTCACCGTCTGCCCGTGTCGGTGAATGGTGCCCCTCCCACCCCCCACTGCCTCCCCTCAAGTTGGTGCTATCACCGTCTCCCTCTGTCTTGTCTCAGAAGCACTTTTCTCTGTTGGTTCTCCCGCTGCCCCTTGGGTGCTTCTCAAACCTCCTTCTCCAACTCTTTCTAACATTGGGTTTTTCCCAGGGTTCAGTTGGTGACTCAGCTCTTTGCTGAGCCTCTACTCTGCTTGTTTTCCCAAGGGTTCCTAATCCATCCAGGACTCTGAAAACTTATTTCCAGCTCCTACCTCTCTCCCAGCTTCCCTGGTGGCTCAGACAGTAAAGAATCTGCTTGCAATGCCGGAGACCCGAGTTCAATCCCTTGGTTGGGAAAGTCCCCGAAAAAGGGACTAGCTATCCACTCCAGTATTCTTGCCTGGAGAATTCCGTGGACAGGGGAGCCTAATGGGCTACAGTCCATGGGATCGCAAAAGAATCAGACAGGACTAACACTTTCACTTTTTCACCTCTCTCCTGAGCTCTGGACTTCAGCCAAGCTTTGCCATCTCATACTCAGTACATCTAAAACAGCCTCATTTTCCCAACAGGGCTGGTCCTTCCTCTTTGGGCCTCTCTTTGGCCTCATCACCCTTCTCCTAGGTGTATTCCAGCAGCTTCCTTTCCGAACCTACTACAGCTTCTGCTTCCCCAGCTCAAGCCGTCTTCCCCCTTCACCTCCAATTATTCCACCTGCTTCCTAGCTGCTCTTCACTGCCGTTGGGTCATTTCTCTAACACCCTTGTGGCCAGGTTTGGCGTGCCAAAGCACAAGTGGTTCACAAATTTGTTGCACATCCTCTGGCAGCACCACCCCCCATTTATACAGTCTAGCTCCCCTCTGGCCCCTTCCCCGTCCTCCATAGGGTCGTGGGGGAGACCCAGTGCTATCTCCTTGGCAGCTGGGCCATCTTGGAGGGAGTCATGGGATGCCAGCCTTATCTGCTCTGGGTAGTTTTGGGCCACTCTTGCCAGCTGGTGAGGGAATGGGGCTGGAAAATGAGGGTTCTGGTCAATCAGCCATGGAATATGGTGGCAATTGGGGAGCACTTGAGAGCTGGTATAGGTTGAATTGTGTCCTCAAAAAAAGATCTGTTAAAAATTCTGACCCTCAAGACCTTAGAAAGTGACCTTAATTTGGAAGTAATTTTACTATTTTAACTTTAAAATTTATCAAACTTAAATGAGTCAAGTTGGGTGGGTCCTAATCCTAATGACTAGTGTCCTTATTTTTAAAAGGGGAGATTTTGACACAAGCACAGAGAACAAACACCCTATGAAGATGAAGGCGGAGATCGGGGTAGCATGTCAACACACCAAGGAACACCAAAGATTGCCACCAAATCACCAGAAGCTGGAGGGGGCAGGGGTGGCATGAACAGATTTCTTCCTCAGGGCTCTCAGAAGGGACTGACCCTGCTGACACCTCAGTCTCTGACTTCTAGCCTCCAGGATGATTTCTATCGTTAAGGCCACTCTGTGTTACGGCAGCCCTAGCAGACTCACAGTGGGGAGAACGGGCTTAGCTCAATTCAGACAGCCCGGTGGAGATGCTCATTAGGGCACTAGAAATAAGAGGCTGCTGCTCAGTAGAGAGGTTTGTGTCTGGAACATGAGCATCTGCTACTAATTAGAGATGGGACTTGGGTGACTCGTTCAATTTCTGTGCTCCCGAGGAGGAGATAGTCATGGCTACTAAGTCTGTTGGAAGATGTTGACAGGGCAAGAAAAATGCAAGCTGTGGATGTTGTCCATCCTCTCGTGCCTCCACCTGCACCAAGTGCAGTAAGCACTCAGAACATGTGTTGAATTGAAAAAACAAACAGGGACTTCCCTGGTGGTCCCGTGGCTAAGACTCCACGCTCCCAAAGCAGGGAGCCCGAGTTAGATCCCTGGTCAGGGAACTAGATCCCACATGCCACAACTAAAGATTCTACATGCCACATCGAAGACCCAGCACAGCCAAATAACTAAATAATATTAAACAAACACTGTAGTTGATTCTTCTCTCCAGAGGAGAGAGAAGCACAAAGCCTGATCTTCCTTGTCTGGGTCCCAGACCCACTCCCATCCGGCCCTCTGGTGGCCCCTGTCGCCAGCACAGCATGCATGCTCTTGCTTGTGCCCCCAGACCTGCTGTAGAAGTTTCATCCATTACCCGCAGGCCAAGCTTAAGTGCCTGCACAGGAAGACTCCTCCTTTTCTGGAGGACTCTGCCTTTGCAAAGACACTTAGCAAGGCCAACTGTGTCTCAGGCTAGCTTCTGAGCTACCCGCTGCTACCTGTACAACTGTGCAACTGTATTTCCTGTGCTACCCCCTGATGTTTGGGAGAGCAGTCACCTTGTTGATGTTCATCTCTGACAGGCCAGCAAACTTCAGCCCTTGGGCCAAATCCTGCCCGCTGCCTGTTGGTGTGAGTTTTATTGGAACATGGCCACAGTTGTCCGTGTGTATTGTCTGACTGCTGTCCGAGTGCAATGGTCACAGAGACCGTATGGCCCTCAAAGTCTGAAATATTTGCTCTTTGGCCTTTAACAGAAACAGTTTACCAAGCCTTGATCTTTACAAACCACACAGTGCTTAGGACAGAATCTGACCATAGTTGAGGCCAGGCCATAGCCGTTTCATTCAGGGTCTTAGACCAGGACGTCTAGAAAGGGGTCTGGAAATTGGCACAGTACAGGGGTTGGGAGTCAGTGCTGGAGGGGAGGTTTGAGGGTTACAGAGGGCAGGGGAGTCAGAAAAGTCACACAAAAATGGAATCTTCTGAGGGCTTAACACCTGGGGAGGCTTAGATGTGGACCTTCTGGCCAAAGGGCCCCATTTTACAGATGTGAAAGCTGAAACCCAGAGAGGGGAAGTGACTCTTGTTTATGACAAGAGAATGTAGTGTGAGGGTTCACGGTTTTGCAATCAGACTGCCCGAGTTTGAGTCCTGCCTCCATCATTGATGGCCTATATGTGACCTTGGACAAGTTTTCGAACCTGCCTACACCTCAGCTTTCTCATCTGTAAGATGAGGGTCATAAGTGAGCTTATCTCATGAAATGATAGAGATCACATGTGAAGCACAACAGGTCTAGGGCATTAAAAAAAAAAGAAATCCTCAAATGTTATCTGTAGCAAACATGGCAGTGACAAGGCTAAAATCCAGGCCTCCTCTTGATGTGGGGTTTTAGGTCAGGCCTTTAAGCAAACCTGGGGCCTCTTAATATTGAAAGCACGATTTATGGGAGCACCACCATCTCCCTAACACCACACTTGTCATCATGGCATTCAGTTGTGTATTTACTGAGGACACTGTGCTCCAAGCTTGTATGACAATATGGGGTCCCAGAGTCCCTATTGTCTCTTCTGTCTTTGCTTTTAATGTACATTTGCTCATTTGCGAGAGGAATCTTAGCTGAATTGGGAGGTTCGGGATTACCACTTGCTGAGCACTCACACAAGCCAGACACCACTGGGTGCCATGTGCATGATCTGGTGGACTCTGCCCGAGCCCTTTCAGGTTTATCTGGCCACCTCCACTTTATAGAGGAGGGAGTCTGGACTCAAAGAGGCTAAGCAACCTTCTGAAGGTCACACAGCTGGCACATGGCAGAGCCAGGATTGCAGGCTGGGCCTCTCTGACCCTTATAACCCCTTCAGCACACTCTCCTATCACCCATCGTCACTGCTGGTGTCATTCCAGCTAGGCAGGTGCTGCCTGGAGGCTGAGCAAAGTGAGGGAGTCAGGAGATGGTGGCCCAATCAGAACTTCACCTCTGTCACTTGCCTGACCTTTGGACAAGCCGCTTCTCCCCACCTCTTCTCCACAGGGGTATGGCTCCCTCCCAGCACACTGAGGCACTACCCTGAGGGACAAGAGAGAAGGTGTCCCAGTGGGGCCAGAAGTGAACCAGGAGTTGGGACTGCTTTAACAGGGCTGAAGACGCTGTGTGACCTTGGATCGGCTGCTTCTCCTCCCAGGGACTCGGTTGGCTCAGTGGCCAAGGAAGGAGGCAGGACTACGTTCATGCCACATGCTTTGGGCTGTGCTTCTTCCTGGCTGCAAGCTGGAATCATGGGGGCCTTCGCCAGCATCCCTGGGCACAGAGCCCCAGGCCTCGAGAGTTTACAAAACCACTCAGGTGGGAGGAGCCGCTGCGCTCAGTCCCCCAGCACCAGCCTTCCCAGCTGCTGGGTGTGCATGACCACGACCAGGGAGGCGCACACACTGGCGCCATCCCTGGAGCTGGGAACCCCCTTGTAGCAGGCTGGCTGCTCCAGCCCCACAGCCGGCCTGCTGCCTCCTTCCCATCCTCCTCCCCCCCTCCCTGGGCAGGGAAGCCAAGCTGCCAGCTGCTAGCAAGGCCTATTGTTCAGCAGTGACAAGAAATGGTTGCAGGAGCCCAGGCCCCAGGAAAGGCTCGAGACGGTAAGGGGGAGGGGTGGGCCAAGCTGGGGAGATGTCTTCTCGGGGTTTGGCCTGCCTGCCTGGAGAAGCCAGAGCACAAACACACCCAACAGACTTCTTCACACTTGTCTCCTCGGGATGTCATCATCGGAAGAAGTGCGTGTCGCTGTTCCTGTGTGTCAGCGTTGCCGAGTCAGGCTGCCTCTACTCGAGGATTTATGGTCACTTATCTCCCAGCTGAGTGCTGAAAACGGTGCCAGGTGGCCAAGTGCTTTGGAAATGCTGTTGTTCGAAGTCAGTCCAATCCACGCGCTCATGTGGAATGCTGCCTCCTTGGGCCTGGAGAGGTTCCAGGGAAGGCGACAGTCATCCTGGACGTGTGTGTGTGTGTGTGTGTGTGTGCGCAGTTTAGCAGTGTAGGAAGCATTTCACATACATTTGTGCTGTTTGATTCTCAGGACAAATCAGGAGTGGGCGGCAGTGGAGGGAGGCTAAGCTTGCTCGGGAAAACTGAGGTACACAGAGGGGCAGGGGCACCGGCCCAGGCTCTAAACGCCTACCTTTATTACCTTCTGGTGCTTCTGAATTTAAAGAAACTGGCCTGAAAGTTAACTATGAAAAAGAAGGGTCAACAGCCTACCTTGGAGCTTGGAGTCACAAATCTCTTAGAACTTGGTAACAGACTCACTAAGAGCTGCAGCCATTAGGAGCTTCCATTCAGTCCTTTCTGTCCCTGAGAGTCTTTCTCCCTTGCCCCCACTGGCACACACTCTCCCAATGTTGAGGGGAGCAGAAGGGGCTTAGCTAAGGGGGCACCAATGCCCTTCCTCAGTTCTCAGCTGTGAGGCTTACCTAACTGTGACTCCTGGAGCCAGCCCAAACACTCAGCCTAAAAAGACCCGCACTTGGAAGGTCAACCAGCTTATGGACAAATGCTGAGTCCTCTACTCGCCCCAAACCCAACTGCCGTTCACAGGCCTTGCGGATGTCGACCTTCTGCAGCAGTCCTGCCCCTGCGCTGGCTTCTCTCTACCTCCCGGGACTCCCCCAACTCCCTCCCACACTCCTCCGTCTCTGACTTGAAGCCTCTCCCTGCTGCCTTCTCCTCCTTTTGGTCTCTCCCTGCCTCCGTATGTCTCCTACTTTACTCCTTGGAAGCCATCTTTGCTGCTGCAAACTCTGCTGAGGACACCACCTTTCTGCCCTGGAGTCTTCCCCCTCCTCTTAGGTCCAGGGAACTGGGCTCCAGCTTCTGGGCTTTGAGGCAAGCCTAGCGGGATCAGAGGCTCCAGGGCTTGGGTTTCTTGAAGTCCAGGACCTCTGAGTCACCAGGCAAGGGCCCTCAGAGTATCTGAGCAGGGCTCCCCTGCTGCTCCAGGGCCCTGAGTACCTGGCTTCGCCATCTGGGGCCATCCAGACTCCCAGCTGCGGGTCAGTGGGGATAAGAAGTTTTCCAGCTGTTTTCCAGGTTGGCCTGAGCAGCTCTGACTGGCCTGAGTCCAGCTGGGCTGTGGGTGTGGAGGGAGTCTCTAGGCAGAGAGGAAGGGCTCCCTGGGCTGGCTGAGCTTGTAGGGTGCGGGGGCAGGGGGCTGGCAGAGGGGGGCTGTGATGAAGAGGTTGGGGGCTGTGCCAGCAGGGAGTGGGCAGTGGAAGAGGCTTGGGTCATTTTTCTAAGGGGCCCTCAAACCAACTGTGCAGCGTGGGCAGGGGCTGCTTGGGACGCTGCACGGGGGCCGACAGGTACAGGGAAAACCTGTGCCCACAGGAAGATGGAGGTGGGGCTGATTTCTTCTGTAAAACACCTTCTCTCTGCTGGACACTGGACTAGGTCTTCTCTTGGCCACCCACTCACAAACTCAGGCAGGGAAACTGAGGCCCAGGAAAGCTAAGCAAGTTGTCCAAGGCAGCACAGTTGGTATGATATTTGGGGTCTGCGTGTACCTACAGGCCTCTGTTCAGCAAGACACGGACACGTCACACTACTGCTGATGGGGGCCTGGGCCACACTGTGGGCCGTGGTGGAGACAGTGCCATGAAAAAGCTTGTCTAGCTGTCTTGGGGCTGGCTCAGAGTGGCATGATCTGTCCCCTAAATCCTAGCAGTCTGCATCCCCAGCCTGCCAGACCCCTCAGTTTGGCTACAGGGAAGAATCAGATGGGCAAAAGAAACTTTGGAGGCCAAAAGAGCCTTGCTCACTGATATTGTGGGTCATAGCAAACAGAGGAGAGAGCTCTTTATAGCTGGAAGTGATCTGCAAGCTTGTCTAATGGTGGAGGCTGCAGGAAGACAAAGCTGGGGCAACTACAGGTTAGGGAGCCCTTGGACTTTCATTCAATTCACCTTTGTCCACTAGTCCCTCAGTATCCTCATCACATCAGATGGTGCCTTCATTCCTAACAAGCTTCCGGGAGATGCTGGTTCATGGACCACACGTTGAGTAGCCAAGTGTGCGATTACGTCACTCTTGCGCTCCGTCGACTTTCTTGGAATAAAATCCAAAGTTCTTATCGTGACTTTTGCAGCCCCTGCTACTTCTCCAACCTTACATCTCTCCTCTCTCTGTTCTCTCCTCTCTCTGTTCACTTTGCTCCCACGGCCCACGGCCTTTTGCTCCTACAACATGCACTGCTTCCTTAGAGGGTGGCTCCCTGTGCTGATTGGGTGCTCGTATCTGGGCTGGAATTTGTGTGTTTTTGAGGCCATATCCCCAGCGCCTGATACAGGGACTGACCCTCCTGGGTAGCTACTTGATGAAGGAATAGACAGACTAGATTCTTCTGGATGTCAGGGCTCGAGGACTGAGCGAAGCAAACTGGCACCTGCCCCTCTGCAACCCACAGCCTTGTTCCCCAGAAGAAAGCTGGGATGAACCAAGAAACCCATCAGGCATGGTCAATATTCCTGACTTCTTCCTATGTCTGACCAGGGCTGTTTCCCACCCACTGTCTCACTAACAGCTCAGCAAGGCAGGTGCTGCCATGACCATCTGCTTCTCATCAGACGGTGGGCTTCTGCCTGCTGCTCTTTAGGGCTCCACTTGCTGTCCCCTGGGCCAGTGACCTGAGTGCCTCACCCCTTCCTCTCTCAGGACCAAACCTGGGGTGACCTGTGGGACTTGGAGAAGAGGTCAGCTGCCATGCCCTGTGTGCTTAGGCTGGGGGCCACACCCAGGCCCTGGGCATGTGAACCATCCACACTCCTCGCTCCCCAACACTGAGGTCTGGGAGGGGTGAGAAAAGGGAAGGTGAGGGCATGCTACCTCCAGTTTGTAGGGAAGAGCCCCCAGGGGCATCGTCTAAAGCCAGATAATTGATTGAGATAATGAGGTGCGTGTTGGTCTTGCTGCCAGGTAAGAGGTACTTGCCATTTCCAACTGGTGGAGTTGTGTGTTCCTAGTCTGCACCTCCCTGCCCCATCACCTAAAGGGAGCAGAAATCTCTTTAAAATTATTTTTAAAGATTTTTAAATTAACAGGCTTTTTTTTTTTTTTCAGAGCATTTTTAGGTTTATAGGAAAATTGTGCAAGAAAGCCAAGTTCCCTTATAGTCTCTTATCCTGCTCCATCAAGTTTCCCCTGTGTTGACTTAACATATAGCTCACAACCTAAAAGTTGAGAATTCTGTTTTATTCAGTAGGCATATGTAGGACTTCAAGCCCGGGAGACAGCATCTCAAGTGACCCTGAGAGAACTGATCTGAGGAGGCAGGGGGCAATGGGCGAAGGGGAGTTGTCAGGTTATATAGAAGTTTACAACAAAGGGCAGGTAGTCTGAACATCAAAAGTATTTTTGTGAATTAAAGAAAACCATCTATCTCAAGTTAAGAACTTTAGCGTTTTTTTCTATGTATTGGAAGATGCAAGAGCCTGGGCTCACTGAAATCATTCCTTTCATAGGCATCTCAGCTATCTGGGGCCAGTATCCGGAGTTTTTCCTCAGTGCTCGCCGTAAGAGTGGTTGCAGCCTGTTGGCTGCCGGATTGCAGGTATTGTTCTTCCTGGTTGCCCTGGAGGGCTGGAATTGCTGGTGACTGTGACATCCTTGTTCACTGACGGCAGGAAATACTCCATTTCTCACCTGTTAGTAACATTTTGCATTCATGTGTTATATTTTTTGCAATTGATTAGCCAATATCGATACATTATTATTACCTAAATTCCACAATTGATGACAGGGTTCACCCTTTGTGTTGTACCGTTCCATGGGCTTTGACAAATGTCATGTGTGCAACATCATGTGTCATACAGAACACTTTCACTGCCCTAAAAATACCCGGTGTTCCACCTGTTAATCCCTGCCCTCTCCTCTTGGCAATCCCTGATATTTCTAATAACTCCATAATTTTACTTTTTCCAGAAGGTCATATAATTGAGATCATACAATATGTAGCCTTTTCAGACTGGCTTCTTATTAGTAATACACAGTTAAGTTTCCTCCATGTCTTTTCATGGCTGGTTAGCCCATTTCATTTTATTGTGGAAGAATATTCTGCTGTTTGGATATTGAAACCCAGGAGTACCCTCTGGGGCTCCTAGGCACAGAAGCCATTTTTTTGTCCCCTGTTTCTTGTTGGGTCTTCCCTGGTGGCTCAGACGGTAAAGAATCCACCTGCAATGTGGGAGACCTGGGTTCAATCCCTGGGTTGGGAAGATCCTATGGAGAAAGGAACGGCTACCCACTCAGGATTCTGGCCTAAAGAATTTCATGGACAGTATGGTGTTTTTTGTAGGCATGACTCCAACCTCCATGACCTTCCCTGAATTCCAAAGGGCAGATATGAACAGTTAATCTGAACAGCTAATCAAGGGAGGAGCAGCCAAGAAGCCACCTGAGACAAGATTACAGGGACCAGAGAGCTCATCAAGACTAGGAGACCACCTGAGACCCTGCACATGCCCTAATCTTGTCAGCAACCCCACACCCACACAAATATAACTATTTGCTATAAAAATTCCTCAACATATCCTCCCAGGTTGGCACACATAGTTTCTCCAGGCAGAAGCCTGCTGTGTCCCCCTCTGCCTGGCAAAGCCATAAGGCTGTCTTTTCTGCTTCACCCAAATTCTGTCTCTGAGATTTGATTCAGCACTGAGTTATAGAGAGGCTGAACTTTCGGCATCAATATATGATGTTTTGTGTATCCATTCACCTATTGAAGGACATCTTGGTTGCTTCCGGTTTCTGGTGGTTATGAATAAAGCTATTGTAAACATTTGTGTGCAGCCTTTTTGTGTGGGCATAATATTTGAACTTGTTTGGATAAACGTTGAGCATGATTGCTGGATCATGTGGAATCACCGACTCAATGGACATGAATTTCAGCAAACTCTGGGATATAGGGAAAGACAGGAGACTGGCGTGCTGCAGTCTGTGAGGTTGCTAAGAGTTGGAAACGACTTAGCGAATGAACGTGTATGCGTGCTAAGTTGCTTCAGTCGAGCCTGACTCTTTGCAACCCCATGGACTGTAACCCACCAGGCTCCTCTGTCTATGGGGATTCTCCAGACAAGAATACTGGAGTGAGTTGCCATGCCCTCCTTGGTGGGGATCTTCCCAACCCAGAGATCAAACCCATGTCTCTTATGTCTCCTGCATTGGCAACATATCACTCTGTTTAATTTTCTTCATAGCTTTTTATTATCATGTGAAGTTATGTTTGCTTCCATCTTCTCCACTTCTTCCTTCTTCTTTTTCTCTCCTATAACATACAAACCTCCTGACAATAGGGACCTGTCTTGGTCAATAAACTCCTCAGACACCAGATGGTCCGGCAACCCCAGATACTTATACCACACTGGGGAGGGGGATGCTAACCAGCAGCCCCTGAAACTTGACTGATGTCATGTTTTCAAGTAGCTCCCTGGTTGGGGACAGGACCTGATTGACCACACAGACAATAGAGAAATATGATATTTTCCCCTGTGTGCTGAGGGCCAAGTTCACAGCCTCCCGGGTGGCATGGAACAGCAGCATGGGTTGTCAGAACAGGGATTCTATCAGAGGCAGAGAAAACTGGGTGGGAACCAGCTTTGCCTCAGTTTACCACCTCCTCCAACCTGCCCCCGCTCAACAACAGAACAGCTTTCCTTACACTCACCGTTTTCCCTCAGCTCCTACTCTGTTGCACAGCCTTTAGTGGCTCCCTATTGCCATGAGGAAATATGTTTAAAAAAAAACAAAACCCTTTTCAGGCTTTGCAGCCCTGTTTTCTCCCATCCCACTGACTCTTCCCAGGACGCCCTCTTCCCAGCCCCCACCAGGCCCCGCCCACCCTCTGGAGCTCGGCTCACCGCTCACCTCCTCTGGGAAACTTCCCTGACTGCCTGGGCTCACAGGCTCCTGTGGGCCTCCTGTCAGCCCCCGCCCCCGTTAGTTTGCTCAGCTCGCGGGGTTTTGGAGGATTGCTGGGGCCTGTTTCAGAGCTCGGACTCCAGAGGAACAGGGACCGAGTCCAGGGCCTGTGAGCGCCAGCTGGCTGTGGAGTGTGATTTATTGGAAGGGGTAGGAGGGGAGACCGAGCCACCTTGGTGGGGCTAAGATCCCTAAGAGCGCACCAGCTCAGAGGTGGGGCCGGAGCCGTGGAGAAGGGTCCGTGCAGCCGACCCTCCTCCCCTCCGTCTCCTTCCCCCCGTGCGGAGCCAGGCGAGTTGACTCAAGTGGCAGGAAAAATGCTCCCCCCACCCTTCCAAGCTGCTGCACATCTGTGCCCAGACAAAGCCAGCTATTAATCCTAGCTTTTGTGTGAGTGTTTGGGTGTTGAATTCCACTTGGATCTGCCAGCTTTTGGAAGGGGAGTTTGGAGGGGATTTAATGACAACAAAAGGAACCCACTGAGGGGAATGGGAGGGGACCAGGGGGGCTAAGAAACCCAAGTGCATTCACTCTGAGCCTGGTGAGGGCTCCTGGGAGCTCAACTTCGGCCAGAGCCTAGCAGCCTAACGGGGCTCCCAAATTCCCAGGGTTTGAGTCACAAAAAGAGGCCACGCCCCAGGAGAAAAACCCCAGCTTCACCGGCCTACTGTCTGCTCCAGATACTGCCTGACAGGGCCTGGCCACTGCCCCTGTCCCTTTCAAACCAGGGTAGCCCCTTACCCCAGGGACCAAGCCCAGGTCAGGGAGAGCCTTCAAGGCACCAGGAGTCCCCAGCACAGCCATGAGGGCAGAAGGCCTGAGCAGTGGGCTGCCTGATGGCCTCGACCCACCCCTCCTGAGAAGTCATTGAGCACCTGGTCCCGGCCAGAAGTTCCACCTCCAGGAAATCCAGTCCCCACCAACCCTAACTCAGCTGAGACATTAGAATAGCCCAGGACACAGTCCCAGTGTGTGTGTGTGTGTGTGTATCTAAGAATGTTGGGTAATTCTGAGGGGGGAGGACCTGCCGCCCCAGGCAGGTGTTATTTGACTAGTTTGTGTAGCAGAAGCTCTGCTCTCATTACTAGATTAATAAGCGGCCTGAGGTGTGAACTGAAACCCCCTGATCTGCCCCTGCCCCTCCTGCTTTGTTAATTTCACTTTTTAAATGCATTTCCCATCTGTGGCTGTTTGACTCCCAAAGCTGGCCGAGCTGTTAGGTCACACAGTGAAGTACAAGTGGTTTTAACTCTATGTGGTGCAGAGACAGACCCAGAGCTTCCTCCCGGTTTTTCTACCTTAGCTGAGACGTCTGGTAATATTTATTCATTAATTCAATAGCTGACCAAAGTACTGCTCTGCAGCCCAAGTTCTGCTTTTAGCTGTTGGGCAGGAAACGCACAATGTGGCTGCCTGCTACAACTATGCTTCCGGGCTTAATGAACTGTTTTCTAGTGGCTGTTAGTATGTCCACAGATGTTTTATTCTACCTTAATTAATTCTAGGGCTTCCTGGGTGGCCCTAATGGTAAAACAAACAAACAAACAAACAAAAAACCCCACCTGCCAGTGCAGGAGATATAAGAGACGTGGGTTCAATCCTTGGGTTGGGAAGATCCTCTAGAGGAGGTCATGGCAACCCACTCTAGTATTCTTGCCTGGAGAATCCCATGGACAGGGATTGGGCTGGCTACAGTACATAGGGTCGCAAAAGAGTCAGACATGACTGAAGCTCCTTGCTGCTGCTGCTGCTAAGTCGCTTCAGTCGTGTCCGACTCTGTGCAACCCCATAGATGGCAGCCCACCAGGCTCCCCCGTCCCTGGGATTCTCCAGGCAAGAATTCTGGAGTGGGGTGCCATTTCCTTCTCCAATGCATGAAAGTGAAAAGTGAAAGTGAAGTCGCTCAGTAGTGTCCGACTCCTAGCGACCCCATGGACTGCAGCCCACCAGGCTCCTCTGCCCATGGGATTTTCTAGGCAAGAGTACCAGAGTGGGGTGCCATTGCCTTCTCTGGAAGCATGGCACAATTAACTCTAGAAATAAAAAAGTAAGCTTGAATCATTCATTCATTCATTCATCGCTTCACTCATTCAGGCCCACCAGGTCCTCTGTACTAAAAACCTGAAATGTTCTCCCAACACTTTCCTGCTCTTTGTGGAACAGGAATGCACGGGTGCTATAAAGGCTCTCTCTTCCCAGCATTGTTTCCCTGGACCTGGTCTCTGACAGCCCACAACTCCAACTGCCCTGGAGGCAGGTGGAGAAGAGGGGGGGCTGCCTCCATGATGATGGCTTCCTCTGGGTCAAGGAGGATGCACAACCCCTGTAACTCTCAGATGGAACCTTCTGGAAACCATAAAGCCACTTTATTCCCAAGGGCATAAAGCCCATTTTGTCAGACAGCACCTGCACCAGTTGTTGAGGGCCTCCCTGAGCCTGGGAGAGAGACCTCAGCCACTCCACTGACTGGGGAACCCCATGCCTGGGGACACCTCGCTCTGCACTAGGGCATGTGGATAGGAGCTCCCCGCTGGGTTGACAGTGAGGGGCTTGCAGGCACAGAGATGGTCATGAGGGTTAAGAGGATGGTGAGCTTTTAATCCCTTTGTCCTACTTCATAAAGGTTGGGGGAAGGGTGAAATGAATCCATAGGTCTTGGGGAGCTCTGACACATCTGCCCATGAGCTGCAGTAAATGGAGTTATCATGGAGGGAAGGAGAGTCAAGACGGACAGCAGTCCAGGCTTCTCAGGATGCAGTGCCAGGGTGTGGAGAAAGGCCGGGGGTCCACACCCCTCATCAAGTGTGGCTCCTGGGGAATCAGTCCATGAGCAGAAGCTATGCAGACCCTTCTGCTGTCTATGGCTCTGGGGCTAGGCTTCTCTTTCTCCAGTTTCCCTCCCAAGATGGTCAGAGGACTTCAGTGAGGGTCACAACCATCAGAGACTCCCTGTGTGTGTCTGCCCAGCCCTGGGGCAGGAAGGGTCCAGCTTCCTAAATCAGAAACAATCAGAAGTGCCATTTATTGAGTGCCATGTGCCAGGTGACATGCTAAGCTCCTTACATGGCATCAACTCAGTGAAGACTTGTAACCATCCATGAGGTCAGCACTACTATTATTCCCATTTTATAGCTGTGTACACTGAGACTCAGAGAAGTTAAGGGCCTGATGCCAGGTAATATGGCTAAATGGAGATGAGGCAGGACTTCAAAACCTGGACTCTTCTCTACTCTGCTGGGGATCCCTCAGACCTCTGGATCTTCTTCTTCCCCAGGGCCACCTCTCTCAGCCATTTCTCAGTCTAGCAATGTGGAAAACGCCTGGAAGACAAGGAAAAATCCAATTTGAGCCGCTAGTTTGTCTTCTTGGTCAAAGGTGAGATGCAATGAAGAAGATGAGTGGTCAGGAGATTACCTGGAGGTTTTATTGCCCCATGATGTTGACCTTTCCCCTCTCAGAAGAAAACAGATTAGCAAATTTTGCTCTAGAAAGTAAAATTTTAAAGTAAAAATGAGGTTTTTTTTCCTTTTGACAAAAACAAGTACGCCCTTTCTATGGCAAAACTAGAAAAAACAGAGACAAAAATGTAAAATACTCCCTTTGTGTTACCCAGAGAGGATGACTGCTAAAACCTTGCAGATATTTTTGTCAATATGCACTTTCTAAGTGCGGATACCGGAGAAGGCAATGGCACCCCACTCCAGTATACTCTTGCCTGGAAAATCCCATGGACGGAGGAGCCTGGTAGGCTGCAGTCCGTGGGGTCGATAAGAGTCGGACGCGACTGAACGACTTCATTTTCACTTTTCACTTTTCACTTTCATGCACTGGAGAAGGAAATGGCAACCCACTCCAGTGTTCTTGCCTGGAGAATCCCAGGGACGGGGGAGCCCGTTGAGCTGCCGTCTATAGGGTCTCACAGAGTCGGACACGACTGAAGCGACTTAGCAGCAGCAGCAGCAAGTGCAGATACATACATACACATACCCCTTTTCAGATTCTATTTTCCTAACAGAGCAAAAATTTTATTATTATTATTTGGAAACTGCATTTTCTTTAACTCAATAATTTATCTAAACATCTTTTCAAGTAGGGACATATTTATTCACCTACCCTAATGTATTCAACAGCTGTTTGGTATTCTGTTTTATGGCTGTACCATAATGATTCATTGAACTAATCTCCTAATGTTAAGTAATTAGGAATTTCTACTTTTTGTTCTTCCTGTGATCAGCAACTCTAGTTAAAATCTCCGTGCATCCTTGTCTAGAATCTTGAAGTAAAACTAAGGAATCAAAAGGTGAGAGCGTGTTGTCAGGTAGCCCTCAGGAAAGATTGTAGGCAGGTATCCTCATAAACAGAGACTCCTGCTCCAGTCACACACACACGCACACACACACACCATTGCTATTCCTAGAATATTCTTTCATTAAAAAAAAAAAGGTTGACAATTTGATACATGAAACACTATCTCATTATTGTTTTATTTAGCATTTCTTTCATTATTAATTGGGGTCAACAGTTTTTCATGCACTTATTAGCCATTTTTATTTCCTCTCTCAATTGCCCGTTCATGTCCTTTGTCTATTTTTCTATCGGATAATCTTTCTAACACAGTTATCTTCTTTAGGTGAGTAGTTCTCAACCCTGGCATGTTAGAATCAGCCGGAAGACTTTTTAAACAAAGAATAAAAGTGAGGGAGGGAGGAGGGGGGAAGGAAGAATGACAAGGGAAGGAAGGAAGAAAGCAAAAAGGCTTCATCCCAGAGTAAATATTTGGTGGCGCCTGAGTTTTAATATTTTTTAAAGTGTCCTCGTGCTTCTAATTTGCAGTCATGGCTGAGAACCCTTGTTATAAATTAGGTTTCTCCCACTGTCTGGCTCCAGATGCTTTCATCGCTGAATCTATTTTCATTTCTTTGACACTCAGTTTTCTCTGGTGAAAAATGGGCAGCAGAACTGGGAAGCAACACAGCACCCTCCTCCCAAATTCTATAATCCCATTGAGGAGGCTGGAGTTTCAGGAAAGAGGGTGAGGCAGACGCTGTGGTCAGGCTCTCTGCCAGGTGGATTGGAAAAAATTAAAAATGCTCACTCAGGCAATTAGACTTTCCCTGAAGACAGCCTGAGCTCTAAGAGGAGGGGACGAGGCTGGGGTTTTTCCGAAACTTTGTCTCTCTACGGCACCCGCCTTCAGATGCACAGCAATCTTGCCCTTTCTGGGACTTCGAGGTTTAGAGTTGAAGTCTTATCTGAGACACTTCCTCTCCTTTCAGAGGTCAGCATGAGACAGGAGGGGTATAGCCAAGGTATCAGCACCAACCCCCTGGCTTCCAGGCCTGCCCTGGGCATGGGAGGGCTCTCTGGAGCACCTCCCATGGGCTGCACCACCTCTAATCCACCTGAAGGGTTTATGGCAGTCTCCAAACAAAGTTGAGTACTGTTAAAACTCAAAGGCTCCATCCCTTTCCCCTGCAAGAGCGCAGGCCATGCCGGTCCCACCTGGGGGACAGGATGGGATGAAAGGGTCTTTCTGGTGATTCAGGCAGGAAGGTCCCTGGAAAGCCCCAGGCCGGCTTGGAGCCTCTCCAGGTCAGGAACATGCAGGACGGCCAAACATGGTAGAACATGGTAGAACATGGTTCATCAGCTTGCACCCTGGCCCACTTGGTGCGAGTGTGTGAACCCGAACCTCAGTTTCTTCATGTATGAAATGCTGATGTTTGGGCTGTTGAGAAGACTTTTAAAAAAGCAGTGTATGCACACTGTAGATCCCCAGAAAATGCCTGGAGCGCTCTGTGCCTGTCTCTCCATGGCCTTTCCCTACCCTCACCTGTCAGAGCTGAGGGCAATCTGAGTCCAGCCTGGGAATTTCCATCCCCCTTTCCATCCCCATGGCCCCCACTTATTCCATTTCTCAGGACAGAGGAAGCAGCCCTGCCCACGTGGTCTCCAGGCCCCCAGTGCTAAGTGAAACTGGGCCTCCAAAGCTGTGTCCCTGCACGCAGCCTCCCTGCCTTCTCTCCTACCCTCTCCTCTCAAACCCAACAGCCTTTGCACTTTCCCACTCAGACTAAACTAAACCATGTATTTATAACTGTAAACCTGATTTTTATCAAGCACTTTGCCCCAGGGACCAAGCTTCATTTCCAATACCTTATTGTTTACAGGAAGATTTTTATTACCCCATCTTACAGATGAGGAAAGTCAGACTAGTTCTTCATAACTTGCCTAAACCCACAGGGCATTAAGGAACAGAAGTGGATTCTCATACTACCATGCTCTATGTTTTGTATCATATATACTGACTGCCTGTGTGCTTACCCTACGTGTGTGTGCTATACTGTTTCAGTTGTGTCCGACACTTTGCAACGCTATAAACTGCAGCCTGCCAGACTCCTCTGTCCATAGGGTTCTCCAGACAAGAATGGGTTGTCATGCCCTCCACCTGGGGACCTTCCTGACCCAAAGATTGAACCTGTGTCTCCTGCATTGGCAGGATTCCCTGGTGGCTCAGACAGTAAAGCGTCTGCCCGCCATGCGGTAGACCCGGGTTCGATCCCTGGGTCGGGAAGATCCCCTGGAGAGAAATGGCAACCTACTGTAGTATTCTCGCCTAGAAAATTCCATGGATGGGAGGAGCCTGGTGGTCTACAGTCCATGGGGTCACAAAGAGTCAGATACGACTGAGCAACTTCATTCACTTCTGCATTGGCAAGTGGGTTCTTTACCATTAGCACCACCTGGAGAGCCCTGTGCCTGTCGCAAAGAGCTAAAATTCCAGTAGGAGTTCTCTCTCCCTCCCTTGGGCTCCCACTACATCTTGTTCGGCTCGCTCTTCACCATTGATCCCACCCTGCCCAGCACTGGCATTCTCTGGGTACCTCTCATTTCCTTTGACCTTAGGGCAGAAAATGTGTCTTTGTATCTTCATCTTTGAGTCTGGCAGGAAGCTTAGAGAATGGTAGGTTCTTAAATTATGTTTCTAATTCTAAAGTAATGTGTTCATTATAGAAAAAAAAAAAAACACAAAAAGTAAGCAGAAAACAAATATTACCTATAATCCCATTACCCAGAGAAAACCATTGCTAATATCTAGGCAAATTTCTTTCCAATCTCTCTCTCTACATATATATAGGATTTGTAGATATATAGTTTTTATATTATATATATTGTATATATATTATATTATATATATTCCTGGAGAAGGAAATGGCAAACCACTCCAGTATTCTTGCCTGGAAAATTCCATGGACAGAGGAACCTGGCAGGCTACAGTCCATGGGTCACAAAAATTCGGATGCGACTAAGTGACTAAACACACACATACACACACACACACACATTTTAACTTGGGCTTCTCTGGTGGCTCAGATGGTAAAGAATCTGACTGCAATGCAGGAGACCCAGGGTCGATCCCTGGGTAGGGAAGATCCCCTGGAGAAGGGCATGGCAACCTACTACTCCAGTATTCTTGCCTGGAGACAAGAGGAACCTGGCGGGCTACAGTCTGTGGGGTTGCAAAGAGTCGGACACAGCTAAGCAATTAACACCTTCACTTTCATATTTTTACTCAGACAAATAATACACATTTTGCATGAAGTGGACATCTTACAATACCATTTTCTATGATGCTTTTTTTACCTTATGAACAATTCTCATAATATTAGAAATTCTTTGAAAATGGCATTTTTGATGGCTGTAGATTAGAGATCCCACATGTTCTCTCATGTGATTGTGCCCTTCCTGTTTAAACCACTTCCATATTGTTGTAATTCATTTACAGCCTGTTTGATTATTCCTATAGGAGAAATGCCTTAAATGGAATTGTTGGGACAAAGAGAAAGGATATTTCCAAGGCTCCTGACACATCACAGTTAGCTCTGAACAAACCCTTGTCTATCAAACCCTCTCCCGACCCCACCCACCCAGATTTACTTAACTACCAGCTGGAGGGCCCAGTCCCCCAGGGTCCACCTTCTTCATTTCAACTCCCCTTGCTTTTTCAAATGGTCAGAAGCAGGGAGGAGGGTCCTGCGAGATGGGACCTGAGAGAACTGGCCAACCTATGCCCAAGTTTCCCTCCATTCTCACCTGAACTCCAGCATCAGAATTACTCCTTTGGGTTAAGGACTCAAAAGTCTATGACTGCAAATGGATGTGTAGTTGGAGACAGCCCCACTAAGCCATGGCCACTAGGCTAAACTTCTTTGTCACTAGATTAACAGCTGAGACTTGGGCTCAGGGGTTGGGCCCAAAGGTATGCATGCTTTTAATTTTATTGAAGACATTATGTAAACATATTAAAGAATATTCTGGGGGAAACAGACAAAATATGGCTACAGCTTTTTCCTTTTTCCACAGTTTTCAAGGTCAGGAAAGTAGTCTCTATGAAATGAGAATAATCTTTAGTGAGCCTTTAGATCAGTATCTTCAGAAGTGTTCCACAGTTAGTTGGATGGGTTTTCATTCAGTTTATAAATGACATCCATAAAGCAATTGTCCTGCTTCTCTAGCACAGGGCTGGATACATGAACCTCCTGGGGCTGTGAGCGTCTCAGAGGCCGAGGACAATACAGCCAGAGTGCTTTTCCCACCTCCATTGTAAACAATTTGGGATTTAATCTAAAAAGACGCTAAGGGGATCAATTATTTGAAGCAATTTGTGTCAATTTCCAAGTCAACTCCGGGTCATCATCCAGGAAAGACAATTTTTAGTACGGAAACCCCGGCCTGCCTATGGGAACAGGTCTTCCCTCTCCCTCACCAGTCACTACTCAGCAGAGGCCGATGGCTGCGAGAAACAGCCGGCTACCTGAGGGCTCCTGGACAGGGAGACAGGATCGCTCCCTCAAGGAGGGGAGGGACTGCCCTCCCTCCGAGCTGGACCGGGCGGTGTCGCTGCTCCATAGCTGCGGGTCTCAGACTTCGCGACCGTGTGGGTCTCCGGCAGGGCCCGTGAACACAGCGCGCGGGGTCCAGAGACCAGTGCTGGCCCGGGACTCTGCCTTTGCAAGTTTAAGCTCCGAGGGTGAGGGAAGCCGCTGCTGCTGGTCCCGGGGCCACACTTCAGAGGGCGGCCGCCCGGGAGCTCGGAGGGAGGGACCCAGGGGCGCGCCCCAGGGAGGCGGGCCAGGCTCACACCCCAGGGCCCCTGGGAAGGGAAGCGGCGGAGGAGGCCGGAACCGCGGGCGGCGGCGCGGCGACTTGGGCCGGGTGACACGGGGGCGGCGGGCGCCTCGGCGGCGGGAGGCCCCTCCGGCCACCCAGGGCGCGGCGGCCGGGCCTCCCTCCCCGGGCCCCGGGGCAGCTCCGGGGCGCCCAGCGCGGCTTCCCCGGCCTCCGCGCCCACCGCGCCGCAGGAAGACAAAGGCGCCACGGGGGACGGAACTGGAGCGTCCCTCCTGACTGTCCAGACTGCCTGGGCCCCTGCCTCTCAAACCCGTCCACCTCCGTGGCTGCCTGTCACTAGTGCTGGGCTCCCCTCCAGCTCACAGAGGGAGGGAAAGCGAGACCGCTCCACGTCCAGCCCCCATGGCCCCTTTCCCCCGGCCCCGCACCCAGAGCCACCGTCTAGAGCCCCAGGGTCTATCTCCGGAGCGCCTTCTCATAGCCATGCGGCCTTTAGCAGCCCACTTCACTTCCCTGGTCCCAGTTTCTCCTTGTGTAAAGCAACTGGGTTGGAAGGGGCAGTTTCTGAACTTCCTTGCCCCTCTAGAGAGCTACCTCGTCCACCTCGACCTGTGAGTGGCAGGTGGTGGGGTGGGGTGGGTGTAGGGAGAAGAGGGTTGAGGCCCTGGAGAGCTGGGAGGTGGTGGAGGAGAGGGGGCCCAAGGGGGCCTCCTAGGTACCTTCGAGGGCTCGCCCCCCCTCCCCCCTCCCCCCCTTCCCCCCCTCTTCCTGGCCTCCAAGAGTAGGTTGGCAGAGCCCCTACCCAAGGGAAGGCCCCCCGTGGGAATCCCCTGGCTCTCTGGGTGCTGGTTTGCAGCCACTGTTTGCCAGAGGATGAGGGAAGGAACAGGAAGGAACGTGCAGGCTGAACGGGAAAAGCCAGCTGGGCCAGAGGCAGTCCTTACTGTACCTCACACCTGAGGCTGAAGCTTTGCTTGGCTATGTCCCCTGCACCTGCCCTGCTGGACACTGGGGAGCCCCAGTCTGGGCACACCGCTGTCACCAGGCTGAGAGCTCCAGAGCAAAAAGTCTAGTAGCTTTTAGCTTTGAGGCTGCACACATATGCTCCTAAGACTGTGTGGAAATGACATTATTTTCAGCTTAAATCTATCTTCCTGTAGATTTACTCAGTGAGTTCAAAGATGCTAGTTCTTAATTTATAAGCTCGGAGGCAGCTTCCAGCACATTAACCTCAAGGCCTTCATGTCCTCCCCAACCCACTCCTGCTCCCCTCTGCAGGAAGGAAAGCTCCCACAAAATGTCCAGATGGTTCAGAGCAGTATATAAGACAGTCTGGTTGCAAGTGGCAGAAATGCCTCTTAAAGATGTATGTACCTATGAAATATATACATCTAGACAGTATTTCATATGCATATTTTTCTTCAGTTCAGTTCAGTCACTCAGTCTTGTCCAACTCTTTGTGACTCCATGGACTGTAACACGCCAGGCTTCCTTGTCCATCACCAATTCCCAAAGCTTGCTCAAACTCATGTCCATCAAGTCAGTGATGCTGTCCAACCATCCCATCCTCTGTCGTCCCCTTCTCCTCCTGCCTTCAATCTTTCCCAGATCAGCGTCTTTTCCAATGAGTCATTTCTTCGCATCAGGTGGCCAAAGTATTGGAGTTTCAGCTTCAGCAACAGTCCTTCCAATGAATATTCAGGACTGATTTCCTTTAGGCTGCTGCTGCTGCGTCTAAATATTTGGCTTACAGAATCTAAAGAAAGGTTCAAAACTAGTAGGAAGGACAAGGATGTTGTTGGGCCCCCAAAGTGATAGGACTCTCTCATGACCACTTCCAAGCTTAATAATTTAGTCTCAGCTTGACTTGTCTTCAAAAATCTAAGCATGCTAAATTGCTTCAGTCATGTCTGACTCTTTGCAACCCCATGGACTCCAGGCTCCTTTGTCGAGGGGATTCTCCAGGCAAAAGTACTGCAGTGGGTGCCCTCCTCTGGCGGATCTTCCCAACCCAGGGATCAAACCTACATCTCTTAGGTCTAGCTGCATTGGCAGGTGG
Organism: Bos grunniens; assembly: GCF_055505025.1. NCBI lineage: Eukaryota > Metazoa > Chordata > Mammalia > Artiodactyla > Bovidae > Bos > Bos grunniens. Next base: position 44,807,054 of record NC_141175.1, read on the forward strand.
GTTCTTTACCACTAGTGTCTCCTGGGAAGCAAGGGAATCCTTAGCAAACCTATTTGAGAAGGGTCTGCTGCAGGTCCAGACTGCTTCACCAGTATCTGGGTTTGAGAGAGGCTCCTTTGGATCTAAGTCTGTGCAGGACTTGGGAAGTCTTATTTCCTGGTAATGGCTCCAGCACACAAAGACTCCCACTGCCCAGGACTGATGAAGCCCACATGATTCTCAGGCTGAGACCCACCAGACAGTTCTGCCAGAAATCTGGGACCAGTGGGGTGGGGCCAATCTCCCCGAAGGGCTGGCAACCTGGGAATTTGACCTGTTCAGTGGAAGCGGTCACAATTACCCTGTGCAGTGGTGAGGGTTGTGCACCACAGCTCCAGAGGTGCTGCTGACTCTGTGAAGGTGCCTCCTGGAGTTGTGCAGTGCACACTGCATGTGGTCCTGGAAGCATTCCTGTCATTCAGGACAGCCAGATAGTCTTTTTTTTTTTTTTAAATATAAACCTGCTTATTTTAATTGGAGGCTAATTACTTTATAGTATTGTGTTGGTTTTGCCATACATCAACATGAATCCGCCACGGGTGTACACGTGTTCCCCATCCTGAACCCCGCTCCCTCCCCATACCATCCCTCTGGGTCATCCCAGTGCACCAGCCCCAAGCATCCAGTATCATGCATCGAACCTGGACTGGCGATTCGTTTCACATTTGATATTATACATGTTTCAATGCTATTCTCCCAAATCATCCCACCCTCGCCCTCTCCCACAGAGTCCAAAAGACTGTTCTATACATCTGTGTCTCTTTTGGTGTCTCGCATACAGGGTTATCATTACCACCTTTCTAAATTCCATATGTATGCATTAGTATACTGTATTGGCAGAGAAGGCAATGGCACCCCACTCTAGTACTCTTGCCTGGAAAATCCCATGGATGAAGGAACCTGGTAGGTTGCAGTCCATGGGGTCACTAAAAGTCAGACACGACTGAGCGATTTCACTTTCACTTTCCTCTTTACTGCATTGGAGAAGGAAATGGCAACCCACTCCAGTGTTCTTGCCTGGAGAATCCCAGGAACGGGGGAGCCTGGTGGGCTGCCGTCTATGGGGTCGCACAGAATTGGACACGACTGACGTGATTTAGCAGCAGCATACTGTATTGGTGTTTTTCTTTCTGGCTTACTTCGCTTGTATAATAGGCTCCAGTTTCATCCACCTCATTAGAACTAACCAGGTAATCTTTAGAAAGAGATTAGCAACAGAGCTTCCTGAGGTACCTGTGCGCACATTGCCTCGTAAAGAGATGCCAGGCAGTGGTATGATGACGTGATTCCTCTGGGGAGGTCACACTGCATTCTCAAGGTGGGGTGCACTGGCCATGGTGGTAAACACAGATGGAAGCCTTCCTTTGAGCTCCACCTGCCCTGTGAACCTCGGGGGCCTGCCTTGCAGTGTCAGGGAACATCCCAAGAGTGTACCAAGCACAGATTTGTAGTTAGAAGCCCCAGGCCGCTGTGACAGAAGAGCCACGTGACCTTGGTCAAGGGTCATTCTATGTAGTAGTTTCCTAGGACTGAGGAACAAATTACCACAAACTCCTGAGCTCCCCTTACAGTTCTGGAGCTCAGGAGTCCAAATCAGGGAGGCAGGAAGGTTGGTTCCTTCTAGAGTCTCCGGGAGAACCTGTCCTGTGCCCATCTCCTGGCCTCTGCTGGTGATCCCAAGTTCTTTGGCTTGAAGACGCATCACTGCGATCTCTGTCTCCATCTTCCCATCACCTTCTCCTCTGTGTCTCTTTTCCCATCCTCTTCACCCTCTTAAAAAAAAATGAGTTAAATTTAAATTTTATTGTGGTAAAATATGTGTAACATAAAATTGACCATTTTAACCATTTTTAAGTATATGGTTCAACAGCATTAAGTACTTTCACACCCATACCTCTTTCACAGAGGCACTTGTCGTTAGACTTAGAACCTACCCTGATCCAGAATGTTTTGTTCTGAGATTCTTAATTACATCTGCAAATATGATTCCAAATAAAATCATAGTCACAGATTTGGGGGAGACATCTCTTTTGAGGGGGCTGGCAGTCAATAGTAGAGCCTCCAAGCCTTGCTTTCCTCATCTGTTAAATGGGACTCCTCATGCTGCCATCTCCACCTCTTTGTAGGTTGGTTGTGGGCACTTAGGTGTTGTCTGTGCTGGGGGGTTGGCAGGGGGAGGGGGGAGCAGTGGGCCTGTCCTCTTTTGTAGTTGCCCTGTGTGTGGCCTTAATGAGCTCGGTCTCCATGTGGCCTGAGCTCCGGCACCATGCAGGCTCCCCATGAGGTGGGGTGCTATCCTGCAGAACTGCAAACAGGCATCTGGTCAAGATCTAAGGAGGTGGTTGGGGTATGGGAGGGCTGGCCAGGTTGCTTCATTAATCTCTCTCTACCCACAGAGCGCATTCCTCAGAGGGCCCCTGTGACTCTGATGCTGAGTGGAAAATGAGGGTGAATATTAACCTTGAGACCATCCCCTCCATCTCTCCGGGCTGGGGCTCTAGAGGGAGGCAGACCGATGAGGGGCTGGGCCAGGACCTGGCCTGTTGGCCCCCAGGAGCTGAATCTCAGGAACACGCTTCTGAGCTGTGCAGCCTTCTGGATTTCCACTGCCTCGGCCCAGGGTGATTTCTTACCCCTCTCAATTCCTCTGGCTCTTCCTTGACTCTGGCCTTCACTGTGGGACACTTGGCCCACTTGCCCAGCCTGTGTCATCACCTGTGGAACAGCGATAGCATAGGAGATCCTTCAGGGGCTGATTGGGAGGCTCCAAGATGATGGCAGAGCTTGGAGGCAATGCATGGATGCATGGATGGGCAGCCAAATCCTCCGGGTGTAAATCTGGTTTGCTGTATGCTTTGGGGCAACTTGTTTAACCTCTCTGGGCCTAGGTTTTATCATGGTATGTGTAAGATGGGATGAGAATAGTGCCTATATCATAGGGCTCATGGAGAGATTCCAGATATGCAGCTCCACAGGTACCATTTGTGCCTCTGTGAAGGCACCCCCTGGAGTTGTGCAGTGCACAGCTGGGGGTTTCTGGATGAAAAAATTTGCTGAACGCCCCCCCTGCTGTCTGCGGGAACCTTTCCTAGGGCACATAGGTCCTTCCTGGCCCTTGCTTTGGGCCTCCCTGCCATGGCAAGAGCACCTCCAGGGCTGTTTCTTTCTCACCCTTACCCCTCCCTACTGTACCTATGCCTTGCAGAGCCCAAAAACTTCTGCTGAAAGCTGGATGAAGTTGGCAATATTTCAAGATATTGACCTTTAGGAAGGCTATTGCGATAGATGAAATGTTTGTGTTCCCCTAAATTCATATGTTGAAATCTTAACACCCAGTGTGATGGTATTAGGAGGTGGGGCCTTTGGAAAGTGAATAGATCATGAGGGTAGAACCCTAATGAATGGGATTAGTGCTGTTAGAAGAGACACAGAGAGCTCCCTTCTCTTCTGCCATGTGTGTTGTCTATGAACCAGCAAGCAGGCTCTCACCAAAACCTAGCCAAGCTGGAGCTTTGATCTCTTTCTTCTGGGTCTCCAGAAATATGAGAAATAAATTTCTGTTATCTGTAAGTCACTCAATCTATTGTATCTCTCCGATAGCTCAGTTTGTAAAGAATCCGCCTGCGAGCAGGTTCGATACCTGGGTCAGGAAGATCTGCTGGAGAAGGGATAGGCTACCCACTCCAGTATTCTTGGGCTTTCCTTGTGGCTCAGCTGGTAAAGAATCCACCTGCAGTGCAGGAGACCTGGGTTCGATCCCTGGGTTGGGAAGATCTCCTGGAGAAGGGAAAGGCTACCCACTCCAGTATTCTGGCCTGAAGAATTCCTTGGACTGTATAGTCCATGGGGTTGCAAAGAGTCCGACACAACTGAGTGACTTTCACTTTCAATCTACTGTATTTTCATTAAAGCAATCTGAAGGGACTAAGACTCTATTAGAAGAAATATAGCGGGTAGAGGGACAAAGCTAAATGACACCAGGAGGAAATAATCAGATAAATCCAGAATGTGGAACATTCTACAACTGGCCTGTTCTCTTAAAAAAAAAAATTCAATGCAATGAAAATAAAAGGATGGGAGAACTGTTCTAGGTCAAAAGGAACATACAGTCAAGTGAATGTGTACTCCGTGAGCAGACACTGACTTGAACAGATGAGCTACAAAAGATACTTTACAGACTTTTGGGGGAATTTTAATAGACTGGGCTTCAGATGGGTATTCAGAAATTATTACTAATTTTCTTAGGTGTGATAATGGTATTTGCAGTTAGGAGAATATTCCTTTATGTTGGACATGCTGTTGGCGTGTGGAGATGACAGGGGACGATGTCCATGATTTATTCTGAAATTCTTCGTGCAGTAAATACGTAAATAAAACCTAAGCATTCTAAGTTTCAGGGTGGCTCAAGGGAGGAGAATGAGATGCCCCAAGGGACAGAGCTCAGCTTCCTGGGCTTGGCTGGGCCCCCAGTGCTTGCCAAACCCAGGGGTGTGCACTTTCTGTGTGTTTGGAAGGAAATGTGCAGCAGCACCTGGCACATAGTAGGTGCTTAACCAAACTTCAATGAACGAAAGAACAGACAGTCTTTGTGGGATTCACCTTCTAGGATGGGTTCTGGCTGAACAACCCTGTTCACATTCCACCTATCTTCCAAGCTCATCACAAGACAGTTAAAAACACTGGCAGGGCGTCAAAGGTCACCTTTGAGGGAAATGCCAGGGAGGGTTCTCTGAGGTCTCACTGGATGATTCCAGGCACCACCGCCATGGCCTCTCTCTAAGCCTCTTCAGCATCTCCTGAGCCCCCTCGTGGAGCTCAGCTACTTCTGCAGCCCCGCCATTCAGATCAAGAGTCAATTGCTCATAATCCTTCTGTCCTGAACAGCTGGCCTGCTGGTCCTTATTCATTTTATTGAATCAGGTGTAGCATCAGAAGCAGTCCTGTTCCTGTAAGTCTCCCAAGTCAGGTGAGACACATTGTGGGTACCCACTAAGAACCTGGGGCCCTAAGCAATAATAACAACGATAATGATTAATGAAATAATAATATGTTACATCACTCAGTATTTATTGTTTCCAAGTTTGTGCAAATTTGTTTAACAAAAGTTCTTTCTTTAATTATCCTAAGAGGACTGTTTTTGTTGATTTTTTTTTTTTTTTTTACTTTAATGCTGATCCCCATTTGGCAGACTGATTCCTAGTTTCACAGTTAAGAAGTGGCATACCAGGGTTCAAACTCCAGTTGCCTCATTCCTGCTTCTTTCCCAGGAGCAATGTTCAGCCCGCATTTCAGGGTTCCTTAGCCGTGAACGCTTGAGGACAGCTGAGAAATCCTGGAACAGCCAGGGCCCAAGAGCCAGTGGTGTGCTTTGTTCCCTACCAAGTTCTGTGTTGAAATGATTATCCTTAGTAATAGCTCCTGCCCCTTCTTTCACAATCTTCAGAAGCACACCACAGGGCGGTTCAAAGTCGAGCAGGCTGATGCGTCACCTTTGATGGAAGTGCCTGGGAGGACCCTGTCCGAGAGGCCAGCCCGCGGAGCTAAGTAACCTGGTGGCGAACACTCCCCTGCAGTCAGGAAGATGTTCAGGCTGTGTGGCTTTCTTGTCAGCCCTTAGGGAAAGGGCTTCCTGGTGGGTCCCCACTAGCATCTGAGCTAGGCTGGATGTTTCTCATCTTTGTTCCTCTCTCAGGGCCGATTGCTCACCCATCTTCCGGTCGGCAGAGGGTGATATTAGATTAAGACCAGCTGTCACTGGTGGGCTGTGCCCACGTATTCTACCCCAAATGCATCCCTTCAGTAGGTATCTGGTGACATAGGGCTAATGAGGCCCTGCCTGCCTCACAGATGTTAGGTTCCAGCCACAAGCCCCAAAAAAACCTGGGAAAGAAGGATCCAGTTTTCACTGAAAATGAAGCTTTCCAGGGCTGCTGACTAAGGAGTTTTCTTTCCAAACATCTGAGAGAGCAAACAGATTGTAAATTAAGAGGGAGTTACAAGATAGTAACTGAAGGGAAACCAAGCCGCCCAGCTCTCTGGTTGTGGCTGGTGTGGCACTGATGGGATCCAGGCGGCCAAGAAAGGTGACTAAGCAGGCGGGCGAGTGGGTGGGAGGGGACCGGGGTGCTGGGGACTGCGTTCAGGCTTCTTCCTTGAGCCAAGGGGCACTGGTTTCTTCTGACAGGAGGTGGAACACTGGTCTATGTCTTCCTGTGAGCCAATGAATTAGTGATTCCCACCCAGATCAAAGTTCAGTCTCCCAAGGCAACTCAGCAAAAATAAAGTGAAACAAATTCTCACCCACTCAAACCGGTCTTCCCATGACCAAAGCATTAAGCCTGGAGTCGGACGGGCCTTGAGTCACACTTCGCTACTCCTTCAGAGTGAAAATACTGGTTTCAGTCAAATGTCTCCATTCAGCTGAAGCTTGGATTTATTAATGGGAGGAGGGCCCCTGGCATAGTCGTCTCTGGCAGTCATCCTGTGGATTTGGGGTGCTGGGGCCGTACTGGGGAGCCTGCCTCAGAACAGAAAAGTCAGGAGCAACTCCCTCTGCCGTGACCACACCACCTCCAGCCCTAACTCAGAAGTCCTGCTTTGGAGAACAGAAGAGAAAAGGAGGGGTGGATATTGGAAGCAGACAGTTGGCTGGGCAAGTTTCAACATGGGCATGCCTTCAGTTTTCCCTGTTGTGTCCCTGAGTTCAGTGACTGTCAGTGTGACCCTGTCATTCAGGGATATCAAGCTCTGTCTGAGGACCCCCAAGTCCGAGCACACCCAGGCTTTACTCAGGAACTTACTGCCCATCACCACCCACCGAGGGCCCCTCTGGGGAGAGGTCAGGATTCTGGGTTTGGGAATCTCCTTATAGAGCCATGAGCTTTCCAAACAGGAAAGGGGTGGGCTATGGAGCCATGCCCCAGGAGCACCTGAGATCTCCCCATGTCCAGCCCTTACTTGCTGCTTGTTCAAGGCAGGAATCAAGGCCAAATCATACCCAAACAAATAGCTTTCAACAAAACCGAAATCCCACGGGGTTGGTGTTGGTGTTAGTTTCAGAGCTTGGAGAATCGAGTCAGTGATCAATGGAACAGGGTATCTGGAGAAAAATCAGACAGAATATGAGGCAAGGCTCTCATATTTGCAGGCCAAGGCACAGGACAGATGCTGGAAGGATCCTTCCATTTCGCCGAGGGGCTCAGTACTAACTGGTTCAAGACGCAAAGTGAATGTCTGCCAGGGACCGTGGGCCCGATCGGAGCCAGACAGGGTCCCACCCTTGAGGAGCTCACAGCCTGAGGGAGGGAGGAGCAAGGCCACAGGTGACTTGACAGCCCTCATGACACCATGAAGCTTCTGGGATCAGATAGACCTGGCTTCTAGACTCTTCTGCTTTCTGGCTGAGTGACCTTGGGGAAATTACACAGTGTTCCAAGTCATGGTTTTATCCCCAGCAAACTGGGGTGAGTAGTGTTCAGGGACCTCTTAGAGTTCCAGGGAGGATTCTGAGGGCGTGTGTGTGCAAAGCGCGTGCCTGGCACCCAGTGGCACTGCTAGTAATGCAGGCTGGTTGGATGACAATAATGTAAACCTCTTATTATCAGAGAACCCTGCCAAGCGCCCAGGGTGGCAGGAGACCAAGCAACTGGTGTTGGGGATGAACGGGGCAGGGGAGGGGCAACCAGAAAGGCTTCCGGGGGTGACGCTGGCCCCGTGGTAAAGAAGAGCGACCCTGGGAGGGGGCATTTGGGTCCTGGAGAGCAGCTGGCCATCCTGGCAGAGCCTGCCGCACATAGGTGCAGCCCCAGATGTTTTGTGATACACCGAGGAGTTCAGACTTTGTCATGAGGGCAAAGGAGCACCGGGAAGGCTTTCTGATAGAAGAGCACTCTGCGCTCTGCCAAAGGTTAGATGCGAAGGGAGGCGAGGTGGGGTGAGTCAGCATGGGCTGTCACAGTGGTCACTCAAGAGACTCTGGGGGCCTGAAGATGGAGGAGATGGGGGTGTAGGAGGCATCACTGGTAGGAACTCCAGGTCTGAGAGGATTAGGCATGAGGCAGGGGAGCAGGCCCTGAGCAAAGGTGGGGTTTGGATGGTTAATGGGGACAGGCCACCAAGGCCAGGGGTGAGGGTGTGCAGGCAGGGAGAGTGCAGCTTTGTGGTGCACATACTTCGATGCAGAAGTCTGTGGGATCCTGGGTTGGGGTGGCGGGTTTCAGAAGCCTGGGGCAGGGCTGGGGAAGGGGCAAGGATGAGGAGCTTGATCAAGACCGTGTGTTACCTGTTTGGGCTGAGGACCCACTGGGAAACACTACGTCGGCAACCAGGGAGCCCCTTTCCCGAGGCAGACGCAGCACCCACTGACCTTGTGATTTTCTGTGGCTCTAGTCACTGACCCCCAGGAGAGAGATGACCACGTGGGGACAGGAGCGTGAGCGTGGTCCAAAGGTGGGTCGAAAGGTGGAAGCCAAAGGAGCCGACGTCGCCACTCACACTCTTGGTCAGGGTGGGTAAGGGGACCATTGTCTAGTCCTTAAATCCTAGTTTTGGAAAGCTGAAGGAAGGGAACAGTTCTTGAAAGTGGTAAATCTAAAATAAAATATATGAAATGATATGAATTCTAGCTTCAGAGATTGTCCTGTTGAAAAGATAAGGTAACATGATGGACAACGGAGACATGAGACACGGAGGGCATCCAGGGACTGTGGATGTCAGGCGGCCTTTCTGACTTACTGTCGGGAGGACAACCATTGCTCCCAGCCTCAGCCTTTTCTCTGTATCATCAGTGATGGAGTGCTGACCTGGACGAAGGATGAGAATACAAAATTATTTACTGAGTGCTTCTTATGTGCCAGTGACTCTATGGATTATCCTCATTTAATCTCCCATCCTGAGTAGATGCTTTTATCTCTTACTTGTTTTACCATCCTTACACTTTGGGAGCACCAGGGCACAGACATTAAGCTGAGCGAAGGAAATGCTCAGGATGTCCATGAACTGCCCAGAAGCAGAGTGAGAGGGATTTGGCAAAGCTTTGCCTACTCTTAGGATCCGTGGGCAAGATGGAGAAATGTGAGTGTCCCTGTGCTGGGAAGATGTGTCCAAGTCTTCCTGGCGCTCTGCAAGGGGAGTTGTGGGGATTTGTACAGCTCAATATCTGGGTCAGTGATTGGATCACACAGGTTATTTGTCAATCTGTGGATGACAAAGCTGAGGAAGGAGGGGGAGACTACATGCTAGATGGTACAATTAAGATTTGATGAGATGGACAGGCTGAAATAGTCATCCAAAGCTAACAGAGTAATGTTGTAAAAGGACAAATGAAGAACTGTTTTTGGTTCTTAGAAACTCAAGGACACAAGTAGATGATAGAGAAAATCTGGCTTGATGGCAATTACGGGGAAAAGACTTTACACAATCTAAAGAGACAATGTTGTTGCCATAGACAGTATGGTAACATTACATTACAATAATGCAATTGTAGGCTACATTTGAAAGAAGTGTCTGAAATGAAATAAATATGAGCCCTCTGCCAGTGATGAAGCAACATCTGGTCCAGTTTCAGGAGCACATTTAAAAACATTAATTTTATTTATTTATTTATTATCTATTTTGGGCTGTGCTGGGTCTTCGTTGCTGTACAGGCTTCTTCTCTAGCTGTGGCGAGTGGGTCTACTCTCCAGTTGCGGTAAGCAGACTTCTCATTGCGTGGCTTCTTTTGTTGATGTGCCCGGGCTCTAGGCACATGGGATTCAGTAGTTGTGGCCCCTGGGCTTAGTTGCTCCAAGGTATGTGGAATCTTCCCGACCTGGGGATCGAACCTGTGTCTCCTGCTTTGGAGCCAGATTCTTTACCACTGAGCCACCAGGGGAGCCCTCGAGAGCACATTGTAAGAGGAATTATGGTAAACTGGAATAATATGCAGGGAAGGATGACAGGTGTAGGAAAGACCTGGCAGCCATGTTGTCATGGGTGACCTGGTAGAAGGCAGGGACAGGGAGCATGATACTGGTCTTCAGTATTTATGGTAAAGGGATTAGGTTTCTCCCTTGAATCAACCTTATCCTGGCGCCCTTCTACCTAACCGTCAGTTCTGGCCTGCAAAGCAGGTGTGTGTGTGGGGGGGTCAAACAACCTGTGAGAGTCTGAGCTCACATGAGGTCCTGCAGTTGTACGGGCAAAGGCTAAACTGGCTGCCTGTTCAGAGGGGAGATGCAAGAGAGCGTAAAAGACCGAGAATTAGGAAACTGGATTCAGGTAGGGCCCCTGGTTATAGATGAGTAACGTTGTGAATGCCAATTTCCTTTTCCAGGCTTCAATTTCTTCAGCTCTGGGAATGTAATCATCATTGGCTCCCAGCGTTTGACAGCAATGGAACCCTTTGCTCCAGTGAATCTTCTGCAAATCTCCCTGCTCCCCATATAAACCCAGTGTGTTACTATGGACACCCCCATCGCTGCAGAGCCCAGCCCTCCTGCAACACTGCTTCTGGGAGTGACTTGCAGAGCACTGGGCCAGCTGAACTTCCAGTTCTAAAATTCTGATTCTCTAAGGTTTCTCCAAATTCGCTTTTTAAAATTGTTTTTTTGAAAATCCATGTTTTTTTCATTTGGCCGCTCAGGTCTTAGCTGTGGCACTTGGGATCTTCAATCTTTGTTGTGGTATATAGGGCCTTTAGTTATGGCATACAGAATCTAGGGGGCTTCCCTGGTGGCTCGGTGGTAAGAACCCATCAGCCAATGCAGAAGACACTTGATCAAGAAGGCTTGATCCATGGGTGAGGAAGATCCCCTGGAGTAGGAACTGGCAACCTTCTTCAGTATTCTTGCCTGGAGAATTCCATGGACAGAGGAGCCTGGTGGGCTACAGTGCATGAGGTCACAGAGTCGGAAACGACTTAGTGACTGAACACACACACAGGATCTAGTTCCCCACCAGGGATCAAACCCAGGCCCCTTGCACTGGGAATGCGTAACCTTAGTCACTGGACCCCAGGGAAGTCCTCCTACTTTAGCTTTTGATTCTGTAGATTCCGACCCCTCATTTTATGCATCAAGTACCTGCGACTTAGAAAGGGATTTATCCAAGATCTTAACAGCTGATTAGTGGCAGAGCTAAACTTAGAACACACAACTCCTAGCTTAATCCAGTGTCCCTTCTACCTCCCCAGACTGCTCCCTACTTCCACCTGTGATTTGTCTCAGCGTTTGTGCCTCTGAAAGGTGCTGGTAAACCTGAGCTACCCCCTATTGATCTCTCCCCCTTGGAAAAGCAACAGAAAGGTGACAGATCCCATTTGAGGCATTGCTACAGCCTGAGACAATGGTCCCAGAATTCATTTCGCTATGTACTACTTTAGCTCCATGACATACTGTTTCTAAGGACCAAGAAGTGAAAAGCAAGAGTGACTCAGACTTCTGGTTGTCCTACATCATCTGTTCTCTTTCCTCACTACTAGAATCCCTTTAAGTTGGCCACCCAGGATAAAGGTATTTCCCAGTCTCTTTTGCAGCTAGATATGGTACTGCACATCTTTTGCAGTTAGATATGGCACTGTGTGAATCACAACACTGTGGAAAATTCTTCAAGAGATGGGAATACCAGACCACCTGACCTGCCTCCTGAGAAATCTGTACACAGATCAAGAAGCAACAGTTAGAACTGGACATGGAACAACAGACTGATTCCAAATTAGGAAAGGAGTACGTCAAGGCCCCACTTATTTAACTCGTATGCAGAGTACATCATGAGACATGATGAAGCACAAGCTAGAATCAAGATTGCTGGGAGAAGTGTCAATAACCTCAGATACGCAGATGACACCACCCTTATGGCAGAAAGTGAAGAGGAAGTGAAGAGCCTCTTGATGAAAGAGGAGAGTGAAAAACCTGGCTTAAAACTCATCATTCAGAAAACTAAGATCATGACATCCGGTCCCATCACTTCATGGCAAATAGATGCGGAAATAATGGAAACAGTGACAGACTTTATTTTTGGGGCTCCAAAATCATTGCAGATGGTAACTGCAGCCATGAAATGAAAAGACGCTTGCTTCTTGAAAGAAAAGCTATGATCAACCCAGACAATATACTAAAAAACAGAGACATTACTTTACCAACAAAAGTCCATCTAGTCAAAGCTATTGTTTTCCAGTAGTTATGTATGGATGTGAGAGTTGGACTATAAAGAAAGCTGAGCACTGAAGAATTGATGCTTTTGAACTGTGGTGTTGAAGATTCTTCTTGAGAGTCCCTTGGACTGCAAGGAGATCCAACCAGTTAATCCTAAAGGAGATCAGTCCTGAATATTCATTGGAAGGACTGATGCTGAAGCTGAAACTCCAATACTTTGGCCACCATGTGAAGAAATGACTCATTTGAAAAGACCCTGATTCTGGGAAGGATCAAAGGTGGGAGGAAAAGGGGACCACAGAGGATGGGATGGTTGGATGGCATCACTGACTCGATGGACATGAGTCTGAATAAGCTCTGGGAGTTGGTGATGGACAGAGAAGCCTGGCGTGCTGCAATCCATGGGGTCACAATGAGTCGGACACGACTGAGCAACTGAACTCAACTGATGGCACTGCAACTAAGTTCTGGTCAATGGGTTGGAATTAGAAATACTGTCTATACCTTATGGAAAGTGTCCTTAGCGGAAAGGAGTATGCCCTTCTCCCATGATGGCTGGAATGCAGACTTGGCGGCTGAATCCCCAAGAGAATACCTGGACCATAAGAGAGACCATGTGTTGAGAATCGCAGGACAGGATGCTAAGAGTTTCCATTTTGGATGAGCTTATGAAGCCTCTTTACTATCCCCAGACTGTTTTCTGATGTTGAACAGGCAAGAGAAATAGACTCCTAATGTGGAAGCCACCATTACCATTTTCAACCAACTCTGTCATTGAATGTAAGACAGCATTATTTTATATATCACTAAGAAAAAGAAACTGCTGCCAATTAAACAGCTACCCCATCCAATTGTATGACACACGCCAATTTCAGAGAAGTTCAAATGTGACGAAAGTATGAGTCTTATTATATGTAGTATTTTTGTTTTTTGTTACTCACAGCCAAGCCTAATCCTGATGCAAGAAACATGAGGGAGCAAAAAGACAACAAGTTCTAAATAAAGAGCATGACAATCATGTAGAGGGAAGAACAAGTCTCTCTATAAACGACTGACTCACAAAAATAGTAGTGACACATGACTCAATTTAGGGAAGTTTCTCCTATAACTTTGTCGTTTGACTTGAATTAACTGGGGGATTAGGTATGGCTATTTGGATTTGGCCATCAAGTAAGATGAGACTCTAGGGCATGAGTGTACTGGTTTTAAGATGTGGAAGATGCAAAGTGTGTTAGTCGCTCAGTCGTGTCTGAGTCTTTGTGACTCCATGATCTGTAGCCTACCAGGCTCCTCTGGTAGCTATCTGTGGGATTTCCCAGGCAAGAATACAGGAGTGGGATGCTATCCCCTTCTCCAGGGGATCTTCCCAATCCAGGGATTGAAGCCAAGTCTCCTGTGCTGCAGGCATCCGGATTCTTTACCGTCTGAGCCAAGGCTAAATCAGTCTTCACTGTGTGTGACTTGGCTTTTAGGGTCTCTGACTCCTTGGTTTCTTCTCCCCACCTCTGCAGGGTCCTCTGGCTGACTTTGAGAAGGACAAATGGGCAGCTGCTCTGAGAAGCAGCTGAAGATCAAGACAAACGTGCAGCCAATAAGCTCTCCCGTCACTGAGATTCCCACGGAGATGTGCAAGGCTTTTCCCGCACCAGCCCTGCTAGTTACTGCTTTCCGGTGTAATTCAAGCCTTGATCTGGTGCAAAGCTGAGCTGAAAAGCTGAAAAACGGAAAGCTGAAAAGCTAAGACTTTTGGTCCTCAGGACTAGACCCCTGACCTTAACCTATGACAACCAAGTGTTAATGTACCTGTTGTGACTAAAACATCAAAGGCCAATATGACACACGAAAGGGAAATGTGGCTTATTGAAAAGTTGAGTTTAAGGCCAATTATTTACTTTGTGTGTCATTAAAGCAGGGGCACTTTCTTGAGAAATGTCCACTTGACCACTTTTAAATTATAGCACAGTAACTTAAGTGATCCTGTTTCCTGTGACTGCTTCTTGAATCTACTGGGACCACAGGGGCCTTTATAGATTTTGTGAACTATGCTCTATCGTTTATTGATGGTTTCCTCATGTGATAAATGTTTTACATTTATTATTTAATACATCAACCCCACAGGTAGGTGGTATCATTCCCATTTTTAAAGACAGTGGAACTATGGCTCAGAGAAGTTGATTAACTTTTTCATGGTATCACAGCTAATAAATGGGCTCTGAATTTAGGCTGATGAAAGCTACCATTATACTTTAGTTGTAATGGACTGTATAAGCAGCCCTTCAGCTTCAATTTACTGAAACAAGTAAAAGTCTGCTGAGGAATACTTTTATCCTTCCATTCAGAAGGTCCACCGGGCACTAATAACTTGTGATTATTCTGAAGGAAAGCCTTCTCTGAAAAAAAAAAGTTGGGGGAAATGGCAGGAGATGGACTGGATAAGCATCGTTGCTTCAGGCCTTACTTAATTTACACTCCAGCAACTGTTGCAATGGCCCGTGTAATAACCTGGCAACACAGGAATCTCTGTCAATGACAGAGGTACAGAAGAGTTCCAATGGAACACTCCCGTAGCCGATGAGGTGGACTACTGTTGGGCTGATTGCCTGCTTCTAATGAAATGGGTCATGTGACTTTGCTAAAGCAACACCTAATCTAGTAACAATATTTTAAAAGTGCTTTTGAGAAATTTTCTGCTCACCTTAGTTTCATGCATATATTTTCTTAGGAAGAAAAAAAATTCCCTATACATCCCTATTTAACTTCACCAGTTCTGCCAAAGATACATTATCATGAATCATGGAAATTTCTTGTATGCTCTCATGTTCTACATAAAAACAGCTTAGCTATTTAAAGGGTTGTTTCAAATTCTTATGGGTGAGAATCTAATTCTTCTTGGTTTTAATAAAGCTAAAGCCCTACCAAATGATTTTCTCTGGATTGAAATACATTAATATGAAATAAAACTTAATGTCCAAATTCATGACATTTTCCTTTAGATACCAAAGTACAGACACCAGGCTAAATTTCTTTTAAATTATTTTATTTTTGTGTAAGCTAAAAGGAAATTTACACACTGAAATCTCAAAAGACCTTAGGCATGCACATTAACCTTGTTAGAGGTTCTTCTACATGTCTTTCTTTTTTCCATAGGAATTTCCCCAAACATTTAAAACCCATAGTTTTTACTGTATATACAGCCTAAACCATAGCAATCTATGATTATGTCATTTTACACTGTGCAAAATCCTCAAAAAATAGTGGTACAATAGAACAAAAAAAATCAGTAACAAGTAAATTTCATTGTAAGACATTCATGTAATTTGGTCCTTCTCCAAACCAAACTGATTTAAAACACACACAATCTCTTTAAACCCCTTCAATCAAGTTCTGACAATGATCCATACCCTATAACAAAAGACCAATCAAAGCAAGTACCTTGCAAAAGGTCAAACAGCAATAGGCCAGATTGAAAAGATTAAAAAAGAGCACAAAAATGATAACAAAAGCCAGACCTGAAACAAACCCACCACACATAAAATTAAAAAAAAAAAAAAATTAAACAGGGACTTGGAGCTTATTTATGATAGCAAAAGTAATTCAATATACAATATGGAAAATTAATGGGACATTCAATGAAATCTGAAAAGGCTGAAGGGGATTTCATAGACAGTGGAGATTTGGGTTTTTAATTTTCATTTTTTATTTCAAAAGTTGTGTAAGAAGGACACCACCAGTGTATTTCACAAAGACATAAATGTATACACCCCAGCAACACAAAAAGAATAAATCTTCAAAAATGTTCACCCCCGATTATTTACATTTGTTTCTAATATAAATTTATGACTTCAGTATGTAAATAAATATACATTACTATGTATACCTTTCTAGTGCGGCTTACCAACAAATCAGCTGAACTTTTAATTTTTTTTTTTTTTTAATTAGAGCAGGTATGCTTTTGATGGTAGGGAAGGGCTGGAGGGAAGGAAAAGCAATTGAAACTGTCCAGTTCACATCAGTTATCCATCTGCCTTCTCTTGGGAGCTTGTGGAAGGTGTCAAGGTGGTCGGGAACATCAACACCTTGGCATGCATGAACGTTAGGTCAGGAAGGCTGGCGATCACCTTGATGGCTTCTTCACTCAGGTGCTCTTCTCTTTTCGGTTTCCTGTTGACAAATGAAGAAAGACAAGTGTCTTAAAGTGACTTTAGCTATGGGCCAAATGGGAGAAAATCCACTCTCAAAGCAGACAGCAACCTGTGGGGACCTGAGTATCTTCTCCTCTGCCAGTCCCTGAACCTCATCATACCTTGGTGTTGAGTGCTTTCTGTGCCCGAGGTGAAATTTCTTCTGAAAACTCACACCGCATTTATGTATGTTCATTACAGTTAGACATGCCTAACTGTACCCGTGTACAGCTCACAGCTCTATTTAAGGTTAGAAGAATCTACCCAGGCGTACTTTTAAAATGCTAGGGACTTCCCTGGTGGCCCCGTGGTAAGACTCTGAGCATCCACTGCAGGGGGGCATAGGTTTGATCCCTGGCTGGGGAATTAACATCCCGCATACTGTGCAGCGCAGCCAAAAATAAAAAACAGTTACCAAGAAGAAACATAATGCTGAAGCCCTAGTAAACTCCACCTGATTAGATGTCCCCCTCCCCACTGAGAAACTACCAGTTATCTCAACATAAAGTATGTCTGGCACAAGCCCTCATTAAGTAATTTTCACCTCAGGTGAAACCCCAAAGGGGAATTCCAGGACAGAAAGCCCTCAGCTCAAAAACACCCAGCCTCTGCTCCACTGGGATACAGATGGTTGGTCCAAAGCCTGCAACACTAGGACCAGCTGCTGAGGCCAAGAATGCACCCAGGCAGGAAAGACTCAGGGAGAGGGGAGTCTCGAAATCTGATGGGTCCTGTAGATGAAATGCCCCTAGTATAAGAAATGAGCAGTGTGGGACCCAGGACAGAGAGGAAGAGCTCCTGCTGACCTGGGTCCTTCAGTGTGCTACAGAAAATGCCAACCGAGTCTCAACTGTGGCTCACATTGAGCACAGGACTGTAATTCAACCTTTATTTTTTCTAGGATGTTAAATACACTGAAAGAATAGTTGCAGTCATAATGATATTAATTTTAGATCAAAGTTCGTTTAAAACTGTTGACTCTACAAGGCTCAGTTCTCTTTATGGTACTCTATTAGGTGGGACACAAGTCATTTCTTCCACTTAAAATTTTTCTTTGTCCTTAGGATGTGGTGAAGGAAGTCAGGAGATGAAACAAGAAAGGAAAGATAGATGCAAGCCTTTAATACCTGCACTTTTCTGTTGTAATCACATTTGAGTTCAGGCTGAAACAAAAATATTTTACAGAACAACTGAAAAAACCAAACATCAGACTTTTAGGACTGGTCTTCCAATATGAAGGTCAGCTTCAGGCACACTGAAACCATCAGCAGATCAACCTCAGTTCTAGGGTTTCTCAGAAGAATAGAATTAACACTCCAAATTCTTTCTGATTAAAATCTACATTTTTAATGGCATTTAAATCACAGAAAAACTATGAAGTGGATGGGAAACTATCTGCGTTATTCCAAAATGAAACCAGAGAGGCTGGTGCACTTCTTAGTCTCAGAGTGAACAGCTGGAAAGCTCCACGGGAAAGGGCAGCCTCTCACCAGTAGTCGATCTCAGCATCACTCACAATAGGGTCAAAATGACATTGTGTCTTCTGATGTGACACAGCACCTGTGATGTCTTCCAGCCAAAATGTTTTACCTGAATCCATCAAACCTTTAGACAGAATATCCAGTTGATAGGAAATAAGGGAAATGGAGAAACATTTGAAAACTACTTGAAGGAAGCAAATGGACAAATCCAGAGGTTGGGATGTCCTCTAGGACACATGGACTGATCTTTTCAACCAGCGAGTGTGGTTACACTGAGAAGCCAACAGGAGGGATGGAGGTAGATATACTAGGTTGAAAGTGACCTAGCCCTAACAGTTA
This sequence comes from Bos grunniens, assembly GCF_055505025.1. Classification (NCBI taxonomy): domain Eukaryota; kingdom Metazoa; phylum Chordata; class Mammalia; order Artiodactyla; family Bovidae; genus Bos; species Bos grunniens. Next base: position 44,825,225 of record NC_141175.1, read on the forward strand.
AGTACAAAAGTCCTAGACTAGATTTTGATCTGGAGAAAGAAGAGAGAAAGGACACTCTTGGGAATTTGAATACATACAGCCTGAGTGTTAGATGAAATGAAAATTGACTGAAATCGACAGATGGAGACCACTGACTACAAGAGTAGGCTCAATTTGTATAGACTATAAAATCTCATTTTTGGTTAAAACAACTGTATGTGTATATTTGCAAAAATAAAGATCTGAAAGAACTGAACTAGGGAGTTATAGTGATATGACTGGTAAGAATGTGATACTTTAATTAAAAACATTTTGTCTGTATTTTCTTTCTATTCTTACTGCTTTTGTAAAGATAAAAAGGTATTAAAAACAGTAATAAGTAAAATCGCACTTAAATGCACTTCCTCATTTGTGGAGTGCAGCTGGGGTGTGGGGAAGGAGAGCAAAGACGTTTTCACCCAAGGAATGGTTGGTAAAGATTATTCTAGAGTTTCTACCAATTGCCTTCTTTCAGAGGCACTACTTGAAGGCTATCTGAAGTTGGATTTAAAAATAAGAGAAAGTTTACATAGTTGACATATTTTGTGCATTTATCTGTAGTCACTAAGGAATTGATGTGCTCTAGTTTTCTTACAATATAAGAAAGAAGAAAATGCTTGAGAATTTGAAAATAAAATGTTACATCGTGGCCTTTCCCCAAGAGGCAGAGGCAATGACCTATTTTTGATTTATATTCTCCCAAGATTTATCCTTTTGGCCAATGCAATACAATTAAGGGTCTAGAAATAAACCCATACAATTATGGTTAAACTGATTTTCAACAAGAGAGAAACTGGGAAAAAACAGTCTTTTCCACAACTATTGCTGGTATAACTGCATATCCATGTGCCAAAGAATGAAGTTGGATCCCTACCTTACATCATATTCAAAAATTAATTCAAAATGGATCAAAGAACTAAATGTAGGAGTTGAAATTATGAAACACTTACGAGGAAAGTTAGTGCAACACTTCCTGACCTTGAGGTAGGCAATGGTTTCTTAGACATGGCATCTAAGGTACAAGCAATGAAATACACATACATGTATATATGTACATATATAAATATCTATACAGGGCTTCATCAAATTAAGAAACTTTTGTGTTTCATAGGACACTAACCAAGGAAGTGAAAAAACAGCCTACAGAATGAGAGAAAACATTTGCAAATCATACCTGATAAAGGTCAAGTATCCAGAAGAACTCTTACAACAACAAAAATGTCCTTAAAGAAGAGACACAACTGTTCAACAAGCACCTGAAAAAATGCTCAATTTCACTGGCCATCAGGGAAACGTGAGTTAAAATGCCAATGAGATGTCACTTCATACCCACTGGGATGGTTATAACCAGAAAGTCAGACAATAACAAGCCTTGTGAGAATGTAGAGACATTGGAACTCTCAAACATTATTAGTGGGGATGTAAAATGGGGCCACTGCTTTGGAAAACAGTTTGGTAGTTCTTCAAAAAATTAAGTGTAGCATAACCATGTAAGACATTGGAACTCTCAAACATTATTAGTGGGGATGTAAAATGGGGCCACTGCTTTGGAAAACAGTTTGGTAGTTCTTCAAAAAATTAAGTGTAGCATAACCATGTAACACAGCAGTTCCACCAACAAGAAAACTGAAAGCATTTGTCCACACAAAAACTTGTACATGAATGTTCATGGCAGCACTACTTATAACAATCAAAAGGTGAACACAACTCAAATGTACATTAATTGATTAATGGATAAGCAAAATGTGGTACAGCCATACAATGGAATACTAGGCAGCCATAAAATGGAATGGAAAGTACCAAAATATGCAACAATATGGCTAGCTTGAAAATATTATGCTAAGTGAAAGAAGTCAGACACAAAAGGCTATACAATGTATTATTCCATTAGTACGAAATAACCAGAATATGAAAATCCATAGACATAGAAGGCAGATTAATGCTGCCAGGAGCTAGAAAAAGTAGAATATAGGGAGTGACTGCTAATGGGTATGGGGTTTCTTTTAGGGATGATACAAATGTTCTGGAATTAGATCGTCGTAATGGTTGCACAGTGACACTTTATTTTCTTAGGCTCCAAAATCACTGCAGATGGTGATTGGAGCCATGAAATTAAAAGATGCTTGCTCTTTGGAAGAAAAGCTATGACAAACCTAGACAACGTATTAAAAACCAGAGATAATACTTTGCCGACTGTCTTTACCGTCCGTCTAGTCAAAGCTTTGGTTTTTCCAGGAGTCATGTATGGATGTCAGAGCTGGACCATAAAGAAGGCTGAGCACTGAAGAATTGATGCTTTTGAACTATGGCACTTGGACTACATACAAGGAGATCAAACCAGTCAATCCTAAAGGAAATCAATCCTGAATATTCACTGGAGGGACTGATGCTGAGGCTGAAGCTCCAATACTGTGGCCACCTAATGTGAAGAGCCGACTCAATGGAAAAGACCTTGATGCTGGGAAAGACTGAAGTCGGGAGAAGAAAGGGATGACAGAGGATGAGATGGCTGGATGGCATCACCGGCTCAATGGACACGAGTTTGAGCAAACTCTGCGAGATGGTGAAGGACAGGAAAGCCTGGCATGTGCAGTCCATGCGGTTGCAAAGAGTTGGACACGACTGAGCGACTCAACAATAACAATGGTCGCACAACCTTGCAAATACACTAAAAGCTACTGAATCGTATACTTGAGGAGGGTGGATTTCATAGTATGTGAATACATGTCAATTAAAAGGTCAAAAAAAAAGAACAAAAAAACCATGTATGCCTTTTGGCAACTAGTCCTTTGGCTTATATAAGCTTCAGCTAAAAGTCTGTGGCTATTAACTAGCTGCTACACACTGATTAAGATTAGGAAGTAATTTTTCTCTGTATTAGAAAAGGTAAGCTAGAAGATGGAACTATTTTAAAACTTGAGAACTTCCATTTCTTTAAAAAGTAAGTCACTTTCACAACCTATGTTTAGAAAGAGAAGAGCACATGTATTTTCTCTTACGTATATGCAAAGGCGTTTGAAAAGAGTATGGAATGTTGTTTGCTATATGGCAAATTCCCTCTACCTAGACCACTGTTTCTTAACCCTTCCTCACACTACAGTTCCTCAATGCTTTTTCACTGTGTCTTCTGTGTACTGACAAAAGCCAATATTTTGCTGGGGTGTACGCTTCAAATTTTGTTTTAATCAAAAACAAAAAATGAAACAAAACCTAAAAATAACAAAGACACTTAAAAAATTCTGTTGCAACTATGTCACCACCCTCTCTCTTCCCTGTACAACTGAGATTCACTCATGGGGACATTTTACAGTATTACCTTCTAATAGTAAGACCTGTGAATATTTGCACTTCTCACCATTTTCAAATAGTTAATTCCTCAAAACAGAAAATTCAAAGGTGGCAACTTGTTTTCCTTTCAATTTATTGTGTTTTAAATGTGAAGCTGGACAGGTATTAGTGACCAATTCAGTTACGGCACTAACCCCAAGATGCACGCTATAGTTTCAGTTCATCCCATAACAGTACAGAATAAGAGAAAAAAATGAAAATAACTTAAAGTTATTTAAGTTGGAAGAGTGGAAGAGTGCCTTAGTGTACAGAATGTTTCAAGGGTGAGCTGGAAAGTTAGGAAAGCAAGCAGGTTAACTATGTGGCTTAGAGCTCCTCCTAATGGCACAAACAGTGAATTCTCACCACAGAGACTTTCAACATTACTACCGTTCACTCAGTGAGACTGCAGAGGAAACACCAGGACTGCCCTTAGAAAAGGCTGTACACAAAGCAGCAGGACAAAGCCCAAATGATAAAAAGAGCATCGCTTGTTTGCTTGTTTTTAAAGTCATTAGCCTCTAGCTAACATATATAGAAAAAATGGATGAGAAATTTGTGTAATAAGAACATTAAGTTGAAAATACAACTTATTTGGAAAGAGAAAAAATTAGAAAGCAAGCAAAAAATCCACACTAGCTTGATAGGAGGCTTAACTGTGCCAGGTAATATTACCACAAAGAAATGAGCGACGAGAACGAGGGAGAGAATCTGTGGCTAAGCAAGAATGAGCAGACTACAAACCCATTCCTGGGAAGAGTTCAGGGCAGCCTTGCTTACAAAACATATAATAATGGATTTTCTTAATTATGAACATTAAGTGTATTAATAACAATAGCGATTGAATGGATACTTCAGCACACAATACAGTTTAAAAGGCCATGTGAAAATTCAAGCCAAAGTGTTAAGACAGGTAAGCATTTATTATTCACAAAGAAAAGGGTTAGTTTTTAAATGGATATTTTTCTACAGAAGAATTGATTTAAAAGATAAATCAGAATTTGACATGTGAATGGAATGTATTTACCCAGGAGAAAGTGCTATAATATCTCTGCCTAACTGGGCAAAGGTAAATATTTCCACTTTTTTTTTTTGGCTACACCATGCAGCATGTGGGATCTTAGCTCCTCAAACAGGGACTGAACCCGTACCCCCCCACCTTGGAAGCGTGGAGTCTTAACCACTGGACTGCAAGAAGGGTCCCAATATTTTATTTTAAAATGTTGATGAATCACAGATTTGGGACAGCAGAGTTGGTATCCCAATCAACACTGGTATTTGCTCTTGCAGTAGAGATTACCTTCATAACCATTCCTTTATAATGATTACCTTCTTATTAGAAACTGCCTTATTCTATGGCTAACATGTCAAAGCAGCGGGTTATTTCAGAGCTTAATTATGTAAAACTAAAGGTTTTTTGAATCCTACACACAAGCCCACATGAGATTCCTGGTATCTGAGAAAACTGCTTTTCTAAAGGTCATGAACCTAAGGGGATCCCAGAAGGCTTGTTAAAAAACAAGGCTTCAGGACCTAAATCAAAGGTGCCACACGTCAGCAAATATTCAGAAAACAAAACAGTGGCTGTGCCCTTCTCTCTTAGCCTGGAGGTGAAAGGATTAGCTTACATGACTCTGGGATTATCAAACTCGGACCCCAAAGATGATCACCGCAGTAGTTAGGAAAGAAAAGGAGGAGCATTTGTGCAGTGGTTTTATGATCTCAATTCTTTAATCAGACTCTTCTTTTGTTACAAAGTTAGGTATAGGCGTAGGGAAAGAGAAAAAGACCACATCTGTCAGCCCTTTCCAGTCTCTCGTGAAATAGCTCTCCTCTTGTAAATTCATAATTAAATGTAACTTGATACTATTTTCTAGAATTGGGCATCCATTGCATTTATATAAATGTAAAGTGAATTTTTAATACAGTATATTGAAATACCACCAACTTATATGCTTTCCCATCTGGGCTACTTTGTTCAAACATAGAATTCAAAATTAGGGTGTAATGAACACTAGCTTTTACCTGGTAGATGTGCTTGTCTTCTCTACTGTGGACATGAGTCTCGCAAATGCATCAGTCACTTTGAGGCTTGAGGTGGAGATTTCCAGCTTAGAAGTTGTTAATTCATACAACTCTGGATCCACACCTTATAGTACAAAATGATAGTCAGTGATGGTGTGCTGCAATGGCTTACTCAATTAGCCACAATCCAAGATGCAAAAGGCAATTATTCTGTAAACATCTGAGTCTTTATAAGTACAACACATCTTTAGAACACTGTAACACTTTATTTATTTCTTAAATTATAAATTCCACTTTTCAGAGTTTCTATAAAGTAGGAAAACACTTTCAAAATTCCACTTTGGTATAAATATAGCCTTAATTAATCTAACATTTATGTAGCAGATATCATTCAAATACTTCTAAAAAAAAAACTGTCTGCTATAGGAAACTCCCTAAGCACTGGATTAGTCTGTGATACGAAAGTTAACAATCTTTTACAAATAGAATGCACAATGATTTGTTGCACAATATGACACCTCAGTTTTTAAATGGACTGATTTAACAGTTTTTGAACTTCCATTTTCCCTTATCTCCATGACCATTTTTCCTCCGTGTTTTCACTCATATCCCCAAATTTGGAAGTTAATGTAAAGTCTCACATACACTAAATGATTTGGTTAATTTAAATACATTCTGACATTTAAATTTGGTTAATTTAAATATCTGAGGACATGAAATATTATCCAAAGAATTAAATTATTACTAAAGAAAAGTTATATATCACAATGTTCTTCTTTAGGTAAGAAGAGGGGAGGTAAAATGTTTTCAGAAAAAGTGAATAAAACAGCTACTTTTGAACAAAATGAAAATCATCTCAAGGGTTAATTATACTCCTAAAGTTTCACAGCTGAATCTAGTGGCTAACAGTTCAAATATCTTCTTGGAAAAATTCAAAATGAAGCTGAGTTCATTAGGATTAGGTTTATTGTAAAAGTCTAGTAAAATCCTTCCCGTCTGACTTCCTTAAAATACACATACATATTTTAAAACTTCCTTGAATATTAATTTATATAAAATATGATGACTACAAAAAAACAAGTAACAAGTATTTTCAACTCATGCTAAGCTTAGGAAAATAAAGACAATCAGACAAAAATTTTTTAATTATACTCTTTCTTTGATTTCAGCAAATTCAGTAGTTTTGAATAGAAAAGCAGATTTTAAGTACAAATGTCTTATAGTTTCATCAATCTCTACTTATTATTTCTTTAAAAAGAAGATCAGCAGATAAAATTATATATAATAGAGTCATATATTGATGCTCACAAGTTTTCTCCTTTTAGGGTATTTCAAGGTTAAGAAGAAAATCAGGAACTGCTTTCTATGAACCAGCTTTGTAGCTGACTAGCAGATATAAACACAGATCTCAGATGTTTACAGAAATTACACCAGCAAAAGCGGCTTTCACAGTTACCATGTCCAACAAGGGAGGAAGGCTATAGAAAATGTTGACTCTCCCAAGTTCTTAATAGTTCATTAAGGTACAGTTTCAAAATATACTTTAAAAGCCCCTTTCTTTGTATTTCTATAATAAGCATAAATATGCAGCTAAAATGCAAAAATTTACAGATGCTTGTAAAGCAGGACCAGATGAACCCAAAGCACCTCCTTCCTCTACTGTGAAAGGTTCTATTCCAAGTAACCACAAAATTTAGGTAGATGGTGAATGCATAATGCAGAATAAACAACTGCAATCTGACTGGCAACAGGAAAGTGCTAGTGAAAATTTAGTTGGGTTTGTAAAATACTGGCCACTTAGCTGTCAAACAGGAAAGTGGGAGATTGAAAAAAAACAACAAAACAAAACCCAAATCAACCTCCCTCAGCCCTCCAAAACCATTATCACCAAAAAAAAAGTACTATGGCTCTATTTTTCAAAACCAAGATAACTACACAAAAAACCGGAGAGTAAATTTTTTTAATGGAAAAAGATTCTTTTTTTTTTTTTTTAAACAGAACCTTAATGAGGCATAGTTCAGTTACAGAAATAAAGCTAGCCAACCAAGTTCTATGCCAACCTCCTAAGTCTCAAACACAAAATAAACAACTGCAAGCTAAGACAAAATGACTTTCCCAGAAACAAGTCAGAAAAAGTACAAGCAAGTGGTGAAATGGAATACTCAGGAAAGTGTTTACACCTACAGCTTGATGGAAGTTTTAACAAAACCCAGTAGCAATAAAACAAGTCCAAGCATATTTATAGTAATCAGGTTTACACAGAGGCTAGAGCATATTGATGAAAAAATGGAACAAAAATATTTAAGAGGTTCCGAAGTAAGGATCACAATCGACCATGCTAATTTCACTTCCATTACAGCTCTAAACCTCGGAAACTGCTTGTTCTTCTCTAAGCTGTGTATGTATACTGAACCTGGTTATCAAGTCATTTCTGTACTTCTTTGTTTGGTCAGATTATTTGTGCTTTTATGGATGATTTTTAACTGAGTTTGAAATGTAACCAAAAGTTGAATTTAAACCAGGTTTTTAGGCATCCAAAAATAGTGACCTCATTTAAGTTATCATACAGTTCATGACAAAACAAAGCTGAGAGCAAATTAAAAATAGGAGCTTGGTTGGTGATGGACAGGGAGGCCTGGTGTGCTGCGGTTCATGGGGTCGCAAAGAGTCGGACACGACTGAGCGACTGAACTGAACTGACTTCATTCTTGGGATTATAGTAATAAGGTAACTGATACACAAGTGTTTTGGTTCCCCTACCCGCCATTAAGTATTAAAAACTACTCAGGTCATTCCACAGCTCACATGTATTTAGAAGTAATTTAAACAGTGAAATACCATATTGAAGTTAAAACCAGACACAGATTAGTTTCTTATATGCTTGTAAAATCTTGGAAACAATGAAAATGATAACCAGGGGATTAGATTTGAGGAATCCATTCATTCTACAAAATGGCCTTGGAACATCCTTATAATACAATCATATTTCCATAACCAGACTTGGAGATGGGTATCCTGGGTCCCAGCCTCACCCTTAGCTGACTATTCTCTTAGCCTCCCCCATTTTCCATTATAGCTCCTGAACTGCTACAAGTGGGTGGCAGGGTTATCTAGTTGAACAGAACAAAACCAGCAAATTCTCAGGAACCAGGCTGGCTATCTACCTGATCCTAGCGGGGACTGAGAGGGACCCTCACTATGCATTCTGGGCATCAGCATCTACAGGGCACTCTTACAGCCGTCTGGTGATCAAAAGGCGTGATTACCAGAGCACAAGTAGGGATGAGAGAGAGTCATTAAAATCATATTAAATAAAATATAAACATAAAAATGCCATTGTATTTTAATTTTTTATTCAGTTAGAAAATGACAAAGTACATTAGTCCTTGGGTCAATGAACTGAACTTCTGCCAGGCTGAACATTAACAGGCACTCCAATAAGTTTTAATTTCTAGCTTTTAGTATCTCACAGCAATTATTTTCTACTATCACCTTTAACATTTTTTTTCCCTCCATGGAAAACTAACAGTAAGCTTTCTATTCAAGAGCTACATAAAAACAGTAATAATTCTATGTGGGACTATATAACTAAGTGCTAGACTCCAACATTTTGGAACCTAATTATACATTTAGCAGTGCTAATAAATAACTAATTGAATGCCAGAATCTGTAAAGGTTCTATTATCACAGACACTATAATGTCACTGTGTACTAAAATATTCTCATATATCTAAAGTTGTATTTTTTCAAATGGCTTTGTAGAATATGCTTTAAAAAATAAGCATATAAAAGATCACATTTTCTATTTACAGGGGAAAAAAAACCACCCTGCCTTTAACTGTGTAAAGGACATTAGGGCTGTTTTATATCTAGAAACTACTTTCAGCTCTGACTATTACACCCTGACAAACCTTTTCTTAAAATACATTTTTCATATAAGTCACTTGTTATAGTCAGATACTAGAAAATAACAGTAGAATAGATGAAAGAAACGTATTAGAAAGACATTACAGAGAATACAATCTGTTTCCTTGTTTATAGGAAAGTCAAGTGATGTGGTCATGCTTTTAGTAAATATACTAGAATTGTGGTTTTAACACTCTGCTGACCTGGGATTGTGGTGCTGCTGCTAGAGCTACTGTCATCCACGGGCCCAAAGAAATCAAGGTTCAGAAGAGTGGAACCTCCACTAGCTTGAAATTCAGTGACCGTGTTGGTAGGCAGCCACACAGAAGGTAAGCCAAGGGAGGAGGGGTTATGTGTAAAAAGGGGTAAGACACACACTTGAACATGCAGGTTATAATTAGTAGTCATTACACATTTTAAAATCAACATTAAAACAATGTGTACAGTATTAGTTTTTCATTGCTAAGGACATTTCTAAAGTAACAGTTTAATTCAATGTACATTTTCTCATGTACAATGTAAAGAATTTAACACTTAGTAAGGTTTTAGTTAGGAGTTCAGTTCTTTCAATTGAAACTTGAAGCCAGACCAGAAAGACCAAGGGGGAAAGTGTACCCGTTAAAGGGAAACAATACTTTAATCTCAACCCAACATTAAATCACTGTACATGCCCAAATCAATCTTTTATGTTAGTAGTGTTGGTTTCTAATGAATGATTTTAAAAGTGACAAAGTTGTCGGTTTCAGGACACACACCAATACATTAACTTAGTTTAAAATAAAATAAGGTAATAGAAATGTCATAACTGCCCTACCCTGATGTGCAACCTCAAGCTGTACTGTTCCCCTTTAACTCTGAAACAGTAATCAGAAATAGTATACATTTTTAAAGAAGTTGTTAATAAAAAGCACGATGATTTGACTGAATAGGACACCAGACAACAGCAAAAGGTGCATCCAGGCTTTCCTTCAGCACTGTTATTCAATTGGATGCTTTCCAGATACCCTAGGATCCCCTACTCTAAGGCAGAGCTGATAAGAGAAACAGGTGTTTCAGACCATGGCTCAAACAACTTATGAAGTATAAGGACTAAGAATAATTGTACTTTAGAGTCCGATTAAAACTTGTGATATCAACACACAGGAAACCTAGGATTTTGTGTTATTAAAAGACCCCACCTTATTAGAATAAGTTAATCCTTCCTCAGGATTTTCTTTTAAAGCTATAGGAAAAACCAATTATTTCTGGAACTACCTACTAGTATTTTGAGCTAAGTTTTAGAAAAGGAGCATGAAAATCATTCATTTTTCATTTGCATACAAGTGCTCTATAAAATATTATTAAGTCTGAAAACTACTTTGAGTCAATAAATATGGATCTATTTGCACATTGTTTTTGGTTAAATAATTGTGCTTTGTGCTTTAAAGCAGCCTCTAGACACAAGACTTGGCATCCAAGAAAATTCCATAAACTAAAACTACAGAAAAAAATTTCAAATAAATTGGTCTACCTAAAATGTTATTTAAACTACCTAGATATTTGTGAGAAATAAAGAAGCTTTTCTTTGACTTAAGATAAAAAGAAATTAAAATTTTATCTGGTTACTACTACTTATATATGGACATTAATAATGTTAATAATAGTAACGGCTGGTTTCTTGAGCAATCACTATTCAGAAAGAAAGCCTGAATTTCCAAAGATAAGAAGTTATGTTCAAACAAAAATGGAAATCAGCAGAGAGAAGTCTGTCTGAACTTTGTAGCTTTCTTAACTCTAGCTCTGGCGCTAGAGGCTCTACGGAGAGACGTACCATCTAAAGGGTTAGTAAGGCCACTGCTACTCCAGTCAAACTGGACGGGTGGTAGAGACTCCTAGAGTTGAAAACCAAAAAATCAAAATTAATCAGTATAGGTTGTAGCAACATAAAGAATCCTTAAAAACAGAACAAAACACTATTATAGCAAGATCATTAGGCAATAAAATACCTAAAGACAAAGTTGGGATAATTTACAATTTCAGATGGTTATCTACAAATATTAACACAAACTGAAATTGCAAAATTTATAAGCAGTACAGCTTGTTGACATTAAAAATGGTGTATCTGAGAAATGGAATTATCTTACGTTTTCAAACAGAAGTTTATAGACTGATTCTCTATCAAGATTTCAATCTATTCTCCAATCATAATTTAAACTACTGGCTTGAAAACCTCACTGATCTTTTTTCACTAAAGAGTGATCTATTTTATTTTAAATAATTAACCACTTACAATTTCTTAATAGATAATACAAGGCAACAGAGAAGGTAGCATACTGAATTGGAAGCAAGCTGGGTTATTAAGGACTAAGTAACTAGCCGTATAAACATGGATGTTAATTTATTTGGTTTCCTTATATATATACAAATTAAAAAAAAAACTTATAACCTCTAATTTAGAAATTACTTATAATCAGTATTAGAATTTAATTTTTAAAATAATGTACTGAAAAGTAAATTCAGAACTCATTTGAATATTCTACGTTTAAAAACTCTGTTAACTGCCAAACACATAAAGATAAAATAAGCAAATGATAAATATAAGATGGAAGGTAGTACAAAACATTAAAAAAATGATCCATGCTTTAAGAATATTCCTGACAGGGAAAAAAAAAATGCATTTTCCTCTTTTATTTTGGGGGTGGTGTTGGCAACACTTATTGAAATAACCTTTTACTAGACTCTTACTATCAACATGGTATCATCTTTTTTTTTTCTGTTTGCTCATTGTAAGGTAGGCACTTATTAAAACTTTATAATCATTTTTTCTCTGTAGACAAAGACACTGTTCCCTGTAGGAAAGGAACGTGAACTGGCTAATTTTGAAAGTCTAACCCTATGGTATTATAATACAATTGCTTTAATAACCAATAACGGGCATGTTACTATAAGCATTTGGTCTCCCCCATATCAAGTCAGGCCTGGAGATATAAACAAAATAAAATACTGGTGATAGTGGCAGCCAGGATGAGAGAGAGGTGGAATGGGGGGTTGGTGAGGGAGACGGAAATGCTGTATCTTGACTGGTGGTGGTCACATGAAAAAATAGCACAGAACTATACACACATATTGAGCAAATGTCATTCTTGGTTTTGATATTATTCTATAATTATGCAAAATGTGATTGTGGGGAAAACTGGTGAAGATACAAGGCACCTCTTCTGTATGATCTTTGCAACTTCCTGTAAATCTATAATTGTTTCAAATAAAATTTTAAAAATCCTGGTGAAAATCTAGTTCATAACCTACCTGCAAGACTGATAAATAACATTTATAAAAGATCTTCTTTAGCTGAGCTCAAAAACAAACAAAAAGCTCTAGGTATTCCAACAGATTCAACTTGTTCTACTTCTCAGTCAGGAAAAAAACCTTTAGAACTATTCAATACTGACTAGATGGACAGAACTCAGATTTATGTAATAACAACATTTCTGGGTAAAGCGAAGCAAAGCTCTTTCATTAACATGTTTTATCTAAATGATGTCAAGAACCTGTATGTTTTGAAATATTTCAATGATTTTCTGGAATTTTACTTTTCACAGACATGTATGGCATTTTTAAGATACAACCAATATTATAATAATGAGGTACTAAATCATGAATCAAAATTTAGTGGAATTGAGACAGATGAAAAACAGATACCTAAATAATTACAGGTTAACTAATGGAACTGACACGCAGGCAACTCAAAGAGAAAGCACTGGAATGAAACATTTAAAAACAACTTTATGTGGCATGAATGATTACTGCAGAGACGAAAGGAGACAAGTTCATAATAAAAAGAGGGGGAAGAAAAGGCTAGAGACAGGAGACTTTGGTTCTAGTCCTAAGTACAGCACTGACATGTGATTTTAGGTAAATTACTTTGTCTTTCCAAATATGTTTTCTAATTGTAAAACGAGAGTACAGAGCTAGACTGTCATTTTTTTCTTTCTTCTAACTCTCAAATTCTGATTCACAACTGAAACAGCAATATAAAGCAGCCTAAGAGAGGAAATCTGCTGGTGGTAACCAGCCGGATAACTGCTAGCCAGAGCACTGACTCCACTTGGCAGTGAATAAAGCATGGTTAACATCCTAACCTTACTAAGGGGGAATCAGTATGGCGCTGTGATTGGTGTGACCTTGAAATTCAGTGAAAAAAGATGTCAACAACAACAAAAAGTATCACTACGTGCTTTTTATCTGTAAACTGTTTTTTTTTTCCAGGTAAAATTATCTTTTTTTAAAAACCCCACATTATTAAAAATCAAAAAAATAAAAATAAAAAATAAAAAAAATAAAAACCCCACATTAACAGATATCAGTAAAATACTGAATTTCTAAACAAGAGATGTAATGGCAAAAAGACTGATGAGTACAAACTCATTTGAAAGAAAAGATAGACATTTAGCAGGTACCAAACTGAAATAGAAAAGACAGATCAAAAAGCATGCAGACATAATGAGAATTATGCCACTATGCTAAGTTTGAAAGTCACTGTTCAAGGATGCCAAAACATAAAAGGAAGGTTTGCCACATGCTTTTTTGGGGAAAAAAATTCAGGTATTGAACAGGTCTTTGCTGACACATTTTGCTAAGCTTCCAGCACTAATGTTTATGGTTGTTTCACCTGAAAATTATCATTAGGAGGAAGAATGAATAGCCAAAATGTTATGTGAAAAATAATAAATACACTGTATGCCAAGGAAGAGTGGTAAGAAATACACTTTATATGGAGAACCTTTAGAATGTATTTCAGATGTTTGCTGAGTATTTTAACCTTAATCAAAAGTATGGAGCCAAAGCAAAGATCATGCAATTTAGTGATGGAGGTCAGGCATCTCAGCACAAAATTCTGATATGCATGCTGAAATCTTCAGTTTGAATGTTAGACAGCAGACCTACATAGGCTCAACTCAATTCAGAAATAACTTTGAACTTCCATTGGGAAATACTGTTTTCATTGGTTTTCCAAAGCCTAAAAACTAAAGCCAATGAGGATCACAAAATACCATAAAAAGTATAGAATAAACTTGTTAATTCAATATTGATGTGTATTTTTAAAAAAGAGAAGTGTACATGAAACACAATAAAAGGAAGTACTTGATTAAAAAGAGCTTTTAAAAAATATAAATAGCAAGAGACCAAGTTCCATCTTCCAGCAAACAAGTTAGATATGCTTCAATGTCACTGAAAATTCTCATACTTGCCTATAACTAGGGAGACAGTCCTTTGATTATAAGTACATAGGGGTCTATATGTATATACAGAAATGGCAGCAGCTGAATCCTTGTGGAGCTGCAACTAACTGCCATCAAATTAATACACGCTGATTTCTACTAAAAATCTTCCATTAAATTAACACACATGCTTTTTATTAGGTTATCTAGACTTTTAATCAAGTCTGTAATTAAATTATATCGAGGTATGACTAGGCAAAAGTGACAGGTGACAGCTAACTAATAAAATAAGCAATAGCTTATGGGGTTGTAATACATAGAAATGGCTGGATGGAGGAGAAGAGGAGAAGGCAAGGAAAAATAACAACAAGTGGCTCAAATTAAGAACTGCTCCATTTCCAGAAAACATACCAGGCAGTTAGTCAAATTACTTTCCTAACACCTAGCACTGGAATAAGAATGCTGACTGAGGCAGAAGTGAGAATGTGCTGTAATTCTGCAATCTGCACAGACATGGCAGGCCTGTGAGAATAGCTGATAGCCAGAGGGCAATATATAGCCAATGAAAGGAAGAGAGCTAAGGACAGATTCAGCCTACTGAGACATCTTGCCCAAGGCTCCTTGCCTGTTGCCCAATCAGTAAGGCCAGGCATTTTATGCATTAGGTCTCCATGCCCATGAATTCAGTGACAGTAATAAACTGGTTTCAGAGGGACGTTGAAGCTAAGCTCAAGTATAAACCACAGTGGTACACAGCAGTAATATTACATGTTTCTTGAAACACACCTGAAAAGGCAGGACCCTGCTTTACAAAATCATTTGCCAAAGTATGTTCTTCAAAACACTAGTTCTACAGGTGTTATAAGCTCTTCTTCCTTGATCCCTACAGAAAAGGGTTCTATGGCCAAGTAAATTTGAGAAATGAAATAAAATTAAATAGCGTTATTCACTGCAGGATTTTTCAGAGTCCTTAATATACGTGTTATGAACCTCCAAGTCTTGTTTAGGGTTTGATATGAAATATTTCCTGATCTCACTTCACTATGGAACCCTTCTTTAGTGAATCAATTCTGGGGATTAGTGTTCAGTGGAACACATCTTGGGAAAGGGTGTCCAAACATGCATTTTTGTGTTAGACATAATTAGTGATGATATTTAAGGTTAAGAAATGACAAACACAGCAAGAATATATTTTAGAAATGGTAATATTCATTAAGAATATTAATATTTTAAAAAACAATTTTAACCTGCACTGAGTCAGTTGCTAACTTGATGTCAAAAAAGTAAGCAAACCAAGTAAGCTATGTTCTCCGAGGAAAAAAGTGAGAGGAAGGGCTTTAATATTAAATATATTTTTAATACTAAATATATTTGACTGAAATATGATTTGTGCTTAAATGTGCCAAAGAAGTAAAGGGTAAGAAGGGTAAGAGAGCCTTCTTTTTCCCTTAATCTATACAATATTTTGTTAAAGGCTGTATCATTTTCAACTTAACAGCTTTATTCAAACTCTTAAAACAACAGTTATTGATATAATAACACACCTAAATTTTATAACTTTATAAAATTTTTGCAAGCTTCAGGAAAAACACATAATGGCAGACTTGAAGAGCTGGTATAAATGCAATATTTTCCTTTTTTTGAAAATCCAGCACTTACCAGATTTATGTGTCAGTAATAGATCATACAATGTACCAGCTGTAAGCGATTTTTTGCTTGCTACAAAGTTCTTATTTTACAGGTAAAAAGACTAAGGCCTAGATAGGTTTAAAGAACTTACCCATAACCAGCCAGTTCTCAAACTGTCTTTTCTATTTTTTAAAATTAAAGAGAATTTTCTCATTGTATTTCAAAGGATGTTAATAAGAAGTGAAATCACATCATGAAACTAAATTTTAAAAATATTTTAAAAATGAAAAGTTATATATTAAGGGAAACAACAATGTGTGTGGACATATGTGTACATACATGCATAAATGTATCTATATACATCCAGATATTTTTACCTGGAATTGGTCAGATGTACATGTGTTCATTTCTGGTGACATAGTGGTGGTCTGACCGATGGAAGCAATTTTTTCTGCAGCAGATAGTGGTTTCAGTGGTTCCTTGGTGGGCTCTAACATACCCTGAAAAAGGCATATTAGCTATTAGTTGGGGGAAGGATTGGTTCATAAACTTCACAAGAAAGTTAAATTAGCAGAAAGCAGAAAGAACACAGGTCATTTGGAAAGTACTGAAGACAAAAAGAAACTAGTCTTAAATTTTGTTTAGTGAAAATCTTACAGCACTCTAACGGGAAATATTTCATAATAATACCTTTGTAATCCAAACTTTTTGAAACAAGACCTTGTAATTTAAACTGGATTTGCTTTAGAGTGCCTGGCTATCACTGTCACACAAATGCACAAACACATGGAATGGTGGGGGAGGGGATGCTACATCGCTTTAGTCGTGTCCGACTCTGTGCGACCCCACAGACGGCAGCCCACCAGGTTTCCCGTCTCTGGGATTCTCCAGGCAAGAACACTGGAGTGGGTTGCCATTTCCTTTTCCAATGCATGAAAGTGAAAAGTGAAAGTGAAGTTGCTCAGTCGTGTCCGACTCTAGCGACCCCATGGACTGCAGCCCACCAGGCTCCTCCGTCCATGGGATTTTCGAAGCAAGAGTACTGGAGTGGGGTGCCATTGCCTTGGTGAGCAAAACAGTATATTACATCCATGTGCTGAGAATGCAATACTGTTCTGATGTTCAGACGTAAAACTGCAGGAAAGGGCACTCTTCATACATGTTACACCATGGTGGTACTTAAAGAGGTGGGAGTGGATGTCTAGTGTGATGACATCCATATGCTACAATGTGAATTTAGTGTCTGATCCTTGCTCACTACAGGATGGGAGCCTTAGTTCTTTGGACTAAGGCTGCCATCCTGGGAGTACTGGAGTGGGGTGCCATTGCCAAGTTACTGGCATGGAAGAAGGCCCAAGCTTTTATGAATTTTAGAAATTTAGAATTCATGTATTTATGAATTTTATGACAAGCTCTTGAATAGTTACCAACCAGATAAAAGTCTCCTTTTATGGGGGTGGGGGGGTGCAGGGGGGGCAGGGAAGCTGCTAAGTCTAACAATCTTATAGTTAGAATCTATACATTTCTTAAAACAAAGCTTTCAGGAGAATCCCCCTACTTTCATAAAATTGAGCACAAGCTAAAATAAATAATTTATATATATATCAATAGTTCTTAACAACAGTACACGTGAAAGGCTTTAATCTAGCATCTTGAAAAATGAAAATAAATTCATGGTCTAATTCAATGTCATATATATTATAAAGGCGTGTGCCCTTCTAGAAAGACTCCATGTGTTTGGTATACCATTACTAGTCTTAGCCAACTTTTCTAATGTGAACTCTCCCTAAAGCCAGTGGTTCTCAAAGTGGTCCCCATCAGTAGCTCCTCTATCATCTGGGAACTTCTCCTACCCCAGACCTACTGAATAAGAAACTATGGGGGTGGTGACTAGCATTCTGTGTTTGAAACAAGTCTTCCAAGCAATTCTAATGCACATCAAAGTCTCAGAACCAGTGACTTAAATGACTACTTCAGGTACTATTCCTCCAGATGAGATCAAAAGATATTGAACATCTCATGTGTGTAAAGTACTATGGAAAAAATTCAGGTATCATTAAAATTTGAAATCAGATAACCCAGATATGAAAAAGAATGCTTCTAAATGTAAGGCATCAAAAAGAGGGAGGAGGAGAGGATATAACCACTAAAACAACTTTGGTATTAAAAGCTTACAAAAATGGTAAAACTACATTACTAATAAAAGGTTGTAATTAAGAGAGGGGAAAAAAACATAGATATGAGTCTTTAACTCTTCATAAAACTTAAAAAATTGCCTAATGTGCTGAGTCTAACACAGAAGCATTAAATAGGTTACTGTCCCCAACATGCAGAATGAAAGTGCCCACAAATTAAATTCCTACTTCCTATTCAGAATGTGACAATACCACCACCAACAATCCCTAGAAAGCTACTTCTTGAGAAAAGAGATCCAAATAACCTAGAAGTTAGAAACATTATGGACTACATTTACCTACAACATAAAAGAAAGTAGGGATGATCAAGGTGTTTTGAAAATACAAGATAACCATTCACAAAGGAGCAGAAATTGATTTTTAAAAAAAGCTCAAAGAAGCTTTTGTCCAATCTCACAAAACAAACCAACAAAAACAAAACAAAGCAAGATTTCAGTTCAGTAACAATAATTAGAGCTTTTTCATAGAGAAGTTTGCAGATTAAAATAAGGTCAAGTTCCACAGCAAATTCATTTTCACATGCACATAAAGGTTTTTAAATTTAAATTCCATACGAAGTGTTCCTTAGTTTTTTTTTTTTTCCTTTCTTAAACACAGTATTTTTCTCCTTATTTTCAAGTTATTGGTGAAAAAATTTTAAACTATTTTTAGTTTAATAGGACATTTTTATCCACCAATAACTCAAAGACATGCCAAAAACCACCAACACATCAAACTTTAAAATGTGACTGAGTCTTGATAAGGTACGGAATGAAAATTCCTCATTTTCCAGGACTACCTGGCATATCTGAAAAAAGAAAATTTAACATGTTTAAAACATTAATGGAAAAACTAAGGACCAATTATAGGTCCTGGCTCATTTTCATTTGTTATAATTTGCTATCTACAACCTTTTGTATATATCCATGGCTTCAATATTGCATTATTAAAAAAAATCAGAAATGCATTTAAACAAATGATATCTAAGGCTTCAGATACTTCAGTTTCTTTTTAAAAGCAAATTAAAAGAGACTTCCAAAGGTGAATTTTACAAAAGTTATAAACACTGCTGCTGCTAAGGCGCTTCAGTTGTGTCCGACTGTGCGACCCTATAGATGGCAGCCCACCAGGCTCCCCGTCCCTGGGATTCTCCAGGCAAGAACACTGGAGTGGGTTGCCATTTCCTTCTCTAATGCATGAAAGTGAAAAGTGAAAATGAAGTCGCTCAGTCGTGTCCAACTCAGCGACCCCATGGACTGCAGCCTACCAGGCTCCTCCGTCCATGGGACTTTCCAGGCAAGAGTACTGGAGTGGGGCGCCATTGCCTTCTCTGTTATACTACTATTATAAACACTAGTTAGTATTAAAAGTGTCTATAATACATAAAATACAGAAAAATGTCCTCAGATCAAGACTTGAAGGGATTTATGAGCTCAAAAAAGGATATTATTGTATTTATTCTCTTAATGGTCCCATGTTGCTGCTGCTGCTAAGTCGCTTCAGTCGTGTCCGACTCTGCGACCCATAGACGGCAGCCCACCAGGCTCCCCGTCCCTGAGATTCTCAAGGCAAGAACACTGGAGCGGGTTGCCATTACCATACCTTAAAATACACTTTCCATGTCATGCTATGTAAGTTGATTTTACAGAATAAATGCAACAATAATAAATACATGCAAAAGCATCATTGTACTTACCAATCCTGCTGCATACATGGGCACTATAACAGGTTGCTTCTTATTGCCCGTGAAGAGCTACATATGTATATTAGAGAGAAAGAATATGTATTTAGAGAATGATCTGTCATACAATGAAACAGTTTCCAAAATACTCTGTAATGCTTTATTATATACATTGTGAGTGAAAAATTGAAGAAATTGTTAAATTGCCCTTATGGGGTTACAGTTTTGATCTCCTAGCCCAATTCCTTCATCTCATAGTTAAGCAAAAACACGAAAACATCTTTTCCTAAAGATAAGAAATTTCAGAGAAAAACCTAGATAGATTTACACTTAGAGGTTGGCGTATTTAAAATAAATGAACATTTAAACAAATTAGTATCTATTTTTCTGAGAAACTAGCTTATCATAATTTGTATAGAGGTGTGAAAGAATTTAAAAACATCTGTAAGTTGATTAAAGGATTTTCTAAGGTACTAATAAACTTACAATGTTTCGGGTGTCTATGCCCAGGGAGCATAAAAGTTTCTTGTTGCTATGGGAGCCACCCCACTGATATCTCAAGCCATGTGCATCATGGACATCCTGTAGCTCGGTCCACACATCCAGCAGTTCCCTGCAAAGGTCACAACACAATGAAGCCACCAACAATGGGTTACTCAGTAGCTCTCACCATGAATTCTACTTTTAAAGTGACTATAAAATATTATACATTCCAATTAATTTTGTGTCTAACATGAGTAAATATATGTACCTATTACCTGAATGAAATCAAGAGCCAACATTTAGTCATGAGGAAAGTAAGTTAAACTCATCTGAAACAATCAAGCAAAAATTTAGCCTGTATGTTATGCTTAATTTGAAAACAAAAGCATTTAAAAGGAGGATAGAAATCACTGAGCACTTCATCATCTTACTAGAGCTATTTAATGTTTTCTCCTTGAGTCTTGACCCCCCCACACACAGTTGCAATTACAGTATACAAAAAAATTCTGTATTCTTTTTTCAGACTTTAAGCATTTCCTTATCTACATATGTACCCTTTTCAATGGTTTATTATGTCCTTCCTATTAGACAGATGTATCATCATTTATTTAGCCACAATCCTACAGTTTTAATTAAGTTGTTTTTACTGTTGGCTCCAATTGCTAGTAAGGCAAGAATATCTTCCTGTACTTTACAGTGTGTTACTGTAGAATTCTGTTATTTCCTTAGAATGAATCTCATGGGTCTAAGAGTATGAACTGTCTGTACAGCTAGCATATTTTTAAAAAACATATCTAAATGGTTTCAAGATGGCAAAACATCAATCTTTTTATCTCCTTTTATTCTCAGAAATCACCCCAAAACAAAAGTCAAGAAGCAAAAATAATATTCATCTTAAATGAAATTAAGAAATACTGCTTCCAGAGGTGGTGAGTAATGAAATATAAGAGAAGCATCCAGGAATAACTTTGAAATTAAAATTAGAAAGTCAATCTAGACCCTCTAACATCTAAAAATTAATAGCAGTTTTGGAAAGAAAACAGAGGCACTGGAGGGAAGGTAGCTAGCATTGTAAGACAACTGCTCAATGCTGAAGAACAGAAGCTTCCTGATTGAAAAGTTGTGCCTAGTACTCAGTCAGAAAATGAAAAAAGACCCATACCAAGATACTTCACTGTAAAACATCAAAACACCAGCAATGAAAGACTCTAAATTATAAATGTGAAGTGTGGGTAGAATAAAGTAGTATTTTACTTCCTGGGAACCTTTTCTTCCCCTGCCCCCCCACCTACCCTGCAAGAAGGCTATTAGAGGACGTGCTTCACCAAAATGGGATTTAACTGAAGGGAAGTGCCAAGACAACATGTGACAGGACGCCTAGACTGATCTATTCCAGACTGGAAGGAACTGGAAGATGGAAGACTCCAGGTTAAAAATGGATTGGCCAGTTTGATAGGTCTTATCACAAGTAAGATTGTATTAACAGGCTATTCAAGGGTAGGGACAGATTAAGTGAGTTTAAAAAAAATAAGAGGAAATCATTAAATCCAGGAAAAAAGTGTACTATAAAAGAAATAGTGGCTTAGCTTTGAACATTATTTACATGATCATAATAATGAACATACCAAATAACAATTTAACCAAAAACTATGACATAAGTGTATTGGGAAGATGAAGGGAGGAAAACAGCAGATGTAAGATCTAAATTCTCATCTATCATACTAGGAAATAAAAAAATAATATACAAAATTTGACTGAATAGAATAGTGCTTTAGAAATTTTTTTAAAAAAACAGCTCAAAAGTGGAGAGGTAGAGAGATTTTTTAATTACATCTTTAGGCACAATATGGTTTTTTAAACTTAAACAAGTTAATGTTTTAGAACCTTAACAGTTTAAAATAACCTTAGATAACCTTATAAATGAGAACAGTCAAACTAACAAATATACAAGTAGACCTAAAAAGTGTCTATTACTTACCCACTTTCAGCTAAGGCCTCTCTTGTTTTTATTGGCAAGGTGCTTGTTTCCAGCAAGTGCTTCAGGGAAGTAACTTCTTCTTCAGTATCAGGGACAAATATGGAAGGAAAACATGCTTCGAAAATTCGCTCCAGGCGGTTTAGTAAAGCTGTCTGTATCAAAACACCCCCCAAAAGTTTATTTTCACTTTCAAAATTTTAACAGTGTCACAGCTTTATCATTAATATAGACACACTCACTCCCACAGACCGATATTCTGTCCACTGCTAAGGGGTGGAGGAACTACTAGACAGATACAGGAAGCACTAAGTGGAAGAAGCGTAACTACTCATAAACAAAGAAAGTGAAGTCGCTCAGTCGCGTCAGACTCTTTGCGACCCCACAGACTGAAGCCTGCCAGGCTCCTCCATTCATGGGATTTTCCAGGCAAGAGTACTGGAGTGGGTTTCCATTTCCTTCTCCAGGGGATGTTCCCGACCCAGGGATTGAACCCGGGTCTACCTACATTGTAGGCAGATGCTTTACTGTCTGAGCCACCAGGGAAGATAACTACTCATAGAACACTTTAAAATAATTGTGGTGATACAATGATGACAAATAAATGTAGTTACACATCAAGCATTATGCCTGTCACTTTACAAACATTACCTTACTTAACTGACTACAAAATTCTACAAAGAAGAAATTATTACCCCCTTATACAGTGAGAAAGCAATCAAAGTTTGAATTATCTTCCCAAAGCAAAAACAAAACAAAAAAACCCAGTCAATATTCATATTCTTTTCAATACACTGGGGTGTTTCTTACTACCACTCACATACTCTCTATTTAGAACAATAAGACTGGATGCTGGCAAGAAGTGTTATGCTATTATATAATAGTTGAACAGAACCTAAATACAAACACTTGAATTTTGAAAATATTTTTTAAAATAAAAAATTTTTTACTGAAATATAGTTGATTTATCAGTTCAGTTCAGTTTAGTCGCTCAGTGGTGTCCGACTCTTTGCAACCCCATGAACCACAGCACGCTAGGCCTCCCTGTCCAACTCCCAGAGTCTACCCAAACCCATGTCCATTGAGTTGGTGATGCCATCCAGCCATCTCATCCTCTGTCCTCCCTTTCTCCTCCTGTCCTCAATCTTTCCCAGCATCAGGGTCTTTTCAAATGAGTCAGCTCTTCGCATCAGGTGGCCAAAGTATTGGAGTTTCAGAATCAACATCAGTTCTTCCAATGAACAA
The DNA here is from genome assembly GCF_055505025.1 of Bos grunniens. NCBI lineage: Eukaryota > Metazoa > Chordata > Mammalia > Artiodactyla > Bovidae > Bos > Bos grunniens. Next base: position 44,848,886 of record NC_141175.1, read on the forward strand.
CCAAGACTGATCTTTAGGATGGACTAGTTGGATCTCCTTCAGTCCAAAGGACTCTCAAGAGTCTTCTCCAACACCACAGTTCAAAAGCATCAATTCTTTGGCGCTCAGCTTTCTTTATAGTCCAACTCTCACATCCATACATGACCACTGGAAAAACCAGAGCCTTGACTAGACAGACCTTTGTTGGCAAAGTAATGTCTCTGCTTTTTAATATGTTGTCTAGGTTGGTCATACCTTTCCTTCCAAGAGTAAGTTTCTTTTAATTTCATGACTGCAATCACCATCTGCAGTGATTTTGGAGCCCAGAAAAACAAAGTCAGACACTGTTTCCACTGTTTCCCCATCTATTTGCCATGAAGTGATGGGATCAGATGCCATAATCTTAGTTTTCTAAGCTTTAAGCCAACTTTTTCACTCTCCTCTTTCACTTTCATCAAGAGGTTCTTTAGTTCTTCTTCACTTTCTGCCATAAAGGTGGTGTCATCTGCATATCTGAGGTTATTGATATTTCTCCTGGCAATCTTGATTCCAGCTTGTGCTAGTTGATTTATATGTTATGTTAATTTCTTCTGTACAGGAAAGTGACTCAATTATACATATGTATTATATATATATATACACACACACATATATATATTCTTTTCCATATTCTTTTCTATTATGGTTTGTCACAGAATATTGAATGTAGTCCCCAGTGCTATATAGTATGACCTTGTTGTGAAAACCTTTCAGAAATATCTCTGCTGCTAATAGAACAAAGGGGGAAAGAATGTCCATTATGACTAAGAAATTTAACAGCTCATTTGTCATTCTGATTATCTGTGTTATCTTTTAGATATTCCATTTCTCTACTCTTCTATGGTGTGTATATTTGGGGTTTTGAATAGTACACTCCCTTTCCTCCAAGCAAAGCTTGCATACTCCCTAGAGTATTTTCTCTGAGAACACTGGCATTTTGGACTATTTTTACTGATTGAAACTTGTTGTATTTAGACTAACTTAGATTTGGGGGGTACTAGTAGGTTTCGTGTATGTGCAACCTACAAAAACATTTATTCCCACTTTCCTAACTTTATTTCAGATACATGTAAAATATTTTCAACTTAGCTTACCTTACTACTTAAAACACCAACCAGAAATACAAAATGTTAGGTTAAAGCTTACTGCAAGATTAAATGCACCACTGAAAATGCCACTCACTGTACAAGAAAAATGCCACAAAATGATGGTACTTTCTGCCAAGTAACAAAAACAAGTGAATGTTGATTTCTGTTGTTTAGTATAGTCAGCAAACAGGAAGATGAAAAACAAAAGGAAAAACTTTCATACACCTATTTTCCAAAGCAAAATCTCTTTTGAAAACTGTTATCAGAGCAAAAAACTTAATGCTGCATAATTAGTCTCAGGGTACCTTTTTGCTATCTCTACAAAAGTTAGTCTAACACCTTCATTATATTCATCTGTGTGATATGGGAAAAGGTTCTCAGTATCAATTATGAAACCTACAGTAAAGAGTAGAGTCAAGATCCCAAGGCTTGTGAAATTTGAGTGCGTCAAGGGGACCCACACTTACTCGCTTCAATAGAGGGAATGGACAGACATTACTTTTAAAGGGATCAGATAACCATCTAATTGGAAACATAATAAGCACTTGCTCCTCCTGGGCAGGGAAGGTAAACAAACACTCACACATGACCAAATTTTAATTCTCTGTAAATTAAAACAGAATCTTCTTGTATCCTCTTTGTTATCCGTTTAATGGGATAGAAAAAAATATGTATCTCTCTAGGGATGAAAGAAAGGATTTCAAAGCATATTTAATCATTTTGATCAATCATTAAATGTAACTACCAGGTCTTACATATGAAAGTGTTAGTCGTTCAGTCGTGTCTGACTCTTTATGATCCCATGGACTGTCCATGGAAATAACCAGGTAAGAATACTGGAGTGGGTAGCCATTCCCTCCTCCAGGGGATCTTGCTGACCCAGGGATCAAAGCCGGGTCTCCTGCACTGGAGGCAGATCCTTTACCATCTGAGTCACCAAAGTCTTAGGTATACTAGTAAGCAAATCCTCACATCAGTGGAATGTATTGAAGAAATAGAATGTTATTTAAACCTAATCACTTTCAAACTTTGCTTTAAACTTCTTCCCCAACCTTTTTTCATAAATAATAAAATTACATGGAAATTTTAAAGGAAAGTTCCATATGACTTTAGGATTAGATATGACAAGTCAATTGCTTCAAATCTTTTTGTTGAATGAGGTAGAGCAGGAGTTGGCAGATTTTTTTCTCTGTAAAGCCAGATAGTGAATATATTTTGTATTGCAGGCCATCCATAAACAAATAAGTGTGGGTGTGTTGCAATGAAACTTTGTTTACTAAAACAGGCAGCAGGACAGATTTGTTTTCTAGGCCATAGTTTGTTGATCCCTGCTGCTGCTGCTGCTGCTAAGTCACTTCAGTATCCGACTCTGTGTGATTCCATAGATGGCAGCCCACCAGGCTCCCCCCGTCCCTGGGATTCTCCAGGTAAGAACACTGGAGTGGGTTGCCATTTCCTTCTCCATGCTGATCCCTGAGGTAGAGCCAAAAATTTAAAATGAAGATTCAAATAACCAGAATCCACTAACTGAACAGTACCACCCACCATAAGGAGGAACTCTTTAACAGTTCAATAAGAAAGCAGCTAACAGAATTAACATATTCTGATTAAAATTAAACTTCCTAACATCTTATTTTTAAAAATTAAACTGTATATTAAAGTATAGTTTATTTACAATGTTGTGCCAATCTGACTTACAACAAAGTGACAGGTATACACATATATGCATTTTTAAAAAATATTCTTTTCCATTATGGTTTATCACAGGATGTTGAGTATAGTTCCCTGTAATATACATTAGGACCTTGTTGTTTATCCATTTTAAATGTAAACAGTTTGCATTCGTCAACTCCAAACTCACGGTCCATCCCTCTCTCTCTCTCCCTCTTGGCAGCCCAAAGTCTGTTCTCTATGAGTCTGTTTCTGTTTTGTAAATAGGTTCTTTTGTATCATATTCTAGATTCCACATATAAATAATATCATTATTTTTTAAAGTATATTGTTTTAACTATCCACAAGACCAGTTTGATGCTAAAAGGGTTGTATTTCGTTCATGGTAATAAGCATTGCCAAATTTCATTTACTACTAGTTAATTCCAGTAAGTAAATGGCTGATGTAATTATAATACTTCAGTAGAGGACTGTGGACCCAAGGGGCTGAGACTCAGTTTCAGAGTTTATAAACAGAAGCTATCAGGGCCTACCTCACAGGGTGAATAATAAATTAGAGGAGTGAATGTTTGACACTCAGTGTGTTCTCAAGAAGTGATAGCTTTTATGACTACTGTTGTTATACAGATGACACATACAGACAAAATGGCATGCCAAGGAATAAAATAAATGTCAAAACTAGGTTCAAATCTCATTAAGGCTATTTCTCTACCACTATTTAACATTCTATATCATGATTAAAATACTTGTCTCAATTTATATCAATTTCTACCATATTGTAATAAGAAATTAAATAACCAAATATTCTGTGCGCTCCCTAAGGTCTTCCTATCAAGTTAGGAGTCAAGTACCTAAGTAAAAATATGTCATTAAGAGCTGCTTATATAAACAGAATCTGTTATTGCTACTTCTTGAGGATTTTAAATTTTGAAAATTGGTGATCATTTTGGTTGATAGTTGGCATTTGTGACTTATATCTTGATCATATTATGAAATACAAAGAGTATAAACCACACATTAGGGGTATTAAGTGCTTTACTTCCCAAGAAACACAACAAAGCTCAAAGATGTGATGGAACATAGTCCAAATAACTTAGTAAGTAGAAGAGGTATAAGAATATAACATTAATGCCAGAAGAAGAGAAACTAACCTACCGCAAGAATAGCTTCTCCTGTGATCAGGCAGGCAAACTTCTTGGAAAAAAAAAAAAAAACAACGGATTTTCTAAAACACTGTAATCAGACACTAAATTTTAAAAAACTCACTGCTATTTTGAGCAAGATTGATACTGCCAAAGGTTTCAGGTTTTTGTCATGCAATTTTTCCCTCAACACTGCCAGCCAAGGAAATTTAACATGTGCAACAGCCTTAAAGTCAATAAAGTGAAATATTTTTTAAACTTTGATTTAGTCTACTATCGGAGAAGGCGATGGCACCCCACTCCAGTACTCTTGCCTGGAACATCCCATGGATGGAGGAGCCTGCTAGGCTGCGGTCCATGGGGTCGCTGAGAGTCGGACACGAATGAGCGACTTCACTTTCACTTTTCACTTTCATGCACTGGAGAAGGAAATGGCAACCCACTCCAGTGTTCTTGCCTGGAGAATCCAGGGACAGCGGAGCCTGGTGGGCTACAGTCCATTGGGCCGCTGAGAGTCAGACACGACTGAGTGACTTCACTTTCACTTTAGTCTACTATACATGAGCAAATTATTCATCTAACACTACAATTTAGTTTCTGACAAAGTAAACTGTAAATTTTTACTAAAGAGTCAGTGTTGCACTCCTAATCAATGTGATGGTAACAAAAAAAAGTACACACACATTTAGCATATCAAATATTTAGCTGAAGTTATAACAGTAACTAAATAGCAACTAAATAAAAAACTACCCACTCCAGTTACTTGAATTTCAAATGCCTTCAACTTCAAAGAGGAAAAATAACCATCAGTTCTCTCTTGAATTTAGAATTAGAAAACTGGTGACTGAGCCATGTTTGTCACGTTTGACATATCAAATTCCAGCCTGCAAACAGCAGCGCATCTGGCCATTAAACCTTTAAAGAAACTTGGGCTCTGACAAATGTGGGGTACTTGCTCTTCCAGGCAAGTACCAGGCTCCATTTTATTTTCTCTGTTGTGTCCAGTGCTAGGAAGCCAAGGGAGAAAGTTTGCTACTTACAGAGAAGTGCACTTGTGCTCAGAAGAATTCCTACTTGTCAAAACTATTCTGAGAAGGGAAACTAGCCAGAAGCAGCAGTTTCACTCTCAAGATAGTCTGACAGATGAGTATACAGGCCAACTAGGGGTATCCTACACAAATTATCATTTGCCTATTACATTTTGCTATTCACCAAAACAGTTGGCAACACTGTTTCTTGCACCTTTAAAAGCCATTTTAAAGAAATGTATTTCTGAGATTATTCACGAACAGCTAACATTTATTAAATACTTGTTATGTGCAAGACACTGTGCTAAGCACCTTCACATGTACAATTTCATTTTATCTTGAGAGTTTTGAAGTAAGTCCTATTACTGTTCTCTACATCTCAGGTTCAGGGGAAGTAGCTAATGCAAGTCAGTGCTGAACCTGGATCTGAATCTAGGAGGGTGACTCCAGAGCCTTGATTTTTAGGTATCAATAATTTCTCATCATGGCAAATAGATCGGGAAACAGTGGAAACAGTGTCAGACTTTATTTTCTTGGGCTCCAAAATCACTGCAGATGGTGACCGCAGCCATGAAATTAAAACACACTTGCTCCCTGGAAGAAAAGCTATGACTGACCTAGACAGCATATTAAAAAGCAGAGACATTACTGACAAATTCGTATAGTCAAAGCTATGGTATTTCCAGTAGTCACATATGTGAGAGTTGGGACTATAAAGAAAGCTGAGTGCCAAAGAATTGATGCTTTTGAAATGTAGTGTTGGAGAAGTCTTGAGAGTCCCTTGGACTGCAAGGAGATCAAACCAGTTAATCCTAAAAGAAACGAGTCCTGAATATTCATTGGAAGGACTGATGGTGAAGCTGAAACTCCTGATGCGAAGAACTGACTCACTGGAAAAGACCTTGATGCCGGGAAAGACTGAAGGCAGGAGGAGAAGGGGACAACAGAAGATGACATGGTTGGATGGCATCACTGATTGGATGAACATGAGTTTGAGGAAGCTCTGGATATTGGTGATGGACAGGGAAGCCTGGCGTGCTGTAGTCCATGGGGTCACAAAGAGTCGGATGTGACTGAGCGACAGAACTGAACTGTATTATAACCAGGACCAACTTCTGCAGTAGGCACAGGGCCTGGGGTCCACAATAATTTTAAGGGTTCATGAGAGCATTTTAATAGTTAATATCAGCATACTCATTTTTATACCAAGTTATAAAACAGAATTTATGGGGAAGGGGCTCACAAAAATCATATGTGAAAGTGAAGTCGCTCAGTCGTGTCCGACTCTTTGCGACCCCATGGACTGTAGCCTACCAGGCTCCTCCGTCTATGGGATTCTCCAGGCAAGAGTACTGGAGTGGGTTGCCATTTCCTTCTCCAGGGGATCTTCCCGACCCAGGGATCGAACCTGGGTCTCCCGCATTCCAGGCAGATGCTTTAACCTCTGAGCCACCAGGGAAGCCCAAAATCATATGTGGTCATGGCTATACTACCTTCCAAAGGTTCACTGGCTTTTATAGGATTTCTCTATCTTTCCCAATTTTCTCATTTCTCATATATTTGTTTTCCTATTAGGAAAGACGTATTAGGGTCTTTATTACCTTGGATGTCTCTATATTTTATTTTCTTCAACCCATACAGGATTTCTGGGAAAGCAAAAATGATTACCAAATAAATGATTACCAAATGTTTTAATTCATCAATGAGGGCAAAGCACTAAGCCTGATTTATACTCACTCCCAGTTCTGTCCTATCTCCATGTCTGGGTTTGGAGGAAGAAAGCCCTCAGATATACAAGCAATCATTTCATTTTATTCACTGACGCAAGTCATACTATCTAATACAGGGCTTCTCAGCTGATATGGCTCAGTTACAAACAGGTTTACAGGTCTTCCAAAAATACTGAAAACTATATATGGACATATGGTATTATTCCCTCTTGTGATGGCTAATTTTATGCATCAATTTGACAGGGCCAAGAGGTGCCCAGACATTTGGTCAAACATTTTTCTAGATATATCTGTGAGGGTGTTGCTGAATGAGATTAACATCTCAATTGGTAGACTAAGTAAAGCAGATTGTCTTCCTTAATATGGATGGCCTTCAATCAATTGAAGACTGTTTGCGGACTGTAGATCTTAGGATGTCCATGATCACCTCCATAACTGCATGAGCAAATTCCTTATAAAAAACTGGTCAGTCTGTCTCTCCATGCATGCATGCATCTATGCATCCAACTTCCTGGTTCTATTTCTCTGGAGAACCTTTGACTAATACACCTCTGTTTTGTATAAATGACTACACTGGGGTATAAAGAGACTGTGTACTGAAACTCATTCAAAGTACCAAAGGAGTGTATAATGCCAGCACCAAAGATCCTAGAATCTGGCTCTTAGGCTAGACAAAGGCACACCTCCTTTAAAGCACCTTGATTTTTTAAGGTAAATTCTAAAATTCCTTCAACATATTTCTAGTTAGTTTTCCTTTCTTCCTTACAAACAGTAGTCGATCGTGTCAACAGTTTTAATATTGATAGCATTAGGTCTTGTTCTTAAGTGGAAGTTTAGAAGAAACATAAAATCCACTGGGCAATTTAATCTTCCATTTAAGAGGCTATCTTATGCCTTACCATCATTAAATATTAAGTAAGATATCAAGTACAATCTACAATTGTATACTTATCAATCCCTAATTTCAAGCTATATAAGAAGAGTAACCAATTCCCTATGCTCTAAAAAAATGGTTTGCTGCTTTTGCACAATTTCTGGATAAATCTAATAAAGTATTTCTATTTTGGAATTAAAGACCAGAAATTCAAATTTTCTGAAGGAAATAAAACAAAAGTAATTGCTGTCCAAATACTTCAAGCAAGCAAAGAGCTATAACGCCTAAAATCTCCATTTCTTTCTTTCTTTTCAAATTGAGATGTTACTGACTTATAATATTATGTTTCATACGAATAGTTCAATATGTGTATATACTACAAAATGATCACCATAGTCACATATTTTTCTTTTCTTGTGATGAGAACTTTTAAGAACTACTCTCTTAGCAACTTTCAAAACAAAACGAAGTATTACTAACTCATCACCATGCTGTACATTGCATCTCTAGGACTGATTTATTTTGTAACTGGGAGGTTGTACCTTTTGACTACTTAATTTCTTTATTTTGTTGCTTACTTATGTTTTCAGTCATAAGTTCAAGTGTTTACCTACAGAAAGGAAAACCTGCACAAATATCAGGCAGGTGATTAAATAAACAAAGGTGAATATGTCATTACACTCAGTATGAGAATGCTGGCTCTGCTAAGCAAACCAATAACTGAATCTCAAAATAACATAAGCCAAAGTATTAGTGATTCTCTTCTTTTTCTTTTTCGGGACATTCAATTTTTAAAGCTCTCAAGATAAATCTTCTTCTAATAACATTTTCCCAGTAGTGTTATCAGTTAGATGGCTAATAAAAGAAAATGATTCATAGCTTTCTTTTCTATAGTCAATTAATATAAAGAGATTACTTACCCCAATTACCTAAATTCTCAAATAACACCCAGAGAAACATTTTAAAATTTTTACAAAAGCTCAGGGTTTAATGCAGTGTTCATGACATTATTGCCTTTACCATATATCTAGGAAAAAGCATCTTGACTATTTCAATAAAGGTTCCTTCCTAGAAGATTAACAGATTAAAAAAAATAAAACTGTTAGAACAATATACATAATGGTCTTTTGAAAAAACACTGCTTTCAAAGTAAGGAGATTTTTATTATTGTCATTTTATTTTGTTCAACTCTTAGCCCCAAAAGTGAAAAATAGTTTTGACCTTTTTCTAATTCGTACACTAGAGACAGCACTAATTTGCTTTTCTCTACAATTTATAAGAATGTTAACAGGAAAATGAAATAAACTGAACTCCAGGCTCTCAGAAAAAAAAAAAATTCACTGAGGGGGAAGAATATTTCTCAATAAATGGTCATTATGGTTTTTACATCAAGGTCTGAACCCTCTGAGGCTTGCTGGAATCACATTTGAGAATTGGGTTGACTAGGAGCATTTTAGAAATTTCAAAGAGTTTTTTCTAGACTCTTTCCTAAGTAACAAATTATTGCAATAAGGTTGCAATAATTGATTGTCTCAATCTAGGAAAGATATATTTTATTAAAATGTTAAGATATCCCTTTGTAGGCTGAAAAAGGAAAGTACTAAAAATAGGGACCTGGACAATGTCACATACATAGTGAAAAGTCAAATTTCAAATAACAACTATATCATTTGTCTGACTTCACAAACAATGAACTGTTGCCTGTGTTTGCTTAATTGCATTAACTGAGCTCTGAATTCTAAAAGACTCTCACAACATTCTGTCAAAGTACACTTTGATGGCACTCTGTTCAGGACAGAATTGCTGTATCTTGGTAAGATTCAATCTACAATCAAAGTTTTACAACTTACAATTAAAAAAAAAACCCCAATGTTTACATTAATATGTGAGGATTTCTGCACTGTCCCCCATTACATGGTAGCAGCTAGGATAAAGATTTTAGGATAAATATTAGTAAATCTATTCCTCTCTAAGAGAACTAGATTAATGTGCATTTCAGCAGATTCTGAAAAAGGAAGAAATTACAGGTCACAGGCCTCCTTCACAATAGCAGGATAAGGATGAAAGTCACTTTCCATCTCCCCAACTCAATTCCTTTCCAAATTCCTCTTCTAGCCCCACTTCCAGCAGTTTCTCCTTTATAACATCCATCTCCAAGTTTTGCTCATTTTGCATAACCCATTCAGCAAAAAGAAAAGCTTGAGGATGGAACCAGACAAATCTCAGGAAGTCAATGCATCCTGCTATATCTATACCATTTGTGTTTTATTTTTACAAAACAGAACCATACTACAAGATTCTTATTTTTCAGTGTATTTTTTTCACTCATTAAAAGATTTACTGTCCTTTTATCTTCACAAAAGTCTGCTGCAACAGATATTATCTACTTTTTATAGACAACTGAGTTCAGAAGTAGTTTGTCCAAAATCATAATGCTATACGACACTGAGTCAAAATTCGAACTCAGATCTGTAAGATTCCATAAAGCCCATGTACTTTATTTCCTCCTAGTATATCTAGTTATCAAATTATACATAAATAATCAGTTCATAGGTTGCAAAAAAAAAATCCTTTTTTAAGTGGTTATACTTTAAAAATTCATTATATAATGACAATGTTTAAAGTTCTAAGGTTATAAATTAAAGACCATCCAATACCAGTGTCACCCTATACTCTAGTAAGATGAAAGTAAACAGGGAAAGGATTAGGTCAAAAACCAATAGTCTTTGCTTTGCGTTATATAATTAATTCACTCTTTGTTTAAAATTGTAAGCTTCTGCCTCAATAATGAATTCAATAATGAATTACTCAACAAGAATAATACATATTAGCCAAACCATGTAATAACAGAATTAGCAAATTAAGCTATTCAGACACTCAATGTCAAATGAAAAGTGATCCGTTGTGCACTCCAATGGGTGGTACCATAATTTCTATAAAATCTTAATGTATTAGAGATATCAAAGCAATGATGTATAACCATTTCAATTAACCAGACTTCGGAAATATTTTCAATTGAAAATGGTTTGCTTAGCAAAAGATAACTGAAGAATTTGTTGATTCTGATTCTCAGTATCTTTAAAATAGGCCTGTGGACCAAGTTAATACTTGGTAATAATACATGTATCAATAAAAAGCAGTGATTTTCAAGGAAATGCTCTCTTCTACACTCCTAGGGTTGAGGAAAGGTTAAATGTAGCACAGGGTACAACTCAGGACTGCGGAACAATCTGAATAACATACTGCACCTCTACTTTAGGGGCTACTTTAGGTCAAAATAAACCTTAATGAATCTTCTATGAAATTCTGGACCAGAAAAAGATAAAGGACAAGGGCTAAGGGGTACAAATATTCTCCCTGACAAGGCTAATTCCTAAGAAAAGTAAACATAAACACACATTTGCAAGAAATTTTAAGCAAATAAACAGTCACATTAAGTCAAGGTATGGCTGTTTCCTGTCCTAGGTCTAACCCTCAATTGTGTCCTACTCTTTGCGACCCCATAGACTGTAGCCCACTAGGCACCTCTGTCCATGGGATTTCCCAGGCAAGAATACTGGAGTGGGTTGCCATTCCCTTCTCCAGGGAATCTTCCCAACCCAGGGATCCAACACCGGTCTCCTGCATTGCAGATAGATTCTTTACCATCTGAGCAACCAGGGAAGCCCTCTTGTTCTATGTCTAACCCTTAATTTATCTCACAGCCTCATCCCAGGTCTTTTATTAGCTATTAAACTCTGAGGCCCAAATCTGCTTTTTTCAAATCCTTTTTCTAACCTTCAAGTCCCTATAGCCTTCAGCACAGACTGAGGTTTCAAATTCTGCTTGCTCTTGTCTACAATCAAAATTTGTCCTAGACAAAATTAAGAGATTATTTTCTGAAGCTTAAATCTTAGTTTAACCTTGTAAAATCACTCATAAGGTAGAAACTGAAGGATTTGGTGGAATAGTTCATTAGCTAATTAATGAATTTTTACATAAGTGGTATTTATATCTACCAAAAAACTAAGTTGATGAATTTCTATAAATATTAAAGAAACAGATAAAGAAAAATCTTACCAAGCATTATTATAGGAATGTCTCTTTAATCAAGTGATTGTGAAACATGTAACTAATCTACAAATCTGGCAAACATTATGTATCATAAAGAGACTCCTTTAACAGGTACCCAATTACAAAATGCTCTTTGAAAAGCTGAATTACAGACCTCCACAGCATTGTTATACAAAACAGAGAAAAATCAGTAAATACCTGAACTGAAGTGGTTGTTTCGTGTAAATGACCACCAGCAACTGCTCCTTTGGAAGCTGCTAAGGAGACACTGTGCACTTTGGGGGTTCCCGGAGTATCAATCTCTCCATCTGTCCTATGTGACTGCCAGGCTTCCTTTCGATGATGAGATTCAGTGGCTTGCTGGTCTCCAAAAGCAGCCCAGGAACAGCTATCTTTCTGTTCATCCTCAAAAGCATTCCAATCTACAACCTGGCTAGGACCAGCTGAACTGAAGTCCGCAAAATCATCTGAGTCTTGAAAAGCACTGCAGTCATCTTGAATATTTGGCACAGAATCAAAGTCTCCAAACTCACCTTCTTGCCCAATTTCCAGTTTTGAAATAGGTTCAGTGCCTGTCCCAGTAGGTTTTCTTGCCAAACTGCATCCCTCTGATAAACTATCAGAAGTCTGTTTTAGGTCTGACTCAGTAAATATAATTTCCTCTTGGCAAGAGACAGTATTTGATTCCCCGAATTCTCCAAAGTCATCACCTGGTTCACTCAAATGTGGAAAGTGCTCTGAGGACTCTTCAAAAGTGACATCACTCATTGAGTCTTGTGTACCAGCAGTAACAAAAGGTGGAGTTGTGCCACTGGCTGTGCCAAAGTCACCAAAATCATCCTCAATGGTATCGTTGCAAGTCACAAAGTCATTACTACTATCACCATTTTTTACACTCACAGAATCATCTAAAACATTTTCTTCTGTAGGATCAAAGCTGAGGCTCTGGGAGTCAGTAAACCCTCTAATTTCTTCTTTGGAAGAACCAACTTCATCATCTGCATCCAAAGTTTTAGTAGAAACCATGCACAGATCAGAACATTTAGAAGTGAATATATCAAGATTTTCCTCAATTTTACATTGTTCTCTCCTACTGGCTTCTGAATTTTCAGCTGGGTCTGCCAAACTCCAAGCCTCTGACTGAACACTTGAATTGAAAAATTCATCTTGTTGCAATGTGGGAAGGCCTTGCTTTCCCCTGCTGAAACCCCTGTCACTCGTTACGCTTATTTTTGAAACACAAACCTGATCCTTTCTAGCAGTGTCTCCTTTATCATCACAGCTTCTATCCAAAGACACTTCTTTTATAGAATTCAGTTCATTGACTCTATTAATTTTGTTTTCCTGAATGGTTAGTGCCTCATCATTTAAAACTGCACATTCTATTTCTTCTAGTTGTATCCTTTCTTTTCTGGAAAATGTGGCAAAATCTGCAAATTCCTCAGCAGGACTAGGTGCATAGTCTAAATTATACTCAGTACTATAAGTGCTAAGAGGCTTTCGTCCTTTTGAATCAGCTGCAGCGTCCAGATCATCTGTTCCCTGAGGATTTACAGTTTCCAACACTGCAAACCCATTTGTTAGAATCTCCAGACAAGGCGGCTTTTCACCATTGCAGCTCTCTAACTGCTTGTTCTGATGAACAACATTCAGGTCAGTTCTAAAATCTCCTGGAGAGAAACTTTCAGGTGTTCCAACATTCTGTCTCTGCTCCACTTCTTTATCTCGTGGACTTTCTATGCCATCAATGGAAGTATCTAAAGTTTTAGATGAAATTATTTCTTTGCTGGTGGTAGAAAGTAAAACATCAGACTGTCCTTTCACAGGAGAAGAAAGTTCAGCAGTGATGTCTTTATCGTTACTATTTTTAATGGACTTAAAGCTTGTAAGGCTATCTACATTTTCTGAGAAATCATGAATTGGCATAAAATGGTTTGAAGGTACAAACTCTTCCTTGGGACGAGTGTAATCTGGTGTATCAAAATCAACAAACCCTACACCAGACGGGCTAACTTCAGAAAACCCACCAAATTCCCCAAATTCATCGTCATCATCATCCTCAGCTCCGTTGTCTAGTGGTGGTGGGGACGAAGAGTACATTCGAATGATGTCTGGCTCCATTGTTCAATTGCTTTCAATACTTAATTTATACCTGGAAAAAAAAAAAAAAGATTTCTTTTTAGGGAACAGATTACATACAACAAAGTCATTCAGAATTCTCTCAAAGAAACTTCAAAACAGTGTAAATTTACAGTGCTCTGCTTTTTATTTTTTAAACTATTTTTCTGTAAAGCAATTATCCTTCAATTAAAAATTGAATTTTCAAAATTTAAAAATTTTTAAAAAACCTAAAAAAAAACAACTATTTTTATCTTAGGTAAGATTACACAGCTATAATATAATGGCAAAAAAACCAAAACAAAACAGCTTTTACACTGTATGTTTCCAAGGGCATTGGTAGCATATTACTGAATCTGAGGATTCCAGAAAATTTCAAATAAACACTTACAAAAGTACATCTATAAGAGTCTCTCTTGGGGCACTTGCTTGTTCTCTTAGACTCTCCTTCTAGTTCACTGGGGATTCAGGGCTTGCCTTGTGGATTTGTAGGAATTCTTTATAAATAAAATGAAAATTCTGTCTCTCATAATGACTGCAAATATTTTCCTCAATTTGCTTTTCAATGTTTATTTCTGACTCAAGTTAATTTTTTCTGATTTTAAAGACTTTATTTTTTCAGAGAAGCTTCAGGTTCACAACAGAATTGAGCAGAAGATATAGAAACTTCCCATACGGATCCTACTCCCATTAATTTGCACAGTCTCCTCTGTTATGAACATCTTCTACCAAAGTGGTAAATCTGTTACAACTGATGAACCTACACTGACGCATCATTATTACCCAAAGTCCATAGTTCATATTAGGGTTCATTCTTGGTGCTATACATTCTGAGTTTGGACAAATACATAAAGATATGCATCTACCAGTACAGTATTACACAGAATAGTTTCACTGTCCCTCAAATCCTGTGTTCCACCTCCTCTATTCATCTGTCCCTCTCCCCTACCCTGGCAACCACTGATTTTCTTACTGTCTCCATAGTTCTGCTTTTACTAGAATGTTATTTAATTAGACTTATAGAGTATGTAGCTTGTATATACTGTATGATTGGCTTCTTTCACCTAGTAATATGTATTGAAGGTTCTTCCTCCATGTCTTTTCATGGCTTGAAAAATTTATTTTCTTAAACTATTGAATAATATTCCATTACCTGAATATACCATAGTTTAATTTTTTATAACTTTCCATTTTGAAATTGCTTAGGACTCACAAGAAGTTGTAAAAATAGTACAGAGTTCTCACATATGCTCTCACCCAGTTTCCCTCAGTAAGAATACGGTAAACAACAGTACACGATCAAATCCTGAAACCGACATCCGTATAACCTATTAAATCAGCTACAGACCTTGTTTAGATTTCATCACTTTTCCTCTCTTAGGGTGTCTGCGCAGTTTTATGAAACTGATTATACATGCAGATTAGATTTCACTGTCACTATAATTGGGGTTAGAACTGTTGCAAAAATAGTTCAATAATATCAGTATAAAGTCCTTTGTGTAATCCCTAAATAGTCATGCCCTTCCATAAACCCAAACTGTTGGAAACTACTAATCTGTTCTCCATCATTATAATTTTGCTATGTCAAGAGTGTTATCTAAATGGAATTATGTAATATGTAACCCTGTGAAGTTGGCTTTTTCACTCCCCTTAATGCCCTCAAGATCCATCCATGTTGTTGTATGTGTCCACAGTTCATTCCTTTTTATTGCTAAGTAGCATTCCACTATTTAACTTAAATGCAGAGTACATCATGAGAAACGCTGGGCTGGAAGAAGTACAAGGTGGAATCAAGATTGCCGGGAGAAATATCAATAACCTCAGATATGCAGATGACACCACCCTTATAGCAGAAAGTGAAGAGGAACTAAACAGCCTCTTGATGAAAGTGAAAGAGGAGAGTGAAAAAGTTGGCTTAAAGCTCAACATTCAGAAAACGAAGATCATGGCATCTGGTCCCATCACTTCATGGTAAATAGATGGGGAAACAGTGTCAGACTTTATTTTTTTGGGCTCCAAAATCACTGCAGACAGTGACTGCAGCCATGAAATTAAAAGACACTTACTCCTTGGAAGGAAAGTTATGACCAACCTAGATAGCATATTCAAAAGCAGAGACATTACTTTGCCAACAAAGGTCCGTCTAGTCAAGGCTATGGTTTTTCCAGTGGTCATGTATGGATGTGAGTTGGACTGTGAAGAAAGCTGAGTGCCGAAGAATTGATGCTTTTGAAGTGTGGTGTTGGAGAAGACTCTTGAGAGTCCCTTGGACTGCAAGGAGATCCAACCAGTCCATTCTGAAGGAGATCAGTCCTGGGTGTTCATTGGAAGGAATGATGTTAAAGCTGAAACCTCAATACTTTAGCCACCTCATGCGAGAGTTGACTCACTGGAAAAGACCCTGATGATGGGAGGGATTGGGGGCAGGAGGAGAACGGGACGACAGAGGATGAGATGGCTGGATGGCATCACCAACTCGATGGACCTGAGTTTGAGTAAACTCCGGGAGTTGGTGATGGACAGGGAGGCCTGGCATGCTGCAATTCATGGGGTCACAAAGAGTCAGACGCAACCGAGCAAGTGAAATGAACTGATTCCACTATACAGATGTCACCACAGTTTGTTTTTCCATTTACTCCATGTAAGACATCTAGGTTATTTTCAGTATTTTTACAACTACGAGTAAAGCTGCTATGAACATTTGTGTACAGATTGTTATGTGAACATGAGTCCTCATTTCTTTAAGATGAATACTCAGGAGTGCAAAGGCTGGGTCACATGGTAAGTGTGTAATTAATGTTATAAGCCAAACTGTCTTCCCAAGTTAACTTTTAAGGGGTCAAATTGATTTTCCATTAGTAGTTTTCTTCATTATTTTGCTGTCATAAAGGCTTAAATTTTAAATTTAATAAATATTCACTTTTATTTTCTTCTATTTTACAGGGTTTTTTTTTTACATTTAATAAATTTACAATTTATTTTGGCATATGGTCTAAAGCAAAGGTCTAAGTGAATTTTTTTGTAACTAGCAATTATCACAGTCACATTTCTTGAATAATTCTTCCCAGGCCTGTTAGTTCATGATATCTCCTTTTTTTTTTTTTACACATTCAATTCTTAAATGGAATCTGTGTATGAGTTATTATTTTCCTCTGTACTAAACAGTCAAAAGTGTCACAAGACAGACTTATCAGTAAAAGGAAAGGGAAGATTAATATCAAAGTCCTAGAATAAAACAGCCCATAAACAATAAATTGATCCTCACAGTTGTCAAGTTAGACACAAGAGGAAATTGTTTACTACAAAATTTAACCAGTTTTGCAAGATAACAACAATAAATTCTTTCAACTCTCAGGATAAAATTTCTTAAGATCTTCCAGTTTTAGAGAGAAGGTGCCTTATAAACCACATAATTTGATTCAGAGAGGAGGAAAATGAGGCTCACTGATAAGCAACTTTACTGAGTTATAGCTGGTTAGCAGAAAATGGCTTCAGAATACAAAAAGATCTTTAGGTTAATGACTGGTCAGTGCTGAGAAAAATAAGCAAGCCAGAAGAAAAAAGATCCCATTGTAATGTATCTACTTTAAATTGTGTACCTTACAGAATCAGCATTATGAAGAAGGAAATAACTGCTTTAGTTCCAAGATACTTTTTTTTCCCTGACGATTTAAAGAGAAAATCATACACACAGTAAAAGATACACATAAATTCTATTTTCTTCCCTTGTTGAGCTTCCTGATAACTCCTTCTAATGCTGGGTGTACAAGGTCATTTGGCCTCTAACAGTTTCCCTATAATTATGAAGTTCCTAGTGTTTAAAAATATTCTCCAATTGTTAAAGTGTGGAGAAAGGGACACTTGCACACACATACAGAAGGCAATTTGGCTATACTATGTGAACTCTATTTTTTTTTTTTCGTTAAACAAAACGCTCCAGAGGGATTACTTAAGCAAATTATGCCATATCATTAAAATAGGATCCTTCTGAATCTTTTTAATATAATTCCTTTTTTAAATTTAAAAGCAATCATAATGATGCAGACATGTCAAAAGGACACAAAAACCAGCTTGAAGGGATTACTACTGTTTAAATCAGGGACAACTTCAGGATCAAAATAAAGATGATGATGGATTATAAGTCACTGAATAAAATAATAAACTATCAGCCCTCATGGATATAAACATGTAAATAAATAAATTGAAAGTTTGATTAGGAACAAGATATTGCACAGCTTCAAAATACCTCCCCACAACATACTTAATTACAAAGGGAACAAGGGTAACTTTCCCTTGGTGAAGACTGACACTTAAATTAAGTGATCAAAGTCAGTATCATTAGAAGCAGAAATACAGAAATCATGCATCCACCACCTGATAAGATGCAATGAGGACACAGACTCCTTTCTGGAATCCCTGCCAAAAAATACACAGTCTGACTCGATTCATGATGAAACTTCAGACAAATTCAAATTGAGAGATAATCTATAAAACAACTGGTCTATAATAATCTTCAAAAGTATCAATGCCATGAAAGTAACAGAAAAATTGGAACTGTTCCAGATTGAAGTTGACTAAAAGAGCTGTGGCAAGTAAATACTACACTTGATTCTCAACTGGCTCCCCTTTCTATATAGGTCATTATTGGATGACTGTGAGACTTGAACAGAGCCCAAGGAGTAGCAGCAATGCACTGATGCTTTCTTGATTTTGATGGTAGTGTTGTGGTTATGTAAGAGAAGTCCTCAGTATACACACTGAAATATTTGGAAGAGATGGGGCAACAGTCTCAAACTGTTCTGGGAAAAAAAAAAAATCTTATTTGTACTAAACCCGCAACTTTTTATAAGTTTCTGATTACTGCAAGATGAAAAATGAAAAAAGTTAAAAGCATCCCAGGAGATTTATGCCTGCATTTAAATATACCTATTTTATAATAAAATGTGTTACTTACACAATAATAATGCTTTATTAAAAATTACAGCAGATATGCATAAAATTTACCAAATTTAAACTACTTTTAAGTGTATGGTTCAGTGGCTTTAAGTGTATTGACACTGTTGTACAACCATCACCAGCATCAATCTCTGGAACTTTTTTATCCTCCAAAACATCAAAGTGCCTTTGTACTTACTAAATGACAACTCCCCATTCTCCATCCCCACCCCCTAGCTCCTGCAGCCACCATTCCACTGTCTGTCTCTAGGAATTTTGACTACTCTAGGTGCCTCCTGTAAGAAGAATCATGCAGTATTTGTTCTTCTGTAACTGGTTTACTTCACTTTCCATGATGTCCTCAAGGTTTATACATATTGCAGCATGTGTCAGAATTGCATTCTTTTTAAGGTTGAATACAATCCTATTGTATGTGATACTATCATCTGCTGATAGACAGATGGGTTGGTTCCACATTTTGGCTACTGTGAATCATGCTTCCATGAATGTGCGTGTATAACATATCTTATTTTTTAAAACGTTTTACTTTGAAAGAATAATAGATGAACGAAGTTGCAAAAACGGTAAAATCCTGTGCACCCTTCACCCAGCTCCTTCTAATGGTGACATCTCAGATAGTTCTAGCATAATAGCAAAACTGGAAACACTGGTATTACCATCAACTGAACTACAGACCTTTATTCTGTTTTCACCATTAAAAAAAAAAAAAAAAACTTGCATTCTTTTGTGTTTGTGACTGTGAAGAAGGCTGAGCACCGAAGAATTGATGCTTTTGAACTGTGGTGTTGGAGAAGACTCTTGAGAGTCCCTTGGACTGCAAGGAGATTCAACCAGTCCATTCTGAAGGAGATCAGCCCTGGGATTTCTTTGGAAGGAATGATGCTAAAGCTGAAACTCCAGTACTTTGGCCACCTCATGTGAAGAGTTGACTCATTGGAAAAGACTCTGATGTTGGGAGGGATTGGGGGCAAGAGGAGAAGGGGACGACAGAGGATGAGATGGCTGGATGGCATCACTGACTCGATGGACGTGAGTCTGAGTGAACTCCGGGAGTTGGTGATGGACAGGGAGGCCTGGCGTGCTGCGATTCATGGCATCGCAAAGAGTTGGACACGACTGAGCGAATGATCTGATCTGACAGTTCAATTTTACGCCATGTACAGATCTATGTAACCACCAGTATCAAGATACAGACCTGCCCCCACTCTTCCAACCCATTCCTGTCCCTGTTGAGGTTGTTCAGTTGCTCAGTTGTGTCCAGCTCTTTGCGACCCCATGGACTGCAGCACGCCAAGCTTCCCTGTCCTTCACTATATCCTGGAGTTTGTTCAAACTCATGTCCATTGAGTCAGTGATGTCATCCAACCATTTCATCCCCCTTTTCCTCCTGTCCTCAATTTTTCTCACCATCAGGATCTCTTCCAATGAGTTGGCTCTTTGCATCAGGTGGCCAAAGTGTTGGAAGTTCAGCTTCAGCATCAGTCCTTCCAATGAATATTCTGGGCTGATTTCCTTTAGGATTGACTAGTTTGATCTCCTTGCTGTCCAAGGGAGTTTCAAGAGTCTTCTCCAGCACCACAGTTCAAAAGCATCAATTTTTTGTCACTCAGCCTTCTTTACAGTCCAACTCTCACATTCATACATGACTACTGGAAAAACCATAGCTTTGATATATGGACCTTTGATGGCAAAGTGATGTCTCTGCTTTTTAATACACTGTCCCTGGGCAACCACTAAGCTATTCTACATCTCCTTTAATTTTATGAAAAGTATTAGGTAAATAGAATCATACAGCATGTAACCTTTTGTGGTTGACTTTTTTCATTCAGTATAATGCACTTAAGGTCCGGGGCTGGATGAAACACAATCTGGAATCAAGACTGCAGGGAGAAATATCAATAACCTTAGATATGCAGATGATACCACCCTTATGGCAGAAAGTGAAGAAGAGCTAAACAGCCTCTTGATGAAAGTGAAAGAGGAGAGTGAAAAAGCTGGCTTAAAACTCAACATTCAGAAAACTAAAATCATGGCATCCGGTCCCATCACTTCATGGCAAATAGATGGGGAAACAATGGAAACAGTGACAGACTTTATTTTCTTGGGCTCCAAAAATCACTGCAGATGGTGATGACAGCCATGAAATTAAAAGACGCTTACTCCTTGGAAGAAAAGTTATGACCAACCTAGACAGCATATTAAAAAGCAGAGACATTACTTTGCCGACAAAGGTCCGTCTAGTCAAAGCTATGGTTTTTCCAGTGGTAATGTATGGATGTGAGAGTTGGACTGTGAAGAAAGCTGAGCGCCGAAAAATTAATGCTCTTGAACTATGGTGTTGAAGACTCTTGAGAGTCCCTTGGGGTTGTGGTAAGGACTGCCTGAGTAGATGCATACTGGAGTGGGTTCAGTTCAGTCGCTCAGTCATGTCTGACTCTTTGCGACCACATGGACTGCAGCATGCCAGGCTTCCCTGTCCATCACCAACTCATTAATAATACATACACTGTGTATTTAAATAGTATTTATAATAAAGATGCTAAAGATATTTACATATAGGTTTCTGTGTGAACACAGGTTCTTATTTCTCTGGGATAACCGAGCAAGCACAGGATCACTGGATCTTATGTTAGCGCATGTTTAGTTTGGTAAAAAACTGCCAAACTATTTTTCAGAGTGCTGTATCATTTTACATTCTTATAACATTTTATTTGTAAAGGACCATCTGTGATGTTTAAGTAGAATCTGTTCATGGTTAATCTACTGCCTTTTCTGTTGTTTGAAAAATGAAACATTTTATTGTTTTCAGGCTTACTTCAAACTGGGATGTTAAGGCAAATACAAAGATCTGAATCAGGAACTTTGTAACCAACAACAGAAAGTAGTTTTTCTTCTTGTCCCACTTTAGCAAGGTATTCTCTCTCTCCTCCTTAGGTGTAACAGGCTTTATGAGACCCCCGGACTATGAACGTTTCCCCATTCCTCAAAACTGTGTCACCTATTGATGAGAAGAACACGGGTTGCACATTCACGTCAGCAGGTCTTGGCTCTGGTCCACCTCACCCTTCAGAAACCTGAGAGAGCCACTGCTCCTGGGTCTCAGCTAAGAATGCCAACCAGTCAGTGTGGAGGAGGTCTGAAATTTTCCAGGAAATTCTTCTGTGCCCAAGCCAATTCAGTAAAATTTGTTAACTGAAGTATATTTGTTCATTTTAGCTTAAGTGTAATGAATTTAAATATTAAGTCTGACTTAAACAAATCTACTATTTTTTTTTAACCACAGGAAAATATGGATTTTTAAGTAGTTCTTTCTACTGAACAGAAGTATAGATGAGCTGACATTAATACTGTGCCTGGCACACAACCACCTCAATAAATATTTCTTCATCCTTAATGAACTACTTACTTCACACACAAGGAGTCCTATCTATTATCCAATTTCTTTACAATCTGAACAAGCACTTGTGGGTGTGTGCATGTGGGTTTTGCAGGGAAGGGGGGGTATGCTCAACTTGCCTTTTTCTTGTCTGCTGATTCCAAGATCTGTTAGAGGACAGTAAACAAGTAACGGGGATATCTAGGAAAGACTGAAGTCACAGTTTACACAAGGCTCTCATGACTGAGTAGTCATGGTAGTCCTAAAGGTAGTCAGAGCAACCCTGTGTCAGAGTGGCAGCCAGGAAGACAGGGGTACAATGAGTGAAGGTGATTCAGAATTCATCTCTCTCAAGAGGAAGAGCCACATTTGCCTAACGAGCTCTAGCCAAGTCTGAAATGGTCTTGGGAAAAAAAAGATGGTGAGTCTCCAGGCTGAAAGCTCTGGGCTCAAGTGGCAAGATGGGCTTGGGAAGGCAAAGGAATGAAAAGAGGGATGGGGCTGATATCATTTAAGACTATCAACCCATTTAAAAATAGTTTCTCAAGAAGCACAAAGTTGGAGGACTTAACCTAACCAGATACCAAGCCTTTGTTTAAAGCTATACGGCCATGTGATAAACCAAGATGCCAGTGCAGAGTGGTGGGGGGGGAAGAATAGGCTTTCAACAAATGGTGCTAGATCATCAACTGGGAGAAAAATCTTTGATTCTACCTAATATCTTACTCAAAAGTTAGTACCATACAGAGTGTAGGCCTAAATGTGAGAGATAAAATAATCAACCTTCTAGGAGGTAATTTAAGAGATTATTTTCATGACTTCAGGGAAGGTAAGGTGCTTTAAACAACAGAAAGCAGCAATCATAAAAGAGTAAATTGATAAATTGGACTCAAGGTTAAAAACTTCCATCAGGAGAACATTAAGAGAATGAAAAGGCAAGCCACTGTCTGGAAGATACTTGCAATACATGTAACTGTCAAAGAACTCACACCCAGAATATGCAAAAAATTCCTACAAATCGATATGAGACGATCTAAAAGAAAAATGGCCAAAGTATTTAGACAAAAGAGTACTTCACAAAGGAGGATGTCCAAAAAGCGAATAAGCATATGAAAAGTCATCAGGAAAATGCACATTAAAACCACAACAAGACACAACAACATCCCCACTAGGATGGCTAAAATTAGAACAATTTAAACTATAGCCACTGATGGCAAAGACTGGAGCAACTGGGATTTTCATTCTTTAATGGCGGGAGTGTAAACTGGTATGCCCGCTTGGAGAACGGCTCAGAAGTACTTACTAAAACTATACCAGGTTTATATCCCACAAAAGCGAGTATTTACATGTGCTAAAAGACACGCACAAGACCGTTCTTGACAACTTTATTCTTAACTGAAAATAACCTAAATGTACATCATCAGAATGGTTAAAATAAACCACGGTATAAGCAAACATGGCAATGAAATGAATTATTACTAATATGCAACAACACAGATGAGTATTACAGACATAATGTATAAAAGAAACCAGATAAATATATATAAAATACACATTGCATGATTCCATTTCTTTGCGGTTCCAAAGACACAAAACTGATCTATGATGGTAATTCAGAATAGTGGTTATCTGATGCTGGGAAAGACTGAAGGCAGGAGGACAAGGGGACAACAGAGGATGAGCTGGTTGGATGGCATTACTGACTTGATGGACGTGAGTATGAGCAAGCTCTGGGAGTCGGTGATGGACAGCCTGGTGTGCTGCGGTCCATGGGGTTGCAAAGAGTCGGACACAACTGAGCGACTGAACTGAACTGATAGGGAGGGGTAGAGTACTGACTGAAGAGCAGCATTGAAGAGCCTGCTGGACACTAACAGAGATAATGTTACTATCGCTCCACTGGGTAGTATTTATACTGGCACATACTTTTATAAAAACTCATCCTGTTGTACACTTACGGTTTGTGTGCTTTGCTGTGTGTATGCTATATGTCAAAAAGTGTTTCTCAGAAAATCAACATACTTAGATTAACAGCAGTTATGTTACAAGTGAATGACTATATGACCATAGTTAAAAATATACTACTCTAGAAAAAAATTTTTTTGCTTATTAATACCTTGCCTTATTCTGGGATATAAATATAAGGCTGTATTTATATAGATATAATATATCTCAAGAGGTAGTATGGCATGAGGGCAAGATCTTGGATCTGGAGTTAGAGACCAGGTTTAGGTTCTGCTTTCCCTGTTTACTAACTATGTGAGTTTGCCCTCTCTGAGCCTTCAGTTTGCAGTCCCTACTCTACAATGCTGTTATGAGGATTTTAGATAACAGACCTTAAGTACCCGGCACATTCTGTGCACTAAGTTATCAACTATCATCACATTTAAACTTATACCCAAGTCTGTGGCTCAAATCACAATCTAGCCTTAACAAGATCTAAGCCAATGTTTGCTTACTTGGCTCAAACATTCACACTACTCTGCATAGACTTTTAAAAGGTCACTGAGGGACTGCCTTGGTGGTCCAGTGGTTTGGACTTTGTGCTTCCAATGTCGGGGTGCAGGTTGGGTTCAATCACTGATTAGGAACTAAGATCCCACATGCTACATGGTGCAGTCAAAAACTTAAAACAGAATCACACAGCTTAAAAGGTCACTGAAAGAATAAATCATTTAAGAAAACTATTAGTAACCACATTAAAGATACAGGAAGTTGACTTTATTTCTAATTTCTATAACCAATCCCAAGAAAATATGAAACAATGCCCAAGGTTAAAGGACTGAGACCATAACCTCTGAACTAATTCAAAGGACCGGTAGTAGTCTGTTAAAAGATAGAGGCTTTGAAATAGAACAGGATAGTGTAACCCAAAAGTTCTCACCAGTAGTACCTTGAAGGATACTGGCTGTAGATACTTCCAAGTTAGAGAAAAGACCACAAGAGGAAAAGCTTCTAAGCAGGTGCTTAGAATGATTCTGCATACTTCTCTGAGAGAGAGAATCCTCCACCAAACCTCTGTCCTTCATCATCCACACAAAGTATCCTCTACCCCAAAGAACCTTGAGCACACATTTGGTGGTAATGGTGGGGTCTCTAAGAGGCCCTCTAGGGAATCCCAGAATCATCCATTGAGAGTTCCTTCTGGATAAGCTAAAAACTCACCAAAGAGAAATCCCCATCTTTTACAATAGTGGTCCCCAAACTTTCTGGCAGCAGGGACCGGTTTCATGGAAGACAGTTTTTCCACGGTGGGGGAAGGGGATAGTGCAGGAGGTAATGTGAGAGAGATGGGGAGGCAGATGAAGCTTCCACTCACCTGTTGCTCACCTCCTGCTTTTGCTTTTTGCTTCCACCTCCTGTTGCTTTTACTCCTGCTGTGTAGCCCAGTTCCCAGCAGGCAAGGACTGACACTGGTTAGGGAACAGGTCCAAGGTCTGGGGATTGGGGATCCCTGTTTTATAGGACACCAGCCCAGCTTAATCAATGTATACATCAACTTTCAAGGCCAGACAGCACTTTCAGATGACGTAATCCAGCTTTACCAAGGACCCTTCACCCCAAACACATTTTTATAGGGACTGAGTTGGAAGTGGATGGTTGTGGTGAAGAACACAAGCAGAAAGGTTAGTGGTAAGAAAAGGGAAAAGACAACTGTATCTGAACGTATGCTACTGACTTAAATAGTACAAATGACACTGCTACTGCTAAGTCACGTCAGTCATGTCAGACTCTGTGCGACCCCATAGACGGCAGCCCGCTAGGCTCCCGTCCCTGGGACTCTCCAGGCAAGAACACTGGAGTGGGTTGCCATTTCCTTCTCCAGTGCATGAAAGTGAAAAGTGAAAGTGAAGCCACTCAGTTGTGTCCGACTCTTCGCGACTCCATGGACTGTAGCCTACCAGGCTCCACCATCCATGGGATTTCCCAGGCAAGAGTACTGGAGTGGACTACCAAGCTTTATTTAATGGAACACACACACACACACACACTCACTACCTTTTTACCACAATATGTTTGAGGTTTATAATTAATCACTTGTTTAAAAAAAATATTTTTTTTTAGAAAAATGAAAGAAAATACTATATAAACAATTAACATCGATTTGCATTACAAATGTTGCCTGTTATTTCAGTAGTCTAAATTATTTAAATCTTTACTGTAATATCCTCATGGGAGTTTTCAGATACTATCACTATCAAAATGCACTGTCAATGAATCCTCCCAGCCTGCATTCCTGCTTAGGAGTCATCTTGTCATAAAAACCAAAAGAAAAAGCTTTTCTTCTGAGCCATATGAAGATTTAAATTCAGTTAACTCTTTGTTCTCAATATATCTAGAGATGCCTTGGCCATGATGTCACAAAAGTTTTCATGCTTCTAAAATTTTAAATCTATAAAATGATCATTTTCTTTTCTCTTTTTGAGTGGTTTATTCTCAGTGTATTAAATTGTTCAGTCGCTAAGTGGTGTCTAACTCTTTGCAATCCCATAGACAGCCAGGCTTCCCTGTCTTTCACTATCTCCGAGAGATTGCTCAAACTCATGTCCATTGAGTTAGTGATGTCATGGTGCTCAATGGTGGCTAGCAAAACATGGTGTTCAATGGTGGCTAACAAACCAAAGAGAGCCCCTAAAAATAAAATCTTTTTAGTAAAGACCTGAGAAAGGTGACGGTGTTTGTTTCATTTTAGGATTATCATCCTCCCTTCAACATAGGGTACAAACTTTAAAACTCCCACAATTCCAAAGCTGAGTATTTTTCAGAGACCTCAAAATTTCTCTGAACTTGCCATTTTAAAAACAAAAATCCAAGACACTACTGGCATCAACTGTATCAATAATACACAATATTATTTAAAATATCTGTCAAATAAATAGTATATTCTACATACTTTTATTTCCTGCTTCCATCAATATTAATATTACTTTGGCACTATGTATCAATACTTATGTGAGAAGCACTCGTGAATTATCTCATTCAGTCCTCACACTATGGTATGAGATATGAATGATTATATTCATTTTACAGATAAGTTTCCTGAAACATCCACAACAATTTGGAAGGAGAAAAAAAGGTGCTTATAAGGTAAGATGAAGAAAGTATAACCAACAGAAATGCCAAGAAGTGAATCTCTTATTTCAATATTAATGTACATAGTGGCAAAAATGTGGCAAATAATGAAAATAAGCAGCAAAATATCTTTATATCTAAGTTGTGCATGTGTGCTCAGTTACATCTGACTCTTTGTGCCACCATGGACCTTAGCCTGCCAGGCTTCTCTGTCCACAGAATTTTCCAGGCAAGAATACTGGAGTGGGTTACCATTTCCTACTCTAGGGGATCTTCCTGACCCATGGATCAAACCCAAGTGTCCCATGTCTCCAGCATCGGCAGGCAGATTTTTCAAAAGAGAAGACTGCCAAAAGTGACAACTGAATTATTTGTCTTCCTGGTTTTGATGTAAGGATGAGTCACAAAAGTAAAATATCCTATATGTAAGATAAATGACACCCAGAGCAGCAAAACACATTTACTCTTCAATGAAGGTGGCTAAACAGCAGTAAGAGTTATTATGGAAGCTAGTTTTCAAACATTCCTAAGAGCTTTTCTTTCATTGTATACTTTAACCTCCTATGCAAATCCATAAGTACTGTACTTATTTGCATGGTTTTACAGCAAAAATTAAAACAAGATAAATAAAAATATTAGAAACTGTTTTCTCTTTAACTTGTTGTATCAACAGACCATATTTAAGAGTTTACTAGCCATTTTCCCCAGAAGGTTTAGTTCAGTTGCTCAGTCATGTCCAACTCTTTGTGACCCCACAGACTGCAACACACCAGGCTTCCCTGTCCATTACCAACTCCCAGAGCTTACTCAAACTCATGTCCATTGAGTCAGTGATGCCATCCAACCATCTCATCCTCTGTTGTCCCCTTCTCCTCCTGCCTTCAATCTTTCCCAGCATCAGGATCTTTTCAAATGAGTCAGTTCTTCGCATCAGGTGGTCAAAATATTGGAGTTTCAGCTTCAGCATCAGTCCTTCCAATGAATATGCAGGACTGATCTCCTTTAGAATGCACTGGTTGGATCTCCTTGCTGTCCGAGGGACTCTCAAGTCTTCTCCAAAACCACAGTTCTAAAGCATCAATTCTTTGGTGCTCAGCTTTCTTTATAGTCCAACTTTCACATTCATACATGACTACTGGAAAAACCACAGCTTTGACTAGATGGACATTTGTTGGCAAAGTAATGTCTTATGCTTTTTAATATGCTGTCTAGGTTGGTCATAACTTTTCTTCCAAGGAGCAAGTGTCTTTTAATTTCTCAGAAGGTACTTCAACTTAAAACTGAATAAATGACACTGGATAACTGTTGATAACAAAGGCAATGGAAGAGAAGCAGCAGTGCAGGCAGATGCACTAGCCCTCAGAAAGCCACTTTTCCCCTAGTACCTTCTGCTCTTATGTAGTTGCAGAATAAATTAAGCACTCTAATTTTCCATCTTAATATCCCTGAAATGTTACACTGAAAGTAGAGTCTAAAAACAGAAACTATTTCATGTCCCTTCACTAAAATCTTGCTTACATTCACAGTATTGTGTACAGATAAACCCTGGACCTTCTGTTTTCTTTCTCAGCTGCTTGCTCAGGGGGCTCTTTTTAAATTCTCCATTAATACTGATGCTTTCAGCCAGTAAATGTTCCAGAATCTTCCATCCTCAAACAAATCAGAGCGAAACAAAACAAACCCCTCCCTTCTGTGCCCTTTTAGCTCTCCTCCTCCTCCTCACCACCAAGCTGCTTGAAAGGGCCCTGTCTATTCACTATCTCTACTTCCTAACCTCCCACTCACTCCTCAACCCAGTACAATCTGGCTTCCACCCTATCACTCCACTGAAACTGCTCTTTCAAGAGTCACTTTATTTGAGTGCAAAAGACTATCAAGACAGTGCAGGCACAGGCCTATGTTTCTGACCACTGCATCCTCAGGGCCTGGCTCACACTACTTCAGTTTCCTTCTGGGGCATGTGGTCACTGACCTCTCTTTTGTTTTGAAAGCCCACAAAGTATGGTTTGGGGATTTGTTTCTCAGCATAAGGGGAGGTGTCAGCCGGAGTATCACCAGAGTGTAATACTACTCTGGCTGTTGCTGTTTAGTTGCTGAGTCATGTCTGGCTCTTTGTGACCCCATGGACTATAACCCGTCAGGCTCCTCTGTCCATGGAATTCTCCCGGCAAGAATACTGGAGTGGGTTGCCACTTCCTTCTCCAGTGGATCTTCCCAACCCAGGGACTGAACCCAGGTCTCCTACTTGGCAGGCGGATTCTTTACTGCTGAGCCACCTGGGAAGTCTGATACCACTCAGGGCAGAAAGCTGCTGGGAGCAGAGAGCAGGAGCAAGGGAAATTAGCTGACTGAAACTACTCTGGGCAGTCAGCTAATTTCCTTTGCTTCTGTTCTCTGCTCCCAGCAACTTTCTTTAGTACTTCATGTAAATTTTCCACAGATTTTGCCATCAGCTGACAAGAATAACTGACATGTGTTGAAAGAAATTTCTCACTGTGAAGTTTTAAATTAGCATTCTGGTCAAGACTAGCAAGAGTTCAACCTCCAGAGACCAGGGTATTCTGGGAAAAACAAACAAATCCCAAAACTGTACTTTGTCGGCTTTTAAAACGAAAGACCCCCTTTTAGTCTGTAACTAAAATATGTACACCTTGTAAAGCTCTTGGCAGCTGCCCTTTCCTTAACAGTGTTGTTACTCTCTATATCATGAATACCTATGAAAGCAACTCATCTTTTGGAGGAAAAAACATCTAGCAAAAGTTATAAAACTGCAACCAAATGCAGTTAAAATTCAATTATCTGAACTAAAGAAAGCAATGTCCAAGATAATCTAAAACTCACAAATCTGGCCTTAAAATATGACCTATGGAACAGAAGATTTACCTCACAAATGATGTCTTTCCCGAGTACTATTAGTTTTAATTTGTTCCCTGACCACCCATCAATTGAGAAGAAGACCTAGAGACATGTGAGGTAACAGAAGGAAGCCAGACAATGAACCAGGCTTAGAAATAGCCATAAATTATCCAAAGACAATAACACATAATGGCTCTCTTGGGGTAGATTACCACAGAACAAAAGTTTTGTATATCTGAAAAAATCAAATGTAAACACATTCCAAAACAGTGCTCATGACTGTGTATATAGGTAACATAGGTAATAACCATAGGCGGATCTACCTGCACTGATATCTTTCATGGAAACTACAGAAGGAATTCCCATGACAAACAAATTTCTAGCTAGCCAACCTTTTAATGTTGTTATGGTTTAAAGTTTTACCTTCTTCTGAGAGGTAGAAAGACTAAAAAGGGTAAAAAGGAAAAACAAACAAACCCAGACAACATTTATTATTTGCAATGTACTATTATACTTTTGATTAGAAATGACTTGAGAATTAACCTATTGGATAAAGCCAAATTTTTCAAAAATCTCCCCTCTGTAATTTACAGAAGAAATGTATACAAATTTCACCAAACAGTATTTACTCTTATTCTCTGTGTACTTTTGATATTTTTAATGTTTTAAAATTTTTTCTTAAAATCTGGTCATGATCCCCTATAACTGATTTTACAAACCAGAAACAAGTCATAACCCAGAAAGCACTGACTCTCTCCTATGATCAGCTTTCTAAGAATAACTCATTTTACAGTCTTGGGGCCATGGCTGCAAGTTTATATAAGAAGCAAAAAAAAAAAAAAATCAAAATATCTCTGTACACAATCTTAGCACAGAATTTGTGTTATTTATGTCATTATGTCTCCAACTGCATCCATTAATTCTGTTCAAGTTTAATTCACCTCACAATAATATTATCATCTCCTTCCTTCTGATCCACTTCCTCTAAATCCAATTATTGCCTCCAACATATAAGAAGAGGAAAAAGAGCGTCTTTTAAAACAAAGAACTCCTTGATGTGGTACTTACAAGGACAAAATGCATTACTAAATAATATTATTTGAATGAAACAAGTAATCTGATAAAGTGTTCCCTTTCTCTTTACAGAATTTTGCATAATAAATAAAAAATATTATTCATTTTTCAAGTTCATACTACCCTCAGTCTAGGAAGCAAGCCACTTTAAAGATAAAATTAAAGATACCATCAGTGGGGGTATATTTCAGTTCACATATTCCAGGCAAATCAGTAATATATCAGAAATTTTATAAGGCATATTCTTCTGATTAAGTAATTTTATCTCCAAGAGTGTATTCCACAGATGCAGTCATATAAGTATGCAAAGATATTTCCACAAAATGTTAATTCCTGCATTGTTTATTTTTATAGAAGCAACTGAAAACTTAAAGGGTAAATAGAAACTGTAGCCTTTTTTTTTTTTAAGACAAAGCCATATTGCTCATAGGGAAAGGTGTTTAAAACACATTTTTAAGTGAAAAAGCCTTACTGAAGAGGCATCCTCTCTTGATTCTCCTATCTATCATATCCTTTCTTTCTCCTCCTCTAGTGGATCTGCTTCTTCTGCTTGCCTCATAAATGTCCATGTTCCTCAGGCTTTGGCTTCCTTATATTCTTATCCCTGAGAGATCTCTTCCCCATTTTGTTTGATAGTATATGCCCACAATGCCCAAACCTCTATCTGTGGCTGCCCAATCTCTGTATACCCAACTACCTTTCTGAATCTCTCTACATGGATTTCCCACATAGATCTCATATTCCCCAATTTCCAAACTGAAGTTAACCTCTACTCAAAGAACAGAAACCACTTGTTCTTATACAATATTCTGAATTCTAAATCCAGAAATCTGAGTTATTTCTGTCTGTTCCCTCTGCCATCTTCTTCCATCTTCCTCCCTCAAATTAAATCAACCACAAACTAACTCCTTAACATTTCTTACTGTATTTAACATCACACAACCAGTATCGGATTTCAAGGCCTCATTATTTTCGGCCAAGATTCCTGTAGTCACTTGAAATTCCTTACCTTACCCAGTATGGCTAAGATACTCCTTCTTTCCTCCAGCCAGACAAAACTACCTTCTGGTTCCTCTACTGGCTCCACATTATGTCTAAGTTGTCCTATATGCCACTTCTACCAATTTACTATTCTTATAGTTACACAGAACTCATTTGCTAAGCTTCCAAAAGCCTATTCAGGCACAATGTTTTTCTGTGAAGTGGTATCAGCAATATTTATCAAGTTATTATGTGATAGGAACTGGGCAAGGTACTTATTCATACACTATCCAACTTAATTTCAACCATCCATTTTTAGAAGAAGGAATAGGCTCAGAGAGGTCAAGAAAATCTGCTCAAGGTCCTATAAAGAGTTATGTTCGGAAAACAGGGCTCTAACGTTAAAAAAAATCAGTGTTCTTTTCATTACGTCAGGTTGCTTGTCTGAAATAATTCTTTATATCTATTTCATTTAACAAAGTGAATCAAATTTATTTCCATTTTTTTTTCTCTAGTAGGCAATAAACCAATGCTTCTCAAGCTTAACTTTTAATAAAGTATCTTTTAACAGAATATGGCCTGAATATCTGCATTAAAAAAAAGTTTCAAAAGTAATTCTGATGGCAAGTGAAGGTTAAGAACCACTGTGTTAAGTTTCCAGAGAATATAAATATTACTGGAGTTTATTACTCTTGGGGATACCATAAACGTCTCTAAACTCCACTGTTGAACTCAGTAATATAGGTAAATCAATGAAATAGTACTTTTTCTTAAAAAACATTTTCCCTTACTTACAAATGATTTGATTACACAAATATTTCTTAAAGTTTTGTCAGTATACATACATGAGAAAATCACTATTAAATTTAACTCTCTTAAGATTTCAAAAACAAGAAGTTTAGGATAAATCTTCAACACTTTTCTTAAGAATTAAAATCAAAAATTTTCCTTTAACGATCAAACTTAAATTACTATACTAATCCTTGAAACAGTTATAATTATGTATATAATTTAAATCTTATAGAATTCTTGGAAAAAACCCCACATTTTTTAAAATTAATCACGATTTCACTTGCAGTTGAACACTAAGAAATAAATATGTGAATAGCAGTGACAGAAACTTTTCTTCACTTCCAGAAACCAAGGTCACTGGTAATCTGATTAAAATCTGTATTTTTTATTCAGGTGTAACACTTGCACTGTGCTTCAAGTAAACTTCTGAAACCTAATGGGACAGAAAGCTGTCATCTACTGGCTCATTATGATACAGAGGAATAAGTCCTAAATACGGAAAGAAGTAAGAAGACATGGTGATTTAAGTACAAGTAAAAAGTAATGAATAATCAAACATTCTGTTTTGGCTTCAGCTAAGAGAAAATTTGAATTTGGTACTATATATATATATGTATATATGTATGTATCTTATATAGTTTTTTTTTAAGGAACAAAGGTGCTACTAAAAGTATCCAGTGTAAAAAGTTAGGGAGCTCCCTGGTGGCCTAGTGGTTAGGATTTCATGCATTCACTTCCACTGCCCAGGTTCCACCCTAGTCAGGGAACTGAGATTCTGCAAGCTGCGCAGCACAGCCAAAAAAAAAGAGAAAGAGTTAAATTATTTCTTAATAATAGGCTCATTATTGTTTAAAAATAGCTACTAAAAACAAAAGCCTTAAGAAAATTAATCATTGCTTCAGATTTTGAGTGCTGCTGTAGCAGAAGTGTTTATCTGCAAATACTCCATGTTAATGTTTCTGCATGCATACAATAAACAATCACTGATGCTGAAGCTCCAATACTTTGGCCACCTGATGCCAAAAGCTGGCTCTTTGGAAAAGACCCTGATGCCGGGAAAGATGGAGGGCAAGAGGAGAAAGGGGCAGCAGAGGATGAGATGGTTAGAGAAAATCACTGACTCAATAGACATGAGTTCAAGCAAACTCGGAAACAGTGAAGGACAGGGAAGCCTGGCATGCTACAGTCCCTGGGGTCTCAGAGAATTGGACACAACTT
Organism: Bos grunniens; assembly: GCF_055505025.1. NCBI lineage: Eukaryota > Metazoa > Chordata > Mammalia > Artiodactyla > Bovidae > Bos > Bos grunniens. The sequence goes on from NC_141175.1 coordinate 44,882,934, forward strand.
AGCAACTGAACAACAACATGTAACATGATAAACTGCAGCAAAACAAAAAATACTACAACACACAAGCAATGATCAAGAAGACAACAACAACAAAATGCCCACTTGGGAGGTTGGGTGAGGCAGAAATGTTATTCAATGCATCCATTTAAAAAACTGTGGTCGCACTAAGATCTAAGATCTTAATGTAGGATTAAAGATCCTACTCCTAGAAGTTTTGTTTTGAAAAGTATCGTTTAAAGAAAGCATTTAAAGAATAAGAACATATGACTCAGGATGACTTCTATTATCTAAACACAGAATTGTTAATAAAATTGAAGTAGCAAAGTAGGGTTTTTACATTTATTATTAAGTTTATTGTTAAGTATTTTACCTTTCTTTTTTTTTTCCCCCTTCTGCTCACTTATCTCTGAGATTGTGATGAACAGGGGAGCCTGGCTTGCTGCACTCCACAGGGTTGCAAAGAGTCTTGGACACAACTTAGCAACAACAACAAAAAGGCAAAAGGCAAAGCACTCGCTCAGTCGTGTCTGACTCTTTGCGACCCCATGGACTGTAGCCTACCAGGCTCCTCCATCCATGGGATCCTCCAGGCAAGAGTACTGGAGTGGGTTGCCATTTTCTTCTCCAGGGGATCTTACCAACCCAGGGATCGAACTCGGGTCTCCCGCATTGCAGGCAGACGCTTTACCGTCTGAGGTCCCAGGGAAGCTCTGGCAGCTTCCTACCAGAAGCAACAACAACACATCTATCTTTTTTTCTAACTGCTGAGCACTGTTTATAAAACCAAATCGTATACCATCACATCATAAACAAATCGGGGTAGTTTGCCTTTTCCTTTCCAATTCTCACCTCTCTTGTTTTTCCTCATTGACTGTCATGGCTACTGCCTCCCATATGAGATCTAATAATAGTGGTGAGAGTCGGCATCTAATATTTCCCCTTAATTAAGACACTGGTTTTTGGTCTGAGGTAAATATGCTTGATCATATTACAGAATTTTCTAATAATTCTTAAAGTTGTTTTGTTTTAAAAAATCAGAAAATGGCTTTTTAAAAATATCTTTTCAGTACTTAGGGAGATAACTACACAATTTTTCCTCAGATCTACTAACGTAGCAAAAACACCAATACATATTCATAAATATTCTCAGCCTGTTTGCTATTAGGGAAGCCCAGTTTGTTTTCTATTGCAGGAAAAAGGTATGTTTCCAAATAATCAAATAAGAAAGGTGTTAGATTATCTATTCAAATAAACATAAATCAAAAAGAAATATTTAACTTATTTGATATGGTATGGACCCAACAGAAACAGAAGATATTAAGAAGAGGTGACAAGAATACACAGAACTATACAGAAAAGATCTTCACGACCCAGATAATCACGATGCTATGATCACTCACCTAGAGCCAGACATCCTGGAGCATGAAGTCAAGTGGGCCTTAGAAAGCATCACTACGAACAAAGCTAGTGGAAGTGATAGAATTCCAGTTGAACTATTTCAAATCCTAAAAGACGATGCTGTGAAAGTGCTGCAGAAAATATGCCAGCACATCTGGAAAACTCAGCAGTGGCCACAGGACTGGAAAAGGTCAGTTTTCATTCCAATCCCAAAGAAAGGCAATGCCAAAGAATGCTCAAACTACCGCACAATTGCACTCATCTCACAGGCTAGCAAAGTAATGCTCAAAATTCTCCAAGCCAGGCTTCAGCAATATGTGAACCGTGAACTTCCAGATGTTCAAGCTGGTTTTAGGAAAGGCAGAGGAACCAGAGATCAAATTGCCAACATTCGTTGGATCATGGAAAAAGCAAGAGAGTTCCAGAAAAACATCTACTTCTGCTTTATTGACTATGCCAAAGCCTTTGACTGTGAAGGCTTTGACTGTAAAGTCTTTGACTGTGAATCACAACAAACTGTGGAAAACTCTGAAAGAGATGGGAATACCAGACCACCTGATCTGCCTCTTGAGAAAACTGTATGTAGGTCAAGAAGCAAGAGTTAGAACTGGACATGGAACAACAGACTGGTTTCAAATAGGGAAAGGAGTCCATCAAGGCTGTATATTGTCACAGTGCTTATTTAACTTATATGCAGAGTACATCATGAGAAAAGCTGGGCTGGATGAAGCACAAGCTGGAATCAAGATTGTCAGGAGAAGTATCAATAACCTCAGATATGCAGATGACAAACACCCTTATGGCAGAAAGTGAAGAGGAACTAAAAAGCCTCTTGATGAAAGTGAAAGAGAAGAGTAAAAAGCCAGCTTAAAGCTCAACATTCTAATAGTAGAAACAGTGTCAGACTTGATTTTTTTGGGCTCCAAAATCACTGCAGATGGTGACTGCAGCCATGAAATTAAAAGATGCTTGCTCCTTGGAAAAAAAGTTATGACCAACCTAGACAGCATATTAAAAAGCAGAGACATTACTTTGCCAACAAAGGTCCACCTAGTCAAGGCTATGGTTGTGAAAGTTGGACTATAAAGAAAGTTGTGTGCCGAAGACTTGATGCTTTTGAACTGTGGTGTTGGAGAAGACTCTTGAGAGTCCCTTGGACAGCAAGGAGATCCAACCAGTCCATCCTAAAGGAAATCAGTCCTGCATATTCATTGGAAGGACTGATGCTGAAGTTGAAACTCCAATAGTTTGGCCACCTCATGCGAACAGCTGACTCATTTGAAAAGACCCTGATGCTGGGAAAGTTTGAAGGCAGAGAAGGGGACAACAGAGGATGAGACGGTTGGATGGCATCACCAACTCAATGGACATGAGTCTGAGTAAACTCCGGGAGTTGGTGATGGACAGAGGCCTGGAGTGCTGCAGTCCATGGGGTCGCAAAGAGTTGGACACGACTGAGTGACTGAACTGAACTTATTTGATCCAACTTACTCCTTACTTTCACATTTATGAGTAGGCTATAAAACAAATATTTTCTTGTAAGTACTGAACATACTCAATTTAGTAGCAGAAGTTCCTCCAGGTTTCATCCACCGTCTATTCTTACTCAACTCTCCCTCAATCAATCTCATCCACCTAAGCCTTAATTAGTACATTCCAGGATTCCTGAGTTTCCCCTGCAGCCCAGCCCTCAAACCTGAACTCTAGTCCAGACAAATCACTTCTTCTCAGTCCTCTCCATTTGAGCTCCTCAAAGACCTGGAACTCAGTAAGAGAACCCAAGTTTTTCTTTCTCAAACTCGGTCCTCATTCACAGCTCCTTCACCCCAAGCAGATGGTCCCACCACCCACCCAGTTCTAAGTCAGAAAATCCAGAGTCTTTCTTGACAAAGCTCCCCTCCCTTTGCTATCTCTAAGGAACAGTTTTTATCTCATGAATCCCTCAATTATGGTATACCTGTGAATGAAGTTGCTCAGTTGTGTCCGACTCTTTGCGACCCCATAGACTGTAGCCTACCAGGTTCCACCATCCATGGGATTTTCCAGGCAAGAATACTGGAGTCGGTTATACCTCTTTCCAATTCCCCTGACTCCATTCTGATGTAAGCTGTCATTATCTAATTTCCCCCATTAGTACTTAATCATGCCCAACCCAAGTAATCTTTTATTTATTTATTTCTTTGATTCCAGCCCCCACCCCAGGCTGTGGTATGCAGGATTAGGGATGGCATCCCTGATTAGAGATGCTAAGAACTGACTCATTGGAAAAGACTCTGATGCTGGGAAAGATTGAGGGTAGGAGGAGAAGGGGACCACAGAGGATGAGATGGTTTGATGGCATCACCGATTCGATAGACACGAGTCTGAGCAAGCTCCAGGAGTTGGTGAAGGACAGGGAGGCCTGGTGTGCTGCAGTCCATGGGGCTGCAAAGAGTCGGACATGACTGAGCGAATGAACTGACTGAACTGATCAGGAATCAAACCCAGGTCCCCTGCAGTGGAAGCCTGGAGTCTTAACAACTGGACCTCCACGGAGGTCCCCCAGGTAACCTTTTAAAAAGTTAACCTGATCACATTAATCCCCTGCTTCCGATAAAGACTTTTAAAAGGTCTTTAATACAGTTTACGGAGAAGGCGATGGCACCCCACTCCAGTACTCTTGCCTGGAGAATCCTATGGACAGAGGAGCCTGGTAGGCTGCAGTCCATGGGGTCGCTAAGAGTCGGACACGACTGAGCGACTTCACTTTCACTTTTCACTTTCATGCACTGGAGAAGAAAATGGCAACCCACTCCAGTGTTCTTGCCTGGAGAATCCCAGGGACAGTGGAGCCTGGTGGGCTGCCATCCATGGGGTCACACAGAGTCGGACACGACTGAAGTGACTTAGCAGCAGTTAATACAGTTTAAGCCATTCCTAACAGAAGCAGAAGATATTAAGAAGAGGTGGCAAGAATACACAGAAGAACTGTACAAAAAAGATCTTCACGACCCAGATAATCACGATGGTGTGATCACTCACCTAGAGCCAGACATCCTGGAATGTGAAGTCAAGCGGGCCTTAGAAAGCATCACTACGAACAAAGCTAGTGGAGGTGATGCAATTCCAGTTGAGCTATTTCAAATCCTAAAAGATGATGCTCAATATACCAGCAAATTTGGAAAACTCAGCAGTGGCCACAGGACTGGAAAAGGTCAGTTTTCATTCCAATCCCAAAGAAAGGCAATGCCAAAGAATGCTCAAACTACCGCACAATTGCACTCATCTCACAGGCTAGCAAAGTAATGCTCAAAATTCTCCAAGCCAGGCTTCAGCAATATGTGAACTGTGAACTTCCAGATGTTCAAGCTGGTTTTAGGAAAGGCAGAGGAACCAGAGATCAAATTTGAAAATCCAACATCTGCTGGATCATCAAAAAAGCAAAAGAGTTCCAGAAAAATATCTATTTCTGCATTATTGACTATGCCAAAGCCTTTGACTGTGTGGATCACAATAAACTGTGGAGAATTCTGGAAGAGATGGGAATACCAGGCCACCTAACCTGCCTCTTGAGAAACCTATATGCAGGTCAGTAAGCAACAGTTAGAACTGGACATGGAACAACAGACTGGTTCCAAATAGGAAAAGGAGTACGTCAAGGCTGTATATTGTCACCCTGCTTATTTCACTTCCATGCAGAGTACATCATGAGAAATGCTGGGCTGGAAGAAGCACAAGCTGGAATCAAGATTGCCGGGAGAAATACCAATAACTTCAGATATGCAGATGACACCACCCTTATGGGAGAAAGTGAAGAGGAACTCAAAAGCCTCTTGATGAAAGTGAAAGAGGAGAGTGAAAAAGTTGGCTTAAAGCTCCACATTCAGAAAACAAAGATCATGGCATCTGGTCCCATCACTTCATGGGAAATAGATGGGGAAACAGTGAAAAAAGTGTCAGACTTGATTTTTTTGGGCTCCAAAATCACTGCAGATGGTGACTGCAGCCATAAAATTAAAAGATGCTTACTTCTTGGAAGCAAAGTTATGACCAACCTAGATAGCATATTCAAAAGCAGAGACATTACTTTGCCAACAAAGGTCTGTCTAGTCAAGGCTATGGTTTTTCCAGTGGTCATGTATGGATGTGAAAGTTGGACACGACTGAGCGACTGAACTGAACTGAACTGAACTGAAGCTATTCCAGGCTGAGATCTCTCCAGTCACAGAATCCCTCTCCCTTCCCCTGAGATTTTCAATGTTATAAACTATGCTTTCAAACAGTGGTGCTGGAAAGACTTGAGTGTCCTTTGAACAACAAGGAGATCCAACCAGTCCATCCTAAAGGAAATCAATCCTGAATATTCAGTGGAGGTCTGATGCTGAAGCTTCAATACTTTGGCTTACTCACTGGAAAAGATCCTGATGCTGGGAAAGATTGAGGGCAGAGGAGAAAGGGGTGACAGAGGATGAGATGGTTGGATGGCATCACTGACTGACTCAATGGACATGAGTTTGAGCAAAATCCTGGAGATAGTGAAGGACAGGGAAGCCTGGCGTGCTGCAGTCCACAGGGTCACTAAGAGTTGGATACGACTCAGCAACTGAACAACAATAACAAGGCCTTCTTTCAATTTTTGAAAGTCAGACAATAACATTCTTTTGTGCCAAGGGCTTTTGCATCTGCTGTCTATTGCACAAAACATGCCCACAAATGCTTAAATTCTTAAAAGAGTAACCAATTCCTCAAGTGTCCTGACACCCTCCCCCAACTCCTACTACACATATTTCTTTCAGAACATAAGAAGTGCAATAAGTTATAGTTTGTAAAAAGAAACATAATTTCAAAAATCACTGTGCAAACTGAGTATACTGGGGAAAACACATAGATAGGCTTAAATGTGGAAGGTAATTTTAAGAAACCTATTAAATACTTTCTAAAACAATGAAGTTACCTTGTATTTCCCTTCCATAGATAAAAATGTCATGCTCTAGAGCAGCACTATCCAACAGAAATACAATAAAGCCACATATACAATTTAAAATATTCCACAGTTGATTAAAAAAGAAACAGGTGAAATCTAATATATTTTAATTAACCCAAATATCCAAATATTATTTTAGCACATAATAATGTATGGATGTGAGAGTTGGACTGTGAAGAAAGCTGAGCGCAGAAGAATTGATGCTTTTGAAGTGTGGTGTTGGAGAAGACTCTTGAGAGTCCCTTGGACTGCAAGGAGATCCAACCAGTCCATTCTGAAGGAGATCAGCCCTGGGATTTCTTTGGAAGGACTGATGCTGAAGCTGAAACTCCAGTACTTTGGCCACCTCATGTGAAGAGTTGACTCACTGGAAAAGACCCTGATGGTGGGAGGGATTGGGGGCAGGAGGAGAAGGGGACGACAGAGGATGAGATGGCTGGATGGCATCACCAACTCGATGGACATGAGTTTGGGTGAACTCTGGGAGCTGGTGATGGACAGGGAGGCCTGCCATGCTGCAATTCATGGGGTCGCAAAGAGTCAGACACCACCAAGCGACTGAAATGAACTGAATATAAATCTATATTTTACGTTAGTTTTTGAAATCTGGTGTGCACTTTACACTTAATAAAACACATCTTTACTTCGGACTAACTTTATTTCAAGTGCCACATGTGGCTATTGGTTTCTCCTCTGCTCAACATAGTCCTAGAAGATAATATTCTATTTCTTATAACTAAAGTGAAAGCGAAAGTTGCTCAGTTGTATCTGACTCTTCGCGACCCCATGGGCTATAAAGTCCATGGAATTCTCCAGGCCAGAATACTGGAGTGGGTAGCTTTTCCCTTCTCCAGGGGATCTTCCCAACCCAGGGATCGAACTCAGGTCTCCTGCTTTGCAGGCGGATTCTTTACCAGCTGAGCCACAAGTGAAGCCCAAGAAAACTGGAGTGGGTGCTGTGTGCTTAGTCGCTTAGTTTTAGTCGTGTCCGACTCTTGCTACCCCATAGACTGTAGCCTGCCAGGCTCCTCTATTCATTTTGCCTTCTCCAGGCAAAAATACTGGAGTGGGTAGCCTATCCCTTCTCCAGGTGATCTTCCTGACCTAGGAATCAAACCAGGGTCTCCCGCATTGCAGGTGGACTCTTTACCAACTGAGCTATCAGGGAAGCCCAAATAGCATGCTAACAGAATCAGAGTTATTTTTAAAAGAGCATGAAATTAAAGTTAACCTCTATCAACAAGGATATGCCTCACATTTAAATCCTTCAAAAAATTTTAAATTATGCAAACATTCTATGCTGCTGAAAAGCCTAAATTCAAAATAAAAATTCAGGTAAACAATTTTAAAACTGCATATTTATTGACCATTTGAGCAGACTGCGGGAAGAGCAGTGCTCTAAACCACTGCTGGTAGGAGTGACTTTATCACAACCTCTTGGAAAGCCATTGACTTTCCCTTTGATTTAACAACTCCACTTCTAAGACTTAGTCATATGGGAATAACCAGAGACAAAGATTTACCTACAAACTGTTCACTGAGATACAATATGACTCATACATACACATAGTGTGTGTGACACTCATATGTCCATAGGGAAAAAAATAAAACCAAGTGTAAAACACCGAAATGCTTACAGTTCTTTTTTTGTGGTGTGATGACTAGTAATTATTTTTACTATAATTCATTTAAATATATATAATGAGCGCTACTCTGTCCCAGGTGGATGCTGTTTTGGGCAAGTCAGCTATAAAGGAACATTTTTGGGTCAAAGGGGGGAGAATTTGAATATGGCCTTGAATATTAAATTTTTTGAAGTGGTACAGGAGTCTAACTGAATAAAACTAAACAACCTACAAAACAGTCTGTATGATAAGATTGCATTCTGGTAAGAAGTATACATATATATGTATGGAATAATAGGCAATAAACTGTTAACAGTGGGATTTCTGGGTAATGTGAATGTAAATTATTTTATTATTTTCTACAATGCTTTTATATGCTTCTATAATAAGACTTTAGAAAATTAAACTATATATACACCTTATTGAGCATCTACTACATACAATACCGCTAGGTTCTATAAGGGGTAGAATTGAGTAAATGGAGTCACAGGCTTAAAGAAACTTTAATTAGGAGGAGCATATAAGAAAACAGTACAAGTAATTAATGCAAGGCAGAATGTAAACATCAAATAAAGTAAAATGTGGTTATGAGTCTAAGAAAAAAGACCTCACTTGATTGGGAAGAGTAGTGGATGAAAATGAGGAAAAACTTCATCAAAGAGAATTTGAAATAAGGATTTTAACTGACAGAGGAAATGGCAGGCACAAAAGATAAAGCATGGAGCAACTGTCAGAGCAGGAAGTCACATTATAGACTTTGGCTGAAATGCAGGATATATGAAGGGAGCAGGAAGTGTACTGGGAAAGCAGGCTGTGAGGGCCTTGACTTCTCAGAAGGGATCAAGTACCTCTAAGATTTTTGAGTTTAGCAATGGGCAAATTTGCTGAGGTTCCAATTCAAGAAACTGTCCTACCACTTCTCGTCATCTTGGTTTCATCTTGCTACCATCTTGGTTCAAGCCACTACTATCATCTATTCATTTTTAATTTCTGCAATAGTATACAGGTGTACTACATATAGAGCCGACATCTGTATTCCTTATGAAATGATCATAATGATGATGTTTAGCTGTATCACTCAACAATTTCTAATGAAATCTTCTGGCTGCCACTCTGGTACTCCTATAATCTACTTTCTCTACAGCAGCCCGACAGATCCTTTTAAAAGATAGATTGTCACATCGCTACTCAAAACCCTGCAATAGCTTCCCATCTCACACAGCAGAAAACCAAAGTCATGAGAGTTTCCACAAAGCCCTAGATACAGCACTGTCCTCTCACCCTCTAAATCACTGAGTCCCATACACAAACACAAACGTTCATGTGCACACACACATATACAAAAATGCCAAGACACTGAAGCTCTATGACGGCTACTATTTTTGTTTAAATTTGATAATTTCAGTGTTTCCAGCACTTAGAACAAGGCCTGACATACAGTGAGTGCTCATAGGTATTTGCTATATGAATGGAAGGAACAGAATACCATGATATCAGTAGATATTTAGTTGGAAAGGTTTGTGGCATGCTATAAATATTTATATAAATAGAACACGCACTGAATTTATTCTAATTACAACTTAATTTTCCTTTGGGAACTACTCACCAAAATAGTGCTTGTAAATTAAGTTCTAAGCATACAGACAACCTTTAATTTATTAGCAATTTATCTTCACAAGGTTTATTTAAGTTAGTTATTTGGAACAGGAGTGGTGGTGAATGAAAAATAACAGGATGGAGCCTTAAATTTCCTATTTTTCCTCTTTTTTCACTTTTCCCAAACTCCTTACTTCCCTGCGTCCCTCTTCTCCTCCATATAGTTTCAGATCTTTCCCTTTCCCAGGGAATAGGTCTAATCCAGACCCCTAAGCCCTACCCTAGGCTGAGGTCAGAAATAGAAACTGGAAGTGTGATACAGGGCTGTTGAGATGGCTGGCAGCTGGTAAAGGAGAGCCTAAGCAAGAGAAGTAACTGCAGAGGAAGCTCAGGAGGCCAACAATTCTTCATTCAAATATTTTCAAACTAAAACTTTTTATATTTTAAAAGGAAATCAACACAAAATAACACTAACTCCTTCCTGTCCTCTTTTTAAATACACACTGTTGAAAGACAGAGTAATACTTTGTTTTTAAAGGAAAAACCTGAACTTTGTATTTTACTATGATTTCAAGGGTACAACCAAGTTTAGAAAAATACATAGGATGAAAGATCAAGTACACACCACCTGGCTGTGTTAAATCTTAATCTTTACCAAATCTGCCTCAGATTTAAAAGTTACCGTTGAAAAGCCATGGGCTCTTCCTAGATCCTTTATTCCTCTCCAGTTCTCCAGAGGTAACTTTTACTTTGATTTGGAGTTTATCACTGCAATGCAAGTTTTCATACTTCTGTCACATATTATTTGTTGTTGTCATTTAGTCATTAAAAGTCGTGTTTGACTTTTTGCAACCCCGTAGACTGCAGCATGTCAGGCTCCCCTGTCCTTCACCATCTCCCGGAGTTTCCTCAAATTCATGTCCATTGAGTTGGTGATGCTATATGATTCCTATAAAATATACTGTATTGGCATGCTTTAAAAACTATATAAATATGGGAGAATGGCATTGAAACATGTGAAATGTCATGTATGAAACGAGATGCCAGTCCAGGTTCAATGCACGATGCTGGATGCTTTTTGCAACCCCGTAGACTGCAGCATGTCAGGCTCCCCTGTCCTTCACCATCTCCCGGAGTTTCCTCAAATTCATGTCCATTGAGTTGGTGATGCTATATGATTCCTATAAAATATACTGTATTGGCATGCTTTAAAAACTATATAAATTTGGGAGAATGGCACTGAAACATGTGAAATGTCATGTATGAAACGAGATGCCAGTCCAGGTTCAATGCATGATGCTGGATGCTTGGGACTGGTGCACTGGGACGACCCAGAGGGATGGTATGGGGAGGGAGGAGGGAGGAGGGAGGAGGGTTCAGGATGGATTTTCTTTTAAAAATTTAAAAAAATAAAAATAAAACCAGCTTGAACATCAAAAAATAAAAAAATAAAAACTATATAAATATGATAAATAGACCTATTAAATCCCGCCTCTGTCATCACTTGCTTGACCTCAGCCAGGTTACTTAACATCTCTGTGCCTAAGTTTCCTTTCTGAAAAGTGGGGATAATACCATCTCCTAGTTTACAGGGCTGTTGTATTAAGTGAGTTAAATGAATGTATATAAATCACTAAGAAAAGGATCTTGCTGGGAGTTCCCTGGCAAACCAGTAATTAAGACTCCCCACTTTCACTGCCAAGGGCATGGGTTCAATCCTTGGTGGGGGAACTAAGATCCAGCAAGCTGCAAGGGCTAAAAATAAATATCTTGCTCATAGGAAGTAATGTGTATTTGTTTAGTAACATCATATAAAGTTGAAAAGGAATCTGTGACTGTGTGTGTTATGTATATGTGTGCATATACACTGATTGAGAAAAGATTAATTATCAAAATGATATGTATATATAATCCATGCTGCTGCTGCTGCTGCTAAGTCACTTCAGTCGTGTCCGACTCTGTGCGACCCCAGAGACGGCAGCCCACCAGGCTCCCCCGTCCCTGGGACTCTCCAGGCAAGAGTACTGGAGTGGGTGCCATTGCCTTCTCCGATATAATCCATATAACACCATATATTTTCAAAATTGTGTAAAAACTAGAAATACTTATGAATTTCAGGCTGGGAATACTTAAGAATTTCAGGCTAGCCTACTTAAAGAGGAATTGAAAGTACTAAGCACAGAGAGAAAAGGGTATTTTCTAACTCACAAATTCTAGATAAAATTAAACAAGAATATAAACATTTGATTTAAATAATGTGATCGTTTAAAAATACCTAAAAATTTAATGTCCTCCTTTTATGAGTTTTTGGGGGTAGGTAGGGAGAGAAGGGGTAATCTCTCAATGAGACGCTAATCAAAGATTTATTAGACTGTTAAGGGAGGCACTTTAGAATTTCACACAAAATAAAACATTATTTGATAAATTTCACTATTTCTCTGAACCAGTTTTTCTCTAAGTAGGAAGAAATTAAATTTTAAAATGATCTATTTTAAAATAGGATTCACCTAGATTACAAGATTTTCATAGGCAACTGGATTCTGTAAAATTTATCAATGCAATTGTGGATGTATTTTCTTTGAGTACAAGATTACTTTTATAATAGTCTCTAGGTCAAAAGATCAGAAAATATCAAAACTTAAATGTCCTACATACTATGTGAATTCTAGTGAATTTCTTTCAAGCACTTTAAAAAGATTTATCTATGTTTTTAATAGATATCTATAAAAAGATATCTATGCCTTGAAGATTAATATATCTAAAGATACATAAATGGAAGAATTCGATCTAATGAGCACTTAATAAAGGTTAACATTTACTGGTCTAGATGTTATACACAGGATCTGTTTTTTAATCCATGTGAGATATCTTCATGAACAAAATTTTGAAGACTACTATAAATTCTTTAAATATTTCTGCAAAGAATTAAAAATGTCTACTACAAAGGCCAATACTGACGAAGTCGGCAAAGCACATAAAATGTAGAGTAACTGTGTAGATTCTGTCAACACAATAGCGTTCAAACAGCTGTTTCCCTTAGAGTTTTGGCATATACTCACGTCTAAAAGGTTAACGGAAAGCAATAGTTAAATGCAACCTCAATGATTAAACTATCTCCGCCTCCCATTCTACCAAAAAGACTAAAACGTAGCTGGTGAAAGGGAAGATTAAAGTTCAAGAGTTTTACTTCTCCTAAAGCGAGAACTTTGAAACGGAACTACCGATTTTGTTTCATTTGCCCCCCAGTAAAATATTTCCAAGTCTGGGTTAGTCCTTCCCTTGGCCCCAACGGAAGATTCAGTGGGAAATCAACGTGAACTAACCAGCAAAAGTAAAACCTAAACATTCTCAGTACTTTCCCACTGGGGAAAGGATCCTATCACCATTTACCTTATACTATGTCCCCTGCCCAAGCAAGATGTTAGCACCTGCCAAACTGGGCGCTTCAAGAATAATGGTCCAACTTTTCGCACGCAGTCTGGGAAGGGGACTCAGGCGATTTCTTAGGCAGTGCAAGAAGGGAGTAGAAAAGGTCCTCTCAGGAAGGGATGAATGAGCTTTGGTGCCGTCTCCTCTGCCTGCTGGAGGATTCAAAAGCTGTTTGCTTCAGAGACCCTAGGAAGCAGCACAATCTGGTCGCCGCTGGCCTGGGGCCTGGGCGAAGCAGGCAGTGTTTACACCTGTCACGAGGGAGGGGGAGGGAGAAAGAGGAAGCCGGAGCAAAGCCCCAAACTTCTCAACAAGCTCCGGGAGGGAGCGGCCAGTGCGGAGCCGAGGGCAGGTGGAAGCGGAGGGGCAGGGGGAGCCAGCGGCGGCCAGGGACGTGGGAAAAGCTCTCACTTCGTCGGCCGGTGCCCGGGAGGGCAAGGAGGGGCCGTGCGCCTCAGGCGCCGCGGCCGCCGGCGTCCCCACACCCGCTGTAGAAGAGGACAGAGCCGGGAGCCCGCAGGCCCGCAGAGCCGGCAATGTCCCCGCAGCCCCCGGCTCCGCAGCGGGCAGGTGTCCCCGGCCCAGGCGAGGATCCGGCGGGTGGGCCGGGCCAAGTCCCCTAACCTCTTTCCCCCGCGCGGCTGGGAAAGCTGGTGAAGCTTACCTGGTTCGTCCGGGGCGGCCGCGATGGGCATGGCTCAGGGGCCCGGGGAGGAACTGGCTCCCCGGGGAAGGACCGGCTATTCGGACGCGGCGCTGGTGAGAGCGGAAGGCAGGCTGTTCACAGCCCTGTCAGCGAAGCAGCGCCATGGACGCCCACCCGGAGTTTCAGTGCTGCCGCGAGACCCCCATCCCATTACCCTCCGCCCTCTTCCGCCGCCGCCGCCGTCGCCGCCACCGCCTCCACCTCCTCCTCCGCGGAGACCCCCCGCCCACTCCACACACTCTCCCATCATGCAGCGGGGGAACCGCTGCCGCTGAAACGTCACTTCCGGGCGCAGGTGGCTAGGTCGGGGCCCGGCGCTTGGTGGGTGCAGAAGGGGTGGGGGGGCGGCGCGGCGGAGGACACACAGAGGGAATCAGTGTCACAGAATGCTTACCCCTGCGCAGGCGCCATCGTGCAGAGCGCCGGCAGCCATTTTGGGTGCGGGCAAGCTGCCCTTTCCTGACTTCCTAGCGAGTCATCGAGCTGTGGGGTGGGGGGAAAGACGTCCTCCTGCACTCCGCCGTTCCTGAGACAGCGCTCCGAGCAAGGGGCAGGTGCTCCTCAGCCCAGTAAGATTAACGTTCAGCTCGGGACCGTCTTAACTCTCTTGTTCTCCAAGTAAAATTTGCAAAGGTTTTGAGGTACGGAACTGTATCTTCACCAGAAACCTACTGGAGAGCACTTATTAGCTTGCCCTTTTCGCCACGAAAAACGACTTTTTCGTTCACAGTCTAAGTCCCTTCCTCTTTTTTAATTTACGCTGACAGAAGAGGAAGTTGATATATAAGAAGAGTTAAATCAAATTTAAAATGGGAAGCAAGAGGGAAAGCACCCGCCGAACTGAAAACCGTCTTTGAGACCAACAATAACAAAAATTTTGGGGATTCTGCTAACAGATTGACACGGTGGTCGTTTATTCATATATGCTGCGTAAGACTATTCGATTAAAGTAAAGAAATAAAATTAACTTGCGCGTTTCTATAACAGCGGTCATAACATTTTTCTATCGTCAGTCTTGATCGTTTGCGTTTTTATAACCTTTCCCCTTCCTTTGTAATGAATATCTGTTAGAACACCAGCCACTGTAAAAACCAGACTGCAAGACTGCGGGGATTATTATCGTCTGGGATGATGAGCCTGGGATCCTATCCGGCAATCGTGAGCGCTACCGGCTGCTCCTTCTTTCGCCAAACCTGAACGGGCAATTTGAATAATTTAAAATAGTTCCAAAACAGCAAAGCTCAGCAGCTACGCAAAGAAACAAGGATGGAAAACACCTTCCTCAGCCACAGAGAAGTGTCCACCCTTTTGAGTGGAGGAATTACACAAATCAGGGGGAAGATAAGGACAAAAGCAGTTCATCACGGTTTATCCCGCCTCTGCAATGTTCTAGACGACTTAACTTGGAGCGCTAAAATAGACCCTCATTTGTCTCTTTACAACTCAATGGCTGTAAGATATACGGAGACTGCATCACTTTAAATTGGAGTATCAATTGTTTTGCAATGGTGGTGCTGGATTTTTGTTATTGCTCAGTCACTAAAGCAAGAAAAATCTATACAGCTTGTCAAATTTATCCCTATTGTATTTCGCCCCCTGCTGGTATGGGAGCTTGTTGTTCGTGCTCAATCTCTCAGCAGAGTCCGACTCTTTGCAACCCCATGTACTATGTAGCCCACCCGACTCCTCTGTCCATGGGATTTCCCAGGCAAGAATACTGGAGCAGGTTAACATTTGCTTCTCCAGGGGATCCTCCCTATCTAGGGATTGAACCAGTGTCTCTTGCATTGGCAGACGGGTTCTTTACCACTGAGCCGCCAGGGAAACCATGTGTGTATATGTATATGTATGTGTATATGTATATGTATATCACTATAAATGTTTATTGACTGGGAAGGAAAGAAACAAAACTATTTGCATTTGTATGTATGTGTTCAGAGACTGGAAATGAATTGATTTTAGATGTATTCATAGCTGTTGCAATTTGCTAGTTCAACTAAACAGAAATAGCAGAAGAAGAACATATGACAAAAAGCAGACCCATCATCAAGAAAATGTTTAAAACGAAATAATAAATTTAAACATCAAAACTTTAAAAAGAAAACTCTGCTTTCAAAAAAATCTTCCTTATTTCATACATAAAGTATTACAGAATGATTTTTGTGAGGTAACTGCAGAAGCCAGTTCTATTCACTTAAGGACAACAATAGAGAAGTCAGTGTCCAACATTGTGTAGAGCTGTTGAGTCCCTGTTTGGCCAGCTGACTTGAGAGCAATCAACCAACTTGTAATTGGTAATGTTACACATAATTTTGGAGGCAGCATTCCAATGCTTATGAAATTGTATTACAAAAAGAAAATACCTCTGAATATTTTTAAGATGAATGGAGGAGGAAGAATTATTAAAAACCATTGCATTTGGATCCAGTGATCGTTTTTATTTACTTTTTAAAAGTTAAGGCCATAATTACTTAAGATTTTGCATCAAGAAACATTGAATGACTAGTTACCATTTGTTGTAGTTCTAATTTTTTCTCTTGTGCTCTTTACAAAATTGTCATCATCATGTAAACCAATTTTGTATCCCTTTTCTCAATATTATGTTGTAAGTATTTCATCCTGTTTCTTAACATTTTATAAAACTTTGATTTTAATTGCCTACATAGTATTAAATGGAGTGGACATACCATGAGTTACCCATTATCCTGTTTGTGGAGATTTTCCACTATTACAAATGATACTGTGTTGCTCTTGTGCTTGTGGCTTTGTCCAGTTTTAGGAATTTTTTTCTCAATATGAAAACAATTAAGCCAAAAGGCTCAATGTTTTATTGGCACTTCATCATCTCATATTATTTACCAAAAGACTATGTTGATTTACAACACCACCAGTAATACAGGAGTATACCAATTTTACTACTTTCTCACCAGCAGTGAACAATAATTAATAATAATTAAAAGAGAAAAAAGATTGAATTTTACTTTGTAGACTAACAGTTGAAAGAAATTTAACTCATATTATATTGTGTGAGAAACCAAGAAACAAGCAAGCACAAAACCCCACCAATGTGATGTATTGCAAAAGCAATAGGTAGACCTGAGTCTACCAACAGGCTCTTTTGTCACTTTGATTTTGTGTGATTTTGTGTCTTCTTATATGTCAAATACGGAGAAGGCAATGGCACTCCACTCCAGCATTCTTGCCTGGAAAATCCCATGGACGGAGGAGCCTGGTAGGCTGCAGTCCATGGGGTCTCTAGGAGTCGGACACGACTGAGCGACTTCACTTTCACTTTTCACTTTCATGCATTGGAGAAGGACATGGCAACCCACTCCAGTGTTCTTGCCTGGAGAGTCCCAGGGACGGGGGAGCCTGGTGGGCTGCCGTTTATGGGGTCGCACAGAGTCGGACACAACTGAAGCAACTTAGCAGCAGCAAGACATAACTATTTAGCACATTTATCCCTTTGAGAATATGGTCAAAGCTTTGGTTCTTTATGCAAAAAATGCTCATTCCACGAATGCTCGAATTTCTTAGATCTTGTAAATCTCAATCATAGAAGAGATTCTATGAACTCAGTTTAAGAAACCCTGTACAAGATGATTTCCAAGGTCCTTTCCATACCTAAACAGTTCCTATGATTTTATTTTATAATCCAGTGAATGCTGTCTAAAAAAATTTTTAGTAGATAAACAAATTGTGATATATTCATAAGTGGATTACCATTAGAACTATGAGTATGATTAGATTATGAAAACAAAAGTGAATGAAGTTCAACTGAGTATAATATATGAATTTTACAATATATGTGACTTAAACCAATACCTTTTTATTTACAGATGTACTGTTTTTCTACTTTACATATTTTAAATTGGAATATAATTGCATTACGGGCTTCCCAGGTGGCACTAGTGGTAAAGAATCCACCTGCAATGCACGAGACATAAGAGACGTTGGTTCGATCCCTGGATTAGGAAGAGTCCCTGGAAGAGGCATGGAAACCCCTTCCGGTATCCTTGCCTGGAGAATTCCATGGACAGAGGAGCCAGCCAGGCTACAAAGTGGCAGTCATGACTGAAGCAACTACTCATGCATCCATAACTGGTTTACAGTGCTGTGTTAGTTTCTTCTGTACAACAAAGTGAATTTCCCTGTGCTATAAAAAGTAAGCTTCCTGTGCTATAAGCTCAGGTTTTTGCTAGCTAGCTATTCTACACATGGTAATGTGTATCTGTCAATCCTAATATCCAAATTTGTCCCACCTTCCTCTTCCCTACCCTGTGTCACAAATTGTGATATATTCATAAGTGGATTACCATTAGAACTATGAGTATGATTAGATTATGAAAACAAAAGTGAATGAAGTTCAAGCTGAGTATAATATATGAATTTTACAATACATGTGACTTAAACCAATACCTTATTATTTACAGATGTAGTGTTTTTCTGCTTTACATATTTTAAATTGGAATATAGTTGCATTACGGGCTTCCCAGGTGGCACTAGTGGCACTAGTGGTAAAGAATCACATCCGTTCTCTACGTCTGCATCTCTATTTCTGCCCTGCAAATAGGTTCACGTGTACCATTTTTCTGGATTTCACATATATATGTTATTATATGACACAATATTTTTTTTTCTATTTCTGACTTACTTTACTTTTCTTTCTGACTTACTCTGTATGACAGACTCTAGGTCCATCTCTACAAATGACCCAATATACATTTTCATAATAAAATATAAAAATATGGACTGGGATGATATACACAACATTCATTAGGGGCTAGGATGGAATGGCTCAGATGGTAAAGAAACTGCCTATAATACAGGGACCTGGCTTTGATACCTGGGTCGGGAAGATCCCCTGGAGAAGGGAATGGCAACTCACTCCAGTATTCTTGCCTGGAGAATCCCATGGACAGAAAAGCCTGGCGGGCTACAGTCCATGGGGGTCCCAAAGAGTCAGACACAACTGAACAACTAACACTTTCCCTTTTTTTCACATAGATCAGGTCAGAAATCACTAAAGAGGATTTTATATGTTATTTCAAAGTTTTATATCAAAAAATTTTGAAGCAAATGTGAAAAACCATGTACATTTTTGTTTCCAGTTTTATTGAGATATAATTACAAAAAATTATATGGATTTAAGGTGTGCAACCTGATGTTTTAATCAAACTATTTACATTAAATTCCAGGTAGGGATTACATGAGTGTTTGTTACATAATTCTCTGACATATTCTACATTCATTTTTTCATGGTTAAAAATAACTCTTCCAGAACCAGTTAGTTTAAAACCATGAATTGTGAACAGTATCCTAGAGATAATTCCTAAGGTACTATGCTAATGCTAATATCTTAAATTTGTGCAACTTTTCAAAGTGCTTTTAAATATATTAGCTCTTCTGACTCTCACATAGACACCCTTAGAGCCAATTAATCTCATTTTATAGAACATGTGATCACAGATTTAAGGATTTTACAAAACTAAAAAAGTTAGGGCTGGATTTAGGACTAGAATCGTGATTTCCTGATTCACAATTCTTTCCCCTGAAACTCTCTGGCTTTTTCACTTTATAGAAGACTACTTCCTCAGTTTCCTCATAGTAAAGACATTTTCATCATTTGAAGCCTTGTCCCCATTTTCCTCATGTTTGAATTGCTTTCAAATGGAGTTTTTCTTCTCACAAAAAGTGTTGGTTAATAAACGGAACATGACTTCATTATAATCTAAAATATTGTGTTTATAGAATTTGGGCCATTGAAAACTTTCCTGAAAAAGTTTCAGGAATTTGAGAGATCATCTAGTCCAAAAGTAGTCTCATTCCTACCTACCCTTCCAGTTTTATAGGTTAGATCAATAATGTCCTAAGAGATAAATGACAGCAATGTCCTCAGTCATCCCACTAATTTGTAGAGAACTAGGTATTAGAAACCAAAAGCCAGATTCCTAATCCAGTAACCTCCATTTATTCTCCACATTATTTCTTGTTTGTTATTATCTTCTCTTTTATCAAAATACATGAGAAACCAAAAGTATTTGGGACCCTCATGAACTTGTTTTCTATATACTTAGCTGGCTGTGGTCATAATATGCACTGAAGATAAATATTCATGTTAGATATAAATTGCATTAATCATGTGGAATAAAAGCATAAAAAGAAACTTGTTTCATAGTGGGAATACAACTAAATTTTTTTGTTGCTGGTTTGATGAGGATTTTGTCATTTTATACTTTGTAAAGATGTGATGAGCATCAGAGATATTGTTTCTTATTCCCGCTGGTCCTTCTTGAACTTGCTTATCAAGTTATTGCAAAAATAATGGGAATTATAATTTAATGCTGTGGTACTTTCTGGACTACTGGATAACTAGACCATTCTGGAAAAATACTCACTATGTCTGGGCAATATAGACCTTTCCAAGGATGAAGTTTTGAAAGATAGGCTCCTGGGAGTAGGAATTCACATTAATATATCACATTTAAATTAAGGACTCCAAAGACATTTCCAGGGTGTAGGGGATAATGCCTAAACTTAACTTAGTTGACTTTATTAACATATTGATATAACCATCATAAGGGGCTTCCAAGGTGGCGCTAGTGGTAAAGAACCCTCCTGCCAATGCAGGAGACACAGGAGATGCAGGTTTGATCCCTAGATTGGGAAGATCCCCTGGAAAAGAGAATGGCAACCCACTTCAGTATTCTTGCCTGGAGAATCTCATGGACAGAGGAGCCTGGTGGGCTACAGTCCATGGGGTCTCACAGAGTCAGACACAACTGAAGTGACTTAGCACACACACACACACATAACTATCATAGAAGAGAGAGGCTAATCAAATAAGCTACTTAAGAATGACTAGATCTACATTATCCAATATGGTAGCCACTAGCCACATGTGTGTATTCTGTATTGAGATGTGCTGTTCTATGATATACACACAGGATTTTGAAGACCTAGTACAAAAAATAATGTAAATGATCTCATCAGTAAAGATATTGATTATATATGGAAATAATATGTTAGATACCTTTGATTAAACAAAATCTTTTGAAATTAATTTCACCTATTCTTTTTACTTTTCTAAAAGTGTAGCTACTGGAATTTTTTACATTACATATGTAGTTCAAATTATATTTCCATTAGATAATGCTGAACTAAAGTATTACCTTTGTGAAAAGTTCATGTGTATCTTTAACTTTGTGTGGTAGTAGGATCCAGGGAAATATGACAGAGATAATTTCATGTGGCTTATACTTGCATGAGGGCAGAGATTTCTGTTTTATTCACTTCTGTATTTCCAACTTCAAGAACATCGATGACAATATATACTTGTTGAACAAATGACATTCTCTTAAATCAGTGGAATGTTTCCAGAAAAAAAAATTGAAAAATACTTGTTACTAGCTTTCTTTTTTGAACCTTTGCTGTTTACCACATTCTTCAGTGATTTTATAGTTACCCTATCCTTGATTATTTTTGTAATTTGTCTTTCAAAATCAATTAACAATTTACTGAACACCTTTATGCACTCAGCATTGGCGGAGGGACTATCAAGAAACAGGCCTTGGTTCTTGACCATAAACAAAAGAATTTACAGTCCAGTTAGGAAGACAAAACCAATATACTTGAAACAAGTGCCACTTGAAAACTGACTCTCTAAAACGGAGAACAATAAAACTCTGAGGACTGCAAAGGACTGACGAAAGTAACCGGAAGTGAGAGAAGAGAACGATCTGCTAGAGTAGTTGGAACATGCTTCATTTCAGGTATGTACTTGCCTCAGTGTATCCCATAGGTTCTATTGGGGGCTGGGTACTTCTCCAGACTCCTTTGGACTCAGTGCATCAAGCCCTGGCCTGCCTTCTTTGCTAGGGTATCTGCTGAATTGCTTTCAACTCCACTGTTTCCATGGAGGTGCAATCTGTCCAGGTACTGTTCTCATGCTGCAACTCCTGAATTATCTCAGGCTTCTTTAGAGCCAGGATCTTATACATTACTTAAAGAACTTAAGGATAATCTTCTCATTATTTCTCAGGGCCCCACCACGTTTCCCTTCCATGTTTTTAACATGTTCCATGTTCTCCCAACCCTCAAGCCAGGTCTCTGCGACCCCCTTGGCTGTCCCTTCCTCATGTCTTTGGTCAGGCCAAGTAGCAGCAGCCCCATGAAGACCACCAATGGAAACTTCCCTGTGCCCTTGAACAGCCAAATTACTGACGCTGAGCTGGAAGCTACTCCCTGCCCTGAGCTAAAAAAGCTCCTTCAAGACTGTCCCTCATACTCCTCACCTGCTTTGAAGTTCAGTGCCAGCAACTGGGCTAGATGCTGGTGTTCAGGCAGCAGCTCCCTGCTGCCAGAGAAAGAGGCAGCTGGGCATATGGACAGACGATTAGATTTATAATTTTATTTATTTATTTACTCATTTTTGGCTGTGCTGGGTCTTCACTGCTGTGAGGGCTTTTCTCTAGTTGCGGTGAGCGGGGACTACTTCCGAGTTTTGGTGCATGAGCTTCTCACTGCAGTGGCCTCTCCTGTTGTGGAGTACGGGCTCTAGGCCACTTGGGCCTCAGTAGCTGTGGCTCACGGGCTTAGTTTCCTCACAGCCTGTGGGATCCTCCTGGATCAGGGATAGAACCCATGCCTCCTGCATTGCCAGGTGGATTCTTTACCACTGAACCACCAGGGAAGACCAAGAATTAGATTTAAAGTGGGATAGACCCTGGACAGAACCTTAGCCACATCATAGAACCTTGCTGAGAACTTTTCTCAGCTGTAAAATTCGAGACAGTACCCCTGCCTCACAGAGCTGCTGCTAATTGAGATGCACTAATGTATGTAAGACCTGGGTTCGATCCCTGGGTTGGGAAGATCCCCTGGAGAAGGAAATGACAACCCACTCCAGTACTCTTGCCTGGAGAACCCCATGGATGGAGGAGCCTGGTAGGACTACGGTCCACAGGGTTGCAAAGAGTCAGACACGACTGAGCAACTTCACTTTCACTTTCACTTTCAATGTATGTAAGAGGTTTCAGTAGAGAGGCTGGTGTTAGTCCCTCAGTGGAAAACCCTATGGCTACTTAACTGACCCTTCCTTTGGACCAGTGATTCAAAACCAGGGGCAATTTTACCACTCTGCCTCTGCCTAGGCCATTTAGCAATGTCTAGAGAAACTTTTCATTGTCACAGCTAGGGTTGGGGTGCAGCTGGCACCTAGTGGGTAGAGGCCAGGGATGTCATGAAACATTCTGCCATGCAGAGGATGGCCTCCACAATAAAGAATTATTCAGCCCCAACTGTCAGTAGTGGCTAGGTTGAGAAATCCTGCTCTAGACCACCCTGAGGGTGCCAGTTGTTACTGTATTGCCTTGGCTAATTCTGTCCACTAGGGCCGCTAATCCTGGGTCCTTAAGTATTTGTTACTGCACCTACAAACTTGAGAGCACTCCAGGAGCCACACTTCTTCACCAGCTTTCCAGAGGATTTCCTAATGCCATTTTTGGGCTTCTACTGGTGTGTTAGAGCTGACAGTGACAATAATTCCGGTGTTTGGCCTCTGGGCCCACGTAAGTACACCAGACCCTAAATTCTCACAACTCCATAGCTCCCGAGAAGTAAATGTTGATGTACTGCTTTCCTTGTTAGAAAATCAGGCTAGTCTTCTCCCAGGACAGGGCGAGAAAGACTTGTTCAGGGGCTGTGCTGAGATCTTCCTCTCTTCTGAGCTAGAGAGGAGGATCTATCTTCAGACTCCAGCCAGCATCTTTGCCCTCCTTCATTAATACTGTCAAGATGAGTCTCTCTTGGGACTTTCCTGGTGGTCCAGAGGTTAAGATTTTGCCTTCCAATGCAGGGGGTGTGGGTTTGATCCCTGACTGGGGAGCTAAGATCCCTATATCTCTTGGCCAAAAAAACCAAAACATAAAACAGAAGCAATATTGTTACAAATTTGATAAAGACTTAAAAAAGATGAGGGTCTCTTGTCTCAGGTGAGCAAGTCAGCCCGAAGCTTAGTGCTTAAAAGCCGACAACACCCCAGTCATGGGCTAGTTACCACTTCTCTCCACACCTTTAGTCTTGCTATGACCCTGGCTTAGACTGTTTTGCCTCATAAACCTGATGTGTATTATTTTTGCTGTTTCCTCCCCAAACTAAAAGACAAAGACAACTGACCACCGTGAGCCTCCTGATATGATTCAATGTATATTTCATTGTATTCAATATATTGAATTGTATTCAATGTATACAATTCATTCAATTGTATATTCTCATCACAGATGAAATATACTGATCACAGAAGTACAGGGTATTCTTGCCAAATATATTTAACCTGAATCTAAACAAGCCTGTAAATATACATTTCGTTTTACAGGAAATACTGGAAGAACCAGTTGAACAGGGCTGCAAAGAAACAGTCATACCAATCCAGTACCCAGATTACGGGACAGACAAATAACTTGGTCTCTTCAAAAGGGAAATTCTAGATTAAAAGAGACTTAAGGGAAATAACAACCAAATGTAGTGCGTGGTTCTTAATAGAAACTTTATTTGAACAAATCAGTTATAGAGATGTTTTGGGGATAACTGAGGAAATCTGAATGTGTGCTGGTATGAAATTGCCTTGAGGAATTACTATTAACTTTTTTAGATATAATAACAAAATTATGGACATGTAGGTGAATGTCCTTACTTTTTGGAGGTGACTAAAATATCATGTTATATGTAACTTATTTTAAAATGGCTCAGAAAAAAAGACTATGTACATAGAGATAAAGAAAATATGGCAGAATGCTAGCAGTTACTGAATTGAATCAAGATGGTGGATATCTTGGGGTTAATTGTACTTTTCTTTCTACTTTTCCCATTTTGAATATTTTCATAATTAAAATAAAAGACTATTAAAAATACCTGAGCATATAATGGGGTTTGGATTTTCCTTACTTTTATTTCCAAATTACTGCACACCTTAGGCTATCATTGTCAAACACACATTTCTGATTCAGCAGCAGATCTTGTAAACAGTGATCTTGTAAAGTGTTTTAAAGATGTAGAAAGGAGAAAACAAGCAAGGACTGCAACTCCCAAATCAATTGTAATTAGGTTAAACTCTCTAATACGCACAAATGCAGTAGAATTACAACTCTGCTCAACAAAGAGCAGTGCTAATGCAGTGTTAGCAAGAATTAAGCTATCATGAGTAGTACACTATTTAAGTGGCAGGATCAACTGAAGCCCTGTCTGTCTTTCCAATACTGTTCACTCTGCATGGAATGCCCTTCTTCCTGCTTCTTACAGTGGACAATAGTCTTTTTTTTTTTTTTTTTTTTGAGAGTTCAGCATCTGAACCCTTTTTTACACCTTTGAGAAAATCTCTAACTTAGACTAGGTGGAAGGCAAAGCTTTCCTCTGAGTATTAACACGAGAGCTGAAAGTGCCAGTGTGGGGACTTTAAGACAGCTGCAGGGGTTTTGACCCTCTTTGTATTTTGAGATCTACTACTTGAGTGTGTGCTAATCTGAGGCTTGATTTGACTAACAGAATTGGTGGAGGCAGTGCTGTGTAACTTTTCAGGGCAAGCATTAGCAGATCTGAAGCTTCTGACTTTGCTGCTTGGAATGTCCCCACTTGGAAGAAAGATATCATGTGAAATGTACAAATTTTCCAAGAGCACCAAGCTGTGGGGAAGCCCAGTCTACATGAAGAGATCCATTGAGGAGAATTTGACCTGCTAGAGTTCTACTTCTTCCTCAGTCTTGTTTTCTCCTCGATTAAGTAATGTTCAACCAATCAAATTGGCTGATTAAGTAGAAAATAACTTTATTAAAATAATATTAGGTGACTGGCTGAGTTCCCAGACAACAGCCAGCCATGTGAGCCATCTTGGATGAGCTTTCAGATGACTTTAGACCCAGAAGACACCACTTGGAGCACAGCTGACCAGCTGAGCCCAGTCAACCTACAAAATCTTGAGATATAATAATGGTTGTTGATGTTTGAAGCATTGAGTTTGGGGGCAGTTTGTTATGCATGCTAATTTGCTTCAGTAGTGTCTGACTCTTTGCAACCTCATGGACTGTAGCCCTTCAGGCTCCTCTGTCCATGGGATTCTCCAGGCAAGAATACTGGAGTAGGTTACCATTTCCCTCTCCAGTGTTATGCAGCAGTGGGTAACAGGCAAGTGTTGGCTTTCCTTGCTTTCTTTGCAACTAGAGATAGCATGTGACCTAGGCTTTGCTGACCAGACTTTCAGTTGGGAGCTAATGATACACAGAAGCAGGAGTTCAGAGAATTTTTGCTGACGGTGATGGTAGCAGCTGCAGCAAGACTGAACTTCAAGGCAGCAGGGGCTAGTTGCTGTTGAGTGTCCAGGGCCAGTGGCACCGGCAAGACCAAATTCAGCTGCATCCTTACTGGACTAGATCTCTGGCATAATTTGGGGAAATGTTTCTGGCTGCATGGACTCTGAGCATAGTTGTTGGGTCATTCATGAAATTCTGTGAGCTATCTGCTATCATTTAAATAAATTTCTTTTCTTCTTAATCAGACAATCTCAAGTTATGTTGCTTGTGACTAAGATCTGTAAACAATACTCCTTTAAACCAGTTGGCTTCTCTTTTTTTCCTTAAGATAAAATTCAGAGCTCAATTTTGGAAAATTTTACTGATATCTTCTCTGTACTTGCCCACCCCCGCCCCCATCTAAATATTTTGCCCCTCTTCTAAGCCCCTGCAGTGCTTTTTGGTGTATCCATAATGTTGCTCTTATATCAGTTGTAATTTCCAACTTCCTTAATTGTCTACTCCATTAAACGCACAACTTTAAAGGAATGGAGTGTACTTTCATCTCTGTATCTCTAGCATCTACTGTAGGGTTCATCTAACATCTGTTGGATGGGTGAATAATTGAAAGATAATACAAAATTGACGGTATGAAATTTAGTTTGTTACAACAGCTCTGGAACCTCTTCTTATTTGATTCCCTCTGCCTTTCTTGGTTACTTGGTTACTGACCAAGAGTCCTTTAAGACTTGCTCAGACATCAACTTCTTTGGGACCGTGTTCTGACCCACTCATCTGAGAATGCCCAATTTCTAATACCCCCATATCACACTGGTGGTGCATCATAGGCACAGAAATAGTTAAGGTTCTTGAAAGCAAATAAACATAGGATTAGGGAATCTGAGTTATTGAGGTTAACACATCAAAATTAACCACATCTGCTGGGAAAGCCCAGGGAACATTCTGTCTACTTACACCAGCGGTGCTCAGACTTTAATGGGAGGGAGATCTTATTAACCTGCAGAACCAGATTCAGTTTGTCTGGCTTGAGACATGTAATTCTGCATTTCTACTCAGGTGATGCCTATGGTGCTAGTTTAGGTTACATATTTGAGTAGCAAGGGGGTTATATTATGTAAAGGGCACCCTCCTGATGGCTGGGAATTCTGAGGCACCTCCTGACAAGTGGTTCATGAACTAGTTGAGGAGATAGGATATATATGTAAAAAGACTAACAAGGGTGTGATACCATAAAATTAAATTTCTCCTTTTAAGGTGTAAAGAGTCGTTATCACTCACTTTACTGTCACTTTCATCTTACTAGAAGGTTAACATGCCCCAAGGCAGGAGTCCCCAACCTCGTAGTGCCTGATGATCTTGAGGCGGAGTGAGTGAGTGAGTGAAATCACTCAGTCCTGTCTGACTCTTTGCGACCCCACGGACTGTAGCCTACCAGGCTCCTCCGTCCATGGGATTTTCCAGGCAAGAGTACTGGAGTGGATTGCCATTTCCTTCTCCAGGGGATCTTCCTGACCCAGGGATTGAACCCGCATCTTCCACATTATAGGCAGACAATTTACCGTCTGAGCCACCAGGGAAGTCTGAGGTGGAGCTGATGTAATAATAATAGAAATAAAGTGCTCAATAAACATAATGCACTTGATCATCCTGAAACTGTCCACCCCCAACCTGGTCCACAGAAAAATTGACTTCCACAAAATGGATGTCTGGTGCCAAAAAGGATGGGGACCACTGACCTAAGGGTTCAACCCATATATATCCAGAACCATTTGAGACTGCACATATTCATAGAATGATAGATACGTTCTATGAATAATAATTTTTTATTTTAATAAAACAAAATATTCACTTAAATGCTTTAGAGTTCTTTCTGAAGGAATTCAGAAAATATGTATGCCATTAACTCCATGAACCATTCCAGCATCTGTGTCCAAGGAGTAAGTATAAGAACACCCATTATAGCTCCACTTATAACAGTGGAATAGGGGAACCAATCTGTTCTTTTGCAAGGGGATGGTAAACCAACTGTGGTTACTCACACTTAATGTGAATGAACTGGATCTACGTATATAAATTTCAAAAACAAGGTTGATTGGAAGAGAAAGCTAGTAGCTAAAGGACATGTGTAATTTGAAATTATGTATATTTAAATATAGAATAGCATGCATGCTCTTTTACCATATTAAAACACGCATGGGAAATACAACGTACAATCTACAGGATATCTGCATAATCTCAAAATGGGTAGGAGCCTGCGAGGAATCAGTCCTTCCATAATCAAAGACCTTCATGTCACACATTCTAAAAGTTAAAATTGAGTTCCTTAATATGCTACTGATTCTTATTCTTCAAACAAATGCTGGAACTCCTTTCATTTTCAAATATATGTTTTCAGTTTTTCCTTTCAAATAAACGTTTGAAGCTTGTGAAGAGGAAAGTCATGGATGACATGCTGTCCACCAATGCGGAGCAGAGCTTTGGGTGGAGGAGTATCTGTCCTACTTCAATCCTTCAGGTTGGGCATTCGCTAGAGACGGATGGCCTGCATTTTCCCAGCAGGTGCTTTGGACCCATGTCCCATGTGTCACAAGGCCTTTCCTCTCTTGTGGTTCACAAAGCAGTTCCCAGAGTAGCATGGGGACACACTGAATCTCGGGTTGTACTTGGGTGTAAGAGACCCTACAAAATCAAGGAATTGGGGAACTAGGGAACTGGGATTGGTGGTTCCCAGCCCCGAGCTAGGAGTCCTCTCCTCCTTCCTTTTGGCAATGCAGTTCTTATAAATAGCAAAGGTGGTTTTTTTTTGGATTGTTTAATTTTTACTTTTTGACCATATCAAATGCCATGCGGGATCTTAGTTCCCCAACCAAGGATGGAACTCTTGTCTCCTGCATTGGAAGCACGAAGTCTTAACCACTGGACCACAAGGGAAGTCCTGCAAAGGCTTTTTCTTTTTTTGAAAACGGGTCTGTTAGGACTTCCCTGGTGCTCCAGTGGTTAAGACTTTCTGTTTCCAATGCAGGTGGCCTGGGTTCAATCCCTGACCAGGAAACTAAGATCCCACATGCTGTACAGCATGACTGAAAAAACAAAATAGTATCTCAATACATCAAAAATCTGTTTCTGTCTTCTGCTTTCTTATTGCTGACAAATTTCCTCTCCTTCGGTCTCTATCCAAGTAATCTTTAAAAAAAATGAGTCTGTCAATTTTTTTAACCCTACAATATATTTATAACTTTTGACCTTTATGTTGCATAATTTTTAAAAATTATAAAAATGCAAAAAAAATCCAGAAATATTTTTTGTCAGATAATACAGTAGAATGGAAATACAGAAAAGGGGGAAATGTCTGCTACTGTAACTCCACAATTTCCTCTCCTTAGTGATAGCTAATGTTAGCAGCTTGCTAATATATACATATCTGCGTGTGTGTGGGATATGTAGTTATAGGTTTTTTGACCTATATAAACACACATAAACATTAAAAAGATAAAGGTAAGATAATATGAATGAGTGAAGAGATGAAACAAAAGCAACAAAAACATCCAGTTGTGGATGTGAAGTAAAGTGGTGATGGAAGTAAAGTCCAATGCTGTAAAGAGCAATATTGCATAGGAACCTGGAATGTTAGGTCCATGAATCAAGGCAAATTGGAAATGGTCAAACAGGAGATGGCAAGAGTGAACATCAACATTTTAGAAATCAGCGAACTAAAATGGACTGGAATGGGTGAATTTAATTCAGATGGCCATTATTTCTACTACTGTGGGCAAGAATCCCTTAGAAGAAATGGAGTAGCCATAGTAGTCAACAAAAGATTCCAAAATGCAGTACTTGGATGCAATCTGAAAAATGACAGAATGATCTCTGTTCGTTTCCAAGGCAAACCATTCAATATTGCAGTAACCCAAGTCAGTGCCCCAACCACTAATGCTGAAGAAGCTGAAGTCGAATGCCTCTATGAAGACCTACAAGATCGTCTAGAACTAACATCCAAAAAAGATGTCCTTTTCATTATAGGGGACTTGAATGCAAAAGTAGGAAGTCAAGAAACACCTGGAGTAACAGGTAAATTTGGCCTTGGAATATGGAATGAAGCAGGGCAAAGGCTAACTGAGTTTTGCCAAGAGAACACACTGGTCATAGCAAAAACCCTCTTCCAACAACACAAGAGAAGACTCTACACATGGACATCACCAAAATCAGATTGATTATATTCTTTGCAGCCAAGGATGGAGAAGCTCTATACAGTCAGCAAAAACAAGACTGGGAGCTGACTGTGGCTCAGATCATGAACTCCTTATTGCCAAATTCAGACTTAAATTGAAGGAAGTAGGGAAAACTACTAGACCATTCAGGTATGACCTAAATCAAATCCCTTATGATTATACAGCGGAAGTGACAAATACATTCAAGGCATTAGATCTGATAGACAGAGTGCCTGAAGAACTATGGATGGAGGTTCGTGACATTGTACAGGAGGCAGTGATCAAGACCATCCCCAAGAAAAGAAATGCAAAAAGGTAAAATGGCTGTCTGAGGAGGCCTTACAAATAGCTGTGAAAAGAAGAGAAGCAAAAGGGAAAGGAGAAAAGGAAAGATATAAGCATCTGAATGCAGAGTTCCAAAGAATAGCAAGGAGAGATAAAAAAGCCTTCCTCAGCGATCAATGCAAAGAAATAGAGGGAAACAACAGAATGGGAAAGACTGGAGATCTCTTCAAGAAAATTAGAGATACCATGGGAACATTTCATGCAAAGATGGGCTCAATAAAGGACAGAAATGATATGGACCTAACAGAAGCAGATATTAAGAAAAGGTGGCAAGAATACACAGAAGAACTATACAGAAAAGATCTTCATGACCCAGATAATCACAATGGTGTGATCGCTCACCTACAGCCAGACATCCTGGAGTATGAAGTCAAGTGGGCCTTAGGAAGCATCACTATGAACAAAGCTAGTGGAGGTGATGGAATCCCAGATGAGCTATTTCAAATCCTAAAAGATGATGCTGTGAAAGTGCTGCACTCAATATGCCAGCAAATTTGGAAAACTCAGCAGTGGCCAC
The DNA here is from genome assembly GCF_055505025.1 of Bos grunniens. Classification (NCBI taxonomy): domain Eukaryota; kingdom Metazoa; phylum Chordata; class Mammalia; order Artiodactyla; family Bovidae; genus Bos; species Bos grunniens. The sequence continues at coordinate 44,914,023 of NC_141175.1, forward strand.
AGGACTGGAAAAGGTCAGTTTTCATTCCAGTCTCAAAGAAGGGCAATGAGAAAGAATGTTCAAACTACCGCATGATTGCATTCATCTCACATGCTAGCAAAGTAATGCTCAAAATTCTCCAAGCCAGGCTTCAACAGTACATGAACCATGAACTTCCAGATGTTCAAGCCGGATTTAGAAAAGGCAGAGGAATCAGAGATCAAATTGCCAACATCCATTGGATCATGGAAAAAGCAAGAGAGTTCCAGAAAAACATCTACTTCTGCTTTATTGACTATGCCAAAACCTTTGACTGTGTGGATCACAACAAACTGTGGAAAATTCTGAAAGAGATGGGAATACCAGACCACCTGACCTGCCTCCTGAGAAATCTGTATACAGGTCAGGAAGCAACAGTTAGAACTGGACATGGAACAACAGACTGGTTCCAAATAGGAAAAGGAGTATGCCAAGACTGTATATTGTCACCCTGCTTATTTAACTTATATGCAGAGTACATCATGAGAAACGCTGGGCTGGAAGAAGCACAAGCTGGAATCAAGATTGCTGGGAGAAATATCAATAACCTCAGATATGCAGATGACACCACCCTTATGGCAGAAAGTGAAGAGGAACTAAAAAGCCTCTTGAAAGTGAAAGAGGAAAGTGAAAAAGTTGGCTTAAAGCTCAACATTCAGAAAATGAAGATCATGGCATCTGGTCCCATCATTTCATGGCAAATAGATGGGGAAGCAATGGCAACAGTGTCAGACTTTATTTTTGTAGGCTCCAAAATCACTGCAGATGGTGACTGCAGCCATGAAATTAAAAGATGCTTACTCCTTGGAAGGAAAGTTATGACCAACCTAGACAGCATATTAAAAAGCAGAGACATTACTTTGTCAACAAAGGTCCATCTAGTCAAAGCCATGGTTTTTCCAGTAGTCATATACGAATGCGAGAGTTGGACTATAAAGAAAGCTGAGTGCCAAGAATTGATGCTTTTGAAGTGTGGTGTTGGAGAAGACTCTTGAGAGTCTCTTGGACTACAAGGAAATCCAACCAGTCAATCCTAAAGGAAATCAGTCCTGAATATTCATTGGAAGGACTGATACTGAAGCTGAAACTCCAATACATTGACCACCTGATGTTATGAACTGACTCATTTGAAAAGACCCTGATGCTGGGAAAAATTGAAGGCAAGAGGAGAAGAGATGACTGGATGGCATCATTGACTCAGTGGTGATGGACAGGGAGGCCTGGCATGGGGCAGTCCATGGGGTCACAAAGAGTCGGACACAACTGAGCAACTGAACTAAACTGAAGATAATATTATAAATACTTATTTTATGATCTTTTTTTTTTTTTTTTCTCTATGGAATCATGTTAGATACCTATTTCCATTATCATTGTGGTATCCGCTCAGTTGTGTCCAATTCTTTGCGACCCTTTGGACTATAGCCCCTCAGGTTCCTCTGTCCGTGTGATTTTGGGGCAAAAATACTGGAGTGGGTTGCCATTTCCTCCTCCAGGGGATCTTCCCTACCCAGGGATCAAACCCACATCTCCTGTATTGCAGGTGGATTCTTTACCCACTGAACAATCAGGGAAGCCTACCTATTTCCATGCAAGTATATGAAAACCTATCCTAGCCTCTTTAGCAGGTGTGGTATATTTCATTGAGTGGATATACTCAATTAATTTAACCAGTCCCCTGTTGAGGTATATTTATATTTCAATTTTTTAAATATTAAAATAGCACTGAACCATTTCTACCTATGCACATTTGAAGACTTATCCTACCGTTTCTCAGAAATGGAACTGTAAGATCAAAGGGTGGACACATTTTGGGATGATCTACATTCTTACAATTAGGTGAAATATAATTGTATGAGTGTCAAACTCTGAGTGTCACACTATCACATAGTTGCTGTATGAGTGTCAAAACTATAAATTCAGTTGCTGTAGAGTGTCAAACACACTGCGGATCTCAGTAGGAACATAAGAAGTTCTTCTTAAATTGTCATCATATGTATTAATATGATTGAAGGCACAAGCATACTACCGGATGTCCTTCAGAAAAAGGTTGGCCAGCAATAGACACATGGGAAGTAGAGGAGAAATAAATGCAGCATTACTTTGTCCAGGACAGAGAAGCCTTGACTTTTGACCAAGTGCTGATTCAGTTGGGTTTATCCTGTAGTAGAGCATACAGCAATGAAGTATCACAGTTTGATGACACTTTTGCAAACTTTTCGCACACACTAAGCGACCTTCTGAAGATAATTTGGTTTCTCAGAAAGGTTTGGCCCCAGACAGAATATCTACGTACCAGTATCTCGTCTACCTAGTATTTATTCTTCTTATTATAAAGTAATTAATTGATGCTCTAGTCAGTCTTTTGTAAGTGTGGTCAGCAGGCTTCAATTTACTGGCACCTGACCATCCTTACATGTCCATGGAAAAAAGTAAGAATGTAAACCACCTCCCCTTTGAAGAAAAAGAACATGAAACTAGGGTATCTACCAGATCTGCCACAACTATTAAATGTAGTGGTAACATTTTAGAAGCATTGTCTTTAAAATCAGAAATAAAACCAAGATGCCGGCTGCCACTGCTTTATTCTGCATTGTCTTGGAGGTCTTAGACAACATGGTAAGATAATACGCAAGTAAAAAAATATAAATGTTATTATATTATGTATAAGGGAAGAAAAAACAACAGAAAATCTAAAATACTTTATAGACAAATTGTTGGAGCTAAAGTTTGCTGGATAAAAGATTAATATGAAAGAATCAACTGCAATACTATACATAATAAACAGTGAGAAAAGTGTAACTTAAATATGTATGTCATTCATAATACCAACAACAAAAAAGAAAATTTAACAAAAGATGGGCAAGATTCTATAGAGGAAGATCATAAATTTTTTAAAAAATGTACTAAAACCACTTAAGTAAAGAGGTACACTGTGTTCATAGAAATGAAGCTGCAATATGCTAGAGACATCAATTTTTCATGGATAAACTTACAAATTTCATCATTTTCCAACACAAATTCAAACATGCCTTTTTGCATACAATTTAATAAGTTGATTTAAACATTTGGAAGAGCAAAGGGCCAAGAAAAGTAAAAATTTGAAGAACATGATGGGGGCGATTACCTTAACAAGCCATAACGTAAAGCTATAGTTTTGAAAAAAGTTTGTATTAGCTTAGAGATATACAGGTAAACCAATGGAATAGATTAGAGAGCCCAGAAATAGATCTACACAAATGCAGTGTGATACATGACAGAACTGTCACTACAGACAGGAAAGGGAAAAGACACCATGGGGTAAAAAGTGCTGGCAAATTACTTCATTTGAATTTTCTTTTTAAATTTATTTTTGGCCTTGCCATGTGACATGCGGGATCTTAGTTCCCTGACCAGGGATCGAATCTGGACCACCTGCATTGAAGGGCAGAGTCTTAACCTGAATTTTCCATTCAGATGTAGAATTAGAACCATGCTTCAAAACAAATGAAAAGTAAATTCTAGATAGATTAAAAGCCTGAAAATGAAAAAAAAATTTAAAAACTTTCAGGGAAATATACAAGAATACTTTATGACCTCATGATAAGGAAATAGTTCTTAAAATAACTATTTTAAGAACTTTTAATAGTTCCTAAAATAAATACAAAAAATACAAACCACAAGTGAAAAGATTGATAAATGTGACTACATTAAAATTGAAATAAATCAAAAGACATCATATTTTAAAAGCATAAGGTTACATCAAAAACCAAGAGAGGGTAATTGTAATACATTCAATAAGTATTAATATCCAGAATATAAAAATGATTCCTATAAGTAAACAAAGGAAAGTTAAATATCCCAATATAGAACGAATAAGAATATTAACAGGTAATTCACAGAAGAAGAAAACTCAAATGTCCAATAAACATAAAATGATTTCCAACTTTGCTAGCCATCAGGAAAAAAATATTAAAATCACATAGTAAGACACAATTTAACAGCTATTAGTTTGCCAAATTAAAAAAAATGATACATTTAATGTCTATAGGAATATAAATTGGTACTTCCGTTCTGGAGAGCAATTTGCCAATATTCAATAAAACAAATAGCACACACCACCCCTCCTCATCAGTCAGTCAGTTCAGTTGCTCAGTATTGTCCAACTATTTGTGACCCCATGGACTGTAGCACACCAGGCTTCCCTGTCCATTACCAACTCCCAGAACTTGCACAAACTCATATCCATTAAGTCAATGATGCTATCCAACCATGTTATCCTCTGTCGTCCCCTCCTCCTCCTGCCATCAATCTTTCCCAGCATCAGGGTCTTTGCCAATGAGTCAGTTCTTTACATCAGGTGACCAAAGTATTGGAGCTTCAGCTTCAGCATCAGTCCTTCCAGTGAATATTCAGGACTGATTTCCTTTAGGATTGACTGGTTGGATCTCCTTGCAGTCCAAGGGATTCTTACCCCAGCAACTCTGCCTCAGAAGTATATCTTAGAGAAAACTTTGCAAGCCAGCATAATAAGGTGAGAATATGAATGTTGATGGCAACATTGGTTGTAATAGCAAAAATGTGAAAATCACTTGTCACCATTGAAAAGAATGTATAAATACATTATGATGGGGTTATACAGTATAGAACATCTAAAATGAATGAATGACATGGAGTTACATGTATAAACAGTCTAAGTTTCTTTTTTTAACTGAGGTATTTAGTTGATGTACAACAGTATATATTTTAGGTGTACAACACAGTGTTTCACAATTTTTAAAGGTTAGCTGTGACAAACCTACACAGCATATTAAAAAAGCAGAGACAAAAAATCAAAAGCTTTTTTTTTTTGGCAGAGACTTAGCCAACAAAGGTCCATATCCTCCTCCTTTCTCACTGTCCTCCAGGTTTTTCTTCAAGACCATACAGTGTAATGTCTAGTGTTTGAAGCAGCAAACACCAACTCTGCTTAAAAATGAATAAATAAAAGTTCTTCTGCTAATTTATAAACTTAAAACTCAGTGAGGAGTTTTGTTTTTCCACAGTGTGCAGAAAGATGTTCTGAACTGAGAAACTGGCTCTAGAAAGTGGCAATCACACCACAGCCCAGATGACTTGCCAAGTAACTGTCAGAACATCCCCTGTGTAGTTTCTCTCCTCGTGGCATGGCGTCTCTCCAGTCCCTTCTTTTCTCCTGCCCGGGATGACTCACCTGGTGCCAATGTTATCTCAAAATGCATGCTGTGGGTGAGGGGCCTGGTGCCACTCTGAGTTTTGAGACATCTCCTTTCTATAATTAACAGCTTGCTAGTAGCTATTTAACTACTAAAGACTAGCAGAGGGGCACTCTTTCTGTCCCCTTCTGATGTCTATGTCAGAAGCTTTCTCTATCTCTTTTATACAAGTTCTGAGCGATCAAGCCTCATCTCTGGCCCCGGATTGAATTCTTCTCCTCCAGAGGCCAAGAATCCCAGCATCCTTCGTGGTTCAGCAACAACGTTTCATCATCAAGGTGAGTCTCAGGCTCTTGCCAAACAGATTACCTGCTGTTCCCTAAGCTTACTCTTGGGGTCTCAAGGCATCTATACATTCCTTGGTTTTATTCATTTTACAAAGATGGAATCATTTGACTTCTGACATAGTTTCAGACAAACCACTTTTTGAAAAAACTCAGCAATATATTATGGACATTTCTCCTATCAATTTACACAGTGTGTTTCCCTTTCTATGGTTGCATAGTACTCTACAATATGCTGGCTATAATTTTTTAACCAATTCCCATGATGATTGGCATAAAGTTGTCTCTATTGTATTTTGCTGTGACAGATAATTCCATGGTGTCTTTATGGATTTGTCTAACAAATGGGGCAGAAAGTGGAAGGAAAGGGGTGTAAGTAATTTGAAGCATGTCAAAGAGCTGCCAGCCTAGTTTGGGATGTGATGGTAACTTCAGCTAGTCAGAAAGCACCTCCAGAATATAACTGGATGTCTTGGAAAGGGGGTGAGAGTGAAGGAGGGACAAAGTGGAGAGGGCAGCAGAGGAGATGGGACAGTGCCTTGACCCATGGGCAAGCCTTGTTCTTCCTACCTTCTCACTCCTTTGTAGACAACCTGTCATTTCTATCAGTTATCAATGTGGTGTCAGGTCCAATGTTAATTCATCTTTTCCCAACCTAATGCATTATCCACTGGCTCTTCTATGTCTTATTTTGGAAAGGCAGGCTGAGACCAATCTGTAGAGGGTCTTCACTTCTGCACCAAAGGATCTATAAGCAATAGGGATGTGTGTGGACCTATAGTTCTTCAGTTTCAGCCCAGAAGTTAACTTTGCAAGTACTCAAGTGTTCTTAAGAGATAAACAGCACAATTAAAGAACAGCCAACCTTGGGAAAGAACACAATATATCACCTGTCTGGTTATGCTTCAACTCAATTACTAACCTTTATCTCCCAGGCGGTAGCCCCACTCTATTCATTTAACTCCATATTCTTTGTACTCTCTTTTTTGTTGTTATTGGCTGTGCTGGGTCTTCGTTGTGGCTTAGGGGCTTCTCTAGTTGCTGAGTGTGGGCTCTAAGGCACTTGGGCTCAGTAGTTGAGGTGCTTGGGTTTAGTTGCCCTTGGGCATGTGGGATCTTTGTTCCTGACCAGGGATTGAATCTGCATCCCCTGCATTGGAAGGCAGATTCTTACCCACTGGGCCACCAGGGAAGTCCTTTGTACTCTTTAACTGCCCATTACTATGTACCCATAGCACTGCTAGCCCCTGCTCCCCATATACCTGCTGGTTCCTTTTTTTTTTTAACCACTGGTGGATTCATAATTATAACAGATATGATCTGTTTATACCAAACTACAGGTCTCACTGCAATCTAACAGCTCCCAAATAACAAAATGCTGCAAATTCTAAATTTAGTAGAGTATTATTAGAGCCTCTTAATTTAATTAATTCTATCTTCTGTGCAGGGATGACCACACAGGAAAGCTTTCATTCCTTTCCTTTTCTTGTTGCTCACCTTTTGGTCAAAGCATGGCTCTGCTTCCCAAACCTCCTTCAATCTCCATTCTGTTTTGGGTTCCCCTTTGGGCAAACTGCCACGGGGCTCCTGGTTGACTTGGGACTTCCCAGGCTGCGTTACTCAGGGTCACGTAAAAACAGCTCTCTTTGCTGCTTCACACTGCCATTTGCTGAAAGCCTGAGCCCATGGAGAAGCCATTTAGGGTTGAGAAGAAGCTGCCATAATCATTTGGGTATCTTGCTTCTGGCATCAGTCCCTTACATTTCTCCCCCTGCCAACCTTTTGCTACCCCTCTCTGGAGAACTGTCTCCTTTCCTGCCAGGGCTTTCAGCCTTCATTTCCCCAGGAAATGATTTTCTCAGTCTCTCCACAAAAGCCCAGAAGGAAAGGCCTTTCATTCATAATTGGCCACAGTGTGGTGTGGGAGTAAATGTTCTCTAGAGTTGACATAAATGCATCTTCCAACAAAATCCAGCTGCTGCTGTCACTGGAACTGGTAGAAAGCTTACTTTGTTTGGAATGATCAATGATGGGATTACCAAAAAGTCGGTATGTCAAGCAGTGACTTAGAGTATCTTACTGGATGAGGAAATGAAGATCCATTTATTTTATTCACAGTGTCTATGAATGGATGTGTGTGTGTGTGTGTGTGTGTGTGTGTGATTTCCTTCCTTTGTAAAGGAGCTAGTTTCTGAAATTGAAAGGGCTGGGCTCCAAGGAGATAATTAGGATTTTAACAGCTTACTGTGAGTGGAACATTTCATTTCTCTAAGTATTGAGACGTGCATGCTAATAGCTATCCCAGCCATTAGTTAGTCTGCCAAAGATTTGTATCAGACTTAGACATTCAGATGGATGTTCCAACAAGCAGTACAATCAGCAGAGACCTGTAAAGACTTTTTTCTGGAGGAAATCAATCTGTATCCAATGCATTATCCAGGCATGTTTGATTTTCAGATTCATATGTCATTTTGTTGAAGGAATAGCCTTTTTATTCCTCTTGACTTTCTATTAAATTCTTCAAGACAGCTGTTCCAAATCCTTTTCTGGAAGAACTTCTGACCTTCCCCTTCCCCACAGATGGTCTCCACACCTAGTTTACTGAGGGAATCAAAGCCTCAGCTCTCTTCTCTGCTGTCTCAACTTGATCTGCATTGTCATCCATCCTTTACTTTTTTCCTTCAGTTTTTTTTACCTAATTCCAGAGAAGCCTATTTTTGTTTCCCAAACTAATCTTTTCTGGAGTTCTTGATTTTATCAATAATTCCCCACCTCCTCCTCTGTTGACAGTTATCTTTCTCTTTCTGGCATCTTCAAGATCCTGTTCTCGTCCAGCTACTTGAAAACAGTCCCTAATGCCTTGATTGCAAAAACCTACAGCATGACTATGCTTGTCTATCAGAATTCGGGCTCTAGTCAGTTTATGTGGAACTACAATTTCCCATATGGTGCCAGTGGTAAAGAATCCACCTGCCAATGCAGGAGACACAAGAGACTCAGGTTCGATCCCTGAGTTGGGAAGATCCCCTGGAGAAGGGAACAGCAACCCACTCCAGTATTCTTGTCAGGAGAATTACATGGACAAAGGGTCGCCAAGAGTCAGACACAACTGATCACACAACAGACATTGTCAGAGCCAGAACAGCAGGTCCTGTCCATCCTGGTGGGCTTGGGTGCAGCACTGCTTAGGCAGAGGAATGGCTGTATGGCTTTTGTTTGGGGGATTTGAACAGACACCCCAGAACTCATAGGGAATTTTCCTCTTACTTGATGGACTTAGGCATATTGCTAAAGCTCACCCCAAGTGAGCTTTATCTAATCTATAGAACCCAATTACTCTAAATGCATGACTATATCCAGGAGTGGAAGATAACTTGGCTGTTCTCTCTCTCTTCAGATACTTACCACGGTTTCCGTAACACCATGCTCTTCCTCCCTCTCACCTTTCTCTTCCACTGGCTCATTTGTTGCACCTGCTATAAAAGTCAAAGCACTTAGGTTTCCAAAATTGAAAAGGCAGAGCCACAAGATGGAAATAACCTGGATCCTGGAGTCATTTCACAGGGGGTAGATGCTTGGAAGAATCACCCCACTCCTGTTGGATTTTGTGTGAACAGGAAATGAATCTTCTGTTGTATTAAGCCACTGAGCTGCTGGGCTTTACCTAAGACCATAGCCTGGCCTATGTAGCTACAAGAGCTTAAATGCCTGCAGGGACTTGACCAACTGAAATGAATGAAGTAGCAGAGAGCCAAGAGAGGTACTAGGGTGGGGAGGGGACTGCACTGAGTTGGAGATGCTTGTTCCATTACAGGGGAAGAGCTGCTGTTTAGATCTGGCTCATTCTCTTATGGTATAATTTGGGGCCAACATTGCCAGATCCTAACTGGATTTTTTTTTTTTCCAAGAAAAAGTGGGAATCTGGATGTTGATGTGAAATCTTCCAATTTTTTAAATGTTGGCAGCTCATATAGATTAAAAAACCAGAAAACATTTTTGCTGTTTCCTAAACATCATAGGTGTTTCTGCCTCAAAGTTTTTGCACTTCTTCCTGGAATATACTTCCTCTAGGCATCTGTAAGGCTTGTTTCTTCTTCTCTTCATGTCTTTGCTCAAATGTCACCTTCTCAGCCTTTCCCAACCACCCTCTTTAAGCCACAACACCCTCTTCCTCCTGCCTTATATTTTCTCTTCTTTTCCTGTTTTTTTCTTCTCCATATTGTTTATTACCTTCTAAATGGTAATACCTTCTAAAAGGTAAGGGAATTTATTACCTTCTAAAAGGTAAGGGAATGGCAACCCACTCCAGTGTTCTTGCCTGGAGAATCCCATGGATGGAGGAGTCTGGTGGGCCCCAATCCATGGGGTCGCAAAGAGTCAGACACAATTGAGTGACTAACACACACAAATAAATAATAATTTAAAAACCTAGTGATTGATATGCCCATTTCCTACCATTATAATAAAAGTATATGAGAGCAAGGATTTTTTTTTTTTGTCTTGTTTTGTTCACTTTTGTGTGCCAAGTGCCTAGAATAGTACCTGGTACTTAGAGAGCTCAACATTTATTTGTTAAGTAAATGAATTTTAAAAAACATCCTAATATGTGGGTCAGACAATGCACAGCTGGAGATGGGATTTAGTGCATGGCTCATGAGTTTCCAACTTCTGTTTTAGACCCTTACTGAGATGTCCTTGGAGGAAAGTGCCATTTAGAGTTGCAAGCAATTTCCTGCCTCTCACAAAGGATGTTTGATTTATTTTGTTCTGAGAAATAGACCACAAGGAGTTTTTAAGAAAAGTTTTATAAATTCCAGGGAGCCCCATGCCTGCCTGCCTGCCTGTCTTTTCACAGAAGACTGTGACAGAAGTCTATTTCTCATACTATCTCTGCTATAAATTCTAGAATTGTTCACATCCAAATTTCTGTCTCAGTCCTGCTGTGGGGACCAGTTGTGGCTCCCATAGTTACACCAGCCAGTACATTCCCTTTTGGATATTGAATTGGTTTGAGCTGGGTTTCTGTCATTGTGAATGAAAGAGTCCTGACAAGTTTAAGGTGATTTGGGCCAAGCTGTTTCACATTTCTGAGTCTTAGCTTCCTCTCTTATAAAAAGGGAAGGGGTCAGATTAGATAAGTAGCAAAGCCCCTTCTAGGATTTTAACATTTCAGAGTTCTAGTACATGTAAGGCCACCAATCTATGGAACCCAAACATTTTTGACTGTGGGCAAACTTGGTTCCCTGGAGCCACATGCCACTCTTGGCCTGATCACCACTGCCCCTCCAACATGACAGTGTCTTATTGCTTCCACCTCTTTTGGGGGGTTGGTTGTTCTAATCATGTGTCCTGAACACATGCTCCTGTTGGAAGAGCTGCCTGTATTTTCCTTCTGGTGTCTCCAGATATGTCCTACAATATGATCTTTGTGGACACATTTTCCTTCTTCCTCACCCCAACTACTATTTGCCTTTTCCTCTCTTGTTTCATATCTTGCTAGAAAGTCATGATCACCTGTTCCACAGCACTTAGACATTCTTAGATCTTTCATACCAGGACCCTAGTGTGTGAATCTTCCTCTTGCTTCAGCTCCTGCCCCATCCCTCCCCTAAACACAGCCCACTTCCAGAAGAATAGAAAATCCTCAATGAGATTACAACTTTCATTTAGGCCAGGAAAAGAGCTTATCTTCTGAAAACACCAACTTTCCACTTAGCAAGTGCTCTTGAGGGTAAGAAATATAAGTACTAGCTTAACACTTTTTTGGAATGCAGAGACAGGATATTCAGAAAACAAAGCAGAATTCGCTTTGAGTGTGAGTATGAGTGTGTGTGTAATGCAAGTGTGTTGATAATGAACATGCCTTTTATACCCTGAGCTCCCTTTCCTACACCACTGCAAGATCCTCTCCTCTGCCTCTTTTAATTGCAGTCCCAAAGTCCAGCTGGGCTACAAGTACCTGCTGAAGTCCCTCTGAATGGAACAGCCTTGTACAAAGCCCACCTCCCAAGAGGGCTGAAGGGAGTAGAGCTCCCACTGAAATGTGAAAAAGGATTGTCCTTCTGTTACTGGACGAGTTCCCTCAGTACTTCCTCAGTAGTTTCAGCTGCAGCATTCGGTTAAAGCCTCTGGCAAAAATGACTCTTCCAAATCTGAGGAGAAGGACAGCTTTTCCTTTGTATAAAGTCTCCTCCACTGCCCACCCTACCCAGTGGGTAGTGGGTGGAAAAGTGTATATGGTGATGTTCTGAAACAAAGGAGCTCTGGACCTGTCACCAAGACCGTGCAAGTGGGGAGTGTCGGGGGATCCTCCGTGGCTATGTGCAGAGCTTAGAAAAGGGGCCGATTGCTTCTCCAGTCTTTGACAGAAAGCTGCGTGTTCAAGGTATAATCTCCCCTTGGGGACCGAACCCCTCTGATTTTGTTAGCAAATATATTAGATGCCATTTAAAAATTCTTTTTACACATAGCTCTTTATTAGATGCTATTCTCTTCTCTCCTACCCACCACCCCCCGGCTCCCCGGCCCTTCTAGAAAATCAGCGTGCATCTGAACACTGGGAGGAGAGGGAGGCAGTGCATACCCTTCATCCCAGCCTTCCAGAAAGACGCAGGCGCTCATCTGCAAAGCCAGCTGCGGCTGAACAGGATGTGTTTCCATCCTCCAGTGTTTCCTGTCTTTCTAGTGACTTCCTATCTCTCGTTGATTGACAAATCGTTTTAAGATGCTGGAGACTGATGAAAAACAAAACCAAATCCTGCTGTGATCCTTTCACAGCTGGGCCCTTTCTGTTCCATATCTGAGTGGCAGGCAGGACTTAGTGTGATCAAAAAGGAGAAGGCTGAAGGAACATCGCTCTGAAGAGAGGAAGGCAAAGCCAGGGGCTCTGTCTCCAGGCCTTGAGCTCTGAGTCGCCCTGGCACAGGCGTGGGAAAGCTAGACCCGCAGAGAGGAATGGGCAGAGCCCCCAAACCCAGGTAGGTCTGAGGAACCCCGGGAGGGTTACTTTTCCTGGCCTTCCTTTTCCTCTCGTGTAATTTGCGAGGTTTGTGGGAGAATTCCCTCACACCCTTGTACCTCACTGTTCTCATTTGTAAATGGAAGGGCTCTGCAGTAGGCACTTCTGAGATCCTGTGGTTCCGAGGCTGACATGAGGCAGGAGGGGCCGCGTCTCATGTAGCGGGGCTGTCTAGTAGGGCCCCCAGAGGTAGCTACACTGCTCTTTCCAGACCAGTGGTTCTCAAACTTGAGGTGCATCAGGATCCCCTGGAGGGTTTGCTGAAGCGGGCTGCTGGCCCCACCCCCAGAGTTGCCTTTCAGTAGGACTGGGGTGTGGCCTGAGAATTTACACTTCTAACAAGTTCCCAGGTGCACCCCTGCCGCTAGTCTGGGGATCGCGTGTTGAGCATCACATGGAGCAACGCCCAGGGCGTGGGGGAAACCTCTGAGAAGAAGGTCACGTGGGTTGAGCAAAGGCCACCTGGGCAGCAGCCTTCAGGAGGTGTACCTCTCCCTCCCACCTGCAGGGGGCAGCCTAGTTCTGCCTCAGCCTAGAGGAAGCACCGGCTTATCTCATGATAAAATAAATATTCCGGTTTCCTGAAAAATCCTAGGTAGATGTAAACCTACTTCTCAGGAACCCCTGTAGAGTGAGTGTTCTCAGCCTGGATGGCTGGGGTTTTACGACTGAAAGAGACCAACTTTGCTAAAGCTGGACTACCGAGTAGGAAGCCTGTTCTTTCGCCTGAAGGCTCCCACTGCTGGCGAAGTGCGGGCTTTGCCTCAGGGCCCCGGAAATGTTCCACGGACGAACAAATTAAGACCCTGAATATTTGTGCAAGAGCTGATGAAAGAGAAGGGCAAAGAGTGATGGAATGAGTTTTAGACATGGTCAGTCTACCGGGGCACTGACCATTGTTTCGGAAAGCAGGAGTATCTTCTGGTGTTAGGTGATTCTCCCCTGTGAAACTGCCCAGGCCTTCCCAAAGGCTAACGTGTTCAGATGGGCAGAGGGCTGCAGGAGCAAAACCAGCCAGCAGGGGTCGCCTCCACATTTGCTCCTTGGTGGGGATGGGTCTTAGCCTTCTGCAAGACATTTCCCAGTCCCTCTGTTCTTAAAATTTTTAAAGCTCGTTATACTGAGAAGCCTAAAACTTTTATTTAAAACAAAGTGAGAATAAATAAGCAATACAAGACAAAACAACAACAACAACAACAAAGAAAACCTCCAAGCTGCCTTCTATATATGCAGCAGAGACAGACAGCCTAAGAAGTCCGAACTGCTCCAATAGATAACAGCTCTGCCACCCAGGAAGCTGCTCGGCTCATAGACTTGCCCAGTGTGGAAAATAAAGGGTTTATGGGGACGTGGGAGGAGCAGCAGAGGCTTTCAGATGAGGAGAAGGTGCTTTGGGGGTCAAGACAGAAGACTAGGGTTCTTGGAAAGAATTCCTCTTTCCCCTCCAGGCTTCCCTGGTAGCTCAGACAGTAAAGAATCCACCTTCCATCCCTGGGTCAGAAAGATCCCCTGGCACAGGGAATGGCTACCCACTCCAGTATTCTTGCCTGGGAAATCCCTTGGACAGAGGAGCCTGGCAAGCTACTGTCCACAGGGTTGAAAAGAGTCAGAACTGACTGAGCGACTAAGTATACTTCATCCCTCAGGTTAGGAGGTCAAATTTGGGCAGAGATTCAAGACAGAGCCTGAGGACGATCATAGCAGTCTGATTGTCTACTCTGGTGTACTCAGTTTTCCACTACCTGTGGATTTCTGCCCAAGCTCAAGATATTTAGGTGTGAAAGTGGTACACACCAGGCCCACTATCAGTAAAGAGAGAGGCCTTCTGGGTGGTCTCTAAGGGTGGTCCTAGGCTTGTAATGCCCCATTCCCACACTCTCAAAGTTCCTTTAGTGGACATAGTGGTCATGCCATGGGGCACAATCAGCATGTAAGACCAGCTGTGGATGTGAGACAGAGCCACCCAACATGGTGCCGCTGTAGGTCAACCCACAATTGACCACTGGAACAACACATGACCCTCCTTAGCAACATTATCTGTCCCCTTCACTGGTAATGGGACACATCATTACATGGCACTTTTCTCTAAGGTGGTTCCTCATGCTTTTCATCCCCTCTTCTCCAAAATTCTCCTCCTCTGTATTGTCAGTCTTTGGTAATGTCATCATTTACAAAATCACCTAAACAAGAAACTTTCTAGTTAGTTTTTGCTCTTTCTCCACCATCCACATTCTGGCCAAGCCAAGAAATTCTGATTATCCTCTCTCCTCCACAGCCAATAGTTAGGACTCATCTGGATGGCTACTGACCTCTATTCTCATCCTCAGCGCTGATTCTAGATGCTGGATGCTCTAAAAGTCTTATTTAAGCAGGGAGTTCCCCTGCTTAAAATGCGCAGCTCCCCAAGCCTATAGAATATGTGGCTGCATTCCTTTTCCAGAACCAGGAACCAGACAGGGTATAGATAAATGAGTGAGTGAATGAAGAGAAACTAACAGATGGGGAAGAAGAATTGGTAAGCATTTTATTGAATTCCTGTCATGAGGGAGACCACCCACTGTAATCCTGTAAGCCCTACTATGCCCTGGAGTTGAATTCCAGTGAGTACAAGGGAGCAAACATTGTATTAAAAATTTTTTATTCCATTATTCATGCCACGGGAGCCAGGCATGCTTCCCATTTCCTTTTCCACACTACTTATAGATTCCAAAAACACTTTGCACTGCTTCCCTGACATCCACACAAATGAGAAATGAAGTGTGTATAGCCTAGGAGACCATCCCCCAGAGCATTTTCCTGGCGTCAGTAGGGTGGGTGCACAGTTCTAACCTTCTAGTCCTGCCTGGCCTCTAGCTGGAAAAAAGAATGTGGTCTTAGAAGGAGAGAAATATTTCCTCTTTTAACACAGGCCCTTATCATATACCTGCCTTAGAAAATGACCACTTTTTCTGAACACACCCACACAAACACATTGGCTTCTTATAAAAACTGCTGTTCTTGTGTTTTTGTCCTTAATATCTGCATTTTGAGGGTGATCGGCCCTTGCTGCTGTGCTTGACAGGAGCTGACAAGTAGCCACATGTGGGTGTCACGGATGCGGTGACTGGACTGTCACAGGGATGAGGCCATGAGAAGCTGGTTTGGTGTTTGTACACCCAGGCAACCGTCATGTTTACTTGCTGTCTCTGGTCAGCTTCCAAACCAGCAGCACCGCACCCATTAACACTGGGCTCCACGCTGGTTACTGATGGGTTGGACTGCCAGTTGCGAGGAATTATTACTCTTCACTTGAGCAATTGATGGTTTCATTGGAGGAGAAGCTTTACAAACACACAACAGAGTTTCGCTTGACAAAAATCCTAAATACCCAACTAGGTCATGAAACCAAGAGATGTGTCCTCCTCCCAGTCAGATCATCTGCTCCTCTGCTTTAGAGGCTGATGTATATTGTGCTTATCCACCTGTTTGGATTTGTTGAGATCCAAATTGTGTGTTTGGCATGAATCTAGACTTTAAGAACCCACAGATAAATAAAGTATGGTTGGCCAAGAGTGATAACTAGGTGAATAGGTAAATGTAATGCAAGTTCATAGGACTAGAAAAGCAGGCAAGAATAAAGTGCTGTGGGTGAGGGGGCACAGAGGAGGTGGATGGACAAGAGCGGATGGTTTGTGGAGTGGATGATACTTGAGCTGGGTGTAAAAGGCAAGGAAAAACATTTGAAGAACAGCACAGGCCAGGTACTGTGCTTGGTGCTTTACCTGCATTGACTCATATGTGGTGCTCACAATAGCCCTGTGAGAAGGGAACTACTATTATCCCCAATTTACAGATGAGGAAGCAGAGGCTTACCTTATACAGGGTAAGTCACTTGTCTAAGGTCACATACCTAGGAAGTCAAGAACTTGGGATGTGAGATATTGCCAGGTATGTAGTACTCACTCAGTAAACATTGTATATTATTATTTTATTATTATAATCATTAAGCACAGGGCTACTGCCTCTAAAATCCATGTCCCTGAAGACTGTGTTATCATAGCTCCAGCAGTATATGAAATAAGATGTTTGATTCTTACCCTGGGTCACTAGAGGCATGAATCCTTTTTGGTGGAATTCTTAATGTTCTGAGTTAAAACTTGGAGCCTTGGTAAATTCTGGAGAAGGCAGACTTGGTCTTTGGCTCCCACGGGTCACAGGAGAGCCCCTGTCCCCCTCGTGTGCTCCTCTTCCTTCAGGCCGCTCTTCTTTCCCCACTTCTGAAAAATCTATTTCTTGATAAAGGATCAGACCATTCAAGTCAAAACCTTAGAACTTGAAACATGGAATCATTTGGTTTAGCTCTTTGATTTTACAGATGCAAAAACCTAGGCCAACTTAACCAAGATTCTTTTTGTTTCAAGAGATGTAACCCAACTTAAACTATCTCAAGTGAAAAGGGGAGATATATTCATTTTCAAGGGTGAAACTAGCTTCAGGGGTTAAAAACAAATGCCATTGATTTGTTAGTGCTCTCTTTTTGATCTTAGATCTTTTGTCTTTACTTCAGAATGTGATGTCTTAAATTGTTCTTTGTAGAGTTGGAATTCTTTTTTATGATTAGTAGAGGATATGGCCATGGGAAACCCCAGGCTACATCATTTCATATTAGTGATTTCAGATGAAACAGAGAACTTCTGTCTCCTTGTTTTAGTATATATAAATCCCAGGGAAAGACTCTGATTGGCCCAGTTTGGGTCACATGGCTACTTCTTGAACCAATCACTGTGGCTAACTGGATGTGCTATGATGAAAGATGACTTGGGTCTCATGTTATCCCATTGAGGGGTCCAGGAGAGATGGCAGGTATTATGGAGGGTTGCTCTCACCAGAAGGGCAATGAGGTTATCAGCCTTCTAAGTCCCCAGTGATCACCATGTCCTGATGTCTAGGCCTTTACATAATCCCCTCCCTTTAAGTGTGAGTTTGATCTAGTGATCCACTTCTAATGTATAGAATACAGTGAGGG
Organism: Bos grunniens; assembly: GCF_055505025.1. NCBI lineage: Eukaryota > Metazoa > Chordata > Mammalia > Artiodactyla > Bovidae > Bos > Bos grunniens. Next base: position 44,931,558 of record NC_141175.1, read on the forward strand.
TGATGGAATATCCTTCTAACATTATTTTACCAAAGTCTATGATCCCCTTTTCCCTTGCTTACTCTGATGAAGCCAACTCCCATATTATAAGCTACCCTATGGAAAGGCTCATGTGGCAAGAAGTTGAGGATCAGCTCTGGCCAATAGACAGCAAGGAACTGAGGCCCTCAATCCAATAGCCCACAAGGAGCTGAGTCCTGTCATTAACAACTCGATGAGTGACCTTCGGAGTGGATGCCTCCCCATATGAGCCTTGAGTGAGGGCAGACCTGGCCGACTCCTTGACTGTAGCCTGTGAGAGACCCTGAGCTGGATGATCCAGCTAAGCTGTACTTACATTCCTGACCCATAGGAACTGTGATGTCAGCAGTGCACATGGCTTTAAGCTGCTAAGTTTTGGAGTAACTTGTTATACAACAATAGAAAGTTAATACAAGAAGGAAAGACGTTGAGCAGACAGAAAAAATACACAGTTATCTTCTGCAGAACCTACTAGTACCCAAAATACCACCGTTGTTCTAGTTTCTGAATGTCCTGAGCTTTCCTCATCAGACTACCTGCCAGTTCTGTCTTCCTCCGTGCCTGTAATATCCCCGTCTTCTTCATAACTTTTATTTCTTTCCATTCTCCTTGTTTTTAGGAAAACCAGCAGGAAAGCAAAAGAACAAAGAAGAGACATATATTGAGAAACTAGCAATAATGAGAGCCTACTATGTGTCAAGCACTTTGAAGCCCACTTTCCATGATTAGTCTTATTGAATCATTTCCCCAAACCCTAGGAGGCTGGTTTTATTAGATCTGTTCCACAGATAAGAAAATTGAAGCATGGAGGGTAGACAAAACTTTCTCAAGATCACTAATCAGGGAAGTGGCAGTGATGGGATACAAACAAAGCATGTTGGTCCCACTGCCGAGTGCTGCCTGCTGGCACGCAGGTAATTGTTTTCATCCAATAATAGGCCCTTTGTTCATGCTGATGGGGGCACGGGGCTGACTCCAGCATCAGGCCTTCATTCAGAAAGGGCTGACCAGTTTGATTGTACAGTTTTGACAGAATTACTCTGTTCTTTTCTTTCTGTGCCAACAGGTAAATTTCTAACCAGAACTGCTGCCAGCTAAACAGATCCCTTGGGGAGGGAATCCCTTCATCACTCTCCAAGTCAAATTGCTTCTGTGTTAAACCAAAGCTGAACATGCCAGGGAAGATGCAGTGCCACCTGCTCTCATGGGCACCTGCAATGGCCCACCTCAGTGGAGAAGGCCAGCCAGGAATTTTGGGGCCCAGAGAGGATGTCCTAAGCTTCCTCAGTATGAAGGAGGAGCCCTTACTCTCAGCTTCTGCCACACCAGATGGGACGTGTGATGGAGTGGAGTGTTCTATTTGCAGATATAACTCTGATTCCTTCACCTGGATGGCACTGTAAAGTCTTATCAGCTGAACAAGAGAAACTAAGAACAGGGACTAGAGACAGACACAAACAATTTTCCTGAAATGCTGTTCTGGGCCATGTGAGTAATAGCTGAACCACCAAGGGAAGCATTTTTAGAACATCACAGAGGGGATAGTCATAGGCCCAAGCCTTTAAAGGACTGCATTTTTTAGAAGGTCAACTGCTTTTTCCCTGGAGGGGGTCCTTCTAATAAGGGAGTGTAGAAATGGATAATTAATAATTGTGATACTCTGAAAGTGACCTAAAAAAGGAAAGAGTTTACACAGACTGAGCCTCTTATCCAAGCTATGGCTCTTGCCTCTCTGCTTCGCTCTGATCTAGGGAAGAAGTGATGCTTAGCTCAAGTTTCCAGACCCCAGTTTTTACAGTCCTTACCAACCTACAGTTGCATTTCATTATCAATCTAATTTATAGAGCTGAGAATCACATTTTATCAGGATACCACTACATGAGTGGAAATGTATCACAAATTCCTTTTCCTCCATTTTGTATTTTCAATATTCTGTATTAATTACCAAAATCTTTTCATCAGGACAAACATGTGATGTATTTGTGCATGTGCCAATATCAAGCACATACCTGGTGTGTACCAGCTTAATTAGAACAAAATTGGGGAAAGGAGTTAGATGTATTGGATCCTAAGGCAGAATTGCCTCCATATTTCTGAACGTCACTCATTTTTGGTTTCTGTCCTCTCTCTAAGGAGTTCTCCTAGGCTCCTCTTCCGTCTCCACTGCCCCATTTTTTTTTCTGTCCCTGCTTTGTGGGCTATTCCACCACCTCCGATGAGATTCTCCAAGGCCCTCTCTCTGCTGAGACTGTGACCTGCAGAGGCCGCATCTTCTTAGTACTGTAGCTGACCCCAGAACAGATGAAATACTTTTTGCTCAGTTCCTGCAGCTGAGGGTATTCTTGTCAGGCTCATTCTCTAAGAGTTGCTAATAAATATGCTGGGCTCATGTTAAGCTCTTTATGTGCTTTGTTTTCATTAATCCCTGCAAGAAACTCGTCCCTCTTGTCATGCTCCTTTACAAATGCGGACAGTGTGGAACAGAGAGGTTAAATAACATGCACAGAGTTGCCCATCTTGTAGTGGTGCTGGGAGTTGAATGCAGTCAATGGGCTCTAAAACCTGTATTCTGCACCGTGATGCTAGTGACTGATTCTAGATCTTAGCCTATTTCTTGCAGAGTCCTTTGGGTCCTAGTTGTTTGGGTCAGGTACAGCTGTATCATGAGAAAAGACAGGTATTCAATAAATTCTGTTGAAGAATCTTGTGTTGAACAGCCACTGAATGTGAAGCACTGCTAATTTGCAAATGTGGGATGTGAGATTTGGTATGGAGATGAAGCACACTAGTCTTTCATATAATGATTGGGAAGGGAATCCTTTTGCTGGTAAGAATAGTAGATCTGACCTGAGACAAAATTGTGAAATCTCTGTGTGTCCCCCTATCTGGCCCTTCTTGAACCTTTTCTGTTCTTTCTTTGACTTAGCTAGCTTCTCCTTCTCCTCCACCCTGTGTCTTCTCTCTGTGCTCTGCACCCAGTGCTGCACTCAGAAATAGGTCACATGCACCCCAATGCATCTTTGATGTAAGACATATCTTTGGATTATCCAGGAGTGCATATGTCAACATCTATTTAGTTACCTGGCTCCAGACATGCCATGACAGGTCATGGTATCTTCAACCTCACCGAGCTTATATTTTGGTAGGCGTAGGCTCACATGAGTTCTTATAATAGGATAAAATGAAATGAGAATTCTAAAGGGGACTATATAAAGTGAGGCTGGACCCCAAGTTGATTAATACAAGGCATTGTTCTTTTCTGTGGTGATGGAAATATTATAAAACTTGATTGGAACATTGGTTGCATGGGTGTGTGCATGCTAAGTTGCTTCCGTTGTGTCTTACTCCTTGCGACCCTATGGACTGTAGCCTGCTAGGCTCCTCTATCCTTGGGATTCTCCAGACAAAAATACTGGAGTGGGTTGCCATGTACCTCTCCAGGGGAATCTTCTAGACTCAGGGATCGAAACCACGTCTCTTATGTCCCCTGCATTGGCAGGTGGATTCTTTAACACTAGTGACACCTGGGAAGCCCTTGGATGCATAGGGAATGTCTATTCCCTATGTTCATCAGACTGTGCACTGAAGACCTATACATTTCTTTGTGTGTAAATGTTACCTAAATAAAACCTGTTTTTGTTGTTGTTATTGTTGTTGAAAAAATGAGAAAAGAAGTATCAGTAAGCAGACACAGAGTCATTCCCAAATGCCATTTGGTCAGTCATCTGTCTAAGAGTCATTCATTCAGCAAATATTTCTTGAGCAGTTAATATGTATTAGGACTATTCTAGAATCCATCAATGAAGAGATAAAACTACCTGTCTTCATGGAGCTTACATTCTAGCAAGACCCTTTAGGGGACAGAGAGGTTTCCTCTGGTCTCATCTGGAGCCCCTGGAATTTCTGTTCTCAAATGCCCCGGTGATCCATGGAAAAGGGGGATTCGTGAACAAGACTCACAAAGCAGCAAACAAAAATTCCTCACAAGCTTCATAGCCTAGAACTTCTCTTTCAGGTGGGGCCCAGAGGAAGAGACTGCGTATCTTCCGGCCCCAACCCCAGAGTCTCCCTGTGACTTGGGGGAGGGGAACAACAACCACATCACCGCCCCACCAGCCACTCCACAGGCGGAAAAGATAGCGCTTCTGCCAGAGGGTCTGGGCTCCTTCTGGCACATCTGCAAAACAGGGTGTGGGCTCTGGCCAAAGCCCCAAACCAGAAGGTGGAAACTCTGAGCGCTGGGAGAGGCGAGACGTGTTGGTGCTCTTAGAAACCAAACCTATGTGCTTAGAAACACCGCAGAAGGGCTTGGCAGAGTGGCTGGGATTTGATGGTACTGCAGTGAATCACAGAAACTCCAGGCAAGAAAAGGCCATTTGAGAGGGGAGGCAGGCTCTTTTGAAGTCTCAAAATCTTCATTAAATAAAGGATCCAAAGGGTCTCAATCATACAGCAAAGTATAATAACATCATATATAGTGAGGAAAAATGAAGCAACATCTAGTTATTATTAATTTAAAAATGACCTAAGTGACGTAAAATATTTTAATTTATAAAGATAGCGCAACTTATGCAGTAAATCATATTTTGCAGTTAGGCATTTTTTCAGTAGTAACAATAAGATAATTTTACAGGAATAGGGTTAGGGTTGCCGTTTGTGAGGCTTATCATAACATTGCTAAGCTCTCTTTCCAGTTTTTGCTCTTCCTATAATCCGTTTTGTTGTTGTTGTTGTTGTTGTTGTTCTTGTTCTTGAGTTGGCCACACTCACATTATTGGCTTTCTCTTCCATTAATTGAAAACATATTAAAACTTCCAGATGATATGGGAACTTCATTTAGAGGTTGAATAAGTGCAAAGAATTAAATTCAGAAAGAGTTTCCTTAAGCCTAAAAATAGTGAAAACTTCAGCAATGTTATGAAAATGACCAAAATGCCCCAATGACCCCAGAAAAAGTGAGCACCCAAGTTCTTCCCAACACAATGGAACGCTTTACCACATGTGGTCTCATTCACTGGTTTGCCCAGGGCAGCAAACTGACCCACAAGGGCAAGGAAACAGAAGAAGAAAAGACACAGTTCAGAGGGATCAACATACTTTTGGAATTTGGAAAGCTTATGTGTTTTTTGTAGAAGTTGTAAAATTTTTCTGTACAGAGAGTAAATGTTTCAGCCTTCGTGGTCTTTGTGGTCTTCGTCAAAATTATTCAACGTTACCATTATCACAGGAATACAGCCAAAGACAAGAAATGAACAAATGGGCATGGCTGTGTTCCAATAAAACTTTATTTACAAAAGCAGGCTGTAGGTGGGATATAACCCACAGGCCGGTTGTTGGCCAGTCCCTGTATTATTGGTTGCATGAGAGCAGGCCAGGGACAACTACAAACAGAAGTCAGGGAAGAAGGGCTAAACGATGGAGTCAGGGACTGCGACGCTCACAGCATTTCGTTTTCCTTGCGGACTTGTAGGTGGCCCACATTTTCCCAACCTCTCACATAGTTAAGTGGGGCCATGTGACTGAACTCTGAATAATGGAATATGAGCAGAAACAAAGTCTTCCATCTTCAGGCCTGGCTCCTTAAAAACGTCCCAGGAGATCTCTGTGTTCTCACTTGCTCTTCCCTTATCTGCTGGCTGGTTACAGAGGACCCATGGAGAACTCTGTGGCCCTGGAAGGAAGGTATGCCAAGTGGCAAAAGCAGAAAAGTAGAAGAAACCTGCTGCTGCTGCTGCTAAGTCGCTTCAGTCGTGTCCGACTCTGTGCGACCCCATAGACGGAAGCCCACCAGGCTCCCCTGTCCCTGGGAGTCTCCAGGCAAGAATACTGGAGTGGGTTGCCATTTCCTTCTCCAATGCATGAGAAGAAACCTAGGGTCCCAGATAACGGGTTTAAGCAGAGCTTCCTTGCCAACACCCTTGGGCTCGGACAGGAGGTGGGTGTTATCTTTTTATTTTGCAAATTGCTGAAGTTGGGAGTTTGTTAGTAGAGTAGTCAGGGTTACTGATTGTAATATAGAATCCAAGGATCATGTTGCCTTCAGTCACAGACACATTCCCCACAGCCTTTCCCTCACCCAAAACCCAGAAATTGGATGCAACATGTACTTTTAAACTTGCGGCAAGGATAGGGTTGAAATCAGCAGCAGTTTTTTTAAAATTTGGGGCTAAAAAAAACAGTCAGAGCCTGTGATCCTGCCCTAACTGCAAATTTAAGTCTGTTTTTTTTTAAAGGAGTTTTCAAATGTTTTGTGTAAAATTAGTCTATTTTATTTTCATACCAGCTTTGTGAGCAAGGGTATTAGTTAGAACCCTTTAGTTTTGAGAAGCTGAGACCATTTAAGCTAGCTGTGAGCAAAACTGGGGAACTTATGATAAAAGATGAGGGCATTTCCTCAGACCTGAAGATAGAAGGAAAGCTCGGTCTCAGGCCAGGCCAGGGTTCGGCAACTGGAAATCAGTCAAGAACGTCTCTCAGCTCTGCCCCACAAGCTGCTCTGTTCTTCTATAGCCCAACTTCCTCTCTCAAAGATGGCCAAGCCCAGAGACTGAGGCTTTTCATTTCTTTCTTTCAAAAAATCAATTCATACTGAGCCTGAACCTCCTGGTACTTATTCTAAAATCCCAGGAGAGGTTCAGGATCGACATGTGCACACTGCTATATTTAAAATAGATAACCAACAAGGACCTACTGTATAGTACAGGGAACTGGGCTCAATATTCTGTAACAGTCTAATTAGGGAAAGAATTTGAAAAAGAACAGAGCCATGTATATGTGTAACGGAATCCCTTTGTTGTACACCTGAAACTAACACAACATTACTAATCAACTCTACTCCAATACAAAATAAAACGTTTTTAAAAATAAAATATAATCCCAGGACAGGAAGTCTGATTAGACCTATGTGAGGGTGGTGTCCACTCCTGATTCAACCTGCTGTGGCCACAGGTTGGGCCATCCTGGGGCGACTCCCCATGCAGGTAGACAGGGCAGATATGTTTTCCTTTTTTTAATCTGATTAAATCTACAGGCAGGGCAAATATTCCCACAAGAAAAGTGTGGCACAGAGACATTACTGACTTTGTGAAAACCACCTAGATGCCTCAGCAAGGCTGGGGTCACAGCCAGCCATCCTTGCTGTTTATCCCATTGCCCCATCTCTCACCACAGGTATCCAGCTTCCCACACAAATCAGTCATGCCTTCAGATACTTACCAAAAATGCAGCCTTCTCCAAAGGCAGGTCTGAATTTCCCTACTGCCCTTCCAAAGCTTATGCTTGCTTTGCCATGACAAGCAGGAGTAGGATGTGGGAGAAAGAGATAGGAGGGCTATGGATTTCAGCCAAGCATGGTGGTTTGTACAGTGAAAGTGAAAATGAAAATCAGTCAGTCGTGTCTGACTCTTTGTGATCCCATGGATTGTATAGTCTATGAAATTCTCCAGGCCAGAATACTGGAGTGGGTAGCTGTTCCCTTCTCCAGAGGATCTTCACAACCTGGGATTGAACCCAGGTCTCTCGCATTGCAGGCAGATTCTTTAGCAGCTGAGCCACTAGGGAAACCCAAGAATACTGGAGTGGGGAGCCTATCCCTTCTTTAGCGAATCTGCCCGACCCTGGAATTGAACCAGGGTCTCCTGCATTGCAGGCAGATTCTTTACTAGCTGAGCTACCGGGGAATTGTTTGGAGAGCCTCTGGTATAAATCACTCCTGGACTCTAGGCTGAAAATTACCCAAGGAGTATGATTACTACTATTGTTGTTGTTCAGTTGCTAAATCATGTCCGACTCTTTAATGCCATGAATTGCAGCATGCCAGGCTTCCCTGTCCTTCACTATCTCCCGGAATTTGCTCAAACTCATGTCCATTGAGTCAGTGATGCCATTTAGGTTGTTTGCAGCTTTTTCCCTGTTCTAAATAGGCTGTAATGAATTCCCTGGCAACTCAGTCTTTAGGCATATCTTAGACTGTTTCCTCGGGTAAGTTCCTAGAAGTGGAATTCCCACCTGCACTTTTGATGGGAATTTTGAATGGCAGATGCACTTGTGATGCTTTTTGCCAAATGGCTTGCCAACAAATCTCTTCAAAGCACACTTCTCCCAGCACTGTTTGGGAGTGTCTGTTTTCAAAGATCTGAATTTTAAAAAGTGTTCTCTTCTGTTTTGTAAAATGCCTTTAGGAAGTTTGTCTATTTTTCCTGTCCAGGTGAGACTCCTGACAGGAAAGGCTGGCCTGGGCATCTTGGTACTTCAGGAGGCTGTGTGCGGGGAGGTCCGTGGGAAGCCTGGCAGGAGGGCTTTAACCTGAAACAGCCTCCTGGCCCATCAGCTGCCCTTTGCACTTCAGAAAAGGAACAGAAAATAGGAAGTCTCAGCGTTCACACCCTCTGAAGTGTGCAAACTGTTGTTTGACAAGCAGAGAGATTTCTTTTTACAGTGTTTTCAGCAGAAATTGAACCCTCTGGAGGCCAGAGGCCACGGGATATGATGATTACAGGAACATGACATTGACCAAGTGAGTGTAGCACGAGTCCAAGGACCACACAAGACTGTCACTTGGCTCCTTCCCACCTGGGAATAGAGGTGAGCCCAAGTCTTGATCAGGCCAAGCCCTAGATGGCCAGGCTCATCACCAATGACCCGAGAACCACATTATGTTATTGGTCGCTATTGGAAGTGTGCTTAGACGCTCAGTCATGTCCAGCTCTTTTGCGACCCCATGGACTATAGCCCGCCAGGCTCCTCTGTCTATGGGGATTCTCCAGGCAAGAATACTGGAGCGGGTTGCCATGCCTTCCTCTAGGGGATCTTCCTAATCTAGGGATCGAACCCAGGTCTCCCACATTGCAGGCGAATTCTTTACTGTCTGAGCCACCAGGTAAGCCCATTATTGGAAGATGATCTATTAAAAGCTCATCATTTGGGGCATGTAGTGGTAAAGAGAAGTACAGAAACAGAGAGTGTGTCTGCTCTCTGTTCTCCTTGTCCTGAGTGATGCTCCAGATGTTGCAGGCTTGACTCTGCAGTGCAGACTTAGTTCAGCCTCCTGCCCACCAAGGAGTCAAACACACACACTGTCCCTCCCCGACATGGACTGCTCAGTGCCCCACTTCAGGGTATGGAGCGGCTCCAATAGTTAGGGGAACTTGAGGTCCAGCACTCCCATCCTTCTCACCCATTCCTCTCAGGGTCTATATTCCCATTTGCCAGCCTAACATGGAGGGTCCTTAGGGACTCTTGCCCTTCCTCATTTCATAGGGATGAACAGTCCTCCACAAGGTGGAGAGTCCCAGGGGCAAGCCCATCCCTGAGAGCCAGTGGCTGATAGGAATGTGGGTGGCAGGTGCACCCGGCAGAGTTGGCCTTTGGCACTTGTCTTTGGATAATTATGTCATTCTTAGGTACCATTGGGCTTCCCTGGTGGCTCAGATGGTAAAGAATCTGCCTGCAATGCAAGAGACATGGATTTGATCCCTGGATCAGGAAGATCCCCTGGAGAAGGAGAAGCCCATGGACAGAGGAGCCTGGTGGGCTACAGTCCATGGGGTCACAAAGAGTTGGACATGACTAACACTTTCACTGTCACTTTAGGTACCAAGGTGGTGGTTTTAGTCGCTAAGTCGTGTCTGATTCTTGAGACCCCATGATGATCAGTTTACCTCTGTCTTTTCAACAGACTTTCTGCTGGAAGCATCTCTGTGGACCTGAACTGCCTGCTGTGCTTCTGGAAGACTACTGTATCTGCATGCAGCGTCCCAAAGTCACCTGACAGGGCTTCATCTCAGTCCTTCTTTTTTGGGGCCTCCAACTAAATTGAATAGGCCCTTCTCTCTTTCTGCATCTTTTTTTCCTTACCCTTGAAGCAAAATTCAATTTCTCAGAGAGTTGCCTTCATTATTCGCTAAGCTGAGATAATCCCTGGAAAACACTGTGAAGTACGCGGAGTACACAGCTCCCTGCATTTCAGTGCCTCTCAAGCAGCCTCAGAAACTCCCATCTCACCTCCACTTCTAATGCTGCCTCCTCCTGCTCCTGGCTTTTCTCCTGCCATACGTCCTAGCCTAGGAGGCAGGTCTGTGGCAAACTGTGATTTTAAGCAGTTGACTTCATCTCCTTGGACCTTAGTTTTAAAGAATGACAATATCAGATCACTGAATGATCTATGCCTCCTGTCAGTTCCCTCTCTCATCTTAGACCTAGCCTTCCAGGTCCCACTCCTGCAGGATCAATATGCTGTCCTTCCAGACATTTTCTTTGAATTCTTCCCAAGTGTCTTCTAGAGGCGGGGCCACACCTCCAGAGTATAACTCTCCTGGGGGGAACAGCACACCCTGGATTGGGGGTGAGTGATGCTCTGGAGCCTGATTTTGTGGTGGCCATCACTCACTGCAAAAAAGCTGGTGCTGCTAGGTCACTTCAGTCGTGTCCGACTCTGTGCGACCCCATAGATGTCAGGCCACCAGGCTCCCCCGCCCCTGGGATTCTCCAGGCAAGAACACTGGAGTGGGTTGCCATTTCCTTCTCCAACGCATGAAAGTGAAAAGTGAAAGTGAAAGTGAAGTCGCTCAGTCCTGTCTGACTCTTAGCGATCCCACAGCCTACCAGGCTCCTCCATCCAAGGGATTTTCCAGGCAAGAGTGCTGGAGTGGGGTGCCATTGCCTTCTCCAGCCACCCAGAACTTGCTTGTCTCAGTGGTACTCCCCTGGTTCAGACACTCTGCTTGTACAAATTCATGCGTAAGTAGGAATTTCCCCTCTGTTTAGGTCATGGGTGAGGTGAAGTGGACTTTGAGCCTATTGCACTGTGAACACAAACTAATTGTAAATTTCATGGTGGTGTCTCACATACAGAGGTGTTCATCAAAACCTGTGTAGGGCACTCCATCTGACCCTGCTGACCTAAAAAGTGTCTGATGTTTTTTCTTTGCTTAAGCAGGGAGTTACTTTTTTTGGAAAAGAGAAAGTCTGGCCCCTTTCTCCTCTAGTGCCCTGAGTGGGTTGTCACAGGTTCTAGATTGGATTCGAAAAAGAAGTGCGTGCTCTTTGGGTTAAAGATGAAAGCTATTCAGGTGAACTGAAGGCAGTTAGAAAGCAGGCAAATGCAAACACAGTCTCATAATCTCACATCTGCAAATGACTGGAAATCTACCCACAAAGTAGGATGTGACAGCCTGGCTGAGTAATCAAAGCAGGAGTCTGCTCAGTGAGGAAAATCTTAAACAAACAAACAAACACCCCCCCTACCCTCAAACCCCATAACAAACAAAAACCAAAATAAACCTAGAAAACCCAAACAACAACAGTAACCACAAGATTGGATGACTGCTAAGGCTCTCAGGACTCCCCAGAATTACCGCTGAGCAAGCTCATTAAGGCCTAAGTGGTCGTTTTCCACCTGCCTGTAGCTGTTGGAGGCACTCGGGTGGCTTGTTGGGATAAGGATGTTCTGTCCTTGCTGTTTTACCAGCCGCTAATTAATCCCTGTGACCCAGCGCGGGGAGGAGGGTCAGGCACAGGAACCTCTCCTGAAGACTCAGCCGAGAGGTTAACCAGAGTCCCAGCTCCCCCTCAAGAATGGCCTGGAGGAGCTGAGGTGGGACACCGCTGTCTCGGGCCACTCATCACCCTTGCTGAGCTGGTGGTCACTGAGTCTCCTCAGAGAGCCCTGCCCAGGATCCCGACAAGCAGGGAGGAGCAAAGCCACACTGTGGACAAGCACTTAAGCACTCTGGACTTGTTTTTCTCATCGGCAACGTGAGAACCTTGCCAACTCTACCACCCAGGAGGTATCAGAACTGCTAAGCTGAGGTCCAGAACATAAAGGATCAGGTGAGGGAGTTGTCACTCTAACAGCCAGCACTTATCGAGCTCTTATTACACACCGTGCTATGCTTGGTGCGTTATGGACCTCCTTTTGCTTAAGCCTTATAGTTGTCTTGCAAAGAAGAGTCGTGCAAACCCCTATTACAGAAGAGAAAAATGAGGAATGATCAAAAAAAGAGTTCAGACTTGTCAAGACTTACACAAAGAGATCATGGAGCTGGTAAGCAGCAGGATTTGAATGCCAATCTCTTTCCTAGTGCTTTTTTCCTTTGCATGGTACCTCTGAGTGGATAGAAGCTGGTCCCCTAAAAAATTGTTGCCAAATACAAAGAAGGTACACTTTATGGAGGACCAGTCAAGCCTTCAGAGGACTGCAGCACCGGAAGATAGTGTAACTGTCACATCATGAGAGACCCTGAGTTAGAATTACCCAGCAAAGCTGTTCCTAGATTCCTGTGTGAGATAATAAATGATCATTGTTGTTGTAAGCTGGTACATTTTGGGATAATTTGTTGCCCAGCAATGGATAACCAATACTGCATTTGTTGACCATTCATTCATCTGACAGACATCCATTCATTATTTATTGTGACAAGCCCCACGCCATATGCTTAGGGTGCAGTAGTGAACGTGATCAGTAGGGTACCTGCCCTGATGGAAATGAGCATTTAGCAGGAGAGATGAACATTAAGCAAACAGACAAACAGGTCAAAGAACATTGAGAGAGAGGAGACACCTTCTTCAAAATTAAGTTGTTGGGAAAGTTGATGAGACATTAAACCTGAGGAAGATAGAACCAGAAGGTTCTGGCATTTTCCTCTTAATGGCCTCATTTTTGGCTGCCTTGAGTTCTTCTGGAAATGACACAGGGTATTAAAGAAACTAGAAATCAAAATGATGGAGAATTCTTATTTTTCTTAGGGAATGAATCTCCCCTATGGAGAAAGTGACCTTTTGCTAGGTAAGTGCTTTAAAAAGCCCCCTAGGAAAGCTGGTACAGGTCAAATAGCTCTGCATTAGGAAAGGAATTAGGGAGATTTACTTTGGCCACCTCATGCGAAGAGTTGACTCATTGGAAAAGACTCTGATGCTGGGAGGGATTGGGGGCAGGAGGAGAAGGGGACGACAGAGGATGAGATGGCTGGATGGCATCACTGACTCGATGGATGTGAGTCTCAGTGAACTCCGGGAGTTGGTAATGGACAGGGATGCCTGGCATGCTGCGATTCATGGGGTCGCAAAGAGTCGGACACGACTGAGCAACTGATCTGATCTGATCTGATCTGAAGAAGCAACCAAGGACAGGGTTGGAGAAGGCTAGAAGCTAAAGAGGGACTTGGGGAGAAAAAATATCTAGTGAGGATTTTTATTCCTTTGTTTCTCATGTAAAGTGTGGTAAAATGCTCTTTCTCCCACTGGCCATTCTTGGCCAGTATAATCTCTTGTTTTTGAGGGTATGACAAGGAGGACAGAGGAGAATATGCCTGCTTTCAAGAATGGCTTCCGGTGAACCCCAGACTGTTCACATGAGACCAGCCATTTACAGTAACGTTAAACAAATACATAAACGCAGTGGTGTTAACCATAAAAAAAAAATGCTTCAGATCATCATGGCAATGCCCCGTGCTATGGGGGCTGTGCTCTCGATGCTCATCAGTGGCATCGGTGCCCTGCTGACAACTGTGCAGAGGTTGCTGAAGGCAGGGCCCAGGCAGGTGCTGCAGTAGATGTCAGCCCTGGCGGCACCTGGCACCATGCCTGGCACTCTAGAGCAGCTCAGAAATGTTGCTGCATGCTTCCTGCACCGCCACTTCCTTGTCCTTCAATGCTCCGGGGAGTGGGGCTTACAGGGGAGCATGGCTTACAGGGAGCAGGGCGTGGGTTGTAGCCCCTTGTTCCTAGATTCAGGAATGGCTCCATTGCGCTGGGCCTGGGACAGTGCGAGTGACAATGCAGATCTGACCACATAGTTGCCACTTTCTTCTGAAGCTTGCCTATCTTCCTGAAACAAACCACCTTGTGGACCCTTTTTTTGTTTCCCCTGGGATAAGTTCTTTCCCGTGGGTGTCTTGGTCTCTTCTATGAAAAGGCCTCCACTTCTCCACTAGTCTTCAGAAAATGTCTAGATTTTCCTGAATTTGAGAGTGAACATGGCTTAGGTTCAAATAGGAACTTCTGCTACCTGTCATATGCATATGAGGACTGAGACCAGACAGAAGCCCAGCAGAGTCTGATGTTCTAGACCTGCAGTGTCCAACATGGTAGCCGTGAGCAACATTTGGCTATTTAAAGTTAGGTTAATGAGGGACTTCCCTGGTGGTCCAGTGATTAAGAATCCGCCTTGCAATGCAGGGGATGTGGGTTCAATCTCTGGTCTGGAGAACTAAGATCCCACATGCCGTGGAACAACTAAGCCCATGTGTCACACATATATACACAAGGACACATACAAAAAGTTGTTAATGAAAATTCAATAAAATTTAAAATTTAGTTCCTCAGTGGCATCAGTCACATGTGAAGTGCTTAATAGACCCTTGTGGCTAGTGGCCACCATATTGGACTGTGTAAATTATATTAGTAGATAGAAAGATAGAACCTCCCCAACACCACAGTTTTATTGAACAGCCTTGCGTCTAGAGCCAGAACTCAAAAAATGGATTCTGCTATCAAAGAGCTGGCCATTATGTGTACACAAGAAAACTATTCATTCAAAATAAACAGAAGTCTGTCTCACACATGGGTTAGGCGCAAAAGTCAGCATATAAGGCAAAAATAGCTTCATGTCAAATTTTCCCTTGAAAAGTCCCTTAGGAAGGGGTCACTTGGGAGATGAGCTCTCAGTAAATTCAAGACCACAATTTTTCATCCAGTGATAGAGCAGATCTTTGTTTCTTTGGCTGAGCACCAGAAAGCTGTGATTTGCAGTTAGGAGCAAGCATGAGGAAGATCAAAGATCTCTCTGCACCCTGGTGTGACACTCCAGGGAGCCAGAGAGCTCAACTGTGAGAGACGCAGGAGACAGAAGCACCTGAATCACACGTGCATTCTCAGGCCCTCTGCTCCTCCAACGGGAGGACAGGTGGAATTGCCCTAAGTGGTCAAGTGTTCTTTTTCTCTATGCGGTGTTTTTTGTTTTGTTTTGTGTTTTGGTGCCGAATGTGTGGAGGTGAAGTTGAATACATGAAATGCATTTACAATATAATTTCCCCACACACATTCCATGAGGACGTCATTTTCTTTTTCTTTTTTTGGTATTGCTGTGGGGCATATGGGATCTTAGTTCCCCGACCAGGGATGGAACCCATGCCCTCTGCAATGGGAGTGCGGAATTTGAACCCCTGGGCTACCAGGGAAGTCCGGGCCATCCTTTCTTTGCTGGGGGCATCATTAGAGAAAGGGTCTGCTCTCCACCAGAGACTCATGTGTTTTGTAATTAAAGAATACCAGGTTTCTCCTTGAACTCCTCCTTTGGGAGGCCAGAATCTCAACTACAACTCTGAGTCCCAGAAAACACAACACTGGCCCCTCAGATCAAACCTGAAGTTGGTCTGTATACTGGGGTGTTTGGGTGTTGCACAGAGAAGAAGGGGCCTTCAGGCCATTGGAAGCCCAGCTAAGGTCCTTTAGACCCAGATGCCCTCCTGGGTCACCCCAGTGGACAGGTTGTGTTCCTGGGAACTCTTGTCATATGCACTTCTCTGCCCATTCAGTCTGGCTCTATATATTGACAGTCATCCTTGTGTTTTATTTCATAGGTACCTGACCTGTCTTTTAATAAGATCATAAATTCTTCAAGGGCAGATGGCATAGATCTTCAAGGGCATAGGTCTTTTATGTTTTTATAACCCACACTGTCTAACACGGTGCCTTCATTAAAAAGTGCTCTGTTTCTACGTAGCTTCATCAGTTATGAGTGATTCTCTCAGGATATGAACTAACTCTACACACAAGCTGTAAGAGCACCAACTATATGAAAAGGCCAGGATTTGCCCTTTCAACTTAGCAAGCTGAATTTTTAAAATCATTTACTTAATTTTGAAGTTGAGGATTGCAAGGGGATTCCCAAGTCAGGGATTTACATTTGTAAAAGCAAAGATAATGTTAGTTGCCTTAAAAACCTCAAACTATGAGGTAATTCCAATATTTGATGTTAATCAAAGCCTTTCCAAGAAAAACAGCATCTATTTCTAACTTCCTCAAACAAAGAGACTGTGATCTTTTGTCCGTACATATGTGTGTGTGTTTTTTTTTAATGAGGGATGAATGAATGGTTAATTAGACTCTTAGAATAACAGACCACAGGACTCTAGGAAGACTCTCATTTAAAAAAATTATTTGTCATATCTTATTATGTTGTATATTTCTTCCTTGATCACCTTTCACAGCATTAAAATAATTTTATGCTGAACTAAAGGTGATTTTTATTGCATTAAGAAAAACCCATGCTTTCTAATGTTGGAACAGCTGTAATAATTCAAAGTAAAAAAAAAAAAAAAACCCAGAGTACATTTTACAAACCTCATTCTATACATTGCCTAATACACTGCTAATTTTGGCTAGATTTTAAATAAAACAGGCTTCAATGAAATGATATGAAAAGCATGTTCCAATGGATTAGACACAGTTTCAAGGATTAACACTTTTAGTACTGTTTCTTACAAAATCATGCAGGATTATTACAGAAATTGGTATCATGATTATTTTAACTCTGGCCTTATCAGCTGTAAGAAATGCTTACACCGCTGTCACTGCTGGCTCTCAAAACACACTGCCACAAGTGTCATTATTTCCATTGCCCATGGGAGGCAAATTAAGACTGGAGATTTAAAGTGCCCGTCTGAACACACACAATATATCCCTGAGGTCCAGATGGCTCTTCATTCTCACCCTCATCACAGCCTCACTGCTTCTCTTCTTCCCGTTCCGGACTAACTGTTCAGGTAAGCTTTGATTATTTGCATCTGTCTTTTCAGAATTAATGACAGAATACTGACAGAAAGGGAGGTGCTGGAGTCAATGGCAAATGTTTCTTATTGTTCTTACTCATGAAAGCTTGGAAGACCCATCATCCCCAAGGTCTGTGGCTGGCTTGCCACTGCCAGAGCCTATTATTTAAAACTGTCTGTGTTGTCCTCTCAGACAACAAAGCCTGCTTCCCTTCTGTGTTTGCTCACCTCGTCACCATCTTTCCCTGGGAGATGGAAGGGTGTATCAAAGCAAGAGAAAGCGTCAGTGGCTATTTCTTCCCCTTCTCTCTCTAGGTTGAGTAGTGTTTCGGCACCTTGTTTATACCTATGTAAATTCATGATGAAATATATGCTTTCCAAAGCAGTTCTTTGCCTTTTGCAAGAGACTTAAAAAAAAAAAATCATTGTGAAATTAACACAGTGATCAGGAAACAAGTTAGGCATGCATTACTGGGTACAAACTCAGCTGCTCTTTGTGAAAGGGAGACTTGAAATTTATTTCCAAAATGCTGTGAAGAGCTCAGCTGGGCCATTACCACTTGCCCTCTACCCTCTTTACAAGTTACAAGCCACCTGGTATATTTACGTTGTAGAAAAATTGGGCCCCACCCTGGCAATTCTGCAAATGAATAATTAATTGAAATGTTTACCAAGAAATGAGGTAAGCTTCCCGTGGAACCTTAATCTTTCTCAGAGCACCTGCTACTTAAAACAGGTGTCAGAGTCCTTTGGTGGCTCAGATATTAAAGAGTCTGCCTGCAATGCAGGAGACCCAGGTTTGATCCCTGGGTCTGGAAGATCCCCTGCAGAAGGGAATGGCTAGCCACTCCACTATTCTTGCCTGGAAAATTCCACGGACAGAGGAGCCTGGCGGGCTCCATGGAGTCACAAAGAGTCTGACACGACTGAGCGACTAACACACACTGAGGGTTCTAGTGAGGTCCTACAGCGACCCCAATAAGGAGGGTTCTTACCCAACTCGGTTGAAAGACACTTCCTTTCCCTGCAGTGTTTATAGTGAGGGAGGGGTGGGAGTGAGGAATGTTAAACTTGCGGAGGGGTGGGTGGTGGTGGTGGGGAAGACATAGTTGTAAAGTTACAATTAAAGTTGCGCAGTGGTTTTTTGGCAGAGCAGGATGCCCCAGTGTTGAAGTTTTCACAGAAAGATACCCACAGATCAGAATCCCACAGCTTGGCACAACTCAGCAGCTTGATTCAGTGAATGTTTATGGAAGTCCCAAAGGCAGAGTGGCTTAATTTGGGACCTGGGACCACTGACACCATCAAGGATGTTTTTTAAAAATACAAACTCCTGAGACCTACTCCAGACCCATTGAAACATAATTTCCCAGGGTGAGAATGGACTTTCACTCCCTAAGGAGGCTTCTTGGGTGATTCTTCAGCATACTGAAGTTTAAAAGCACCAGGGTCTGTTTTATTCATTGATGTGTCCAAGTATGTAGAACAGCAATTGACAGAGCTCAATAAATACCTGCTGAATGAATAAAGGTCCTTAAGTGTCTGTGGCACTCAGAGATCACTCCAGCTATAAATATCTTCTGCTACTGCTACTGCTGCTAAGTCGCATCAGTCGTGTCCGACTCTGCGACCCCATAGACGGCAGCCCACCAGGCTCCCCTGTCCCTGGGATTCTCCAGGCAAGAACACTGGAGTGGGTTGCCATTTCCTTCTCCAATGCATGAAAGCGAAAAGTGAAACTGAAGTCACTCAGTCGTGTCCGACTCTAGCGACCCCATAGACTGCAGCCTACCAGGCTCCTCCATCCATGGGATTTTCTAGGCAAAAGTACTGGAGTGGGGTGCCATTGCCTTCTCCGATAAATATTTTCTAGTCTGTCTAATTCAAAATGCTGTCATAGAACAAGGATACCGTTGTATCCCACGGGGGCAGAGGAAGCTCTCCCATCTCTGCCCAGCAGCCTCAGCAAATTGTTCCCACTTTGACAGGGCTTTCCCTGCCTATGTGTGTGCATGACAAGTCGCTTCAGTCGTGTCCGACTTTTTGCGACCTCATGGACTGTAGCCTGCCAGGCTCATCTGTCCATGGAATTTTCCTGCCAAGAATACTGGAGTGGGTTGCCATGCCCTCCTCCAAGGGATCTTCCCAACCTAGGGATCAAGCTCAAAGTCTATTTATATTTCCTGCATAGGCAGGCTGGTTCTTTACCACTAGCGACAACTAGGAAGCCCTTCCCTGCCTACTGCAAAAACTGACAAAGACCAGCCTCACAGCTTTGCTTCCTTAAAAAAAAAAAATAAAATAAAATAATAATAATAATAAAGGAAGGAATTAGTAAAACCAACTAAGGTATAAGTAGGTACCCTAAATCCAGCATATTGAGTAAATTATCTTTCCTAAACCACGCATAACTAAAGCTAGGCAAACTTCTATAAGCCAGTTTTATTTGTAGTCATAATAGCTATGGGATCAAGTTTCCTTCTTAATCATTCAAACCACAGGAAAGATTGTATACACAATCTTGCTTTTGTATATCAGTTCAGTTCAGTCACTCAGTTGTGTCCAACTCTTTGCGATGCCATGCATCGCAGCACGCCAGGCCTCCCTGTCCATCACCAACTCCTGGAGTTCACTCAGACGTCCATCGAGTCAGTGATGCCATCCAGCAATCTCATCCTCTGTCGTCCCCTTCTCCTCCTGCCCCTAATCCCTCCCAGCATCAGAGTCTTTTCCAATAAGTCAACTCTTCGCATGAGGTGGCCAAAGTACTGGAATTTCAGCTTTAGCATCACTCCCTCCAAAGAAATCCCAGGGCTGATCTCCTTCAGAATGGACTGGTTGGATCTCCTTGCAGTCCAAGGGACTCTCAAGAGTCTTCTCCAGCACCACAGTTCAAAAGCATCAATTCTTTGGCGCTCAGCCTTCTTCACAGTCCAACTCTCACATCCATACATGACCACAGGAAAAACCATAGCCTTGACTAGACGAACCTTTGTTGGCAAAGTAATGTCTCTGCTTTTGAATATGCTATCTAGGTTGGTCATAACTTTCCTTCCAAAGAGTAAGCGTCTTTTAATTTCATGGCTGCAGTCACCATTTGCAGTGATTTTGGAGCCCCAAAAAATCAAGTCTGACACTGTTTCCACTGTTTCCCTACCTATTTCCCATGAAGTGATGGGACTGGATGCCATGATCTTCGTTTTCTGAATGTTGAGCTTTAAGCCAACTTTTTCACTCTCCACTTTCACTTTCATCAAGAGGCTTTTGAGTTCCTCTTCACTTTCTGCCATAAGGGCGGTGTCATCTGCATATCTGAGGTTATTGATATTTCTCCCGGCAATCTTGATTCCAGCTTGTGTTTCTTCCAGCCCAGCGTTTCTCATGATGTACTCTGCATATAAGTTAAATAAGCAGGGTGATAATATACAGCCTTGATGTATTCCTTTTCCTATTTGGAACCAGTCTGTTGTTCCACGGCCAGTTCTAACTGTTGCTTCCTGACCTGCATACAGATTTCTCAAGAGGCAGGTCAGGTGGTCTGGTATTCCCATCTCTTTCAGAATTTTCCACAGTTTATTGTATCCACACAGTCAAAGGCTTTGGCATAGTCAATAATGCAGAAGTAGATGTTTTTCTGGAACTCTCTTGCTTTTTCCATGATCCAGCGGATGTTGGCAATTTGATCTCTGGTTCCTCTGTCTTTTCTAAAACCAGCTTGAACATCAGGAAGTTCACGGTTCACGTATTGCTGAAGCCTGGCTTGGAGAATTTTGAGCATTACTTTACTAGCATGTGAGATGAGTGCAATTGTGTGGCAGTTTGAGCATTCTTTGGCATTGCCTTTCTTTGGGATTGGAATGGAAACTGACCTTTTCCAGTCCTGTGGCCACTGCTGAGTTTTCCAAATTTGCTGGCATATTGAGTGCAGCACTTTCACAGCATCATCTTTCAAGATTTGAAATAGCTCAACCGGAATTCCATCACCTCCACTAGCTTTGTTCGTAGTGATGCTTTCTAAAGCCCACTTGACTTCAAGTTCCAGGATGTCTGGCTCTAGGTCAGTGATCACACCATCGTGATTATCTGGGTTGTGAAGATCTTTTTTTATAGTTCTTCTGTGTATTCTTGCTACCTCTTCTTAATATCTTCTGCTTCTGTTAGGCTTTTGGATATACACTGTGCTAATAAGATTATATTAATAATTTATTAAGAATCCACTACATCCTTAACAGGTGAATGAATCAAGAACCTGGTCCATCCACACAACAGAATACTACTCAGCAATAAAAAGGAAAACCTTAGTACACACAATATGAACCTCAAATGCATTATGCAAGAAACCAATCCTAAAGGATTACATGATTCTCTTTATATGACATTCAGGAAAAGGCAAAACTATAGGCAGGTGGAATGGGTCAGTTGTTGCCTGATTAGGCCTGGGAGTGGGGGTCACATTTAACCATAAAGTGGTAGCACAAGGTGGCTTTGGGGGTGATGGAACAATTCTGTATCCTGTTTGAGGTGATTGTTATGTGAATCCATTCATGTATTAAAATTCATAAAACTGCACATCAAGAAAAATGTCAATTTACCATATGCAAATTGTATTTTAAAATAACCCATTACACACACAACTCATTAGGTCTCTGAGGCCCCCTCAGACACTTTCCCTTGATCAGTTCCTTAATGTGGGCAACACATAAACAAGTGGTCTTGGAGTGAGTGTATGAGGGCGGGAGGGTTGTGCTACCAGATGGTCCACGCTAAGTACATCACGTCCTGTGTGCTTAGTCCCGTCCACCTCTCTGCAACCCCATGGACTGTAGCCTGCCAGGCTCCTCTGCCCATGGGATTTTTCAAGCAACAATACTGGAGTAGGTTGCCAATTCCTTTTCCAGGGGATCTTCCCAACCCAGGGATTGAATCTGAGTCTCCTGTGTCTCCTGCATTGGCAGGAGGATTCTTTACCATTGAGCTACCCGGGAAGCCCAAGTACATCACACCTGGTACCAAATTTAGCACCTTATAAATTGGAAACCATTTTGTAGAAAATTCCTTTATTATAGTGCAAATAACTTTCAGCAGTGACATCATAACGCTAAAACACATTTAGCAACATTTTACACCACGCAGTAAATAAGAAAGTGTTTCTTTGAAAATATGTCATCATAGGAACATTATTTCTACATTAATAATGTAGCTGGAAAATGCCAAGGGTGTTTCTCTCAAGGCAAAAGGGCTCCCTCCCTCTTTTTGGATATTTTCTTTTTAATACAAATGAAAGGATTTGCCATTTTAACAAATCATCAACAATTCTAAGAATGATCCCTTTGGAGGTTTTGAACTAAGGTTGGCATGATTTGAAATGGGGTTTCAAATTTTTTAAAAAATTAAGACAATTCTGGGATAGCCCAGAAAGTAGAAGTCACTTCTATTAACTTTTAGATAGACACATACATTCACTCCAATTTTGATGCAGAAATGAACAGATTGTCTAAAGCCTGCCTATTATTCCCCCAGAGCCTGATTGTTATTTATGTTCCTTGGTTTTGGTCATATTGCAGAATTAGGGCTCTGGTCAGAAATAACATCTTACACACCCAAATGCTTTCCTGTGAAGCTTAAAATTGCACTTTTCATCCTGAATTCCCACCTTAGACCTCACATGCTGATGAGAAGATATGAACAGTTTCCAGTTTCCAGCTAATGATTAATACAGCTGGACTAGCCCCCTGCTAATTTAATTATACCTGAATCAAACTATCACATCATTCAGATAAACTTCAATAAGCTTAACCAAGAGGTTCTCACTGACCCCAGAGAACAGTGAAGGGTTAACAGTGTATCTTTACACTATGCTGCCTAAGGGCTTGGCTGCTAACCAGTTAGCTAATAGGTAGAGAGAACAGGGTCAGTTCCAACAGTTACACGCCCAACTCCTCTAGTTTCTGCTGAATTATGCAGTGAGCGGGAATGGATGCCCACTCAAAGAAAAACCTCCTGTTGTGTGTGTGTGTGGGGTCTTCTACCACAACGAGAACAAAACCCCTACCAATATATTTCAGGGTGCCCTCTAGGTCTCTCTACAAACACCTGACAAAATCTAGTGGCTGCACAAGGTTAGTCACGGGCTTCAAGATACCCGGAGCCGGAGCACAGCCCTCCTGGCTGAATATGGCTGGTTAAGTCAGCTGGGACATAAAGCCTTTCAATGCTCAGCCAGTCTTGTTGGGTAAAGCATCTTCTTACGTAACACAATGGAACTGTGCTAAACAGTTTCAAAGCTGAGGAGAATCTAAATATATGACCTATAAAATAATTCACGATTTTAGTTTGCTTTTTCTTAAACTTTGGTACTGAAACACTGTCTACATTCTTGACACGTGAAAATGATCTGGCCACTTCAGTGCCTCTGCATGTTGTGTAAAAAACTCAAAAGCAAAGCAGGACAAGGACGTGTCATAACAAGACGCTGTACAAATAAAACCGAAATTATATATAAATACACCCCCACCCCAGCACCCCCTTACCCCCCTAAACTAGCTGACCAGAGCAATGCCAAGGGTCCTTCTCTCCAAGGCCAATGCAGTTTATGAAATCCAGTACCCAGGACTCCAACCATCCCTTGCCTTGCAGTGACGTGTGCATCACTGCAGGCTTTTCCTGGAGACTCCCTGCTGTCTAATCAGTTCCACAAGTACAGGGAAACTCCCAGAGCTTCATTGGAGCGTTCACACTATTGGCTGGACTCAAAGACCTAGAGTCTCGGGAGTTAACTTTTCAGATAAACTAACTGGATCATTTCCTAGGTTGGATCTTTTTTTTATCATACTATCTTAGCAGAGCCCACACAGTAGGAAGCATCTTCCACTCTGAAGCTCCAAAGGCATTGCTTAGGGATTGGTGAGGGTCGCATAACAAAAGTGATACAATGAGCTAACAGCTTAAGTTGATAAAATTATTTCCAAGTAAGTTATTTGGGGCCATTTGCTTCTGCTTTCCATTGCATTCCCAAATCATTTTCACACTATACCTTTAAAAATGTATATAATAGTCCATTTTTAAAACTATCGATGCAATCACCTCTTAATGTGTTTTCGACTAGCTTCATAACAACTTGATGAGCTATTATGTAGATCCAGTGAAAGTAGTTAATTAGTCTTAAGGAAGCCAATACTGTGCTAATTTCACAGTATGGAGAAAAAGCAATGTAAGTAGAGTTTTACATAATCATCAATAACTTGAAAAGCAGTCTTGCTGAACTGCTGCAAAGTTTTCCCAAAAGCACTTACAGCAATTTATATCAAGAGATCCTAAGTTTAGGGGTAGGAGGATAAGACTCAACTCTTTAAGGTAGAAACTCACCCTTCTCATGACTGTAATAGGTAATTTCCCCACTCAGACCTAAGATAATTGTACATTCAAAAGTTCATAACAAGCTGTTCTTGAGACATTAATCATCTCTAACATATACACTGAGTAGAAATAAATAACTACAAGAAAGCTTAAAAAATCTGAGTTAACATTATGCTGTGCAAAAAGAAAAAAAAAAACACACAAAAAAACCTTGAACAACCTACATTCTATGTTAAATACCCTGACTAAAATGTTGGTTGTGCTACACAATTCCACTTCAGTGCAGAAATGAGTTGATTTCTGTGTACCGTCTTTGTTGTTGTTGTTTTAAGTCTTTAGCACTTTTGTTCCAAATATCACCTTGCTGTGAAAAGATGAATAACTTATTACCAAATCACAAATCGTCACAAATCCATCTCAGTTTAGTCTGAATAAAATCCAGCATAAATGTATTACTTTGTTCTGGGAATAATGGCTCGGTGTCTTAGTTCCGATAGCTTCCTAAGGGCAAACCACCGTTGAAGTCATTTTGGGTTTAAACTGCACAGAAAGAAGAGACAGTGAAGTCTGCCTTTTTGTTTTCTTTTTAAGTCTTTAGATCTTGCCAGGACACTTCTTCCAGATCAACAGTCAGGCAGTTGTGGCACCTGATGCTCTTTGAAACAGACATGGTTTAAACATCAGCCAAGCTTAGTGATCTGGAGGTCTCCATTGATCTTTATGGTGTCGATTGCAGATAACGTTTGAATGCGGTGGTAAAAATCAAAAAGTTGGTGTCCATCCACAAACACTCTAAAACGTGGGTGCTCACAAAGGATTTCCACCTGGAAAAAAAAAACAAAATAAAACCCTCAGTTCATAATTTCAATGAACTCTGCTGGGAAAAATGAACAAATACCTCATTTTAGAGAAAGGCAACATCCTCAGTAGTTCTCAAACTCTAGAGTGCACTGGAATCAGACAGAAGGCTATAGAACAGACTGCTGGGCTCCACCCCCCTCAAATTTTCCATTTAGTAGGTCAAGGGTAAGGTCTAAGAATGTGCTTTTCCACCAAGTTCCAAGACGATGCTGGTGTTGCTGGAATGAGGGACACACTTTGGGAGGCACTGCTCTACACTATTCAACGTCCTTGAAGGATGTAAAATTGCCTTACTATTTCTCCCTTCTCATTGCATGCCAGAAAGTGATATAAAGTGGTATAGATTCATCTATATGGTACTTAATGCCTCCATCCTCATCCCCTGAACAATTCTATCCCACCTTCAGAGAAGCCCCTCACAAGGCAGAGCAGGTACCCATTAGGAGCACGTAATAACAGTTTGGACACTCAAACAAGATAAACACTAAGCAGAGAAGGATACACAGTAATTACCATTGGACCAAGGATGTGTAATTAACAAGGCTTTGTTAAGCCAAACAAAAATACTGATTCCCTATGGTAAAAGCTTTTTCTCCCTCTTTTTTCTAACTTAAGGAAGTCACCACAGAGTTTAATCACTGGTTTTGCACTATGTATTTATTAAAAGCATTTGTATTCATCATGTAAGGAGAGACTCCATATGTGACATTAGTCACATTTAATGCATATTATTACTAAAATTATGTCACCAAGAAGGGCTGATTCCATCTCAGTTTTGTTGTTGGGGAGCGTTATTCGACTTGGCAGAAGCTTTGGTTTCTCACACTCATGAGCTCTGCATTAAGAGTCACCATTAAGAAACTGTCACAGTTCAGGGGAGCCTCAGGGTCATTATCATTCTAGAGAAGGGTAGGGGTACCTTCCCCAGGCTATGCTAGAAGGGCAATCAGTCTCTCTTCTATCACTGATGTGAATGTCACAGATTCTTCTTTCCCCCCAAGACTGTAAGATGGGAAGAAAAATTATGACTTATTCATAAGGCCCTTGTACATTTCTAGATGAGGAGCAACAGGTTAAGGGTAGCTCTGGTTTGTTAGGTATATATGAAACAGGAAGCTCTTAACCAAGTTGTCATTATTATGATGCATGTTAACGAAGTATAGGGCTTCCCCTGTAGCTTAGCAGTACAGAACTCATCTGCCCATGCAGGAGATGTAAAAGACACGGATTTGATCCCTGGGTGGGGAAGATCCCCTGGAGGAAAGCATGGCAATCCACTCTAGTATTCTTGCCTGGAGAATCCATGGACAGAGGAGCCTGCTGGGCTACAGTCTGTAGGGTTGGAAAGAATCAGACACAACTGAAGCGACTAAGCACAACAAAGTATAACGCAGATACTTCATCACCAGGTCCGACAGGTCAGTAAATTCTTTTCTAACACATTACTGACTTGCATCTTTTACTTGGCATTGTCCTTCATAGAGGAAGGTGCGGCTCGTGCTATTTGATGGGAATGGAAATTTGGGCTGTGCTTACTGCCTGACAGATAGTGGGGAGCAAATCTATACTCATTCCAGCCCAAGAGAAGGAATCTATCAGCCACACAGCCTGTGACAATGAAGTAGACTGAGGCCGCTTAACCCAGTATTAGTCACTCAGTCATGTCTGACTCTTTATGACGCTATGGACTGTAGCCAGCCAGGTTCCTCTGTCCATGGAATTCTCCAGGCAAGAATACTGGAGTGGGTTGCCATGCCCTCCTCCAGAGGATCTTCCCCACCTAGGGAACCTGGATCTTCTGCACTGCAGGCAGAGTCTTTACCATCTGAGCCACCAGGGAGGCCCAGGGGAGCAACGGCACTGCTAGTCCTCATTAGCAAAGGGAACAAGAGAAAATAAAATAATAATCGCTCTAGTCTTAAAAAAGGTATAACTGATATGGTCTGATACTACTTAAAGGTTGAAAAAAATAAAGAAATTCTAGGTATTTATTAATATTTATTAAATAGCTTAGGACAATTATCTATTAAATGCCTAGTACTATATTG
The DNA here is from genome assembly GCF_055505025.1 of Bos grunniens. Classification (NCBI taxonomy): domain Eukaryota; kingdom Metazoa; phylum Chordata; class Mammalia; order Artiodactyla; family Bovidae; genus Bos; species Bos grunniens. Next base: position 44,958,613 of record NC_141175.1, read on the forward strand.
AATACTACACAGAGAAGTATTTATTCTTAACAATCTAGACATGTAAATATGGGCTTATTTACATGTATTGGCTAAAGAGAACCAAGAGCTACTGCTGACTGTTAATTCATATCAGCAAACAGAGCTCTTTTGATCGTTTTCCTTTTTTTCACCATCAGGTGACAAATTTCCTGGACATGCAAAAGTTCTGGCCGCTTAAAGCACTCTTGGCACATCTCAGATGAGAATATCACCAACCTGCCAATGGCTGGAGCTGAAGCACTCGAGGTACTCACCCTGAATGGCTGGTCTGGGATGAATGGGAAGTAAGGGATCGCTGACTGTTCTTCACCCCTTTCCCCAGATATACAAGAATTTCTGAGTAGCTGTCGGTCTGTGAACACTGCTTTGAGTTCAATTGCCACGTCGGCAGGAGGATCTTCTGAATCACCACAGGTCAAGCTGATTGCAAAGCTGAAAAGAAAATCATCTCATTTATTCACAGTTGAGCAAAATAACACTTAACAAAGACCCAGGCTCCCATTTCCTTCTTCCTCTCTGGATTTGTCAGCTTTTAGCAGGCCACCACTCTCCACAGGGCAGGGGTTGGGGTGTGATAGACCATGGATAAGTAGGATTACAATCAAACTAGTTTATTTTGTTACCCACAGGAGGGGGCCCTGGAGAAAACTTTGATAGAGATGAAAGTAACTAACTGTGGACGTTTCAGATACCCCAAACTACCCACACATCTGTGTTTCAACCCATTTCAGAAGACTCAAAAACAGCCAGGGGAAACTGACTAAGGGAAACAGTATCTTGTAGTTTGGTTCTCATTTATATTGATAGTTCTTACTCCAAGCACTGTGTTTGAAAAACATTAAAAAAAAAAAAAGAAGTCCTTTGGCCTCCCTAAGGGTCAAAGAGAAAATGATGTGGGTCTATATTTATAATCTCTGATATAAATAGCTGTCTAGAGAAATGGCTGCTGAAATTCATACACATTCTTTTCATGGGAACATAGTACTTTCTTGGCACTTGCAACGAGTAACACTGGCCACAGGGGTTGGAAGAGCAGCAGAAAGCCACAACAAGAGCGAGCAGGACCTCGTAACTGCTGGATAGGTGTAAGTGTTGTAGTGAAAAAAGAGGAAAAAGTTGTTTTGTTTTTTCTCTTGCCCTTTTCTGAGCTCTTTTTTTCACTTTAACTGTTCTTGATCTGTAGTAGGTAATCAAGACTAACCTGGTATGCCGATCACATTCTGTCTGGGGCTCACCTTTACAGCACTCTCTTTGCAGACGGCCCCTCACAGTTCTTTTCCTTTCTTTTTGCATTACAGAAAGGAGGCCACAGTACAATTCATGCAAGACAATGCGCCCAACTATTGGGCTACCTGATGGCTAGTCTATGACTGTTTTTGAAATGATCCAAAAGGAAGAAGAATACAAGACCTTCACACCTTTGTTCCTCATCACTGACCCCCTCATCTATATAATCACCCCCCCCAATTCCTCATGGGAGGGGCACACAGTTCTTGAGGCTCTAGCCTGCTCTCCCCTCCTCTGGCTGAGGATTAAAGCCACCCTTTTATTTTCTCCAAACTCTGTCTCTGTATTTTTCATTTGGCTTGGGTGGGCAGAGAAAGCCAAGATTTTTGACAGCATCATAGGAGACAAGGAATCTGCCTTACCTTTCTGGGTTGAGGTCTACAATGCCCATCACTAACACCTTCTTGCCTGGTCTCATGCCACCTTTAATGTGCCCACAAAATGGCACGATCTGTAGAGGATGAGAGCAGAAGCAAAGTTCACAGCCTGTTAGGGAAGAGCCAAGCCCTCAGTTCCTTAGGACTTGACCCATTTGAAAATGCAATTAGAAACAAGAGGGTACAGGCAGACACCGAAGAGGGAACAAAATCATTTACCAGTCGTGGGAAGTACACGTCGGCTTGAACTGGAGAGCCCAAGGAGTTGTTTAAATGCCCATCATCTAGTTTCTAAAAATAGAAGCACACAGATTGGCTTTCCAAAGGCTTTCGGAGGTGGGTGTTAGCGGGAGCGGGGAAGAACCTAAACAAATCTGGAGGAATCCAGCAACCCTCCCCACAACATAGGCTCAGTACACCGAATACCCGCAGAAAACCCCGGAACCAAACCCGTCCTTTCTATCAGGTAGCTAAGCCTCTGATGCTCCCCAGACCCTTCAGATCTGGATCAAAATGAAGGTCGAGGCCCACTGGAGAACCAGAGCCCCGCTCCGGAGGAAGGCAGGCTCCTCTCCAACCGCAAACGCCTCTAGAACCTGTCGCCAAGGCCTGTCCTCCAGGACGTGGCTGGAGTGCAGCAGCCCGGCTCAACTTCTCTCGCGAGCCCCCGGCTAGGACCCATTTCCAAGGGGGAATCCCCGGGATGTCGTGGAGGGGGGAGCGGACACGGGGCGCGCGCGCCGGACACACTCACACACGCGCACACTCACACCTGGCCGGTGGCTGCACGGCGCGGAGTGGGCTGTAGCTCACCCCCACGCGCAGGCCGCCCCCAACACCTCCACTCAGCCAGCGGTCCTCCCACGGAGCACCCCTCCAGCCCTCCCCCGACCCCGGTCGCGCATAGCCGGCTCCCTCTAACCAGGTACTGGGGCGCCTTCTCCCGCCGGGGGCGCGGGGCTGGGCCTCCGCCAGGCGGGAGCCAGCGGCGGGGCCGTGCGGGCCGCGGGAAGGGGGCGCCTGGCCCGCACTCACCACCACTGCATCGCTGTCGGCCACCGACCCCGCCATCTTCTCGCGCGGCGCGGCGGGGTGCGCGGCTGGCGGCCGGGCGGCGGGGGACGTGGGACGCGAAGCGCGGGCGGGGATCCCGGGGCGGTCCTGCGCCGGGCGGAGGCGCGGGTCCGAGGCTGGCTGGGGCGCGCACACACGCGCGGGTACGCGCGCGCGCACGCCCGGGGGCCCGGCGCCGACCGGGCCAGCGGGGCCCGGGGGAGGGGGAGGAGGAGGAGTAGGGAGAGGCGGGGGAGGCGGCGCGGGCCCCAAGGTCGGAGGCAGCCGCCGCGGCCGGGACGGAGCTGCAGAGTCTAAGCTGCTTTCTTCCTCGGGGTGCCGCTGCCGCCGCCCGAGGAAAAAGGTGGCGAGGGCCGCGCCGTGTCGGCCTAGGGCGGCATTTAAAGGCCGCCGGGGCCCGGCTCGGGAACCGGGAACAGGGCGGAGACCCGGCTGGGCTGCCGCGGCTCGCTCAGCTTGCCCTGCCCCTCGGCCATTGGACGGCGGCAGGAGGCTGGGGCGGGAGGGACTGGCCTGCCAGTGTCGGGGCGTGCGAGGGGGCGGGCGCCTGGTCGGTCCACTCCTGCGGCAGGGTGGGTGGGGCCGGGGGTGAGGAAGTGAGGCCGGGGCCTGCCAGGTGACAGGTGCTTGTGACATCCCCGCCCCTCCCCTCCGGCCACCCCCTTCCTTCTCTGGCTGCGCCTGGGGGCAGGTGGGACAGTGGAGGCCGAGATCCAGGGACGATTGGAGGTGGAGGTGGATTCCAGAGCTCGAGATTTCTTTCAAAGAATTTAAACGAAGTGCGAGAAAAGATTCATTTCGAACCTTCCAGGGTATAAAGATAATGAAAGGCCTCTGGGCTTTCATAAATAAATATTTGACCTAAAAGCAAGAGGCAGAGAGGACTCAGAGTAGGGACTTTTATATAACAGGAGACTGAATATAGAATAGACCTCCCTGCCCTGCGAAAAGATGGGGTCCCTGGAGACTGTTTTCAGCCAGGGGTCTGGTTAAGTCTCATTAAATTGAACTGGGCACAGTGCCTGCCCTCAGAAAGCCTTCATTGGGCTGTTTTGTTTGTTTTTTACAAGTCACCTGCTCAATCTAGGGGAGTGGGTTTCTCACTGAACATCTCCCAATACGCTTTGAGGAGTGATTCCCAGGGAGTGCACTTCTCCTCATTCCAAGTCACAAATTCCTTTATGGTGTTTCCACATTAGGACGATTATGTAACTTCTCAGATAAAGCTGTATCAACGTACTCTGCATTCGGTGACATCTTGGCTTAAACATTCCATTGTGTGCATCACCCTGGTGTTTTATACTTAATAATCAGAGAACATGTGTGACCTCAGAGGGGCCCTCAGAGACTCCTTTCCTGCCATGGTTGCTGACTGTGTGGCCTGGAACATCACTGAGGCTTTTGTGTCTTAGCTTTCCTTTTATGGACCAGAGCTAATCATGGTAATCTCAGTTGAGTAGGGAGAATTACCTGCACACGACTGTAAGCCACAGTCATACCCTTTGTATGCTCTGAACTCGAGACTGAAGTGCAACACAGTTGTGACTCACACTTTTGCTCTTGTTTACCAGTCTTAGTTCAAAAATCACACCTTATTGATTATTTTAAAATGTTAGGCAGTCATAGGAAACAATGTTTTTTAAGCGCACTTTGATATATTTCAACTTCTGAGAGCTTGGTATAGGGAAGACTCATTGATGTTTTTTTTCATCATTAGCTAAGCTAAGAGGGATACATTAGCTAAGCTAAGAGGGACATTGTGGTAGTTAAAGAGCCTGTGCCCTAGGTTCAAATCCTGGCTCTATGATTAACTAGCTGGGTGGTCTTGGGCAAGTTACTAAACTTCTCTGTGCCCCAATTTCTTCATCTGTGAATCCAAGATGACAGCAGTGATGACAATAGCACTTATCTTGTGTTATTGGAAAGATTAGGTAATTGGTTCCCATACCTTCGTTAGATTAGTACCTGGCATATAGTAAGCACTTTACAAATTCACAACATCCTGAAGGCCTGCCATGTATCAGGCACTGGGGAATTTGTGGGGATTCTTTTTGTAGTTCTATTTTTTTATTATTTTAAAGTCATTTTAAGAATGGAAATATAATTGATTATATCATATTTGTTAGTTTCAAGTGTATGGCAAAGTGATTCAGCTATCTATTCTTTTTCAGATTCTTTTCCCTGCTTTAAGTAGGACCTTGATGTTTATCTATTTTATATATAGTATGTGTATCTGTTAAGTCAAACTACTAATTTATCCTTCTCCACCCCTTTCTCCTTTGGTACCCATAAGTTCATTTTCTATGTCTGTTTCTGTTTTGTAAATATGTAAATACAAATGTTTGTTTATAGCTTTTGTTATAGTCCACATATAAGTGATAAGTGATATCACATGATATTTGTCTCTCTCTGACTTACTTCACTTACTATGATAATCTCTAGATCCATCCATGTTGCTGCAAATGGCATTATTTCATTCTTTTTATGGCTGAGTAATATTCCATTGTGGGCTTCCAAGGTGGTTCAGTGGTAAAAAATTCACCTGCCAATGCAGGAGATGCAGGAGACCCAGATTCAATCCCTGGGTCGGGACAATCCCCTGGAGGAGGAAAGCAACCCACTCCAGTATTCTTACCAGGGCAGTTCAATGGGATAGAGGAGCCTGGTGGGCTACCATTCATGGGGTTGAAGAGAGTTAGACATGACTGAGTGACTGAGCAATATTCCATTGTATATACATAATGCATCTTCTTTATTCATTCATTTGCTGATGGATATTTAGGTTGCTTCCATGTCTTGGCCCTTGTAAATAGTGCTGCTATGAACACTGGGGTACACGTATCTTTTCGGAATAGAGTTTTCGTCTTTTCTAGATACTTGCCCAGGAGTGGGATTGCTGGATCATATGGTAACTCTACTTTTAGTTTTTTAAGGAACCTCAGTGAGGACTTTTTTGTTGACCTAAGCAGAGTATATGCAGGACTTAGGAGGCTCCTGCACCAATCTGAGCAAGATATCGTGGTGGCTCAGACACGGTAGAAGTGCTGAAGATATGAGAAGCTGTGGGCCCTTGATAAGAGCTAGCCGTTGTTATTAGGTAGTTGGGAGAGTTCAAATCGACTTCTAAGCCTCAATTACCTCTCTGCAAAATTAAGAGGTTGGGCTCATTCACCATTCCTCCTTAGCTCTTAAAAAGTTCTTCTGGTTCCTGAAAAGCTGTGTAAATACCATCTAAATATAAATGGTTTGAGAGTAGGTGCTTTTGAATGAAAATAATCTTGGGTTGAATCTTTCAATAAGTAGTTTGTAGGGTGAAGAATAATGCTTTGATTTACATTGTAAGTGGAGTTGAAGATACTTGGATTGCTTGAGATGAGGTCTTACATTTCTTATGTTTTAAGAGTGTAAAAAACAGGAAGATACTGAGCCTGCCCAGAACACTTTATTCTGGAAAATTGCTTTTATTCCAAAAATGCTTTGTTCCTTCTCAATCATTCTATAGAATAGTTTTGAACATGGAGAGCAAGCAGAAAGCCTAAATGAATTTTTTGTTATTGTTGTTATAATTATTGTTGTTATAATTAAAGCTGAGCAGAGTCAAACCATCCCTTATAGGGAAATTCATTAGCAAATAAATGAAATATAGAGCTTGAGTTTTTAAAGAGTTGTACAAAGAAAGACAGGCAAACTTTGCTCTGGGCTTTAATTATGGGCATTTGTGTCTAAAAAACATTAACCAAGACTGTGACCCTTTTATGAAATGCAAGAGTGAACTTCACTACTGCTGGAGACTAATAAAAAGGCTAAGGTACGTGGGGGAGGCAGTCAAACATGATTAGCATCAAAAAAGAAGTATGCACGGCTCTTTGAAGACAGACTTTGCTAAATGATCTTCCCAGATGGAAACAGTAGAGGGGAAGTGTCTTTCTTTCCTTCCTGTTTAATATGTTTTTTTTTTTTTTTCAAATGCAGGCATGTAGAATTTCTAATACTGGGGGAAGAATATAGCATTGATGTCAGTTCAGCAACCATATTATGAGCAAGGCTAGGTGCTGTGATACTGTGCACCACGAAGAGATATTTGAAAATGCATAGATGTTGTCCTGCAGGAGCTCACAGGTCATTCTGGGAACCTATGTAGAATGCAGGAGATAAGATAATAAAGGCCTTAGATCTACAGCCCAAGTAACAAGTTGGGGGAGTCACTCCCATTGGGAGGATTACCACAGGTTTCTGGAGGGGCTGGCATATCTCTGACCACATGTATAGCAGCCCCTTCCACATTCCCCCCAAAGCGAGTCTGCAGAGACTGCCTTCTTTCTCTACACGTGGCTGACTTTGACCTTCAGACCACTCGTTTCCTATCTGTGTGTATGTATATACATCAGCAGCAGCAGGGTTTCTCATCCTCAACCCTATTGACATTTTAGGCTGAGAAATTCTTTCCAGTCGGGGGTAGAGAGGCCAGTAGTGCTACCCGCACCATCACTAAATGGTGACAATCAGAAATTCCCCCAGCACTGACAGACGTAAAATGTCCCCGAGTGGGATAGGGCAAACTTGCCTCCAGTTGAGAACCAGTTATCTAAAAGGTGCTTTCAGTTCAGTTCAGTCACTCAGTCGTGTCCGACTTTTTGCGACCCCATGAATTGCAGCACGCCAGGCCTCCCTGTCCATCACCAACTCCCAGAGTCCACCCAAACCCATGTCCATTGAATTGGTGATGCCATCCAATCATCTCATCCTTTGTCGTCCCCTTCTCCTCCTGCCCTCAATCTTTCCCAGCATCAGGGTCTTTTCAGATGAGTCAGCTCTTTGAATCAGGTGGCCAAAATATTGGAGTTTCAGCTTTAACATCAGTCCTTCCAATGAACACCCAGGACTGATCTTCTTTAGGATAGACTGGTTGGATCTCCTTGCAAGAGTCCTCTCCAACACCACAGTTCAAAAGCATCAATTCTTCAGCGCTCAGCTTTCTTTATAGTCCAACTCTCACATCCATACATAACCACTCGAAAAACCATAGCCTTGACTAGACAGACCTTGTTGACAAAGTAATGTCTCTGCTTTTGAATATGCTATCTAGGTTGGTCATAACTTTCCTTCCAAGGAGTAAGCATCTTTTAATTTCATGGCTGCAGTCACCATCTGCAGTGATTTTGGAGCCCCCCAAAATAAAGTCTGACACTGTTTCCACTATTTCCCCATCTATTTGCCATGAAGTGATGGGACCAGATGCCATGATCTTCGTTTTCTGAATGTTGAGCTTTAAGCCCACTTTTTCACTCTCCTCTTTCACTTTCATCAAGAGGCTTTTGAGTTCCTCTTCACTTTCTGCCATAAGGGCGGTGTCATCTGCATATCTGAGGTTATTGATATTTTTCCCGGCAATCTTGATTCCAGCCTGTGCTTCCTCCAGCCCAGCATTTCTCATGATGTACTCTGTATATAAGTTATATAAGCAGGGTGACAATGTACAGCCTCGATGTACTCCTTTTCCTATCTGGAACCAGTCTGTTGTTCCATGTCCAGTTCTAACTGTTGCTTCCTGACCTGCATATAGGTTTCTCAAGAGGCAGGTCAGGTGGTATTGTATTCCCATCTCTTTCAGAATTTTCCACAGTTTGTGGTGATCCTCACAGTCAAAGGCTTTGGTATAGTCAATAAAGCAGAAATAGATATTTTTCCTTTAGTATTCCTTTTACTCCTATATGTATGTATATTAAGTCACTTCAGTCATGTCTAACTGAAGTGGGTTGCCATTTCCTTCTCCAATATGTATATATGTGTGTGTGTATATGTATATGTATATGTATATGTATATGTATATGTGTATATGGGCTTCCCTGGTGGCTCAGTGGTAAAGAATCTGCCTGCAATGCGGGAGACCTGGGTTTGATCCCTGGGTTGAGAAGATCCCCTGGAGAAGGACATGGCAATCCACTCCAGTATTCTTGCCTGGAGAATCCCATGAACAGAGAAGCCTGGTGGGCTACAGTCCACAGGGTCTCACAGTTGGACACATCTGAGACGACTAAGCAATATATATATATATAATTATCCAGTCTGATCTAGAGTAGAAACTTGTACATCAGAAACATTTGCCTTTTTATTTGACAAGTCATTGCTTCCTGATATTATGGGAGTACTTTAAATGGTTCCACAAAGAACCTCTACAATGAAGGAGGACCTGAGAAGACCCCTATGAATGTAGCTGCCAGCTCAAAATGTCTGTAATATTGAGAAATTTGTGTGACTTTTGCAATCTGTTCCATAATATCACCATGTTTATGTTTGATATAAACATGATGTGCTCCCCACACTCATAAATAGAGCAAAACTGAGGCATCTAAATGTTTACCTGTTTATCTCGTGGCCGGATTCCCTGCCTGTCCCAGACCCCAAAGGGTGGTTGCAGCCCACTTTGAGGAATAAGATAATGCACCATTTTACAGGCTGGTCAGGCTTTCAACGCTCCATAATTGTTTTAGTCAGGCCAGTCTCTGCTAAGGATAAATAATCACTTAGGCAGAAAATATACAAACTCAGCATTCTTTCGTTTACCTAGTTAGATAGGAGGGCAAACATTTATCAGCTCTTTTTCTGTATTTCAATACATGATTAAAGTTCTTAATTATTCTAGGAACTCTGGTCATGGTTTTCAAATAATTATTTTGGACACACACACAAATTTGTGTTGTACCAGTGTAATTAGGGGACAACCATAAAATTTGGCAATCAGTGCCAGTTTCCAGCATTTCATTATTTTCAGTTTATTTATGAGGAAACTAGAACCAGACAGCTGCTTGCATTTTAATTATTTAGCTCAGGAAGAATTGATTTCAGAAAACCTCCAGGCTGAAGAAGGTAATAATGAGCCCATTTCCCAGGAGGAATTCAGGGCTTCAAAGCTATGCACTGCTTCCTACTCCAGGGATGGCACTGTGGGCCCTTTATCATGTCTGAAACACCTTGGGAGCTCACAGGTCCCGAGTGGGCTCACTCCTGTGAAAGGCAACAGGAGTCTTTGCTGAAAGGTAACAGAAGCAAAAAGCATTCTGCTGGGTAACAGAAAAGAACGCTGCTTCCAGCCTGTGCATCTGGCAGCATGAATGAAAGGTATTTTAAGGCACAGGCTTTGTGTGGGTATTGAGAGCCAAGGCTGTGTTTGTGTGCCCCTCTCTCCAGCCTTCCCTCTAAGTAATTCCAAGAGTCAGATCTGTGCGCAGCCAGCCTTGTACCAATAAGGAATGTGACCGGACTACGTGACGGAGCCCCAGGCCTCATTTCACTTTATGCATGAGGTTTCTGTTTTCCTCTGCTGGTTTATAGTCCTCCTTTTTATTGCCTCTGTGATTTTATTTTCTTGTCATCAAGTGGCATAAAGGGTTTCTTGCTCTGGTAGTTTCATGGAAACTTGCTTGGCTTGGCTGCATGGAAGCAGATGAAGGTTCAGATTTAGCAGTCCGCTGGAAATCCTGACTAATGGGCACAGGAAAACTCCAGAGGCAGGCTGCCAGGTGGTCATTTGATTTTTAGAGGAAATATGTTTGGGTGACACAGATTTCTAGACTTCTTAAAAGGTGAACTGCACAGAGGTAGGATTAACACAGGCAGCTTCTGAACAAACCACCAGCCAGGAGGGACCTGGGAATTTAAACTTGGCATCCAAATTTGACTAACCAAAGAGATTCAGAGGAAACAGACTTCGTTTATTTGTTGAACAATCCTTTATTGAGCTGGGCTCTGTTTTAATTGTAATTAGGATCATTTTTTACTTCCTTAAAAAAGCCCCAAACAACCATACACATACTTAAAATATTTGCCCTCCTTTTCCATATGAGTCTCTTTAGGGCATCTCTCCTTCCTCATACTGTAGACCCCTCCCTGCATACTGCCTATTCCATCTGACAGTATCCAGAATGGGTCTGAGAGCTCCCTTGCCAACATGGCAGCATAGCCCAGAAAATAAAAATAAAGTGTTTTGAATTCAGAGGCTGGTTTCATTCCACTTCCAATCAGATAACACATTTTCTATTTAAATTTAGTTTAGCTGGTAACGTGTTGATTTTTAGGCCTGAAATTGTTCAAGTGATTAATTTATCCCATAGAGAAAGATTAATTGAAGAGTTGAAGAAAATATTTTAAATTGCAGAAGTTCAAATTGGTAATCTACAGTGATTAAACTCATCATATTTCATTCATTCACAACCTTGGCCATGGCTGGCTCAGTGTTGCTCTTGAATGTAAGAATTAATTGGAATTCGTAAATTTAGGGCTCTTCCCAGGTGATTCAGGGGTAAAGAATCTGCCTGCTAATGCTTGGAGATGTAGGAGACACATGTTTGATCCCTGTGTCTGGAAGATCCACTGGAGAAGGAAATGGCAACCCACTCCACTATTCTTGCCTGAAAAATCCCATGGAAAGAGGAGCCTGGTGGGCTACAGTCCATGGGGTTGCAAAGAGTAGGACACAACTGAGCGACTGAGCATATCACACATCATATAAATTCAGGAGGCTTTGGAGTTAGGTGTGACTTTTCATGGTTGCCTGGTATGTGGTGTGTGTGTGTGTGTAAAAAATGGGGCTTCCCTGGTGGCTCAGATGTAAAGAATCTGCCTGCAATGCAAGAGACCTGGGTTCAATCCCTAGGTCAGGAAGACCCTTGGAGAAAGGAATGGCAGCTCACTCCAGTATCTTGCCAGGAGAATTCCATGGAGAGAAGATCCTGGAAGGTTATAGTCCATAGGGTCGCAAAGAGTCGGACACAACTGAGCAACTAACACTTACTTACTTACTTGGTATGTGAAGTGTGTGTGTGAGTGTGTGTGTGTGTGTTAAGGCCAGGTGGAGTGGGGAAGGGGGGAAAATTTCAGCCTTTCTTAAAAGCCAGTCCTCATTTTAATACCAGGAATAGGTGGAAGTAACTTCAGGATAGGAAGCAAACTAGCTAACTGGTTGTTTTTGAGTCCATTGATTTAAATGCCAGTAAAAACGCCATCAACAGAAGAGAACCTCATACTTCTTTTTTTTCAGATGACTGAGGCAGAGATACACATATTAAATTTCTATCCTTTGATATTTTCTGTGCTAACAGATGTCCTCCTTGAGACTGGTTCAGAATCTTCCTTCACAAAACTCTATTCCTGGCCAGTAATGCCCACTTTGCACATCAGTCTCCTGGGCACTTTCCCCAGTAATCCCAGCTCCTCCCCCGCCAGGCTCCTCCACTTCCTTGCAGTTCCCAGGCTCCACCCCTCTCTTCCCATTGGATCTGGACTCTCCTCCTGGGCAGGCCCCTCCTCCACAGCCTGTCTTCAGTGAGTAGACTCTCACCCAGCCTGAAAGAGAAAATCAAAAACAGACAAGCACGTTGCGTTTACAAAATGCCCTTCTCTGGAAGGCAGGAGTTATTGTCTTTCAGAAGACTTCTCTTTTAGTCACTGTTGACAGACTGATGCTGTAGCCAGGACCGGGCAGAAGTGTCATCCCATTTCATAAAGTGATACAGCTGACAGTTACTCTAGAGAAGCTATAACTAAGGGTTGCTTTAGCTGATTTATACAAAGTATCCAATGTCGGGTGATATTCTATAGTTAGAAATAACAAGGAACGAACTCAGTGAGAAGAGAGGATGGGTAGACTTTCTGAGTACGGGCAGGATGCGTGTTTCTTGAGGTCTAGTGTTGGTTTTCATCTACAGTGTGGTTTTATTCTCAGTGCCCTGATAGCAGCTCATAAAACAGTCACAGTTCACCCCAAAGCCCTTAGAAATTACTGCACAGTGCTAAAATAGGGCATCATCCAAGAATCTGAGAGTAGCCACATCTTTTGTAAACTGTAATTCAGGTCTGTCTTCCAAGCTGAGTTCACATTGTCAGTATGGTCTTTTATAAACATAAATCATGTACCATTGACTCTCCTTAAAATCACGTGGTGAGTTCTCATGGTATTTAGGATGAAACCCTAATTCCTTTCCATGGCTTTTAAGGCCCTGTGGGAACTGGCCCTCTCTTTCCACCTTTACTTGGGGGCCATATTCCTCCCCCTGCTCATTGCTTTTCAGCCCAAACTGGCCTTCCTGAAGTTTTCCCAACAGTCGAGCACACTCATTCCTCCGGGTCTTTTCACTTGCTCTTGGGGGAGCGTGTTTCCCCAGGCACTTCTTTGGGTTTCTTATTCTTAAATTCTTCACTCAAATGTCACCTTCCATTAGGGACAGTTCCTAATATAGGCTCCAGCCAGGGCTCTTGCACTGCATCCACATTCTCCCTTCATCTTTAATTGTCTTGTTTATTACCTGGTGTGGCTTTTCCACATCAGAGGGTACGAGCCTTGAGAGCAGATTCTTGTCTTTCTTCTTCTTGAAGTGAAGTGAAACTGAGAGCAAAGATTTATTGATTGAATATATGAGTAAATGAATTACTGAATAATGCACAGCTGCAGATCTGCAGATGAAATAAAACCTCAGAACCGGACTTTGCCGGTGGTGCAGTGGATAGTAATCCGCTTGCCAATGCAGGGGACATCCCTTCAACCCCTGACCTGGGGAGACTCCACATGCCTTGAGCAGCTGCAGCCCATGCACCGCCACTACTGGAGCCTGCGTGCTCTAGGGCTCATGGGCCCCTGTGCCACAACATACTGAAGCCTGTGCCCCTAGAGAGCCTGTGCTCCTCCAGAGAAGCCACTGCAATGAGTAGCCCCCACTCACCACAACTAGAGAAAGCCTGTGTGCAGCAACAAATATCCAGCGCAGCCAAAAACAAACAAATAAATAATTAACAAAATAAACCTCACACTTATAGGGACCCCTCCAGGGCCCAAGGCCAGAGTCTACTCATTTCCCTCTGTTGCACAGCCTGAGAACAATCCTCTTTGGACTGACATATAAAGACATGCCCTGAGAGATCCTTCCCATCCCTGAGAAGTCTTGATTCTAGATGCCATGGGTTACACATAAACTCAACCTAAACATGAAGCAACCTAAACATTAAGTTGTTGAACCTAAGTAATAATTGTCAGAAAGTACACTTGTAAGCAATGAAAAGTTGAATTGGTGAGATCAAGGGCAGAAAAGATAATAGTGAAAAAAAATCCCAAAGCACATGCATAGCAATGTCAGTAGCTTTATTAGCAGTATTATTGTTTCTTCATTCTGATGAGATAGGCTCTCAGGCTCTTTAAAGTAACCTGATATTGAACATTAATTATAACATCTTCTGTAAAAGGAATGAGCAATGAAGGTGCTGCTTTTCCCTTTTACTTATTTAATTTTATTTAATTAGTGCTTACAGAATGTTCCCAAGTGGTGCTAATGGTAAAGAACCTTCCTGCCAATGCAGGAGATGTAAGAGACACAGGTTCAATCCCTAGGTGGGGAAAATCCCCTGGAGGAGGGCATGGTAACCCACTCCAGTATTCTCGCCTGGAGAATCCCCATGGACAGAAGAGCTTGGGGGGCCACAGTTCATAGGGTCGCACAGCGTTGAACATGACTGAAGCGACTTAGGACAGCACAGAATGTTCACTACACTCCAGGTATCTCTCTAAAAACTTGACAAATGCTGTCTTGGGTTGAGTTCTTTGGAAGCAATACTGGAGACCGAGTTTGGTGTGTAAGATGCTTGTTAGGGATTAACACCTTTGAAGAGGAAGCCAAGAAACCCTCGAGAAGTCAAACTGTACTACAGGCTCAGGAAGCCAGGGGAGGTGTGTTGCCAGGCATGTACTGCCTGTCAGAGTGTCCTGTGTGGGACTGGAATGGCCTGCCTTTTACCCCCACCTCACTCAGTCACCAAATGTGGGCTACCCCCAGGAAGGGCACAGCCTTGGGCGAGGCAGCTGTGTGGCTGAGGCACACTGGAGTTGCTGAGAGCTGGAGCCTGTCTGCTTCCTATCCTCCCTGCTTCTTGGCAGCAAGTTCTCCCTTGAAATGCCCCTCTGGGTCTGCTCAAATATTAGCTTCTTTAACCCTTGCAACAACCCTAGGAGGTAGGCCCTTTCATTAGCCGCGTTTTACAGATGACAAAACTGAGGCATGGAGAAATTAGTTCATTTGCCAAACTAGACCGGGTAGCAGAGCTGATATCTGACCTAAGCAGTAGGGCTCCAGAATTAGCATTCTGGACTATTCAGCTATGCTGTCTTAGCTATCACTTCACAGAAAGGGTTGACAGTAGCCTAATAAAAATACAATGACAGTACTGGTTGTTTTTTAATTCTTTTTAAGGTAGTGTGTACGTGTATGTGTGTTTGCCTGCTACTGTTGCATTTCCTAAAAACAATATCCAAAGAGTGATAATTTGGGGTTGCCTATTTCATTTGAATATTAAATCCTACCTGTAAACATCTAAGAATCCAGACTAGATGCTGAGGGGTAATGACTGGATTTGAATTCCAGTACAAAGTAGCCTGTGCTGAAATTCTCATGTTGGCCTGGAAAAGGAAGGGTCCCTTTGGAGTTTAGGGCAAGAAAATTGAGTAGGGGGAAGAAAGGCTATAAAATACAGGGCAAGGCCAACCAGTTCTGTGCTCTGCCAGCCACATGAGTGAAGTGTTAGTTAGGTATGGGCCTAAGGGAAAAGCAGATGGCACCTTGGGAAGAAGATAAAGAAGGAGAGGATTTAACAGGTGTGAGCAGGGTGGGTCCAGGAACTGTGCTGGGGGTCTGAAGAAAGTCCAGCACTGTGAAGAACCAGGAGGGCAGGAGGGGAGGTCAAAGAAGCCCAGACTACTCCTCGGGGGGAAATGTGTGGACTTGGCCAGAAGAGGAGAGGAAAGAGAGAACTCAGTGGCAGCAAAACATTTTTTTTTTTCCATCACTGTTTTTAGAATTATACATACACACTTTTAACTTATATGCAGGGTAACATCATGCAAAATGCTGGGCTGGATGACTCACAGACTGGAATCAAGATTGCCAGGAGAAATATCAACAACCTCAGATAACCAGATGATACCACTCTAATGGCAGAAAGCAAAGAAGAACTTAAAAAAAAAAAAAAAAGCCTCTTACTTAGGGTGAAAGAGGAGAGTGAAAAAGCTGGCTCAACATTCAAAAAACGAACACCACGGCATCTGGTCCCATCACTTCATGGCAAATAGATGGGAAAAAAGTGGAAACAGTGACAGATTCTATTTACTTGGGCTCCAAAATCACTGCGGATGGTGATTTCATGACTGCAACCATGAAATTAAAAGATGCTAGCTCCTTAGAAAAAAAGCTATGACAAACCTAGACAGTGTATTGAAAAACAGAGACATCACTTTGCTAGCAAAGATCCATATACTCAAAGCTATGGTTTTTCCAGTAGTCATGTACAGATGTGAGAGTTGGACCATAAAGAAGGCTGAGTGCCAAAGAACCGATGCTTTTGAACTGAGGTGCTGGGGAAGACATTAGAGAGTCCCTTGGACAGCAAGGAGATCAAACCAGTCAATCCTAAAGGAAATCAACCCTGAATATTCACTGGAAGGACTGAAGCTGAAGTTCCAATACTTTGACCACCTGATACAAAGAGCTGACTCACTGGAAAAGACCCTGATGCTGGGAAATATTGAAGGCAGGAGGAGAAGGGGGTGACAGAGGATGAAATGATTAAATAGCATCACCGACTCAATGGATGTGAATTTGAGCCAACTCTGAGAGATAGTGGAAGACAGAGGAGCCTGGAGTGCTAGAGTTCATTGGATCGAAGAGAGTCAGGCATGACTTAGTGACTGAATGACAACAACAACAAATAATCTTTTAAAGATATTTAGAAATTATTTCCCACATTACATAATTAGATTTCTTAATTCTGCAGACTGGCTTAGGGTAAGGAAGGAATCCAAGGCTGACTGTTTTATTTTGGATGATGTAGACTACACGTTTCTCCCTATTTATCATTCTCTTTTTGTCTGTAAGAGTCCAAGCAATAGAAGTCATTATCCTTAAGACTTTTCACTCCAGTGGGATTAACTTGTTTCACATTATTTTTCTGAAGTTTGGGGAAATCCCTTCTTTAAAAACAGTAGATAAATTCTGTTTTAACTCCTCACTATCTTTATTTGTATATAAAAACACATTCCAAATGGCTGTAACAATGTCTTGATAAGTAAGGGCTCTTTGCAAAAATAGTCAGTGGGGATATTATTCACAACAGGACATGTAAACTTCCCAGCAGACCAAATGTGTCCTCAGAGGGATTAAAGGATCTATGTGGGATTTGAATAAAGGTCATTCTTGCGGCTGATCTGATTACGTGGTTATTATTGACCCTTGATAGTAACAGGTTCTTTCCCATGTCACGTATTCTAGCACATTCCCTTATGGATATTTCAACACAATTTGCCCATTTTTATAACACATTAAGCCATCTTAGAAACTCACTTTTCAGCCCACAGAATAACACTGCTCTAAATAATTCACAAAGCAAAGCAAATACATAGATGTTAAATAATTTACAACCACAGAAGAACTCATGATGCCCAGAAAGGATCTTACTTAGAGTAGATACTCAAACTCATCTATTACACTAAACCAAATTGGGAGGATGTGTGTTTGGAGCATAGTATATTTTGAATGCCATCATCTTAAAAATGAGCATGTTTTCAGAGGAAAATAGCTGTTTCCTGGAGTACATGGTTTGTATTTGGGCTGGGGGACAAGTAACTTTCTGAACTCTAGGATTTTATTGAAGAATATTTTTCCCAAACGTGACAGGCTTTATGAAGACAGAAGCAGGAATAAGCATGGAAGATCACCATTGAGTGGTAAGGATTGGGGTGACGGAAGGAAGAGGAGATATTTTGGAGCTCTTCATGCTCTCTATTGTGCTGTTGACAATTCTGACTTGCCTTTCTGTGGCATTGTGCATGGGACCCACTGAAAATAAGCCTTGTTTTAGAGAGCACTGAAAAGGTGGGTTGCTTTAAGACACCGAGGTTCCTGTATTCAATCTTTGGACACTGCATTTGGAATCCATCTCTTCTAGGATGTTTGTCCCTTCCAAGAGCTGAATTCAGTATCAAAAAGTGATCTGTTTCATAGAATGCTCCACTCACCAGACAAATCAGGATACATTCTTATGAAAAATCAAAGCATTTGCTACTTAGAAGTGAAATCGCTTGATTATAGGGTACACATCTAATAGTTTTATAGAGGCTCCTGGACCAACTAAACACATTATCTTCTCTCATATGCGATATATCATCACTCTGTTGAACCAACCCTAAGACAAAGTTATTTTCTTCTAAAAAACAAAGACAAACATGCAACATCCAGGTCACCAAAATTCAATCTCTAAAAGATATTTGGTCACTGCTGCTGCTGCTAAGTCGCTTCAGTCGTGTCCGACTCTGTGCGACCCCAGAGACGGCAGCCCACTAGGCTCCCCTGTCCCTGGGATTCTCCAGGCAAGAACACTGGAGTGGGTTGCTGTTTCCTTCTCCAATGCATGAAAGTGAAAAGTGAAAGTGAAGTCGCTCAGTCGTGTCCAACTCCTAGCGACCTCATGGACTGCAGCCCACCAGGCCCCTCCGTCCATGGGATTTTCCAGGCAAGAGTACTGGAGTGGGTTGCCATTGCCTTCTCCATATTTGGTCACAGATAGGTCTAAAATAAATTCTATGGGGATCTGATATCGACCCTTGGCTCTGTGCCTCGCCCCTGTGATGCAAGCCACACACACACTTTTCAGGCTGCTGTGGTTCTAGAATTAACTGTATACCTCTTTCATAAGATGACATTCAAGCCACAAAAAGCAAGGTCAGTGAGGGCTGGAAGGGAAAGTGAGTGTGGTTCATAAAACCAAGAGGCACTTACAATTTAACAAGATTAACAAGTGCTGTTGAAAAGAGCTACCCGGCCTGAGTCACAGAGGGAGAAGTATGCCAGCTCAATTCTCTTGGCTTTGCTGTCACACCACACGAGTGCAGCTCCTGAAAGTCTTGCATGAAACTACAATAAAGCAATCTGGAAAATGACTGTATTTTTAGTGATTATTTCTTTTGGATCATTACACACGGAATGAGTTGTTCTTTTTCACTGGCCCCATTATTTGTTGTTAGTATTTCTTTTGTCTGCTTTGTTGGGAAGGTTATGTCTGAAGCTTGCCCAAATTCTTAAATCCAAGGCATTTAGTATATTATCAGCTTACACTGGACTCTTTTAAGCATTTTCTATTTAAAAAAAACTATAGCGGTTTCAGTATCAGCAAGATAAGGAAGACAGTTCTTCCTCTCTGCATGCTGGGTGAAAATGCATGAATTAGTGGAATTCACTGAAAAACTTGTCACTCAAATATCTATCAGCATTTTGGTCCCTGGGCAAAAGGAATTCTTCCAGAGCAGCTTTGATAGCAATTTCAATTTTCAGAGCACACTGTGCTTTATGTCTCATTTGCTGAAAGTTCATTTTACATGCTTAGTGACTAGAAGATCTAAGGAATGCTCAGTCATCCTTGTGTAGGTAATTTGCTAAATGTCATATACAGAGTGGACTTCCCTGGTGGCTCAGCGGTAAAGAATCTGCCTGCCAATGCAGGGGACAGCAGTTCGATTCCTGGGTCAGGAAGATCCCCTGGAGAAGGAAATAGAAACTCTCTCCAGTGTTCTTGCCTGGGAAATCTCACGGACAGAGGAACCTGACAGACTAAGTTCATGGGTCACAAAGAGTTAGCCACATCTTTAGCGACTAAGCGAAAAGCAAAGGAGAAAAGGAAAGATATAAGCATCTGAATGCAGAGTTCCAAAGAATAGCAAGAACAGATAAAAAACCTTCCTCAGCGATCAATGCAAAGAAATAGAGGAAAACAACAGAATGGGAAAGACTAGAGATCTCTTCAAGAAAATTAGAGATACCAAGGGAACATTTCATGCAAAGATGGGCTCGATAAAGGACAGAAATGGTATGGACCTAACAGAAGCAGAAGATATTAAGAAGAGGTGGCAAGAATACACAGAATAACTGTACAAAAAAGATCTTCATGACTCAGATAATCACGATGGTGTGATCACTGATCTAGAGCCAGACATCCTGGAATTTGAAGTCAAGTGGGCCTTAGAAAGCATCACTATGAACAAAACTAGTGGAGGTGATGGAATTCCAGTTGAGCTATTTCAAATCTTGAAAGATGGTGCTGTGAAAGTGCTGCTCTCAATATGCCACCAAATTTGGAAAACTCAGCAGTGGCCAAAGGACTGGAAAAGGTCAGTTTTCATTCCAATCCCAAAGAAAGGCAATGCCAAAGAATGCTCAAACTACTGCACAATTGCACTCATCTCACATGCTAGTAAAGTAATGCTCAAAATTCTCCAAGCCAGGCTTCAGCAATATGTGAACTGTGAACTTCCTGATGTTCAAGCTGGTTTTAGAAAAGACAGAGGAACCAGAGATCAAATTGCCAACATTCGCTGGATCATGGAAAAGGAAGAGAGTTCCAGAAAAACATCTATTATTGACTATGCCAAAGCCTTTGACTATGTGGATCACAATAAACTGTGGAAAATTCTGAAAGAGATGGGAATACCAGACCACCTGACCTGCCTCTTGAGAAATCTGTATGCAGGTCAGGAAGCAACAGTTAGAACTGGACATGGAACAACAGACTGGTTTCACATAGGAAGAGGAATGTGTCAAGGCTGTATATTGTCACCCTGCTTATTTAACTTATATGCAGAGTACATCATGAGAAATGCTGGGCTGGAAGAAGCACAAGCTGGAATCAAGATTGCTGGGAGAAATATCAATAACCTCAGATATGCAGATGACACCACCTTATGGCGGAAAGTGAAGAGGAACTCAAAAGCCTCTCGATGAAAGTGAAAGTGGAGAGTGAAAAAGTGGACTTAAAGCTCAACATTCAGAAAACGAAGATCATGGCATCCAGTCCCATCACTTCATGGGAAATAGGTGGGGAAACAGTGGAAACAGTGTCAGACTTGATTTTTTTGGGCTCCAAAATCACTGCAGATGGTGACTGCAGCCATGAAATTAAAAGACGCTTACTCCTTAGAAGGAAAGTTATGACCAACCTAGATAGCATATTCAAAAGCAGAGACATTACTTTGCCAACAAAGGTTCGTCTAGACAAGGCTATGGTTTTTCCTGTGGTCATGTATGGATGTGAGAGTTGGACTGTGAAGAAGGCTGAGCACCGAAGAATTGATGCTTTTGAAGTGTGGTGTTGGAGAAGACTCTTGAGAGTCCCTTGGACTGCAAGGAGATCCAACCAGTCCATTCTGAAGGAGATCAGCCCTGGGATTTCTTTGGAAGGAATGATGCTAAAGCTGAAACTCCAGTACTTTGGCCACCTCACGTGAAGAGTTGACTCATTGGAAAAGACCTTGATGCTGGGCAAGATTGGGGGCAGGAGGAGAAGGGGACGACAGAGGATGAGATGGCTGGATGGCATCACTGACTCAATGGACGTGAGTGTGGGTGAACTCCGGGAGTTGGTGATGGACAGGGAGGCCTGTCGTGCTGCGATTCATGGGGTCGCAAAGAGTTGGACACGACTGAGCGACTGAACTGAACTAAACTGATATATTTGTAACTGAATAACTTTGCTGTACACCTGAAACATAACATTGTTAATCAACTATACTCCAATATAAAATAAGATAACATTGAAAAAAGAAAAAGATGTGTTGAGAGAAGAGTGACCAGTTCAGTCTGGGTGGGGTATTTGGAAGCTGTGCATGATAAAGCTGGAAAGGCAGACTGGGGTTTATCCATGGCCTGACTGGCCAGGTACAGAAACTTGGAGTTCATCCCATACTTTGCCAAAGACTTTCTTAGAACCCTAGGGCAATGAGATGTTTCAGAAAAGAAAGGTTCCATGGTCAGAAAGTCTTCCCAGGTGGATCTAATGGTAAAGAACCCATCTGCCAGTGCAGGAGACTTAAGAGATGTGGATTCGATCCCTGGGTTGGGAAAATCCCCTGGAGAAGGGCCTGGCAACCCACTCCAGTATTCTTGCTTGGAGAATCCCATGGATAGAGGAGCCTGGCAGGCTATAGTCCATAGGGTTGCACAAAGTCGGACACAACTAAAGTGACTTAGCACATGGTCATATAAATTTGGGAACTATATATCCATCCCTCCATCTTGAAAATTCATGATGTATAATTGATGACTAAAGGCTGACAAGTTCTGTTTTAAAGGGACTGGTTAAACTTAACCCAGGATTCCCCTCACCATTCTCCCACCATAACACCTGACAGCAAGAAGGTGCTGGAGCGACAGTGGGGAGCCCCTGGAATTCTTTGAAAAGAATGATGTAAGCAGATGCTTTAGAAACATTTCTGAAAGCAGTGTACAACCTGTATCATCAATATTTTGGAAAGAGGGTGCCTCAGTGAAAACTAGAGGCAAAGAATTGGTAAGTCAGGGTCTTCTCAACCTGGCTACCTGTCAGAACCCCTTGGAGATTTTTTAAAACACCCCACTCAAGTACTCTTGTCCGGAAAATCCCATGGATGGAGGAGCCTGGTAGGCTGCAGTCCATTGGGTCACGAAGAGTTGGACATGACTGAGAGACTTCACTTTCATTTTTCACTTTCCACTTTCATGCATTGGAGAAGGAAATGGCAACCCACTCCAGTGTTCTTGCCTGGAGAATCCCGGGGATGGGGGAGCCTGGTGGGCTGCGGTCTATGGGGTCATACAGAGTCGGACATGACTGAAGCGACTTAGCAGCAGCAGCAGCAGTAGCAGCAACTCTATATTGCACTTCTAAAGTTTCTGATTTAGTAGGTGTGCCTTGGGCTTGGGAATGTATGTGTGTGTGTGTGTGTGTGTGTGTGTACTTTTGATGCAGAAACTAGTAGTGAGAATTTATGAGCCCAAACTGATTGTGAGGACTATTGACTGTCCAGTTGAGAGCTTATGAGACCAGAACTTGGAGAGAGGCAGTGGGAGCGGAAAAGGTTGGGAGGGATGTAATAAACAAAGTGAGGCAAGAACTTACATGCCTTGACAAGTGAAGGAATGTGAGGATGGTATAGAAACAAAGGGAATTCAGAGAGATTGTATGCCTGGGTCACTGGGGAAGAATGATGGTATCATAACAGGGAGAGAAGGTTGTTGTTCAGTCGCCAAGTTGTGTCCAACTCTTTGTGACCCCATGATCTGCAGCACACCAGGCTTCTCTGTCCTTCACTATCTCCCTGAGTTTGCTCAAACTCATGTCCATTGAGTCAGTGATGCCATCCAACCATTTCATCCTCTGTCGCCCCCTTCTCCTCTTGCCTACAATCTTTCCCAGTATCAGGCTCTGAAGTTTAGGGGGCAAGAAAGTACTTTGAAGGAAGAAGAGCTCTGGTTTTGGACATGATTAGGTCAAGATGCCAAACTATGTGAAGGCCTGCCAGACAGTTGGAAATGCAGGTTTCACAGGCAGGAGAACAGAGGGGTCTGGATCTACAGAGAACCAGTTACAACCCTGGGGATAGCTCGGTGATCTAAAAGATGATGTCTAAAGAGGGGAAAGCCAAGAGTAGAACTGTGAAAATTCCTTCATTCCAGGCTCATATTCTTGGGATTCAGCAAGGATGGTCAGAGGAGCAGAACAGTCAATAACTATATTATGCAAGTGGAGGAGGAAGGCCTCTAGAAGGGTGTACTAGGGCAGGGGTCAGATTTTACAGCAGATAGTGCTACTGCAAGCTTTGTGCCTGACTCTCTGCTCCACTTCTTGATTACATGGTGTTCTTGAGCAAGTTTACTTAACCTCTCAGAGCCTCAATTTCCTCATGGATGAAATGAGGATTACACTACCTCCATGCTATAGGTAAGGGCCAAATGCAATACCATGTAGTATGGACTATAATGGTGTATAATAGAGCATATTATATTACTACAATATATACTATATTGTATATATATTATCTTAGTGAGGTATCCTTGGACCCTTTAAAAATCAGCTATATTACAAAATTGGTACAAGAAAAAATACTCAACCATAATTCTGTTGTCTTAAAATAAATTCTTTTGATTTTAATGATTCCATCTTAGTCCTTGATCACATCCATTTATTATTTTACATAGTTATAGCATCACTATAATTTCGAGATGTGCTTTTGAACTTAGCATATATGCTAGGAATTTCATCTCATTGTTACCTTTCTTTTTTAAAATTTTATTATAATTTATTTATTAGGCTGTGCCACATCTTAATTGCGGCATGCAGGATCTTTGATCTTTACTTGCTGCATGTGGGATCTTTAGTTGCAAAATGTAGGATCTAGTTCCCCTGTGAGTGAAGTGAAAGTTGCTCAGTTGTGTTGATCTTTGCAACCCCATGGACTATACAGTCCGCGGAATTCTCCAGGTCAGAATACTGGAGTGGGTAGCCGTTCCCTTCTCCAGGGAATTTTCCCAACCCAGGGATTGAACCCAGGTCTCCTGTATTGCAGGCAGATTCTTTACTGTTCCCCAACCAGGGATCAAACCCAGGCCCCCTGTATTGGGTGCATGGAGTCTTAGCCACTGGATCTTCAGGGAGGTTCTATTAATTTTCTTAATTATCATTTTCTTTACTCAACAGTTTACCAATCAGTAGACATCTAAATCATTTCCAATCTTGTTTTCTGCTTTATTTTAAATACTTATCTAATTAATGCAAACATTAATATAGCCCCTTTAATTTTTATAAATTATCTCCTCTTAGATGAACTTTCAGCATCAGAATTATTGTGTTAAAGGGGAAGAACAGTGAATGATTTTCAAAATAGATTGCTCAGTGGCTTTATCAGAATTGTATCAATGAAGAACAGTGAATGATTTTCAAAATAGATTGCTCAGTGGCTCTATCAGAATTGTATCAATTAACATAGTTTCCAGGGGTAATACCTGTTAACCAAGTATGAGTGTACCTGTCATTTTATCCTTACCAGAACTAGTAATCTCACTGTTTTTTGTATATTTTTTGCCAACATAATGGGAACTGACTGGCAGAAAACAAAGTTCATTGTTGTTTAATTTGTGTTTTGATAAACAGTTGGGCCTAAATAGTGAATATTTTCCCACATGCTTGTTTTACTAATTGTATCTCCTCATGTAGAAAAGTCTTGTGGATACTTGTGTAAAGGTAAACTTGTTGATCACATATTTGTTCACTTTTTTAAATGAAAGGCTTATGGAAGTCACCCTTGGAATGATGAAAGAAAACAAAGAATTGGGTAGGATATTCTGTTAATCAAGGTCTTAGTCTTCAGCATGTTGAGGAGTGCTTAATGAAGGGGATATTTACAGAAGTGTGATGTGTTAAGGAAAGCTAACAGGGGCTGGTATAGTACCCAGGGCTAGCAGCAATAATACCATTTCTGGGGCGGGGGGCAGATCATGGAACTCAGAGAGACAACTATAAGAAATGGCTGCCTGACATTTATAGAGCTGTGACCTTCGAAAGGGAGACACAATCTATCAATCCATGGTGACCCAGCACAAAGTGAACAGGAAATGAATATCCTGATCTTGGTGATTTCTACTTACCCTCTGATTTCCTGGGGTGTTTCTCACTGACCCAGCACAACTGCCAGCGGGTGGTTAGTGCAGTCCATAAAGAATAGTCTCCTAAAGCCCTCAGCAGGATGAAAAAGAGCTGAGTGGATCTGGAAGGACAAATGGAAAATATTCAGCCCAGATATTCTGGCATTAAGATATTTTAGAGTGGTTGGTAATATGAACCTTCACAAATAGATCAAGATGATAGATCTGAGGTCCCATTTAATTCAATTTTTGAATGTTATTAAAAACTATTTAATTTACATAATTAAGCCTTCAAATAGAAACAAAACAGGATGTTAATGCCATTACTTGGTTTTTTAAAGGAATCTGGATCAGAGAATTTACTCCTTACTTGAAGGAAGTTTTATTAAACCTGAATTTCAGAAACAAGTGTGAAAGAAGCATTCCAGGGACTTTCCTGGTGGTCCAGAAGAAATAAAACAATTCCTGTTTGCAGATAACATGATTGACTATGTAGAACGTCCCAAGAAATCCGCACAAGAAGCCCCCCCCAGAAGCAATAAGTTCAACAAGGTCACAAAGTGCAAGAGGCACAGGATGCAAGATGTAAAATAGATGCCAAATAGTGTGCAAAAATAGATTATATTTCTATATAAAATATACAAACATAGTCACTGAAATTAAAGATGCAAGATCATTTATAATTGCTCAAAAGAGAGAACTGCTTAAGTGTAAGCCTAATATAATACATTTAGGACTTTACAGTGGAAACTACATAGCACTGATAAAAGATAGCAATATCTAAATTCATGGAAACATACCACCTTTCATGGACAAGAAGACTCAACAAAGATGTAAATTCTCCCCAAACTGATATACAGGCTTGACAGAATTCCTATCAAATCTCAGAAAGAGCTTTTAAAGATATAGTAAGAGCAATCTACATTTTATACCAGAAGATAAAGGAACTAGAATAGCTAAAATAATTTTTAAAAATAATTGAGTAGGAGAACTCAGTTTACCTTAGTTCAAGATTTATTATACGGCTGTAGTAATCAAGATTAAGTGATAATGGTGAAGGGACACACACAAAGATCCATGGAACAGAACAGAGAATCCAGAAATAAGCTCACACAAACAGGTCCAACTTATTTTGGACAAAGGTGCAAAAGCAGTTCAATGATGGAAAGACAGTCTTTTCAATAAATGGTGCTGTAGCAATTGGACATCTATAGGCCAAAAAAAAAAAAAAGAACCATGACTTAAATTGCACATCTTTTACAAAATTAACTTAAAATGATCATGGATTTAAAAGTAAAACATAAACTATATAGAAAAGCATAGCAGAAAGGCTATCAACTATGGAAAAGTTGACCCCTCGTGGCCAGGACATCTGCTGAGCTCCATCTGCAGCTGGGCAGACTCCTTCAACAACAGCTTGGGGCACCTGTAAGCCCCTCCACAACAGAGGGTCCTTGGCCCCAAGAGGGGTGAGGATGATGTGGAAGGGAAGACGCAGCAGAGGAACTCAGGTGAGGCTGGACCAGGGGGAGCCCTCCTGGTTGCAGCGCAGAAGTTCCTCTTGGTGGGCAGAACTGCGTCTCAGCAGAAAACGATTAACCTGACTGTGAAGTCCCCTGAGCTCCTGGGAAACAAGACTGAGAGGAAATATGTGTTTGTCTCTCATGGGGCCCAGGATTCAAAAGTTGACTTGATATTTCTAAGCAGACTCAGGGAGGCCAGGAGGCGCTGATGATGAAATGACCCATGACCAGCAGGGCTCCTGGGTGGTACCATCCACAGAGAGACCTGTGGTTTTACCTTCCTGAGGCAGCCCTGGATGCAGCTAAGAGGCCGTTAAGGATCTAGTGTGATGGTAAAGAATCTGCCTGCAATGCAGGAGACCTGGATTTGATCTCTGGGTCGGGAGAAGGGAATGGCTACCCACTCCAGTATTTTTGCCTGGAGAATCCCCACGGACAGAGGAACCTGTGGGCTGCAGTCCATGGGGTTGCAAAGAGTCAGACACAACTAAGTGACTAACAACTAACTAACTAACGAGGATCCAGTGAGAGGCCGGGGCCCTCGGTATGTGGTTCAGGGTCTCAGATGCTGTCTCGTGGGCCTCAAAGTGAAGGGTAACCTCTGAGTATGAGGAAAGGAGGACTTCTGGGTAACAAGAGAGGTTTCCTCATGGCCCCCATTCTGTCGCTTTGCTCTGAGCCTCAGATACCACAACAACTTTATCCTTGAAGTTTTCGGATCTGGATTTGGTGTTCAGATTGAAAAATAAAGGACAAGATTACATATGTTGGGAGCTAGAGGAAGCCCATGGTTTTTTGCATGGGTGATGAAAGGAAGCAACACATTCCTTCCTTTCTTTTTCTTTTTTTTAAACTTAAGTCAAAACAACAGCCGCACAGATGAGTGTGTGTGACTGCTGCTGAAGCTGTCTCAGTCAGCGTGGCTCTTTCTAAAACTCCAGGAGAGGCACAGTGAGGACTTCCCTAGCACTGAGTCAGGAGGGAAAAGCTCCAGCCTGGAGATGGGAATGCAGGCTTCCACTTCTGGCTAAACCCCAGTTTCTCTGCCTACAAAATAGATTGAAATTAAATATTCCAACTCTAGGATTTGTCATTTTACTCAGGTTCTTACAAGTGTTTAAGTCAAACCCTACCTATTACTATGATTTTCTTCCTGCAGGTTAAATGGCAATGTGTATGTGCTGTGTATGTAATGTGTATGTGCTGTGTATGTGGTATAGGTGTAGTGTATATGTACATCATGTATGTGTTGTGTGTATGCAGCACATGTGTGCAGTGTGTATGTGTTGTGTGTGTAGTCTGTGTGTTTGGCACGTCATGCACTATTTACTCCTGCTTTCCAGAGCGACCACCCACATGGCCCCATCAGTGCTGAATTTCCGGATCCTTCAGAAACCCTGTCTCCCACACCCAGCCAAATAAGCAAGAACACATGTGAAAAGCCTTATTCCAGTGCCTCTTGGGATGCAGCCAAACAGCTGGAATTATATGCTTTGTAGAGAACCGGGGACGTGGCCTGGCAGTAAAAAAAAGTTCAGTTTGTATTTGGAAATCAAATTCCTTTCCCCAAACCTGAGAGGGCAAGGGAGGGCTGGGCTGCGCTCTCTAAGGGTGTGTGTGTGTGTGTGTGTGTGTGTGTGTGTGTGTGTGTGTGTGTGTAGGGGGCATCTTTCATTAAAATCTCTGTCTTTTCTAGTGTTCCCCCATTTACATGTGCATTTGCATTTCAGGCTCCAATTTAAAAGTCAGCCTCTTCTTCCCTTTGCATCTCTTTCTCCAGTTCTATTGTTCTTCATTCATCTCTCTAGCCCCAGCCCCCAGCGCCCCCTCAACCCTCTGCTTCCTGTTTTGCCTGGGAACAGCGTGTCAAGCTCCCTGTAACAGCAGGTCAGTGTTCTTAATCTGCTGTGTGGAGGGGGCCCCACATTCAAGCAGGAAAGATTAGAATGCTGTATGATTGCTAGGCTGCTGGATGTCAGAATTTTTAGCGCTTATACCTTTCTGGCCACAGGAGAGTTTCCTCTTGATTCCAGGGTTGTTCAGAGCTGCCAGGGCCCATCTTGCCATTCCACATCTGTTCCAGTCCTGTATTGTTCCGTAACAAGTCACCCCAAACTCAGTGGCTTCAAACGAGCGTCAGTTTTGTTCCTCAATCTGTGATTTCAGCATGGCACTTGCTAGGGTGGCTCAAAGGTGAGGGGTGACTCCACGGCTGGGGGGTGGAGTCATCCGAAACTCATTCACTCACAAGTCTGCTATTTATTACTGGCTGTTGGCTGGGACCTTAACTGGGACTGTCGACTGGAACACCTTCATGTGGCTTTTCTGAAAGACCTGCATTCTCTCAGCATAGTGGCTGGGTTCCAAGAGAGAGCGTATCAAGAGACAACGTGGAAGAGGGTATGATTTTTATGACTTAGTCTTGAAAGTAATTTAGCATCACTCTATTATACTCTGCTGGCTGTGCGTGCTAAGTCGCTTCAGTCATGTCCGACTCTGCAACCCCATGGACTGTAGCTCGCCAGGCTCTTCTGTCTATGGGATTCTTCAGGCAAGAATACTGGAGTAGGTTGCCATTTCCTTATCCAAGGGATCTTCCCCAACCGGGGATCAAACTCACGTCTCTTTACATCTTCTGCACTAGCAGGCAGGTTCTTTACCATTAGCACCATCTGGGAAGCCCATTCTATTATTAACAAAAATTAAATCAAACACTTTAAAGTATGCAAACATGTTTGAAAACAATCCAAAATCATTGCAGATGGTGATTGCAGCAATGAAATTAAAAGACACTTACTCCTTGGAAGGAAAGTCATGACCAACCTACACAGCATATTAAAAAACAGAGACATTACTTTGCCAACAAAGGTCAGACTAGTCAAGGCTACAGTTTTTCCAGTGGTCATGTATGGATGTGAGAATTGGACTATAAAGAAAGCTGAGTGCTGAAGAATTGATACTTTTAAACTGTGGTGTTGGAGAAGACTCTTGAGAGTCCCTTGGACTGCAGTCCATCCTAAAGGAGATCAGTCCTGGATGTTCATTGGAAGGACTGATGTTGAAGCTGAAACTCCAATACTTTGGCCACCTGATGCGAAGAGCTGACTCATTTGAAAAGACCCTGATGCTGGGCAAGATTGAGGGCAGGAGGAGAAGGGGACGACAGAGGATGAGATGGCTGGATGGCATCACCAACTCGATGCACATGGGTTTGGGTGGACTCTGGGAGTTGGTGATGGACAGTGAGGCCTGGCGTGCTGCGGTTCGTGGGGTCGCAAAGTCGGACACGACTGAGCGACTGAACTGAACTGATGAAAACAGTCATAGAGTGAGAGGGAAAAAAGATTTGAACTAATTGTCATAGTGAACAAATCATACTGAACCTTTAAGAAACTAGAAATCCTTGGAAGATCTAGCATTTACTGACAGTATGTGATGCTTTAATGTTTCATCTCATTCTCCCTGAAGAAGGAACTGGAGAGGAGAATGAACTTGGAGTTAGGATCCTTCTAGGCTCCCTCACTACAAATCAGTTTTAGGTCTAGATACATTTTTTTTTGCATTTCTTAAATTTTCTCATTTGCTAAATATTGAACTTATTTCATAGAGAGGTTGTAGTGCATAGCAGCGAAAAAAATGTCAAACTGCTTATATAATAATGACAGACTGTAAAGCATTTTATGTATATATAATATACCTGTTTAATGGTGTTAGCCATGGTAATATTTTGGTAATATAATAATACCAATATTATAATTGTTGAGGCAGTTACAAAATTCTGTCCAGATTCAAGAAGGGGGGTGTAACACAGAACACACTACACAATAGGGGGAGGGTTCAGCGTCGTATGGTAAAAACAGCCTGCGTAGTGTGTGTATGTGTGCACCTAATGCTCTGTGTGCTCTATTGCAGTAATGTAGTGTGTATGTATTAAGTAGAGTGAACACACACCATGTTGTGGCAGCTGTGTTTAAAAGAAAGTTCAATCTACAACCTCTCTTTTCACATTCACCATCCCTTTCTTTGCCTCTTATACCCTAGTGGTTTACATTTATAGTCAGAGATGGAATTTGTGGTAAGGTTTGTGTAGTGTATGGGTGTTAAACTTACACTTTTGCTTGAACCATGTGGTAGGGAGAATGGCCTCAAGGTGGACCCCGAGATTTCCACCTCCTGGTCTACACGTCCTGCATAATCCCCTCCCCTTGAGTTGGGGGGACCTGTGCCTCTGATAGGGATTTCCTGGGATGATTAAGTTACATGAGATGCAAAGGTAGAGGAATTTTGCAGATGTAATTAAGGTCCCTAGTCGGTTACTTTGAGTTAAGAAAAGGGAGATTACACTGGTGGCCTGACATAATCAGACGAGTCCTTTAAAGCAACAGTCCGCAACGTTTTGGTTTCTTGGAAAACGATTTTTCCATGGACACGGGGTGAGGTAGGGGTGGCTTTGGAATGATTCAAGTGCATTACATTTATTGTTCACTTTATTTTTATTATTATTAAGTCAGTTCCACCTCAGCTCATCAGGCATTAGAGCCTGGAGGTGGGGACCCCCTGTCAGATTTTCCCTAAATTAGGGATTCTCCTCCTGGCTTTGAAAAGGTAAACTGCCTTGTTGTGAGAAGGCCATGAGGCTACACGATAAGGGTGGCCTATAAGAGCTGAAAGCAACGCCAAGCAACAGCCAGTAAGAAAAAAGGGACCTCTTTTTTCTACAAGAAAATTCTGCCAACAACTGAGTGAAATCAGAACTCCAGGTGAGAGCACGGCCCAGCTAATATCTCGAGACCCTGAGCAGAGAACTTAGCTTCTCCGTGTCTCGGACCAACAGAAACTAGGAAATGACAAATGTGGGTTGTTTTAAGTCATCCAATTTGTGGTATGTGTTATGCAGCAATAGAAAACTCACACAAGTCAAAACTATGAGATCCACTGGCAAGAAAACATTATCGAGTGGGTAACTGGAGAAACACTAGGCAGATCTAGTAGCAAGACTATGCACACCTTCTAAAACTCAGCTCAGATGTCACCTCCTTCAAGATCTTCATGGAGTCTCTTCAGCTAGAAGTAATCTCTTGCATCTGATATCCGATAGCTTGTTTGCCCCTCTTTTGTGGCACTTCTCACATTCTATTTGTGTTCACTAGGGCACATGTTTTGACTCCTCGGCTGGACTGTAAGGTCCTCCCGATAGAAACTGTGTCCTGTTTTTTTGGGCACCAAGGTACTTAGCATAGTTCTTTGTGTATCAACAAATGTTCTTGATAATTTACCAGGTAATTTTCTCAATGACTGAACTTCAACTTTTTTTTGTTGTGGCAGTTCAAGAATGCATTTTGAAATATGGAAATTCAAGAGATGGTAATCCCTGTTGTTTTAAGGCTGCTTAAAATATAAAAACTCACCTAGTATTCTGGCCCTCATTTGCAGTCAGTGAGAATGTTTCTGTCATTTGAGATTCTGAAATTAAGCCTCTAAATGTTCATCTAATAGACTCTGGTTTTCAGACTCTGAAACTCTCTGCCAAGATAGAATCACAGATCTATGTGAGTAATCTTTATTTTTAATCCTGAAAACAGAGAAAAGGGCTTCCTAAACCACTAGGATGAGGTACTATTTAACTATGACCCTTAGAATCAGGACCACCATGTTCATGAAGGTAGGGATGACATTTACTCATAGAACACTAACTAATAATGCAAGTCTGTTTAGAGAAACAGATAGACTTTGGATTTAGCTTTGGGACACTGAACACAGAGGAAGCAGAAAGGCCAAAGGACATTAAAAAAAAAAAAAGTCATGCTTTTCATAGGCAAAACTTTCATAGCAAAAGAAGCCAATGTCTCCTGGGGGACTGGTTGGTTTGAGCTCCAGCAGTCTCTCACGTCTCAGGGGTGTGAGGACCTGAACACCAAAGGTACTGTCTTTGGCAAGCTTGATTATTAGCAACAGAAAGCATCACCATTAATAGTCTTCTTTGTAGCTCTTATAAAAATAGAATTGTATTACCATAAGGGTTTCTTTTTGGGCCAAATTATTAGTCAGGTCCACACTTAACGTGCTTTAGGGGAATGCCAGCTCAGTACTATGGGCTCGGGAACACCTTCCAAGGACTTCCATATCAGGGCTTTTAAAAACAGTGAGTAGAAACACTGCATTTATATTGCTTCTGATAATTGGCAGAGTTTACATACATTATTCCACGAGGCAAAAGCTGTCTTCTCCTAACTTGGTCTACCGGGGCAGGCAAAGTTCAGGGACTACGACTGTCTTCTCCTAACTTGGTCTACCGGGGCAGGCAAAGTTCAGGGACTACGACTGCTAAGGCCTCAAAAGGTATCCAGTTTGTTTAGCGATTGAGAGTGTGTGTCCTGTTCTGGTTGCCAGTCTCATGAGGCCCCAGATGTCTGGAGGGAGCAGATCAGATCACTACTAGTTAGTATCAAGATGGTGTTAAGGGCCTGAGTCAGAAATTAATCACACCAGCTATTCTCTGGTTCATCCTATGGTTATCCCCATGGTCAATAATGAAACTGGACGTGACGGGTCCAGCTTTTACATTTCATATAGAGGACAGATAAGTATTTGTGAAATCTACCAGGAATTATTTCTCAAAACTCCTGGTATGGGACTTGGTCTATTTGCTGTTTAGACTCTAGACAGTCCTTAGACCTCACTGGGCATTTATCCTTATAAATGGTTTATATGCTAAATGTGTTAGGGGAACAGATCACAGTACCGTGAGTGTGTGTGTGTGTTTATCTGGAGGGAGGAGGGACAGTAAGTAATTATGAAGAGACCAGGCCACTGCTTCTCCCTTTTTGGCTATATTGGGAGGTGGGGAACTAAGAGGAAGGAGAAGGTGAAGGATTTGAGAAATAAGAATGTTGGGATAAATGAACAAGGTGCATCCATCTCTGCCTTAGCTTCACTTAGAGAGGACATGTCAGGACATTGGATGAGCTTGCAGAGTGCTCTGTCAACGCCATTCCTGCAGTGGGATGGCTTGCTGTCACTGATCTGCATGTGGAAAACACCACAGACATTCCCTAAATGCATGCAGAAGTGTGTCTTTAATTTGAATTCTCCTCAGCCAGATCCCCCAAATGCCCATGAGCCGTCCAGGACTGACTGACTTGGGGTGAATGCATGATAGAGGAGGAGGGAGAGTGAAAAAAGGGTGTGATTTTAAATTGTTGCTGATAGAAATACATATATTTACATATGTATATTTTATTATTTATACTGCAGATAGTGTGATACATATTTCAAGAGGACCCTGTAACTTGTATATTTTATATATATATATATACACACACCATATATTCTGGAGCAGGAAATGGCAACCCACTCCAGTATTCTTGCCTGGAGAATCCCATGGACAGAGGAACCTGGTGGACTATAATCCATGGAGTTGCACAGAGTTGGGCACAACTGAAGCGACTGAGCAGCAGCAGCATACTGTATGTATCAGTGATATATATAATATGTAGTCTATTATATGCTATATATTATACATTTATAATAGTAAATATTCTACTGTATCAGATCAGATCAGATCAGTCACTCAGTTGTGTCCGACTCTTTGCGACCCCATGAATCCAAGCATGCCAGGCCTCCCTGTCCATCACCAACTCCCGGAGTTCACCCAGACTCACGTCCATCGAGTCAGTGATGCCATCCAGCCATCTCATCCTCTGTCATCCCCTTCTCCTCCTGCCCCCAATCCCTCCCAGCATCAGAGTCTTTTCCAATGAGTCAACTCTTCGCATGAGGTGGCCAAAGTACTGGAGTTTCAGCTTTAGTGTCATTCCTTCCAAAGAAATCCCAGGGCTGATCTCCTTCAGAATGGATTGGTTGGATCTCCTTGCAGTCCAAGGGACTCTCAAGAGTCTTCTCCAACACCACAGTTCAAAAGCATCAATTCTTTGGCACTCAGCCTTCTTCACAGTCCAACTCTCACATCCGTACATGACCACAGGAAAAACCATAGCCTTGACTAGACGAACCTTTGTTGGCAAAGTAATGTCTCTGCTTTTGAATATGCTATCTAGGTTGGTCATAACTTTCCTTCCAAGGAGTAAGCGTCTTTTAATTTCATGGCTGCAGTCACCATCTGCAGTGATTTTGGAGCCCAGAAAAACAAAGTCTGACACTGTTTCCACTGTTTCCCCATGTACCATATAAATTGATATACACACACACACATATATATATATTGCCAATTTTACAAAAATATATGGCTATATGATCCCATTGCTAGGGCCTTTCAAAAGCCTGGAGGAGTGAGTGCAAGAGGAGTCAGTGGATCTCAGAGCTTCATTCGCTTTACAGTAGATCCACCTCTGCTTTGATACTGAGACAGAGGCCAGGGTTGATTGTGGGAATCACAGGGCTGAGATTTTTCCCCTGAGAGTGCTGAGTGTTTTGAAAGTATTGGATCTGTGCAGGACCTAAGCTGATATTTCACAGTTAGTTATCCTCATTGTCTCCTATCCCCAGTTATCCTCATTTTCTCCTATCCCCTGAAACAATAGGGTTAATCTTTCAAGAAGTGGGGAGAAAAGTTCTAAGATGAGTGCATATCTTGAGAAAGCACTGAGAAACAGAAGCTCTTCCCTGGAGCCCATCTAAAGAGAGCACAAACAAAGCTGGATTGTCAGCAGAGAATCCAGCAGAGAGTATGGCTGACTGAGTCATGTTGGAAGCTGAGCAGGCAGGAGGCGTTAGCAAAGATATGAGGGAACTCTGCTGGGGGGTGGAGGGGTAGGATGGGGCAGTGAAAGTGCCTGTCTGTGTGATTGACTTCAAGAGGCAGGAGATAACTGGAGACTTCCCAGAACTCTCAATACGTGAACATCCAAGAGTATAGACTCCACCCAGTAGAATGTGGACACAAAGACAGTAGAGAATGATAAAATCCCCTTGTGATATGGTTGCTGCTCTGTTGGCCAGGTTCACTCACACTAGCTAAGTGACATTTTGGATCACCCAAGCTTCCAGAGAGAGATAGACACAAGTAAGCCTCATCCAAAGACATTTGCATCACAGGGATTCTGAGTTATGAAGGACTAGTAAAACAAACCCTCCCATCACTTCCTGGCAAAGAAAGGGAAAACATGGAAGAGTGGCAGATTTTATTTTCTTGGGCGCCAAAATCAGTATGGATGGTGACTGCAGCCACAAAATTAAAAGACGTTTGCTCCTTTGGAAGGAAAGCTATGACAAACCCAGACAGTGTATTAAAAAGCAGGGGTGTCACTTTGCAAAAAAAAAGTCTGGATAGTCAGAGCTATGGTTTTTCCAGTAGTCACATACAGATGTGAGCGTTGGACCATAAAGAAGGCTGAGAGCCGAATAATTGATGCTTTTAAATTGTGCTGCTAGAAAAGATTCTTGAGAATCCCTTGAATTGCAAGGTGATCAAATGAGTCAATCCTAAAGGAAATCATCCCTGAATATTCACCAGAAGGACTGATGCTGAAGCTCCTATACTTTGGCCATCTGATGTGAAGAGCTGACTCATTGGAAAAGACCCTGATGCTGGGAAATATTTTTGAAGGCAAAAAGAGAATGGAGCAGCAGAGGATGAGATGGTTAGATAGCATCACCAACTTAACGGACATGCATTTGCGCCAACTCTGGGTGATAGTGAAGGACAGGGAATCCTGGTGTGCTGCAGTTCATGGGTTCGCAAAGATATGGACATGACTTAGCAAATGAACAACAACAGTCAAACCATCATTGTTAAATTAATACCATGACCCTGTTTTGAAATTTTGCCCAAAATTCTTCAAGTGGCTTCCTTTAAGAAGTGTAGGTCGGGGAAGTGGACCTCAGCTGAGGGAAGGCTAAGAAAATGTACTAGAATCCAAATTCTGGGAACCTCTCTTTGCTGGAGGCTCAACTGGATATAAGACTGGTGAACAGATTGTTTCTTCAGAAAGGATCCTTCTTCTGAAATCCTGCTCTCCTTTGGTTTTCTTCTTATTTAAAAAAATTTCAAATCAAAGAATATAATATATATAATAAAGTGTTTAAAGTGTATTAATCTTATATGTACAGCTCAATAAACTTTTGCGTACATGTATATCTGTGTCACCACTACTCAGATATATAGACATTTTTAGCATCCCAGAAAGTAACCCTGGCTCATTCATACTTTATTATCCTTCCTTACTCTAGAGGTAACCAGTATTCTGATTTCTCTTACCATTGATTAGCTTTTCCTTTTCTTGAACTTTATATAAAAGGAGTCATTCAATGTATTTTCTGTATTAGTTTTCTATTATGGTATAACAGATTACCATAACCATAGTAGTTTAGAACAACAGATATTTATCATCTCACATTTTCTGGGGCATAGCTTAGCTGGATCGTCTGCTCAGGATCATCTGAGGCTGCAATCAAGATTTTGGCTGGGCTGTGTTCTCATCTGATAGCTTGGTGGGGAAGAAACTGCTTGCAAGTTCATTCAGGTTCTTGGCAGAATTCACTCTTTTATGGTTGCATGACTGTTGGCCAAAGGCCATTCTCAGTTCTTAGGAAATACTTGTAGTTCCTTGCCACAAGGACCTCTTATCACAGGCTCTCTCACAATATGACAGCTACTTCATGGAAAGTAAGGGAGAATCTCTCTCTCTCTCTAGTTTACAATGACAGAGTCTTGTATAAAGTGATATTACCACGGGAGAAATGGTGTTCCGTTACTTGTGACATATATCATGATCTAACCAAAGAAGCAATGTTCCATTACGTTTGCTTTATTCTATTGTTAGAAACAAGTCACAGAGTCCCCCTGCAATCAAAAGGAGAGGATTGGATAAGGATATGGTGTGTTGGGGGGAGTCACCACAGAGTGTATCTGCCACATTCTGTTTTGTGTTTGACTTCTTTGGTTCAGCCTAATGTCTATGAGATTTGTCCATATTGATGAGTGCCTACTTTGTTCATTCTTTTCCACCGTGTAGTATTCATCTGTATGAACAGACCACTATTCTTTATTTCACTACTGAAGGATGTCTGGGATGTTTCTACTCTTTTGTTATTATGAATATAGCTGTTGTAAATATTCTTCTACATGTCTCTAGAGGACCATATGCATTCATTTCTCTGGGATTATATTTAAGCATGTTTAGCTCCCCATCCCCGTAATTTAATTAATTCAATAATTATTTACCCTTGGCTCCTCTTGTTGCAGTTTTAAACATCATGACTTGAGATCAGGCTGGAGGATTAGAAAGGGATTGCCTTTCGACATGAAAATCATGATTCATCTCCTTCCCCCTTGCTAAGGGTGGTGGTGATTTGATCCCTATTTTATGAAAGCTTTCCTGATGATTCCTCTCCCCACCACCTTTTCTTTCAGCAACCAATGAAACATAAAACAGCAACCACCCACCCTAACCTTGAGAGACTGCACTGTGGTTGCTAATCTGGTTTCAGTGGGATCAGATCAGATCAGATCAGTCGCTCAGTCATGTCCGACTCTTTGCGACCCCATGAATTGCAGCACGCCAGGCCTCCCTGTCCATCACCAACTCCCGGAGTTCACCCAGACTCACGTCCATCCAGTCAGTGATGCCATCCAGCCATCTCATCCTCTGTCATCCCCTTCTCCTCTTGCCCCCAATCCCTCCCAGCATCAGAGTCTTTTCCAATGAGTCAACTCTTCGCATGAGGTGGCTAAAGTACTGGAGTTTCAGCTTTAGTGTCATTCCTTCCAAAGAAATCCCAGGGCTGATCTCCTTCAGAATGGACTGGTTGGATCTCCTTGCAGTCCAAGGGACTCTCAAGAGTCTTCTCCAACACCACAGTTCAAAAGCCTCAATTCTTTGGCGCTCAGCCTTCTTCACAGTCCAACTCTCACATCCATACATGACCACAGGAAAAACTATAGCCTTGACTAGCTGGACCTTTGTTAGCAAAGTAATATCTCTGCTTTTGAATATGCTATCTAGGTTGGTCATAACTTTCCTTCCAAGGAGTAAGCGTCTTTTAATTTCATGGCTGCAGTCACCATCTGCAGTGATTTTGGAGCCCAGAAAAATAAAGTCTGACACTGTTTCCACTGTTTCCCCATCTATTTCCCATGAAGTGATGGAACCAGATGCCATGATCTTCGTTTTCTGAATGTTGAGCTTTAAGCCCACTTTTTCACTCTCCACTTTCACTTTCATCGAGAGGCTTTTGAGTTCCTCTTCACTTTCTGCCATAAGGTGGTGTCATCTGCATATCTGAGGTTATTGATATTTCTCCCGGAAATCTTGATTCCAGCTTGTGCTTCTTCCAGCCCAGCGTTTCTCATGATGTACTCTGCATATAAGTTAAATAAACAGGATGACAATATACAGCCTTGACTTATTCCTTTTCCTATTTGAAATTAGTCTGTTGTTCCATGTCCAGTTCTAACTGTTGCTTCCTGATCTGCATACAGATTTCTCAAGAGGCAGATCAGGTGGTCTGGTATTCCCATCTCTTTCAGAATTTTCCACAGTTTATTGTGATCCACACAGTCAAAGGCTTTGGCATAGTCAGTGGGATACACGTTTCCAATACTTACTACTTTTCTCTGTGCGTGGTTTCAGCCTGAGAGTCCTGGACAACAGAGGAATGCCACAGAAGCAAACAGCTTCCTCCAAGGGGCGAGAGTCTAACGCTGTAAGTTTGAGAGCACTGCCAGAGTCAGGGTCTACTCTCAGAGGAGCCTTTCCCTCTTCAGTGCAAGAGAAATGGAAAGATTCAGTCATGCTGTAAAGTCCATGTAATGAATGAAACATAGAAATACAGAAAAAGAGAAACACATCTGCCTTTCTTTATAGTTTGAAGAGGGAAGAATTAAGGTCACTCCTAGATCTCTGACTAATACAGTCAGGGTAAATGGTGGTGCTGTTTACTGAGAAGAAGAGGGCCAAGGAGGAGCATATCCGGGGAGAGAAAAAAAAACAACAACTCTGATCTATTAAATTTGAAATACTAATTAGACATCTGAGTGGAGATGTGGAGTAGGTAGATCTTTATAACACGTCTAAATATTAGAGGAATGTAAGAGCTGGAGATACAAACTTGACTCTCATGCATATCAGTGGTATTGAAAACCAGGTCATGAATGAGCTCACATAGGGAGAAAGGCAGAGAAAAGAGTTGAGAGCCTTGGAAGACACCACATTTGGATATCTGACAAAAGAGGAAGAGTCAGAAAAAGAGACTGGGAAGGAATAGCCAGGAGTGTAGGAGGAAAACCAGGAGTCTATGGTGTCAGTCAAAAGAGAAGAAAGTTTAAAGAATGAGGAAATGGTCAGCTGTGCCAAATGCTGTGAACAGCTGAGTGGGACGAAGATAGGAGAGTCTTCCATGGATTTGCATGAGTGGAAGTAGTGTTGCCCTTGGCAAGAGCACTAGAACAGTGGTTGCTGAGGCTAAAATGAAGTGGATTAGGGGTGAATGGGAAGTGACTAAGTGGTGATAAGATGTGTAAATATTGCCTCCTAAAAATTTGGTTTTGGAGAGGAGTAAAGGATGAGGCAATAGCCAGAGGGGTTGGACAGCAGAGAATGAGAAAGAGACTGCTGCTGCAGGAGAGGAGAAGAGAACTGAAGGGGTGAAGATCTTCTTGGGGAGAAGGGGGTGAGACCCTGGGTGCCTCTGGAAAGATTGGGCTTCAGCAGGAGGAGGGACACTTCATCTCCGCATATTGTGATGAAAAAACATGCTCGTGGATTTAGGCTCCATCTGATGATTTCCGTTGTCAGGCTTCAGGACATCAGCTGTGAGGGGGGAAGAGAAGGGAGTTCTTGAGAAGAGAGGAGAGGGAGGAAAGAGCTAGTTTCAAGAGCGGTGTATCGGCCCAGGTCTTGCAAGAAGCAGATGCCAATATGGGTGTAAACATGCAAGGATTTTATTAGTAGAACCATGCATAAGAAAAAAATGGGGAGGCAGCCAGAAGAGGCTGGGAAAGCTGTCAGATAGTGATGCAGGTCTGACTCCAAGTGAAGAAGAGAGGAAAGGAAGGGTGAATGGAAGTGTACTAGACTGCCATGAAATCTAGAGAAGTTTCAGTGAGGCCAATGGAGAGCTGAAGCTGGCTGTCAGAGGAGTCCTCCATTTCCTTGTTGTTCCTGCTGAGCCCAGTCATTGGGGAGCAGCACCTGGGAAGGTGGTCTTAGCGTCAGCACAGACCTGGATGGATTTCAGAGCACAGCTGCTGGGTCCTTAGGCTAATTATGCTCCCTATGATGCATTCTCAACTGCCACCATTGGGAAGACAAACTTACTAGAACAGATGTGATCATGCTCAGGCAGAGTTGGGCACCCATTTGAAGTCTGTGATGATAAATATAAAGTGAAAGTCATCTTTCCTTGGAAACTGTAATGCCTAAATTTAAATGCTTCATGAAAGCATGACTGAGTGCTATGGTCTAGTGGACAGTTGGTAACTCCAATGTGAACAAATTTTAGGCCACCATCAGTGTGGGTAGCATTCCATGGGTGAAGGTTTGAGATTTGACTTCTCATTGGCTTGTGTTCTGGTGTGTGTGTGTGTGTGTGTATACTCAGTCGTGTCTGACTCTTTGCGGCCCCATGGACTGTAGTCTGCCAGGCTCCTCTATCCATGGAATTTTCCAGGCAAGAATACTGGAGTGGGTTGCCATTTCCTTCTCCAGGGGAACTTCCCAATCCAGGTATTGAATCCTCGTCTCCTGCGTTGGCAGGCGGTTTCTTTTACCAAGTGAGCCACCAGGGAACCTATGTTCTGGGTTGCTTCCAGCATATTTGATGAGACGAACTTCATTCTTTCTATTGTACTGGCCCCAGTCCACCTTTGGACAGAGGCAATTGTCATTGTTTGGGAGAGTCATGGTCAGCTCTGCAATTCTCGTAACAGGTGCCAACAGACAGCTTCTGACAATTCAATTTTTTAAAGTATTTTCCCAATAGCAAAAGTAATACACATAGAAAATTTGAAAACTATGTTGTCTGTCCATATTCCTAATCTGTTCTGGAGGTCCCCTGCTGATAGGGAACCTTATCTATCCATGGTGTCCTTTTTTCAGCATCTCTGTCCTCTTTGTGAGGACTTTATCTTCTTGAGGCCACAGGGGCTTCCTTGGCCTCCACACAGGGCAGGTCAAAAGTACTGGGGAGTTAACACCCCAGGAGCAACCCTCAACAGTGAGGGTGAGAGTGGCTGGGTAAAATCCCCAGCTATCTGACCTTTAGCGCCACAGGTCTAAGATATGTTACGCATGCCGCTCAGAGAGTCCCTGGGGGATTTCACTCCAGTTGTCCACATGCAAGTGCCCCTCACCAAGGCACTCCTGATTGGCTTTCTTCCCTGCTCTGTTTCACTTTCCCACTCCCCTTCTAGTGCCGCCTGGATTATCTCCAAACATACCACCTGCACCCAAATCCTTGTCTTTGGAGTAAGGAGAACCTACGCTATGTCAAGAGGAAGTGAAAGTGAAAGTGTTAGTTGCTCAGCTGTGTCCAACTCTTTGTGACCCCACAGACTGTAGCTTGCCAGGCTCCTCTGTCCGTGGGATTTCCTAGGCAAGAATGCTGGAGTAGGTTGTCATTTCCTCTTCTAGGGGATCTTCCCGACCCATAGATGGAACCTGCATCTCCTCCATTGGCAGGCAGATGCTTTGCCACTGAGCTACCAGGGAAGCCCATGTCAAGAGCAAAGTGGTAGGATTCTACATCCTAGAGACAGTAAACATTTATAACCTTTCTTTTACTCTTTCTCTCTCCTTATATATAAGTACACACACACACACACACACATTTTTCCACTTTCAGTTCAGTTCAGTCGCTCAGTCGTGTCCGACTCTTTAGACCCCATGAATCACAGCACATCAGGCCTCCCTGTCCATCACCAACTCCCGGCGTTCACTCAAATTCATGTCCATCGAGTCGGTGATGCCATCCAGCCATCTCATCCTCTGTCATCCCCTTCTCCTCCTGCCCCCAATCCCTCCCAGCATCAGAGTCTTTTCCAATGAGTCAACTCTTCGCATGAGGTGGCCAAAGTACTGGAGTTTCAGCTTTAGCATCATTCCTTCCAAAGAAATCCCAGGGCTGATCTCCTTCAGAATGGACTGGTTGGATCTCCTTGCAGTCTAAGGGACTCTCAAGAGTCTTCTCCAACACCACACTTCAAAAGCATCAATTCTTTGGCACTCAGCCTTCTTCACAGTCCAACTCTCACATCCACACATGACCACAGGAAAAACCATAGCCTTGACTAGAAGGACCTTTGTTGGCGAAGTAATGTCTCTGCTTTTGAATATGCTATCTAGGTTGGTCATAACTTTCCTTCCAAGGAGTAAGCGTCTTTTAATTCCATGGCTGCAGTCACCATCTGCAGTGATTTTGGAGCCCCCCAAAATAAAGTCTGACACTGTTTCCACTGTTTCCCCATCTATTTCCCATGAAGTGATGGGACTGGATGCCATGATCTTCGTTTTCTGAATGTTGAGCTTTAAGCCCACTTTTTCACTCTCCTCTTTCACTTTCATCAAGAGGCTTTTTAGTTCCTCTTCACTGTCTGCCATAAGGTGGTGTCATCTGCATATCTGAGGTTATTGATATTTTTCCCGGCAATCTTGATTCCAGCTTGTGTTTCTTCCAGTCCAGCGTTTCTCATGATGTACTCTGCATATAAGTTAAATAAGCAGGGTGACAATATACAGCCTTGACGACTCCTTTTCCTATTTGGAACCAGTCTGTTGTTCCATGTCCAGTTCTAACTGTTGCTTCCTGACCTGCATATAGGTTTCTCAAGAGGCAGATCAGGTGGCCTGATATTCCCATCTGTTTCAGAATTTTCCACAGTTTATTGTGATCCACATAGTCAAAGGCTTTGGCATAGTCAATAAAGCAGAAATAGATGTTTTTCTGGAACTCTCTTGCTTTTTTCATGATCCAGTGGATGTTGGCAATTTGATCTCTGGTTCCTCTGCCTTTTCTAAAACCAGCTTGAACATC
The DNA here is from genome assembly GCF_055505025.1 of Bos grunniens. Classification (NCBI taxonomy): domain Eukaryota; kingdom Metazoa; phylum Chordata; class Mammalia; order Artiodactyla; family Bovidae; genus Bos; species Bos grunniens. Next base: position 45,002,362 of record NC_141175.1, read on the forward strand.
AGGAAGTTCACGGTTCACATATTGCTGAAGCCTGGCTTGGGGAATTTTGAGCATTACTTTGCTGGCATGTGCGATGAATGCAATTGTGTGGTAGTTTGAGCATTCTTTGGCATTGCCTTTCTTTGGGATTGGAATGAAAACTGACCTTTTCCAGTCCTGTGGCCACTGCTGAGTTTTCAAAATTTGCTGGCATATTGAGTGCAGCACTTTCACAGCATCATCTTTCAGGATTTGGAATAGCTCAACTGGAATTCCATCACCTCCACTAGCTTTGTTCATAGTAATGCTTTCTAAGGCCCACTTGACTTCACATTCCAGGATGTCTGGCTCTAGGTGAGTGATCACACCATCGTGATTATCTGGGTCATGAAGATCTTTTTTGTACAGTTTTTCTGTGTATTCTTGCCACCTGTTCTTAATATCTTCTGCTTCTGTTAGGTTCATACCATTTCTGTCCTTTATCGAGCCCATCTTTGCATGAAATATTCCCTTGGTATCTCTAATTTTCTTGAAGAGATCTCTAGTCTTTCCCATTCTGTTGTTTTGCTCTATTTCTTTGCACTGATCACTGAGGAAGGCTTTTTTATCTCTTCTTGCTATTCTTTGGAACTCTGCATTCAGATGCTTATATGTTTCCTTTTCTCCTTTGCTTTTCACTTCTCTTCTTTTCACAGCTATTGTAAGGCCTTCCTAGACAGCCATTTTGCTTTTTTGCATTTCTTTTCCATGGGGATGGTCTTGATCCCTGTCTCCTGGACAATGTCATGAACCTCATTCCATAGTTCATCAGGCACTCTATCAGATCTAGGCCCTTAAATCTATTTCTCACTTCCACTGTATAATCATAAGGGATTTGATTTAGGTCATACCTGAATGGTCTAGTGGTTTTCCCTACTTTCTTCAATTTAAGTCTGAATTTGGTAATAAGGAGTTCATGATCTGAGCCACAGTCAGCTCCTGGTCTTGTTTTTGCTGACAGTATAGAGCTTCTCCATCTTTGGCTGCAAAGAATATAATCAATCTGATTTCAGTGTTGACCATCTGGTGATGTCCATGTGTAGAGTCTTCTCTTGTGTTGTTGGAAGAGGGTGTTTGCTATGACCAGTGCATTTTCTTTGCAAAACTCTGTTAGTCTTTGCCCTGCTTCATTCCGTACTCCAAGGCCAAATTTGCCTGTTACTCCAGGTGTTTCTTGACTTCCTACTTTTGCATTCCAGTCCCCTATAATGAAAAGGACATCTTTTTTGGGTGTTAGTTCTAAAAAGGTCTTGTAGGTCTTCATAGAACCGTTCAACTTCAGCTTCTTCAGCGTTACTGGTTGGGGCATAGACTTGGATTACTGTGATATTGAATGGTTTGCCTTGGAAACAAACAGAGATCATTCTGTGGTTTTTGAGATTGCATCCAAGTACTACATTATGGACTCTCTTGTTGACCATGATGGCTACTCCATTTCTTCTGAGGGATTCTTGTCTGCAGTAGTAAACATAATGGCCATTTGAGTTAAATTCACCCATTCCAGTCCATTTGAATTTGCTGATTCCTAGAATGTCGACATTCACTCTTGCCATCTCTTGTTTGACCACTTCCAATTTGCCTTGATTCATGGACCTGACATTCCAGGTTCCTATGCAATATTGCTCTTTACAGCATCGGACCTTGTTTCTATCACCAGTCACATCCACAGCTGGGTATTGTTTTTGCTTTGGCTCCATCCCTTCATTCTTTCTGGAGTTATTTCTCCACTGATCTCCAGTAGCATATTGGGCACCTACTGACCTGGGGAGTTCCTCTTTCATTATCCTATCATTTTGCTTTTTCATACTGTTCATGGGGTTCTCAAGGCAAGAATACTGAAGTGGTTTGCCATTCCCTTCTCCAGTGGACCACATTCTGTCAGATCTCTCCACCATGACCCGCCCGTCTTGGGTTGCCCCACGGGCATGGCTTAGTTTCAAGGAGTTAGACAAGGCTGTGGTCCTAGTGTGATTAGATTGACTAGTTTTCTGTGAGTATGGTTTCAGTGTGTCTGCCCTTAGTATGATCTAATTGTTTCCAACACAGAGGAGACTTTAAACCTAAATTACCATAACCTGGTGTTATCTATATAAATCCATCCCATAATTGTGGGAGATTTTTTCCTCCTTTGCTGAAACTTTTCTTGTTGCTCTGATTGAGCTTGAGTAATAGAAAAAAGCTCAAATTTATGGCCAGAGTCAGAGCAGGCATAATTAATTGGCCCGGTGAGGGGATCCCATCTAGTAATATCACAGTAACCTGAATATGACTATAATTTTTTTTTAAAGTAAATTTTCTCAGGGCCAACCAGTTAGAGTCTTGTAGCAGAGAAATTTAACAAGGTAACCCAGAACTAGACACAGGTAATTGGCCACAAACCCAACAATTGAATTGATTTCTAAAACTAGCATAGAAAAGCATTTGATTTATATGCAGAGGTCTAAGAAGTCAAGAAAACATAAATGATCATACAAATCAGGTCCAGCATCTTGGGCAAGCTGTCTACCTCTGATGTCATCATCTTCTCATCCTGGTGTAGTGTAGTTTCTCCTGCTTGAGCATCATTTTAAGGTGAAATTGGGTCAGCTGTCTTCTCTGTAGAACAATCCACTGTAGGGGCCGGTCAGGGCACTCTGGCCAGTTGTCTGCGTCAGGAGGAGATCAGGGACAAAAGGGTCCCAGTTGTGGCTGCTGGGTCTGGTCCATTGGCAGGCAAGCTGGCCCCTGAGTACCCCGAGTGGTCAGGATGTCAGTCTCAGTGAAGAAGAGTCCCCGACAGAGTCGCCATTTGTTGCAGGAAGGTGGACCCCTTCCAGGGCCCGAAACTGGGCTCTTGTCTAACATTCGGAAATGAATTGTCCGAGGAGACACATGTGCTGACAAAGCAAGAGACTTTATTGGGAAAAGGCACCCAGGTGGAGAGCAGTAGGGTAAGGGAACCCAGAACTGCTCTTTTTCCACTTAGAACTGACCAATTAATATTTTCTATCTTTCCTTTTCTTCTCCCAGTGCTTCATGCTACACATCATATTTTGTAACTGATTTTTTAACTGTTATATTACAGACATTTGTAGATTGTGAAAATTATGATATAGAAAATAATTGTTAATGACTTTCTAGTGTTTCTTTGGAATGTGTTAGATTGATTTTTAAGGTTACTTATTTGCTTTTAATCAGTAGTAGAAAATTATTCTAGCTGAGTCTTTTCAAATAGTGTAACTTCTATGTACAACTCAACTTTTAAGAAATGTTTATGGAAGAATGCTTGAAGGATATGCAGTCCTCTCTTTAGAGAATGTAGATATTATTTTTGTATCCACATTGGATTAAGTCTAATACTGTGGGTTGATGTGTTTGGCCTTCCTCCTCTGCCACCTCAAAGAATTGCTGTCCTAAATTGACCTTTGGAGTATCACCCACAGTGACCCTATGGAAAATGCCATAGAAAACTTAGTGTTGCTGGAGAGCTGTCGGGGGCACTTGGAGACTGCCCTGTATGAGGACTTGGAGGAAAATGTTCACTCAGGTCTCAGAACAAGGACAAGTAGAGCTAGTCCTGGGGAACTGGTTTTCTCTGGTCCTTTGTTACAGTTCACGGGGTCGCAAAACAGTCAGACACGACTTAAGTGACTAAACAACAACAACAATTTCATAACTCACATTTTCATTTTTGCTTTGTTTTATAGGAAGTTCACAACCTAATTGATAGCCGACTTTTGAAAATTTTATATAATCAGTGCAAATCACTGAGTACTGCCTTTCTACATGAATCTCCTTTCTTCTACCTCTGCTCTCTTTTCTCCTTATACCTTATTTCTTTGTAAAATTTTAAAAGATTTTACAGTGGGTAGATTTTGTAAGTTGTCTCAAAAAATATTTTAATGATATGTGGTATATATATATTTATAGCTCCCCACCATTCCTTCCCCTCTTGTGTGGCCTCTCGGGACTCCCCTTCTCGGGTAGTGGAGTGGGAGAGCTGGAGGGCTGAACTAAGCCCTCACCTCAGCCAGTTCAGACGATGGGGCTCAGCAGTTTCAGGTGTGACCCCCACAGCGCTCAGCCAGCTGTTGTAGAACTTCCACCCCTTCTACCCAGGGGTAGAGATGAGTCAGTGCGAAGAAGCTGAAGGGGCGTGGGTGTGGGCATCACGGCAGTCTCTCAAGGGGCCTCCTCCTCCCTAGGCTGCTTGTGTCTCCAGCCTTCCTCTGTGCATCTCCCACCCCGGGGGTGGGGGAAGAGGAGGCCCCCTTGGGAGGGGTGTCATCTGCCCCCCTCCCCTCTCCCCTTCTTTTTCAATTCACTTTCCTAGAGCCTTGCTTATTGATTCTCAAGAGCATCATTTGGAAGAAAAGGAGGGGGAACCCCAACTGAATATTAATTGTGTTTTTCTCTCTATGTTTTTGCTAAGAGCATTATAATTCTCCTGGGCAATGTGCAGGCCTCTGACTGCCTGAGGGAGAGTGAACAGAGAAAGAAAAACATAAAAAATGATTTATCTAGATTTATAGGAGTGAAATATATGTATTTCAAGTATATATATGTTTAGAATATTTAGATATTTTAGTGTATTTTATAGGTATCTATATGTGTGTAGTGGAGAAGGCAATGGCAATCCACTCCAGTACTCTTGCCTGGAAAATCCCATGGACGAAGGAGCCTGGTGGGCTGCAGTCCATGGGGTCGCTAAGAGTCGAACGCGACTGAGCGACTTCACTCTCACTTTTCACTTTCCTGCATTGGAGAAGGAAATGGCAACCCACTCCAGTGTTCTTGCCTGGAGAATCCCGGGGATAGGGGAGCCTCGTGGGCTGACGTCTATGGGGTCACACAGAGTTGGACACGACTGAAGTGACTTAGCAGCATATGTGTGTAGCTGTTTGTGTAATACATATATTATATATATATGTATGTATATGCGAGTGTGTCTCTTGATCTGATCGTGTCATGCTTTCAAAACCTTCCATAGTTCCTTCTTCTTATAGAGCGAAGTCCAAACTCTCCTTGGCGAGTCCTCCACACACACCCTCTGGCCTCTCCACTCCCAAGTTCTCCTTGTCAGGCCACCTCCCAACCCCCACACTCAGGCTCCAACATGGGAACTACTCTTTGGCACGCTGTGAACCTTGCCCTTTTCCCCTTCTCAGCCTTTGCACAAGTCATTCACTCCACCAGCTCCTGGCTCCTTCCCCATCAGGAGCCTGCCTTCCGAGTTCTATTCATTCATCTTGAATGAGCTCACCATCCATCCTAAGCTAAGCCCACTGAGATCCCAATGCCTAGTGCAGTGCAGTCGATGCTGGGTGAAGATTCAGATGCACCCCCGCGGAGTCAGGAGTGCCCTCCTGTCTGCCCCAGACACTTGGCTCACTAATGTCTCCATGAGAGCATTTCTCAGGTGCCTGCCTCTCCCATCACAACCCTCAGGGCAGGACCCGTACTTCTCCAAAATAGCATTCTCGGCATCCTGCACAGGCCCTGGCCGTGGTTGCCACCCAGTGCATGTTCCTTGAATGAATGAATGTGTATTTATAGATCACTGTCCATGTGACAGATAAGCTGGACACAGAGAAACTCAAAGCCAAATGTTGAAGGCCTTGCTCAAGAAAAATTCATCAGGAACAGAGATAAAGTCTCCCACACAGACGATGAGTTCACTGTGGAAAACTGAATTTGATTTGTAAAGACTTGGACCTCACTACGACTCTGGAGAACAGCAGCGATTGTTTCTTATTGGATCCCCTGCCCAACCCGTCACCATGGGTGACCTGTAGGTATACGGATTCGTTCCTGGTGGCTCAGACAGTAACAAATCTGTCTGCAATGTGGGAGACCTGGGTTCGATCCCTGGGTTGGGAATATCCCCTGGAGAACGGAATGGCAACCCACTTCAGTGTTCTTGCCTGGAGAATCCCATGGACAGAGGAGCCTGATGGGTTGCAAAGAGTCGGACATGACTGAGCGGCTAAGCACACCCACAGCTCCTGTAGCAACCAGAAGAGCAGCACCAGGGAAGGAGGCCGAGGGCCCCTCCCCCACTTGGGGGAGATCCTCTAATTGCCAGCAGCTCTGCAGACTTGAGCAAAGGGTTCTGCGGCTGCTGGGGGCCAGGGCCCTCCCCTCTAAGCTTCCGATGATGGCTCACTTCCTTCTGTGTATGTGTTGGGGGAAATTCAAAGCTACATTTTTAGTTCCCCACTCCCTTTGCCATTACATTCTTGGTGGGTTTTTCCGCCTTCCTGATTGCTAGATCTGGACTTCAGGCCTGGTGAACCCTAGATGCACCGATAAGTTTGCAATAGGGTCAAAGGATATTTTCAGATCTGGGGCTGAGCAGCCTCTAATTATTCTCTTAATTATAATTTTTCCAATGGCTTCCTATTCCTTCCTTCCTATATATATATATATATTTAAAATGTTTATTTATTGGCTAAGCTGGGTCTTCGTTGCTACTTCGGCAGGGGCTACTAGTTGCAGCAAGCAGGAGCTACTCTCTAGTTGTGGTGTGCAGGCTTCTTTTGTCGTGGAGCGTGGGCTTCAGCAGTTGCGGCACATGGGCTTGGTAGTTTTGGCTCCCAGGCTCTAGAGCTCGGGCTCAGTAGTTGTGGCATAGAGGCTTAGTTTTCCAAGGCATGTAGGATCTTCCCAGACCAGGGATCGAACTCGAGTCTTCTGTGCTGGCAGGCGGATTCTTTACCACCAAGCCACCAGGGAAGCCCCTTTCCTTCCTATATTAAATCTCTAATATCCATCAGTTGTACATAAGACCCACAATGGCACAATACTGAGAGCAGCAGCTGGTACGTGTAGATACCTTGTTGGACCGAAAATTAATGAATGAATGGCTGTGTATTAGAACAAAATGAATGAAGGCTGTCGACACTCCTTTGGTTGATTTTTTCAACTAGACTATCTCCTTGTCATCTGTGCTGGCTTAAGTCTGGCTCTGTCTGAGGGCTAGATGAGCTGGTCTGATTCCTCTGGTCTGAGGACACTAGGACAGTGAGGTGGGGGAGAAGAAAGTGAGGGGCCTGAGAGAAGAGACAGCTGGTAGGTCTTTCAGGAGCCTCACTGCCCAGTGAGATTTCTTCTGGCAGCTTCCCCCATCGCTGACCTGGAGCCGGAGCCTGCCTGCTGCACAGAAGCAGCTTGGCTGTGGTCACACTGGCTGGCTCCAAAGTCAAGAACAGTGAAGTGGGGAGGGGCCTGCTCTGTGGGCGCAGGGGTTAGGGAAGGGGGTGGGACTTGAAGGGCAAGGAGCCGGGCTCCATATGGCATCCGGATTTTAAACAACTCTACTTAGAAATAGAAGAAAATCTCTCCGGAAAACGGGAGGGCTCTGGCAGGCATCCCAGGCCTGAGGAACAGCAAGTTCCTGCCAACTTGTGACGGAAGTGGAGGTTTTGTGGGAAGGGTGGAGGGAAGAGGGCTCTGAAGGGAATGGACACAGCCCAGCAGCGTTCTTCCGGGTTAAAAAGCCTGTCTGGGGGTAAACATGTTTCTGAAAATGAAGACGGTTTTTATTCTTCCAGACTGGCCTACTTCCTGTGAATGCAGTTATTCCCAGGTGTGCGTGTTTGTGTTCAAAGAAAGGATATGATAAACTATTCGTGGTCCCAGCCTGAGAGGTCTTTGGAATCATGGAGTGCAAAACTCAGCCCCACATCAGAATGGATACATGTGTATGTATGACTGAATCCCTTCACTGTTCACCTCAGATTATCACAACATTGTTATGGGCTATACCCCAATACAAAATGTTTTTGGTGTTAAGAAAATTAAAAAAAAAAAAAAGCTCCACCTCTGTGTTTCTGAGGCAGGAACATGCCTTCTAGATTTCATCTTCCAGGACAAGGCTGGGAATTCTCCTGGGAAACTCCTTTCCAGCCTGTGAGAGCCAGAGGCCCAGTTATGGCCTCTTCAGGTCTTTTTTAGGCTGGGGAGGGTGAGGGCTACAGATATGTAGACAACCTGCCTTAGCTGCTCCAGCAAGGTGCACTTGGGAAAGGAAAGCTCTGAGCAGGGAGCGGAAGGCGTGAATGAAGAGGGAGAAAGAAGTTACACATTTATAATTGCAGAGAGGTCTAAAATCAGCATGGTTCCCAAGAGATCCAAAGTGGAAAAGCAGACCCTCAGTCTGCAATAACTCATTCTCCTGTCCAGAACCCCAGCCCACAGCTGTCCCTGATGGGGTGGGGGCATTTCATAATCACTTTGACTTCAGAGCCTCATGGTGAAACTGTCCCCAGAGCCAAAGGAGCCACTTTTTTCTCAGGCAGTGGACTGTGAATCTGATTCATCTGGGAAGCCCACCTGGAAAACCCTGTGGGGCAGGGGATGGCAGAGGGGATGAGTGCATGTATGTGCATGCTAAGTCACTTGTCATGTCTGACTCTTTGTGACCCTATGAGCTGTAGCCACCCCCAGGCTCCTCTGTCCATGGGGATTCTCTAAACAAGAATACTGGAATGAGTTGTCATGCCCTCCTCCAGGGGATCTTCCCAATTCAGGGATCCAACTTGTGTCTCTTCTGTCTCCTGCATTGGCAGGTGGGTTCTTTACCACGAGCGCCACTTGGGAAGCCCGAGGGGAGAAGTGGATGCATTTAAAGCCACCCCTTTCACAAGGCTTTCTGAGAAGGTTGGTCATCTGTACTGCTATAGGAACTCTGAGGTGTTGCTGGTGGGAGGGTGACTTGGTACAACCACTTGGGAGAACTTGTCACATTACATAGGAGAATCCAAGATGTGCAAAACTAACCCAGCAATTCCATTCTTCGTTATGTGTCCTAGAAGAGCAGCTCTTAAGGCTTTTGGTTTCAGGACCCCCTTTCACTATGAAATATTGTTTAGGGTGCCAAATAACTTTTGCTTGGGTGAGTTATATTGACCAATATTTCAGTTCAGTTCAGTTCAGTTCAGTCGCTCAGTCATGTCCGACTCTTTGCGACCCCGTGAATCACAGCACGCCAGGCCTCCCTGTCCATCACCAACTCCCAGAGTTCACCCACACTCCACTCACATCCATTGAGTCAATGATGCCATCCAGCCATCTCATCCTCTGTCGTCCCCTTCTCCTCCTGACCCCAGTCCCTCCCAGCATCAGAGTCTTTTCCAATGAATCAGCTCTTTGCATAAGGTGGCCAAAGTACTGGAGTTTCAGCTTTAGCATCATTCCTTCCAAAGAAATCCCAGGGCTGATCTCCTTCAGAAGGGACTGGTTGGATCTCCTTGCAGTCCAAGAGACTCTCAAGAGTCTTCTCCAATACCACAGTTCAAAAGCATCAATTCTTAGGCACTCAGCCTTCTTCACAGTCCAACTCTCACATCCATACATGACCACAGGAAAAACCATAGCTTTGACTAGACGGACCTTTGTTGGCAAAGTAATGTCTCTGCTTTTCAATATGCTATCTATGTTGGTCATAACTTTCCTTCCAAGGAGTAAGCGTCTTTTAATTTCATGGCTGTAGTCACCATCCACAGTGATTTTGGAGCCCCAAAAAATAAAGTCTGACACTGTTTCCACTCTTTCCCCATCTATTTGCCATGAAGTGATGGGACCGGATGCCATGATCTTCGTTTTCTGAATGTTGAGCTTTAAGCCAACTTTTTCACTCTCCACTTTCACTTTCATCAGGAGGCTTTTTAGTTCCTCTTCACTTTCTGCCATAAGGGTGGTGTCATTTGCATATCTAAGGTTATTGATATTTCTCCTGGCAATCTTGATCCCAGCTTGACCAATATTTACCACACTAGAAATTAAACCTAAGACTTTGATAACCTATTAATGCATTTACAAGTAACAATAAAAATGCATTACATAACCAACAAATAACATTTATGAAAAATAACTATTTTCTAAAACAAAACAACTTAGTGGGAAGAGTGCCATTGTTTTATAATCTTGCAAATCTGAGTTAATAGAAGACAGCTGGAATTCTCATATCTGCTTCTGCATGTCTGTGTTATCTCATGTAGTTGGTGGAAAACTTCACCATTGACTTAATGAGAGTATGAAAGCAAAAAAGCCAAAAAATCTTTATATTATTATGAAAACAGTTTTGACTTCTCAGATCCCCTCCTCCACCCCCACCAAGATCATCTCAGGGGTGCCCAGAAAACATTTCTTACTTTGATCCCAGGAGAAAAGTACAAGCATGCTCAGAGTGGTCTTATTTGTAACAGAAAAAAGAAACCCAACTTAAATGTTTATAAATAATAGAAGTGATAAATTGTGATATATTCATAGTATCGCTGAATCTCACAAACAATACAAAAAACAATAGTTCAAAAGCATATATTATTTAGTGATATAAATATATGGCAAAACCTTAAAGAAAAGCAAGGACAATGGTTAACACTGGGGAAGAGGGAAAGAATACCACCACTGCCAAGGGATATACGTGGATTTTCAGAAATACTTCTGTTTCAGTTCAGTTCAGTTCAGTCGCTCAGTTGTGTCTGACTCTTTGCGACCCCATGAATCGCAGCATGCCAGGCCTCCCTGTCCATCACCAACTCCCGGAGTTCACCCAGACTCACGTCCATTGAGTCGGTGATGCCATCCAGCCATCTCATCCTCTGTCATCCCCTTCTCCTCCTGCCCCCAATCCCTCCCAGCATCAGAGTCTTTTCCAATGAGTCAACTCTTCTCATGAGGTGGCCAAAGTACTGGAGTTTCAGCTTTAGCATCAGTCCTTTATGATGGGCTAATATGCTTTGGGAACAAACAGCCCCTGAAATCTCAACGGCTTAAATACATTAAAGATTCATTACAGGCCAGCTAATATGGCCTCCATCAGTTGGTGTGTCTTGAATAAGTGTGATGAGGAGAGGGACCATGATAAGACATGCACTAGGTCTGAGAGGCCATCCAGAAGAGGCACTTGTTACTTCTGCTTACATCCTATTGGCCAGAGCAAGTCACATGGCCATGTGCATGTACAAGGAACTGAGGAAGTGCCATCTGATTATGTGCCCAGGAGGGAAATTGAGACATTTGGGTCATTTGATATTGTTCTACTTCATTAGGATCATTTGGCTTTAAGTTGAGTGGTAGGTTCATAGAGTACTTGCTTAATTATTAATTTATACATATAAATTTATAAATACATTTATGCTTATCATATGCTATTTACGTATATGGGCTTCCCAGGTGGCTCAGTGGTAAAAAAATCCACCTACCAAGCAGGAGACATGGGTCGGGAACATCCCCTGGAGGAGGGCATGGCAACCCACTCCAGTATTTTTGCTGGGAAAATTTCATGGACAGGGGACCCTGGCAGGCTACAGTCCATAGGATTACAAAGAATCAGACACAGCAACTAAACAATGACAACAGCAACTATATATATATATATATTATTTAAGTATATATATGTATATTAGGTATAAAATATTGGAAAGGAAGAAACCAAAAAAAGAGAAGAAAAAAAATAAATCTTTAATATTTTTTATCCAAATACATAATTTGTATATTTGGATTTTTAAAAAAGTGGAGGCCGAGAGAGGAGAAGGTGAGAGCTAAATTGAGAAACACTTGGAAGTCCTGGAGCAATGGTCTTTAAACTGGGGTAAACATATTCCCAGGGTCCAGGAAGACATTCTAAAAGGTTGTAATACATATTCTATTAAAGAATCAATTTCTAGATGCTCATTTCTAGATGTCCTCTTGACTAACATTGGTCTCCCTGAGAATACTCCTGTGTTTGATCTGTTCTTCTTTCCCCTTTCCTCTTTTCTAAGTGGCCTTTTCACATATTTTTCAAAAGAAAGATGTGCTCCTTCTTGTCATTTTGTCTTTGATAAAAATCTCCAGACGGGAATCAAAGAGACAATTCAAAGTGTTGGTTCTAGCTGAGAAAGTGAATTACTCCAAAGATAGGACTACAGATCTGTTTGCAAATCAGATGTTATCCCATCATTTTAACAAAGGTGAAGGAGAAACCAAGGAGAGAACATTTAGCAATATCACGTGATAAATGATTAATAATGATCTTGTTATTATGCATGAATTCCTACAATAAATTCCCTCCATCCTGAACATGTTTTCTTAGCACTTACATTTTTAAAAGTGAAAAATTAAAGCTAGAATTGATGATGACCCACTCTCATTCTGGAAAGAGTAATATTTATCCATGGATATGTGGAGGGGAAAGCACCAACTGTTTCATTAAGAAAAGCATTTCCAAAATATTCTTTGGGATAATAATATTTTATTAAAATGTTCAATAAACCTGTGATATAGTTATGTTATTTTGATGAATTGTGTGTTACTACTAATTGTAATGATAACTCATTCTGTAAGAAAATCTTCTTGCTGTAGACTAGCGCTAACAGAACTTTCCATGATGATTGGATTTGCTCCATCCAGTACAGCCCCATATGCCACGTGTTGCTATTAAATACCTGGAATGTGGCTAGTGTGAATGAGGAGCTGAATTTCAAATTTTATTTATTTAAAAAAGTTTTAATAGTCACACGTGGCTAGTGGCTATAGTGTTGGACAGCACAGCTTGAGAACTTTATGGCCACAGAAAAAGAAAAACTACTAAAGTTGAATTTGTATACATTTTTAAGAGAAATATGATAAAGTGATTAATAAAGTATTTTAATCATAAATGTATATTATGATAAAGTTTTATAGAGGAAGAGAAATGGAAATACAAATTCAAAGAGAAGAAGAAATAATGTAAAATTTCTTACTGTTAAGGAAGTGCACATTTGTGATATTTTTAAAAGGGTGATGGAGGATGTCAATTTCTTTAATATTTCAATTCTATTTGGATACATTTAAATGAGGGACAGCAATGATTTTTAAATGTTTAAACTGTTAAAATATTTCAGATTTACAGTGGACTTTTAATTTTTTGCAGCTATTTAAACTTAAGATTTGGAGCCCCAAATTTAAAACTTCCCTTAAAAACAGGTGTCCTAAAAAAAACACCAAAATCCAAACAAATGAGCCAAAAATACAAAGTTGCCTGTCTCTTATGCACACGTGTACACACACACTCCCCCCAACAGACCCCCAATTCCACACTGGCAATTACGGTGTAGCCGGCTAATGAACCACACTTGGTTAGCAACTTGGGGTAGTCTGGTCAGTTAGAACTCTTCAGAGGTGGGACAGCCTCAAAGAAGATTGTTAAGGATCAAAAGTTCATTTCAAAGTTGTTTGTATTGCTGCAACCTAAACCTGCTTGGCCTGAGCAGCCCTTGACGGACCACACACAGGTCTTTCGTGAGTGTTTGGTTTGGTTTTGGTGGAAACTGAGGCAATGACCTGAGTTAGGTGCAGACCTAGGACAGTGCACACAGGTCCCAAAGTGACTCGAACTGAACAAATCCAGAGGAAGCAGAATCTAGGAGGCAGAGGTGACCCTCAGAACATAAGTCTGCTCTCCACCTCCCCCCAAGGCCTCAGCCTCCCCATGGAAGTGGGCCGGGGTTTGGCATTCATGTGCTTTGTGCGTCACAAGGCATGCTAAACCCAGCGTGGTTATCCTCATTCACCCATGGCCTCCCTGCAGTGTTGCTCAACTCCAGGGGTCAGGAATGGTTCAGCCCATTCCCAGTGGCAGCAAGACAGGAGGCCCAGAGGAGACTGAGAGGCAGGGCACTGAATGACCCCAAGTCACCACCACCACCAACCCACCCCGGCGCTGTAGGGGATGGGAAAATATTCCCGTGACCCAGTGAGTGCTTCCCACGCAGGTGAGCACTGCCAGCCAGATGGGTGGAGGAGGGAGGGGGGCAGGGCTGGGTATCCTGGCAAGTGAGTGGCAGGATAGTGTCTTCATGTTGTGGGACCTGGGATTCCGGATCAGCAGCTCTGACTTAACCTCCGATTGACAAAGGTCAGGCCTCCGTTTCGCAAGGGCTTCCACTCTCGGCTGGGCCCTGCCCGGGTTAGGCAGGCAGGAGGCCTGATGCTCAGCCTTTGGGACCAGCTCCCAGGAAGCTGCAAGGGATCCAAGTGGTCTTGGCAGCATGTCAAAGGCTGGCTTCAAGATGCTTTATAAGTGGGCTTTTGTACCAGGCCCAGGCTGAGGCTTCATAAGAACATGGAGGATGCCAGGGAAATCAGAACAGCTTTTTAAAAATAAGGCTCAGACCATAGGCAGGTGCTTCCATACCACTTGGACCATAGTGAAAGAAAAAGTGAACATCAGCCCAGAGGTGGAGAACACAACAGATGGGGGAAGATGGGGGAATGACTCCAAGAGACATGGGGTGTTAAAGAAAGTCTGGGTCTGCACCTTTTTTTCTTTGACTGTCACGCCACTTGTCATCTCTGAATGCCTCAGAGCTTGATGTTGTATCACATGGTGAATGCCTGCGTGTGTGCGTGCGTGCTAAGTTGCTTCAGTTGTATCCGACTCTTTGCCACCCAGTGGACTGTAGCCCACCAGGCTCCTCTGTCCATGGGATTCTCCAGGCAAGAATACTGGAGTGGATTGCCATGTCCTCCTCCAGGGGATCTTCCTGCCATAGGGATCAAACCCACATCTTGCCTGAGACAAGCTAAAGAGGACTAATAGCTGACAGCAGAGTTGATGGCCACTAACATTGGCTCTTTGAAAAAAATCTAGAAAACCCAATCATTCTCAGCCTTTATTTTAATGTGACTCACATGACCTTTACCTTCATGATTCACCTCTGTAGACAGTGCCAGATTTTGACACAACTGTCAAATGTGTGCAATTCCTGGGCCCTCATTTCATCTCTTTCACTCCAGCTTAGCAGCTCAGGAAGAATGCATGTAAGAGTATGGTCATTATAGGGTAACCTTGAATTGCTCTAAGTCATTAAAACAGTAAATTCTTTGCAAAACTGAGAATGAAATGAGGTTGCATCTCTTTTGTCAGTTCCATTACTTTGGCTCCAGCTTCATCCGCTCTACCGTAAGGATGGCCTTCTTTCTTTCCCCAGGTCACTTGTTCTGTGATGAACCCAGGAAGTCCAGGTTCCCAGGACGATTATCTGAAATGCAACAGTGACTCTTTTTATATATATATATATATACAGTCTTTAATATAAACAGTCTGTCTCTCTCTTTTTATATATATATATATATATAGTCTTTAATATAAACAAAAAGCTTATGACAAAAAGCAAGACAATTTTTGTTTAAAGCTGAAGAACTGAGGCTTAGAATAATTAATTTAAAGATAATCTAATTTGGGACTTGGCATTTATATTTAACATTTCCAAATTTTTTTTCAACAATTAGAAGACTCCTGGTCTCTTGGACCACTGGAGCCACCTCAGATGCATGCCTTCAGCCTGGGAGCTCCTCAGTCACTGCCAAACGCAGGGTTCTTGGGTGGTCGCCAAAGCCCGAGGGGCCAGAGCCCACAGCAGCTTGTATGGTTGCTGCAGTTGCTGCCAGTATGTAATTCCATGACCTTGTCTGAGCCTCAAAGCCTGTCCTGGTTGCTCCCACTTGCTCAAACCCTGAGTCTTGGACTTCTCTTGCTGCTGATCCTGGAGTCTGTGGCACAGCCAGGAGCCCTGGTGCAGGTCCCACTGGCAATTGTCCTTTGAGCCCAAGACAGGATGGTCCCTGGCCCCTCTCACCACACTCAGCTAAGGCTGCTCCCCACTGGAGCCATGAGGAGCCACTGCCCCTGGGCAGCCTGGGCCAGGACAGCGTGTGGGGACAGGTTCCCTTGTCTGCCTGTGGTGGACTGGGGCCCACAGCTCCCTTCTCCTCTGCATTGCTATAGCCTAAGCCCACACCCAGTTCCTATCACTAAATGAGTTATGTGTCTTTCAAGGAGACAGACTCCTCAGTCATAAAGTCCTTGGAATCCATCTTGCAGCCAGGGGGTTGTGATTCAGTCTTTGAGAACTGCTGAACTTGGAAATGTGCCCTCAGCACAAAGGTCTGCTCATCTCCAAACCAAGCCAAGTTCTGACGGCATCTTCTGTCTTGTTCTCAGAGGACCATGTTGCAGTGGTATCATGCCATGACATCAGCCATGAATATTGGCTGCAGGCTGTGTTAGGGTGCCACGAGCTGCTATAATAAGCCCCAAGTTCAGTGATTTAACACATTAGAAGTCCACTCACCACTCACATAAGAGTCTAGTGCCTGATTCCTAGTCAGCAAGCGACTTTTTGTCATGTGGCTGTTGCCATTGTGTGGCTTTTTCCATCCAAGGGCCTGGAAGTCCTCTGCATCTAACTGACGGATGTAGAGGAGTCACATCCTCTTCTTTTTTTATTGCAGTAAAATACACATTAAATCTACCATTTAACCTTTTTAAAGTATATAGTTCAGTGGCGAGTACATGCACATTGCTTTGTAGCCATCACTGCGATCCATCTTCAGAACTTTTTCTTTTTTTGGCTACACTTCTGGCGTGTGAGATCTTAGTTCCCTGACCAGGGATCAAACCCATGCCCTTTGCAATGACCATACAGAGTCTTAACGATTGGGCTGCCAGGGAACTCCCTAGAACTTTTTCATCTTCCCAAATGGAAACTCTTTCCCCATTAAACACTAGCTCCCCATTTCCTGCTACCCCCCAGCTCCTGGCAACTATCATTCTACTCTCTGTCTCTGTGAATTCGGCTACTCTAAATACCTCATATAAGTGGCCTCTTGTGATATTTGTCCTTTTGTGACTGGATTATTTTGTTTAGCACCATGTCTTCAAGTTTCACCCATGTTGTGGCACCTGTTAGAATTTCCTTCCCTTTGAAGGCTGAATAATATTCCATGGTATGTGTACACCAGATTTCGTTTATCCATTCATGCGTTAATGGACAGTTGGGTTGTTTTAACCTCTTGGCTTTTCACATCCCCTTCTTAACCATCTTGACATGCAAGTGACATCTGTCATTTGATCCCATTCCTTAGGAGAACCTATTATATGGCCCCACCTACATACATAGGAAGCTGGGAAATGTAATCCCTGGCTGGGCAGCCACTTCCAGAAATAATTCAGCCAGGAAGATGAGGCACGATTTGTTGGTGGACAATTAGCTGTCCCTGCCATCCCCTCACCTTTGTACTTCCTAGAACCACCATTTACAGTGGTCCAGGAAAAATATCTTTTTTTTTTTCCAGCTTCAGTTCCTAACTGGATGAAGGTTTTGAAGTTTCAATGTACTTTCAGCAAAAGCTGTAGTAACATTTGTGTAGTCTTTTGCATTTTTCCATGTCCTTTTCATATGGTGTCATTGTTCTGTCTCTCTTGTTTTCTCACCAGATGATGTTTGTAGAGCTCATTCTGCTATAATAAATCCAATAAGTAGTAATTATTAATCTTCACAGCAACACCAGGTTTGATCATCTTCCCCTTGTGTATAAGTGAACATATTGAGATTTGTTCAAAGTTGTGTGTGCTTAGTCGCTCAGTCGTGTCCAACATTTTGCAACCCCATGCACAAGCCAGGTAGTAAATTGTGACTCCATCTGTCTATCTGTACCTCTTGCTTAGGGAGCCATCCTCATGGATTTGAGAAATAACCCTGATGTCCTTCAAAGGACACTTTGAGCCCCCAAACCAAACTCTGCCCCCAGAACACCCTCCTTGCTCTAGAAATGACAGACTCTCTCCTCTAGTACTCAAACTGAGACCCGCCTGGAGAATGTGGTAAGAAAGGGAGGCGAGATCCTCTCACTCTGGAACCTGTCCTGTGCTCCTGGTCCCCAGGAGCTTCCCGGGACCCTTGGAGCAAAAAAACAAAATGTCTTCTGATGCTGCTGCTGCCACGGCAGCAACAACATTCATGAAGCCACTTCTGTGTCCAGGCCCTGGGGGTGTATGCAGGAATAAGAAATGGTCCCTCCCCTCCGAGGAGTGCATTGTTCGACCAGTGAGACAGACATGGGAATGAATGCTGTCATATCATATGACAAGCGATATAGACAAAGTTCTATGGAAATTTGGAAGAGGGAGTCATTAATTTTGCTTTGTTATGGCAAGCTACAGCAAGAAGGTGACATCAGAGTTGGGTGTAGACAACGGAGGGAGGATTGGGGAGAGCTATTTCAGATAGAAGGGACTCAGTGGTGTCAAAGAATATGGTGTATTTGAGGATAAAGAGGAGGCACTGTGAAGGGAAAGCATGAGTTGAGACAGGCTGGGGGAAGACTTGAGGAGATTGGGTGGAGCCAGGGGTAAAAGGGCCATCATTCTACAGATGAGGCAAGATTATTAACTGGGGACAAATGCAACCAGAGCCATCTAATACACAGCTTCCTCTGGCTAGGATGAACAATGGGAAATGGAACTGATCATCTGTTTCATTCCAGTCCCATTCATTCCCACAGGGCAGGCCCACCCCAGCCATCCTGTATGCCATATGCCACGTAACTGGGTCATTCTGGGCAAAGGCCAGAAAAGAGACTGCCCGAGGACATCAGTACTCCCAAAACAACCCCTCCCCCTTGGCCTGTAGGCGAAGAGGGACTCTTGATAGGTTTTTTTCTTCCTAGTTGGCTTATAGGGGAGGATTAAGCTGAATCCCAAGTTGGTTATCTCAAAGCCGGGGTCTCTATCTGTTACCTGCAAAGACAGAATTGAAGCCTGGGAGTGCCAGGAACACTGTGGCCTCTCTCCTGTCCCATGGTTGAGCATGAAGGGGGTGGAGAGAGAAGGGAAAGAAGGTGGTGGAGAGAACAGAGAACAGTGTCAGAACCAGTTCACCATCACGCAGGTACTCACCAGCCCCTCACTCATACTTCCCCACCCCTTTACATCAGGATGGGATTCCCAGACTTCTAAGTAATTTACAATTAGAAGTGGAAAGCCAAGGGATTCTGGGTTAACAGTGAACTGTGGTGAGAAATCAAACCCTGAAGGTGGCAGCTGCCCCACCCAAGAAGCCAAAGCCCTTCTCTCATGGAGGCTGTGGGCCAGTGATGCTTTACTGACAAACCTGTGCCAACCTTGAGGGTACAGTGATGAAGGGGACATTCTTCCTGCCTTCAAGGACTTCACAGTCTGGTGGCAAAGGCAGGCAGGTACACAGCTCCCAGCATCTTAGGTGCCATGCATTGTGTAAACTGTGATGAATTCTATCTAATCTCTTCAAATGAAACATCTAATCAAGATACTGGGTAATCTGGCCTCTCCTTCTGCAAACTTATTGGATCAGTGGGATCCATTTCCAATATTATGAAAGACATACTGTATCATCATTTGCTAATCATAAATGACACCATGAAATTGATATAAAAATCTATTCAGAAAAACAATTCAGATTTTCTCATCAACATATATTATTCTATGGCAAAGCCTCTAATTAGTTATTTTATTTTCCTCTCAATTTTTTTCTAGTCTTCCAATGACTTTGTACAGCAAAGTTCTGGATTCCTTAATTCCTCTGAACTTTGCCAGATCTGGGGCTGTTTTGGTGTTCAACGATGGGGCTATTGAATTTTGAAACATTCAAAATTCAAGGCAGGGCCCACGATTGGGTTTTGTAAGAAACCATGAGTCTAAGCTGGTTAACGTACCTTAGCAGAGCAGATTTTTTAAAGATCCAGGATCTATTTTGAAGGAGTGGAATTGAGGAAGTTAAGAAATGACTCTTGAGAGTCCTTTGGACAGCAAGGAGATCAAACTAGTTAATACTAAAGGAAATCAACCCTGAATATTCATTGGAGGGACTGATGCTGAAGCTGAAGCTACAATACTTCGGCCACCTGACAGGAAGAGCCGACTCATTGTAAAAGACCCAATGCTGGGAAAGATTGAGGGCAGAAGGAGAAGGGGTTGACAGAGGATGAGATGGTTGGATGGATGGCATCATTGACTCAATGGACATAAGTTTGAGCAAACTCCAGAGACAATGAAAGACAGGGAAGCCTGGTGTGCTGCATGCAGTCCATGGGGTTGCAAAGAGTCGGACACGACTTAGTGATTAAGCAACAAGAAATAACAATGATAAGGATAAAAGGATCTTTGGATGAAAGTTATAGGAATATGAGTTTGAGCTCAAAACAAGGAAAAATTTATCATAGTTGGAACTATCCAAGACTGGTGGAGGTAATGGGTGTTTGTTGACAGAGGTCAAGCAGAGGGATGATGACAGTCAGAGGGTCTTATACTGGGAGGGAGGTTGAATGAGATAAACTCTACAGCCATTTGTGCTGAACTTGAGTCTTCACTCTGCTTTCAGCTGATGGAACAAACCTGGCCTGGCAACATCACCTTTCCTGGACTCCATTTTATCATTGCTGAGTTGGATAGAGGGAGCAATGGTCAGAGCCCTCACTGACCACTGTGAGTGAACCCCAGACCATTAGCCCTGGGTCTCAAAGGTAAGTGAGCATAGTCTTGGGACCTCTGGATCCTCAGGTCCATCTGATGACTTGGAAGTTCCTTTAATCTTCCACACTGGAGACCAGCCAGGCTGGTTTGTCTTGTTCTAATTATTATTTAGATGACTGTTTGGCTCATTCCTAGGCAAGGTTTAAATCAAGTCAGACCTGTTAATTGAATCAAAGTTATATAATCATATTTGGGCATTTAAGTGCAAACCAATTATTTCGAGCCCGAGTATCTTATACACAAGGAAGGAGTTCTGTTAAGTGTCGGGAATGTATGCTAATACATGAAGCCTAACCCCTAAAGTGGAGGGTGGAACACGCCAGGGCACTCCTGTTTCGATGAGGTTGTTGTAATAGTTATTGCTCTGGGCACATTCTGGGAGGATGCTGGAAACATCTCAAACAAATATGACATTGACATTACCCCAGCTTGTCAAACCCATTACATTTGGAACATGTCTTTCTGTAGCATTTGGCCTGGCTTATAAATGCATTATCAAAATCTGTAAGAGGTGTTGCCAGCAGCCTTCCCTTGGCCTTTCTGGTCATCAGCGTTCCTTCCTCTCCTGAAAAATATATGCCATAGGCATATATCTGTTAGGCGTTTCATTTTTTCACTTGGGCCTCTTTCTAGTTTTCAGTCTCAGTCTACAAGCCTCCAAACCTTGCAGTCCTCAAATAGTAGCCTCCTCTGCAAAGAGAGAGGAAAATAGGGAGGAGTAAGTAAGGAAGTAATTGGTGAGTTGATGGGACGGACTAGTGACATAAACCAACCCATCAGGAAGAAGATGCCAGACTCGAGATTGAAGTGTTTGCCCCTAAATGCTCTAAGGTGGGAATATAAACTGATACAGCCAGTATGGAGAACAGTACGGAGATTCCTTAAAAAAAAAAAAAAAAACTAGGAATAAAACTACCATATGACCTAGCAATCCCATTCCTGGGCATACACCCTGCAAAAACCATAATTCAAAAAGACACATGTACCCCAGTGTTCAGGCTTCCCCAGTGGCTCAGTGGTAAAGAACCTGCCTGCCAGTGCAGGAGATGCAGGAGACGTGGGTTTAGTCCCTGGGTTGGGAAGATCCACTGGAGGAGGGCATGGCAACTCACTCCAGTATTCTTGCTGGGAAAATCCCATGGACAAAAGAGCCTGACATGCTACAATGCATAGGGTCACCAAGAGTCAGACATGACTGACGTGACTGAGCACCAGCACACCCCATTGTTCACTGTAACACTGTTTACAAGAGCCGGGACATGGAAGCAACCTAGATATCCATTGACAGATGTGGTACATATATACAATGGGATGTTCCTCGCCATAAAAAGGAACAAATTTGAGTCAGTTGAAGTGAAGTGGCTGAACCTAGATCCTGTTATACAGAGTGAAGTGAGTCAGAAAGAGAAAAACAAATATTGTATATTAATGCATATATCTAGATATATGGTACTGAAGAACCTGTTTGCAAGGCAGAAAATAGAGAAAGGACATAGAGAGCAGTCTCCTGGACACAGTTGGGGAAGGAGAGGGTGGGATGAATTGAGAGAGTAGCATTGAAACATATACATTGCAATATGTAAAATGGATAGCTAGTGGGAAGTTGCCAGGGACCTCGACCCGGTGCTCTGTGACAACCTAGAGGGCTGGGATGGGGTGGGAGTTGGGAGGGAGGTTCAAGACAGGGGACATATGTACACTGACATCTGATTCACATTGTTGTAAGGCGGAAGCTAACACAACATTGTAAAGCAATTATCCTCCAATTAAAAAAAAATAATTTTTAAAGAAAAACACTCATCCAGGCCTCGCAACCTCAAGGGGGCCTCTAGCCCGGAGGTTCCCTGTACATTCTTCACTCCGCAATTGGAGAGCGAGGTACCAGGTGCCCATTTTCTGCCTGGTGTTAAGAACTGAGGTGGCAGGCTTTGCCAAGATAACTCAGCCTGAGAAACAATCAGATGTCATTGCTGGAGATGGTGTGCTTGCAGAGGAAGAGGCATTTTCTGCCCTCACATTTTATCTGTGTCTCTAACACAAAAGATCAGGTGCCTCTGAAGAGAAGCATTCTGGGGAGAGTTTCATCTTCACCACTGTCCTAATTAGGGAGCCCTTCAGCCTAGGAATTGCAAAAGCCAAGGAAGTACTGCTCACTAGAGGTGGGGACTTTGCTGCAGGTTTCATTGTAAACACACGGCTGAAGTGTGTCACACATGGGCAGGCATGCTGGTGTGTCCAAAATCAGCCACTAGCCAGAGGACATGGCCTTTCAGCAAGACCAAATGGAACAGCAGCTGATTTTTTTCAAATAGGCTTCATTAGACCCACAGAGGACTAACCCTCACCCTGACTTTGGATTCCACCTTTCTTGCCAGGAATTATAGTAAATGATTCTATCTGGAACTGAAGGCCTTGATAGACTTTGATGTGGCTTTGGAGTCTTTTGAGAGTCAGCTGTCAGGACTCAGCCATTCAGACCACTCACAGGTCCCCAGGGCACCTATGACACAGGCAAGCCCATGACATCTGGCAAGACTATTAACTTTAGGCAGGAAGGTAGGTGTCAGCTTGTCAGAGAAGATCTGAGCAAGCATTCCAAGCAAACCCTTCCACATAGGGAGCTCAGTCCCTAAGCAAGAGTCAAGATAAGGGTGACCATCTAGCCTCTAAGAGAGCAGAGCAGGGCAAAGGCCACACCCACCGTGTGCTGAGCTCAGGGAAGAAGAGGCTCAACTGGGTCCTGCTCAGTCCCTTGAGGGACTTTCAATGAGAAACAGGTAAGAACACCATCCCTGCCCTGCGCTCTGGGATGGCGGCTGTGAGCCCTCAAGATTCTACAGAGCTGAAAGGTAGCCTACATATTGCTTGTTCAGTTGCGATTTCGTGTCTGACTCTCTGCGACCCCACGGACTGCAGCACAGGCTTCCTTGTCCTACACCCAGAGTTTGCTCAAACTCATGTCCATCCAACCATCTCATTCTCTATGTTGCTTGGCTGGGGGATAATGGATTCAGGCCCAGGTTTAATTGCATCACTCACACAGAAGGCTCTGATCAAAGAGTTATTTTCAGATGACATAGATCCCCATGAGGCACTTGCCTCCTGCCTGTGACACTTTCAAGAGTGACTCTTGCCACATGACTGTAGTGACAAATAGAGCTTTTCTCCAGTGATGTCACTGAGAATTCCAAACTTCTCCGAAAGGAAGAGGGGTGACTACAAATACAGACTTCCCAGTGTATCTCACTTCTTAAACTCCTGTATTTGTAGGCATAAAAAGAAAGCTTAGAATGATGAGTACAGGGAACTTGAAAACAAAGATGCTTTTCAAGTTATGAAATCTGGTTGTTGTTGTTACTAGTTCAGAATATATCGTGTAGCTTGAGTTTCTAAAACAGGAGGTGACCAGATTCAAAATTCAAAGTATTTAAGTGGTGGTTTGGGAGCAGGTATTTTAAGGAAGTTTAGAGGAAAGAATTGGCACCATAGGTTGGTGGTCACTTTAATGAAACCTGTTTGAAGTGCACTCAGCAGTGCTGAGCATTCAGCTGTGCTCAGCAGTGCTCTGAGGTCCTGGGTTTCATATAAGATAATCACAATTTCTCCTTTTAAGGAAAATTGAGTCTTATTTCTTAATCCTATCCATCCTTCAAGACCCAGCTCAAATGCCACCTCCCTCCATAAGCCTTCCATGATTGAGCCCAGGTGAAATTTCCTTTTCTCGCCACTCTCACAGTACTTTATCCTCACCTCTCTGATAACTATTTTCCATTTTCTATAAAGCAAGTTACATACTTGTTTATATTCACACATTTCAAAAGAATGAAATCTTACAGACTATGTTCTTTGACCACAATGGAATGAAATTAAACTGAATAAAATACCTAGATAATTATAAATATTTGAATATTAAATATTTAATACTTCTAAATAAATATGGATTAAATAAGCTACTTTAAGAGAAATTAGAAAATATTTAAGCAGAATGATAAAAAGTCAATATTACATTTCCATTTATAAAATTTATAGGGTACAGCACTTAGAGAGAAATCAATAGCACCAACCTGATCATATTAGAAAAGAAGAAAGGTTTAAAATTAATTATCCAAATTTCCACTTTAAAAAGAAAAATAAGGAAATTAAACCCAAGGAAAGAAAAAACAATAAACATAAAATAGAAATCAGTATATCAGAAAACAAACTGTAGGGATTTTTAACAAACTTGAAAACTGGTTGTTTGAAGTTTCATAAAATTTATAAACCCATAGTAAGACTGATCAGTTAAAAAAAGAGAAAATTCAAGTTACCAATATATGGGATGGAAGAAGGACCACTCCTACAGGCATTATAATGGTAATAGGGGAATACTATGAACAACTTTATGCCAGTAAGGTTGATAACTAAGTGAGATGAACTTTCTTTGAAAAGTACAACTTACCAAAATTGACCCAGAAGAAACAGAAGATCTAAATAATCTATATTTTATAAAGAAATTCAATTCATTATCAGAAGCTTGCCACAAAGAAAAGTGAAGTTGCTCAGTGTGTCTGACTCTTTGCGACCCCATGGACTGTAGCCTACGAGGCTCCTCCATCCATGGAATTTTCCAGGCAAGAGTACTGGAGTGGGCTGTCATTTCCTTCTGCAGGGTATCTTCCCCACCCAGGGACAGAACCTGGGTCTCCCGCATTGCAAACATGCTTTTACCATCTGAGCCACCAGGGAAGCTCCCTATGCCTAGATGATTTCACTTGTGAATTAGATTCATTTAAGGAGAAAAAAAGTATAAATCATGCACAAGCGATTTCAAAAAGAGAGAAGAAGGGAAAGTTTTAAAATTCATTTTAGGAGATATGAATAACCCTGATATCAAGACCTGACAAGACATCTAAGGAAATGAAGTGATAGACCAATATACCTGTGAATATAGACACAGAAATCCTCAACAGAATATAAGCAAATGAAGTTCAGCAATACATAATAATAATAATAATGCGTTGTGACCAAGTGGAATTTATCCCCCAAATATATACAAAATGCACAAAACCCCTCTTTTGTAAGTTTTATTTGAACTTTTAAATGTTATGGACATATTTCATTATATTGGTTTCTAGCATCTGTTAAGAATAAATTATAGGAGTACATAAAGCCTCTTTTACTATTTTTGTAATTTCTAATCTATAGTTATTTAAGAGGGCTTCTCTGATAGCTTGGAATAAAACACCAAACTAATAAAAAATTAGTTCAAGAACAATCAAGTTCAAGAACACCATAACAAATCTTTATTGTGAACCTGTAGTTGAATGAAATATCACATTTCTTGTGACATCAACTCTATTCCAAAATTTAGAAACCATTTAAACATGGGTTTGAAACATACACACTGAACAATATTTATACATGTATGAAATAGAATTGTTTTCCCAAAACATGTTCTTTTTCATTATTTCCCACATCGAATCCTAGTTTTTAAATGCCTTTTAGTTTCAAGTGTTCTATCTTTATAAAATAAAATCTGAAATTTTAATATTTTATTTCTTGTTGAAAAATAATTTTCTAGCCATGACTCAGAGAGGGGGAAAGTGAATGCAGGTCCAGCCTGCTGACTTCCATAGCAGAGGCTCCAGGAATCTCCCACCCCATATTCCCCTCTGAACTGACCCCCTGAAGAAGTGAGAGTAGTTTGTGGAGGCATCTCTGTGATCTGGTGTTGGTAGAGTTGGGGGAGATGGGAATAGGCCCTGTATTTGTGGTTAAGGAGTTGGATGTCATACTCCAGGCAAAAGAGAGTCACTAAGGCTTTTAACAGAGAGAAACATCATTAATCTCTGTGTAGCAAGGTACCATATTTCATCCAGTCTAAGGTACTTGATTGTGTAAACCACCATTATTATAAGTACCTCTAAGAGGGACTTCCCTGGTTGGGTTAGTGGTTAAGAATCTGCCTTGCAATGCAGGGGATGTGGTCAGGGAACTAAGATCCCACATTCCACAAGCCACAGGCAACCAAGCCTTTCGCTGCTGAACCCTCGTGCCGCAACTAGAGAGTCTGGGTGCCATAACGAAAGATCCTGATTGGTGCAACTAAGACCTGATGCAACCAAATAAATAAATGAATGAATTTTTTAAGTACCTCTAAGAAAGAGAAAAATGGAGCTCAGAGAGATTAAGTCACTTGCTCAAGGTCACACAGGTAGAAGCTGGACTTTGAATTCAGATAGTCTGTCTCCTGAGACAGCACTCTTTACTGCCACACTATTATTCACACTCAAAAAAGGAGAAGGGAGTTGCCAATGCAGTAGGGATGTCAAATAAGATTAGGTCATCCAAGCTTGGCACAGGAACAGTTTGTAAAGGGAGCGGGTGGTGGGCAGAAACCAGACAGCAGCGGGCTGCAGAGAGACTGGGTGTGAAGAAGTAGAAACACCACTGTGGACCTCTCTCATGAGGTGTGGCAATGAAAAGGAGTTGGCGGTTGGCTTTTTAACTTTTTTTTAGGTTGGGAGGGAGTTGGGCAGTCTTACTGGTTAAGGAGAGGGAGCCAGGGTGGAGAGAAAATAATCAGGTCTGGGAAGTCTGCAGAGGTAACAGGAATGGGATCCGGAGTGAAGGCAAAGCCTGGAGGAGATGGGACACATCCTCAGGCTAAGCATAGGAACCTGGGCTCCTATGTTTGGAGATGCTGGTACACTTATGGGAGCAGGAACCTGAGGGGCTCAGATGCTCTCTTCTTGGTGGAACAGGTGGTGAGGCCATCAGCGGATAGTGAGGGAAATAGGACATTGAGGATGAGGTGCTTTGGTATGGTGACACGGAAAAGGAGAAGGAAAGGGACATGGAGAGGAGCTAGACCCCACCTTCCCCCAGGAATGTTCCCCAAGACTTTAGCTGTATTACCACATACTACTAATTCCACAAAACAGCCTCTGCCCCCAAATGCCTGACTACTCTTGGCCCATCTCATCCTGAGAGGAATAGTTCACATCTCACTTGTAGGAATAGGTTGGGGACATGCTCTGCTGGTGCTGTGGCATTAGTGGAAAGCAGATTTGGGTCCTTTCTTTATGTGGGGCAATGAGAAAAGAGTGTAGGTTTTAGATTCCTGGATTGAATCCTGGTCCCACTATGCCCCAGCTGTGTGACTTTTAGTAAGTTACTTAGCCTCTCTTCTTCAACTCCTCATCTGTACAGCAAGGATAAATATAGTGCCTATCTCATAGGATTCTTAAACATTTTAGAACTCTGTTGCTGTTAAGTCACTTCAGTCGTGTCCGACTCTGTGCGACCCCATGGACAGCAGCCCACCAGGCTTCCCCGTCCCTGGGATTCTCCAGGCAAGAACACTGGAGTGGGTTGCCATTTCCTTCTCCAATGCATGAAAGTGAAAAGTGAAAGTGAAGTTGCTCAGTCGTGTCCGACTCTGTGTGACCCCATGGACTACAGCCTACCAGGCTCCTCCGTCCATGGGATTTTCCAGGCAAGAGTACTGGAGTGGGGTGCCATTGCCTTCTCCATCTTTAGAACTCTACCAGACACATAATAAGTGCTCAAAAATGTTAGCTATTACTATGCGATCCTATTCTGATCTCTTACCCTGGTTGGCCTTGAAAGATGCCAGAAAACTCTGGCTGAGGCTCTAATGGGCCAATAACTCATTGGAAGGCACTTGAAGTCACTTATTTCTTTAACCAGCCAATGTAGATTTTTCTCTAGCAAGTGTCCCATCAGTTATTTTCCAGAGATAAAGAAGGAGAGGTTTAAACTCACTTCTAAGGACTGATTGTATTACAATGTTAACCCTTAAGATGCCATTCACCAATGTTTCAGAAAATTAGTTCTGAGAAGCATTAAGAGCAGTTAACTAGAGGGGTGGAATGGGGTGGGATATGGGAGGGAGGTTTAAGAGGGAGGGGACATATGTATACCTATGGCTGATTCATGTTAATATATGGCAGAAACCTACACAATATTGTAAAGCAGCTGTCTTCCAAATTTAAAAATAATTTTTTTTTTTTTAAAAAAGAGCAGTTGACATTTTTCTTGGTTCTTTCAACCAGGGCTTGCCTGGAAATCTTACTGTTTGCAAGTTCACATCTTATATTTGCGAAAACTCTTCCAGATGTGTGACAGAAAAAATAATTGGTTTAGCAAATCGTATTCATCTTAATACACATAACTGAAAAGTCAGGAGGGTATTTGGTTGGTACTCAGGCATAGCTAGACCCCGTAGTTCCTGTGATGTCATCAGCCCTCGGGTGCTTCACAGCCTTTGGCTCTTTTCTTTTTTCTCTGTTGCCATTCTTCAGGCAGTTTCCTTTTATACAGCGGCCTCCATAGCTCCAGGCTTACAGATTCCCAGTTTCATGTCTTGCAGAAAGAGAGAATATTTTCCTTGTTATTCCAGAAAACATTCTAGAATTAATTCTGAATTTTACTAATGTGGATCATAAGTTCATCCCTGAACTGGTTGCTAGGACTCGGGCCATGAAATACACTGATCTGCCACACTGCATGGAAAGAAACCAACAAATATGCCCATACATGAACACCCTGTCTAGGGTCATTGCCCCCGGAAGCACAGCCCAGCACTCCAGGTGCTGGGAAACTAACAGATTTTCAGGTAAAGCTCTGTATTTATCCATTTCCCAGGAGCTATTCTGACCTGAGCCTCACTTCCATGTGTGCTGAGAGGGGACACAAGTTTCTTATTCTTCTGACATTATGTATAGAGATATAGGGCTTCCCAGAGTTGTCTCTGCCCCTGAAATGCAAGCATGTGTGAAGCAGACACTGTCAACACCCCTACAATATTTCCCAGGGCCTCTACCACCGTGTGAATGCTGGCCAGATCTCCCAATGCACTGGGCTTTCTCTGGCAGCCGGAGCCTGCTAGACTGGCGGCCATGTGGCTGATGACAGGCCAGAAGTTTCAGAGAACTGAACTCCCCCCAGCTCCAGAGCAGCCCCCAGCAGTGGAAGATGCGAATTGGTGCAGCAGCAGCTACTCAGATGCGATAACTCTGAGATGACTCTGCTGTGTGGACTCCAGAGCTTCCAGTGGGGTTAAGCTCCAGTTAGCCTTGTTGCTATTTGGTTTTAAAACGGTCTCTTCATGGGACTTCCCTGGTGGTCCTGTGGGTAAATAAATCAATTTGTTGTTTAGTCACTAAGTCTGTCGACTCTTTGCAGTGCCATGGACTATAGCCCACCAGACTCCTCTGTCCATGGGATTCTCCAGGCAAGAATACTGGAGTGGGTTGTCATTTCCTTCTCCAGGGGATCTTCCCGACCCAGGGATAGAACCCGTGTCTCCTGCATTGGCAGGTGGATTCCTTACCGCTGAGCCACTTGGGAAGGCTCTAAATAAATCAGTGTGCTGTGCTTAGTCTCTCAGTCATGTCCGACTTTTTGCCGACTTTGTCCGACTCCATGGACTGTTGACCGCCAGGCTCCTCTGTCCATGGAATTCTCCAGGCAAGAATACTGAAGTGGATTGCCATCCCCTCCTTCAGGGAAATCTTTCCAACCCAGGGATCGAACCCAGGTCCCCTGCAATGCAGGCGCATTCTTTACCAGCTGAGCTGCCAGGGAAGCCCTAAATAAATCAATAAATATTTTTTAAAATGTCCCCTTCATGGATGTTTTCCCTCCCTCACTTCTATTCTTGTTGTGTTGACTCGGATCACCTCCCCACAAAAACTGCACTCAAATCTTTGTGTCAGGGTCTTTTGGGGGGAGAATTGAAGCTAAGAGAGCATCTACATGCATGCACACATGTGAGCTCACTGTGTCACAAAGATCATGTCTTGTTTGGTCTGTTCAACACCTCCTCTCCCACCAGGAGAGATGCCCTCCTTCACTGGGGATGACTCTCCTTCTTCTCCTTCCCAAGAACTATTAGGAAGAAAGCAGACATTGCCAGAAAGCAGAGATCGCTGTGCTGGCTGCACACCATTGTAATGCTCATCCTAGCACACAGCACAGTACCAGGCCTGGGTAGTCATGTTCGTGGAATGCGTGAATGTGAATGATGACACATTTGAGATGAACAATCACCTCGAGTTCAGGGGAAGTAACATCCTTTTTAGGGAATGGCTTAAGAGTAGCCAGGCTGGTGTCCTCAGGAGTGGTGTTTTTTCCTGGTCTACAAACTAGCAAGAACTAATTGTGTATGAAAATCCCTTGGATGCTGTGACTGGGTACCCCCAACTTAAGAAAACTCAGTGGCCATACGAATAAAACGTCATAAAGATGTGATCTCACTCTTAGAAGTTCTTTAAGAGAAAAAGATACACACACACATAAAGGAGTTTATCACAGTGATGTGAATGAGAAAAGAATTTGGAAGGAAGAAATTCATCACCATGACACGTAAGAGCAGACTTCAAGCTTCTCCTGGACCCTTAGACTTGGAAAAATTGTTCTGCCTGAGAAAGGGGGGGAATGTGTTTGGACACTAGAGAGGAGATGGCAGAGAGGGAGTGGGGTTGGTGCATTCAGGGCAAGCCAGGCATCCTGCATTGGAATCTGCTCCTGTGGCAGCTCAGACCCCCCCACTTTGTAAATTAACTTTTTTCTTTTGTTGAAATATAATTGATTTACAATATTGTATTAGTTTCAAATACAATATTCAAATATTCAAATACAACTGAGTCACAGCAAAGTGACTCAGTTATACATATGTATGTTTATATCTGTATTCTTTCTCACTCCTTTTCCATGTTTATTTATTATGAGATATTGAATATAGTTCCTTGTGCTATATAGTAAATCCTGTTGATTATTTGATATATGGTAATTTGTACCTAATGTGAGAGTTAATTCAATACTCTCAATTTATCCTTCCCCCTGCCCCACAAATTAACTTTTTAATTGAAGTAGAACATAAATAAACTACACAAATCAAGGGTGAACTGGGTGATGTATTTTTTACAAAGTAAACATGTTTGTGTAACTATCTTGCAGATCGAGATATTGGATATTACTTAAACCCCTGCCTTGTCCCCTCTCCCCATCATCTTCCCCCTAAAGTAACTACTACTGTGATATCTGTCATCATAGCTCAGTTTTGCCTCTTTTGGAAATTTGTATGAGGGGACCACAGAGTCTGTGGCATTTTGTATCTAATATCTTCCAGCCAACATTACAACTGTGAGTTAAACTGTATTGCTCCCTGTAACAATGATCTGTTCTTTTTTATTGCTGTCTAGCATTCCATCAATCAACTATTGATTTATGTATCCAATCTTTTATATGCTACTCCTTTGCTGTTTGATGTGAACAGAAAAGAAATAGCTTATGAGCATGGAGATAGAACCTTGAGAAAGTTCACTGTCAGAAATTTACAGAATTGAAGGGGATGTTTTGAACTCTCAGGGCCCTTGAACTGGATTCTGGGGGAAACTTTAACTCTTTAGGGAGAATGATGCCTCTGGGTTACACTGACTCTGTGGCAGAACCTCTGCTAAGTGTTTGACCCTCTTTACTTCAGTTAATCCTCAATAACAATCCCATTTTTATGGAGTATTATTATAGGTATTATTAACCCCATTTTAAAGACAAGAAAATTGAGGCTCTGTGAGTTAAGTGACTTTCCCAACAACAGCAATGGGTGTGTAGAAATATGGGGAAATATAATTAGAAATTTTAGAGTTGAATTAACTTGTAGATAAAATTGATAATAACCAGTACAAAAACTAGAAGGGATGTTTATATCAAAGATTCCTTTTAAAGTTCTGTTAAAAACTAGTGAAATCACAGAAGCTTAAAACATTCTTTCACTATTATAGTAATTTTTCAATGAAAAAAGAATTTGAAAAAACACTTTGAATCCTTCTGTGCACCTCCCAAACCAGCCCCTTGTGACTCAGCTCAGCCTCTTTCACCTCACTCTCCTTTTCTTTTTCCCAGACTTCAGACCAGATTAGATTGCTTATCTAGTTTCTCCTATGATCTTACATCCTCCAAATATACACACACCCTGTTTTTGTGAGATGAGGCCTCTTTTTTGGAGTGTCAGCTCTTGGCTTAGTGAGCCTTGCTCTGATTTGATAATTTTCTGCTTTACGCTCGTAAAAACTACTGGGACATTTATGGATCTACATAAATAAAAGCATCAGCACCTTGCTGCAGAGATGGGCTCCTCCCACCTCTTGTGTAGCCTGGTGTAGAGGTCTTCAGAAATCTCCAGCCTCACACAGAGACGAACATGGCCCCTTGGCACGTCAGTTTCTGAGATGAGGATGGTGGCCATGCCACGGGCAAACCTCTGTTTTCCAGGTTGACTTTGCCCATTTGTCATTACAGATACTGATTCAGCTGTTGTCATGAAGACCTGATATAACAGAGGCTTAAACCAGGCAGAAGTTGATTTTTTTCTCCCCTAAGCAATCCAGAATGGATAAAAGGGCTCCATCCTGTCAGGGACCTAAGTTTCTATTTTGTTACTTTGTTAAATTTCGGTTTCCTTATCTATGAAGTGAGAGTGGTGATGATGAGGATAATAGTGTTTTCTCCTCAGCATTGTTGAAGCTTAAGTGGGCTATTATGTGAAAATTTGAGGCTTTATATTTATATATGACTTAAATTTGTATAAATCATATTTGAATTTACATATTAAATGTGATGCTTAAATGAGTTGTTATGTGGAGAGTGCTAAGAATGTGCTGTGTGCTAAGTTGCTTCAGTCATGTCGGACTCTTTGAGACCCCATGGGCTGTAGCCCACCAGGCTCCTCTGTCCATGGGATTCTCCAGGCAAGAATACTGGAGTGGGTTGCCATTTCCTTCTCCAAGGGATCTTCTTGAACCAGGGATTGAACCCTCGTCTGTTTTGTCTCCTGCATGGGCAGGCGGGTTCTTAACCACTAGCACCACCTGGGAAGTGCTAAGAACAATGTCTGCCATACAATCGGAGCTTTATACATGGATATCTGTGTATATATTAACTATATGTATACTAATGTGTATCTGTTAACAAAGTTGGACACGACTGAGCCACTGAACTGAACTGAACTGAACTGATACTGTGTATATATTAACTAGTATAATTATTACAGAGGCTTTTTGTTTTTGGTGTGTGCATGAAGTGGTAGTGATGGTGATGTTGATGGTGGTGGTGAGGTGATGATGGTGGAGTGGTGGTGGAGCTGATGGTCATAATGGTGATGGTGGTGGTGACGATAGTCATACTGGTGGTAGGAGAGAAGGAATCAGGTCGTATAGGTCCTCATATGTTGTGGTAAAGACTTCGGAATTTATTCTGAGTATAATTGGAAACTGATGAAGCCTTTTGAGCAAGAGAGTGGAATAAACTGATTTATAATTTCAAATGCTCTCTCTGGCTGCTGTGTGCTGAATAGACTGAAGAGGACCAAGAGAAGAGGCAGGGGGCTTAGTCAGGAGGCCCCTGCAGGGGTGTGAGGCGGCTCAGACCTGAATGCTAGTGAAGGAGATGGTGACGGCAGTCAAATTTTACCCAGAATGGGTCAAGCTCACTGGGCCTTCACATGGCCTTTGCACGGCTGTTCCCGAAGCCTGGAAAATTCTTCCCCCAGAACATCCTCTGGCTCACCTCCATCCCTTTATTCATGTCTTTGTTCAAATATCGCCCCCTCCCAGGGGCCTCCTCTGACTGTCCTAGCTAAAACACAGTTTCTTTATAGAACTTATCCAAAATCATGTGATTTTTTCCCCTTTTTTGGCTCAGTAACTTATCTCTGTCAACCTCCTCTCCCCCTACAGGGGGAGATTCCACAGGACCAGGGACCTACTTATTTCACCTGGCCACTGGCATATATTAGGTGTTCAGTAGATACTTGTTGAATGAATAAATAAGTAAAAGTTCAAAGCACTGGTAAGAAGGTTGGAAAGCATCACCTCCAGAGGCAGCTGCACTCACCAGAAGGAGTCACTGTGTCAGCCAACCTGCTGGGTAGGAGGAGAGAAGAAATGTAGCTGGATTCAACTTAGCTCTGAGGTCAGGCTTTCTGACTTATTTATTCATACCTCACCTCATTCCACAAAGGATTAAACATGGCTTATAGGAAATGTACAGTGTGTTAGTGAAATGTAATGCAAAATGAAATTAGGAAGAGGGAAAGGACCAATCAGAATAGGTTGATAGATTTCCCTGGCAGTCCAGTGGCTAAGCATACTCACAATGCAGAGGGGCCTGGGTTCAATCCCTAGTCAGGGAACTAAATCCTATATGCAGAAACTAAGAGCCAGCACAGTTAAAAAAATAAATAAATTTTTTTAAAGAAAAAAAAAATAGGGTGTCTAGGTATTATAGGCCTGAGATATGTGGGTGGCAAATGTCTCTCTGAGTTTGCTGATGGCTGAAAGCAGAAAGTACAAAGCTTCCTGTGAAACTGGGTAAAGACACAGAAAGGGAAGCTGGCTGGTGCGGCTGGTGGGAGAGTGTCAGTGGTTCACTGTGGGCCCCTTTAGAGGAGCTCTGTTGGTGGAGCCAGCAGTACATTTCCTCTTACTCCAGTATTTTGGGGGGTGGAAAGGAAAAGAGGACTAGGAGGCAGGAGTCATTTTGAAAATCTAGCTCTGTGCATGGCCACACCTCCTGTTTTATCCAATTCTCCAAGTTGGGCCTCTGCAAGCCCAGTTGATGGACCCTCTTTGAGAACCCAGGCCTTGTCAGCCACCTCACTGTCCTCCTGTGAGAGGCACATCATCCATATTCTACTTTCTGGATGAATGATAAGTTGGAGACACTCTAGATGGTTATGCTTTATTTTATTGTACTGATTTATATGTTTGTATTGATATGTCTGACCTAAACTCCAGCAGAAGCTGAGGCTCCCATTAGCCTTCAGTTGGTTAACTGCTTTGGAATGTGGCAAACAGTAGGAGTCTAATTCCTTTTGTGAATTGCGTTCATTACACAAGAGTCATTGTTCCAGGAGCAGAGTTACTCACCAGAGTGAGCTGAATGGCATATCTGGACAGGTCTATTTGGCAGTCAGTCATCAGGCAGCTGTGACTGCCCCTGGTTTATTGGTTTCTGACTTAATCTAGATTGTCTCTCCCTTAGCACTGATGCTGGCAAACAAGCCAAGGGACTCTCAGCTCTTATAAAACTAATCAACTCTTTCCTAGGGAGCTGTAACACGGAGTCTTTGACTTCCACTCTAGCAGCTAATCCTGAGTGGACCCTGCATACATCTGAGGTGCCTCAGAACATGGTTTTAAATCACAGGTGATGGAAACACCAAGTCCATCAGTAGGAAAATAAGCTGTGAATTCTGTTTGTAGAACAGAAATAAACAGAATCATCTCAGCAATAAAAAAAAAAAGAACTGCTGAAATACAGGCGTACTTCACTTTATTGCGCTTTCCAGATATTATGTTTTCCACAAACTGAAAGTTTGCAGCAGCTCTGTGTTGAGCAAGTCTATGAGCACCATTTTTACCAGAGTGATTGCTCATTTTCTCTCTGTGCCACATTTTGGTAATTCTTGTCATATTTCAAACTTACTTTATTATGCCTTCTTGTTATTATTATCTGTGATCAGTTTGATGTTACTATAACAGTTTTGGGGTGCTGAAAACTACACCTATGTAAGAGAAAACTTAGTAAATGCTGTGTGCGTTCTGACTGCTCCACCAGCTGTTGTCTCCCCCATTTTGCTCACTCTCCTCGGCCTCCCTATTCCCTGAGACCCAACAATATTGAAACTAGGTCAGTTAATAACCCTACCATGGCCTCTGCATGTTCAAGTGAGAGGAAGAGTCACACATCTCTCACTTTAAATCAAAAGGTACGAATGATTGAGCACAGAGAGGAAGACATGTCAAAAGTTGAGATAGGCCAAAATCTAGGCCTCTTGTACCAAACAGATAGCCAGGTTGTGAATGCAAAGGAAAAGTTCTCAAAGGGAATTAGAAGTGCCTCTCCAGCAGAACCTGTCGGCTTTCCCTCTTCCTTCCAGCTAACCCTGGCTGTGGTCCCTCCCTCTACATTCAGTCATCCCACTGCCAGGAGCAGAGCAGATGCCAGAACCGCTGCAGATGCTCTCAACACAGGGAGACAGTGTTTTCCTACCACGCTTAGACCCAGACAAGTGAGGCCCTGATCCTCCATACCCCTGCTCCCCTGCTTTGGAATCTGTTTTTCTAAAGTTGGGATAGTTCCTGGGACCTGTGGAGCCCTGGGAAGGAGGCCTGGTGAGTGAATTGTTTTTTCTGGGTCAGTGCAATATTGTTTTCAGGGGAAGATTTTCATTCTTGTAGGACTAAGGACAAGGTTGCGGTTTTGGGGTACCTGTGGCCAGACTTGGGCTTGAGCTACGCTCTGACTCTCACCCACGTGTGTTCCCACTGTGGAGTCACTCCCAGTGTAAACACCCAAGGGCGGCAGGGGTGTCAGTGGGATGTCCTGTACCCTATGGCACACCTTCCTCCCCTCATCACTGTTACTCCACCTCTACCACAGGCTCCAGGCCATGTGTCAGACCGTCCCCTGGGGTGGCCTTGCCTGTTTCCTCCAGGGGTTTAGGAACAATTGCTCTGCAGTGCTAATGAGCCTTTCTGACTGATCTCAAACTCGCCCGGTTAGTCTTCAGCCTTGCCGGGCCAGGACAAGGACTGACCTCTTTGTATGAATGGGTTGGATCTTCTGGCTCCATCACTGGCCCCTCAATCATCATCTCTACTAGGGGAGTGTTTAGTAGTCAGGGATGCTTTCTTTTCTTTTAATTAAAAAATTTCTTTTACTTTTCCATTATGTTTTATTATAGGATATTGAATATAGAAGGCAATGGCACCCCACCCCAGTACTCTTGCCTGGAAAATCCCATGGACGGAGGAGCCTGGAAGGCTGCAGTCCATAGGGTCGCTGAGGGTCGGACACGACTGAGCGACTTCACTTTCACTTTTCACTTTCCTGCATTGGAGAAGGAAATGGCAACCCACTCCA
The DNA here is from genome assembly GCF_055505025.1 of Bos grunniens. Lineage (NCBI taxonomy): Eukaryota > Metazoa > Chordata > Mammalia > Artiodactyla > Bovidae > Bos > Bos grunniens. The sequence continues at coordinate 45,039,608 of NC_141175.1, forward strand.
GTGTTCTTGCCTGGAGAATCCCAGGGACAGGGGAGCCTGCTGGGCTGCCGTCTATGGGGTCGCACAGAGTCGGACACCACTGAAGTGACTTAGCAGCAGCAGTACTATATGACAGGACCTTGTTGTGTATCCATTCTATTAATGATAGTTTGCATCTGCTAGTCCCCAACTCCCAGTCCTCCCTTCCCAGGCCCCCTCCCTTTGGCAACCACAAGTCTGTTCTCTGTGTCTGTGAGTCTGTTTCTGTTTGGTGGATAAGTTCGTTTGTGTCATGTTTTAGATTCCACATGTAAGTGATATCATATGGAATTTGTTTTCCTCTTTCTGACTGACTTCACTTAGTGTGATAATCTCTAGGTCCATCCATGTTGCTGCAAACAATATTATTTCATTCTTTTTTTGAGTCGTATTCCATTTCCATACACCTTTATCCATTTATCTGTCAATGGACATTAAGGTCGCTTCCATGTCTTGGCTATTGTGAACAGTGCTGCTATGAACATAGGGTGCATGTATCTTTCCAAATTATAATTTCGTCTGGGTATATGCTCTGGAGTGGGATTGCTGAATCATAAGGCAACTCTATTTTTAGTTGTTTGAGAAATCTCCATACTGTTTTCCAAAATGGCTGCACCAATTCACACTCCCACCAACTCTGTGTGTGTGTGTGTGTGTGTGTGTACACAGTGTAGTAGGGTTCCCTTTTCTCCACACCCTCTCCAGCATTTGTTATTTGTAGACTTTTTAATGACGGCCATTCTGACTGATGTGAGGTGGTACCTCATTGTAGTTCTTAATTGAATTTCTCTAACAATTAACAATGTTAAGCATCTTTTCATGTACCTGTTGGCCATCTGTGTGTTTTCTTTAGAGAAATGTCTGTCTAGGTCTTCTGCCAATTTTTTGATTGGGTTGTTTGGTTTTTTGTTACTGAATAGTATGAACTGTTTGTATATTTTGAAAATTAAGCTCTTGTCAGTTATATATTTGCAAATACTTTTTCCCAGTCTGTAGTCTGTCTTTTCATTTTGCTTATGGTTTCCTTTGCTGTTAAAAAGTTTTAGTTTGATTAGGTCTCATTTGTTTATTTTTGCTTTTATTTCTATTGCCCTTGTAGACTGATCAAAAAAAAAAAAAACGTTGGTACGATTTATGTCAGGGAATGTTTTGCCTATGTTTTATGGAGTTCTTCTTAAACTTCTAGAAGTTTTATGATGTTATGCTTTATATTTACATCTGTAGGCCATTTTGAGTTTACTTCTGTGTATGGTGTGAGGGTGTCTTCTAACTTCATTGATTTACATGTGGCCTTAAACTTTCCCAACACCCCTTGTTGAAGGCTGCCTTTAGGGATGCCTTCTCTTGAAAGAGGTTACATTCTAGGAATGCAGTGACTTTGACTAATGAGTTTAAGAGAAGACAAGATCAGAAAATATGTTTCTATACTTTCCCTATAAAATTCTTATAAATGTTAATAATTCAACATGACTAGAAAGGCTCAGTAGTAAGGAATATGCCTGCTCATGCAGGAGACATCAGTTCAATCCCTAAGTTAGGAAGATCCCCTCGAGAAGGAAATGGCCACCTACTCCAGTATTCTTGCCTGGGAAATCCTATGGACAGAGGAATCAAGCGGGCTATATAGTCCATGGGATCGCAAAAGAGTCAGACACAACTGAGTGACTAAACAACAACAAAAAGACAAATAACTGTTTACATTTATCTGCATACTCTGAATAAGACTCTTATTTGTGGTCATCATCAAGGAAGCCTTTGAAGGAGTGACTGGCAGATGGTGACGTGATGGATGATGCAGCATCGTGAATAAAGATACAATCAGTATTAACAGCTTTAGGGAACTGCAGAGGCAAGAAACCTATACTGTTTAATTGCAAAGGGTTCCAAAGTGCCATGGGACTGTGAGAAACAACAGTGTTGGCACCTTTTTGGGTGCTCAGACTTTACAAAGAATCTTCAGGTGCGCAGCTTTACTGACTGAAGAATAAACAGAAACAGAAGTACTTCTTTCCTACCCATTATTCTAAATCTTCATGGATAAATGGGTATGTGAAATACAGACCTGTTAATTCAGTGATACGTTTTTAAGCCATATGTTTTCTATAGACAGAGACTGCCAAGGGTGGCCCTGTGCCTCCTCTTATCTGTGCCAAGCTGGTTTTCTTGGTCCAAGAAGCAGCTGCCCTCAGCCAGGTCCCCACGTCTCTCAGGAAACCATTCTCCTCAATTCTTGCAAGTGCTTCTGAGCACGAGAAAGCCCATTCTGGTGGCGATAGTCCCCAAACCAAGGCGTGTGCGTGTGTGCTCTGTTGCTCAGTTGTGTCCGACTCTTTGCAACCTGTGGACTGTATAGCCCACCAGTCTCCTTTGTCCATGGGATTCTCCAGGCAAGAATACTGGAGTGGGTTGCCATACCTTACTCTTCACCAAAGTTGAAAAGAAGTATCCACCTCCAGAGACTAAAACCCCCCTGGCACCTTTAAGGGAACAGTCATTTTCCAGGCTCTTAGCCCCACTATGAACCCCCCGCTGCTTCCGTTCCCATCATTCCAGTTTAAAAAAATTTTACGGTTGAGCCTCAGCCTCACTGTTCTAAGTATGATGAGTGTGTTTTTGACAACCTTTGAAGTCAAAAACATCTGTCTCAAAAAACTAATCACCGATCTTGAAGGTATATAACCTCAGGAACTCTCCTTCACTGAAGCTTTACTTTCCTTCTATGTCATACAAGGACACTTCTCTTTATTTTGGTTTGAGAATTAAATGCCTTAACCTTGAACTACCTAGTACAGTGACTGGCATAGAAAGCTAAATGTGCGATTAACCTCAGTCCTCTAATCTTTCTTCTCTTTTTGTTCAGTCGCTCAGTCGTGTCTGACTCTTTGCGAACCCATGGACTGCAGCACGCCAGACTTCCCTGTCCTTCACCATCTCCTGGAGTTTGCTCAAACTCATGTCCATTGAGTCGGTGATGTCATCCAACCATCTTATCCTCTGTCACCCCTTTCTCCTCCTGCCCTCAATCTTTCCCAGCATCAGGGCATTTTCCAATGAGTCAGTTCTTCACATTAGGTGGCCAAAGTATTGGAGCTTCCACTTCAGAATTAGTCCTTCCCACAAATATTAAGGACTGATTTCCTTTAGGATTGACTGGTTTGATCTTCTTGCAGTCCAAGGGACTCTCAAGAGTCTTTTCTTTAGCAACAGCAACTTAAATTGTTTCTCAGCAGGTGAATTTTGCCTATTTGGATTGTGAGAAACACACTTTCCCAAAGGTGTTTTACATCCTCTGGGCTCCACGAGTCCACGTTTTATAGCACATGCTGGGTTGCAGAATCAGGGCTGCAGTTACAAAGGTGGAGGGAGAACAAACCCAGACTGATTGTTTTTGCTGAAGCCTCCTGAGACAGAAGTGGAAAAGCCACTGCTAATTTAGAAGGCCCAGAGCTATAAAACATTCCCACAACTGCTAATAAAGGTCTAAAGAGAAAACAATTATTTTCCCCAGGTTCGTTATTCTCTCTGTGAAGGGTCAGGATGGAGGGCAGAAGAATTAGACCGTAGCAATAATGACTTGCATTAGTTCAGCACTTGGGAGCTTACCAAAGGTCATGTATTATCTTCATCCCCAAAGAAGACTTGAGCCCTGGTGTCAAAATGCCACTCTGTCTGCTCTACCTTCTGCCCAGCATAAAGTTCTTGCATTCATTTCTTAGGAGAAATTGTTCTTTCTTCGCGTGTACACCAAGGTCAAGAAGACACATAGATAAAACATCCTTGAAGCCCTTGGTATGGAGGAGGTTCAATAGGATATGACTACAGAGATTCCCCGATGGCTCAATGGTAAAGAATCCGCCTTTCAATGCAGGAGATGCATGAGACTCACATTCGATCCCTGGGTCAGGAAGATGCCCTGGAGAAGGAAATGGCAACCCACTCCAGTATTCTTACCTGGGAAATCCCATGGACAGAGGAGCCTGATGGACTACAGTCCATGGAGACACAAAGAGTCAGATAGGACTGAGCACATGCACAGAGCCACAGAGTGAGTGCTTTGACTTCTTCGGAACCACGATGCTCTCTTTCACTAAGATGCTACTGAAAACTAAGTGGTGACAAGGCAGTGAGGAATCAGCCTGCTTCTTCCTGGGCCTGGCTTCTAACTGAACCTGAAATAGAAGTGTGCCTCCACGCATCAGACAGACTGAAGCTGGTGTGGGCGGTGTATGTGGCAGGCACTTTCCATAGTTTTGTTTGAGCGCCTCTCCATTCTGGGCACTGCCCTCAGATGCAGTGCTTAGTCCCAGCTCACAGCCTAGCAGGGGAAGACCTGACAAGGGGATGTAAATATTAATAGGAGATCAAAGGGGGACTGGAGCCAGGCTGGTCACGAGCTCCACTTACTATGTGTTAAGGCTGCAGCAGGGGCAGGGGGCTCTTTTCAGGCTCATCTTTGTTCACCTCCCCAGGAGAAAGCCTTATAAGAAATAATCTTGCTGGAAATGTGGAAGGAAGAGATGGAAGACCAGACCAAGTGGATGGGCAAGCTGGTACTGACAGTTCTGTCCAGAGTGGCTGGAGCTACTGTTCATTGAAAATGAAGACTCTGAGAAGGCATGTGGGCATACTTTCTCAATGATAGGCATAGACTATTAGCTCCTGATTCTATTAGACCTTCCTAAGACAGAAGGGGAAGAGATGAAAAGGGCAAAGATGTTGTCTTTTGAGACTGTGGCTGCTGCTGCTGCTGCTGCTAAGTCGCTTCAGCCGTGTCCAACTCTGTGCAGCCCGCCAGGCTCCTCCATCCATGGGATTTTCCAGGCAAGAGTACTGGAGTGGGTTGCCATTGCCTTCTCTGTGAGACTGCAGAGCTGGGAATATTTCTAGGCAGAATGCGAGGGAAGCAAGGTTGGCAGGTCAGAAGCTAGATAATTGGGAGCCTTTGTGTGAATTAAGCAGTGAAGTGAAGTGAAGTCGCTCAGTCGTGTCCAACTCTTTGCAACCCTATGGACTAGTAGTATGGAGTAGCCTACCAAGCTCCTCCATCCTTGGGATTTTCCAGGCAAGAATAATGGAGTGGGTTGCCATTTGGGTGCCCCTTCTAGGTACACAGCCCAGTGAGCAAAAAAAGATGCAGTCCCATACCAGAGTACATGACTTGCCAAATAAAACTCTGGCTGAGTTTCAGCCTCCACTCATGCCTTCAGCAGGGCAAATTTGTGCAGTATGCAACCTATGGGACTGTCCACAATGGTCCTAAGGGTCAGTTGAGTTGTTTTTGGGAGAATCTGAAGTTGCTGCTTTTCCTGAATGGAGGGAAATATACCACTAGGAACTCTACATTTCCTGCTGAAGACTTTCTCAGCCTCCTTCAAGGCTTGAGTTTGGCTGTGGGAAGTATCAGTGGAAGTTCTGACAAAGGAGGAGGAATGGTGTACTACCTTAGGACCTTCCCAGAGGGGAGGAAGCGCATTCCTGGTTCATGACGGATAAACACCCACGAGTGGAGGATAAACTCCAATGAAGACCACACCTAGCATCACCCAAGGAAGAAGAACTGCCACAACTTCAGAAATGAGGAAGAGGGCGGGACTCAGCATCCCTCTAGGGCCAAGGAAGAGACTCCTCCCCAGAGGTGGAACAGCTGTCCTCCTTTTCGAGGCTGTGGAGGGAGGCACCTGCATTCCACAAGCAGCAGGTCACGCTCTCTGAGCAGGTGTGGAGGGTCACGCTTTCTGAGCAGGTGTGGAGGGCGAGAGTCAAGATGACTTAAGCAGGGGAGGGGCCCATCACTGTCAGCTAGGTCCCAAGGCCCGACGGTGCTTCACTTTCTTTCTTCCAACGCCACCACTTTTTCTGTGACCTGAGCTGCTGGTTATCTGGGTCAGGCTGCCAGCTAGGGCTCACTTAAGCATGAACATGCAGGCACCCCAGAGTCTGCCTCTACTGCAGGCCTCAAGGCCGGCTCACCTGCATCGACCCAGCTGGCCTTGACTGAGGTCAACGCGTGGATGAGAGATTACAAGTGGTGTGTGTGTGTGTGTGTGTGTGTGTACATGGGTGTGTATGTGCAGGAGGTAATGTGAAGTCTCCACAGAGGTGGAGTGTCTTCCCATCAGAATATTTGTATCTGAAACTCAGGAAACATGGCTCCTCAGGTGAGGTAACTCCTGTGGGAATCACCACCCACTCTCACCTTAGTGCACTGTGGCTTGGAGGAGTAGGAGTTACTGAAGGAAGAAAAGGCTCATATTCAGTGGCTCTCCCAACCATGGGCTGAGGACTCTACAGGTGGCCTAGAGGGGTCTGACCTTCAGTGAGCTGGCCGCAGGGCCATGGCCCCAGGCCTAGCTCCACTAAAGAGTGGGAGACCCAAGAGGACTTCCTCTTCAGTGTTCATCTTGCGTCTCCCCCAAGAATGCTCTCCCTCACCCTCCCACCTATCCTTTGGGACGGGTGAATGCCAGCCTGTGCCCTTGCCATGCTCTCTGAAAGCTCTCGCGCTTCCTTTAGGGGCTCTTTAACCCACAAAGGTTCCCAGAGTCTCAGACTTGGCATGGTATCCAGTCAGCTCAGGTTAACTCGGTCTCCCCAGAGGTGTTGCTGGAACTTCACAGCCATATTGTCTTAAGTCTGGTTCCTGGAAGTGGCCCTGAGATGAGGTTCCTGCACACGTGATTGTGAAGGCGGTGCTCCCACGAGAAATCGCAGGGAGTGGGGGAGTAGGCAGGGTGGCCGGGCAGTGGATGTGACCTCGGGGGAAGCCAGGCGCGGAAGAGCTCTGGAATGGAAATCGCACCTCAGTGCCGGTACCACCTCGAGAGAAGGTTGCTGAGCTTTCATCCTCCAGTCAGCCTTGGCTACAGGCAACTCTGGGCTTACACGTTCCCAGGGCTTCCTACTTCTGAAGGAGAAAGTGGTTCCATTAGCCCGTGGGCAGGCCTTTAAGGAAGCTACAGGCGCAGGCTGTTCAAAGCCAAGCCCACACAGGGGAGGAGGGACCTGGGAGGACGCGGTGGAGCACTGGAGCGTTGACAGAACACTCAGAGTCCCCAGAATCAACCAAAATGAGAGGGGTCTGGGAGCAGACAAGGGGCTCCCACACTGGTGGCCAGATGGCCTGTCAGAGTGGAGAGATTAGACACAGCTTTCAAGATTACCACAGGCATCCTTTCAATATCAAGCTTGGAGTGGAACTAATGGATTTCCATGGCAGAGGCAAGGCTCTCTTTTCCAGAGTTTTATGTCTCGTTCCCGCTCCACTCCTTCCCTTTCCTTTTATCGCCTGGCTTTTTCATTCTTCTGAATTGCCATATCACCTGCCGTTTGCACCACTCCCAGTGCTGCCTACTGTGAGACCTAGGGCAAGTTACTTAACGTCTCAGAGCTTTAGTTTCCTCTAAACTCTCATAACAGCGGTACCTACTTCAGGTGTCCCATGGGGATTAAAAGGGGCCCTCCGCGTGACGTGCTTAGCAGTGTATGTGGTGTACCCCATACTTCATAAATGCCAGCTACTGTTTTGAAACAGTAGTCGTTATTCTTGTGTGCACATAATGGGTTCCACACTACACTGCAGTCTCCTCGAGGGCAGGTGCCAGCTATAGTACCTTTTGTACCGAAGTAGGCACTCATATATGTGAATGGTTTAAACATAGAAAATTCCGGGCAGTGAGAGAAGACTATGGGTTCAGGCCCACAGGTAGTTTCATAACAAAGCCCAGGATTTCCATGTTCCTAACATGGGACCTGCTTCCCTAAATTCAGGGCCCAGCATCTGCCAAGTAAAGTGTCTTCTGGCGCCATGCCACCTTTTTACTACCCAAGCACCAGCGGCCTGAGGCTGCTGCCAGCCCTCGGAATATAAGGCTGTGTGGAAAGAGGACCTGGAAGAGTCTGGTGACCCCCCTGCCCCCACCTGCTCTCCCCTGGAGGGTGGTGAGGGAGGCCTCGGGCATTGGGCTCTCTCCAGGGCAGCTGAGCCCCGCACAGACAGCGAGCAGGCCTGGCATTTCCAGCCTAGGGTGCTGTCACCCAGCATCTCCAAGTTGGGTGCTGCCCCCCCTGCCTCAGTCCTCACTTGTCACTGTTTCCACTGCCAAGGAGATGGAGTGAGGGCTGGGCCGGGGGTGCAGCTCTCGTGTAGGAACAAGGCTTCCCTTTATGAGCAGCCTCTGCCCATGGAGGGGGAGCAGGCACGCATCTTGCTGAAAATAAACCCAACCAGGCCTGGAGAACGGGTCGATACTGGGCGGGTGTGAGGAGTTCAAGGTGGGCAGGGGTGGGGGTTTTGGAGGCAGGAGGGTCACCTCGGAGGAATTTCCAGTCATTCTGAGTAGGCCTCACAGAGCCAGAGAACACTAACGCTGTGAACAGGGAAAGGCAGGGACATGAGACACAGGCGCTGTCGCGAGTGACACACACACTCAGTGTGAGGAGGGCTGCAGTTGTCTCACATATACACACACATCTCACACACACTCAACACTCTCCCATACATTCTCACACTCACACTCTCACACACCCACACACTCTCACACCCATATACTCTCACATGCACATTTACATGTTTTTACACACTCACATAATTCTTTCACATACATTCTCACACATCCACACACTCACACACTCTCTCATACACACTAACACACTTTCACATACTCACACAATTCTCACACACAACACTCTCAAATATATTCTCTCTCTCACACACACACACACACTCACACTCCCTCACATACCCACACACCCATACAGTCTCACACACATATTCTCATACATTCAAACACACATTCTCAGACACCTATTTTCTCACACACTCATACACTGACTCACATATTTCCTCACATACCCATACACTCACATGCACATTCACTTTCACCCACTCTCTCACATACACTCTCATACACACTCACACACTTTCACATACTCTCTCATGTGCACTCATACACACATATTCTCACACTCTCACACTCTCTCACATACACACACATGTCAGTGTTCAAGATAGAGGATGACAGATGGCCACTAATATGCTCCTCTACCTTCCAAGCTCTCAGAAAACCAAGTAATCCCTGGTCTCTTTCTATATCCACAGAGGCTGGTCTAACGCAGACAACCTCATTCCACGTCTTGTGTCAGAAGGATGTAGAACTCACCCTCTCAGGACCTTCTAGAAACAGCAGGAAGTTAAAATTGTAAGGAAGACAGTGGCAGTCAAAGGGCCAAAACTTTTGCAGTTTCATGGACAGCTTTAACTATCTGAAGAAAATTAGGGGGCTCTCTCTTTAGAGAGGGGCTTCCCTGGTGGCTCAATCAGTAAAGAATCTGCCTGCAGGAAAAACAAAAAGAGAATCTGCCTGCAATGCAGGAGACCTGAGTTCATTCCCTGGGTTGAGAAGATCCCCTGAAGTGGGAAATGGCAACCCACTCCAATATTCTTGCCTGGAGAATTCCATGGACAGAGGAGCCTGGTGGGCTACAGTCCGTGGGTTCACAAAGAGTTAGACATGATCGAGCAACTTAGCACAGCACAACTCTTTAGAGGAATGTGCTTAAGCATACAGATGCAACACCCCACGTACAATCTCAGGGAGTCACGGCCCCTCCTCCCCAAGACCCATCTGTCAGCCCTGGGTTAAGACACCCTACCGTGAAGCACTCAGTCCCAAGGAACAGAGCTGCCTAAAACCAAACACAAAGATTACCAGCACCACCACCCACCACACCCGGAGTCCTGAGCTGTATGAAGTCATCCTGAGACTCTGAGAAAGACAAGTGACTATGTCAAATCAGTGACACATCCCAGAGAGAAACCATTCTTTACGGAACACTTACTTCCACGGCCTCTGGGACCTTTTTCAGAACCACCCATTTGGTTCCAGACCCTCCAGCGTTCAGGAAACTGCATTCCTGGGCTAGTAGGAGAGTAGGCCTAGAATGGTGATGGAATGTTCTGGGCTGACAGTCCACAGCTGCAGCAAACAGGGAACTAGCCTATTGTGGTGAGTTTTCCCCCCTGTGGAGGAGGCAGCAACAGAACAGTTCCACACAGTGCCTGCCAGGCATGGGAGCCTGGGGACCTGAGTTTGAAATGTATTGTGATGCGAAGTACACGCCCAGTGTGCACCAGATGGTGCGGGGTCTCTGAAGGTGAATTTGAAGGCCAAGAGCATGGGATGTGGGGGCAACCATCCACTTCACCTTGTCTGGGAGGGGCACCTATGCACTGAGCTAACATTGAGCTCCACAGTGTACTGGACAGAGAGAAGCAGATGCCATGACACAGCCCCAGTCCTCAAAGACCTCACAGTCTACTGGGAAAGAGAAATCTATGCTGAACGTTACAGGACAGTGTGATGTGATGGATGCAAGCCTGAGGCTCACTGGACAGAAATCCTACCGCTGGAAATCTTCTGTGGTGAAGAGAAACATTACGAAGCTGGTGTCAGAGTGGCCCAGAGTTGAGCTGTCAACTTTGGCTGTGCATCTGATACACCTGGGAAATTTTGAAAACCCGGCCACACCCAGACCATATAAATCTCTGGGGAAGGTTCCAGCCCTCAGCACTTTTTTAAGCTCCCCGTGGCTCAGATGGTAAAAAAAAAAAAAAAAAAAAAAATCTGCCTGCAATGCAGGAGAACAGGGTTTGATCTCTGGGTTGGGAAGATCCACTGGAGAAGGGCATAGCAACCCACTATAGTATTCTTGTCTGGAGAACCACCATGGACAGAGGAGCCTGGCGGGCTACAGTCCATGAGGTCAAAAATAATCGGACATGACTGAGCGACTAAGCATGGCAGAGTCATTCCAGCGTGGCAGGATGAGAAGCCACAGAGCAGAGCTTCACGGCCCCTCTCGTGTGGTCTTGCTCATATGAGAATCTCTCTTGTTGGAAACTTCATGATTGATGAGTTAGGACCTTAGGGGACACCTAGGTCAGGAGATGGACTAGTGAGTAAGCTGACACACAAAAAAGCTTTCAAATGTTTTATGTCACTGTAAGGAACCTGCCCACTACTAGCATTTTCAGTGCCCCCAGGCCTTGAATCCAGAGCGATTATGGTTTCCTTCACTTACATCTAAGGCTCAGAACCAACCCTTCTGTGACTGAACAGCAGTGAGAACATCTCTTTCCTTCAGGGGAAACCCTCCTCCAGTCTTACCTGAAAGGGTATGGCCTAGCTCTGTGGTGCCAGCAAGGCAGTCACCATACGTTACAAAACATTTCCCAACATTTCAGGAAATACGTGGGGTGTGGTTTTGGGGTGTGGGAGGTCATGATTCAAAATATCGTGAGAGTAGCAGGATAAGTCCAAATAGTCCAGTAGAAGTAAACTCAGGGAAAATGACACATAGCTGCCTATCAGGGTAGTGAACACATGGACAGTGAGGGTAGAATTCTAGGTTACACACACTCATATACACCCAGATCGCACTTCACACACACACTCAGAGATTTTAGCATCACACATCATCACCCAGGATGAAGACAAGAATAAATTCCTTTAATTCTCAGATGCTCAGAAATGCAGATAAGAGCTTGTTTGGGATTGGTTGGCTGTGGGACATCCATGAAATGGAAAGACCGGAGAGAAGCCATATCGGCAGGTAGTTTGGTGAGCCAGCCTTGTGTTGGCAGGGTCTGGGTTGGTGAGAGAAATTTGGGAGTCAACAGCATGAAGGGGAAATTTCAGTCCCTGGGCACTGGTGAGATGACCCAGGGAGAGTGTAGATGGAGGAGGAAAGAGGCTAAGATGAAACCCTCCAGCGGCCCCAAGTTTTAAAAAATTTTCCCATTTGTTTTTACTTATTTCTATATGTGGGGCTGTGCAGACTTTAGCTGTAGCCAGTGGGGGCTACTCTGCAGTGGCAGTGCACAGGCCTCTCACTGCGGTGATTTCTCTTGTTGTGGAGTGCAGGCTCCGGAGTGCGTGGGCTTCAGTGTTTGCTGCATGTGGGTCCAGTAGTTGTGGCACACGGGCTTAGTCACTCCATGACACATGGGCTCTTCCTGGATCGGGGATTGAACCTGTGTCTCCCGCATTGGCAGGCAGCCTCTTTACCACTGAGCCACCAGGGAAGCCCTGCCCCAACTTTTGAAGTTGGATAGAAGAGGCTAAGCAGATGGGGACAGGGAAGGAGGAAGGAAACCAGCAGATGGGTTGTTCCAGAAGCCAAGTCGAAGAGGAGGGAGTGGTCAGATCCAAAGACCTTAGGACAAAGCACGAGTCTTGGACTTGGGGAGCAGGGCAGTCACTGGGGGGCCTGAGAGAGGTCATTTCAGTGGTGCCATGAAGACAAGGGTTTCGGCAGCGGGCAGAGAAGTCATTTGGGTATGATGGGAACAGGGAGGTGGGGGTGTGGCTGGGGGGTGTGAGAGAAGGGGATGTTTTCATGTGTGTTTTCTTGGTGAATGGGAATGATTCAGGAGAGACAGAGAGAGGTATCAAGGCAGCAGAGAAAGAGGGGCCACTCTAAGGAGTGAAGTTATTGGGTAGATCAGAGGAATCATCCTATAAGGAGGGAGGAGCTGGCGTTTGGTAAGATGAGAACTATTAAGCAGTTCACCTGTGAAGGAAGGAAGTTGAAGTTTATTCAACTGTGCGGTGAGAGAACATATTTCTCGAATCTTTCCCACCCCCTCCCCCAGGTGGCTAGAGTTTATGGGATGAACCTGGGAGAGATCTCCTAACAGCAAGTGGGAAGTAAAGTAAGCAATTCAAGTCCCCTGAGCTAATCCGAATTTCAAAGGCATGCTTACATGTCCTGCATCACATCAGAACAATATGGGTGAAGTGTGAGCTGTTCACTGCTATGTAGGTCGAACTTATTAAACTATAGAAATCTGAGATCTCTTTAATCAATAAGATGACAACAGACATTTCCAGACAGCAGCAGGAGTACAAAGGAGCATTCCATCAGCGTGACCTCAAAATTACAGAGTTTGAGAAAAAGTATGCAAGTGTCAAAGAGTCAAACAGTCAATCAAAGCAACATTCAGACCCTCTGTTTTGGTCTAACTGTGAGATAATGATCTACTCTTTACCCCACTCACTGACAGAAGGATAGCCAATAACCCTTGGGAACACACGTGACAATTACTTATGAAAATATGTTAAAGTGTTCCTGAGACATAGCACACAGGGTAAGTCCTATGCTCAGACGCTCAGTCGTGTCTGACTCGTTGCGACCCCATGGACTGTCACCCGCCAGGCCCCTCTGTCCATGGGATTTCCCAGGCAACAATATTGGAGTGGGGTGCCATTTCCTGCTCCAGGCCAGAATACTGGACTGGGTAACCTTTCCCTTCTCCAGGGGATCTTCCCAACCCTGGGATCGAACCCAGGTCTCCTGCACCGCAGGCAGATTCTTTATCAGCTGAGCCACAAGGGAAGCCCCCAGGCTACAGTATATTTCTGGAAATGGACTACTGCTGATGAAAAGTTTCTTCTCAAAGATGGAGGAAGACCTATCCAAGGAGATAAAAAAAATACACGGAGAAATACATTATTTGAGTTGATTACCGAGTGCCCGTAGTGAAGTAGGCACAAACAAGCATTGTGCAAATGGAAGAAGGGAGAGGCTTGCATAGGGACGGCGCTCAGGGATCTTGCTTCACCTAGAGGTCTCCCTTCAGAACCCACCCTGCAGGTTCTGTTTTCTTCACGTGGATTTCCTTCAGCATTTAGGCATTTGACACTTGTCCCAATTCACAGCCTGTCTTTCCAGAGCTGTCTAGACATTTCCTGATCTCTGAATACAGGCTACCACTTCTAGCCCCTCCTCCTCCACAGAGGATTCCTACACTTACAGTTGCCTCCAAAGCCATCATCACTTTCTTGAATGCGTTAATTAACACTAGTTGAACTGAACCAAAAATGTGTCTGTTCTAGGCTAGGTAATGCTGCCCTAGGGTGGAACCACAAACTCTGTTCTCTTTTTCTTGACCCTGTACGCTCCATGTCCTCTTAAATTTCAATTAGATGGAGAGCCCAGATTGAGCAAAGAGGGTTCACTCTGCTTATGAACTATCTGGGAGTTCACACGCCACTCAAGTTTTCAACAAAGTTTCCAAGGCCTTGTGAAGGGTCAGAATGAGTGGAGGAGTCTGGGAGCGGCCCCTTGGCTGAAAACCAGGGGAGCTGAAAGTTTGCCAGCAAGCCCTAGAGGGTGACTCAGTGGGAAGCAACTTTATAGAGAAGAGTGGTGAGTAGGATGTGGTCAAAAGAGGCGTGAGGAGAGGACGCCTTTCGCACGTTGTAAAGCTAATGTGGCTTGGTGGTTCAATCAGCATTTCTCCCCAGTTGGTACTGAGATCTCAACCAGCCCAGTCTCCAGCTCTGGACCCTGTGGGACCCTGGCTGTAAGGGTATTCCTCCCTTCCACTCTTCCAGTGACCTCCCAACCATGACCAAGAGAGCAGAGGAAATTGGTCACCTTGGGAGCAACTGATATCTTGAGGGGACATGGTGACCACAAAAACAAAGAGTTGTGTTTGTGGTTTGGAATGTCATTCCGATTGCGAGGATGCGTGTCATCCCGAGTATGCAGAAGCTTGCTCATGGTTCAGGAGGGACGGATCACAAACCCCGTCATGTGTTTCTAGGAAACGTTGATACCTGATTATTATTAGACCAAGATGCCAGCCATGCCAGTGGCCTCAGACCCGTTCCCTGTTGGCCTGGCTCTGGGGTATCCAATAGCACCGACGCTGGACTGCATGCCAGTCTGGAAGAGAGAAGCCCACATGCCTGTGACTCCAGTGGCCCCAAGCAGGCCGCTCTGGCTCCGTGCTGCCAGGGTCAGCCACATACACAAAACGTGACCACTCTGCTCAGTACTCCATACAGGCTAGCTAGTCTCATCCAGGAGGAGCTGGGTGGGTCCTAGCCTAACTCGTAAAACCTATCTACATACTGGTTTTCAAGAAGCTGTAATTGCCAAGAAATGACTAGAAGTTGTAGCCTATTTGTACGTGAGAAGAGGAGTGTGGAACAAGGTTGGGAGGACGGCTTCTCAATGTTTACCTTTTACATCTTTTTGTATATGAACCATGGGAGCATAATATATATTTCAAAAGAAAATAAGGAAAAAACCCTCATTATCTCAGAAAGTTTCTTCTAGCCGAGAAACTTCCCAATGGTGTTTCTTAAAGTTGCTTGCTGTGTAGGCATACTAGTCACAGGTTCTCTATCAAGGATGTGCTGTGTGCCCTTGGACTCAAGGTGACCCCTCCCCAAAGGTCAGAGACCCTACTCATCAAGCAGTGAGGGTGGATGATGTCACAGCTCGCAATAACCTCGTGGCCTCTAGAACAGTGTGAAATGTGATGAGATGACTTCCTGAATCCCCACTTCCAGAGGGCAGCCCCAGAGAGGAAAGGGTCTTCTGTAGGCTGAGGGGAGGCATAATCAGCAAGATTCCCCATGCTTGACCAAGACACCCCCCATTTCCACCTGGAGACCATCGGATGTGGTTTCTTTACCACCCAAGCCATGGGGGTTGTGTTGGAGTCTGAGGCAGAAGGAAAGTTGTGCACCCCCGTATGCACTTGTTTTTTTCCAGAACATTAAAGTAGTGGAAAAAATACTGAAAGATCAAAAAGTAGGTATGTTAAAATTCACATTAAATGCAAATATTTAATTTATACCCCAGTGGAATTTACTATGATTTTAAATAATTAATTAATATATCAATTACTAACAATTAATTAAACATAATTAATATAATTAATTAAAATTATTTAAGATTGTCACTTAGTCAAGAAAAATCATCAAACAAGACAATTCTCTCAATTAAAAATGAGGGGAGAGAAGTAAATTTGGAAAATAGGATTGATGAGTTTGCTTCCCCTAAAGCCAGGGGCTCACATTTTTTTTTTTGCCTCAGGCTCCAATATGGCTCGGCCCCTTTGTTTGAAAGACTATTCAAATTGTCTTTATTTGAAATTTTGATCCTTTGTTCATTATGAAATTTTTACATTAATTTTTATTTTTAAAAAATATGGCATTAAAATATTATTTTTCTTGATAACTGAATTTTTTGGTGGCCCTTTAAATTTTGCGCTGGAGGTGAGAGCTTCACTAGTCCTGGACTGGTGAGCCCCAGTGGCCCAAGGGCGACCCTGAGGATCGCCTCCTAGATCGCTGTTGTCAGACATGTACCTTCATGCACAAATCCCCCACCAACCACCCACAGTCTTCTCAGTGCCCATGACTGAGGAGCCACTTGCCCTCAGAGAACTTGTCTCTGCATCACACCACATCCTTATGATTCAAAGCATTAAGCCTGGAACCAGCTGCAGTTATTCTTACTGTTTGCATGTAAAGCTATTAAGAGGCTTGCCTGCCGTTGTCCGGCAGCCTTTGGCTAGAAGGAGTATACAAATGTAATTCCCTTAATCTCCGGCAAGGCCCTTACTCGTTCCTAACACACTCGGCCTGATCCAGTGTGCTAATGGAGCTGCATCCTGACGCAGTAGATAATGGGAAGAAGGGTGACCCCAGCAACGCAAGAGCAACTGACACCCAGCTCCTTCCCAGCCCCAAGCCCCTGCCACTGTCCTCATTCCTCCACCTGCTGCTGCTTTGGGAGAAGGGGCATTATGGTGACTCTTCTTCACTTCCCCAGCTGACACCCTCCCCCACGGCCAGCCAAATGTTTTACAGCTGGAAAAGACGGGGAGCAGTAGCTTCCTCTGTAAAGAGCTGCAGTATGAGTATATTTTCCACATGCTGACTCACAAAGCGTTGGTGCCCTTGACCCCAGTACACGGTTCCAACTCCTTGGCTGACTTGGGGTTGGGGGTGGAGGAGTGACTGATCTAGCAGTTTAAGTCACTCCTTGCCTCGGTTTTCCCATAAGGAGAACACTTACGCCCTTCTGCAGGCAAGGGACGGACTCAGTGACCTCTCACAGTTTCTTCCAACCACAGGATTCCAGCGGGCTATTTTTACAGTCGTCTGGACAGAGCTTCAGTCTAACAGGAGGCTTCTGGAGTGCGTAGAACCAAATGAAAATGTTTATGGGTGTTTGGGGGCACCAGACCATCTCTGACTATCTTTCTGAAGTCATTCAGCTTTACTAGGGTTATTTCTCTGAGTGTTTCTTTCTGCTAAATGTCTGTTTATTTTTCTCAGTCTGTTCACTCCTTTAGCCTTTCTCTCATGTTTCCCGTCTCAACTAGGTTCCACTTATAAAGGCAGGGCAGCCTCATTCTTTCTGGTACCCACCACTGTGGCCCACATCCAATCAGGGAGAGCTGGTTGGATGTCAGCCTGCTGTTTGCTAGCTAGATGGGCCATTGGGCAGATGACCTAACCAGTCTTTGGGCCCCGAATTTCTCTCTTATAGAATGGGATGATAGTATGTGACTCATGGAATAGTGTGAGGATTATAGCAGATCAAGTACAGAGCACAGTGTTCAGCATAGAGTAAGGAGTAAAAATAATAGCTGTTGAATGCATCAATGAGTCTTCGCATGATATAGACAAACAGCTATACAAGAAATACATGAGTGTGTCCCTGTTGCCTAAATTCAAATAATACAGAAGTATACAGTCAAAAATGAAAGAGTCCTTTCATTGACTACCCCCCTTCTCTCCCCTCCTTTCTCAGCATTAATAATAGTTCTTTCTTTGGCTCTCTTCTTTCGGGGAGGAGTTAATTATCTGATATGTGAATATAGTCTTACTTTGTAAAGATCCAAATGTTTAGAAGCATACCACCTCCCCAGATTTGAAGACGTTCCCCTTCATATCTCTTTCATTCTTACCTCTGCCTCTGGAGGTAACTACTTAAAAAAAAAAAAAATCTTTTGGCCACACAGCATGTGGGATCTTAGTTCCCCAGCCAGGGATCAAACCCGTGTCTCCTGCATGAGTCTTAACCATTGGACCACCAGGGAAGTCCCTGGAGGTAATCACTTTTGACAGAGATTCTTCCCACATCTATTCTATTACTTTGTTATGTTGTTCATTTGATAAGTCCTGTCTGACTCTGCCACCTCATGGACTGCAAAATATATATACTATGTATGTACAGTATACTATGTATCTACACACACATACACACATATTTATACAACTTTTAAAAAATACATTTAAAAAAAGTATTTTACCAGAAATGGTAAGTCACTTTCAATTTCATCTAGAAAAGTGAAACATGCAGGTTACTCAAGAAAGCCCTGAATTAATGTCCCTGGTTCTTTCCTGCAAAGGGGTGAGGCTGGTTTTTCCAAAGTACCAAGGAACAGACTAAACAGAAAGATATCAAAACCTCTGAATACGTGTTTGGCTTCACCCTTTGAGGTGGACCACCGCAAGTATCAGAGAGGCAGGTGTTTGGGGCTTAGGGATAGAAGGAGACCTTGCTTCTCTTTAAGATCAAAGTTTTACCAAGCAGAAAGATGAAGCAGGTCGCCAAGTCCAGGAAGACATATTTTTCTTAGGAGAATGGTGAGCAGAATTTTAACTATAATCCATAAGAGAGAATGGAATAAATAAGTATACTAAAGATTTGTTATCAGCCATTAGACCAGTGGTTCTCAACATATACTGTGACATCCATAGTTTTGCCATCAAATGTTTATTAATACATACAACTTATTTTTGCTAAAACACAGGATGCATATTACTACAGCACTATTTGGCAGATTAAATACTTTGTCAAAGAAATTTTCTAATGTCACATCAAGAAGAGTACAATTCATTGCATGTAAGAGGCACGAGGCATGATATAATAATTTAGAACAAAATGAAATTTGTGAATTTACTGAAACAGGGGAGAACAACATAGGCTAGAATAACATAGTAGCTAAAGGTTCAGACTCTGGAGTCAGCACCCTGGATTCAAATCCTGCCTCTTACTATTTATGGGATCATGAGTGAATTTTCTCATGTGTAAAGTAGGGGTAATACTACCCACCCCATAGATTGTTAGGAAGATCATAATATTTTTAACATGCTCAGAACTTTCCTGGCACATAAATATTAGCATTCATTACCTACCAGGTTATACTTAACCCATCATTCACTATTCACTCAATAAATATTGAGTATCTATTATGCTTCAGCCATCATGCTAAGCTCTGAGGATAAGTGGTAAGAAAACAAAAGATACCACTTGAACTCATGGACTGGGAGAGAAAACATTAATTAATAATTGCACAAACAATATAAAATTGCAACTGTGATGAGTACTTGGAGCCATAAGAGCTGGTAATGACTACCTGGGAGTAGGTCTCCTTGAGGAAGTGACTTTTACATGCTATTTGATGCACTCACCAGGTAGAGTTTCACTAAATAAAGATGGGATGCCAAAGATGAAATATATATTTCTTATTATAAATCATAATATCTCAGGCAGGTAAAGGCTAGGATCAGAGACATCCTTGAAAAGGCTGTAGATTCTGGGGGAAAAGGTGACAGATGGCCTGGGTAAGGATTATGGTGAAAACAAGGGACTTGCCTGGTGGTCCAGTGGCTAAGACTCCATGCTCCTGATGCACAGGGCCCAGGTTTTTATCCCTGGTCAGGAAACTAGATCCCATATGCCACAACTAAAGATCCTGCATGCTGCAACTACAGATCCCCTGTGCTGCAACCAAGACCCAGCGCAGAAAACTAAATATTTTTTAAAAAAGAAAAAAAATCAATAAATGGGGCACACTATTTCCATACCCCACTACCTCTATCAGCCACATCCATTGGAAATGCATCTCAGGCCAGGGCAAACCCATCAGCAACAACTTCTCAGCAGCCATGGTTCTGAGCAGGCATCAGAGAAAATGCAAAAGAGAAGCATGTGTTCTTTGGCTTTTCTGTTTTCTCTCTCGGAGCGTTTCGCCAGTAACAGGCATGCTCTTTATGGTACTGTAGGCCGCAGGCATGAGGTGCAGGCCAGGTGCACAGCCCTTCCTCCTCCTCTAGCCATGAGTGGCTGTGAGTTAAAAGCCTCTAAAATCAAGACTAGTGTCTGTGCTCACATCTGATTCATTTAGTTTTCCTCAAACTCCAGCCCAGCCTACACAGAGCAGGGTGTGGCAGCCAGGAGAGAGATTTCAGGTTGGAGATAAACAGGGCTAGAATTAATAAGGAAATTGATAATGGGGGAAGGGGGCTGCATACAGCAATCCCACCCCATCGCATCACCAGATGAAAACCTGCTCTGAGAGAGGGAGGTGTGTGAGGGTTGGTTATGCAACTGAATGTAAGCAGTGGGTGCAGTGTCTGGCATTTAATAGATGCTACTTATGATTATCATTGTCTTCTCCTATGCATAGAACTGAAGCATTCTGCTTCATTTAAGATATTGGGTAAATGCTTCAGGTGTCAGCTTTGGGGCTGGGGGTGGGGGACGAAGCGGTCACTGCTTACCTAGTAGCTGGTTCTTTCCACATCAATGCTAGGGTCCCTTTGCCTTAGAGAAGTCAGACAGAGGCTCCCCAAACCATCATTCTCTCCCATACTGCCTGGCTTGTACCTTGGAGAACAGGTTGGTCTCTCTCTCTTTCTCTTCTCTCCAAGGTGTTTAAGGCAGGAAAACTGGGAGGAATTGAGGGACTACAAACAACCAGCCAAAGAGGGCATTGCTCACCTCTAAGGTGAGTACTGTTACTACCTCCATTTGACTAATGAAGAAACAGACTTAAAGAGGTTAAGTACCTGGTAAGTGAACAGAGTAGGAATCTGACATAAGCTGTCAGAATCCAGGGCTCATGCTGTCATCACTGTTTATCCTGCTTTTCCAAGAAACCACATGGCCAGCTGTCCCCAGCTCTCCTTTTCCTGTTCTTAAGCAGCGGAGTACATCTTCATAGCTGGGGACTGCAGGGTATTAAACAGGAGACTGCACGCATCTCATCACTAGTGAGCCCAGGCACACACAAGCTCTCCCCGCCCCAGCTGTTTCTCAGCACCAGTAGCCAATCGCATCCTTTGTCTGCTTTGACTGAACTTGTGGCTGTTGGTGGGAGGTGGGTAAAAGAAGTATCCACTCATCCATTCATCCACCCATAGTGATAGAGCCTCTACCCTGTGCCAGGCTCAGTGCCAGAGGCTGGAGATAAAGACAGGAACAAAGCCCCTCTCTTCTTGGAGCTGACAGCCTGCTCAGGGGTGAAAGACAAGCAAATTTCACGGAAATTCTCATGGGGGTTGCACCTGTTGATTGGAGACAGAGCAGGGTGGTTCAAGAAGGCTCCCTGAGCCAAATCCTGATGGGAAAGTAATTGGAGGACCTTCCAAGAGATGGATCAGCATGTATAAACACACAGTGATGAAATAAATAAGAAGAAACAAGAAGCTATGAAAAAAAAAAGAGCAACATGGAATGACTAGATCAGTCGTTCTCAAGAGGGGTGATTTTGTCGCCCAGAGGATGTATGGCAAATCTGGAAACTTTTCTTCTTTTCTTTTCTTTTTTGCATATTACAAGTGTGTGTGTGTGTGTGTGTGTGTGTGTGTGCACACGTGTGCGCGTGTTCCTGCTACTGACATCTAATGGGTAAAGGCCAGGGATGCTGTTCAAAATCTTACATTGCACAGGACAGCCCTCCACAACAAAGAATGACATCTGGCCCAAGATGTCAATAGTGTTGAGGCTGAGAAATCCTGGACTAGACAGACTATATATGTTTGGAAGAATATAAATACGTTTAGCATACGATAAAGGTGGCATTCCAAATCCAGTGACTCATTCAATAAATGGTGTTGAGATTCCTGGGTAACCATCTAGAAAAAGATTAAGTGGAAGCCATGGATGCGTTTGTGCTTATTTGCTCAGTCGTGTCTGATTCTTTGCAACTTCATGGACTGTGGTCCACCAGGCTCCTCTGTCCATGGGGATTCTCCAGGCAAGAATACTAGAGTGAGTTGCCATTTCTTTCTCCAGGGGGTCTTTCCAACCCAGAGATCGAACCCACATCACCTTCATTGTTAGGTGGATGCTTTACCACTGAGCCACCTGGGAAGCCCCCTCATACTATATACCAGAATAAATTCCAAATGGATTCAACATTTACATTTTGATAATAAAACCACACAAGTACCAAGAGAAAACATGGGAGAATTCTTTTATAATCTTACAGTGGGAAAATTATTCCTAATTATGACTCAAAAACCATAAGCTAATAAAGTAACAAGTTGATAAATTCACCTAATAAAAGTTAAAAAAAAAATTTAGAGCTTGTGCACGCCAAACAAGCAAACTTGTGTAAGCAAAGTAACAAATGAAAACCTGCAAAGAATATATGCAACTTGGCAGACAGAGGTCTAATCTCCTTAAATTACAAAAATATAAACAGATCTCTAAAGAAAAGATTCATAAAAATACAAGCAAAGGTAATGAAAAGACAACTCACAGAAACAAAAGGAAATCCAAATGGCTATGTGCTGAGATGAAATACAAGCAAAGGTAATGAAAAGACAACTCACAGAAACAAAAGGAAATCCAAATGGCTATGTGCTGAGATGCCTGTTGTGTTTTTTAACCTATTAGCGTGGCAAAAACACAAGTTTGAAAATACACGGTTATCCGTGAGGACTCAGACATTTCCGTCCATTGCTGGTGAGCATGTCCACTAGGCCAGACCCAAAGGGCAATTTAACAATCTTTATCACAATAAACCTGGGCTTTCCAAGTGTCGCTAGTGGTAAAGAACCCGCCTGCCAATGCAGGAGAGACAAGAGACGCAGGTTTGATCCCTGGTTGGGAAGATTCCCCTGGAGGAGGGCATGGCAACCCATTCCAGTATTCTTGCCTGGAGAATCCCATCGACAGAGAAGCCTGGTGGGCTACAGTCTAAAGGGTCGCACAGAGTTGGACATGACTAAAGTGACTTAACATACACACACACACATCAAAATAAATGCATACACCTTCTGACCCGGCAACCCTCCTTCTTAGAGCTGACCCTACAGAAAAATCTATTTGATGCATATAAAGTGACATGTGTACATGCTTATAAATTGCAGGAAAAAATCAGAAATGATTTAAATGCTCATTAGGCAATGGCACCCGACTCCAGTACTCTTGCCTGGAAAATCCCATGGACGGAGGAGCCTGGTAGGCTGCAGTCCATGGGGTCGCTAAGAGTCGGACACAACTGAGCGACTTCACTTTTGACTAGGTTAGGGGTCAGTGAACTCTCATTAAACTGGCCCTTCTGCCAGCTATTGTAGGGCGTGAAGCTATGAATCATTTTAAAATTTTTTAATGGTTGAAAAAAAAGAAGAATTTAATTTCATGACTCGTGAACACCATATAAAATTGTAACATTAGTGTCCATAAGTAAAAGTATACAGAACACAGCCAGGCCCCTTTGTCTACACAACACCCAGGGCTCCATTTGTACCATAGCAGAGCGAGGAGTGGTTTCATGGAGACCGGATGGCCAAAAAAACCTCAGATATTGACTATCTGGTCCTTCACAAAAAAGTTTGCCAGATTAGAGTGTATCCAAGCAATTGGATACCACAGAGTTACGGAAAACAATGAGAAAGCTCTTTATGAATTTCTGCGGAGAAGTTTCTAAGATATTATGACTAAATGTTTAAAACACAGATATAGAAAGTATGACTTACATGTTATCATTTGAGTAAAAAAGGGAGAAGGCTACGCATAAAAATGATCTGGAAGGAAATACAAGAAATTAATAAATAGTGGTTAGGCGCGTAGATTATTATGTATGTGTATGTATGTGTATTGGTGTTATCTATTCAAAAAAGTAAATTAAAAATTATTTTAAAATATACACTCTGACAGAGAAGAACGTGGATTTAGGCCACTGGAAATACGTGGGCCCGGCAGGAGCACAGCTTGTGAGGGGCTGGCGGCAGTATGCGGGGTGCAGAGAAGGTTGGAGAAGTCTACAGGGACTGATGGCTGGGCCAAGGAGTTAGCATTTTCACCCATCCAAGGCCAAGGGCAAACAGGATCAATTTGTGCTTTAAAGAACTAGATTCTAGAAAGCAGAAAAGGGTGGTTGGACAAGGCTTGGGCTGGTAGGGAGAAAAAGGTGAGGACTGCTTTGTGGAGAGGACCTGGGAGGCTGGGGACCTAGAGTGAAAGGGAGGCTTACTTTTACTATAAATGCTTTTGTCAGATTTATCCATGCACACTCATTTCCATGTGCATTTGTCCTAGAGAAATCATTTTATTTTTAAAAGCCCTTCAGACCAGGTGCGATGAGGCCTGAAATGTGTCAGTGGTGGTGGGTGGGGGTGGGGAGGAAGGAGAAAGTCCAGAGCAGAGTTGCCAGGACTGACCAGAAGTGGGGGTGATGGGCCTAGAACTGTGCCCACACCTCCAAGGACCTAAGGAACAGAACCTTGTAGGGAGGAGGGCAGGAGAATATAAAGTTCAAGAGTAGAAAGTTCACCTGCCCCAGGTGACTTCCTCTGGCTTCCTAGGCCACAGCACAGGCATCCTGTAGGTACAATATACCACCCAGGCACTCTGCACCTTTGATTCCCCTTTGACCCAAGCAGGATGTCTACAGCCTGGACATGACCTGGGCACAAGCCCCATGTTATGCAGACTCTAAGGTCCAGCCCAGGCCACCAGCAGTCCCAACTGGCCCCTTCCTCCCATCTCCTTCTAACACCGCCAACCCCTTCCCTCCTCTTTGCTTCAAAGGAAAGCGCCACACAACCAAGCTAGGATATTCTCTAGGACTCCTCTGAGTCATTCATTTTCTTTTTGTCTGTACATGCTATACTTGCCCCACTGACAGTGCACCACCAGCTCTTTGGAGGCAGACTGGAGCCACAGTATTTCTTTTCTATATGGTAGATGCCCATGAATGTGCTGACTGCCTGGTTGGTGGGGACTCCCCTGTTGTCTTCTCAACAGCACTGCCAACACATCTGCCCTCCCAACACATCCCCCTCCAACTCTGCAGAGCCCATCTCCCACTGAAGGAAACTCTTGCCCGCCCAAGAAGTCCAGGGTCTGCTCAGCGTTCACCCCACTTTGTTGGCTCTCCACATTCAGCTCTCCTTTGCCTAGATCCGTGCGTGCTAAGTCACTTCAGTCATGTCTCACTCTTTGCAAGCCTATGGACTGTAGCCTGCCAGGTTCCTCTGTCCATTGGGATTCTCCAGGCAAGAATATTGAAGTGGGTTGCCATGCCCTCCTCCAGGAGATCTTCCTGACCCAGGGATCAAACCCTTCTCTCTTATGTCTCCTGCATTGGCAGGCAGGAGGTTCTTTTTAACCACTAACACCAGCTGGATCACGACCGAGCGACTGAACTGAACTGAACCAGCTGGGACGACCCTTTGCCTGGATAGCATGAGCCAAACAGAAACTCAGTAGCCAAAAGCTGTCCTTAGGCAAGTGTTCTGTTTGGCCTCCTACACAAAAGGGAACATAACTGAAAATAATAGTAAACAGCAAGGCTCATCACTGTTTCAAAGAGACATCAGTGCCAGCAGCTCCAGTGAGACCCTGGTGGGTCAGTCACTTTATCTGCAATCAGAAAATGAAATTCACCTGCCTCTGTGGGTAGAGTGCTCATAAACTCTTAGAAAACTGGAAATGACTTTATAACTGCCACTTCCTGCTGTTGTCCGTAAGAACTTTGTGATCACAGCCCTCGGGATCCCAGTATGCCACCGACCCACGTGAGAGTGTACTCTCAGTGCAATGAAATTAAGCGGGTACTTAATGGCAACCTCAGCTCAGATCCCTCGACAGAAAATAAACGCACAACCCAACTCCTCAGGGGCACTACGGATGGCTGGTCCCCGCCAGACAGGGGGTGGGGCCTGGAATGAAATGGCCTGGGGTCCGGGTTGGAAGTCCTCGGCTCCCTTCCTTCCGGGCAGGGCAGATGCCAGGCAGTTCAGGGAGGAGCCTGGGCATCTGCCACTTTCCCCGCCCCCCACCTCTTCCTAAGGGAGAAAGTTCTTTTCCTTCCTGGCCCTTTGGGCAGAGCAGAAATTGAAAAGAGCTACTTGTTCCTGACAAGTTATATATAGCTCAGCAACTGACTGCTGGGTCTCCAGCTTCAGGTCTGGGAACGGCCTTCCGCAGCCACATCCGGACAATTGTCCCAGTTAGCAGAAAAGCCGGGGGCAATCTTCTAGTGGCCCTTTATGCTTGTGGCATAAACTGAAATAGCCCCCTTCTCGGAGAAGAGGACGTCACTGCAGCCACAATTTTCCAGAAAGGGAAGTGGTGTCAAGTTGCCTGAATAATGTGGGGTCCGGCGCCACCTAGTGTCAACTGTAGGGCTTGGCGCGCATCCCCCTCCCTTGATAGGGTGTTTTGGAAACTGACTCCAACCGCCAGAGGGACTGACAAGGAAACAGTATCAGACTTCAGGGCTGTCCTCAAGCCCACGACTAGGGACTATGATTTTGGTGGGAGAAACTGAGACGTTATGATCCTAATGCGTCATAGATGGGGGTGTTGGGTGAAGGGACGGGGGTGTCTTTCTCTTGGAAGGAAGCTGAGGTGATTCACAAGTAAATTTAGAGTCATGTTCCCAGAAGATTGGCTTGGCTTTGTCAGCTTGAATATTTTTGCTCACACTAAGGGAAAAAAACCAATAATACCAGTGCTTTTTATGACTTTTGTGCTTTTCAAACTAGTTTCTCAGTGTTCCCCCAGAGCCAGCATATGGCCTGTTTGCAAAACTCCTTGCAAGCTGTCTCATCACTGAACCCACTCCTGCCCTCTTGCTAATGTCTTTGTGGGACAAGCAGTCTCCTTTTATTATCCTCCCACTTCCTGGCTGCCTCAAACCCTCTACTAATCAAAGCCACCTTTTGCTCTTTGCTTTACATCATTCGTTTAAACCTCAGGACAGCCCAGAGAGTGGATGTTAATATTCTCATTCAATATATGAGAAAACTGATCCTTGGAGAAGTTAAGTGACTTACCCAGATCTGTCAGCTAACAAGTGGAAGTGGGATTTGAATCCAGTTATTTAGCTTAAAAACATTTCACCAAAGTATACTATCTCACACAATTGAAGCGACTTAACACACACACACACACACACACATTCTATCTGCACCATGAGGGGGTAGCCAGCTAGAGCAGAGGAAGCTACAGAATACAGGAGGTTCCGGAGGACATAAATGACCCTCCAGCTCAGAGGACACTTCCTACTTTGGACCAGCCCCTGTGACCCCAAGGCTTGGCTGGACTCTTGGTAAACACCCTCCTTCTTGCCAGCATCAGTCTCCCCACACTCCCCCCAGAACACACACAACCCCAACACAAACACTTCAGCAGACATTCCTCCACACTTGGAACCAGCCCAGAAGAATAGGGAGAGCAAAGAGCAGGGACCTGGCAAACGTTCAGAATGCCAGGAGAATCGTGGATTTGTCTGATTCCCCGGGGCTTGGCTTCCTGCAGTGGAAAACTGGGAAAATTCGCTGCTGGCTGCTCCCTTCCGCTCCCCCCTCCACCCTCTTCTCTGCTCCCCACCAAAGAGACATACCTCCAGAGGAAGGTTAAGTAAGGCTACTCTCTGGAGTCCTCTGAAACAAAACTGTTGCTGAAATACACAGATTTAGAAATGAAGTTGAAATGGATAACACACTGCTGCTGCTGCTAAGTCGCTTCAGTCATGTCCGACTCTGTGCGACCCCATAGACGGCAGCCCACCAGGCTCCCCCGTCCCTGGAATTCTCCAGGCAAGAACAGTGGAGTGGGTTGCCATTTCCTTCTCCAGTGCGTGAAAGTGAAGATGCCGATCCCCACAAACGGGGTGAATGTGCAGACTGCCCTGCAGCCCGTGAGAAGTGGTTTGGGGCATTGGAAGGAGCACAGGATTCAGAGACATGGACTGAAATCCTCAGTCTGGCACCCCCTACGCTGAGTGACTTTGGGCAAGTCACTTAACCTTTCTGAGCCTCAGTTTTCTCATTTGCAGGATGAGGGCAGTTTTTTTTTTTAACCTATAAGATAATAAACAAGTGCTTTATAAAGCCCTGCAGAATAGGAGGTGTCATATGAAGGAAAGAACTGCAGGTATTAGGATTTAGATAAGAGATTTTTATTCACTTTACCCTTTCCTTACTCCTCTCACCCCGCCGCAAAAAAGAGACCTTCTCTTACAAAATGGATCTTAACACACACACACACACACACACACACACACAAAGTCTCAAAGTCCCTGTGGGTTCATCACTTTTTTAGAGCTAAATGATCTTGGAAAACAGCTTTTCCAATAAAGACCCAGTGGCCAGGGACCACTGGACGCACTTTCTTCAGAGGAAGCAGAAAAAACAGAAGCAGGAAGGTCTACAGCAGCATATCCATTATTCGCAAGAGGAAGGTCCAGAAAGGCCATTTTCTCTGTTGCCAGCTAATAAAGGCGGATGTCTGTGGCCGGCACGGGAGCAGACGCGTCCATAGCAGCCCAGCAGAGCTAATGCATATGAGGGAAATTAAAAAACCCCGTTAAGAGAGCTGGAGGAGGAGTATGGCGTCCTCTCTCCTGGTGGTGAAGCCAGCTTGAAAAACCCTTGATTTCTTCACACGCTCCATTTCTAATTTAAGGCGTCTCCACCCTGTTTGGAAAACTCTGTGCCTCTCCACAGAGGGAGGAAAGAGCTTCAGAAGAGAGACTCAGGAAGAACAAAGACCTCATTAGGACCCATCACTTATTCTGACGGCGCATTCCCAAGAATCTCTATTGATGATCCCTGGTACAAATGAAGTGGTGATTAAGGATCTAATGCAAATAATCTGCAGTTTAGTAACTCCCTTTGTAATTGACATTTACTAAATTAAGCCTAAGATTTTTTAAAAACTGAGTATCTTTTTTTTTGAATTCATCCAATTATAATGCCCCACCCCCTTCTCCCTGCCACCCACCCCTCTGTAACATAATTAGTTAAACATAAGCTCCACCATGCCGGTGACGGTGAGCTGCTTATTGCTGTGTTCAAGCTGGCCCTTGCTCTCTGAAATGCTGGTCTCTAATAAACAATCCCCAGGAAGCAAATGAGGAGGGGGTCATGCATCAGCCAAATGAGGAGGGGGTCATGCATCAGTCAGGCTGCTGTTGCGTTATCACACGCAGGACACAGAAACAGGGCTGGCAGCACTGGTGATGCTGAACATGGAGATTTCTCAGTTTTTCTCTTCTGGTCCTTTCCTCTGATTTGGAGCCAGCTGAGGACTGCTCTGGAGAAGGCAATGGCAGCCCATTCCAGTACTCTTGCCTGGAAAATCCATGGATGGAGGAGCCTGGAAGGCTGCAGTCCCTGGGGTGGCGAAGAGTCAGACACGACTGAGTGACTTCACTTTCACTTTTCACTTTCATGCATTGGAGAAGGAAATGGCAGCCCACTCCAGTGTTCTTGCCTGGAGAATCCCGGAGCCTGGCGGGCTGCCGTCTATGGGGTCGCACAGAGTTGGACACGACTGAAGCGACTTAGCAGCAGCAGCGGCAGCAGAGGACCACTCAGAGGAAGGAGTGGACAATAATTGCTTTGTTGGGGGTAGCAGAGGGGTGTAGACTTGGGAGACAAAGGGTTTAGGGGAGATCAGAAACCTGTCTCTTTTCTTACAGGCCAGACAGAAACTCAAACTGGAACAGCCCTGGGACACCTCTGAGTCCAGTCCTCTGCCACTTGGTGCAATCACCACTCACCTTAGTAGGTTTCTCCCCAGGGGAGGGCCAGGTCCACCAACCTCAGAGTGCCAGATGGGAACATAGAGGAGACTTGTGGCCGCAGACAGGGACCCCCAAGGTGCTCCAGCCTCCCCCTCCTCACCCCCAGTTTGGCCAGACAGTAAAGGCTTCCCTAGTGGCTCAGGTGGTAAAGAATCTGCCTGCCGTGCAGGAGACCCAGGTTCGAACCCTTGGTTAGGGAAATCCCCTGGAGAAGGGAATGGCCACCCACTCCAGTATTCTTGCCTGGAGAATCCCATGAACAGAGGAGCCTGGCAGGCTACAATCCATAGGGTCGCAAAAAGTTGGACACCACTGAAGTGATTTAGCGTGCATGCCTGCACAGACAGTAAAAAGGCTTGAAAGTTGTCCTGAGGGCACGTGACCTTCCAGACGAGCACCTTGGTTGTTTCACTGGACTCAGATGAAAAGACCTGTTTGCCTTTGAAATCAAGCTCCAGTTTCCTTGAGCAGCCGGCAGGACTGATGTCTGAGAACAGGACCAAGCCTCCCACACTTGACTCCTTCCTTCTCCTCCCCTTCTCTCCCCTCCCACCCTCCAAAACTGTTAGGTAAACATAGAAACACTTGGAACTAATCGGGCCTCACCTTCCAAGGCTGCAGGTCCATCTGAGAACTCTGTAAAAGGCAGCTCTCTGACAGGCAGCATGGACAGGAGAAAGATGCTTCCTTCCCACCCCCTTGTTTAAATTTTTAAAAAAACTGTGATATGATTGATACATAACAGTGTATTCATTTTAGGTGTGCACCATAGCGACTCGATATCTGTACACCCTGTAAAAGGTCACCACAAGAAGCCTAGGTACTTTCCTTCATCTCACATGGTTACAGTTATTATTTTTTTTTTTTCTTGTTATGAGAACTTTTAAGATCTATTCTCTTGGCAACTTTCAGGTATCTAACACAGCATTACTAACTATGGTCACTGCATGGTACATGACATTTCCAGGACTCATTTATTTTACATCTGGAAGTTTGTAAACTTTGACCCTCCCATCACCCCTTTGCATTCATTGTGTGTGAGTGTGTGTGTGTGTGTGTGTGTGCCCCTGTTTCCCCTTCATCAGTTCCCATCCCTAGTGTTTGAGATTTTAGTAAACATTTAGCTGAATAACTTCTGTTGGCACAGACAAGCAGCAGAGTTATTTCTGGAGAGCATAATAGGTGTTTTTTCCCATTTGTAAATCAGATTTTTTTTTTTTTTTAAAAAGACAGACAATGGAAATCTTGTCTCCAGATAAGTTTGTACTTAAAACGCTGGCCTGAACTCACATTGGTGTATTTTCTCCCATGTCCAGTGTGGGGCCTGGCACATGGCAGGTATACAATATACATTAGCTGAGTGAAGGAGAGAAAACATGACTCATGTTCAGAAACTTTTCGTAGCTTCTCAGTGGTACAGGGAAAATGCCCTATGTCTGTGCTATGTGCATGTCTGAATCTTTGTGACCCCATGGACTGTAGCCCACCAGGCTCCTCTGTCCATAGGGATTCTCCAGGCAAGAATGTTAGAGTGGGTTGCCATGCCCTCCTCCAGGGGATCCTCCCAACTTAGGAATTGGACCAGGGTCTCCCACATTGCAGGCAGATTCTTTATCAGCTAAACTACCAGGGAAACCCTAAGTGTCGAATCTGGCCTTCAGGATCCTGCAATCAGATGCCAGCCCACCTTGCCTGCCTGGCCCCCCTAGACATTCTCTGAACGTGGACTGCATGAGGCCAGACATCAGAACTGTCTGGAAGGCCTGTTAAACACAAGCAGCAGGGTTGCACCCCTAAAGTTTCTGAATTAGCAGGTCTAAGGTAGGGTGGAGGATTTGCCTTTACTCACAAGCTCCTGGATGCTGCTGTCAAGAAAAACACTCTGTCCACACCTCTGCATTGCCACCAAAGGCAGCTGTCCCACCAGTCACTCAAGGTCAAATGCTACCTGATCAACAGATTTGAATGTGTGAGCAGAAATCTCTCCACCACCCTCCTACATGTCCTAACTACTACAAACCCCCATGCCCACCAGGACAGTTCTCATTTTATCTGTTCAGCTATATCTTCCTGACCCCTTGCAGGTCTAAAGCTCCTGCTTCCCTTAACCCACAGCTGCCTGATCTTCGGCTTCACTCTTCACACTCAGAATCCTAGTCACCATTCCCCCTCCCTCCCCACCAGAGGCCAGCAGACACCCCACTCCCCGGCCTTTCCAACCTCTCAAGAGAGAGCTCCTCCCCGTGGATGTGGAATCATATCTCCATGATATACTGAATTCCCCCAGTACAGCAATTTCCTCGCCTCCCTCTCTCTGGTGGAGCTCCTTGAAGGCAGGAGGCAGGTCTCAAGCCTTGTCAACTCCCCCTAAGGGCCTCGTCCCTTATGGCCTTATAACCCGAGTGAACTTGCCTACTCAGATTCCTTCCACTCACTGAGACCTTCCAGAGGACTCAGTGAAGCACCTGATACCGCACTCATCCCGGGGACTCCAAAGGTGAGTGAAACACAGGAAGTGCCCTGGGATTAGTGCCTGTTTTCCAGTTTAAATTTCACTGCTCATTACGCCCACCTTGCTTTCCTTCCAGCCCCTGGACTGACCACTGGGTGTCCTTCCTTGTCTAAACAAGTGAGGGGTCCCCGTCACTAAGACCCGGTTCCCTTTCTCAGCCTACTTTTTGTCTCTGAGACTCGGAAGGGAAGGGGACATTTGGGGATGAACCACGTGATGTAACGCATTCAGGACAGGTGAGAGGAAGATGAAAGGAGATGTTCTGCAGCCGGTTGAAGCATCAGTGACTAAGACCTGGGGAATGGACCAAGAACATTCTCACCTCTCAGCTGTGGGCTCCTGACAGGGCACGGCCTCATCCCATCCTCCTGTCGTACGGGCTTCCAGCTTCACGTTCTCACGCCCTCATGATCCCAACAGTACGTTACAGAAACCCAACTCAAGTCACTTAAGCAAAAGAGGAACTTTTGGCTCACCTTTGTGACTCAGCTCAGAGCAGCTGACAGAACTGCATGAGGAGCTATTAAATAGGAATCTGGGTTTACGGACCAAAGTTGGCCACAAGTATGTCAGGACTGTCTCTCTGTCCACCCGGTTTTCATTTCTGCACATTTTTGCATGTTGACCTAACTCTTGTCTGCCGTAAATAAGGGACAGGGTACCATGATCAGCCCAGTCTGGGTTGCATACCTACCAAGGCCATGTGAAACGGGAGGACTGTTCCCCAAGGCAGAGATGGGTGCTAGGCAGACCAACACCAGAAATCCACTACAAATAGTTATAGCTTATAACATGCCAGGCACTGTGCTGTTTTACATACATGATCTCATTTGATTACTAAGCTAATTCTACAAGGCAGGTCCTATGTAAAGCATTTGCCTTTCATATAAATGAAAAGGCACAACACAAATTGTAGCTATGTCCTTTCTGCCAGCTCCAGTGCTGGGTTTGGGACACTCAGAAAATATGATCTGGAAATGAGAACACAGTTTCTTTGGAAGTAAACACTTCCCTAGTAAGAGGACATGTAAACCAATGTTTTTAACTCTAGTTATCTCTGTATCAGTAGCTAAGAGGCCAAGACCATAAATATTGTTTAGTGTCTTGTAAATGTTGTTTTATGTTTTCAGTAGTTAATTTTGGATAATTTAAATCTCTCTATTAAACTACCATCTCTGTGAATCTACACTGAAGGGAGGTTAAGTCTCATCATGGAAATCAAAGGGACTCCCTTCATTGTTCCATCCAGCCAAGAATGCACATCCCTGGGGACAGCATTGTAAAGGATGGTCAGATTACATCAGGATGAGGCATGGGGTTCTCTCTGCAGGCAGAGGGTATCTGCCATCAGGAGAACTTTTCATGGATCCTTGGACTCTACTCCTCTCTGTTTTGAATCCATGACCATTTCTTACCTGTATTTCCTCCAAGCAGAAATGGGCTTTGAGACTTGTTCACAACTTTACCACTAAGAAGAAATGGACTATAACAGACCCCAAGTAGCACTGACCTATGTACAGTACCATGTGTAGAATAGACTGCTGGTGAGAAGTTGCTATATAACAACTTGGCACTGTGTGATGACCTAGAGGGATGGGATGGGAGGAGGCTCAAGAGGGAGGTGAAAGTGAAGTTGCTCAGTCGTGTCTGACTCTTTGCCATCCCATGGATGGTAGCCTACCAGGCTCCTCCGTCCATGGGATTTTCCAGGCAAGAATACTGGAGTGGGCTGCCATTTCCTTTTCCAGGGGATCTTCCCAACCCAGGGATCGAACCTGGGTCTTCTGCATTGCAGACAGACACTTTACCATCTGAGCCACTATAGTGATCCCTACAATAGGCTGGTACAATAGGTGCCCAATAAATGATTGTTGACTAGATGAATTCCATTCTCAAGTGATGCCTCAGGTAACGACTGAAATTAGTTGGTGACAATAAGCCAGGGTCAGTGTGCTGGCCACTGTAGTTATAAGCAGAGGGGACCATCTTTCTTAGTTTCAAGGACCCAAGTTTGTCAAAGGCACACACCCATGTTCAGTCCCGAGGGTCCTACTACTTTGGTTTCCATTAATGCAAATGCCAACTCTTTGGGTAAGTATTTTCATAAATTCTCTAATATTCTGCTATGTATTTGTTTAGTATAAACATACTGTTCACATACTTCAAATCTAGGGCAAAGAACATTCAACTGAAGCCAAATGACCAGAATTCATCAGTTCTATTTCCACTGGCAAGAGCCAATATTTACTGAGCACATACTATGTGCCTGATGCTTTTAGGCATCATCTCATTTAACTTCAAGAAAATACTATGTAAATGGTGCTATAAACACCTCCATTTTACCTATGAGTAATGTGAGGATCAAGGCTATGGTTTTTCCTGTGGTCATGTATGGATGTGAGAGTTGGACTGTGAAGAAAGCTGAGCGCCAAAGAATTGATGCTTTTGAACTGTGGTGTTGGAGAAGACTCTTGAGAGTCCCTTGGACTGCAAGGAGATCCAACCAGTCCCTTCTGAAGGAGATCAGCCCTGGGATTTCTTTGGAAGGAATGATGCTAAAGCTGAAACTCCAGTACTTTGGCCACCTCATGCGAACAGTTGACTCATTGGAAAAGACTCTGATGCTGGGAGGGATTGGGGGCAGGAGGAGAAGGGGACGACAGAGGATGTGGCTGGATGGCATCACCGACTTGATGGATGTGAGTTTGAGTGAACTCCAGGAGTTGGTGTTGGACAGGGAGGCCTGGTGTGCTGCAATTCATGGGGTTGTAAAGAGTCGGACATAACTGAACTGAACTGAACTGAACTGAATGTGAGGATTGAAAACCCATGGACAGAGGAGCCTGACGGGCTATAAGGTCGCAACCATAAGGTTGCAAAGAGTTGGACACAGCTGAGTGACTACACACAAACACACAATGTGGAGATTCCAGGGGATGAGTACCTAGTTCAGTGCCACATAGTCACATGATAACTATTGTGAACAAAGCTGTGATCCATCCATCTGACTTCCATGCTGGTATTCTCTTTGTTCTCATGCCTCACCTTTGTCTTCCTTCTAATAGGTATAAAAATCATCTCATGGGATAAATATTATGTTGTGCCATTGTGTAAACTGTGTCAGTGCTTCATTCATCAACAAACTTTACCAAACACCTGATCTATGCCATTCACCCAATGATGAATGAGTATGTCCTTGCCCTCAGGAGGCTCACAATCTTACAAGTATTTCCACTGCTTAATGAGACTCCAGGTTGTATCTATACTCACTTGAAGAGTCACCATTGCCTTATGATACCCCTGTTCTTCTGGAAGAAAGGCAAAGGTAAAATTTAAGACTAATGGTCAGACGCCTCCTACAAATAATGGTATAAGAGAGTGGTTAAATAGCTCCTTGCTTTCCTGGCCACATGACCCTCAGTAAATTACCTGACCTCTTTACAGCTTAGTTTCCTTATCTTTAATGAGGGTGATGGGGGGTAACTTTTAATAGTAAGTGTAAAGAGTTAAGTTCAATGCCTGGCACGTAGCAAACAGGCAGCGGGAACAGCAATGCTGGCCGCAGTGGGGACGAGTGTATGAGCACGTGAAAGGGGACACTGTGGCCATTGCCTAGAGGGAGGAGAGACCCTTAGGAAAGGGGGGGAGACCACCCCTTCCTCAGAGAATAGAGAGGGTGCCTTTGGAACCAAGCAACAATGCCTTTTGACAGCTTTCACTTACAAAAGGTAACCAGAGGAAAAAGGGCCAAAGCACCAAGCAATAAAATCTGAATGCATTATCCACACTTAAAACTATAGTTTGTTTGCAGGTAAAGAATATCAGGTATTTGTGTTAAACTTTCAAATTCAGCATCTCATTAGATCCTCAAAACACCCTCCATGCCCCCCCGCCCAGGCACACAGGAAGAAAATA
Source organism: Bos grunniens (assembly GCF_055505025.1). NCBI lineage: Eukaryota > Metazoa > Chordata > Mammalia > Artiodactyla > Bovidae > Bos > Bos grunniens. Next base: position 45,075,700 of record NC_141175.1, read on the forward strand.
ATTATGATGCCCAATTTACAGATGGTGAAGTCGAGGTTCATGACGTGCAGCCATTTGTTTGAGGCCACACTGTTAGGAGTAGTAGAACTGAACTAACACCCAGGGCTCAGTCCAAGGTTCAACACCATCTTCCCAAGCAAATCTTTGTGGAGAAAATGGAAAAAAATGTGGACACACATCTGAGTTTCCTGTAGAAGCTTTAAAACTGGATTCCTGGGCCCTCCTGAGACCGTCTGAATAAGAATCGAAATGTACAGGAGTAGACGTCCCTGGTGGCTCAGTTGGTAAAGAGACCGCCTGCAAGGCAGGAGACCCAGGTTCAGTTCCTGTGTTGGGAAGATCCCCTGGAGAATGGAAGTGGCTACCCACACCAGTATCCTTGCCTAGAGAACGCCATGGACAAGGGAACCTGGCAGGCTAGAGTCCATGGAGTCACAAAGAGTCGGACACGATTGAGCAACTAACACTTTCAAGGAAGCTTCCTCAGGGAAACTGATGCAGTTGGGCTGGCAGGGTGGACTAGGGTCTGGAAGCCAGTCACAGAAGCAGTAATGCTGTGTTTGTGGCCGTAAGAGGCTTTGGAGGCACATGCCAGCCCCAGGTATGTTCAGCTGCTTTGGCCAGGACAATCACAGTAGACCACAAGCTGGGGTTATACCCATCAATAATGCAGCCACTACTCTTGCCCTGCCCTATCCACCCTCCAGCTGTGATCAGCATCAGCATGCCTCCCCACCCGCCCACCAGGCACCCCACTGATCCACATGCTCAAATCCAGCTTAAACCCTCCTGACTGCTTAAACCCTAGACTGACTGACAAACATTGCCTGATTCCACTGCATTACGCACCTTTCTGTGTTCCCTGCAAACCTTCCTAGAACTGCAGAGATCCCCTCCTACCACAGGGCTTTTGCACATGCTGTCCCTGCCATCTGCAACTCCCAGGGCTCCCACTTCACTGCCCCATCCCTTCTGATCTCAGCATCATCTCATCAGGGAAGTTGTCCTCAATCCCATCTAGGGCAGAGTCCTCTGTTACCTGTTTTCTTAGGACCAGTTTCCTTTCCTCAGGAGTTCTCATCACTGATTATAATTGTGCATGAGGAGTGTGGCCAATTTTCTTTAGGTCTATCTCCCTTCAGACCAGCCATGGAGAAAGGCGATCTGTCTCTTTTGTCTGCCCTGCTCATCAACGTCTTAGAGCTTGGCACTCAGTGAGCATGTATGGAATTGTGGAATTGTGTTGCATGATACACAGAACAGAACAGGCCAGGAGCCTGATGCCTCCACCTCTCCATCCCCAGGAGGCGGGACATCTGAAAGAGGCCCATGTGACCGTGACGATGGAGCCGTCTTGTCGTTAGTGCCCTGTCCAAGTGCAAGGTCATGAGGTTTTATTGCCAAGTAACATGCATAGCAGACACTCCTGGCTTTGTGTTGCTCCTAACCCTGACCCTGACCCTGAGGGACTCCTGCAGTCTACTTCATCTCTGTTTGGTTTGAATTTTTATGAGGTGAATTATTTTTATAATCATAAAAGGCCATAAAGAGAATTTTTAAGTCTGCCAGAACAGAAGACTCTAGGGCTACGTTAGTTTTGTCTCTAAAAAATTCATAATTTGGGAGGCACCGTGATGCATTTAATGTATGTCTTTAATCGAAAGTATTTAGAGAAGCCCTAGAAATTTAATTGATGGTTTTTCTGGGCATGCTGAAGTAAGAAAAAGAGATTATGTTATGGTTCAAATGTCCTCAGTGAACCCCACACAACAACTTGTTAATTTTAAGGGATGGAGCAGAGAATGTGAGAGGTGGACTAGTAAATTATGAGCAAACTCTCAGAGAAGGGCAGTTGCTGTCTGTCTGACTGATGGCACCTCTTGAGATGAGCACATGGAGCAAAAACAGGAACCTGGATCTCTGTGCCAGGTGGTACCAGCCCTTCGACCCACAAGCCCCTCCTTCCAGGGACCCCTCCACTTCATCCTTCCCTGGCCTTTGCCTTACCTCAAACCATGCTCCACAAAAAGGGAGGCCAGGGATTGAGTGAGATTATTTGATTCTGCAAATCCCTAGTTACTTTTTGAAGCCTGAAGATTTAGTAGATGTTTCTGTTTGGCTCTGTTAAAGGATGAAATGACTGCATTTGAATTTCACTCACCGGAAATGATTCCCCCTCTCTCCCTGCAGTGACCCTGCATTCTGGCTCACTCCTGGCTTCTTACTGGTAAGAATTTCTGTGATTACTCGATTAGTATAAAGAAATATCAGAAAACTGTTAAAGAATCCATGCTTTGGGTTGGGTCTAGAGGTCACGGCAAAGGCTCCTTTGATAGCAGAGCAGTTAACAATGGCAAAATGGTCAGGAGATCCAGCCCAGCCTGGGTAGGTCATTTTCATCTCTTTTAGTGTCAATGACTCTTACCAAGTGACTTTTCTCCCTTTTTCTCTTATAGGCCAGATCCACAGGGACTCCACCTGCCAATCTGTCATTGAGTTTTGAGCATTGGAGTGGGAATGGGGGATGGAAGGAAGTTTTAAGAATCAGAGTGAACAATACTTTCTAGATTTAGTGATCAAGTGGGCTAGGAGACTAGCCGGCAGATAAAGAGAAATATGGTGGACAGATGTACCGTCCTGGTCCTTCTCTGCAAAGCCACTGTACAGAAATCTGTAAGCATTTATGTAACCAGCCCTTAATCTGAATTGTATATGTCTGACACTTGATTGAAGGCTTCCCAGGTGGCTCAGTGGTAAAGAATCCACCTGCCAATGCAGGAGATGAAGGAGACGTGGGTTTGATCACTGAGTGGGGAAGATCCCTTGGAGGAGGAAGTGTCACCCCACTCTTGTATTGTAATATTCTTGCCTGGAAAATCCCATGGACAGAGAAGTCTGAAGGACTATAGTCCATGTGGTCGCAAAGAGTCAGATAGGACTTAGCGACTGAGCACACACATCACTTGCTCATGATTCTATTGGATGGGTGGATGGATGGATGACTACTTTACTCTCAGTATTCATCCACTGCAGCAGACACTGTTGGTGCCTTGCGCATATGAACTCTGTACGCCAAAGGCTGCTTGTTTCCCATACCTGCCTCTCTGTCTTTGAGAGCTTTTATCTGGCCAGGGGAGCATATTAGGCCTGGTAGCCAGAAGAGGAGAGTTAATATCCTAGAAGTAGCCCTCAGTCTATGGTGGATGGGTACTTGGTGGATAACCAGCCCAGCTTCCTTGCATCTCAGTCAGGGTGACCGAGGCATGTCTGCATGGTTGCATGGCAACCCAGTTGCCCTCAGTGGTAACTGCTTGATAACAGATCCTCTATACCCTTTCCTTTCTTCCCTTCTCCCTTCTCCATTGTCTTTCCAATGGTTCCTAGCATCACCTTCCAAATGAACTACTTGCCCTCTTAATATAATCCTTGTTTTAGAGCATGCTTCTGTGGGAACCAGAATTAAAACCTTCAACTTACTGATTGCTCTGATATATGACTGACCAGTCTCCAGGGGTCACCCTTAACCTTCTGTCTGCTTCCTAAAAACAAAAATAATCTTGTTGGAAGAAAAGTGACATTTAACCTCATTGAAATAATATTAAACTGTAAGGAAGTGCAAACTCACCAGATTTTATTGCCAAGTGACGTACACAGCCAACCTTCCCCACCTTCGAGCACAGCCACTCCCTCCCTGGCCAGTGGGACTCCCACAGCCTACTTGATCTCTGTTTGGTTTGAATTTTTATGCTGTGCATTATTTAACCCACACCTAACTGGAATAGTATTAAACTCATTCTTGACTAATTCTCTCTGGAAACTCTCATTAAGTATTTAACAGAACTTCAGTTTTGTTACCAAAGCTGATCAGAATCTGTTATTTAAGGACTGAAAGGAGGACAAATGTACCCACAGCCCATTTTCCTGGTCAACCTTCTTGGGCAACACGATTTTTCTCTCTCTAAGGCAGTCATGTTTGTTAAAGGAACAGTCCTTTTAGCTTTTCTCTGATTATTACGTTTCTAAGTTCTCTACAGCTCCTCAGAAAACCTACGATAGTTTCAACAACACTGACAGTGATGATTCTCTACCCTAGGTGGACACTGGAATCACCCAGGGAGTGTTTATTTCCAGGAATCTTGGAATCCACTCCAGACTAGTCAAAGAGCAGTGTCTGGGCAGCGGTGATTTTAATGTTCTCCAGGGGGGCCTAATGTACAGCCAGGGCTGAGAACCACTGACTGAATGGGCAGAGCTTCCAAAGCTATGAACACCAGCTGCCCCAAGAAATGCAGCCCTGGGCAAAGCAGGAAGAGCTCAAAGTGTCGTAGATGGCAGCCCCAGCGGACAGCACAGGTTGTAATGATCCAGTCTCTGCCTGTGTGGCCCCTCCTCGCTTCACTCCACCCTCCACTCACACTTCAATCCCTGCACTTGAGCCAAGAGGCCTCAGGAAGCCTCTCATCAAGCTGCCCACACACTAATGAGAAAACATCCGCCATCCACCAAGGCAATAACCTTTTGTTCCCATCACAGAGCAAAGAAGAACCTCCCCAAGGAGACTTCAAATCAGGAATTTTATTTTCTCATTTGAAAGTTGTGCAGTTGAGCCTCATGCATTTTCATTTCTCATGCATTTTCATTTCCCTATCTTCCAATCTGGGTAATTTGTGCTCCTGGCTGAACCTTCGGGTATTTTCTCAGCCTGGTGGATGTGGCTGACTTTATCCCTGGGGTGTCGTTCTAGAGAAGGAGTTCCTCATATTCCCAGAAACAAAGAAATCCAAAAAAGGAAAAAAAAAAAAAGAGGGAAAATGGAGCCTACAAGCTGTGACATCAGTCTACAACTGGCCTCTATGAAGCCTGGCCCTTAATAACCTTGGGATCCCGGAGGACTTCTTCAAGCCTGATAACGCTCTCTCATAAAACTTTTCGAAGTCATGGCGATCACTGGGGACTCCAAGTCAAATGGTAACACAATTTAATTAAGTGGGTGCATGAACTTTCTAAGATGTTTGTAGATTTTGGTGTGTACATGCATTTTTCTGAGGAGACAGTCTCAAACTCTCAAACAGGCAAGTGACCCCACGAAATTTAAGAATTAGTAATTTCATGATTCCTCCTTCTTTCCAAAGAACCCAAACGCAGATGTTCACTTGAGGGACCAGTGTTGAAACTTTTCCACACCCTTGGCTTCCTCCCTCACTCCTTTAGCCTCCAGCAGCTCTGACGGTATGTCTCAGCATGTGAATTCCTGATCTAAAGAAAGGAAATCTAAGGTTGCAGACCTCCCAGAAGCAAAAGGTCAAGGGGACAAAGTCACCCAGCTCTAAGGTTCCAGACCCAGCCCAGAATGTTCCCAGCAAGTATTGTCTGAGACAGATGTGCCTGCTGAGGCCTGGGTTAGTTAGAGAGAATAACCTCCCTCTCTTCTGCAAGTATATGTGATTATTTTTTCCCATGAATTCTTAAAAAACCTTGAGAATGTGGTCATCTGTCACTGTCAGGCTTTCCCTGCATCGAAGGGGACATTAAAGAGCAGAGCAAGAGAGAGCTGGAGCCCCTACCCTGGTAGACACTTTGCTGCCTCACCTTGGCCAAGTCTCAAATCCTCTTTTGTGATATTGTTCAGTCGCTAAGTCTTGTCCAACTCTTTGCCACCCCATGGACTGCAGCATGCCAGGCTTCCTTGTCCTTCACCACTTCCTGGAGTTTGCTCAAACTCATGTCCATTGAGTCGATGATGCCATCTCATCCTCTGTTGCCCACTTCTCCTCCTGCCCTCAATCTTTGCCAGCATCAGGGTCTTTTCCAAAGAGTCAGCTCTTCGCATCAGGTGGCCAAAGTGTTGGCACTTCAGTGTCAGTTCTTCTAATGAATATTTAGGACTAATTTCTTTTGTGATTGACTAGTTTAATCTTCTTACTGTCTAAGGGATTCTCAACAGTCTTTTCCAGCACTACAGTTTTAAAGCATCAGTTCTTCAGTACTCACTCTTCTTTATGGTCCAACTCTCACATCCGTACATGGCTGATGGAAAAACCATAGCTTTAACTATATGGACCTTTGTCAGCAAAGTGATATCTCTGCTTTTTAATACACTGTCTAGGCTTGTCATAGCTTTTCTTCCAAGGTGCAAACATCTTTTAATTTCATGACTGCAGTCACCATCTGCAGTGATTTTGGAGCCCAAGAAAAAATCACTTTGTGTGATAGGGATGGGGTTCTGTGATGGGGGAGTGATTAATGATGCCTGTCCCTCAGGGAGGCATTGTAGGACTCTGGAAATAAGTTCTGTACAGGGAAGGAGCACCATGAGTATGGATGAGGGCTTGGTGGGTGGGGGACACAGGGAACTGACATCTAGTGACTGCCTACTATGTGCCAGGCCTGTGTTAGATCCTCGACCCATGATATTGTCTGGTGAACAGCTGTAGGGCACGCTCAAACGAGTGAGCACCCAGAGCACAGAGCGGCACTGGACAAAGCCCTCAGCCCGAAGGCACCTCCTCGTGAGAGGGGCAAAGTAAATCTTTATATTGCTGGTGACAGTGACTACGAGTCCTGCCCCGTGTCCCACTCTTTCTGCTCTAGCAGCACTGTCCAGTAGAACCTGCTGTGATGATGAAAATGTTCTGTATCCACACCGTGCAATACTGTTGCCATGAGCCACGGCACTTGACTCATGGTTGTGGGGCACTTGAAATGTGGCTAGACTGACTGAAGAACTGAATTTGAATTTTTAATTAATTTAGATTTATTTTCATTAATTTTCTTAAAAATATTTATTGGAGTATAGTTGCTTTACAATGTTGTGCTTGTATTATACCACAAAGTGAACCAGCTATACGTATACATATATCCCCTCTTTTTTGGATTTCCTTCCCATTTAGGTCACCACAGAGCACTGAGTACAGTTCCCTGTGCTATACAGTAGGTTCTCACTAGTTATCTATTTTATACACAGTGTCAATAGCGTGTATATGTCAACCCCAAATCTCCCAACTCATCTGACCCCCCCCCCCATTATCCCTTTGGTATCCCTATATTTGCTCTCTATGTCTGTCTCTATTTCTGTTTTGTAAATAAGATTATCTCTACCAATTTTTTCAGGTTCCACATGTATGTATTAGCATACAGAATTTTTTTTCTTTCTGACTTACTTCATTCTCTATGACATTCTCTAGGTCCATCCATGTCTCTACAAATGACCCAGTTTCATTCCTTTTTTGATGGCTGAGTAATATTCCATTGTGTATATGCAGCACATCTTTATCCATTCCCCTGGTGTCAGACACTTAGGTTGTTTCCGTAGCCACTCAGAATCAGTGGCTACCAGTACTGAAGGGCAAAGTTCTGGAGTAGCCCCGATTTTTAGCTGGGCACATGGTCACCTAAAATAAAGGCTTTGCTTCATAGCCTCTCTTGCAGGCATGGGATTACAGTTTGGCCAATAGATATGAAGGAACACAATACAGGCGACTTTCAGGTTATGCCTGAGGGAAGCAGCCCTTCCCCTGGCTCTCGGCTCCTTTTTGCTAAGTTGACTGGAACGTAGCCGTGCGCCATCTGGAACTGGGCAATGAAGACAACACCTTAGGGATAGAAGAGCAATCAGATGCAAGGACTCTGCAGTGCCCCAGGTCCAGATCAGACATCTCTGTGTGGAGAAGCTAAATTCTGTTTCTTTCAGCTACCGTTGTTGACGTTGAGCCACACTGGTACCCTATCCTATTCACTATGCTGTCGTCCTCTCTCTTACAGAGATTGTGGGGAACAGGTGTCCAAGTTATAACTTTGATCGTGTGTTTGCAAAGCTTCTCTCAGATCATTATGCAGCTTAAGGGCAGAACCCCAAAGGCAGAGGCCTCTGCTTAGCAAAGCACCTTGGGGGAGCTGGTAGACATGCAAAGGTAGATATGACTTTAGTGGGAAGCAATGATGAAGAGCTATGTGCTGTGCATGAGAAAGAAATTTGAATCTGGAGAAGACTGGCCCCTACAAAGGGAGGAAAGGCCTGCAGAGGGGAGAAGGGAGGACCTGGGAAATGGCACCTAGATATAGATAGTACAGGGAATTCTACTCAGTGCTCTGTGGTGACTTAAATGGGAAGGAAGTCTAAAAAGAGGGGATATATGTAAACATACAGCTGATTCACTTTGCTAGGCAGCAGAAATGAACACAACACTGTAAAGCAACTATACTCCAATAACTAAAAAAAAAAAAGATGGGTCTAAGGCCAGCAGGAACTTCCCCCAGGTGACAATAATTGATGGGCTCTCACATCCTGAGGTTTGTTGTTCCTGTTGTTCTTGTCACCTCTCCATTGCTCCGAATGCTGCTACATACCACAGCCTCCTGTTGGTGGTGCGTTGGCAAAAATGTAGGCATTAAGGTCAGCATGGGACTGAACAGTGGGGAGAGCGGAGGACTTCTAGGAAGCAAGACATGCAGTAGCTCAAGAGTGCAGTGGAAGCAAGAAATCTGGAAAAGAGGTGACTGGGAGGCAAGTAAGCTCCTTGTGAGTTCCCTGAGACACTGTAGGGAGGGGCACGCCGGCTTTCTCCACATATGGGGTGGGGGTCCTTGTCACGCTGCTTGAGTGCCAGGGAGAAGTGAAAACCCCAGGAGTCTGTATAGCCTGTGATAGCCAGGCAGCTGACACTGGTTTCGCAGTTCCCCAAGGTGCTATCCTTTGTCCTTGGCCAGCTCCCAAAGACCTGACAGTCAAGCAAGGAAGAGAAACAAATGTCCTTCATGCTTGCTCTGCACTGGCCTAGATGAAAGGAGATTTGCTCCTCTTAAATCTAGAGCATACCATCATTGGGAGAAGTGAGAAAATCTGTAATTGGTCAGAAGGCCAAGATGAATGGTGAGCCTGGTGTTTGGAGACACAGGGAGCAGGAGCCTGAGGATTCTGGGTTTGAGCTGGGGCAGAGCCCTGTATCTTAACTGACTTCCAAGGCAGAGGATGTAACACTTGCAGAAGAATGTTTGCAGTTGTTACTGCTAATAGTAACACTTGTGTTCTACATCCAAATATACTCTGTTGACACTTGCTCAAATGATAGTTTTAGGAGCTGTACCTGGGGCGATAGAAAGGTGATAGGCGTTTCTATGGTAACCCTCCCAAATATGGTCCTATCGTTATATTTAGTCAGGTCAAAGCATAGACGGAAGGTTGGGATCCATTGGGAGAAAAACATTTGGGAATAATAATCACTGACGTTTATGGCCTAAGTTTATTGTTTTATGTGCCAATATTATGCTAAACACTCTGTATTCTATATATTCTTCTCAAGTCTATGATGCACATTAACAGATAAGGGAACTGAGACAAAACAGAATAATAACTGGCACAAAGTCACACAGCAGTTAAATGGTCTGGCAGGGCTTTGAACCCAGGCCAGCTGCCAGCTGCCATCCACACACTCAGTCACGGTAATTTCCTGCCTCTTTGCTCTTGGGTGTTGTCCCTGGGCCTTGGGCACACACAACCCTTCAGAACCATTCAGGGCCCTCCCATGGGCACAGAACCTAGAGCAGAGGACTAGAACCTCAGATGGCAGATATCCTGGGGTAAAAGCTTAGTTACTAGTCACATCATAAAAACCATAAAAGCAGACTATTTCCAAAGCATTTTTTTTTTGGACATCTCAAGCAATTTGGATTCCGGACAAACAAGAATTTTTTTGTAATTTGAACAACAAATGCTCATTTTCAACTTTAAATTTACTGAACATGTAGCTCCCTCATCATGTTATTCATTGCCTGCCAAAATAACGACACACATTTTCACTAAATTTTCCATTTAGTGGGAAAATTATATTTCATTTAAATATACATAGACAGTAGTTCTATTGAGTACAAGCCTTAATGAAGCAAAGCAGAGTATCTGATTGAGGATTGTATACATGGTATATCTCTCTATGTCCTTTCTCAGGTTAATACATACCTAGAGACCAGCTTATCTGTCAGTTTAATGCTTTTATTGCATATCTATACAAGCATCTAATGATTCTGGAAGAAGACAGTTTGTTCCATTTTGAGACAGCATCTCTTACCCTAGGATTAGAATTCGAGGTTTACCTGACACTGACTTTGCATGGTCAAAAAATACTTTGGCTATGATGACATTAATTTCTAAAGAGGGAGATCCGGGATGGTCATCTTGTTACAGAAAAATCTGTATTTTAAATTTGTAATGCATTTTCAGTTCTTCATTTTGGTGTATGTTCTTGTGCTTTGTTGCTCAGTTGTGTCCGACTCTTTGTGACCCCATGGATTTTAGCCCACCAGATTCCACTGTCCATGGGGATTCTCCAGGCAAGAATACTGGAATGGGTTGCCATGCCCTCCCTCAAGGGGAATCTTCTCAACCCAGGGATCAAACCCAGGTCTCCGACATTGTAGGCAGATTCTTTACCATCTGAGCTGCCAGGGAAGCCCAAGAATACTGGAGTGGGTAGCCTATCCCTTCTCCAGGGGATCTTCCTGACCCAGGAATTGAACCGGGGTTTCCTGTATTGCAGGCCTATTCTTTACCAGCTGAGTTACCAGGGAAGCTCCATTTTGGTGTATATCGAACCCATATTACTCCACTGGTAGAAAGCAAGGAGAAGGTTTTAATATTTTCTATTATATTGGCAGTTATATCAAATGTTGTAAAGGAGAAAGTGGACCTGAGCGGTTTGTAAAAGTAATACGTTTGATTTTCACTTTGTCAGATTTGTAGAGTGATTTGCGGATTTAACCTCATCCTAAAAAGGTTTGAAAGTGAGAAGCATGCCAGTTGTATTGAAAGGGGCCTTAAAAGATCTTCTCGCTGCAAGATACAGAACTCGTACGACATCATCAGCTAGTGTCAGTGTCGCTGTTGAAATCTGGTTTCTCAGATAAAACAGGCGCCCGAGAAATGACATTTACAGAGTGTGCGTCTAGCCAGTTTGGAGCAAGAATTCACATATTCACACTGCAGTCTTCACTGCTGGCATAGACCAAATTGTGAACATTTTTAGCACGAAGAGCTGGCACTTGGCTCTAACCCCCATGGTTAGAGCCTGTGAAGAAACAGATAAGGGGTTGTACGGTTTGCTGCTAATAACCATGTTCTCTCGACACTGTGGATTTTTGCACCAAATCACCCAGAAGGCATACAAAATACTCCTTACTTCAGGGAAACCCCCTGTCAGTGACAAATACATGCTGATCACTGAAGAAGTGAAGTTTCCTTTTCTCAGGTTTCTGATGTGGACTCTTCAGTTTCTTCCCACCCACAGAAAAATTGCTACAACACTTGTGGTTGGCAGGGGGTGGGGGAGTAAAATTTGTTTGTTTTCATTGTGAGTTGTGACAAACTGAGGGATTAGAAATTTAGGAAGAGGAAAACTTATCTGAGTGAAGATAGCAGCCAAGAAACTCAGAACAGCATTGAATAAAAGATCCTTTTCAGACGTGTATCTGGTGCTGTTGGAATATTCTACACCCAGCTACCCACCCCTTGTTGTGCTACACGATGCCTCAGAGGCTCATACCAGTCTCCTTTTGGAAGGCACAGCTCCACAAAGTCAAGTACAATAAAAATGCTATATAGAAGAAGGGATATGTTAATTCAACATTGTTAATTTTCAAACTCTCAGAGTCCCTAAGGGAGACACTAAGGATTGGTAAGTTTGGAATATAAAGACTGAGTGGTCAATATTAAAGGAAATCAACCCTGAATATTCATTGGAAAGACTGATGTTGAAGCTTATGCTCCAGTACTTCACCCACGTGATGAGAAGAGCCAACTCACTGGAAAAGACTCTAATGCTGGGAAAGACAGGAGGAGAAGGGGGTGACAGAGGATGAGACAGTTGGATGATATCACAACTCAATGGACATGAGTGTGAGCAAACCCTGGGAGATAGTGAAGGATAGGGAAACCTGGCACGCTGCAGTCCATGGGGTTGCAAAGAGTTGGACACGACTTAGCGACTGAACAACAACAACTGAGTGGAGAAGGGAAACAGGACTCAGAAATAGATTCAGAGTATGAGACAGGCAGTGCCAGGCATGAAGCAGGGCCCTGGATAGCCCAGGAAGCCTAGGAGCCTATGTTTTGGGAGTAGGAGGAGAATAGAAGCAGATCATCCCTGACTGCATCTCCACTAAGTCCTTATTGACTCTGACACAGGTACACAGGCCCTTTAAAACCAGTTTTTCATAGGCTGTTGTTGTGCAACACTTGTCTTCATCAGTCACAAAGCCTCAGACCTTGCTGCAACACACATGGTGTGACTCTTTGCGTCATGTCTACGCATCTCTGGTTTCAGTGTCTCTGCCAATCACAGGCATTTCTGGATTTTTTTCTTCCAAAGTGCTCTGAGAATAGGGGCCTAAAACCCACAGAGACAGAGACTCATTGCAACCATCAGCCCTCACCTGCTCGCGTGGATTTTCCTAGCAGAGTTGCCCTTCATACCTCAATAAGCAGGGAGCATTTCCCCTACTGGCCCCACTCCGCCACCTCCTGGCCTCTAATAGAGGCAGGAGGTGAGAGGCAAAAGGCCAATGAGTCTGTATTATTCTCAAACAAGACAATAACCCCTGTAATAACTAGGGAACATTGGGGTTCCCCTAGATACTTGTTGAGCATCCTCCCTTCATGCTCTGCTTTGCAGACACATCACTCATCAGATGCTGAGTCATGGATAATTCACCAACTATTTTACTGGTCACATTACTTCACAGCAGATAGAAGCTTCCAGTTGGCCTGGAGCCCTCCAAGGCTAAAAAACAAGCCTTTTTTTTTTTTTTAAATCATGTTGAACTTTTAGGTTCTAAGAGTTAATATACCTAAGCCCCAAAGGGTACGCTTAACATAGAGGAGCTCTAGATAGTGGCCCTGACCCACAGATCTATCTGTTTCTTGCCTAGATTTTAAAAGTGCAAGTCTATTTTCTCTGCTCTTTCTGGGAAGCTTACCTAAACAAGTAAAGATGAGCTATAAATGTCTTTCAAGACTTGACTTGTAGGTTCTAATTATAACGAAGTGATAATAATATTACTTTGTGTTTTCCCTGTGCCTTTCTTCCAGAGTGCCTGGAGGACTCTCAGTTGTGTGAGGGCAGGTATGACCTGTCTGTCTGTGCCTACATGCAAATTCAGTTACACATTCTTTGGATTGGGGCTCTAAACTCATTTTCTTTACCAGAGCCTGGGGCAGAAGAGTACATCACCTGGGCTCACTTTCCTGGGTGTTATCAGATGGAGGAGCTTTTCATCTGGGCGGGGCCCCCGGGGGCTGGACCTGACCCTAGGGTGGTTCAGAAGCCTCCATGCGGCTCTGCCCCATCCCTCCCCACCAGGATCTGGGAGCCTCTCCACCAGGGCCTGAACTTCCCAGACTCTTTGGTGCCAGAGTGAGCTTGGCGTCCTGCTTTGCCGCCAGGGATAGGCCTCTCCTCTGAACGAGCTGAAATCCCAAGCCTGAGCTTGGTGGACTCTGCACTCTCTCGTTGTCCCTGCTTCAGGGCAGGGATGGGCCTGCTTATGTACCCGCTACTTTGTGCCAGTGCGACTTGGGGCAGGCATCACCCAGAAGCTAGGTTCCATCTTCCAGGATCCCTTAAACCTTGTATTATGGGCTCTTCCCCCTGACTCTGAAAGGAAACCTAAGCAGACCCTCTGACTTCTCAGGTCCATCTTAGCTAAAAAAGAGGCCTATAGTCATTGAAGTTAAAAAAATAAGAGACTCAATCCAGAAATAAAAATGTCCATTCCTATGTACTAATAAAAACTATGAACCAGATTTAAAGCTGAGGCTTCTCCTGGCTTCCAGCTCAGGCCAGCCGTGGGAGGGAGGGCAGCCGTGGGTCATTTTCCTTCCCTCCTTCTCCTCCTGTAACTGCTGACTGCGGTTTCTGACCCCGCCACCCTCCCAAACATGCAGGCTTGCACACACACACGTATACCAGGCAGTTGGAGGAAAAGGGAGACCTGGAGAGGAAGCTGGAAATTTCTAGCTTTCTCAAGACTTGGTCAGGATTACAGTTTCATCTTCTTCAGAGACACCACTCCCCATCCTCCACCTCGGCATCCCCAGGCCAGGACTGTGAGCTCCAGAACAACAAAGGTCAACACATCTAGATTCCAGAGTGTGCTTACTCTCCCTCTGTTCCTGGAAATCCAGTAATGTCTCTGCTTCTCCCAGCCGAGATCCCTTTACCCCACCCCAAGATGACTTGAGGGGCAGCAGCAAAGTCTCCATGGTCATCTCAGCATGCATGGTCTGCTCCCTGCATTCTTTGATCTACACTCACTCGCGCAGCCCTCTTTCCTCACTCGGCCATCAAAGCCACTAGCCTGTCTGTGTAGGTTTTCCAGGCAGTTTCAACCTTCTGCATCTCCCAAACTAAAGGCGACACATTTTAAGTTCTCCGTAAGCCCCTCTATGGTGAGAGGAAGGGCATGCATCTTTTCCGTTTGTGTGCAGGGATGAAGGAAGCCCTCAGAATACCACTGGTTTTCTCCAAAACTCTCACTGAAAGTCGTCTCTAAAGTTCCATTCTCAACTCTACTTTTAAGTTGGATGTTGAGAGGGCATTAAGAATTATCTCACTGGATTTTTTTTTTTTCTAGGCCTTAGTACCTAATTTTGAACCTTGTACCTCCTTTTGAATTGTGGTGTCTTTGGATGTAGCCCAAATCTTGTAGGAAAGGGATGCACCAGCAGAAATCCTACCTAGCCTCTCTTGGGGATTTTAACATCACATGCTCCCAGAGTGCTGGTTTTATTTGAACACAGATTTCCCCATTTCCAAGTTGGAGCTTTTATGAACCCAAGGTGTTAAATCTCTGAGGAGAAATGGAGCTAGGGTTTCTGTGTGTATTTCCTTGTGAAAATCAGTATAGCTGGTCCCCTTGGCCTTCACCAAAATGTACTTAGACTTTTCAACAAGGGGAAGGGAGCCATAGTGTTTGAGTACATATTACAAATGCATCTTGTGAATGCCTGATATCCACAAGGAGTTTATCCCATTCAATCTCAATTCACTTCTTCAATTAAGATAGCTCTGGTATGTCTTGAAATACCTAACCCTTCTGGTAGTATCATCTAGATGTTTAAAAAGAACAACTTGGAAAAGCATCTAGACATAAAAATGATGGTCAAAGACAGTACCCAGGATATTAGTAATGTGTCTTCCTTATCAAGGTAACTATATTAGAACACTTACTAAAATTCAGTATCAGAAAATATTTCTACCTATACTCAAACTTGTAAGCTTCCTTTTACTTGCTAATGAGGAACTGTGTATATAACTTGGTTTGTTTCTCATTTTGCTTTGCTTACCAGGAAGCTCAGAACTAAACTGAATGTTCCATTGCAGTAATTAATTCATTCCAGGAAGCTGATATGTCCATCTAATTCTACTTTTATTTGGTTTCCACCATTTCTTTCTCTCTTTAAATGTTTACTTGTATTTTTGATATATTTTAATATTATAAGCCACCTTCAATCCTTTCCTTAAAGTCATCAGGATACAAATCCTAAATAAACATGAACAAGACTTTCATTTGTTCATTCCTTCAAAAATATTTATTGATCACCTTCTACATGCCCAGCATTTTGCAAGTCTCTCCCCAGAGGTGGAGAGGAGCTGGCACTACCAGCTGTCCTCTCTCTTCTTGGGACTTGAGCCCAACTGTATCGAGAGAAACAATGGTGAGCAAACAGATCTTCTCTTCCCTCAGAGCTCACAGGGCGCCAGGTTTGCATGCAGGAGGAGGGGCAATAAAAACTCAGGGCCCAGGGCAAGAACCTGAGAATAAAAGTCAAGAGACAATGGAGTTATGGACACAAAGGGAAGTGAGTTTCCAAAGAAAGGGTAGCCCTGCTGCAAAGAGATCAAGAAGACAAGAGATGTGCTCACCAACAATAAAAAGGTAAAAAGGTCACTAGCAGTTTTGCTGGAAGATTGGATGGGAGGTAAAGAAGTAGAAACAGCATATGGAGACAATTCCTTCAAGGAGTTTAGCTGTGGCAGAGAGAAGTAGGGTGGCTGTTGGAGGAGGATGTGATGGCTGCACTCAGAGTGGACTCAGCCCCAACAGGGAAGATCGTCTTGGTCCCTTAAATGATTATTTGAATTTCTGTTGAGTTCTAAGTCTCCTTATATTAGGGTCAATGCAAATTTCCCAGAAAAGAGAGGGTCCCAGGATGCCAGGGCTATCAGGTCAAAGAGACAAGGAAGGGAGCTGGCATGTAAACTGCTAGCTGGTTGGTTGTCTTCTCTTCTCTGAAGTATCACAGTGGGTGTAGCTAGTATTGTCCTCAAGTACCCAGGATCCCAGGAGCACCTAAGGACTCTGTTCTCAATGCCAGAATCGGGTGCGCTTGGCTACCAATCCACAGGTGGCCTCCATCCCAGCCTTCCAAAATCTGCACAATCAGCTCCTCCACCCAGCAGAGGAAGAGGGCTACCAACAAGGCCCATGAGCACAGGAAACGTTATGGCACTTTTGCAACCAGAGTTCAAGTCCCACCTGGCTCTACAGTGCTTGCTTTCTCTATTTACCCTGAATTAGCTTGATTCATCGGAGAAAGCAATGGCACCCCACTCCAGTACTCTTGCCTGGAAAATCCCATGGACGGAGGAGCCTGGTAGGCTGCAGTCCATGGGGTCGCTAAGAGTCGGACATGACTGAGCGACTTCACTTTCACTTTTCACTTTCATGCATTGGAGAAGGAAATGGCAACCCACTCCAGTGTTCTTGCCTGGAGAGTCCCAGGGACAGGGGAGCCTGGTGGGCTGCCGTCTATGGGGTCGCACAGAGTCAGACACGACTGAAGCGGCTTAGCAGCGGCAGCTTGATTCGTCTTAAGGATGGCTCCATTGACTTAGGAAAGCAGCCTGAACTGTAGTTTTAATGTTGTGACCCTAAGAAAGGAGCCAGATATCTTCAAGGCAGACAGTGGGGCCACGTGAAGCTTTTCCAAATTTACTTTCCCAACTGATGTAAGAAAGGTGGTATCTTTCTCCAAAATCACAGTGACTCCATATGTAAGGACAAGACATTTCACCTACCCTTCTTTTTCTATCATGCACTTAACTTGTACATCATAACAACATTCGATCAACTGTCTCCTAGTTTACAATGAGATTTTTGCAGCTACTTGTATTCCTTTCTTTGTCTTGGCTGCCAGGAGGATCATATTTTGGCTTTATTTTCAGATACAGTAAACTTCTTGACTTTTTGGTTGGCATATTCATTTAACCACTTGCTTAGGCTCTTTTTACTTTGCTCATATTTTATTTAGTTTCTCAGTTCACTTCAGTCACTTAGTCATGTCTGACTCTTTACGACCCCATGGACTGCAGCATGCCAGGCTTCCCTGTCCATCATCAATTCCCAGAGTTTGCTCAAACTCATGTCCATTGAGTCGGTGATGCCATCCAACCATTCCATCCTTTGTTGTCCCCTTTCCCCAGCAGCAGGGTTTTTTCCAATGAGTCAGTTCTTCACATCAGGTAGCCAAAGTATTGGAACCTCAGCTTCATAATCAGTCCTTCCAATGAATATTCAGGATTTATTTCCTTTAGGATTGACTGGTTTGATCTCTTTGCAATCTGAGGGACTCTCAAGAGTCTTCAACACCACAGTTCAAAAGCATCTATTCTTCAGCCCTCAGCATTCTTTATGGTCCAACTCTCACATCCATACATGACTACTGGAAAAACCATGGTTTTGACTAGACAGACCTTTGTTGGCAAAGGTCTCTGTTTTTTAATATGCTGTCTAGGTTGGTCATAGCTTTTCTTCCAAGGAGAAAGTGTCTTTTAATTTCATGGCTGCAGTCACCATCTGCAGTGATTTTGGAGCCGAAGAAAAGAAAGTCTGTCACTGTTTCCATTGTTTTCCCATCTATTTGGAAGAACTGATGCTGAAGCTGCAGCACCAATACTTTGGCCACCTGATGCAAAGAGCCAACTCATTGGAAAAGACCCTGATGCTGGGAAAGATTGTCGGCAAAAGGAGAAGGGGGTGACAGAAGATGAGATGGTTAAATAACATCACTGACTCGATGGACATGAATTTGAGCAAACTCAGGGAGTTAGCGGAGGACAGAGGAGCCTGGCATAATGTAGCCCATGGGGGTCACAAAGAGTCAGACATAACTTAGCAGCTCAACAACAAAGTTAACCTGTGATCAGAGATAAACTTGCTATTTCACCGAAGACTTCAGACATTCAGGCAAGAGTGTATGTGTGTGTAACAAGACACAGCGTGGTATAATCATTGAGAATGTGAGCCTTGAAGACAGACCAGGTGCTGCCTACTCAGTTGCTCGGTAGAGTCTGACTCTTTGCGGTGCCATGGACCATAGTACACCAGGCTCCTCTGTCTATGGGATTTTACCAGCAAGAATACTGTAATGGGTTGCCATCTCCTTCTCCAGAAGATCTTCCTGACCCAGGGATTGAACCCATGTCTCCTGTGGCTCCAGCATCGGCCTGTGAATTCTTTGCCACTGAGCCACCTTGGAAGATAGACTGCCAGGGTTCAAATCCCAAATATACCACTTAACAGATCAATGACTTTAAGCAAGTTCCTTCACTCTGTGCCCCTCAGTTTTAATTATGAGAGTCAAAATATTTACCTTATAATATGATTGTGAGGATAAAGTGATAATACATTAGTATATGTAAAGTGCTTAGAACAGGTGCTCAGTTAATGTTAATGGTTATTGTTAATGTGAGGCAGGTAGGGAAGTGATGCCAAAAATCTAGGTCTTTCATCCTGGAACCTTGGCCAAGCTGTAGAGCAGAGAGAGGGGGCTGGACAGAGTGCTAAATGACTTAGAAATCACCTTGCCCTGCTCAGCAAGTCTGTTTCCTGGTGAAGACACACTCTCTTCCTAGTCTCCCTACTTTTATTGGTTGGACCAAGAAACTCCAGAGGGAGCTGTGTCTATTCCTCAGTTCAATCCATCTTTTGAGCTTTTAATTCCAATGGTTTAATTTTTTAATTCTTAGACTTTCAATTTGGTTCTTTGTGATTATTTATCAGTGGAGTCAGTTTTTATTATTATAAAGATATATGTGCTCATTGTTGAAATAGGCATATAGGGACCCTGTGTTCTCTTGCCCAGAGAAGTCCTTTTCAGCTCTTTCAGTTGATTGTTTGGGGTTTACTGCTCCATCTCTAAATAACACGTTTGTGTTATTGTTTCTTGTCTGTTTATTTGCTTTGGTGGTTAGAAACATAGTGCAATCCCACTATGGAAAACAAAGGTGTAGTTCTCTTGCACCGTTTATCCATTCACCCACTGAGGGGCCTTTAGTGTTTCCATATGTTGGCCACCTGAATAATGCACATAGGGGTGCATACATCTTTTCTAATTTGTGTTTTTATTCTCTTTGGATACATATCCAGCAGTGGACTTGCTGGATCATATTTTTAACTTTTTGAGGAATCTCTGTACTGTTTTCCATAATGCCTGCACCAAATTACATTCCTACCAACAGTGCCTGAGGGCTCTCTCTTCTCCACATTCTCACCAATACTTGTGGTTTGTTGTCTTTTTGACGATAACCATTTTGACAGGCGTTAGGTGATATCTCATTGTGGTTTTGATTTGTGTTTTCCTTATGATTAGTGCTATTGAGCATCTTCTCATGTATCTTCTGGCCATCTGAGTGTCTTCTTTAGAAAATGTCTATTCAGGTCCTCTGCTCATTTTTTAATTGGGTTGTTTAGGTGGCTCAGTTGATAAAGGGTCTGCCTGCAATGCGGGAGATCTGGGTTTGATCCCTGGGTTAGGAAGATCCCCTGCAGAAGGAAATGGCAACCCACTCCAGTATTCTTGCCTGGGAAATCCCATGGACAGAGAAGTCCATGGGGTCACAAAGAGTCAGACACGACTGAGTGACTAACTTTCAATTGATGTCGAGTTACATAATTTCTTTGTATATTTTAGATATTAGCCCTTTGTCAGACACATTGTTTGCAAATATTCTCTCCTATTCAGTAGAGTGTCTTTTCATATTGTTGATAGTTTCCTTCACTGTGTAAAAAGCTTTTTAATTTGATGTAGTCACATTTGTTTCTTTTTGCTTTTGTTTTCCTTGCCTGAGGAAATAGATCCAAAAAGAGTATTGCTAAGACCAATGTCAAAGAGCATACCTATATTTTCTTCTGGAAGTTTTATGGTTTCAGGTCTTATATTTAAGTCTTTATAATCTATTTTGAATGCATGTGTCCTGACTTCTTTTTGATCATCCCATTCCTTTCTTTACTTACCTGTAACACTTGCTCTGTTATCAATCAAGTTGTTCTCATGTAGTGAGTTTATTTCTAAGCTCTTTTCCATTCTAGAAATGGTTTCTTTGTTTATCCCATCCCCATCAATTCTCCCCTCCCCCAAGTCTTCATTGCTAGGGTTTTACAGTCAGTTTTTGCCACCTAATGGGGCAAGTCCTCTTCCTCCTTCTACTTCTCCCTCTTCAGAATTTCCTCTCCTCTTTCTGGCCCTTTGCCCTTCCATGTACATTTTATAAGAAGCTGGGATTTTTCTGCAGAATATCCGCAGAATATTCCCAGGTTTACAGATAAACCTGGCCAAATTGATCTTCTTGATAGTGAATCTTCTTATCCTTGAAACTGATTTATTTTTCATCTTGAAGCCTTTTAAATCTATCTTTTCATGAATTCATATTTTTACATCAAGGTCAAGACAGGTTTTTAATGTTAGTATCAAAGCTTGGATTTCCACATTCTGTAAATATGAGATTAGATCTCACTTTATACACAGTACAACTCCCATTCACCTCTGACTTTGAGTTCTCTTTTTCCTTCTGCAACTTGGTGATTTTCCTTTCTGACTTCATGTCTACTTAAATATTACAAGCACTTTGATTATATTGTACCCAGAAGTTCTCAAATATTTGGATTGAGTCAAGAGGTTCCCTTTGTGTGTTTATCATCTTTAGCTAAAGTCCTCCCTAACTTTCCCAATTTCACAAATGAAGCAGAGCTTTGGAAAGTCTGTGATAAGATTTTATGACTTTCTATCATTGGCCATGTCTGTCTGGACTAATTCTCATCCTTCTCCTTTACAGCTTCCTCATTTGCATGAATTATCAACAAGGGCACATCTACTTCTTCAACATTCTGATGACTTTAAAAAGCATTAAATAATAATAGAAATAGATTTATTAAGAGCTAAATTTGCACATATTTTATTAGTCATTTTCTTCATGGATGGAAAAATTCAGAAACATCTATGGTAATAGCCAATAGCAGAACTTTTCTGGACTGCAGATCACAGGTCTTCATCCTCTCCTATCTTTCCCCTTCTCAAAGTAAACAAAAATGCTCGTTAACCCCAGAGGCTATCAGACAAATACCCACAGAGCTGACCTTGCTTGACTCCTGTTAGAAACACTGCATACCATTAGAAATAATTTGCAGCGTTATGACCCCAGCCAGCAACTACAATGTCAGTTTTCAACAAACTCTTGCTGAGTAAGAAAACAGAAGATTCAACCACATTGGTAAGAAAGTCAGATGTTCTATTTATAGGCTATGGGCTTGTGTTGCTGGCTGCCTTCTGCAGAAAAATCCCAGACATACTTCCTCCTCTGAGATGATCACACTCTATAGACACACATTCTCTTCCCAGTACAGTCAAGTGAAATAACTCATAGAGTTGGGGAAGTTCTGTAACAGAGAAAGGTAAGCAGAGGATATTTCACAAAGAGTTTAAAGCACTGTGCTATCTTGAAAGGAACAGGAAACAAAGAAATGAAAGAGATCTCTGTTTTTTCAATGGACCTGAGCTAATTTCTGCTCTATAGGTCTAGATCTTCTTTTGGTATCACAATGAATGGGATTTTGAGAGTGTTCGTAGCTCTTAGAATAAAAATATGGCAAAAGAGTCTAAGTGCTAGGTGTTAGTCACTCAGTTGTGTCTGACTCTTTGCAACCTCATGGACTGTAGCCTGCCAGGCTCCTCTGTCCATGGAATTCTCCAGGCAAGAAAACTGAAGTGGGTAGCCATTCTCTTCTCCAGGGGATCTTCCTGATCCAGGGATTGAACTCAGATCTGTTGCCTTGCAGGCAGATTCTTTCCCATCTTAGTCACCATGGATTTCCCCAGAGAGTCCTAAATCCCCTGTTCAAAAATAGTGAAGATAATGGAGTAAAAATGTGAATTAAGAGGGAAATGGCCTCTTTAGAGGGAGATTACCTGGTGTTTGAAGGAGAAGATGCTGAAGCAGCCCTGTCTGGCAGCCCCTCCCTTCTGGAAAAGAAGATAATCTCTGAGCCCGGGAAGAGAAGGGTGGTTTGGGCTCCAGGAGTCTTAGGGGCATTCAGATAATAGAGCCTCTGCTTCTTTGCAGTCACCCAGAGAGATGTCTCGGTGGAGAATAGTTAACTAGGAGGTAAACTGTAAGGGCTGGGGAGGTGGGGGGACCCGGGTGCTAGGGGCTGGGACTTTCAGTCCCTGCAAACACTGTGAACCTAAGCACAGGGTGGAGACAGCAGCAAGGCCCCCTCTGAGTGCTCGGATCATGAGCACAGCAGCGAGTGACCAATGTGGGTTGAAGGCCAGAGAGCCTTCTGGACACTTCTGCTCCATGTGAGTTTCCTCAGACTTCTCATGACTTGAGGAGAATATTCCAACCCTGATAATGAATAGGATGTACAAAGAGGAGGCTCAGGATAAGGTGCAATTTGATTTAGAAAGTAATCGAATAATTCTGTGCCTACGTGTGGTGTTTGAAAACACACATCTCCCACGAAAGCCACTTTTTTTTCTTTGTGCTTAGATGCCAGGCATGGAGAGAAATACTCACATGCCTAACTCTTACAAAAGTCATTTCAATTTACATATTACTGTCAATTTAGACATGGCTTTGAAGAGGAGCAATATCTGACACCCCACATCCTAGAGGGCAAAAATATTTAAACTTGAAAACAAGGCAGTGTGTGGATTTTGTTCTGTAAATAACATACCATATGTAATATAAATCACATTTCTACCTGGTCTTTGTGCAAAAACTGCCAGCTTTCCATTAAGATAAAATATAAAAATGAAGAAAATCAATGAGTACTCTCTTAGGAGAGGATGAACAAGAGTCAGAATCCTGGGTTTTGGAATGACTGACCTGCTCAGAAAACGAGTATTTAGATCCATGACCATGCCAACCCCACCAAAATAAAACAGTTGAGTCCTGGATTCTTCCCACTTAACAGGTGAGGGAAATGAGTTGCAGAGAGGTTAAATACCTGCCGAAAGTCACACCGCTGATAATGAAAGAGACAGGAATTGAACTCAAATTCATCTGATTTCAAAGTCTCTGAAATTTTATAGTTGAAGTTAATCCTTCCCTTTCTTGATCTCTCCATGATGTTTTGATAACCTTCCTTAAGATCTGACCACTTTAGGGACTTCCCTGGCGGTCCAGTGGTTAAGACTCTGTGTTTCCAATGCAGTAGGCATGGGTTCAATCCTTGGTCAGGGAACTAAGATCCCACATGCCTCGTAGCCAAAAAAAAGAGAGAGATTTGACCACTTTATTTAAGATTATTCATTCTCCATCAGGAAAAAGAACTGCATCTTGGCCCCCTGCAGTGACATTCCAGACTGGAAGCAAGAGAAACAATCACAGAAGCAGCACTGATATCCCCAGTTTTCATTCTTTCTTTCTGGAAGGAAGGTGGTGTTGGAGGCGCCTACACAGAACTGCACTGTCTTCAGCTTACTGCTCCCAAAATGCAATTTCAGAGCCACTTCCATCCCCCCTCCTCCCCCCAGAACCAGCCAGACGTCCTCCCACCCACCCGCCATGTGCTGGCCATGTGCAGTCAAGCTGCCTGGCCCTAGCGCCTCTGCAGGGTGGCAACAGCTCGGGCCTATGAGTAATCAGCTGCAGAAACCTCACTGCTCACCAGCATCCCTTCATCTCGAGCTAGAAATAGCCCTGGAGTTTCCATGTACCATAAAGAGCAGAATAAGGGTGGGTGTGGGTAATCTTTTTTTTTTTTTAAAGCTATTTGGTACCAAACTGCTTTTCTTTTAAGCTGTGCACATGAGTTCTCTGCAGTGTCACAGAGTCTATCCGCATTTGGGGAAAGGATGCCTTATGCCGCCAGCCAGACCTGGGTCAGCAGCTTAGCAACCCCTCTGTTGGCCCTCCCAGCCCCCTGCATACCTTCAGGGAAGCAGGTGGCTCGTCTCCTCTTGCTAACATCTTTGGTTTTAAGACGTCTTGTCACAAATCTTCCTGCTCTTACTAGGAGACAGCCTTTATCACCATGAGGACTGGGTGTGCTGGAGTGGGGATAAGGAGGTCGGGGGGAATCAGTGGTTCAGAGTGAGGCCATCAGAGTGGGCAAGGCTCTACTTTCTGCTTTCTGATTGAATAAAAATGCAGGTTCCTTCCACACCCTTCTTCATTACTCTCATTCTTCCTAAGAAAACGAGGACTCCTCCGTGGGCTACCACCTCCTTGGGACTCCTTTGACACAGCCTCTCACCAATGTTCACTGTCAAGAAAAAGAGTGTGGCTTGGTTTCAGCCCCTACTTACCCCTTGTCTGGGTGCCTTAAGGAGTGCGCAACCTGCCCAACTCTGTGAGGCATCCCTTGTCCTCTCTGCCCACCCCTTCTTATCAGTCTAGGGATGGGCATTTCCCACATCCACTTCTGCTTTCCACAGTCCATTTCCTCAAGGTCAAAGAATCAGCTGCATTCTGTAAACCCACTCTCTTGACAGTTTTAATCTGAGAGCTACCAAGAAAGGAAGAGTCCCTAGATGCCAAGGATCCAGATTACAAGGCAGAATTTTTGTTACCAAGTTGTTATCTCAGGCACCTGTCACAGAGTTTGTAATTTTCAAACACTGTGGGACATTAGTAACCTAGCTTTCAAAATGTATTATTGCCTGATTCTCCTATAAAATCTCCTTTTACGTAGTAGGATATAATAAGGGCTAAATAAAAACCAAGGAAAGACAATTCTAAGTCTTGAATAGACTGAAAGCCCTTTGTTCACCAAATATGTATCAAGTGCCCATTGTGTGCCAAGAACTCGGCCAGGTGCTAGGTTACGACAGTGAACAAGATGACATGATTCTTCCCTTATAAAACTGACATAATGGGGAAGAGAGAGATTAAACAAAGAATTCTACAAATATACATCATTACAAGCTATAAAAGGTCTATGAATGAACAGTACTCACTGCCCTTGAGAACAGAGAGTATGACTTATTTGTCTTGGTATTGCCAAAGCCTGTTACTTAGTAGGTGCTAAATGAATAGTTATAGAATCAATGGATGGATGGGTGACTATAGGAAAGAAAGAATGATTGCATAGCATAAGAATCATGAAAAAGTACATCATTAGTAACAGGTTGTGAGGATTGAGAGCCATTACTACAGGGCAATTTTCTCACCTTAGTAATTAAACTTTTGTTGTAATCTGAGATGATCAAATCTCTCTGCAGGTCAGCTGTCAATTCATATGTTGTCCATAGAGGTTGGAAGTCTGGGAGGAACTCCTTTATTGTTTGAAGGAGACCCAGGTTTGATCCCCAAATCTAGAAGATCCCCTAGAGAAAGGAATGGCAACCCACTCCAGTATCCTTGCCCAGAGGATCCCATGGACAGAGGAGCCTGGCGGGGTTGCAAAATCAGATACGACTGAGTGACTAAGCCTGTACATGCACACACATACTTAAGCATATCTTTTGAGGGTGCTAACATAAATGTAAATGGTTTTTAATTTCAAATTCTACTTGATCATTGCTAATATACAGGAAAACAGAGTCTCAGGCACACAGACCTCATCAGACCTTGTTTGTTACTCTCTGAAATTCTTTTACTAAATGTACATTTCTGGAAACCAAGTAATTTAAACAGTCCTTCAGTAAGGACAGGCAAAATTTGCTGTAGGCAAAACCTGCTGCTTCTCCATTCTCTCTGTAGGCTACCTTTCTCTACAGGCTCTTGTTAGTATTACATTGAATCTATAGATCAAATTGGGAAGCACTGACATAGTGACAATATTGAGTCTTCCTATTCATGAACATGAAAGTGAGAGCTACTTAGTCGTGTTGGACTCTTTGTGACCCCATGGACTATACTGTTCGTGGCCATCCATGGAATTCTCCAGCCAGAATACTGGAGTGGGTAGCTTATCCCTTCTTCAGAGGATCTTCCTGGCCCAGGCATCAAACCGGGGTCTCTTGCATTGCAGCCAGATTCTTTACCAACTTAGCTATAACTATTCATGAACATAGAATATCTATTTATTTAGTTCTTCTTTGATATCATTCATCAGAGTTTTGTGTATAGATTTTGTACATTTTTTGTGAGGTTTATACTTAAGTATGGGCTTCCCTGATGGCTCCGATGGTAGAGAATCTGCTTGCAATGAAGGAGACCCAGGTTCAATCCCCAAATCTAGAAGATCCCCTGGAGAAAGGAATGGCAACCCACTCCAGTATCCTTGCCCAGAGGATCCCATGGACAGAGGAGCCTGGCGGGGTTGCAAAATCAGATACGACTGAGTGACTAAGCCTGTACATGCACACACATACTTAAGCATATCTTTTGAGGGTGCTAACATAAATGTAAATGGTTTTTAATTTCAATTCTACTTGATCATTGCTAATATACAGGAAAACAATTGACTTGTGCATATCAACTTTGTATCCTGCCAGCTTGCTATAATCACTTATTAGTTCCAGGAATTTTTTAGATTTTCTACATAAATGCTCATGTTATCTGTGAATAGATAGTTTTATATCTTCTTTCCTAATCATTATACCTTTTATTTCCTTTTCTTGCATTATTGTATTTGCAAGGACTTCCAGTATGATGTTAAAAGTTGTGGTATGAGAGGACATCCCTGCCTTATACTTGATCTTAGTGGAAAGCATCTATTTCTCATCATTTAAGCATGAGGTTAACTGTAGACTTTTTGTATTAATAGATAGTATTTATCAAGTTGAGGAAGTTTCAGGCTTTTTAACACACCATCTTTTTTCTACCTTTAATTATAGTTAGTTATGTTAGCATCTTCCTCCCTTTGGCTTCAGGTATTCTCATTGGGTCTAGTGTAAGGGCTGGTTCCTCCCTATTTTTGGTATTTAAAGATCTGAGTACATTCTTGGGGAGTACACCACATAGATAAGAAGCTCTAGAGTTCCCTACTGAATCATGGAGTCCTTTGGGACAGTCCCTTCTTCACTGTGATTAGTCACCTCTTCCTAGAACACTCTATTGTAAATGAGGATTCAAAGGGAAGTCTGTTGTTGTTCTCCAGGGGCTGGAGGAGACAGGGCTGACCTCCAGAAGGTAAGATGTGTGGGAACACTTCAATTGCTGAGGATGTAGGGGACAACTGAATGGGATAAAGGAGTTCCTCCCAGACTTCCAACCTCTATGGACAACATATGAATCGAAAGATGCACAACTTGAATTTAAAATAAAGGACTACTTTGAACACCCTGTGCCTGGCCAGCTAAAATAAACCATGAAACCCATCTCTTTCTGTTATAGTCTGTAGTCAGATTTGTCCTATTTCCCTAGAAAAAGGGGGAAAGCCCCAGGGATAGGGGCTAGGAAGAGGGAAGAGAGACATTCAGTTTTGCTATTCACAGAGTCAGGGCTGACAACCTGCACCGCTGCACAAAGTGTGGCCCACTAGAGCCAGTTACCAAATGACTGCTACATCGGGGTGGGTGGCTGCTGTGTGATGAACCTTGGCCAGAGAGTGGGTGCCATATAGGTTATAGAAGGTCGAAAGCCGCTTCACACCTCTCTCCCCGTCTGCAGCAGCCACCCAGGCCTTCTGTCCCCTGATATGACATGTTCCTCCCACAGCCCAGACTTTGCACATGACACCCTTTGCTCTTCCATCTCCCTCTCCTCTTTGCCTAGGTAACACTCACTGCTGTCTTAGATTTTAGCTTAAATATTGCTCCTTGGGCAAGGCTCCCCTCTGATAGACATCCACAGTACTGTGCCCTCTCCTCCCCAGCACATAATACTGTACACATTTTACATTTGTTTCACCACTGTTTCCCACATCAGAAAGCGAAGTTCTCCAAGGGCAGTGACAAGTCTGTTTTGGTTCACAAGGCAGTTCCTGTCTAGCACAGTGCCGGGCACCTCAGAGACCCATAGTAAATATTTGCAGAGAGTCCACATACTTGACCTGGTGGCTGGGAGGCTAAGCAGGCAGCCAGTACTGGATGGTGGGGAAGCTGATGCCAAGAGGGGAGTGAAATAAGTGTTTGTCATTCAGTAGCATCCAACTCTGCGAACCCGTGGACTGTAGCTTGCCAGGTTCCTCTGTCCATGGAATTCTCTAGGCAAGAATATTGGAGTGGGTTGCCATTTCCTTCTCGAGGGGATCTTCCCAATCGAGAGACTGTACCTGGGTCTCCTGCACTAAAGGCAGATTCTTTACCTTCTGAACTTCCAGGGAAGCCCAAGAGGGGAGTGAGTGTACAGAGCCAAAATCCAAGTCAGAGTGTGGGAGACTGTGGAGCAGGGTCAGAACCCAGAGATGAGGGATTATGTTTAGTAAAACATGGAGGAGTCCCAAGGCAGCTCTGGGGAGGCAAAGAACAAATGAAGAGGATCAAACTGACAACAGTCAAAGTGGGGAAGAGCAGGTTAAGCAGGCAAGTGGGAGGGGTCAGCCAGCAGAGGCTGCTGCCCAGGGTAGGTTTCTGCATGCCTAGGTGGGCAGACCGCATTTAATGGGCGAATGTTATAGAGCAGGTAGAATGTAACTAGAGACTATCTAGAGCAGTTCTCAATCCTGGCTGCACACTTGAATCTCTGGGGGTATTTTCTAAGATAATGACCCAGGTCCCATGTCCAGAAATTCTGACTTTTGTTTTTATCTAAAAGGAAAGAGAAGCTATTGAAGATTTTAAAGGTGTGTGAGTGTGTGTGTGTGTGTGTTTGTGTTTATTTGGAAAACATGCAATCATGTTTATTGGGCAGATCAGCTAGAAAGTTATTAGGCATGTGACTCAAGAATAGGTAGTTTTCAAATACAAAAATACCATGTATTTTTCAAAAACCCAAAACAACACAAATGTGGTTTCCCAGATGGGATTCTAGAATAGAAAAATGATATTATATTGAAACTAAATCTGAAAAATGCATGGACTTCAGTTAGTAATAACATATCAGTGTTAGTTATGACAGGCTTTCCAGGTAGTTCAGTGGTAAAGAATCCACTTGCCAATGCAGGGGATGTGGGTTCCATTCCTGGTTGAGACGATCCCCTAGAGAAGAAATGGCAACCCACTTCAGTATTCTTGCCTGGGAATCCCTATGAACAGAGGAGCCTGGTGGGCTATAGTCCCCGGGGTTGCAAAAGAGTTGGACATGACTGAGCGAATAATCAACAGCAATTAGTTGTGACATCTGTTGTGACAGATGTGCCACATTCATATAAGATCTTAACAACAGAGGAAATGGAGTGCTGTGTACATGGGAACTTTCTGGACTATCTTTGCAACTTTTCTGTAAGTCAAAAACTACCCTAAAATAAAAAGCTTATTTTAAAAAGAAAATTAAAAAAATAAAGCATAAGAGGAAAAAAAAGAATAGGTGCTTTGGAAAAGCATCTCATACATTTAAAATATGCAGTAGGGTTGGGAACCACTGTTCTAAAACAATAGTCTTTAATCTTGGCTGCACAATTACATTCATCTGGGGAGTTTTTAAAACGGTTGATGTCTGGACCTCCCTCCCAGAAATTCTGATTTCACTGGATGAGTGTGGCCTGTGCATGGGGATTTTTCAAGACCCCACCAGATGTTTCTAATATGTAGCCAGGGTTGAGAACCACTGCTTTAGAGATTTGTGACTCAAACTGTGGTCTGAAAACCAGCAGTATAGACATTATCTGAGAACTTGCTAGAAATGCAGAATCTCATCCCAGACCTACTGACCCAGAATCTGCCTTTGAAGGAGAGTCTCTGGGGGATTCTCATATATATTAAAGTTTAAGAAGCATTAATCTAAAAAAGTGATTTGCAAAGTGTGTTCCCTGGAGCAGCAGTGGCAACATTTGGGAATTTGTTAAACATGCAAATTCATGGGTCATTGAATGAGAAACTCTGAGAGGCAGGATGCGAGATTCCATTTTAACAAGCCATCCAGGTGATTCTGGCACATGCTAACATTTCATGAACCATAAATCTAGAAGGACAAGGCAATATTTCAGACTGAAAAGCCACTAGGGAACCTGGCCATCTGAGTATTTTAGAGGCTTAGGGGTTAACTCACTTCCGTAAACTCTATGTGTAACTTTAGCTTCTAAATCCAAAAGACTGAGATGAATAACAGTTTCTCTTCTGTGAGACCCACCTTCCTCCCATCTTGGGACACATCCGGTCAGAGCAGAGCTTGACATTTTTCTCACGGTCTCTCTGATCTCCCGTTCAGGATCCCTGCCAGAGGCTACAGTGACTCCTGCCCCTAAGACTGCCTCGCTGATGAGTTTCATATGAAACAAAGGAAAGATGGGGCAGCGCGAGCCGGAAAGGGAAACAGCACAGCCATGGAGACCCGAACGGCCAGCTCTACAAACTAAGGAAGCAAACACTTGTCTGCTCACAGGA
This sequence comes from Bos grunniens, assembly GCF_055505025.1. Lineage (NCBI taxonomy): Eukaryota > Metazoa > Chordata > Mammalia > Artiodactyla > Bovidae > Bos > Bos grunniens. The sequence continues at coordinate 45,106,340 of NC_141175.1, forward strand.
ACTGGGTCTTCTTTGTGACCCAATGCACAAAGTGAGACCTGGGGAAGTGAGAGAGACCACTGCAGTCAACTTCAGGAAGGAGAATGCTCCCCACAGGTGCAGTTCTCGGGCTGCTCTCCTCTGTGTAACAGCCTGCAGCCCCAGGTGGGATTTGTCACAATATATCCAACTCTTTTCTTGTGACTTAGCCAGGCCTTGGGCAGGCAGCAAGCTGTAGTTAGAGTGCAGGTTTTGATAATGGGACAGGTGGACTAACATCTCACACTAATGAGATCCAGGATGAGCTTTCCCTCTGTTCTCTGTTTTTGTGGATTTTCAAGCAATGTTCAGAAGGATCTGTAAACGTGCTTCAGGGACCCAACAGAGGGCTGAATCTCCACTGGAGAGTTTAATTTGGTACAGAAATAGCTTTATATCCTGCTCATCCTCCTCCCTTTGTAGGAAGTGGGGGGCTCCTTTGGTGAGACAGAGTAAAGACGAAGATACTTTGCTAGCGTTAAGAATGGGACTTCCCTAGCCGTCCAGTGGTTAAGAGTCTGAGCTTTGATCCCTGCATCCCACATGCCATGCAGTGCAGCAAAAAGAAAAAAAAAAGTGTTAAAAAAAAGAATGAGGTCATATCAATGAGAGTCATATGCTTCTGTGATGGGATCATTGAGATATTATTTTGAGGTTTGTTCTTGCTATTTTTTTTAATGAAAATTTTACACTCCTTCAAAAACGATTTATATTACAGACAACCTCTCTGTTAGCTTTTGTTTTTCAAAAGCCTGAGTTTCTTCTGAGTTTATGAAAAGTGGGAAGGAAAAGAAGGCAGAAGCAGGGTGACAGAGGAGGGAGAATCCCCAAGGCTGAGAAGGTGATGGGCCCACAGGCCCTAAAGATTATGTTGACCCCTGGCCCGTTCTCCGAGAAAGTGGCAGAATTTCCAGAAGGAAATGTTGAACAGGGCACCTAGGAGGTAGAGCCTAAGCATGGCGTTCCCAGCCTCCACAAAGATCCAAGTACAGAGCAACAGTTCTGACTAAAGTCACTGGGTAACAGGGGCCTTGAAAGGGGACTAGCATGAGCTAAATATCTGAGGGTCTTTGGGGATCTTCGCACTGCCTTAGAGGTTTTAAGGTCCCTAGTAATGACTGAACTCAAATTTTCTGCTAGCCCAGTGGACCAGAGACTTAAAATCAGATATAAATAAAGCAAGTTAGTGTGACATTTCTCAGGTCCCTGGATAATGGAATAAGATTCCTGCCTGCTCCATTAGCAGAAGAAAAACTTGTCCTATGATTTAAAAGTGTCTGAAAGACCCCAGAACACTTCCACAAAGGGACTAACATAGCAGCTAGTAAGGAGGTGTCCCCAGTTCCCGGAAGAACCTGATCAGCCACTTCAAATCCATCGCCAATGCTTGAAAAATAGCACTCACCTTCCTGGGGGGCAGCTGCTGGTCTGCTAGAAGGTAGGATCAACCAAGCATGCGGTCACAGTGATCGTTCTAGGCTGACTTGAGAGAATGCTCAGGAGGGTCCCTTGAGCAGGAATACCAGCCTCAGCCTCTAAACTTCCTCAGTAGAATATTTATTCCTTCAAGTCTTCAGGTCTTCAGACTTCAGTACACGTATTCCTGGGAAACCATAAACCTAAGTGTTTGTAATTAGTGTTTCTCAGGTGTGTTCAATGAAAATAGTTGGATCAGAATCCCCTGGGGAACTTGATCAAACTCGTGTATTCCCGCACCCTGCCCCAGACCTATTGAATCTGGTCTTCTGGGAATGAGGAAAGGGGCAGAGTGTCTGTGTTTTTAACAAGTATCCCAGGTGACTTGGTCCTCTCAGTTCTGAGACCTTCTAGGGTGGAGTTAGGGGAAGGGCAACGACTTGACAGTAATCCTGTGTGGTGCAGGGGTCACTATCCTGGGGGTTGAAGACCAAAGAATAGCCTCCAGTGTCTGTGTGACTCTAAGCGGGTGTGAAAGGTCTGTGCGTATGAGCTGATACGTGTTTCTGTGGAAGAGGCCCATCAGGGCTCTCAAGCCTTGCTAATGAATTCAAGGCCCTGACAGAGCAGCATGTGTCAGCATCACCCTGGAACTTGTTCGAGATGTCTACTCTCAGGACTTCCCTGGTGGTCTAGCAATGCAGGGACATGAGTTCAATCTCTGGTCGGGGAACTAAGATTACACATGCCGTGGAGCAACTAAGCCTGGACGGTACAGAGCCAGTGGGCCACAGCTCGGGAATCTGTGGGCCCCAAAGGAAGATTCCACGTGACCAAAGGAAGACCCCCACCCTGTGCCGCACCAAGACCCGAGTCAACCAAATAAATAAAGGCATATTTGAAAGGAAAAAAAAAAAGGAATGCCTACTCTCAGGCCCCACCCCAGTTCTGTGGCCTCAGAATTTGCCTCTTAACACAACCCCCTGGCCATTCTCTTGCACATTAAAATCTGAAAAGCACTGATCTATGGCACGCGGGGACACGGAATGGTTTTGTGTATTGCAGCAGACACCCTCTCCAGGCTCTTGCAGTGCCAAGAGCAAAGGCCTGCTCCTCTGTGTGCTTCTGGGGATCAGCCAGCCTGGGCCTCCCATTGAGTGGCCAGCACCCTTTCCCATCTGTGAGCTTCAGACTCCCCACCAAGAAGGTGAGGTCTGCATGGGACAGCCAGAGCAGGTGCCCATCTGCTCCTGGGGCTGCAGGGTCTGACCCCCTGGAGCGGCAGAACTGAGAGGTGGTAAGAGAAAGGGGTGAAATTGCACCCCCACTCCTTTGGCTGCAGGCTGTGTGGGCAAGAGGAACAAAGAGGGCGCGGGGGTGGCATCTCAGCTGCAGGCTCCCTCTGAAGCCTGCCTTACTGTCCTCCCGCTGCTCAGAGCTCACCCACACCGCCCTTTCTCTTCGACAACGCCTGCCAGAAAACTCATTACTCTGCTCCCAACATGTGGCTGGCCAGGGGCCAGGGTCTGGCTGCCGACAGAGTGACTAACCTCTTAGCCAGCGATGGCGTTCCCCTCCTAGCAGCAGCTGGCACTGCCTCAGGCAATGGGCACAGCTGGGGCAGCTCTGGCCGTGGCCTTCAAAGGCTTCTTGGCTCCATTCTCTGTGTGTCACCACTTTCCTACCTGCTCTGTCCCTTCCTCTTCTTTCTTTATTCATCTCTAATTCCTTCTGCTGTTATTTCTCCCCACTCCCCTTCAACCCATTGTCCTCATCTGCACAGGAATACAGTTCAGTATTGCCCAGAGTTACTGTCCTTTAACCCCACATATCCTTCTAGCCACTGCTCTAGTTTCCTCTCCCCCAGCAGTAAAACTTCTTGGAACAATATTCTTCATGTATTATTTATCATTCCTCCTTTCCATTCATTCCTTTACTCGCTGCAACTTGCCTTCTATTCACACAGCTCCATCCAAACAGCTCTTACAAAGCCCCCCATGCCCACCATGGTGTAAATCCAACAGGTGCTTCAGTCTCTCCACTGGGCTTGACTTCTCAGCAGAAGTGGACACAGTGACACTCCCTCAGTCCTTGTCTCCCCTCACATCCCAGACTTTGTATTCTTTCTAGTTCCTTCTTAGCAGCTGCTTTTGTCAGCTTCCTCTTCTATTTCACCCATGAATGTGTCAGTCTATCTTCACTCAGCTCTGGGCCCTCCTTTCTTTTTTCCTGTCTTCCTTTTTTTCTAAAATTTAGGGTCTAGAAGATTTCATTATAGAAAAACAGTCATTTTTTTCCTGGAGCATCTCAATGCAGGCTGAGATTCATCCCTAAGGAGCGAGAAAACATGAACCTTAATTTCTAACCATGATAAGTACTTTGAAAAAAGTTAAATAGGGAGAGACCCTAGTAGAGCCCCTCATTTATACTGATGTTTATTGGGTGGGGGGAGGGGAGACCTCATGAGAAAGCAACATTTAAGCTGACACCTGAAAGATGAGTGGAAGTTGGGCAGGTGCAAATCAAAACAATACAAAAAACAGCAAAGGCTAATTCTGATGACATCCACATTCGTACCTACAACCCAGACTTCTTCTCTGTGCTCTGTTTATACCTTCTGGACATATCCACAGGATTGTCACTCAGGCATCTCAAACTTACTACAATCACAACAGAAATTTGTGTTTCCCCACATGTACTCGTTTTCTTTCAGACTTTTCCTCCTTTAGTTTATGGCTTCATTTTCTACTTGTTGCTTAAACAGAAACCTGACAGTCCTTATTGACCCTTCACTTTCCCTCACTCCACAAGTACACCCCAATGACAAGACCTGTTATTTCTACCACTAAAACATATCAATAATCCATCCCCTTTACTACCACCAACCTGGTTTAAGCTTCCATCTTTTGTCACTATCTTTTGTCTGGATGACTGCTATAGCTTATCAGGCAGCTCCCCTAACCTACACACAGGCCACACCCCTTCCATTTTCCATGCAATAGCCAATGTCACCTTTAAAAGTTGTGGCATTCTTGAAATCCTTCTACAGCTTCCCCTGTAACTCACAGCACATGCTCTCTGCAGGCATGTGGGATCTGGCCCCTGCCCATCCTCGAAGCTTGGACTACCTTCTGCTCGCTCACTGCACTGAACACTCATGGCCACCTTTCAGTTCCCCAAAGCCATCCCACTCTTATATGCTGCTTGTCACAGTCCAGGTGTCTAGACAAGCTTTTTCTCTGAACTATTGAGTTCCCATTCTCCAGAGTGGTAGAAACTTAAACTAAGCCAAGTTGGAGTTTCTCTGGTGGCGTCTCACTTCCTGGAAGCTGAAGTTGTGTCAGGTCACTGGGTTGGTGAAGGCCCATTGGTCCTACGTCATCCAACCACAAGGGTGTCCACGGAGGCATCCTTTGTTCTCCTAATTACAGGCCATGGAAACATGTTAGTCATCACTGGGATGGGTTCCTGGTCACTTTGCCTCTGCACAAGTGGTCTAGGCTTTCCTTGTGGCTTTCATGTCTCATTTAGGAACCAGAACTCTGCCTGGCTATGTAAGGACTGTCTGTCTAGACTTGCTGCACAGTCATTCCTTAGCTAGGGTCTTCCTTCCTCTTAACCTACCCACCTCACCTCCACTGGACTTCAGAACTAACAACATCTCTGGCCTCTTATGTCCCCTTCACTTCCCCTTCCAAGGTCTGGGGTAACTTGTCTAGTCCAGAGGAAGCACTGCTCTTCTGAAACCCCATGTCTCCCACATATTTTGGCTCTGGATGGAGTCACAGTCCCCTAAGGGCCATAGGGCTTTTGGAAACCAAAGCAAGAAAGACTTGTTTCTGTTACATCTGCTGTGAAGTGATGAGTACGTTACCTTGAGGGACAGGCAAAGGGGAGAAGTAATAGGAACATGAAACACCAGTAAAATTTTAGGAATATTATTCCATCCCATTTCTTCAGTGCCCACCTCTGAAGAAATGTCATTGTATTTGTTAGGGCTCTCCAGAGAAACAGCACCAGTAGTGAATAGATAGGTAGTAGATGATAGATGGAATAAGAGAGACAAAAAGAGAGTTTCAGGAATCAGCTCACACAATCGTGGGGCTAGCAAGTCTAAAATCTGTATGGCAGACTAGAGACCCAGGGAAGAGCTGATGCTGCTGTCAGAGTCCAAACACAGATTTCTTGCTTCTTAGTGGATCTCAATCTTTTAAGGCCTTCAACTGATTAGATAGATGGGCAGAGAGGAGGGATTGGCATTTGCTTTGCTGGTGGCTGAAGCATAGGTTTATTCTGCTTTGGGAGTGATCCTATATGCCTTACTCCATGGTGGTATGGAGTTAATGGAAAATCAGGCAGACCCATTGCCCACCTGATTATGGCAGCTATCATAGCTGTGGAGGTCCTGGCTCAGTCAGTTGCCAAGTGCCAACCATGTTCCTGAACCTCCCAGATGCTCAGCTGCACAGCAATAGTCTGCATCTTCTAACTATGTCTTTTGAGCTACAGCTGTGTAAGTACAACTAATATCCTCACATCCCTTCTACACGATGAGGAGTATTGCTTGTGTATCAGTCAATATGCAGTCAAAAGATTGAAGTAGGAGCTGGGGGCCAGTGATTTAATAATCTCTGAAGCGAAAGCAAAAGTGGGAATTGAAGTAGTTAATAAGAGCAAAGGCAATGGCTACTGAGATCGATTTACAACCATATGACTCTCTTCAAGATCCACTCTGCTTTGAGTGCTTTAACTTCTATCCTACAAGGCAACACTCATTCTGTTTATGTTATACTTTATGTAACCAAATAACAAGAATCAGGCAATTCTGGTTTCAGACATCACTCAGGGTCTCCCTTACCCTGTTCAACTGATAGTGAAATAAATGTACAGACAAAACTAGTCTAACGCCCTGATGTCTAAAAGACAAGCTTGATAGGAATGGAAAGGTCGTAAGTATTATGTAAGTTCTTGAGGAAACAGAAGATCCAATCAGGTGATTATCAACACGCTTACTCCTCCTCTGAGGAACTGAGTTGAAACCTGTTTTTAGAGAGCGTTTTTAAATTAATTTTACATTCCTAAATGTTCCAGGCATTGAAAAGAGCTGAACTAGACAGATTTTAAACATTCATAGGTTGATGGATCAATGTGGTTTCACATTTGACCGTGTAAGGGAAGCAAGTATATTTGTGTTCTGTTCCACTAAAAACTAAGTCAGTCATTTTTCCCCTGCCACTTTCTCCTTCCAAAATTCTGAAAACTAAATCTAGGTTCTGTGAAATAGTGTAGCTCTAATATTGAGATTAAAAAGTAAGTTAAGTTTTATTTCCTGGATGTAGGTTAGATACTGATCTACTGAATCATTCAATGGTCAATCTATAAAGTCATTTTAACCACCTTCCAAGTTACTAGAACAACAATAATAAATAAGAAATGACATAACTAGCTGAAATCTTTTCGCTAAGATAATTATAAAACTAGTCTATAAAATAAAATATGACAAATCTATATAATTTCTATAAATGGCATTTTATTTTGTTCAAGTGATGAGGCAAATAGCTGATAAATTAATCAGATCTTTAATATTGAATGGGGTTTTCCATTTGTCTCCCTAAGCTGGTGACAAACAGGTTAATTCCTATTTGATATCTTTATATTCACAAATGGAGAATATATGATAATGTATCACATCACATATTTTCTGGGACTACTTTTAATAATGGGTATGATTAATTCTTTAAAACCATTCTGTTTGGAAGTTCTAGAGTTAGAAAGAATTGTTTACTGTCTCAAACCACTTAACAGGAGATAACGAGCTAAGTAAGAGAATTGTAGGGTGATATTTGTTGTGAACAAAGCTAGTGGAGGTGATGGAATTCCAGTTGAGCTATTCCAAATCCTGAAAGATGATGCTGTGAAAGTGCTGCACTCAATATGCCAGCAAATTTGGAAAACTCAGCAGTGGCCACAGGACTGGAAAAGGTCAGTTTTCATTCCAATCCCAAAGAAAGGCAATGTCAAAGAATGCTCAAACTACCGCACAATTGCACTCATCTCACATGCTAGTAAAATAATGCTCAAAATTCTCCAAGCCAGGCTTCAGCAATACGTGAACCGTGAACTTCCTGATGTTCAAGCTGGTTTTAGAAAAGGCAGAGGAACCAGAGATCAAATTGCCAACATTTGCTGGATCATGGAAAAAGCAAGAGAGTTCCAGAAAAACATCTATTTCTGCTTTATTGACTATGCCAAAGCCTTTGACTGTGTGGATCACAATAAACTGTGGAAAATTCTTCAAGAGATGGGAATACCAGACCACTTGATCTGCCTCTTGAGAAATTTGTATGCAGGTCAGAAAGCAACAGTTAGAACTGGACATGGAACAACAGACTGGTTCCAAATAGGAAAAGGAGTCCGTCAAGGCTGTATATTGTCACCCTGTTTATTTAACTTATATGCAGGGTACATCATGAGAAACGCCGGACTGGAAGAAACACAAGCTGGAATCAAGATTGCCGGGAGAAATATCAATAACCTCAGATATGCAGATGACACCACCCTTATGGCAGAAAGGGAAGAGGAACTCAAAAGCCTCTTGATGAAAGTGAAAGTGGAGAGTGAAAAAGTTGGCTTAAAGCTCAACATTCAGAAAATGAAGATCATGGCATCTGGTTCCACCACTTCATGGCAAATAGATGGGGAAACAGTGGAAACAGTGTCAGACTTTATTTTGGGGGGCTCCAAAATCACTACAGATGGTGACTGCAGCCATGAAATTAAAAGATGCTTACTCCTTGGAAAGAAAGTTATGACCAACCTAGATAGCATATTCAAAAGCAGAGACATTACTTTGCCAACAAAGCTTCATCTAGTCAAGGCTATGGTTTTTCCTGTGGTCATGTATGGATGTGAGAGTTGGACTGTGAAGAAGGCTGAGCGCCGAAGAATTGATGCTTTTGAACTGTGGTGTTGGAGAAGACTCTTGAGAGTCCCTTGGACTGCAAGGAGATCCAATCAGTCCATTCTGAAGGAGATCAGCCCTGGGATTTCTTTGGAAGGAATGATGCTAAAGCTGAAACTCCAGTACTTTGGCCACCTCATGCGAAGAGTTGATTCATTGGAAAAGACCCTGATGCTGGGAGGGATTGGGGGCAGGAGGAGAAGGGGACGACAGAGGATGAGATGGCTGGATGACATAGTGATAGCATAGTGACTCGATGGACGTGAGTCTGAGTGAACTCCGGGAGTTGGTGATGGACAGGGAGGCCTGGCGTGCTGTGATTCATGGGGTCGCAAAGAGTCGGACATGACTGAGCGACTGATCTCATCTGATCTGATCTGATTTGTTGTGATAGATATCCATTTAGTGGTGACAACTGCAAGGGTCCCTGCAATCTGTTACACAATAAAAGAACTGTAAAACTAAGTTATAGTTTACTATTTGAAAATATTTTATTTTGGACATTGGATGACTTTTCCTACACTCCTGCATCAACATATGAAAAACTGGGGCAAAAGAATATTTTTCATGCCAGCAAGTGGAGTTTTCTAGAAAAACATCAGTTAAATTCCTAATCGTTAAATAATCCCAACCCCAATTAAAATGTAATATCCACACTTTTCAGTTCTTATCCAATTAGGGAAACAGTGGATAATGAAAACCAATTTCAAAGCGAAAAAGAAGAACAATTAGAAAGCCCCATTCAAAATGGAGCCAAGTCATCTGGAATTGGGTTGGGTTTGTTTTTGGTGGGTGGCTCTCTCAAATGCTTTCCTGCCATCTCCTTCTGCATTCCGTAACTCCACTGGGAGCTGGAAAGTGAGGGAAAGTGAGGGAGAGTGGGGGTTCCACCCACAGGATAAACCCTGGAATAATCTGTACCACCAAATTAGGAAACCCCTCAGTATTCATGCTGAGGGAACTACGAGGTAAGCTACTACTACTGATCTTCTAGCAAAACAGTTCAAGAGCTATTTCCCAAGGCTATTTCTCTATTTTATGAATATATATGTGATTGAATATGTACATATATGAGTGGACATGTGTGTGTATAAATATATATATATATATATATATATATATATATGCCATCTACTCACTGTGTCCTCACATGGCAGAAAGAGCAAGGGGACTCTTTGGGGTCTCTTCTTATAAGAGTATAACCACATTCCTGAGGGCTCCACTCTCAAGACCTAATCACCTCCCAAAGGCCATCACTTCCAAATATCATCATGTTGAGGATTTGGTTTCAACACATGAACTTTACAGGGACACAAACAGTCCATATATGATAGGCAGGCACCTACTGCCTAAGGTGTGTTAATGTTCCTTCCTAACCATTCTGTAAAATTACTAAGGTCAGCTTGTCATAATCCATGTGTCCTTCCTATTCATCAATAGATGCTCAATTAATGGTTCTTTCAGGGGGAAAGGACATCTCACAGCTCAGCCTCACTGGTTCTCAGAACCCCAAGAGGGGTGGCTCTAGGGATGACCCCAAAACTCAGAATTGCCCTGGGGGCACCCTAAGGCCAGTTTACTGAAGCCCCAGAGCTCACCTGGACTGCCTCTTGCTGTCCCAGATGGCAATCCCAGGTTGGTGAGCCGTGGCTGCCTTCCAGAGCTGGAGAATGAGGGAAAACACAGATCTCATGACTCAGTGATTATCCACACCAGCCATAGATGAGTATTTCTGTCCCTGGCTTGGTAGGAGCTGGTGGGAGGATGCAGTTAGTCACTCTGGGTCACAATGCCCTAAAAGATAGACCCAGCCTGAGGCTATGAGAAAACAGAAGCAGCGTTGGGCCCATCTCTGAGAAACACCTTTCACCTTACAATCCTTTTCCCTTTGGGTACGTGGCTTCAGCTGGCAAAATGCCTCATTTCTTTCCTTTCTGCTGGAACTCTTTGATTTTAGGCCTTTGTCTTCTTAAGCCATTGCCAAACAGATCTCTGATTGTACAATATAACTGAGACTATTGAATCCTATTAAGCACAGTGGTGGTGATAGATCAGGTACTATGTAAAGAGGTAATCCCTGAGTTGTCTCCACAACTTCCTTTAGATTGTTATTAATATTTTAAAAAGTCATCTATATGTCATCCTGGTCTTCACTTATTTAGGACTTTTTAAATTGTTGTTACATAATGAGATGGCTTCAATATGAGGACTTCTGGGACTGGGTTTTGCTGTTCATCTCATTGTTCGTGTTTGTTACTCCTTTGGTACTGAAGAAAGGAAAATCCTAATCTATAGAACCAAAGCCTTATTGATTTACAAAGGCAACCACAACACTTGAGATTGTGTGTATGCGTGTGTGCATCTGTGATGTGTAAGGGCAGAAGGAAGGAAGATAAGAGAGCCTTGTGTGGCAAATAGAGGTGTGACATGAAATATCTGTGACGAGACACACACTTGGCAGATTTGAAGCTTGAGAGTAATACACATGCTCCCTGTTACCCATCTCATGGTATTTCCTTGAGATTGAGCTCTAGTAGCTTTTAGCTTCCCACATTTCTCTCTGTGTCCTCTCCTAACCTAACTAGTAAAAGACTAAGATCTTCTGAGTAAGTGGCAGAATCTCTTCAGTGCAGTCTCTTTTGGCTAGGACCAAATACATAACATTACGGAGAGCAGTAGGAATCCAGTAATTAAAAACAAGTCAATATTCAAGATATATGCAGAAGTCCCTAAAGCTGTAGGCCACACTCCAAACACAGCTTAAATGGGTACAGGTGAGCTTCGGGTCCTGCTCCCTCCCAGGTTAGCAGAAGGATATTTCCTTAGCCAGTAAGCATTAATTGAGTACCTAAGGATGAATAGGAAGGATACATGGATTATGACAAGCTGACCTTAGTTTACACATTACTATTGCTTTATCCATGTTGCTAAAAACCTGGCCCAGGCTTGTCACCTTTCATCTAGAGCAGAACTGAAAGCAGTTTCCATCTCACAGGTCAATTCCAGTTACTTGATGATGGCTGTGCGTGTGTGCTAAGCCCCTTCAGTTGCATCCAACTCTGTGACTCCACTGTAGCCCACCAGGCTCCTCTGTTCATCAGGATTTTCCAGGCAAGAATAGTGGAGTGGGCTGCCATGCCCTCCTCCAGGGGATTTTCCCAACCCAGGGGTCGAACCTAGGTCTGCATTGAAAGTGGATTCTTTACTCACTGAATCACCTGGGAAGCCCCTTCCTTCATCACACCCATCCCTTATTCTTTCTGCTCCTTCACCCCCTTTTTCCTAGGTCATCTGCTGCTCATCTCTACTCTTCTCCTAGCGCATCGCTGACAGCACAGCAGGAGCCCAGGACATAACTCTTCTGTCATTTTTACAACAAGCCTCAAACTCCTTGCCCCCTTCCTCTTGCTGTCAGTCCCACAAATCCTTTTCTGTGGATCACCCCAACCATTTTCCTGCTTACTACCTATGTGAAGGCCACTGAGGGTAGCATAGGAATTCATAGTCCTATGGTTTGGGTTTGACAAGCCATGTCCTCTGTCCTCAGCTGGGTTCTCAGCACAGCCACCCTTTCACAATTCATTGATCAAGCTTCCTTTCTTCCCGTGACGCTCCCAGTTGCTGTTTAAACCTTCACCACTACCCCCAGCCATAGCCACCTTTCTCTCAGCAGACGACTAAGGCTTCTTTTTTAGGCAGTTTGGACTGCTATAACAAAATATCATATACTTATGGGTGGCTTAAAATCAGACATTGACTTCTCATGGTTATGGAGGCTGGTGATTTCAAGATCAAGGTGTTCACAGATGCTGTGTCTAGTGAGAGCCCCTTTCCTAATTTGTAAAGGGCTGCCTTCTTGCTGTTCCCTCACATGGCAGGGTGAGAGAGGCTCTGGTCTCTTCCTCTTCTTATAAGGACATTAATCCCATCATAGGGGCTCCACGCACATGACCTCATCTAAACCAAATTATCCCCCCAAAATCCCACCTCCAGATCCCACCACATTGGGGATTAGGACTTCAATATACAAATTGGAGGGACATAAACATTTAGTCCATTGTTGTTGCTGAGTCACTAAGTCACATCTGATTCTTTTTCAACCCCATGGACTGTAGCCCACCAGGATCCTCTGTCCATGGGATTTCCCAGGCAAGAATACTGGAGTGGGTTGCCATTTCCTCCTCTAGGGGATTACAGCTTCTATTTCATGAACTACTTCAGCTCACATCCTTGGAACTTCAGCCACTTTTGCAGTCACCTTCCAGCTTTCACAAAGGAAAAGATGGATCCTGTCCTGCCCAGAGACTTCTCTGGGGCTCTGGATCCAGTCTCTTCTGGGCCTTTGCTCTTTCCTTTTTACTTCTTCTCCCCAGCCTAGAGATGGTCAGGTCTCTCCCTTCTTAACACCTCTCTCCCTGGCTTGCCTGCCACTGTCCCTCTCCCTCACAGCCAAGTTCTGGAAAAGTCCATTCTTTCGTGACTCTGGCCACATACCTGTCTTACCTTGAAGTAGGCTCTGTCACTTTTCTTGGCTTCCCAGATACCAGACCTTCCTGGTTCTCCTCTTTTCCTTTAGTGAGTCTCCTCGAGCCCTGTCCTTTAAGTGACTGAGTGGCCCGGAGATTTGAAAGTTGGTCTGTGCTAACATGGAAGGCTGATCCTGTAAGTACCATGCCATGCTCTAGTCCTTTCTGAGCTGTCACCAGGTGAAGAGTGAGCACTGTCATATCAGAGGGCAAAGAGGATGGAGAAGGTACCATGGTTTCCAACAAAGAATGAAACATGAGGAACAGTCACATTCCTCAGATTCTTGACCTGCACTGCTGCTTCTGTAGCATCTTCTTCAACTCTGACTAAAGAACGTGAATTTCCTGTTTGACTAAGATGCCTATATTTAACCACAAGTATTGTCAACAAAAGGGCTTCCCAATGGCTCAGTGGTAAAGAATCCACCTGCCAGTGCGTGAGATGCAGGAGACACAGGTTTGATTCCTGGATCAGGAAGATCCCCTGGAGAAGGAAATGTCAGCCCACTCCAGTATTCTTGCCTGGAGAATCCCATGGACAGAAGAGCCTAGTGGACCACAGTCTGGGGGATTGCAAAGAGTTGGACCTGACCGAGCAACTGAGCACACACACGTTGTCACAAAAAGGGCATCTAAATACCTGTTTACAGGGAGGGCAGCAGCCAAAACTAACCTGCCTGGCTGGTTCAGGGCCTGGAACATCCAAGTGGCCACCAGGATTTTGCTCTAAAGAGGATCTGAAGGAGAAGGAAGACCTTTCTCTAAGTTCCGGATTTGGGGATTAGACCCTCATGTAAAGGAGAAGAAAGAAGAGATGCTCCCCACCACCCAACTCCTTTATGAGATGGAGAACTTTCCCTGAATGGGAGAGGTTAGGCTCAGGGTACCAAAAAAAAGGTGAGGATCAGGCCTGGCCCCTTTCCAACTGGTCTCTAGTCCACCAGATGGACATCTGATACTAGACAGCCTGTGTTTTCTGAGGCCTGTGGGAGGCCTCCTCTCTACGGGGTCATTAAGTTCAAACCTGGGGCAGGAACAGCCCAAGCAGCTTCTTTGAGCTCTGGCAAATGTTGACATCCTGGGAAACCAGGTGGTGCCTGCAATCAAATACCTCTTTGTAACTCAGATCCTTGATTTCTCTCCCTGTGGCCTTAGGAAATAAGCTCTCCTCGGACGTGAAGCCCAGAGGTAAACAACTGAGAAGCTCAGCTCACCAACTGGCTAGAGAAGTTCCACTTCCTCTGCAGAGAGTGGGTTGTGGAATAATAATGTTCTATTTCATAAGCTACATTCCAGTTTCGAGGGCCCACTGACTGTAACCATTCATCTCCACAGACAATTAGCCTCTCAAAGTTCTTTTCAAGCCCCAGGGGCTCTTGTGTCTGCCCCACACCCTCTCTGGGGAAATTTTGAATGAAGCTGTGCCAGAGTGAGGCGGGTCCCAAGATGTGAAACTATAATCAGACTCAACATTTGAGAAACCAGAATGCTGATTTCCTAAAGTGCTTAGTCACTTTTAGTCGCTGCTGCTCCTCTGTGGTTGGGCCCAGTGTGAATTTGAGTGAGTCATCTAATGGGACAGGGCATACCCAGGAGAGAACAGCAGGACTTTTAATCAATCTCAGATTTACTGGCTAACAAATTTGCCATCCGAGCAGTGTTCCTTGTACCTCATCATTTCTTCATTCATATATATGCATATTCACACCCACACACCCCCCCCCCAAGAAGTGGGTTCTTGCCAGAAGTCAAATGCGCTGGTGCCTTGCTCTTGGACTTTCCAGCCTCCAAACAGTGAGAAATAAGTTTCTGTTGCTTATAAGCCACCCAGTCTATGGTATAGTGTTACAGTGGCCTGAACGGACCAAAACAGCACCTCTGTGAATCCATCCACAAGTTTCAAAGAGCATACAAGATGATATATTAGAAGAAAATACGTGAGGTTCAGAGAAAGAAAGAAAGTTTTTTGAGGAGGCTCGCCATGAACTGATTTTAAATACAAAGCAGTGAATTGTTTTAGTTTTTAAAATAATTTTGGAATTTTTAATTATGATACTAATAACTGTTTATATTAGGAAATACAGGTGAGAAAAACAAGTTTAAACTTCCAACTGCTGCACCAAGAAGTATCTGTTGGGCATCACAGTGTAGCCCAGGCCCCATCTTTTTCTACCCTCCCTTTCTATTAATTCCATTCTGGTCTGATCTACTTCATACCTACAAAGCATCCTCATTAAATTTCATTTCACAAAAAGTGTTTCCAATGTTAAAGCAAGTTTGAAAACTACTACTAAACACCAGGACCAGGTGAGTCTCCCTGAATCCTGCTTTCCTTGCATCACTTTCCTCCTGATTAGCCTCCAGTGACAATATCTTCAGCTTGGCCATTCAGGGCCACTGCTTCTGGCCACCGTCTATCTTTGCACCCTGGTTTCCCATCAACCCCCTACAAGACCCTGTTTCTGGAATGTGATGTGCATGGTCCTACTCCCAATCTTCTTGCTCACATCTTTCTGCTACATTATGGGCCCAACTCTTCAAATATTTGCAAACTCTATAAGCTGAGTCTGTCTAGCTTTATTGGCCTATGAGTCACAGCAATAGAACCTCCCTGCATCACCTCACCTGAGTGATGTGCGATCTCTGAGGCCCCTCAGAGTCACACCAGAAGTTTCACCCCATGCATTGTTTGATGTATACTCACTATGTGCCACAAACACATGGCCTCTGCCATGTTCTTCCTTTCCCACGCCAGCTACCCTTATGCCCCCACGTGTATGCTTCCAGCCAAGGCTGCCAGTCCTGTAAATATCCTCCATGAATGCTGTAATATCTTTTCTCCTGATGAGCCCAAGAGTCGACCCTCAAGGTGCCAGCACTGTGTCTTGTGGACTCCTTAAGACACAGGTAGTAGGCCAGCCTACCTACCAGGGGACCCTCCCACAGCTCTGTGACTCAGACCCTTCCTGATGGCAGCTCCCTGGGCATCTGCCCTCTTTCCACAGGCTCAGACCAGAGTCCTTCCTGGTCTCTGGTCCCTGACCCTACACAGAGGCACTCTTGACAATTTACTCATACAAGTGTACATCTGAGAGTTGTTCGCCTGGCTGTACTCAGAGGAACTTGGATATATTCTAGTCTTGCTGGTGGAAAGAGTTTAGATTCAAATCAGGAATCCCACTACATTCCCTTTAAGACTCTCAGACTTAGCACCAACCTTTATCAAGTCTCTGAGTGTCTCAGGCTAAACATACAGGCCTCTGAAGCAATCATGTTTACAGAGCTAATTTGGTAATTAATCATGTTTTTGTTTGTGATAACTCTTCTGTTCTTTCCTCAAATTGGTGTTAATTATTTTTATTGTACTAGAAAAAAATATATTTAGTGGATTATCTTTCTGGTTCTAAGGATATTGAGCAGAGAAAGGTAGTCCCCTTCTCTATCAATCCTTAAGAACATAGGCATAGCCTGAATTATTAAAAAGCATTGACGTTTCATGTTTGTGTCTTGCTTTATAATTGATGTAAAGACCATGGTTTTCACTACTTTGTATTGGCAACCATGCCTGGTATTCGGTGGGCACTCATACCAGATGGTTCTCTCATTTTAGAGATGTTTAAAGTTATTATTTTTACCTTAAGATAGCAGAGGATAAGAGACAAGGCAAAGTAAAACAGGACAGAAGAAGTTATACAAAACAAAAAATTCCAGAAAGAATAACCATGGGAAAAATTTTAGTTAAGCATTTTGATGATAGGGTAAAAGATTCCTGAAGTAATCTCCCTTCTTTCAGGCATTGCTTTAAATGCATATATTAAGTATCTCATTCACTCAGTCCACAAATACATATTAAGCACCTCCTGTGTATCAAACAGATAACACCCCTGCTCTCCAGAAACTTCCAGTTTAGTATAGAAAAGCAGAGACTGAACCAGATCCTTTCAGACTGTGGTAAGTACAACGAAGGAAATAAACAGAGTGGGGTGTAAGAGTGCAGCCCCTTATGATGAAATGGTCAAGAAAGCTTTTCTGAGATGGTATTTAGGCAATAGCAGATGGATGACAAGGTAGAGCCAGGGAAAGAATGTTCCCAGGGCCACCACATGCCATCTTACAGGTTGCGCACTGCCCATGAACTCTGTTTACACAGACAACCATAGTACCCCCTAGAGTTGTACAGTAGAACAGCTCAGAGTGTTCCAGGCACATGTTAGTCAATTCATTTGTCTAGTCAATTTCCTTTGCTCAGGTTGACTTGCACATCTACTGACAGGCACTTAGTCTAGACACAATGGCAATCGCATTAAGCATGTGTTGGTTCAGACGAGTCAAGAAAACGACCCTCAGCAAATTGCAGGCTGGTGTTGATTGATCAGCTTATGACTAAATGTTCTCCCCTTCTGGAGACATGGGAGATGAGGCTAGAAATTGACACAGTTTAAGTGGAAAAAGCATCAGTTCTTTGGTGATGTTAGCCTTCTTTAGGGGCCAAGTCTTATGCCAATATGAAAGACGGTCCATGAAGAAGGGTAAGGACTGAAGAGTTGATGCTTTAGAACTGTGGTGCTGGAGAAGACTCTTGAGAGTCACTTGGAGAGCAAGGAGATCAAACCAGTCAATCCTAAAGGAAGTCAGCCCTGAATATTCATTGGAAGGACTGTTGCTAGAGCGGAAAGTCCAATACTTTGGCCACCTGATGCAAAGAGCCGACTCACTGAAAAAGACCCTGATGCTGGGAAAGAGTGAAGGCAAAAGGAGAAAGGGATGGCAGAGGATGAGATAGTTACATAACATCACTGAGCAAACTCAGGGGATAGTAGAGGACAGAGGAGCCCGGTGTGCTACAGTCTATGGAGTCGCAAAGAATCAGACATAACTTAGCAACTGAACAACAAAGCAAGTGGAAAAAGCTTGAGGTCATTTTGGGAACCAATCTATTGTCTTCCCCATAGTTATAATGCCAGGGGGGAAAAGGATGAGTAATTGCTATCCAGGCCTAAAGCTGGTTTTCATGGTAAGAAATCCTCTCTTCAAGAATGATCAAATGTGAAGTTTGGAAAATAGCCTTGATAATTACAGACTATACTATTAAATGCATGGTAAATTAATCATTTGACTTCATGGCATGGGGGTATCCCATAATGACAGGTTAATGGATGCCATGCTTAATAAAAATGATACCATTAGACCTCTAGTGAAGTCAATACTGTAGCTCTTTGCTGGCCACATCCTTGTTAAACCAGCCTCAAAAGCAAATGTACAGAGAAACTTTGAGGTTCTGAACTGGTTTAACGGGTTTCACAGAAGGGTTTCAAAGGTAGATAGATGCCTTGTCAATTTAGAATTAGGCAACGGAGGCTTCAGTAGAGCTCATATGTTGACCCCAGATTGCTCTGGAAATGAGGCAGCTAGAAACTGACTCCCTGTTCCCTGCATCTCTCGGCTGATTCTACTTCCTGTCTCCAACTGTGCTCATCAGTGTTTGAATCTGTCCAAGTCGGTTCTGAAGAAGAAATTCCAGTCTCTTCTTCTCCCACATGTTTGTGTGTAGAACCTGACAGGAGTTCAGGGGGCAGTGAGCAGGCAGGATAACAGGGCAGGATGGGGCAGAAGTCATGCTCCTGGGCAGGCACTGAGAATAAAGTCACCCACAACCAGGGGAAGAAAAACTGCAGGCCGGCTCTGCAGCTGGGATTATTCAAAGGTTTCCTATTGTGGAAAGTAAGATGGAGGTGTCCATTCACCAGTGCCAGGTAGAGCAGCATTGTTCTGGAATATCTGATTCAAAATAGGTGGAAAGATGGGTCAGGATTCAAGACCTAAACAATGAGGGTTGAAGGACCGTAGGCTCCACAGACCTCCCCAGAGCATGCTTGCAAATCTACCGTAGATATGAGTCGCCTGGAACCTGACAAAAAGTGCAGATCCTGATTCAGTAAGTCTGGTGCTCTTCATCTCTAATGAGCTCTCAGGTGATGCCAGTGCTTCTGGTTTGTGCATCACACTCGGAATAAAGGGGCTACAGCACAAGGCAAGGTCCCTCCTGCCTTTCCTCCTCCATCACGGGCCCGAGAGGAATGAGGAAGCCTAGAGATTGGGCAATAACACCGCTCTTGCTCAACAACACTGTTGACAGGATGCAGCAGCCCAGAGACTGAGAGAAGTCTGAGCCCTGTCATTAATTCCAGGGCAGGGGCTGAACAACTGGCTGCTGGATGAGGCTCAGAGCAGAAAAAGCCTGAATCTTTCAGGCATAAGAAAATTATCAAATTTCAAACAAAGATGGGTTGTATTTGATGAACCAAAGGAAAAGGTTGAAAACCTCTGTCCCTTTTTTTATAATTAAATTTATTTTTAATTGAAGGATAACTGTTCTACAATTTTGTGTTGGTTTCTGCCAAACATCAGCATGAATCAGCCATAGGTATACCTGTGTCTCCTCCTTCTTGAACCTCCCTCTGACTCCCTCCCCAGCCCACCCCTCTGCTGCTGCTCAGTTGCTTCAGTCGTGTCCAACTCTGTATGCCCCCATAGATGGCTGCCCACCAGGCTCCTCTGTCCCTGGGATCCTCCAGGCAAGAATACTGGAGTGGGTTGCCATTTCCTTATCCAGTGCATCATGCATGCTAAGTCGCTTCAGTCTTGTCCGACTCTGTGCGATCCTATGGACAGCAGCCCACCAGGCTCCTCTGTCCACAGGATTCTCTAGGCAAGAATACTGGAGTGGTTTGCCATTTCCTTCTCCAGCCCACCCCTCTAGGTTGTTACAGAGCCACAGTTTTGAGTTCCCTGAGTCACACACAGCAAATTCCCACTGGCTATTTATACCTTTGTCCCTTTTAAACACTTCAAATGAAAGATCCTCATCACTTCCACCCACTGTGCTCAGTGCTCTGACAGAGTGAGGTCCCTTTGCAGACTGTAAGTTGTCAAAGTACATGGAACAAACACTGACTTAGGAAGAGGGTGGGGTTTATGGATTGATGCTTTCTCATACTAGCCTTCTAGGAAAATGCAAAGGGAAGATCTCCAGGGCCACTATCCTGGACTCTAAATTGCGTGCTGTGATGGTTAATTTAATGTGTGAGCTTGGCTAGATGATAGCACCCAATTGTTCGATTAAAAGCTGGTTAAGATGTTGCTGTGAAGTTATTTTGTAGATGCTGTTGACGTGTACAGTCATCTAACATTAAGTAAAGATCTTCACAGTACGAGGGCTTCATCCACTCACTTGAAAGGCCTTAAGAGCAAAACTGAGGTTTCCCTGATGTAGAAGTTCCACCTGTTAAAATGTGCAGCTTCAGCTCTTGCCAGAGAGTTTCCAGCCTTGCAAGTCCCCACAATCGTGAAGGCTGATTGCTTTAAATAAATCTTGTTCGGAATACATTTGATCCTCATTATTCACAGATTCTGTATTTGTGACTTTGCCTACTTGTTAAAATTTGGTATTACCCCCAAATTAACACTTGTGGTGCTTCCACAATCATTCCTGGATACATGTAGAGTGGTAAAGAATTTGTCACCTAATCCATTCGTTTCTATCTGTGGTTGAACGAGATGACGCTCTGCCTTCTCGTTCAGCTCTCAGACTGTAAACAAGTGTTCTTTACACGCTGTATGTAGCACCATGATTTTCATATTATTACTTTTTTTGTTGATGATTTTACTGTTTGCAGATGCTCCTAAGCATCATGCTGAAGTGCTTGTCCAGTGTTCCTAATGCCAGATGACTTGATTGAGTCCCGTGAGGAAACAGACTTCCTTCAGGCGTCGGTTACAGAGCTGCTGGCCGTGAGTTCAATGTTAATGAATCAAGAGTGTATATTAAGTAAGGTGTCTTTAAACAGAAATACAGATAAAACAAGATTATATTTTGATCAGTTGATGAGAATGTGACCAGAAGCTCATAGGAACTACACTGTATTTCCCCTAGGAACCATGACTCTGTACTTACTAATTCAATGTTTGTAGACTTTATGAAACATAACTACCGTGAATAGTGAGGACTGACTGTGTGTGTGTGAGTTGGCATGCATGTGTGTGCCCTACTGGTTCTGTTTCTCTGGAGGCACCCTGACTCATGCAGGTACCACCCTTTCCTCCAGGGCTGGCTGTGTACTGCACAGTTGATGAGGATCTTTTGTCCTTTCTGCATTCAGATCTCCAACAATATCCTGCAGAGGGAAGAAGGGGATCCATCTATAAACCATACAGTGAACATTAACAGTCCCCTTTTTAAAACAGTTTTTCTCTTAATAGCTTATACTTAGGGACACAAAATATACACAAGCCCTATAATTTGAATGTTATTCCATCTCCCTGATAAAAAAGAAGTAGGCTAGATTAGGTAATAACTGGAATGCATTTCAGCATTTTTAATGTAATTTGGATGATGAGCCCCAAATTACTTTTCCAATATAAACCAATCAAGTCTATTCCAGTTTTAGTGACTTTACCAAAAATAAACTTCTTTATGAATGTATAAAAAGATAATTAGACTGTATCCAAGGCATTGGGCCTATTCCCAAGTGGAGAGAAGCCAGCACGTCTCAGAGTGACATGAAGGCACCAATTTAACAACCCACCGTCCTTGCTCTCCCCAGTCCAGTGGTCAGCAGTAGTCTTCTCAAGAGGCTGAGATGATGATTCTAGCTTGCCTGGTCCATAGCTGCAGGCTCCATTGCTAATTTTAAATTTGTCATCTTCCATGTTCGCACTGTGACTCAGGAGGAACTGGCAACAAGGAGTCACATCTTAGTCAAACCACACCCCGCTCCTGGAAGACCACTGAAGCCACTCAAGACCACTCAAGCTCACACCCTCTGTGGTGTGGGTCAGCCATGCCAGTTCTGTGGATATCATGCATTTTCCCCTACGTGTCCACGAACACCTGAATGAGGCTTGAAAAAGCTTATAGATAATTCTCTTTTTCCTTTAAGAACATGTCATAGCTAAGACTAAGAGCCATGCATCAGCTTTCATTGATCCTGAAATAAAACCCTGTTTGGAAAAAGCTTCTTTTATGCACAGCTTCAAGAAAATCAGAACGCCAATCTGATTTTCTTGAATCAGACCATCCATAACATAATTCAAGCATCAAAAATGTTCAATGCAAACAGAGGAAGGGGAGAGAGAGCATAATACAATCTGAATTTTTTTTGTATGCAAAAATGTTTCCCTTTTAATGTTTAGCAATTTTCATGATGTGACTAGTATTCTGAGCTGTTCAGTGGTAGAATGGGAGCTGCCTTGTCGTGTGACTGCTCAGATGATAAAGAATCTGCCTGCAATGTGGGAGACCTGGGTTTGATCCCTGTGTTGGGAAGATCCCTTGAAGAAGGGAATGGGTACCCACTCCAGTATTCTGGCCTAGAGAATTCCATGGACAGAGGAGCCTGGCAGGCTAGAGTCCACGGGGTCACAAAGAGTCAGACAAGTCAGAGCAACTTTCACTATCACTTTCAAATAAGAATGATTTACTAAACACAATTAAGATGAGTGTCACCCTTCCACCAAATAAAAAATTGTAGCAATACATGTAGTAAGCAAACTGATTGAGTCAAATTATTTCAACTAGGAAAAAAAAGTCTGAATGGCTAAACAGTACTAACTCTTACAAAGTTTGGCCTGTGCAGCCCGTCTCTCCCTGTGGCTCTTTGTTCCACATTTCATACCCTACTGGTCACTTCCCTTCCCCTAAACCAGGTGTCAGGTGCTCCTTCCCCTGCTCTCAGCTGGTTGCTCCTTTCAAAAGGATTCAGTTAAGTCAGGGGTTGGAAACAACAGCCCACAGGCCAATTAGAGCCCACCTCCTGTTTTTGCAAATGAAATTTTACAGAAACTCGGCCATGCTTATTCGATGGCTGCTTCCATACTACCACGTCAGAGCTGAGCAGCTCCAACAGAGATCTGATGACCCACAAAGCTTAAAATAGTTACTATCCAATCCTTTACAGAAAAAGTCATTTACTGGCCCTTGAATCAAGTCCTTCACACTAAGGCATTACAGTTTTAATATGTTACTTCTCCAGGGGAAAAAAAAAATCCATTACTTAGATTTTAATAAAAGGCAACATCTTTCATTTAGAGAAAGTGATGGCTAATAGCAGGATTTCAGTTATTGGCAATGGGATACTCAGGAGGTATTTTGAGGTGGAGGAATTTCTTAAGTTCAATGAACACCTATTCCACCTGCCCATCAACCCAGTTGTGGGGCCCAAAATGGAGGATTTTGATAGTTATAATGATTTGGAGAAAGACTTGAAAGAGAGGTCAGTCCGAAAGCAGCTTGGGACTGCCGCAGCTGGCATTTTGGAGCGGAAAACACATGACCCAGGAGATTTGTCTCCGTCTGATTCAAATATTTATTCTTATCACTTATAAACTGACAAAAACATTTGGAAGTCCATTTAAAGAGAGTCAGATTCCTAACTTTGGTTGTCCCCCAATCTTTTGCCTTTTTACTTTTCACAGATAGCTAAGTTCCCAGAGATAAATCTTTTTTTATGGCCCATGTAAGATTTTCTCTCTGAAATTCCCTTGAGCAGTGTTATTTATCTCTAGAGAAGTCTTCTCCAAGTAAGCAGCGACAGTGAGCTCTGGAGCCTTGCTTCCAGAACACAGGGGCTCGGTTCTCACCAGCATCATGCAGCCGACGACACAAGAGTTTGAAGTGGACGCTGTACAAACTGGAAACAGAACATCTGGTTTCCATCTCAAGGTGATGCAGGAGAATGATGGTCACTCCTGACTTTCCTTTGTTCAGGATATTACGTCCCAAAATGTTCTCCAAAACATTATCTTGTTCCTTTGATGTGAAAATTGTCGTTCCCTTTCCTGTCATTCCAGGTAAGGAAACAGAGGATCCGAAGGGTTAAATGACTCCTTTTAGAACAAACAGCTGTTGGAGGTAGATTCAGATGAAAAATTCATGTCTTCAGAGTCCTCTCAGGATAGGGGTTTATTCTCATGTTAGAAGGAACTTAGGGCTTCACAAGAGCAGTTAGACCAATGCAGCCATTTGTGGAAGTCTTGAAGATCAAGGTCTTGTCACTGTTCAGGTACAAGAGCATAAGTGGCAACCTGAAGAGGCACAGGCTTCCTGCAGGTGTGCCTATGAGCTACCCAAGGGGAGTACCAGGATGGCATCATCCATGGCTCCTGGACCCTCCTGGGATGGTGCTCATATAGTACTAGCATTCTAGTAAACTCGAAAAATGCAGGCCAATTATACAAAGGTGTTCCTTCCCTCAGCTGACTCCACCCTGGGCCAGAAGCTCAGCAAGTTGAGATCCAGCCCCTCCTCACATCCTTCACCCAGAAAAGGCACCATTGTCAGCTGGTACAAACTGAACCATCCTGTTCAGAGAGCTCCCTTCAGGAAGAGGGGATGTTTCTCAAAAGAAATATAAGCTTACTGAGAAGAACTGAATCCATACGGGACCATAAACACAATACAGCTCACCAAGAAGGTGACAGTATAGACTTAGTATGCTTTGGGTAGTGATCACAGTCTTTCTTAGCTGGAGAACTAAAGCTGGTCACATTCTGGCTTGTCTCCCTTTCACCTGGCCCTCCCTCTTAGCTAAGCCCCTCTCTGTATCCCATTCAAATCCATTTCTCCCATTAATACAAGTGCTACCACACTGAGTGGAAACTTCCTTGAACTGGAGGGAACACATAGCTAGCAGAAGGGTGGGTTTATGTGAGTGGATGGGTGGCCACCCACTTTAGCTTGTCTCTGTCACTCCATGACAGGCAACCCTGCTGGGCTGAGACATCTCCTTCAAGACTACACATTTCCAAGAGACCAACTGCCCTCAGAACATTCTGGGTCTCTTCCTGTTTTTCCTCTAAATGTTCTTGGGAGCCCATATCATTCTCTAGGCCACTGGGCAAAGTCCAATTGAGCTCATTAATCATATTAGAGTCACCTTTCCTGCTCAGGGATCAAAGGCAGCAAGAGCTCACAATCCTCTTTTGAATGGTGTTTCCATAGGATTTTAAAGGAGACTGGATCCAAGAGCCAAAGGCAACCCCAGCTAACCCTGGGAAGGACCAGTAAGGCCAGCTCAGGGTGCAGCTACCAAGAAAGCAGGAGGAGAGTGAAGTGGGAGTTGCTCCTCTTCACAAGGAAATGGATCCTCAGACCAAAAGGTTCAATATACACTGAGTGTATTCAATTTTTAAGTTAATTTTTATTGGAGTATAGTTGCTTTACAATGTTGTATTGGTTTCTTCTGTACAGCAAAGTGAATCAGGCATATTTTTGCACACATCCACTCTTTCCTCGACTTCCTTCCCATGTAGGTCATCACTGAGCACTGAGTACAATTCCCTGTGCTCTAAGTAGGTTCTCATTAGTTATCTACTTCATACACAGTTGTGTTTATATATTAGTCCCAATCTCCCAATTCATCCCACCCCACTTCCCTCCGCGGTGACCATTCTCTACATCTGTGACTCTATTTCTTTTTTGCAAGAAGCTTCTTCTTTACCATTTTTCTAGGTTCCACATGTAAGCGATTTTTGTTTTTCTCTTTCTGACTTACTTCACTCTGTTTGACAGTCACTAGGTTCATCCACATCTCTGCCGACGGTGCTATTTCATTAATATTCCATCATATATATGTACCACACGAGCACATTCAACTTAAAGGTGCCCAGGCTTGCATTTATGCTGTGTGCCAAAAGGGGCACTGAAATCATTTCCAGTCTTATTCTGATAACTATGAATACTACCACCACAGTCCACAAAAAATGGTTGAGCGAGTGAGCATGTTTCACCAACTTTCTATCACCTTTCTACACCCCTTCCTTTAAAGCTCTATTTTATTCCATATTCAGATTTGGGTTTTCATTATTTTGTTATAGGGTTTGGAGTGTAGTTACCATTTTCATAACTTAATATTGTATGGTGCAAATAATGGCCCTGGATCCCTTAGCATCCACTTTTGACAAGCGTGGAGATATCTAGAGAACTTTGACATTCTACTTTTATAGTATAATAGGAGTATATCCCACTCCAGGTTGGATTATCTTTGTGGTACTTACCTGCATCAATTCAGTCAAGATTATATAGAAGTTTTCTTAAACAATTAATAAGAGGGTTATGGTTTTTGAAAATGATTTTACAAAAAAATAACCTCTTGATATTATATATAAACAGAGTGGGGCTTCCCTGGTGGCTCAGTGGTAAAGAATCTGCCTGCAATTCAGGAGCCTCATGAAACATGGATTTGATCCCTGGTTGGAAAGATTACCTGGAGGAAGTCACAGCAACCTACTCCAGTATTCTTGCCTGGAGAATCCCATGAACAGAGGATCCTGGCAGGCTACAGACCATAGTGTTACAAAGAGTCAGACATGACTGAAGCAACTTAGCACTCACGCACATAAACAGAGTATAGTCACCAATGGGAGACTAAACTCTAATCCCCTTCCTGTGGTAATAGAAGCTGCCACAATAATTGTGCTAAAACTATAAGATAGATGAGCTAGTAGTGTTCAACTAATCTAGCAGCACACACTAAATTGAAGATAGTATTGGAAAACAAGCATTACTAGAAAGCCATTAACTGGCATAAGGTCAAAATGCAGAACAGAAAATTTTGGCAAGGTTGCTGCCTTATAACCAACAAAAGTTAAACTAGAATTTGTTGATGTGTACTGTTGCACATCACAGAATCCTAGGTAGGACAATAGATAAATATGTGGTTCTGGAAATACCAACAGAGGGTGTATTAGAGTCAGACTGCTATAATAAAGTACATAGACTGAGGTGCTTATAAACAGTAGAAATTTATTTCTTGTAGTTCTGAAGCCTCAAAGTCTGAGATCAGGATGGATGAGGAAAGTCTGAGATCAGCATGGTTGGATTCTGGTGAGGGTCCTCTTCTGGGTTGCAGACTCTCAGCTTTTCCCTATAACTTCACATGGTCTTGAGTAGAGAGGGGAGGCAAGTTCATTCATGACTTATATAAAGATACTAATCCCATTCATGAGGGCTCCATCCATATGACCTCATTTAATCCTAATTATTCCCCAAAAGCCCCAACTTCTAATACTATCATATTGTGGGGGTAGGGTTTCAACATCAGAACAATGGGGATATAAACACTCAGTCCATAGGTGGAGAGGATTCAGGAATATTAAAATACAGCAAGAAAGGCCTGATCACTTCATCCCTAACACACTTCTGGACAAAAAATAGATGCTCAGAGAATGGCTGTTAAGATAAACCAAAATACTCTTTTCTTTAAATGGTGTGGTCATTCATCTACAAATTGAGTAATTTGTGTGATTTAGAGGATGAATCACAAGCTGGAATCAAGATTGCCAGGAGAAAAATCAATAACCTCAGATATGCAGATAATACCACTCTAATGGCAGAAAGTGAAGAGGAAATAAAGAACCTCTTGATGAGAGTGAAAGAGGAGAGTGAAAAGCTGGCTTAGAACTCAACATTAAAAAAACTAAGGTCATGGCATCTGGTCCCATCACTTCGTGGCAAATAGATGGGGGAAAAGTGGAAACAGTGGCAGATCTTATTTTCTTGAGCTCAAAAATCACTCTGAGGACAGTAACTGCAGCCATGAAATTAAAAGATGCTTGCTCCTTTGAAGAAAAACTATGACGAACTGAGACAGCATATTAAAAAGCAGAAACATTATTTTGCCCACAAAGATCCATCTAGTTAAAGCTATGGTGTTTCCAGGAGTCATGTATGGATGTGAGAGACCATAAAGAAGGCTGAGTGCCAAAGAACTGATGCTTTTGAATTGTGATGCTGGAGAAGACTCTTGAGAGTCCCCTGGACAGCAAGAAGTTCAAACCAGGCAGTCCTAAAGGAAATCAACCCTGAATATTCACTGGAAGGACTGATGCTGAAGCTGAAACTCCAATACTTTGGCTACTTGATGAGAAGAACTGACTCATTGGAAAAGATCCTGATGCTGGGAAAGATTGAAGGTGGGAAGAGAAGAGGACAACAGAGGATGAGATGGTTGGAAGGCATCACTGACTCAATGGACATGAGTTTGAGCAAACTGCCAAAGATAGTGAAGGACAGGGAAGCCTGGCATGCTGCAGTCCATGGGGTCGCAAAGAGTCAGACACAACAAGAGGCAGATCATATTTTGCTGTCACTTTCCTTCAAAGTATGTTAATAAATATTCTTGGTCAATAGGCCTTTTCCAGAAGAAAGGATATAAATCACAAAAAAAGGCACCAAAGGTGCAAAATTACCAAATTTTTACCATCACCAAGTAAGAGGCTTTTAATTTCCCACAGTGGAAATACTAAGAAAAAATCCTCTTTAAAGGCATTTTTGGTATGGGGAGAATTTCAACAAATTGTCAAACGGGGCAATGGTTGGGGAAGTCCTGCCTAAGACTCACTTCCTGTAATTCATGCAGTTCCCAGACTTTTCTCTTCTAGAGACACCTGCAGGGCAGCTGTTTGCATTCGAGGCCTGCGGGCTTCCAGGAAATGCTCCTGGCTGTGCTCTGTGGCCAGGTGCCCCACGCGGACAGGTCAGTGTTACAAAATCAGTGAGCAAAACAAGGGGCCTCTGCTTTTGCTATCAAGCTGTCTGGGGGAAAATGCTGACATGTCTCACTACCCCTCTTCCTGTCTCTGTCTTCCTGTTGATGTGCCTAGGCCTCTATAACCTCCTCACTTATGACTCATTCTACTTCATCCCTGAAGAACAGTGGAAAGGAATAACACATTCAGACAACCTGTTGGTACCAATTCAGGTGAACCCTTATTAAGTAAGACAGCCCGGAGTCAAAATTCTGGGTTTAAAAAGATGATGGACAAATTATGAGGTGATTGTGTTAAAACAGTTTTGGAATTCAGAAGGATAAAACTGGGATGAAGTCTTAGAAACCGTTCATTGCACTCACTCTCTGATTCTGTAGATGAGAAAACCAAGCCCACAGAGGGAAAATGACCAGGCCCATGAGCTTCTCATTCCGTACTCATACTTTTCAGAAAGGAAAGTTTTGCCACACACACTTTCTTTTTTTTTTTTTAGAGCAATCAAAATATGATTTTATTTGAAAATACTTATCTTATACACATATTCCTGGGAAAATACCTGTGTATAATGAAGAACAATGGCTCATGGAAGGGAGGGTGAATTTGTGTGGTACCACATTTATATATGTGGTTCTAAACCTTAGAACAGCAGACACTATTCCACAGCCGGAGCAGTTTTCCTGCTTCCTATTAACATCTTGTGTTTGGAATAGATACATATTATGAACACAACCACCCAAGTAGGCAGTTAATGAACATTCTTGGATTATATACTGACATAAATATATTTTTAAGGGCTTCTCTGGTGGTTCAGACGGTTAAAAAAAAAAATCTGCCTGCAATGCTGGAGACCTGTTTTCAATCCCTGGATTGGGAAGAACCCCTGGAGAATGAACGGCTACCCACTCCAGTATTCTTGCCTGGAGAATCCCATGGACAGAGGAGTCTGTCTGGCTACAGTTCATGGGGTCATATAAAGTCAGACACGACTGAGTGACTAAAACACACACACACACACACATTTTTAAACCCTGAGAGGAAGACAAAGTATTAACAAATTCAAGGTCACTTCATTTGCTCTTGATAACCTTGGCAGGCATCCTCTCAGCTGCCTTCTTAACACTTTCTAGCTCATCTCTACAACTTGCCTGGGTGAGTTTTCAGGTAGTGGCCTCTATGAATAATCAGTCATGTGCATGTTCACAGATGTGTGTGCACACACACACAAACACAATGCTTCTAGGAACAAAAGCTGGCACAGAACAATAATTTGGTTCAATAGAAATACTTTCCTTCCTTTATTTATTTATTTTTTTAAACCTTCTTAGAGGCGTGCTGTCAGTCTGGGCTTTTGTCCTGGCTGGCTCCTGATATTTTAATGCATTCTGAAAGTGCCACTCCTACCAACGCACTCCACGGAGGCCACTTTGGCTGGCTGCCACCTGACCTCACTCGATTAAGAAGCTTGGATCCATTGCTATTATGGAGCCTAAAGCACAGCCAAGAGGAAATCTCAAAGGGCCCTCTCCCCAGACATATGCAAGTAGAATAAAAATGAGACACAAGTGATGGCACGAGGCCTCCACAGCTCTTGGGGCAAAGTCCAGGGCTGTGCTGTAGGATAGGAGGATGTTCTGGCTCTTCGGAGAGAAATAAACCATATTATTCCTTACACATGAAGTTCTTTCAGACTTCTTATCAACAGGGTGGGCCTTTTTCTGTTGTTTATCCTCAGAGAGGGAATTGGAAGATCGTAAAGCAAATGTACACATTCAAGGCTGAGCTGGGCTGAGTTGAGAAGTGTCTCCATGACTTTCTAATTATCCAGGGCCCACATCCTGCTGATCAGGTGACAGAAGAAGCAATCAAATACACTCATTTATACTACAGTGTTAGAGACTGGATATGTTACTTCTCCCAGGGGTACCTGTATTCCAGAGGTAGCTGCTTTCCAGAGGCCTGTGGAGAGCAAATATTTAAGCTAAAGGGATAGAGAGAGCTAATGGAAGAAGTTCAGGCACCAGTGCTTTTAAATCACCCTACCCAGGAAACTATCTGTAATACAAGGATGGATCTAAATATATCCATCTGATGTGGTGAAAGGAAAAAAAAGGGTGTCATATACAGCAAACCTTGAAGGGTAAGTCGTGACTTCTGCTATTTATTTTTTCCTCCTTCCCTTACCAATCATTCTAGCCCTCATAATGGTTCCTGCAACTTCAGACATCCAATGCCTTTGCTCCATGACTCAACCAGTTCTGAAGACTCAGCAAAGCACGCCACATGTTTTATTAGTAAAGATAAGCTCAGGGTTGATTTTAGTGCAGAATTAAATTCGAGGTTAAAAACAATGCCCCAGAACAGAAAATAAAATAGCAAGAAGTTTAGGAGAAAATGTCAGGCTACAGAAGAGCTATACAAAAAACACGCAAAGCTGCAGGAATCACCAGTGTTTTTATGAGAAAGAAGGATGCTTAAGCTAATAATGTTTGAGAAAAAAAAATCCATTTGGTTGTATCAGGGTCAGAGGATTTACCAGATATTTGCTGACTGACAGCCTCTCAGTGCCTGTCATTCCTTCAGTCCCCTGCATCATCACCTTTGCTATGCTGTGTCTCCAGCAAGATACAATCAGAGTGATTCTACTCAAGTGCAGTGCTGGGGGCAAAAGGATGGGCCACCCCAGGGGCGGGCCATCCAGGGGTACATGGCTTAAAGGAGACTTAAAAACAGTGATCAAATCAGCTAAAAAGCCAGTCTGCTTTCTATTATCAGGATGGCAAGCAGTTCTAAACAATGTCAATAATAAACTGCTCTGCCCTCGCCAAAAAAAATATTTTTGTTGGTCTAGGTTCCAAACAATTACTGCAACTGATATTGAGTTTTAACAACATAAATGTAAGCTTCAATTTAGCATATTTTTATTGCTTCTCCTTTAGTAAGCATATTCTATGTGGAAGTTGACTCAGAATTAACTCTGTGCCTTTATTTTAAGAGTAAGTGCATAAGAAAGCTTGCTTTGGGCACATGTGTCCAATCTCTTTGGTCCTTCAAATTCTGTGTTCAAACAACTGATTCACAATAAACAACTGCACAGTGATTGTAAGGACAAACAGAACTTGAGGTACTCCAGTTCTGTCATGCTATGTGATCACTTGGAGTTTTTATTGTGTTTAAAGTTTCTGGAATTTATTGTGAAATGGGATTTTTATGCATCTCTGCCAAAAGTATCCTTATGTTGAAGGCTTTCTATTTATTTAAACTATTGCTTCATATGAAAGAAACCTTCTAAAATTAAAATGAATGAAAAGTATTCTTTGATCAAAGTTGGATCAAAATCATGATTATGGGAAGAGAAACAAGTTTGACAAATTCACTGACAAATTCGCAGAAGGTAATAGCAAAAACAGAAACTATAAAGTTGCTATTCATTACTGTATAAAACCAATAGGTCGGTCTATGTTTTCATCTCTTTCTTCAAAAATACATTAGTGAAATTAAAAATATTACTTTGTAACTCTTTTCCTTTTTTAGATTGTGATTTATATTTTTTATTTTTTAAATTAATATGGTACAAAATTTTATAAAAGAAATTTTATTTTCTCTCATTATTGATTTTATTGTGTGATTACCAAAGATAAGTTTGTCATATAGGAAAGAGGCATTAGCAATGATCCCCTCTAGGTGTCAAATATTAGCCCTAGCACCCTAATCTGTTACCTATTCCATTTGGGGGCTCCCTGACTCTCCCACACAGTTTCATTGCCATCCCTGCCTCTATCCCCCCACCTATCACTCCAAACAAGACCTGTTAGTCAAGTGTTGGACAAAGGTAGATCACATGTACTTAAAATAATTCATCCTTCTTCTGAGGTTCTTCCAGCTTTCTTATAGAGAAGGATGTTATAAAATCAGAAAGGTTAAAATGCATTCCTCTACCTTCTTTTCCCATTTGTTGAGAGCAAAGGTGAGTAGAAGCCTGACTGTTCAAGATCTGCCTACCCACCAGAGTAAAGCTGGGGAAGGGGTGTGAGATAGGATTCAGCTAGCACAAGCCCTGCTTGGACTCTTGAACCCCTGCATCAAGCCATGTCCAACCAGGAACATTCAATAGCTTTCCCCTCTAGAGGCAAACCTGATGACCAAAGGCCCGAGACCACGAGAACACTTCCCTGAGAGGCAGCATGAATCAGCACTGCCTGGAGCCCACATTCCTCCTGCCCTCCACACCCAGGCCCCCAGCATCACCTTGAATCCTTCAGAGAGAAGAGAGTTTACCTTTTAATATAAGTACATCTCCCCAGCCCCACCCCAACTCTGGTCAGCCTGATGTCCCTAACTCTGAATAATCAACTCAAAGAAAGAAGGAAAATATCCCCACCAAAATTTAGTACAGGATTATCATTACTTTTAAGTTCTCAACATGTTCCTAAGTCATCAAACAGTGATTCATTATGTCATTAAGTGTCACATTTCCTTCATGTTGGTGGCGGGAAAAAGTTACAATACTTATTTTTCATTTCTACTTATGAAATATAATGAATTCCACTGATGACCTATTTCTGAAACCACCAATCAAAGGAAATTGTAAAGTTCACCATAGTAACAGCTCAGTGCCAGTCACCCAAGTGAGAACTACACTGCTTAGGAGGACCCGGCCAATCGTGGGGCAGAGTAATGTTACCATCTCATAGCAACCAAAAGATCTGCATGGCAACATCAGTTGCTATATAAAAGAAAAATTAGAAACAACATTCTGCTGGGGAGAAATGAAGGTATCAACTGTTAAGTCATACTTGAGTCATGATTGTGAAAACCCATCCTAAAATATCCACCTAAATATAGCTCAGATAATACCTGTCAGATCCAAGAGTCCACGTGCTAGGAACCCTTCACCCACTACCACCTGCAACCAGCTGAGAGCAAACGAGAGGCAACTCTCCACAGTACAGACGGCATCTGAATGGAAAGGGATAGAGTCTTTGAATACTAGGAACTGTAAGGAATATTGGGAGGGTAAAT
Organism: Bos grunniens; assembly: GCF_055505025.1. NCBI lineage: Eukaryota > Metazoa > Chordata > Mammalia > Artiodactyla > Bovidae > Bos > Bos grunniens. The sequence goes on from NC_141175.1 coordinate 45,139,826, forward strand.
TACACACGAAACATCACATTTAATCCCATGAGGGAGGCAGGGCAGATAAGATTATTATCACTAAATTCCGCATCTCCCTCCGACTCCAAATCTGTTCCTCCCCCAGCTTTTCCATCTCCATTAATGGCAACACAATTCTTCCAATTGTTCAGACCAAAACCCTTGAGAGCTCCTTAACTATTTTTTCTCTCTCATGCTCAGTCCAATCCATCAGCAGACTGTTCTGCTTTCAAGATACGTCCAGAATCCAACCATCTCCACAGCTAGAGCTTGGTCCAAACCACCATCGTCTTGCCTTAAGGGCAACAGCCTCCTAACCTGTGCCCCTGCTTTACACTCCTGCCCACCTACAGTCTATTCTCCACACAGCAGCCAGAGTAACCCTTCCAAAACCTAAGTCCTTGGCTCAGGACCCTCCAAGGATTTCCCATCTTCTCTTACAATGAAAACCCAAGACCTCACCATGGCTTACAAGACTGCACACAACTTAGCTCCCTCTTGTTTCCCTCTGACCCCATCTGCACCCCTGTCTGCTTCCCTCATGGGCTGCAGCCGCACTGGTCTACCCACTATTCTTCCAGCATGTCAGGCTCCCTCCTACCTCAGGGCCTTTGCACAAGCAACTTCCTGTTTGGAACATTCTCTCCCCAGATACCCTCAACACTTACTCCCTTACTTCCTTCAAATGCTCACTTCCATGTCACCTTCTCAGTGAACCCTTGTCTGACCTATTTTAAAACTGGACTTATACACCCTTTACCCACATCCTCTAACCCTCTTCTCTGGCACAGGGGCTACCTAGAGCAATGCCTGGCAATTACTAAGAACTCAATAAATATCCAGTTGTGAATAAAGGAAAAACTGTTTTACAGACAAAGTAAATGGGCTCAAGAAGCTAAAGGATTTACTCAGAGATTCACAGAGTCCAGACTTGAAGCTACATTTGCCAATGACTTCCCAAGATGCATTCTGTCCACTCTACCATATTTTGGTTTTCTTTTCCAGATCTACTATCTCTTCCAATAAGTGCCATGAATGCATTAATTCCCCCAGAAGAATAGGAGTATTTCTGGGCTGAGGGCATGGCCAAGGCAGGAGTGTGAGGTGGAGGTGAACTGGCCCAGAGCCTGAGTGATGTCTGAGAGACACTGGCAGGTGAGTCAAGAAGTATGGCTGAGGCATGTCTCTGCTACTGACACCACACTGGTGGTGACCTCCTCCACTCCAGGCCCCCTTCTTGGGAGGGGACCATTCAGCATTCTTATTCCTTTATTCACTAGGATCAAAACCAAGGATGTAAGTGGAATTTTTAGTCTATAAAAACGTTTCACCAATTCCTGCTAACTTGTTCTCAAAGAGTCTCAGAGTTGTATTAAGTGTACATTGTATGAAAAATGGTAGAAAAAAATTTAAAAAGCCAGTTGCCAAATATGTTTTTTTGGCCCACACAATAGTCTTGGGTTTTGATTTTTAGACAGAAACCACCTAGTGTTATGGGATTATATGAAAAATTTTTTTTATTAAAACTATGCTGAAAACTGGTAGTGGTGTGCCCACATTTTCTACCTTGATAAAGGGGTGACAGTGAGTGATAAAGAGGTGGAGGATGAGAAAAGTGGGGAGAAGGGAGAGACGTCCCACAAGCAGGGCATGGAGAAGGAGCAAGAACACTTGCTTCCATGGCTTAGGCTGGTGAGTAGATAAAACTGATACAGACACAAACACCATCAACGATCCTGTTGTGTACCTGTTGAAAAAAATAAAACAGTTATGACTCTTCCACCAAGAAACTAGAAACATGAAAGACAAAATCAAGAAAAATAGTAGCTACCCATTGTGAGCATTGACAGTGTGACAGGCATTTTGCAAAGTTACCTTCCTACAGTTTTATCTTTAAACCTCTCAGCAGCCCTGATGGAAGGAATTATCTCCCTGTTTTGCAAAGTCAGCTCAGAGGACAGGAAATGACTTGTCCAAGGTCATGTGACTAGAACATGACAGAGCTGACCCACTTGCCTCCAGAGTCCTTGTTCTTTCTTAACTTACATCACATCTCCTCTCTTCAGTAAGAGGAATTCATGTGATATAAATAAACAAGGAAGGGATGTAAAACTTGGAGTGACATAAGGAAATTAAAAAAAAAAAAAAAACTCAGCAAAATTACCGGTTCATTCAAATCACCCATGTAGGGAGTTTGGCAAGTACATGGAGGCCTTGAAAAAGCCATGCCCACAGTCCTACTTCACATCTTAATGGCAACGCCATCATCTTCTCCGTTTAATGCCACAAAGTTAGCTCAATACTGACAGACAAGGAAGCTCCGATACCTTGCTCACAAAGGTTTAGACTGATGAAAGTTGTGGAACACAGGTTGTTCTGCAATGACGTGTGAGTTGATGCAAAACTCACAAGTAAAACATTTCATTACACTGAGTGCCCAGTGTGGTCAGCCCTCTCCACATATTCGGGGAACCAAGGGTGGGCCCCAAAAGTAAATGGAATGTGAAACTGATGGGGAGCAAGGAGTGGACTTGTGTTAAATTGACCACTACTTCTGCATCACATCCCTACTAGTATTTTTGCCTCAAAAGCAAATCTAAACCTTAAGAGACAAAAATAAAAACCTGCTTTGGATTCCTATTTTTTAAAATCTAGCCTAACTTTAGGGCTTGGAGAAGGCAATGGCAACCCATTCCAGTACTCTTGCCTGGAAAATCCCATGGGCGGAGGAGCCTGGTAGGCTGAAGTCCATCGGGTCACTAAGAGTCGGACACGACTGAGCAACTTCACTTTCACTTTTCATTAAAATCTAGCCTAACTTTATGGCTCGGAGAAGGCAATGGCAACCCACTCCAGTACTCTTGCCTGGAAAATCCCATGGGCGGAGGAGCCTGGTAGGCTGAAGTCCATGGGGTCCCTAAGAGTTGGACACAACTGAGCGACTTCACTTTCACTTTTCATTTTCATGCATTGGAGAAGGAAATGGCAACCCACTCCAGTGTTCTTGCCTGGAGAATCCCAGGGACGGGGGAGCCTGGTGGGCTGCCGTCTATGGGGTCGCACAGAGTCGGACACGACTGAAGTGACTTAGCAGCAGTAGCAGCAACTTTATGGCTGAATGTGAAGTTAACATACTGTAAGATCTGGCATTCTGACACATTCCAGGGCAGATTCTACCCAGATTAAACTTTCTGGCTATCTAGCCTGAGAAGTAGATGTTCCTCTGTTCGAAGGTAGTTGTAGCTTCATTACCTACTATCAGGATCACATTTTAGTTCATGTCTATATTTTCAAGCAGCAACAGCTCTCACCTTTGTGGTGCAAGTACCTTTGACCACCTATACCTGGATGGCCTTAGCATTTGTTGTTTGGACCAAGCATTAGGCCCTCATGTACTTGCAAATGTTTTTAAAGACATTGTGATCTAAGAGAAGGAACTCCCAGCAGTGGGAAGGGGCTGACCTTTGCCACACTGAGACAGGTTGAGTGCCTCCAAACTCATGTGGCTAGATTTGGAACTCATGGGTTCTATGTACAACCTAATACAGCAGTAATCACCAGGTTAAAAAGAAACAACAGGTCCAAAATGGAGTCACTTCTGCTAAGATCCACATCAACAAATCAAGATTTAATACCTAACCTAATTGCAGTCTCAACTCCTCCCAGGAACATAATCTTAAAATGGTCAGTCTGGAATTTCTAGGTCAGCACTAGTGAGGTAATCCACCTGATAAACTCCTTCTGTTCTCCAAAAAAGGATGAGGTAAGCTACTCTTGCCTTGTCTGTGCCCACTTCTACCTATAAAACTCTCCTGTTTGGTATGACCCCTTGGAGCACCTTTCTGATTGCTCAGTGGGACACTGCCTGATACATGAATTGTTGAGTAACTAGATCTTCAAATTTACCCAATTGAATTTTATTTTTAACACCCTATACAAAACTCTTAACTCTAACACCCTATACAAGTTTTACCCCAAATTGCAGCCCCATTTCAGCTATGCTATGAGCAACTAAGGAAAGTCTGTGTCAGGCTTGGGACAGAGTAGCAAAGAGGAAAACAGTAACCTCTCTCCCAGTGCTATAGATGGAGTCTGGCTGGGTATAGTGGCTCAGCCACATAGCTAGAGAAGAACCTATTGGTTCCATTTCTAAACACATGGGATCCCTCACATTCAGGACTTCTAAGAAATCCCTGGGGACTATCTGATGGGAGTTAGCTTCCCATAGAACCAGGCAGAGGTTCAAAGCCATCATAAAGTGGGTATCAAATGTGACTAATTTTGTGGTTCAAGACGACTAAGGTCTATACATATAGGTTATATGAGTGTTTCTCTTCTGGTTTACCTTAATCACTTAAATATCTTATTTCATTCGTTCATGTTTATGGAGCACCTACTCTGGGCCAGGCACTGTTCTAGGCATTAGGGATGAAAGAGTTAAAAAAAGAGACAAATCTGACTTCATGAAAAAGTCCCTACCCACAAGAGGGAAAAATATATTTCAATGTACATTACGTGCTTTCTAAATCCTAATCAGGAGTAGAAAGGATTATCGATATTTTAATTTTTAAAGCTATGATTTAATTTAAATATGATTTTGTTATAAAGAAATCTGATTCAGACTTAAATTTAAAATTAGGAGGATTTAGTAGATGTGGCACAAAGGAAGCTTTGGGCACACACCTTCACCCTAGAATAACCTTCTAAAGAGAAAGGGCCCTCTTAAGATTCTTAGCTCTTCTGTATCCCTACCCAAGTGGTAACCATTGAGATTTTCTCTTGGCTCTTGGCCAAAATATAAATACTATCTTGGCCACTTACGTCTGAAAAAAAATAGAACAATAAAACCCTTAGAAGCAGACAGTCTTAAGATATTTCTTTTGAAAAAGGCACTAGAATAGAGCTTCAAAATCTTCTAATTGTCATCACTGACGTAGTCTGTTGTAAAAACACAATAGTGAATAGGCAAGGACTGGAAAGCTCAAAGTTATCAAACGTCCCTGAGACACTACAAATCATCTCTTTTTAAAAATATGGCTATACAGAGTGAAGTAAGCCAGAAAGAAAAACACTAATACAGTATACTAACGCATATATATGGAATTTAGAAAGATGGTAACGATGATCCTGTGACAGCAAAAGAGACACTGATGTATAGAACAGTCTGTTGGACTCTGTGGGAGAGGGAGAGGGTGGGATGATTTGGGAGAATGGCATTGAAACATGTATAATATCATATATGAAATGAGTCGCCAGTCCAGGTTCGATGCACGATACTGGATGCTTGGGGCTGGTGCACTGGGATGACCCAGAGGGATGGTACGGGGAGGGAGGAAGGAGGAGGGTTAACCAATACAATATTGTAAAGTTAAAAAATACAATAAAATAAATATATTATTAAAAAGAAATATGGCCATCAGAGCCTGTGATCCTGATTACCAAGACATCTGTGACTACATAATGCTGGTTATGGAAATTGTTGAAAAGTTATAAATAAATGTTAAGTAATACAGTACAGCTAGTTTCCCAGGTGTTGTTTCTCTTCTCAAGTAAGGATCTGCATGTTGATAATAGCAAAAAACATGAAGCAAGTGACAGCATACAGCCTTCCTGTGGGAGTAAATCTCCAGATATTTCTCACACACATTTGCTTATGTGATTTTACTCTGTTGCTTTTACTCTGTGCATGCTAAATCTCTTCAGTCCTGTCCAACCCTTTGCAACCCTATGGACTGTAGCCCACCAAGCCTCTCTGCCCAAGAGATTCTCCAGGCAAGGATACTGGAGTCGGTTGCCATACCCTCCTCCAGGGGATCTTCCCAACCCAGGGATAGAAGTGCTTTTACTCTGAAAGTGAAAGTCTCTCAGTCGTGTCTGACTCTTTGTGACTCCATGGACTATATAGTCCATGGCATTCTCCAGGCCAGAATACCGGAGTGGCTAGCCTTTCTCCTCTCCAGGGAATCTTCTCCACCCAGCGATCAAACCCAGGTCTCTCGCGTTGCAGGCAGATTCTTTACCAGCTGAGCCACAAGTGAAGCCCTAGAATACTGGAGTGAATAGCCTATCCCTTCTTCCCAACCCAGGGATAGAACTGGGGTCTCCTGCATTGAAGGTGGATTCTTTACCAACTGAGCTATCAGGGAAGCCCGCTTTTACTCTATAAGTCTCTATAACAGTATTATTTCTTGCTTTGTTATTTCTTCTCTCTAATCCACAGCAGTAGTCTGTTTCTTATAAATAATTCAACATCTGTCTGGGCATTTGTTTGCAATATTGTCTTACATGATGTTATGTAGGAAGAGGGAGGCTAGTAATGCTTAAATATAGGGAAGTAACTTTTTTTTCAGTCTTTGATATTCACAAAGTGGTTCTGTCACATCCTTTGTCTGTGAACTTACACTGAACTTTCTCTTCCACAAAATCTGGTTTCATGGACTCAAGCTTGCTGCAAAATTTGATATAACTGCAACTCTATAAGAGGGTCCAGTCTAGTCAGATATGCCTGCAAAATGATCTACCATATTTTTAATTTCTAGTGACCTTGCATCTATTTATATATTCAAACAGACTTCAAAGGAAGAAAGTCAGATCCATCTGTACACATTATGGGGCAAGTAGAACCTTTTTTCCCCCCAGAAAAATAATGGTGATCAAATGCTCTCTTTGATCAATCTTTGTTGTTGAACAGTCTTGCAGGCTTACTTTCCACGATACATTCTACATATACTTGGAGCTATTGGGAAGATCACCATAATTGCAATGGATGTCCAATCTAAATAGAGTTACGGAAGACAAACTTTGAAAACAGAAAGAAGTCCATTTTAAAGGAAAGAGTAGTAATTACACTTCTCTTGACTGCCAAAAACTAAGCATACACCTTTTCTAAATTATGAAAACCTACTGGAATCCAGGTCAAGTGTCGACTCAGAGCCCTCTCTTCATGCTGTTTTCTCTTCTTGGAATGCTGTTTCCTTCCCATCCACTGTATCCCAACTTCCAGTCTAATCTCACTTCCCCCTTAGGATCTTAGCTTCCCTGACATCTCAGAAGAGGCTGAGCGCCCATCTATGTTCACATGGTACTCTGTCTCCACCTTGTAGTGCTCTCCCCGCTTTTCCTTCAGTGGTTGATTGATGTCTGCATGCCCCCATAAACAGTAAGAAACTGTAGGGGAGCAGAATGATATCAGTCTTATTCACCACTGGCTAGCCATTTCAAAGTAATTGTTCAATAAGAATTTGAATGGGTAAATCAATGCATGTGAGTGAAAATAGCAGTATCATTTGTGTATTTGTTATACTACATGTCAAGCTCTCTGCTGAGTATTTTACATTAGATGGAAAAAAGGAAAGACCTTCAAAAATGAGCACCAAGAACATTAAAATCATCTTCATGAATAGTAGATCTCCTCTTAAGTTATGCATGAAGCTTTTTTGTTTACATAAAATTTAGGGGAAAGTCTCAAAGTCAGTACTACATGATTTACCTAACTTACAAACCAAGGAGAAACTTAAGTTTTATGGGTAAACTGCCAAAAGCCAAGCTTGGAAGAGACCATCCAGGATAATGTACATTTCACTCAGATTTTCAAATACATATGTGGAACCCAAAAGGGTTAAAAACAAATGCTGTATACTATTTTGTGAACTGCACTTTCCATTCAGCGTATATTGGTCATCTTATTACATCATCAAATGTTCCTTTGCAACATCTTTACAAATGGCTACAAGAACTCCACTGCATGTGTGTGCCATTGTTTAACTCTTCCTCCAAGATTGGCCAACCTAAATGTTAGGTTACCTCCAATTTTTTTTGCTATTATCAACATGTAGTTAAACCTTTGGGCACTTCTTAATTATTTGCTTGGAATAAATTCACTACATTGATGGGATCAAATTATAGGAACCAATATTTCCAATTGTATTTGAGAAGAACATGGATTCAGATGTATTTTATCCAAGCCAGAGAGCATATCCTTCATTTAATTCACAGAGGACAGAGCTAACAAGTTCAAAACATTTAACAGCATTAAAAACATTTAGCATTTTAATTTACTTTCATTAGTTGTTTTATTATTTCTTCATCTCACCTCAATCAAAGCAGCAGAATGTTAGCAAAGTTAAAAGAAATTCTTAACACACCATCTGGGAATGGCAGGACCTTGGTCTGTGGTACATTTCTGACAGTGAATATTTAAAATATTTGTCATGATATTTCTTCTAATTCTGGACAGTTTTTAAATGTATGCAACTGGTAAATTTACAAAGCAATCATGAACTACTCCATTATGTTTCCAAGAATTTCAACTAGACTATCAAGAATTTTAAAAGGTCAAGACTGAATGCTTTTGATTTCTTACCTCCTAAAAGGCAAATCAGGTCATTTCATGGCTTGTGTGGTCCCAAGAGAAAAGAGTTTCTAAAATTAATATGAAGCCAGTCCTACTATGCGTAACAATGAATAGAATCACCGATTTCATAAATAATAGGACTCAGGGTCTGTGGGAAAGTCAGCTTTGCTGACATTCCTAGAGGAGTGGAAGTTTCTCCAAAATTAATGGTAGAAATAAAAGATAAGGGACCATGATGTTCCCACCTAGAAGAAACCTTAGTGTACAGCAGTGGGCCCCACCCTTTTTGGTACCAGGGACCAGTTTTATGGAAGACAGATTTTCCATGAACCAAGGGGATGTGAGTGATGGGGAATGGCTGTAAATACAGATGAAGCTTCCCTCACTCACCTGCCGCTCACCTCCTGTTGTGTGGTCCGATTCCTAAAAGGTCACGTTGCTGGGGCTGGGGAACTCTGTTGTAGAGGATGCATTTCAGCAGTGGTGGTTCTTAAAGGACAACACATCTAGATACTGAAATGCTACAGGACACAGCAAAAAACAGTACAGTTATTGAACCTCATTGAACAACTTTGTCTCAGATAGCTATTTGTGCCATCAGGCCTTCTGGTACGTTAGTCATTACCTTGGAGTGCTTTTTTTAAAAAGCAGATCCCAATCTCAGAAAACCCTAATAGATGCTCAATCTGTAAAACCCTCCCTGCCATCTTTCATCTTGCAAACCTGTATGTTGTCAGATGAATAAACTCAGTGGATAAGACAAAGTCTTCAAGATGTATTTGGATCCCTTACAATAGATATCTGATAGTTAAGGGACCTGGGCAGAGTCGGGGGCGGTGGGGGGGGGGGGGCGGGGAGAACCCAACAGACAAGAAATGGTCTTCAAAGTTTTATCCCATTTTCGTATTTCTAATAAAATTTGGTTTCCAGAGATGATACCAGAAGTAGAGAGGAGGCTTTAACAGTACTCTCTCTTGTGGGTTTGGAGTCTTCTGTTTGTTTGTTGGTATTGTTTCAGGTTTGGGGTGTTTTGTTTTGTTCTGCAAGTTCAGGTACTTAATTGTTATTATTCTTCCAAAATAGCAGTTTTTCCTCCTTTAATCTTCTGCTTCAAGTCACTGGACATCATGTTTTGAACAACACCTATCACAGGCCAAAAGCTTTAAGAAATGGACATAGCTCAAACTTGATGAAATGGAGCATTCCCTGGTAGCTCAGCTGGTAAAGAATTCACCTGCAATGCATGAGACCCGAGTTTGATTCCTGGGTTGGGAAGATCCCCTGGAAAAGGGATAGGCTACCCACTCCAGTATTCTGGCCTGGGGAATTCCATGGACTGTATAGTCCATGGGGTCTCAAAGAACAGACACAACTGAGCAACTTTTACAAACTTGATGAAATGGAGCATTAAGACACTAGGGAGCGAATGACCCTCCACCAGTGCTTTTCAGCAGTTTTGCTCCTGATCCACAGGGCTATTCACTCTTTGACTACGGTAGAGATTCTTTGAAGACCCTTCCCTGGTATCCCTATGATAACTAAGTTTCTGAGACATTTGCTCCATTAATTAATGCAACCAAAACAGTAGAGACTGGATCATCCCAGACTTCCAGCCAAACGGAGACTCTTCCCTCTTCTAGGTCACACACACACAAAAGAATAGGAGCAAATGTACACACATGTGAAAATACCCATCAGTTCCAGAATGCCTCACAACAGAGTCCCAGTAGGCTGTCTTGTTACTAAAAGATCCCAAGTGGAAAATATAAGAAAACAGGTTCAAAAAAAAAGGGGGGGGGGTAAAGTTTCAACCTTTGGAGAGCCAGATCCAGAGAAGTAAACATAATACTGGAATTGTTCAGAGCATGCTGTTTATCTCATGGGTTGGCACAGAGACCAAGGAAGATCTGACCTGGGAATCTCAGGAATGCTGTATCTCAGACTTATGGATGCACTTGGCAGAGAGCCCAAAATTCATGAAGGTTCTATTGTCACTATCATGATCTCACTGTGGGAAGACTCAATGTTAGGCCAGGTGCCATGTTCCAAATAAAAAATAAAAAGTATGTTCCTCTAAGCTAGCTGTGTAGACTTCTTTGGACCATGCTATGCCCCAACCCAGAGAATTATGATCAGTTTAGCAGACCAGGAAGAGCTCATTTTCCAAACTGGTTGAATTCTAACAGAATTTCCTAAAGGATAAGAAGGAAATATGCTCTGTTTCCCTGCAAACAAAGTAGACTGAGGAAGGATGAAAAAGCATTCAAGAGTGAGTCTTGGCACACAGAGAAATTAAAGAAACATGTAGGTGAAGATAAAGGCATTTCTAGATGTGAGGTAGAATCTCGGGGTGCAGATGAAGGAAATGTTTAGAATTAGGGTATCCACAGGCCAGGTACATCATGCTTCCACCTGTTCTGCAACTCAGTAAATGTTTATTGCCTTGAATTAATATGCTTCTTAGTTCAACAATGTAGTCCAGCGCCTAATTAGTTAGTCCATGTAAGCTCTCAGAATGAAGATCATTCGTAATACCTTCATTTTATATTTGGACAACCAGAGACATGAAATGGTTAAATGACATCCTCAGGTCACCCTGAGAGTTAGAGACAGAGCCAAGACGAGAACCAGATGCACACCCACCCACTAACCACCACTCAACTGGTCAGCCACTGAGGAGGCCACTTGCTGAGGAGGCAGGAATTCAAGATAAATGGAATTTGAGGTGGAGGCTCAGGGAATTTACAGTTCCCTCAACAGATGAAGAAACTTGAGATCAACTCATCAGACTCTCTAAGGGGCTGGCTCAGGAAACTGGAACTTCCAAGGTCAAGTGATAAGTTATGGAGGAAAAGCACTAAGATGGCATAAGGAAGACTAACTGAGGAGTGGCAAGGCCCCACAGGAAGGGCATGAGCTCTGGAGGCTCTGAATCCACCAGTACCACACACAAGCTGGAACAAAAAGCAATGTACTAACCTCTCGAAAACACAATGTCCTCATTCGCACAAGGAAAACTGTAATGGCCATCTTGCAGAGTTGATATGGATACTGAAGATTTTATATAAGCCCCTAATATGCAGACTCTTGAGAGTCCCTTGGACTGCAAGGAGATCCAACCAGTCCATTCTAAAGGATATAGGTCCTGGGTGTTGATCGGAAGGACTGATGCTAAAGCTGAAACTCCAATACTTTGGCCACCTCATGCGAAGAGTTGACTCACTGGAAAAGACTCTGATGCTGGGAGGGATTGGGGGCAGGAGGAAAAGGGGACGATAGAGGATGAGATGGCTGGATGGCATCACCAACTCGACGGACGTGAGTCTGAGTGAACTCCGGGAGTTGGTGATGGACAGGGAGGCCTGGTGTGCTGCGATTCATGGGGTTGCAAAGAGTCAGACACGACTGAGCGACTGAACTGAACTAAACTCAATATGGAGACTAATCCGGGCTCTCCTGGTGGCTCAGTGGTAAAGAATCCACCTGCAATGCAGGAGATGTAAGAGACTCAGGTTTGATTCCTGGGTTGGGAAGATCCCCTGGAGGAAGGCATGGCAACCCACTTCAGTATTCTTGCCTGGAGAATCCCATGGACAGAGGAGCCTGGCAGGCTACAGTCCATGGGGCCACAAAGAATTGAACACGACTGAAGAGACCAAGCATGATCATGGAGACTAGTCCATAATAGGCACTCAGGGGCAAACCGACAAACAAAATGGTTACAGCCATGGTTCCACAAAGAACAGCAGAGGTTCATACATTTAGAGGACCTGGAAAGGTTTCCACCGACTTGATGAAAGGAAATATAAAATCACTAGTAAACACATGGGCAGGGCATTCAATCTGCAGATCACAAGGATAATTTTTTCAGTATGAGAGAAATGCTGTCCAGCAGATTAAGAGCAGACGTCATCCTGGAGTGCTGCCCTTGACACAGGGCAGGCTGCCTTTCATTGTCTGTTCCCCTCCCTCTCACTCTCTCAGTTATGGCTTCCTATATATGATGCGCATTAAATACACCACATACTGCATGGTGGTGTAGTCACAAACCATACAGACTCCATTTTTACTACAGATGCCCAAGATTAAGGGCAGAGGTAATAGGTGCTTAAATTTGCCCAAAGACTTTAAAAAAAAAAAAAAGAGGGGGTTAAATTACTTACTGCTGCATCTAATTATGGTAGGATTTGTGACAGAACTGGCAAGTGAAAATGCATTTGGGGGTTCTCACCTTCCAAACCCAAATTCCATGAAACCAGCATGGTGAGCTGCAATTGGAATTTTATCTGACAGTATAATGGTTGATATTATTTATAGCTCTGTGTCAAAGAGAAAGCATCCCCTTTTCACATGGAACTGATTTCAAAGGGGGTTACACTACTGAGGGAGACATACTCCAGTAATCTGGACCTGGGAACCTTCGACACTGCAGATGTTAAACAGTATCTGGGTTGAAAGAACTTCAGAAGTCTGCTGATAGCCTTGAAATATGCACCAGTGACATCTCTCTCATAACCCTGAAGGTAGTCCAGGTGCCATTTAAAGGCCTGCAGTTACAGAGTGACCACTTAGAATAGTTTAAGAATTACCTGCAGAGAAAGAAAGAAGAAAACACGAAGAAAAACAAAACAAAACCAAAGACGGTGAAAACAATCCACTTCTATAGCAAGTTTAAAATCTTGCAACTTTCTCAGTCTTTTGGGTTGATCTAAGCCAGAAGACTTTGGATTGAGAAAAGCCAGGAATATAAAAGCCAGGGTAGGCTTTAAATTAAATTTACCAATTTATGGTTTCCTTTAACATGATCAAAGCTAAATTTTCACAGGGAAGTTTTCTCAGTAATAAAGGCAAGCCATTCCATCTTCAAAGATATTTTCATGTCTGTTCAACAGTTTTGAATGCACAGTACCCTGTTTTCTTCAAGATTAAATTTCACATTTGTAAATTTTGATCAACAAACTAGCGCTAGTTTCCCAGATTCATGCTGGATCCTGAAAGGCCTAGGAGGATACTGTGAAGTTAGGGAAGTTTGTAAGGGCTCTGTCTTCTCTTCCTTCTCTGAAACGTTGGTGTTTCACTCAGCTCCATCTTTCCATCTTCCACCCTCTTCTTATCTTACTTCTCATATATCCAAATACCTACAGGACATCTCTGCCTGGATATTCTGTTCTCAAATTCATCATGCACATTAGTGAGCTTGTCTTCTCTACCAAATATACTCCTTTTCATTTTCTTTTATTGGTGCCAAGATTTATCCAGTCACTCAGCCCAGAAATCTGAGCATAATATAAGAATACAAAAAGAAAGGAAAGGGGTTAAAAGAAAAAATGCAGAGGAGACTCCAAAGACAGTAGCACTTTATTGCAGGGTAGGAAATTCAAGAGGCATTCCAAGTGGCATAATGTTATTATAGAGTCACCAAAATGAGAAAGAGCATAGCATGTGTATTATTAGTCAGGATAGGATGGGCTCTTGCTGAGATAATAAGCAAACCCCATAATCACAATGGCTTGTCTTCTCATTAAAAGAAAAGGTACAATTCCAGTTGGTTAGGTTTTCTGAAACAGACACTCAGGATGCAGTCTGTTTCTACCTTGCAAACCACTATTCAGCACTTTCTGAATGATAGACAAGAGAGAATGACTACCACGAATTCAGACTCTGTCTTAGCTTCCTTGAACCAGAAGTATCATATCCCTTCTGCTCACTAGTCTGTGGTCAAGAATTTGGTCATTGTTCCAACCTAACTGAGAAATAGGTTCTCAGCTGCCCAGGAAAACGAAATTAGATGAACACAGCATTGTTTTCAAAACCATGTGCTTAGCAAACCATAGGAAGACTGTCATATGTGGAAGTCAATGGTGTTGGTGAGGATAATAAGTCTTGTGGGGAAAGGGTGTGTAGACAATGCCAGAAGAGATAGGAAAGTAGGTAAAGTCAGAGCCAACATAACTAGAAGGACTAGGTGGGATTCAGAGCCTGAGTTCTATGCTGTGGATAATGGGATTTTAAAGGTGGGACTTATGCTAAGACACAGAGATAGGGGTCAATGGAAAATCCTAGAGCTAAAATTTCTCAACTTGAGACACCCCAAGGAAAGGGCCAGCTCCTGCTCCCAGGGCCTGCCTGAGGTTCCAATTGCTTTAAGAGTCAGTGGTAGAACTTTCCTGGTGGTCCAGTGGTTAACACGCTGAGCTCCCGATAGAGGGGGCCTAGGTTTGATTCCCAGACTTCCCCACTAACACCTCCCTTCTCTGCTGCATCCCAGTTCCTATTGCAGGCTGACCTTCCTGTTCTATCTGGGCTCAGTCCGACTTTCTTTTTGCCTTAGATGAATGTGGTTTCTTCCCTCCTTCACTTCTGATGGAACTCCACCTCCAGAAGCATGTATTTCAGCTGACTGCCACTCTGTTTTACACTCAGCTGTCTTCTGCCAGTCTTGTCCAGTCATAATACAAAATAACAGTAACAATAAATATTGAGTGTTTAATACATGCTTTTCATTGTATAAGCATTTTATGCTTATGATCACATACTGTGGATAATATATGCAACCACCACATATTAATATATATTAGTATATATTATACATGATTAATATTCAATTATATTACAATATCATATTTTATATATGTGTGAACAAATAAATAAATAAAATTTCATTCTCAGACCGCCATGAGGTAGGTGGTATTATTAACTCCTATTGTTATCCAGATGAAGAAACTGAAGCAAAAGCAGTTAACTTGCCACATTCATGCAGATTGAAAGTGGTCAAACTGGAATTTTAATTCAGGATATCTGTTTTTTTAACCGCTACTCTCATACTACTGCTAAATAAAAGATGATGGAGAGGATGTGAGACAGAGACAAGACGGCTTGATAATCTTAAAAAAAAAAAAAAGAAAAATGTGAGGAGCAGTGACCAGCCCTGTGAAGGCAGAAGAGTCTCTCCATCAGAGAGAACTACAAAGGAGGAGGGGCCACCAGAGGATAAAAAAGTCTCCAATTATTAACACAAGAGGTATTTGTTTTCTTAAAAAGGGGCAAACTCCTGGAGAGAATAATGCCTGAATTTTTATCAATGGAATTTCACAGACCCTGGCAGGTGGGTGGCAGGGAGTTTGAGCCCCTCAAATGACAGCTCCCAGGCCCTGCCTCAGAAAAGTCCATTCGTCTTGGCAAGCCCCTCCCACGCACACACAATGTGCGGCCTGGAGCCGGCTTGGGGCTGGACATCTTGTCAGCCCAGCACACAAAATAAGAACTGTTTTCTTTCCACGCAGCTGGTGCACCCTTTCAGCCGGTCCCAGCTGCCGGGAGTCGCGCACCCGGCGGGCCACGCCCCTAAATGAATATTCATGACTGCGCTCAGAGACCCGGATTGAAAGCGTTTAAGGGGATTAGAAAGAAAAAGCGTGGAAGCAACCAAAAGTAAGCTTTTAAATGTGTATTCAGTGCTTTGCTGCCTAACTTTTATCCAGGTAAAACCTCTGTGTTAACAACAGACCCCTCTCTCATAGGGTCCTGGCAGGTGTATCAGTTTGCAGGGCCAATGATCTGTTGGGCTTTCCCAAGTGGCTCAGGGGTAAAGAGTTCGCCTGCCAAGCAGATGTGGGTTCAATCCCTGTGTTAGGAAGATGTCCTGGAGAAGGAAATTGCAACCCACTCCAGTATCCTTGCCTGGGGAATCCCACAGAAAGAAGAGCCTGGCACACTACAGTCCATAGCGAGGAAAAGAGTCCAACTAGTCTTAGTAACTAAAACAACAATGACCTATTGACAGTTGTATGGGTGTCAGGCTATGTCATAGGCTAGTAACTTTTCAATAAACTTGTAAAATATATACACTCTTAGGTCTAGTTGGGGCATAGGAAATTAACCATACCTGCAACCTACTCCAGTATTCTTGCCTGGAAAATCCCATGGACGGGGGAGCCTGGTGGGCTGCAGTCCATGGGGGTCGCTAGGAGTGGGGCACGACTGAGCGACTTCACTTTCACTTTTCACTTTCATGCATTGGAGAAGGAGATGGCAACCCACTCCAGTGTTCTTGCCTGGAGAATCCCAGGGACGGCGGAACCTGGTGACCTGCCGTCTATGGGGTCGCACAGAGTCGGACACGACTGAAGCGACTTAGCAGTAGCAGTTACTACTGAACCCGTTTGGCTGCTCACTGCTCATAAACCACTAATTCAAGAGGCAAGAGTCAATAGAAAAGAAAGGTCCTTTAATTAGAAAAGCTGGCAATCTGGGGAGATGGTGGCGTCCTGTCCAGAGGCCAGCTCCAAAGATTCTGCTCAGCCACGACCATTTTTAAAGGGAAAAATGGGGTGGTGGGGAAGAGGGTGGTGAAGAATCTCTGTGAATCATTGAGGCAAGAGGTTTGGTTCTGTACCTTCCTGGATTTCATGCAGATTGGCGGGCTCTCTCTTTAGATGTTATCTTTCCTGCATGACTGCCTGCAAGATTGCTTAGTGAGAGCTGTTGGGAGCAGAGAGCTAGTCATTTTTTAAAACTGTTCAATTCTTCATGCTTGCTTCTTTTTAATCTGGGAAAGAAATCAACAGGTTAGGCAAGACATGGTCTGCATACAGGAGAGACTGTATCAGGAGTTAGGTTAAATTGCCTAGTGGTCCCATTCCTGTAATCAGGTTCTTTTAAAGGTAGAGGGGAACAGAAATGGGCAAACAGGAAAGGGGAAGAGCAGCTTTCAGTTCCTGACTGGCAAATGTCATTTGTATGGGGTTAGGGGCTAAGGTCCATCTTCTGTAACTTCTTCATGCTTACATAGGGTGCCATACTCTCAGAGTGGAAGATGTCAACATGTAGCATCTCTCTGCTGACAATTTTAGTTGCCCACTTACGTAGACAAGCAGAGCAGGTTGCAATTATTTTGATGCCCATAGAGATACAGATTATTATGAGCAATAATATTAATCCCTTTCTCGTAAGGTCAGTTGTTGGAATTGTACTAGCCATGGGTTCAATACTGCTTAAGTTGGAACAGCTTACATCATGGCTTCAGTCTGGTCATCATGCAGTTAATTTTTTTTTTAAATCTTTTTTGTTTTCTGGTGGCACTTTATAGTATCTGTAAAGCAACTCATTTGAAAAGATCCTGATACTGGGAAAGATTGAAGGCAGGAGGAGAAGGGGACGGCAGAGGATGAGATGGTTGGATGGCATCACCAACTCAATGGACATGAGTATGAGCAAACTCCAGGAAACGGTGAAGGACAGGGAAGCCTGGCATGCTGTAGTCCATAGGGTTGCAGAGTCGAACACGACTGAGGGACTAACAACAACAAAAGCAACTCAGGAATGTGCAACAGACACTAAGTCTGTGATTCTACCGTCCTAATCATTAACTGCTTAGTTTTATATCTGGGGAGGACCCTGCAGTTTTCTGCTTGATTCCATATCTATTAATACTCATATTTGGCTCATTATTTATATTGACAGAGAAATTTTCCTAGCACAGATTATCTGAAAGAGTAGGTAGTGCCCAAATGCATTTCATTGACTTGTAATACAAAGTGGGCTTTGGGGAAAGTGCATTCACCGTCTTTTGTTGTTGTTGGGGCCATAAGATTTCACTTTAGAATTCACTTAACAGAAATGGCTGGAAACTTTGTTGAGTGCATCTGTTCCATTAATCCCTCCATTAAGAGAGACTCTGCTTTTTACCTACAAATTGGAAATGGAAGAAATAACATTATTGGGAGGAAATAAAAAAGACAAGGAAATACGGTATGAAAGCACTTAGCTACTTTTAAGAAGGGCAACCCGCCCCCCTCCAGCTCCACTTGCATCCCAGACAACTGTACACATATGCAGATGTAAGGGTAGAACCACTGCGAGCAGCTGTGAGATCTTATGGGAAGTAGATCAGGGACAAATGACACACAGAAATGTCCCAGTAATCGTGGATTCTGGAAATTATAGATTGATAAACTTGCCACTAATCCTCAGCAAAGTTCCAGATTGGATAGTTAAGCAGGCATCTAGTGAGCACTTTAAAACAGATGACCACTAAGAAAACAAGAGTTCACCAAGAACTGGTCAGGAAAAAGTTTATTTTCTTTTGATTTATGTATTTAAATGAAGTACTTGACTAGAACCAGAATGCCAAAAATAACATCTTGACAAAAATGACAGCCTGTTTATCTCCTCCCGCATTTTTTCCTCCTGTGATAGATTCAGGTTTCAAAACTATCAAATTGAACATTTGGCAGCCAAAAGAAAATAGACTCTAGAGCTAGAAAGAACTGAGTTTGAGTTCAGGTTCTGCAACTTACTAGCTCTGTAGCATTGGGCATCTCTGAGTCTCAGTTTTCACAACTGCTAAATTGGAATAAATATTTACTTCATAGATATGAAAGAAAACACAATACAGCATGCAACACAGGTATTCAAGAAAGGACAGTTATTATTAAGATACAATTTGAAAGGTAAAAAGTCAAATATGAACTCAGGAAAAAAATAAAAAGAATTTTTTTATATTTACTGTAATCTCAGTGTGAAATAACCAAGTAACATGTTTCAGGTACAGATGAAAGCTTGTTAATGTAAGTATGTGTAAGTCAGTAAGAAAGAGTCCAATTAATTCCAGTTGGTCAGATCCTGTCTCTAAAATTCTATGTCCCTTTCTGAGTAGCATACTTGAAAGGTAGCAAGGAAAAATTAAACAACATCCAGGATGGTGGAGACCCAGAAACCCCAATATATGAAAACTAATTGAAAAAAAATGGTGGTGTTTACCTAGGAGAAGAGATCAAGTAATAGCTATCTTCTCATATTTGAAGAGCTATAATGGGAATAGGGTATTAACTTGGTTGTCCAGTCCAAGTAGTAGAATCGGGACAAATGATTGGAAGTTGCAGTGATAGATTTTGGACTCAACATGTAAACTATTCAACAACGCAATGAGCATTCTTAAAAATAGCAAGCTCACAATTACTGAAAGTATTCCTGTAGTGGGTAGAAGAGAGTACTCAAAGATAGTGTAAAAGAAATTATTGTGTTGGAAAAGAAAGTGGCCTGGTCTTAGATTAGACTTAATAATATACCATATATATGCCTCCACCCTGACCATGGCAGGCGTGACTAATCAATGAAAGCTCTTTTTCTCCACTGAGCTAAGCTCAGCCTAGCAATCCTTTTCAGTGTAGTGCTCCAAGACCATCACCACCATTTCATCAGAGTTGACAGCCCACCCAATCCAGATGATCCCTTAGAGTCTATAAAATTCTGTAACTTAAAAATTTCCCCTATAGTATAAATATAAAATATGTCTGTAACTGGGAGGTGAGCTACAGTTAAATGCAAAAAATATTTCCAGATAACTGTGTGTATTTTTAATGTTTGTAGGTGCACCTTTGTGTGTGCATATATATGTGATAGTACCTAGATGCATTGGCCCAACCCTAAAACAGGAATCCCATGAGGGAAATAACTATGCACCAGAGCCTTTAATAGTGAATCTCAATAGGGAGATGCCAATAGTTAATGACACTGCTTTATGAATACCCACCCATTTCTTCTGTACAAAATTCAAAACTTTTCTTACCCTGTCCCACGCCCTAAAATTTTCAAATTCATTTTTCAGGTTGTAACTTTTTGAACATCAAGGACAAGTTGATATTTAAAAAAAGAGAGAGAGAGAGAATTTGAAGGGTTGGAAGAGATAGGGCTGGGATACTTAGTAAAACTTCAAGAAAAGGGAGGTCAATGAGGACTAACGTACAATGTCCAAAGATACAGCAAACTTAGTTTTAATTGTTGTTTAGCCCAGGCTAATGAATGGACAACAGGAACCTCCTGAAAGGGGCAGCAGTTGAAGCCAGGTGAGTGGTAGCTCTAATTTTGGCTCCCAAGCTAGAAATTAAGAGAAACACTGAAGCCACTCTAACTCCCAAGGAGAGGGACAAAGGTTCAAAGACAATCAGTTAGTGAAAGGATAATCTTTTCAATAAATAGTGCTACAACAATTGGATCCTTGCATGCTCAGTTATGTCTGACTCTTTGTGACCTCATGGACTGTAGCCCACCAGGCTCCCCTGTCCATGGGATTTCCCAGGGAAGAATACTGGAGTAGGTTACCATTTCCCTCTCCAACAACATGTTGGATGTCTATATGTAAAAACTAAAACCTCTCATCCCATATCTCTCACCATATTTCACAAATTAATTAAAAATAAATCATAGACCTAAATATAAAACTTAAAACTATAAACCTTCTTGAAGTTTTCCTTCTCAAAAAGATTAAGTATGAAGTGAAGTCGCTCAGTCATGTCCGACTCTTTGCGACCCCATGGACTGTAGCCCACCAGGCTCCTCCATCCATGGAATTTTCTAGGCAAGAGTACTGGAGTAGGTTGCCATTTCCTTCTCCAGGGGATCTTCCCAACCCAGGGATTGAACCTGGGTCTCTTGCATTGCGGGCAGACGCTTTACCATCTGAGCCACCCAGGAAATCCCCCCGAAAGATTAAGCTATTCCAATTTTAAGAGCGTGTCCATTTATATGTGTGTGTGTGTGTGTGTGTGCGCGTGCACACGCGTGCACGTGTGTGCACATGCATATGTAAATAAGAGTATATACCGGTGGGATGCAAATATCCAAAAATGATGAAGGTTGCATCCACCACTACCCTTTGCCACATCACCTCCAAGGGCTGGGGAGGGTAGTCTAGCCCCATCCAGGCAGTTCAGTTCAGTTCAGTCACTCAGTCGTGTCCGACTCTTTGTGACCCGGTGGACTGCAGCACACAGTCCTTCCAATGAATATTCAGGACCAATTTCCTTTAGGATTGACTGGTTTGATCTTGCAGTCCAAAGGACGCTCAAGAGTCTTCTCCAACATCACAGTTGGAAAGCATCAATTCTCTGGCGCTCAGCTTTCTTTACAGTCCAACTCTCACATCCATTCATGACTACTGGAAAAACCATAGCTTCGACTAGACCTTTGTTGGTAAAGTAATGTCTCTGCTTTTGAATATGCTATCTAGGTTGGTCATAGCTTTTCTTCCAAGGAGCAAGCATCTTTTAATTTCATGGCTGCAGTCACCATCTGCAGTGATTTGTAGCCCAAGAAAATAAAGTCTGTCATTGTTTCCATTGTTTCCCCGTCTATTTGCCATGAAGTGATGGGATGTTTAATGCAGAATTCTAGTCTCAGGAGGAAAGTCAGCATGTAAACTAGGAAACTCTACTGGAACCCTGTCATGTCGGTGTGGGAAATTGGAGAAGAGTGAGAGGAAGCTGCTGTCTGCAGCCCAGAACTTCCCATCTCCCAGGATCTTGAGTCTAGAAGACAAGAACATGAATCCTAGATGCCTCTAGTCAATGCTTGTGTGGCTGCTTTTCAGCAGCCTGGCCTGATAGAGTGGGCTCAGCTGGGCAGGTCAGAACTTGAGAAGTAAAGCTATCAGTACCTGCAGCTAAGTGAGCTGAAGAAGGCAAGAGATGGGGAAGGTGTGCACTGCTCATCTCTCATCTTAAATTCCTGGACATTAGATTATGACATCAGTTACAACATCTTCCTTTATCAGGATCAAACTCTAATATGTCAAGAATTATAAAACAGGTATTTAACAAATACTGCCAGGGAACTTCCATTCCACCAGCTGATTTTCTAAGAATGTAACAAATAAAATATACCATCTTTCTTAACCCATAAAATTCTCATAAAGACGACACACTGTAAAGTTTAAAAGCATTAGCTATGGTGTTATGTTGCCTGGGTATGAATCCCAGCTCTGTCTCTGATTAGATGTGTAAGCTTGGCCTGGTTTCTTAAGCTCTCTGAACCTTAGTTTATTCTTCTGCAAAATGTGGATGATTTAAAAAAAAAAAAAAACTCTCCCAGAGATAGAAGATGTTCCTTGTGAATGTGTTTGTTTTATGATGCATTTAGCACAGATTAAGTACTCAGAGGTACAGAGTTGGAGGGATCTTAAAGATATCTAAAACCTCTTATCTGCTGCATTAATAGAGCAAGGCCCCCAAACACTGGTGACCCCCAATGCCCCGTAGCTAAATTAGGACACATACCTACCTGCCTTTCAGAGACTGAAGTACTGTCATTTTTTATTTCAGTTTCCTTTCCTCCCTTGGTGGTTGGGATCATTTTCCTAGTACCTCCTCTTCTTATGCCAGGCTTAGAACAACTTGCACCATATTTCACTCTGATTTTCCATGGCTTCACTGTGACCCTGCATTCTTTTCGCACTCCTACATTGTGAAAAACTGAACACCATCTGTCATTTGATCAGTGCACAACAGTCCCTTAAGAGCTTAGTAAATGCCTTTTCTATGAAGCATCCTTTCCTTTTAAGCATAATGCAATGTTATAACTTAACTTTCAAGATCCACTCAGGAGAGAAGGGATAATAAAACAAGTCCATACATAAGCATTCTCCCCCTGGGCAGCCTTGACTATAAATACACCAGGATGCACCCTTCTTGAGCTAACAACAAATTACTTAATGATCTTCCAGGCTTTTAAGTGCCTTCTCTTAGAAAGAAAAGATGGTGTGTTAGTTTCTACATTATCTCTTCATATAATGGCCATAAGCTGTTATTCCAAGAATATCGTCTAGCCGCCTGAACTGATTCAGGTGGAAATCTCCTTTGCCCTCCTGTTTTCTCAAATCTATAGGGTAGAGTGACATAAACTACAGCAGCAGGTTTTACTAATAACAGCTCACCAGAAGGACAACGCTATTTGGAAATTAGGTCACATCTTAGGGCTTTCTGCCAGACTCACACACAGGAATAGTAACATCATTGCCAGAAGAATCTTTGAACACAAAGCACAGTGACAGATAATGTTCTCCTGGGAAATGCCGAACAGCTAGATTCCTTATAGGTTCTCTTGGGGCAGACGTTTCCTGACGAAAATAAAGGGGTTGACGGGAATGCTTTGAATGCCTGCCTTTCCAAATACACTACTCCTCTGTCCATTTCCTTATTATATTTCTATTCCCTGTGCCTAAAATGCCTGGCTCAGAGTAGGGATTAAAATGTGTGGAACAGAGAAATGAACCATCTATTATCTTTCTCTTCATTTGTCATCCCATCACCGTATCGCCTCAGAGAAACATAAATAAGGACAAGCTTTCCCAGTGAAGAGTCAGACTCTCCTCCGGGTTCTGTTCCTGATGTTTGTGGGACATTTGATGGGGGAATCATGTTATCAAGTGGCCTGTTGAGTGCTCAGCACACTGTCCTTGTCATACCGCTTGTCCGTACTACCTTGGAGAGATGATGAGTTTAAAATCCCACTCCAGGTAACACCTGGGAGGGAGGATGCTAGAGCTGTAGTATCTCAGGTCTCACCCCAGAATCCACATTTGCACTTTCATGGGGTCTCCACAAGACTCATGCACACATTTAAGTTTGAAAAGCATGAATGTAAAGCCTGCTCGAATGGTGGGCCCACTGAACACTAACTGCCTGCCAATTTCTTGAGAGGCATAGCCTCAGAGTGCATTTCAAGAAGTAGGTTCTTTCCAGAAAGGAAAGAAAGACAAGGAGCCCACCAGACTTAGAGTGCTTGCAAATTGACAATAGTCATCAGATACATGGCAAGGGACAGAGCCTCTGCTTCAAGGGACCGAGGCTCACAGTGGGCCCAGGCAAGCAAGCAATATATTTGTTTCTGTACATCTCAGCAAGACTTTGAAACTACCCAGGGCCTTTTGCTATTTTTCTTCTGTGTGTTTCATAAAAACTGTTGCCAAAGCATTTCAAAACTTAAAATTACAACTGATCGCCTAGTTGTCTATTAAAAGAATAAAGCTCCTTGGGGGACACAAATTTTCATTCCAGAAGAAATCAATAGAAAGTTTTAATCTGTCAGTGATAAATCATTGTATGTATTGATTTCCACGGCTTTTAGGGCTCTTAGTGGTAACAGGGGAAAGGCTAATCTTTCTGGAATATGTGTGCACTTGGAGCATTGCCCCAGGGAGCGGGGAGCTTGCCTGTTAGTCAAGAGTGTGTTATAAACAAATTATAGGCAAAAATTCCTTTAACGTGATAGAATTCTCCATTTCAGCTACTCTTTAGCATTTGTAAGGCAGACAATATGAAGGATGGAACAAATGTTTAACAGCCATCTGCTTTGCATGTACAATTGGACAGAGCAATTCACATGCAGCATGATACTTCAGTCTTTCTTTTCAAATACTGCCAGCAGTGTTGTTCATTGAAACCCTCCCCTTCAGTCAAACTGGAAAAAAACGTGCCACACCACTATTCTACTGGTTCTGTCTTATGAGACTGATACATAACTGATAAAGAATGAGAGAATGTACTGGAAACATCTAGATATACGTTCCTTTGTAGATTGAATTTCACCTCCATATATTTACCCATGGAGTTCCCGCTGCCCACATGCTTCCCCCACTATCTCCACCATTTAAAATCCTACTTACACTTAAAATTTTTTTTTATTGGAGAATAATTGCTTTACAATAGTGTGTCAGTTTCTGCTGTACAATGAAGTGAATCAGCTAAATGTATACATGCATCCCCTCCCTCTTGGTCCTCTCTCCTACCCCACCCCATCCCAACCATCTAGGTCATCATTATTCTTCATAGTGTTCCTCTGTGTTCCATTCTCAGAGCTCTTAGAGCTCTCTTTGCTTCCTTTGTGTTCCCATAACAAGTTATGTGATCTTCTAGTACACCATGGAACTCTTTCTACCTTACGTTATAGTTACCTGACATGCATTATTCCTGCTGCTACACTGTGTGCTTCTTTAGAGACACATCTTATTAATCTTTGTGGATTTCCATCTACCACAATGCTTGACACATTGTGTGTAGTCCCTAAGCAGATTTTGATTTGAACAAATGAAGGTTTATTGAGTTCTCATTATCCAGGGTCTCATAGACTAGTGTGACCACAGAGCAATCAATATAGAAAAGCAAGTATTAGGGGACAAGCAATGGGACTATACTAAGGTCTTAATTCTCTTTGTCACCCAGTCAGCAAATATTTAATTAGCACCTATTGCATACTTGGAAAGAGAAAATTCTAAAACAAGGAGAAGAAAGTTACAATCAGGTTATGAAGACACAATATTCAGGGCAAGTAAAAGGCAAAACCATGAGGCAGAAGTTTAATCCACCACCATCAGAGGGAAGGGGACATCAGCTATCCCCCTCCCTCTAGTTTCCTGCTGTCTTCATTTTCTCATCTCTTTTGCTAGGTCTCTGTATGTGCATCTAGTGTAATTCTTATCACTCTATATTATCATCAAGTCCAGAAATTAAGTTTGAGCCTGGGCCATAGTTGAGGGTCATGTATGTCTATTCTCCACTAATGACCCAAGAACCAGGCTTGAATTCTTACAGAAAGAATCTGACAGAGAATTTGAAAAGACTGTGATCACCAAGGACTTGGGAACAGAAAGGGCATTAGAACCCAGAAAACAAAATGTAGCTCCCGGTGAGGGGAGGGGCATTCACCACTGGATAGCAGTGAAATGTGGAATAAAGGACTAATTTATTTTGGCATCATCCATTCATTTTGTTCATGTATGTCTTGTTTATATGAGCTGCTAGTGTCCGGCACTGTCTTGGACCCAAAGAATACAGCGCTGAAGAAAAAGGACAAAACCCCTGCCTTCTTGGAGCTTATTGTTGCTATGATGACCAAGGATTACCATCTGCAGAAATTTATGCTCTTTTTTATGTTTATTTATTTTTTATTAGACTTTTTATTTTGTATTGGAGTATGGCCAAATAACAATGTTATGATAGCTTCAGGTGGACAACAAAGGGACTCAGGCATACATATATACATATGTATCATTCTCCTCCAAACTCCCCTCCCGCCTAGACTGCCACATGTAACACTGAGCAGAGTTCCATGTGCTATACAGTAGGTCCTTGCTGGTTACCAATTTTAAATTTAGCAGTGTGTACTTATCCATTCCAAGCGCCCTAACTGTCCTTTGCCCCATCCTTGGCCCCTCCGCCAGCAAGCATCAATTTGTTCTCTAAGTCTGTGAATCTGCTTTGTAAAGAAGTTTATTTTTATCATGTCTTTTTAGATTCCGCATGTAAGGGCTATCATACGATGCATAGAAATTTATTTTCTTTTAAAATCTACTGCTGAAAATGAGGGGCAACTGGCTGAGCTTGAGAAGAAAATATGGTCTCAGCCACTCTCTTCTTCCATTTTTCTCCTATACTTTAGCTATTCATTTGCTTAATGAATTAAACTTCAGTTCAGTTCAGTTGCTCGGTCATGTCTGACTGTGACCCGATAGACTGCAGCACACTAAGCTTTTCTGTCCATCACCAACTTCCAGAGTTTGCTCAAACTCATGTCCATTCATGAACTCATGTCAGTGATGCCATCCAACCATCTCATCCTCTTTCATCCCCTTCCCCTGCCTTCAATCTTTCCCAGAATCAGGGTCTTTTCCAATGAGTCAGTTCTTCGCATCAGGTGGCCAAAGTATTGGAGCTTCAGCTTCAACATCAGTCCTTCCAATGAATATTCAGGACTGATTTTCTTTAGGATTGACTGGTTTGATCTCCTTGCTGTCCAAGGGATTCTCAAGAGTATTCTTCAACACCACATTTCAAAAGCATCAATTCTTTGGCCCTCAGCATTCTTTATGGTCCAACTCTCACATCCATCATACATGACTACTGGAAAAGCCATAGCTTTGACTACACAGACCTTTGTTGCTAAAGTAACGTCTATGCTTTTTAATATGCTGTCTAGGTTTGTCACAGCTTTTTTTCCAAGGAGCAAGCATCTTTTAATTTCATGGCTACAATCACTATCCGCAATGATTTTGGAGCCCAAGAAAATAAAATCTCTCACTGTTTCCATTGTTTCCCCATCTATTTGCCATGAAGTGATGGGACCAGATGCCATGATCTTAGATTTTTGAATGCTGAGTTTTAAGCCAACTTTTTCACTCTCCTCTTTCACTTTCATTAAGAGTCTCCTTAGTTCCTTTTCACTTTCCGCCATAAGGGTGGTGTCATCTGCATATCTGAGGTTATTGATATTTCTCCTTGCAATCTTGATTCCGGCTTGTGCTTCATCCACTCTGGCATTTTGCACGATGTACTGTGCATATAAGTTAAATAAGCAGGGTGAGAATCTACAGCCTGATGTACTCTTTTCCCAATTAGGAACCAGTCCGTTGTTCCATGTTCGGTTCTAACTGTTGCCTCTTAGCCTGCATAGAGATTTCTCAGGAGGCAGGTCAGGTGGTCTGGTATTCCCATCTCTTTAAGAATTTTCCACAGTTTGTTGTGATCCATACAGTCAAAGGCTTTAGCATAGTCAATGAAGCAGAAGTAGATTTTTTCTGGAATTCTCTTACTTTTTCTATGATCCAGTGGAAGTTGGCAATTTAATCTCTGGTTCCTCTGCCATTTCTAAATCCAGCTTGAACATCTGAAAGTTCTTGGTTCATGTACTGTTGAAGTCTGGCTTGGAGAATTTTGAGCATTACTTTGCTAGCGTGTGACATGAGTGCAATTGTGTGGCAGTTTTTCTCCTGTTTTAGCTCTACATTTGCTTACTGAGTTAAACTTGTGTCTTCCTTTTTGAAGCAGGTCAGTCTGGAAAACAGTAAGAATTCTCTACTCTGAATGGTTCTACAGATACTGACTGCCAGTCAGGCTACATACTACAGAGATTTATCCCCAGTTAAATTGTTTTTTAGAGTTTTTTTTTTTTTTTAAACAAAGTGAAAAGCTTAAACCATATTATCATTGTTTTCCAGCATTAAAGAAAAGTTTTGAAAGTCAAAAAACAAAACAAAACAAAACCCAACCAACTGACCAACAACAACAAAAAAAAGCAGCAGAGACCCGAAATGGAAACAGATAAGTGGTCAGCCTGGGAACCCATGTCAAAAGCTTGACAGGAGGCTGTGTTCCACATGTGTAAGTGGGACAAAGCTTGTGAGATTTGGGCTATTTTTCTTAGGACCATATTTGTACTCATGAACTGGTGGAAACCTAGACAAATTTGGGTTACATAATGACTCATGAGAAATGCTGGGCTGGAAGAAGCACAAGCTGGAATTAAGATTGCTGGGAGAAATATCAATAACCTCAGATATGCAGATGACACTACCCTTATGGCAGAAAGTGAAGAGGAACTCAAAAGCCTCTTGATGAAAGTGAAAGAGGAGAGTGAAAAAGTTGGCTTAAAGCTCAACAATCAGAAAACGAAGATCATGGCATCCAGTCCCATCACTTCATGGGAAATAGATGGGGAAACAGTGGAAACAGTGGCTGACTTTATTTTGGGGGCTCCAAAATCACCACAGATGGTGACTGCAGCCATGAAATTAAAAGACGCTTACTCCTTGGAAGCAAAGTTATGACCAACCTAGATAGCATATTCAAAAGCAGAGACATTACTTTGCCAACAAAGGTCTGTCTAGTCAAGGCTATGGTTTTTCCAGTGGTCATGTATGGATGTGAGAGTTGGACTGTGAAGAAGGCTGAGTGCCAAAGAATTGATGCTTTTGAACTGTGGTGTTGGAGAAGACTCTTGAGAGTCCCTTGGACTGCAAAGAGATCCAACCAGTCTATCCTAAAGGAGATCAGTCCTGGGTGTTATTTGGAAGGAAAGATGCTAAAGCTGAAACTCCAGTACTTTGGCCACCTCATGCAAAGAGTTGACTCATTGGAAAAGACTCTGATGCTGGGAGGGATTGGGGGCAGGAAGAGAAGGGGACGACAGAGGATGAGATGGCTGGATGGCATCACCGACTTGATGGACGTGAGTTTGAGTGAACTCTGGGAGCTGCAATTCATGGGGTCGCAAAGAGTTGGACACGACTGAGCGACTAAACTGAACTGAACTGAATGACTTATTTATTTACTTTCTCTCCTTTTAAACTATGGACACATTGATACTAGAGAGACTTTATTTCACCAGCACCTAGAAGACTTACAGGTGCTTATTGGGCATATCGTGGTGTCTAACAATTATGTGAGAAATGAAAGGAAAAAAAGAAAATACTCAATGATTGCAAATATTTAAGATGAACCTATTTTTTTTTTTTGAAAATGGCAGGAATTCATTCAAAGCCCATCCTGATGACAATGTGATAGAGCTTCATCAACATCAGATATTAAAATAAAATGAGGAGATTGGAGAAATTCCAAAGATGCTTTGATACGGCAGCATTGTTGAAATATAACTTTTAGCTGCATTTGCATTTAACAAACTTCATCGGATGTCTGAGCTGTGGCATGTGTGCTTAAGTCTTTTTGATACTCTATAGTCATACCTCATGTGTCAAGTGCTAGATTGTATGTTATTGATCATAAGGCCTGCAGAATTCAAAAAAGAGCTCATTATCAGGGAAAGTTTTCATCTGCCCAATTTTTAAAAGAATTGGTGTTATAATCTTGTCACTGGAATACTGAACTTAAGAAAGGAAGAATCAAAAAGAAGAAATAATATAAACTGATCAGCATCTTAACCAAAAAAAAAAAAAAAAGAGTAAAAAGATTAAAAGAGTTATCTATGGTGAGAATCTGAAAAAAAATGGTAAAGATGTGTTTGTTTACAAATAGCAGAAATAAACTCTGGCTGGTTTAAGTTACAAAGAGGACTTAATAGAGGGATAATGAGAGATTAATAATTAGCCAATTTACCTCAAGATAACCATTGTATGTGTTTATGGTTGGTTGGTGCTTTGTGCATGCATGTGTGCATGCTAAGTCACTTCAGCTGTGTCCGGCTCTTTGTGACGCTATGGACTGTAGCCATCCAGGCACCTCTGTCCATGGGCTTCTCCAGGCAAGAATACTGGAGTGGGTTGCCATGCCCTTCTCCAGGGAATCTTCCCAACCTAGGGATCGAACCTGCATCTCTTGTGTCTCCTGCAATGGTAAATGGGTTAACACTAGTGCCACCTGGGAAGCTCAGTGTTTATGCATACCCTTGGTTAAATATTTTGGCCATCTGTTCTGAGCACTGAAGATCCTCATAGACTCCAAGGGCAAGATGCAGCTGGCCCTCAGAAATGGACTAGAACCTGTGTATCATAGGTGGTAGTTTGGGCAACAAGTAACAGAAAACTGACTCAAACTGGCTTATAATGGAGGCTAACGAGTGACTGCAAGGAGATCCAACAAGTCAATCCTAAAGGAAATCAGTCCTAAATGTTCACTGGAAGGACTTATTTTGAAGCTGAAACTCTGATACTTTGGCCACCTGATGCAAAGAACTGACTCATTTGAAAAGACCCCAATGCTGGGAAAGATTGAAGGCAGCAGGGGAAGGGGATGACAGAGGATGAGATGGTTGGATGGCATCACTGACTTGATGGAAATGAGTTTGAGTAAGCTCCGGGAGTTGGTGATGGACAGGGAAGCCTGGTGTGCTGTCCATGGGGTTGCAAAGAGGTGGACATGACTGAGCAAGTAACAGCCTCAGGTTGGGCCCCAGGTTTTAAGTTGGAACACATTCAGAGCCATCCATACATGTATTTCCGAAGGCTGTTTTAGTGCTACAGTGGCAGAGTAGACAAAGTAATGACAAAGACTTTCAGTTTGGTTCAGTTCAGTCGCTCAGTTGTGTCTGACTCTTTGCGACCCCATGAACCGCAGCATGCCCTACCTCGCTGTCCATTACCAACTCCCGGAGTTTACCCAAACTCACGTCCATTGAGTTGGTGATGCCATCCAACCATCTCATCCTCTGTCGTCCCCATCTCCTCCTGCCCTCAATCTTTCCCCAGCATCAGGGTCTTTTCAAATGAGTCAGCCCTTTGCATCAGGTGGCCAAAGTATTGGAGTTTCAGCTTCAACATCAATCCTTCCAATGAACATCCAGGACTGATCTCCTTTAGGATGGAATGGTTGGACCTCCTTGCAGTCCAAGGGACTCTCAAGAGTCTTCTCCAACACCACAGTTCAAAAGCATCAATTCTTCAGTGCTCAGTTTTCTTTATAGTCCAACTTTCACATCCATACATGACCACTGGAAAAACCATAGCCTTGACTAGATGAAACTTTGTTAAAAATGTAATGTCTCTGCTTTTTAATAAGTTGTCTAGGTTGGTCATAACTTTCCTTCCAAGAGTAAGCTTCTTTTAATTTCATGGCTGCAATCACCATCTGCAGTGATTTTGGAGCCCCCCAAAATAAAGTCAGGCACTGTTTTCATTGTTTCCCCATCTATTTGACATGAAGTGATGAGACTGGGTGCCATGATCTTAGTTTTCTGAATGTTGAGCTTTAAACCAACTTTTTCATTCTCCTCTATCACTTTCATCAAGAGGCTCTTTAGTTCTTCTTCACTTTCTGCCTTAAGGGTAGTGTCATCTGCATATCTGAGGTTATTGATATTTCTCCCAGCAATCTTGATTTAAGCTTGTGCTTCCTCCAGCCCAGCATTTATCAGATGTACTCTGCATATAAGTTAAATAAGCAGGGTGACAATATACAGCCTTGACCTACTCCTTTTCCTATTTGGAACCAGTCTGTTGTTCCATGTCCAGTTCTAACTCTTGCTTCCTGACCTGCATACAGGTTTCTCAAGAGGCAGGTCAGGTGGTCTTGTATTCCCATCTCTTTCAGAATTTTCCACAGTTTATTGTGATCCACACAGTCAAAGGCTTTGGCATAGTCAATAAAGCAGAAATAGATGTTTTTCTGGAACTCTCTTGCTTTTTCCATGAACCAGAGGATGTTGGCAATTTGATCTCTGGTTCCTCTGCCTTTTCTAAAACCAGCTTGAACATCAGGAAGTTCACAGTTCACATATTGCTGAAGCCTGGCTTGCAGAATTTTGAGCATTACTTTACTAGCATGTGAGATGAGTGCAATTGTACGATAGTTTGAGCATTCCTTGGCATTGCCTTTGTTTGGGATTGGAATGAAAACTGCCCTTTTCTAGTCCTTTGACCACTGCTGAGTTTTCCAAATTTGCTGGCATATTGAGTGCAGCACTTTCAAAGCATCATCTTTTAGGATTTGAAATAGCTCAACTGGAATTCCATCACCTCCACTGTCTTTGTTCACAGTGATGTTTTCTAACGCCGACTTGACTTCACATTCCAGGATGTCTGGCTCTAGGTGAGTGATCACACCATCGTGATTATCTGGGTTGTGAAGATCTTTTCTGTAAATTTCTTCTATGTATTCTTGCCACCTCTTCTTAATATCTTCTGCTTCTGTTAGGTCCATACCATTTCTCTCTTTTATTGAGCCCATCTTTGCATGAAATGTTCCCTTGGTAGCTCTAATTTTCTTGAATAGATTGCTAGTCTTTCTCATTCTACTGTTTTCCTCTATTTCTTTGCATTGATTGCTGAGGAAGGCTTTCTTATCTCTCCTTGCTATTCTTTGGAACTCTGCATTCAGATGTTTATATCTTTCCTTTTCTCCTTTGCTTTTCACTTCTCTTCTTTCCATAGCTATTTGTAAGGCCTCCTCAGACAGCCATTTTGCTTTTTTGCATTTCTTTTTCTTGGGAATGGTCTTGATCCCTGTCTCCTGTACAATGTCACGAACCTTTGTCCGTAGCTCATCAGGCAGTCTGTGTATCAGATCTAGTTCCTTAAATCTATTTCTCACTTCCACTGTATAATCATAAGGAATTTGATTTAGGTCGTACCTGAATGGTCTAGTGGTTTTCCCCACTTTCTTCAATTTCATTCTGAATTTGGCAATAAGGAGTTCATGATCTGAGCCACAGTCAGCTCCCAGTCTTGTTTTTGCTGACTGTATAGAGCTTCTCCATCTTTGGCTGCAAAGGATATAATCAATCTGATTTCGGTGTCAACCATGTGGTGATGTCCATGTGTAGAGTCTTCTCTTGTGTTGTTGGAAGAGGGGGTTTGCTATGACCAGTGTGTTCTCTTGGCAAAACTCTATTAGCCTTTGCCCTGCTTCATTCTGTACTCCAAGGCCAAATTTGCCTGTTACTCCGGGTGTTTCTTGACTTCCTACTTTTGCATATCAGTCCCCTATAATGAAAAGGACATCTTTTTTGGGTGTTAGTTCTAAAAGGTCTTGTAGGTCTTCATAGAACCATTCAACTTCAGATTCTTCAGCGTTATTGCTTGGAGCATAAACTTGGATTACCATGATATTAAATGGTTTGTCTTGGAAACAGAGACCATTCTGTCGGTTTTGAGATTGCATCCAAGTACTGCATTTTGGACTCTTTTGTTAATGATAATGGCTACTCCATTTCTTCTAAGGGATTCCTGCGCACAGTAGTAGATATAAAGGTCATCTGAGTTAAATTCACCCATTCCAGTCCATTTGGTTTGCCGATTCCTAGAATGTCAATGTTCACTCTTGCTATCTCCTGTTTGACCACTTCCAATTTGCCTTGATTCATGGACCTAACATTCCAAGTTCCTACGCATTATTGCTCTTTACAGCATTGGACCTTGTTTCTATCACCAGTCACAAATACAACAAAGACTTTATAGTCTTCACATCTTAAACTTTTTACTCTCTGCCCTTTAAGAAAAACTTGATGACCCCTTACTTCTGTAATAGGTCATTTATTATCTAACACCGTTGATTCAGTTCAGGGTGGGCTTAAAAATGTCATCAAAGGCTTTTTAGAATTCCTCTTGCTACCTTCTTCATGTTGCCTTCATCCCAGGATGGTCACTCTCATAGTGGCAAGAGAGCTGACAATGATAATCAGGACTATGTGCTTTCCTGTTCATGTCTAGCAGGAAAAAGAGTAACTTTCCCCCAGACATGAAATATAAATTTTCAATCAGATTGGGTCAATAAGAGGCATGCCCCTCACTGGATCAATACCATTGCCAGGGGATTGCTGTGCCCATATTTTCTCAGTCAGTCTGCAACCCCCTCTAAGAATGGGAGGACCCAGAACTTCAATATTGTTTAATAAGGGGAAAATGAAGAGTGGATGTTAAGGAAGCAAGCAGTAGTACTGAGATAGTCAGGCATGAGAGGACTTCGGGGAACGTCTTCTGTGCTTCCATCCCTGAATCTCTGCTTCTCTCTTTGACTCTGATTCATTGGTTTTACTCATTCCAGCCTGTTTTCTTCTACTTCTCCTAATACATGGTGAAAAACAAAGCAGCCAATAGCTAATGTATTTACTGTTACAGTCTTATAATTCAAAGAAATGAATCTCTTTTTTATTTTCAAGTTCCTGGGGAAAGCTTTTGATTGGCCCGCGCTAAGTCAGGGGCTCATGTTTCAATTAAGGTGAGGTCATATTCTATAGTTTGAAAACCCTCACTTTAAGTGAATGGTGGCAGAGAGAGCTAATAGTTTTCAGTTTTGGAAAATGGTGTCAGAGAGATGAGCTATTAGGTGTCTGCTACAGTATGTTTATTTCTTCATGTCAAATGAAATAGTCCAGTATTTTCCATTGTAGGTGATTGTGTACATGCGGATTAGTTTTCATTTTGAGAAACATTGACCCAAAAGAATAGTCATTTAAACAGGATGGTTTATCTTTCTTTCATATAAAGCTGCAAAGGTGGGCAAGCTGGTATGACATTTCTACCCCTTCATCTGCTGTGTTGCCTTTATCTTCATGACCCAAGGTGTCAGTGAGAGCTCCTGCTAGCATGCCCATGCTTGTAGCAGCATGATGGAGGAAGGGACAAAGAAAGGGCAAGAGGTACACATCAACTGTCACTTCAGGCAAGTTCCAGAAGATGCCATATAAAACTTCCACCCAGTCCTATGCAAAGGAAACTGGGAAATAGCTGTCCCCCCACCCCCCACCTCTGAGCATTTACATTCCCAGCTTAAAAATGAGGGGTTCTATTGCTCTGTAAGAAAGGAGAACACATATTAAGGGACAAATACCACAGTGATCATAGTCTCTGTGTACTCTCTGTATAGTGATTACTCATTTTTAGAATACATGGGCTTTTAAGTGAAAGGGATTTCTTTTCAACTCACAAAGAAAATAGTCCTTATTAAGAAGCATAAAGGATACATTTAATAATACAATACAATGTCTTGTACACCCATAATTGAAATCTCAACACATTAGAGTAACAAGAAGTATACAATACACAGCGATTGTTTGCTTGTGCATGTAAGACCTTTGACTAAAGGCAATGCCGTATCCTAGTGAAGAATTATCTTGCAAACTATGATGACCAGTTCACATCACTTTAGACAAAATTCTGTGGAATTCTGTAACTATTGTTACAAATTAGCATTTCTTACATTCAGACTCAAACTTAGAAACATAAAATGCTGAAAAGCTATTATTTAAGCCCAGGAAGCTTCAGCCACTGGCTAAGCTATCAAGATTTAAATATCCAAAATGACCAGGTATATTTCCTCAACTGAAAAACGAGTTCCCAGTTCTATTTGCTGCCATGACAGCTTGAGAAGCCTTCATCAAAGGATTTGTAACTTGCCTTTCAAATTATGATTGATGGACCTGCCCTTTTCATAGCCAATTTCCAGGGAAAGGAGATTCAAATTATATTTTCCGTGCTGCCGTGGTCTGTCCTTAATGGTGACTATAAAAGCCGGACTCTCAGTCCATTTAGATTGAGGAAAAAAATAACAAAGCCTAGGTCTCTTGCCTGTGAATGAATGGGGAATAGAAAAAGGTTTTTTCTAAAATAGAAATCATTCCAAGCATCTTTTCTGACCACAATGCAGTAAGATTAGATCTCAATTACAGGAGAAAAACTATTAAAAATTCCAACATATGGAGGATGAACAACACCCTGCTGAATAACCAACAAATCACAGAAGAAATCAAAAAAGAAATCAAAATTTACATAGAAACTAATGAAAATGAAAACACAACAACTCAAAACCTGTAGGACAGTTTAAAAGCAGTCCTAAGGGGAAAGTTCATAGCAATACAGGCATACCTAAAGAAACAAGAAAAAATTCAAATAAATAACCTAACCCTACACCTAAAGCAACTAGAAAAGGAAGAAATGAAGAACCCCAGGGTTAGTAGAAGGAAAGAAATCTTAAAAATTAGGGCAGAAATAAATGCAAAAGAAACAAGAGAGACCATAGCAAAAATCAACAAAGCCAAAAACTGGTTCTTTGAAAGGATAAATAAAATTGACAAACCATTAGCCAGACTCATCAAGAAACAAAGGGAGAAAAATCAAATCAATAAAATTAGAAATGAAAATGGAGAGACCACAACAGACAACACAGAAATACAAAGGATCATAAGAGACTACTATCAACAATTATATGCCAATAAAATGGACAACGTGGAAGAAATGGACAAATCCTTATAAAAGTACAACTTTCCAAAACTCGACCAGGAAGAAATAGAAAATCTTAACAGACTCATCACAAGCACGGAAATTGAAACTGTAATAAAAAATCTTCCAGCAAACAAAAGCCCAGGTCCAGACGGCTTCACAGCTGAATTCTACCAAAAATTTAGAGAAGAGCTAACACCTATCCTGCTCAAACTCTTCCAGAAAATTGCAGAGGAAGATAAACTTCCAAACTCATTGTATGGGGCCACCATCACCCTAATACCAAAACCTGACAAAGATCCCACAAAAAAAGAAAACTACAGGCCAATATCACTGATGAACATAGATGCAAAAATCCTTAACAAAATTCTAGCAATCAGAATCCAACAACACATTAAAAAGATCATACACCATGACCAAGTGGGCTTTATCCCAGGGATGCAAGGATTCTTCAATATCCACAAATCAATCAATGTTATACACCACATTAACAAATTGAAAAATAAAAACCATATGATTATCTCAATAGATGCAGAGAAAGCCTTTGACAAAATTCAACATCCATTTATGATAAGAACTCTCCAGAAAGCAGGAATAGAAGGAACATACCTCAACATAATAAAAGCTATATATGACAAACCCACAGCAAACATTATCCTCAATGGTGAAAAATTGAAAGCATTTCCTCTAAAGTCAGGAACAAGACAAGGGTGCCCACTTTCACCATTACTATTCAACATAGTTTTGGAAGTTTTGGCCACAGCAATCAGAGCAGAAAAAGAAATAAAAGGAATCCAAATTGGAAAAGAAGAAGTAAAACTCTCACTGTTTGCAGATGACATGATCCTTTACATAGAAAACCCTAAAGACTCCACCAGAAAATTACTAGAACTAATCAATGATTATAGTAAAGTTGCAGGATATAAAATCAACACACAGAAATCCCTTGCATTCCTATACACTAATAATGAGAAAACAGAAAGAGAAATTAAGGAAACAATTCCATTCACCATTGCAATGGAAAGAATAAAATACTTAGGAATATATCTACAAAAGAAACCAAAGACCTATATATAGAAAACTATAAAACACTGGTGAAAGAAGTCAAAGAGGACACTAACAGATGGAGAAATATACCATGTTCATGGATTGGAAGAATCAATATAGTGAAAATGAGTGTACTACCCAAAGCAATTTATAGATTCAATGCAATCCCTATCAAGCTACCAACGGTATTCTTCACAGAGCTAGAACAAATAATTTCACAATTTGTATGGAAATACAAAAAACCTCGAATAGCCAAAGCAATCTTGAGAAAGAAGAATGAAACTGGAGGAATCAACCTGCCTGACTTCAGGCTCTATTACAAAGCCACAGTTATCAAGACAGTATGGTACTGGCACAAAGACAGAAATATTGATCAATGGAACAAAATAGAAAGCCCAGAGATAAATCCACGCACATATGGACACCTTATCTTTGACAAAGGAGGCAAGAATATACAATGGATTAAAGACAATCTCTTTAACAAGTGGTGCTGGGAAAACTGGTCAACCACTTGTAAAAGAATGAAACTAGAACACTTTCTAACACCATACACAAAAATAAACTCAAAATGGATTAAAGATCTAAACGTAAGACCAGAAACTATAAAACTCCTAGAGGAGAACATAGGCAAAACACTCTCCGACATACATCACAGCAGGATCCTCTATGACCCACCTCCCAGAATATTGGAAATAAAAGCAAAAATAAACAAATGGGACCTAATTAAACTTAAAAGCTTCTGCACAACAAAGGAAACTATTAGCAAGGTGAAAAGGCAGCCTTCAGAATGGGAGAAAATAATAGCAAATGAAGCAACTGACAAACAACTAATCTCAAAAATATACAAGCAACTCCTACAGTTCAACTCCAGAAAAATAAATGACCCAATCAAAAAATGGGCCAAAGAACTAAATAGACATTTCTCCAAAGAAGACATACAGATGGCTAACAAACACATGAAAAGATGCTCAACATGACTCATTATCAGAGAAATGCAAATCAAAACCACTATGAGGTACCATTTCACACCAGTCAGAATGGCTGCAATCCAAAAGTCTACAAGCAATAAATGCTGGAGAGGGTGTGGAGAAAAGGGAACTCTCTTACACTGTTGGTGGGAATGCAAACTAGTACAGCCACTATGGAGAACAGTGTGGAGATTCCTTAAAAAACTGGAAATAGAACTGCCTTACAATCCAGCAATCCCACTGCTGGGCATACACACTGAGGAAACCAGAAGGGAAAGAGACACGTGTACCCCAATGTTCATCGCAGCACTGTTTATAATAGCCAGGACATGGAAGCAACCTAGATGTCCATCAGCAGATGAATGGATAAGAAAGCAGTGGTACATATACACAATGGAGTATTACTCAGCCATTAAAAAGAATACATTTGAATCAGTTCTAATGAGATGGATGAAACTGGAACCTATTATACAGAGTGAAGTAAGCCAGAAGGAAAAACACCAATACAGTATACTAACGCATATATATGGAATTTAGAAAGATGGAAACAATAACCCTGTGTACGAGACAGCAAAAGAGACACTGATGTATAGATCAGTCTTATGGACTCTGTGGGAGAGGGAGAGGGTGGAGAGATTTGGGAAAATAGCATTGAAACATGTATAATATCATGTATGAAACAAGTCGCCAGTCCAAGTTCGATGCACGGTACTGGGTGCTTGGGGCTGGTGCACTGGGACGACCCAGAGGGAGGGGAGGGGAGGGAGAAGGGTGGAGGGTTCAGGATGGGGAACGCGGGTATACCTGTGGCGGATTCATTTCGATATTTGGCAAAACTAATACAATATTGTAAAGTTTAAAAATAAAAAGTAATAAAAAAAGAAAAAGGTTTTTTCTTTTTTTTTTTTTAGTACCTGAAAAGTTCCAGCAAAGCCAAGTTTCACTGCAGAGGGTGTGTCAGCATCCAGGGTAACACCCTTCCTGCAGTCAGGGAGTACAAGAGCATGTACTCAAGTATTATTTGGTGACAAAAATAAAACATTATTCTGAGCAATACAGTGTTATTCAAATTTTACCAAAGTACACA
The DNA here is from genome assembly GCF_055505025.1 of Bos grunniens. Taxonomy (NCBI): domain Eukaryota; kingdom Metazoa; phylum Chordata; class Mammalia; order Artiodactyla; family Bovidae; genus Bos; species Bos grunniens. Next base: position 45,179,497 of record NC_141175.1, read on the forward strand.
GTTGCTATAACTTGGTAATTATTCTAAGAAAGAGTGTTTAATTTAGAAATTACCTAACCTTTTGGTTTCTATCTTTGATGACATTTGTAATCTAAATTAGCAACAAACCTATGTCTCTCAGGCTTTTACATTAAACTCCAAACCTGATTCACAATTTTATTTTAGGATCAGTAACCCATTTACTAGGGTTCAGCCAGTCTCGGAGATTTAAAGCCAGTCTAGGCCCAGGTAATTTGCAGATGAAGGGTGGAGAAGCAAAGGAATTAGTGCCCTTATCTTCCAGCCAAAGCAGAAGAGTGACCATGTCAGCATTGGGCTGGCATCCCCCTTCCTCCCCTACCCACCATGCTTCTCCTAGAGCTCTGGGAAAAAGAGGAAGTTACAGAATGACTGATGTTTCAAAGTGTTGTGACTTTGGCCTCTCCCTATAAACCAACAAAATACCTATAGGGTAGCATAGGACCTGGTACAGACAGGTGCTTGAAAAATTACGGCCAAAAGAAGTGGGTTTGCAGAGGATCTAAAAGTTATCTACAACCAACATCAGACTATTTTATTAGTTCACAAATGATCATAACAGTTAGATGGAGGTACAGGTAATCTATTTAATTGTCCAAACTTCTATAATGTTATGATATTCCTGTAATGGTAGTATATTCCTCTAATGCTTTTAATTAAAGAGAAACAGTAATTTCAAGCAATAGTGTTAAAAATTGAGTGATGAATTTTGACCTATCCAAAATTACTTTAAGTAATAGAACTGCCACTATAAATAACAGATAGTTGCTTGTTTAAAATATAAATCAATTATTTAATCATAGTAACAGATCCTATCTATCATATGCATAACACAGTTATAGCAAATCCTCTTAAGGCTTCCCTGGAGTGGGGAAAAGGGCATGGGTTAAAACTACAGAATAAAATAGCTTATACTATTTTGGGCTTTCTGTTGAGAAAGACAGTGAGATAATGACCCTATTTTAACCTCTATACCTACCATGTTGTCATTTACTAAGCACTCATGATGTCGTGGTTAGGCTTACCAGAAAACACTCATGAGCAACCTCAGAAATTCTGTCGTTAGTACATGCAGTCAACCTCATACTACTGAGAAAAGTACTTCTTGAAATGTCTCAAAAAGGGAAGTATTAATATAAATATGTAACAGCTATGGTTAGTCAGGCCAACAGACCTGGACCAATGGTGTCATGCTTTTACCCACAAACCAACTTGCTGTCAGAATCCCTCCCACTTTCAGCTGAGAAAATAGGTCACATGAATTAATATAAACATGTAACAGCTATGGTTAGTCAGGCCAACAGACCCGGACCAATGGTGTCATGCTTTTACCCACAAACCAACTTGCTGTCAGATCCCTCCCACTTTCAGCTGAGAAAATAGGTCGCATGAATTTTAAGGCCCCTAACAGTACTATGAACATTATGAAGCCTATCCAGGTGAAAACTATGAATATTATCATTCAGAGACAATACAGAATAAATATTGAGGAGTTGTTTTTGTTTTGACCATGAGCCCTGATAAATTCTATCCTTCATCTAAATGCCTTTCTAATGTCTTCCCAGCAGAAACAACCAGGTTATTTGAGTATTTAAAAGGAGCTTACCCAAAAAGAAAGATAAGATGTTTTATCAAATTCTTCAAAAGCAACAGTTGAAGTGAACAGACTGCCGCGGGTGCTTTTAATATGTGAGTTTGTGAAGTTATATGCTCATTTCTGTCATCAGGAAGTAAGATATAAGAATCCCTTTTTAAAATTACTGAACCAATACAGATATGATCTTTACAGGCTTTTCTCATGTCTGTCATTTCTGTCTCTGGAGATTTGAATTTTCATTCATTTAAAAATATTTACTGATTTCCTACCAGGTGACTGACACTGATCTGGTGCTTAGAATACATCAGTGAGCAAAATAAACAGATCCCTGTCCTTTGGAGACTACATTATAGGTGGGGAACAAAAAATAAACCATAAACACAAGTAAGTAATTTCCATAGACATTAGAAGGGATAAATGTTATGGAAAACGGAAATAGCAGGGTAACATGATTAGGAGTGCTGGGTGTGGAGAGGGAAGGCAAGTTCAGTTTCAGTAGGTGGCAGGGTGGCCCCACTGAGAAGGTGAAAACCTAGGGAACATGTGAAGAAGGTGAAGGTGAAGGCCATGTGGTTATCTGGGGAAAGCTTTCCAGGCCAAATGTCTGGGGTGTTTGAGGAACAGCAAGGAGATCAGCATGGCTGGAGGGGAGGGATAAAGGTGAAGTTAGCAGGAGCTGAGGCCACAAAGGTGATGGGGAAGCAGGTGATCTGGATTGTATAGGTCTTTGTGGGCACTTGTATTACTCTGAGTGAAACAGAACACCATTATGAGGTTTCTGAGCAGAAGACTGGCAGGATTTGACTTTATTTTTGAAGCGTCTCTCTGACCGAATTCTTGAAACTAGCCTGTAGTAGAAGCAAGGGGAAAGGGTAGAAGAGAGGTGACTTGTTAAGAAGTGATGGCAATTATCCAAGAAAGAGATGATGATGGTGGCTCAGACCAGGCTGGGAGAGGTGGAGGTGGTGAAAAGTGGTTGGATGCCAAATATACTTTTTGGAGAAGGAGCCAACAAGATTTGGATGTGAAAAAAGAGACAAAGAGGAGTCAAGGATGACTCTAAAGTTTTTGGTCAGAACTAATTAAGGGTAGGATCATCATCCTCTGAGAGGTGTAGACTGTGGGTGGAGCAGGCTTTAAAAGGAAGAATGGGAGTTCGAGTTTGGACTTGTTAATTGTGAGATGTCAAGTTGGCAGTTGGATGAAGGTCTAGAGTTCAAAAGAGGAGTCTGGGCTGGAGATATACTTTTGGCAGCATGTAAATTATATTTAAGGCTGTGGAACTAAGTGGAGATAACCAAGGAGAGAGTAAGGAAGAGAAGAGGCCTAAGAAGAAGACCCGATGGCCCTCCAGGATTATGAGGTCACAGAGGAGAGGAGGGACCAGCAAAGGAGACTGAGAAGGAATGTCCAGTGAGGAGAGGAAACCCAAGAGAGGGTGTGTCCTGGAAGCAAAGTGAAGAAACTTCCAGAGTAGAAGTAAGAAACATGCTACTGCGGCAAACGCGACTGACACACACCTAACCAGAGGCCTGAGAACTGACAGATGGACTCAGAAAAGTACAGTCATCAGCGTCTTCAGGGAGAGTAGCTTCAGTGAAGCATTCATGACAGATACGTTTGGAACAAGTTTGAAGAGGTGATAAGAAGAGAGAAGCTAGAGGCAGCAAGTATAGATAACTCGTTAGAAAACCTCTGCTTAAAAGAGTACAAAGACATGGGGCGGTGGCTCCCATTTTCTGAAATGTTTTATTCATTTATAATATAAATAATTAATAATTTCCAAGGGAATGCTCTATTTTCTTTCAAACAGACAAACATATCCTGAACATGGTTATTCACTATGGAGGTATTTAATTTTTAACTATTAATATTACTTTCTGTACAAGGTCATTTCAGAGATTATAAAATCACCTCCACTATATAATTTCCTTGATGCATATGATCCAGCAATCCCATTCCTGGGCATGTATCTGGAAAAGATGAAAACTTTAATTCAAAAAGATATGTGCACTGCAATGTTCAGAGTGACACTGCATACAATAGCCAAGACATGAAAGCAACCGAAATGTCCATCAATAGATGAATGGATAGAGATGTGGTACATACATGCAGTGGAATATTACTCAACCATAAAAAAGAATGAAATAATGTCATTTACAGCAACATGGATGGACCTAGTGGTTATCATACTAGGTGAAATAAGTCAGAGAAACACAAATATCATATGACATAACTTATATGTGGAGCCTCAAAAAATGATACAAATGAACTAGTTTATAAAACAGATCCACAAACATAGAAAACAAATTCATGGTTACCAAAGGGAAAAAGGGGTGGGGAGAGATAAATAAGAAGTGTGGGATTAATAGATGTATGCATGTATGCTCAGTCGCTTCAGTCGTGTCTGACTCTTTGCACCCCTATAGACTGTAGCTTGCAAGGCTCCTCTGTCCATGGGATTGTCCAGGCAAGAATACTGGAGTGGGTTGCCATGCCCTTCTCCCACAGAATTTTATTTTATACTATAGTATAAATAATATTTTATACTATATATAAAATAGATAAATAGTAAGGACCTACTGTATAGCACAGGGAACTATATTCAATATCTTATAATATCCCATAATGGAAAGGAAACTGAAAAAGAAATACATATTTTTTCAGATTGTATACTTGTTTGTATAGTTTTATATATATGTGTGTACATATATATAAAACAAAATGAAGAAACAGAGAAATATGTTCCAAAGGAAAGAACAAAATAAAATCCCAGAAGAAAAACCCTAATGAAATGAAGATAAGTAATTTACCTGATAAAGCATTCAAAGAAACAATCACAAGGATGCTCACTGAGTCTGGAAGAAGAATGGAGGAACTTAGGAAGAATTTCAACAAAGATTTAGAAAATATAAGAAAGAACAAATCAGAACTGAAGAATACAATAACTGAAAAAACACACTAGAAGGAATCAACAGCAGATTAGACAATACCAAAGAATGAAAAAGTGATTGGGCAACATTAAGCATACTTAACATTTGCATTATAGGGATCCCATTAGGAGAAGACAGAAAGGGATAGAAGACTTACTTGAGGAAATAATGGCCCAAAACTTCTCTAAACTGCAGAAGGAAACAGACATCCAGATATAGGAAGTACAGAGAGTTCCAAACAAGATAATCTAAAAGAGATGCACACCAAGACATAACGAAAATAGAAAAGGTAAAGATAAGAGAATCTTAAAAGCAGCAAGAAAAAAAAAAAAACTAATGATATACAAGGGAAATCCCATAAGACTAACAGCTGATTTTTCAGCAGAAACTTTACAGGCAAGAAGGGAGAGACAGGATATATTTAAAATGCTAAGAGGAAAAACTTATACGACTGAGAAAACTGTTTGGCAAGGTTATGATTCAGAATTGAGAAAAAGATAGAGTTTCCCAGGTAAGTAAAAACCAAAGGGGTTTATTATGCCTAGACAAGCCTTACAAGAAATGTTAAAGGGTCTCTCTCCTTTAAGCAGAAAGGACCATAACTAGAAATAAGAAAATATATGAATGAAAATTTCACTGGTAAAAGAAAATATATAGTAAAGGCAGTGAGTTTAGTTCAGTCACTCAGTCGTGTCCAACTCTGAGACCCCATGAACTGCAGCACACCAGGCCTTCCTGTCCATCACCAACTCCCAGAGTTTACCCAAACTCATGTCCATTGAGTTGGTGACGCCATCTAACCATCTTATCCTCTGTTGTCCCCCTCTCCTCTGGCCCTCAATCTTTCCCAGCATCGGGGTCTTTTCAAATGAGTCAGTTCTTCGCATGAGGTGGCCAAAGTATTAGAATTTCAGCTTCAACATCAGTCCTTCCAATGAACACCCAGGACTGATCTCCTTTAGGATGGACTGGTTGGATCTCCTTGCAGTCCAAGGGACTATCAAGAGTCTTCTCCAACACCACAGTTCAAAAGCATCAATTATTTGGTGCTCAGCTTTCTTTATAGCCCAACTCTCACATCCATACATGACTACTGGAAAAACCATAGCCACTAAAAAGCTAATGTGACAGTTAAAAGACAAAAGTCGTATAAACAAATGTAACTGCAATAGGTAGTTAAGGGGTACACAAAATAAAAAAATGTAAAATGTGACATCAAAAACATAAAACATGGAAACAGGGAAACTAAAATGTAGTACTTCTAGAATGCCTTCAAACTTGAATGACTATCAGCTTAAAATAGACTGCTATAGACATGGGTTTGTATGTATGAACCTCATGATAATCACAAAAAATATCTACAATGATACACACACACAAAATGAAGGGAACCCAAATATAACAATAATGGAATGTACCAAACCATAAGTGAAGAAGTCAATAACAAGAAACAAACAAGACTAAAAATTAGAGGATCTGAGTAGACATTTTTCCAAGACAAATAGATGGCCAAAAAGAACAAGAAAAAGTGCTCAACATCACTAATCATCAGGGGAACGCAAATCAAAACCACAGTAAGATACTATCTCACCGCTGTCAGGATGGCTATTATCAAAAAGACAAGAAGCAGTAAGTGTTGGTGAGGTTGTGGTAAAACAGGAGTCCTCATGCATTTTTGGTGGAAGTGTAAACTGGTGCAGCCACTATTGTAAAACAATATGCTCCTACTGCTGCTGCTAAGTTGCTTCAGTCGTGTCCGACTCTGTGCGACCCCTGAGACGACAGCCCATCAGGCTCCACCATCCCTGGGATTCTCCAGGCAAGAACACTGGAGTGGGTTGCCATTTCCTTCTCCAAAGCATGAAAGTGAAAAGTGAAAGCGAAGTCGCTCAGTGGTGTCAGACTCTTCGCGACCCCGTGGACCACAGCCTACCAGGCTCCTCCATCCATGGGATTCTCCAGGCAAGAGTACTGGAGTGGGTTGCCATTGCCTTTTCCAGTAAAAGAATATAGAGGTTCTCAAAAAAACTGCAAGTTGAACTGCATGCCATCCAGCAGTTTCACTTCTGGATATTTTTCTAAAGAATATTAATTCAAAAATAACTCATTCCCTTATGTTCACGAAGCACTATTTATATAGCCAAGATATGGAAGCAAGGTAAGTGTTTATCAATAGATGGATAAAAAAGATGTGATATATATATATGAAATTAAAAAAAAAAACAAGCAAATTAAACAAAACAGAAACAGACTCATAGGACTGGTGGTTGCCAAAGGGGAGGAGAATGGGAGCATATACAAAACAGGTGAAGGGGATTAAGAGGTACAAACTTCTAGCTATATAATAAATAAGTCACAAAGATGTAATGTACACAAAGGGAATCTAGTCAACAATATTGTTAACAGCTTTGCATGGTGACAGATGGTAACTGGAGATCATTTTGGTGATCATTTCGTGATACATAAAAATGTTCTACACCTGAAATGAGTATCTTCACATAAATAAATAAACACATAAATAAGGTGTACTCCCCTCTCCCCCAACAAAGCCATAACTAGGAATCAGCAGATTAGAATTTGTGTCCCAGTCCCTCAGATTACTTGCTAGGTGACTTTGGGTCAATTATTAACCTGACAGGGCCTTGGTTTCCTTACTGATAAAGTAAATGGGAATCATTCTGCCTACCTTCATGGGTGAGGATCAAGTCAATTAAGGCAGTAAATCACTTGGCAACTAGTCAACTCTTAACTCTTGATGGCTATCGGAGTTCACCATTTGGATGAAGAGGATGTGGTCAGGAGCCCTCCTAGACAAAGACTGAAGAGGAGGGGCTGCAGCAAAGTCTGCAGTGGGGAAGGGGTGTCAAGGCAGCAGGGGCATCCCAACCGTTGGGAACCCCCAGGAACTGCTTTATCAGTGCCACTGCTGCCCCCAGCACCCTCACCCACGCTCACAACTTCTCTAGGGGAACTGAAAATATATGGAGAACTTTGTAAATGTCAACTGTGGCTAATAATCTACCTCACTGAGAAACTCATACAAGAAAACACACACACACACACACACACGGGCACATATAGACAGGGATCTAGCTTCAGAGCAATCAAGAATGTTATTTTCCCTGGGGTAAAACAGGGTCAGAGATATTCCAGGACCTGTCCTCAGGGGAATTATTTCTAAGAACCTTGACAAAATGTAAAAAACTAGGGTAGAAAATAACAAGGTATAAAGCAGTGGTTAGGCAGAAGGTTTTCGAAGAGGAAGGACTAATTAATTGCTCCAATTGGAGCTTCTTTTGTACATTGATTCCTATTCCCAGGTCAGCAGCATCACTTTCCAGGGGATGTGAAAATAGTGAATATACAACAAAAGGGCCTGGCAGGTGTACAGAGCTGAGTTAGCAACTGTCAACTGCCCCGAAAATATCTTCACTCATGGTTTGGGGGGGCTGCTTCTCCTAAGGATCCTTTCCATTAATTTTCTGGTAATAGAACCTAAAAGACCAATGAAACAAATGTCAAATTTGGGACAAATTTATAGCTAAATAAACACAGGCTTTGGGATGCCACAAAATTGGGCTCCTAATACCAGCCTGGAAAATGTGGCTAATAACCTAACATTTCAGAGCCTTGATACGCTCATCTGTTAAATGGGTCTTAGTAAAGCCTGCTTCTCTGGGTAGTTGCCAGGATCAAATGAGACATGCATGCAAAACCCCAAGCACCACGCATGACACAGACAGCACTCAACTAGTGGAAGAGTATTACCATTAAGTAAAACGTGCAATGATTCTTTAGTGGCTTCTTTTAACATAGGAGTTTCTATCCATCCCCAATACAGAAGAGCTATTCTAGTAAAACTGATCATTTATTCTGATTTGTGAGTTCACTGTCCAACCCAAGTGCCTGTGCAACGTTTAGTGTAATCAAGCTGAGGCCCTCAGCAAGGCCCTGGGTCCAGTCTTCAAATCCACTATCATTATGGCAAAGAACTAGAAAAGAGAAGAAGAAAACACCGTATGAAACACACCCTCTTTCCTTTTCCTTAAACCTGTTTATCCCCTTTGCTTGTTAGCTCTTCAGTTCCCAGGGAGCAGAGACTCCTGGGAAACAGGAAGTAGCAAAGGCCTGTGAGAAAATCCCCAGATGAAAATCAGCAGTAAATCTCTCCCAGCAACACTTTGGTCAGAAGAGGGAAATTCCCCACCAGCCCTCAAAAACAGTCCCTCAAGAAAGCTTAGAAAAGGTTAATTTGGGAAATCCCCTCAGAGGCAACAGAACAGAAACGGAAATCTGCTTCTTAAGAGAAATCTGAAAAGAGTAAGCCAATTAGTGGCTGCCTGGGGAGCGCTCAGTGTTAAGCCATAGTGCTGCTGCTACCTCATTTCCCTCTTTTCATCCTGATCCTGAGGGCAACCCTGACGGGACTCAGTTGCCAGAGCCACTTGACACCCTCTCTTTCTAGGCTCCCACCCCAGGGGAATGAATGCAACCAATGCTAAGCCAGATTCCCCTCCCATGCAAACCCTCTCCACGTGTGCGTGCACGCTGAGTAGCTTCAGCCATATCTGACTCTTTGTGATACTAGGGACTGTAGCTGCCAGGCTCCTCTGTCCCTGGGGTTCTCCAGGCAAGAATACTGGAGTGGGTTGCCATTTCCTTCTCCAATGCATGAAAGTGAAAAGTCAAAGTGAAGTCACTCAGTTGTGTCCGACCCTCAGCGACCCCATGGACTGCAGCCTTCCAGGCTCCTCCTTCATGGGATTTTCCAGGCAAGAGTACTGGAGTGGGGTGCCATTGCCATGAAATAACAGACCCTCAGGTTTTACTGAGTTCTAATCTGAATGTGACCTTGGGGTCACATTTCTTAGCTGCTGCTAAACTCCAAGAGGTGGGGGAGGAACCCTTCCCACAAAGAAGAAAAACAAAATCACATAAACCTCGTCCCTTTGAAGGGCTTAGAATGGAATATCCGCTGATGAGTGGTAGCAGAGAAAGTGTATAAACACTGTTAAAGGGGCCTATCAGGGGAGGTGGAAGTGGGGGGGTGGGGACTGTGATCTCTACATGCAATCCAGGCCCAAGTCAACTAGCTGTCCACGAATCAGGATCATTCCCACAGGGCTTCCACTGGGTGTTTTTTGTTTTAATTTTTATTTTATATCAAAGCATAGTTATTAATCAACTATACTTCATTGAGTGGGTTTTTTTTTTTTTTTTTTTTTTTGATCTGTGATTTTTAAATGACCATTTCAGGAAGATGACAAAAATGAGATTTTAGCAAAAGAGTGAAGAAAGTAGATTCCATAACAGCTAAAATTTTCTTTACTGTATACTTACTCAAAGTAGATATCAAACTTTAGAAATGAGAATTTTTTGAAGGAGTAAGCACTCTGTTTAAAATTCTATAAAATATTATACTCTCCTAGAATGCTGCTGCTGCTGCTGCTGAGTTGCTTCAGTTGTGTCCGACTCTATGCGACCCCATAGACGGCAGCCCACCAGGCTCTCCCGTCTCTGGGATTCTCCAGGCAAGAATACTGGAGTGGGTTGCCATTTCCTTCTCCAATGCATGAAAGTGAAAAGTGAAAGTGAAGTCGCTCAGTCCTGTCCGACTCTTCGAGACCCCATGGACTGCAGCCTACCAGGCTCCTCTGTCCATGGGATTTTCCAGGCGAGAGTACTGGAGTGGGGTGCCATTGCCTTCTCCGTCTCCTAGAATATGTGCCCTTTATGTTGTCAGGACCCAGCACTGTGTGATTCACAATCACAGATTCCACTTTAAAATACTTTTTGACTCCTGGAAAACTACCCTGCCAAAAATCACTTTCCTGATACTTTCAAACAAACATAGTTCTTGTTTGCTTCAATTCATGTGTCTTTGTTAAGATTCCTTTTTCCAGAAATTGTAAAGAATCTTAGCCACCTACTTTTCTCCATGCTTGGAATAAGCCAGAAAACTCCTTTTGGGGTTTGCATGTTTCTAAGCAATTAGACTAGTCTTTAAGTTCATTCTGTACACATGAATAATAATTACAGTAGTTACATTTAAATAACAATCCTAACTTGCAAATTCTAGTTTAGTCAACACACCCTCAAGAGGCATTATTTCTTTTTTTTTTCATTTGGGAGCCTAGAAAGTATTTAATTCTCAGTTCCTAGCAAGACCAAAGAATATTTCTGATTTTAGGGTAAACTTTTCATCTCCTCTTGGCGCTACCTTAGTTACAAATGTGAAATCAATTAAATGATGCATGTCAGCAAAAAACAGCCCTTTAATGCCCGGCACAGATGAAACAGATTCCAACATGGGTCTAAGAGTAATAAATAAACTAATAAAAAAAGGAAACCAGGGAGCAACTTTGCTGGAAGTAAGCCGTTTGCCTTTGCCCTGGAAAGTTTATCGTGTTTTAAACAATTGTAAACATGTCAGTATACGTGGATACCGTTTCCATAGCAGCATAGCAACAGTTAAGAGTTTCTCCAAACATACCCAAAAGGAAACTAAAAATAGCTTGTCTTCAATATCAAAATACATATATATACATATTCAGACAACAGTACACAAAATGATGTGTAATTAGAAGTTCTGCAGACACCAACCTTTCACAAAAGCGCATCACAGGTGGCTTTAAAAACCAATGAGTTCAGTACCTACAGGAATGGGATAGAGACCAAAGAATCCAAGAGACAGGAAGGTAGATGCCATCGCCAACTCTCAGATCAGAGGCTCCTGACGCCAAATGCCTCCAAACATTGCTCTGTCTGCTCCACCTGACGCTTCCCTGTGTCCTATCCACCTTTGGCTCCTAAAACTGGAGTTGAGTGTATGATACATGCTGTTATCTCCTTTTAGTGCAGTATTCTCTCATCTTCTTAAGTTTTCTAGCCAAAATATCCTCTCAGTAGAGATTGAACAGTAGTTGCATTTAAAAAAAATAATGTCAAAACAAAGCGCCACACTTTCCCAATGAACTTACTTCAACTGACACACAGACAGTATTGATTATTCCAGAGTGAAGATGGTGGGCCTTCCCCGTGAGTCCAGGAGTTAAGCCTCTGTGCTCCCAATGCAGGGAGCTCGATCCCTGGTCAGGGAACTAGATCCCACATGCAACAACACTGCTGCCAGGCCACAACAAAGACCCGGCACAGCCAAGGTTTTTAAAAAATGAAGACTGTCAGTATACTTTTGGCACCTTTGCTGTTTGTACATTTTATTTATATCCAAGAATTATAAATATTTTAAAAGCATCATCTATTGGGAAATATTACTGCCAGGATATATGCAATTTGTCATCTAAACTGGGAAACTTTTGAGACTGAAAGAGTATTATTTATTATTACACTAGGGAAATAGGTGTAAATGAAAGACTGCCCCAGGCAGGCCCATACAAACGTTCACACAATATCACACATAAGAGTGTAAGCATCTTGAGGGCAGGGATGGGGTTTGCTTATTTTTGTACTTCAGCACCTATTGCAGCACTTTATATGTAAAAAGAACTCAATAAATATTTGTTAAGAGAATGAATTTTATCATTGGATTATATTCTGTAAAATATAAACTTTAAAAAGTTTTTTTATACGTAATACTAAGCTGGGCATATTTCTTTTTTCAGTCTACAGTCTATGTGTTAGGGTTAAATAAAATCCAACATAGCTCTGCAGGTGAATCTTTCTTTTCCATCATCTGATCTTTTCCTTGAAAGTTGAGGATAAAACTGGAAAAGTAAAATATATCTATGAGTCATAAAAAGTAATTCTATCAGTGTGGGATGGTTTACGAAAGCACTGAAGGAGGTTTAGAGTATGGATTCAGATAGGAAGCAGTTTCATAATCTCTACAATGGTTATTATCTTGGTTTCATTTTCCCTTCCAGGAATGTTGGCCTCTAGGGAGAAATGCAGAGCAAGTATCAAGAGAGTACACTCCAACTAGAAAGGATGCTATTTGTCTTTCAAGATGAGGAGTTGGGAAGAGGGATACCATTTGTGAGTTCCCAGGAGTAAAGGTAAAAGCCTCTTTACCTTCTGCCCGGATCTCCCAGGACCACAGGGGATTTTTTTATACAAGTCACTTTTCATTTGATGGACTGCCAGTTCTTGGCTTATAAGCTGCATGAAAGGATTGCTGTGGAAAATAATCATATTGTTCAAGAGAAGCACTTAACAGTCTTCCTGTGAAAAGCTTGATAAATCTCCCTAGCCCTCCGTGGAGAGGCAGCAGAGTTTGGGAGGTGACACTGCCTATTTTCAGGACCTCAGCATCTCAGACTCATGCTGTTTGTTCTGGGTTTTCAAGCCAGATTATTCTATAAGATATTGCCTAAACTTTTGGGGCTCTGGTTTCTTCAGTTTTCAAAGAAGGAAAATAATTTTTGTACCTTCTTAAAGGGTTGTCTATGAGGGTTAAATGATATTCATGTAAAACACCTAAAACATGAATGTCAGCTATTGTTCCTCTCCAGCTCTGTTTCTTTGGGCATTTGGCAAGAATTCAACTGGAAAAACTGTAATTAAAGGCAAAAATTATGCTTTTATATTTCCAACCCAAAGAAATCCAAATGTGTGTACCTAATGCCAGAAGGAATCTTCTATTCCTAGGTCACTTGTAGACTTGATCCACATTCTGTTCTCATCTCTCTCCCCAGAATTTGCTTGTTATCCTAACACCAAGGGGACTCTGTGTTTATTTTTATTATTAATTAATTAATTAAATTCCATCAAACCAAAGCCAGTTTGTGTGCTGGACCACAACCAGCCACTCCATTTCAGGGAAAGCTGAAAGCCTGCACCCAAAGATTGATACCTCTTTTTAATATTGAATTTAGAAGCTAGGAAAACTGCAGAGAAATGAGTCTCTTTACAAAATTATGTAAGGCTTTATATTTAATGAGTTTCTGGTGTCTAAGTGGAGGGGGGTGGGGAATGGGCCCTTTATAAATATCAAACCATGTTGTTATCTACAGAGAGTGTGCCAGTTGGTTAAACAGAGCCAAATTCTGTTCTGTCTGATAATTACTGAATTTGACATTCATAGAAGTTCTTTTTTTAATTTTGGGAATAAGAAATCTACAAATTCATTAAATTATGAAATGTTTCAACCCTATTATCCTAATACAATGACCCCATAGACTATGCTGCAGGAAGTCTTTGGGACAGCTTCTGATGTTTAGAATGACTCAACAATAGGAATTCAATTCATGTAAAAGCCAACACAATATGGTTTAAGAAATGAAACTGAACATTACTCCATCTGATTTAGAGTCATAGTTAATGATTCTAAGGAAAGATATTGGTACTCACTCAGCACAGTCTTTTGTTCAAGAAATCTACACTGGTATTCAAAGTGCAGAAGGACAGAGAATTCCCTGGTGGTCTAGTGGTTAGGATTCTGTGCTTTCACTCCCAAGGTCCCAGGTTTGATCCCTAGTCAGGGATCTAAGATCCTATGAGATAAGTAACCAAAAAAAAAAAAAAAATTCTAAGTGAAAAAGGGCAGAGGAAACAGGATCCAAATCTGCTTAAGGATATTTGAGGGTGGGAGAACTGGCCCCTATGTTTGTGGGTTTCTTTTGAATAATAATAGCAACAACTCATCTACTTAGTAGTGTGGGCTTAGTCAGTCAGTCGTGTCCGACTCTTTGCAACCCCATGGACTGTAGCCCTCCAGGCTCCTCTGTCCATGGAATTCTCCAGGCAAGAATACTGGAGTGGGTTGCCATTTCTTCCTTCAGGGGATCTGCCCCCTACTTAGCAGTGTTACCCTTTATTGCTTCCTTAGCCACATCAAAAGTGAAAGTGAAGTCACTCAGTCCTGTCTGACTCTTTGCGACCTCATGGACTGTAGCCTACCAGCTCCTCCGTCCATGGGATTTTCCAAGCAAGAATACTGGAGTGGACTGCCATTTCCTTCTCCAGGAGATCTTCCAGACCCAGGGACTGAACTCGGGTCTCCCGCATTATAGGCAGACGCTTTACAGTCTGAGCCACCAGGGATGTCCAAGGAAGCCACATCAAGGAAAATCTATTTCCCACAAAATAGGAGTTTCTAATGAAACTTTTATTTTTGTGTATACTTAATAAACTGTGAAGATCTAAATAGCACCTATATTTTCTTAGAGTCTTTAAAAACACTGACTTCTTCACATTCTACCTGAAATGTTCATGTGCTAATGAGTGAAACCATCATCGCAGAGTGAAAGTTGTCGAGCCTGGGAGCTGGAGAAACAGAACTCCTGTAACTGCTTTGTGATTTACTAGCTATGAACTTGGGCAAGTCATCTGGCAATCAAATACTGCTGGAGAACAGGAAATTAACATAATCTCAAAATTTACCAATATTAAGACTATTTCTTAATACTCTTAAGGGAGAAAGTTACCTGTACAATGAAGAAATCTGTCAGACACCACCTTAATTTTATGATCAAACTTAACATTGCCAATGATAGTCAAACTGACACTATATGACCCATTCCAAGCCCATAGCAGACACCACCAATGTTCTCAGCATGGTTTCCCATGAAGCCAGGGCATAGCCTCAGGATGTCTCTCAAGATCATTGATGTCATCCCAGAAGAGTTTGAGAATCTAAACACACTACAGATGCTGTTCCACTTTGGCCTGCAAGTACTGGACATAGCATGAAGTGATGCTACCTCTGCAGTACTGGGGGCCTCCAAGACATTTCCCAGGGGATTCTGAGAGCCTCAGCAGATGAAGGATTAAAAATCCTGGAGCCTTGCAAATGGGACAGTCACAATGGCTCTGCCATCTGGGGAGAAAAATGTGTGTGTGTGTGTTTGTTTAATCCAAAAAGAAAAGCTATTGTCAATTGGTCAGGGCTGCCAAGTGACATACAACTTATTTGTTATTACAGATTGTTTGTGGTAACTGAGGTATCACGTTTGAGGCTACTTTGTTGATTAGGGTACAGAAAAAAAATTATGCTGTGGGAAAAGTGGGCTGTGTCCAGTCCACTCAGGCTTCAAGATTGTCCTTCAAAATTAAAATGTATTCATTTAAATACTCTCAGTGGTGGCAAGTAGATGTTTTTAAAGGCTAAACTTGTGTTTAAATGTCACCTTTTCCATCTAACTGTCTTCTTGTTATTTCTCTAACTCAACCCCTTATCTGTTTCCTTTATACCATTTACCCCAACTGGCAAGTATTTTTAAAATTTGTTTGTTAGCATGTTGCTGTGGGGATGGTTTTAGTCTGTCTTTCCTATTATAACCTCAGCTCCAACAGAGCAGGGAACATTTCTGTCTTGTGCAACACTGAATCCTCAACTTCTAACATATAGCCTGGCATATGGGACGCTGAATGGATATTTAATTGATTAAATTAATCAATGGATAAATGAATAAATGAGTAGATACGTTTTTTAAAAAATCACAAGTTATTTGGAGTTAAGTCTACAGGGGAGAAAAACAAGTAATCAGCCTTTTGTGTCATGGCTAAAAATTGAGATGAAATGCTAAGTATTTAGTCCTAAGTGGTTCACAATCCCTAACCCTGGTTCTAAAAGCAACTCTGAAACAAAAAGTTCCAAAATAGCAGTGTTTTGCTAGGATATGTCTTCCAACATAACTCTTTGAAGGATAAATACTAATTTGAATGTATAGGTTGTGTCGTTTTTTTAGTTATATCATTTTTTAAAACAAGTTTTATTCATTGCCTCAGAGTCCTGCATACCTTGAATATCTTACATAACACATGGAAAGGAATGTTCTCTCTATAACCCTTGCTTTAGAGAGCGCTCTGGTTGTCAGCTGAAGCTCCTGAACAAAGTGTTCTTTCAACACTGTTCAAGACCACAGCTGAAGAGCAGATCAGATTAACCAATGCCACCATAGCTGAAATGACATCCCTAGAAACTTGAAAGTCCTCACTGAAAGAACAAAGATCAATATTTAGTTTCTTATACCCCATCTGGGTGTTCCATCACTTTTATGGCCTCCTGTTCAGCCAGTTCCCTCATCTACAACCCTACTTTGTTCTTCTGGGAAAATAGACTAGAAATAATAGGAATACAAATGTAAAAGCACACCTACAAAATATAAACTTTGAATCGCAATACTTGTGCTTTGTTAATGCCAAGATTTGGCTTTAAAAAAGAAATCAATCTTTTCCTGCTGTATTTTTAAACACTTCAGTGTATTTTTTTTTTTTTTTTTGGTATGAGCAACATGGACTTCACTAACTACCTTTCAGGTGAAAGGAAGAAGCAAAAGCTACCTGTTTATTTTATATCCCTTTTGTTCACCAAAGCCTGTAATACTAAGCATTGCACAGTTTGACTCTTGGTTTCAACTATTCCTAGACATAGATTTTACACACTGTTACCAAGGCTTCATCTCACACAATACACCAACTTCCCAATGTTCACATATTTATTTTCATTTTTTAATAAAACAAAGAGGAAATAAAAACTAGTTTAGGAATAATAAGACTAGTTAAACCCACCAAAATATCTTGGAATTGGAGCTGATGGTGTAGTTTGGAGAGTGTTGCTGGTGGCCAGAGGAATGTGGTATAATACCCTGTGCAGTGAGGAGCTAAGCCCAGTCCTGTTCCCCATCCACCTTTTCTGGCTACAATATATCCATTAACATTGCCAAGAAATAGCAAATGACAAGGTAAAAATGGAAGTTAACCACCAAACAATATGTTAAAATGAATGACTAATATGACAAGAATGAGACCACAGCCAGAGGATGGTGTGAGAGAGCCAATTAGATTTTTTAAAAGAGCCAGGTAGCACATAGCCCTGTGCACGACAAACTTCCAACCATGTGTTCCTATCATGGATGCAGTGGAGAGTGTGGAGAATGACAACTTTACTGGCTGCAAGCTACTGTCTCTGCAACTTAGACATCATCAGGGACCTTTATTCTCTAGTTTGTGAATAATCATTTTTATGTCTTTATGTGAGCTTCCCTGGTGGCGCAGTGGTAAAGAATCTACCTGCAATGCAAGAGATGCGAGTTTGATCCCTGGGTTAGGAAGATCCCCTGGAGAAGGAAAGGGCAACCCACTCCAGTATTCTTGCCTAGAAAATGCCATGGACAGAGGAGCCTGGTGGGCTACAGTCCATGGGGTTGCAAAGAGTTGGACATGACTAAGCATGCATATATGCACTTTTTTCCCATAAACTTACTATTTGTGGACATAAAGTCCTTGGTCATAATAATCAGATACATGCACACAATACCTAACAATTTTTTTTCAACCTATTGGAGCATGTTTTCATTTTTTTCTTATGACAAGATTTACTTTTACTTTTTTTAAATTACTCACTTCTTCTCAGGAGCCTAACCAACATGCTGAGCAAGAGAGATAAGAATGCCCTGCCCAAGGTGCCCAGGGATTAGCTAGTTGCAGCCTCTGGGCATTTGTGTTACTTTGACTCCATCACAAGCATTCCCTTCTACCCCTGCCCACATCCCATCTCACACATTCACCCAGCATGCCTGTCTCCAAGGCCCCTGGAACTCCAAAATGACCCTACCCTTTTCTTCTAGTGCTTCTGAAAGAGTCCAGTTGTGTGAAGGGCCCACCCTCATACAAAACTGAAAAGTGGAAATGTTTTTCTGTTTCTACTCTGTCTGAATCCTTCTGGTATCCCTCTCCTGGCATTCATTCAAGGAGGAGAGGGTGGACAGAGGCAGGTGGTTACGGGGTTGCAGGAACATAGGATTCTTTTTGGGATCATCTCTTTCTTTGGGCTTCAATCCGCCTCACAGCAACAATTCCCTTATGGAAGGAGGAAGATGAATTTGGGGTGATTTCTTAGCCATTTCGGCTACAAAAAATTTTAAACTCCATACTTTGGATGTGCTTATGCTTTATTTCCAGACCCATTTGAACCGAAATTGGAATGGCCTCAAAATATTCAGATCTCATGATTTGGTTTTATTTTTGTTGTTGTTATAGATCCAACTCACTTAAATAACAAAGCTACTTAGAACTTTTGCTGTGTTGCTTGTCTAAGATAGATATCTACCTCCTCTCTATTATGTCCTAAAGATCAAATATGTAATTTTATTTCTTGATAGTTCAGAAGTAGTAGCAATTTTCACAGGTTGCCTGTTAATTTTCCATTTCCAGCGTGGGGTTACGCAGCCACTAACACAGTTGTATTTGTCTCCAAACCCCTGAATTTGCACATACAATCATTTAGTTGCATAACTACTTAAGTGAAAAGAACAACTATTGGTCATTTACGAGCACAGATTTTAAGTAGGAAGAAGGACCGCACCAAAATTAATGATGCAAATATATGGATTAAAACTGAAAATTGCCCACAGTGATCACAAATAGCTAATTAGAAGTATGTAGTTTCTTCTGCAATCAACTTATACCCTCTTTATCATCCAGTCCCCCAGTGGCCACCAACTCTGGCACAGGTCTCTACTCTAGCCTTCTCTAACTTCTGACAGTGGCCCAGATGCATGGGATATTGGCCAAGACCCCATTTTCAGCCATAGCCCAGGACTGGCAAAGAACTTTGATTTTCCCCCTTTAATAGTATAGTCACATTCTGTCTTAGTGGTTTGTCTGTAGGTCTTCTCTCCCCTTCTAGATAATAGATTCCTTGAAAGCAGGATCCATGTCATGCTTATCTTTCTATCTCCCATAACACTTACCTGGCACATAATCAGTACCTTATATTTCACTTGATGATTTAAATTAAGCCAAGTCACAGATGAACCTGGGCCCAAAGCTGCAAGTGAGGCCACATTCAGATGGTGTTTCCACTAATGAAGCTGCTGAACACGCACACTGGTCCCCTCTCTGTAGACCTTTTTGGGAAGACTTCTGTCTTCCTTTTCACCAAAGATGCTGACGCCACTGGACCTTATCTCTATAGCATCACATACTAAAAGAGGAACTTGAGAAGGAAAGGGAAACCTTTGTTCAGACCTTACCCTTAGCTTCCTTTTTTCCTTTCCTGGTTGCTATGTTGGTTGTGTGGCAACCATAGAAAGATTTTTTGGAGCTCACTGGGAGGTTCCTGAAAATGCAGAGAAGCTCTGATAAAAGTCTGGGCCTTCTCTGTAGTCTTTCCTTATCCTCATGTTCAGAAACCAAAAAGGTCACTTTGTTTCCTTCAGTTCTTCAGAAAATTGGAGCCTAAACCCAGACAGACTGTAAGATTTCTCTACCATGAGATTTTACAAAACTCAGTAGTATCTGGGAGAGAACCAGAGTCTTGAACTTAATAGCAAAGGATGAGGAAGGCACCCTAGATAAGCCAGAGCACCCATCTGGATCTCATGCCTCAGTGCAGAGTAAGAAGGTTCCATTAGGGCACCTCTAAAATCTTTTCCAAGCCAGGAGTAGGAATCACTAATATGGTGCATGGTGGCCATAATAATGGAGGCACCTTCTCCAGTTTGCCAAAGATGGGGTTTCCAATCCAAGCTTCTGTGTACTAGAACAGTCACATTCAGCCTCCATTTCACATCATTCCACTTCTGTTTGTAATTCCCTCTAGTTATGTCTTTCATTTAAAAAAATCAGGAGTCTTTCATTAGAGGGGGTGTAGGAAAGTAAGCCTTCTTCACATCAGCTCCCAGCAGGGGCCACTCAGAGGGAGGAGCTGGAGGTCAAGGATCCCATTGGTTACTTACAGTGATGGAAGCAAGGACCCAAGGAGGAGATAAAGGCTTGGGGGTGAGGTGGGGGGAGAGAAGGGGGATATGGGGACACTGATGGCTCAGATTATATAGCTGACAGGAGGCCAACTCTCTTTGTGGTTCTCAAAGTGTAGTCCCAGGAAGAACAGCACCAGCATTACTGGGAATCTGCTAAAAAGGCAAATTCTCAGGTCGCACTCCAGACCCAGTGAGTCAGAATTATAAGGGTGGGGCCCAGCCATCTGTTTTAATAAGACCTCGAAGTGAGTCTGAAACTAGTCAAGTTTGAGAGTCACTGGATATAGAAAACAAACTCATGGTTACCAAGGGGGAAAGACGGGGGAAGGATAAATTCAGAGATTGAGATTGACATATACACACTACCACATATAAATAGATAGCTAATAAGGACCTACTGTGCAGCACTGTTCATGGGGTTCTCAAGGCAAGAATACTGAAGAGGTTTGCCATTCCCTTCTCCAGTGGACCACATTCTGTCAGACCTCTCCACCATGACCTGCCCCTCTTGGGTGGCCCCACAAGGCATGGCTTAGTTTCATTGAGTTAGAGAAGGCTGTGGTCCGAGTGATTAGATTGACTAGTTTTCTGTGATTATGGTTTCAGTGTGTCTGCCCTCTGGTGCCCTCTCGCAACACCTACCGTCTTACTTGGGTTTCTCTTACCTTGGACGTGGGGTATCTCTTCACGGCTGCTCCAGCAAAGCGCAGCCGCTGCTCCTTGTCTTGGACGAGGGGTATCTCCTCACCGCCGCCCCTCCTGACCTTGAACGTGGAGTAGCTCCTCTCTGCCCTCCCGTGCCGGCGCAGCCGCAGCCTCTTGGACGTGGGGTAGCTCCTCTGGGCGGCCGCCCCTGGCCTCCGGCGTTGGGTAGCTCCTGCGCCGTCGCAGCCTGGCACTCTCGGCCTCCGCCCCTGACCTCGGACGCGGGGTAGCTCCTCCCTGTGGAAAATTCTGAAAGAGATGGGAATACAAGACCACCTGACCTGCCTCTTGAGAAACCTATATGCAGGTCAGGAAGCAACAGTTAGAACTGGACATGGAACAACAGACTGGTTCCAAATAGGAAAAGGAGTACGTCAAGGCAGTATATTGTCACCCTGCTTATTTAACTTATATGAAGAGTACATCATGAGAAACGCTGGGCTGGAAGAAGCACAAGCTGGAATCAAGATTGCCGGGAGAATATCAATAACCTCAGATATGCAGATGACACCACCCTTATGGCAGAAAGTGAAGAAGAACTAAAAAGCCTCTTGATGAAGGTGAAAGAGGAGAGTGAAAAAGATGGCTTAAAGCTCAACATTCAGAAAACGAAGATCATGGCATCTGGTCCCATCACTTCATGGGAAATAGATGGGGAAACAGTGGAAAAAGTGTCAGACTTTATTTTGGGGGGCTCCAAAATCACTGCAGATGGTGATTGCAGCCATGAAATTAAAAGACGCTTACTCCTTGGAAGGAAAGTTATGACCAACCTAGATAGCATATTCAAAAGCAGAGACATTACTTTGCCAACAAAGGTCCATCTAGTCAAGGCTATGGTTTTTCCAGTGGTCATGTATAGATGTGAGAGTTGGACTGTGAAGAGAGCTGAGTGCCGAAGAATTGATGCTTTTGAACTGTGGTGTTGGAGAAGACTCTTGAGAGTCCCTTGGACTGCAAGGAGATCCAACCAGTCCAATCTGAAGGATATCAGTCCTGTGTGTTCTTTGGAAGGAATGATGCTAAAGCTGAAACCTCAGTACTTTGGCCACGTCATGCAAAGAGTTGACTCATTGGAAAAGACTCTGATGCTAGGAGGGATTGGGAGCAGGAGGAGAAGGGGACAACAGAGGATGAGATGGTTGGATGGCATCACCGACTCGATGGACGTGAGTGTGGGTGAACTCTGGGAGTTGGTGATGGACAGGGAGACCTGGCGTGCTGCAATTCATGGGGTCACAAAGAGTTGGACAGGACTGAGCGACTGAACTGAACTGAACTATGCAGCACAGGGAACTCGTCTCAATACTCTGTAATGACCTATATGAAAAAGGAATGAATATATGTAATGTATAACTGATTCACTGTGCTCTATAGGAGAAACTAACACAACATGTAAATCAACTATACCCCAATACAAATTAATTTTAAAAAAAGTTTGAGAGCCATTGAGCTAGAGGCAGGTGACCCAGGGAGTGAGAAGCCATCCTTTGGGTGATACAAGAAAATAGAAAGTGGAGGTTCAATCAATGAAAATTCTCTACCCTGTGGTGTTTATTCATCTTTAAAATTTTTCTTTTAGATCTTAATAATGTAAACATTGCTTATTTTCGCAGGGGAGAAAAACAACTCTACAGTCAAATTTGCTGAGTACAAAGTGAAGGGACGTCTGCACCAAAGTGGCTAATTAAGGTCATATAAGTAATCAAGGCAGGCGAGTCAAGGGCAGTTAATCTCAGACTTGTCTTGACTGGTTCTGCTATCTTCACTGATCATGTAAGCCAGGCTATCAGCAATCCCTTCTTAATTTTCTGCTGTGTAGACATTGACAAAATGTTCATAAAGTATTCCTAATCTATACCAGAAAGATTAAGTTATTTACTCAATTGCATACATAGGGAAACTAAGTTAACTACTCAGGATTCCACAAATGAGCAAGATCCAGACTCCAAGGTTCTGATACTAAACTTGAAAGTATGAAGTTCAACCTTTTCTTTCTCTTTTAATTTTTTCCTTCCTGATGGACTATAGCCATTTAACTAATAACTTATTTTTTCTACTCATGAGGCATTCACAATATTTGTCTTGAAAACTCATTACCTTTTTAATAAGAAGAAAACTAAGGTTGAACTCAAACAATTTGGTAACAACACACTTCAATTAACCTCTTTTGCTCCTTAGGTCACTGCCATTTGCATGAACTTGCAAAACCCTATATTAAAATTGGGTTTCCTTATGATGCTTTCCTCAGAGTTAATTTCCATCAGGGACCTATTCATCATAGACTAATTGTAGAAGCTGTCATACAATAATGACTTTCCAGTAACTCTAGTACTAGTCCCTCCTCAAGGTTACATTATGAAGGTAGATGCCGTGAAAATATACCAAGGATTTTTTCCTCACAAAAACTAGCCAAGTCTCTATAAAAATTTGTTTGCTGTGGTTAAAATGTTTAAATTGAATTATAGTTGACTTAACAATATTATATCAGTTTCACTAGACAGAGGTAGAAGGCGGGGTGGGGTGGGTCTGTGGAGTGACGGTGGAGGAGGCGGGTGAGCATGGGAAAGGCGGGGAGCCCCTCTGTGCTGGTTCTTTACCCAGAGTACACAGGCAGCTTCCAAAATATATTTATATCACCCCCTGAAAAAAAAAAAAACAATATTGTATCAGTTTCAGGTGTACAACACAGTGATTCAATATTTTTATAAATTATAATCTATATAAAGTTAGTGTAAAATATTGGCAATATTCCCTATGCTGTACATGACATTCTTAATTTTATTTATTTTATATCTGGTAGTTTATACCTCTTAATCCCCCTCAGCTATCTGGCCCATTCCTTTCCCAACTATTTGCTGTGATTTATGTTTTGGATATGATAATTATGCTTCCATGTTTTCTTATTTTAACATCTAAAATGACCTTGTATCAAATGTTTTAGCCCCTTTGGTAAGGTAGGTAGCAAAGATGAACCTAAAAGTTTGTTGACTTCCCCCTCACCCCAGGATTTAAGCAATAAAATTAAAAAAAAATTTTTTTTTTACATTGTTGTCTTCCTTCTCCTACTGGGCCAGTTAACATATCACATTTACAATAATTCTTCCTTCGTGTTTCTCAAAAGAACTTTCTGATCTAGATCAGATGTTGCATTTCAAGTCCTATGAATTCTGTACCATGTAGTTATTTGGAAGCTCACAGCTTCTTTCTTCTTCTCATGGGCTTTTTGATCAGATCCCATGGTAAATTGGTCCAGAGGTCTGCCTCAAGCCAGCACGTTCTCTCCCAAAGCCCAGAGGCAGGCTGACCCCAAGACCTAGTGAGAATGTATTCCTGCAGAGGAAAGGAGCTGCTCTCGAGATGTGCACTCTCTTCAGGCTTTGCAACTAAATGTTTTGTGAAGTTCTTTAACTGCCTTTTCTTGAACAAGTGAGAGAATGAGCCACTGTGTCCTATTATATTACCAAGTGAGGAAAGAGTTAAGGAAAGCTTTTATTTTTCATTCTTTGTGTTAGTTGTAACACTGAATTAGCCAAATAATTCACACCTCGTGGCAGGTGTAATCTTCCTTAAGAACATTTCTGAAGCATCTCCAACCTTTCCCAGCACAGGCGTAGGTGATTTTATTCAAACTTTGAAGTGATACCAAGTGGAAACTCTATGTTCCAAAATGACCCCATCTTGGTACAAACAGTAGATAAACTAATCAAACCAAATCATAAAAGCAAGCCTGAGCTACAGATAATAAGGGCTAATATTTATTGAGCATTTTGGGTAAGGGGAGGTGCCAGCTGCGTACCTAAAGGTTTTCCATGTATTCATTTGAACTTGTTAACATCCTGACATTTTACACATGAGGACAGTGAGACCCAGAAAAGTTAACTTGTCCAAGGTCACACTGCTGGTGACTGGACAGGCCAGTTAACAAGAGCTCTAATAGTAATATATGGCTTGCAAATATCTCTGTTTTAAAAATTATTTATTAATTTGTTTGCACTAGATCTCAGTTGTAGCACTCGAGATCTTTAGTTGTGGCACACGGAATCTCTTAGTTGGGGCATGTGGGATCTAGTTTCTTTACCAGGAATCGAACCCAGGCCCCTGCATTAGGAGTGTGGAGTCTTAACCACTGGAACTTCAGGGGAAGTCCCCCCAGTCCTCTTTTATTTCACTGCCTCCCACTGACCCTCCATCCGTCTCCATGCATTTTATACTGTGGGGTTAGCCTGGAACGCTGGTTGCCTTCAAGCTCCTTTGTTTCTCTAAACCCTATTTTCCCCATAGCCACATCCCTGCCCCTGGCTGGAGTCACACAGAAAGCCTGAACATCTGACATGCATTGGTCATGCATGCATCTGACAAGCATTAGTCCCCTTTGGGGACTAATTTCACGCTGTACTTAGTAAGGCACGCAAGAGCATTACCTCCGGCTGCAAGCAGCAGCCCCTGGAGTGGAAGTGTATTCTCTGCCCATGGCTAAATTTGGGAAAAGTGAGGGACCGTAACATACAGGAACAAGTAAATTCCTAAAGTGCTCACACTAAAGAAAAGACAAGGACAAGAGCAATATATTTAGAGCTGTGTTTCAATCTGGTGATTCAGCTATCATGCTGCACACCCCACTCAAGACTTTGTCCCCGTGAGGAACTCTGAGTGGCGAGGTGCCCAACCCATACTTAAGCCAAAGCAGACTGTCAGAACCCTAGCAAGGCACCAAGGACCATTTATAATTAAATCAAGTTGCTACTGCTCCTTCATCTTTCCCCTTATCTGAGTGGATCGGAAGTCCAGGTGGCCATAGGATAGAGTGCCTGACTTAAAGGACCCTACAGTATTAGTTTATCATTAATACCTGCAGGATAAATAAGAAAAAAACCTGTCCATGAATAGCAAGCATACTATCCTCCTCTGCTCCCCACCCCACCAAATACTTGTGTCAAAAGCAACTGGAGGCAGCAATTGTTGTATTCAACATTTGTCCAGCTGAGACCATCTTGGGGTCTGCTTTATCTCTGCAAGCATCCAAATCCAAGAGGAGTTTCAGGATTCAACAGTACCAGGGAAGGTTTATCTTTGCCACATAGGACTTGGACCATATAGAGGTTATTATCCAAAACTCACTTGAGGAGTGTTTACTGTAACATCTGGGAATAAGCACAAAGCCAGTCTCCTGGTATAACTGAACTGTGGCATAAATAATTTCCCTTTATTATAGAGTCAACACAGATCTATGGCACTTGCCAGGTACCGGACTGTCAATAGGCAGAGGTGAGTGCCATAGACAAAGCTTCCTGTCCTGGAGAGACTTTACAATGGCTTTTCCTGGGAGGTTCTTGGACATCAACTATTTATTTTCACAAGATTCAGTGGGAATTTTAATTTAAGAAATATTCATGACAGCCGGTTTGGGGGCAACTTTTACAAACATGCTGTAACAAAATCGGCAATTTTAGCTAAATCACACCCTGTTCCTCAGACATTTGACTCAGATTTTTCTTTACTACATACGGTAAGTGTGTGATCAGAATGCTGAAATGTGTAGGGAACCAGCCACTCCAGTTCAGTCTTAAAGACAAATTTTCAGGCTGGACTGCATTTTCCAGAAGACCAAACCCTTTGGATATTTTTATTCAAAGAGCACAGAAATGACCAACCTGAATACTTTAGTGGAAGCCTTTCTAGGATTTTGCATTGGAATAACCAATAAAAACTAATAGACTCTGGAAATGCCAGAACTTCTAATAAGGAGAAGGAAATAAGGAAAACATATACTCTTGAGGTTTTCATAAGACGCTTAGGCACTGGACAATGCCTCAGATTCTGAGTGACTTAATGTATTAGGTGTTTGATGACTCACACTTCATATTATCCAACAAATGCCTCTTCTACATTCATTATATGTGTATGTGTGCTTAGTCGCTCAGTTGTGTCTGACTCTCTGTTAGCCTTTGGACTGTATGTAACCCACCAAGCTCCCCTGTCCATGGGATTCTCCAGGCAAAAGTACTGGAGTAGGTTGCATTCCCTTCTCCAGAGGATCTCCCCAACCCAGGGATCCAACCTGGGTGGTCTCTTACGTCCCCTGTATTAGCAGGCGGGTCCTTTACCACTAGCACCACCTGGAAAGCCTGTTCATTATTATGCACTAAACACTTTACTAGCTTCTTCACTTGAAATCTTCCAGATTTTATACATTTTTGATGTTGCTATTTCTGTTGGTGCCTTACTGAAGTTGTGCTTTTAGGTATGCTTTTCTGCTACATCACAAGAATTAGTGTTACAAAAATGTCTCTGTGTATTATATACATCCCTTAAACAAACATATTAATTTTCTATTTGAACACTATTCTTACAAGTGTTTAAAATAAAAGTGAGTGTGATCTTCAAATGTTCATCTTTCCATTATTGTCTCCCACTTTCAAAAATGCCCAGTTATTCAAAGCTGCCTATTTCTCAGTTATATATGATTACAACAGCCGTAAGTGATTGAAAGAAAAGATGTTTTCCTTCAAGTTTTAAGAAAGGCCCTTTTCTATTCAAAGTCTCAAAGAGATTCTGATGAAAGAAAGCCAGGCAGTGCAATAATTACAAAGAATTACTCTTCAGTGTCAAAGAGACCCAGGTTTAATCTCCAAACCCCAGCTCTACCTCTTATTAGTAATGTGATCTTGAGCAAGTTACTTAATTTTCTAGATCTCAGTTTTCTCATCAAGAAAATGGAAATATCAACTCTCCTCAAAGTTCCTGTGAAGATGAATTAGCATAGTACCTGTATCCTGCTTGACCCATGGCCAGCACATAGTAAACTCTTAAGTGGGTGCTAATATTATCATCAACATATAGGAACACTGACTGTGTAACATGTGGTGCTGGAGATTTCATATATGCTTTCTTATTTAATCCTTCATGATCATGTGAAACAAGAAAAAAAATCCTTCCACACTTATAAAATTAGGAAGGTAAGGGTTGGAGACATTAAGTACCTTGCAGAAGGCAGGGCCTTGCAATCAAATCTACCCAGCTCCAAAGTCCATCTTCTTTCTTGGTGGAAGAAAATTATCCTTTCTAAATTTCTTTTGTTATTTCATGCAAAATATGGATCGCCATTTTCAAGTTTGTGTTATATAATGCATAGCTACATTAAACCACTTCTATCTTACATATCATAAATGACAAATACATCTTTCACCATATTTAAATCTGTCATCATTCAATTCAAGACAGACACATTTTCCCTAACAACAAAATTCTGTAAAGCAATTATCCTTCATGTAAAAAATAAACAAATTTTAAAAAAGATTGTATTGGCATGTGGAAGAAACTCAACATCTCTACTTAAGATTTATAAATAGAAGAAGCAAATTTGAGGTGAACTGGTGTCTGTTTCTTTAATTCCCAGTGCTGGATGTGTATCTATCTTGATCTGAATTTGGATTTCAGTCACTGTAGCCCATCTTTGTACATTTCTTATTTCATTCAATAAGGATTTATTGAACTCTGGATGAATTGAACCTAAGTCCTGCCCTCGAGGACCTGAAGGTTCAATAGGAAAGATAAGATGTGCCAAAAGATCTATAATTCCAGATAAGAAGTGATTGATTAGTGCCAAAAGAAAGGTAGACATAAACTGCTAGGGAGTTTCAAGGATCACTGCTTCTTCCTGCTGGGAAGAAAAGAATCAAAGCCACCTATAGAGGGAATGTGACCTCCTCTATTAACTGCTCCATCCAAGTGCAAACTATTCACAAACTTGCTTCAAAATAATACAGGTGGTAGGTGTATAAGGGTGTAGATGAAATACGACTGGCCACAAGTTGGTCATGTAGAAGCTGAGTGATGGGAGTATATGGAGCTTTATTGTACAAGTGTGCCTCACTGTTGGATACATTTAAAATTTTCTATTATAAAAAGTTTGAAGTTTTCTATTATAGAAAGTTAAAGCATTCCAGGAGATCATTTGCTTATGTTGTAACCTACATGCAAAAGGCTACAAAATGTATTATATAATGGTTTAGGCCTGAAAGAGTGATTGGACAGAGAGGCAATAGTGACCACTAGGGAAGGTGGCACGGTGATAAAGAATCAACTCTTCTCAAAAAAAGAGGAGACATAAGAGATATGGGTTCAATCCCTGGGTTGGGAAAATCCTTTGGATTAGGAAATGGCACCCCACTCCAATATTCTTGCCTGGAAAATTCCATGGGCAGAGGAGCCTACAGTCCATGGGCCTGCAAAGAGTCAGACATAACTGAGCGATGGAACAAACACACACACACACACACACAGAGTGAAATGAATAGAATTCTCCTCCCCAAACCACCACTCTTTCCTGCCTCCCCTCCATAGACAGAAGCCCCTCCACACACAGAAGCCCCCTCCACAAGAATTGTTTCACGTGAAACTGCAGACTAGAAAGACTGGATGTAGGGTAATAACAACGTAGGGATCCCCTAGTAGCAACGCCTACCTCTGGAGAGGGCGTGAGTGTGTATCTTGATGAAAACAATCAGTGTGGGTTTGATAGAAACTTGAACTCTGCACAGTCAAGTTCAGAGGCTTCAGGGTATCCGTGGACATGAATTTTGGAGCATTTTCCCATCACTCATGGAGATCTTACCTGTTGGCTTACAGGTCAACATTTGTAGGTGAGAGAAAAGCATTTGGTGCTACATGGACCCTAGAGTTCCTAGTGGTTCTAACCAGCACACACCCCAGAATGGTCCATAGGTGTGTTCTGAAGTTAGCTAAGCACAGTGTAATTTTGCTCTAAGCATGGTGCTAGCCTAATTCAGATGCTGTCAGGGATACCAGGAAAAGTGGGGGAAGGGGGCTGGAGGGAGGTGCTGTGGGAATAGAGTTCAGTCATCTGGCAGCATTCCACAAAACCAGATTCGTGAAACACCGCACAGGGGAAAGTGTTTGATGCCCTCTTTGGAGGATGATAGACTATTTTTCTCTTAGATATTCTGCCTGGATTTTTTTTTTTTTTTTTACCAAGGTCAGAATGTTTTGAAGAGGCATTGCCACCCTGACTCTGAACCCCAAATTAAAATGACAGCAGGTAAAATTAGAGAGTGTCACATGCTACTTTAATGTTGTGCTGCTGTTCTTTAGTGGCGTCTCATTTAAGAGTACGTAATTATTTTCAAATTATCATATATCATTTCATGGTTAATTTAGATTACCAGCTAGAACTTCCAAGGAGATTGGAATTCTAACATGCAAACTAGATTCTGATGACTGTTTGTGCTCCTTTGGATCATTTTATTTCCTGAACCTTCACAGATGACCATTCTAGGGCACTAGGAAACATTTATATGGAAGAGATCAGTGCTGTTTCATGAGACATAGTTTGTCTATATCAGAAACTTAGCTAGTATTCAGTAGAGGTATAGGTTTCCAAGAACATCAAAATATTTCTTTAAGGAAAAGTAATTTATCTAACATCTTACTTCTTAATTATACCCAGGTGTGCTTGTGTGTGTGTATTCTACAACTTATTTCAATAAAAGAGAATGAAGCACTTAAGAGGGTCTGTGCCTTTATATACTATAAGACAGAATGACTTGGAAACTCCCTGGATACCCCATGATCAACTGTTCTACTTTCGGTTTTGACAGTTTTAATTCTTCTAAGCCACCAGGCTCCTGATATTCTTCTTCTTTCTAAAGAGCAACAGTGATTTTGTTTACATGAGTGGTCAGTCTGATAATTATCTAAATTTGTTTCTACCAACCCTGCTTGATCTCTGTAGTGTCAACTGATAAAATCTATCCCTTTCAAAGGGCCAAGCAGTTTTCAGATCCCAGGTCAGAGGTCACTCCCTTGAGAGAAATCAGAAGACTTTAAAGAGGTTGAAAAGCCTGGATTTCCTCACAGAAATCAGCCACATGGGATAATCTTACAACCATCGCATTCTCCTAATTCCCACCAGCTGTGTGATTGTTTGATTGGTTTTCATCTATTCCATGAGACAATATAAGCCCGATGAAGGTGCTTATCATATTTTCAGTGCCTGAAACAAAGAAGGTGCTCAAAGAATATTTGTTGAGTTAATGAATGTAAAAATACATAAAATGTGTACATGAATAGATGTGTGAACTAAAGATATTGCTCAAAGAGGCTTTATCTGTAACACTTTGGAACAGCACTGTCCAATATAATAGCCACTAAACACATGTGGCTAGTTAAGTTTGCTGTTTAGTGACTAAGTTATGTCCAACTCTTTTTGCAACCCCATAGTCTGTATGTAGCCCACCAGTCTTCTCTGTCCATGGGGATTTCCCAAGCAAGAATACTGGAGTGGGTTGCCATTTCTTTCTCCAGGAGATCTTCCCCATCCAGGGATTGAAGCCACATCACCTTCATTGCGAGAGGATTCTTGACCACTGAGCCACCAGGAAAGTCCCATGAGGAAGCTTTAGGAACTGTCTAACCCACTGGTTAGGGCATCCCTGGTGGCTCAGCAGTAAAGAATCCTCCTGCAATGCAGGAGACGCGAGTTTGATCCCTGGGTCAGGAAGATGCCCTGGAGGAGGAAATGGCAACCCATTGAGTACTCTTGCCTTGATAATCCCATGGACAGAGAAACCTGGCTGGCTACAGTCCATAGGGTAGAAAAGAGTTGGACATGACTGAAGTGACTTAGCAGGCACTCAATCCACTGGTCACATTGTATTGAAAGCAGGTGCCCAGTCACACCCACAGCCGAGTAGTATTATAATCTAGAATAAAAATTCAAGTGTTCTACATCCTAGGCCCTTAGATGTTCAGCCTCATTTAAATGCCTTCTAGGACACAGATCAGAGAAGTGAAGTTTCTTCTATTGAGTTCCATTAATCTACCAAGAAAATATCTATGTTCACATATATAAAACTTTAATTTTTAAAAATAGAGACACAGATTTTTACTTCTCTCCTTTAAAGAGAATGGTAAAGATGATAAGGTGCTCAGATTCAGGTGTACAAACCAGGAAACCAAAGATACCAGGAGACATTTGCAGATGCAAGTCCCTAGGAGGCTTGTCTCTTGTAATAAAAAGCAAAGTTCTGGGTCTTCTTTTAGCAAACTAGACTCTATTTCATCCTATTTGTATCCACATCTCTATAAAAACACAAAAGACTCTATTCAGTAAATACTATGGTTACCTTAACTGCACCCACATGTTTTAAGTTACATATCACATACTTGTCAATCTGTATCATAAAATGTCCAAACCAGCTTTTGAACCAAATACATTTTACCAAACCATCATTTTCACATCCTAAGTTTCAGAGACTGTTAATAGAAGTGATGAATACCAGCACTGTTTTTGACAGGTAGCCACCTCAATGCCAAACATGCTTGTCAATATAGCTGAAACATTATCATTTATCATATTCTAGTACCTTCAAGTTTTCAGGTCACAGGTGTCCCAAACCATGGGAAATCCGAAAGCTGATTTCTGTGTGGAAATCCGAAACCAGACAATCCCTTTGAAATCTGTGCTTTGAAATCAAGTATTTCCTTAACAGCACACTTTAAAACTTCAAGCCCAACAAACTAAGAAAATACACCAGTAACCCTTTTTCAAGTGTATTTGCAGGAATGGATCGCGCCTGTGTCTACTTAGGAACATGCTTAGATTTTCTGCTTCACTCTTTCAGTAGTTAGCCCTTATATTTTGAGGTTTTTCTTTTGCGAAATGCATGTCACACTTGGCAAAGTTACAAATGTATGATTTCTCCACTTGGCTCTTGAGCAATTCAGACCTTGCTTCTTAAAAGGTAAACCTAGGGGTTGTCAGAATGTTGCACAACAAGTTCATCCATGAAGAACTTTAAGGAATATGTTGGGTGGTGAGGGACCAAATGAGTAGAAAAATAGAATTGGGAAGGTCCATGTGCCTCATCTCTGCTGATTTCTGTGTGGAAATCTGAAACCAGACAATCCCTTTGAAATCTGTGCTTCTAGAGACCATTATAAGTTTTGGGAACTCAAATGCCTTGTAAGTCAAGGCATGTAACATTGATGAGTGAAGTAAATAAGGCTGTATGACAGAAAATAGAGATGAGTGGGAACTGTGATAAGCTCTACCCAAAAATATTTGAATTTTTGAAAAAAAAATTTTAATAAACTCCAGAAGCCCACTGAGTATAATCCATGGGGTTGCAAATTTAGAGTTTCTGCTTTAGGGGGCAGATTGGGTTTGGGGCAGGTTGGGGAGAGAGTTACTGGCTGGAATAACTTGACAAACTTTGCATTCCAGTAAAAGTCACAAGGCCATGCTTTAAGAAGGCAAGGCAGTCCTTTTGGAGCAAGTTTTTCGAGTTTTAGGTTGCAAAATTATATCTAATTATAAACTAACTTTAACCTTTCTCCAGCTTTCCTCCAGTTCCCTCCCCAAACACCTCAACACTTGTTGGCTTGATTCAGGCTGCTTTGCCTAACATGGCCAAATACCAAGTTCTTTCTGACCACTAGCTTTATAGTCCAAACCATGGAGAGCAGATTTAAAATCTGTCCAAATTTTGTGTGAAACAATAACAACAAGAAAGGAGTTCTGAGGCCAATTGTTAGTTTTGAAGTTGCTGTATTTCTAAACACCTTTAGAAAGTACCTCTTCCTGAAGGTGGTACTCTCACCCTTAATGAAAACAGAGTATTTAAAATGGGCTTCCATGACTCGGCTCTCAACTGGTACTGTGTCTAAATCATGTGCTATTTGGGGCAAGTAATAATCTCTCTACTTCAATGTCCTCATCATTTCCTCATCAAATGATGATGGCAGCTGGATTGTAGGGTTGTTATTAGCATCATGCCTGTTGATGCATAAAAAGGTCACATAGTAAGTACTCAATAAATAGTATCTATTTTGTTGTTACACTTGCCACATCATTTACTGATTATCCTAAACACTGATGGTGGAATGTTAATGACAAAGAAATTTGGTCATAGTGCTTAGGTAGAAGCATGAAACATAAGAGAAAAAGGATTGAAAACAAAGAAGAAATGACAATTAACATTTGGTGGGGTTCTTACAGTGTATTAGATGCTGTGATAAGCACTTTCTTTACATGTTTCAAGTCCCATTTACTTTTCACATCTCCGTGAGTTATGAACTCTTAATAACTGCATTTTGAAAATGATTCACCTGGTGGTTTGTACTAAAAAAAAAAAAAAAAAAAAAAGAACCCAGTCCAACTAGACCTAAGTTCCCCAGAATCCTCTTCTCTATGTGATTTTGGGTTTGATTTGGCCAAAAGTGGAATTTTCCTGAGATTTGAAAGGCAGAATGAAGCAGTAGCCATTATTCTGAAGGTCATCTTGGTTGGATGCAACAACGGGAAGACATAGAAGTACCAGTGGGTTCCATCTATCCACTCTTCTCCACTCCACATCCTGCGGGGACCTCTGGCCTTCCTGGTCAAACTCAACATCACCAGACGTTTGAATGCAAACCTTTCGAGGCAATAGTTCCTCATAGATTTCTCCATCAGCTCTCTACTTGGAGACCCATTCGGACCCTCTGACCTTTCAACTCCCCCTTTCAGACCTTCACTTCCTCGGTGCCTCCCACATTAGCGGTTCTACTTCCCTAAATGAACCTTGACTGATACAAGGTTGTAGCGACATGGCAAAATAAAGCAGCTTACCCAAAGCCCCTCAGTGTCTGGTGGAGCCGGATTTGGAAGCCTTAGTCTGCTCCCAAAGCCCATGCTTTTAATGACCACCGTGCAGCATTGCCTTGAAGAGGGAGACGAGGAAGAAGGAGATAGGGAAGAAAGAAAAGAGGCAAGACTTGAAAGTTATAAATAAGGAGAAAGGAAACAGTGATAACTAGATAGGAAGAAGGAGGGGACAGTGGTAAGGAATCAAAAATAAAGGGGGACAGGATAGAGAGTAATTTTATTTGTTTTTGTTTGTGTTTTTTGGCCACGCTGCACCGTGAGGCTTGCAGGATCTTAGTTCCCTGACCAGGGATAGAAGGCCCGGCCCTTGCAGCGAAAGTACCAAGTCCTAATTAGTGGACTTCCAGGGAATTCCCAATACTTCCTTTTTAGCACAAAGGGGGAATTTTAAGCATAGCTAATATATGCCAGAGGACTGCTGAGTTCCAGCGTTCAATTGCTGAGGAAGCAAAAGCCCTTTCAGTTTTCACCTTTCTATTAGAAACTGAACCTTTCATAAAAGGTTTGTTTTGCTTTTTTGTAACAGAGAACCTAGTAATTTCTCAAATTGTTCACTTTTCTTTTTTAGCCTGTTAATCATTTTTTTAGAACCTTGCATGTCAGTGGTAAATATCAACTTGTAAGCCAGCCACCTTTATTACAGATCTTGTCCATGAGTTGAGAAAGCAAATATTTTTAAGCAACAGAACAATGACTGATAATTTAATTTCAGATCATCATGTTCAACTGGGGTAATTATCAATTTAACTATGTGATATTCAGCATGAGGGATGCAGCAAACTTTGCACATAATTCCAAAATAGAGGTGTGAAAAATCATTTTCCATGTGACTGCTTGGTTTACCCCAGATATTTACTATGTATAATATGACAGCTGCCAAAGAGGCATAGAAATTAGTTAAAAATCTTATTGAATTTTCTTTTCCACTTTGAAGCAGCTAAGACTCTGAGTACAGAAAGTGATCTTCAAAGGTCCTGATGTTCACGCAGGTGGGAGGACACTGTACCTGACTCTAAGGACAAATCCTCTCGTTCCCACCATCTGCCCGTGCAGTGTTTCTGATTTGCATTTTAATCATTGATCTCTATGCTTTGGCAACACTCTGCCAGGACAATGGGTTTTATGAGAGGACAGACAGAAGAGGTCCTCTTGCCCCAAACCATCCCTTCCCTTCTCTCCTTTAGGCCTTGTCCTCCCTCTCAGCTCCATGATGTCACACCCTCTAGTCAAGGGCCAGATTAAAAAGGGGTAAGCGGACACCAAATTTGCTATGACAACCCATTGCTCTCTTCTTATTCCAAGATGAGGTTGAGAAGAGCAGGCTCAACTCAAAGCACTGCTTGCTGCTGCTGCTGCTGCTGCTAAGTCACTTCAGTCGTGTCTGACTCTGTGCGACCCTATAGATGGCAGCCCACTAGGCTCCCCTGTCCCTGGGATTCTCCAGGCAAGAACACTGGAGTGGGTTGCCATTTCCTTCTCCAAAGCATGAAAGTGAAAAGTGAAAGTGAAGTCACTCAGTCATATCAGACCCTCAGCAACCCCATGGAC
The DNA here is from genome assembly GCF_055505025.1 of Bos grunniens. Classification (NCBI taxonomy): domain Eukaryota; kingdom Metazoa; phylum Chordata; class Mammalia; order Artiodactyla; family Bovidae; genus Bos; species Bos grunniens. The sequence goes on from NC_141175.1 coordinate 45,215,632, forward strand.
TGCAGCCTTCCAGGCTCCTCCATCCATGGAATTTTCCAGGCAAGAGTACTGGAGTGGGGTGCCATTGCCTTCTCCCAAAGCTCTGCTTAAAATGCCATTATTTAAAAGCCCCTCTCTTCTAGGAACTTCCCTGGTGGATCAGTTGTTAAAGAATCTGCCTGCAATGCAGGAAACGTGGGTTCAATCCCTCGGTCATGAAGATCCTCTTGAGAAAGAAATGGCAACCCACTCCAGTATTCTTGACTGGGAAACCCCATGGACAGAGGAGCTGGTGGGCTACAGTCCATGGAGCTGCAAGAGTTGGATATGACTTAATGACTAAACCACCACAACCTGTCTTCTGGATTTGTTCACTAGATTTTGGTGAGTTCTGCCTCATAAGAGGTTACCACAGCCTCAGAATGGTATCTGAAAGTAAATATTAAACATTTATTATGTATGATTATAAAAAATATGGTTGCTAATTATCTTATACTTAATTATCATTATAATAAATAATTATTCATTATTTACTATCACTGAAAAGGAAAAACGTTGGTCTCTTGGAGTTTTGGGGCAGGGCCTGGAAAAGAACCTTTATCCCATTAAGCCCAACCCCTCTGTAGCCATCAGCACAGGTAACTGGACACATGGAGCCCTAACCTTCAGCCTTGGTCCTGCACCACTCTGTATGCCCCCTCTCCTACTTCTTTTCCCTACCAGTTCTCAGCTCACCCAGATTCTGGCCTCCTGGGTTATTTTCTTATCTGTAGCCCCAGACAGACTCTGCTTACCACCAACCTGGTGCTGACATCTGCCTCTCCTGTTCACATTTCCTGGTGAGACCCGGGGTTCCCACTCCTCAACACAGACACTCCCAAGTAGCAACTTCTCAGTTCATCCAGCACCAAAGAGTACCTGAACACAAAGGCAGAGAGCTGAGAGATGTGGTATTCCCTAAGTAAGCCTCGATTCTGGGGGCAGCTATTAGCAACTTATTCTCCAGTCCCTGCATCGTGCCTCTAGATGACAGTATGGCCAGCATGGTGTCAACATTATGCTTGCACTAAGAGCTCCTCCAGATGACTCCAGATGACTCCTCTGTGGACTTTTACCTGAACTCTGGAATACATGGCAAGACAAACAGGGACCAACGGACAGGAAATATGAGGGAGGGAACAAAACATAGGGACATTCAAAGATCAAGTGTGTTTGCCTTGTCCGGGTTTATAAGCAGGTAAGGTGCTCCTATACCATAGAGGTAACATCCAATAAAGACCCAGCTCCACTACCTCATTCACAGGCTTCGCTTGAGACATTTTCTACTTGATTCAACTTCTACTCTCCTTCCATACTTGGTTTTGATCAACTGAAATTCTGAGCTTTTGATTCATTTCCTTGATAGTTTGTGTTGTGCCCCTTGGGTTAGGGTTAGATATTAATCCTTTGTTACAGGCTTTGATTTGCCTTCTTAGGGACACTTCAAATGTGCTTTGCAGAGCACATGTGCTATGTACCCCAGCTCTAGTAACAATGCCTATACCAATCCTAGATGGAACTCCAACCCACAGCATAGCCCAGTTTGCTCCAATCCCTAAGAAAGGAATTTGAACAATTGTAGAGTGAGTATAGTGAAGGAGTGAGGGAGGGAAGGAATTACTAACATTTTTGAGCACTTTTTATAAGCCAAGTATTCTTCTGGACTTTTTGTTCAGAGTATCATCTTTAATTTTCATGATTCATTAGAATGTAAATTCCTTGAGGTCAAAGACCTTTGCTCTTGCTATCTCCAGTGCCCAGAACAGTGCCAGATGCATAGAAAATGCTCAGAAAATTTTGGGTGAGCACACCTATCACCAGATCTTGATTGCCAAAAGCCATTTCCCAATCAAAGGAACCAGGGCTCCTTGGAGAGATGGCTGATTCTAGAGCTGGGGCAGAGAAAATATAAGATGAGCCCAAAGCATGTTATAGTCCCAGAAAGAAAGTAGTGCTCAAAAAAAGGATGTAGGTGTATCAGAGGGGCACAAGAACCAACCTGAAAGGATTCCCCATGGTCAAAGCCAGAACAATTTGAATAGCAAGATAAATAACATAGCACTAGATTATTACCTAAAATATAAAAGAAACACAAGTCCATACGAATGAATAAATGTATAAGAAACAACTCTTCCTTACCAAAGAACTCCAAATATTATATGAACTGCCCTCTAATGGGTAGAGCAATTCCCCACTCCACATTCCCGCCTGGAGAACTGGCTCCAACTTGTACTCAGCCCAGTTTTCAGGGTTGACCACTCTAGCTGGGAGTTTACAGCTTATAATGACTTTTCCCCAGTAGATGTCCCAGGTTAGGCAAATTTTAATAACTACTTGCCTGTTTAATATAATGAGGTCAGATTCTGCCCCTAATATACACAATTTATATTAATTTGTTTGAATATTTTATACAATTATCCAAGGGCTGAGAAAATATTTTCTTTTGTGTTTTATGCTATTAACAGCATATGACACAATATATGTCATATGTTGTGTCAATATAACTAACAATAGTAAGTTATATTTAAAGACCTACTACATGTAAGCATATATCTTCATCACTATAATCCTTTAAGTATTATTATCACTCATTTTTACAAATAAGGAAACTGAGAGTTGGTAAGGTTAAATGACTTGCCCACACAACTAACACACGATAAAGCCAACATTTAAACTTACACTGATTCCTATACCTGTATTTTCCCCACTGTGCCATACTGCCTCATCAAAACTAAAAGTCCTATAATACAGTATTCCATATGCAAAGCACTATGAAAACAGGAAGAGCTAAAATCATGCCTACCAATTTTGTTTCGGATTCTAGATGTGTGGCGTACTTATTGTTTCTTGCCTGAGGATTTACTCTCTCTACTTGCCTGACAGAGAAGGTAACAGATGCAGAATGTGAGAGCAGAAGGAAAACAAAATGTGTCCTGATGCCAAAGTCAAATTTAACTTAACAGGAGAGAAAAGTTGAAGAAGGCAAATTCGTTTTTGTGATAGAGTTTAATTTAGATCACCCATGCTTCAACAACATTTTACAAGTCATAAAAGACATCGGGATTCTACCTTGTTTTTTTTTTTTTAACTCTTTCTTTAGTGGAAAGGGTGCAGATTAAAAATAAAAAAAGGTTGTTTGACATTTCTTGCTTATTTGCTTACATGCCATTATTTCCCCACTAAGTTCAGTGATCCACGGAGATCACCATGTCTTATTTATCATTTTATCCCAATGTCTGACAAAAAGTAGGAACCCAAAAAATAATGACTGAGTGAAGGAATAAATGAAGGAACAGACAACAAGTAAACCACTATCTAACCAACAATGGTACAAAGGAGGTAGGGTACCCAAAGCTGAGGTCTTTTCTCTTCCAGCCAGAGAATTCATTCCACTCTCTATTGATCCTCGGTAGGACAGTAATCTCTTTCCTGAGTTTATAAGGTGCTTAAAAGGCAGATTCACATTCAGCTCACACCCACTGAGAACCTGCCATGTGTCAGGATCTTTCATGTACAATATCTTACGTAAAGCATCTAATAACCCTGTAGCTATTTTTAGCCCCATTTTTCAGATGAGGATGCTTAGGCTCAAAGAAGTGAAATGCTTTGCCCTGGGTCACACAGCTAAAAAGAAAGAGGACTGGAAGCTGAATCTGGTCTCAGTTAAAGATCAACACACGCCACGCCCTCACTGCAGCTTCCCCACTGTAGCTTCCCCACTGTATACCAACCCCATGTCTACCATTTACCATATTTCAGTAGAATTTATGGCACACCTTTTTCACAATTTAACATTGATGAAATAAGGATGAAATAAATGATAGCCTCTTATGTGACTTGAAATGTGGTCATGGTTTCTCAAAAAATATTAAATCCACCATCCATATCCTGTGTCATTTGTTACCTCTGACCGAGAGCTGATGTCAAAGCCTCTATTCTGTTTGTAGAGTCAAAAGGAAGCACAAAGGACCTATTGCAATAATTTAAAGAACCGTAGGAAGGCATCTCTGATCAAAACACTTTTCTACAGTGTTTTTATTTTGTCACTTAACTACCAGAAATTCTTATCTTCAGTTCAGTTCAGTCGCTCAGTCGTTTCTGACTCTTTGCAACCCCACAAATTGCAGCATGCCAGGCCTCCCTGTCCATCACCAACTCCCGGAGTTCACCCACACTCATGTGCATCGGGTCAGTGATGCCATACAGCCATCTCATCCTCTGTCGTCCCCTTCTCCTCCTGCCCGAAATCCTTCCCAGCATCAGACTCATCTTTTCCAATGAGTCAACTCTTCGCATGAGGTGGCCAAAGTATTGGAGTTTCAGCCTCAGCATCAGTCCTTCCAATGAACACCCAGGACTGATCTCCTTTAGAATGGACTGGTTGGAACTCCTTGCAGTCCAAGGGACTCTCAAGAGTCTTCTCCACCACCGCAGTTCAAAAGCATCAATTCTTCGGCACTCAGCTTTCTTCACAGTCCAACTCTCACATCCATACATGACCACTGGAAAAACCATAGCCTTGACTAGATGGACTTTTGTTGGCAAAGTAATATCTCTGCTTTTCAATATGCTATCTAGGTTGGTCATAAGTTTCCTTCCAAGGAGTAAGCATCTTTTAATTTCATGGCTGCCATCACCATCTGCAGTGATTTTGGAGCCCCCCAAAATAAAGTCTGACACTGTTTCCACTGTTTCCCCATCTATTTCCCAAGAAGTGATGGGACCAGATGCCATGATCTTAGTTTTCTGAATGTTGAGCTTTAAGCTAACTTTTTCACTCTCCTCTTTCACTTTCATCAAGAGGCTTTTTAGTTTCTGCCATAAGGGTGGTGTCATCTGCATATCTGAGGTTATTGATATTTCTCCCGGCAATCTTGATTCCAGCTTGTGCTTCTTCCAGCCCAACATTTCTCATGATGTACTCTGCATAAAAGTTAAATAAGCAGGGTGACAATATATAGCCTTGACGTATTCCTTATCTTAATGTGTAGTAATTGAATTGGATTATTTCCTTTGTATTAAAAGGAAAAAAGGTGGTATTACAACTAAATTCACCTCTGGGCTTCCCTGGTAGCTCAGCTGGTAAAGAATCCGCCTGCAATGAGGGAGACACTGGTTTGATTCCTGGGTCGCGAAGTTCCCCTGGAGAAGGGATAGGCTTCCCATTCCAGTATTCTTGGGCTTTCCTGGTGGTTTAGACAGTAAAGAATCCACCTGCAATGCAGGAGACCTGGACTCAATCCCTGGGTTGGGAAGATCCCCTGGAGGAAGGCATAGCATCTCACTACAGTATTCTTGCCTGGAGAATCCCATGGATAGAGGAGCCTGGCGGGCTACAATCCATGTGGTTGCAAAGAGTCGGACATGGCTGAGCAACTAAGCCCAACACAAGATCACCTCAGAGGCAATGGGAATTTTAACTGGGGATAAACTGAGGGCAGTTAGGGAGTTGAAACCATTTGAATGGGAAAGTAGAGAATTTTGGGAAGGCTAAGAGGGGTGCCTTAGGGGAAAGTTAAATAATAGGGGTTGGCTTAAAAAGTAGAGTTAAAAATGGAAAAAGCATTTTAAGAAGGTATATAAATATAGTCCAAGCAAAGATTACCACATATTAAAAAGAATATTTAAGAGAGAATGTCGTAGGAGACTGATGTTAAGAGCAGAGAGGTCTTATTTCACATTTATAAGTTAACTGAATGCCCAGAGTGAAGTGAAATGGTCCTTAATTTATATTTCGATATTAAAGCCATTTTTAAATCATTGAGTATTGCACTACCCTAAAACTGTCACTTTTTGTGTCTCTTATGAACTAAAAAAATTCTCAGAGTGAAATATTTAGTTCTTGATCAATGAAAGAAAGAAAGAAAGAAATCTATTAATAAGAGGCCAGAAATCTCCTGCATTTGACCCTGTATTGGATCCACTTTTCCCGTCTCATCTGGGAAGTATCATTAGCTCAACAAAAATTCTGTCCTCTCACAGGTCACAGGTCAATTTGCAGATCAAGGCCAAAGTACCTGTGCAACCAGTTCTACGCCCACAGCAATGGAGTAAGAGCCTGTCTCTCACTTACCTGAGAGATCTGTATCCTGGTTTACTGGGCAAGTCAACATGGTGCCTACCATATCTATAGCACTATCCAATGGCACTCCAAACTACAGTTGCTGATGAGGGGAAGGTAGGGGTGTGAAGATCAGGGGAGATCCCAAACTTCTCCTTGGGCATGGATGGCCATGTTTTATAGCTCATGACCTAATTTCATGGTTTTTGTTAATTGGACCAGGGGAGGATATCTGACTCAAGGAAAACCAATTTGTAGACTACTATTTGTAGCAGTCTGTGAAGTAATCTGGCTCAAGAGCACTTTCTTTTTATTTATTTATTTAATTTCTTTGGCCGTGTTGAGTGTTCACTGCTGTGCAGACTTTTCTCTAGTTCTGGTGTGTGGGCTTCTTATTGTGGTGGCTTCTGTCATTGTGGAGCACGGGCTGTAGTGCATAATGGCTCAGTTGCAGTTCCCAGACTCTAGAGCACAGGCTCAATAATTGTGGCACCCAGACTTAGTTGCTCCGTGGCACATAGGATATTTCCAGTTCAGGGACTGATTTTGTGTCTTCTCGCAGGTGGACTCTTTACCACTGAGCTACCGGGGAAGCACTTCCTGATGCATGTCCAGATTGGAGCCACTGAGAGTTCTATCTCTTTGAAGGACAAATGATACAAAGATGCAGAGATGCAATGATGCCAAGAAAGACAGCTGTCAATTGGAAGTGGGAGAAGGAGATGGACACAGAAAGGAGGAGCAGATTCAAAGGGAGAAGCTAAGTCAGTGGTGGAACAGCAAAGATTGACAAGGATGCTGAATAACCTCCCAGTTCTATTTTCTGAGACAGCTGGCCATGGTTCCTGTTTTTCCTGCGATGTTTTGCTTATTTGGGTTTATCCTGAGTTTTCCTGCACTGCAGTACATTTGTCAGAACTGGCTGAGTTTTGTGGTGGTAACAAGGAACAGGAACATCTCAGTAGTTTAACATAACAAATTATTTCACTTTGTACAGAATCTGCTCCAGATTTTAAGAGACATAAGCATAAGCTCTATGCTTATGTCTAGAGCATAAGTCCTTCAACATTCCAGACTTCTAGCTGAGAACTAATCCCTCGTTTTTAAATTCTTCTCCTTACATGTGATCTATTGCTTCTACTAACATCTATTGACCAGAGCTTATCACATGATCCATTTAACTTCAAGGAAGCTGACAAATGGGATTTTCCAAGTACTGAGAATAAAAATGGAAACATGGGTAAATTGGGTACTTAAATATAGGATACCTTGTACCAAACCTGTAGTCTTTCCTTGGTGCCTTAATCATTTTAGCTCCTCCTTTGCTTCACTGAAACCCATCAAGCAGTGTTATGTTCATGTCATTTACTCACCTTTGATTCACTCTCAACGCGCCTAGCCACACTTCCTGCCACTAGCAAATTTGATGCCTCATGATAAATAGCAAAACTTACAGCAAGCAGGGACTTGGACTGTTGAGTAGATGCTTTCAGCAGCCTTTTTTTTTTTCCTTCTAAAATAAGAATAGGAGCAGAGGATGATGGATCTTTGCCATGTGGTAAGGGGGAGGGAAAAGATAATGACAGCTAATGAGATCATCTCAGAAATAAATTACTGTAATTTATTTCTTTGCAAATTATTGTAAAAAGAGTAAATTCAATCTAAAAAGAAAAAGAGGCTTAAATTTTCCTGAGTATCTACTATGTCCATCACTTCACACAGACATTATCTCATTTATTTACCAAAACCCCATATCAGTGGACTAGCTATTACTGTCTTCCAGCTGGCAAAACCAAGAAGAAGAGGTTATATAATTTTACAAGCAGTTATATGAAGAGGTTATATGATTTTCCCAAAGTCACACAGCTATGATAACTGAGAATTCAATCCAGGCTTCTAAATCCAGATTTCCAAATCTATGCTTTCACAATTTCATGAAACAGAAGCAGCAGCAAACTTAAAATACATTCTAGGAGAAATGTTCCAGATTTTCTGGGGCTATTCCTAGAAGAAATAAGACACGGGAAGGATTGAATTGATTTTAGGAAAGCCCCCAAGGCTTTTCAAGATGATGACCTCATGTGTTCATTTATGCATTCACTTATTCAAAAAGATTTAATGAGTGAGGAGAAAAAGGAAGTGAGGATGAAAAGACAAGATTGAAAATCCTGTTCTCAAGCTGCTGACTATATTTAGGCATAGCCCCACAAGTAAACAATGATGGGATAAGAGTCACACTAGGAATAAGCAAGTGGTGTTGAGAGCTGTAACCCAGTGCTACCATGCAGTTTCCTGTGAAGCAGAGTCAACGATGGAGATTTATGTGCAGAAGACTTGCTGTCACGATGGACACCTGTAGGAAGAAGTGAAAGAAGGTGAACTGGGGGAAAGAATAAATTGAGCTGTGATACATTTGTGACAAAGTCCTCAGTCTTTCCAAGAGAGGACTATGGGGCTGAAATGGCCCATAGCACTGTCCCAATGGGGGCAGTGGGACCAGGCCTTTATGCCTCTGTCTACTTCTGTGACTAGTCATTGCAAATGGGCTGCCCCAAGGAAGGAAGGCATGACCTTTAGTAAGTAGCTCTTCAACTCAAGGTAATCTCCAGAATGAAATATAGCAGGGATCTGAACTGCTACTAACACTCTCAGCAGTTAGAAGGGTGAGTGCTTTTGTCCTGAGGAGGCGGAGGAATCCAAGTGGCACACTATTTCATCCCTACAACAACCTCCAGGGAAGGTTTTCTGGAGGTGACCCTGGAGCTGAGTCTTGAAGGACAGCAGTTGTTGTCCAGGGGAAGGGCAGGTACAAAGACATAGCAGCCTGGGAAGACTGCATTCAGTGGGGTTTGTCATGCCTGTAGAAATGAAGATTCATTTCTACAAAAGTCTAAGGAAAGTCATAAATGCTGAGGTTTAAACGTAGAACATGACATGTTGTGCTAAGGAGTTTGGACTCCTTGCTGAAGGCAATGGAAAGGTATTGAAAATTTTTATTCCGAGAGTGATATAATCAGATTTGCTTTGTAAAGATATCATTCTGGCAACAGGTGAATGTATTAGATGAGGAAGAAGCCGAAGGAAGTGAAGCAGGGCACTGTGACGGTGAACCGAGAGAGAAGAATACTTGAACTGACTAGTAACAGTAGCAGTGAGAATGGATATTCCAGAAATTGTCAGTGAACAAAACTGAGGAAACTGTAAGACATCAATGATGTCTTGAATTGAAATGATATGGGTAGGGAAAATTAAAAAGTCAAGAATGTCTCAGAGGATGCTTCCATCCATTTGTTGCTATCAATCTGGAGGTAAAAGTGCTAAGTTCAGTTTTGAACATATTGTCCATGGTGCCTTCTTGGGGCAGGCTCCAGCTACAGAAGTTTGCCCACCTCCAGAGCTCAGGAGAGAAATCCAGGCTGGAGATAGATTCAGAATCCACATGTGGATGGATCCATGTGGATGGCAGCAGAAGCCACGGGAATGGGTGAGATCACCCAGTGAGGACGCTCTAAAATGTACATGTACATGTACCTGCTCTAAATGTACACACAAAAGAAAAACAGTATTTAAAATGGAAGAGAACTCACAAATAAATGCTAGAAATGTCACAGGAGAGAGGATTATCTTAGAAGCGAAAAGAGAGGAGAGTTTTAAGAAATGCCAAGGGCAGCTGAATGCTTTTGAATAGTTAAGACACACAATTTTCCAGAACAGTAAAGAGGGGATTGCTGGTGACATTGGCAAGGAACATTTCAATGATATGAAGAAGATAGGATCGGAAAAAAGACAAAGGGAAACAGGGCTGAACCTTGAAGACATTATGCCAAGTGAAATATCAGCCACCGAAGTACAAATACTGTATGACTCCCCTTGTGTGAAGTACCTCCAGAGCTGTCAAACTCAACAAAGAGCAAGTGGAATGCTGGTTGCCAGGGGTTCATGGTAGAAGAGGGGGAATAGAGAATTATTATTTAGTGGGTATAGTGTTTTAGTTTGGGAAGATGAAAAAGCTCTGGAGACAATAGTGATGATGGTGGTATAATAATATGAATGTACTTAATGCCATGGAACTGCTCACTGGAAATAGTTAAAATGGCAAATTTTATGTTATGTGTGTTTTACTAAAAGTAAAAGGGAGTGAGAATAAAGGAGGGAATGAGAGATGAGAAAGTGGAGGGACTGAATGTAACCCTCTCTCAGGAAGCTTGAAAGGGAAGAAAAGGAGAGATGGTGAGAGCTAAAGGAGAGTTGTGGATGGGGGAGGCATTTTTAGGTGAGAGCCAGTAGAGAGGCATTCTGGAGATTTCAAAGATACAGCAAACAGAAGCCGTGCTGTGAGCTTAGCAAGACCGAATTACGGTGAAATAGGGGCTATGCAAGCTGCTGCTGACTCTTAATGGTGAATACTGAGGGAGGTTGAATGACGTAACTAGAGAGGGAATTTTGACCCTGAAGGGTGGCCAAAGGTCTTACTCTGCCCAGATAATTAACTTATGTTGGGAAAATTTAGTAAACCACCAATGTGCTAAGTTGTGACCGTCTTTATTTTTTTTGATTTATTAATGTTTTTCATTGAAGTATAGTTGAATTACAATATGTGTTAAGTATTTCCAACCAGTCCATCCTAAAGGAAATCAGTCCTGAATATTCATTGGAAGGACTGATGCTGAAGCTGAAACTCCAACACTTTGGCCACATGATGTGAAGAACTGACTCATTTGAAAAGACCCTGATGTTGGGAAAGATTGAAGGCAGGAGGAGAAGGGGACGACAGAGGATAAGATGGCTGGATGGCATCACCGACTCAATGGACATGAGTTTGAGTAAACTCCGGGAGTTAGCAGGAGGCAAATGGACAGGGAGGCCTGGCATGCTGCAGTCCATTGGGTCACAAAGAGTTGGACACGACAGAGTGACTGAACTGAAAGTTACTCAGTTATACATACATATACATATATATACTTTTTTTTCATATTCTTTTCCTTTGTGGTTTATCACAGGATATTGGGCTGGATGAAGCACAAGCTGGAATCAAGATTGCTGGGAGAAATATCAATAACCTCAGTTATGCAGATGACACCACCCTTATGGCAGAAAGTGAAGAAGAACTAAAGAGCCTCTTGACAAAAGTCAAAGAGGAGAGTGAAAAAGTTGGCTTAAAACTCAACATTCAGAAAACGAAGATCATGGCATCTGGTCCCATCACTTCATGGGAAATAGATGGGGAAACAGTGGAAACAGTGAGAGACTTTATTTTCTTTATTTTATGGAGCTCCAAAATCACTGCAGATGGTGACTGCAGCCATGCAGTTAAAAGATGCTTGCTCCTTGGAAGAAAAGTTATGACCAAATAGATAGCATATTAAAAAGCAGAGACATTACTTTGCCAACAAAGGTCTGTCTAGTCAAAGCTATGGTTTTTCCAGTAGTCGTGTATGGATGTGAGAGTTGGACTATAAAGAAAGCTAAGTGCCAAAGAATTGATGCTTTTGAACTGTGGTATTGGAGAAGACTCTTGGGAGTCCCTTGGACTGCAAGGAGATCCAACCAGTCCATCCTAAAGGAAATCAGTCCTGAATATTCATTGGAAGGACTGATGCTGGAGCTGAAACTCCAATACTTTGGCCACCTGATGTGAAGAACTGACTCATTTGAAAAGACCCTGATGCTGGGAAAGATGGAAGGCAGGAGGAGAAGGGGATGACAGAGGATGAGATGGTTGGATTGCATCACTGACTCAACAGACAAGAGTTTGAGTAAACTCCGGGAGCTGGTGATGGACAGGGAGGCTTGGTGTGCTGCAGTCCATGGGGTCGCAAAGAGTTGGACATGACTGAGCGGCTGAACTGAACTGATTGAATGTAGTTCCCTGTGCTATACAGTAGGACTGTATTGTTTATCCCACTCTATATATACAGTTTTCATCTACTAATCCTCAACTCCCAATCCAACCCTCTCCCATCTCCTTCCCGCTTGGCAGCCGCCAGTCTATTCTCTATGTCTCTGATTCTGTTTCTGTTTCATAGATAGATTCATTTGTGTCATGTTTTAGATTCCACAAATGCAATATCATATGACATTTGTCTTTCTCTTTCGGACCTACTTCACTTAGTATGATAATCTCTAGTTGCATCCATCTTGTTGTAACTGTCATAAGCAGATAATAGTGGCCTCATGTCACTTTCAGATTAAATTGGTCAATCACGTAGAGTAGTGCATTATATATGATGAATTGACACAATAATATTATAATATGTAAGTTTTTATTTTTCAATTACATGTTGGATGATATTTAAGAAAGGGCAAAACATTTACAAATTTTGAAGCTCATTAAAATTTCAAGGAAGAGTATTATCTAAATTTCAAGAGCATAGTCTAAAAGTTTTATTCTTAAATATTTCCCTATTTAATTAATTTCAGACATGACTGAGGGACTTTACTTTCACTTTTCACTCTCATGCATTGGAGAAGGAAATGCCAACCCACTCCAGTGTTCTTGCGTGGAGAATCCCAGGGACAGGGAAGCCTGGTGGGCTGCCATCTCTGGGGTCGCACAGAGTCGGACACGACTGAAGCGACTTAGCAGTAGCAGCAGCATATATTATTTTATAATATTATTTAAAATGCCTACAAGGAAAATATTGTCAAAGTCACAGTGTCCCTTGAATCAAACGGGAAAAATTAGTCAAGGAAAAGAACAAATTTTCTCCAGAGTGAAAAAGACAGGGCTTCTGCTTAGAAGCACCACATTTAATCCACATATTTTTAGTCAAACATTGTGCTGTAGTTTTTTCTGTTTAGACACAAAAGTTTATGAATTAAAAAGATAGAAATCTTTAATATATCTATTCATGAACATAAACATACGTTCACCAGTGCTTGTAGAAGATCTGGCTTTTGGCCATGATTATGTGAATTCATATCATTTCTTAGTTATATAAAGACATGGAGCCAGGAAATCAAATATAAACAGAAATGCTCTCTCATTTCCAGTCCCCAGTCTTGAGTTGAGTCCTGAGGTTTCTGTGGCAGCTTTTAGATCCATTCTATGTGATTATGTAGATGGTTTAAGAGCTTCCTTCTTTACTACATGTGTATGATTTTGTCATTAAAAAATACCTTTGGGGTCATACTATGAATCATAATAATGACACTAATATACAAATTTCTGTGTATATATATGCATACATATATGTATAATTTTTAAGAGACATCTATATGGATTATCTCAAAAAATTTTTTGAATCTTTGAGATGTGAAAAGTATGTCATAATTGTTACACAAGATATATGTAATAAGTATGACACAAAAACAGGTGTGTCTTAGGAGCCACCAATATTACACCCATTATGTGTGCATGGTCATTAGGAAATTGAGGACATGCCACATTAAAAATGAAAGATGACATTGTCCCCTGAGGTCTGGAACATGTGAACCAACTAAAAATTGTAAGGAGAAAAAGGAAAGGAAAGTAAAAGATGAGTCTTTTCTGAGAAGATGTCAAGCAGTTGGAGGTAAGCTTCCCTTTCAACCTTATCTTTAATAAACAAGAAATAGGTATGCTCTGCCTTTATATTTCTGCTAAAATGCTCCCTTTCCTTTAAAGGGGAAGAAAATAGGACATCACGTTCTTTTAATGAGTCTCTACTCTCTGAGTCTCTACTTTGGCAGAAAGTGAAGAAGAACTAAAGAGCCTCTTGATGAAAGTAAAAGAGGAGAGTGAAAAAGTTGGCTTAAAGCTCAACATTCAGAAAACTAAGATCATGGCATCTGGTCCCATCACTTCATGGCAAATAGTTGGGGAAACAGTGAAAACAGTGGCTGATTTTTTTTTTTTGAACTACTCTCTGAGCCTCTTCTAAGTGTGTGAAGTATCATTCTAGGCCAGTTGCTCAATTGTTGCTTTGACAAAGTCTATCATCAGTTCAGTTCAGTTCAGTCACTCAGTCATGTCCGACTCTTTTGCGATCCCATGGACTGCAGCTTGCCAGGCCTCCCTGTCCGTCACCAGCTCCCGGAGTTTACTCAAACTCATGTCCATTGAATCAGTGATGCTATCCAACCATCTCATCCTCTTTTGTCCCCTTCTCCTCCTGCCTTCAATCTTTCCCAGCAACAGGGTCTTTTCAAGTGAGTCAGTTCTTCGTACCAGGTGGCCTAAGTATTGGAGTTTCAGCTTCAATATCAGTCCTTCCAATGAACACTCAGGACTGATCTCCTTTAGGATGGACTGGTTGGATCTCCTTGCTGTCCATTCAACATTTAAATGATTCCCTGGAAGATATAATTATAGTAAATGTTTGAGAAATATATCATCTTACATGTTGAAATGCTGTCCTAATAATAGACAATGGACTCTTTCTAACATACAGATTAATTAGTATATATGCACTATATATATTTATACCAAGGCTGGAAGAAAGACCTTTCAGAGCATTTTTGACATGAGAAAGTTCATAAGTAGATCTCTCTTTGTTGTTATAAACTCAAATCATATTTCGTAAAATTTCAGAAGTCCATCAAAAGAAAGACCTACTCAAAATCATTAATTTTTTTATTAATTAAATGTTCTAAGTATCTAAATGAGTGTGGGACCTATATTTACAAACTCTTTGCTATTCATAAATATTATTAGGAATCAAAGTAAAAGTAAGATTTTCCTAAAAATATTAGACCATTACCCTCTATGGTGTCCAAATATTTTGAAACAAAAATCAAAGTGAATGGCTTAGCATAGTTTCAAAAGGGAATGTTAACACTGGAGCTGTCTTGGAAATTTTACAGAAAGTAATTGTAGCTACACATCTTCCTTCCACCATGTGAAAGCTCAGGAAGAAAATGTTTTTCTTTCTCTTGTACTTTAAACTAAATCCATTTCTTTGATCTTTTTGGAAAATCCCCCACAATTAGCAAGAGGGCTTGAACAAAACATAACCCTTATTTGTGATTATGTTTTTGAAGTGCACTTTTGAGCACACAAATATATAGGTCGAAATTAAGTAATTATCTCCCACACATTGTTTTCTTGCAACACAGTTAAATGTTAAAGCTACTCAGTAACAAGTAGTATTTTTGTTTGTTTGAGTGTTGTCTATGATCATTAGCCAATTGAAAAATTCTTCGTAGCTATTTTTAAATTATTAAATTTTTTTCATAAAAAAATACATCAAACACCTAAGCAGGACATAGGACTTTAAAAGAGCATTCAGGTCAATACAACTAATATGCCATGGAAAAATTATAATTTTTTATATTTCTAGAACTACTTTCTATAATTTTTTTTCAAATGCTCCCTTGAATAGGCCTGAGAATAAAATCTTCTAATATTTGTGTTATCTGAAATGTATTAGTTAAGCAACAGTTGGCTAATTTTTAAAAGACAGAAGCAAATGTATTACTCCCAAATTACACTGATTATAGTTTTTAACTTTTTTGCCTTTTTATAGCTCAGAACGTACATTATCATTACAAGACAATCATCAATACAGCACCATACATGGGACAGTGTAGGAAACAGAGTTAAAGATTGCATTAATACATGCCATGAATATTGTTCTCTAATGTAAATCCCCTATTTACTTGGCACTGAATACCTGAATTTTAAATTCAGAAGTCTTTGAAGAATACCCAATGTCCTTTTTTTCTCATGAAAGTATGGTTGAGGGGAAATCCAATTATTTTACTTTTCTAAAAGCTTTAATTCCTTTAATTATAACCTCTCATTTAACTTGTAGAAACACTTTTTAGATGCTGAATCATTCAGTGTTAACACATAATCCAACTTGGTATGAAAGTGTTGGGACTATTTTTGTTGGACCCTGTGACACAAAATTGTGTTAACCTTTATTTCATCTGTCTATTTGTACTGTTTCCCAACATAGAAAACTTTATTTATCTGGTTTCATTAGAAAAGAAGTATTCCAAAAATTTTCCAGACACTCAAAGTTCATCTTTTTAAATCCACAAATTTGTTTTATTTTCACCATGTCTATTTTTAGATTTTTAAAAATATGCTATACATTTTCTTAAACAGAGTAATCAGCATAATGTAACTGGTTCTTGATTGTTCAGGTATCAATTTTACACATTCATTATTGTCCCACTTTGACGTTTAACCATTTTATGCCTCGCACAAGTCCCTCACAGCCTGGTGTAGTATGTACAGGACTGTCTCCTTTTGTACCAAGTGGACTAGACTGAATGGTGTCTGTGCTCCTGGGCTTGCAGTGCTTTGTTAGAGTAGTGACAAGCCTGGCAATGCTTGCAAAGAGTTGGACATGACTGAACAACTGAACAGCAACACAACAGCAAGTGATGTGTAGGAGCAAGGAATTAAGCTTTCATGTCATGCAGACGTGGATTCCAATCCCACGTCCACTATTAACGAATTATACAATTGGGGGAAATTTGTTTAGCTATTTACAGTTTCAATTTCTTCATCTGCAAAGTACTTATTCTAACTTGCAGAATGGTTGCATAGAGAGAGTTAAATCGTAACTGTAAAGGGTCTGGTGGTCCCCAGTCCTCAGCCTCCTTCCTTGTCCTGCTGTGTGTCAGTTTCTTGCTCCTCCCAGCTTTCTTCTCTTACACTGGCTTGTCCCTGTAGATTGTGACAGCAGGAACTTCCTCAGACCTGTTCATCACTCTATGCCTGCCCCGAGAACTGTGACAGTGTGGTCTCTGGTGAAACAACACTTGTCTTTGAATTCTGACCCTATCTGTTTCTATTGTGTGATTCTGGGCAAGTTTATCAACTTCTCTCCAACTGTTTCCTTGTCTGTGAAAAGAGGGGACTCATAATACATGGTGGTGGTGGTGGTTTAGTCGCTAAGTCATGTCGCTAACTCTTGCGACCCCGTGGACTGTAGCCTGCCAGCCTCCTCTGTCCATGGGGATTCTCTAGGAAAGAATACTGGAGTGGGTTGCCAGTTCCTTCTCCAGGGGCTTCCCGACCCAGGAATCGAAGCCCGGTCTCCTGCATTGCAGGCAGATTCTAATAATACATACCACCTAGGATCCTTTCTTTTTAAAGCCACTTAGAAATTTTAATAGCTAATAGAAATTAGCTATTTCTGTAACTATTCCTCACCCATGGTAAATACACAATACATGTTAAGGTCTTTAAAGACTGGGGCAAAAATTTATTGTTTCTAACGTTCTGTGCCCCCAGAAATGAAATAATCGTTATGGCACCCCACTCCAGCACTCTTGCCTGGAAAATCCCATGGATGGAGGAGCCTGGTAGGCTGCAGTCCATGGGGTCGCTAAGAGTCAGACACGACTGAGCAACTTCACTTTCACTTTTCACTTTCATGCACTGGAGAAGGAAATGGCAACCCACTCCAGTGTTCTTGCCTGGAGAATCCCAGGGATGGGGGAGCCTGGTTGGCTGCCATCTATGGGGTCACACAGAGTCGGACATGACTGAAGCGACTTAGCAGCAGCAAGTATAAGAAAATTTCTACTAATAAAGATTATGAGCTTTAGTATAGTTTTTAAACCTTTCCCCCTCCTTTCTTTTTAAAGCCACTTAGAAATTTTACACTTACCTCTGGGTGAGTGGGTCCTATTTTGATTGCTGAATAAATGATCTCAAGATAATTGGAATTTTTGTCTTTTAAGTCTTTGAGATAACCTATCTTTTTTTTCTTACTGTTATTTTAATCCATTTTCTCTGTTTTATTTACAGTGATAGATTTGACGTTTCATATAAGTTAACCTGTTTGTATGTGTTCTCACGTATAAATGTTTGCCTTTTATTCGTGTGTGACCAATCGTGTCAATAGCCAAGGCGACAATTCAGCATGTCATTAGTAAAAATTCACAGCAGTTGTATTTCTAAATCTTAACACCAAACTAGTTTAAATATCGAATAGAACAGTCAAATATTTACATTATGTATTCCATTTCTTTGTGTTTAAGTATCATCTATTTGTCTTCAACTCTATTTTGTCTAATATTCCAGTTGAATAATTCGTTGTAATTTGGAAGTAGTGATAAAAAATGAGGGTAGATGCCTATTGCTGAGGAGTGAAGAGCAACCAATTGTTTAGAAGAGCAAAAGAAATCACTTATGTGGTATACACAGATGGTTCAATTAACTCTAGAACTTGAATAAACAAAAGTTTTAACTGATTTCAAGCTATGAAAGGAATTATTTCTTATTTTCAATCTCACTACTATTGATTATTTCTATTACTCAATCTCACTACTTTGTACCTATAAAACAAGGTTTTTCCTGTGTTCCTTTTTATGCTTATCAATCAAGACACTATTTGACATTGATCGTAACATCAGTAGAATTCTAATGGTAGTTTCTTCCCTCTGTGTGAAGAGTTACACACAAGCTCTAATCAGGCACATGTTATTACTAACGTGACGATTCTCTTCTGTTCCCTGGACATATTTGGTTATCCATGTAATTGAAGGGACCACTTGAACCACACACTTGTTAGGTTGGTTGGCCAGGATCTAGGGGCAACCGGCTGGAGTCTGGAAATTCAAAAACTTTCCTACGGAGCAGATAAGAGCTTGAAGGAGGGGGTATTCCTAGAAGGATTAGAGCATCCCAGAAAGCATTTGGCAAATGCTCAGTGATTCCAACATAGCAGGTATTTTTCCAAGGGGGAAGGTGAGACGCAACAATGATTCATTGAAGACCATTCCCAAATCTCAGGTCTGACTCCAAATTTAACATTACAGAGGGTCACTAGTCAGACCACTTGTGACTCTCATGGCTTTATATGAGGATTTGTCCTCAGAGTAACTTGATCTGTTCTGATTTTCTTATTATGTATCATCTAGTTGTCTGCAACCCCTAGCCCAGTCTAAACCTCCAGTGTATTACTATCTGTTGGGATTTGGAATTGGACAGTAAAAGATGAAGGTAGATAGCTATGGTTGAGGAGTGAATAGCAACAAATTGCTGTGGGTAGTAAAATCATCTCATAACTGTTCTAACAATGAAAATTAGGACAATGAAAATTAGAAAAGGAGTAAATAAAAGTTCAAACGAACCTGCAGTTACAAGGGCTTATTATATTATTTTATATCAATCCTACTATTTTATGTGTACAGACAAGATTTTTTTTTTTACTGAAATCCTTTTACCTTTCTTTTCAATCAGTAAAACTACTTCTGAGTGACAGCACTTTCTTGAATTCTAATCTTCTAAGAGGTAAGAATTACTGTTCACAATTTCCCTAAATATTATGAAATCTGTCCAGTCAGAAACTAAAATGTAGATGTCTATAGTAATGATAATCTTATTAGCCAAGTTGCTTTCTTTAAAAATACATAATATTTTTCCAGCACCACTTCTTTTTCTTTTTTTTGCCCCAATTCTAGGCATTGGGAAGAGATGAGAACCCTGTTTTACACATCCAGTCGATCCTTATTATTTGTGGAGTACATATTTGTGAATTTATCTACTCGCTAACATTTACTTGAACCCTCAGATCAATACTCATAGTGACTTTGCAGATTATTTGTGACCATATGAAAAGCAGGCAAAATTTGAGTCACTCAGTGCTCACATTCCTAGCTACGACGGAGTGAGGCAATGCTCTGCCTTCTTCTTTCAACTCTCACACTGTCAACCAGTGTCCTTTTTGTGGTCCATTTAGTGCCGAATTTTTCACATTTTTGTGCTTTTTGTTGGTGATTTTGTTTAAAATGGCCCACGAATGTAGTACTTAGGTGCTGTCTAATGTTCCTAAGTACAAGAAAACTGTGATGTTTTCTTTGGAGAAAATATGTGTTAGGTAAGCTTCATTAATGCCGACAAAGGTCCGTCTAGTCAAAGCTATGGTTTTTCCAGTAGTCTTGTATGGATGTGAGAGTTGGACTATAAAGAAACCTGAGCGCCGAAGAATTGATGGTTTTGAACTGTGGTGTTGCAGAAGACTCTTGAGAGTCCCTTGGACTGCAAGGAAATCCAGCCCAGTCCATCCTAAAGGAAATCAGTCCTGAATATTCATTGGAAGGACTGATGCTGAAGCTGAAACTCCAACACTTTGGCCACCTGATGCGAATAACTGACTCATTTGAAAAGACCCTGATACTGGGAAAGATTGAAGGCAGGAAGAGAAGAGGAAGACAGAGGATAAGATAGTTGGATGGCATCACCAAGTTGATGGACATGAGTTTGAGCAAATGCCGGGAGTTGCTGATGGACAGGGAAGCCTGGAGTGCTGCTTTCCATGGGGTTGGAAAGAGTCAGACATGACTGAGTGACTGAACTGAACTGAAGCTTCATTTGGCTTGAGTTATAGTGCTGTTGACTGTGAGTTCAATGTTAATGGATCAACAGTACATATTAAATAAGGTGTCTTTAAGAAGAAGTGCACATAAAACATGGTTATGTACTGATCAGTTGACTAAAATTTTGGGACCAGACACTCTCAGAAACTTACCTTGTGTTTCTTCTTGGAGTAATCATTCAGTATTTGCTAGTTCACTGTTCACAGCAGCTTTATAAGAGATGTGCAACTTAAGACTTAACCATTGGTAGTTTTATGTAAGAATGTTCTTAGCAGCTTTATTCTCCATAGCTAAAACCTTGCATTAACCATATGTCCAACAAGAGAAAAGATAAACATGTGTGACGATAAGAGCAATTATAACAAACTAATCCGATAATAAGGATGAATTTCATAGACATTATACTGAGAAGATGCTGAACATAAAATAGGATAATATTCCAAGAATATTATAAGTCACTCTAGCCTGACTCTGGTCTTCACTATAGACCGAATCTGGTCCTCTCTTTGCCTCACAACGGCCTGACTCTTTGTCTCCCTGGGACCTAACTCTTGACTCTTTGCCTCACAACAAAGAGTCTGCCTGACTCTCTGCCTCACAACAGCCTGACTCTTTGCCTCACTGGGGCCAAACTCTGGTCCTTACTGGGCTCTGACTCTAGTCACCACTATGGCCTGACTACGGTCCTCACTATGTCTTGACCTTGGTCTTCACAAGGGCATGACTCTAGTCCTCACTTTGGCCTGACTCATCCTCACCACAGCCTGACTCTCCTAGATCAAGGCCTGACTCTGTCCTCTATGGCCTGACCCTTTGCCATACTATGGCTGACTCCGTGCCTCACTGGGGCCTGACTCTTGTCCTCACTGGAAACTGACATTGTGCCTCACTGTGCCCTGACTCTGGTCCTCTCTATGGACTGACTCTGGTCTTCTCTGAAACCTGACTCTGTTCCTCACTACGGCCGGACTCTTTGCCTCACTGGGACCTGTCATCCTCATTAGGGCCTGACTGGTCCTCACTGGGCCCTGATTCTTGTCCTCAAGACAACCTGACTATGGTCCTCACTATGTCCTGAATCTGGTCCTCACTAGGGCTTGAATCTTGTCCTCACTAGGGCCTGACTCTTTAATCTAAGATTTTTTTTTTTTTTAAATCGAAGTTGTTGCTAGTGAAGAAGTAAGAAGCAAAAGAGAACCATTTAGGGAGACAGAAATGTTCTGTGTGATGATAAATGCTTCCCAGGTGGCACTAGTGGTAAAGAATCTGCCTGCCAATGCAGGACATGCAGGAGATGAGGATTTGATCTCTGTGTCAGGAAGATCCCCCAGAGTAGGAAATGGCAACCCACTCCAGTAATTTTGCCTGGGAAATCGCATGAACAGAGGAGCCATGGCTACAGTCCACGGGGTCGCAAAGAATCAGGCACGGCTGAGCACAAGCGTGTAGTGTAATGACAGAGGTGTTGGGTATATTCATATATCCATTTGTCAAAATTGTACCACTAGGATTTGTATATTTAAATATATAGACATTTTACCTCAAACGATTGAATGGAAATTGGAGAGTGGATGGAGGTATAGGTGGTACAAGAATGACAGACTGTTGATCATTATTGAAGCTGGGTGTTGAGTACTTATATTTTTCTGCTTATTTTGCATATGTTTGGAAATTTTCAAAATACAAGTTTTTGTTTTTTTTCTATGAAGAGAGACTTAAGAGATATAGCAACCAATAGCACATATATTCTTTTTTTTTATCTCAATTCATAAAAACTGTCTGGGTGTTTGAGGAGGTTAGGGAAGTATCCGAGGGATGGTATTTTTAGGCAATAATTGCATTATAGTTATGTTCTTAAAGTAAAGATACTTTGTAAGAGGGATACAAATGCAATTATATGGCATCTGGGGGTTGTTTTGAAATAAACTAGTATGGTAGAGGTAGAGATAAAACGGGTTTGACCAGGAGTTGAAAATTGTTGAACCTGGATGTTGGATAGATACATGGGGTTCATCAGACTATTCTCTGCCATTCTGTATACTTGAAATTTTCTGTAATAAAAAGATTTTCAAATAATATATTTTTTATAAGTACTCTCACAAATTGAAAAACTCCAGGCTGGCTAAGTCTAGTCAAATGGGTGGAACTGGATCTCTACTAACGTGTGATGCTGATTCTACCTGAGAAGAGATGGGGTAGGCTGGGGACAGGAGCCTGGGCTGGTAACACTAGAAGGGGGCATCTGGTGACTCAGGTTGGGAAGCTGGCAGTTTTGCACAGTGACACAGTGAAGTGGGGTTGTGAAGAAACTGATCTCTGAGAGGTAACTATGGAGGCAGGATAAGCAGGAGGAGACACAGATGATTAAAGCAGGATGTGAAACTGCATGGAGGAACTACTTGAGGAAATATTAAGGGGGTACCAGTTCAAGAGAGGTAGTTACAAGAAATCAGTTCTCAGAGAGGCAGAACTCAAGTAGGAAATTTCTATTGGCAAAGTTCACCATTCCTGTATTTAGGCCTACAAAGAGATAAAGACAGACAAACAGAAAACAAAAAACTGAGGAGTTTAGGGAGTAACTTCCTATTTTATTTATTAAAGTAGCTCAGAGAACTAGATGAAGTAAACAGGGAAGATTGGGTTATGGGGCATCTACCTAGTTGGGAGGATGAAATAGGGAGTGTTAAAGCAAGTATCATGAGTTTACAGTTTTATAACTTTGCAAATTTAAATATGTTTACCCAGAACCTTCTCCCCACCCTCCCCTGGCCTCCTAAGACTTTCTATTCTACTACTCAAGACTGTAATATTTAAAAGTCAACATGTTTCTTTAAAAAAAAAAAAAGGTTTTATTTATTTGGTTGTGTTGCTCTTAGTTGCAGCATGTGGGATCTAGTTTCCTGAACAGGGATCAAACCCCAGGCCCCCTATGTTGGGAGCATGGAATCTTAACCGCTGAACCACTTTGAACACTGAAGAAGTGAAGTGAAGTCGCTCAGTCATGTCTCACTCTTTGCGACTCCATGGACTGTAGCCTACCAGGCTTCTCTGTCCATGGGATTTTCCAGAGTACTGGAGTGGGTTGCTATTTCCTTCTCCAGGGGATCTTCCCCACCAAGGGATTGAACCCAGGTCTCCCACATTGCAGGCAGACGCTTCACCCTCTGAACCACCAGGGAAGACACTCTGAACACTAATGAAATGGTATTTTAGAAAGACAGATGTGTTCTTAAAAGTTTGGGATATGGCTAAGTGTTTAAAGTAGTTTTCTAAAAGAATGAAAAATGAGTTTCTACATCATGGCAGACAGCTAACTGGAGCCACCTTTTCTGATACAAATACATAGACATTCTACATAAGTATAACAGAAGCAAAATATGAAATACATAGCTGAGCTTGAGAGAAATAAAGAGGAATTCCTGCTGCCAGAAAAAACAAAACAAAACAAAACCGTTGTGCCAGGGAAAGGGGGACTCAAAGTCAGAGACCTGCTATTTCATTTTTCCCCATCTTTTCTAGAGTATCAGTTATACTGAAATGTCCTTGCTTATCTGATAAGCACCTACTCATTTATCAGGACTCAACCCAACTACCACCTCTTCTTTGAAGTGTTTTCTGACTGCATTCTCAGAGAAATTATTCCCTATAGATAGTCTCACTATTTCCTAAACATCCTTCTAAAAAAGTGCCTATAAAATCTCATTGCACTTATCTATACACTTGATTATAAGCTTTTTGAGGGTTGATAAAATGCTAATTAATCTTTGTGTCCATAGCCTGGCACCATAGTAGATGCTCAATAAATACGTGGTGAAAGAATAAATGCATGAAATTTGAGGTATGAAGATATCAATACAAGTAATTATTCCATGATTAAATAAATTAATAGGGATGGAAACACAATCTAAATCTTCCCTTCATGAGTTTTCCACTCCTTTCATTATTCAGTAATTTTTACAGTCCCAAAGTAACTGCTGGCATACATGTTGGTTGGACTAATACTAATATATAGACTGCATTCTTTGATGTACAAACATACTCCTTTAAAACATTAAAATCTTAACTAGCTTGTCTTTGACATTTTCCACATATATCTAAAATGTCAGAACCAACATTTGGGGCCTACAAATCTTTTGAGTGAAAGCCCAGGCCTTCAAATTGTGTGTCATTCATGGGTTTAAAATAGGAACATGTTCCATGTTGACTATGAGCTATTTGGAGATTTTTGAGGACATTAGAAGAGAATAATTTTATTTGGGGGAGAAATGTTAGAAGGTAGGAGTTTTGAGAGAGAATTTATTTATTACATGAATATTGAAATGAACACACATACATGCACACACACACATATGTTATTACTCTCAAATCCAAGAACCTCAGCAAGAGTTAAATATGCAGTCTAGGGTTTTCCTGATCCTAAAGGGAAGTCTGCCTAAATTTTTAGAAACAAAAAATAACTTTTAGTGTACGTGAACTAACAGTATGTAATCATTTATCAGTATAAAATATGAGAAATTTGGATTAAACATAAAAAGATATATTCATTTGCAGGAAATGAAAAATTTCCAATGTAAGGAGAAATACAAGCTTGTAATATTTCAAGTCATAAGAAAAGCTGAGTGTGTCTAATTTCCTCTGCATCATTTACTAGTAAATTAGGTTTATTGCACGATGTTTTAGAGACAGGTGCCAATAATGTGATTTTTCCTTATGTTCAAATCCTAAATACCATTTTTATATTTGCCTGGGGGAGAGTAGAAACATAGTTTTAGCTGACTTTCATATAGTCATAAGGTAGAGGAAATATTGAAATTTACTAAGCAATTTCCCAAGATGAAAAACTTTTTAGAATTCAAGGGATCCCAGTAATATAACTTATTAGTCCCTTGTATATGCTTAGTGGCTCAGTCGTGTCCAGCTCTTTGTGACCCCATGGACTATTGCCCACCAGGCTCCTCTGTCTATGGGATTCTTCTGGCAAGAATACTGGAGTGGGTAGCCTATTCCTTCTCCAGGGGATCCTCCCAATCCCAAGAATTGAACCAGGTCTCCTGCATTGCAGGTGGATTCTTTACCAGCTGAGCTACCAGGGAAGCCCTATTAGTTTCTTAGGATTCACTAAAATGACTAGATACATGAATATAACAAATTTGGAACTGTAGATTTTCAACCAAAGGATAGCTGCTTTGGTCAAGGAAATGTAGGTATTAGACTAGATAATTGGACCAAGTAGGTGGCAATTGGAGGTGAACACATCTTCCGTGACTCAACTGTCCTCTACTCAAAGGACTTCAGATTTTGAAGAACACAATAGAACTGTGGTGGGTAAATTTCAAAAAGAGATTCAGAGATTTTGACATATAAATGAATGCCACCTCGATTTTCTACATCTGGCATTGGAGCACAGACCCCACATGGGTCTAAGAGGTGGTACATCTACCTTGTTATTGCGGCTCTGTTTCAAAGTAACAGATATTTACTGAGCATTTACTGTATTCCAAGGACTACGCTAAGCAATTTACATGTATCTTTTCCTTCAAGAATAAACTGATTGAATTGATAGTAATAAGTGATACTCATACAAGAGATGAACTGTCCTTGGAATTCTAGTGACAAATACATGACCCCAAAACATATGTTGAAGTTATTGGCCATGCGGCCAAATTCTGAGCAATATGTGGGTCTGCCTGATTCTGGGAAACACACTTTACTTGATGAAATTACTTTAGGCTTGTGGCTGTTCTGATTAGCTTCAGCTGTACATAGCGCAGACTACAAAAAACTATGCCTTTAAAGAAAACAGAAGTTTATTTCTCTCACTTAAAAGAAGTCAAGAGGTGGAAAGTCCAGAGCTGCATGTCTTTTCCATGGTCCTTAGGGACACAGATTTCATTTATATTTTTGTTTTTATTAGCTATACTGTTATTATTTATTACCTGCTTACTATTGGCTTATTAGCTATACCTGGTTTTTTTTTTTTAATGGCTGTTCTAAGGTTTAGAATATGCAGTTTTAATTTATAAATAAATTCAAATAAATTGTGGTGGTTGTTTTGGCTTGTCTCACATCAGATTTGGAGAAGGAAATGGCAACCCACTCCAGTATTCTTGCCTGGAGAATCCCATGGACAGAGGAGCCTGGCAGGCCATGGTCCATAGGGTCACAGAGAGTTGGACACGACTGAAGCGCTAAGCACACACCTTCAATAATAGTATAACACTTTACATATGATGTAAATTCTAACAATGTAATTCCATTTCCTGCTTCCACCCTTTGAATTCAAATAGTTATTGTGGTCAAGCATTTTACTTCCATATATGTTATGTTATGTTATATAAATTTTGCTTTAGTCTATTATCTTTTAAAATTTATTTAAGTGAAGGGAAAAATCTTTTATACTAACGCATATAGTTTCCATTTATGACACTTTTCATTCTTCAGTATAAATCCAAGTTTCTATATAGTACTATTTTTCTATGCCAAAGCATTTGCTTTAACATTTTTTATAATGCAGTTCTGCTGGCAACATTCTCTCAGCATTTGTTTTCTTTAGGCTTCATTTATGAAAGATATCTTCTCTAAATATAGGATTCTATGTGACAGACTTTTTTCTTTCAGCACTTTAAAAACACCCTTTCATTGTCTTCTGACTTGCATAGTTTTTAATTAGAAGTTTACTGAAATTTTTTTTTTCTATACATAATCTTTTATCCCCCACTGGCTGCTTTTAATATTTTCTTATCACAGGTTTTCAACAATTTAATGGTGTCTTTTGCAGTGGTTTTTGTGAGTACGTGGGAATGTGTGTGTCTATCCTGCTGAGGGCTCACTGAGCTTCTTGTCTCATAATTTTCATCAAATACAAAAATAATATCAGCTATATTACTTCAAATAATTTTTCTATCACCCTTCTCATCCTCCTCTCATCTATATACATGTATATTAGAATACTTGATATTATCCCACAGATCATTGAGATTCTCTGTTTTACTTTTCTTAATTGTTGTTTCTCTAGAAATTCCATTTTTATACCTTTAATTTCTCTGTATCAGCATATAAAACATATTTGCAATAATTGTTTTAATATTTTGACTGCTAATTCTGCCATCTCTGTAATTTCTAGATTTGTTTATTGACTGACTTTTTTCCTGCTTATAGATTACGTTTTCCTACTTTGTATGTCTTAGTGTTCTCGCTAGTTCCCAGGCATCTTAAGTGCAGATGTTCCCAGCACTTAAAAAGTAGGCAAGAAGAGCATGAAGCTGCCTTTATGCTATTATTGGCTCTGAGACTCCTGGATGCTATTAGTGACTTCTTTTCTGCTGTGCATTCTCTGCCTGGCCTCTCTCCCTGGAAATGGATCTCATCCACTCCTAAAATTTCAGTTACCATCTATATGATGGTATACTCCAATTTGATCTTCTACTGTCCAGATATCTCTTCAGGGCAGTAGAATCATGTATATAACTGCCCACTCCACTTCTCCACCTAGATTCAGAGCCATCTCAAACTCAGTATACCCCAAATGAAACTCATCAAATTCCCCCTCAAAAGCTGCTCAGTGTCTTATATTCCCTAACTCAATGAATGGCATCACTTGCTCATAGTCATACAAGCCAAACATCTGGGAGTTATTATCCTTTTCCTTCCATGTAGTAGGTGTTGTGGTTCTCCCCTTCTCAGCCTCCATTCTTCTTTTTCTAGGTTATCACCTCAATTTTCACTGGGATATCCACACTTTCTCATCACAGCTTTGGATCTAGAGGCAGGATATATTTCTCTATCCTAAGATAACTAGACTTATGCATCCCCTGGTCACCATGAATCAATTGGTGAGACTTCTAAGAAAGGAGTTTTCTCTCCTTTCTAAAAGAGTTTTAGAAAGAGTTTACAAAAATGACTTCCTAATCTTCTCTTTTTGGACCTAGATGGTGAAACTCAAAGCCACAAGAATTGTTGGCAACTATAAAGCCAACCCTGCTGCTGCTGCGTCACTTCAGTCATGTCCGACTCTGTGCGACTCCATAGATGGCAGCCCACCAGGCTCCCCCATCCCTGGGATTACTGGAGTGGGATGCCATTTCCTTCTCCAATGTATGAAAGTGAAAAGTGAAAATGAAGTCGCTCAGTTGTGTCCGACTCTTAGCGACCCCATGGACTGCAGCCCGCCAGGCTCCTCCGTCCATGGGACTTTCCAGGCAAGAGTACTGGAGTGGGGTGCTGTTACTAAGGAAGAGCAATGAAACAAGAAAGAAGCATGTCCTTAATGACATCACTGACCTGTTGAATCATTCAGCCCTGTAGCCCATCTTTTCACTGGACTTCATATTTAGACAAGTGAATGTTGGTTTATTGGTTAAGCTAGTTAGAGTTGGGATTTTTGCTGCTTGCAATCCAAAGCATCATAACTGATAACTTTTCTTCATCCTTCACTCCCTATCACAGGTAATTTACTCACTAGGTTCTAGTAATTCTTTTACTTAAATAGTGTCTGATTTCCCTCAGTTCTGTCTCCTGCCACTGCCAGTGCCAGTTCAGGCTCTCATCTTTTTTTAAATGAATAAAATGCATTTATAAAATGTACATCTTACTAAAATTTGCTTCCAATCCTGGCACAACTTTCCATCGCTTCTAGAAAAGCCTGCATTCTTTGCATATTATACGAGATTCGTCACAATCTGTCTCCTTTACCTTTTCCTCTCTTCTCTAGCCATTCTCTTTAACCCCATCTACCACCAGCAATGATGAATTCTTTACTGGACCAAAATATTCTTTGATCTCACACTTCTAGCATTTTACTCTTGCTGCCCTAACCCTAGCCCTAACCCTGCCCACAATGCTCTCACTTACTTCTCCCTTTTCCTTCCTCCACCAAAGAACACAGACACACTGACTCCGAGTCATCCTCAAGTTTAAATGTTCTTTGAAGCATTTCCTGACCTTATCTGAGTCTGGGGTAGGTGTGTACCAAATCATCTGGTAAACTTTTCTACTAAGGTATTTATTGCAGTTTGTTTATTTACCTGGCTCTTCCTCTGCACAGTAAGCACTTTGAAAACAATAAATATTTCTTTTACACTCCTGCATCTCTATTTCTGGGAACTGAAGAAGTACCTGAGACATACTATACTCAATAACTGTTTTTTGAATATTAATTATGGGGTCTGCAAACACAAGGATCCTTGACCTTGAAACTCTCTACCTGAAAACCGCAGCTTTTCCTGTGTTTCTGATTTCTAAACATTAGTCCTTTTCTTCCAGAGTATGGGGTTCTAGGTAGGCAGAGAAGGAAAACAAAAGATCTTGGGACAGGTTGCCTTTAGTTCTCTGGAATCCAGTAACATGTCCTGCCTTGCACCGACCTCCTCCACCATCTCTTCACACCTGGCTGTCCCACATGGGCGTAGACTTAGCTGACCAGCCCAAAAGCATACTCAGACCTTGGTTCAGTCTTCTCTTATTGCCAAATGAAAGTTGGTCAATGTACATACAGCAAACAATTTTCAACTATCCACTTGTCTTTTGAACTTCTACTTCATAAAATTTGTATTTCTTGAAAATTGTAGGCCTTAAAATTTAAGAAATTTTTTAACATGGATGAAGTAAGATACAGTGATCTTAACCTTGAGCTTTACCTTTGCTGGCCTTAAAGTTGGATGTGACTGCGTAAAGAAATGATGGGAATCTGACAGTGGTGATGTTCCTAACCCTTTTATAACCTAATTAATTAAGATATCGGAAGCAACTGGTGGCTCAGATGGTAAAGAATCTGCAATGCAGAAGCCCTGGATTCCACCTCTGGGTCAGGAAGATCCCCTGGAGAAGGGACAGGCTACCCAATCCAGTATTCTTGCCTGGAGAATCCCAAGGAGCCTGAAGGGGCTACAGTCCTTGGGGTCACAAGGACTCCGACATGACTGAATGACTAACACCTTTCTACAAGTCTTAGGTTAAAAAACAAACAAACAAAGAACCTTAAATTTAAGGCAGAGAGGATACATTTGCGGGAGGGGAGGTAAATGGGTATTTGTGATCCTGAATTTATGGGATAAAATTAAGCAGCAGGGAAGACCAAGGAGATATGGTGAGGAAGTCAGATTTCACTGGGCACTTGGCGTGATGAGGCTAGAAGCTGGGGGTGGAGCGAAGTAGAAGGACTAGCCAAAAGTGGGATCCCTAACAGTACCATAATACAAGGAGGCCCTTGTTCAGTCAGCAGCCTCGCTTAACACGTTCCCTTCCTTAGTGTGTCGGTGACCATAGTAACAGTAGGGCCGAGCCTCCCTTCCGAGCATGCGCAGTGCAGAGCGAACGCAGACGCGTCCTCAACAACAATGTACATCTTTTTTCTTGAGGAGAACTACAACTCCCAAGAGACCGCTCGGCGTCGGCGCACCGCCTCCCGCTGTGGCCCTGCCCTGTCCCCTCCCTCCAGTCCCGCCCTCCCGGTAGTCCCCTCCCCTCCCTCCGAGCGTGGGTCAGAGACCCAGAGGCGGTGGAACCGTCGGGGGGCGCCGCCGCCGCCGCCGCCTCCAGCAGCAGCACCAGCCTCGCCGCGCGTTCGGATTTGCCTCGAGCCCTCCCGGAGCGCATCACAAGGCGGATCCGTGGCTATTCCTCCGCCCGCGGCTTCTCCAGCGTTCGGCTCCGCGGCCAACTTCCCCTCGCTGGGCTCGGCCGGCTGGCGAGCAAGGCGGCGGCGGAACGCCGGGCTGTCTGCTCGCGCTGCCCGCGCACGCACACTTCTCCCTCCTCGCTCCGGGTCTCGGGGCCGTGCTGGGATTCCGGCCACCAGCAATTGTCCGGTGAGTGTGGCCGCAGGAGGGGTCGTGGCGGGGCCGCCGAGGGGTGCGGGCCAGGCAGGCGCGCAACTTCCTCAGCGGCTTACCCGGGCGGCCGGTCGGCGGGCTCTCCCCGCCCGCCTGCGCGCCCCCGCGCCGGAGGCGGCCGGGAGCGGAGTTTGCGGCGCCGGCATCCCGCGCCCTCGCAGGAGGAAGCGCCTTTGTCAGGAGCCTGCCCGGCGCGCCCTCCCCCTCTGCCTGGGAGCGGGCGCGAGGGTGGCCAAGTCCGAGCCCCGCGCCCGGCGCAGGGTCGCCAGCTGCCGGAGGGGAGCTCCGCGGGGGCTGGGAGCGAGACCGAAACCAAAGGGAAACAAAAGGGGTGATGGGCTTTTCTTTTGTTTGTGCGAAACTGATAACTTCTTTTTCCTTTCCTTACATAACACGGACTTCCAAGTTAGTCATTCTTTTTATTATGATTATTGTCATCATCTCTGCGTGTCCCTTGCGTTTCCTTTCATCTTTGGATCTCAGAGCACTTAAAAACATTAATTAATTACACCTCCGGGGCCCCGACGAAACAAGTTAATAAGCCCGTTTCTGTAAGTGGGTAAACTGAGGTTCAGAAGAGCTCTCTAATTGAAGGATACGCTTGCTCCTCCAGCGCACCTGGTGTCTGAAGACCTGAAAGCATTTATGAGTAAGAACTCGTTCTCCAGTGCCCCGTGGAAAAGTTAAAGATGTTCCTTTTACTTACAGGCTAACTAAAGTCTAAAAGAGGTCGAGGTACTTGTTAGGTAGTTCAAACAATAACTCTTCTTACATAGTATTTGCATTTTAAAACCTCAAAAGTCAATTGAAAAATGCCCGGAGTGGGGAAAATACTGTGATCATAAACTCACCTCACCCATCTACTTTTATTTTTTGTACATGTAGGTTTCTTACAAGGCAGACGAGCAGGGATGGGGGTGGGAGGACAGAGACTTTTTAACGTAGGCTTCACAGATTTTAATCACTGCACACAAGGAAATGTGTCTTGGTTTTAATAGCACCAACAGCCTTCCCATCGTTTAGTCATCAGATAATTGAGTGAGCGCTTTATCCATAAGGTGCTGGTTGTGCTAAGAACTGAAGGTTTAAATATACGAAAAGGTCATCTATTTGTTTTGGTTCAAAGACGATGTACTTCTCTTAGTCTGCAGAATGTTATTTTGTTTTCATAGCAGCTGATCTTTTGTTTAAGAACTGGCTTTGTCTTTTTCTACATTGTGTATGTGTTACCTTCATAATTGAGCAGAAAAGTTAGTGTTTTTGTTGTTATTTACTTTGCATAGTAGTGTGAATTTAAATTGTTGAATTGTGGAGAAGGTTCAGTTTCTCCAGTTATTGTTTCAATTTATGGCGTTTTCTTTGTAACTAACAAAGAGAAAATGTTTTCTCAGAGTGATCAGATTTATAGCTTTCAAAACATTGTCCTTCTTGTACAAATACAGCATACAAATTCCTTATGTTTTTCACTTGCACCAACAACCTCTTGTGGAGGAAGATAATTCTGAGGACAAGTTTATTTTGGTAGTTGACCCAAACTAGAAGGTACTGCAAATTTAAATCAAGCATCATTTCTGAGGTGAATAATGATCAGAACTGTAGTAACAAGACTTTTTCTTATCTGTAACTCTTTTCAATTTAATTTTGTGTTTTATAGTTGCCCCTAGATTTTAGATTCTGGTGATTCCATCAGAAAAGGGAAAGATGTTCTTATTTTGATATTTTCCCCCAGTCTTCTAACCTGTTCTCTTCCTGTAGTATCTTGAAAGAGATCTTGACTTTAAAACAAACAGTTGGAAAATAGAACAGTTAAGTGTATGGAAAGATGCATGTAGTGTAGTGGTTATAATACTAAATCTAATAAATTTAAGACTTTGAAAGAGAAAACTGTCACCTAGATTTTTATTAATAATACCAAAGTGCTGTCGTATAATAGTGGTATTTATTGACTTTAAAAAAGAAAAAGAGATCCTGGGAATTGTCTCTTTGTGGAAGATTTGGGGGCAGGGAGAAATCTGTGCTCTCCTTAATATTTTCATTGAAGTGACCTTACAGTTGGTTAAGTTGAACTTTTTCTGCAGCATTTACAACCCAGATTTACCAAAGGCATTTATTTGTACTTTAAGAAAGCTACTAACACAATGTCTGCTCAGTCACTGGAGTCCAAAGGCAGAAGTTAGTGTTGACTGTCAAAAGCCTGGCATTGCAGGTTTTCCTAGTTTCTTTGGAACCCCTTAAAGGAAATGACTGAAAAAGTACAGGGCAGGGAACTGAGTCTAGTATGCTAACTGCTGCTGAGCCAAGTTTCAAGGGGAGGCGTAAATGTGCTTCCATCCGTCTTTGTTTCAGCTTCCTTTCAGGTTGTCAAAATGTCACTTCTATATGAAGAGTTCTGTGAATTCAGAATATGCCTTATTGTGGTTGTCCAGTAGGTCAGATGATAAGGACTGTAGTAGTCATGCTCTGTGAAGAACTGTTTACAGACAGAAGCTTCTGTAGCTAAAAAGAGATTTTAATCTGGACGAGTTTGAAAACTAACATTCTCACATAATATGCCTTAATCATGGCACATCAGTAGAGACCTTTTCTCATATTTATTGAATCAGGAAAACTTATATGGATTATTTTGTTACATCTGTTGTAATTGTATATATGAAAACATAATGACAAGCACATGATGGCACTGAGAGGTGGTGCTAGAAGTTTCTTTGGAAAAATCATGCTGTTCCATGAAGTTGCATTTGTGTCTTTTAATTGAGGAGAATAAAAAAATTTAAAAGCCAGTAGAAAGAAGAAAGAAAATCGGTAGAATGAAGGAAACCCGATGAAGATATTTTTAAAGAGTACAATAATACAGATTCCCGGCAACAGTATGTAAGGGACAAAATTCTAGCTGAAGTCAGTAAACAGTGAATTCCACTTAGCACTTTCTGTTTATAGATCACTAGCCTTGTTTTCCAGATTCTCTCTAAATATATCACATAGGAAATGTAAATAGAAATCATTCCTTCAAGGGATTTGAGTTGTTGGGAGGTTTTGTTTTTTTTTTTACACACATGGTAAGGGGGGTTTATTGTTTTTCTTTGTTAGAGTTCGACCTCTGTTAGAGAACAGTTTCCCCCAGACTAATGTGTAGGAACCTCAGTGCAAGAAATACTGGACACTGAAAGAACTAGATATAATTTCAGGTTGTACCACTAGCTTTTATATATATATATATATATATATATATATATATATATTCTCTCAAAAGAGCAATTCTAATAATTGTTCCTTCCAGAGGTTGAAAATAATTGCACGTAGTAAGTCTTACATAGTTTTTGTTTTTGCTGAATGAATTTGCAAGATAAAGAGAAAGCACAAGATTTCTTGAGTCAAAGAATTTATTTCATTTTGAATAGAGGTAACTAATTGAAACATGAACATCTGATTGAAGCCCTTCAATTAGCATAGCTTTCTTCAGAAATAAACTCAAAGGGAAAGAGCTTTATCAGGTACTTTAAAAGAACTGAATTGCAAATGAGTCTAGGAAGACCTGGTTATTTTTTTCAGAATGTTGTACATGTTTTAGATATTTTGCTACGATAAACTCCATTTCAGAGAAATAGAGTTCTACAATTACTCCTTATATCACCCCCGTAATACTTTTTTACACTTCAAAATACCATTTACAGAAAATAGAATATGTTGCTGGTGCCTATGAGAAAATCCTGACATTTGTCATCCCCCAGTTAATCATGACCATCCATGTAGTTAAAAAAAAAGTTTTTAATTGAATACACATGTAATTTACTTCCTTCCTTCCTTTTTGAGGTGTTTATTGCTGATCTTTTATTTTATAATGTACCTCTCGGGATGTTGCTACTTCTAAAAGTATGTAGTACCCCCCGCTTAGTTTCCCACC
This sequence comes from Bos grunniens, assembly GCF_055505025.1. Classification (NCBI taxonomy): domain Eukaryota; kingdom Metazoa; phylum Chordata; class Mammalia; order Artiodactyla; family Bovidae; genus Bos; species Bos grunniens. The sequence goes on from NC_141175.1 coordinate 45,250,703, forward strand.
ATGTTCTGCAGTTTTTCCTATTAATTTTTTGGCTACAATTTGCTTTTCCCTCTAAATTGTCTAAAATGAGCTAAGAAATATTGAAACATACTTGACAAGAAATACAGTCAGTAATTTATTATGCTAAGCTTCAGCTAAATTTCAAAATACAGGGTTCATTGAATCTATTTTGGAAATAAGAAATTTACTTACTTTAAAGGTGGCGGATATAGCTAGTAGATTTCAACTTGGGTACCAAATCTGATTGCCTGGTGGTACTGCCTAGAGTGCCATGTAGAAAACATGGAGTCCTGGTTCAGGCTCAGCAGGGCAGAGTGCTGTGATTAGCAATTTCTGCTGTGCACTTTTGGCATGAATGCCAAACATTCATTTAGTGTTTTTTGAATGCCTTTTATGTGTCAGGCATTGGTCTAAATGCTAATAGCACACAAACTAAAATCTCTGCCTTACGGTGTTTACATTTTAGTAGGGACACAGAATAAAATAAGTAAAATATTTTGTGTTTTAATGACAAATGACCTGGATTCTTTTAAGAAATAAATAGCAAGAAATCAGAGAGGGAGGGGTAATATAACTTTAAAAGCAACTCAAGGGTCATATCCATCAAATGCATTGTATGGTCCTTAGATCCTGCTTTGAGCAAACTAACTGTAAAAGACATTGATAAAAAATTTGGGAAATTTGGACATTGGGATATTTAATAAAAAGGAATTGTTTTTAGGGTATAATGTATTGAACATGTAATGTAGTTTTAAAACAAGAGCCTTACCTTTTGGAGATATATACTTATGAATTAAAATATGATATCCAAAGTTTTTACTTTAAAATAATTGGAAGGGGAGAGGAGCATAGATGAAACAGTATTGGCCACGTATTGAAAGTTGTTGAAACTGGATAATGGATACATGAGATTTCTTACTTTCTACTTCTGTGTATGTTTGAAAATTTCTGTAATTAACAGTTTTACACACACACACACACACACACACACACACACACACAGCAGAAAGGGAGAAGAGGGGATATATGGGATGGGAGTGTGGAGGTAGTAATTATCTGAGTAAAAACCTGAAGGAGTTGAGAGCAAAAAGCCTCGGAGCTAACTTTGGGGCAGGACATTCCAGGTGGAGGGAAGAGCAATTATAGTGACCCTGAGGTTGAAGTTTGATTGGAACGCAAGAAATGACAAGAAAATCAGTGTGTCTGGGTTAGAGTGAGAGAGAATAGCAGGGGATAGTCAGAAATACGGGGCTTCTCAGGTGGCACTAGTGGTAAAGAACCCACCTGCCAATGCAGGAGACTTAAGAGACATGGTTTCAGTGCTTGGGTCAGGGAGATGCCCTGGAGGAGGGCATGGCAACCCATTTCAATATTCTTGGCTAGAGAATCCCATGGACAGAAGTGTCTGGTGGGCTATAGTCTTTAGGGTGGCAAAGAGTCAGGCACGACTGAAGCAACTTAGCAGCAGCAGCAGCAGTCAGAAATGTAAATGGAGGGTAGAGGAGACCAACTAGTATAGGACTTGGTTGTTCATCCTTCCTTTAGAGTAAGGATATTTATTTTATACACTTACCTAAAATATGTCTTTAGCCACCCTGGAAGCTCTGCACTTATTTGAACAATACTGCTGCTGCTAAGTCGCTTCAGTCATGTCCAACTCTGTGCGACCCTGTAGATGGCAGCCCACCAGGCTCCTCCGTCCCTGAGATTCTCCAGGCAAGAATATTGGAGTGGGTTGCCATTTCCTTCTCCAAAGTATGCATGCATGCTAAGTTGCTTCAGTCGTGTCTGACTCTGTGCAACCCCATAGATGGCAGCCCACCATGCTCCTCCGTCCACAGGACACTCTAGGCAAGAGTACTGGAGTACTGGAGTGGGTTGCCATTTCCTTCTCCATCAACAATACTAGCATTACTCAAATATTTTTGGAACTTTAAAAAAATTGCCTTCTAACCAGTTTAAGAGCTACACATGAAAATAGCTCATTACTTTCTATTTACTCCTTGTTTTTAAGGAAAAAGGGGGTATTAGCTACATGGTATCTCATTTTATTTATCAGATATGACTCAGAAAGGATTTTAACAGAAAGAAAATAGGAAATAACTTCAGGCTATTTGTGAATATCAGATCTACTCTGAGAAGGCCATGATTGTTTCTGAAAATCAGATTTACTCATAGACTGAAGAGGAGTTTTAATAATGTCCTAGACAGTTGTAGCATCATTTAGAATAAGGATATAACCTGTGAGAATGACTAACATGGGAGAGACTATACTCATTTGGATATTTAAGTTCTGTCTCATACATGAAAACACATATACACACAAGACCATGCATATTTCTTAATACTTAAGTATTTGAAACAGTCATTGCTGATAAGTTTTGTGTCATTGATCCAAAATGGAAGAGATGGCATTTATCATCATAATGAAACTATATAACTTTCTTGTTGCTATGGCATACATTTGGAATTGAAAGACTAGCATGCGTTTAGTGTTAGGAATCTGGCTTTCAGGTCTTCTTAGGTTCATGTTTCAAATCTCAGATTAGTAGTTGTTTTAAGAACATGCTGATTTCCCACGAAGAGCTCTTTTTAAATCTGTATTAGAATTACAGAAAAATCAGCCCCCCCCCCATCCTCCAAGTGTTTGAAAGCTCCCCTTCCCCGAAAAAAAAACTCCATCAATAGGAGTTTTTTTAGTTATCTACTTATAGGACAATGTAGATGTAAAGATTATTAGTTTTGAAAATTTTTATACTAGTTCATTTTTTTAATAGGAATGTTTTTCAACCTGAGAAACTTAACATTTGAATGCTTTTTAGTAACACTGAATAAAGAAAACATCCTTTTTCCAGTCAATTATGCATAATAAGAAGGCACAATATTTTCTTTAACCAAAAATATGATACGTAGATCTCTGCAAAGAGATCAAACTAGTCAATCCCAAAGGAAATCAACCCTGAAGGAATGAAGCTGAAGCTGAGGCTCCAATACTTTGACCACCTGATGGGAAGAGCCGACTCATTGGAAGAGACCCCCATGCTGGGAAAGAGTGAAGGCAAATGGAGAACAGGGTGGCAGAGGATAAGATGGCTAGATAGCATCACCAAACTCAATGGATATAAGTTTGAGCAAACTCCAGGAGATAGGGACAGGGAAACCCGGTGTGCTACAGTCCATGGGTTCGCAAAGAGTCAGACATGACTTAGCAACTGAACAATAGCAACAAACATAGAAATTAATGGAATTAAGTAGAAATTATGAAATTTTATTATATAGTAGATTACTAACAGTGACCACTAAGCACATAAATACATAACTGTATAAGAAATACTTTAACCAAGATTCCTATTTTTCAGAAAATTGTTAGGTATCTAGTTCTTTAATTCACTCAAGAGTTTTTGTCCTTTCGGTGGATAGATAGGTAGATAGCCAGATCCTTTCTTCATATACTGCACATACTATTAGGATTAAGCTGCTTGGCTGGATTATTTAATGTGTTTTAAACACTGTCCTTTGAGCATGGAACATAGGCCATGTTTAATTTTTGGGCTTTCCACTAACTGTGGAAGTCTTTAACAAACTGTCTGATTCACCTGTGAAATAAAAGTGGTGGTAGTTTTTTGGAAAGGACTTTGAAATTCTAAGAGGTGACTATACTTGAAATAACAGGCAGTCTTTTGATTTGGTGGTAGGATTATGAAGCTGTTTTCTCATTTCCACTTTTTGTGGAATAAATAACTTATGAAGGAGGAGAAAGAGAAAGAGGGAAAAGGGAGAGAGCAGGAGAAAGAAGGAAAGAAAAAAATCATCTCTCACAAAATAGTAACCATGACCAGAAAGCCCTAGTAACTTGGATCTACTTAAGTGTCTGTGACCTAATGAGCTAAGATTCAAACTTATAAATGCAGTAGAGAGTAGTAATAAGAATACAGCTTCTCTTTAAGGAAAAAAGTTGCTTTGCAAAAGGGCCGTGTTATATTTCACATTGACTTGAGCATTATGACCATGATAAAGCCTATATTTCATTTGGAGTGAATAATGATGATGGTGATTAACAATAGTTTATAGAATTATATGAAAATTCAGTCTATTACTTAAGCTCTGTTGATGGTTGCAGCATCAGGTTCCAGGTTATTCTATTCACCTTGTGCGTTGCAAATACTCATATTCCACCTCTGACTTCATCTCTGTTTCACGCTCATCTTCCTCTCTGCCACTGGCTGGCTCTGTTTATCTTCCTTCGCTAGCTTTAGTAGAGCCCATTGCTCTTCCACGTTATTTTCTGCCATTTTTATACTTAGAAAGTGGATTCGGAATGAATTCAGGGCCTAAAAGAAGTGACATGTAGATGGCAAGTGTAGTACTTTTCCTGTGTGTCTTACCTAGTTAGCTGCTTTTTATCTTTTTTTGCCGTTTTTATGGTGTGTGTTCTAGTGGAGAGAGAGTGTATTGTGTCAGCTGGCACTCAGAGATAACTGACCTAATAGGATGGAATACTTTTTGAACTGAGTAATGTAGGAAATAGTAATAAACTCAGCCTCATAAGTTAATCCTGCATCCATCCACAATCTATACCTCAGCTAGCCTAGTGGATTTTCAAAAGCTGTTTTCAGCTTTTGGTGTATGTTGTTGTCTTTTCTGAAAATGTCAAACAATCAAGAACTTCGCTGTAATAATCATAAATAGCCTTGGGGGAAAACTGTCTGGACTTCCGTTGAGCTGTTTTCTGACAGTGGAGAGGAAAGGAGAAAAAGATCAGTAATGTGATGAAGTCCTTTATAACTTCTTCCGTCCATAGAGTGAATTATAAGGTGACTGGCCCTGATTTTTCTGCTAGTTGTAGTGTTCAAGGTATCTATCAGTTGCCTTAACCTTCAGAAGGCACAGTTCAGTTTAATTTTACTTTTTAACGATAAGCGAAAACAATTGGAGGTGTGTGGTTCTTCTGAACCTTAGAGTTGTACTCCTGGTTCTTGGCAGATACTATCCACAGTACTTAGTGTTCCTGTGGGTTTACACCAGATTTAATGAACTGCATGTACTGGAAACACTGAAAGCTGATTTTCTTTAATTTTAGACTACAGTTAACATAATGGATTTTTCTTCAGATTGTCTCTCACTACCATACTTTAAATGTACCAAAGGACTAAAACACCCAAATTACAAAACTAGTTAAGTTTATCATTCATGAGAAAATGTGTGAATTGTGTGTCTTTTATAAAGTACGAGCTGCTAATTAGAAACCACCGTCCTATAGACAGACTTCATGTATCTGAAAGCTTTTCAAATTTACTTACTGCTTTACTGTAATTTTTGTTTAAAGTAGGAAGATTCAGTCTCTGAATTAGTCCTGTCAGGTCACTGAAAGGCTGTGAATTTTGAGGTAGACTCTTAAACTGATCAGCAGAGAGCAGATCTGTGATGTCAGTGGTCCCAGATCTTTTTAAATTTCATCATGGACACTTCCTCAACAGAAAGTAAATCCCATTTTCTGAAGCTTCTTGATTGTATCACTTTTAGAAATGGCACACTGGTTTATCTGCAGATAGTTGAGCTCTTAAAGACCAATCTTTTTAAGGCTTTCACCAGAATTTGCCTCCTGAGGCTGTCTTTTAAATGGCTTCCAAAAAGATTTGCTACTTTTCCAAGCTGAGTAGGCTGTTAACAATTCAGTATGCCCCCTCATTCTCCTCCTACCTCTTAAATTGAAAGCGCCTTCATAGCACCTAGGTGCCCTGAGTCATCATGGCTAAATTCTAAAGAAGAATTGTCACATGGAAACACTCACCATGAAGTAAAATTGTCAGAAAACAATCTGAGTCAGAGATCATTCATGGATCACAGTGATACAACTTAGAGGTTGTGGGCTTCATTTAAATCTTTGAATGCACTTTCTTCTAAGTCTTTATCATAGGACTTGTAAATTTCAAGGACTTGTTTATTCCCAGTTAAATTTTAATTGGTTTGATTTTTATTATCTACTACATGAAAATGATTTACTATTTTTAATAAATGTATCCAAAAGGAGAAGCAGTATGGTTCAGGATAAGAACGTCTCTTAATTCAGGAGTCAAGAGACGTAGAGTTCTGGTCCATTTATTTGGGATGTACCTCACGTATTTCACTTAATGTCTTAGCTTCCTTTTCTTTACAAGGAAGGTCAGGAACTCTATGAGAGCCCTCTTTGGAACCAACCCATGGCAGATAAAGCTAATAGCTAACCCCCAAATGGCCCTAGACTCCTTTTTGGTACAGCACTGTCAGCACCTATATGGTTGGCATTCTAGATGAAATCTGTCATCTCAGCCTTATAAGGTCCCTTCTAACTCCATGATTCCATGACTTCCCATAGACCATCTCCCTCTCCCAGTCTTTACTGTCTGTTTTCACATGAGCGTCAGGGTTGAAACTCACTAGGTACATTTAAGCATTCTTATTCTTTGTAGTCAGGGATAGCATGTGTATATTTCACACAGGACTGTAGACTGATGTTTATACCTGCCCAAAATGCATGTGTAGAGACCTCATCCACAATATGACAGTGTTTGGAGGTAGGGCCCTTGGGATGTATTTATGTCATGAGGGCAGAGCCCTCCTGAGTGAGATCAGTACATTGTAAATGACCCTGGAGGGATTTCTCGCTCCTTCTATCACGTGCTGCTGCTGCTGCTGCTAAGTCGCTTCAGTCGTGTCCGACTCTGTGCGACCCCATAGACCGGTAGCCCACCGTCCCTGGGATTCTCCAGGCAAGAACACTGGAGTGGGTCCCCATTTCCTTCTCCAGTGCATGAAAGTGAAAAGTGAAAGTGAAGTCGCTCAGTTGTGTCTGACTCTTAGTGACCCCATGGACTGCAGCCTACAAGGCTCCTCCATCCATGGGATTTTCCAGGCAAGAGTACTGGAGTGGGGTGCCATCGCCTTCTCCTTCTATCATGTGAGGACATGGCAAAAAGATTTGTGAATGAGGAAATGTCAGGTGGGCCCTCACCTGACATCAGATCTGCCAGTGCTTTAGTCTTGTACTTCTTTGTCTCCAGAACTGTGAGAAATAAATCTCTGTTATTGATAAGCCATCCAGTCTATGGTATTCTGTTATAGCAACCCGAATGGACTAAGGTATGTTACACTATTAAGAAAAAATGATTGGAGAAAATTCATGGGTACACTTAAATTTCCAAATGAAGTGGAACAAGTCACAATGGTCAATGATAACTTGATCGACTCATTCTAACTCCTAAGTGTTTCTGTGGCAAAAACCTCAGGTTAGTGAAGTTCATAGAAATGTTGTGTCTGTTTGGAGGGCACATAACAAAGCGGAACGTATCCTAAATTGAGAGAGAAGAGGCCTGAGTTCTAGCTCTGCAAACTTTTTAACCTGGTTAATATCTTCATCTATGTAATGATAACAGACCAGGGCTTCTTGGGCATTAATACAGTGTGTGAATTATCTGGGGGTCATAATTAAGTGCATATCCTGATTTAGTAAGTCTGGATGGACCTTGAGATTTTGCATTTTTAACAGTCTCCCAGATGTGCTACTACTGTATGCCAAGGACCCGAGTTTGGTTTATGAAAGTGCTGTGATGGTATGAGGCTCTTTGTGCTGGATCTTTAAATTTTTACTTCTTTCTTTCCACCTGTTTCACATCATCCATTAAACTTGTTTTTTTTGAACCCTCTTGTTTTCCTAGACTCATTCCCTGTTTTCTCAGGCTAATAGCTTCTTTAGTTTTGCTGTTTTTCTTTTTCCAGAACCAACTTCATAGGTGGTCAGTCATTCAAGTTAGTATGGTAATATAATAGAACAGAAAGAGGCTTTGGTTTGAAGAAAATTGGATTCAAATTCCTGCCTCACTGATTAGCAGCCTTATGTAGTTGACTCGGTTTACCTCTCAAACCTTTGAATACCTTCCAGATAGGGTTGTTGAAAGGAGTAGAAATTATATGTAAAGCCCTCAGCACAGTGTTAAGTGTTCAGTAGGTGCTCAGAACTCAGAAGCTGTGTTTATTCTTATTGGCATCCTGATTTGGTTTTGTAGAGGAGAAAAAAGCTGTGGAGATCACTTACTATCTCTGGATTGCTAAATCCAGTGACACTTCTCCACTGTTTATCTAACCTGACTTCTCAGCAGCATTTGATATTGTTGATACTTCCTGTTTTTTGAAACATTCTTCTTCACTTCCGGGACACCATATACCTTACACTAGTACTTAATGCTGTTGCTTTTTTAATGTCTTTCAGAAGCTGCTGCTGATCTTGTAGAATCCTAAATTTTGAATTCCACAAGGCTTAGTCTTAGATTAGGTTTTCTTCTCTTATTCTGTACTCTTCCTAGGTAATTGCTTTTGTATGTTGAAGATTTCCAGGTCTTTATTTCCATCCCAAGCTCCAGACTTATATATACAGTTGTTTTCCATTGATGTCTCAAATGTAACTCAGATTCTCATGTTCAAACTAATGGGAACCTGAAGAATACTAGACTGTAGAGGTTTTTGAAGAATGAGTTATTACCCTTCAAAAAAGTTAATTTCCAGCCAATTTCCCCCCAAGTTCTCTTTAGCAGGAAATAGTTTGTATACTAAAATAATTATTTTAAAATAATTGACAAAATAAATATTAAAGTAAATAGAAGTTGACAATCAGAACTGTAACAGTAAACCTTTATTGAGCTGCTGCTTTGTACTAGGCACTTTGTTTCTTTCTCATAACAACTCATTGAAGTAATATAGGTAATGTTAGATTAAAAGTTAATACACTGTAATGTTTATAAGTAATTTACTGATCTGGGTCTCAGTTTCCTTCTCTGTGAAACAGAGATGATATTATTATTTGTCTCTTAAGAACATTAACATCTCTTAAGAAGTAATTAAAGAATTAATATGTAAAAGTCTTTGAAAAATATGCCTGGTACTTATGATAAGCACTGCATACATGTTAAGATTATTACTTATTAGTTATCTTAAGTTTACAGGAGAATAAACTGAGCCTCAGTGAAATTGGTTCAAGTCTCACACCTATTAAATGACAGTGTCAGGCATCAGCATAGACAGTCTGACTCCAGAACTCTCTTAACCACTCTGTTTCACTTCATCTCAACCAATAAGAATTTATCTCATCCTTTTGCACACAGACTCTAAATTAATGGTCTCATTGTGATCATAAGAGAATTATAATTCACTTCAACACTCACACCTGGTGTTTGAAATATAGAAGATCTAAAATATGCAGGTAAAATTTCACTTCAGTAAGATATGAGAGAGCTTCCCTGGTAGCTCAATCGGTAAAGAATCTGCCTGCAATGCAGGAGATCCGAGTTCGATCCCTGGGTCAGGAACATCTCTTGGAGAAGGAAATGGCAATCCACTCCAGTATTCTTGCCTAGAGAATCCCACGGACTGAGAAGCCTGTGGGCTACAGTCTATGTAGGCAAGAGTCGGACATAACTTAGTGACTAAACCACCACCGAGATATGAGAAACACAAGGATATACATCTTAATTCCATTTTATTTCATGTGTATTTTTGTTTTTTCCCTTTTCTTGTTAGCAGTTAAGTCACCAAAATCCCTAGAAAGTGGAAGTCCTAATTCTGTATTACTCTTAAGTGACTTTAATTGTCTTTTACTTATTCTGTTAAATTCTCTCTGGCTGAAATTTTCAGAATGATTTGGAGGCTCAGTAACATGTTGTATCCACATAGTATGCTTAAAATTAATAATTTCTATGATTTTGATTAACCTCTTGAAATTATGTAGTGATTTGTTTGTTTTCAGATGTCTAAGATATTTCAATTTCCCAAAGAATTTTCCTTTGAATTTTATCTGCTGCTTTTTGAATAAGAACTTTGATTTTAGCAGAATGATATCTTTATATTATATTTTAGATTTAGTTATCTGGTTATTATTTACAGTTTCTATAGTGGATTTGTCCCCCCATCCTCACCATTACTTATTTCTTTTTTCCCACTGTTGATTTTTTATTTTTATTCCTTTGCAGTATTTTTTTTTTTTAACTTTGTGTTTAGACAGTATAAAGGCAGAAGATACAGAGTCTTTCATAGCCTTTGAACTTAATAGGGAGGTAGGGTAGGAGGTTCTTGAAAAGGAGTGGACTTTGAAAAACCAGAATCATCTATGGGGAAGAGTCTGTTTTTACTTGTTTTGGGAACTGAATTCTATGACCTAGTGTATTTACTTTGGGGAAATACTTAAAATGGTTATAATATCAGCTAAGACTCTATTGTGACAGAAAACTCCGTTGAAACTGGCTTAAGTTGGGGCCGGCTGGGGGGATAATTTATAAGGGTTTGTGTAAACTGGTCCAGGATAGATGTAGCATCAAGAATAGCTCCACCCATGGCTCAAAGTCATCAAGACTCAGTTTCTGTATGTTTCTTAGTATTGCTTCCTCAGTGTTAACTTTATTCTCCAGCCATGCATGAGCAAAAGATAACTTTAGTCCATTCAGCCCCTAAATCCTTAATCTGAAAAAATTAACTATCTTTTTTCCCTAGAAGTCCCAGCAAAAGTCTTACTGTATCTCATGGATTCATACTCGTCCACTGCCCTTGTGGCCAAGGGAATGTGAAGTTGATTGTCTGGGACAGAGCCATGTACCCAGCTTTTGAGTTTGAGGGTTAGTCAACTACATCAGACACACATAAACTATATGTATTTACAAAAGGGGAATGAAGATATCATTATACCACCTGAAGGGTGATTGATTGATTGTTGGGCAGTGGAAAATAGATGTACTTTGTAGTATCTTTCCCATTTTAAGAGTTAGCACTCAACTAGCAAAGATCAGTTTGATTATTTTTTAATATAATATTTAGTGCTAATTTGAAATTTGTGTGATTTCACTTCTAAATTACTATTTTAAAGCAGTATGTAAATGGGAATTGCTAGAATTTTCACCTCGAAGAGCTTTGAGAATGTATCAAAATTTAAAATTTGGTGCTGTTTTAACAAATACCATACTACTAATTTTCCTATTAGCTGTAGTAATCCAATTTGTTGATAGCTAGTTCTTGTGAGATAAGGCATTGTCTTTATGGATTAACATCTTTTTCTAGGTTAACACTTCCTGGTGGCTCAGAGGTTAAAGCGTCTGCCTCCAATGCAGGAGACCTGGGTTGGATCCCTGGGTCGGGAAGATCCCCTGGAGAAGGAAATGGCAACCCACTCCAGTATTCTTGCCTGGAGAATCCCATGGACGGAGAAGCCTGGTGGGCTACAGTCCTCGGGGTCGCAAAGAGTTGGACACGACTGAGCAACTTCAGAAGAAGAAGAAGAATGCGTTAAGCAGACTGGGCTCTTGGACCAAGAAGTTCATAAAGAACTATAAAATCAAAGATTCTCCTGGACACTGAGGGCCTTAGAGAGAGGAGGGAGGAGTAAGGGGTTATAAGGGACACTAGTAAAGGCATCACATACTGATTTCTATGACTGATTTTAGTCTGAAAATGAAAACTAGATTCTTACTGAAAAAATGATATTGTAGGATTACTCTTGCTTTTTAACATCAAAAATATGAAGTGGTAAATGTTATTTACATTTCAGTCTCTAATACAATCATTTAGATACTGCTTCTAGCTCTTATGTTACATTAATATGTATATGAATGAATATATCCATCCCCATAGAGCTTTAATATTCTATAGTCTCTAGGAAATGTTAGTTTTTTCTTTTAAATTTCTTGACATCATGGAAATATTTATGCTTTATCCACCAAAATAAAATGAAGACTCCAAAGAATCTAATGTAAACGTATATTTAACATCATCTTGTGCTTTATTATTAAGTGCTGCAGAATGAGCAAAACAGTTTTCATCTTGGGAGTTTACAGCTTTAATAGGAGATAGCATAAGCTCATACATACCTATAATAAAAAGGTTTTATAAGAATAAGAGTTCAGGGGATAAGGAAAAATTCCGTGATTGGAAAAGGAATATCAAAATGGGTCTTGAACCATTAACAGAATTTCTTTTCAACTAAATAGTGAAAACATTAAAACAGTTACTGTTTACTGAGCATTTGTCATATATTCAGTTTCATTTTTGTCAAAAATATGTGGTATATGTGACAGAGAGAGGGACAGCCATGGCACTTTGAAGTACAGTGAATTTGAAGTACAGTGAATTCAGAAGACACAGGATTTAAAACTTAAAAATTGAAGTAATGGAGCTTATTGGGACACATCAGTTGGGGACCTTTCTGTTTCAGCCACCACAATAGCTCTTCCTAGTGTAAATAAAAATTTGAGAATCATTTCTCACAAAAATTACATTGTTTCTCTGTAGGTAATCAATGATTTGAATCAAAACTTAATAGTACATGACAGAAAACAACAAAATTCTATAAAGCAATTATCCTTCAATTAAAAAAAAAAACTTAATAGTACTTACATTGCTTTGAAGTGAAATCACTTAGTCGTGTCCGACTCTTTCTGACCCCGTGGACTGTAGCCCGCCAGGCTCCTCTGTCCATGGGATTCTCCAGGCAAGAATACTGGAGTGGGTTGCCATTTCCTTCTCCAGGGGTTCTTCCCAACCCAGGGATCAAACACGGGTCTCCTGCATTGCAGGCAGATGCTTTATCCTCTGAGCTACAAATTAATCTAACATTAGAGTCATTATTAAAGAAATCCCTGTGACTATATGGATCACCAATATTAGCAGTTGTAGACTGTATTCTATATCTTATAGAATCAGCAGTGTATCTATTTACTTGGTTTTTATATAGATAATAGTGCATTTCACAAATATAGGATGGTACATTTAAGGTAGATTTTCCACAGTACAGTGTGACATTAAATGAGTGGTCTTAGAAAATTTGTAAATAGTCTAAATATTTACTGAAAAACATTTTCATAATAACAAAAAAGGGAATAATATATTTCATGAGCTATTAGACAAAGCCAGTTCGAATATGATTTTAATTGAAGTTTATTGAATTATATGAGAAAGAGCCCAGAGTAGTTTAAACAAATAAGATCAGAATTTATGGTCTTCTGAGCCTAGTATTTTTTTCACTGAATGTCAGGGGTATATATTAAAGTGCCTGCATTTATGTTTCTCTGCAAAAGATTGTTCTGACAGTAAGTTTAAGTCATTTTCACAATTTATTTGCTGTCTAAAAATTTCCCTTGACTTCACATTTTGTTCTGAATGTCTTGGTTTCCTTCCTCCACCTACACAATATTGAAGGCAAGTGAATCAAGAGTTGCAAAGTAACAGTGAATTTGAGAACCCTGGCCTTTTCTTCCCCCAAAACAAAATAAACCTTTATTATAAGGTTACTTTTTATTGATACTAAAAAAAGAGCTTTTTGGCGAGTGTTCAATAAATGTGTGAATAACCTAATTGATTTAGTGGAATGAATAGGAAGCTTTGCTATTTGTCTTTGTAGCTACTTGGCTCAGTAAACACAGTGATAGACCAAACGCTGCATGGTCTAAGGTAAAAACAAAACCAGAAACCCTTAAAGCCCTCCAAATGTATAGATCCAAAGAGTAAATTTCATGTCTGTGTCACGGCTTTCTAAGAGAAAGAGCAGTACTTCTATTACAACAAATAATCATGTTAATGTACATAAAACTCAATGTTTTGACCAATGTTAATATGTGAAAATATCAGTAGTGAAGCTTCTCCTTAAGAATAGTGAACTGTATGAAATTCAAAGATATGTGTAGAAATTTAAATATATATACTCTACAATAAAACTCCAATAAGGGCAGGAAGCATAATGAGGGCAAGCAAAGATAACAGCAGAAGCAAATTAAGAATTTTTTAAAAACTCATTATAGATAGCATATTCAACTCAGCCTATAAATTTTAGGTTAAAAGGTTGAAAGGTTAAGTTTTAGGAAATTTTAGATAAAGACTAAAAGGTAAAATTTTAGGAAATTTTTGAGGTCCGATAAAAAGATACTCTGTATTGGGAGAAGAAAGATAAAGAAGTGTTGGTGGCAATTAAAATGTATACAGTACTTTTAAAAAGTACATTTGGAATCTGATCACCTAGCCTGAAATGCACAGAAGTGTATCATGTATAGGTTTATTTGCTTGTAAGACCATTAATTGGTTAAAAGTAGGAAATCTCAGAAGAATTCTAGGGGGAAAAGGAGTTTTCCCTAATTTTAAGGACTTCTTTAAAATATTTCTCAATTGTCTTTGTATCTATAATTTCTCTTACAGTACCTGACCCATAGTTGGCACTTCATAAACTGAACTAATTGCAGTTTTAGAAATATCCATATAAGACAGTATTATTTTGCTGGGCTTTAAAACAATACTCTCCCCACCACCACCTACCATAAGGCACACACCTTTGTATCTCAGTTTTGATACAAATAGGTTTTCAGTTTTTGAATGTAAAGAAAACTGATATTTTTCATCTATACAGTCTTAGCTTGAACTGAAATTACTTAAAAGGGAACTCAATTTAATAGCATTCCTTCTTTTCAGGTATCTGATGTATATAGAATATGGATTCTAAATGATATGGTTGGAAAGAATCTGGTTTTATCTGAGATGACTGGTTGGAAAAAAGTCAGTAAACTAAGGTGGAGAACTGGTTTGAGAAATAGATTTATTCTTGTCTAGTGGTCATTCCTAACAAATGTAGTTAAAAAGGAAGCTAAATTCTGACTTTCAAATGGTTAGCTGAGGCAACAACCTTGATTTTCCGGGTTAGTTCCAGTTTCAGGTACAAAATGCCTTTGACAACAAGGAAAAGAACTATGGTTAGCAAAACTGCAATTGTTGCAGTCAAAATCTGAGGGGAAATAAAGTTCAAGAAAGATAGTTGGGAGACTTCCCTGGTAGTACAGTGGTTAAGAGTCCTCCTGCCACTGCAGGGGCCACAGGTTTGATCCCTGATCTGGGAAGATCCCACCTGGTGCCACAGAGCAGCTAAGTCCATGCGCCACAACTACGGAAGCCTGTGCTCAGCAGCAAGAGAAGCCCTCACTATGAGAAGCCTGGGCACCACAGCAAGGAGTAGCCCAGTCTCTGCAACTAGAGAAAGCCCATAGCAACGAAGACTCAGCGCAGTTAAAAATAAATAAATCTTTTTTTTTTTTAAGAAAGAGTTCAATGTTGTTTTAAGTTTTTTAAACTTATTTTTAATTAGAGGATAATTGCTTTACAATGTTGTGTTGGTTTCTGCCCAACATCAACATGAATCAGCATAGGTGTACACATGTCCCTTTCCTCTTGAACCTCCCTCCCACATCCCACCCCATTCCCCGCTCTGGGTTGTCACTGAGCACCAGGCTGAGCTGGGAAGGGGAGGGTGGGAAAAATTGAGAGAGTGGCATTGAAATACATACATTACTACTACTGAGTCACTTCAGTCGTGTCCGACTCTGTGTGACCCCACAGATGGCAGCCCACCAGGCTCCCCCATCCCTGGGATTCTCCAGGCAAGAACACTGGAGTGGGTTGCCATTTCCTTCTCCAATGCATGAAAGTGAAAGTGAAGTTGCTCAGTCGTGTCCAACCCTCAGCGACCCCATGGATTGCAGCCTTCCAGGCTCCTCCGTCCATGAGATTCTCCAGGCAAGAGTACTGGAGTGGGGTGCCATTGCCTTACATTACCACATGTAAAACAGACAGCTGGGGGGAAGCTGCTGTATAGCGCAGGGAGCTCAGCCTGGTGCTGAGCTATGAATATACTTTTAACACAACAAAGTTCCAGAAGGCATCTGCTTCCAATTCAGCAGTGTTAATAACCTGACTTACTTAGCATTGTTTAGGAAACATTGCTGTGATGGCCATAATCTACTAAAACATAGTCTCCCAACAAGTTTATACAGAATCATGGGCTTTGAAAACTTTTCAAACCAGCTCTTAATGGCTTGTGCTTGGATGAGTTTTGTGTTTTTGTCTTCCCATGTTTTGTTGTTACTGTTTAATAAATATAAGCAAGGGTTATGTCACAGCCTGGGCTTTTGCAATATGCTTTAAGAGAATGTTTTTTTCTGGTCTTGGTAATCTATCCATGATTGAAAAAATACAGTGTGAAGAGATTTTCTTTGTTGTCAAGATATAAAGAGGAATCAGTAATAATTGTCATACTTTTTCTTTATGCAGAAACTGAATTTTTTAAACTGAGGTTTTATATTTTATTGCACAAATATTAAAGATCGTAACTGACAAGTGATTTCTTTAGCTTCCTTCCAATCTTACCCCACCCAGCTCCTCATCCTCATAGATAAACTCAACCATAGTCAGGTTGTCCTGGTTCTCAGTAACCTAAAAATATGAAAACCCTATCCAACATCAGACATTCTTTTTGATCAGTTTTGGCCTGGCTAGTTTTAAATAGCTTAATAAGCATCCTTCAGCTTTATATGCTGGCTAAGTCACTTTAGTTGTGTCTGATTCTTTATAACCCCAATAACTGTCAGCTTTATATACAGATTCTTATTTACATATATGTCTTCAAGAAACATGTATGCAAATGATCTCACATTTGCACATTGCTGGTTTGTTCTTGACCCATGGACCTGAGGAAAAGGACAGGTACAAACCCATTCCTGTATGGTGATCCCAGGGTCTTTTCCCTTCCTTAGGGAAGACCATTCACCTGGGAGAAATTGAATAGTAACATACACAAATGCTCAGGGAGCCCACCAGCCTTCTGTATTCATCAATATAGATTTTCATAAATAAAGAGTAAAAAATTATCAAAACACTGTGAAGAGACTCAGTAACTAGAATAAGGAGCCGCAGTGTGGCTTGTGTCTTTGTGGGCTTTCTATGGCTTGTGTCATCCATTTCGTCATAATGCGTTGGCATGTATTTCCCTCTTTGTCTTCAGATCTCTTAATTAGTTTAATCTGTTAGAAAGATAACTCTTTCTTCAAGATGACTTCTCAGGAATCCCCAAAATGATGTGTCTCATGCTAAGTAGCTTCAGTCGTGTCTGACTCTCTGTGATCCTATGGGCTGTGCCCCACCAGGCTCCTCTGTCCATGGGATTCTTTAGGCATGAATACTGGAGTGGGTAGGCATTCCTTTCTCCAGGAGATCTTTCTGATCTGGGGATCAGACCCGCATCTCTGTCTCTTACATCTCGAACAGTGGCAGGCAGGTTCTTTGCCACTAGCACCACCTGGTAAGCCCTTTATGTGTCTACTCCAGCCTATATTTTTAGATCAAGCTATCCCATCAGTCTATTCAAATTTGGCAAAAACCCATTTACCATAATGTAGTAATAAGCAGACTAAAAAATTAATTTGACATAATATCAAATTTGATCATGGACATTGTGGCCAGACATCTTTTGGCCCTGGCTTGATTGATTGAATTTTGCCAGATAGAATGGTAGGATGTATGTTTAAATTCAGATCTCAACTTTTGCCGCTTAGTTTCTGAATGACCATGAGCACATAATTTAGCCTAATTTCCTCATCTGTCATAGACAGTTATAAAGATTGGGTTTAACACATGTAAAGTTCTTATCTGCTATATAGTAGGTAATACATAAAGTTGTTTTCTTCCCTTTCTGAAAGCCTTCCTTAAAGACTTTTGACTAACTCCAGAGAAAAGTTCAATCTCTTTACCCAGACTCTTAAGGCCTGCTGTATCAGGCTCTTCTTGACCTTTCAGTTCCTCGGAACCTAACCTTTCCTAAGCACACAGTACTCAGGAAAGGTGTTTTTTGTTTTTGTTTTTGTTTTTAATCTTGATGCACGTTGTTTCTTCCACCAGAAATGATTTTTCCCCACTTAGCAAAATCTAGTCTGTCTCTCAGGGCCCAACTCAAGTACCTCTCCTTCTATGAACCTTTCCCTGGGTGCTCTTCCACCAACATGGTAATACTTTTCCTTGAAGTGTTTGCTTTAATATGGTATCTGTTTGGGGTTGAACTGATTGATTTACACCTTTTCCCCTCCAAACTGTGAGTAAATGAGTAGTGGTATAGGGAATCATACCTTTTGCATTAGTTTGAATATTCTTATTGCTTCTGGCATGATAGTAAATGCTCAATACTATTTGTTGGGATTGTAATTGTATTATTGGACTCTAGGTGTGATTCCAGATATATAAAATTAAAAGTAAGGAGACCATAGGCCTCAGTTTAAAAATTACTCAAACATCTAAGCTAATTAAAGTGCAGGGAAGCCCACAATTGCTATTGTTAGTAGAGGAAATCATTAATAGGTATTTAGTGGAATCTAGAGGATTGGGAGAAGGGTGGCTCTTTATAATCCTGCTGTGGAGAGATACCATCATCTGGTAACCTAGATCTTAGTTTTCTGTTTTCAGCTATTTAGTCAAATGAGATTATAAACTATTTAATACTCAAAATATTTAAATAACACTTCCCTTTATAATAAACTGATAAATGTAAGTTAAATTTTCTCCTGAGTTGCGTGAGCCGTACTAGTGAGTTAGGGAACATGAAGAGGTAGTCATGGGAACCCCTGATTTATGGCAGAATTAAATGGTTGCCTGAGATTTGCAGCTGGCATTGTAAGTGCTGAAACGGGGCTCTTTTATGGGACTGAGTCCTTTAACTTGTGGAATTTGCACTAACTCCTCCAGGTGGATAGTGTCAGAATTGAATTGAATTCTTGGACACTCAGTTTGTATCAGAATTGATGAGTTGGTCTTAGGGGAACACCCTTCACTCATATTTATTGAAGGTGATATAAGATGTCAGCAAAACCAAACAAAAATGTCTACAATAAAAGGTAGATTGAAATGATATAAAATTAAAAATTCCAAGCCTGACTATGAATTTTGTGATTTTTGTACAAAAAGCAATTGGTTTGGGAAAGTCTTTAGCTCTGTTTGTGAAAACCTATATATCTTGTAGAATGTTCAAATGATTGTTTCCCTCAGTGTCTTTGGTTCAAGAAGTAGTAAGTTCAAGATTAGTACTTGAATTCCACATACATGCCAGCATCCAGTGATCTAGAGTCTATGGCATTTTTTTTTTGAATGTGGAAATGCTTTGTTTCTTTAATAATATAATAGTTTAATTGAGATATAATTTATATACCATGCATTTGAAATGTAAAGTGTATACTTCAGTGGTTTTTTAGTGTAGTCACAGAGTTGAATAACCGTTATTACAATTTTAGAACACTTTTTTCACCTCAAAAAGAAACCCCATGGCATTTAACCATTGCCCCCTCAAGTTCCCATTCCCAACCCCCGCTCTCCCCGTCCCCGTCCCAGCCCTAGGCAACCACTAATCATAATTCTATCTCTGGATTTGCCTACTCTGGACATTTCAAATAAATGGGATTATATAATATGTAATCCTTTCTGGTTGGCTTCTTTCACTTAGCATAGGGTTTTCAGAGGTAACCTGTGTTGTGGCATGTATCAGTATTTTATTCCTTTTTATTGCCAAATAACAATCAATTGTATGGATGTGCCACATTTTATTTATCCATTTGTCAGTTGATGGACATCTGGCTTATTTGCACTTTTTGGCTGTTACGGACCATACTACTGTGAACATTTGTGCACAGATCTTTGTTTGAATATGTGTTTTCATTTCTTTTGAATATATACAAGGAGTGGAATTCCTGGGTCAAATGGTAACTTTGTGTTTAATCTTTTAAGGAGCTGACAAACTGTTTTCCAAAGTGACTGCCCTATTTTACTTTCATACCAGCAGTGGTTGGGAATTTTGAATTTTCCACATCCTTGACAATATTTCTTTTTGATTACAGCCATCCTAGTGGGTGTGAAATGTCTCATTCAGATTTTGATTTACCTTTCCCTAATGGCTGTGGTGTTGGAGAAGACTCTTGAGAGTTCCTTGGACTGCAAGGAGATCCAGCCAGTCCATTCTGAAGGAGATCAGCCCTGGGATTTCTTTGGAAGGAATGATGCTGAAGCTGAAACTCCAGTACTTTGGCCACTCATGTGAAGAGTTGACTCATTGGAAAAGACTCTGATGCTGGGAGGGATTGGGGACAGGAGGAGAAGGGGATGACAGAGGATGAGATGGCTGGATGGCATCACTGACTCGATGGACGTGAGTCTGAGTGAACTCCAGGAGTTGGTGATGGACAGGGAGGCCTGGCGTGCTGCGATTCATGGGGTTGCAAAGAGTCGGACACGACTGAGCGACTGAACTGACTGAATGGCTGTTGATATTGAGCATTTTTGTGTGTGTAATTATTGATCATTTATATGTTTTTTAAGAAATCTCCATGGTACACATATCATCAAACTTTTATTTGTCTAATTTTCAGCTTTTCTTTATGGTATAAAGTAACAGTACACAGACAAGAATAGAGCTAAAGGTCAATATTTTGCCATCTCACATGATAGATAATACTATGGTACAGGGTATGAGTCACTTGTCAGCTAGCTGACTGCTCTTTTCTTTAGTATTGTGGTATTGCCTCCAAAACTAATGAAACAACCTAGTAGAAGTGAAAAGATCTATTAACTGGCTCCACTACTTAGTTCAGTTCAGTTCAGTCCCTCAGTCATGTCTGACTCTTTGCGACCCCATGAATCGCAGCACGCCAGGCCTCCCTGTCCATCACCAAGTCCAGGAGTTCACTCAAACTCATGTCCATCGAGTCAGTCATGCCATCCAGCCATCTCATCCTCTGTCGTCACCTTCTCCTCCTGCCCCCAATCCCTCCCAGCATCAGAGTCTTTTCCAATGAGTCAACTCTTCGCGTGAGGTGGCCAAAGTACTGGAGTTTCAGCTTTAGTGTCATTCCTTCCAAAGAACACCCAGGACTAATCTCCTTTAGAATGGACTGGTTGGATCTCCTTGCAGTCCAAGGAACTCTCAAGGGTCTTCTCCAACACCACAGTTCAGAAGCATCAATTCTTCGGTGCTCAGCTTTCTTCACAGTCCAACTCTCACATCCATACATGACTACTGGAAAAACCATAGCCTTGACTAGACGGACCTTTGTTGGCAAAGTAATGTCTCTGCTTTTGAATATGCTATCTAGGTTGGTCATAACTTTCCTTCCAAGGAGTAAGCGTCTTTTAATCTCATGGCTTGCAGTCACCATCTGTAGTGATTTGGGAGCCCCCCAAAATAAAGTCTGACACTGTTTCCACTGTTTTCCCATCTATTTCCCAGTACTGTGACTTAATCAAATACTTTACCCTCTCTAGATACAGATTTTTCTCATCTGTAAAATGAGGGAATTGAAAATTGAATAAGCTGATAGGATATTCTTTAAGGTTCTTTCCAGCTTTACAGTGTGGTTATATGATACAGTAATACCAGTGATATTTTTGTTATTGTCTTCTTCTTCTTGTCCCTAACAATGAAGAATTATGCCTTGTTGAAAAATCTTAGACCTCAAATACCTTTTCTTCAAAAGGATTAGAGTTAGGTGCATTCGGCAAGTAAAAACCTGGGCACATGTAGATATTCGGTAAAAGCTTACTGTGGACTAGCCAAGGCCATCTATGTGAATTTGTCTTATGGGTTAGAGGAACAGGACATATGTGTCACCAGTGAGGTGGAACTAAAGGATGAAATAGTTTACGCACTTGCTGTGGGTGTGGCTAGAGGTAAAGGACCTAGGAGGAAAGAGTCCTTGACTGCATCCTCAGAAGTCTTCAGAGACCATTAGAGGATCAACAGGCTCTCAGAGGGAAGTCGTGTTCAAAGGTGAAATAAAAACCTAAACTACAACAGATAAGAAAAATAAGACATAAGAAAAGAAACATCTGAAAAGGCATAGATGTTGTGAGGTAAGTGCACTTTGTTTATTTTTCTTTTGGATTGATTTTTAAGTTTTCAGGGTACTGAAAGTTTATCATTGGTCTCAAAAAAAACAAAAAACAAAAAACCAACCCAGCCCAACTGAGATAAGTCCCAGAAGTTCAGATATTATAGGTGAAGACAAGGAAGTTTGACACCTGCAAGCCAAGGCAGATTCGGAAGAAGGGTGGGGAAAGGTTATTGAGGTTAAGGTCCATTTGCCAGAGTTTGGTAACTTTGATTCCTACCAGTTAGCAAAACTACTTAATGTTTTGTTTTTGTATTTGACTGGGCTTCCCCAGTGGTTCAGTAATGAAAGAACCTGCCTGCAATGAGGAGATGCGAATTCAGTCCCTGGGTCAGGAAGATCCCCTGCAGAAGGAAATGGCAACCCACTCCAGTATTCTTGCCTGGAAAATCCCATGGGCACAGGAGCCTGGCAGGCCTACAGTCCATGGGGTTGCAGGAGTCAGACACGACTTAGCAACTAAACAACAAACAACGAGATATTACTGAATCAGACATCATTGTAAATAAAAAATAAACCACATGTGAAAAGCAAAAACAGTTCTTAAAAAGAAAAAAAAGCAAACCCAAGTAACTAGTCAATTCAGATTGGGAAAGAAAAGCTTAAAAATTTAATTCTAGCCCTTTTCCCTTATGAATATGGGTCTTTGTCCCATTTTAAAATTGCTCATCATTCTCAATAAATAGGAGGTTTTGTCTTCAGTGTTTTCTTGGAGCTCTTTAAGAAAAATATATCCCTTCAGATTATTTGGTATAAACACAGAGCTTGAAATACGTAAGGAATTTTTATACTCCTGATGGTCTGTTTTTAATCATTATAAGATAAGTCATGATGACAGTGTATGAGCTATTGATGTATTTGATTGCCTTAGGAGGTGAGCAAGAAATACATTCCCCAAGTTAATAAGAGAGTCAGTATACTGGTCTGAAGAATGGCAGATCCTCAAGTTTTGTTGTGGCATCAAGTTTAAGGCATAGTCAGTCACAACTACATTCTGTTTAGTATGAGTATTGGACCGGTCATGTCCGGCTTCTTGCGCACTTTCATCAGCCTGGAATCACATGACGTGGCAGGGTCACCAAACAGCAAAATGTTAGAGTATGCCCAGATTACTTTGACAGATAGGTTTCCTGGACTGAGCACGTATCTACATTAGACAAAAGCAGACTACCTGAGCAGATTTACGTTCACAGTAACCTAAGTGGGCCTGCTGCCAGCATAATGAGCAAAAGAAACATTATGCAGATTTGCTCAAGAATAGCTGCAGGGGATATGACACAGTTATGGAATGCTGGGTAGCAACAGAAGTAGACTTGTAGCTATAAGCTAGAAGAGAGTTCATTTTGTGACAACATATTATTTGGTAGATATTAGGTAGATGGTAGATATTAGGTAGATATTAGATATACTAATTTACTACTATTTGGTAGATACTAGGGTATCTATTATTTGGTAGATATTAGGGCTACCAAATATTTTTCTATAAGAGCATTTGCTCCCTAGACTCAAGCTGAACAACAATTTAATGGGTGAGAGTATAGATAGTTTGCATGTGCAGCTTATTGAACAGGTATGGACCAGAATTTGCTCTTGTAACTTAATTTAGCATGCTTAAAAAAAAACAAACCTGAAATGTAATTAAGCACAGAGCAGGTTTATTTTTGGCTGTGTAGAGGAATAACAGGATCCATGTATAACCCTTCAACATAAGAGAACACATTTCTTAAGAAAAGATGCAGGGAAATTTGGACAAGCAGGCAGTAACTCTTCAAATAAAGCTTACAAGTAGGATCTAAAAGCTGCTCAAGTCAGTAAGTAAGGTGCCAGCCCCAACTCGCTCTGAGTACTGGTATCATATCTCCATGTTCATGAGCACCCAGTGAATCTATTTTTAAAGTATAAATCTGGAAATATGCATGATCAATTGGAAATGTGATTGAATGCTCACCTGTTCTTATGCCTGGGATAATGTAGTTTTTTGTAACAAAACCAAAAAAATCTGCTTTGTTGGATAGTTCTAAAACAGCCATCTTTCTTTGCATATGAATGGTATTGATTCTTCTGTTTTTTTAAGTAGAGTATTTCTTAACAGATTAAGTATTATACTAAATCTGTTAAAATAGGCTATTACTTTATTATGAAAAGATAGTTGAGAATTTTGTATTTCCAACGTTTTTAGAGAGCCTTTAGGTAGTCAATTCAGTCAGCCTTTTAAAAAATAGAACGCTCCCTTTTGAAGTACCGTGTTCCATAACTTGAAATTCAGTCTGTGTTAAAAATTGTTGAGTGCTTTCCTCCACTTCCGTTTCTTCTCTTTGGGGATACAGACTTCCTTAGGGAGGAGAGGGGAGAAGTGAATTCTCAACTCAGCCAATAGAATCTAGAATTACATAATGTTTACCTGTTTTCCCTAACACAGGGCCACCCACACACATTATGAGGTGCTTAAGCGAAAGAACACTGAACAGACTGCTTTTATGTCTGTGATTCCAAGGGTAACTGGAGGATGCTTTAGTACTATCTGGATTTTATCATCTGGTGAGAAGGTTGTTTATCTAGCTTGTGGTGATAGCAAAGGAAGAAAGACTTAGATGTTCTACGGCGTAATTTTAAGTGTCACATTGTCAGTGCCTCAGATTAAAGGTAGAGTTGCAAAATGAATGATTGGAATCATCAGATGGTTTATACTTAATTTTTTCACATTTGATTTTAGAAATATGTATAAATTATATTTTCTTCCCTCTTGGGAAAAAGGTTGAATAAATCTCAGGCTCCAAGAATTTTGTGTTTTTAGGGAGGTTTATGCTATTAATTTTAACCTCTCATTACTCTTAGAGAAATAACTACAGAGATTGACTACCTGTTGACTATTGGTCAGCAGAAAACTAAAAATTCTTCATTTGCAGTGTTTTTCCAATCCAGGCTACAGTATTTAGTGTTTTTCTTTGAAGCTACAGTATTTAGTTTTTAACATACTTTGGAATTCAGTGTTGTTCATTATTTTCTTTTGAACAATTAAATTTGAGAATTACATTGCTCTATGAAGGGTTCGGTAGCCAGAATGATGGTGCTGTCATTGTACTTTGGTTAGCTGTTTAATGCTTATCCAGAATTTAGCTTTTTCACCGCAAGTCTCCCGAGGTCCTCTCAAAGAGATTAGGCCTTTGAGATAACTACAATTTACTATTTAAACATTTTTACAAGGTAGGGGAAATTTCGGAGAAGGCAATGGCAACCCACTCCAGTACTCTTGCCTGGAGAATCCCATGGATGAAGGAGCCTGGTGGGCTGCAGTCCATGGGGTTGCACAGAGTCGGACACGACTGAAGTGACTTAGCAGCAGCAGCAGGGGAAATTTATAGGATTTTTTAAAATATTGAGAGTTTTGCTTTATAAGAATTTTAGATAATGTTTCTACCTGAATGCTTTGTTATTGTTCTATAATGTGGTAGGAAGAGATTTAATAATTCTAGATCTGCTGACTGATTAAGAGGGGGTGAGGCTCCTGCTAAAAAATGAACAGTTTTAAGTTCCCAGCAGTGTTCTTTTCTGAAGCATTTTATTTTCTTTTAAAGAAAAGGTATAACTAAGATTTTCTTTTTTTAATTTTGTTAAAAACTGAATGTTTGCTAGAATACCAACATGCTGCCTAGTAGTGTGTGTGCATTTTTTATCAGATTTTCTAATCTGTGAGAGGGGAGTATACACTCTCTTGGGTATGTGTACAGCAGAAGACAAGAAAAAAGTTGCAGATTAGGAAGAAAAATTGATCTTAATAAGTTACCTACTTGGGTAATCAGAGTGGAAAGAGGAAATTTGTAGAAATATCCCGGCTACATGTATGTATTATTTTTCTAATGAAAAGAATTAGAAACACCATACTGGGTTATTTAAAATATTCATTGTGCTAAAAAATAGATGTTCTTAGCCTCCCACACACAGTGTCTCTAAATTACTGCTATAAAAATTTATGGGGAAAACATGGTTTGGTCAAAGAAAGATCAGATGCTGTTACTTTTGAGAACTTTTCATGAACCACAGAGAAATCATAAGATGAAATTTTTGTTCATTAGTGAGATTATAATAGTCATCATCTTTTAATAATGACTTCTCTCTGTGGGTAGCTGACTTTACTGTTAGAAGAAATATTGGAGATTTAGTTGTTATTTGAATTTTCAACCACATTTTATTTTCCCATTCCTTTTTAATAGAGCTTATAATGAAATTGTGAAACTATAAAAGAGTTAAAGTCAACTCCCTGTAAGAGCAGGAAATTGTTGTTGTTCATTCACTAGGTTTTGTCCTGCTCTTTGCGACCCCATGGACTGCAACACTCCAGGCTTCCCTGTCCTTGACTATCTCCCAGAGTTTGCTCAAACTCTTATGTCCATTGTGTCCATTATGTGTCCATTGTGTCCATTATGTCCATTGTTAGTGATGCCATCCAACCATTTTCTCCCCTGTCAGGCCCTTCTTCTGCCCTCAGTCTTTCCCAGTATCAGAGTATTTTCCAGTGTGTCAGCTCTATACAACAGGTGGCCAAAGCACTGGAGCTTCAGCTTCAGCATCAGTCCTCCAATGAATATTCAGGGTTGATTTTCCTTTAGGATTGACTGGTTTGGTCTGCTTGTTGTCCAAAGGATTCTCAGAAGTCTTCTCCGGCACCGTAATTCGAAAGCATCAAAAGCAGGAAGTACATACACTAAATCTAATTTGATTTAGATGTAGTTTTTTCCACTACTGAGAAGCAAAACATTTATATAGCATTCAACCTTAAAACTAATAATATAAAGTTGGCCTTGATAATAATTTATGGTAATGCTGCCTTATCACTTAATATTTGTTTTCTCAGAGATGCATCTTTATTTCTCAGTATCTAAACAAATGTTTATGATCTTTGAGATTTTTAATTTCAGGGCCTGTTATGTGTTATGAGCAGTAGAAAACTAGAACTTTATATATGGTATCGGAGTTATCAACAAAGAGCAGACCATAAACATGTTTAGACACTGAAAAATAAAGATGCATCTCAGAAAACAAATATTAAGTGATAAGGCAGCATTACCTTAAATTAAGTATTATCAAGACCAACTTTATATTATTAGATATATTATTTAGATTACCAAGTATTATCTAGCCTAACTGAATACATTTTACAAATACTTGATTTTTTTTTTTTTAACATTACATTAAGACCTTGAAAATTGCTGGTTTAACTCTCACAGTGTGAATAATTTTAAGAGACTCAAAATTCTGTGACTTGAGTGAATCAAGGAGATGGCCCAACAGAACAAATCCCAGTGCGGCTTTGTTCTCATTTAGATCCGGTGACAAATCCTATGCGGTGAGGAAAATGTTGTCCCCATTTTGGGGAATTGTGTGTTATAGGACTGGTTTGTAGTTTTGAGAATTCATGAAAGACCCTGGGTCCAGCCCTCATGACTATCAAGGGCCAGAGTTCTTAGGGCTGGCCTTAGAGAACCCTGTCATAGCTTAGTCCTTTGCAAGTGCCTCCTCTTGTTGGAAGAGAATAGTATCCACAATGAAATAATTAATTAATAATTTAGGAAAGTATTTGACTTTCTGGCTTTTCAGGATTTTATTCTAAATGAAATGTGTCAAAAATCACCCAGGGCTGCTGCTTCCTAACTCTTCTTTCTCCCATCCTTCTTTCTATTCCCTTTTATAAACTCTTCAGAACTCAAACTAAAATCCTGTTTAAGGTCATTGTATAGTATAGCGTTAAATCAAAAGCTATGATATAATTCCATATACAGAGTGTTTTCTAATGAAACCTCCTAGAGCATTCAGTAGTAAAGTTGCTCTTATGTCATAACTTTGAAAAAAAAAAAACCCATGAAGCATGATTCTGCCAAATTTAGATCAGTGTGTGGATACATTACTAACGTGCAGTTATTATCACTCAGTCCAATGAATGGCCACACTTGGTAGTAACAACTTTCCTCACTAAAGAGGCTGTGAATGGGGCAGCTTCACATCAGAGACAGGACAGGAGACCGGACGCTGTGACTTGACAGGCCCAGCGTAAGTGACACTCTTAACACGTTTAGGTTGTGAGAAGGCTGGAAGGAAGCAAACTTTAAATCTTGAATTCATTTCTATATTAAAGTTTTTGTTTTAAAATTTTTATTAAATTTTGTTTTCCATTTTTATTGTCTTCTCTTTTTTTACTTTTTATTTTGAAATCGTGCCTTCGAGAAAAATCGGAAAAATAATTCAGTTAGTTTACATATACCCTTTATTTCCTCTAATGTTCAGTTCAGTTGCTCAGTTGTGTCTGACTCTCTGTGACCCCATAAATCACAGCACGTCAGGCCTCCCTGTCCATCGCCAACTCCTGGAGTTCATTTAAACTCACATCCATCAAGTCGGTGATGCCATCCAGCCATCTCATCCTCTGTCGCCCCCTTCTCCTCCTGCCCCCAATCCCTCCCAGCATCAGGGTCTTTTACAATGTTAGCAATCTGTATAACCAGAGTATATTTATCAAGACCAGGAAACTGACATTAATAATATATCACTATTCACTAAACTATAGGCCATATTCAAATTTCAGTTTTCCACTGTCCTTTTTCTGTTCCAGGATCCAATTCCTGATCCTGTGTAGTTGCTTCATCTCCTTCATCTCCAACCTGGGAGTTTCTCAGCCTTTCCTTGTCTTTCATGATCTTAGCACTTTGAGTGCTGAGAGTTATTTTGTAGACTGTCAGTTTGGGTTGGTCTGATATGTTCTCCTGATTAGATCGAGGTCACACATTTTCTGGCAACATAGCACAAAAGTGATGTGGCTTTCATACATCATAATCAGGGAATACACGATATCGAAACATTTTATTGCAGATGTTGACCTTGATCAGTTAGTTAAGCTGGTGTCTGCCAGGTTTCACCCACTGTAAGTTACTGTTTTCCACTTCATAATCAATAAGTATCTTGGAGGAGATACTTGAGACTGTTATTGGCCTTTTTAAAATGCATGTAATTTGGTCAGTGTTTTAATAAAAACAAGGACTAGAGAAAACCGAGGTTATTCTATTTCTGGGAGCAATCTAACTGTCCAAAACAATCATTACACAATACTTTTTGTGGAACATGGACTCCATATTCCATTTTTTCATTTCATAGGATGGTATAGATTTAAAGTGATTGAGAAAAATCCATTCATTCATTTTCTTTTCAAGTTTAAATTTTATCCAAGGGACTTTTGAACTCAGCTTTAAAATGATTGAATTACTAGAAACTTCAGATGGTTGGTCAATATTATAGAAGTTTGTCCTGTATTAGAGCAGTAGCATTTATATAAACTCTCACCATTAGATACATTATAGTGGGAAGAGTTGGAGGGTTTTCTTGCTTGTTTAGTTTCCCAGTGCCCTTGTCTCCTCCCCACCCCCCACTTACTTTTCATTTTAAACTCAGTTGTTTCAGCTGATCCAGAGTACTGGTTTGAGTTTGAATTGTAACCTTGGCTTTCTTATCTGTTGAACCTCACAAGGTTGTTCTGGGATTAAATCAGTTGTTTTATGTAAAGTATTTAGAACAGTGCTTGGCACAGAACCCGGAAAGTGTTGGACACTAAGAAAAAAGGGTAGCAGAGGCATGGGTTGCCTGCTGACTTGAAGAAACTATAGCGTTTACAATGAGTATAGTTGTATCAGTTGTTTTTTGTTCTGAATTGCTATCTAATCCCACTGAATTTGCTGCGTTCTGCAAAATTTTCTTCAAGACTTTAGTGGTGAAATCTAGGGGAATTTCTGGTCTTGCTTTCCTGAGAAGCGTATTATCATTTTAGGCACTTTGGTAAGCTGAAAGAGTTGAATACAGGCCGAGCATGGGCAGACACAATTAAAAAAAAAAAAAGAGCCCTTAGTTGTGTCTTTTACAATACATTTTCTAGGCGTGGGGAGTTAAGTGATCATTTTGGGGCGGGGTGGACAGGTTGTATTTAAACCCCCACCCCCGTCAGGAATACTGCCCTGCAGTTTTCTCTTGGCTGTCACTTTTCTGGGAGTGCATGAAACCTGCCCCTATGCTGCCTGGTCTCTCTTCTTATATATGTGTTTTTCTTCCTCATGGTGCCAGGAATTTGTCTTAGTGTAATACCATGCTTTTCCCCTTTGATTTCTTTCTCCCCTCCTCATTTTTTTAAAAAAGCAAAGTCCACTTTATTTACTGATGTTTTTATTGTTGGTCACTACCAGGCAACAGGGTTGACAAATACAGTGAGCTTTGAGGAAGTGACAGAATTTCAAATAATGTCCAAAAGCCCTAGTCATAATTGCATAATTGCTATTAGTCTCTGCTGGAGTGTAACTTATCTAGAGTTTATTTTACTTTACAGTCTCTTTTCCTAAATGGCCCCCTGATGGCCTCTTACTCTTATTAATATTTAGGAATCAACCCTACCCAGCCTTGTTTGGGGTGTGATCAGTGGTATCAAAAAACCTGAACTACTGCTTAACTTCTAGGAGCATCAGTCTTCTCATTTATCAAGTGGAGATAAATTACTATACTTGATACAGTTGTGATAGAAATTAGATTAGTTAATGTGTGTTTGTTTCATATATAGGTTTCAGTTCTAGCTCTGTCACATATTACCTGTTTGGCCTTGAACCAGTCACTGGCCTTTCTGACTGACAACTTCTGTTCCCTGTCTGGAAAATGGAGTTAATAAGACATCTCTAATTCACAGGGCTGTTGTGAGGGTCAAATAACCTAATCCTGTGAGAAAGCACTTTGCTGATTAACTTTCTGTGCAAGTGCAAGATAGACCTTAATCTAAGTTTGATTCCAATTGATATTGATATGCCTTTTGATTTAAAAGCATTCCCCTATGCTTTTCAAAGCCTGCTTTTAGTTTCTCTGAGTTTGGGTCCCCTAGGTCAAGAAGATATTTCCTTACCTGGCCTCCACAGATTAGCCTTTCTCTAAACCTCAGGCTGGGCTTCCCTGGTGGTTTAGTGGTAAAGAATCCATCTGCCAATGCAGGAGGTATGGGTTTGATTCTTGGGTTGAGAAGATCCCCTGGAGAAGGAAATGGCAACCCACTCCAGTATTCTTACCTGGGAAATCCCATGGACAGAGGAGCCTGGCAGGCTGCAGTCCATGGGGTTGCAGAGTCAGACACAACTGAGCGACTAAGCAACAACAAAATGTCAGGCTACCAAGCACTGGCCTTATAGCTACTTCTTTGGCCACCCCAACTCCAGTTTCTTTCCTTCAAGAAAGAAGGAAGGTTGAGAGAGGTTGCTAAATATTAAAATATTTTAATGCACAGAAATATTAATAATTAATCACCATCGAGATAAGATGATAGTTCTCCCATTCTCATTCCAGCCACTCTTATCAAGTCTAATGAAATACTGAAACGGCAGCTTCAAAGCCATTGCTCTCCCTAACACAAGGCTTAAGACCAGTGTTAAGACTCATACTCCCAATGCAGGAGACATGGGTTTGATCCCTGGTCAGGGCACTAAGATCCTGCGTGCTGTGAGGTGTGGCCGAATAAAATAAAAAAATTTTAAGACATCAGTATGATTATGGTAGTAAGCAAATGTTTATTAAATACCTTACTGTGTACTAAGTACTATGACAAAAATAGGGGAAATTCCTCCTAAAAAAAATTGTTATCTCCAGTTTGTTCTCAGTGGTTCTGAGGGCGAAGGGTGGGAAGGAAGTTGGGGGATGGAGTGTGGGAAGGTGAGACATTCTCAGGGGTGCTGCTGAACCTCTGACAATGTGCAGGCCATCTCCCCCCTCCACTCCCCATGTCAAAATGTCAGTAGTGCCAGGGTTGAGAAACCCGAATTTAGGGGAACAGTCACTATCTGTGGGAAAGATGTTAGTTGCTTTCCCATCAGGATGAAAATATGTTATCACTGTAGCTGATAGACTATCAGCATGTCATTTGGCCACCCTAAAAAGCAAGGCTGGGAGTTTGTCCAGAAGTGCCCTGTATCTTGAGAAGGGGAGCATGGCCTTCACTTCTTTGAGTGCTCTACTGAGAAGCCAAAAGACACCAACAGAAAGAAAAGTAGTAACCTCATCCTCCTACAGCTGACACCATTATTTTGCCTATCTCCTTTCTCCGTTTATGGAAAAATGCTGCTTATTAATCCTGCTGATGGTGAAAGAAGGAAGATGATGATTAACTTTTCACTCTTAGCAAGAAACTGCTGCAAGTTTACCACCCTCCAATCATCAGCTAATTTGTTTTCACAAAATGGCTCCACCACAAGCATAAGAAAAGAGTTCCTTTTGTTTGAATCATCCTTTTGAAATCAACCACAGGGGAACGCTGGTGTAGATGGAATTCTGTTTCATCAGAGATAACATATGCAATCCACATTATATTTTTCACCATAAAAAAATTATAACATTTTCATGTTTTAAAACATTTTCCTCCCCCCCCCCACCTCCACCCAGCATCCCTTATGCCTACTCTCTTGCCCACCAAAATAGGAGTGTTCAAAAGATTATGTAAACACATTCCTAAGGTCTGTTTTGTCCCTCCCTTAGTGTTTGCTTCTTTTTATTTTTCAGGACAGGAATTTCGTACTTGTGTTTAGTAGGTAGAAAGCAAAAAGGCTGTGTGCAGTGTGAAAAAGAAAAATGTTATGTTAAAGGAGCAATTTGGACCGAGATTGGTTCCCCAGTTTTCCTTCTTAAGGTAAAACTGACGATTACATATTAGAAAGTCTTTTCCTTTGCAAACACTTGATAAGAAAACAATTGTATTTCACTGGCCTTTAAAGAACAAATGATTAGAATGTTGTATCAGTCAAATTAATGAGACTCTTAAGAAACGTATTTTATGGCGAATTATTCATCTTTTCCTGCCCTCCCCCCACACACACAAATAGCGTTCCAGAATGTATTTCTTTTAAAATTTGTTCAACTTGGGAAGGTCTCCGCTGATGAGAACAGCATGCTTAATTTTCACAGATCAAGCAGACTTCGAAGTAATAGATATTATAGGAAACAGCCTTGTTGTCTTAGCAAGATTTTCTCTATCATTTTTTCCAGTCTCATATAGACTTAATGGTGCTATTTCTTATTCTTTTTGCTGGGTCACTTTGGGATGGGACTGAATATATGGGGTCAGACCAGCTAACGTAACTGAACACCACCAGGTGCTGTCTGTGATTGAGGTGTTAGAATACACTTCCGTACATACGCGTGTCGTGTTCTCAGGACTATGACTTCAGGAATTGATTTCGAAGAATTCTGTGTATTATTCAGATTTTTAAAACACAGATTATCTACAGAGAGTGAATGCAAGAGTTACTATCTAGCTGCTGGGCCTTGTTTAAGATCGTAAATAACCATTACTACTAAAGTATCTTATTAGAGATTTTGATTATTAGATACAAAAATAGAAACCAAGTTTCAGTGTGTTCCTGTGATTGAAATTTTGATATCTGATAAATATCTCAAATTAGACCCTCTCAGGAATCTAACCAAAGTAAGAATAATTGGGAACATATTGTTTTTCTTGGCTAATTTGGCCAGAGGCTCTAGAAAATATAGAATGGTGAGTATATGCCAGCCCTACTCTTATTCCTTGTCAAAGCTAAAATTAGTTCTTGTTTTGCTATAGGGGCAATAGGACTAAATCTATAGTTCTGTATGCACATTACTTGTAAATTTTTATGTTAGGACCAGATGGTTTCTCATATATTTTCACCTCCAACGTTCTCTTCGTTTTACTTTAGTCCCTTCATTTTTAGAGATGAGGAAACAGATTGGTTTATTCAAAGAGAACTAGAACTATAACATAGGTTAATACTTGTTAGCCATGCTAAAAACTAGTGTCAGCCAAATATGGGCATTTATGTATCATTTTCAGATTTTTGCCATATCTATGTGCTTACTAATCCTATTTAATACTGTTGAAATTGACTTCTTTAAATAAGTTCTTTTTAAGGAAATGTTTTGCTGCTATAAATGAAAACCCCCCACTTCCTAAAAATAGAAAGTAACTCTACAAAGGAATCTGAATCAGGACAGTGTTATTAAAACTTAATTTAAATTTTAAATTTAATTAATTCATGTTATTGAAGTTTTAATTCTTACTGTTCTTGGTCAGAAGTGTGCCACAGCAGTGTTTTCATGTTTAGATGGCAGTACGTTAATTGTCTAAGAAGAGTTCATTTAAAACCCCTGGTTAAATCTAAGCTTTTTAAAGTGGAATGCTTCTTTAGGGGAGAAGTAAAAGGGATAGACATTCATATATTGATATACGACATAGTGTAGATCAGATGATCTTGTTATTTGCAACTGTAGTTGTAAAACTGTAGCACAATATCACAGTATTCTGGTTTTATAGAATACTGACACTGATAAGGCTATAGCCCATTTCCATCACCACTGTGGTGCCTTCCTGTTGCTTTTTTGTAGTTGCATTCACTTCCCCCCTGCTCCCACCCCCAGTTTAACCTTTGGCAGCCACTTATCTGATTTCTGTTTCTGTAATTTTGTCATTTCAAGGGTGTTATATAAAAGAAATCATATATGTAACCTTCTGAGCTTAGATTTTTATATTCAGCATAATTCTCTAAAGATTTGTCCATGATGTTTCATGTACCAGTAGTTTATTCCTTTTTATTGGTGAGAACTATTCCGTAGTATGGATGTACCACAGGTTAATCATCCACTCAGTAAAGAACATCTGGATTAATTCAAGTTTTTGGCTACTATGCATAAAGCTGCTATAAACATTTATGTACAGGTTTGTGTGAAAAGAAGTCTTTTCATGTTCTTTGTTCTTTTCTGGTGTTCCAAGTTACTATTTTTTAAAAAATTTATTTTCTGTTTAGTGAATTCCTGCTAGCCATTCTATTAGAGTATCTCTGCTGGTGACAAATTCTCTTAATTTTTCCTCATCTGAGAATGTCTTAATTTTTCTTTCCATTCTTGCTGGAATCTGGTTGATAGTTACTTTCTTTCAGCACCTGAAAAAAATAGGCCACTTGCTTCTGTCTTGTAGTTTCTGGTGAGAAATTCATTGTTTTCCCCCTGTAGGTAAGGTTTAGTTCTTCTCTGGCTACTTTCAAGAAAATTTCTTTGCCTTTAAGTCAGAAGTTTAATTACCATGTGTCTTGGCATAGATTTCTTTGGTTTTATCCTATGTGGAGTTTGTTCAGCTTCCTGAATCTGTGGTTTTGTTCCCCTTTTCACATTTGTTGCATTTCAGTCATTGTTTGAGTGCTTTTTCAGCTCGGTTCTTTCTCCTTTCATTCTGAACTCCAGTGATCCTAATGTTATTAAATGGGCCGTTTTGTAGCCCCACAGGTCCATGAGGCTCCTTCCTGTATTTTTCCAGTCTAATTTCCTGTCTTGTTCAGACTGGGTACTTTCTGTCTTCCAGCTCATTCCTTTCCTACATACCTTCCATTCTGGGTTGAGCCCATCCAGTGAACTTTACATATCTTCTCTTTCTTTGTGGAGACTATTTTTTGTTTGTCTCTTTGCCGCAAATTTGTTTGTAGTTGATTACTGAAATTTTTTATCATGACTGATTTAAAATCTTTGTTAGATAATTCTCACGTCTCTGTCATCTAAACTTCTGGCACCTGTTGATTATCTTTTTGCATTGTTTTAATTCTGTCTTGTACTTTATATAGTAAGTGGCTTTCTTTTGAAAGCTGGACATTTTCGTTGTACGTTTGGACACTCTGAATATCATCCAGACCTTCTATTTTCACTGACTTTTCCTCACATTGCTCTGTCAGGGGAGTACGGGGAGCCTTCTTACTGCTACTAGGTGGACATGGAAGTCCAGGTTCCCTGCTTGGCCTCCATTGACCCCTGAGGGAAGAAGATCCTGCTGAATTGGAATGGAACCCTAGGCTCCCTGCGCTGTCCACTGACACCACTTGGGCAGAGGAGGGGGCATGTTGCCAGCCAACAGGGTGGTTGTGCCGGCTCTCCACTTGGCCTGTTCTGACACTGCCTCTGGCACGGGTAGCCCAGAGGGAGGTCAGGCCGCCTCATGGCCTCCTGAGGTGGATGTCCGGGCTCACCGCTCAGCTCCTGCTGGTGAGTGCGATGGTGGGGTCACAGTGTTTTCTGTGGTGCTGGCTGCAGTGGAGCAGTTATTGTCACAAGTTTTCTGTCTTGCTAAGGCTGCGTTTTCTTGTTCTTTTGACCAGAGAGAGCAGCATTTTGTCAGGTGTTTGTTTTTCTCTCTGCCAGTTGGCATTTCCAGGTTGCTAGATTCTTGAGCTTCAGATCTGGGATATATTGATATTAGGCAAAAAGAAAACCCAAAGAACTTGCCACGAAGTCGTTCCATGGGCCCCAAGGCCCCTAGCTGTTCTGCCTTCTCTCTACTTTTCAGAGTCTTCTTCTGCTTTATATATAGTGTTTAGGGTTTTGGGTTATAATTAGCAGAAATCATAGGGAAAATAATGTCTTCCTCATCGTCCTGGAACTGGAATTTACATTTTTAATGTAAAGTTAACATTCCTAAATTTACATTTTAATGTGTTTAAACAGTTATATCAACTATACAACCATTATTGGGGGAAATGTCACACACTATATATATTATGTGATAATTTTCATAATATTGTGCTCACAAGGACTTTTAGAAAAGAACATCTTTACTTAAACTGAAATTCATTGTTCAAATTATTAATGAAAACTTTTCCCCTCTAGGAAATAATGCAAAAGGTGTCCCAAGGCTCCTGATCAGTGAACAAAGATTTGAGAAAGACAGCCAAGCTCATGTTTTCTCCTGATCAAGAAAATCATCCATCCAAAGCACCAGTAAAATATGGTGAACTCATTGTCTTAGGGTAAGACTTCTCCATCTGATGAGCATAAAATTGAATGATATATGGTAACTTGAAAATCTTGGTTAAATGCACTTTTTTTTAGAATTTATATCCTGCCTATTTCCAAAGAGTATTTAAAGCTACAGAGTTATATTACCAAATTAAGAAATTCTTTTAATTCTCATTTTTATGCCATCCTTTGTAAGTACTCAAATGCTCCATAAACTCTGCCTCACCCTCACCCCTAGAAAGGACAAACCTTCTTAAAGATGAAGTGAAAAATGTACTTGTCTAAAGTCACATAGCCAGTCCATTTGTCTTCCCTATGTCGTCTTTTAGAAAATTTGCCTCAGCTGACTGTACCCAAAATCTCCCCTCTGCTTAGGTCATTTCATGTAGGTTAGTGTTAATTTGTTCCTTTGCCCTCTGAGACAGATGCTGCTTTGTGCTTTTGGTCCTGTACTTAAAAGAGTTGTATAGACATGACAATGTGATGATTCTGAAGCCCAGGACATTGCTACTTGTTTGCTTCAAAAGTAATCTCATCCATTCAACTCATACAGTCTTATGATTGAGGAATAAATGATTCCATTATTGCAGTTTATCCAGTCTAAACTTGCCACAGTGTCAAAATGGAGACACAATGTTAGTCTGTTTCTTAGAGATCTCAGAAACTAGACATTGTAAAACTTACTTTCTCCCTACTGCTTCTGTCCTGCCTAAAAAACAATTCTAGACATTTACAACATATTTTAGAATCAGGTTGGTGCAAATTCTTCTTTAACTGAAACTGTGGCCATTGTTTCAGATACGAAAGTAAGAAAAACTGGGGAAATAATATGGTGTTACTGAGCTTAACTGGAAGCCAGGAATCCTGAATCCCAGTACTTTTTCCAGCACTGCTAGCTGTGTGGCCTTAGGCAAGTCACTTAACCATTTTGGGCCTTAGTTTCCTCTTCTGTAAAATGACAGACAAGATCAACTAAGGTCCCTTGAGATTAAAGAAAATGTTGTTTTCTCAAAAACAATTTAAAAGATTGTAAACTTAATATAGGAACTACAATATTACAATTTAAAATCACATAGATTTTGATGTATTAATAACAGATTTTTAACCACCAAAAGCTATTCAAAGTTAAATTCTTCAGTAGGAAATTTGAGTCATCTGAAGACTTAGAATTTGAAATTTAGTATATGGTTTAAACTGGCTCTTTTAGCCCAGCGGTTTCTCAGTTAACCTTATAAAATGGTTGTCTCTGTACCTGGCACTTGATGTATTAAAATGCAAACAATGCTGCTTCTCAACATTTTAGAAGGAGAAGTCAGGCTGGATAAGGTGGTCAGTTTTGTGCTGGTGCTATTTGGAAAAGAGCTCTGAGCTACAGGAACACAGTGTAGGAATAGAGAGCATATGTCCAAAAGAGGAAGGAGGCGAGCTCTGGTAGACAGTAGTAAGGGGCAGTGAGGAGCCCTCAGTGTGTGAGACTGGGGGCAGCACAGTCCCAAGCAGCAAAATCCAGTATGTATTAGCTGAGGGGCACTACCATGAACCTTTAGCAAGGTTAGCAGGGGCTTTTGCCAGAAGAATCAGTGTGTTTTACATTTTATAAAGGTTGTTCAGTGTAATTTCTATATCTGACAACCTTTGAGTAAACTCCCTTCCCTTCCTTGTCAGCCCCTAGTGTAGGCCATTTTATAAGCACAGTCTCCTCCACCCTCAAAACTGTACCCATTCCTTGCCTCGGTTTCCCCCCAGATTAACCAGCTATAAACAAGAAACCATCACACCAAAGGTGTTTGTCGCGCAATAAGGGGGACAGTACTTGAGGAGAGAGTATTATTAAGCTACTGTTCATGCCTCAGCAAAGCAGTAAAGAATGAAAAAAAGCACAGCAAGCACCTAGATTCCAGTTCTAGCTTTGCCAGTGTCACTGGTGTGACCTTCAGAAAATAATGGAGGGACTCAGTTCCTCTGAAGAATAACTTAATTCCTAGCCTGTAACAGTGGCAAGTGATACCGGTCTTGCAGTTTTTATGAGAGAATGGATAAAATAAAGTGATTTGTGAACTAGAACCCACTAGTGCCTAGTACATAGTTAACACCCAGATGTTTGTTTTGAACCTTTTTCCTATTGGTTCACTCCTCGCTCACTTGCTTACCTTTAGAGCGTGTTTATGTTATCATGGAGAAATGATCATAAGATCTGAGCAACAAACGTGTTTAACGGCCACTTACTTATGCTCAGTCGGACAGGTTTTACTGACTAATGTGAATGTGTACAAGCCAGTAGCTGAGACTAACAAGTCTAAAAATTCCTAATTTAAAAAGTTCAGTTACTTATAAAGTGTTTGGTTCATAATTAAAGGAGATTCTATTTTAAACGTCATATTTGTTTAAATATGTACTTTTAAAGGTTGTATTACCACATGCAAACATTCACCTTTAAAAAAAATAGAATGAGTCATAAGAAGTCAGATATGCCATTAATCAGCTCTTGATTATCTTAAATAAAAGAGGGAAGAAAAATACAAGTAATTTAAATCTGTGTGTAATCCAAAAGGTACTTCTCTGTGACTTCAGATGTAGACAGAAAAAAATCTTTTTTGTTTCACACTCAGGCAGCTGGTCTGGGGATCAGCAGTCGCTAAAAGTTAATTCCAGACACTTATAATCTACTAATAGATAATTAATCAGTGGTTGATCCTCTAAGACAAAGTAAAGCATTTGTTTTAGAATTGTGTGGTTCTTTCATGAGATCATCTAAATTTTTTTCTCCCCCATCAGGTATAATGGGTCTCTTCCAAACGGCGATAGAGGAAGGAGGAAAAGTAGATTTGCTTTGTTTAAAAGACCTAAGGCAAATGGGGTGAAGCCCAGCACCGTGCATGTTGCTTGTACTCCTCAGGCTGCAAAGGTAACACAAACAAACACTAAGTAAATTAACTTGGAGAAATTGAAAGACTTATATATGCTGTTCATGTTCTTTAGCAGACCCTTCACATTGTATACCAGAAGTTTCCTTTTGTTTGGATGGGAAAAGACACTTGGGAG
This sequence comes from Bos grunniens, assembly GCF_055505025.1. NCBI lineage: Eukaryota > Metazoa > Chordata > Mammalia > Artiodactyla > Bovidae > Bos > Bos grunniens. Next base: position 45,290,299 of record NC_141175.1, read on the forward strand.
ATAGGATATCTAAAGAAATGCCATCTAAAAGGGCATAGGACTTTTTTTTTTAATGACACACTGGGATCCATGAGAAGGAAATAATCCATTAGAAGGAAATAATTCCTTTTTTGTCATTAAAAAAAAAGTTGGGGTGGAGGGGGGACAGGGCTTCATCTAGAATTTGGAATTGTGGAACTGCCCTGAGATGTAGTGCGTTCCCGCTATTACTCGAGGGACCTCCCTGAGCTGGGCAAGGAGCGTGGTACAGAATATATGTATTCAGGGCCTAGAAACATGTTTGGATGAGATCATTTTTTTAACTGAGTGGTCTTTATCAAAGATTTTATGGATGCTCTTGTTTTTATTTTTTATTTTATGACCCCCACAGCATTGTAGCATAGTGCCTTAAATACAGTAGACCTTCATTAATTATTAAATCAAATCAAAGCTGTGAAAGCAAATACCCAATTGTGTCTGTAACACAACTTCTCAGTCTCCTGGCCTATTTCATGCTTCACCTCATGTGAAAAGTTGACTCATTGGAAAAGACTCTAATGCTGGGAGGGATTGGGGGCAGGAGGAGAAGGGGACGACAGAGGATGAGATGGCTGGATGGCATCACTGACTCGATGGACGTGAGTCTAGGTGAACTCCGGGAGTTGGTGATGGACAGGGAGGCCTGGCGTGCTGCGATTCATGGGGTCGCAAAGAGTCAGACACGACTGAGCGACTGAACTGAACTGAACCCCGTTTTTATTCCCAACCAAAATTTCCAGAAGCTAGGCCACCATTTCTGGGCACTTGGGCTTTTCCTAGAGTGATAGACAATAAGGGGACATTTCAGATCTTAAATTTCCTGTGTATTCTTCTACTTCCAGTTTTATAACACAGATTAAATTTGATACTGTGGTGAATGAATAAACATTACAAAGAGTTCTTTACATCTGGAAGTACCTATATCTTTAAGCAACCCCAGAATGTACATTAATATTACACCATCTGAGGTATATTTTTGTAGGTTAAAAATAAATGAGAGAGAAATTGGCATACAGTGCCTTGTTTCAAGTCATATTTGCAGTCCCTGGACTTTTGGCTTTGTTTTATATCCAGTGCGGTGTCTAAGCAAGAGTCCTCAAGGAGTCTTCTCTTACTATTTAAGAGCCAGGGAATGTAGAAAAGTGACAGTTTTCTTTACGTGTTTCTTTCTGTTTTTTTGCAAAGAAGGGATGTGCTGATAAATAATAAGCAGGTGGTAGAGTGAAAGGTTTATTGATCTGAGGAACTTCTTTCCAGTATTTCCCCACTGAAGTGCTCTTGGCATTTTGGGTGTGCCAATTCTTCTTTATGTAGGACTGTCCCACCTGTTGCAGGATATTTAATATTCAGTTCAGTTCAGTCGCGTCTGACTCTTTGCAGCCCCATGAATCGCAGCATGCCAGGCCTCCCTGTCCATCACCAACTCCCGGAATTCACTCAGACTCAAGTCCATCGAGTCAGTGATGCCATCCAGCCATCTCATCCTCTGTTGTCCCCTTCTCCTCCTGCCCCCAATCCCTCCCAGCATCAGAATGTTTTCCAATGAGTCAACTCTTCGCATGAGGTGGCCAAAGTACTGGAGTTTCAGTTTTAGCATCATTCCTTCCAAAGAAATCCCAGGGCTGATCTCCTTCAGAATGGACTGGTTGGATCTCCTTGCAGACCAAAGGACTCTCAAGAGTTTTCTCCAACACCACAGTTCAAAAGCATCAATTCTTCAGCGTTTAGCCTTCTTCACAGTCCAACTCTCACATCTATACATGACCACTGGAAAAACCATAGCCTTGACTAGACGGACCTTTGTTGGCAAAGTAATGTCTCTGCTTTTGAATATGCTATCTAGGTTGGTCATAACTTTCCTTCCAAGGAGTAAGCGTCTTTTAATTTCATGGCTGCAGTCACCTTCTGCAGTGATTTTGGAGTCCAAAAAAATAAAGTCTGACACTGTTTCCACTGTTTCCCCATCTATTTGCCATGAAGTGATGGGACCGTATGCCATGATCTTCCTTTTCTGAATGTTGAGCTTTAAGCCAACTTTTTCACTCTCTACGTGGTGCAAAAGTAATTACAGTTTCGGACCGTGAATTTTGAATCATTATAAGTACACTCAAATACATCTTTATATTAATCAAAATAGGAACTATTACAGTCAACACGTTTTTGCCAATGAGAAATAATTTTGTTTATTCCTGTAGCATAAAAATCTGTGCTTCAGGATTCCATGAACTCTTGGAAAGCATTTTCTGCCGCCTCCTGGTTGTGAAAGTGTTTTCCCTGCCAAAAGTTGTCAAGATGCTTAAAGAAGTGGTAGTTGGTTGGCAAGAGATCAGATGAATATGGTGGATGAGACAGAACTTCGTAGCCCAATTCATTTAACTTTTGAAGCATTGTTTGTGCAGTGTGTGGTCAGGCATTGTCATGGAGAGGAATTGGGCCCTTGCTGTTGACCATTGCCGGCTACAGGTGTTGCAGTTTTTGGTGCATCTCATTGATTTGCTGAACATACTTCTCAGATGTAAGCGTTTCACCAGAATTCTGGAAGCTATAGTGGATCAGATGGGCAGCAGGCCACCAAACAGTGACCATGACATTTTTTTGGCACAAGTTTGGCTTTGAGAAGTGCTCTGGGGCTTCTTCTCAGTCTAGCCACTGAGTTGATCATTGCCGGTTGTTGTATAAAATCCACTTTTCGTCACATGTCACAATCTGGTTGAAAAATGGTTTGTTGTGTAGAATAAGAGAGGATGTCACTTCAAAATGATTTTTTTGATTTGCAGTCAGCTCATTAGGCACCCACTTATCAAGATTTTTTACCTTTCTAATTTGCTTCAAATGCCAAATGACCATAGAATGGTCGATGTTGAATTCTTTGGCAATTTCTTGTGTAGTTGTAAGAGGATCAGCTTCAGTGATGCTCTCAGTTGGTCACTGTCAACTTCCGATAGCCAACCACTGCACTCCTCATCTTCAAGGCGCTTGTCTCCTTTGCAAAACTTCTTGAACCACCACTGCACTGTATGTTCATTAGCAGTTCCTGGGCCAGATGCATTGTTGATGTTACAAGTTGTCTCCGCTACCTTATGATCAGTTTTGAACTCGAATAAAAAATTGCTCAAATTTGGTTTTTATCTAGCATCATTTCTATAGTCTAAAATAAATATAAACAACAAGTAATAAGTCATTAGCAAAAAAAATAAAGTGAGAAATGCACATTAAAATGATGTATAATAACATAGCCACATTTATTTAGGAATTTATTCCAATATTAAAGGCAGAGTTCAACAATGCAAATAGCCATTACTTTTGCACCAACCTAATATTCTTGGTCCCTTCCCACTGAATGCCATTTCAGCCCTCAAATCATTGTGATGGCCAACAAACACAGCCACCAAACGCCCCTTATACAGCTGACACTACCTCTGGTTAAGAACTACTATCCTAGGGCAAATCTTTCTAAGTCTTACTTCTGTAATTTCCTGTTGTGTACTTCTCTTCGTATTTTTACTGTCATACTCCTCGTGTTTCATTGCTGGCTCCTTTTCATCTTTACTAGGCAGCAAGAATCTTAGGGATCAAAGATTGACTTTCTGCTTTTTCAATTTTGGAGGAGTGTGTAATGAGGTCAGGAAGAAAACTAACTGTTTAGTCTAGCAGGCATCTGGGATGAGTGCTTAAACCCTGACTTCCAATCCAGTGAGAATTTAACTTGACACAGCTCTGTATTCTCAATCAGAGTAGATCTCATAGTTAAAAAAAAAACAGCTTATGATCTCAAAGTACACAAAACCTGTGTTTTTAAATCCCTTTAGCCGTTAAGAATTAATGGCCAAAGTACTAAAAAATTATTTCATTGAAAAGTCAGCTGCTTATTGTTGAGATAAAGTAATTATAGGTTTTTAAATCTTTAAAGCCATTTTGTCATGTTTATGAATGCATCAGTGTGTTGTAAAGCCTGTTAAAGTGCATGGGAGTGACCTAAACTGTACTCTTGAGGTTCAGTTCCTCTACAGAGATAGGAGTAGGGAAGGACATATAAGCAGCCTTCATTATATCTGCAGTTTAATTTCTTTTAAAATATCAGAAGCAGAAATGGTATTAGTAAGAACGATAAAAGTTGGGTACTTAGTACCCAGGTGTTTGTATATTCTTTTTGTATATTTGAAAATTTCACAGTCTTAATTATCTTAAATCTATGAAGACTTTATATATTACAGGTTAGCTACCAATTGAAACCAAGTAAAATTTCATAATACCAAAGTTCTAATTATGAAAGTTTTTTTTTCATTTAGCCTCTTTGCTGCATATAATCATTCTTCTGTGTCTTTCTGTGTTTCTTTTACACAGGCTGTTTCCACTTCCTCTGTGCAGGTTTTTCCCCCTCTGATATTATCATCAACTCATGCATAGAAAACGCCTGAAAACAAAACTAAGAAGTTCTTTTTAGCAATGTTTTTAGTTTGGCATATGTCAATAATACAGTCATAAGCATTATATCCATTTCCTTTGGTATGTGTAATCATTCTATGAATTTTTCTGTATCTAGCCTAGCATATGGCAAGTACTTGTCATCTATAGAGTGACAGAGTGGCTAGGAAAACCAGTTAACTCTGCTTATTTGTTAACTTTAAACCTCTTTGAGTTATTAAATAAGATTCCTCTTGTCTTGCAAGATTTTGTATTTTCTCCTTTAAGTATCTTATAACTTGAAATACTTATAATGGAGACTCAGATTTTACAATTTTTTTAATACAGTGAACTTATGTTTTTACTCTGTAATTGCTTCAGTGCACAGATAGACCTCAGATATATTTTGGGATCAGTTTCAGACCACTACAATAAAGCAAATCACAACTGGTTTCGTTTCCTAATATATATATAAAAGTTATGTTTGCACTATGCTGTGGTCTCCTAAGTGTACAGGCTTCCCTGGTGGCTCATATGGTAAAGAATCCACCTGCATTATAGGAGACCCGGGTTCGATCCTTGGGTCGGGAAGATCCCCAGAAGAAGGGAATGGCAACCCACTCCAGTATTCTTGCCTGGAGAATCCCATGGATAGAGGAGCAGGCGGGCTACAGTCCATCGGTCACAAAGAGTTGGATACGACTGAGTGACTGAGCACACTAAGTGTGCAGTAATAGCATCATGAAAGTTACTCAGTTGTGTCCAACTCTTGCGACCTCATCAGCTGTAGCCTACTATGCTCCCCTCTCCATGGAATTTCCCACCATTGAGCCACCAGGAAAGCCCTTAATTTTAAAGTACTTTTAATGCTAAATGCTAACCATCATCTGACAATGGAGGGTTGCCACAAATCTTCAATTTATAAAAAATTCAGTATCTGTGAAGCATAATAAAATGAGGTCTGCCTGAATTCTTCTGCACTCCACTCACTCTAAGAAACCACTGTCACAGCAAAGGTTATGCAAGTTATTAATCTCTAAATTTCAGGGGGAAAATATGTCACACATGTAATAAACAGATTACCATTTTTTAAAGAAAGAATAAAAACCTCTATTTTTCTTATTTGCAATTGATCAAACATTTTATTCAAAATAGCAGCAATGATATCCTTGATTATGTATTAACATATATATTTTTATATGTCTGTGTATAGGTGAAATGAATACCAGCAGTGACATAAGAGATGTTTTCTTTTGTAATTATAAAATACTTGACTTACCCTTGAAGCAGTATAGTGGTATTTTTTTTTTAACTTTTGTTATATGCTGGAGTACATATACTCCAATACAATGTGTTAGTGTTGGGTGCACAACAGGGTGATTCAGTTATACATTTATATGCATCTCTTCTTTCTCAGATTCTTTTTCCAATTACATTGTTATAGTATAATGAGCATAGCTCCCTATTTTTTTTTTTTTAAAAGGTTATCTATTATGGTTATCTATTTAGATTGATGTACCTGCTAATTTTTGCTATTAATCTTTTTTTTTCTTAGGCAATAAGCAATAAGGACCAGCATAGCATATCATACACCTTGTCTCGAGCACAGACAGTAGTGGTTGAATATACTCATGACAGCAACACTGATATGTTTCAGGTATTATAACATCTCAACTTTTTTTCTTAAAAAACAAAAGTTAAAAACCTGTTGTAATTGACTTTCGCTGTGGTCAGCTTAAAGGTTATCACACTTAATGCATTTCATTAAAATATATGTTGATTTCTAAACCCCACGTCTAGAAGTCCACATAGCATGGGTAAGAGATGGGCTCTGATATCAGAATTTCTGGTAAACATTACTTAGCCACTCTCTGCATCAGTTTCCTCCTATAAAGTGAGATAATAGAACTTCCTTCAGATGACTATTGGGAAGCTTGAATGTGTTAGTCCCTCTGAAGTACTCAGAACTGTGCCAGGTACCTGGTAAACACTTAGCTGCTAGTATTGGTAGCTGTAAGAATAATTATTATCCAAAAAAGAAACCAAGGGATATTTTATACACATTTATGATCTTTTTTGCTATTCTCACTTTCCCTCTCTAGGCAACTAAAAGTACAGTTTCTAATTATTCATATCATATATGTGAAGTCAAACTTTCTTCTCAGCACATATTTGCTCAAAGCTAATGGTATAGTAAGTTTTTATTTCTCTCATTCTTTGTACCAATCCAGTACTGATGGTTTTATAAATCAGTGACAGAAAAGCCAAACCTTAAAGACATAAGCAAGATTCTTGATATTCATGACATCGTTTCTCTTACTATTGGGTTTTTGTAAAGCCTTGGGCTTTTTTGAAACAAACTTAAATAGGATATAAAGTGCCTAATAATGTTGTTTTTATAATTATTGTCCCAATGACTTTACAGTTTTTCTTAACTTTATGAGATAAAATGAAGATAAAAAGGCCTGGAGATGTCTTTGCTGTAGTCAGTAACAAAATATTTCTTTAAAGTCACTTTACACTCAACCCTCTTAATGGAATGCTGAATTTTTTAGAATAGTGGAAATATTTTTAGTTTCAAAGGTTTAAGACCATATTTTTTAGATATTGTATTCTTAGAAATAAAGAAAGGAATATCCAAATATTACATTTTTTTAATCAATAAATTTCCCCCTAAAACTATCCAGACTAAATAAGTCTTTGTACTTAGTGGCAGGATAAAAACACTAGAGTTTTATCTGAAAGTGTGTTGATAAAAGGAATTCTTAAAGCTCAACTAGGCGAAGAACAACTTAAGAGTCGTCATCTTTATAAAGGGTCAGTAGTTTTTCTCAAGAACAACTTTATTTTTGATGATGCTCCTTATTCAGTGTTGTTTATTTTTGGCTGTGCTGGTCTTCATTGCTGCGAGCAGGCTTTCTCTAGTGGCAGTGAGTGGGCAGCTCTGTTAGTGAGCAGGCTTCGCATTGTGGTGGCCTCTCTTGTGACAGAGCACAGGCTCTAGGCTCGTGGGCTTCAGTAGTTACAGTGCTTGGACTTAGTTGTCCCATGACACATGGGATCCTCCCAGACCAAGGGTCAGACCTGTCCCCTGCATTGGTAGGCGGCTTCTTAACCACTGAACCACCAGGGAAGTCCTATGATACTACTTTATAACAAATACATTAACGAACTGATTTCTAAATGTTGAATACCCTGTGATAATTGTCACTTTTGACGTCTTTTCCACCAGTTTCATTTTTTCAACTTTCATCTTTCAAAATGAAATTAATTAATTTACTAGCTAGTACATTTGAAGATGTTTTTACTTCACTGACACCTCATCCAGCAGAACTCTGTTCAAGGAAACTTGTCTTTAAACTATGGCCAAGAACCAGGAAGAAAACAGAAAAGACATTTAGGCATATAAAATAAATGCCACAGAGTCCATGTACTGAAATTCCTTTTCTCTAACTCCCTAGAGAATCCCTTAGGCCATCACCAAGAACCTTTTGAAATACTGTTCTTTGAAGTTCAGTTATCTGATTTCTCAACCCAAAGCAGAATTCAGAGTAGCTGGTTCAAGGAGGAGTATGCTGCAGAAACAAGTATACCCATCAGCAAGAAATGAGAGTTGACAGCCTGACAGAAAAGACAGGAGAAAATCTGTGAAGTAGACATAAGACCTCAAAGCACGGCTTTGTAAGGTTTTAACATAGGGATCAGTGTTCTTCTACACCTTTATAGCACCCAAAGACGTCACTGCACTTCAGCTTAATATAAACAGTATTCATAGTGTAATGTCCTGGAGTCATCATAGAATATTTATTTTTATGTTCATTATGTTCTGTTAAGGAAACTAGAGTAATATGTGGTAGACATATGTCTGTCCCAAGGGGTTAAAATTAAAATCTGCACCCACTTAGAAATTTCAGCCATCCTAAACTCTTCATTCTCTGAGGGTTTCCTATATTCTGGGTAGCAAGTTCCTACTTAATTCTATGCTCTAAGTGATTACTACATCAGAGGAAATCTGAGAGATTGGTTTTCAAGGGTATAGATACCCCCAGAGTTAAGTATAATAAGTTTGGGCTTTAGAAATTTCAGAGGCTTGATGATTTCACCTTATTGTTTGTGCCTTTGAGGGAATTTTCCGCTGTGTTCCTTTCAGTAGTTTTATAGATATTTCTTTTTCTCTTAGATTGGCCGGTCGACTGAAAGTCCCATTGATTTTGTAGTAACTGACACAGTTCCTGGAAGTCAAAGTAATTCTGATACACAGTCAGTGCAGAGCACCATATCAAGATTTGCCTGTAGAATCATATGTGAACGGAATCCCCCCTTTACAGCACGGATTTATGCTGCAGGATTTGACTCATCAAAAAACATCTTTCTTGGGGTAAAAAGCTTTTTTCCTAAATGTTGCCTTTCACAACCACTTCAGTTTCCCAGTTTACAAATAAACAGAAGCTATTTTTCCTGCTAGGAGAAGGCTGCCAAATGGAAGACATCAGATGGACAGATGGATGGCCTGACCACTAATGGCGTTCTTGTTATGCATCCACGCAATGGGTTCACAGAAGACTCCAAACCTGGAATATGGAGAGAAATATCAGTGTGTGGAAATGTGTTCAGCCTGCGTGAAACCAGATCAGCTCAGCAGAGAGGGAAAATGGTGAGTACTAAGACGTAAACTTCTTACTTAATTACAGTAGACTTCATAGGGTGAGTTGGGCTGAATGCATTACATATTCCCCAAAACTATTAAATCTTTTGCTGATACAAAGTACAAAGTGTGGCTGTCAAGCTCTGACTTCCAAACACTATACGAGGAGGGTAGTATCCTAGTTTTTCAATGAGGACACTCTAAAAATGTATTCTTTTTTTATATTTTGTTAATATATTTTAAAACGTAAGCTTTCCCAATTTAAACAACACTCTGTGTATTTTCTACTTGTATCTGTAAATCTTTGACCAAGATATTTACCAAATTGGAAATATTAAGCTAACTGATTAGTCAGATGGTTTAATCATAAATTGTCTTTACTACAACTCTGAAAAGATATGTTGCTGTTCAATATTTTATCCTTGATTTTGAAACCTGTATTTTTCATGACTGCCATTCAAGTTTCTTCAATAAACAACCAGAGGAAATCTTGATTCTTGAATAAGGAGCTTGTAAAACCAAAACTCTGAAGTAAAAATCCAAAACTCCCTGGTGAATGTGTGTTTTTTGATTCTTGTTTCCTCTAGGTGGAAATTGAAACCAATCAGTTACAAGATGGCTCATTAATTGATCTCTGTGGCGCAACATTGCTGTGGCGTACTGCAGAAGGCCTTTCCCACACTCCTACCGTGAAGCATTTAGAAGCTTTAAGACAGGAAATCAATGCAGCGCGACCTCAGTGCCCTGTCGGGTTCAACACACTAGCATTTCCCAGCATGAAGAGAAAAGATGTCGTTGATGAAAAACAACCGTGGGTGTACCTACACTGCGGCCACGTGCATGGCTATCATAACTGGGGGAACAAGGAAGAACGTGACGGAAAGGATCGGGAGTGTCCCATGTGTAGGTCTGTTGGTCCCTATGTCCCTCTGTGGCTTGGATGTGAAGCTGGATTTTATGTGGACGCCGGCCCTCCAACCCATGCGTTCAGCCCATGTGGGCATGTGTGTTCAGAAAAGACAACTGCCTATTGGTCCCAGATCCCGCTTCCTCACGGTACTCACACTTTTCATGCCGCCTGTCCCTTCTGTGCACATCAGTTGGCTGGTGAACAAGGCTACATCAGACTTATTTTCCAAGGACCTCTAGACTAACAGACAGTTGTCCTCCAGGACTACATTAAACATTTATAAGCTAAGTGATCTGGGCTTTCCAACCTGTTGTCCATGTCACAGTTTTTCTGCTCTGGTCGTTTGCATTAAGATGAAGAATTTTTTTAAACATTTGTAATAAATAGTAGCAATTTCTGAGCAAAAATCTGGGAAACTCAAGCAAAGGAATTTTCGAAAGTACCAGACTTCTGATTTCTGAGTTTTGAAAATATATTTTGAGGAGAAAAAGACATAGTCTAATTTGATGCCTTCCTTTTAGTGTTTTTGAATCACCCATCCTCAGTGTTGAAAAATTGTTTTGTATAACTGAGGGTACTGTTGGTTCAAACTATGTTAGTTTACAGTTTGTTGCAAAATTGTAAAATACAGCAACATGTATATTAACTTTTTTCTATTTATCTTTATTATAGAAAATATCTTAGAATATTCCTGATAGAATAGCGTGGTAACGATGGTCTCACTCTCCTGGTGGGAATGGTAGTTTAGCAAGCGTAGCTCAAGGATTTGCAGAGTTAGGAAGAAGGACAGGAGAGACTCTCTCCCCACCCCATCTAAATATGAAATTTGGTAAATTAGAATACTTTGTAAAAACAAATTCATATTAATTACCATTACGTAAGAGGTGTTTGTTTTTAACCACATTAAAGATAATTGGGAAAGAATTTTTTCCTTAATGTTTCTTCCGAGTATAGTACTATAACAAAAACTTAATGCTAAGAAACATTTTATATGCTCCTTTGAAAATGCAATTTAATCTAGATAATCTATTTTTCTCCCACAATAACTAATCTGTTTTTAGTATCAGCAACATTTGGCAAGTTTATTTTTTAGATATAAACTGTGGTTCATCTGTTCACTGTTTCTAGAAAAAAATCATTCCCATGAGAAAAAGCATAAATTAACAAGAAAGGAGAGTGACTTGATTTGCCTTTAGAAAAAGAATGCTGAATTAACTATCCTGTATTTGGACTTATTCAGGTGTTAAGAAACGTAGAAAGATTTGAAGGGTTGAATGACAGCAGTGCTCTTCTGTTTTTTTTTTTTTTAAATTTTAACAGACCAGCCTTAACTGTGGGTTTGAATCCTAAAAGGACATTTGCCACAGTGTGACTCAAGGAAGTATTTGGTTGGCAGGTGAGCACAGTGACAGCCAAATGGAGGGACATACTTGCATGGTCAGTTTATTCTCTAATTCCAGGAAGTTCTTTGCTTTCAGAATGAAGAAAACATTTTCTCCCCCTTTCCCCCACCCACCCGTTGTTTTTTTTTTTTTAATACCCACAAGGAAAGTATAGACAGCTGCACTACATCAAACCCTTTGTGACACTTGTAAAAATCAGTACACTTTTAGGTTAGACAGAATCATTTTTTTAATCTTTTGATTTGCTTTCCTTTAGTTCAAAAAGTTGTATTATATTTAATTGACTATAGCAAGATTTTGTATGTGGTAGCATAGCTTTAATTTATCCTGTTATGATACTGTTCTGAATTTTCTTTTGGTTTTTAAAAAACAAAACCTGTTGCTTAGAAGCCATGAACTATTTTACTTTACTTCAACTTGTCAAAATTTCCTTGTTTTAAAAAAATGATCATTTGGGTTCACTCAGGAAATGCATGTCAGGAAACTTGTATTATAAGTTGACTAGTTGTGATGTACCAGTAACTGCTGTTACTCCTTTTTCAAAGAAATACAATTGATTTTGAAGTTTTCTAGATTGTCACATGCTTTGTGACTAATGCAAGGAAATCAAGTCCTGTGTTGTATTTGTTCTAGTCATTTCTATTCAGGCTATATATTGTAGCTAATTTTTATTTGCAATTAATTTATTCAAACTAAGTAAATACTTTTCAAAATAGATACTTGAATTTGTTTCTGTGAGTTCATTTTTCCATAACTTAGAATGGGAAACCAGAAGTGAAAACTTATGGACAAAACCAATGCACACTCCAAAAATATTCACTTGAAATAGGTGAGGAGTTTGCATGTAATGTAAGTCTTTATTCTCTGGTTCTCTTAGGAAAGTATCTCTTCCCTGATAATAGAGGAGCTTCTTTAGTGGTTGAGTAATTGCAGCCTTTTTCTAAGTTAAACCCTGCTAGAGAGATAGCTCTTAGTAAGTTGCATAACTAGACTGTTTAAGCAGTGCCTCAGTAATCATAAAAGGTTCATGTTCTTCCTGAGGTGTCTGAACTTCCTCCTATCAATTGGGAAAAATCTGGTTCATTTTCTATCAAATTAAAGTTATGAAAACTTAGATAATTTAAGTCATTAGTCATATGTTTTTCTGTTCAAGCATCTTAATTATTCAAGCAGTTTAATTATTAGACATTTTGCCAATGACTAATGGAATACTTTTACTTACTCAGTTGTATTAAGGGAATGTCAGTATTCTGACCAAAAAGAAAAAAGTTGTGTTTAGGTGTCCTAAATGCATTCTCAAGAAAGATAGTCTGAATGGCTCAGTTCTTTTATCAGAGTGATCTTACTGTCTAAATCTGTGTTTGATTAAGATTAAATCTTGACTGTGTCTGACTTTTTGCGATGCTGTGGCCCATAGCCCACCAGGCGCCCTCTGTTCATGGGGTTTCTGGGCAAGATTACTGGAGTGGGTTGCCATTCCCTTCTCCAAGGGATCATCCCAACCCAGGAATTGAATCTGAGTCTCCTACATTACAGGCAGGTAGATTCTTTACCTTTTGGGCCACCAGGGAAGCCCTCCTTAATCCATACAGGGAATTAAATTTCCCCTTTATCTAAAATGTTGGGGTCATGAAGCAAGATAGGGTAAATATCTAGAAAGAGGAGTTCTCTACCAGGTTATCTTCTTCAAGCTGTGATTGCTTACTTTCATCATATAAAAATCTTCTAGTACTTGTGAGGCAGGATAGAAATAAATACTCATGTAAACATAGAATCACATCTAACATGAGTACTCCCAGTCCACTCTTCCTTCAGAAGAGTGCCCAGAAACCATGCGTGATGCATGACCTTCTGACACAGACTGAGGGCATCCATGGAAGTCCATCCATAATTAAACTTTATAAATGTAATTTATCTTTAAACTTTATAAAATAAATGTAGCATGTTGGCCCCTCATCCCAAATGATCATCTTAAGTTAACTGAAGGATCTGTGATTCATTCTTTGGTTTTTATGTTCTAAGCATTAACCCTGTAGCAAATCGGATCCCTAAAACACTACATAACCCAACTGTATTATTCTATCTCCCACTCCCTCTTTCAGAATTACTCCTGTACAAGCATACTCTACGGTCATGCCCTCAGAATTTTACTCCCACATTCTTAGAACAGATATTTGAATATCCACTGTGCACCAGGCCCTGTTCTAAACACTGGGTGATATAGCAGGGAAAGACAAAAACCAAAACCCTGCCTTTGTGCGGTTTGTGTTTTAGTGAGAAAGATGGAAAAGAACAAGATAATGTAAAATTACAGTATGATAGATTGCAGTGCTGAAGGGACAAATAATGCAGAAAAGGGAGATACGGATGTCATGTGTGATTTGTGTGAGTGTGTGGAGTGTTTACAGTATTAAGTAGGAGGGCAAGAACTCCACTGGAAAGTTAATATTTGAGTTAAGATCTGAAGTGGCTACTTAGGAGAAGAGCGTTTAGGCAGAAGGAACACCGATTCCAAGGGTCCTGACGCAAGAGCCTGCTTGAAGTTATTCTGTAACAGACAAGAGGCCAGTGTGACCATGTGGGTAGGAATGGGGAGAAGAGGAACAGGTTAGATCCAGGAGGTAAAGCAATGGTGGAGTGGGGCCTGGGGATGAACTAGATCTCGGAGTGCCTCCTGAGACTTTTGGCTTTTATTCTGAATGAGATGGGGGCCCATGGGAGGATTTTGAGCAGGGGAATAACATGCTCACACTTAGATTTTAATAGGATTCAAGAAGACTGAAGTGGAGCAGGGAAACCAGTTAGGATTACTGTTGCGGTAATCCTGGGGGGAAATGATGGTGACTTAGGTCAAAGTGGATGCAATGGAGCTGGTTTGAAAAGTAACCAGAATCTGGGTATATTTTGAAGACAGAGCTGACAATATTTGCTGGCAGGTCAGATAAGGGGTATGAAAGAACGAATAGGAGTCGAGGACAACTTGGTTTAATTAGCCTGAGTAACTACTAGAAGGATTAAATTGTCGGTTAGTGAAGTAGAGAACAGTTTGTGTGGGAGGGTGTACTGGTTGTGGAACTCAGTCTGGGACATTCAATGGAGGCTTCCCTTAAACAAGATATTTACTGAAACCATCTCTGCTTTTGTCTTTTGAACTACTGTCAAGAGTTCCTAATTATCATGATCAGTGATCCCCATGTATCCCATGCTAGCTTAGAAACAAAAAAGTATTCCTCCTGTTTAAGGGCCAGCTTCCTTTCATTAAAACAGAGTAGGGGTATACCTCTGTCTTTGCTTTGGCTGCCCTCTGAGGAAACGCAGTTCTATTTTCAACCACAGTAGCTTCCTTTAGCCAGCATGTTCTAATACAGTTTTTCTCCCTTATTCATGTATACCTTTGTCCTTAGCTCTAGCCATTTTTTTTAAAAGGTTCTCAGTTTTATTGAAGCTTAATGTTTTGCTGCTTCAAATCCTTCCGGGCACCGGTAGAGCACAGTGGTGTTTGTTTTTTAATTTGAATATTTAAATGTTAACAGAAAACAAAGTAGTCTTGAACCTATTTTATAAGTCCAGATTTTAATATCCAGCTTCCCTTAAGGAAATATGTCTGTATTTGATAATATTGTCAGAAAGTGCAGTAAAGAAGATAAAAAGAGTTTTTTTAGTAATCATTGTAAAATATTATGTCCAAACATCCTGTTAGATGCTATGTTAGAAACACTGGTTTATTTAGAGTGATGTTAGATTGTTAGCCCAGCTATGTATGTTAAGCTACAGCATGAAACCTCCTCACAGCTACCATAAGAGCATTTGCTGTGTGCCTAGCACTGTTCTAAATGCGTCATTCTAAGTATCTTATTGATGTTGTTTAAAACTCAAAACAACCTTAGGAGATAGGAACTATTGTCTTTTTTTTTTTATTGGAGTATATTTGATTTACAATGTTGTATTTCTGCTGTACAACAAGATGAATCCACTCATACATATCCATACAGATCACTCATACATATCCACTCTTTCCCCATATAAGTCATTACAGAGTATTGAGTAGAGCTCCCTGTTCTATACAGTGGGGACTTATTAGTTAGCTGTTTTATACATAATACTGTATATATGTCAGTCCCAGTCTCCCAATTTATCTCTCTCCCCCCTTACCCCTGTAACCATAAGTTCATTTTCCACATCTGTGTATCTCCATTTTTACAGTAGAAACCAGATATAACAGTGTCTTGTAATTTGCCCAAGAGTCACATGTCTCATAACTAGAGGAGTCAAAATTTGGAACTTAGAAGTCTTGCTCAGTACTTATGTACACAGCCACCACATTTTGCTGACTGCTTCCCCCTTTTAATCAACTTTAAGCAATTTTTCAAAAATGATTTAAGATGGCTTATAAAAATTAAGGATATTAAACGTCAATAATAAAAATTTTTAGAACAAAAGCAAAAGAATTTGATATTAGTAACAGAATAAGAGAACCAGCAGTGTAATGAGTACATGAATAGTTTTAATGAAGGCCTGTAAACTTGCTAAAGGTGAGTCACAAATTAGTACAAAGATGTTCAGTAGATTATTCAATAGGGGTATTATGATCCATGCAGCTGCCTGGAAGGTAACGATATATCCACTGCTGCAAAAACTTGTCATCATTTCTGGTTCTGCAACCAGAGAAATTCACATTCAGGAAGTAGTGCCATTCCTTCATATAAGTAGATTCATCAGTATTTGTCTTTCTGTGACTTGCATACTTCATTTAGCATAATGTCCTGAAGGTTCATCCATGTTGTAGCACATTGCAGGATTTCCTTCTTCCTTTAAGGCTGAATAGTATTCCAGTGTGTATGCATGTGTGTGTGTGTATCCATTTATCTTGGATATACAGGTATTCCAGTTACTTGTGAATAGTGCTGTAGTGAACAAGGAAGTGCCAATATCTCTTCAGGATTCTGATTTCAGTTCCTTTTGATAAATACTCAGAATTGGGATTACTGGATCGCACAATAGTTTTGCTTTCCATAATGGTTGCACCATTGTACATTCCCACCTCGAGTGGGCAAGGATTCTAGCTTCTTCACCTCCTTGTTAATACTTTGTCATCTTTCGTTTTGTATAATAGCAGCCTGACAGGTGTGAAATGATATATCATTGTGGTTTTGATTTGCATTTCCCTGATAATTAGAGTGAACATTTTTTCCTATACTTGCTGGCCATCTGTATGTCGTCTTTAGAGAAATACCTATTAAAGTGCTTAGCCCATTTTTTGATCAGGTTGTTGATTTTACTACTGAGTTATAAGAGTTTCTTATCTACATGGTTTGCAAATATTTTCTCTTCTACCATAGGTTGCTTTTGCATTCTGTTGTTTCCTTTGATGTGTAGCAGCTTCTTAGTTCGGTGTGTCCCACTTGTGTACTTCTGTTTTTGTTGCCTGTGGTTTTGGTGTCATATCTGCTGCTTCTCCACTTTAATGATGGAACGCATTGAAAGAATTCTTTCCCCGGTTGATAAAGAACTGTCACGATGCCTGGCATATGTAGATGGTCAAAAACTATTTCGTACATAATTACAGAAAACTGGTAGAACTCTAAACTGTTAAACTGTCCAAACAGTCTGAGTAGGAGCATTTACAGAAACAGTTAAAAGAATAAATGTTACAGAAGCTGTTTATTTAATCAGAAAATGTGTGTTCTTTGGCTGAAAAGACAAAAATGGAAAAGGTGGAGATACTGGAAAAAGTGACAGTTGCTAGAATGTTGACAAGGCAGCAAGGAGAAAACCCATGGATGGTGTCAAAAGAGAACAAAAAGAATTATCCTGGAGAAAGAGAAGTACCAATTATAGCCCCAAAGTATGCCATCCATAAATTCAAGATTTTGTGCCTTTTATTGGTTAGTGAAGGCACATAAAACAGCTAAGATTGGGAAAATTAAGACCTGCCAACCTTTGAATGTCCTAAAGTTGTGCTATATCATATTGCTGTATAACTATTAATAAAAATATAGAATATAAACTAGAAGGAATCTTGGCAATTAAGTTACATGTGAGAAATCATGGCCCTGTTAGTAGCTACTGGTTGATAAAATCTGGTACTAGAACTTCGATGCCCTGTGTCCCCTAATACTCTTGATTATCATGAACTCGATTCACTAAGATTCAGTTAAATCCCCATGTTTTGTTTGTTGACGTAGAGATAAGTACATTGCACTTAAATTGTTTTTATTTTTGAATTTAAAGTGTCAGCAGAGTTAAAATGTCAACTCTCACCATGTAAACAGTGGTTCCCAAAAGTAGAGGGTAGTCAGTTTCTAAATTCTTTTCATTAAAAGGCTACCTAGTTCTTTATATCTGTGGCTCTTTTGCTATCTTGCATATAGGGTCATTGTTACCCTCTTTCTAAATTCCATATATATGTGTTAATATACTGAATTGTTGTTTTTCTTTCTGACTTACTTCACTCTGTATAATAGGCTCCAGTTTCATCCACTTCATTAGAACTGATTCAAATGCATTCTTTTTAATAGCTGAGTAATATTCCATTGTGTATATGTACCACAGCTTTCTTATCTATTCGTCTACCGATGGACATCTAGGTTGCTTCCATGTCCTCAGTTCAGTTCAGTTCAGTCGCTCAGTCGTGTCCGACTCTTTGCAGCCCCATGAATCGCAGCACGCCAGGCCTTCCTGTCCATCACCAACTCCCAGAGTTCACTCAGACTCACGTCCATTGAGTCAGTGATGCCATCCAGCCATCTCATCCTCTGTCGTCCCCTTCTCCTCCTGCCCCCAATCCCTCCCAGCATCAGAGTCTTTTCCAATGAGTCAACTCTTCGCATGAGGTGGCCAAAGTACTGGAGTTTCAGCTTTAGCATCATTCCTTCAAAGAAAACCCAGGGCTGATGGCTGATTGATGTCAATGTATGGCAAAAACCATTACAATATTGTAAAGTAATTAGCCTCCAATTAAAATAAATAAGTAAATTGGGAAAAAAAAAAAGGCTACCTAGTTTGGAAATGACAGAAAAGAAAAGAAAATCAAAGCAATTGTTCAGTAGTTTCACTTCCAGCCCTTTGGTCTCTACATGAATCATTCGACCAACAAGAGTGCTCACTCAGTGATAAGGCACTTACTTCACTTTTCTGTGTGTTCTGAGGTTAGCATAGTTGTTTTGAATACTGCATCTCTGCAGGAATGCAACACATTCAGATATCCTTCATTTGCAGTGGGCTCCTTGGTCAGCTGACCTTTGGAAAATAAGTTATTTGAAGTAGTGATTGTGATGTCACTTTATTGTCAGTTCAGAATTTTTCTTAGTCTACAGTGTAACTGAATAACAATATCAACCTGAACCCCAAATCCCAAGTGTTCATAAAGTTGTCTGAATCTTGTTTCATGAGGGCAGATCTTCAGGTGGAGAAAAAGGAGTTAAAGTGGGCTAGATGTATGAGAAGACATTTCCACAGAAAGGCCATCAGAGACCTATTTAGCTGGTAGGAACTCCTAAGGCAGGGATGGGCTCTGGGTCATGGGAGGAATTGTCTGCTGTAGATCTTGGTAACATGTTAGTTTCCCAAAGCAATTCCTTCCAAAGTTGAATTCATATTAGGATTTGGAATGGGAAGTTAGAGAACTTGTGGCCCCCACCAGGGAACCATAGTAATTATCCAATGTCCAGGTATGGAAATTATAGGCAAGAATCAACATCCAAAGACAGGCAGTTGCTTGTATTCCCCCTACCTCGCAATCAATTTCTCTCTCTCTCCCTCTCTCCTCCCCACTGTGTGTGCATGCTAAGTTGCTTCAGTCTTGTCCGATTCTTTGTGACCCTATGGACTGTAGCCAGCCAGGCTCCTCTGTCCATGGGGATTCTCCAGGCAAGAATACTGGGGGCTCACATTCCAAACACGTGCTCCCAATTTTGGTATAAGTATAGGTTTTCATGATGACTTTTCTAAAGAAACAATGTTCACTTGAGTGTGTTAATTCTAACAAGTTTGTTAGTGTAATTTCTATATTATTCACACTGAATGAATGCAGGTGTTAATTATATTTTTGATTGATTTTATTCAAAGAACTGAACTGTGGCAAGAAGCCCTGAGTCAGGTGTACTATGCAATGTTGGTATTTAGTTGTAGAGATAAAGTAATGAAACTGTGAAGTGATACTTATGGTGTGATGAAATGAAAGTCAAAGATACTACTCTTGGGATGTGGCCTTTGCAGAGAAGCACTAAAAGGCCGTTTACTGCTTTCCTCCATGTTACAGGATTTTTTTTAAGTTTGAAAGTTAACAATTAAGAGTTTGTTTGAAGGTGCTTTTATGGTTTCGTCATTGCTACTGACTTCAAATGTGGCCATATTTATTTACCAAAGTGTTTTAATTCCTCTTTAGGTACAAAAGAGCCATTGAAAATGTTGTCTGGGTGGAATTTCACAAAAACAGGAATTCTTCAGACAAGGCATGAGTCCAAGCCTTAATCCAGTCTGGCCTCAGAAACTAGTCCTTAGATGTTCCTTTATCAGAGTCGGTAACAATGAGCAGTTATTCATTGTAAATAAAATAGAGCCTAAGAGTGAGGGGATTGAGAAAATATCAAGATACACAGTTCCCCTTTGGAGAGGATCTAGTTATACTAAAACCAGCATTTCCTGTAATTTTGTAACATTTATGTTTAACTCCTTGACTCTGTCTGCCATGAATCTTATTACCTGGTATCCTATGGGAATAGGAAAATCCAACCCTTGGCATGAGTTAATACGCATTCTACCTTAGTTCCTTAGGACTTTGGTGCTAGTCCTATGTGGGGAAATAGACTTGTAAGAGCAGATGGTCTCAGACTAATAAATTATGGTCTCTTCAATTAGGGAGCTCAGTAGCTTCTTTGATATATAACAAAGGCAAAGAACCTTAAATGAATTATTAAGCTATCTTCAGTCTAAGGACCTTTTTAATCATTCCATGGCTAATGGAAATGATACTCCAAATTATTCATAGCTGAAACACCTCTGAAAGTTTGGGGGACAGTATAGTTTGGAGAACAGTTCAGAGGAATGACCCAACACGTCAGATTCCCTAACAACCATTTCCAAAGTACTGTCTCTATGGGCCTGTCCGTTGGAATTTAATTATATGTTGACCTGTGTCACTAGTTTAAACATCTTTTTGATCTGCAAACATGTTTGGTTGTAATGGGAATTCAAACAAAATCTATCTTAACTTTCTGACGCATTCCTTCATTATGAATTACACCTGCTTACCAAGGAAATAGACTACCAAATGGGAGAAACATGACTGAAAGAATTGATATAACATGTGGGTTTGGGTGGACTCCAGGAGTTGGTAATGGACAGGGAGGCCTGGCGTGCTGCTGTTCATGGGGTCACAGCAACTAGCAACTGAACTGAACTGAAGTTTAAATTTTCAGCCTGAGAATGTTACATTAATATAACTCTTGTCATTTTCATTTGCTCGTTATGGCTGACATTTTGAGCTACCAGTTAGCCTTCTGGGTTCCCAAATACCCTTGGTCTGATTTCTAAGTACACTTGTAACCACAGTACCCAGCATTTACTAGAGAAGGTGTCCACAACAGCAAGAACCTATCTCATTGAGTGAGGACATGTCCAGAAAATCTGTTTTATGACTTTTTGTTGTTTGTCTTTTATGTGGAAAGATCTTTACTTGGAGAACTTTATAAAAGTAAACAATATGGAATCTTAGACAGTGACAACTTCATCTTCCTGATTGGCAAGAATACACAGACTTTAAGGCCCTCTTTCATTTGCTTCTGTTTGCATGGTTCCTTTCCAGCCAGCACAGCGTTTCTGAAATGCCAGCATTTGCTTTGTGCTTTCTGGTGTTGAATCTGAGCAAACTAAGCTTATATGGGTACCAACAAGGTAATGCCTTGCTTTTGTGAAATTCCAGAAGACTAGTTCTCTAAATGAAATCAGAGATTGTGGAGTTGGTCCTTTCTGGACCAATTATTTTTTCATGGAGAAAAACCCATTCTGTGACCAGCAAACAGGTACCAGGGCCTAATATATACTGGAATGAATGGATAAGAAAGAGTAAGTAGTATAATGCATCATGATCTGTATGATTAGAAAAATAGCTCAGAGCAAAATCTTTTCGATGTCTTCAAAGAGTGATGTGGTTTGGACCTGTATGCCTGAGACAAGCTGTTTATCTGCTTTCATGCTATTTCCTTAAAGCTAGAGGGCCTTTGGCAACAGAGTAAAGGCTACCCTCTTGAATGGAAGTCTGTGCAAGAAAATAAAATACTTGCAGGAGACAAAGTTTTGATCCTTCATAAAACTTGAAGATGGGAAGAGTAAGGATGTCTTGCATAGAATCAGCCTTCAGTGAAATGTTCATTGAATATTTGAGCAAAACTGGATCCTTCATGAAGGATGAAGGGTCATTTTTAGTTTTTCAGCAACCTTGGGATCATAAGACAGGAGAGAGGAACTTCACTCTTGAGTGGAGTAGGAGAGTAATGAGGGTCTTTGCTGCTGCTTGTGATGTACCTTTCTCTCTCTCCTTGTTCTGTGGGAGTCCTGGGGAAACCTCAGAGAAGAAGACTGTTGACAGCTTACATTGGAAAACAAGAGCTGATTTTAATTTGGTCTTTTTCTCTGCATGAACATCAGAATTTACAGTGCTCTGTTAAACTCAGTGATTTAAAAAAAAAACAAAAACATTAAGATTTCTGGAGAGAGGGATTCTTTCATTTCACTCACCATGAGAGCTGTTGTTCCACCGAATGCCTTCTAATTGCCTGACTAGTCAGACATGTTTATCCACTAGGAAGAAAAGCGTGTCTTGAATACCAAATCCCTACTTTGGGTTCCTTTAGTCAACAGAAATATATTGAGCATCTAGTATGTGAGAGGCACTGAAGATATAAAGATGAATCAAATTGACATGGTCCCTACCCTCATAAAGATAAAAATCTAGTAGAAGGGAGCAAGGAAGTGGGGATTCACTAGTGGCTCAGCTGGTAAAGAATCCACCTGCAGTGAGACACCAGGTCAATTCCTGGGTTGGGAAGATTCCCTGGAGAAGTGATAGGCTACCCACTCCAGTATCTTTGGGCTTCCTTTGTGGCTCAGCTGGTAAAGAATCCATCTGCAGTGCGGGAGACCTGGGTTCAATCCCTGTGTTGGGAAGATCCCCTGGAGAAAGGAAAGGCTACCCACTCTAGTATTCTGGCCTGGGAAATTCCATGGACTGTACAGAGGTCACTGTACAGGATCACAAAGAGTGGGACACAACTGAGCAACTTTGACTTTAACTTTTCAAGGTAGCAATTACACTGTGTAAGTACTATGACAGAAATAATGCTCTTTTAAGAGCACATAGGAGGGGCACCTAACCGAACCTGGGAGGTCAGAGAAGACTGACCTGAAGGAAGAGGGAGGCAGCCAAGGATAGGGAGGGGTAGAAGGTGGGGGCAATGGGAAGAGGAATCCCAGCAAGGGACCGCTTGTGCAGAGGCTGAGCACCAATAGAGAGCAGTGCATATTTGAGGAACTGAAATTCAAGTGGCTGAATGGTGAGTGGCCTTCCCAGGTGACTCAGTGATTAAAGAACCAACCTGTCAATGTGAGGGAGACGGGTTTGATCCCAGGGTCGGGAAGATCCCCTGGAGAAGGAAATGGCAACCCACTCCAGTATTCTTGCCTGGGAAATTCCATGGGCAGAGGAGCTTGGTGAGCTGCAGCAGATGGGGTGGCAAAGAGTTGCACACGACTTAGCAACTAGACAAAGTGGAGAGTTTAAAAAAAAAAAGCAAGGGAGGAGGAAAAGATAAGGCAGGAGACACATCAGACAGGGCTTTTGTAAGGAAAGCCAAGGTGTTCTTGAGCCTTATTCTGATAACCGTAGGGAGACAAGGAATGACAAGATCAGATCTGCGCTTTTGAAACATCACTCCCTCTGACTACTATGGAGAACAGGTATGCAAGCCTGGATGCAGAGAGTCAAAAAGTTGCAGGACAGCCCAAGTGAGAGGTGATAGGGAACTGCAGAAGAAGTAGCGGTGGGAATGGAGAGAGATGGATGGATTCTAAATATTTAATGCACTTAAAAGTAAACTGGAGGAATTCCATGGTGGTTCAGTGGTCCATTGCACTTCCACTGCCAGGGTCTGGCTTCAATCCCTGCTCTGGGAACTAAGAACTCATGAACTGCAGACCATGACCTTCCCCTCCCAACCCCACCCTCCACCAAACTTAAACTTGGTAGGACTTCATCAATCACCAGATTACACAGGAGCCATGACTCTGGCTCAGGCAACTAGATAGATAGCAGTTCATTCCCTGTATGGGATAAGAGAGCAGGTTTATAGGGAAGAGCAGGAAGATGAATGTGATTTGAGATCACTGTTAACTATCCATGATGCTGTTCTGTTGGTACTTGAATGTATGAGTGTGAAACCCAAAGTAAAATCCACCTTGAAGATATGAATTTGGAAATCATCAGCCTTAGGTCTTATAAGTGACTGAGACTTCCCAAGAAGCTGTGAACTATTCAGGTGGAACAGTGAGATTAAGAGGTAGAGTGGGAGAAGAGAAACCCGTAGCAAAAAGATGTCAGAGGGAAAAGATAGAAAACCAGAAGAGACCAGTGATGTGGAAGTCAAGAGAAGAGAATGTGGTTAAAAAGGGCTGGTTTACAGTGTCATGTTGTTCAGTTACTAAGTTGTGTCTGACTCTTTGTGACCCCATGGACTGTAGCCTGCCAGGCTCCCCTGTCCATGGGATTTTCCAGGCAAGAATACCGAAGTCGGGTGTCATGCCTTCCTCCAGAGGACCTTCCCGACCCAGGAATTGAACCCATATCTCCTGCATTGGCAGGTGAATTCTTAACCACTGAGCCACCAGGAAAGCCATTACTGAGGAGCAAGTAAGTCAAGGGCTGAGAACTATTCATTGGATTTAGCTACAAGGAAGGTGTTTGTGACTTTGACAACTGCATTTTCATGGAGTGAGAGGAACAGAAGCCATTCTCTAGAAGTTTGAGGAAATCTTGAGGGTGAAGAAGTAGAGACCTGGAAACATCAAATAGCTTGGTTATGGAGGGGCGGAGATGGAAAAGGAGAAGCGAGGGGTGGGGAAGGGAGGAAATAGGAAATGGGAGAAGTGCAAATGGGAAAGGAGGAGAGGGGAGAAAACGACAGAGACACAGGGTGAAGGAAAGATTTTTGTGTTTGCATATTAGAGCTACTTAAGGATGTTTGAAGGCTGAAAGGAAGGAGCCAGTGGAGGATGGAAGGTAATGGATAGAGTGTAGGATGTAGGAAACTGGATCCATAGCAAATGGAAAGAATTAGCCTGAGACAAGCTAATTTCATTGTAACTGAAGGAAAGGGAAGAAAAAAATGGTGTGGATATAAACAATGTTCACTTCAGTTCAGTTGCTCAGTCGTGTCCCGACTCTTTGCGACCCCATAGCCTGCAGCATGCCAGGCTTCCCTGTCCATCACCAACTCCCAGAGCTTGCCCAAACTGATGTCCATTGAGTCGGTGATGCCATCCAACCATCTCGTCCTCTGTCGTCCCCTTCTCCTCCTGCCCTCAATCTTTCCCAGCATCAGGGTCTGTTCCAATGAGTCAGTTCTTCACATCAGGTGGCCAAAGTATTGGAACTTCAGCATCAGTCCTTCCAATGATAAATAATGTTGGAGGTAGGCAATTGACAGGAGAAGTTCTATCTAATGATTTCTTACATCTTCCTTCTGAAATGAGAGAGGGAAGTGGGAGAAGGAAGAATGGAAATTGGAGGAGCATGAAGGAGATTTGAAGTGGCTACTGGAGAGAATAGAGAGACTGCTGGGCAGCACTGAGGACCAGGTAAGGGTATAGAATATACTAGATATTGGCAACAATCTGCTTAGTCGTGTGACTTGACCATTAGCATTCGAACCCCCAAAATTGCTGTGGGGAGAAAGTTAGATGGATCTGATATTGTTATGTAGTTATGTTGGTTCCAAGTGACAGAAAACCCAAATAACAGTTTCTTAAGCATAAAAGGGGGCTTCCCAGGTGACTCTAGTGGTAAAGAACCCATCTGCCAATGCAGGAGATATAAGAGATGCAGGTTCAATCCAAGGATGGGGAAAATCCCCTGGAGAAGAGCATAGCAACCCACCCACTACAGTATTCTTGCTTGGAGAACCCCCATAGGAGAGGAGCCTGGCGGGCTACAGTCCATAGCGTTGCAAAGACGTGGACGTGAGTGAAGTGACTTGGTATGCACACAAGCATGAAAGAAGTTGATTACCCTCTTACGTAAAAATCCAGGTAGACCAATGTGTCAAGAGTCAAAATTCCTTCTATCTCCTTACTTTGCCATCCTCAGCATTTAGCTTCCCTGTCATGGTCTAATGTGGTTCCTCCATCTCCATGCATTTTGTTCGCATTGCAGCCAGCAAGACGAAGGACCAGAAGGGCATATGCCACTTCTACCTAAATCCACTGACCACAGCTTGGTCACATGTCACATCTAGCGGCAAGGAGGCTGAAAATTTTAGTGTCTATCATGGATGACCATGTGACCTGTTACATTTTAAATTAAAAATTTGAGCCTAGACCTTGGGAGATACTAAGACTTGCTGGGTTTATCTGGGTAGGCACAACAGAATGGAGCTAGGAAGTAAATGATTGTCAAGAGGAATTTAAGTAGACAGAAGGGAGCCAGTCAAGATAAGGGAGGAACTGAGTGATCTGGTCATTTTTGTTCGGGTATCTATTCACCCTAGTGTGGCTTCTGTTCTTTAAAGGAAGATAAACTCCCAGGTTCAGGGGGATGTGCCCTGGTTCTGAAGCCAGTATTTCTTGACAGGGACACTATTGGCATTTGGGACAGGCCAGTTCTTCATTGTACAGAGCTGTCCTGTACTTTGCAAGACAGTCAAAGCTCCTAACTCCCACCCACTAAATGCCAGTGACCTAGTCATAACCACATGCCTCAATAATCTTAAGGAGGTGTTACCACTCACAGTTGAGAACAACTGGTCTAAATTAATCACGGTAATCCCATCTGCTTCGCTACTGTGATTGGCTCAAGAGTGGACAGGTTTTTTAACCTTTGTTTTAAAAAAAATTTTATTTTTTTGAAGTTTAGTTGATTTACAACTTTGTGTTAGTTTCTGCGGTACCGCAAAGTGCTTCAGTTCTACATATATTAACATTCTTTTTCATATTCTTTTCCATCATGGTTTATCATAGGATACTGAATACAGTTCCCTGTGCTCTACAGTCAGAGCTTTTTGTTTACCCATTCTATGTATAATAGTTTGCATCTGCTAATCTCAAACTCCCAATCCATTTCTCCTACATCCCCACAGGAGACCCTTTTGAGGTGATGTATCTTGATTGGGGTGGTGGCTACAGGGACATACATGTTTGTCATAACCCCATCGAACTGTACATTTAATAGGGATGCAGTTATTGTTTGCAAATTATGCATCTTTCCTGGCCTTTTCCAGCTTCTAGAGCTGCTCTCCTGTGTTCCTTGGCTCATGGCCTCTTCATCCATCTTCAAAATCAGCAGCTAGTATCGTGCTTAAACCCACTATTGTCGTCTTCTATCTCAAATCTATGTCTACCTCCCTATTTTTTTAATTAATTTATTTTTAGATGAAACAAAGATAAATATTTCTAATGCTAAAACATACAATTCATGAAGAAGATAGACATCATAAATCATTGGACACCTAACAACCTAATTTAGACCTTAGTGAATTAGCACATGGCAGTCTCCTAGTCACCGTGGTTGGTTCATTCTATTCCAATTCACAGAATGTTAAGATTTTTGTTTGATGCTTATAGACTCACTTCCTCTCAGTTCCTCTGGACATAATGACACTTGTGGGCCCAATTGCTGCTAACATCCAGCCTATAACCGCTAGGGGAATCAGTCCTAGAATGAAGCTGATGTTGAGGGTGGTACAGTAGAGAAAGAAAGAAACAGAGGCCTTAGTAATTCTGAAATGGAACCAACTCAAGGCCTTTGCCACTGCTGATGTTCAGTCCCTTGGGTCAGAAGAATACCCTTAATGTTCAAATTGGTTAGACTTGAGTTACCTGCTACTTGCAAGTGAAAATACATTAATAGAAAAGAGAAGCAAAGGAAGATTGGGCCAAGGGAGTAAAAGTCTAGGAAAGTTGTGAATGAGAGTAAAAGATGAGGTAGATAACAGACTTGGGAAGAAACCAAGGAAAACAGGAGAATGGATATCCTGAGTTTGTCTGGACATAAGATTTTATAAAAATTAATCCGTCTTTTCTTGGACTGGGGGTCGAGGGTAATCAGAACAACTTTAGCATTGTACTAGGATAACCCAATGAGGTTTGTATTAACTCTAATGTTGAGAAGAAACTCAAGACCGATCCAAGGACACGAGCCAGTAGCTGGCAGAGGTAAGTCCTAGTGAGTCTGACTCCAGTACTCAAATCCTTTCCACTGAGTCCCCATTCCTACTTGATGCCAATCTGAAATAACCAGATCCAGCCCTCATGAATCCATTCCACACCTCAATCCAGGACGGCAGGCAAGACTGACTGGTCGGTAGGATTGTTTTCCCCCAGACAATGGATGGTCTGCCTACAGGATGTGCAGTACTATGTTTAGGGTACGAAAGCACAGATGGGTCATGGGCTAGATGGCGAGGCAAGATAACTTAGGAAACCAACATAAGCACAAATGAAAGTAACAACCCCAGGGTGCACCGAGGAGGAGTGGCCCGAAGATTCCTGGTGAGATAAAAAGTATTGAATGTTAATTGTCAAGCCCTGAATGTTAGATTCTGTGTATCTACATTTTTTTTTTCATTTCAAAAACTTTTATTTTTTCCCATTTTACTTTATTTTTTGAATACTTAATGCTTACACATGGTACAAATGCAAAAGTTACAAAAGGTGTACAGTGAAAAATAGATCTTTCTCTCTTCTCTGTCCCCCAGCTACCATCTCTGGAGCCAACCAATATTGACAAAATCAATCCCTGCCCTCTCTGCTCCCCAACCCACCCCCATTATAAGCTGAGGTACATAAGCTAAATTATCTTCATTCAGTAAAGATACCTTCCTAAGGTAGCAGCCTTGTAATGGACACATTTAATAAATCAGATTTACAAAAATACATGTGGTAACTATTGTCTATAATGACTTCTTGCTAGAAAGCCCCCATTGCTGATGCAAGTGGAAAACACTTGATCTTCTGTTACAGAAGCCTCTTTTAGATTTGGGCTTCTCAGGTAGCACTAGTGGTAAGGAACCCACTTGCCAAGGCAGGAGACATAAGAGATGTGGGTTTGATCCCTGAGCCGGGAAGATGCCCTGGAGGAGGGCATGGCTACCCACTCCAATATTCTTGCTGGGAGAATCCCAAGGACAGAGGAGTCTGGTGGGCTACAGTCCGTAGGGTCACAGAGAGTCAGACATGAATGAAGTGAGTCAGCATGCACACTTTTAGGCTTAAAACAGTCTCTCTTGAGAAATCACTGCACCTTTCAGGGTTTCTCCCTCATCCCAGGATTCTCCTCTCCCCATTCCCTTTCCCAAATGGTTGCCCAGGTGGAAGGCATGCTACAGGGGAGATACAAGGAAAGAGACCATGGTGAGGAAATTGTTCTCTCTGGCCTTTGGGCTGCGTTCATTCCGGCTCCTGGCAGCCACAGTCTCCACCATGATCATCGGTGGTAAAGGTCACATACCTTTACCTTCTTGGCCCGAGGCCAGGCCCATTACAGCCCTTTCATCCTGTCAGCCTTCACCGTCCTCCCACGGGATCTGCTGTGACCTCACACAGGCCCAGGAACTGGGAGCACTTCTCAAGGCCTCTCATTACCCAACCCTCGCATTTCTTCTTCTCTGTAGTTGGCCCAGTTCCAAAGGGAAAGCATGGTGCACAGCTCTCCTGCCTTAGGGCTCCGGTCACCCCTCATCTGGGACAACCCTGTGCTCATAACCTCTGACTCTCATAGCTTCCTGCAAGCTGCTTAAACTTTTCTCTTCCAGTCATGGGAAAATGGCTCTGACGTCACATCCTGTGTTTCTTCCTGGCACCGTCTGTGACCTGCTCAGGGGCAGTTCTCCAAGCTCTTCCTCATCTGTGTATACAAATATATATATATTTTTTTCTTTCAGCAAAGTCTGGCTTTTACAAATCAGAAGCACTTAATTTCAATCTATTGTCTTGCTATGATTTTTTTTTTTTCAATCCTATTTTGAAACTCAAAGCTAAATGATGACTTACCCATTCTTGGCTGGGTTCCTTCCTCCTTGTGACTCAAAGCATGTCCTTGACTCACTGGGTGGAGGAGCCATAGAGCCAGGGTTTACTGGGAAAGCAAACACGCTGGGAGAATATCTCACAAATGTTATCTCCATGACATCAGCATAAGGTTCCCAGGGCTGAGGGGAAAGCCAGTGTCAGGGTGGTAAAAGTTACTAAGTTTTCAGTTGCTATTAGGGTACACCCATTTCATACAAAAACTTCATGGTCCTCAAGTGAACATAAAACCGAACTCCTGATTCTACCGTTTTCCACCCAGTTAGGCAGTGCGAGCCTGAGTCATTCTGGACTCTTCTCTTTCCTTTGCACTCCGTATAGAATTCATCTGCTATCCAGAACCACCAAAGGAAATGGGAGACTTTTTCTAATTGTCACAAAAGCAATGTATGGACCAGTAGCGGCCTTGCTACTGAAACCCTCCGCCCAGCTGCCAGCATGTCATTGGACTTCTCCCATTATCTCTTCCCTGGTCTCCCCACTTATGTGTTTGACCTCCTACAATCTATTCTCTAGAAAGCCAGACTTTTCTTTTTAAAATATAAGTTAGATCCCTAATTAAATATAAATTATCACTTCCCAGCTTCCCTGCTTTAAATCCTCCAGTAGCTTCCTATCACTCTTTGACCTGACTCTGCCTTCCTCTTCAGCCTCATCTCCTCTCTCCCAGGCCTTCCCTCTTACTCTGCTCCAGCCCACCTTTCTGGCCTCAAATACACCAGGTTCATTTTGACCCCAGGTCCTTTGCACTTACGGTTTCTTTGCTTGCAGAGCTCTTCCCTAGACAGTAACACTGTTGCCTCCTCCTCAGCCTTCAGATCTCAATTTAGATGTCACCAAGCAGCTGCATTCCACCCCAGGTACCATTGGCTGCTGCTGCTGCTAAGTCGCTTCAGTTGTGTCTGACTCTGTGCAACCCCATAGACGGCAGCCCACCAGGCTTCCCCGTCCCTGGGATTCTCCAAGCAAGAACACTGGAGTGGGTTGCCATTTCCTTCTCCATTTCATGAAAGTGAAAAAATAAAGTGAAGTCGCTCAGTCGTGTCCGACTCCTAGCAACTCCATGGACTGCAGCCCACCAGGCCCCTCTGTCCATGGGATTTTCCAGGCAAGAGTACTGGAGTGGGTTGCCATTGGCTATATTACCCTATTTAATCTTCTTCAATAGCCCTCAGTTCCTGAAACAGTATTATTTATTTGTTTAAATGTTTATTACCTATCTGCCCTCACTTGGAATGCAACCTCCTTGGACAGGGACTTGGTTTGCCTTCTTCAGCTCTGTATTTTTGCATTAAATAATGCCTGACACATAATAAACAGTAAATATATGTGGACTGAAACCAACTAAGTTCATCCAGTGGGGAAAAGGAGAAAGACAATATTTTTAAACTCAACAAGCACTCATGGATAGCTTTTTATTAGTTTACCATTTAGAAGAAGTTTACTGCTTCTAGTTTCTATGTAAGGGAATCATAAGGTTAACGTAGCTTTCTGGTGAGAAACTTGGCTGCAAGACAGAACTAGTGTCTATATATATGCTGCTGAAAAGCAGCTTTTTCAAATAATCAAGTCAGATCAAAGTATAAATTGTTAGTCTCATACAAAATTTGAATGATTGCGTGTGTGTTGCTGTATGCTTAACCTGCTACAGATCACTGCTATTTTAAGGTTCCCTGATTGCTAAAAGTTGTTTACCTGATTCCTTTCATTTTAAGTGTAGCTGAAGAGGCAGGGCTGATCAGAGGCAAGATGTAAAAAGAGAGGCAACATTAGTGGTTTTTCAGGCACACTATAAAACAATTACCCACAACCTTTAGGTATTTCTTGTACTTTCTTTTTTTTTTTTTCTTATACTTTCAAAACTAAAAACTAAGCTTACCTTGATATAGGCTAAAATTTGTTTTGAATAACTCATACCCTGGAAAGTCCTGAACAGTTACACGAACAGTGAAGCAGGGACTTTAAAGCTCAGCCCTGAGTGACATGTTTTAGAACAAAGATGCAAGAAAATTAGGCTTCATCTTGCTCATAATAGATGAGGTCAAACATACTTCTCCATTCCTGGTGTCACAGAGTCTGAAATTTCTATCATTAGAGCTTCATTTTTTATCCTGGAGTTCTCTTTTAAAATGCATATATTCCTGGAAATATATTAGACTAATTCATGAAGATATTGAAATTAATAAGGTCCATTTTCCTTTCAGTGGGAGAAATTATCAGCAAAAGAGCCCTGAACAAGGAGGAAAGATATATGGAGAGAGACTAGTAGCCCCAACTCTGGCTTTTCTGAACCTATACTAGGCCCAGTACAGTACAGTACTTGTTGAAGTACTTTGGCTAATAATACTGTGGGGCAAATGGTTTTAAGAGTGAATATTGTAATATGAGTTACTTAATCTAAGAAAATGGATGTTTTAAACTTCAAATGTTGCTATGCAATATGAATTTTGATGAATTTTTTCCAGTTAGGGTCCCAACAGGAAACAGATGGTACAGTTAAATTAGGATAAGTTGAGAAGATTTTCTTTTCAAAGT
This sequence comes from Bos grunniens, assembly GCF_055505025.1. NCBI lineage: Eukaryota > Metazoa > Chordata > Mammalia > Artiodactyla > Bovidae > Bos > Bos grunniens. Next base: position 45,322,508 of record NC_141175.1, read on the forward strand.
GACTATTTGTAAGCGGGTGATGGGATATAATGAAAACCCAAGGGACAGTCTAGGAACTAGGGGTTAGAAGAAGCAGAGTGATTGACATCCTTGGGCCTTAAGGCAGAGATTATTAGAATACAGAAATGGAGTGTTACTTGGAGCAGACCACAGTAAGAGGAGCAATGACCTTGACCAAGCCAACTAAAAGCAGCCTCACTGGGCAAATGCCTAAGGATGAATACCCTGACCTTCTCTGAACTTCTGCAAGGGCTCACCATTGGCCAGACCCAGCTGGAAGCCAAAGAGAATACATTCATACAGGGTCAGTCTCCTCGGGCAGAGAAGAAGGTGAAAAATGGTGGCAAGTGGATCTCAGAACAGTGTAGTGATATTTCCATTCACTTGACAAGAAACATTGAGAAAGAGCTATCCAACATCCCTTCCTCTTCCCGCTGCAGGCTTTCAGAGTGAAGATGTCTTAAGATGGAGGAAAGGAAAGGATGTGTTCCTAGAGTCAGCTTTGGAATTTTGATAAATATTGAATTTCTGCATCAAGACTGTGTTTATAACTTAAATTGATAGTCTATGATGCCAGAGTGCCAGAAAATTTAAGGGCCTGCCAGAATTTTCAGCCTAGAGCAGAGAAAGACTCCTTTTTCCCCTTACCACCTGACTTTACATATATGTAAAGGAAGAGTCGGGGCAAAAATAAGTATATAAACTTGCCTTTTTATTAGGTCAGAGAATTGCACTTATTCAACATACCACTTACATAATCTTTACCAACTTTCTCACGTTACATATAATGAAACTAAATTCACATGCCACCTTTCAGCAAGCCAGTGAAGTGAAAGTTGCTCAGTCATGTCTGACTCTTTGTGATCCCATGGACTATACAGCCCATGGAATTCTCCAGGCCAGAATACTGGAGTTCCTTTCCCTTCTCCAGAGGATTTTCCCAACCCAGGGATTGAACCCAGGTCTCCCTCATTGCAGCAGATTCTTTACCAGCTGAGCCACAAAGGAAGCCTATCAGCAAGCCATTTCATACCCAAAACCAAACTAGAACTATGAATGGAGACATCTATTATGTAAGCTATAGGCTTACATAAGCAATTAGCAAGGGGACAAATTTCAAACAAGGCCAAAGACATTGACTAGCTATCTTTGCTCTGTCCCTTGACTGCATACATTACCTTTAGATAGCTCAGTATAAGATGAGTGAGAAAGTCTCCCTAGCCAAGCTAGGCTTCTTGGTTCAGTGATATGTACCTCTGCTCTGAGGTTTAGATCTTAGATGTGTGATTCAGAAACTTAATTTCATCTGTTCACCGAAGAATAATCAGTCCCTGATGAACCGATACATGGTTGGGGCATAGACTTGGATTATTGTGATATTGAATGGTTTGCCTTGGACGTGAACTGAGATTATTCTGTCATATTTGAGATTGTACCGACTACTGCATTTCAGACTCTTGTTGACCATGAGCGCTACTCCATTTCTTCTAAAGGATTCTTGCCCACAGTGATATATATAATGGTCATCTGAACTAAATTTACTCCTTACCATCCAGTTTAGTTCACTGATTCCTAAGATGTCTATATTCAATCTTGTCAGCTCCTACTTGACCATGTTCAATTTACCTTGAACCATGGACCTAACATTCCAGGTTAGGGAATTACTTTGGGGTGCACTAAAAATGTAGATCCCTCATATTCTCACCAAGAGAGCCTAATGCAGTAGGTTTAAGGGAGACCCAGACAAAGATGGTTTAGCATCGAAGGCTATTTTTTTCCCCCAGTGATTGATGTCTGCTCTCTGGGAATGAAGTCTCATAAAACCCTAAAAAAAATTCATGGAAGGGAACAATAAGGGGTAAAATGTCTGAAGTCTTCATTGGAAACAATAATGAAAAAAGAAGTTTAGCAACACTGACTTAGTATTGCTTCCTGTGTTGACTGTTCCTGAATTCGTTAGAGTTCTCTTTACTCCTTAGTAGTTAATTCTACTTTTAGTTAATATCCTTTATATTAAGCTTCCCGTGTTCAAATGACTGTGTCATTTAAGGACTACTGCAATGGAATTATACAGTAGGGGAGATTGGGCTCAATTCCAAATAGAGCATGGGTAAGTGAGCAGGGATGGAGGAGTCAGCGAATGGAAAATTACTAAGAGGAAAAATCAGGGGCCAGGAGCATTCTGGCTAGAAGACAGACCAGGGTGGTCAGACATCACCTGGGGGATGGTGGAGGATGAGGAACCTGATGAGATATCCAAGGTGATCAGATATCAAGGATGGGGGGTTCTGGTTAAACTGACTTAGCAGCGTTGGTTCTTGCTAAAGCTGGATCTCATAACGAAGTTCAGAGAAGAGATGAGCCTAGAAGGATTAGGAGCCTGGCTAAAGTTTGGTGAAGCAAAGAATCTTTGTCAAAACATTGACAAATGAGCGTATCTATGAAACAGAAACAGACTCTCAGACACAGAGAACAGACTTCTGGTTGCCAGGTAGGGGGAGGGTAAGGTTGGGAGTTTGGGATTAGCAGATTGCTAACTATTATGGATAGATAAACAGCAAGGTTTTATTGTATAGCACAGGGACCTATATTTAATATCCTGTGATAAGCCATAGTGGAAAAGAATATGAAAAAGAATATATGTATATGAATAACTGAGTCACTTTGCTGTGTAGCAGAAATTAACACAACATTGTAAATCAGCTATACTTCAATAAAAATTTTTTTAAGTTAAAACATAAAAACTTTGACAAAGAGTGAAAATAGCCATTGCTTCCAAGTAGAAACCCAAACAGTTAAGAAGTTCCACATCACTAGTAAACAGAGAAATGCACATTAAGACTTTTTAAGATACCACCTTACACACAGATTTGTAAAAATTAGAAAGTCGAACAATGCTTTGGCAGTCTTGGCAAAGATGTGAGAATACAAGGACCCTCATTGCTGCTGGTAGGCCTGTGAATAGATACAGGTATTCTAGAGAGCACTTTTAACAGTATTTAATTGTGTGTGTGTGTGCGCTTGCACGTACAGCCTGTGACTCAGAATTTCCTCTCCACGCGAGTTCATAAAGAGATGTGTGTAAAGACGTTTATCACAGGGTTATTTGTGGTACAGGGTAGTTAGCGGCAGTCCAGATGTCCCATCACTAAGGGAACAGATATATTAAAAGTATCTGACACGATATGGAACCTTATGTAACATTTCAAAGAAATTAGCTGGGTGTGTGTAAAGGAACATGGAAAGAACTTAAAAATAGCCCTGTGTGAAAAATCGGTCAACAGAAATACGAGCTGTTGAACAACACAGATTTAAAACACATACATTCATAAAACAATATTAAAAACTTTAGGGGTCCATTCATATCCAAACACAAATCAGAGTGTCAATGCTGTAGATGAAAGGAGAAAATAATAAAACAAGAATATGCTGAAATTAAACAGGAAAAGGCCTTGCATGGATGATCATGTACCATCATGAACTGAGGAGGGTGATTACTCAAGTTTTTGCACTTAAAGTCCAAAAGAAAAAAAAAGAAAGATGTAAACCCTATTTTTCTTGAAATTTTTTCATTTCACAAATGAGATGTGATGCCTGCCTTTTGAGATAATCCATGTGAAGTGCTACGTGAGTAGCTCATCCATTTAACCGCACTTGAGCAAAGCATACAGCAATGGAAAGCCAGAGGACAGGAATAAAATAGATTGGAAGACACATCTGTAAACTGAACTTAAACCAGAGCCTAAATGCAGCCTTCTCTATGAAACTGGAAGTACAGCGTGGAAACAAGAATGAGCATATTGTCTGTGGCGTCAGATCAGTGATCCTAACCTTGTTATTTCCGTAGGCAAAAAAGAAAAATTGTTTGAAATTATATCTAGTTATAAAAATTAGAATAGAGGAAACAGGTAGCCCCAAGACATCTGCAAAGACAGTTTAGTTGGCAAAAGTAAATTGTTTGGTATCATCGGGCAGTATAAAATACACTGTACACATATGTGTGTATACATCATATTTTAAGTGAATTGATCTCAGGATTCTGTTTGTTTCCAAAGTGGCTTCAATCAAACAGAAAACACAAAAGAGCCTGGTCTGATTCCAGGACTCTTCCTTTTTAGAGCTGCCAGGTCTACCCTCTTGCAGGGAATGAGAGCGGACAAGGCTGAATATTTCTCTGTGTTTCTGAAAGGGGCTTGGCTCACCGAGTCCTTGCAGCTGCGTAGGCCACCTGTGGAATGAATCTGTTGCCCTTTTTCAGTTCATTCTTTCTCATCTCCAACTGCCTGCTTAGACAGATGATTGCTGGGAATTCACATATCTTTTGTTTTTCCTTAGCTTTAAAGCTGTAGCGCCCTAACTTAAATTACACTCTCAAGTGAACAGGAGCCCTTTTAAATGGAAGACTCAGAGGTGAGGAAGTGAGGGAATGAGTGAATTCTTGAGTCTCTGCTGCAATATTATCATTTGACCCTCTGAATGTTTTTCTTTGGTTCTTAAAAATTCTCTTATTGGGATGTTAAAGTGAATGATCCTATAAGCTGTTTTTCATCAGAGTACTTAGATATTTGAAAACATTTTTGGCTACCATTTCATTTGGCTATTATTTCACAGCAGACTCACACTACAGGGTTTAACTAAAACTACATCAAGATATTCTTTAGCAGCATACCAAGTTTAATTCAAGAAAATTAACTTTAAAATGTATATACTACACTTAAAAAAACATAACTTGTAAAAAGTAAAGTCATGCTGTTAAAGTAAAACTATCACATAGTCTGGATTTTGTAGGGAAAAACTGTAGCAATTACTGACAAGTTCTCAACCTCTTTTTTCCACCCCCTCTACCTCCACTGAACAGCTCTCCTACATAATGAGTCTCACTGGGAAGGACAAACATCTACACTATAGTTTGAAACGATTCCTCTTCTCTTTCCTTGTACCGTTTATTAGTTTTCAAAGTCCATATGGTGCTAATGATAAAAGTAACAGCATAATTCACAGACTGTTTCATGGACCAGTTCCTGCTTCACCTTGAACGAGATGACATAAAGCAGGCGTCCACGGAGCCACTGACATAAAACGACCGACTCCTCACAGCAGAGAAGCAGTGAGTACCTGAACACTGTTTATGGCTCTTTTTAACCTTATAATTAAATTCTGCATTTCCTCTGCTATTAAAGTGTTATTTAGCACTCAATTTAAAGTTTACTGGCCAGTATTAAAGTATTTGCCATATTATCAAAAGCTTAAAATAATATTAATCAAACATTTTATGATGTAGAATCTGGATTTGGTTTTGAATGTTACTACATATTTATGTAAAAAGTTACAAAATAGAGCAAACATTTTGAACAAAAAGGAGAAAGGGCAAAAAGAGAAAATATTTTTCATAATTGTACCACCTAGAGAAGACTGCATTTTCCCGTACATACTTCTAGTCCTAGATAAGAATATTTTTGTCTTAAACAAGAATATTTTACTTGAAAATTTTCACCCAATGAGACATGATTTCTACAAAGGTAAGCTTCTGAGAAATCAACTTCCTTTGTGCAGACAGCCGATTCTACTGTGGGGGGAAGGAAATGGCTCATATCCTGAAAACAGGGCATCATTGTTACTCTATCAGAATTGGCATAAAGCCTTCTTCAGCCAGAAAGACAAATGACAGAGAATCCAAGAGCTCACCCGGTCTTCGGGGAAAGTGGTTTAAAAGCAGATTTTACTCACATACAGAGTACGCTAGGCATTTTCCATGTCATCTCTCTAATTATGACAACCCCAAAAAACATGTGTTTGAATCCCAGCTGTTCCTCACAAGCCAGGTAACCACAGATCAGTCAGAAACCAGTCTCTGTCACATGTTCCTCATCTGTTAAACAGGGACAATAATAGCACAGACCTCACTGGGTTTTCACAAAGACCAATGAGTTACTACAACAGAGCCCTTAGTGCCTAGCCTGAAGTAAGGTTTCCAAAGCATCGGCTGCAGCGTTGTTACAGTCTTGGATTGCCTTCAGGATTGTATGAAATATTCTATTTGAAGCTCCTACCACATTTAGGAATTATTATTACAATACTTAGTATTACAAGGAGGATTTGTTCTTAACCACCCACCTTTTCACTTGGCAGCATTCCTCCGTTTTTTCCTCCAGTTCAGTGCTTTCTGTGATCATGGAAATAGTCAATAATCCGTGCTGTTCAACATGGTGGCCAATAGCCAAAGATGGCTATTGAACTTAGAGGTATGGTTAGTGCAACAGAGGAATTGAACTTTTTGTTTTAATTTTAATTAATTTAAATAGTCACAGCTAGCTCCTTGATATCTGAGTGCTCCTACCCCCATCTCATCACAGTAATTGCCTTTAGTTGTTGTTGCTTAGTTGCTAAGCTGTGTCTGACTCTTTTTCAACCCCATAGACTATAGTTCTCCAGGCTCCTCTGCCCGTAGTATTTTCCAGGGAAGAATACTGGAGTGGGTTGCCATTTCCTTCTGCAGGGCATCTCCCCAACCCAGGGACTGAGGCAAAAAGCAAATCCACCTGTGAAGACTTTAGCAAACGTTTCCTCATTCACACTGTTTTGAACATCATTTTACATAAAACCTTTTATTCAATTGAAATATTGTTGACATAGTTCCTTCTTAATAAATGATAATACAATCATCTCCTTAGGAACATAGAAACAAACTGGATATATATCCAGTATCAAGCTTCTTGGCCAAGTCTGGCTTTCCAGTGAACACTTCGCAAACTTAAAGAACTTAATAATCTTTTCCAAAAAAAGACATTTGGCAGTTTAGTTTTAAGTGTTTCTTTACAGATCTGGAATGAAAAAGGGATTCTTCTGTTATCAAATGCCCTTCCTCACAGCATACAGTAGAGAACTTGATCTGCTCTGATTTTGTCTTTCGGTCAGTTCTTTGCCTCCCTGTGGCCTCTAACCCAGAGCCCTCTTCTGAACCTCAAGCTGATGCTTTCATCCACACCTCTTGTTGCTGAGTCTGAACTTGACCAAGTTCCCCAAGGGCAGCTACTCAGTAATTCAGAGCCTGTGACTAAGAGGCTAGGTTCCGAAAGTGAGCCAACATCCCCTTTTCCGAGTTCCAGAGTCCTGATCCTCATCTCTCTCTTATAAAGCCAATCTTAAATTCAGGCTCTAGATAAATCACCTTACACTTATATCAAAGAAAAGCTATAAAATCAAAAGCAATTTTGCATTAGGTTAGACTAGCTTTTCCTTCTCTTGTGGGGAAAGGCTGCCACCTGCTGTAATACATTAGCACTGGGCTTTTGCAAGGTCACTGAACAACCATTTGCACATACAAAATAATGCATGCACAACCCCACCTGCCTTCACCTCTGTGTGTCAGGGTAAATAGGAGGGTAAATCAGGAGGCATTCCTCTTCGTTTCTTGACATGGGGCAAAGAAGCAAACTTCTCTGCTTGAATGGAGCCCAGAAGGAACTGGCATCATATATTCTAACTGGCATCTTATATTCTAATTCTGAATATAAGAGCATCTTTTTTTCACTATTCAGCAACACTTTTTCAAATTAGCTCATAGTAACTTCATAAAATCTCTGCTGTTAAGAGGCTTATCACTTCCTCAGTCCTTCTAGCCTCATGTATGTTTATCTATTCTTCACAGGCCTGGCAAGTCTTTGGTAGGTGAAAGGATGAGAGAAGAATAAAAATTAATAATTTGCTGAATAGTATCCCTGAGCCTTGCACTCTGTTTTCCAAAAAAAAAAAAAAAATCCCCACAACTCCCTCCCCCTTCCTATCACTCTCCACTCCCACTGGGATGCCATCAATCACCAACTAGCTGTTGTAGTCTACCTATACAGACACACACACACACACACACACACACACACACACACGCACTCAAAACATTTTAGGAGTTGGTTTTACTTGTCATTTTCTTCCTGGCAAAAAGTGCTCACTCCTCCCTTTCCCGTCCCTAAATTATGCCTTTGTACCTGAGAATTTAACAAACTTAAAGAATTACTTAGGGAGTCCAACATTGAGTAAACTCAAATATAAACAAGATTATATTTACATCTAAAATGCAATATCCAAAAAGTTTGCAGTATGACAAAAATAGAATCAAAACCCAGTAACTTTTAAGCAAAAATAGCTGAAAGAAGAATATCTTGATGTCTGGGTTTAGCTTTGTAGAATTCATGCCACTGATAACACTGATACAGATGTAAAATATCTGTGTAACATTTGCCAACCTCTTCAGGAAACTGTTCCTTTCCTTCCTGTAAATCAGGAAAGTGCTAGATGACCACCCCAACCAACACCTCCTGCCTGCATTTACAGTCAGGAAGAAGCAGGCTATGGAGGCAGGAAAGGAGAGAAATGTTTTTATTGATGTAGGAGAAGCCTTTTTAAAAGTTGTATTAATAGTCAAAGAAATGAATCTTTGTAGTATCTGATGCTGCTATGAGTGTGTGTGTGAGAGTGTATAGTTCTTTGAATACAATTTTTATGGCAATATTTTTTTAATGGTAAGATTTGTAACAATACACCTTCCCAGTTTTTATTTCGTTTTTCTGCTCCTACAGTTTTTTTAATCCTTTTAAAAATTCCTTTACACAGTTTTGTAACCTACACGGCATTTTTAATGTCTTGAACTATTACTTTGAATTGTTACAGCAAAATTTACAAAATTATTCCCCAGTTGTTGAAGATTTAGTTTCCAAGCTTTTCATCTTAGTTAATACTGAAATAAATATCTTTGTGGAAAGTGCTTTTTTCCTTCTTCTAAGTTGGTTCACCATCCATTACAGTGAGGGGCATGTAGTAAGAGCTTGGTAAATATTTGTTCTGTAAGTAGATTATTTGTAATAAATTATTGGGAATGAGAATATGAGATCAAATATTAAAACAATTCTGGTGTAAACAGATAGTGTCTCTTGGTATAGATTAAGTAGATTTCCAAAAGAATTTTTACTTATTTGCAGTGTCATCAGATAAGTTGTTTAGCACATCATTTTCATCAATCCATCTTTTGTAATCTTGTTAATTAACAAGAGGTCACGGCATGACAATAATACTGCTAAAGCCAAAAGATGTGGAGAGTGAATCAATATGGGTCACATTTTTAATTGTTTTTAAAGTCTGTGTTTAATATAGTTTAATTCTTTCTTTGAGTCATCATTCTAACTCACAGAGCAGACCATGTAATAGGATCAGTTAACGTCCCAGACTTTAACATCTTAGGCAGTTTGAGTTTACTGACTTTAACCCAAAGAACCAAAGTGAAACAGAATTTGTTTTAAGGTGAAGTATGGGCTACAGCAGAGGGACAAGAGGCCAAAGACCTCGGCCACTCAGACTGCGGTTCCTAGACAGCTACCTCCGCATCACCGGGGATGTAGGAAATGCAGAGGCCCAGACCTACTGAATCTGAACCTGCTGTTTAACAAGGGCTCCAGATGATTCTTTGCACATTAAGTTGGGGAAGCAGTGCCCTTGACAGTGAAAATTGCTGTGGCCAGTTGTCTATGGGCTGAAGCGGAAAGGAGAGCCAGCGTGAATATTTAAGAACATGAATCTAAAGACAGTAAAATGCTGTTGTAATTTTAAATTGGGAGCTTCTTTTGAAAGCATTCTCAATAGTATACACTGGCTTTTTAAAAAGTCAAATATATTTTGTAGAGCTTGATATATAAGCTTATTTAGACTATCACAGTAATTCAGACCCATTTATTTTTCAAATACAGATTAAGTCATACTAGCAGATAATCAATTATTTGATTTCTAATATCCTCTTAGAGATGATTTCAACACTCTTTGCTAAAATTCTTCCTGCCACCAATGAAAATGACTTGCTTCTCTATGAGATTTAAGCTACTTGAAAGCAAGAAACCTCACTTACTTATATCAGAGACTGTCTGAGTTACCTGTTTGGTTGACTTGTATCTACTTCCCTCTTGAGGACTTAAAACATCCAAAGATTTGGGTCTTAATTCAGTTCTCTGAATCAGAATCTGTGGGTTTGGAGCTTAAGAATCTGTACTTACAAGTTTATTCTAATGCACAACAAAGTTTGAGAGCCACTATCTTTCAAGTTTTAGAAGAAAGCTAAACCGAGCTTTCTTAACCTCAGATGAACAATGGAACCACCTGGAAACCCTAAAAGAAACACTGATGTCTGGGTTCCACTCCCAGAAATTTTTATTTAATTGTCCTGAGATATATAGCCTCAGCATGGAGAACCACTAATGAGGTGCTTTAGTAAATAGTTATTTCATTGTACTCATCATTCACTTTGTGTGGAAAGAGAAGTGGCTGGGGGTTAGAGTAGACATAGAGTCCTGAGCAGTGACAAAGGGTTGGCCAACTGGTCAAGGTCTGAAAGAAGAAAGATTGGAAGATCATATGGTTCTAAAAATAAATGAATTCTTTTAAGACTTACCTGGTGGTACATATGGATCTCTGCTCCATCTCTTATCCATACTGCTCTTAAGAGGCTGCCACTCTCAATGTCTAACTATTTTATCTATTACTTATCTCTTTGTACTTTAGTAATTTGCTCACTCAGCTATTTCTTGATTTATCAATTTAAGATATTGTCTTTTGACATCCTGTTATGGTGGTTGAGAATTTACCTCTTTTATTCAACCTCCACTTCCCTTCCCTACCTCCTCCCACTATATCTTTATGATAATCTTTAAATGTCACAGGGCTTCCCTGGTGGCTCAGCTGGTAAAGAATCCGTCTGCATTGTGGGAAACCTGGATTCTATCCCTGGCTTGGGAAGATCCCCTGGGGAAGGGACCAGCTACCTACTCCAGTATTCTGGCCTGGAAAATTCTATGGACTGTGTAGTCCATGGGGTCACAAAGAGTTGTATCCAACTGAGTGACTTTCACTTTAAATGTCACATGGCAAGACTTCTTGGCGAAAATGTCACAGGCAAAAATATTTTGATTAATTCAGTAATAAGAATTTACATAATTATGATTATATATATAAAGATTTTCGAGTCCCAAATGGCCAGCAATATTTTTTAAAATATTTTTTCAAGTCTCCACACACAAAATCATCAATCTAACAGTTCCATTTTTTTTTTTTTCTCAAAAAAGAAAAAAAATCCCCTCTCCTCTTGCTCTAATCAAGACTGAATGAACCCTAGGCTTGAGGTATGGTTGTCATTCTAGGACTTCTCTCACCATCCTCTGGGCTAGCACTTTCATTTCCTGGGCCCCTTGTCATCTTTCTCAGTTGACTGTCTTATAGCTCTGAAATAGTAATCTCTTTGGAAAGGGTATATAGGACATAAATTTTTGAAATTTTGAATCTCTGAAAATGTCTTTATTCTACCCTCACACTATATTGCTTGGATGTAAAATCTTAGCTAAAAAAATTTCACTTCAGAATGTTGAAGATAATATTCCATTGTCTTTCCAAAATTGAGTGATACTGTTGATACAATCGTCTTTACCCTCTTTGGAAGCTCTTAAGATTTTTATTTTCAGTGCACTAATATTTCATCATCATCTCCTTGTTACAGGCCTTTTTTCAAACTTTGGGTTGGAAATTTCAACCTGGAGATTCATGTTCTTCACATTAAATAAATTTTCTAGGATTTCATTTATAATTTTTTCTCCGTCATTTTTGTTCTGTGCTCCTAGAACTGGAATGCTAAACAATGGAATTTCTGTTTGATTTTTTAAGTCTTTTCCATTTTTCTCCTCCTTTCTATCTCTGTATCTTCTTTGTCTTCAATATTCTCCTGAACTTCTTTGGGACTTTTTATTTCAGTGATCAGATTTTTAATTTTCAAATTATTAAAAAAAATTTTTTTTTCCTGCATCCTATGTCAAGTTTGTTTTCTCCAAGTTCCTTTTTCAGTTGTCTCTGATGTTGTGAGCTTTTTAAAAAATATTTATTTATATTGGAGCACAGCTGATTTACAGTGTTGTGTTAGCTTCAGGTATGCAGCAAAGTGATTTAATTCTCTAGTTGCTCAGTGGTAAAGAATTTGCCTGCAATGCAGGAGACACATGTTTGATTTCTGGGTTGGGAGGATAGCTTGGAGAAGGAAATAGCAACCCGTTCCAGTATTCTTACCTGGGAAATCCCACAGACAGAGGAGCCTGGGAGGCTATAGTAAGTCCATGGGGTTGCAAGAGTCCAAGAGGACTTCTTGACTCAACCACCACCACATACATATTATCTATTCCTTTTCAGATTCTTTTCCATATATGTTATTACAGGGTATTGGGTAGACTTCCCTGTGCTATATAGTAGGTCATTGTGAATTATTTATTTTATATATAGTATTGTGTATATGTTAATCCCAACCTCCTAATTTACCCCTTCCCTATCTTTCCCCTTTGGCAATCCTAAATTTGTTTTCTGAGTCTGTTTCTGTTTTGTAAATAAGTTTATTTGTCTCATTTTTTAGATTCCACATATAAGTGGTATATGGTATTTGTCTTTGTCTGATTTACTTCTTCTGATAATCTCTTGTCCATCTGTGTTGTTGCAAATGACATTATTTCATTTTTTTTTTATGGCTGAGCAATATTTCAAGGCTTTACTTTTTAATTTTTTGGTTGCATTCTGCAGCACGTGGGATCTGGTTTCCCCAACCAGGGATCGAACCCATGTCCCCTGCATTGGAAGCTAAGTGCACTGCTAGGGAAGTCCCCCAAGGCTTTTCTTAATTGTCTGGTGACTCTGTTAAGATCTCTGTTCTGTTAAGTTACAAAATCAACTAAAGAAGTTATTTGAAAGCACTTGCTGAGGTGAAGCGGAGAAGGCCATGGCACCCCACTCCAGTACTCTTGCCTAGAAAATCCCATGGACGGAGAGCCTGGTAGGCTGCAGTCCATGGGGTCGCAAAGAGTCGGACTCGACTGAGTGACGTCACTTTCACTTTTCACTTTCATGCATTGGAGAAGGAAATGGCAACCCACTCCAGTGTTCTTGCCTGGAGAATCCCAGGGACAGAGGAGCCTAGTGGGCTGAAATGTATGGGGTCGCACAGAGTCAGACACGACTGAAGCGACTTAGCAGCAGCAGCAGCAGCAGCTGAGATGAAGGGAGCAGGTCAAATGACAGGCTTCTCTTAGGATGATCAGCTGGTACACTAGCCTTTTTTATTGGCCAATTACCTAATGCCAGTGTGTGAAAATATCTTTTTCTGAGGCTATTTAGTTTTTCCATTTTAGAATGGAAGAATCCTCCATTCTCTTAAACATTTTGTAAGCAAGGTGTAGAAATGGATCTGAGTAACATTTGACTTACTACTTGCTGACCCTGTTTACATATTTAAGGCTGGAGATTCAAGATAAACCCACATTAACAAAAATAGATGGAAAGTACATATACCAATATTTAAAAATAGTTATCTCCTATTATGGATTCATGGTTGATTTTAATTTTCTTCTTTTTCTAATTAATTAATTATGTGATTTTAAAAAATTATTAAAATAAAGATAAGATATATGAAACAAACTGCTCAATTTTTTAACGGGAAAAAAGATTTCAACATATATTTCACCAAAGAAGATAGATAGCAAATAAGGGTTAACACATGAAAAGATGCACAAAATCTTTGGTCATTAGGGAAATAACAAATTAAAACCACAATGAGCTACCACTATACACTCATTAGAATGTCTTCTAAAAACAAAACTTATACCAAGTGCTAGGATACAGAGCAATTCTGATACATAGTTAATAGGGATGAAAAATTCTGAAAAAATTTTGGAAACAAGTTGGCAGTTTTCATGAAGCTATGAAATGACCACTTATGACCAATAATCCCACTCCTAGGTATATACCCAAGAGAAATGAAACTATACATTCACAAAAATAAATTGTATGTGAATATTTATAACAGATGTATTCATAATAGGAAAAATCTGGAAATAACCCAATATCCTTCAAGTGTTATACCTCTATGCCATGGAATCAGTTCAGTTCAGTTCAGTTGCTCAGTTGTGTCCGACTCTTTTTGACCCATGAACCACAGCACGCCAGGCCTCTCTGTCCATCACCAACTGCTGGAGTCCACCAAAACCTATGTCCATTGAGTTGGTGATGCCATCCAACCATCTCATCCTCTGTCGTCCCCTTCTCCTCCTGTCCTCAATCTTTCCCAGCATCAGGATCTTTTCAAATGAGTTAGCTCTTCGCATCAAGGTGGCCAAAGTATTGGAGTTTCAGCTTCAACATCAGTCCTTCCAATGAACACCCAGGACTGATCTCCTTTAGAATGGACTGGTTGGATCTCCTTGCAGTCCAAGGAACTCTCAAGAGCTTCTCCAACACCATAGTTCAAAAGCATCAATTCTTCGGCACTCAGCTCTCTTTATAGTCCAACTCTCACATCCATACATGACTCTGGAAAAACCATAGCCTTGACTAGATGGACCTTTGTTGGCAAAGTAATGTCTCTGCTTTTTAATATGCTGTCTAGGTTGGTCATAACTTTCCTTTCAAGGAGTAAGCATCTTTTAATTTCATGGCTGCAATCACCATCTGCAGTGATTTTGGAGCCCCCCAAAATAAAGTCAGCCACTGTTTCCACTGTTTCCCCGTCTATTTGCCTGATGAGACCAGATGACATGATCTTAGTTTTCTGAATATTGAGCTTTAAGCCAACTTTTTCACTCTCCTCTTTCACCTTCATCAAGAGGCCCTTTAGTTCATTTTCACTTTCTGCCGTAAGGGTGGTGTCATCTGTATATCTGAGGTTATTGATATTTCTCCCGGCAATCTTGATTCCAGCTTGTGCTTCTTCCAGCCCAGTGTTTCTCATGATGTACTCTGCATATAGGTTAAATAAGCAGCGTGACAATACACAGCCTTGACGTATTTCTTTTCTAATTTGGAACCAGTCTGTTGTTCCATGTCCAGTTCTAACTGCTGCTTCCTGACCTGCATACAGGTTTCCCAAGAGGCAGGTCAGGTGGTCTGGTATTCCCATCTCTTTCAGAATTTTCCACAGTTTCTTATGATCCACACAGTCAAAGGCTTTGGCATAGTCAATAAAGCAGAAATAGATGTTTTTCTGGAACTCTCTTCCTTTTTCAATGATCTAGTGCTCAGCAATTAAAAGATACAAGTTATTGAAATGCCAGCAATATGGATGAATTTCAGATGCATTATGCTGAGTGAAAGATGCCAGACTTAAGAGGCTATATATTATCTGATTCCATTTATATAGGGATAGAGAACAGGTCAGTGGTTGTCAAGGGTTTGTGGTGAGGGGATGGACTGACAAAGGAAAGCCTTAGGGAATTTTTTGAATGATGGCAGTGTTCTGTGTCTTGATTATGTGACTCTTTATGTTTGTCAAAACATATAATGCTATTCACCAAAGCCAGTGACTTTTATTGTATATAAACAGTAAAAAAACAAAACAAAAAACAACAACCTTCTCCATGTGTTAAGATTATAAGAAAATACATTCAGTTCAGTTCAGTCGCTCAGTCCAACTCTTTGCAACCCCATAGACTAGAGCATGCCAGGCTTCCCTGTCCATCACCAACTCCCGGAGCTTGCTCAAATTCATGTCCATCGAGTCGGTGATGCCATTCAACCATCTCATCCTCGTCGTCCCCTTCTCCTGCCTTCAGTCTTTCCTAGCATCAGGGTCTTTTCCAGTGAGTCAGTTCTTCGCATCAGGTGGCCAACGTATTGGAGTTTCAGTTTCAGCCTCAGTCCTTCCAATGAATATTCAGGACTGATTTCCTTTACAATTGACTGGGTGCTGAGTACTTCAAAAGGATCCTCTAGTGGTTCCTTTAAATAGCAAGACCCCTCTGGCATTAAAATATAATTAAATTGATAAAATTAATTCACATAGAGATTCTGAAACATATCTATCATATGTTGCCTTTTTTTAAAAGCAGAAAATGATACACCAAAATTTATTACAATACCACAACCACTCAATTAGCCCAAACCCACCATAAACTTGTGAAGGATTTAAAGAAAAACCTGCAAAAAAATAACTACTAAAATAGTACTCAAAACAAATACAATGTATGTCATCATTATTCTTACAGGCAATAACTTGTAAAATCATCATTGCATCTTAACTATAGGAACACTAATAATCAACATTAAAAAATCCCATACATTAATCAAAATTGTTAACAGTGCGTTTATTGACTTACCAGCCTTATCAAACAGTTCAGCATGATATCATGTTGTCTTAACACTGATAATGCTTAGCCTATGAAGTCCTAAGAACTACATATTTAGCCTTTGAGAAGATGAGACATGTGTCAAAGAGAATTTGGATAAGACAAAGTTACATCGATGCAACTCCATCTCTCCTATTCCATTTGTTAAACACAAATTTATAATTATTCACAAATATTTGTTGGTGTCTTTATATATATAATGTGTGTATATATGTGTGTGTGTGTAATATATATATATAATATATGTATTAAAGAAGTGATAGAGAATAGAGAGATGAATTTCATGCTTAATGTCTAGTATAGGAAACAAGCCTCATAATATGTGTCCATATTAAAAGGCAGAAAATGACTAATGCCTCATAAGTGGTATAGAGGAGAGATAAGGAGAAGAATCTTGCTTTTTCATAGTAGTGAGCTCAAAAATCACTTTCTGGAATAAACTTCATTTTTAAAAGTTTATTCAAAGAAGAGATAGAATGTGTATTTGCAGATTTGGGGCAGGTAGGCAGAGGCCCAGGGAGAGTAATCCAAGAAATGAAGAAAAATAAAACAAAAGGAAACTAAAAGAAATTCTTTTTCAAATAATGAGGAAGTAGCTATGAACACACTAGCTCCCACCACCACCATTATCCTCTGAACAGATCTGATATATTGGCCACTTCACTCACCATGCTGATTTGTCTCCAACCTTGCAATAGCTATTATAGATACAGAAGAATCTTCAGCATAAGCCCACCTAGTTCTTGGGTTCTAATCACCTGAAATTTGATGTTGTTGTTTGTCATTAAATGCTAATATATATGATTACTCAGTTAAAAATATATTTATTTCAGCCTTTCTCTCCATGCCCTTCTTTGCCATTATAAATACTACCCCTTTAAAAATATCTCATGAAATCATAGTTGCTTCTCTAGTATTTCCATTAATATTAAACTTTATTTTAAATGTTCCTGTTCATGTATTATTCAACCAGATTAAAAGGAGGAACAGATCAAGTTTCATGAGCCTCTTTAATTGCAATTTTCAGTACCTCAATCATGTTCCTTTATACTCTTTTTTCTCTCTTGCAGGCTAAATAATCACTTTGAGTCAGTTGCTGCAGTGAAACTTGAAACCTGTTCATTGCAGAAGCCTGCAATTTAGCAGAAAAGAAGACACACCAGAATCTTCTGTTCCAGCTGTAACTTGAGGATTCTGGTCTTTTTTTAAAAAAAAAAAAAAGGCTTATATTTCTAGTTAGTTTAAATAAGTTTGCAAAGTTGTTGTTCTTAACGAATTCTACTTGCCCACAACTCCTAGACAGCCCACTGTAGTCTTAGGAGACACAACACTGTGTGTGTTAGTTGCTCAGTCGTGTCCGCCTCTTTGCCACCCCATGGTCTGTCCATGGGATTCTCTAGGCAAGAATACTGGACTGAGTTGTCATTCCCTTCTCCAGGGGATCTTCCCTACTTGGATCAAACCTGGGTGTCCTTCATTGTAAGTAGATTCTTTACTGTCTGAGCTACCAGGGAAACTCAAGATATAATACTAGGGCTTCCCTGGTAGCTCAGACGATAAAGCGTCTGCCTGCACAATTTGTGGGAAATGACACATGCTGGTTAAATGAATTTTCTGGTAAATCTTTCTCTCTATCTAGTTGAATGATTCAAAATTTTGAGTGGCTTCATTTCTGGAAATGGTGGTGTTATTGAAAGGAGGCAGGTGCTGCTAGTGGTCGAGTGTACATGATAATACTGTGTTGTCGTCATTCGTTTCTTTCTCCCAAGGGCAAATCCTCTCTCTCTCTCTCCCCCTCCCTCTACTGTGTGTGTGTGTGTGTGTGTGTGTGTGTGTGTGTGTAATAGGAGGTGCCAATTAATTCTAGTTGAATTCTGGTTAACTTCAGGTTTTATTGTTAACAGACCAAATTACCTCAGCTCTAAAATACCCAGAACTATTATTTTTTTACTCTTAAAGTTACTGGGCCTTCTAACCTAAAAAAATACGTTATTCACAAAGCTATGTCACTATACAATGTGAGACATCACATTGTTCAGTTCAGTTCAGTTCAGTTCAGTCACTCGGTCATGTCAAACTCTTTGCAACCCCATGAATCGCAGCATGCCAGGCCTCCCTGTCCATCACCAACTCCCAGAGTTCACTCAGACTCACGTCCATCGAGTCAGTGATGCCATCCAGCCATCTTGTCCTCTGTTGTCCCCTTCTCTTCCTGCCCCCAATCCCTCCCAGCATCAGAGTCTTTTCCAATGAGTCAACTCTTCACATGAGGTGGCCAAAGTACTGGAGTTTCAGCTTTAGCATCATTCCTTCCAAAGAAATCCCAGGGCTGATCTCCTTCAGAATGGACTGGTTGGATCTCCTTGCAGCCCAAGGGACTCTCAAGAGTCTTCTCCAACACCACAGTTCAACAGCATCAATTCTTTGGCGCTCAGCTTTCTTCACAGTCCAACTCTCACATCCATACACGACCACAGGAAAAACCATAGCCTTGACTAGACGGATCATTGTTGGCAAAGTAATGTCTCTGCTTTGGAATATGCTATCTAGGTTGGTCATAACTTTCCTTCCAAAGAGTAAGTGTCTTTTAATTTCATGGCTGCAGTCACCATCTGCAGTGATTTTAGAGCCCCCAAAAATCAAGTCTGACACTATTTCCACTGTTTCCCCATCTATTTCCCATGAAGTGATGGGACCGGATGCCATGATCTTCATTTTCTGAATGTTGAGCTTTAAGCCAACTTTTTCACTCTCCACTTTTACTTTCATCAAGAGGCTTTTGAGTTCCTCTTCACTTTCTGCCATAAGGGTGGTGTCATCTGCGTATCTGAGGTTATTGATATTTCTCCTGGCAAACTTGATTCCAGCTTGTGCTTCTTCCAGCCCAGCATTTCTCATGATGTACTCTGCATAGAAGTTAAATAAGCAGGGTGACAATATACAGCCTTGACGTACTCCTTTTCCTGTTTGGAACCAGTCTGTTGTTCCATGTTCAGTTCTAACTGTTGCTTCCTGACCTGCATACACATTTCTCAAGAGGCAGGTCAGGTGGTCTGGTATTCCCATCTCTTTCAGAATTTTCCACAGTTTATTGTGATCCACACAGTCAAAGTCTTTGGCATAGTCAATAAAGCAGAAATAGATGTTTTTCTGGAACTCTCTTCCTTTTTCCATGATCCAGCAGATGTTGGCAATTTGATCTCTGGTTCCTCTGCCTTTTCTAAAACCAGCTTGAACATCAGGAAGTTCACGGTTCAACATATTGCTGAAGCCTGGCTTGGAGAATTTTGAGCATTACTTTACTAGCGTGTGAGATGAGTGCAATTGTGCAGTAGTTTGAGCATTCTTTGGCATTGCCTTTGTTTGGGATTGGAATGAAAACTGACCTATTCCAGTCCTGTGGCCACTGCCAAGTTTTCCAAATTTGCTGGCATATTGAGTGCAGCACTTTCACAGCATCATCTTTCAGGATTTGGAATAGCTCAACTGGAATTCCATCACCTCCACTAGCTTTGTTCGTAGTGATGCTCTCTAAGGCCCACTTGACTTCACATTCCAGGATGTCTAGCTCTAGGTCAGTGATCACACCATCATGATTATCTGGGTCATGAAGATCTTTTTTGTACAGTTTTTCTATGTATTCTTGCCACCTCTTCTTAATATCTTTTGCTTCTGTTAGGTCCATACCATTTCTGTCCTTTATCGAGCCCATCTTTGCATGAAATGTTCCCTTGGTATCTCTAATTTTCTCGAAGAGATCTCTGGTCTTTCCCGTTCTGTTGTTTTCCTCTATTTCTTTGCACTGATAGCTGAGGAAGGCTTTCTTATCTCTTCTTGCTATTCTTTGGAACTCTGCATTCAGATGCTTATATCTTTCCTTTTCTCCTTTGCTTTTCACTTCTCTTATTTTCACAGCTATTTGTAAGGCCTCCCCAGACAGCCATTTTGCTTTTTTGTATTTCTTTTCCATGGGAATGGTCTTGATCCCTGTCTTCTGGACAATGTCACGAACCTCATTCCATAGTTCATCAGGCGCTCTATCTATCAGATCTAGGTCCTTAAATCTATTTCTCACTTCCACTGTATAATCAGAAGGGATTTGATTTAGGTCATACCTGAATGGTCTAGTGGTTTTCCCTACTTTCTTCAATTTAAATCTGTTTTTGGTAATAAGGAGTTCATGATCTGAGCCACAGTCAGCTCCTGGTCTTGTATTTGTTAGAGCTTCTCCATCTTTGGCTGCAAAGAACAGAATCAATCTGATTTCGGTGTTGACCATCTGGTGATGTCCATGTGTAGAGTCTTCTCTTGTGTTGTTGGAAGAGGGTGTTTGTTATGACCAGTGCATTTTCTTGGCAAAACTCTATTAGTCTTTGCCCTGCTTCATTCCGTATTCCAAGGCCAAATTTGCCTGTTACTCCAGGTGTTTCTTGACTTCCTACTTTTGCATTCCAGTCCGCTATAATGAAAAGGACATCTTTTGGGGGCGTTAGTTCTAAAAGGTCTTGTAGGTCTTCATAGAACCATTTAACTTCAGCTTCTTCAGTGTTACTGATTGGGGCATAGACTTGGATTACTGTGATATTGAATGGTTTGCCTTGGAAACGAACAGAGATCATTTTGTCATTTTTGAGATTGCATCCAAGTACTGCATCACGAACTCTTTTGTTGACCATGATGGCTACTCCATTTCTTCTGAGGGATTCTTGTCTACAGTAATAGATATAATGGTCATCTGAGTTAAATTCACCCATTCCAGTCCATTTGAGTTCGCTGATTCCGAGAATGTCGACATTCACTCTTGCCATCTCTTGTTTGACCACTTCCAATTTGCCTTGATTCATGGACCTGACATTCCAGGTTCCTACGCAATATTGCTCTTTACAGCATCGGACCTTGCTTCTATCACCAGTCACATCCACAGCTGGGTATTCTTTTTGCTTTGGCTCCATCCCTTCATTCTTTCTGGAGTTATTTCTTCACTGATCTCCAGTAGCATATTGGGCACCTACTGACCTGGGGAGTTCATCTTTCAGTATCCTGTCATTTTGCCTTTTCATACTGTTCATGGGGTTCTCAAGGCAAGAATACTGAAGTGGTTTGCCATTCCCTTCTCCAGTGGACCACATTCTGTCAGATCTCTCCACCAAGACCCGCCCGTCTTGGGTTGCTCCACGGGCATGGCTTAGTTTCATTGAGTTAGACAAGGCTGTGGTCCTAGTGTGATTAGACTGACTAGTTTTCTGTGAGTATGGTTTCAGTGTGTTTGCCCTCTGATGCCCTCTTGCAACACCTACCGTCTTACTTGGGTTTCTCTTACCTTGGGCGTGGGGTATCTCTTCACAGCTGCTCCAGCAAAGCGCAGCCACTGCTCCTTACCTTGGATGAGGGGTATCTCCTTACCGCCGCCCTTCCTGACCTTCAACATGGATAGCTCCTGTAGGCCCTCCTGTGCCCGCACAGCCACCACATTGTTAACAGCTATCAAAACCCCTCCTATACATCAATTTGCCAGCTTAAGAGTTGGTGATTCTGAATGCAAAGGATCTGTTTGATATGTGTATAAATGATTCACTTTGTTGTACAGCAGAAACTAACACAATGTTTTACATCAACTATAGTGCAATAAAATTTAAAAAAATAGATAAGCAATAAGGATTTACTGTATAGCCCAGGGAATTATACCCAATATCTTATATTAACCTATAGTGGAATATAAGTGAAAGTGAAGTCGTTCAGTCGTGTCTGACTCTTTGTGACCCCATGGACTGTAGCCTACCAGGCTCCTCTGTCCATGGGATTCTCCAGGCAAGAGTACTGGAGTGCGTTGCCATTTCCTTCTCCACGGGATCTTCCTGACCCAGGGATCGAACCCAGGTCTCCCACAGTCCAGACAGATGCTTTAACTGCTGAGCCACCAGGGAAGCCACAGCAGTGGGAATATAGTGTCCAAAAAAAAAAAAAAAAAAAAAACACACCAAATTGAATTGCTGTGCTGTACACCTGAAACTAAAGCAATCTTGTAAATCAATTATACATCAGTGAAAAACTTTTTAAAAGATCCTTTTGAGTCCCAAGAAACCATGCAGATTATGTGATAAGAGGAGAATATAGGATATGAGGCAATTTAATGATGATTTGCACAGTCCGGAAGAAGCACAAGCTGTAATCAAGATTGCCAGGAGAAATATCAGTAACCTCAGATACGCAGATGACACCACCCTTATGGCAGAAAGTGAAGAGGAACTCAAAAGCCTCTTGATGAAAGTGAAAGTAGAGAGTGAAAAAGTTGGCTTAAAGCTCAACATTCAGAAAACTAAGATCATGGCATCCAGTCCCATCACTTCATGGGAAATAGATGGAGAAACAGTGGAAACAGTGTCAGACTTGATTTTTGGGGGCTCTAAAATCACTGCAGATGGTGACTGCAGCCATGAAATTAACAGATGCTTACTCCTTGGAAGGAAAGTTATGACCAACCTAGATAGCATATTCCAAAGCAGAGACATTACTTTGCCAACAATGGTCTGTCTAGTCAAGGCTATGGTTTTTCCTGTGGTCATGTATGGATGTGAGAGTTGGACTATGAAGAAGGCTGAGCGCCGAAGAATTGATGCTTTTGAACTGTGGTGTTGGAGAAGACTGTTGAGAGTCCCTTGGACTGCAAGGAGATCCAACCAGTGCATTCTGAAGGAGATCAGCCCTGGGATTTCTTTGGAAGGAATGATGCTAAAGCTGAAACTCCAGTACTCTGGCCACCTCATGTGAAGAGTTGACTCATTGGAAAAGATGGGGGCAGGAGGAGAAGGGGACGACAGAGGATGAGATGGCTGGATGGCATAGTGATGGCATAGTGATTCGATGGATGTGAGTCTGAGTGAACTCTAGGAGATAGTGATGGACAGGGAGGCCTGGCGTGCTGCGATTCATGGGGTCGCAAAGAGTCAGACACGACTGAGCGACTGAACTAAACTGAACTGAACTGAAGCCCTAACCCACTCCAGTGTTGTTGCCTGGAGAATCCCAGGGATGGGGGAGCCTGGTGGGCTGCCGTCTATGGGGTCGCACAGAGTCGGATGTGACTGAAGCGACCTAGCAGCAGCAAGCCCTAGATGGGCTTCCCAGGTGGCTCAGTTGTAAATAATCTGCTTGTCAAGCAGGAGATGCAAGTTCAGTCCCTGGGTGAGGAAGATCCTCTGGAGAAGAAAATTGCAATCTACTCCAGTATTCTTGTCTGGAAAATTCCATGAACAGAGGAGCAAGGCAAGCTATGGCCCATGGCATCATAAAAGAATTAGACAGGACCTATTGACTAAACAACAACAAGCCCTAGACAGCAAGACCAAAAAGTCACCATTGCTACCATTAATTCATCTAATATGTGCAACTCACTGTGCTAAGGGCCAGCGAGGGACACGCCAGGGAGCAATAGTCTAATATGGAGCCTAAGAGGTCTGCTAATAGCTTGAACAGGAGCTAGTGTGTCGTAAATGTCATGTCCGTGTTTCAGGAAATAAAGGATATGGCAATTGAGAAGAGGAGGATGTCACTTCTGGCTAAATGATAAGGGAAGATTTCATCAAAGAGATGACATCTGAGCTGATCCTCGAAGAAGGGACAAGATTAGCAGGCAGAATTGGCAGAGCCTAGCAAAGACAGAGGCAAGGAAACCCAAGTTTGTTGGGAGGCTGTGAGAAAAGAAGGTGAATGACAGAAAGGCTTAGTAAAGCAGGTAGGATCCAATTATGAACAACTTTTGAAAATTAGCGTCTGAAACTTATTCCAAATAAATAAATATTTTTGACCAAGGCAGTGGCCAAGAGCCCAGACTTTGGCATCAGATAGATCCAAGCTCAAATCTTGACTCCACTTAACTGTGTGTGATCTTGAGCAAGTCACCTACCTTACCTCTCCAAACCTCAAGTTAATAATCTCTATCTTACAGGCTGTTACCAGAATTACATTCAATTTGGATATGAAGCATTCATTCAGAAAATACTTATTGACCCTCCGTCGTGTACGTCCCAGACAGTGAACTTTGAACTGATGAAACAGAGATATAGGCCAAGTCGTAAGTGTTAGTCACTTAGTTATGTCCGACTCTTTGCAACCCCATGAATTGTAGCCTGCCAGTCTCCTCTGTCCATGGGATTCTCCAGGCAGGAATACTGGAGTGAGTTGCCATTCCCTTCTCCAGGAGATCTTCCTGACCCAGGGATCAAACTTAGGTCTCCTGCATTGTAGGCAGACTCTTCACGGTCTGAGCCACCAAGGAAGCCATATAGGCCAAAGCCTATCCTAAAGAAATGCATGAGGCAAAGGGTGAGACAGATAAAACAGAAAATTCTGATACAGTGTAAGCAGAGTCACAGGAACTGAGTAACTCAGATCAGAGAATGTTAAGTTGCTCAGTCGTGTCTGACTCTGCGACCCCGTGGATTGTAGCCCACCAGGCTCCTCCGTCCATGGGATTCTCCAGGCAAGAATACTGGAGTGGGTTGCCATTTCCTTCTCCAGGGGATCTTCCTGACCCAGGGATTGAACCCAGGTCTCCAGCATTAGAGACAGATGCTTTAACCTCTGAGCCATCAGGGAAGCCCAGGAGATGGTAAATAAAGCTTATCAGAGGAGGCAGTCCCTAAGGCATCTGAAAGGTTTGTAGAAATAAAACTTATTTTCCAAGGTCTGAATATTTTTTTGTTAACCATTGTAATTTCTAGCAGACACAGACATTGGAAACTCCAAATGGATTTTTGCTATTAATTCTTGTTTGGTTGATTGTAGCTTGTTTAAAGCCAGGGAAACAGGGAGTACCCTGTTCAGTGAATGAAAGGGAAGTAAAGAGTCTATTTGCAATCTTGTTAATAGTGGAAGAAGTAAGCAACACAGATCTTTGAAATGTGTGATAAATTCAAGAGATAAAAGGTAAGTTGACCTAATCTGCTAAGTTGCTTCAGTCGTGTCTGACTCTGTGCGACTCCATAGACGGCAGCCCACCAGGCTCCTCCATCCCTGGGATTCTCCAGTTGCTACTTCCTAATAAGAAGTAGCAAATCTGGGTTTTCATTTGCAGGAGACCTGCTATGTAGCTTTCCTGGGTTTTCAGCCTACATTTACTTCCTCTTCTGAAATGGGGCCCCAGTTTTGTTTTTTGTTTTGTTTCATTTTTCTTTTTCTGGAGAACCACATCTTTCCTCATTCTTACCTTGTATGTTCTGCTGAAGTTCACTGTGGTTCAGGCCTGGCCAGTTAAGAACCTAACACTGACCTCAGTGATGGGAATTATCACCCAGTCAGAGCCAGAGAGAGACAACCTGGACCTTTGGCTGAGTCTCTAAAACTCAGAAAGAAAAATGCCTTGGCTTCTGGTTTGAATATGGGAAGTTGTAGAGGAGGAGCTTCTGGAAGCTGTCTTCCTATTTCTTCCCACAGCTTGAAAGACTAAGGCTGAAGCCAGACAACACAGAGGAGAGCAGGGAGCCTCACAGTAGAATATAAAATCCATGAGGGTAGGAAGCTTGGCATGGTTTTAACATCTTTTTATTGATACATAACTCATATACAGAAAAAAAAAAAACACACACAAAACTACTTTGAGTAAACAATTATTACAAAGTGAATACACCTTTAGCTAACACCCAGATCAAGAAATAGAATATTATTTACCTCATACTTCTCCCAATCTCTCCTCTTGACTGTTAACACCATAGTTTTGAGTTTTCCAATTTTGTGTAAATTGAAGTATAGTATTCATTCTTATGTGTCTGGCCTCTATCACTCAGAATTATTATAAATGCCCTTGATGAACATATATATGTATTTTATTGGATATATTAATAAAAGTAGAATTGCTAGGTCATAGAGTATACATGAATGTACATATGTTCAATTTTAGAAGATGTTGTAAAATTATTTTCCAATGTGATAGTGCCATAAAAAATTTCTTCTATCAAAACAAAAAGTGATCATACTGATATATCCTGTTATGTACCTGTTGCTACACATCCTAGACAATATTTATTATTTTCAGTCTGTTGAGATTTTCATTGGGATCACATTAAATCCATAAATTAATTTGAAGAGATTGACATATTTACAACATAGAAATTCTAACCCATGAACAGTGCACATGTTTCCATTTATTTAGGTTATCTTCAATTTCTCTGAGGAGAAGGCAATGGCACCCCACTCCAGTACTCTTGCCTGGAAAATCTCATGGATGGAGGAGCCTGGAAAGCTGCAGTCCATGGGGTCGCTGAGGGTCGGACAGGACTGAGCGACTTCACTTTCACTTTTCACTTTCATGCATTGGAGAAGGAAATGGCAACCCACTATGGTGTTCTTGCCTGGAGAATCCCAGGGACCGGGGAGCCTGGTGGGCTGCAGTCTATGGGGTCGCACAGAGTCGGACACGACTGAAGTGACTCAGCAGCAACAGCAGCAATTTCTCTCAAAAAGTTCTATAATTTTCTGTGTAGATGTTTTATATTCTTTAATTAGATTTATTCCTAGGTATTTGATACGTCTGTGCAATTGTCAAAGGTAACAATTTAAACATTTTTTCTGTTTTTTGCTAGTATATAGAAAAACAATTGAATTTTGTATTTTAACCTTCTATATTGGTTTTCCATTGTTGCATAACAAGTTATCACAAACCTAGCATCTTAAAAAACAAAGTTATTATCTCACTGTTTTCATGAGTCAATCATGAATATGAGTTAGCTAGGTCATCCAGCTCAAAGTCTCACCAGGCTGAATCAAGGTGTCAGCCATGCTTATGATCTCACCTCAAGCTGAGAGTCCTCTTCTAAGTTCACTGATAATTGCTGCAATTCAGTTCCTTGCAGTTGTAGAACTGGGGTTCCTCTTTCATGCTGGCTTACTGGCTAATTAATTCAAGTAGATTCATTGAGGTTTCCTAAATATAGAGTTATATTATCTAAATATAACAGTGCTTTCAACATCCTAAATTCTTATGCTGTTAAAATTTCTTTTTCTTAACCTGTTGCCCTGGTAGAACTTCCAATACAATGCTGAAAAGAAGTAGTGAAATTGGGCTTGTTTTTTGTATCATTGTATTGCTAGTGCTTTAAATAGACATAGTAGTTTTCAATGAATATTTTCAAATGAATAAATGAATGAAGGTATGGACCTAACAGAAGCAGAAGATACTAAGAAGAGATGGCAAGAATACACAGAAGAACTGTACAAAAAAGATCTTCACAACCCAGATAATCACTATGGTGTGATCACTGACCTAGAGCCAGACATCCTGGAATGTGAAGTCAAGTGGGTCTTAGAAAGCATTACTACGAACAAAGCTAGTGGAGGTGATGGAATTCCAGTTGAGCTATTCCAAATCCTGAAAGATGATGCTGTGAAAGTGCTGCACTCAATATGCCAGCAAATTTGGAAAACTTGGCAGTGGCCACAGGACTGGAAAAGGTCAGTTTTCATTCCAATCCCAAAGAAAGGCAATGCCAAAGAATGCTCAAACTACTGCACAATTGCACTCATCTCACACGCTAGTAAAGTAATGCTCAAAATTCTCCAAGCCAGGCTTCAGCAATATGTGAACCGTGAACTTCCTGATGTTCAAGCTGGTTTTAGAAAAGGCAGAGGAACCAGAGATCAAATTGCCAACATCTGCTGGATCATAGAAAAAGCAAGAGAGTTCCAGAAAAACATCTATTTCTGCTTTATTGACTATGCCAAAGACTTTGACTGTGTGGATCACAATAAACTGTGGGAAATTCTGAAAGAGATGGGAATACCAGACCACTTGATCTGCCTCTTGATAAATTTGTATGCAGGTCAGGAAGCAACAGTTAGAACTGAACATGCAACAACAGACTGGTTCCAAATAGGAAAAGGAGTACGTCAAGGCTGTATATTGTCACCCTGTTTATTTAACTTATATGCAGAGTACATCATGAGAAACGCTGGACTATAAGAAACACAAACTGGAATCAAGATTGCTGGGAGAAATATCAATAACCTCAGATATGCAGATGATACCACCCTTATGGCAGAAAGTGAAGAGGAACTCAAAAGCCTCTTGATGAAAGTGAAAGAGGAGAGTGAAAAAGTTGGCTTAAAGCTCAACATTCAGAAAATGAAGATCATGGCATCTGGTCCCACCACTTCATGGGAAATAGATGGGGAAAGAGTGGAAACAGTGTCAGACTTTATTCTTCTGGGCTCCAAAATCACTGCAGATGGTGACTGCAGCCATGAAATTAAAAGACGCTTACTCCTTGGAAGGAAAGTTATGACCAATCTAGATAGCATATTAAAAAGCAGAGACATTACTTTGCCAACAAAGGTCCATCTAGTCAAGGCTATGGTTTTTCCTGTGGTCATGTATGGATGTGAGAGTTGGACTGTGAAAAAGGCTGAGCGCCGAAGAATTGATGCTTTTGAACTGTGGTGTTGGAGAAGACTCTTGAGAGTCCCTTGGACTGCAAGGAGATCCAACCAGTCCATTCTGAAGGAGATCAGCCCTGGGATTTCTTTGGAAGGAATGATGCTAAAGCTGAAACTCCAGTACTTTGGCCACCTTATGCAAAGAGTTGACTCATTGGAAAAGACTCATGCTGGGAGGGATTGGGGGCAGGAGGAGAAAGGGACAACAGAGGATGAGATGGCTGGATGGCATCACCAGCTCTATGGATGTGAGTCTGAGTGAACTCCAGGAGTTGGTGATGGACAGGGAGGCCTGGTGTGCTGCAATTCATGGGGTTGCAAAGAGTCAGACACGACTGAGCGACTGATGTGATCTGACCTGAAAGGTGAGAAATGGGGAAAATTGGTTCCTGCTTGATCATTTGAACCTCTAAATATCACCATGTAATAGTCATTCCTAACCATGGACTTTTAAATGACATAAAGTGATAAATTATCCTCTCCATATCCCATCCCCCTTTTTCTTAGTTTAAGCTATATATATATATATATATTTGTGTCTGTGTATGTGTGTGTGTCAAATTCTATCAGAATACATTCCTGACCCACAGAATATGAATGAAAAATATTTGGGAGAAAATTAATTGTAATGTCCAATGGAGTTACTTTTTTTTTTTTCTTTTTGAAGAGAATCTTCAGGAAATCAAACATGTTCAAATATCTACCATATTAAGAAAATCCTCCCTCACTTCACTCCATCAGTCCCTCTCTCTACCTTATTTTTTGTTCACAAGTAAGCTTTTCAGTTCAGTTCAGTTCAGTAGCTCAGTCGTATCCGACTCTTGGTGACCGCATGAACTCTAGCACACCAGGCCTCCCTGTCCTCACCAACTCCTGGAGTTCACTCAAACCCATGTCCATTGAGTTGGTGATGCCAACCAACCATCTCATCCTCTGTCATCCCCTACTACTCCTGCCCTCAATCTTTCCCAGCATCAGGGTCTTTTCAAATGAGTCAGCTCTTCGCATCAGGTGGCCAAAATATTGGAGTTTCAGCTTGAATATCAGTCCTTCCAGTGAATATTCAGGACTGATTTCCTTTAGGATGGACTGGTTGGATCTCCTTGCAGTCCAAGGGACTCTCAAGAGTCTTCTCCAATACCACAGTTCAAAAGCATCAATTCTTCGGTGCTCAGCTTTCTTTATAGTCCAACTTTCACATCTATACATGACTCTGGAAAAACCATAGTCTTGACTAGACGGACCTTTGTTGGCAAAGTAATGTCTCTGCTTTTTAATATGCTGTCTAGGTTGGTCGTAACTTTCTTTCCAAGGAGAAAGTGTCTTTTAATTTCATGGCTGTAGTCACCATCTGCAGTGATTTTGGAGCCCCCCAAAATAAAGTCAGCCACTGTTTCCACTGTTTCCCCATCTATTTACCATGAAGTGATGGGACCGAATGCCATGATCTTTGTTTTCTGAATGTTGAGCTTTAAGCCAACTTTTTCACTCTCCTCTTTCACTTTCATCAAGAGGCTCTTTAGTTCATCTTCACTTTCTGTCATAAGGGTGGTGTCATCTGCATATCTGAGGTTACTGATATTTCTCCCTACAATCTTGATTCCAGCTTGTGCTTCTTCCAGCCCAGCATTTCTCATGATGTACTCTGCATAGAAGTTGAATAAGCAGGGTGACAATATACAGCCTTGACGTACTCCTTTTCCTGTTTGGAACCAGTCTGTTGTTCCATGTCCAGTTCTAACTGTTGCTTCCTAACCTGCATACAAATTTCTCAAGAGGCAGATCAGGTGGTCTGGTATTCCCATCTCTTTCAGAATTTCCCACAGTTTATTGTGATCCACACAGTCAAAGTCTTTGGCATCGTCAATAAAGCAGAAATAGATGTTTTTCTGGACCTCTCTTGCTTTTTCTATGATCCAGCGGATGTTGGCAATTTGATCTCTGGTTCCTCTGCCTTTTCTTAAAACTTTCTAGAAAGCATTTACTCATTTAGTAAATGACAAAGCCATTTATATAAATGTTTTGTTTGTTCATTGATTTGAAATATGCTGATGAATGCTTGTATGGACTTACAGGCCCTCTCCCCTTCTTTTTCCTTCTCTCCCCTTCCCTCCTCTTCTTATCTCTCTACTCCCTCAAGAATCTCATACACATCTATCCTTTCAATTATTAGCTACATGTTGATAACTTCTGAATTTATATCTTCATTCAGGTTTCTCTTAGATCTATACTCATATATTTAACTGCTTTCTTAATATTTTGATATAGCTAGTACATTGACATTCCAAGTTAGACGTATCTATTACTAAACTTATGGTGGTAATTCTTTCTCTTCTCCAGTGTTTCCTACCTCATTAAATAGTCCTACCATCCTCCCAGTTGCTCTTGTCAAGAACCTAGGAATCATCAACTTAGACATCATCCTTTTTGTTGTTTTGGTCGCTAAGTAATGTCCAACTCTTTTACAACCCCATGGACTGCAGCCCACCAGGCTCCTCTGTCCATAGAATTCCCAGGCAAGGATACTGGAGTAGGTTGCCATTTCCTTCTCCAGGGGATCTTCTCGACTTGGAGACCGAACTTGCTTCTCCTGCATTGGCAGGTGGATTCTTTACCACTGAGCCACCTGGGAAGCCCAGGAATCATCCTTAACATCTACTTATTTCTTAGCCCTTTTGTCCAACCAGTCACCAAGTACTATCAATTCTGTCTCTAAGGACACTTCTCAGTCTGTTTACTGCTCTTTGTCTTTATCACCACCACCTTAGCCCAGCACCTGGACCACTCAGACTCCAGCTGCAATAACAAAACACATACTGGATTACTTAAACAATAGACATTTATTTCTAGAAGTTATGAGATCTGGGAAGTCCCAGATCAAGGTGCTGGTAGACTGAGTTCCTGGTGAGAGCCTTCTTCCTGGCCTACAGACAGCCACCTTCTCACTATATCCTCACGTGATGGAGAGATAGTGGTATCGCCCACTCTTCCTCTTCTAATAAGGGCACTCTTCCCATCATGGGGATTTCACTCTCACAACCTCGTTCAAACTTAATTACACCCCCCCCAAATTCCCACCTCCAAATACCATCACAATGGAGGATGAAGCCTTCAACATATGCTTTTGGGTGTGGGGGACACAAACATTCATTCCCTAACAGATAGCTTTCTAGTTGCCAGTTCCACATGTTTTCTTGGTTATGTCCACTAATTCATTCTCCACAGAGTGGTCAAACTGATCTTTTAAAAACACGTTTGTGTCATCCTTTTCCACAGAGTCCTGTAAAAACTTATAATCAAGTTCAAATTCTACCATGACCTATAACTCCTTGAATGGTCTGACCTAGGCCTACTTTGGCCTTTTCGCTGTTCCTTCTGCTTACCTAACTGCTTCATGTCTTGGAGTTTCTTTCTGTTGGCTATTTCCACTGCCTGTGAGTCTTCCACCACTATTGTTTCACCACCACTATTCCCTTTCCTTGGCAAATTCCTATTTATTTTTCAGTTTAAATGCTTCACCTACATTAAATTACACTCACCTTTACAAGCTCTCAAGGCTTCTTTTCTTTTCCATGACAATGTATCCCAACTGTTGTTGGATAGTTCTGTAATGCTTTGTTGAATGTCTCTATTCTGTATTCCCTATCCAACCCACCCCAGATTGTGAGTGCTTTGAGAGCATGAACTGAAT
This sequence comes from Bos grunniens, assembly GCF_055505025.1. NCBI lineage: Eukaryota > Metazoa > Chordata > Mammalia > Artiodactyla > Bovidae > Bos > Bos grunniens. The sequence goes on from NC_141175.1 coordinate 45,354,806, forward strand.
CAGTCTTGTTTACCATTAGCATCTAGGACCCAGAAATATGTTTGATAAATATACACTGAGTCTGAATGGATGTTTTGTCTATTGGAAAAGTAGGATTAGGGGTTAACCTAAAAGGGGGTTAGGGAATGTTGGTATACGAAAACTTTCCCTATCTCTTCATTCTAATAAGAGATTTAGAATCAGAATATTACCACTAAGAGGGATCATGATTTTGACAAAAATTAACCTCATTCTGAGGAAAAGTACTGAGGTAGCCTCTAGCATACTGGGGTAAAAGGCAGGCAGCTCAGGCATGCAGTAAAGAATTTCCCTCTGGGTGCCATTAACTAGAGAGATGTGCTGACCACCTGTAATAGAAGCACTGCTCACTGGCATGCATCAGCAAGCCAGTTGAATCATAAAGACAGAGCCATTAGACAAGCTTTTTGTTTGCTCACTGATTTGATATATGCTTGTTGTAGGGATCTATGGGGGAAAAAACTATCACTAGTCTGACTTTCAATTTATAATAGACCCAAAAATACTTATTTGGTAAATGGGACCTGTATGCTCCCTTTACCATTTCTTTTGCTATGTATGCTGCTGCTGCTAAGCTGTTTCAGTTGTGTCCGACTCTGTGCAACCCCATAGATGGCAGCTCACCAGGCTCCCCCATCCCTGGGATTCTCCAGGCAAGAACACTGGAGTGGGTTGCCATTTCCTTCTCCAATGCATGAAAGTAAAAAGTGAAAGTAAGTCGCTCAGTTGTGTCTGACTCTTGGCGACCCCATGGACTGCAGCCTGCCAGGCTCCTCCGCCCATGGGATTTTCCAGGCAAGAGTACTGGAGTGGGGTGCCATTGCCTTCTCCAGCTGTAAAATAAAGTTGGGATAAACTTCAGTTCAGTTACTCTGTCATTTCTGACTCTTTGCGACCCCGTGGACTGCACCACACCAAGCTTCCCTGTACATCACCAACTCCCAGAGCCTACTCAAACTCATGTCCATCGAGTCAGTGATGCCATTCAATATTCTCATCCTCGTCATCCCCTTCTCCTCCTGACTTCAATCTTTCCCAGCATCAGGGTCTTCTCTAATGAGTTGGTTCTTCACATCAGATGGCCAACGTATTGGAGTTTCAGCTTCAGCATCAGTCCTTCCAATGAATATTCAGGACTGATTTCCTTTAGGCTGGACTGGTTGGATCTCCTTGCAGTCCAAGGGACTCGCAAGAGTCTTCTCCAATATCACAATTCAAAAACATCAGTTCTTCAGTGCTCAGCTTTATTTATAGTTCCACTCTCACATCCATACATGACTACTAGAAAAACCATAGCTTTGACTAGACAGACCTTTGTTGGTAAAGTGATATCTCTGCTTTTTAATATGCTGTCTAGGTTGGTCATAACTTTCCTTCCAAAGAGTAAGCATCTTTTAATTTCATGTCCAGTTCTAACTGTTGCTTCCTGACCTGCATACAAGTTTCGCAAGAGGCAGGTCAGGTGGTCTGGTATGCCCACCTCTTTCAGAATTTTCCACAGTTTATTGTGATCCACACATTCAAAGGCTTTGGCATAGGCAGTAAAGCAAAAGTAGATGTTTTTTCTGGAACTCTCTTGCTTTTTTGATGATCCAGCAGATATTGGCAATTTGGTCTCTGGTTCCTCTGCCTTTTCTAACCCCAGCTTGAACATCTGAAAGTTCATGGTTCATGTACTGTTGAAGCCTGGCTTGGAGAATTTTAAATATTTGCTAGCGTGTGAGATGAGTGCAATTGTGCAGTAGTTTGAGCATTCTTTGGCATTGCCTTTCTTTGGGATTGGAATGAAAACTGACCTTTTCCAGTCCTGTGGCCACTGCTGAGGGAGTCATGAAGGAGGAGAAGTTTCCATACAATAGGAAGCCCTCTCACACGTGGGTTTGTGCGGAGTTTTGGAATCTCAGAAGGCAACATAACTGGGAGAAAAGACAAACAAAATTTCCACAGAATAGACAACCTAATTGCAACTGCCAGAAAAGAGAACTTTCCATGAAAGGCGCTAACCTAACAACCTAAGGTGCAGCCTGGCCTGCTCACAGAACAAAGGATTGAGCAAATATCAAAAGAGAGCTAGCCTGCTGTGTACCAGACCCTCCCTGCTCCAGAGGCAGAGAAGCAGGCTTTTGACAGCCAGAGCCGGAAGGCAAGCTACAATTTCAGCTCCAGAAAGGGCATCTTCCACCAAACTGTGAGCAGGCTCCCAGCTGCTAATCACATTTTCCTGAGATCCTGGATGGTTGATATCCACCAGGAGGGTCTCAGCTTGAGATCAGCTCTCCAGAGGAGACATACAGTACATCTGAGACAGTGCTCTTGCGGCACAACCAGGAAACCAAGCAGCTGGGACTGGGGAGGTGATTAAGACACATGGCCCACCTGGAACAGTGCGCTCACCAAGCACCTGGTTGCCTGAGCTGCTCAGACCTGAGAAGGGCACAAAATGCATGCCCAACCCACAGAGACTTAGCCAGATCTGTGCCTGAGTGTCTCCTGTGGAGGTACAGGTCAGCAGTGGCCTGTTGCAGGGGCTCTAGGTGCAGCACACCTGGGTTTGGCATAAGCCCTCTTGGAGGAGGTCGCTATTAATCCCACCATAGAATCACCAGAACTTACACAGGAGTGGGGAAGTAGACTCTGGGAGGGCACAAATAAAACCTTGTGTGCACCAGGACCCAGGAGAAAGGAGCAGTGACCCCACAAGAAACTGACCCAGACATGCCCATGAGTGTCCAGGAGTCTCCAGTGGAGGCGTGGGTTGGTGATGGCCTGATGCAGGGTTGGAGGCACTGAGTGCAGCAGTGAGTGCATGGGACCTTTTGAAGGAGGTTGCCATTATCTTCATTACCTCCACCATAGTTTTGTCTTAGGTCAAGCAACATGGAGGGAACACAGCCCTGCCCATCAACAGAAAATTGGATTAAAGATTTACTGAACATGGCCCTGCCCATCAGAACAAGACCCAGTTTCCCCCTCAGTCAGTCTCTCCTGTCAGGAAGTTTCCATAAGCCTCTTATCCTTATCAGAGGGCAGACAGAATGAAAACCACAATCAGAGAAAACTAACCAAACTGATCACATGGACCACAGTCTTGTCTAGCTCAATGAAACTATGAGCCATGCCATGTAGGGCCACCCAAGACAGATGGGTCATCATGGAGAGTTCTGACAAAACGTGGTCCACTGGAGAAAGGAATGGCAAACCACTTCAGTATTCTTGCTTTGAGAATCCCATGAACAGTATGAAAAGGGATAATCTTAGAAGAGTGGAAATAGGCTTCTTCTTTATAAAGAAGGAATACACAAAAATGAGCTACGTATTTTGTAAAATGCTTCATTCTTAGACAAAATATAGGAACAGTTTCTTGGATTTGTGAACTGGTAAAGAATACCAGTTTTCATTCCAATCCCAAAGAAAGGTAATGCCAAACAATGCTCAAACTACCACACAATTGCACTCATCTCACACGCTAGTAAGGTAATGCTCAAAATTCTCCAAGCCAGGCTTCAGCAATACATGAACTGTGAACTTCCTGATGTTCAAGCTGGTTTTAGAAAAGGCAGAGGAACCAGAGATCAAATTGCCAACAACCGCTGGATCATCAAAAAAGCAAGAGAGTTCCAGAAAAACATCTATTTCTGCTTTATTGACTATGCCAAAGACTTTGACTGTGTGGATCACAATAAACTGTGGAAAATTCTGAAAGAGATGGAAATACCAGACCACCTGACCTGCCTCTTAAGAAACCTATATGCAGGTCAGGAAGCAACAGTTAGAACTGGACATGGAACAACAGACTGGTTCCAAATAGGAAAAGGAGTACATCAAGGCTGTATATTGTCACCCTGCTTATTCAACTTATATGCAGAGTACATCATGAGAAACACTGGGCTGGATGAAGCACAAGCTGGAATCAAGATTGCCAGGAGAAATATCAGTAACCTCAGATATGCAGATGACACCACCCTTATGACAGAAAGTGAAGATGAACTAAAGAGCCTCTTGATGAAAGTGAAAGAGGAGAGTGAAAAAGTTGGCTTAAAGCTCAACATTCAGAAAATGAAGATCATGGCATCTGGTCCCATCACTTCATGGGAAATAGATGGGGAAAGAGTGGAAACAGTGTCAGACTTGATTTTTGGGGGCTCTAAAATCACTGCAGATGGTGACTGCAGCCATGAAATTAAAAGACGCTTACTCCTTGGAAGGAAAGTTATGACCAACCTAGATAGCATATTCAAAAGCAGAGACATTACTTTGCCAACAAAAGTTCGTCTAGTCAAGGCTATGGTTTTTCCAGTAGCCATGTATGGATGTGAGAGTTGGACTGTGAAGAAAGCTGAGCACCAAATAATTGATGCTATTGAACTGTGGTGTTGGAGAAGACTCTTGAGAATCCCATGGACTGCAAGGAGATCCAACCAGTCCATTCTAAAGGAGATCAGTCCTGGGTGTTCTTTGGAAGGAATGATGCTAAAGCTGAAACTCCAGTACTTTAGCCACCTCATGCGAAGACTTGACTCATTTTGAAAGACTCTGATGCTGGGAGGGATTGGGGGCAGGAAGAGAAGGGGATGACAGAGGATGAGATGGCTGGATGGCATCACCGACTTGATGGATGTGAGTCTGAGTGAACTCCAGGAGTTGGTGATGGACAGGGAGGCCTGGCGTGCTGCAATTCATGGGGTCATAAAAAGTTGGACATGACTGAGCAACTGAACTGACTGACTGAACTGAAAGAATACCTAAAATATTAAATTCACCTCATTGATTATTTCCTAAGTTATTAGATATCTATTTACCAAGTAAAATCTTCCCTACAAGATGTTTTCTTTTTTTTACAAGTAATGAGAACCTTCAAATTCCATACTTTGAAGAAAGCCTCAGCTTTTCTTTGGAGGAGAAGGGGAATCTGCTATTTTTTGGATTCAAATAATAAGTAATTCCACTTAACACAATTATTTGCTTTTCAGTAGTTTGTTGCTGTAGCATTCCAATGTGACAATATAATATGGGACAAAGGGCATGGGACAGAAAGTGGAAGTTCTTAAACCTGGTTTCTGATTGGAAACCAGCTCCCACCACTAACATGTTTTGTCTCAGCCCTTTGGACCTCCATTTCCTCATCTGCAAGAGAAAAACCTCTTCTTTTCCAAAGTCATCGATTTCAATTATTTTTTTTTTAGTTTTTAGTTTTTTTCATTTTATATAGCTCCCTAAAAGTTAATAAATAAAGGTATGGAAGGGGAAAATACTGTTTTAAATCTAAAATGAGATGTTTGGAAATAAGACTTATAGATTAAAATAAAATTCTGACTGAGAACTTGTTAACACTCAGGAATTCACACAAATAAAGAGAATAAGGCAAGAAAACAGAGATATTTTACTTCCTGGTAGATGGGAACCAAAATGACCAGACAATTGCATGAGAACTAAATGTATTTTGGTATCCAAGGAAAATCTATTATATAATTGCAATCTATTGTTATAGTAATCTTTTACTTTGGATTATGTAGTGAGATTGTCCTGTTTCTATGATACCAAGTGGGGTTTTTTGGTCTCTGTTTATTTTGCTTCCAAAATATTTCCTGTTTGATTTTTTTTCCCTCTGTTTAAAAATATTACATTGTGGTATAAGAATTTGTATTCCTGCTGCTGAGGGGGTTTTTTCTGAGTGATGGCTGGTATTGAGTCATGTACCCAGTTGACGTAGAAGGTGGTCGGCCATTGAGAGGCCAACCATGGCTTCTGTTTCTCTGAAAAATGTATGGTTTCTAAATCACCCATAATTTCTCCTGGAAAAGTCTTAAAGAAATTTCTCCTTAACCTAGGGAACTTGTAAGTGAAAAAATTTTTTCTAATAAATGTTTAGCCATTCTTTCTTTTCATTATAGAATTACATATTTAAAAAATTATTCCATATAATTATTACTTAAAATACTCCAATTGTAAAATAAGGCAAGACTGTCATCTAATAATTTAATAGTTACTTACAAATATCCTGAGCCCTATAACATATCAGTTGCTGCTGCTGCTTCTGCTAAGTTGCTTCGGTCGTGTCCGACTCTGTGCGACCTGGTAGATGGCAGCCCACCAGGCTCCTCCCTCCCTGAGATTCTCCAGGCAAGAATACTGGAGTGGGTCACCATTTCCTTCTCCAATGCATGCATGCATGCTAAGTCCCTTGAGTTGCGTCCGACTCTGCGCGACCCTATGGACAGCAGCCCACCAGGCTCCTCTGTCCACAGGATTCTCCAGGCAAGAATACTGGAGTGGGTTGCCGTTTCCTTCTCCAAACATATCAGTGGCAAGCCTTGAAAAAACAATGGACTAATTGGTTACAAATTCTGCTTAATATATGGAAAAAAGTGGTTTATAAGCACTAGTCTGCCTTTATCTTCTGTTCATTATTTCAACAAGTATTTATTGAACTCTCAACTAGCACCAGGCATTGTTCCAAGTATGGGGAGGGGTAAAGTGATAAACAAAACAGATAAAACTCTCTGTTGTCATGGGGGAAGATAATAAATAAGTAAAATATATGGGTGGGTTATATGATAATAAAGACTAAGGAGAAGAAGTGGAAAAACACATAGGGCATGGTGTTGCAATAAGAAATATGGGTGTCACAGACTGTCTCACTGCGAAGGTAAGATCTGAATAAAGACCCAAAGGAGGTGAGCGAATTAACCATTTGGATACCTGGGGGAAAAGATTTCCAGGCAGAGGGAAGAGTAAGTGTAAATGCTCTTGAGGCAGGGTCATGCCTGGCATCCCAGGAACAGTGAGGAGCCCAATATGACCAGAGCAGAGTGAGAAATGGGGGGAGCAGGAGGAGATAAAGTTAGAGAATTAAGAGTGGTATGAGATCAACTAGGACCTTGTCAGGACTTTATCTTTTACTGTGAATGAGATAGAGCCACTGGCATGTTCTAAGCAGAGGAATGATATGACATGACATGACCTGATTTAAGTTTTAGCAAGGTCAAACTTGGAAGAAAAGTTATGACCAACCTAGACAGCATATTAAAAAGCAGAGACATTATTTTGCCAATAAAGGTCTGTCTAGTCAAAGCTATGGTTTTTCTAGTAGTCATGTATGGATGTGAGAGTTGGACTATAAAAAAAGCTGAGTGCTGAAGAATTGATGGTTTTGAAACTATGGTGTTGGAGAAGACTCTTGAGAGTCCCTTGGACTGCAAGAAGACCCAACCAGTTCATCCTAAGGAAAATCAGTCCTGAATATTCATCTTAAGGACTGATGCTGAAGCTGAAACTCCAATAGTTTGGCCATCTGATGTGAAGAACCGACTCATTGGAAAAGACCCTGATGCTGGGAAAGATTGAAGGCGGGAGAAGAAGGGGACGACAGAGGATGAGATGGTTGGTATAGCATCACTGACTCAATGTACATGAGTTTGAGTAAGTTCCAGGAGTTGGTGATGGACAGGGAAGCCTGGTATGCTGCAGTCCATGGGGCCGCAAAGAGTCAGACACGACTGAGCAACTGAACTGAACTGAACTGAAGGTCAAACTGATTATTATGTTGACAGTAAGCTGGTGGGGGACAAAGACTAGGAGACTTTTGCAGTAATCCAGGCAAGTAGGATCATTGCACTACATAACTCCAAGAAGCATCGTTCACCTGTTATGTCTGTGAATAGTGCTTCCTGTAATGAGCAGTATATAGTACAACAGCTGTAGTTTGTGGCCCATAGGCAAGATGTCTTGGACCAGGGTGGATGCAACGTGAATGGTGAGAAGTGTTCAGTCAAGATATATTTTGAAGATAGAACTAATAGGATTTTTTGACATGGTAGATGTGGAATATGAAAGAATCAAGTATGATTTCAAGGTCATCCATTACTTTCATGAATTATTATTTTTCATTAAACTAAATGCCATTTACTAAGGAGGAATAATTCATATTTATTTTTTAATTCAACAAACATTTATTGAAAGTCTACTTTGTAGTTCTTTGTTCCAGATTCTGTAGGATATTTGAAAAGTACAATAGCAGCAACAACAGGAAATCCTGTCCTGGAAACATAACTAGTTTGTTACACAAAGCCTCCATAGAGAAAAGAATCAGTACTGAATAGAGCAACATAAGAAAAAAATATTATAATGGGATGGGTTAGATACTATATATATAACTACTTCTCTAGGGAAATGGTCCAATTTGAAAATAATTTTACGTTTGTCAGGATATGGCCATATTTTTCACTGCTATATTCTACTATTTATTGCTAAGAATCAGCCTGCAATGCAGGAAACCTGGGTTCAATCCCTGGGTCAGGAAGATCCCCTGGAGAAGGAAATGGCAATCCACTCCAGTATTCTTGCCTGGAAAATTCCATGGACAGAGGAGCCTGGTGGGTGGGTTACAGTCCACTGGGTCACAAAGAGTCAGACACAAGTGAGTGGCTTTCACTTTCATTGCTATATTGCTCTTCAACAATTTATTAACTATTTTCTGATGTTAAAGGACTCATGTGTTTCCTGTTCCAAATGCAAATAGATACGCTCTATGGTTGACACCTGCTCCAGGAGGAAGTGTAATATATAAAAGACTTCATGGCTGAGGTAGGAATTGTCTGTTTCACATGCCCTTCTCTTACTGATGTCTTATATTACATTCCTCACAGGTTGGTTGAGAATTCAGTCTTGCCTTGGCCCCTAGTTCCTACTCGTCCAACTTCTGACTTGCAAATTTTCATACTTCTGACCACCTATCTTCCTTGCAGCCCTTTGGTTTACAAGAAATTCTGAGATCTTTTGACTTCTCATGCCTTACTTCACCCACTTCATTCATAGTCAAGTCTTGCTGATTCCTGTTCTGTGGTTTTCATTAACACAGCTTTCCTAATAATGATGAGATAGTAAAGATTATAATAATGGGTAGGATATCTAACATCTTTACGTACTGACTATGGGCTAGGCACTATGTGATGCTATTTAAATACATTTTAAATATACTTTAGGAGTTCTGGTGAGTGGGTACTATCATTATTCCAATGAGGAACTGAGCTTTAGAGAGATTAACATGCCTGAAGTAACTCAGCCAGAAAGTGGCAGAGCTAGGATGCAAACTCCAAGTGCATGAAGACTACTATGTAAACATGTCCTTCTGTACCATATGCATATTTAATATGATTCAGAGGGAGGGGGAAGCCAATCCCAACAAAGTTCTCTAAACTCTCAAAGCCTCCATGTTTAATAATTATCTTTCTAATATCATGGATTTATCCATTTTTAATTTTGCTTAGTTGAAGTTAGGAGATAACATTTTGCAATATAGTCCTATTTTTAAAGGTATTGATACTAGAGTTAGTTTTGTATGCCCCTAAGCACAGGTACTGATTTTATTTTCTAAGGCTCCAAAATCACTGTGGATGGTGACTATAGCCATGAAATTAAAAGATGCTTGCTCCTTGGAAGGAAAGCTATGACAAACCTAGACAGTGTTATTAAAAAGCAGAAACATCGCTTTGCTGACAAAGGTCTGTATAGTCAAAGCATGGTTTTTCCAGTAGTCATGTATGGATGTGAGAGTTGGATCATAAAGAAGGTTGAGCACTAAAGAACTGATGCTTTCGAATTATGGTGCTGGAGAAAACTCTTTGAGAGTCCCTTGGACTGCAAGGAGATCAAACCAGTCAATCCTAAAGGAAATCAGTCCTGAATATTCATTGGCAGCACTGATGCTGAAGCTTAAACTCCAATACTTTGGCCACCTGATGCAAAGAGCCAACTTGTTGGAAAAGACCTTGATGCTGGGAAAGACTGAAGGCAAAAGGAGAAGAGGGTGGCAGAGGATGAGATGGTTAGATAGCATCACTGATTCACTGGACATGAATTGGAGCAAACTCAGGGAGATAGTGAAGGACAGGGGAGCCTGGCGTGCTGCAGTCCATGGAGTCGCAAAGAGTTGGACACGAGTTTGTGACTGAACAACAGTAACAGACACAGGTATACACACACACATACACATACTCTGAACATAGGCTAACAAAGTAGCAACTGAAAGTAGAAATAACAATGGGAACTTCTAGTAGACCAAGATCAAAATTTAAAAAAGGAGGGAAGAGGAAGAAAACTAGCAAGTGTGTTTTGAGTCTTTCATGTTATTAGTTACTGTGTTAAAATGTTCATTTAATCCTTACAACTTTATTATTATCCTCACTTTACTCAGGAGAAAAATAAACTGCCAAGAAAATATTACTCCTAATTGGCAGATGAAGAAATAAAGGATTAGAAATTGAGATCAAAATCACATAAAGTGTCAAAGCAGAGCTGAAAACCCAGACTTAAATTACAAAGCCTGTCAAATTAATCACTGCAGGTGGTAGACAGATTCCAGGGTAGCCACATGATTCCCACTTCCTGATAGTCACAACTTTGTGTAATCCCCTCTTTTTGAATGTAAACAAAACTTGTGACTTGCATGGTGAAGATAGAATATCATCATGGTGAAGATAGAATATGATGCTAGGTGACTCTCTTTAGAGAGTTTAGAGACCCTCCTTGCTGTTTGGATGAAGTAATCAGCCATAGTGAGAAAACCTATATGGCAAGGAATTGCAGGAGGCCTCTAGGAGCTGAGGGCAGTCCTCAGCTAGCAAGAAACTATGGTTCTCATACAATCGTAAGAAAAGGAATTCTGCCAATAACATGCATCACCTTGGAAGCAGATTCTTCCCCAGTCAAAGCTCCAAATGAGAACACAGCCTGACTGATATTTTGATTGCAGCCTTATGAGACCCTGAGCACCAGACCAAGCTAGGCTGTGCCCAGACTCCTGATTCACAGAAACTAAGAATTGATGCTTTTGAACTGTGGTGTTGGAGAACACTCTTGAAAGTCCCTTGGACTGCAAGGAGATCCAACCAGTCCATTCTGAAGGAGATCAGCCCTGGGATTTCTTTGGAAGGAATGATGCTAAAGCTGAAACTCCAGTACTTTGGCCACCTCATGAGAAGAGTTGACTCATTGGAAAAGACTCTGATGCTGGGAGGGATTGGGGGCAGGAGGAGAAGGGGACGACACAGGATGAGATGGCTGGATGGCATCACTGACTCGATGGAAGTGAGTCTGAGTGAACTCCAGGAGTTGGTGATGGACAGGGAGGCATGGCATGCTGCGGTTCATGGGGTTGCAAAGAGTCGGACATGACTGAGCGACTGAACTGAACTGATTTTCATGGTAATCAAATGAAAATTTGGAATATCAGCATGAAAGATAAATGTAACAGGGCAGTTTAACAGAGTTAAATAATTGTTTCCAAAGTAATCAAGCAGCTGATTTAGAAGATACAAGCAATGATGATATATTGAAAAATTATATGAGTCAAACAATTATTGAGTGTATTATTATCACATGAGATATCATAACATTTCTGTTGCTTATCCACACATTTAGTTTTAATATCTTACACCATACTCAAAGTAAACTGGAAAGTTTTCCAATAGTCCCACATTAGATATGAAGATATTAAAACATAGTTTCAAGTTTTATCATGCTATAAATTGTGATTTAAAAACACTGTTACATCTTAGAATAGCTGAAACATGATGGATCAAATAATTCAGGGCATTGGAACAAAAAATCAAACCCTGATGAAATTACTACCAGCACTACTACTTTTAGTGCTTGAATGCATGTTGACTTTGTACCAATGGTAATTTATATTAATAGAAAAACACACAATGTAATTATACATATTTAGGGGCTTCCTTTCTTTGGGATTGGAATAAAAACTGACCTTTTCCATTCCTGTGGCCACTGCTGTTTTCCAAATTTGCTGGCATATTGAGTGCAGCACTTTCACAGCATCATTCCGATCACAAAGAAAGGCAATGCCAAAGAATGCTCAAACTACCGCACAATTGCACTCATCTCACATGCTAGTAAAGTAATGCTCAAAATTCTCCAAGCCAGGCTTCAGCAATATGTGAACCATGAACTTCCTGATGTTCAAGCTGGTTTTAGAAAAGGCAGAGGAACCAGAGATCAAATTGCCAACATTCGCTGGATCATGGAAAAAGCAAGAGAATTCCAGAAAAACATCTATTTCTGCTTTATTGACTATGCCAAAGACTTTGACTGTGTGGATCACAATAAACTGTGGAAAATTCTGAAAGAGATGGGAATACCAGACTACCTGATCTGCCTCTTGAGAAATCTGTATGCAGGTCAGGAAGCAACAGTTAGAACTGGACATGGAACAACAGACTGGTTCCAAATAGGAAAAGGAGTACGTCAAGGCTGTATATTGTCACCCTGCTTATTTAACTTCTATGCAGAGTACATCATGAGAAATGCTGGACTGGAAGAAACACAAGCTGGAATCAAGATTGCCAGGAGAAATATCAATAACCTCATATATGCAGATGACACCACCCTTATGGCAGAAAGTGAAGAGGAACTCAAAAGCCTCTTGATGAAAGTGAAAGAGGAGAGTGAAAAAGTTGGCTTAAAGCTCAACATTCAGAAAACTAAGATCATGGCATCCGGTCCCATCACTTCATGGGAAATAGATGGGGAAACAGTGGAAACAGTGTCAGACTTTATTTTTTTGGGCTTCAAAATCACTGCAGATGTTGACTGCAGCCATGAAATTAAAAGATGCTTACTCCTTGGAAGGAAAGTTATGTCCAACCTAGATAGCATATTGAAAAGCAGGGACATTACTTTGCCAACAAAGGTCCGTCTAGTCAAGGCTATGGTTTTTCCTGTGGTCATGTATGGATGTGAGAGTTGGACTGTGAAGAAGGCTGAGCGCCGAAGAATTGATGCTTTTGAAGTGTGGTGTTGGAGAAGACTCTTGAAAGTCCCTTGGACTGCAAGGAGATCCAACCAGTCCATCCTGAAGGAGATCAGCCCTGGGATTTCTTTGGAAGGAATGATGCTAAAGCTGAAACTCCAGTACTTTGGCCACCTCATGCGAAGAGTTGACTCATTGGAAGACTCTGATGCTGGGAGGGATTGGGGGCAGGAGGAGAAGGGGATGACAGAGGATGAGATGGCTGGATGGCATCACTGACTCGATGGACGTGAGTCTGAGTGAACTCTCGGAGTTGGTGATGGAAAGGGAGGCCTGGCGTGCTGTGATTGATGGGGTTGCAAAGAGTCGGACACGACTGAGCGACTGAACTGAACTGAGGGGCTTCCTAGTTGGCACAGTAGTAAAGAATCCACCTGCTAATGCAGGAGACACAAGGGACCAAGAGACGCAGGTTTGATCCTTGGGTTGGGAGATCCCCTGGACTAGGAAATGGCAACCTACTCCAAAATTCGTGCCTGGAGAAGTCTATGGCCAGAGGATCCTGGTGGGCTGTTACAGTCCATGGTGTTGCAAATAGCTGGACACGACTGAGTGACAGCATGTACATGAGTATGAGCTATAGAGTAAGTTAGAGAACTTGAATGGGTTTCCATTTGATAGGTTTAAGGTTTGCTATTTAGAAAAAGAGCTTCCCAGGTGGCTCAGTGGTAAAGAATCTACCCCAATGAAGGAACCTGGTGGGCTACAGTCCATGGGGTCCCAGAGTCGGACGTGACTGTGCACATACATTGTAGAGAAAAGAGGGGCTAGTGCTCGTATCTAACTAAACTGCAAAATTCTTTTTCTGATTGTTCCTACAACTATGTTCCCTTTCCCTTCTGTATTTATATTGGCATATGAAAGTATAGTTTCTGTCAAACAAGTCATTAAAAATGGTATTCACTAATTGAGAAACATGTTAGTCTCACAACTGCCCCATACACAAATACGTGCTGAGCATATAGCAAACATGACATAGGCCTTTCATAGGTGTTGCAGCATTAGAAAATTTGCCCATTCTCCATCTAATGAGAATATCTGACCCCGGTGACTATCACCATTCATAATTCTCAACAGGTTTAATAAAGATAATGCCAGATACACTGTTAGTAATAGGTTAGCTAAATATTGCCTTGATATTTGCTTCATTTGAGGGCAATAATGATTTCTATCAGTTATTCTTAATTTTCTGTGATCTGTGCTTTCTGGAAATTAATACTAATTACATATCTCTACACATTTGTTTTCAATTTGGCTTTTCTTTTTAATACTGCAATCATTTAAGGGATAACAGGTGAACATATTAATCGGAAATATACCTACTTCTAAATTAAATTCCTTATCCGGTTAAGAGTCTTTTGTTATGTTTTTGGCAAACCTGATTATCAGCATTTAGTTTTAGGTTTAGATTCATGATTATGAACTGTTCTGTGAATTAGTAAAAACAAAATCATGCTGGATCCCTGAAAGAACTCAGTGCAATACTCAACATGTATTTTCTTCCTATGGTTTGTTATCTACAAATGGATGATAAGGAAAGCAAACCTGTCTGTCTTGTGCTAGTGTCTGAGAGATACTTCATAGCTATTCTCTAACCCAAGTGCCAACTACAGCAACTTGGAATCTTTTTCTGAGCAAGGTCGGGTATAAGTGCAAATATTTTTTAAAACGCCAAACCACTGGGTATAAGGCAGCTTTTGAACTACTGTTGGTTTCCTGATGTGGTTTCAAAATATAAGAACTTGTTGCATCCATTTCATAGTATAATCTATGAACTGATTCTAGATTTAAAGTGAATTATTTTTCTCTCTGGCCTTTGGTGAAATTTGGTGAGTCTTTCTTGTGTAATGTATGTAACGTGTGTAATCTGGTTTTACCCAGGATTTAGGAGAGTTTATTATTTTTATAGTTAAATTTAGTTCATGTTGGAGATTATTGTTCTCATTCTCCTTATTACAAAATTGTAGAAAATTGAATTTAGAACAATATAAAGAATTTCCTCTCAACTATTTTTGTTTCTTCTCTATTGTCCTTCCCTTCCCCCAACTTTAGCTCTTTAGTGGGTAAAATAGTTATGTTTGCAGTTTTCAAAATGACTTCTTAGAAGTGAAACTGGAAACTTTTTTTTTCAATCTCCAACGGTAAGAGTTACATTTTCACTTTTGATTTGATAAAACACATGAAACACACTAGCTGATAAAATAAGCATTCAAAAGGCCCTTTTCTCTCTTTTAAAAAGTATCCTAACACATTCTCTTTCTTGTGGATTCTATTAACTGGATTAAGATCACCAGCCCTCCGAAACCAGGCTAAATTGGATTACTGTTGAGAATCATAGTGAGGAGGTATTAAATAATACACATGCACACATACACACTCTTCAAGTATTTCAATCAAAGCAGGAAGAACTGATTCCATGGCTAGAGAAGTGTGACAGGTGCGAGAGGAAGGCCTGGAACTTGGGCAAAACTTGGGATTTGGTGGGAGAAGGCCTCCATAGGGAGTGCACTGTTTCCAGAGTCCAGTGGATTGTTGGGGAGGGGGTGACCTTAAACCTTTCAAAGGACACTTAACCGGGAAACTCTGAACAGCCTTCACTTTAAAGGGGTGAAAGGAGAGGTGGAATGTTGTGGAAGTATCTGCTTTAATAGGTGCTGAGTGATTGAGGGATGTTTGGTGTCGGTTGGTCGAGGGCCACCCTGAGGGGTCGCGTACAGACCCGGGAAGGCGGCAAGCGGCACCTGGCTGCAGCCGAGAGCACCTGGGGGTGGGGGAGGGGTCGTAGGGAAAAGTCGAGTTCAGCGTGCGTTTCTGTCTCTGCCTGGGAAGTTATTAAAGATTAGAGGAGGCGCTGAGCGGCCGCGCGGGGTATTCCCCGCTCCGGGGTAACGCCGGCGGCGCCCGCTCCAGGTCCGGCCCTCTCCCGAGACGGCAAGCGCTCCCCCCGGCCCCGGCCGCGGCCTCCCGCCCCGGTGGAGCCGCGCGGTGGATTGTGGGCTGGGGGCTGCGGCGGCCTCGCGGCGGCCTCTGGCACTGTCTCCCCGGACCTAGCCAGACCGAGGCGGGCGGGCGGGGTGAGGAGAAGCAGTAGAGCAGGGAGCAGAGTCGCTAGGGGTAGTGGTCGCGGCGCGGCGGCGGCGGCGGCGGCGGCGGCTCCTCTGGAGGCCGGGGATGTGGGAGAGGCGGTGGCAGCAGCGGCGGAGGCGGCGCTGCGGACTCGGGGGAAACTGCTGGCTGACAGGACACCCGGGAGAGACGTGAGGGAGCCGCCGCTGCCGCCTCTCACCCCTGAGCGGAGCTGGGCTCGAGAGGGCGGCCCTGTGCTCCCCCGGCCGACGGGCCAGCCGGCGCGGGGCGGGAGCGGGAAGCCGGGCTCGGGCCCAGCCGGGCTCCGGGCGGCGGCGGCCGCGGAGCAGCAGCCTCGGCGCGACGTGGAGGCTTGGAGGCGGCGGCGATGCACTAGGCCTCGCTCTAGGGCGGCTGCCCGGGACCCGCAGGTAGGTGTCGGGCCGGCCCCACGCGGCCCCCAGCGCTTCGCGGCCCACTCTCGCCCCGACTTGCCGTGGAGGGAGGACAGAGACCCCACCCCCTCTGTCTCCTCCCAGGCCCAAGCCGGCGGAGTTTCGGTCACAACTGACCAGCGCCGAAGCTTCCATTCCTCCCGGCCACCACCTCCTCCTCTTCCTTCTCACTCTCCCGCCGGGATCCGGGCCGGCAGCTGTACTCTTCGCCCCTAGCCCGCGGCTGCGACGCCGCTCTCGCCGCTCTCGCCGCTCTCGCCCCTCTCGCCCCTCTCGCCCCTCTCGCCCCTCTCGCCCCTCTTGGTATTTCGGCTGTGGAACTTCCACCACCCTCCTTAGACGCTGCCCCCAAACTTTCCCTTTCTTTTTCTAGCCGGGCCCTTAACCTGCTTTTTGATCCTACTGGAATAATTTAAATTTAAAAAGTCATTTTTTCTTCCTGGAGATGGCCAGCCCAGAAAATAACTCGGTGTTTTGCAGTTTGGCAGTTTAGCTCGCAATCATTTTCTTCAGTAGTTAATTTTCTTCAGTTATACATCTTCCCGTCTCTGCATTGATACAAAGGCAGGCCTTAACCTGCTCTCCTGTTGTTGACAGGGGAACTTTTGCCTGCCCATTATGATTAACACTTGGTCTGTCCATGTGCTGAGTTTGGGATGGTATTTTTAGAATTTTGGCTGACCCGGGTTGCAGTTTGTTTTTAAGAGTTCCCCATTAACTAGATTTATTTTGATCTTTATTTAGGCTCTCTTTACTTTCGAAGAATTCAGTTGGAATGTTTTTGTGTTTTATTTTTAATTGGTTCTGTGTCTGATTTGTCAAACCCCAGGGCAGTCTTAATAGTAAATGCTTTAAAAAGGCAAGTGATGTCATGATAGTGTACTGAGAAATGTTATTGTGGTAACTTAAATTGCAGATTTTGACGGACATTCTGGTTGACTTTTATATCTGATGTTCTATTTGGAAAAGTAGCTTGAGAGCCTTAATGACTTCTAAGATGAAATGATGGGATTTGTTTGATTGCAGTCAGATTCTGATTTCCTGGAAATAGGTATTACTTGATTGTTCATAGTTGTCATCATTGCTTATGATAGGTTTTGATAAAAATCAATGTGTGCAAATTTTGGGTGCTTGATAGTTATGGTCTAAGGGATTAGATGTTTGCGATTTTATTGTGATTTGGCTATTTTAAAATGATACTGTCTTAATTTTAGAATTATTGCGTTATCAGGACAGACATTACAACCTGAGGATCACTTTTAAAAGAAATTAAAAATATCTCTATGGTTTTCTTTACAAAGAGTGAACTACAACAAAACTGTAAAGACTGTCTTTGTTCTGTTGTTGATGATGATATTAATATATTTTGGTTTTAGAGAGGTTTTGACTTTTCACTTTCATGCATTGGAGAAGGAAATGGCAACCCACTCCAGTGTTCTTGCCTGGAGAATCCCAGGGACAGGGGAGCCTGGTGGGCTGCTGTCTATGGGGTCGCACAGAGTTGGACACGACTGAAACGACTTAGCAGCAGCCGCAGAGAGGTATTGTTACCCTAACATTTGGCTTTCTGAAATGTTTTTCATTGCATTTAAGTTATCCAGAGTTTATTAGGAAAAGATGATTAAATTTGTATTTATTTTCTGGAAAAGTTAATTTCTGGATAGGTATTAAGTTTTTATGTCAGAATTAAAATCAAATCTTACACAACTCTTGAAATGGGAAACTTTGCAGAATTTGTTCTTAATCACATTCCTTTCCTATCAATAAGAATTGATTAAAATTCTTTTTCTGCTTTAAGCTTTTTACAATATTTATTGAGTAGGGTACACTTATTTAAAGTGTTAAATTCGTCCATTTTTAGGTAATTTACATAGTTGTGCAACCATTACCATAATCTAATTTTAGAACATTTTCATCACCCCAAAAAGAAACCTCTGCCCATTAGCAGTTACTCCCCATTCTCCCCACTCCACCCTACCCCCGGACATAGGCAACCACTAATCTACTTTCCATCTCAATATTTGCCTGTTATGGTTCACTCATATATACAGTATTACTCCCTGAAAAATTTTTCTTTTAAAATTAATTTCCACGTTTAAAATAGTTTGAGTCAGGCAATAATCAACTGATCACTGGTATTAAAAAGTGATATTTTAAACAGTTGACATCCTGTTTGGTTGTATTCATCATAGATTACTACTGGAGAAAGAAAAGTTAGCATGAATGACTTCAGTGATCTGAGGAGGTGGTTTAGTCAGCTGGGAGTCAGTAAGTAAAAGTTGAAGGAGTGTTTTTGCCATTGGATATTAGAGTTGAAAAGATCTTAAAGGTCATCTGCTTACTTCTACTTCCTTCACAAATAGATGGCAGGAACCAGATGAGGAAATCTGGAGTGGAAGCTTGAATCTCTAGGGCACATGATTTAAGAACCACAGTGTTACCATGTAAAGCAAGAAATGGGGATTTGCGAGTTAGAACTGTTAAGATATTATGTATAAGTATGTACGTACATATGGATGTATGTATTTGACATTTTACTAGCAGAGTAGTGAGAGAACTGGACATTTCCCCATCTTTGGGATGGAGGGAGGAAGGGGACGATACATGTGATTCATATTACAAAATCCTATAAAATGCTTTAAGCTAAAGGAAGATAGCATATATATTATTTAGGTATCTTTTTGTACTGTTACCATCTTAATTTTTAAAAAATCCACATTTTAGAAACACAATTAAAAAAAAATTATACAGGGCTGGTTGGAGGCCTCTTTTTTTCAAGACCTAGGACCCTAACTTTTAAATCAGTGGTTCTCAAAGAGGGGCAGTTTTGCCCTCCGAGGGATATTTGGAAATGTCCAAAGACATTTTTCATTTCACAGCTGAGGGTTGGATACTGTTGGCCTCTAGCCAGGGATGTTGCTAAATATCTTATAATGTGCAAGACATATCCCATTCCACCCTGCCTCCCCCCAGCCTCCTGACACACACAACAAAGAATTATCTGACCCTAAATATCAGTAATGTTCTAATCCTGTGGTTTGCATGATTCTGGTAAGGGCCTGAGCTAATGTTCCTGACTTCCACCAGATGGGAAAATATTCTCATTGGGCTCTGTTTGGTGGGTAAGGTTAAACTTTAGGTCCTCTGGCAATTCTCTCTCTTTGTAAGAGGAGGCAGTGAGGGAAGAATCTGTGACATAATGCAGATACTTTTTTAGTCTGCTTAGTTGTCTTCAAATCTGAAGTAAAAGAATTGATTTTCTTTCTGAAAATGGCAGCCTTATTTTATTGCAGATTTGAGCTATTATGTTTTGAATTGTTCATTACTGGTACATAGGTTTTTGAATTTAAAATAGATAAATAGTGTTTTCTTTACCTAGATTATTTTTTTTTCTGGTAGCTTCAACTGCCAAGGAAGCTGTGTTTTAATTAATTAATAATGTATATTATGATATAGAAAAATTCAAAGCTTACTCATGAATCTCATCTTTTTTTCTTATTGGCCCCGCTTTTTGAAAAAATTATTTCTTTTTGGTTGTGCTAGTCTTGATTGCTGCATGCAGGCTTTCTCTAGTTGCAGTGAGCAGTTCTACTCTTCATTGTAGTTCGCAGGCTTTTCACTGCAGTGGCTTCTCTTATTGTGGAGCTTAGGCTCTATGTGAACAGGCTTCAGTAGTTGCAGAATATGGGCTCAGTAGTTGTGGAGCATGGGCTTAGTTGCCCCAAAGGCATGTGAGATCCTCCCGGACCAGGGATCGAACTGGTGGCTCCTGCATTGACAGGCAGTTTCTTTACCACAGTGAGAGTAAAAAGTGAAAGTGTTAGTCATTCAGTCCTGTCCGACTCTTTGCCACCCCATGGACTGTAGCCTGCTAGGCTTCTGTGTCCATGGGATTCTTCTGGCGAGAATACTAGAGTGGATAGCTGTTCCCTTCTCCAGGGTTCTTCCTGACTTAGGGCTCGAACCTGGATCTCCTGCATTGTAGGCAGGTTCTTTAACATCTGAGCCACTGGGGAAGCCCACTTTACCACAATACCACCAGGGAAGTCCTAGGCCTCACTTTTGACTCTTATTTAATTTCTTTGTAGCAAGTTTAATTTGGTGATGAAAGGAGATTGAAAAGTTGGAATCACTTTTGTTATTTACCAGCCTTATGACTTTATTAGATAAATTACCCAATCTTTCTGAGCCTCAGTTTTCTCATCTATAAGGTAGGAATAGCAGTAATTTTGGTATTTTAAAGTTATTGTGAGAATTAAATGAGGTAATATGTTAAGATGCTATGTCAGCTATAAAATACTATATGAGTTAGTTACTGTACCTGAAACTAGTATAATGTTGCATGTTAATTATGCTTCAATTAATAAAAAAAAAAGAGTTACTTGTTTCAGAGGATTCAAATTAGAAAGGGATATAGATGGTGCTGAAGCAAGAATACAGAAAGCAAGGCAGAGAAGTAACTGCTGAAAACCTCTCTAGGGAGAAGAGAGTTCTAAAAATATATTGATAACAAACTAGTGAAAGAACTAGTCAGTTCAGTTCAGTCACTCAGTCATGTCTGACTCTTGGCAGGCCCATGGACTGCAGCTCGCCAGGCTTCCCCATCAATCACCAGCTCCCTGAGTTTGCTCAGACTCAGGTCCATTGATTTGGTGATGCCATTCAACCATCTCATCCTCTGTCATCCCCTTCTCTTCCTGCTTTCAATCTCCCAGCATCAGGGTCTTTTCCAAAGAGTCAGTTCTTCACATCAGGTGGCCAAAATATTGGAGCTAGTATTATCACCATAATTTGAAGCTCTTTGACCTAGGGGCAGACTGACTTCCTTCAGTAGCACCTGAGGGCATCACCATTACAACATAATATAAAACAGGTTATTAAAATGGTGAAATTGAGTTATCAAGGAAAGATTACCTTGTTTTCAAAATATGCTGTTTGAAAAGCCATAAAAAATGTATAATTTAAGAATTAAAAACTTCAGAAGTGCCTTATACAAAGAGTTTTGACCTTACCAAGGGTAAACTATAGTTATCCTGGATCATTTCCCTTATTAGGAATAATCCCTTCTGCCTTCATTTATTATTCATGCCTTCCTTTTTTCTAGAAGAATTTTTCTACCACTGGTAATTGCTCTTCACATGTGAGGATTCAATTGAAGACATAGGGGTTTTAAACCTATCCACTATTTGTAAAATCTCATTTATTTCTAGATTTGTTTCTTTATTATTTTTCAGCATCTTTTTTTATACAATAAAGAAATGTTTTGATTTTTCTGTATGTTTGGTAGTTCATTGTTGTGCATTTAGAGTTGGATTAACTGAAATACTTGAAATGAATGGGGAGAAATGTAATCTTAGAATTTTGTTAAACTGGTCAGTTTTCCTTCACAATCATACAAAAGTAAAACTGCAGATAAAACAGAGTTCCAGCTGTCCAGTGAGATTTTTTTGGACAGCATGAGGGTAGAATGGTTGGAGATAGTATTCAAAATAAGTCATGTTGTGGTATTGGTAGGATTTTTTAAAAAGTATGGTGAACTTTAATGGGAACCCACTTCAGTATTCTTGCCTGGAAAATCCCATGGATGGAGGAGCCTGGCAGGCTGTAGTCCATGGGGTCGCAAAGAGTCGGACATGACTGAGCGACTTCCCTCTCACTTTCACTTCATGGTGAACTTAAAAAATTGTAGGGGGTTCCCTGGTGGTCTAGTGGTTAGAATTCCAGGCTTTCATTGCTGTGACCCAGGTTCAGTTATTGGGGAACTGAGATCCTGCAAGCCACAGCTGGTATGGCCAAAAACAAAAAACAATCAGATTGTAGAGAGTGGGGGCAAATTTTCATGTCATAAATGCTACTGATTTGAATAATTTATATTCAATTAGTTAGCTTTTTGATTAAAACTAAGTTCAGAGATTGGGTGTTTGTGTATGAATATTGTGGTAATATGTCATGTTTTATAATGTTTTTTCTCCTATGGAGTGAATAATTTTGAAATCATAATAGTTATCAAGAAAGTTTGTGACCTGGTTTGTTTTGTTTTCTTTTTCAGTTTGGCTAAATAAAATCCTAAGCTATAGCAGTGTCAGTTGGAATGGAGAGCAAGGGCTGGATTTCTGATTAAGAGTAGAATTGGTGTGGAAATTGAAGATTGTAGAGAGGTCAAAGAGTTAAATTGGCCCTATTTGTCATTAGCTTGGTAAGCTAGATAGAGAAGGAAGGTAGAGAAGGGTGGATGAAGATAGTGAATTTAAGTTTTGGATGTCTTGAATTTTAGGTGTCTCTGAGAGTTGCAGGTAAAGATACGCCCAGTAAGCAGTTACAAATTTGGGTATGGACTACTGACAAGCAGTTAGAGAAAATATGAAATCTGTCTAGTTTTCTCCATCTTCTGTACTGTTATCTGAGTTGAGGCTGTTGTCATCTCTCACCTACATTATTACAACTTTCCTATTTCATCTCTTCTAGTCTTAGTCCTCTCCAGTCCATTTTTAGTGTTACAATCAGTGATCTTTCTTAAGGGAAAATTTGATTATATCGTTCCTCAGTTAATTTATTTCTGTGATTTTCTTTTATCCTCATGATGAAATCCATATTCCTTATTGCTTTAGCAAATTTATAAATTCATTTAAGTTCTTTTCCCAATTTATCTCTCGAGTCTAGTGGCTCTCCACAACTCCCTGTTCCCCTTAAATAAACAGATTGAATTACTTGTGATTTCTGACAGTAGGCTCTCTCTTCCCTCCAAACTCTTGTACTTACTATTCCGTATTCCTGAAGGGTTCTCCTTATCACACTCTTTTCCCCCTTCATCTATCTGACTCGTTTCTGCTTATCTTCAGTTCTTAGTAAGCCTTCATTGGTCCATTGATTCATATTATTATTACTGAAAAGTTTTAAACTCACAAAAAAGTCAAAAGAATAGTAGAATGAACACACACACCTTTTGCCAAACCTGGTAACAGGATATGGATATTACAATGCTTCATTCTTAATACTTAAGCATGTATTTCCCAGTTACAGGGACATTCTCTTATATAACCACAATACCACCATGATACCTAGTAATATCAACAATTGCTCAATAACATTATTCAACATATGGTCCATACTTAAATTCTCCTATTCGTTCCAAAATTCTTTATAGATTTTTTTCTCCCTTTAGTGCAAGATTCGGTCAAGAGTCATACGTTGCATTTGGCTTCTGTGTCTCTTCAGTCTTTCTCAGTCTGGACTAGTCTCATTGTCTCCCTTTCTTCTTGGGTTTAGCGTTTGAAGAGTGGAGGTGTTTGTCCTCCATATTCTGAATTAGTCTTTTTTTTTAATGATTCGATTCTGATAGAATATTTCTGATGAGAATACAAAACAGGTGATATATATATACCTATCACTTTATCACATTAGGAGACACCTAATACCAGGCTGTCCTCTGTTGGTGACTCCAGCTTGATCATTTGGTAAGAACTGACAGATCTCTACTGTTTAATACATGATTGACTTTGTGATACTTTGTGGCCATGTAAATATCATGTTCCTAACAATCTTTTAAACTTATGGTTTTAGCATCCCCGTTAATGACCTTTGCTTGGATCAGCCATTGCATTGGAACATTACAAATAGTGATATTTCTAATTCTTTCATTCTGTCTACATTTATTATCTTCGCTGACTTTTGAGAGCAGTGAGAGCAGGAATGCTGAATATAAGCAACTGAATTTAGAAATCAAGTCATTTCTCACCTTTTCCAGAGCCAAGTAAGTAGTGAAGATGAAAGATGGATTGCTAAGGAGGTAGACAAGAAAGAGAATAGAAGTTTGCCAGGGAAGAGAGAGAAGACGAATTAGCTTGAATAGATAGAGCTGAAGGAAAGAACTTTAGTACTTGACTTTTTTTTTTTTTTTGATGAATTGATGAAATTGACAATAGGAGAGTCAGGAAATAATTCATAGATCAAGGTCTTGGAGTGGAGAAAGATGAGATCAAGAACAGCAGTTTGGGGATTGGCTCTGGAAAAGAGTAGACATCTTTTACTGTACTCAGAAAGTTTAGGAGTTGTGTATAGGTGAGAATTAGGTATGTTAGGGTATGAATAGAGAAGGCAATGGCACTCCACTCCAGTACTCTAGCCTGGAAAATCCCATGGGCAGAGGAGCCTGCTAGGCTGAAGTCCATGGGGTCGCTAAGAGTCCGACACAACTGAGCAACATCACTTTCACTTTTCACTTTCATGCATTGGAGAAGGAAATGGCAACCCACTCCAGTGTTCTTGCCTGGAGAATCCCAGGGATGGGGGAGCCTGGTGGGCTGCCGTCTGTGGGGTCGCACAGAGTTGGACACAACTGAAGCTACTTAGCAGCAGGGTATGAATGGAAGAAGTCATATCTGAGGACTTAATTTTATTGATATGTGGTAGATAGTTACTTTTTGAGCATGAGATTGGAGGTAAGCTAGGGAACATTAAAGTAATGAAGTTTGTTATAAACACTGTGGGGACTGGGAAAGCAAAGTGCTTGAGGATAAATAAGTGAAAGGACTGCTGAGCAGAACCTCATTTGAGATTGGAACTCATAAATGTATAATCTGCATGTTTTACATAAATTTTCTCTGGCTGTGTTCTGCAGCCAGGAACAAAAGCAAAGACAGATTGTATTGAAGATGGATGAGCAAGGAGAAAATTAAACATGCAAGGGAGACTGTTGAAGTTATTGACCATGAGATCCAAGCTAAGCAGAGAAGCTTGTAAGGCAGAACTGGGCTAAGAGACCCAAACAGTGGAGAAAGGTATAGAGGTAATACCAAGCAGTAATTCATTAAAATGCTATTTCATTGTTGGTTTGGGGTTATAGTACTAATGAACTCCATAGTTACAGTTACTTACTTTATACCTCAAACTAACATTTAAATATTTTCATTCTTGAATCACTTACTGACTCACTGCAGATGAGTTTCTAGCTATTTTGCTTTATTTTTCTCTCTAAAAAATTTTTTAACAGCATAATCTTTATTATTTTTTATAGAGTACATACTTGTTTAGATTACTTGAAGACCCTTCCCTTCAAGGACCTAGATAAAATATATAGTTTACTAATAAAGATAGACTTAACACTAGATTATTTTTACTCTAGAAAAAAGCAAGGCAGGGTAACCTAAACAGTGGATAAATCCTAGTGTCATTTTTGTCCTTCTTGAGAATACTGCTGCCGCTGCTGCTGCTAAGTCGCTTCAGTCGTGTCCGACTCTGTGCGACCCCATAGATATCAGCCCACCAGGCTCTCCTGCTCCTGGGATTCTCCAGGCAAGAACAAATGAGTGGGTTGCCATTTCCTTCTCCAATGCATGAAAGTGAAAAAGTGAAAGTGAAGCCGCTCAGTCGTGTCCGACTCTTAGCGACCCCATGGGCTGCAGCCCACCAGGCTCCTCCATCCATGGGATTTTCCAGGCAAGAATACTGGAGTGGGGTGCCATTGCCTTCTCCGTCTTGAGAATACATTAATAGTAATTTCCTTTTAGCAACTACTTTCAAGGTAGGGTAGATTATATAGAGTTTATTTTAATTTTACTATTTTTGTAGACATGTTAATAAGTGTCTACTGATTTACATATTTTAGACATTTGTATTCTCCAGTAACTTTGAATGAGTGATTTTAGGATTTGTTACTCTTTGGCCAAGACACCAAGAATAGAATACTATGTTCTTATCTGATTCACTCTGACAAAACTTCACTAGTAATACAGTAATATCAATGCCCTAAAGGAGTAAAATAAAGCATCCAAGTTATATTTTGTTTACATTCAACTTTTTATATATTAGAGACAGATTTTTCACAGTACAGTTATATCATTCAGTTCCAGGCTTATGAACCTTAATTTCAGTGGCTGCTATAGTATTTTTTTTTTTAGCATATTGTATGATAGATGCTGGGGGAAAAAGACATTGTTTTTATTTTTAATAACATCTAGATTTTTAAAATGTATTTATATTGTATTTTGAGGATATTTGTGATTTTATTCCTAATAAGAATGTCACACATTAAATATTACTTTATTTTATAGCCATTTAAGAATATGTAAATTTAATATTGTAAATATTTATATCTTATCCTTCCAGACAAGATTCTCTTTTATTGTTCCTTTTTGTCACTAAATCAAAAGTAAATAAGGAACTTAAGGAAACATATATTTAGAATTTCCTGCACGGCACAGGGTCTCATAAATGTCAAATGGGAGTGTAAGGAAAAAGCAAATTAGATTAGCACAACTCTGTTCTTATTTTCTGTGTTTCTTTAGTTTCAACTTGATTTCCCTCAATTTAGAAATACTGATATGTGCAGGGAAAAAAAAACACTCTAATGTCCAACCAAAGATAGATTTGATAAAAATTATTAGAGATTATTTTTTAATCATAGTAAATTTAAAATATCTCAAATATGTGATATTCTAAGAAACACTTGGAACAACACTTTTGGAATTTTAAGAGCTAATTTCTGGTTAATGGTATAGTTAAGCTTCTTTCCTTCAGCTAAAATGAAAATAATATACTTCTCCACTGTGTAAGATTTATCATCTGACAGAGTCTAGTTTAATCATAATTTTTAAAGTAGCTAAGTTATAAAATATTATATATCATGTATATTATTGCTTACAGTGATCTCAATAATGAAGCTAACTATTAAACATAAAGATTTGAGCTTTCAAAAAATACTAACCAATTAATGCTGTCATATAAATAAGTACTTGTCTTCTCATGTTGGTGACCCATTGTAACATATTTATCCCTCATTGCAGCTCAGAAATTACCCTTTTGCTTAGAAAAATGGTAAATTATACTAATGAAAATGTATAGTGTCTTTTTCCTTAAGTAATAATTTTCTACCCATTTCAGTTTTATAAAATTATTTGAAGCGAAAACTGCCCTAAAAATAGTCCTTAAAAATTATCAAAGATATTAATTATTGTTGCCATTTATTTTTAATATAAGATGGACTTAATAATTGGTGCTTTGGGGACAGAGATATAGAATTTAGAATCAGAAGATCTGAGTGCAAATCACATCTTCACAACTAACTAGCTAAATGGTGTGAAGCCAAGTTACTCTTGAACCTGTTTCTCTATCACAGAATAGGGATCACTGATTCATTCATTTATGGATTCATTCAGAAGTGTTTTTCTTGCAAGGTTGTTAGCAGGACTGGCAAAATCATATAAATGAAACTAAGCAATTATGGACCATATAGTGTTTAGTAATTATTATTGTTATTATTATTGTTTTTCTGTTGCTTCCCTCTCCCCTGCCATCCTTCCTTATTTCATGGATAACATATTTTCATTGCCCTTTTGACCTTAGGACTTCAGATAATTTTCAGAACTAGTGGTGGGAGTGAGGCAGTCCAGGTTCATCCAAGTCCCAGCTGATCTCCCTGCACATCATCAGTAAGGGCATTAGGCAGAAGAGTAGTGTGGAAGGCAACTCTTCTGGATCAGCTTGCTCATTTTTTTACTGTTGCCTGACAAAGTCCTGTTTTTCTCAAAGTAGGGCGTAGCCCAAGGTACCTCATAGTCTCTGAGTATAACTATTCAGTATCTTTTCTGCTTCCTCTTCTCCATCCATTCCATCCCATCCCCCTAAGAATCTAATTCTTCCTTCTCTCTCGTCTCCTTTTTCCACCACTTTTTCTTATTTCTTTTAATCTCACCTCCAGTTGATTTCTTGCTGTTTGCCTGTAGATGTGCTCGTCTCCCATGGCCTAAAAAATTCTTGCTCAACTCTTAATTGCTTTTCTTTCATCATCAAAAACATGTTGATATTGTTGCCTTTGTTACTTCATCATTTACTTAACCTCTTGTGGTATGGTTTCTGCCCCAAACTTTGTCCTAAAACTGTTCTAATCCATCGTCCTTTCTGAAGTTAAAAACCTCCTTGACCTCTCTCTGCAGCATGTTCACACTACTGTTCATACTTTCCTTCTGGACCCTTCTCCCTTGGCTTCTGTAGGATGATTTTTCTGACACTTTCTCCCTCACCTCTTACGTGTATTTGCCCCGCTCCTTGCTCTGAGCTCTCATTAGCCCTCTTTTTCGGCACTTTCTTCCTTTGTAATGTTACTTTCCTGTGACTAGAATTATTTATTATTCCTGTAATGTGATTGAACTAGGAACGGTGATGCAAAATTCAGGGAAGCGGGATTCTGTTTACTACAAGAGATATTTTTTTCCTAAAACAATTATAGTTGCTTTGTAGTAGTAATCTGCTTTTGAAGCAGTCACTTCTCCATTACTGACGGTTTTCAAATGGAGGCAGAGAGAACCCGAGTAGAAAGGATTCATATATTGATAAACAGTTGAGACAGATGATCTTTTAAAGTCTAGTCCAACTATCTCATCCACTCCACTTCAATGGATTGAATTTTGACCATTATTAAATGTCTTCCAAAAATAGTTTTTCTAGCTTCTGTGCCTCATCATCCCTCTTCTTTCTCACAAACAGTTTTGCTTTTATTTTATCAAAAATTGCTAAAGTTTCATCTTTATTTTCCACTACTCTTTTTTTTCTTTCCTTTGACTGGCATGGCTTTGAGGACCACCATTGCTTTGACCACTTTTCTGATAGTAAATTCTATCTGCCCATATTGGTTTGCTTCCTCCACCTCAAACTAGAGGCACTGAAGCAATGGAGGAGGTTTGGAATCCTAAACTTTAATTTTAAAACTTTGTATGGCAACGGAGAAGGCGATGGCACCCCACTCCAGTACTCTTGCCTGGTAAAACCCATGGACGGAGGAGCCTGGAAGGCTGCAGTCCATGGGGTCTCGAAGAGTCGGACATGACTGAGCGACTTCAGTTCCACTTTTCACTTTCATGCATTGGAGAAGGAACTGGCAACCCACTCCAGTGTTCTTGCCTGGAGAATCCTAGGGACGGGGGAGCCTGGTGGGCTGCTGTCTATGGCATCACACAGAGTTGGACACGACTGAAGCGACTTAGCATGGCACAGTCCAAATGTTAAGGCTTAAGATGTTTATGATGATAAATAGTAGTAGTGCAATTATTTGTTGAATGTCTACTACGTGCCAAGATTTACAAAGATTATATAAATTATATTTCATTTAAATGTTAAAACATTGCTATGAGGAAGACACTGTTGCTGTCACATTTTACAAATGAGGAAACTGAGAGCAGCGTAAGAAAGTTGTCAAAGGTCACACTACTAATAAATGACAGAGGTCTAACTCACTTTATGGTCAGTTTTCTTAACCAATATATTATACTGTGTTACAGGAAAGATAAAAATCTAGAATCAAATTTTAGGATGTCAGGTAATGTTATACAAACAAGGTAACATATTTTTGACTTAGATTTTTAGATTGTTTTGAACATGAACTTATAAGAAACATTATTAGTGGCTTGTTTGTGCTTACATCTTTTTCCATGATATTCATTTGTTCATTCATTCATTGAACATTCATCTATGATAGGTGTGGTATAGAAAGATGAATGAAACAAGTATAATTTTATGATGTAGTGAGAAAGACAGGAAATAAGCAGGTAAATAATCAGTTATAATTTGAGAAAGTACTATAAAGATGACAAACCATAAGGCTAGTAGTAGAGAGTAACCAGGGTGTGTGTGTTGGATGGGGGATAAGGTAAGAGGAGGAAGTACTTAAATACGATGATCAGGAAAAACCTGCTATTTACCATCATTAACATTTTGTCATATACCTTTTCATACATTATATATACGGTTTTGTATCAAAATGAGATTGTACTATGTATTCTGTTTTGTAATCTTATAATTGAGTCTCTTGAAACAATAACCTTTGTGTGTTAATTTCCTCAC